>NC_062246.1:150000-4950000 GCF_905475465.1 Pieris napi
AACCTAACCTAACCTAACCTAACCTAACCTAACCTAACCTAACCTAACCTAACCTAACCTAACCTAGCCTAACCTAACCTAACCTAACCTAACCTAACCTAACCTAACCTAACCTAACCTAACCTAACCTAACCTAACCTAACCTAACCTAACCTAACCTAACCTAACCTAACCTAACCTAACCTAACCTAACCTAACCTAACCTAACCTAACCTAACCTAACCTAACCTAACCTAACCTAACCTAACCTAACCTAACCTAACCTAACCTAACCTAACCTAACCTAACCTAACCTAACCTAACCTAACCTAACCTAACCTAACCTAACCTAACCTAACCTAACCTAACCTAACCTAACCTAACCTAACCTAACCTAACCTCGCTACCGCGGGGACTGTGGGGATGGTTATCTCTTATCCCTCTGCTAACCAGAGGGGAGAAACCCGACCCACTAAAAATTCCTCCTAGGCCCTCCATATCACCTGCAGTGCCAGACACATCCATTCTGAATGAATGACATCTGGCACCGCATTGAATTCCCCGGGGGTCGCACAAGGCATTCAACCCAGGGAATTCAGGCGAATATGTCCGCATAAGGGCTCAACGACGGCGCAGCTGAACGCTGTTGGGCGTACGCTCTTCGCGTCCAGCCCCCGCGCCCACGCCACGCCTTCGCCGAGCACAACCCCTCCGGCCATCGCCACACACCTCCCGCTGACGCTCAGCAGCCTCCTTCTGCAGCAAAACGCGCTCACAGAAGAAAGCTACCGCTCGCCATGCCTCTTGGCTACCAAGCATTGCTGCAACAACGCTCGGTAGCGAGAGGTCCGTCCCGATGACCGACACTAGGTCGTGGCGTTGCCTCGACCAAGTGGCACATTCAGCCAGGGTGTGCTCCGCCGTGTCCTCCGGGGCGCCACAATGGTGGCAGATGGGATGGATTTCCCGTCCCGCCACCTTGTGCAGAAACCGTCCGAAGCACCCATGCCCGGACAGCATCTGCGCCATCCGAAAGGACACAGCCCCACCCGGACGATTCACCCATTCCCGTAAAAATGGGCGAATCGCCTCCACTGTTCTTAAACCCGCCCTTGGCATAGCCAGATCATGGGCCCACCTATTAAAGGTGTCCTCCCTGGCTTGCCTCCTCGCTGGTCCGACCAATTCGGCCCATCGGCCATCTGCTCTCGTCTCACACTTGAGACGATACAGGCCACTTAGGGCCACCGCCTCGAACTCCCAGGGCGGAGTCCCCGCCAACAGGCACGCCGCCTCGAATGAGACAGTCCGATAGCAGCGAGCTGCCCGAACCGCCATCACTCGCTGCGGCCTCCTGAGCAGGGCGCGGTTCTTCGCCCCCAGCCTATCATCCCATATTGGGGCCCCATACAAGGCCATACTGCGTATGACACCGCAGTACAGCCTCCGTACACTCTGCTGAGGGCCCCCAATATTAGGCAGAAGCCCTGCTAGCGCCCCCGCTGCCCCCACTAACTTCCCCCCGAGAGCCTTAAAGTGGGCCTCAAAGTTCCAGCGACCGTCCAAGACGAGACCAAGGTATTTCATCTTGGACGACACCGGAACCCTTACTCCTTCCACCATCAGGACCGCCCCAGGAGGTGGACCATTCCTAGGGCCATGGAACAATAGGGCGTCCGTCTTATCGAGAGACACCCTAAGTCCCAGGGCCCCTATCCGTCTAACAGTAAGGGAGGTGCCAACCGTTGCAAGTCGAGCCACCTCCCCATAGCTTGCCCCACTGGCCACTACGAGGGTATCGTCTGCATAGCAGAAGACGCGCAATCCTGGCAGAAGCGCGCCCCGCAATACCCAATCGTAGGCCATGTCCCACAGGAGTGGCCCTAGGACCGAGCCTTGAGGTACCCCACACCGCACAGGGTGGTAACAGACCGTGCCCTCTCTATTGGAGTACACGATCCGTCTCTCCGCAAAATAGTCCCCCACTATCCGGCGCAGATACAGAGGGACCTCAAAAAATTCAAGGGCCTCTCCAACCACGCCAAAAGGGAGACTATTGAAGGCATTGGCAATATCTAATGATACTGCCAATGCCCTTCCACCCTCGCTAACCACCCCACCGGTGTGAGACCTCAGGTCCCGAAGAGCATCTAGCGTCGACCGACCCGCCCGAAAGCCGTACTGTGCCTCGCTCAGATCCGGCCCCTCAACAGAGAGGTGCCGGCACAACCGAGACGCCACGACCCACTCCAGCGCCTTGCCCGCCTCGTCCAAAAGGACAATAGGGCGGTAAGCCGCCGAACTGTCCGCCGGGCGGTCCTCCTTCCGCACGAGACACAGTCGTCCCGTCTTCCAAGCCACCGGGAACCGTCCACCGCGCAAACACGCAGTGTACAACTCCCGGACGAACCTAACCTAACCTAACCTAACCTAACCTAACCTAACCTAACCTAACCTAACCTAACCTAACCTAACCTAACCTAACCTAACCTAACCTAACCTAACCTAACCTAACCTAACCTAACCTAACCTAACCTAACCTAACCTAACCTAACCTAACCTAACCTAACCTAACCTAACCTAACCTAACCTAACCTAACCCAGTCCGCGTCCAAACGCCACCCGAAACGGTCGAACTCACGTCGCTCCGCGCCTCAAAAAAGTTTGCAAAAATAATAACAGTGGTTTTTCTTAAGTGTTGAGTAAAGTGTTACATATCAATAGATGCGCGCTTCTGCGATCTATCCAATAGTGGTAAATTCAGTTTTAAAAGTTTTAGTTTTACATTTAATTTTCACAAAAAACAGTAAATTTTTCGGTTTTTTGACTTTTAAAAATAGTTTCAGTTATTAAAAAATTGTTTTTGTGGTGTAGTTGAATAGAGTGCATTAAGACGGACATTTCGACCCAAATTTGGTCGATAAGGGTCCATAACTGAGGATTTCACGGACAAAACCGCAGAAAAAGGTTAACAACTTTTTATTTAGATCTGTGACAGTTACTTATTATAGCTTAAAACGATAGTCCTAATTGAGGGCTATCGCCTGATACCCAGTTTATAATTTTGGACCCAAGGAATAATTTTCTAGAGGCAAAAAACACCAAAAACAAGGATTTTCCCCACCATCAAGCGGCCCCACAACACACAATTAATTTAATATGTCTATAAGATGCGCTAGACGGAAAGGTATCTTTTGACATATCTCACGACAAAATCGGACCAGAAATATCCTCTCGGACCACGGGAAAACCGTTTTTTGGGGTTAACCACCCCCAAACATCAGAACACCAAATCCAAATTACAATAAGGACAAAGTACAGAAAATAACCTACCGACTGACACCAATATCATCAATATTCGCCCAGTAATTCAGGAACCACGACCAGGAATAGCTTGGAATCCAGGGTTTCCAGGGGATCCACACCTCCGAAAAATCGGAACTTACCACCATCTTATAGCCCGCACAAGATTCCATCGGATTAGTACCAAACTGCACATCACACTTTTTCACCTGCCCAACTGGACACCAAGTCATCAGGCGACCAGCTGGAACAGCTCCTGCTCCAACACCAACAACTTGTCCTCTCCGGGGGCAGCCAGAAAACACCTATCATCACTACATTACGAGCAACAGCTGGCGAGCAATCCTGGTCCTTAACACAAGGTAGGGTGGATTACCAGCCCCATAATTATAAATTTTTTATACTTTCAAATTTTTATTGTAAACCCGTCGAGCTTGGGCTTATTTAAACCGGCTCGGCGAGTTCTATTTGATAGTGCACATTGTTCCTCTCACAAACCCCCCTCCACCCCACAATATAGGTTTTTACCCCCCACCGCGACAAAATCTTCCCCCCCACCCCCACCCCCTCGAGTTGGGTATCAAACGACTCAGCTCGAAAAGGTGAATACACCTGTCCATATTTCAGCCCCCCCCTCACCCCCCCTCACCCTCCACCAGCAAAATGTTACCCCGAACTCCACCCAAACCAACAAACAAAGCCTCTATTCCCTCTACGTCCTCAACTCCAGCAAGACGGACCTTGGTAGAGATGTTGAGCCCAGCCTTCACTCGCGATAAATGCCCATCCGAGTCGGCTCACATGGAGATGGCCAAAGAATATAGGCAGACAGGCTTACAAGCTCTCGCTGACTCCCGCAACTTAAAAAGGGAACTAAAAACTGCAATCACAGAGGCAATCGAAGGCCTCTTCGGAGTAGTCGGCCTCATTGACCCCTCACCTACCACCCGCCCCAACCCTCCCGCCCCCGCACCGCACATACCACAGGCAACCAAAGCCACGATTACACCTCCAACGACTACACCGCCAACCGATACACAAATACACACCACACAACTAATACAAAAACTCGAGGCTCACTCTCGACTACTCGATGAATCGAATAAGGCCTTGCAGGAACACACCAGGGTTCTAAAGGAATCCCCTAAACCCGCGCCGTCGGAGATACAACCAGTGTCGGCGGACCCGCGTAATATTCATCAATCCTACGCTAAGGCCGCCGCCACCCCCAAACCCCCTGCAGGGCCTTCCATCATCGTGTCTGGAGAGGGTCTCGACACAGCAGAACAAATACTCACACAAATTAGTAGAACAGTCAATTTCAGAGAGGGCGGATACGCCCCCTTAAAGGTCACCCCGCTATCTAAACACAAGATAAAACTCGTTTTCGAAAGAGAAGAGCATAAACTACACACGCTCACACGACTACAAAAAAACACAAAAATAAACACCCAAGAGGAAAAGCGCATAGACCCAATGATTATACTAAAAGGCATAAAGAAAACGATTCCCGAATTCGAACTCATTAAAACAATAAAAGACCAGAACACCACACTAGCTAAGCACACATTCACTGTAAAATTCATTGCTAATAACAGAAACACTACACTGTACAACGCGGTTCTAAACACTACACCCTCTGCTTGGAAGGCGTTCGCCGACCTAGGCAGAGTTAACATAGGGATGCAGCGGGTCCACAGCGACAACTTCTCACCATTTAGGCAGTGTCAAAACTGCCTAAATTTCGGACACACAAAGAGCCGCTGCCCCAATACCACACCCACATGCGCCAAATGCTCCGCTCACCACCCTACTGCGGAGTGCAAGGCCGAAGTACACAACTGCACCAACTGCGCCGAACACAACAAACAATTTAACACCAACACTGGCACCCTACACCGCGCCGACTCAGACAAGTGCCCCAAAGTTACAGCCATGCGGGCCCGCGTTGAGGCAAAAATTAACTACATTTAAAACATGCACAAAACACTAATTTCATACTAAACAACACAATTACACATTGAATTAAACACTCACATTAACAGCGACCTCAACGCGCAGCACTTTCACTGGGGCATTTGTCTGCCTACACAAAACCTCTTACAAACTAAAAAACGATTAAATTCACGACGACCTTTACACGCTGCACCTCCTCTAGGGCACCTATCCACACAAAAACACAAAAACATCCACAATCCTTACCCCTTATTAAACAACACAACCCTTCCCAACCTTGTGTGCTCTATCAAAGCTTACAATGATATTTTATATTTTACATTCTCAATCAATAATTAATTTGCAAATAATCCACCCTCACCCCTACAAAAATACAAAAATGTATAAAGTTACCTCTATTCATCTATCACCTTTTACACTTTTTACAACTATAATACCCACTATCTTAACTATACTATTTAACTTCGATTCAATTATCAACTACTACTAACCTATGTTAGACTATAATCTCAATTTTATTCATTTTATTTTTCATTAAACAATAAATTTAATTCCTACTTTACTGCATTAATACCATTTGTACTAAACAAATTGACTCGATTCTAATTTTACTATAAGTTCAATTCTATTTCATTGTATATTTTTATTTTACTATAATCTCAACTCTATTTCACTGTACGACTAATACCATTTGTATAACTAGTTACAGATCATTTTAGTCTCGATCTGTAACTAGTTACGGTTTATTTCACTACTAGGTTTAATATATACATGCACAATTCACTATAGCTTTTTTTTTGTAATAACCTACTTACTTAAGTACAAATAATTTATTAAAATGTTTACTTTCACTTTATATAATTACTAGTTTTAAGACGCGGACTCTGTTCAGGTGGTTGAGGGAAAAGAATTGTATCAAATAGCAAAACCAACCCTCAACCACCTAATTCACGCCCAATGTACATATTTGTTTTTACATCAATAAAGACTTCAAGCTGTACTTTAGCTTAGCTTCCTCGGCCCCGGGGCGTTAGTCGCCGGGGATGGTAGGCCTACTAACAATTAAAAGGAAAAAAAAAAAAAAAAAAAAAAAAAAAAAAAACCTAACCTAACCTAACCTAACCTAACCTAACCTAACCTAACCTAACCTAACCTAACCTAACCTAACCTAACCTAACCTAACCTAACCTAACCTAACCTAACCTAACCTAACCTAACCTAACCTAACCTAACCTAACCTAACCTAACCTAACCTAACCTAACCTAACCTAACCTAACCTAACCTAACCTAACCTAACCTAACCAGTCGCAGTCGAGCCGCGGACCTAGACGGTCACAAAACAGTTAGCTCCGCTTTGAAAAAATCACAAAATTGGTATTTTTCGTGCGAATAGTGACGTGTCATACACCAAAGTGTGTGGAAAAGTGAGCACTACACATTAGTGAAAACCGTGCTGTGATTAATGAAAAATTGTGGAAGTTATAGTGGAAAAACCCGTTTTTTCGAAGTTTTTCAACAGTTGGCCGCGTGCGGCGCCCGATTCTTCGCGACAACCCCCACATTTTAAAGTGGGAAAAGGTGCGCCTCATTGTGGACCACATTTTTGGAAAAATTCAGATTTTTCCGCGAGCCTTTCTCCAAGAAAAATAAGAAAAACCACAAAACCACGTGGCACGTGGTCCCAGTTTGGGGTACAAATTGAACAAACCAATATTACCATCAGAAGCGCCGTAAAAAGTTGAACAAGACGGTGGTTTTATATTTTTGCTGCATAAAGGGAAAAAATTTCTACGAGTGTAAAAAAGTAAACAAACAAGATTTAACAACTTTAACCAAGAATTACATGAGAACAAGATCGAGGACCCCAATGTTTCTTCACATCATCAGAAGCGCCTCGCGGAGATCTATTTAAAGGTACCAATCCCAGATTTTTCCCTTAAAAACTGTAGCTCCTGGAAACTTTTTTCTTTCGACCACGTGCCACGTGGTCGGAGAATCCGCCAGTATTTTGTATCGCGGATAGGCTCACGGGATAGATCTCGACGAGCCTGTCATTTTGATATATTTATCTTAAAATTTTGACCAATATTGACGGTTCCAGGAGCCTGGGAAGAAAAAAGGGGAAAAGTGCGGGATAACTCGGGAACGGTGCATTTTAGCGCGATTTTGAGGCCAAATCCAGTATACTAAAAGTATACTGGAGTTTTGACCGCCTGGTCGAACCCTACCGGGAACCAAATTCAAAATTTTTAACTTTAATTTTTCAAAAATTTAATAAAGTAAATAATTAATATATTAGAGCAAGACCAATTTTGGATAGAACGGTGCACGCCAGGCAAAAAATAACATCATTTTCGGCTTAGTTAGGGTGGAAAAGGGTTATAGGGACGTGTCGCGTGCACCGCACCTCGGACCCCCTACCCCCGCCTTACTACCACACCCCCTGGGGGAGCAAAACTGCAACCCTACGGTACACACACGTGTGACGGCTCTATCGACTCCCCGTAAAAAGGCGAGTCGATTGAACCCACTCGCAACGCTTTCACACACACATACACACAGATATCACACACAAACACACTACGACATAAATTCACAACCTAACCTAACCTAACCTAACCTAACCTAACCTAACCTAACCTAACCTAACCTAACCTAACCTAACCTAACCTAACCTAACCTAACCTAACCTAACCTAACCTAACCTAACCTAACCTAACCTAACCTAACCTAACCCAGTCCGCGTCCAAACGCCACCCGAAACGGTCGAACTCACGTCGCTCCGCGCCTCAAAAAAGTTTGCAAAAATAATAACAGTGGTTTTTCTTAAGTGTTGAGTAAAGTGTTACATATCAATAGATGCGCGCTTCTGCGATCTATCCAATAGTGGTAAATTCAGTTTTAAAAGTTTTAGTTTTACATTTAATTTTCACAAAAAACAGTAAATTTTTCGGTTTTTTGACTTTTAAAAATAGTTTCAGTTATTAAAAAATTGTTTTTGTGGTGTAGTTGAATAGAGTGCATTAAGACGGACATTTCGACCCAAATTTGGTCGATAAGGGTCCATAACTGAGGATTTCACGGACAAAACCGCAGAAAAAGGTTAACAACTTTTTATTTAGATCTGTGACAGTTACTTATTATAGCTTAAAACGATAGTCCTAATTGAGGGCTATCGCCTGATACCCAGTTTATAATTTTGGACCCAAGGAATAATTTTCTAGAGGCAAAAAACACCAAAAACAAGGATTTTCCCCACCATCAAGCGGCCCCACAACACACAATTAATTTAATATGTCTATAAGATGCGCTAGACGGAAAGGTATCTTTTGACATATCTCACGACAAAATCGGACCAGAAATATCCTCTCGGACCACGGGAAAACCGTTTTTTGGGGTTAACCACCCCCAAACATCAGAACACCAAATCCAAATTACAATAAGGACAAAGTACAGAAAATAACCTACCGACTGACACCAATATCATCAATATTCGCCCAGTAATTCAGGAACCACGACCAGGAATAGCTTGGAATCCAGGGTTTCCAGGGGATCCACACCTCCGAAAAATCGGAACTTACCACCATCTTATAGCCCGCACAAGATTCCATCGGATTAGTACCAAACTGCACATCACACTTTTTCACCTGCCCAACTGGACACCAAGTCATCAGGCGACCAGCTGGAACAGCTCCTGCTCCAACACCAACAACTTGTCCTCTCCGGGGGCAGCCAGAAAACACCTATCATCACTACATTACGAGCAACAGCTGGCGAGCAATCCTGGTCCTTAACACAAGGTAGGGTGGATTACCAGCCCCATAATTATAAATTTTTTATACTTTCAAATTTTTATTGTAAACCCGTCGAGCTTGGGCTTATTTAAACCGGCTCGGCGAGTTCTATTTGATAGTGCACATTGTTCCTCTCACAAACCCCCCTCCACCCCACAATATAGGTTTTTACCCCCCACCGCGACAAAATCTTCCCCCCCACCCCCACCCCCTCGAGTTGGGTATCAAACGACTCAGCTCGAAAAGGTGAATACACCTGTCCATATTTCAGCCCCCCCTCACCCCCCCTCACCCTCCACCAGCAAAATGTTACCCCGAACTCCACCCAAACCAACAAACAAAGCCTCTATTCCCTCTACGTCCTCAACTCCAGCAAGACGGACCTTGGTAGAGATGTTGAGCCCAGCCTTCACTCGCGATAAATGCCCATCCGAGTCGGCTCACATGGAGATGGCCAAAGAATATAGGCAGACAGGCTTACAAGCTCTCGCTGACTCCCGCAACTTAAAAAGGGAACTAAAAACTGCAATCACAGAGGCAATCGAAGGCCTCTTCGGAGTAGTCGGCCTCATTGACCCCTCACCTACCACCCGCCCCAACCCTCCCGCCCCCGCACCGCACATACCACAGGCAACCAAAGCCACGATTACACCTCCAACGACTACACCGCCAACCGATACACAAATACACACCACACAACTAATACAAAAACTCGAGGCTCACTCTCGACTACTCGATGAATCGAATAAGGCCTTGCAGGAACACACCAGGGTTCTAAAGGAATCCCCTAAACCCGCGCCGTCGGAGATACAACCAGTGTCGGCGGACCCGCGTAATATTCATCAATCCTACGCTAAGGCCGCCGCCACCCCCAAACCCCCTGCAGGGCCTTCCATCATCGTGTCTGGAGAGGGTCTCGACACAGCAGAACAAATACTCACACAAATTAGTAGAACAGTCAATTTCAGAGAGGGCGGATACGCCCCCTTAAAGGTCACCCCGCTATCTAAACACAAGATAAAACTCGTTTTCGAAAGAGAAGAGCATAAACTACACACGCTCACACGACTACAAAAAAACACAAAAATAAACACCCAAGAGGAAAAGCGCATAGACCCAATGATTATACTAAAAGGCATAAAGAAAACGATTCCCGAATTCGAACTCATTAAAACAATAAAAGACCAGAACACCACACTAGCTAAGCACACATTCACTGTAAAATTCATTGCTAATAACAGAAACACTACACTGTACAACGCGGTTCTAAACACTACACCCTCTGCTTGGAAGGCGTTCGCCGACCTAGGCAGAGTTAACATAGGGATGCAGCGGGTCCACAGCGACAACTTCTCACCATTTAGGCAGTGTCAAAACTGCCTAAATTTCGGACACACAAAGAGCCGCTGCCCCAATACCACACCCACATGCGCCAAATGCTCCGCTCACCACCCTACTGCGGAGTGCAAGGCCGAAGTACACAACTGCACCAACTGCGCCGAACACAACAAACAATTTAACACCAACACTGGCACCCTACACCGCGCCGACTCAGACAAGTGCCCCAAAGTTACAGCCATGCGGGCCCGCGTTGAGGCAAAAATTAACTACATTTAAAACATGCACAAAACACTAATTTCATACTAAACAACACAATTACACATTGAATTAAACACTCACATTAACAGCGACCTCAACGCGCAGCACTTTCACTGGGGCATTTGTCTGCCTACACAAAACCTCTTACAAACTAAAAAACGATTAAATTCACGACGACCTTTACACGCTGCACCTCCTCTAGGGCACCTATCCACACAAAAACACAAAAACATCCACAATCCTTACCCCTTATTAAACAACACAACCCTTCCCAACCTTGTGTGCTCTATCAAAGCTTACAATGATATTTTATATTTTACATTCTCAATCAATAATTAATTTGCAAATAATCCACCCTCACCCCTACAAAAATACAAAAATGTATAAAGTTACCTCTATTCATCTATCACCTTTTACACTTTTTACAACTATAATACCCACTATCTTAACTATACTATTTAACTTCGATTCAATTATCAACTACTACTAACCTATGTTAGACTATAATCTCAATTTTATTCATTTTATTTTTCATTAAACAATAAATTTAATTCCTACTTTACTGCATTAATACCATTTGTACTAAACAAATTGACTCGATTCTAATTTTACTATAAGTTCAATTCTATTTCATTGTATATTTTTATTTTACTATAATCTCAACTCTATTTCACTGTACGACTAATACCATTTGTATAACTAGTTACAGATCATTTTAGTCTCGATCTGTAACTAGTTACGGTTTATTTCACTACTAGGTTTAATATATACATGCACAATTCACTATAGCTTTTTTTTTGTAATAACCTACTTACTTAAGTACAAATAATTTATTAAAATGTTTACTTTCACTTTATATAATTACTAGTTTTAAGACGCGGACTCTGTTCAGGTGGTTGAGGGAAAAGAATTGTATCAAATAGCAAAACCAACCCTCAACCACCTAATTCACGCCCAATGTACATATTTGTTTTTACATCAATAAAGACTTCAAGCTGTACTTTAGCTTAGCTTCCTCGGCCCCGGGGCGTTAGTCGCCGGGGATGGTAGGCCTACTAACAATTAAAAGGAAAAAAAAAAAAAAAAAAAAAAAAAAAAAAAACCTAACCTAACCTAACCTAACCTAACCTAACCTAACCTAACCTAACCTAACCTAACCTAACCTAACCTAACCTAACCTAACCTAACCTAACCTAACCTAACCTAACCTAACCTAACCTAACCTAACCTAACCTAACCTAACCTAACCTAACCTAACCTAACCTAACCTAACCTAACCTAACCTAACCTAACCTAACCTAACCTAACCTAACCTAACCTAACCTAACCAGTCGCAGTCGAGCCGCGGACCTAGACGGTCACAAAACAGTTAGCTCCGCTTTGAAAAAATCACAAAATTGGTATTTTTCGTGCGAATAGTGACGTGTCATACACCAAAGTGTGTGGAAAAGTGAGCACTACACATTAGTGAAAACCGTGCTGTGATTAATGAAAAATTGTGGAAGTTATAGTGGAAAAACCCGTTTTTTCGAAGTTTTTCAACAGTTGGCCGCGTGCGGCGCCCGATTCTTCGCGACAACCCCCACATTTTAAAGTGGGAAAAGGTGCGCCTCATTGTGGACCACATTTTTGGAAAAATTCAGATTTTTCCGCGAGCCTTTCTCCAAGAAAAATAAGAAAAACCACAAAACCACGTGGCACGTGGTCCCAGTTTGGGGTACAAATTGAACAAACCAATATTACCATCAGAAGCGCCGTAAAAAGTTGAACAAGACGGTGGTTTTATATTTTTGCTGCATAAAGGGAAAAAATTTCTACGAGTGTAAAAAAGTAAACAAACAAGATTTAACAACTTTAACCAAGAATTACATGAGAACAAGATCGAGGACCCCAATGTTTCTTCACATCATCAGAAGCGCCTCGCGGAGATCTATTTAAAGGTACCAATCCCAGATTTTTCCCTTAAAAACTGTAGCTCCTGGAAACTTTTTTCTTTCGACCACGTGCCACGTGGTCGGAGAATCCGCCAGTATTTTGTATCGCGGATAGGCTCACGGGATAGATCTCGACGAGCCTGTCATTTTGATATATTTATCTTAAAATTTTGACCAATATTGACGGTTCCAGGAGCCTGGGAAGAAAAAAGGGGAAAAGTGCGGGATAACTCGGGAACGGTGCATTTTAGCGCGATTTTGAGGCCAAATCCAGTATACTAAAAGTATACTGGAGTTTTGACCGCCTGGTCGAACCCTACCGGGAACCAAATTCAAAATTTTTAACTTTAATTTTTCAAAAATTTAATAAAGTAAATAATTAATATATTAGAGCAAGACCAATTTTGGATAGAACGGTGCACGCCAGGCAAAAAATAACATCATTTTCGGCTTAGTTAGGGTGGAAAAGGGTTATAGGGACGTGTCGCGTGCACCGCACCTCGGACCCCCTACCCCCGCCTTACTACCACACCCCCTGGGGGAGCAAAACTGCAACCCTACGGTACACACACGTGTGACGGCTCTATCGACTCCCCGTAAAAAGGCGAGTCGATTGAACCCACTCGCAACGCTTTCACACACACATACACACAGATATCACACACAAACACACTACGACATAAATTCACACACAAACACATAAGTGCGACGGCTCGTTCAACTCCCCGAGACCTGGGGAGAAGATTGCGGCTGTCCACTCCGACATTCGAATTGACACACACACGCACAGTAATACACAAACACAAATACACGTCCAGGAACACAAGTGTAGCACCTCACTCGACTCCGCTGATTGCAGCGGATCCCTCGAGTAGTTGCACACGTGCAAAAGCACACACGCACACACACACATACACACACACATACACAAAAGGTGAAGGTTAGGAGGCCCTCTCGCGCGCTTCTATTACAACAAGTGATACACCGCTCCCGAAGGGTATCAGGACTGCGACACTAGGTTAAGTGACAGGGGCTATCCTTTTGGAAACCCTCTTAGACATAAGTATTTTGACACGGCTACCACCCTTTTGGGGGTAGACCTTAGTATAAGTTTTAAAATAATTTTTGACATCTTTGACGGCTGCCACCCTATTGGGGGCAGACCCTAGTATAAGTTAAATAATTCTTGCGAATGGACATTGAACATTTATGTATATTGAAATTATAAATAAATATTATAAAAATAATTTAATTTTGACAAACCCAGAACAATACGTTTTTGTAAACATACAAAAGTAAGACGCATTATATAGATCGCATTTTATTATACTTTGACACACCACAGCCTACTCTATTTCACATATAAAATAAAACATAAACAATGTTTGGTATACGCACCCCAACAAAAATCACCACCCCGCCACCCCATGCTACTGGAATAGAGGAGAGGGAAGGATCGGCTCCTATACAGCCACCGACCCCGACCTTAACCCCAGCGGTGAGAAAGAGCATAGGAGAGCTGGAAGCAGCTATAGCTCAGAGTGCAGAAGGGTTAAAAAAGCAGAAGTCATACAAAACTAGACTTACTGAAGCCGCAGCAGTCCAACAGAGCGCTCTTCTCCAGCTTGACGCTGCCAGAAATCTAAAGGGCGAAATAAAAGCAGCGGTTACCTCGGCGGTAAAAAGACTGTATGAACTGGTAAAAGAGGCCGAGTCTCAAACTAAGGAAGGAAAGGATAAGAAGAAGGAAAAGGAAAGGGGAAGCGAGGTAGTGGTAGAAAAGGAGAATGACAGTAATAAAACTTACAACATAGACACCACACCGCAAAGTAAAACCCACGAAATGGACGAGCACCTAAAGCGGTTGGAAAAAGAAACTAAAAAGCTAGAAGATATCAGCAAATTACTCCAGGACAACATAAAGCAATACAAAAGAAAACCAGACGCCGCCCTAGACGAACAAAGAAGGCAGAAGATACTTCATCACGTCGAGGGAAACGCAAGGAAGCTCGATGAATTAAGGGAAAGGATAGGAAAACAAGGAGAGCTAAAAGAAATCAAAGAGCTTATAGAAACACAGATTGAAAAAACTGATGAAAGAGACCGGAACATCGAGCGGACGTACGCCAACGTTCTGGCAGCTAACAATAAAATAGCCCAACAACAAAATCCCCCCACCACCTTGACCAACCAGAATAGATTAAATCACCCCCTCACGTACAAGCCAAAGCTACATAAGCTAGTAGTTAAGTCCTCTAGCCAAGAAACAAATTCAGAGGTTTACGAAAGGATTCGCTCGGCAATAGACCCGAAAACTACTGGCCTTCGGTTGGATACCATCCGCAAAACCAAGGATCAGAAAGTGATAGTGGGGTGCCGAGCGGAAGACCAAATAAAGGAACTGACGGAAAGACTGCTAGGGGACAAAACACTTACAGTGGAAACGTTGAAATACAAGGACCCACTAGTTATGCTGAGGGGCGTTCTCCAAATTCATAAAGACGATGAGATAATCGACTATATAGAGGCACAAAACAAACAAATATTCTCAGGTATTAAAGAGGAGGAACGAAGGATGACTGTCAAAAGACGTAAGACAGCAAGAAACCCTCACCTGCAGAATATTATACTACAAGTGTCCCCTACAATCTGGAGAAAAATGGTGGAGGTGGGAAGAGTACACGTTGAACTACAAAGAGTGGTGGTCCACGACCAGTCACCACTGATACAATGCACCAATTGTTTGGGCTATGGTCACACGCGGAAATATTGTGAAAGCACGAAAGAGGTCTGCGCTCATTGCGGGGAGGAACATAAAAAGGCAGATTGCCAAAAATACAAAGCAGGAGACCCCCCAATGTGCGTAAACTGTACAATGCTAAACGTGAATGCTGACCACAACGCGTTTGACACTGACTGCCCAACGAGAGCGAGGTGGGAGGCAATGGCAAGATCGACGGTGGCGTATTGCTAAGGGCACCCACGGGAGACAGAATGGCTACTTAATGTGTCAGGCGAACCTCCAGAGAAAAGAACTAGCCCAAAACGAATTAAGGATAGAGGCTAAAAACAGAGGTATGCTCGCTGCTCTCGTTCAAGAACCATATACTGGCTCCGAAGGAAGGGTCAAGGAACAGTCAGGAGCCAGAGTGTATCAACATGAGCAAGCGGGAGCGACAGTGACGAAAGCTGCGATCTTCGTGTTTGACGAAAAGATCGAGGTCATTCAGTTTCCTGAATGGACGACGCCGAATGTGGTAGTAGTGAAGCTGTGTACGGAGGCATGGGAGATCACGTTGGTTTCCTTCTATCTTGAACCAGATCCAAAAGATGTTCAGCACCACATCGACCGAATCCAGAGAATATGCGACAGGGCTAAAAACAGAATAATTCTGGCCGGTGACGCGAACGCAAAAAGTCCGTGGTGGTGCAGCCCCAACGTCGACCACAGGGGCGACCTAATAGCAGATACCCTTCACAGTATGAACTTTGAAATACTTAACAATAGTAACATACCCACTTTTGACACTGTGAGGGGGGGAAAAAGCTACAGAAGTTACGTGGACATTACTGCATGCACCGCGGACCTATTAGCGGTCATAGATGAGTGGAGTGTTGAGGAAGGACTGGTGAGCTCCGACCACAACGGTATCACGTTTAAAATGAGACTCGAGAGATCAGAAGGAAGGAAAACAGAACGGACCACCAGAAAGTATAATACCAAAAAGGCAAACTGGTCACTCTTCGAACAACGACTATCTGAGCTCTTGGAAGAAGCCCAAGTTAATATAGAAAAAATTAACAAAGTGAGCAATAAGGAACAGCTAGAAGAGATTGTAGAAAAATACACAGGAGCAACGATCGCAGCCACAAAGGAAGCCGTTCCAGAAGTAAAGAAGAGGCCAACAAACACCTTGCCTTGGTGGAACGACGAGCTGGAAAGAAGAAGAAAAATGGTTAGGACAAGGAAAAGGCGCATCAGATGCGCGGCACAAGTTCGCAGGAATAAAGTAGTGCAAGAATATCTGAAAGAAAAAGAAGAATACGAAAAAATGATCATGGAAGCGAAAACACAGAGCTGGCGTAACTTCTGTACTAGGCAGGAAAGAGAGGGAATGTGGCAGGGGATATACAGAGTTGTGAACCACACGACAAAAAGAGTGGAGGATATTCCTCTTATCGCAAATGGTAAATACTGCGACTCTAGAGAATCTGCTATGCTTCTAGCTGAGACATTCTACCCCCCGGATGAACCAAGTGAGGATACCGAAGAACAGAAACGGGTACGAGCAGACGCAGAGGGAGCGAATGATGGATCGAGAAATAATGATATTCATGACCCACCATTTACAAACTTTGAGCTAGAGAGAGCCGTAAATAGTTTCAATCCGAAAAAGGCACCGGGCGGGGACGGTCTGACAGCGGACATTTGCCACAGAGCCATTATGAGTCAACCTGGAATTTACCGAACCATTGTAAATAAAGCCCTGGAGACTGGATCCTTCCCAAAACTGTGGAAGGAGGCGACGGTCGTGATTCTGAGGAAACCGGGAAGACCGAAATACACAGAACCAAAAGCTTACCGACCCATTGGCCTCCTCCCCGTAATGGGAAAGATCTATGAGAAGATGCTGGTCGAGAGACTGAAGTGGCACCTTGTGCCTAAGCTATCAAAGAGACAGTACGGGTTCATCCCGCAGCGAAGTACTGAGGACGCCCTCTATACCCTAATGGATCGAGTACATAAAAACCTTAAAGGGAAACTCATAACACTAATCATCTCCTTGGATATAGAGGGAGCCTTCGATAATGCATGGTGGCCCAAAATACGCACGCGCCTTGCCGAACAAGGATGTCCCGTCAACTTGAGAAGGGTGTACGATGACTATCTCCGGAGTCGCAAAGTTAAGCTTCGATATGCTGGGGAAGAAGTAGAAAAATCGACTACAAAGGGTTGCGTGCAGGGATCCATAAGCGGACCCTTGCTCTGGAACGTTATACTGGACCCGATACTGGGGCAAATGTCTGACAATGATATATATTGTCAGGCATTCGCTGACGATGTGCTGGTGATAGTGGAGGGTGACAGTGGAGAGGAAGTCCAGAGGAAGGGAAACAAGGCGCTCGAGTTGGCCATGAAATGGGGTGACAATAATAAACTGAAATTCGGACCTAGCAAGACCCAGGCTATGGTAATAACAAATAAAATCAAGTATGACACCCCAAGGCTGGAAATGAGTGGAGTCCAAATTGGACTGGCAAGCAAAATTAAAATTCTTGGCCTGACAATAGACGATAAACTCACTTTTAATGAACATGTGTCAACGATTTGCGTCAAGGCAGCCAACTTATACAAACAGGTGGCTAAGGCAGCAAAGCAGACTTGGGGACTACACCCGGATATAGTATCCACAATTTATACAGCCGTGGTGGAACCCACTATAACTTATGCAGCGGCGGCATGGGCCAAGGCAGCCGGAAAAATATGTGTCCGCAAAAAATTAAATAATATTCAAAGGGGCTTCACTCAAAAGATAGTAAAGGCGAATAGGACTGTGTCTCTGAATGCAGCTCTGGCTCTTTCTGGTGCTCTCCCACTCGACCTGCGTATAACTGAAGTAGCCACCCTATACATGGCGAAAAAAGGCCACTGGGAGGGCCTCTCGGACGATATCGAGGTCGAAAATAAAACAGAGTATTGCAAGATGGACCATCCCGCCGAGGAGCCACTGCTAAAATTCAATCTTATTTCAAACGAGGAGGACTTGGCGACGAGCTCGGGGGGACAAGTGCAAATATTTACGGACGGAAGCAAAAGCGATAAATATGTCGGCGCCGCTTTTTCCTGGTGGAAAAACGGGGCCGAAATAAAGTCCAGGAAATTCAAGCTTTCATCCTATTGCACAGTGTTCCAAGCGGAGGCGTTCGCCTTGTTGGCAGCCACAAAGGACATGAATGCCGCAAACGACAAAACCTGTGACATATACTCGGACTCTAGATCGACACTACAGGCGGTTGCCAATGGCAACTCATGGCACCCCCTTATAACTAAAATAAGAATAAATCTCAAGATAGCAAAGAAAAACAATAAGGAAATAAGACTACACTGGATAAAGGCCCACTGTGGTCTTTCGGGAAATGAGAGAGCTGACGAATTGGCCAGAAACGCAGCAACCAATCTAAAGACTAAACCGGCGTACACAAAATGCCCGATATCCCACATGAAAAGGGCCATTCGAGAAAAAACAATAAAGAAGTGGGAGCAGAGGTATGCGGAGAGTGAGCGGGGTCTGGTGACTAAGGTGTTCCTACCCGATATAAAATCGGCATATAATTTTGTTAGACAAAACAGACCAAACAGAAACTTAGTGCACATCATGACGGGCCACGGGCCTTTTGCCAGTTACCTACACAGATTCAATTTAAAGCGAGACCCGTCATGCCCATGTGACAACACCACGCCGCAAACGTCCCTGCACTGTCTGCTTAGCTGCCCAATGTTTGGAGTCGCGAGGCACGAGGTGGAGGAGAAAACTGGAATTTCTTTCAATGAAAACGAGCTCCCATACCTGGTGTCCCGCGACGACACTCGGACATGCTTGGAGGAGTTTTGCGACAAAATTATAGAAAGTGTCCGCAGACTGAACAGGGACTGTAGCATGCCACCACACTCGACGGACCACGACGCCGTGGGGATGGGGCTTTCCCATGGATAAAAACCGTTCAGAGGGAGGGCCCGTGCCACTCGGCGGCGCGTCCAGATATAGCGTATTGCCATACTGAATTTGTAAACTAAGATATTATGTATGATATTATGTAAATAAACAATGTAATTAAGTAAATAATTAATGAACAATATGTAATAAATAATAACACTCATTGAAGTAAAACATGTAACCTACAGATTTTGAAATAAACATTTAAAGACCTCGTGTTTCAATCTAGATCGAATTTCCACGGCCCGGGGATAAACTTCGCCCGGGGAGTAGGCTGATTAGGTAAAAAAAAAAAAAAAAAAAAAAAAAAAAAACCTAACCTAACCTAACCTAACCTAACCTAACCTAACCTAACCTAACCTAACCTAACCTAACCTAACCTAACCTAACCTAACCTAACCTAACCTAACCTAACCTAACCTAACCTAACCTAACCTAACCTAACCTAACCTAACCTAACCTAACCTAACCAGTCCGCGTCCAAACGCCACCCGAAACGGTCGAACTCACGTCGCTCCGCGCCTTAAAAAAGTTTGCTAAAATCAAAACAGTGGTTTTTCTTAAGTTATTAGTACAGTGTTATATATTAGTAGATGCGCGCTTCTGCGATCTATCTAATTGTGTTAAAATCAGTTTTAAAAGTTTTAGTTTAATATTTTATTTTCATAAAAAACAGTAAATTTTTTGGTTTTTTGTCTTTTAAAAATACTTTTAGTTCTTCAAAAATTTTTTGTGGTATAGTGTAATAAAGTGAATTAAGGCGGTCATTTCGACCTAATTTTGGTTGATAAGGGTCCACAACCAAGGATTCCATGGACAAAACACCGGAAAAAGGTTAATAACTTTTTATCTAAATCAGTGACATAGTGTTTTTATAGCTTTCAAAGATAGTCCTAATTGAGGGCTATCGTCCGATACCCAGTTTATAATTTTGGGCCCAAGAACTAACTTTTTAGAGCCAAATAACGTCAAAAATAAGGGTTTTGCCCCTCCTGCCAGTGCCCCATAAGTTACAGTTCATTTAACGTGTCTATTAGATCCGCTAGACCAAGAGGAATCGTTTGATATTTATAACAAGAAAATCCGATCTGAAATATCCCCTCGAACTGAGGGAAAACCGGTTTTTGGGTGTGAATCAGCCCCAAACTCAAATGCACAACACCTCACTATATATACCACAGACAAGCTAATAATTACAAAGCTACTGACACCAAGTTTGTAAGAATCGGAACCACAGCCAGGAAGTAACGGTCAGAAACAGCTTGGAAACAAGGATATCCATAGGATCCAGACCACCTAAAATTCTAAATTCACATTCACCGGATAGCCCGTAAAAAACACCAACAGACATCCTACATTTCATCCTCAAGAATTTTCCATTCACCGAGCTGGACACCAGATTGTCTGGTGACCAGCTGGAACAGCTCCAGCACCAACACCAACGGCTTGTCCTCTCCGGGGGCAGGCAGAAAACACGTGTCACCACTACATTACGAGCAACAGCTGGCGAGCAATCCTGGTCCTTAACACAAGGTAGGGTGGATTACCAGCCCCATATTTGTAAATTTTCAATATTCCAAAATTTTTATCCTAAACCCGTCGAGCTTGGGCTTATTTTAACCGGCTCGGCGAGCTCTATTTGATAGTGTACAGTGTTCCTCTCAAAAACCCCCCTCCACCCCACAATACAGGTTTTTACCCCCCATCCTGACAAAATCTTCCCCCCCACCCCCACCCCCTCGAGTTGGGTATCAAACGACTCAGCTCGAAGAGGTGAATACACCTGTCCACATTTCATCCCCCCCTCACCCCCCCTCACCCTCCACCAGCAAAATGTTACCCCGAACTCCACCCAAACCAACAAACAAAGCATCTACTCCCTCTACGTCCTCAACACCAGCAAGACGGACCCTAGTAGAGATGTTGAGCCCGGCCTTCACTCGTGTAAAACACCCAACAGAGTCGGTTCACATGGAGATGGCTAAGGAATACAGGCAGACAGGCCTACAAGCTCTATCTGCCTCTCGCAACATTAAGGGCGAATTAAAAGCCGCTATTACCGAGGCCATCGAAGGTCTTTTTGGAGTCATCGGCCTAATTGACCCTCCATCCACCATCCGCACCACCCCTCCCGCTCCCACACCACTTACACCACAGGCTGACAAATCTTCAACATCCACAACTACTACACCTAAATCTACAACACTTGCAATTTGCACCACACAAACACAACTTGTACACAAAATTGAGGCCCACTCTCGGCTACTCGAGGAGTCGAACAGGGTTATGCAGGAACACACCAGGGCTTTAAAGGCATGTCCTTAACCCGCGCCGACGGAAAAACAACCAGTAGTGGCGGACCCGCATAAGATTAATCAATCCTACGCTAAGGCCGCCGCCACGCCTAAACCTCCTGCAGGCCCTTCCGTCGTAGTGTCCGGAGAGGGTCTCAACACTGCCGAGCAGTTATTAACACAGATAAGCAGAACAGTTGACTTCAGACAGGGCGGATACGCCCCTCTGAAGGTCACCCCGCTATCTAAAAATAAGATCAAAATCGTGTTCGAAAGAGACGAGCATAAACAACACACACTTACACAATTACAGAAAAATACAATCATAAAAACACAAGAGGAAAAGCGGATCGATCCGATGATAATACTCAAAGGTATTAACAAAGTAATACCCGAAACCGAATTGACAAAAATTATCAAAGATCAAAACCCGACACTTACCGACCACATAATATTTAGCACCAAATTCATATCTAAAAACAGGAACACAACACTCTATAACGTAGTACTAAACACCACACCCTCTGCCTGGAAGGCGTTTGCCGACCTAGGCAGAGTTAACATAGGGATGCAGCGGGTCCACAGCGACAACTTTTCACCGTTTAGGCAGTGCCAAAACTGCCTAAACTTCGGACACACCAAGAGCCGCTGCCCCAACACCACACCCACATGCGCCAAGTGCTCCGCTCACCACCCCACAGCGGAGTGCAAGGCCGAAGTACATAACTGCACCAATTGCGCCGAACATAATAAACAATTTAACACCAACACTGGCACTCTACACCGCGCTGATTCTGACAAGTGCCCTAAAGTAAGGGCCATGCGGGCCCGTGTCGAGGCTAAAATTAATTACACATAAATTCCCAACATACACAACAACATCTAATATAATCACTCGAATAAACACAATAAACACAGTAACACAATCACACAAAACATTAATTAATAGCGACCTCACACGCGTCTCTTGCCCGGGGGCATTTGTCCACCTACACAAATAACACACAACAACACAACCGTCACCTCACAACAAACATTAAACACCACCACCCCTCCCATACCTACTGGACGCTATCAAATAAATAAATAAACCAATAATAATAATACGCTCGTAATCCACCCTTACGTATATTAACATTATTTCTTACTCAGTGCATCAATTATGTAATTTACTTATGACCTTACCTCATTTTCTTTATATCACTCTATCACCAATTATAAATGTAATCAACTATCAGTCAAACGCCTATATAACTGCAATATTCCAATTTTGTGAAACACAAGTTATTCTCTATTTTCCATATTCAATATTTGTTTTTAAAAAATGCAACTTACTTGAAGATCTGTCTATCAAGCATTTATATAACATGCGGACAATCTTAATCTAAATTTTAATGTTAAACAATCTTTCTCTACATAATTTAAGGTTGGTATGATATTTATCAACACTTTACCACCTTAGGTTAGTTCATTATATTTTAAAATCTGTGTAGCAAGCATCTAATATTTAAATGATGTAAGATTTCACATACATACTAATCTACTTGATACTGAAGTTAATTAATTTGTATATTTTTAACAAGGCATTCTTCTCTTTTTTATAACATGCGAATCATTCCTTGTATAATTCTATTTTACCATAGCCTAATATATCAGTGTCTCAAAGACTCCAAATGGGAGCGACAACCTAAATCAATGTTTTAAATTTTTTATCTTACAGGTATATTTATACTTAGATTCATACCGTGTTAAGAAGCGGACTTAAATCGGGCGGCTGAGGGTCGGTTATTGTATCTAATAGCAGAGCCGACCCTCAACAACCTACCCGTGTTCAAATCTTAATATGGCATTAGTGTTAAATTTCACCTTTAAATTGTACTTTTTTATCTAGACTTATATGTAATTAGCATGTTAAGAGGCGGACTTAAATCGGGCGGCTGAGGGTCGGTTATTGTATCTAATAGCAGAACCGACCCTCAACAACCTACCCGTGTTTAAATCTTAATATGGCATTAGTGTTAAATTTCACCTTTAAATTGTACTTTTTATCTAGACTTATATGTAATAAGCATGTTAAGAGGCGGACTTAAATCGGGCGGCTGAGGGTCGGTTATTGTATCTAATAGCAGAACCGACCCTCAACAACCTACCCGTGTTTAAATCTTAATATGGCATTAGTGTTAAATTTCACCTTTAAATTGTACTTTTTATCTAGACTTATATGTAATAAGCATGTTAAGAGGCGGACTTAAATCGGGCGGCTGAGGGTCGGTTATTGTATCTAATAGCAGAACCGACCCTCAACAACCTACCCGTGTTTAAATCTTAATATGGCATTAGTGTTAAATTTCACCTTTGAATTGTACTTTTTTATCTAGACTTATATGTAATTAGCATGTTAAGAGGCGGACTTAAATCGGGCGGCTGAGGGTCGGTTATTGTATCTAATAGCAGAGCCGACCCTCAACAACCTACCCGTGTTTAAATCTTAATATGGCATTAGTGTTAAATTTCACCTTTAAATTGTACTTTTTTATCTAGACTTATATGTAATTAGCATGTTAAGAGGCGGACTTAAATCGGGCGGCTGAGGGTCGGTTATTGTATCTAATAGCAGAACCGACCCTCAACAACCTACCCGTGTTTAAATCTTAATATGGCATTAGTGTTAAATTTCACCTTTGAATTGTACTTTTTTATCTAGACTTATATGTAATTAGCATGTTAAGAGGCGGACTTAAATCGGGCGGCTGAGGGTCGGTTATTGTATCTAATAGCAGAACCGACCCTCAACAACCTACCCGTGTTTAAATCTTAATATGGCATTAGTGTTAAATTTCACCTTTAAATTGTACTTTTTATCTAGACTTATATGTAATAAGCATGTTAAGAGGCGGACTTAAATCGGGCGGCTGAGGGTCGGTTATTGTATCTAATAGCAGAACCGACCCTCAACAACCTACCCGTGTTTAAATCTTAATATGGCATTAGTGTTAAATTTCACCTTTGAATTGTACTTTTTTATCTAGACTTATATGTAATTAGCATGTTAAGAGGCGGACTTAAATCGGGCGGCTGAGGGTCGGTTATTGTATCTAATAGCAGAGCCGACCCTCAACAACCTACCCGTGTCCAATTCTTAATATGGCTTTAGTGTTAAATTTCACCTTTGTATTGTACTTAATATTGTTTTAGTGCAGAATTTACCTTTGATCCGTACTGTTATATCTAAATTTTAATTTTATTATCGTGTTAAGTAGCGGACTTAAATCGGGCGGCTGAGGGTCGGTTATTGTATCAAATAGCAGAACCGACCCTCAACAACCTACCCGTGTTCTATCCTTAACAATGTATAAGTGTTAAACTCACCTTTGATTTGTTCTTTTTCTTTTATATTTTATATTATAGTTTACAATACATTAATTCCACTTACCTTTGTTAAACGTTACTATTATTATAGCCTACTCTTACATAACTAAGATTTAAATTCAACTTTATATTATGCAACTGTACACAAATAACTATTATTCTAAGATTAGTTTCAAGACGCGGACTCTGTTCAGGTGGTTGAGGGAAAAGAATTGTATCCTATAGCAAAACCAACCCTCAGCCACCTTACCCACGTTCAATGTATATACTGTTTCTTTACATCAATAAATTAAAACGACCATGAAAAGCTTATTTTTAGCTTAGCTTCCTCGGCCCCGGGGCTTAAGTCGCCGGGGAGGTAGGCCTACTAGCAATTAAAAAAAAAAAAAAAAAAAAAAAAAAAAACCAGTCGCAGTCGAACCGCCGTCGCGAAAGCATCAAATCAATACAGTTCCGCAATCGAAAAATCCTAAAAATAGGATTTTTTAACGCGATTAACAAACAAAGTATATCATTGTGTGCAGTTTGTGACGGCGAATCCAGTGATATAACTATTTTAGTCCAAATAGCAAGAAAAAGTTATAAAAAGTGTAAAAAATCGAAAAAGTTACAAATTTTTCACATAAAAGTGCGTGCGGCGTCGAATTGAGATCTGTAACCACCTATTTTTAATACACGATCAAACGCGCCTTATTGAGACGCATCTTTTGACACGTGAATCAGATTTTTCCATTCAGGAAAAAAGGAGAAAATTAAGAAAAACCAGAAAAGCACATGGCACGTGCTCTGTGAAAGCGCGTTTTCCCCCACATGTGTGATACGTCAAAAAAAGCGCCTTAACAAGCTGAATTTAACGACGTATCACTATTTAAAATCGGCGCGGCGGAAAAATTTTAATAACGAAAAGAATAATATAACCTTACAAAGAAGCAAAAAATAAAGATTTCTACAAAAAGTAAAGCGACAACCCTATAATTAAAAATCACCGTAAGGTGCAGCATTTTATTCTGCACCGTTTGAGGGGTCGCACATAATTTTAAGAATAAAACTTAAGCGCCTAGAAGCAAAAATAACAAAAAGCACGTGGCACGTGGTCAGTGTTCCCGTGGGACGACAACGACTCGGCATATCAACAGAAAGCTCCCGTCAAGACCAGGAAGGTGCCGCTTCAAGCAACAAGAACGACCCAGCGGTTGCCGAGAAAAGTCGACGGGAAGATTTCAACTTTGTTTCAACAAAGTTGATCAATAAAATGTTATGAAAAAAAAGCACTAAAGATGTGAATTTTTTGATCGTGTTCTTATCATTATAATTCATAGTCTGATAAAAAATATTTATTGTTACCTGTCTGTAATCACATTCAATAGAGACACTTGTTTCAAATGACTTTATCAAACTGTAATTGGTAGATTGTTTTAATCTATCATGGCGAATTTCTTCTTTAGTTTTGTGGTAATGGCATGACATACATACATGACTTAAGTCTGCTAAATGTGTTTAATGTTTTAGATGTAGATTGATTTGTCATAAAAATCGAAAGACGGGATAAGCAGTAAAAGAAAGTAGTGTTAGGAAGTTAGAAAGTGGAAATAATTACTAAAAATCTCGCTTAATTTTATCGGTTTCGTATTCCTTTTCTTAATAACGTGATTGTTCACCTTAAAAAAATTGAAATGGAAGAAAAAATTTGTGATGTGGAAAGAACCATAGCTAAAGAAGGTCATAACAAAAATATCAACTTATCGGAAAATACGGAGCATGTAGTGAATATGGTAATTAAAAGTGAGCCACCAGATATGCCAGAAGTGCTTGGAATTATAGATATTTTAATGAATGATAAAGCAGAGTCATCTACATCAACAGGTAAAAAAAAGAAAAACAGAAATCCAATTATACAAAGAAGGAAGAAGATAATGCTTTCTGATGATGAATGGGAACCTGAGAAAAAATCCACTACTGAAAAACCATCTAAAGAAGGTTCTTCAAAAGGAACTGAGGAGTACTATGGGTATGACATCCTTAACCAGATAGAGATAGTGACAATTACTGAAGAGGAGCGTCTGGCTGAGTTGAAAGAAGCCTATGAGTCTCGAAAACATATGAATTATATATGCAAAGGTTGTGCTGCTGGTTTTGTTGTGAAAGATGCTTATGATGTGCATATGAAGTTGCACGCAAAGGAATCAGGTGAATTTGTTTGCGAAGTGTGCAATACTTATATGAAGAGTGAGGAGACACTTCATCGTCACAAATTGCGACATTATAGAAGATACAGGTGTATGGTGTGCAGCGTGCGATACAAGGACAAAGACGCAGTGGCAGGCCACGTATCGTTTATGCACAGCGGGAATACGTTTAACTGCGACCAGTGCGGGTCTACCTTCAAGCGTCCGCAATACCTCCGCCGTCACATTGAGCAGATTCATACAAAATCGACCCCAATGGAGTGCCCCATCTGCCAACAGGTCTACTATGAGAGTGGGTGGTACCGGAATCATATTAGAAAACATAATAAAGAAGTTCAAGACTCAAAAATAGTGAAATGTCCGGAATGTGACCGGACCTTCAAACACAAATCGTACCTCAAGACGCACATGTTGACGCACGAATCATGTGAAGTTGTCTGTTTGGAGTGTTCGGAGAGTTTTAGGAATTCACATCTGCTGGAGGAGCACTATAAAGCCGCGCATGCGGTCAATTTTACTGTTCGTCCCGACGAAGACAACCGCTGTACATACTGCAAGCGGCCGTTTGATACCCGCGCTAAGATGCACAACCACGTTCAGAGAATGCACGTTGATGGTGGCAAGAAGTATCAATGTGATCATTGCAAGCGTCTATACTATTCAAAGGGCGAAGTACGATCGCACATTAAATGGACCCACTTACAACACGCAGGCGGTCATGCCTGTACCTGTGGCAGAGTGTTTAGGACCCCAGTGCGTCTGCGAGACCACATCGCCACACGCCATTTGGGGGCCGTCCCACCTCGGGACAAACATTGTCCGCATTGTCAGAAGGCGTTTGCGAATCAGCAAGTTCTAACACGGCACATAAAGTCTCACGCAGGTGAGATGTTCCCGTGTACCGAGTGTGGAAGAGAGTTCAAGACGCAGTCTTATGTCAAGGTGCACTATCAGGTCGCGCACTTGCACATGACGCGTGCACAAATACGAAGGCAGAATAAGAGGAAACTTATCATGGTGGAGGATATGAATCCTCAATCACCAACAAACGAAGAAGAGCTATATGGTTGTAATGAGTGTGGAAAGAAGTTCAAAACTCAATCTTATGTCCGCATTCACTATTTCACAAAACATCTGAACATGACTCACGCGCAGGCGAAAAAGAAATGCAGGGAATTACGTTCCATAACGCAATTGCCTGGATGTTCCAAAGATCCCATGCAAATTGAAGAAGTATTTGTCAAGACCGAACCGGAAGACGCTGAAGACGCCGAAGAACCGAACGGCATAAAAATACCAATGTTTGAAACATTTGTTGACATCCAGAGGGAATCCATCGTTTAGGCAGACTATAACTATTCAGTTGTCAATGTCAACACTCTCACAAATACAATGTCTGCTGTCAACGGTTATCTCTTTAACATATATCCATGTCAGAACAGAACAGTCAGGTACAGTATATAAGCGGTTAAGCACATCAACTCTTTAGGACTATTTGAGGTTGATGTTTAAGAAAATTCCTAGAATTTTTATTACCTGAAATAATTGTTCAAATATTATTAAAGAATTGTAAAAGACCCCAAACATAATAAATGGTATGTGTATTATGACAGACATATTTCAGAATTTGTTTAATTGATAATTATTTTCTTAAGGCAAACAAATGGTCGCCTCTCTGTAACAATAAAAGATTGTTGGGTATCCGAAAATCATGGGGGGCATAACTAAAGTAATAAAAAAAAAATTTCAAACATTTTTATTACTGTAAAACAGAGAAAAAATTGACAAAAACTCAGGTGAACACCTAAACAGGGTAGAAATTTAAATGAGGGTTTAAAAATCAAAACAGCCACACAATATGTGTAGTTCTAAGGTTGATGGGGCTTAATATTTTAAATAATTATGTTGGATACATCTGTATGTTTCTCTCATATAATTCCATGGGTTCTAGTTTTGTATCATATCTAATCTAACCATTGTTAAGTTAGTAATTACTATTGTGTAATTAATGTTTTGCTCAAACTTATTTTGAGTGTAGCACTAGGTGTTAAGAGATTATTTGTTATTTAATTAAGCAAATTATAAAACATATATTTTTGTTTTTCCTTAGGACTCTTGTCTATTTCTGATATTAAAAATTAAATATTTTATTTTATATCTCATCACAATACTTGCCCACTTAGATATAATAATTTATCACAATATTACAAATATGAACACCTTATTTACAAATATACTACAAGTGTCTAAGACTTGTAAGTTACATTCAAACTGAATAATGATTGTGTCAAAACATTACATAATTAAGGCCAATAGTATGTTTGAAAATAAGACATTAAGACGTATATGTACTGTTATGTTCTTGTATTGAGACAGACTAGACTGCTTGATAAACATAATTATTGTGCATAGCAATGAAAAGAATTATGAAGCAGTTGGTTTAAATTAATGTAAAATAAATAAAAAACTAAAAAATCGGGAATATCTCGGGAACGGTTGGTTTTTTCGCGTTTTTAAAGGCAGATCAATATATTAATACATATTAATATATTGGTTTTGTCCGCCTGGTCCGCCCCTACCAGGATCTAAATTCCAAATTTTTAAATTCCAAATTTTAAAAATTTATTAAAAATTTCTAAAACTTTTGAAATATTAAAATCTTTTGGCAGTAAATAACTCGAAAACGGTGCGTTTTTCGGCAATTTTGGCAGCGGACTTGTATACGTAATATACGTATACTTAGCAAGTTTGGACAAATTAGGGGAATATACATATATAAAAAACGCATCTAACCCAGGGACACGTCCGCCTGACCACCCATCAAAATAACAACATACAGGTGCGACGGCTCAAACGACTCCACTCAAAGAGGGGAGTCTTATTATAGCTACCGCACCTAATTACACGGACACACAAGTGACTTACACACACACACACACACACAAAACACCATAAACACTAAGTGTGACGGCTCATTTGACTCCACTCAAAGAGGGGAGTCACCTGACAACCACCACACTTATACACAAACACACACATCCTCGTCGACTAGGGCGGACGGTCCAGCGCGCGTATTTATTTATTTCTAAATTATACCAGCCCTTCCCGAGGACCTAAAACAAATAGCTTTATTGACTGCCTTTTCCCCTTTGGGAAAAGACACTAGTTTTAAGTTAGATAAGAAAGTAGGCTAAGTTTTAAACTACTGACATAACTTCCCCCTATTGGGAACTGTTATTATATACATTTTTAGTCAGCAGTATTAGACCTTATTTTTGACTTTTAATTTATTAAATAATCTAATTATAAATAATACTGCATTGTAATTATACTGACACGGCTACTACCCTTTTGGGAGTAGACCTTAGGTTAAGTAATATTATTAAGAAATTAATAATTGTAAATATAAAAATATTATTATTGTAAATTGACGGTTACTTCCCTATTGGGAGTAGACTCTAGGATAAGTTTATTGTATATTTAAAAATTGTAAATAAAAAATATATTATTGACACGTCTACTACCCTATTGGGAGTAGACCCTAGACTAAGTACTCTATTGAACTTAATTGATTTTATCTTATTTTATTTTAAAAAAGGGACAAATCCTAATAGGCGAAATGTTGGGTCTTCGCACTCCTCCGAGTAACCAGACATCGGCGCCTGCCATCAGGCGCAGCATTGACAAGTGGGAGGAGGCCTCCAGCCAGGCCCCAAAGGTGGCAAAAGAGGCTCCCCTGGCTGGGGCGGGTGGAGGAGGTAAGTCTCCTGCTCCCGCTCAAACCAGGGAAAAAGAAGCCAAAAACTGCTATTTAAAGGCAATGGCGCACCTGGCGGAGTCTCGCAATATAAAGACAGATATAAAAACAGGGGTACAGTCAGCTGTAAAGCGGCTGTGCCAAATAGTTAAGGAGGCCGAAGAGGAGCTAACAAAGAACCCAGGCAAACAAACACCGAAACAAAGAAATGAAATGCAAACGGATGTAAACGACAGGTTAAATAAACAAATAGAGAGAATGGAAACGGAAAATAAAAAACTAGAGAAACTCAGAAAAGAAATGGAACATCTGGCAACGAAGAACAATGAAAGCGTCCTGACCGAGATTAGGAAAGAGTTTGAAGAAAAAGAAAGGAAAGAAATAGAAAGGCATAATATATGGGAAAAGCAAATGAGGTCATACGCTGAAGCGACCAAAGGAAATTTCGGTCAGGAGCAATACAATAAAGATGGCCCGGGGAGACAAAAACGAACGCTGCACTCGGTCGTAGTAGCGCCCAAGGGCGCAAGCGATACGACGGAAGCGACCATGCAAAATATCAGAAATCTGTTGAATGCTAAAGAAGAAGGCTGGCAGGTGGAAAGAATAAAGAGAGCCAGAGATGGGAAGGTGATAATGGGTTGTAGGACGGAGGAAGAAAGGAACAGACTAAAGGAGAAGCTAGGAGAACAAATGATAGTGAAAGACACTTTAAACAAAAACCCCCTAGTTAAAATAAAAAATATCTTGTCCTGCAACTCAACTGAGGATATTACCCGGGCCATAAGGAATCAGAACAAACACATGACTGCACACCTTGAGGAACGAGACATGGAAATAACAGAAAAATATAGAAGAAAGGCGAGAAACCCTCTGGAGAGCCACGTGGTCCTCCAGGTCACGCCTAAACTTTGGCAAGCGCTAACATCGGCTGGCAGGATACACGTGGACCTACAGAGGGTCTGGGTAGAGGACCAATCCCCTCTGGTCCAATGCACAATGTGTCTGGGGTATGGACATACCCGCAGACACTGTAAAAAGGAGACAGAGGTGTGCAGCCATTGTGGAGGAGCCCACATGAGGGCTGATTGCCAGATGTATAAGGACGGAAAGCCTCCCAGCTGCATAAACTGTAAAGGTATAAACGGAAAAAACGCGGAGCATGGCGCCTTTAGCCAGAGCTGTCCAACCCGACAGGGGTGGGACAAAGCGGCAAGGCAAAGCTACGCGTACTGTTAAAAAAGCCGAGGGCACAAATACAATTACCGGCTTTCTCCTGGCACAAGCGAACCTAAGAAAAAAGAGAATCGCGATCCAGGAGTTTGTAAAAGAAGCGGGCGGTAGGAAAGTTAAGATAGCGCTACTCCAGGAACCGTACACAGGGGCCAGTAAACAGATGGCAGAAAGCCCTGTGTACAGAGTAGTGCAGTGCGTACCCACTGGAAAGAAACCGGTGAAGGCGGCGTTACTTGTTTTCGACGAGCACATTGAGGTCCTACAAGACAAAACTCTTATAACGGAAAACATAGTGGCTGTTGTCCTGAGAACGGACCAGTGGGAGATAGGGGTAATTTCAGTGTACTTCGAAGGCGATGAACCCATCGAACCATACCTCGTACAACTAGGAAGCTTCACGAAGAGACTAAAAACCAAGATGGTACTGATTGGAGGGGACGTGAACGCATGGAGTGAATGGTGGGGGAGCCGAAACGAAGACACACGAGGAAAGGAACTACGAGGGTTCCTTGACGAAGAAGGGCTGAGCATCCTAAATTGTGGCAACACACCCACCTTCGACACCGTAAGAGGGGGCCGTAGATACACGAGTGCAGTAGATATAACAGTATGCACAACGGCCCTCCTCAGTAAGGTAACGAGATGGTGGGTTGATACTTCCATCACTAGCTCTGACCACAACACAATTTTTATGACTACAGCCCTTCAAAAACCCCAAACGCACAACCTACCGAAGACAACCCGCAAATACAGTACCAAAAATGCAGACTGGGAGGAATTTAAGAATAAGGTAAGTATAGGACACAGAAATCATGACATCACCATAGAAAGGATACAAGGACAAGACACAAAGGCCGGGGTCAATAACATAGTAACGAAATACACAAAATTAATTACAAAAGCCGCTGAGAAACATATCCCCAAATTGAAACAAAGGAAGAAAAGCTTCGATCCACCCTGGTGGAACAAAGAAATAGAGGCCCTAAAGAAAGACATGGTTAGAAAAAAGAAAAGGATCTCATACGCAGCTCCCAGGAGGAGAGAGTGCGTAATAACTGCCTACCTGGAGGCAAAAAAGATATACGAAGAAGAGATCGAAAGGGCTCAAAAGGAAGGGTGGAAAAAACTCTGCACGAAGCAAGAAGGGGAAAGCTTATGGGACAGAATATATAAAATAATAAGAAAGGCGGAAGGGATCAGGGAAGACACCACGCTAATAGAGAAGGGCATTTCGCTGAACTCCGAAGAATCGGTGCAGCTGCTGGCACAGAAATTCTTCCCGCCTGACAATTGTGAGATGGATAATGACATCCATCAAAGAATGAGGAAAACGGTTGAGGAAATGACCAGCAGCTTGCAGGGAAGTAGTGCTGATGAAGTGCCAATCACAATGGCGGAGCTCATCAGCACTGCTAGAAGCTTCAACCCGAGGAAGGCCCCGGGGGCTGACGGACTCACTGCGGATATCTGCTGCGCAGCTATCACGGCGAACCCGGAGGTTCCCTTGGCCATCTTCAATAAATGCCTCGAAGTGGGATGCTTCCCTGATCTATGGAAGGAATGCACGATAGTGGTACTGAGGAAGCCAGGAAAGGAGGATTACGCGGCCGCCAAATCCTACCGTCCAATAGGCCTGTTGCCAGTCATGGGGAAGATCCTAGAAAAGGTGATCATAAATAGAATAAGACATAGCCTACTCCCCAGGATGAGCAGGAGGCAGTATGGATTCATGCCAGGAAAGAGCACGGAGGATGCCCTCTACGATATCTTGACAAAAGCGAGGAGCCACATTAAAAACAAGGAAATAGTGCTGATGGTGTCGCTAGATATCGAGGGGGCTTTCGACAACGCATGGTGGCCGGCGATCAAGTACCAACTAGCAAAGAAAGACTGTCCCAAGCAACTAAGGCTGGTAGTGGAAGACTACTTCAAAGGCAGGAAGGTGGTGGTCCGCTACGCAAACAGAGAGAATGTGAGGCAACCTGAAAAGGGATGCATTCAGGGCTCGATTAGCGGGCCCACCTTCTGGAACATCTTGCTCGACCCACTACTGGTCGAACTAGAAGAGGATGGGACATACGCACAAGCTTTCGCAGACGATGTTGTGCTGATGTTCAGTGGAACGGACACGCACTCCATCGAAAACCGAGCGAACGTTGCCCTCGAGTATGTGAGGAAGTGGGGTATCGAGAACATGCTCAACTTCGCGCCACAAAAAACCAAAGCAATGGTCCTGACGCGAAGATTGAAGTTCGATACCCCAAGAATAAGAATGAATGGACAGGACATAGCATTAGAGAAGGAAATTAAATTACTGGGGCTGACTATAGACGAAGGGCTAACGTTTAACAAGCATGTGCAAAATGTCACAAGAAAAGCGGCGGATATTCATAAAAAAGTAGCTAGAATGGCGAAGCTGGAATGGGGAATGACGGGAGACATGGTACACCAGGTATACCAAGCCGTCATAGAGCCGATAATTACGTACGCGTCGGCAGCCTGGGCACCGACAGTTAAGAAACTGTGCACGAAGAAAAAACTGGAGACGGTGCAGAGGGCATTTGCACAGAAAATAGCAAAGACCTACAGGACGGCATCGCTAAATTCCGCGACGCTATTGGCGGGGATACTGCCCCTCGACCTCAGGGTGGAAGAAGCCGCCGCGATGTTTGAGGCCAGAAGGGGGTCGTCTCCGTTCATACGCGAAGGAGACCGGATTGAGAGAGCCGTACCTGCTTTAGAACAACCCCATCCCGCGGAAAAACCGGAGATAAGCTTCGCCATCACAACTGACCCTGGCCTAATACAAAATGACGACACAACAGCTATCTACACAGACGGTAGTAAGACGGAGAAAGGAGTAGGGGCAGCATGGACGAAATGGGAAGGAGGAAGAGAGCGAAAATGGAAAAAGATAAAGATGGCCCCTTACTGCACCGTATATCAAGCAGAGCTGGCGGCTCTCGTCGGTGCAGTGAGGGAGGCGATGATAGCGGGTACTGACGTGAACATCTGCAGCGACTCGCGGTCTTCGCTCGAGGCGATTGCGGGCGGACGCTCTCGAAACCCCCGAGTAGTCGAGATCCGCAGACACCTGGTGGAGAGCCTTAAAAAGGGCCAGAATATTAAGCTCCACTGGGTGAAAGCGCACGTCGGCACGGAGGGGAATGAGAGGGCGGACGAACTCGCGAGAGCCGCTGCGGAGACCTCGAAAGTCAAAGCAGCTCACGTAGAGTACCCGCTCTCATACATCAGGAAAGAAGTGAGAAGAAAAATAATAGAAGAATGGGATCGAAGATATAAGGAAGGGATAACAGGGGGAATAACCAAATTGTTCCTGCCAAATATTACAAGGGCACATAAACAAATCCGAGAGAAAAGATTCAGTCCCGGGATGGCACAGGTCCTCACAGGCCATGGGCCCTTTGCCGAGTACCTGTGCCGTTTCAGGCTGAAAGAAAAACCTGACTGCGAATGTGAGAGTGGGGTGGAACAATCCATCCCACACCTACTTCTGGAGTGCCCCATTTTTGCCTCCTCCAGATGCGACCTGGAACAGATGACGGGCATGTCGCTTAGTCTTCAGGGACTGCCCGACATGCTAGTCTGTAAAAGATCGCACCTGGAGGATTTTTGCCAAAAAATTACCAAAAGAACAGCTAAGTTCAATGAGAGTAAGGCCGGGGCGGGGACCGCGAGGCGGCCGGCGCCCACTTGCCAATGAGTATTATAAGAATACTAATAAAAAATAAAGCTGTGTGTCAATTATTTTGAGGAAGGATGATAGAAATGATGGAAGTTTAGCTTAGACAACGACCCTGTGCGATAAAGTAGCCGGGGAAGGTAGGCCTATTAGGTGCAAAAAAAAAAAAAAAAAAAAAAAAAAAAAACCTAACCTAACCTAACCTAACCTAACCAGTCGCAGTCGAACCGCCGCCCGAGTCGGTCACAAACAGTGTCGCTCCGCAGTTAAAAAATCTCATAAATGGTATTTTGTCACCAAACAAATAGTGTTATATATCATCTAGTGCGTCTCGCGACGGCGTCTCGTCGACGGCGAGTCTGGGGATATATATATTGACTAGTAAAAAGTGAAAAACGGTGCTTAAAAAGTGAAAAAACACAAAAAAACACAAAAAAGTTAGTGAAAAAGTGAGTGCGGCGCGAAATCTAGATCGGCAAGCATAACTGATCTTCACATCGCTAGATGCGCCTTGTTGAAGTGCATCTTTTAAGGTCAGTTTCAAAATTTTATTCTCAAGAGTGAGGGAGTAAATCAAGAAAAACAAAAAAGGGGCGTGACCGCAGACAGGCGAAATAGTGCCGACCCCCACAAGTGCGATACGTCAAAAAATTTGCCTTATTGCAGCGAATCAAACGATATATCGTACATAATTATTTGTACTGGGGAAAAAACTTTAGAGACAAAAACAAGAAATAACCTCTCAAAAACAACGAAAACTGAAGATATTTAAAAAACCAAAGCGGTGACCTCACAATTAAAAATCACCAAAAGATAGAACTCGCAGAGCTGCGTTTTTTGAGGGGTCGCAAGAAATTTTCGGACAGGAATCCAGGAAATTATAAGACAAAAACCCCAAAACCACGTGGCACGTGGTCGGTGTTCCCGTGGGAAACAAAAGACGTGCGATACATCATTGAAAAGCTCTCGTTAAAAAATTAAAATCGACCCAGCGGCTGCAGAGAAAAGTCAAAGGGAAGAGTTGCATCATAAAACCGGGAATAACTCGGGAACGGTAGGAGATAGGGCTTTTTTAACATCACCCCAGTATATGGATAAATATCCATATACTGGTTTTGATTGCGAGGCTTAGAGTCATAATATAACTTTTGAAAATTTTTAAAAATCAAAAATTCGGGAAAATCCCAAAAATTCGATAAATTTTTCAAAATCTGAAATCTTTAAACGCCCGTATCTCGGAAACGGTGCGGTTTTCGGAAATTTTGACTGCAGTCTTGTATACATTTATGTATACAAGCCTTGCTCCAATTAATTATATTTATATTTAGGCAAAAAAGTTTTCCCCCCCGGGAACTCACCCCTCAACTCCCCCCCCCTCTCGCCGTTCTCGAGTATTTCACAAAAATAACTTCCTTTTGTAAATCAAATCAGGACAATACACCCCTGCGGAGCGTTTTTCGCCTTAAAAAATCAATAGTAGTCTAGATATACCACTTTTATTAAAGCTTCTCCTTAGAACCCTCATCCCCACCAGTCCGCCGGACTAGAAATATTAAACCAGGGCGGGACACCAACATTTAACACTAATAGAGGAAATACATTATACACTAGCTGCGTCGACGTCACAGTAGCCACACCTGACCTCCTCGGTCTCATTGTAAACTGGAGGGTGGACCAGAGTGTGACCAGTTCAGATCACAATGCCATCCAGTTTGAGATCACCTCACGGATCAAAATGGATGATGGACACGCGAGATCTACTAGAGTATACAATGTTCGGAAAGCAAATTGGACCCACTTTCGTGCGAAATTCAAACAGTTGCTTTCTGAACACCAACTCACATCACATAACATCAACACCCTAAACTCCACTACACTTCTAGAAAACACTATAGTACAATACACACAGTTAATCACAGACACTTGCGACACACACATTCCAAAAATTAAAGTACAGAGGAAACACACAACCCCCCCCCCCTGGTGAACAGAAGAGCTAGTTCAAATGAAGAAAAGCGTCCTAAAAATGAGGAGGAAAATCAGATACTGCTCTGCTATCCGCCGACCTACTGTTATAGAGCGATACAGCAAGGCGAAGCAGGAATACCTGGAAGCAGTAAATAAGAATAAACTGGAAAGTTGGAAGAGCTTCTGCGAAAAGCAAGATGGAGAAAGCCTGTGGGATGGCATCTACAGGGTAATCAGGAAAACGAACGTAAAACAAATTGATCAACAACTTGTTAAGGACGGTGTGACACTCTCCTACCAGGACTCGGCGCAGTACCTGGCGGAAACCTTTTTCCCGGAAGATACGAGAGCACGAGAGACTCTCTGGCACACAGAAATGCGGATAAAAGCCGCAACAATAGAAGAATCGAGTCATGATAACAACCATGACCCGCCTTTTACGCCCAAAGAACTAGCGGAGTGTGCCAGGAGTTTTAACCCCAAAAAGGCCCCTGGAGGTGATGGATTAACGTCAGACATCTGCGGCGAAGCAATTTTTGCGGACCCAGACGTTTTCCTGGCACTGGCGAATAGATGCCTCGACCTGGGATACTTCCCCAGTATCTGGAAAAAGGCCACAGTAATTGTCCTCAAAAAACCAGGAAAAGATCACTATAATCAACCTAAATCATACCGACCAATCGGACTTTTACCAGTACTGGGCAAAATAATAGAAAAAATGATGGTAAAAAGACTCAACTGGCACCTGATCCCCCGTCTCTCCCTCAAGCAATATGGATTCATGCCACAGCGTGGTACCGAGGACGCCCTCTATACCCTTATGAGAAAAATCAAGTTAGGCCTAAGTAATAAAAAACTAATAACACTAATATCACTGGACATAGAGGGTGCCTTTGATAACGCCTGGTGGCCGGCCATTTGTGTGAGACTTACTGAAGAGCGTTGTCCACCAAACCTGGCACTACTAGTACGCAACTATCTCGGCGACAGGGATGTCCGCGTCGTCTACGGAGGAGCCGTAGCGGCCAGACCAACAAACAAAGGCTGCGTACAAGGATCCATCAGCGGACCCACCCTGTGGAATCTGCTGTTGGACCCACTGCTACAAACATTAGAGAGAGCCGGAGTGTATGCGCAGGCCTTCGCGGATGACGTGGTCCTCCTGTTCGAGTCCAACACGGCGCTGGAAATAGAGAAATTAGCAAACGACGCACTCACGCAGATTTGCGAGTGGGGACACAAAAACAAATTAAGATTCGCCCCCGCAAAAACCAAGGCGATGCTCATGACAAATAAACTTAAATATGACACACCACGACTCAACATGGGCGGCACACCAATACATATGTCGAACAGCGTGAAGATATTGGGCTTGACAATAGACCATAAGATCACCTTTAGCGATCATATTAACGCAGCTTGCAATAAAGCCATCGGCCTCTACAAACAGGTATCCAAGGCAGCTAGGGTGAGCTGGGGACTCAGTCCGGAAATTATTAAAATAATATATACGGCTGTAGTCGAGCCCATTGTCCTCTACGCGGCTAATGCATGGGCAGACGCGGCGAATAAGGCATACATTATTAAAAAACTAGATACGGTACAGAGAAGCTTTGCCATCAAAATATGTAGGGCATACAGAACAACTCCACTCAGCTCCCTCAGAGTGCTGTCAGGTTTGCTCCCCCTAGACCTAAGAGCACACGAAAACAAAACCTTATATGAAATTAAAAAGGGGTACACGGCCTGCGAGCACCTGAAAGGAGCCGAGGTGGAAATAAAAACACCTTTCTGCAAAACTTCCCATCCGGCAACGGCAGCATTGGAATATGTTATCCTGTCCAATGAAGAACTTACAATAAACGGTAGTAGTCTACAAATATATACGGATGGTAGCAAGACGGAAGAAGGGGTGGGTGCTGCGATCTCCCTTTGGAAAGGAGACATTGAAATAAAGAGCCAAAAGCTGGATCTGGCACATTTTTGCACTGTGTACCAAGCAGAGCTGATGGCGTTAAAAAGAGCGGCGCAACTAGCGGTGCAGCGGAAGGAAACTGAGGTCCTCATTTATAGTGACTCAAGGTCTGCGTTGGATGCGGTTGTGGGGGGACGCTCTTTCGATCCCCTTGTCACCGAGATTCGCGAACTTCTTATCCAACACTCAGAAAAGAACATCAAACTTTTCTGGGTTAAAGCACACGCGGGGAGGAGGGGGAACGAAAGAGCGGACCAGTTGGCCAAAGAAGCCACAGGCGCAAAGCAGAAACCGGTCTACGACCGCTGCCCGATATCATACGTTAAAAAGTTAATACGCGAAAACACGGTGCAAAAATGTGTCACGAAACAGTCCAATGAAACAACCGGGGCGACAACTAGGATGTTCTTGCCCGACCCGGAGACCGCGTACAGAATTGTAAGATCCAAAGGATTTAATCCTATAATGACTCAAATATTAACAGGGCATGGAGCCTTCGCGGAATACCTCCACCGTTTTAAAATAAAACCAAGTCCCGCATGTGAATGCGACGAAAACGCGTTACAAACGGTGGAGCATCTCCTAACAGAGTGCCCCATATTCACCATACAAAGACACAATCTGGAGCAGACCGCGGGAATGCGGATAGCGCGTAATGTGCTGCCCGACATCCTTGCGGGGCACAGATTGGCCTTGGAAAATTTTTGTGAGCGGATTCTGGATCGGACGAGACGATTTAATGGCGCTCAAACTATTGACAAACAAAATAATAGTAAGGATACAACAAAAATCTAAAAACACTGTACCCAAAATATGTAATTAATACAAAATAACCAAAATATAAAACTGTAATTAAACAGAAGTATTATCAAAAGTAAACTCTGAAATAAACGTAAAATTATAATGTGCACAAACTATTAACATATACATAAATTAAAAATAAAAACATGAATATAAGTGTTAGAAAAAGTAAGAATTAAAATAAAGTAAACCAATAAACGCAAAGCTCTAAGTAAGTAATGTATAAAATCACTAACGAATAGCTTCATGTGAAGTAAATCAAAAACGCAATATAAGAGAATTAAAAACTAATAAATAAAATAAAGTAAACTAACAAGTATAAATGTTAAGTAAAATAATGTTCAAAACTAACATGTAAGAGACAAAATGTAAAATAAAAAACATGTTAAAATAACTATTATGTAAACCATAGAATGAATGTAAATCTATGAATAAGCGAACTAGAATCTTAAGAATTAAAATAAAGTAGACTAAGAAGTAAATGTTGAGTAAAATTATGTATAAGAGTAATACGCAAGAAACAAAATGTAAAATGAATAACATGTTAGAATAATTAATATGTAACCCATAGAACGAATATAAATCTATGAAAAAAGCAATTAGAAACTTAAGAATTAAAATAATGTAAACCAGTAATTATATGTTAAATAAAATAATGTATAAAACTAATATGTAAGAAACAAAATAAAAAATGGAAAACATGTTAAAATAACTAATATGTAAACCTTAAAATGAATGTAAATCTATCAACAAGTGAATTGGAAATTTAAGAATTAAAATAGAATAAGCTAAGAAGTATAAATGTTGAGTAAGAACAATGTACAAGACTAATATGCAATAAACAATATGTAAAATGAAAAACATGTTAGACTAATTAATATGTAACCATAGAACGATTGTAAATCTATGAATAAGTGAATTAGAAATTTAAGAATTAAAATAAAGTAAACTAAGTAAAATAAATGTTAAGTAAACATAATGTATAAGACAACCATGTAAGAAACAGAATGTAAAATGAATAATATGTAAGAATAACAAATGTAAATGAATGTAATTTTTTGATGAATAAATAAAGCTAAAAAGGTCCTTGATAGGCAAATGTCGAGGGGTGGGTTCGCAGCTCCACGGCCCCGGAGCAGTTGCTGCCGGGGAGGTAGGCCAAGTAGGCAGGGGCAATAAAAAAAAAAAAAAAAAACCTAACCTAACCTAACCTCGTCGAAGACGTAAAAGACAATTCATCACTTCTTATGGCGTGTTTCCCATGTAACAACATCGCGTTTTGCCAAAATTTATTTTACATCTAGCGCCATCTATGAACGCCATATTGAACTATTGAGGATGTGAAATTTATAATTTCCTTTATAAATCACAATAATAAATTCTTTGTAAACCGTTTAAAACGACAAAAAAAAAAAAAATATATTTGTTAGTTTAGGTTCTTAAATTCAATAGCATTTATTATTATTGTTATTTTTAATTAATTTATGCTGTATCTGCTGCTTGGTTTATGACTTGCATTGTGCGAACGTTTCCAGTAAGCGATTGTATCTAATGTCCATTGAAAATAAGCAGTCATGGAAATGCTTAGAATGCCGCAGCTCGGAACCTAAAACGGATAATACAAATACCCCTATTCGCCCGGCCACAGTAGCATCGAATGATGCGACTAACGTCACCTTGAGAGACGGTAATAAAAATAAGAATCGTCGCAAAAGCTCTGACGACTTGCCGAGTCTTGAGCACAGTGTGATGTCCAATGATACTCTGCGTGCCATCGTTAGGAAATAATTGCACGAAATGTTTCAGTCTTTCTTAAAAAAATCTTTAAATGAAATCGTATCAGAGGCGTTCAAAAATTTCAACGATAAGATCTCTTCACTTGAATCTGCGTTAAAATTCTGCAACTCTCAATTTGAGGACATGAAGAAAATTTTTGAGGACAATGTGAGCACGATCTCCTTCCACGCACCGTAGTAGCGAGGTTTCGCAGCCAAGCTGTTCGAGATATCTTCTTGCGGCCGTATCGAGTTTTAATAAAGCCAACCCGAAGGAAAAGCTTAACTCCCACCAACTGGGATTGGGCGGCGCAAGGGTTCCTGTTTATGTCGCCGAGAATCTGAGCCCCACTAACAAGCATCTACATGCTGCTGCTAGGCGCAAAGCTAAAGAAGTTGGTTTCAAGTTTGTTTGGATTCGTGATGGTCGCATATTTGCAAGAAAAAACGAGACCAGCCAAGCTGTTTACATTCGTAGCTTGGAAAGTCTAAAGCTTATTAGTTAATTACTTCCTGACCATACATTAAACAGTTCTACGGATCCAATGGCAGGATTAAATATTTACTACCAAAACATTAGAGGTATTGACATAATGAAGACAAATGCAATTCGTCAAGAAATACAAAAACATGATTTCGATATCATCATAATGACGGAGACGTGGCTTGTGCCTAGTATAATATTATGTACTTATGAGTTTATTGACCGACGATATACTGTCTACAGAAGAGACAGAATACCGATGGACGGAGGTGGTGGCGTGCTTATTGCTGTGAAAAATACCATTAAGTCTGTACGAATGCAAGCATGGGAAACATCATGTGAGGACATCTGGGTCCTGTTGGATATCGAGGCACCTCACTCAAACGTGAAAAGAGTTGGAATTTGCTGTCCCTATTTTCCTTATGCAACGAAGGATATTTTAGAATGTTTTTGTGCTAATGCAACGAATGTCATACAGTCACTGGATGCAGTAGTGATTGCTGGTGACTTTAACTTGCCATATATATCTTGGTCTCGTGATGACAATCTTGATACAGTCCTACCAACAAATTATGAATACCCTCTTGGATATGCGTTGGTAGATTTTGTTAACTTAAATAACTAAAAGCAATTGAACTATGTTAAAAACTTTAATAATAGAACTTTAGATTTAGTATTCACAAATGTGGCTAACGCAACACTCGAGAGGCCAGTGGATCTTTTAGGTAAGCTTGATGCTCATCACCCTCAGTTGTTTGTTGTTCAGGATTTAACAGTCGCGTTTCTGCCGAAGTTGCCGCACATTGGTTTTAATTTTTACCGGGCTGATTATTCGATGATATTTAAAGAGTGGCGTGGGATCGACTGGCGTCTCGTTTTCTCTGTGACAAATAGTATTGAAGAGATGACTGAAATCTTTTATGAACATATTAATAGTATAATCGAACAACACGTTCCTAAATTTCATCGAAAATCTCATAATTACCCACCATGGTTTAATAATTCACTTCGAAAATTATTCTCGGAAAAGAATAAACTTAGGCGTCGGTCACGTAAGTACAGTAACCCCCGTGATGAATTTGAGTACAAAATTCTACGCGAACGATGTAATAAGCATTACTCAGAGTGTTACTTGGCCTATATACGTAGCACAGAGGAGGCCATAAATAAAGATCCCAAAAAATACGTTTATTCAATTTAGATGCTTCTTAGAGCATGCTTATGAATGTCGACAACGTTTACAAAATTCACGAAAGAGCAGGACTACGCCATCCGTTCGCAAAACTACCAGGAGGCCTTGTTCTGAGAAGAACGGGCAAGAAACTCAGCAAGTTTTGCCCTCCCTTTACATTACAATTATTCAAAGGAAAATGTCATAAACCACAACGTCATTAAAGTTACATAAGTAAAAAAAATAAAAATCTGTTCTGTGATTTACCACATTCACCATTACACACATATTCAAAGATAGCAAATCAAATTATAAGAATATAATTAGAACTATTGCCAAGCGTTTTTATCTTCCAGGTAGTCATTGACTGTGTAGTAACCTTTACACATTAAGGTTTTTTTGATATGTGTTTTGAATCTGTTTATAGGCAGTTCCAATATTTCACTAGGAATCATGTTATAGCAGCGTATACTTAGGCCTATAAATGAAGTATTTATTTTCTGCAACCTGTAAGACGGCTGGAAAAGTTTTCCCTTATTTCTTGTATTCCTATTGTGAATGTCGCTGTTCTTTAAAAGAGAACTATTATTATATTCTATATTCTATTATTACGAACCCCTGATGATCCAGGAACCGTACACTAAGAGTACATTGTCTTCACATATAATTATTTAACAAATGTAACAAAATATTGTAAACCTATTTTAAAAGAGTAAGTGTGGAGTTTCTTGCCCATTCTTCTCCACACGAAACTACCTTTTGGAAGGGGCAACTAGAATCTTCTTTATATTTTTTTCTTGACGTTCAAAAGTGCCATTTTAGATGGTCTAATTGAAATAACATATAAAATAGAGCGCATAGCATTATTGAATTTAAAACTACCCGATTACAAGGACCCATGGACCATTATCCAGATCTATACAGAACAAGCAGATATGGAAACAATTGGCCAGTTTTACCAAGATTTGAATAAAGCTTTGCAGACATATGCCCACAAAAATATCATCGTGATGGGTGACTTCAATGGTCAAATTGGCGAACGCCAACGGGACGAGGATGCAATTATAGGGCCCTATACATACAGCTCAAAACCTAGAAGCAGGAATGGAAAAATGCTCATAGACTTTGCAATGAAAAATAACTTGACCATATTAAACACCGTCTTCAAGAAAAAGAAAAACAGAATGTGGACCTGGTTGTCACCCGATGGAAAATCAAAAAACCAAATTGACTTTATACTGACCAACAAACATAAATTCTTTCCAAGCATAAATGTCATCAATAAGCTAAATTTTAACACCAACCACCGCATGGTCAGAGCTGAGTTAAACTCATCCCAACCCAAGAACCCCAGACCAAAAATAAGTCGAGAAAATATAAAAATTAACAAACATCTGATAGGAGAAATAGCCAACTCACTAAACTCGAAACTTAAAGACTACAAATATGAAACAAAAGACGCCGACACACAGGAGAAATAGAATTGGTTGGAAAATAAAATTGTAACCACTACTAAAGAACATAGCAAAAGGAAAGAGAACCTATACAACAGGATGACAGAAAAAACCGTCAACCTCCTTAACCAAAGAGCAGTGCTAATAAGTGCGAAAAATACTGGTAAAAATAGAAAAGAAATTGCAAGAATTAGTAAAGAAATAAAAGAAAACATTAGGAAAGACAGGAGACAACATCGTATGGAAACAATAGAGAGACATATTAGACAGACAGGAGGAATAAAGAAGGCGTACAAAGAATTAACTAACAAGAAAGAATGGATTGTTAAGATGGAAGATAGAAGAGGAGCGAAGAAAATTGGTAGACAAGAAATACTCAAAATCGCTACTGACTACTACACCGAACTATACAAAAATAACACAAATAAAAGAGAAATAGACTTACCAGAGTACGAAACGGTACCTTACATCATGCAGGAAGAAACTGAAAAAGCTATTGACACAGAAAAATTATAAAACTCCAGGGCCAGATGGCATAACCAATGAAATACTAAAGCAAACGAAGGTAGCAGTGGCACCGATACTTACAGAAATTTTCAACTACGTGATAAACACAGAAATCATCCCAAAACAGTGGACTGAATCCATCATAATCCTTATATTCAAGAAAGGGAATCACTGCGATATTGGAAACTATAGACCTATCAGTCTAATGTCTAACATTTACAAGATTTTTGCAAAGATTATTTTGGAAAGAATAGGAAGGAAATTAGATGAGCAACAACCCAATAGCGGCCTTCACACGTGCAGTTCGGAATGGCATTTCTGGAACTGCGCACCAATCTGCAGATAAATCTGTGCAGACTAGACCGCGCGCTGATCTGTGCTTCTACTTTACGCTTCAATTGTAATAACAGTTTGAACTGCGGTTCAAACTGTCTATTTCGCTTTCCTGCAGATAAAACTGTACGTATAAATGCTTTTCGAGAGTTTAGATCGCAGTATGGAATGGCGCGTGGAATGTCGACCAATTTTAAAAGTTTTCTTTCAGTTTTAACCGGTACAGTAGAAATGGATACACGTCTAGTGATCGCGTTAGCTGGTTTTGTTGTTGGTTTTAATAATCTAAAAAGGAGACGTGTATGGGTTAAGAAATATAGACGAAATTTTGGACATTTACCCATGTTAAAAGAAATACGAGAAAACTATCCAGAAGATTTTAAAAATTACCTAAGGATGGACGGCGATAATTTTGATTGCTTATTGGAACTTATCCGTCACAGAATTACCAAATAAGATACAGTTATGAGAAAATGCATAACACCAGAAGAACGTCTTTCCGCAACATTAAGATATCTGGCAACTGGACGTTCATTTGAAGATTTAAATTACGGTTTGTATAAGCCGACTTATTTTTAACTTGCCATGAACAATAAACATGGATGTTCCCGATATATCCTTATAAAACCTGTCACTGCTTCCACGCTCCAAACTGCCATTTTGAAATAATTGTCATCCACACGAGGTACCCGCATAAAACTGAACTAACGTTCGTACACACCAATGCGCCGCATCTAACTGTCAAACCACCACGCGCTTGTCGCGTCTACACGGACGGATTGGACGGCAGATCGGAATGGCGCGGGCTGTTTCCTACGGTTCGAACTGTACGTGTGAAGGCCGCTATTGAACAGGCAGGATTCCGTAAAGATTTCTCGGTGCTAGACCACATCCACACTGTAAGACAAATTATAGAAAAATACAATGAGTACCAGCTTGTATACTACATAGCTTTTATTGATTACAGTAAGGCTTTCGATTCTTTGATACACTCAAAAATCTGGGAAGCCTTAAAGGAACTGGGTATAGAGCACAAATATATAAGAATTATAAAAAACATTTATAAACACAGTTCGGCTTGTATCCGCCTAGAAAAAGAAGGAAATAAATTTCAAATACAAAAAGGCGTGAGACAGGGTGACCCCCTTTCACCAACACTCTTTCTGGCCGTAATAGAAATGATCTTCAGGAATCTGGAATGGAGGGACATGGGTATAACTATTAATGGCCGCGCGCTAACGCACCTACGATTCGCTGATGATATCGTATTATTTGCAAAAACACCAGCTGATCTAAACAAGATGATAAATGATCCAGCATCGGAAAGTGCAAAGGCCGGATTGAAGCTAAACCCGGAAAAAACAAAAATCATGACCAATGGCAACAAAGACCCTGTAATAGTGGAGCAGAACCAAATCTCCTACGTGGAAGAATATTTATACCTCGGTCAACTGATGTCTCCAGACGATAACGGAAACAAAGAAGTCGAAAGAAGAGTTGCAAACAGCTGGAAAAAATATTGGAGCCTAAAAGAAGTGATGAAAGACAAGACCCTACACAATTCAACGAAAAGCAAATTATTTAACACATGCATCCTGCCAGTGCTGGCTTACGGGAGCGAAACATGGGCTTTAACAAAAAACGTAACAAATAAACTCTCCGTATGTCAACATGCCATGGAAAGGAGCATGACTGGGATCAAAAGAAAAGACAAAGTAAGGAGTAGCAACATCAGAGGAAAGACTAAGGTACAGGACATAACTTTGAAAATAAGAAGACAAAAGTGGAAATGGGCAGGCCACATGATCAGGGGAAAGGACAAATGGAGTAAAATAATCACACAATGGTACCCAAGAGATGGAAAGAGAAAGAGAGGTAGACCACAAAAAAGGTGGGACGACGACATTATACAAGTCGCGGGAACAACATGGGGTAGAGTGGCCATAGAAAGGCCAGAATGGAGAAGGTTGGAGGAGGCCTTTGCCATCTGGCAAACGGACAAGCAAAAGTGGAAGAAAAGTACAATATACGAAAAATAAAGAAAAATACTGGCATGTCCGAATAGAGGCTATAATAATAATAAAAAAATTGAAATAAATGATTTGACTTTGACTTTGATCCGTATGTGGCAACTTCGGGCGTGCCTCAGGGCTCTCACCTCGGGCCAATTTTATTTATAAATGATATAGTAGATCATGTTCATTATAGTAAATGTTCATTGTTTGCCGATGACATGAAATTGGTTAAGACAATAACTTCAACGAATGATACCTATTGCTCTATTGCAAAAGGATTTACTTGCCATACACACTTGGTGTAAAAATAACCTCATGATTTTAAATGCTGGTACTTAAATGCTTTCATATAAAATTTACTAGGAATAAAAACTAATTCCAAATTCCAATCTTCTTACTCAATTAATGGAGTTGCTCTTGAGGAGGTTGATCGTATACGAGACCTTGGTGTGACGCTGGATAGTGCTCTCAGTTTTAGTCCTCACCACGAAATAATTATAGCGAAATCATTTCAGATGCTCGGTTTCATTAGGCGTAATACCACTGACTTTAAGAATGTTATAACTCTTATTGTTCTGTACAATGCATTGGTGCGCAGCCACCTTGAGTACGCTAGTGTTGTGTGGAATCCCACATACCAAACACACAAGTATGCACTAGAACGTCCACAAAGAACATTCACACGGTTCCTGGCGTACAAAACCCCTAAATTTTGCTACAGAAGTGATTATGTTGATCGATTACAGAAGTTCAATTTGCAAACTCTCGAGGATCGTCGTATGATTGTGGACCTGGTGTTTTTGTACAAATTGATGCACGGCACGACTATTTGTCCAGATATTTTAAAAAAGATTTACTTCGTAGTGCCTAGAATCAACGCAAGAAGAAGACAGACTGATACTTTTGTCGTTCCACAGTCCTTAACCAATCTAGGTAAACATGCGCCCCTCAGTAGAATGCTTAGGAATTTTAACCAATGTAATTGTAGACATAGTCTTGACGTGTATTATGACACACTTCCTAGTTTTAAGAAGAAAATTCAGTCATCTCAGCCATAAGTCATGTAATATTTTCCACGTTTCAATTTATTTATGTTTAAAGATACAAATACTTAAGTAAACTCTGTCCGCTATCATTTATTAGAGTCAATGTTGTGTACACCTATTATTAGATTGCATGCTAGAATAAAACCCAATATTGTTAATTAGAGAATATATACATATAATCTGTTGGTGTTCCTTAATAAATAAATAAATAAATAAATCTACAAACTTTTCTCATCCCTGTTGTTAAGCAGAATAGCAGACAAAATTGACCTCATGGCTGCATAGCCAGTAGAACAAGCCGGCTTTCGCTCCAGTTTTTCAACAAGACCATATTCATACAATCAAACAACTTCTAGAAAAATGTAAAGAATTTAATTATCCTCTATATATAGGGTTTGTGGACTATCTTAAGGCATTTGATAGCATCACTCACTGCTCCATTTGAGAAGCATTAACATCTTGCAATATAAACTACTGCTATACAAAAGTGATCCGAAACATCTACTCAAACAGTACAAGTGCAATACGATTGGAAAACAAAAGAGAAGAAATTAATATAGGAAGAGGTGTGAGGCAAGGGGATCCACTCTCTCTTAAACTTTTTATAGCAGTTCTGGAAATGATATTTCAAAAATTTGAAATCTAATGGTATATGGATTGGTAATAGACAACTAAGCCACATAAGATTTGCAGACGAAATTGCACTTTTTGCCAACTCGGCTTCAGAACTTGAGCAAATGATGCATCATTGAACAATGAAAGAAAGTTGGCTTGCACATGAACACCAGTAAAACTAAGGCTTTAACAAACAGTCTGCAGAGACCTATACGAATAGATGGGCACCAGATCCAATAATATGTAAAGGAATATGTCTAATAGGGAAACAAATTTTCTTCAACAGCGACAGTAACAAACAAGAAATTGAAAGAAGAATTAGAAGCTCATGGAACAAGTTTTGGTCACACAAAGAAATTTTAAAAGGACCTTATAATTTAGAGCTAAAAAAGACGGTAATGGATGTCTGTATTTTGCCTTGCCTCACCTATGGTAGCCAAACATGGGTGTACACTATTAAGGCCAGAAACAGATTGCTTACACAACACGCCATGGAAAGGAGTAGGTATGCTAAGGCTAAGGAGGAAGAAAAACCATTAGGGAAAGGACAAATGTTACAGACATTCTCAAACATGCTCTAAAAATGAAATGGCGATGGGCAGGACATGTAGCCAGGGTCCAGGACCAAAGATGGACTCTCAAAATCACAAAATGGAGAGGCCCCCCAGGGAACAGACATCAGGGCAGACCAAAAACGAGGTGGATGGACGACATTGCCAAAGTGGCAGGCACTGGCTAGAGAAAGCAAAGGATAGACAGGTTTGGAATGAGATGGAGGAGGCATATACCCGGATGGGGTCAAGGCTTCAATAACTTTTACTACTAATACTAACATAGTTTAAGAAATATACTAACTCAAAATAGGTTGTAAACAAAAATTTGTGTAAGTCTTGAATAAATATGCTTTATTGTATTATTATTATTTAAAATGGGAACTTCACATGATTAATATGGTAAAAAGAGCTAATTCTTGATTAGAAACCGCTTGAGATGACTCACACCAAGCACATAAAAATTACATATATCCACTCTTAGAAAGGGCCTGGGAATTTCAAGAAAGATTTCACCCTAATTGAAAATGTACCAGGAGGGCAACAGAATAGAGAGGACATTTCTTGAGAACACACCACATGACAGACAACAAAGAGGAAATCTAATTGAAACACAAAATTCTTCCTGGTCATTATAATGTGCAACACATTGAGAATATATTTACTTTAAATCAAAACAGGCATCTTTTGAGGTCGTGGACTACTTGTGCCGTACAAAGTTCATAATTGCAATGCCTTATAGAACTTCTTCCCAAACGGTATGGTCCCTCTATGGAATGATGTCCTGGCGTCTTCACTGAATTATTTTAAAAACAAATTAAATGGTTTCTTCTTATTAATACTCGTGTGATAACTAAATACTAATAATAAGAAGTTTTTAAGTAACAGTTGGTGCAATTCGACGATAATGGTATTTTAACGATTTTTTACAAGTGATTTCATGAAATATGTCACCTCACACATGACACATCACATTCACAAATCACAATCTCAAGGAGGCCCGAGGCCGGAGGCGCCGTCGGCCGTCATTCGAAATTCGAATTTCGAACGTGAAATTATACTTGACAGTCTGTTGTATGCTTTATCAAGTTTCGTCCACAGGCTACTTATACATTAACAGAGTTAAAAGTATGCTAATTATATATAGCCGTGATTTTGATTTGAGTTACCTTATTAAGACTTAGCTTTAAATTTAATACATTTATTAAAATTATTATTGTAAGTCCCTCGCACAAAGTCCTCGGAAAATCGTCACTTTCATCTCTTGTCTACTATTTAAAAGAAATGTACTAAGCTTAAATCCATAGAGTACGTATAATATAGGCATTACAGAGTACTCAAATCTGTGGTGATAATGTAACTGATGAGTGATGACAAGAAGTAATAAATAAAATAACTAATAAGTTGATGGAATTAGACAATTAGTAGGTGTTAAATAATTTAGTAAAATGTTTACTATTTGAAAACAGTGTAATCTATTCGTAATTTTATTAGTAATTGTATGGATTCAACACTGTGACGGCAAATCTATAATAATATTATGATTGTAATTATCGTAAATATAAACTACTACACCAAGCAAGGCAAAGCGGCTTAGACAACTAATAAGATGTAAACAAATTGTAGTAGTTCTAGTAGATAACTGGGTAAGTAAAATATGAAAGAATTTTTGTATTATAAACAAATCTAAAAGATCCCACACATCAAAGAGAAGTTATTATTTCAATCCTTTAATGAGGGGTCTATGAAGGTGAATATAAATAACCAGTGATATAAGAGCAATTAATTTGCAAGTTAAACATGAATTGATTTCTTTGTCCTAAATGGGTTATTTTTTTAGTCACCATGGGATCAAAAGACAAGATCTGGGCAATATCAGAGCTGACGGAATTTGCTCAGAAGTTCCAGAAAGTATATGCTTTGTGCAACATTTCTTGGTTTCACAGGGGCAGGCCTCCACTAGCAGTTAGTATAACATATAATTCATTTTTAAAATAGAGAAATCATATTTTTTATATATACAATTATAAAGAGAATGTAATAAATTATAATCTTATGATTCCTATCTAAGGTCAATTATATGTCTTGTTTTTCACAAGACATTGTTCAATGATTTTGTTTCAATTTAAATCATATTCCACAACTATTATACAAATATATTAAAAGAAATTATGTTGAACCAATTATAGTATATTTCTTTCCTTAAGATAACCGTTATATACTGTAAGATGTAAGGGCAAAGACTGTGCTGGGGATGGAAGTTCTATATTATGTTGCAATTGCTCATGTATAATTTAAGGTAGTAAAACCATAAAAAACAAAGAACATGAATATCTATAATAAGTATGCACATTACAATATCAGAATAAAAATAGGCCACAAATAAAAGCCAACAAGAACTTGATGTCTTAAAGCATAACCTATACAATGCACATAATATTTATATTTTAGTTTTCTTTAATTAGTTTTCTACATGAATATTTATTTAATACAGAACAGACACAATATGGCGCTGAAAGAGCTGGCTTGCTTGCTGGGCGAGCCGACTGACGCGCGTTACATGGAGCAGCGCGTCTACGACTTCATTGGCAATTTGCTGCACCTGGTATTGCCCGCACTCCTCACTGACTTCTCAACTATCATGTACGAGTTGTACGACCAGAGTAATAATACATAAATGTATTTGATGTCTGCCTAGATGCGTGACGTGGCCCGCGAGGAGACGCCTTGGGACTCGCTGCCGCCCGTGTTGAAGCGTCTCGGCACTCGCCTCAATTTCATCGACGTGGCGTCGGTGGTGCGTATTAGGCCTCTTTGAGTCCACAGGGCAATTGAGTCGCAAAAATACTGAACCCGGTGCGCGTGTGGCAGATGGAGACGGGCGAGTGCCGGGCCGACGGCGCCGTCAACCCCGCCAAGATGAAGAGCTTCGCGACGAGGCTCGTGAAGGCGGTCCAGCGAGCCGTCGCCGAGCGTGCGAAATCGCAAGCCCTTCGGGGACTGCCGCCGCGCGAATGGGACACGGCCCGCTTCCTGAAGAGTATAGCCGCCGTCGAGGTCTTCGCCCGCGAGACGTCCGCCGACGCGGGCGCCCTGTTGCAGATCTGGTGAGTCCACGGCGCCTTCGCCGACCGACCGCCTCGACGCGCCCGCTATCGTTTCGACACTCGAATCCTTCTCGCAGGCTACGCATGTACGAGGAGACGCGTCGCGAGCTGTGCCGAGGGGGCCGCGAGCCGTCGCTGTCGCTGCCCGAGTGGCGGCTGGCCGACCTGCTTCTGCTGCACGAGCCCGCGCTGCCGCTCCTCGAGCGCGCCGGCGAGCAGGTGTGTCCGGAGCGATCGCTGCGCTTCCTCGTGCGACTCGTGGCAGCCGGCACGACGAGGCTGGCGCGGCGCGAAGGCCCCGACCCGGTGTTCGGCGCTTCCCTCCCTCCGCCGAATCGCCCCGAGGAGGCGCTCGAGTACGGCGACTGGGTCCGCTCCGTGTGGACGGCCGTCCACATCGCTTTCTGTAAAAAGTACGATTTCGTCTCCGCGTTTCCGTCGTTCACGCTCGATCCGACGATTCACCGGATCGTAATCTGCAGGGAGCGTCCGGTGTCGAGCGTGCTGCTGCAGCGGCGTTGGCACGAGCTGCGGCTGCTGGCTCGCGAGGACCGGGAGGCGCCGACGCCGTCGGCGCTGCTGCTGAGGCGGTTCCTCGACGCGGAGAGTGCGGCTCCCCCCTCTTGGCCGAGCCTAGTGGAGCGGGGACTGGTCGTCGACCTCACGGCGTTGGTCAGTTCCCGCCTAATGTCCGCCGCTCACGCTCGAGTCTCTCGATTCACGAAGCCTCTTCTCCTTTTCAGGGATGCCAGAACCCCGATCTGCTGTGTCTGCTCGACGATATCGGTTCGTACGGTCGGCCTCGATTCAGTTTAAAAGCATGATTTTGTCATTTTTATTGAAGTGAAACTTCTTTATCGGGGTTGGAAAAAGATTTAGTGTAACATTTTTTCGTTACGCGTCACATTTTTCCGTTACGCGCCATCTTTTGAAGTGAAACTTCTTTATCGACGTATGAGAGAAATTTTGTAGCAGGTTACGCGCCATGTTGCTTTTTGAAGAAATTTACACACATTTGTCACATTTTTCGGTTACGCGTCATCTTTTTCTTGTCCCTACCACGGTTGATCCGAAGAGATTCGAAGCCATTAGTAACAAAAATATATAATAAGGATAACATTGATAGTAATACATACTAATAATTCTATTACAATTAATGAAATTCTGTAATAATCTTAGTACTACATAGTAGTACAGTAATAAGTTAAAATGAAATAATTGTATTTGTATTCATGTCTATGATAATAAAAGCCTTTTGTTAAACTTTATCTAATTTAACTTTATTTAACCAATTTCTGTAAAGTTGCATATAGTAGATCATTTTTCGAAAAATAAGGTCATAAAGAAGTTTCACTTCTTATGTGTGTACACCTAGTACACGCACACATTTTTTATTTAAGTAGATCTCATTCTTTTCCTAAGCCACCCTGCTCCCGAGGCCCGCGCCGGAGTTAGTGATTCATAAATATTTCATAAGAATACTACTACAACAATTAACACAAAAGAACATATCCAGAACACACCTTCGCGTCTGAGACGTCGGAGATCCCTTCGGAGGCGATCCCGCAGAGAGACATCTTGCGACAGCTCCAGGCCATGGACCCCAGCCGGGCCGAGGTGTCCATCCTCTTCGACCCTCACTCCGACTCCGAGCCCGAAGACGGCCCCGCCCCTCCCGCGGCCCCCGCCGACAAGGACGACTCGCTCAGCTTCATCATCAGGCAAGCCCTCAACTGCCGATCCGTCGTGCGACTGCAGGCGCCGCGTCTGCGGGAGCTCACCGACGACATCCTCGAGAAGAACTCCGTGCTCGCCGACGAGCGGGACGACTCGGACGAGGAGAGCCCTCTGGTCATCGACGAGACCGAACCCGAAGTGGAGAGCGAGACGAGGAAGCGAACTCTGAGCGACGGCGCGGAGACCGCCAGCGAGTCTCCGGCCCGCGACTTCGAGGCGAAGGAGGAGCCCGACGCGGCTAAGAGGGTGAAACGAGAGAAGAACGAGGAGGAGTCGCCCGGGCTCAGTGAGTATCGCTGAACTTCGCCGAGACGACATCTCTACGGCGCCTCGATCATCGAGATGTCATTTCAGGTGAAAAGTTGGCGATGGAGGTGCGCGTGGTGCTCGAGAGGGTCGACGAGACGGCCGACCGGACACTTCGGGGCCTCTCGCCGGCCGAGCTGTCGCGGCGCCACGGGGTCGAGGGACAGGGGGCCGCCTGGTGGACCCGAAATCTTCCTCTGGCCGAGAAGTGCCGCCCTCTGCGGGTGACGCTGAGCCGTCCCCGTCGTCGACCGGCGCCCCGCGTCGCCCCGCCGGACGTCGAAGAGATCCGGGAGATCGACGGGAGCACGCTCACCGCCGAAGCGGCCCCGACCTTCGTCCGTTCCCCGGAGTCGGTCTCCGCCGAGATCCTGGACGTCGACGACGAGCGGCCGGAGAGCAGACGGTTCCAGTACCTCTACGGGGACATGCTGAGGATGATGGCTCGCAACGCTAAGGTGAATCCGCGACTTCGGTCGTCCCTCGGCCCGCGACGTCCGCTCGAATGATCCTCGCTCGCTTTCAGAGATTTCTGCCGGCGACGCGAAACACTCCGTCGACGGACGCGAAGACGGCGCCCTACCCCGGCCCGAAGGCCGTCGCCGAGACGTCGCAACTGAGCGACCTCGAGAAGTGGGAGAGGGAGAAGCGCGTCGGCCTGCAGTACTTCAGCCTGCCTCATCTGCTCGACCCCGAGCCCCGGCGGCGGGCCGAACTTCGGCGGCGGTCGGCCCCCGACCCGACGCCGCCCCGCCTCGTCTCGGAGTCCGATTCCGATTCCCGAGAGGACGCGGCGAGTCCTCGGGCCGACGAGAGTCCGGCCGGCATACTGGACGACGAGCTGAGGGACCTCAGGCGAACGGAGAAGGCCGACTCCCGACCGAGGGGCTCGTCCGCCTCCGGCTTCTTCGCTCCCGGTCCCGGTCCCGTCGGCCCGGTCGGCTCGGAAGGCGGACTCGACGTCCTCAAACCGGTGCAACCGACCGCGGGAATCCACGGTGAGTGAGCTTCCGTTGAGAGTTGAGAGTTAAGAGTTTGCACTTTTATTTGATAAAGGATGGATATAAAAGAGCTTCGAGAGAAGTTGATCATATTATAGAAATAAAACGTTCTTTAGGCTCGTTCATTTCGTAGATCCCGTGATCACGTGCGGAAGTCACTCGATAAGACTCGTGGAAGACACGCGACACACGGCCGCCGAGAGGAAGAGGCGGATGAAGCTGTCGGATCGAGAGAAACGCGTGAAGATCAAGTTCACCAGCATCCTGAACGAGATGACCGAGGAGAGGAGGCGAAAGGGGCGAGACGGAGGCGCCGAGCCCCCGTCCTTCGCAGGTGAGAGGTCCCCGAGGACACTTCGATGTAATGTTCCACGTCTTAGTAAAACACGAGTATTAAAAAGAGAGTATTTTAATTTGTCGTCCGACAGAAGGATTCGCGGGAGCCTCGTGCCACTTCAAACTGCCGGCGGAGCGCCGCGTGACGGCGGCCGAGTACGCGGCGGCCGGCGGCGGAGGGACGGCGCTGATGCGGGCGGACCTCGAGAGGCCCCTCTGGCTGGTCTCTCGCGAGTTCGTGGTGCTGACGAGGACGCCGCTGACTTTCGCCCGGCCCTCGTACTGGGGCACGACGCCGGCCGCGTCGCGCGTGACGCTCACGCGCGTGCTGTTCCCGGACGAGGACGACCGCCGGGACTCCGCCGTCGTGGACCTCACGGACGACACGGAGCCGGCCGACGGCGAGCTCCCGTTCAAGACTCTCGTCGACGATCCGCCTCGGCGCGTCTTCGTAAGTCCCTTCGGCTCTCGCCCGTCCTCGAGACCCTGCGCAGCCGCTCTACGATGCTGCTCCGTTGCAGGTGTACAACATGGTGCAGGACGTCGTCACCTTCCGGCGGTTGAACTCGAGTCGAAGGTCGCTATTCCTGTTCTCGCTGCAGACCGGCGCCCTGAAGATCGCGCCCGCTCCCGAGACGATGGTCGGCCCCGCCCTTCCGGTCGCGACGTGGTCCGGCGTGTCGTCCGTCGGGGCGCTCCCGAGTCCGGCGGCCGCCGGCCCGTCTTCGTGTCCGCCGGCGGCGACCGGCCTGCGCGAGGTGTCCGTGAGCGTGCCGGCTTACGAGCGTGGGCCCGGCGCGGGCTCCGGCGCGCCGCCCGTCGTTCTGCAGCGGGCGGGTCTCGGGCCGACGCGGACGAGAGCGCCCGGGCCGCCGGGCCGGGACGAGGTCTCGGCCGACGTAGAGTCGCCGCCGCCTCGGATGCCCCCGAGCGCCGGGCCCTCGGTCCCGCCCTGGATATCCCGAAGGGCGGCGCCCGAAGCGCCTCCGCCCCGAACCGACGTGTGAAGACGAACGCGTTCTTTCTGAGCGAAGAGGAGATCCGACACGCTCACGTTTAGCGAGACGACAATTGGTGACGTCACTATCGAATGAGTCGTGACGAAATACATGAACGTCTTCCGTTTGCTCCTATTTAAAATTTCACCGTTTGTAAAATAATAAAAATATCGTCCCTTCCTTCCTTAAGGCAGTCGGGATAATAAAATAAAATAATAACTTCTTTTTTATTCGCAATTTCAGGAAGGCGTTCAATTCCTCCGGGTTACTTAATAATTATTGCGAGAGCGAAATACTGTTCGGTGGAACGTGATATGACGAATTGATTAAAAATCGATGGAAATAATGAATAAGGCGACAATCATCTTCTACCGATCGACGACATTGATTCGCTAAAGATTTCAGTGTACTCGTACCTATACGTACACACAATTGCACACACTATGTTAAATAATATTCAATTAAATACTTAGCTATGTAGATTTGTATAACAAAAACAATAAAACATTATTCCTTACAATTTCATATATTATTTTAAAATAGCCTCTGCCCGCGTTGATTTCGTGTATATTACCAAAATCACTTGCGACCACTTCACTTCAAAATACCGCATAATGAATTCACACCTTTTTTGATAATCGCTATTTTACAATAAATAAGAAATCAAATCAAAATCACTAGTATTTATTATAATTTAAATTGTCGTTATCATGTTCATGAATTGTGTTATTCTCCTCTGTTTTGTTTATATACAGGTATTTTTCAAATGTATAATATGTACCGTACCGTTAGGTAAATAAATACTGTCATAAATGTGTAAATAAAGATTATATATTTCGGCAATGTTCAACTGGGTATGAACGTGAAACACCGTAATTAATATAAAATTAATGATGTCATGTATATAGTGTAATAGACTAGATAACATAAGAATTGACTTTGACTAATAATGTAAAATTCCTTAAGACAAATTTGCGCGCCATCGTGTGTGGCAGAATATGCGAACGATTTACGATTGTATCACCTCAACATTTTGTACCATATTCTTGCAATAAATAAATTATTATTATCACTACATAGTATAAAACAAAGTCCCTTTCTCTGTCCCTATTTCCCTTTGTATGCTTAAATCTTTGAAACTACACAACGGATTTTGATGCGGTTTTTTTCAATAGATAGAGTGATTCAAGAGGAAGGTTTATATGTATAATAACATCCATTAAATAGTGGAGAAGTACTGTTATATTTGAGGTTTCTAATGTGATGTCGTAAATAATTACATTTTTTCCGCTTACATTGCAAACGCAGGCTGAACCCTACGAGTTTTATCAAAATAATGTACTAAGTACAGTACACAAGTCTACAGAAAAGTCCGTGATGGTATATGTCTATCTCTTATGGATAACCCACAATAACTTTTTTTTGTCATTTACTTTTTACGACAAATAATGGCTAATTTTCGAAGCGATTTTAACCAATACAGCATTAATCCTTAACCAATTAAATACCTTGAATACATTGTTCATTTAATATAGATCTATATGGCCCTTTACACCGTATGATTTAAGTGAATATTTTCGAAGATATTACAGATTTAAAAATTGCGGGACGTAGCGTTTGCGGCGGTACCGGCCGGCCGCAGTTTTTCTGTAGTGCATTTAGTATCAGCTTGCACCCGTGCGAAGCCGGGGCGGGTCGCTAGTTATGAATATACATTTCGTTGGGGCTCTTCTTCACCAACGTGTCTCGCAATTCAGCGAGTTTGTCATTTATATTTTTAAAGTAAATTTGTACAATTAAGTGGAATCTATTTTAATATTAAAGATTCTTATGATTTACGAGTTATCAGTTGTGTACGGTTCCTGGGTCATCGGGGGTTCGAAATAATGGAATATTTTTGACTTACTCAATATTTATCACTCGCGTAACGCAATAGAACATGAGCGAAATAATGGGATGTTGACTGTTATATAACGAATGAGTGCAATTTAACAATCAGGGAGAGTGCCGATGTCTGGCTATGCTCTCTGTCTTGGCACGTACATAGGGAATCATCACGATTATAAAACTAAGGAAGCCTGAGTGAGCAAAATGTACAGCCTTGGCTCGTACAAGTTGTTTTGTTATGTTTCGCATGAAGTGAAGCGCGGCGCCTGCATACATTATAAAACAGGAAGGTTATCACCAAAACAATTAAAACACAAACTACTTATTGTTTAAAAACTCATGTCTCTTATGGTAAGGGTTAAGGACCTATGTAGGTGATTGGTTAACGTGTCGTAATGATACATTGATGTGTTGTGACAAGAACAGATAAGAATAGATACGGTCGTGTGTTCTGAAAAAGAACAGTTTCATGGTGTCGTAAGACACGGTAATATGTCCTGAAAAGGACAGTTGTTAGACGTTTTGTCGAGATACAATAATTTGTTCTGAAAATAACAGTTATTAGCGTTATCGCAAGGCTCACGACGATACCGAAGTGTTCTAAAGGGCCTGATCGACGGACGAATAAGACCGCGGTTTTATGGCTCGTCGGTAAAGCTCGCCGGTGTATCATTGCAAAACCACGGTTTTGTTCGCACGCATCGACGGCTGCGCGCAGAAAAGGGCCAACTTTTTGCCGCTCCGCGTTTTTATCGTCTGCCCTGGTACCTGCGCAACCAACCAACGCTCCGCATTTTGGCACCACATGTTAATATTAGGTATAAATGTAGGTACACAGCTTTGTAAATAAAATTCATTCATTATTCCATCTTCACCTCTTCTCTACAAACAATTAGGGAGTTTTATTTTAACATCGACCAAATAATTCTGAACCAATCTACCTCAAGCAACATCACCAAAACCCTTTGACCTCTACATGAAGATACTTGGTTTTGTTTGAAGAAATATATATATCGAACAATGTTATTACAATTCCCCCCAGCGCCTGGTAAAAATATACAGGCAAAAAATATTTGGCTAAAATAAGTTTGTTTATGGTTTATTTATATAAATATAGGTAGGTAGGTAGTAACATAACCCCTAACTATATGTACTTTAAGGGTAAAAACTTTCACAAAGTAAAGGAATAACATATTTTTTTATATTGAATACAAGAGAAAATAAAGTTATTTTTCATTTAAAATTATTTGCAAATATTTTTCTAGGTAGGTATGATGAATCCGAGGTGATTTTAAATGAGGGTAGTTTTATTTTTTAATACACTTGTGTTTTGTATTCGCTTGTAATATTGTCGTTATTTGCGGTCAAGCGGAAAGTTAATTTTTTATTGCAAAAACCATTTCTTTCATAATGAAAAGAGGAAGAAAATTTTCTAATTCGTTAGAGGATCAAAAAATAGCGTTTTCACCATACAAAAACATATTTATAAGTAATAATCATCTACCTGCAGCAAGTGACCCGGTGTATACAGAAATAAAAAGTGTCTTAGCTAACCCGATCACAGAAAAAGGACTTTATATTTCTGTTCAAAAGAATTTGAATTATTTTTTTGACATCAAGTTAATTGAAGAACAGAGAAACAGTAACAGCATACAGGATGACTATAGCGACCCTACTCAAGCTCAAGCAACCAAGTCCATAAACTTTGATTTCATAATTGATCTGTACAAATGGGAAAAAATACAGCCAATCAGTAAACGAGTTCTAGTGAGGCATAATGCAAAATCTGTTCTCAAAAAGAAATATAGTTTACCAAAACATATGTGGGCTCATTTATTACGAGAAGAAATATGGAAGGCAATGAAAACTCCCTGTTCTTGGATTTTTAAGCAATATTCCAATAAAAACGAAGATAGAATTACTTGCCGCGGCTTATGCAAACAGTGCAAAGCATCCTTAAATGTTGTGATTTCCTGGCCTGTTGATAAAATAGCTCGCATGTTGCATGTGTTCTATAAGAAATTGCCATGCGTCATTGACTCATATTTCTGACAAAAAGATAAAATTATCACCAGTAAAACGCGTCGACATGTCTGCTGAACTGAAACATGAAGCTGCGATCGCATATCGCAATAAAATATCCAATGAACTTATGGACACTGGTGACATTGAACCATCTCATATGCCAACTCTTGGCTTCTTAAGGCAAATTAAACATGAACAAAGGCAAAGTTCATATTATGATTCAAATCAAGTACTTTCCTTGTGGATGATGAAGCTTGTAACGCCGTATAAGGAAGCCATCAAGCACATTTCGCTGTACCCTTTTTACGTGTTTTATTGGACAAAACTTCAAGAAGCCTGTTGCAAAAATCTTAAAAAACTAGGTAGAACAGTTCTTAGTGTTGATGCCACTGGTAGTATCTTCGGACGGAGGACGGAGAAGTTAGTGATACATGTTACATACGAATAGACACCAGTCATTTTATTAAAATTTTATTGAAGTGAAACTTCTTTATCGGGGTTGGAAAAAAATTTAGTGTAACATTTTTCGGTTACGCGTCACATGTTTCGGTTACGCGTCACATTTGACCGTTACGCGCGTCTTTTTCTCGTCCCTACCACGGTTGATTCGAAGAGATTCTAATTATTAATAACAAAAATGTATAATAACTATAACAATGATACTAAAAATTATATTACAATTTATGAAATTCTGTAATAATCTTAGTGGTAATAAGGTAAAATGAAATAATTGTATTATTTGTATTCAAGTCTGTGATATTAAAAGCCTTTTGTTAAACTTTATCTAATTTAACTTTATTTAACCAATTTCTGTAAAGTTAGTTGCATATAGATAATTTTTCGAAAAATCAGGTCATAAAGAAGTTTCACTTCTAACGTGTGTACACTAGTACACGCACATTTTTTAATTTGTCATGTTTTAAACATACTGATACCAGAGTTAAATTTTTTTACGTTAAATGCCTGATCGAGCTAAAAAACTGCGATGATTATGCCAAAGCAAAAGACATAATATCAGATTTGATTACTGTATGTTTAATCAACATGATGGTATCATCAACGGTAAAACCGCCACAAAATGTGAAATTTCTAAATGAAATCTCAAAAAATTATGTGCATTTCATGTTGTTGATACTGAAATCGAAATCCAAGATCAAATGATAAAATAAATGCAGACATTGAAGAATCAAGAAATTCAATATTTGATGACGCTCTAAAATACAACACAAAAAAAAATGTCCAAAATGGATTTACAATAAAATAGACGCTGAAAAAATTATAACTACTCTAAGTGATGATAATGATTGCAGCCACCACGAAAATTTATACTACTTTCCGGCATTCATTGATGTTTTACTACGTTTAATGGGCCAATTTCCTTTATGGTCTAATGTAATGAAAAATCTTTACAATTCTGATATCGACAGACCATCTTCTTCAAACATAGAATCCTATTTCAAAAATTTGAAAAGGCTATTGTTTCAAATCGGCACTAAGTCGCAAAGACTACGCATAGATGAATTAAGCATTTAGAATATTTAACAGGTGAGTTATATATTGTAAATAGTAATATAGCACAAGCTCAAAGATATAAGGTATCAAAAAAGTCAATAACGCCCGGACAGAAAACAAAAACATATAAAATTGTTCCGCAATTCAGAGATGATTCTGTTTTCTCCGATAATCCAAGTTTAGTAGAAAATTGGGTATGGTAAAAACCAAAAATAAAAAGCAGAAACTAAAAAAAAAAGTGTTTTTGCTATCGAATGGAGGCAGATTTATTATTGATAATGAAATTGTAATTACAACAAACACTTGTGGACTGGACTCCGTATGCCAAGCATTAGCTTTAGCATACGTCGATGGAAGTTGTATAAGTCAAATACATGAAAGTGATCACATTATGTGCCAGCTCATCCGATATGTGTGAAAATAACAATAAAGAGGTTTATAAAATCAGATCATCCATTGCCAAAACTTATTTTAAAAAGGTTCAAAACGGAGATATGCTAGAAGTTGATTGTGAATGTAATGTGTTAAATATATTTGATGGAATTCTGCTTGAGTGTTCTCTTTACTGTGCAGATGAAAAAGCGTCGTGCACTAATTCAACCTGCCCTATAAATGAAGTAGTCAGAAAAGTGTATGTTTTACGTTTACATGATACACATGTAAACGATATTGAAGAAGCAGCGAATAGACAAATGCTCGATACACCCACCATTATACCCTGCCGTCAAGCAACTTGCGATGGTATCAAATCATTTGAACTGATCTTACGCAACATTTTAAGTTTTGAAATATCGGATGAAACTGTTTCTGTTTATGAAGCACCAACAAACCTATTTTTACAGGGTAACGAATATGAATTGATTTCAATAATTGAATTTGTTCCGCCTGCTATTGGTACAATGGGCCATCGAGGATGGAAAACATAGGAAGAAGAAAATAGGAAGCAAAATATGAACTACGAAATAATCGATAATTCATTCACAATAGGATAGGTGACCAGCCATTCTGACGTCAGAATGGACGGTCACTAAAATTGTTGTGGTTCTCCCAAGATACTAAGGAAGCAATTGTCTTGTAGTAGGAATTAAATAGAAGCAATTGGGAAGTAATTTTTAAACGACATTTTAACCTTCTACACGATTAGTTACCGGCCATTCTGACGCTCACGTTTATTTGCATTCATAAGGATGTTATTGAAATACTAATCTGATTGAAATAAGAAACCATTGATATACAAAAAACCCAAGATGCACAGTCTCATATAAAAGTAACGCTCGAAAGTGTCCCGAAACACTATTTCTGTCCATAACAGTATATGTTACAAGCATATATTATTGCAAAATCAACCTTACGCGAATTGCTTAAAGTTGTTATTACAACGCAGTGTATACGTACTTAAAGCAATAAAATTTTACGACCGACCGTGGTCGGTAGGACAAGGTATTGAGTGGAGTCGAACATGACTTTTTTATTTACAACTATTTAACATAATTTTAAATTTATCCGATGTTTCGGGTGCTTTACAGCGTGAGTGGTCACGGTGACTAAAGACAAAAGGTGTTGGATGTTAAATAGTTGTAAATTTATAATAATACATAACTTTAATCCGGTTAAAAAGTTTTTTCTTTAAATTAAAAAAAAAATTAAATTGGCTACCTCCTGACCTACACTTTATATAGCGTAAATATATTTGTCAAAAACTACACACAAAAAAGTTCAAGAGTACATAAATTTATTTATAAAAAAAAACACAAATAAATAACATCGACTCCACTTGTAGACGCGAGACTATTTGAAATGAGCGCACAATTTAGAATGTTGCGCTCATTTTTTGAGGACGTTTTTTTGACGTTGAGTGTGCATCTTGGGTTTTTTGTATATCAATGTAAGAAACCCTTCTATTTTTAACCGAATCGAGTACAAAAATCTTGTTTCTATTAGTTATTATATACATATTAGCAGTAGGTACATGAGAAACATTTAAAAAATCTTAATTCATACCACGACAGACATAAAATATTTTAAAATAAAAATACTAGTACCACAGGTAGATTGTGGATGAGCTGTTTTTTTAATAGATATGTCAATAATTTGCATAATTTTTGTTATCGTCAAGTATGTCTTAACTTTATGTTACGTAAATAAATAAGTTCACTTCCTGAATAAACTTTCAAGAATCATAGGAGGCAAATCCCAGAGGAATAAAAAAAGCTTTCATGAATAAATAAGTTTATTAAAGATCTATAGGATGTTCCAACTTATTTGAAAAAAACAGTCGAGAAGCAGTCTCGTGTTGGTGGGAACAGAACGCGTCCCGCAGCCGTAAAACGTTTCATTTCAAGTGATTTCATTCAGATTACTACTCCTTTTCTAAAAAGTCGGTCGTCAACGTAGCTGCGGAGCGCGAAACATAATTGTAAAAAATATCAGTCTAAAGTAAACGTTTCTCGCTTTTTCGTTATAAATTTAAAATTTCGTTGTAATAAATAATACAATCCATTTAAATAAAACTTAATCTATCTTTAAAAACCGTTTCAAAATTCAGTCTAAGTACGATTATTTAAAGTAAAATGAGACCATATTTTGTAAAGTCGAATTATCAAAAAAATATGTACACGCAATAATGTTTGCACTTAATTATAAATTATGACTATAAAGATAATGGCTGACGAATCGGAAGAATAAACAATAAGCCGACGTATTCCGAATTTAACGCGCATTTCGGTCGCCAAACTCGGCGCTTTGTGCGATGTTCAGACTTTGAACGGCCGAAGCTTCACGACAACCGAATCGGTCCGAGTTTGCGTCAAATTCCTAATTAAAGCGACGCACGAGTCTTCAAAGTCGGGCCGGGCCGGTGACGCGCTCGAGTCCGATTCGGCCGTCGATAGGTATGGCACGATGGCGTAAATCCAAAATAGACAAATATACGCGAAATGCCGAATGTGTATAATACAAATGTTTTTCTATAATAGAAAAATATTAAACAGGCAATATTTACAAAAATTCATAATAAAGAAGTGAGCCGGCCGTGTTCCAGCGCTCAGACTCACAGACGAATATCCCGACGGTGTTTAAGTACAAAATATATATACAAGTGGGTCCGTGCGTTTCACTGTCCTCGTCGAGCTCCACTTCGGTTGACAGAATTGAGCCGACGAATGACGAAACAATGTCCACAATATTATACAACTCGTATGATACAGACGGTCGTTCGAGGGCCGTTAGCAATGGAACTGCTGCTGCGTGATGGCCGAGAGGTCCTTCATGAGGCCCTCGAGGTTCTGCATGTCCCGGTGGAGCCGCTCCGTGGAGCGCGACGACGTCAGGCCCTCCAGCTCGACGCCGACCCCGCCCCGACCCGGCGATGAACTCGCGCTCTTCTTGTACGGCGACGTCTCCCTCACGCTGCCCGCTGCAAAGAGAAGTCGCGATCACGACGGCGTTCGGAGGAGGACGAACGGTCCCGCGAGCGAGACCTCACCCTTGGAGTGCGAGGGCGTGGAGCGGTCGGAGGCGTTGTCGGGAAGTGTGAAACTGTGCAGCGGCCCCCCGCAGCCTCCGCGTCGCAGCGACCCGGCGCACGACGTCGCCCCGCCCGGCGCCGCCTCGCCGCTCGACGAATCTCGGCTGCGAACGGCGGACCGGTCAGTATTCGGACGTTCGACGAGGTCCCGAAGAGCGCTACGGTCGCGAGACACTCACTGCGTGTACTGGCCGAGCGGCTCGTAGGCGACGTAGTGTCCTCTCTCGCGCGCTGTCATCGCGCTCGCGTACACGTCTCCGCCTCCGGCCGCGCCCAGCGGGCAGCCGCTCGACGCACCTGAAGCGTGCGTCGAATATATTTCATTGTGTACGCCCGGGCTACGATGATCCTGACATACGTCCCTCGCATTATTCGTTCTCAATAACATATTACTCTATAACCCCCGGCCTCGGCGTTAGAACTCCGCGACGATCCGAGCCTCGTTCCTCTCCGATCTTTACACATCTCTGAAATTTGAAAAACACTCTGATGCATACGTACAGGGCGGGACGGCGTGGGCGTGCAGCGAGCCCAGAGAAGACTGCGTGGAACCCAGCGGGGCAACTCCCGCCAGCAGCGGCGTACTCTGCAACACGCGAGACATTACGGTCGCGAGATTATCGGCCGATTGACAGCGAGTCACTTCAAACCTGCGGAGGCGCGACATACCTGATCGGGGACGTGTCTCCGGCGCTCGCAGGTGGAGCTGCAGCCCACGCCCACGCCGACGCCGACGCCGGTCATGGCTGTCGTCATACAACGTTACGATTATCCGGAGCCGGGTGGAATGCGTCATGGACATGCGCAAGGTAGGATTCGACATACGTGTTAGTTAATCGTAAAGGGGTTAAACTAAAATAAGCGATAAAATCGATTCAAATACAAAGTCCTCGTCCGAAAGTACAAAATTAAGACTCGGGGGAGGTTAAAAGCGGTTTTAGTTGCGAAAGAGGCGAAGCATGCGGACCGTTTGTACGACGTGATTCGCCGCTCTTGGCGTGAGGCATGCGGAGGACTTCTTTCTTAGGCGCCAAAACTCAGTTCGAGCCGTCGACCTCGTCTTCTTCTTCTACTAATTATGCTTAAACGGCTGTAGCCCTTTTATAGTAAATAGACATTTGTGTTATCAATTTCATTTTATTGACAATATCTTGAATGGGAAGACGTGTTTTACATAAAAAATAATATTGTAAATAAATGTTGTCAAACCATCCGCTAAGCAGTACTACTAGATTTGGGTACCAGATCAGGCGAAAATCCGATTATACACATATAGTATAGAGGAATATTTTCTAGCAGATCAGAAAAGACGCGGCAATGAGCGTCTACTTCTATTTATTAAAGCTGCGAAGACGAGGTCGGCGGCGCGAGCGAGTCGGGCGATCGGCCATTCTACTCTACGTGGAAGCAGACTTTGTAGGTGAAACGAGGGAACGAAAAAGAAAATAGACCTAAATAGGTGTGTGGCGAATAGTCCGGGAGGGGGAGGTCGCAGCGCGCGCACGGCGAGCTCGACGCCAGCGGACACGTGTCGGCGCTGCCCGCGCACGACGACGACGACTCTACCCAACACACAACACGCGCGTCAGAGCACGCCGGACCCTCCGAGCCGCGTCCGGGCGGCGAGGACGCCGATCGATCGTCCGGGAGGGGGAACCGAAAAGACTCACCGACGTAGGTGGGCACGTAGCGGCGGTCCAGCGAAGCGGGCGCGGGAGCGTGTCGAGCGGGCTCGTACTCGACGGGAGGAGCGCGGCCCAGCGTGCCGACGCCGCCGTCCACGCTGCCCGCCGAGACTGTAGGCCGAAACGCAACGTTTAGCCGGCGTTCGGATCGAGATCAGGTCGGAACGGAAGATAAACGAAAAGTCGGCGTACTCTTACTGGCGGAGCTGTGGAGGCTCTTGTCGATGTGCTTCAGCTCCATCTGGTCGTGGTGGATCCACAGGTCGGGCGGCTTGATGCCCGCGGACGCCGACGCCTTCTGGTAGGTGCTGTCGGAAAAGACGTACGTCGCGATTATCGGCACGGAACGAACGAGCCCGTCCTACTCGGCGAGAGCGGCCCACCTGGTGTCGGGAGACAGCGGCGGGTGCGGTCGGCGGCAGCACAGCGACAGCGCCAGGGCGGCGGCCAGCGCCAGCACGGCGCAAGCGCCCCCGGCGCTCGCCCAGAGCCAGGCCGACGTCGCCGAAGCCAGGCCGGCTCCCTCGCCCGTCTCTGGAATCACGACACGAGTTGTAGTCCTCGACGCTCGATCGAGCCGGTCGAGAGCCATCTCCGGCGCCGAGCCGGACCGTACCCGGGCCGGTCGTGTAGACGACGACGGGGCTGAAGGGGCCGAGCCCCTTGCCGTTGCGCGCCTGAATCTTGAAGGCGTAAGTGGTGCGCGGGCGCAGACGATCGACGCGGGCCCTGGCGCGCTCGCCGGCCGCCGCCACCGCCGTCCACTCCTCGGCGGCGCCGCTCTCCGGGCCCCGCTGCGGCGCGTACATGATGACGTAGCCTGCGGACGTCGTCTCGGTTAGCTTAGCGTAGCGTAGGCGGAGGAGAGGTCGCAGCCTCGGAGGGACCCGACTCACCGGTGATTCGGCCGTTGGGGCGGGCGGGTGAAGTCCAGACCAGGTCGGCCGCGCGGGAGGCGGGCGCGGCGGGTGCCACTCGCAGGTCCCGCGGGGCCCCTCCCGGCGCCGCCTCCAGCGTCGTGTTGCTCGCCAGCATGGACCACGCCGACTCCCGCCCTCCTACAAGTTTTTTTTATTAAGAGAAATTTCATTTAAGATAAAAATGATAAAACTTTAATATAATAAGGGATAATTATTTATTTAATGAGCAATGGACTAAACTAGTGAAATGAACACACAAGCAAATCATATTGCATGGTGTCATTTACATTGCAGATACCTGTACGGTTGTAAATACGTAGTACAATTTATAAATAAATACTATATAATATGTAAAGAAACAATTATATTTCTTAAATTAGATTATTCATGATCTATTTTGGTTTATAAGTGATCATTTAGTTTTGTTTGTTAGTCTGTGAAAAAGACACTAGTTTGGTTGTCTATTTATGTGTCAGTTTTAATTTGAATATGAAGTGTTCGTTATGAGTACATTTTTAATAATTTATTATAAAAGAAATAGGGTAAAATTACAACTGAAATAGCAAACTCTAAATGTTGTTTCTTAAAATAAATATTTTTGCAACACATTAGAGTTTAACTCCCTTATATTTTTTTCCTTTTCCGAACTCCGTAATAAACTACCTCACCAACATCTAAGTTAGTTCAGTATTGCGAAACGATGGGCGGTTGTATCTGTCGAGTTTGTAAAGCATTACGTCTCACGCCTACCGACAAATTATCTGCGAAACGTATTCATTATTCTCTACAAAGTCTAGATTAGTCAAAAAGTCAAAATCATTTATTCATAAAGGTAACACAATGTACACTTATGACTTATGAAAAAGAAAATTACGCGATAGGTTAACGTAACTTATTTAAAACGAGCTCATTGATTGATTTTATTATTATTATTATTTAGATTTTCGTAAGAGGTACGTCGTTTGTATTTTCTCTCGGTAGCGTGACGAGTAGAGCAGAGGTCATCGGCGTACCCTTAATGAGCTTGACGGCGAACTCGTAGGTGGTGAAGGGCCGCAAGTCGTCCAGCATGCAGTTGAGGTCGGTGACGTTGTAGGTCCGGGGCCGGCCTCCGCCCGCGCTGGCCCAGCGCACCACGTAGCGCCGGCCGTCCGTCGCCGGCTGAATATTTCCGATCGTTATTATATTTCATTAATTATTGTCGATAATCGCCTCGGCTCCGACTCACCTGTCCTTTGGGCAGCGTCGGGTCCGTCCAGTACACCACGGCCGTGGTCCCGCTCAGCATGATCACCTGAAACGAGTCACACCTCACTTCGATGCCTTCCTTTTGATAATAGTTCCTACGCAATAATTTGTAAAAGCTTCGTTCGTCTCGAGAGCCTCTCGCGAGTCTCCTGACCTTGAGTCCGACGGGCGGAATGAGCGGCGGGGTGTCGTCGGCCTCGTCCGGGTCGTCGGGATCGTCCGGGTCTTCCGGCTCGTCCGGTTCGTCCGGGTCGGCCGAGTCGTCGTCGGGTCGAGCGCTCCGCGTCCGCACGGTGGCGTAGACGGCCGGTCCGAGGCCCAGCGCGTTGCTCGCTCGCAACGATATCACGTATTCGGAATTCGGCTCTGAAAAGATCTTCGTGAAATTCGACATCGAGAGACCGACGAGAAGGTTCAGACGGAAGACTCACCGAGTCCGCGTATGACGTACGACGTGCGGTGAACGGGCAGTTCCCGCGAGCGCTCGTCCGGCACGCCCAACCCCCAGCCCAGCCACCAGCCCCTCGCTCCGCCTCCCCCGGCGCCGCCCCACCACACCGAGATCCAATCTCGGCCCGCGCGCGCTGCGAAAGTCGCGGTCAGTGACGCCGGCAACTCATCGTCGATCGAATCGAAGGACACTCACCGGTCAGCGAAGGCGGCAAGTCGGGCACCGCCGTGTCGGCCCGCTCGGCGCCGGCCGTCGTCGCCGACACCCAGTCGCCGAAGGGGCCGGACCCGTTCGCGTTTATTGCGCATATTCGAATCTGTGAAAAGAACGGTCGGTCGGTGAGTTCGACCACCGGAGGCGAGAAGCGATCTCCGGGATCTAGCGAAATATCGACGTCCGCCGACCTGATAAGTGGCGCCGGGTTCCAGGTCGGCGAGGTCCGCTCGACGGGCGTCGGCCGGCGTCGTGAGCGAATCGGCTCGGCGCCTGCCCCCCGCGGCGCCGCCGCCCGCCGTCCCTCCGCCCCCGGCCGGGCGGAAGCGGATCTTGTAGCCGGTGAGGGGACCGCCGTGCGTGCGCGCGGGCGGAGCCTCCCACCTCACTTGGATCGACTGCGCAGACGCGGGAGAAAAGTTTTATGTAACATTCATTCGATTTCTACACTGAAAAAGTGAATCAAATCACGAATAACAACTATAAACATGAAATTTGACTTTGATTGCAAAGCATTAAATTTCGGTAGTTTAGGTCGTAATAAGACGAAAAAAAAATATATGGCATGAAAAACTTTGCTTTTGTGCTTAGAAGACTGATTGAACGAAATTTTTAAAAATCTCGGATTTTAATTTTTGATTGAAAATAAAACTATTGAAATAAAAATGTTTATTATTTTTATTAAGTTTTACTATCAAATTAGCTTACAGAAAAGTGGAAAATAACTTAAAAGTGCACACTTTTACTTTATCTTTTATGTTCATAGCTACTTTCTCTCAATAAACCCCAAATATAGTCGCCCATCATGTTTTCATTGTATTGGCCTTGATAGCGTTGTTCAAAATTCATGATGTCCTGATGGAAACGTTCTCCTTGCTCTTCGGAATAGGCTCCCATATTGTTTTTAAATTTATCCAAATGAGCATGCAGCATATGTACTTTTAATGACATCCTGCGGCCCATGGCCTTAAAATTTGGCCTTACTTTAATAAATTGACCACATATAAAACAAAATGCATCAGCATCGTATTTGCACTTTCGTGACGACATTTTAAGTTATTCTGGGCTTGTAAATAACACCTGATGGTTGTTTATCACTCGGGTGCCATCTAGCGGCTCAGTGTAAACGTTAATACCCCACTCTCACCGCGCGGTCTTTTTAAAAATATTAAAATCAATTAGAATTTATAAAATTTTTTAAAAATGAGTATTATTATTCTAACTATCACAAAAGCAAACCTTATACCGAAAAAAGGTATTTTCTTTTCGTTTTTGTGCATAACTAACTGGAAAATAATAGCTAATAACTTTAGGACAAAGAACGAATTTTTTTGTAGAGTCGTGTAATCTGCGAAACGCATTCATTACTCTCTGCAAAGTTTCTGAAATTGTATTAGATTATTCCCTAAGTAGAATAACCATTTCTTGGTTCAAATAGTTTAATTCTTTTATTACTTGTTTGTATTTAACACTGTTTTTTGTATCTACTTGATTTCGCTGGTCCACACATTTTCCACATGTTATAGGGACGGCACCGCTTTTGATATTTTTGTATGTATGTCAATGTATATCATGTGTTTGTCCTAATTAAAAAAAAAAAGTTAAATAAAATGAAGTAGACGAGAAGAGACCGTGTGAGTGGCGGGCAGGGCGGTGACGTTGACGGGAGGGGCTGCGGGCGGAGCCGCCCACGTCCGTAGCGGGCGCTCGGACGAAGCGGCGCCTCCGGCCGCGCTCACGCGCACGCGGTACTGGCTCGCCGCTCGCAGGCCCTCCAGCGGGCACGGCGACGCGGCGCACCACACGCTCTGCTCGCGCCCGCTCTCCACCTCGGTGAAGTAGACGGCGTACTTGGCGGGCCGCGTGGGCGCGGGCGGCGGCGACCAGGAGACGCGGGCCGAATGAGGCCCCGTCGCCTCCGCTCGCACGTCCTCGGGCGGCCCGAACGACACCTCTTCCGCCGGGGTCGTCACCTCCACGGCCTGCGAACGAATCGTCCGATCAATAATCGACCGCACTAATCGAGACTGCGGACGCGCCGGTCTACGGAAGGGTACCGACGGGCGTGAGTGGCGAGGCGGCGCTGGACGTGTAGGCGCGCGCCGTGATGACGTACGTGGTGTTCGGCTGCAGCGACCCGACGTTGGCCTCGTGCCGGGACGCTCCGCCGCGGGACACGCGCTCGCTGCGGACGGTCGAATCGTTAATAGAGGACTATACGTCGACATCTTGCGAGACCGTGACGCGACGCACACGTACCGCTCGCTGCCCTTGACTTTGTAGAAGACGGCGTAGCCGGTGATGTCCTCCGACTTGTGCTCGGGCTCCTCCCAGCTGAGCGTGACGAACCTGTGCTTCACGATGACCGGCCTCAAGTTGTGAGGCGCCGAGACCGCGGTCGCGTTTCCCTCGACGTCGCTGTCCGATCCTTCGTCGGCGTGAAATGAAATATCGTTTATAGCATTAGAGTCGTCGTAGTCGGAGGGGCGCGGAGTGTACGCGGACGAAGTCTCTCCCAGCTCCGTCTCCGGGTCCTCCTCCACGCTCTGGAGGTCCTCGAGGCCGGTCGGGGGATCGGGGACTGGAAACGATTCGACAAAAGAAAAAAAAACTTAAAAAAAAACAGGGAAACGGGGCCAACAAAAATAAAAACAAAGGAACGTGGAGCGAAAGCGGATAGGGCGAGGCGGCGTTACCGTGATGGGGCGGCAGCACGACGAGGCGCAGGGCGGCGGTGGCGGATCCGGCGGACGAAGTCGCGAAGCACTGGAACATGCCCGCGTCCACCGGCAACACGCCCTGGATGCGCAGCGACGACCTGCGAGAACGTCGGCGTCGGTAAATAATCGGTCGAGGGTAAGGAAGCGGAGAATCTGGCGAACGCCCGCCTCACCCGTCGACGAGGGCGATGTCGTGGTTGTGCGGCGAGAGGGGCTCCCCGTCCTTGAGCCAGGTGACGCGGGGCGGAGGCCGGCCTTTGACCTCGCAACCCAGGCGGGAGTCGCCTCGCCGTCGCGCGCGCACCACGCCGCCTTCGGACAGCATAACGCGTGGCATGCTCTGCGAAACGATCACCTTTGTTTCTCAAAAGCGTACAGAAAACAATGGCGGCGCAGTTACAGTGGAGTGAAAAAAACTTTGAGAGTGGAATAATGGACAATAGCTACCAAAACGTATAGATGGGTGGAGTGGTCGGCGGAGTCCAGGCGGTTGGTGGCTCGGCAGGTGTAAACGCCGGCGTCCGGCACCCTCGCCGACTGAACCCGCAGAGATCCGGCCCCCACCAAGTACAGTCGCGAATCCAGGTCGCTACACGCGAGGTGAAGACATATTTTTGTATTAAAACCATTAACTAACTATACATTTTAAAGTAAGTCATCGAACGAGAGCTAACTTGAGGTCTATGGCGACGCCGTTACTGAGCCACGTCACTTGGGGCTTGGGGTTGCCCACCGCCGCACACTCCAACGTCACCGACGCACCTGAAGGACAGGTTGAGGTTAACATTTTCACTTCATTCGTGGCACGAGACGACAAACACGAACGACCATAACCGACCTTCCATCACTGTGACGGGTTGCGGCGTGGCGATGAAGCGCGGCGCCGCCTCCAGATTAGCGATTTCCGTGTTCACCCGCAGCTCGATCTCGCTGCCCGTGCTGTAAGCGGAACACACAAATGCTATACTCCGACAAAGGCATGTGGTAATGCGTCGCGGCGTAAGTCTTACCGAGCGGCGGCGTCACGCGGCGACTGCAACGAGACGCGACATCGATACCGCGCGGCGTCGTGCGGCTTCACAGGGTCGATCTCGAGCGCTCCGCTCGGCGTCAGAGACACCCGCGCCGCCTCCATGCGTACCGGCACGCCGTTCTTCAACCACGTCACCTGCAAAGCCCAGAAGTAGGTATATTGTCGAATCGTTTATTTATTCATATTTCAGTATTTCAGTAGGTACTCACGTTGAGCCTGAGCAGCGGCGGGTGCGCGTGCAGACGGGCGGCTCCGTAGACTCGACGGTCGGCGGCTGCGGGCACTCCGGGCGGCGGCAGCACGCGCAGCGCTAGACGAGGAGGCGGCCGCAGCCCGCACGACAGCAACGCCACGCCGCCCTCCACCGTGGCCACCACGCCTCCCACCTCCGCCAGCTCCGGCACTTCTGCAACACGATACCCGAGCGTCAGTCGACCGCTCGACAATATTCGGCGGCCGATTAAGCGCCGATGGGGACTCACCGGCGAGGTGCACCGTGGCGACCCGGGACACGACGACGCCGACTCCTTCGAGGGTGGCCACGCACTGGTACTGTCCCGCTAGTGCCGCCGACATGCTCTCCAGCACCAGAGATCCGTTCGCAGCCTGTTTTCTGGAATGCACGTCAATTGTTTGCATATTACAGGCATCACGTTTCGAGATGAAAACGCGTGGCCTGTCGGCCCACTATCTTCTATAATTCGAAATGTCCATTACCTATATGTGTCGGTGTGGGGCAGTGTGTGGTCGCGCGTGGGCGCGTGCTGTACGCTGTACCGCCAGGATACGCGGGCGGGCGAGGCAGCGGCGCAGCTGAGCACGGCGCGTTCGCCCGCCGCCACGACGCAATCGGCCGGCTCCGCTGTCAGACGCACTACCGCTTCCTCTTTCTCTCCGCCTGAATCATGAGACGACCCATTGTCAATAAAAAAATACTAAAAATTTATCAAAACCCTCAAAAAAATAATTTTACAAAATAGTTTAGATTTAAAAATAGTGTAAAACGTAAATAAATACATAAAATAATGAATGACCCCGACAATAAAATCCTTGAATAAGCAAGCTCAATATCGTCTTAGAACATAACGTGAAATATGAAGGGTTTATTCTTTATCGTTTTCGCAGAACAAAAGGCCCGTATTGAATTCCGGGGCTATTAAGTTCTTGAATATCTCACTTGAAGCAGATCTAATCTAATTAAGGCTGGGAAAGGGCTGACACTGCCCACTCAACGGAGAAGATATTTATTACCAGATCGCTTTAATTTTTATCGAACCTAATACGCGTCGGACATCACACATTTGAAAAACTTAACGTAAACGTAACTTATATATTGTAATATTTATTTAGGTATTGTGGTACACTTATGAACGTCAATAACAAAACATATTAAATGCTAAATGCTTCTAATTTTACATTTACTACCAGTTTTCAAATCAAGGGCATAGAACGGACGAGAAGAACAGGCACTAAACACTCCGCCACTCTTTAATCGCCAAGCTTTTGTTTTACACAATGTATGTAAGGAGCTGCAACCGTTACACCATGTTCCACATTACATCTTAAGTAATTAATAATAATAAAAACAATGATTTGTCCTCTATCCGCAATAGGCATGGTGAAAAAGGAGCACGCACTTACATTCTCGTGGGAACAATACGCAAATACATATTCGAAATAACTAACATAACTGCATACAAGAATTCAAGTTCGACTAGTCACCACAAGTAGCACCCGTTCAGTAGTAGTAGTAGTAGTAGTGAGACAACGCCATCGCCAATATGTCGAAGAAGTGGCAACCCTATGAAGAGGATTTGGTTTCTAACTTATTAGCAGATTTAAGTGAAATAAGGATACCTTCTACGAGTATTGTACTACATATTATGTCAGAAAAGCCTTAGCAAAAAAATGGTTATCGTTCTTAACGTTAGGCTTTCATTTGCCTGCTTGTAAATTAATTATTAATCCTATGTTTAGAAGCAGCTTCGCTGGGAAGTGTTCGTTTATCCGTCTTGGGTAAGCCTGTGCGAATATCATTGATGTTTCCGGGTAAAATAAAACAAAAATAAATAAAATATGTTTATTATGGAATATAAGATACAGGTATCACTTATTCCACGTCATTAAATTTGAATCGGTACACATCCCTACTTATCGGCAAAGAAGACAGAGGGTGTAGGCCGAGAGAAAAAGCCGGCGCAAAAGACTCTCATCATACAAAATGACTATGTCAAACAATACTTATTTTATAACAAATATCGAAAATTAATTAGAAGTAGCCTGTCTAGCGCTAGTCCCAGGCCCTTTTGTCAACTAAATAATCGTTAACTTTATAGTAAGCCTTTTTATACAGCTTTTCTTTAATACATTTATTTGATTTATTAAAAGGCAGAGATAAAAGAGCCTCTGGGATTTTATTAAAGAAAAGTATCCCTTTTCCCAAAAAAGAATTACTAACTTTAGATAGTCTAGTACGGGGAAATTGCAGTCTGCTTTGTTGAGAACATACGCACAATGTTAATAACATTGTGCGTATGTTCTATTCTAGTAAACTTACCACTATTGCTCTCTCTATATGGTAGCTCTCGCTTTTTTTACTTTTTATATATGAGGAAACAATCGGGCAGGAGTGATACTTCCGCCCATGGACACTCTCAATGCCTGAGGGCTCGAAAGTGTATTGCCGGACTTAAAAGAATTGGTCTCTTTCCTATCAGTAGTCAACAAAGTAAAATAATACACTTTAAGTTAATTAAAGTAGCATTAATATTAAATCATTATACTTGTGAATATGAAATTATTGATTGAGCTTAGGAAGCCTACTTGTTAAAGCAGTCAATACATATGCACATGCATACAAAAACCCATCAATTCCTTTAGAAACCTTCAACACAGAAACGTTCACCTTGCACAGTTACAATAAAGCCGATTTTCGTATGACTTCAATAACAATAGCCTCTGGACTGTAATAACAATGTGACTGCTGGGCTCCGAGAGGCATTGTGTTCAGCCTAAGTGACTGGAGACATTTGAACTGCCCCAACTCCGGGTTATGCGTGAAAGGGTTAATTGACGCTTTTGTGGGCTCGAGCCTCGGCCGGACGCGCGTTTTCTTGTGTACATTAGTTATGTTCGTTTTGTAGCAAAGGTTTCAAAAATCTTTTCATCACTATAATTTAATAATAATAAAGCCTTGTGTTATTTCCATATTTATAAGTTCCATTTTAAATGTTGTTAGCATTTACTTATAGCTAAATGTTAGTAGTAATATATTAGTCGCCTGTCGATGTGGAGGGTCCATTCTTCGGCCCATTCTTGAAGGCCTCCGCCAACCCTTTTCAGATGTCTCTAACTTTGCCAATAGTCTGCCGGTTTCCTTTTTTTCTGCTATTTCTATAAAGACATCAGCCCACCTTCTTTTCCCGGGTGCTCCCCTTCATTTTGTCTTTAATGTCCATCCAGCCCATTGCTATTTTAATTTCAAAGCATGTAATCGGTTGCTTCAGATTTTGTCTAATGACTGTGTATCTTCTCTCTTCACTTCTCTCCATATCTCTTTGTCTTGATCTAATCTTTAGGTTAACATTTGATGTGAACACCTAACCGTATATCATAGAGGGCAGTATGTTATATATTTAATCATTTGTGAATTAGCGAAATTTACTTTGTAAGGTTTGAAACCTTAAAACCAACCTAAACAAAATTAATCATTGCTCGGTTAATTATTGCGTGAAGAAAGCATGATGATTTATCATAGTGATGTTAAGGTCCTTTAAAGTAATCATAATAATTAAAATACAATAGGTATTTTATTAATTAATCTTCTAGCGGCTGTAAAACGCGTAAAAGATTGTGCTGCAGCGCCATAGAGAGATCTTAAATTAGCTTTAATGTTTTCATCATTGTTCATGTTTGAAGATAGGCGTGACCAAATTGATCCCTGATCTATATGCATAATATAGTGTTTGTTCCGCTTCGATTCCGCTGGGGTGCTACACATATACACAGTCGGTTGGACGTAATTTCCTCAATTCAGCACCGTCCCATTCATTTGTGTTATATGTACACACTTTTTGGGCCTAAGGCGGAACGGTTTCCCCACGATGTTTTCCTTCACCGATCGAGCGAAATGCGCACTTAGAAAGAAAGTCCATTTGTGCAGAGCCGGGGTTCCATGAGGGATGAGAGTCGCACGCTAAAGTCACTCAGCCGACACTGCTCCTATTGTCAAAGACAAATCACAGGTTACTGAATGTTAATTGAAGCGCTCTGTAAACATAGAGTTATCCAACAAAGTATAAAATATGGTCGTTTCGTAAATATATTTCCTAAATTGAAAGTCTCTCTAATGGCGCATATGTGTAACCTTTCCGCTCGTGCTGCTCAACTCAGCGTGTAATTACGAGGACAATAGTTGATTGAATTTGATCTAATTAATACATTTCGTTTGACAGTATTGCTCTGCTTGGAGCTGCCAAAAACCTTTCACGCTGTTGATTTAAATGTAATTAACTCTTTCCTATTCCTGGTAGCTATTGCCTTTAGGCGCCTGATACACGTAAAGTATTTACTGTGTTTCGCCAATAAATACTTATGTATCATGGTATTTATTAAACGTCTAACTGGCGTACTGATGAATGTCATTATTTAATAATGGATTTCTAGATTTCTTGATTCCGTATTGACGATTCTTCAGAATGTGATACATATTGAACGTTTAATAGGTTCACTTTTCAAGTCTTTTAGATCTACTTGAATAGCTAACACAATATGTTTTTAAGTAGAAGTTAGTAAGAGATAGCAATAAGTTCTTCTAAGCAGATATCGGGCATTCGAAAATAATTTTTGTAATCATTTTGGCCATGTAGTTTAATTTCGGTCATTACATTTAAATGGGTTACTCTTTGTAGGTACCAGTTTTTTGACCATCTTCTTCTTTTAACTTTTTTTTTAAACCAATTGCTTAAATAATAGCCACTCAAGCTTTAATTTTTTTCTGTGACTATATACTGACGTAATAAATATTGAGCATGTGTCTCAAATACTGATATGACGAATCACAGTAAATACTTTACGTGTAACAGACGCCTAACGCATCCCCTGCATCATAAGTGATAGCAGTTAACTTAAAAATTATTCAAATTGATTTAATACTACTGTTTGTAAAGCACAAATGTTCCAATAGGATGCGGACGAGAGACCGGACCCGTCGATCACAATGTTTATTAAGAGTCAGTTTGTTGCGTCGAGTGTTGAACTGCGCTATATTATTGGTAAGAAACTTATATGTACTTTGTATAATCTGTTCATAAAGATTAAACTTTTTGTCGTTACATAATAATCAAAGCCTTTTATTTCAGATACTTTTAGATTTAAAATTTTATGTGTGCCCTTTTTTTGGCAAAAGAATCCTAAATGCTGCAATTCCTGTCTGCACTGTGCCACTCTCTTCAGCTGCTGGTTCATTAATCAGGTCTATCCAACCATCTAAATTGACTTCCTCTTTTTTTTTATAATAGGGGGGCAAACGAGCCTGCGCGACGCCCAAAAAGGGCAGTCATCGCAGCCCATAGACACCCATTTTTTGTGGGTGCGTTGCCGGCCTTTGACGGCGGAGTACACTGGAATTTAACTTAACTCTTTTGAGTTTGTTGTACCTTGTGCACCAGTTTAATACTTTCTTGCTCCACATTTCTGTTCCTCTTGTCATGTGCCCCGCGCATATCCATTAAGTTTGTTTTTGTGACATCTGCTACCGCAGTTATTCTTAATGATGTCATTATTGCTTTATCTATTATTTTCTTCCCTATCATAAATCGCTACATCGATCTTTGCAAACATACGAATACATAAGTACTCAATAAAGTTGATCCGTTATTGAAATATTGGAACTGAACGTCAGCCACAGTACCGTGCAGAGAGTGGACTTGAGAGGGCGAGTGAGTGGTATCGACCTAGTTAGCGGCCGTCTGATTCGTGTCGCGTCAAATGTGGTCTCTCCTACATATTACTTTTTCAATTAACACGATTTCGAAGCTTCTTCAATAAATACCCCGTACACTTTTCGGATATCGGTGTGGGTAATAAACAAATTTCTTCTGATAACTCACGTTGGCAGCTCCAAACTCCAATAGAAGAGCCGCGTAAGTGTCGACAAAGCGATGGCCTCATTAAAATGGTCACTCGGCGAATTTGTGACAACTACCACAGACAATGCAACTTATTTACCATTACTTACTTTGATTGGAGGATTCTTTTGAAAACTTTCGTTCCATGCCAATATTCTCTTAAGCGTGAACATAATAGATTCTATACTTTGTTATATATATGGTTGTTTTTGTTAATTTTAGAAATTTTAGAAAAAAAATTAAAAAAAGTTGAATATTTGTTTATAACAACTTGGTAAGTTAATAAACAATAGAATTGTTGATTAAAAAAAAAAATTTTCTGTTACTTTATAGAGGACTGTCAATTATGACTTTTAGAAAAAAAAATTTTTTTAACTAATTATTTAAACAATAGAAAATTAAAAAAAACGATTATAAACAATAAAAAAATTGTTATTTAGGAAAAAAATTTTTTTTAAAAATCATAAAAATTTTAATGTAATAAAGTTGTGTTAAAATTTTTTAAAAAAATATTTATTTATTCAATTTGTTAAAAAAAATTTTATCAACAAATGGCGGGAATTTTTTTTTTTGCAAATCAATAAATATCTTGTATTAATAAAAAAACGATTATATGATGATTTAGAAAAAACAAATTTTTTTTAACAACATTACATGGATTTTTAAGTTTTTGTTTAAGTAAAAAAAATGATATAAACAAAGTATAAATATTTTTTTAACTTTTATGGCACGATCTTGTTAAGTATGTTTGTAAGAAAGGCTCTACGAAGCGAAATATTTTTACGACCATTATTTAAAAAATTTTTTTCACTTACAATTAAGACGGTCGTTCGAGAAAATTTCGTTTGTTAACAATTATTTAACTTGTTGAAAAATTAAGTTTAAGTAAAATTTTCAACGGGAATAAATTAATTATAGTGTTCAGAACACACCATAATTTTTTCAAATTTAAAAAAAAATATTCAATACCTTAAATAAATTAATTAATGTGCCGTAGTCGCTTTTGACGCCACGCGCGAATCCTAAAAATGTCACCCGCAGACCTATTTTCAGCGTTAAATTAAAGTTATAAATAATGGAGATAGAGTTCCAAGAGTTAGGAGTATTTTATTGGAAATTTCCTCTTCTTTCAGAATCTTTATTTGAAATTTCTTAAATATTAATAGTTTATTAAATATTGGCAAAAAACTAAATGCCATTTTTTTTTCATCTTTAATTGTCTATAACTTTTGCAATTTTTTATGTGCTAATACACGCTTTTAGCACATTTTTCTAGGCGTCATTCCGGTTCCAATGAGCTATCGCACATAATTTTAAGAGCAGTATCTCTATTTTGTTCCATTTTCAACTTGTCGACTAGACTACCAACGTGAAGCAGGTCGCCGTGCTCACCCTCCATCAGATATTCCATACATAAACAACTTCACCGCTCGTTTGCATCTTACATTACCCTCGGTCTTTCCGTGACCTATGGACCTACACTAAATTTTCAAACGTAATTTATTAATAATAATAGACTTTAATTCATATACTTTTACACTTAAACACATTAATATTTATTATCTCATTGTTTTTAGGTATCTGTGTGCCCTTTGTTGGCAAAGGCCTCCTCCAAATCCCGCCATTCCCGTCTGCACTGTGCCACTCTCTGCCATGTACCATCTGCCGTTTCCTTAATTTGGTCTATCCGCCTTCCTCTTTTTTGTTTATTTTACCTTGTCCTCTTGCCATGTGCCCCGCCCATTTCCACTTAAGTAGAATTTATAATTACTCATGTTTAATTATATAAATGCTCTCTTAGTTAATCCATTTATTCAAACAGTTTCTATGTCCAATATGTGCACTGGCATCGGCCAAATATAGCGGCATATTTACGATCACAAAGAGAACAAAGCTTAGCCGGCGCCTGACACTGACATACAAGCACACAGCTGAAGAATGTATGTCACTCAAGTGCACAGCTACATTTAGCATCTGGATTTATGTGGTAGCCAAACACTTAGTTCTACAGATTTAGTCAAAATTGTGACGCCGTAGCCGCCTTTTCCCTTTTTATTTTAACTTTCAAGTGTTAATTAGAATCCCTAGCAGTTTGTAGCTGAAACTTAAATAGAGATTTAAGTGAAACTTAAAGTTTCTTTGTGTACCCGCACAATAGCACTTACAACGTGGCTAGGATTAAAAACAGAGTTTTAGCGTGGTCAAAGAAGCGCGGTACGGTCGATATTTGACCCGATCGGTGTCTCGGTAAATAAAATAGCAGTACTGTCGGATGAATGGCTCCAGCATGCGACTCTCATCCCTAGAATCGTAGGTTCGATCCCCAGATATGCAACAATAGACTTCTGTCTGACTGGATCACTCTGTATATTTAACACGCTCGAACGGTGAAGGAAAATCATAGTGAAAAAACCGGCTTGCCAACCCAAAAAGTTCACGGCTTGTGTCAGGCACAGGGGGCTAATTACCAACTTGCCTATTAGGTTGACAAATGATAATGAAACAGGTACATAACTCAGGCTCACACAGGCAGGCAAACTTTTTAGCGCCACTGAATTATATTTTTTATAATTACATTAAATGTAGGGGCAGAGTTAACACTAATAACTTACTATATGTGCCGTACCCACGTTAGGCAAATTAACCGAGATTGGGTTTTAGAAGTTACGAGTCCCAACTTGCTATAGTAATTTCATTATAATATTAAACAGAGTACAGAGGCCGAGTCCCAAGCGGTTAGCTTTATTCCTACAAGTAGGCCGCCTCTATATTTTATTAATTCCCGCGAGTGATTTAGGTGTTTATGGTCAACTTGGCACTGGCATTTTATTAATGTCGATAGTGATGCGGTGACGGCATTTATAAAAACCAGATATAAATTCCAGCCTAGAAGTTTCATCCGACAGGCTATTTTTTGTTAAAGTCTGAAGAACTCACCGCGCAAGTACATTGCGTTAGTTAGAGCTAATGATGTCCTTATACATTTGTTCCACGTAGGGCCGATAGAGTCGGCTTTTTAAGATATCTAATTAGCGATACAATTAAACTGAAAACCAAATATCACTAGAACCTAACTCGTTTCCGACAGTGGAGATAAAAGCTTAAAACTAAATATAAATTATTTATCGTAAATTTATTCTGAGATTGTAATCTGCCAACCCTAGACGAAATACTACCTTACGTACGGATATTCGTTTTTATCGCGTTTTTGTCAGGGTGTGACGACCTTGTTAATACTCTTCCTCATCATTTTAAGAAAGAAACCGACTTCCAATTAGGTTTACGTTACTTGTAGTTCAGAAATTATTTTTAAAAGTAAATCAAATCTCCGTAACGGATATTGAAAACGGCCGGGATCAGTTTTAGATGACAATTTATTTCCAACACAACACAATATTTCAAATATTCTTAACTACATAGTAATATGTAATTAAAAATTGACAAATAGAAAATTAAAAGAAATTTAAGGTTGGTCCTTGTGCCAGTAGGACAAGAAATTAAAGGTACTTTAACGCTGGCAGCATTTCCTCACTGTATTGCGATACTTATTCGTTAAGGAAAGCACCAGCTCTGGGGTCACCGGTACTATCTACCAGGCGTTAACTTCCCAAGAGTTTCTACTCCAAAGGGAACAAAATCAAAGATTAAGAGACACAGCGCGATCTCCCTAATATTTTAGCAACCGTTATCAATTTAGTCACTTGTCTTTAACGTTATTAAACTGCATCTGTGCAGTGTCCCGCAGAGTGACGACGATGACGTCACGCGTCAGAGTGACAAACGAGCGAGCTAATTGAGTGTCGTGCAGTGAGCGATACTTAAACATTTTGTAATTGGATCATATCCAGCAAAGTTTTCCTTTTAATAATAATAAGAAATTGATAACAAATTTGGAAATTTAAAAACTGATAAATTGTTCAAGAAAATCGTTTACCAGTAAGAATAATACATTTTTTTTTATGTAAGAGGATGGTATTTTGTATTCTGCCTACCCGTTCGATGATGAAACTCAGCTACGGGTATTAATCCGACCAACTCCTCTGAATAATCTCCATGGTAAATGCGGTAGGAGATGCAGAAAGACCCCAGATCTCACGCAACGCCGAGGGATCAAGCCGCTCGGCAAGTGACTGGTGGTCGATTATTCGAACCGTTCTTCGTTCAATACGGTTAATATGAAGAGTCATAGATATTTAATATTTTAAATAGGAAGTACATACGTTGACCTGAATGAAGTATATTGCATGAGCCTTTCTTAACTAGATGCGGCAATAGCGGATCAAATCATTGGGCGTTTGGTCTTAATATTTAATAATAAATAATATTCAAAGTAATTAAGTATATGTTATATTCAACACTAGTACAACTCCGAATGATTGATGCCCACCAAATCTGATGAAAAAATTCTTCCATTTGTCTCTCATCTTCTCTACTAGTTTCCCATCCCGGCTCTTTTATTTCATCTTCTCAGGTTTCTGGTGGGAGTCCTCTCATTTTTCTGTCCACTAAGCCATTCCAAGTAAGGAATGAAATAAAAATAACAATGTCTAGACGACGACAATTACCAGCTTAATTAAAGAGAATTTAATCTGTCTTAACTGCAATAGGTCTATGCCTTTATGAAAACCATTGCATATAAATAGAACTGATGGCTGTAATCATGTAAACAAGTCCCCGATTACCATCTCATTAATATTACTATCATCATCAAACATTCACGCTTGTTTGTCGACAACATAGTAATTAAAAAGAAGGCTAATTATAGATATTTTTGTAATAAACAGGTCTTGAAAAATTTCAAAAGCTATTAGGGATTATTTAGAGTTAAGGAGTAAAATTATGTATTACATTAATTGCGATAAAACTTCAGTGCTTTCCTTATTCTCGTATAATTTAAATTAATATCTTAAGCAAAACAAACGCAAAAATACGCTAATTAAAAACACGATGGGGGTCCCTTGACCCTTAATGTTACACATTTTATCTCTTATTCTACAGAGATCTTTATATGTTTCCGCAAAAGCGTGTTTATAACTAATCTATAAAATAAACGACAGATTCCTAATCAAATATAATAACAAAGTCATCCTTTAAAAGTCCAACAATAATAAATGAGCCCCAATATTGAATTTTTCGTATCATGAAATATTTTTAATGAACACAGTGTCGCCTCAGGGCCTGGCCGGGGTTACAAAGTAGGAAATATCTTGGGGTGGGGCCTTCAAATCGATTTCACTTGAAAATTGACTTTATTTACGCGGGGCCTAGAGTTCAAATAAATAATCATAATTAAACATATCAGATTTTTATATATACCGAGCAGTCAAATGTTTGTTGAGTTTGAGTCTCTGTCGTAAACACTATCTTTACAACAACACTTCTGCATTATGTTGGTTGGACAGAACATTAATCTGGCTTAACTAAAGGACATCCAGGAATGCAATTAAACTATGCAACGTGCATAACCCACCCCAATGCCTTTATGACCCATAGATCGCCCTAGTTTTATAAAATAGAAAATAAAGGAATTCAATATATCATATTGGAGCGCCTCTACGCCGTGATGCACAATTTTACTTCTTACATACTAGTCATAAGACTTATAGTACTTTTAAAGTATAACGTCGATTGCACACCCTCGCAACATACTGGCACACTTGTTACACTTACATTTCATTCATATTTTTTAATTTTCGGAGTAAATGTAAAGAATAAGAAAAGTGAAATGGATACCCTAAATTTATTTAAAAAAAAACGAATTAAAATAAATTTAATAAACGACCAAGTGATAATTCTAAGGACTAAGATGTGGAGCCCTACAACAAATGTTCGTGTAGTGCGAGGGTGTGGGGTTCCCCGTTCCATAGATCATTAACAGTGCACGTGTTCACTCGATCACAATATTCACGTAATTGCCTTTTCTTATTTATATTAACTATTGGGTAACTTTGCAGAATATACATTAACTTCCGACTTTTATTCGAATCTGATTTGAAGAGATTCAAGATAAATTGGGGTATTTTGCAAAAGGCGTATCAAATTTACAAGAGAAATGTAAGATTATATGGCATTGTATTGTCTGGTGAAATTGTCATCCCTTTGCATATTCTATTGCAGAATATATTCATGCTGATATTTTCATATAAATATAAGAATTTAGGTGTTATGTATGACGCAAAATAAATTTCGAAACATATATAAATTGTCCTACACACAAATATATAATATTTATAATATTCTTAACCTACTTAGTAATAATAATAATAAAAATGTAAATAATTTTCAATTATATATCATCTAATATAAAATGTATCTTTAGTTGTTTACGAAAGATCAATTTTATCGATTTGCAAAGTAAAATTCTAAAACTGTGCAACTTAATAAATTGACGAAGGTTGCTTGAAGGACGCTTGATACGGTAGACAGAGAATGACTGGATTATCTTACGAAATATCGTTTAAAGAATTTATTTTCTCCTTACAAAATAATATTTTCTACATGAGAAACTTAATATGAAAACGATCGAGATGCCATCATACAGCCGCGCTAATATTAGACTCATTTTAAATTGATTAAACAGGCTAATAATTCGAATTTTAGACTTTAATTTATGAAATACAAACCCTTATACCTTATAGACCTCAAAAAAATAATTTCTACGCAAAATATCGTAGAATCATTTACCTCCTCTGAAATAATTATCGTACCGATCTTATCTCGGATGAAAATTGAAATCGATAGCCGATAGTGGAGTTTGCGAAGGCGATTATAAGTTGTGACAATGCGGTCACGGAGCATTGTCGGTTCCGAACGACAATACACTCTTCACTTGAGCTGTTTGACTCTCAAACACTATTTCCCGCTTCAGCTTCCGAAGCAGCATAAAAGATTCTTTGCTTTCCTGGTGACTTATTGCAAAGCTATCGCTTAATAAACCCATCAAAAAACTTAGCGATTAAAAAGAGTGGCGTAGAGTTTATTGCCTGTTCTTCTCTTCCGTTCTACGCCCTTGATTTGAGAACTGGCAGTAAATGTAAAATTATAATCATTTAATATGTATTTCTTTTTTTGACGTTCATAAGTGTACGTTGTGTTAGATACCTATATGAATAAATGATTTTGACTTTAATGTGCGAATTTCAGCTAAAAATTCATAACTAGCAGTTAGAAAATGAATATTTAGTACAAATGAGAGGAACCTCGATTTCGACATCATTGGCTACATGCCCTTAAAAGTATAACGAAGCAAGACTGGCGTTCAAATCACATAAATAATTCAATAGAAACAAGGCGTTGTTGATCAGTCATGGGACTGAGTTTTTGAAAATTTATTATGGAATTATTTATGTGTGTTATTTATCTATATTTCAGCCATACAATGCGCAGAGGCGATGAAAACTTGCAGAAACTGATCGTGGTTGGTAACAGAAGGCAAAAGATCACGTGGCCGTTCACCAACCAGATGGACAGATCAAGTGAAAGAGTCATCGTCCTCAAAACTATACGCTGTTATAAGAGAGGCGCTGGACAGAAGCCGGTGGAAACGGATAGTCCGCTCTAGATGCTTCCTTGCTGACCACGACGCTCGGACATTAGCTGCCGATTAAAGAGAAAGAGATTTATCTGCGTGTTAATCGTACATCTAATATTTTATAGTATTGTTACGAAGACCAATAAAAGTAATAAAAGACAGTGTTTTGATTGTAATTAAAATCCTCTTGTGTTATTCATAAGCTGTTATTTTAATTGGTCAATACTAAAGTAAAATTTAAAAAATCTAGAACTTGATAGTGTCACAAGTATGACGTAACAGGGAGCCAAATGTGCTAAATATATACAAGAACATACTAAACTCAATTGATGTTACTTGACATATTTCCGAGTTACAAGTGCTTGCCGTTTCGTTGACTACTAGCACATTTATTTTCAAGTTTGGTATTCGTCTGAACACTGTCTTCACATCTCGCTCAATCATAATTTCAGTGAGAAATATATAAAAGTTAGAGTTGGTGCAATCAAGTTAAAACTCTTGATACAATATTTGAGCGCAAGCACTTATCTAAATTATATTGACGGTGGTTCAAAAACATCGCCGCGGAGAGTGTTTTGTTGTGAAGTGTACCCAAATAGAGGGGAGCATTGTGGCGGCAAGTATTCCGATACTACATGTTTACAACGATATTCATTACTTCGACGAATTCGACCGTAAAATCTTTGGGACTAACACTTTATCAGAAAGTCATACTAGAAAACCTCTCAAAATAAAACTGTAGCGTCTATTACATTGAAAATACAGTATTGTAATGGAACAGGTTACTTTACTTATTAAATATTTTAAAAAAAAAGTAATAGTTAGTCTCGATGCCGTAAACAATTCCCAACCATTAGACGAGATGTAGTGTAGACGTCGTTAAATTCCCGGTGCAACGCTCGATGGTTCCCCGGGGACAGGGGACCGCTTCACGCCCCGCTACCACACTCTGACCCCCATCTTTATACCGAGCTTTATGTGGACGTAGGTTTTATTCTAACATTTACAGCCTAAGTACGTAGAGTAGACGTAGGGATTTTTATCCCACCAATAAACTTACGTTAAAATATCACGTGGCTGAAAAACGGGACACTAGTGATAATAAATATATGGTAGATTTGTGACGCGCGCGGGTTGTTGCGGAAAGTAGAACAAAGACACCGCAATCTACTGCCACCGAGGCCTCACCAACATGAATTCTTCATTATACTCTCAGAGCCGACTGAGTAATAATAATACGTATTTGTTCCTTTATTGAAATTGAATATTGAACTTTTTAGAGAATCTCCATTACAATATTTGATTTATAGTTAAAATATTTTTTATTTTTTAAATACTATACAAAGCTAGACAAAACAAAGTTATTCGTAAGAAAACGTTTTATCCAGCTCCAGGACCGAGTCGTGTTTTATTCAAAGCGCGGTATTCGTATCTCAAACTTTATTTCTTCACAAATATTCTTGTTTCCTTCTATGGGCTAGTAAACACTTTTCTGTAACCATTTTTCTTTGACAAAAAGAAGACCGAAGTATTTACTGAACATTCGGTAAATTATTCGCCATAAGCTTTGGGAAATTTTGAGGACACATACAATGCACATACTTGCAAAACAAAAGTCGAATTTGCAGCAGCGAGACTGGGACTACGGTTTAAGACATTTATATCTCATTAAGAACATTACGACTTACATGAGAAAATACACAATATATTATACTTATTAATTGACTGTATATTAAATAAATAATAAAATACATCAGTGGCGCTACAACCTGAAAGATCAGGGCCTCAGATTTTTGAACCTGTTTCATGATCATTTGTCAATCTAATAGGCAAGTAGGATAAACCTCCTGTGCCTGACATACGCCGTCGACTCTTTGGGTCTAAGGCAAGCCGGTTTCGTCACGATGTTTTCCTTCACCGTTCGAGCGAATGTTAAATGCGTACATAGAAAGAAAGTCCACTGGAGGATTACCAAGAGTATTCCGAATGCAAATATCGTTAAAGGCGCGCCAATATCGATCGCAATCTTACACTTTACTCTGAATCTACCATGTTGCTCCTTCGTAGCACTTCCTTAGAATAACTTTTAAACAACCGACATAATTATAATTTAACCGATTTATAAATCATTAAGAAGATAACAGAATTTTTATACCAATTTGTAAACGCGTGATCTAATCTAATGTTTTACAATCAGGCGCCAATTACACTTTGTAATCAACTTTGAGTCAGATTTAAATAATAATTTAAAAGGTACTCATTTGTATTTATTATAGGGGGCAAACGGGCAGGAGGATCATCTGATGGTAAGTGATAAACACTCTCAATGCCAGGGGGCTCGCGAGTCTCTTAAGAATTGGTACGCTTTTTTCTTAAAGGACCCAAAGTGGAATCGGTTTCTAAATTCTAAAGAAATTGTGTCCTGGATCATAGGTAAACAAACTCCTAATGAAAAACGGTACGTGAAACATGTATAGGTAATAAATGATAGGGTATACTTGACAATACACGACACACAGTAGTAGACCAATTGTTATAACACGAACATAAATGTTATCGCAAGCTGCTTCACTACGGACACTGCGCAGGTGTTCGATCCAGCCATCTGCACAGCGACGTTACACATGCCTATCTAAACATTGTCGATTTATTGAATGAAGTTTTACCAAAACAAATCATTACACCTAATATAATATAGCGGCTGCATTTATGTGTATTCTCTCAACAAATCTTAGAATAAAGTATAGTATATTTATTAGTTTATATGTTTGTAAATTTATTTCAAAAACACAAATATACAGTATTTAGTAGTCATAATAATAAAACATTAATACATAGAAGATTAAAAAAAACTTAAAAAGTTTGGTACCTGTGGCTGTGTATGTACTTCACGCTGGCAGCATTTCCTCACTGTACCTATTGCGATACTTATTCGTTAAGGAAAGCACCAGTTCTGGGGTCACCGGTAGGTACTATCTAAAAGGCGCCAACTTAAATCTTTAATAAGCGCCTGTGCACTTGAACCCCACGGCCCAATAGTCTCTTATAATCTTCGAACATGTTTTCGACGGTAGATTGCTTTACAAATCGTAAAGAATTCATTTAATTATGAGGACGACATCTTAAAAAACTCATTACCTCTAAGTATACATATTATGATCGACTTTTAATTAAAATTTACATAAAAGAATACTGAGTTCTGTCGTGATGTCAAAATTGAAGAGCGCATACGGTGTACGTAAAGAAATAATTAATGATGAGTGTACGGTTCCTGGATCATCGGGATGATTTGAATAATAGAGGATTTTATTGTTACTCGTATATTAACTACTCGCATACAACAATAGAATATAAGCAAAATATTGAAATGTTAATCGCTATAATATGTAACGAATGAATTCTTATTTATTTAATCGCATACAAAAAAAATGATTTTAGCAGGGAATGTGAGACTATATGTTTATATGTATATATGTATATATGACTATAGTTTAGTGCAACAGAAATTAAGTGTCCACCGAGTAAAAGCTTCTGAATAACTCGAAAACTTTGCGATTAGCAACGTTGCTTCTAAGAAACGGTTATGAAATATGTAGATATGTATATATGTATATATGACTATAGTTTAGTGCAACAGAAATTAAGTGTCCACCGAGTAAAAGCTTCTGAATAACTCGAAAACTTTGCGATTAGCAACGTTGCTTCTAAGAAACGGTTATGAAATATGTAGTTGGTGATAGAGGCATATACTCGGTTCGAATAAGCAAACTTTTTACTTCAGTGCTGGATACACAAGTCCTTGATTAATAGGCGATATTGCTTAAAGTTAACTTAAAATTGCTTAAAGCCTGGCGACCTAAGATCTGATTATTATTGGAATATTGCAAGAAACCAGGTGTTAATGTTTCGCGGCTTGCTGGCGCGTTGAGCTGTCGTGTACGTTCTCGTCTCGAAATCAACTGAGCAGGTATTTGGAGAACCAGGAACACGATTTTACTGTTACGTCTGATCGACTAGTAATGTCCCGGAAAAACGATACAAAAAATAAATTAATTCAAAACATTCCTTTTTCTTCGACTGAGGCGCAAACTAGCTGCTCTCGTCACTGACAGAATGACCAGCGCTGTGGACCAGTCTGCTCCTCAGCATAATTTTGAGCCAGTGCCAATCACAACCACGCATTACACACTTAAAACGAACCGAAAGGGAAAAGGAAAAAAAATTGTTATCTTTTATTATGTGTGTGTGTTTTGTGAGTAATAAATGTTATGTCTAAAATTTAAAAGCACGTCAGGTAAGCAGGCAGTAATTGAATGAAGCTTACTCGTTACTTCGTTATTCATTCAGGGACAAGCGAACTTTTGCAAGTAGGTACATGACCCGAATACAAATCCATAAAACTTGGTTGCACCTAGCACAAATAACAAACTGCATTTTCCCAAGCGAGGTCCTTGAGCGGTCAAGAGCAGACCTACATAAACTCGCTTCAATTACAATTTCAAATGTTTAAAATTTAATTTCAGCGACTGCACGACTGAAAAATTACGCATTTTAGCACTTCGACATAGCTTTTACAGGTATTATGTGAACTTTACCAATACATTTTTTTCTCATTAATTCATTTGCTCTGCCATCAAACAATCCTCATATATTTATTTCCCCTGAATTAATGTATTATATTTGGAGGGGGTGGACACTCACACCGCCAGAAGTCTCGCAAGCGCGCTGCCGGCCTTTGATGAATTGCTACGCTCTTTTCTTGAAGGACCCTAAGACGAATTGGTTCGGAAATACCTCAATGGGCAGTTGATTCTACATAGTGGTGGATCGCGGCAAAAATTGCCTTAAGAAACGAAAAAGAAGGCGATAGAAATATAAATGAGTTTAAGTGTAAAAGTATCTGCAATAAAAGGTTATTATTATTATAAGTAAAACTAAATTCATTTCGCAAGGCAAAAACAGCCAAACACCTCTAAGAAACGAAAAATATTCCCGATTCAGTACGATGTTAATGCTTTAAAGAAGCTCAGAATAAAAAGGATTTCATCAAATGTCAGAAGGTCATTGATCCTTAAGCTGAATACGTAAGAGGTTCTTCAATATTTAGCGTGAAACTGCTCTACCCGTGGCATTTTTAAATCTTTTTAGTTCGGGAGTGAGATGCCTTCAATAATTAAATTAGCTCGGCTTATTATAATCTATCTATCTAAAAATGTATTTAATTTAAACTTTGCCTGAAATGCAGTTGGTACTTAAAACAATTATGTTTTTCGTACTTACGTTTCGTAATCAATCCTTATTGGAAAATATTTTCATCTTTAGAACTAAAGACAGCAGAGTAATAACGTTGATAGTGTATTACTCTTAGACAAAAATAAAAAAAATACGCTTTAAACAAAGTTGTTTCACACTATAAGTTTGCGTGTCTTTTACACGTAATAGAATTATCAGTGTAAGTACTAAGGCCGATTAAGAAAATTTGTCATAGTATTGTGAACCTTATGCCTTAAAAAAGAATTATACGTAGAATATATTTATAACATGTTATGAAAGTGTAAAGGCTGTATAAAAAAATCTATATAAATATGAATGAATTGCAAAATATGTTGCTAATGTCATATCAAAACTCTAAGACGGCTGGAACAATTCGATTATTGCCTTTTTAATTTTTTATTACTTTCTGTGGATGGTTTTTATAGAAAAAATTAAAATATAGTTTTATTTAGTACTTTAGTTTTATTTAGTACTTTATACCGGAAAATCGAAAAGGCTCTATGCATAGCAAAATGTTCCATATGTTGAAAACTCAAAACTCAAAATTCATGTAGGTAAACAAGTACACTTATGAATTGTCAGAAAGAAGTTAAATTAATTGTAAATTTACATTTACTACCAGTTCGCAAGTCAAGGGCGTAAAGCGGGTATGAAGAACTGGCAAGAAACTTTCCGCCACTCTTTTTAATCGCCAAGTGTTGGTATGTAGTTTCGAAAAAGGTAGGCTAAGTAAACAAGTCATATAAAGGCGAAATCGCGGATGCAGCTCCTATAATACGACGTGATGCATGAACCTCTAAGATCGTTTAAATGAGCTTATGTACCCAAGAGCTCGTATTGCGTATCGCTGTTCTCTAGAATTTGGAGGATAAACCGTGTACAAGGGAGAGGAGAAGAAAAAGCGACGCCTGGAGCGAAACACCGGCGACCCAATTATCCTGATTCTATAAGCACTTGCTTTGTCATATTTTTTACGCCTTCGTTTATTAAAAGTAAGGCATGTACTGTTACAATAAGTAGATACTGACACAAAAATCCAGTTTATACCATCCAATATAACAGGCAATGTATAATGAACTCCTCACGTAAAGTATTTGAATTACAATGTATTTTCTAATTTTTTCAAAAAACAACCTTCACTACTATATTTATTAAATCCAAAATGCGTCAGGGACTAACTTAATTATTGTACAAAGTGTCGAGTCAGTTACAACAGGCGCGGCGCCTTCAGCATAAAGACAGGTGACATTATCATAGTCATTATTCAATTTAATATTTACAAATTAGTTAAATAACCTAAAAAATAATACACCGCTGGCGGTAACTTTGGACATATCGAAAGGATTCGGGTGTGTTTAAGCTTGATTCGATTCGGTGGACGTCTCGTTTTAATGACATACAAATCAATTGCAAATACACAAGACGACATGAAATTATATCATTTAAATATGAATACTTGACATATATTTAAAATAAAAAACAATTGTTAGTTCCCCGAGAAATTATGCAACTGGATTTCTAGTTTTCTCGCTGATCAAGCTCGTCATCGACGGAGCATGTTCCGACCTTAAACCCGTGAACGCAAGGCTGTGTCCTATCCCCGGCTCTCTTAGTGCTGCATATCAATGATATGTTGCAACTAAGCAACATTTATTAAAAAAAACAACAAAGTTACTTCTCTTGTAGAAAGCGTAATTGCAATGACGTGTTAAACAGAAAATTGCCGTTAAAACAACGCTACGGCGTAGAGGCAGTTATTCTCCGTATGCTACGTAATTTTTAATAATTAACATATTCTTATTACACATCAAGCTATATCTCGAATTCCTGTGACAAAACATCTATGTACTAGTAAATATTTAAATGATGTAATTATTGAATTAATTGTTTCTACTTTATTTAACCGGCTTAAACTCCCGCAAAAGGTTTTTTTACGTTACAGAAGCCAAACGGGCAGGAGGACTGCCAGAAGGCTGGCAAGCGCGCTGTTGCACTTTTCTTGAAGGACCCTAAGTCGAATTGGTTCGGAAGTACTTCAGTAGGCAGCTGGTTGATAATTAATCATATATATACACCGCATTTATTCGTAAAATAAAACATGTTCACATAATAAAAAATTAAACTAGGCCTACCACATATAAAAATATACACATTGTATATGAAACAATTGTGGCGGCAAATGTAGTAATGTACGCACGCAGACGTCCCGACACCATTACGTTCGCTGTATGAAATATTTACATATTAACGCGCTCGCATCTCAGCGAGATGGAACATAATTATGGTTTATTCTAGAACATACCCAAACTATGTTTCCTTGCCATTAAAAAGAGAACTGACTATACTAAAAGGCTAATAGAAAGGCAAAATGTTGGCTTTGTTATCTTAATGTTATCCTCGACTCGTGTCAATAAACATTAAGACGTGGTCGGACAGTCACGTGACGTCCACACGCGATAACATCTTTAGGGGCTCAACTATTACTCTACCCTTACTTCGTACTATGCTCCTCAATCAATTCTTTTAACCATATTTAGACCAGTGCAGATAGCCTTTAAAATAAATAAAAAGGGAAAAAAATCACAGTAGGATGAAACCCATTAGAAAAGGAGGGGAATATGATCAAAATGAAAGGAAAAATAAATTACGGTCGATCTGAGGTCGGGAAGGGGTGGGGGGGGAGTTTTAAGGGTAAAAAACGGTTTATCTCGATTTCCGGCAAAACTAAAAGTCCTATCGAAGAAAGTTAAATGCCAAAGTTGGAGGTAATAAAAAGATCTAAAACTTTTGTATTCACATATTTTTCACATAACCTCAAAATTTATGTGAAAAATTCAAAAAACCAAGTTTTTGGTTTTTTATTTTTATCTTTAACAAAAATAATTTTTTTTTAACAAAATTTGGTGAAAACTTACCTTTCTATCTCCCAAATACACTGTAATTTATTTGATTAAAAATATTTATTTGTTCACCTTATTTTGAATTAATATCGAAAAAACATCCTAATTTTCAATCGAAAATTCTGACGTCAAAATTTCAGCTTTTTTCAAAAAGTTGGTGTGTTTTTTCAAAAAGTTTTTTCAAAGAGTTCGTTGAAATCTCTACTTTCCTATGGTAAAAAAATATATATATATTACCATAGTAAATCTTCTCATAAAACGCAAAAAATCGTATGCAGTAACGCCCAGACCCGTCATCCCCTTTTTTAAGCACACCAACTTTTTGAAAAAAGCTAAAATTTTGACGTCAGAATTTTCGATTGAAAATTAGGATGTTTTTTCGATATTAATTCAAAATAAGGTGAACAAATAAATATTTTTAATCAAATAAATTACAGTGTATTTGGGAGATAGAAAGGTAAGTTTTCACCAAATTTTGTTAAAAAAAAATTATTTTTGTTAAAGATAAAAATAAAAAACCAAAAACTTGGTTTTTTGAATTTTTCACATAAATTTTGAGGTTATGTGAAAAATATGTGAATACAAAAGTTTTAGATCTTTTTATTACCTCCAACTTTGCCATTTAACTTTCTTCGATAGGACTTTTAGTTTTGCCGGAAATCGAGATAAACCGTTTTTTACCCTTAAAACTCCCCCCCCACCCCTTCCCGACCTCAGATCGACCGTAATTTATTTTTCCTTTCATTTTGATCATATTCCCCTCCTTTTCTAATGGGTTTCATCCTACTGTAATTTTATTTGGTTTCAAAAATTATCGGCACTGGTCTAATTAATTGTTTCTACTTTTTGAAGTGAAACGTCTTTAGGCGCATGAGGGTAAAATTTTTACGGAACGTCACGAAGATGTGCAGCGTTTTTGTCGAAGAAAAGGTCTCCCTTTTTAGCGATTGAGACTGATTGAGAGAGAGTGAGAAAGGGCGAACGTAGCATGAAGTAGATAGCCATGGAGCTAGAGTAGGGAGCAAGCAAGTGGAAAGGTCGAGAAAGAGAGTGAGATACAGCGAACGTCGCATCACGCACAGTGCCATGGAGCAAGAGGTGGGAGAGAGCTATAGTGAGGAAGATTGAGAGAGAGTAAGGGAGATCGAGAAATATACACGCTATTGGTTGATGTATTCGTTTAGTTATTTAGTAGTTACATATTAGAACTTTAGAAGGCAATTCTGAGGCATAAAGTCGTGTGCAGTAAACGTAGATTTTTTATTTATTTATATTATCAATAGCACGTATACAGTGTGTAAACAATGTGAATATAGATATACAAAAACATGGAGTGATCATATACTAGTACATGATCATCTATTGGGGCTTTTACCTTAGTAATAATTAATTAACAAAGAAGTTTCACTTATGACATGAGTAATTTGTACGCAAGCACTTTTTTATCCAGATGCCACTTTCTTTCTAAAGGTTCTCAGTTAACAAGCTATCTTGCGCTAGACTTAACAGGTCCTCTGCGGATGTGATGCCAGTCCACTTTCGTACGTTCCGCAACAACTACTTCTCCCTTCTACCAGCCTGTCTCTTGTTTGAATTTCCATCATTATGTGCTGCAACAAGTCGTATCTATGATGACACAAAACGTGTCCGAGATATGACTTTTCGTATTTTAACAGTCTGCATAAACTCTCGTGTCGTCCCGATTCGTTGGAGGACTCTTTCATTCGTCACTCTTCAGATCCAGCTGATGCGAGCATGCGACGGTAATCTCAAAGCTTTGATATTACTTGTACCTATTTTAATTATTAAATTTTTTTGTTGTGCCTACACCGACTATAACTATAATTTATAACAACGAAAGTAACATAAGTGTTAATAAAAACGACTCAAACGACAGTTGGAGTAGCGAGAACAATAAATAAAAGCTATTAGCGCTTAATTTCCTCAAGTCATAAACTGTCGTCGTCTAGAGCGAGCTAAATGTCGGGTCTCACCAGCTGAGGCCTTCGAAACTTTATAAATATTACATTTATATTAGAAAAAAACTTGAATTGCAATAATATGAAGCATCTTAATCTTCTAATACAAAATGACAATTATGGCTATTACATAAATGTTAAAAATAATTAAATAATAAATATATTAAACCAACTTTAGATTTTACTAGTAATATTTTGATTTACAATGCGAATTAGGTACCAAATAGGCACTTAACAGTGTCTTTTTATAATTTAACAGCCCATTACCGAATACATCAAGCTCTGGATAACATCTTTATAAATAATGGCATTTCAATAAACACGTTTAATTGACGGTCGGTTTTTCTAAGTCAGTTAAAAATGGGAACCCTAAAACCGTCAAGTTTATCACATACACCGAAGTGTAGTAATTACTGAATATTACTTTTACGAGTAACACGTTTAGGCAATAAAACTTATAAAAGCTTTTCGTCGTATTAGATCGGGCCGTGTGTGCCATATTATTACTGTTTACATTAAATTTTAAAACTACCATAACAAATTAGCTAAGCATCATTATCAGCACTTAATTTATTTAAGGTTTCTTTTGTATGTTTGTTTGATTATAAGCTACATCTTCGATTCAAAGATATCTTATTTCAAGAGTTATATTTAATTAGTGAGAATAGTTATGTACATCGTGTTAAGAAATTATTTGAAAATATAAAACTATTAGTTACGTTATGTACAATATTTTTTACAAAAGTTTTAGGTCGCATCGATGTTACAACTTACACTCATTGTGTGCTAATTAATAGTAATAATTTCTTAGACGCTCGTTCATAGATATAAAATAAATGGTAGAAACAACTTTTTGGTATTTTGAAAATACTTTATCTAATCTTATAAAGAGGAAATATTTGTATGTAAGTATATTTGTAACGAATTAGCTCAAAAAGTACTGGACCTATTTAAAAAATTATTTTACCATTTGAATGCTACATTATCACTGATTAATAATGGCTATTTTAATTGCAAAAAATAAGGATCCCTACTAAAACTACAATAATGTTACCCATGGTGTAAAAAAATGTCTATAAAATATGTTTCATCGCATGCGCTGCGAAAAAAAAAGATGATAGAACTACGTTTTAGCAACGTTTTTCGTTTATAACGTTATTTTTTTCTAAACACGTTTAAAAAAATTACAAGAATGGAACAGAGAATCTAACAACCCAATTAAAAAAGGATATTTCGTGTTTAACGGAATATCTTCCCCTATATATAACTCACTGTTATCTTTCCAAGAGTACCAGGGCAGCAAGAACACGAGAATCTTACACGATCTACAATATTCCGGCCGGTATCGGGCGAGACACGACTATGCAAATATCCGAGATAACGGATGCTTCTTAATGTTTTATGTTCGTCTAGTACTTGCTTAAACATTTTGCTAGATTTATTGGTTACTGATATAATGTTAATTTACCTGCAAACTGGCAATTAAACGGAGCGTATTTGTTTAACGCACGGTTAAGTCCTAGAAATACTAAAGGAATTTCACCGCAAACAAAAGGAAAGTGCCGTCATTAAGCTATCAACATCTGTAGGACAATATAAATAGCACTAGGCGGCGAGAGGCAACCCTGGATAATAAATATGAAACTACCCCTGGCTCAGTAGTGGCACTCGAGACTAACGGGTTGTGTTTAACGGGCCGTAGTGGAGTGGGACTTTAGCGCCCATCCTCCTGTATATCAAACATCATTACCATATCCTTGTTGTATTGTTCCGTTTCAAAAATATCGCCCGTGTTTTCGCGTCAACAAAACCACCATTCGGGAATTTAAAAAGTCTAAAGTACGATAGGTAGGTAGTGATGCAGGCACCTGATGTGCCTTGACGACTTGTGTTTTTGTCGGGAAGGCGTAGTGGTTGATGCTTTTACGCAGCAACGGGTTGTCGTCTTGTCGAATTGGCGTTTGGACGGCAACTTCATCCATTGAGCAATAGTGGGAAGAAGTAGCAAGTTTGGTGAAAATAATCATAAAACAATATTGCGTATAAAAGAAACCATTATTCTTTTAAAACCAAACCTGTCAAATTATCTTAAAGTCATTTATATTAAGCCCTTTTGCGTTGTAAGAATAACAGCCTTATTTTAACTAAACAAAAACATCTTTTGCTGGTTTCGGCGAACTCATGCCAAAAAAGCCTGCACTAATTACACAAACCTTCGGGCAACTCTGCGCTTTATGTACAGTATGCAAAAGGGTTAAATTTCTATATTTAGTTTGGTCTCGAGGGCGAAGTGTTAATATTCATATTTTATAGCTTTTAACTTTATATTTTGCTAATTAAAATATGACGCCGCACCTTGGGGTCCCTTCTTTAAATGTAAAAAAGCGTAAAATAATATTTTATTTGCAGAACATTACGATTTCTGTGGAACAAGCGAAACTGTTTGCTGCTGCGATGATGATGTAACATTGAGTGGACGCGTTATCCTGGTAATCTTATCCGTCGCATACCACGATGAAGCCTCACAGCAATATAGAAAGGCTTCTTATATACCTACAACCGGATACGACTGGCGAGGCATCACCGGGAGATGATAAAGGACGATTTGACTATTGCTCGATATTCTCGGCTCCATTTTATTATCAATTACATCGATTCAACAGATAGAAGAGCTTCAGCACACCCATCCTGCGTTCGTTTAAAAAAAGTCCCACCCTATGACTCACAATTGCGACATGAACACCGTAAGCTTATAGCCTCATCTCAGTCTCAGAGATATCCGGTAACGGAAGTCAGCCTCACAGCTTGCGAGGTGAGAGATCACCTTTCATTTTGTGGCGGTTTCTTAAAAAAATAACAAAGACCCAGGTAATCGAATGATATTATACCCATATCATACATTCTTCATTTACGAATAATTTAAAACAACTAATAATGTCCAAATCCTTGTCCATCTTTCCTCTTTATTATAGCTACTAGTATGTTTGTCGTTCTCCGAATTTATAAATTTTGTGCTGTCGTGTTTTGTTATGCTTTGCTTTATATCATATTTTTTATCAATGAAATTCTTTGTGGATACATCCAATGTGATTATTTTTTAACTTGTTGAAGTGAAAACTTCTTTAGCGGCGTTGTACACTTTTTTTGGAATGGGTAAAAATGTTAACTCACGTGTCCTGATCGAATATTCGTAAGACGGATGGAGAGTAGACAGCTGGCGCGGCGTATATAATGTAATATAAATTTTCATGTTTGTGTACGATAGCTCAATAAATGATAGTACTTTTATACTGATAATTAAAGGAATTCATGCAAAATTATTTTGTTTATTTTTTTATATCAGAAATGCGTTAATATTCACTTCTTCCGGCACTCCCGGAGTGCAACCCGTCGTTTTTTTTATTGTATAGAGATGTATCTGTTTTGTTTCCCAAATAAATAATTTAAACAACGGTTAACTGTACTTGAATTTAGGATCTAATAAATAAAATTATAAAAAAAATCTATAACAAAGACCATAGTGCTCCGTTCATATTCTAACCGTTCTTAGCATAGTGTCAATACTTCAAAGAATAAAATTATTACTACTTGCTCACAGGTGAAAAGGACAAAAGTTGGTTTCCAATACTCTCTATCAAGACAGCCTCTGTGTGCACAGCTGCTGTCAGACAATATTTCAATCACTGTTTTGGCGCACGTGGAACTAACACGGTGCATATCGTGTGTCGAATGGCCGATTCGAATTTTTTAATGCATATTCAGTATATCTGAGAGTCGGCTACTATCTATCTTTCTAACCCCTAAGTGATAAGGGGTTATATTTTTGTTTTTATTTTTTATGATACAGTATACAAAAATACATACAACCCTTAATTTTCATCAACCCTCTACGATCAACCGAACAGTCTCTGGGGTAGTATAGCAAAATCTTCCATGTTGGTATATGTACTAAAAAACTGCAAAATCATCAAAATGATGAAACTTCGATAGCTCCTTAACTGGGAATGATGTTAGAATGTGATTTTTTTCAAATGCAAACACTCATACACCTACGAAATTTAGCAAACGTGCTAGGAAGCCATATATTACAGATAATCATTTCAAGATATCACATACATACATATATAATGACGTCATAGCCTTTTAGCCATTCAACCGCATGGAATATATCATCTGAAGTCGAAATAAACACAATTTCGTCAGACATTCATCATTATAGATAGTGCACACGTGCAAGTATGGCCGCTTTGTCAGAGAGTTTGAACTAAATAATATATTAGTTAGCCCCTACGCTAGCAGATTAAGCAGATTAATACTACGCATCCTCAACCAGATTCATCTTAACACTACGGGTTGTATCCACAGTAATGTAACTGCATGCTACTATTTCACCATTTGTTAAAATATTGGCAATCAAAAAGAATGACAGAGATTATTACCTGTTCTTCTGTGGAGTGAAATTAAGGAATCTGTTCAGGCTGGTTTTCTACGCTGGATGCCCTCTGCCCCACTTAGGAGACCATTTCCATTTTACCCCTTGATTTGAGAACTGGCAGTAAATGTAAATTTAGAAGCATATCTTTACTGATGTTCGATAATGATTTTGATTATAAATAAATAAATTGAACTTTTAAAATGATATTGCTAAGATATAATTTTAACACCGAGCCGCTATAACTCATTCCGTACCGTGACTCTATATTTATTCACCTACTGACATCTGCAGTAAGCCGCCTAATTTAACCAAAGACATGTTTGGTACGTTACCTTTCAGCTTAACACGTCTAAGCCAAAACCACTCTTCACACACCGAAGTAAGGATCGAAATTGTTTGTATTATTAATTTAAATTAGCTTGGAACTGATTGGAGATAACTTTGAAGTAAAATAATGTCTGAGCAGAGAAAGGCAGTTTTTTGTTTTGTGGCTTAAATGTTAAATTTGTATGCGAGGAAGTTGGGTCTAAATTCAATATGAGCATTACATGTGAGACATGGACAGTAGCACGTAATCAGGTAATCAAATAAGATATTTTAAAACTTCTATTTATATTTGAATTGCAGCGAGCGTAACGGTTATACCCCGAGATAAGAATGCGAGAGCGACCCCGGAGCCTGTGTAACGCGACTTTGTAGGAACTACTCGAGGTGGTTTTAGTGGGTATTGCTCACCCCGAATAGCAGCAATTCTGGTGTGGGTCGAGTCCCACATACCTCTGCAAAATTCGGTGACAGGAGATGCGCAAATGCAATTCACCTCGGATACAAAAACAATAATTGAAAAAAATAATCTTATTCGTTGCTGCTACAAAATCCGGGTGCCGTTGACTCACAATTATCACATTTTGTTTAAAAAGGTTAAAATAAACAATAATTAGTGTCAATTAACACTTACAAAAACCGTAAGTGCATTGGATCCATGCAATCTTGTAAAATTTAACATTCAAACGAATGATAAGGCATTAGCATCTATATAGAGGACGATCGAAACCATCCTTTGTCCGAGATGAATGGCCTAATCGGCCGGTATTAGCTATTAGTGTAATGCAAATAGGGTCTTATTTACTCGGTGCTGACGACGTCTTGGATCTCCCATTAACTGGCTTACAAAGGTTTAAATATTTGCGTGTGGGGCAAAAGATAGGCTACACTTATAACTATTAACTAATATCATAAGTTTATTGCACGTGATTTTCATATGACTCAAGGAACACGGGTAGGACGCTCACAGCTGATGATAAGTGTCACACACACACAGTTGAGTCATATTAGTTCGTACAAAAAATCTATTGGAGGCAAAAGTTAAAGTCAAAATCATTTGTTTATTTAGGTAACACAATGTACACTTATTAACGTCAAAAAAGAAATATGTAACATTAAATGCTTCTAATTTTACATTTACCAGTTCTTAAATCATGGGCGTAGAACGGAAGAGAAGAACTGGCAATAAACTCTCCGACTCTCTTTTCAATCGCCAAGGATTTTGTTTAACACAATGTTTGTAAGGAGCTGCAACCATTACACCATGTTCCACATGACATCTTAAGTAATTAATAGTTAATTAATAATAAAAACAATGATTTGTCCTCTATCAGCAGTAGGCATAGTGAAATAGGAGCACGCACTTACATTCTTGGGGGAACAACACGCAAATACATAGTCGAAATAAAAGTTTGTGATAAACAATACATTAAAAAGTTACTGTACTGTAACAAATTATGTTAATAAATCGATCAATCAAAAAATTCAAATCAAAGATTTCAGAAAAATATGTGTTTAAACGCGAGCACTCATAATTTGGGCTACAAAGCAAAATCGCCCTATCACCGCATCAGCCGGGCCCGCCCTGTAGCGGATATTTATTGTCCAGGCTGTTCAACATCTATTTCCGAAATACCGCCGCTACGCAGGACGTCCACTAACCCACGTCATGATAACGCAGGCCGATTTATTTATTGTAGGAAGGAGAATTATTCACTTAAGATTTATTTGTTTATATCACCACGCCTTTTTCCCAACTTTTTTGTCATACCTATCTCGTCCTCTCTCTTGTGCGTTCTCTACGACAAGGCCTACCCAAACCGATTTCACCATAGATTTATATCTCTATGTGTAAATGTTACTATACCAATCATACTCAAAAACTTACGGACAAGTTTTATAATGCTCCTATCAAATGTGTCAAAGTCTGAAGCCCCAGCCGGCACGTGACCGTTCAACCTACGTGACTGGGTTGACAACTTGTGAATAATTCGTCCGATTCCTGCCCAATTCCGGCAAATTCTGGTCCTATGAAAGAACCTGCATTTTGCTGAGGTAGCCTTTGAATCTCTGCATTATTGCGATTAATTTTCGTGTCGTTCTAATTCATAAAAAACACGAATCGCACTTATCAAAATAGTACAATTTTAGGATATACGCCCTTTGCTTTACGTAGTATAAAAAGTGGGCTGAAAATTTTGTAGGCTAATATAGAAAAATAATTTATTGATAAAATTTGATTCCTTCGAGAGAGATACATCATACAACGATTATAGCCGTAATAAAATTTTATAGCACGATTTGTCTTAAGCCTCATTAGCGCAAAATTTCTGTCCAGCGAGCATTCTCTTAAGGCCTTTTTCCATATCAAGAAAATGTAAAAAGAATTAGCTTAGTTTAACTTAACCCCACGTACAATAATTTGTGAATGCATAATGAGCGAGCGGAGTAAGTCGAGATTTTGCTAATTGAATGTGTCGGAGGGGCTGCTGATAAACGTGTGCTAGGGAAGCACCTCAACACTCGGTTCACGGATAAATGCGATATATATATATATATTATATATGCTGTTATAATAATTAAATAGAAACAACAGTGCCAGCTTAATACCTAATTTTATAATTTATAATAAAAATCGTAATAATAATAAAAACAATTACACGAAGCTATCAAATTGATTGACCTCCCGAAATACAAACAATACAGTACTAAGCCAATACGATAATATCGAATAAATATAATATAAACACATAATATACACAATATCACTACTATGAAACTACTCTGCGAACATATAAAGATGTCGATAGTCGGAGATAGCATTCGGTAGGCGCAAAGACTTTGATAACGGCGATCTATGCAACAAACTGGTTCTGGCCCTTATAGCAAACAACCTTGGCCTTCGCCGTCGCACATATCCCATAGGTTCAAAGAAACCGAGTTCTTGGAGAACTCTTGGGTTGCATATAATAGTAGATCAATATCATCCTTCAAAAAGCAGTAATATTAAATACGGCAAGAATAACCCGCAAATTACTACAACGAATAACTGTATTTACTTGACTTAGGTGCGTGTGCCAAGTCTACCAGGATCATGAATCGATCCTGCGTACACAGTTGCCAAACATAATAATAAATAATAATGTATTTATTCAAGACAGACCATCATAAGTTCATATGGTTATTATTGTGTTAGTTACAATATTGTCCTAAATATTATGTTACTAGATTAGCTTTAAAGTATATTCAATCATAAAATAAAAAAGGTTCCATAGTCCATTGCAATTACCCATTCTTCCCGCTATTACCTCCGGCATGCTGTTATGGCTCCCCACAGACACAGCTCCCTTGCATTTGGCGTAAAAACAGTCCACAGTTATTATTTATCAAAACATTATTAATAAAAGCTCCTCTATACACTTTTATTTAAGCGATCAGCTTTCGCGCGATTTGCAATAAAATGGATTTTTATAAAATATCGATATAGCAAAACAAAATTAAGCACATCACTTCCGCAAATATTTTCTATAAAGATATTCAGTGAAAAGCTAAAAGGCTTAACTATTCTTTGATGTTTATTCATATAAAAGGGCGCGTGTACTTTGTTTCATATATTAAATGCGTACAAATCGCTAATTGCAACCAAACAGAGAACTCGTTTGCCGAAACTTGTGTACATATATATATATTAACCATATTTTGTAGTATGAGGCTTTGTTTGTTTTATGGGTCATGTGCACGAGTGATAAAAAAGATAAATACTCGTACCAAAGTGTTTAACTTTAATACATTTTTAGCATATTTCTTATAGGAAAACTAGAAAATAGTGAAATCGACACTTTTATTTCGTACTGACATGGACCGCATGAACAAAAACAGTACAGTTTTGTACACCTAGTACTGTACTGGGTACGAAATTTAAGTTTAGGTACTTTATTAATTACTTAATTATATTCTTTCACTGGCTTGATTTAACAGACTGTATTGTGTCATTTTTTTATAGAACATGGGGCAAACGGGCAGAAGGCTCACCCGATGGTAAGTGATACCGCCGCCCATTGACACTCTCACTGCCAGAGGGCTCGCGAGTGCGTTGCGGACCTTTTAAGAATTGCCATGCTTTTGAAGAACCCTAAAGTCGAATTGGTTCGTTCTATGATTGCTTTATAAATGTTTTCATAGCTCCGAAGGAAGTCTTACCTAACCTATCCTAACCTTAACACAGACCGTGCTGCTGTGGTTTTGGCCACAAATAATGATGTACATAATGCAAACCCAGTTGTTCCACTAGTTGGTTTATTTAATGATTGATTGACGAAAAATCTTCATTGATGAGTCCTCCGAATGAATTTAAATATTTTACTTTAAATTGCAAACAGGCAATCTCAATGATTCCATAAGAAAATGAAACAACTAAATGCATAACAGGATCCCAGAGATAATTGTTTATCAACGTCCTGCGAGACCAGTTGGGGCGCAATTAAGATATTATTAATCAGCTTTCTTTAATTGCGACGGAAACATTGATTGTATTAATTACTATATCTAGCCTTTCAAAACTAGAAAATAATATCTACGTTCGAGTAACGACTACGTTCACGTTTTATTTATTTCAAGTATAGAAAATCAAATAATCCCCTATGGGAGTAGACAGAAGTAAACATAGGGATATCGTCGAAGGCCTACTCACGGAATCAGGGCGCGTCTGTTTTCAATTCCACGGATTCTTTGCGGTTTCTGATTATTAGAAATAAACGAGATACCACGAGGGCAACGTGACACGACAACTATATTAACAATAAATATATCTTGCAAAATAGTTTTTATTATTTAGGTACTTTTGAAAGTTATTTACTCGTAATAACAGCATGTTTTATGTTAAAACTTAAAATTATGAAACCAACAAGTCGTAATACCTTATTTTTAAAACATGACAAGTTTTTTAGGCATTACAACGAGCCAGGCTTCTCCGCACCAAAAAGCAACTATAATTACAACAGCTCATTATCCTGTGCCCCATATCGGCACAGCCTACTTTTCAAACAGCCCTCGTTCACCGCGATTATTCCTTTAGAAGAGCCGAGTAACTTGTGTCAGGCATTGTTACTTCTGTTTAGCCTTGTTGCGGGTTTTTTTATATAAAACAGGTGACTCTCTGATGTTAAGTGACACCACCGCCTTTGGACACACGCTGCCAGAAGACTCTACGCTCTGTTCTTGAAGGACCATAAGGGAGCGTTCAAGTATCACGTCACGCAATTTTTGGAGATTATTATCCCTCCCCTCACAACTAACGCGCCGATAATATTAACAATTAAATTAATCCAGGCCCCGTATAGTAACGTTTTACAAAAGGACCCCCCCCCCCCCCCCAAGTCGAATTGGTTCGGAAATATTACAGAGAGCAGATGGTACCACATAGTGGTGGTGCGCGGCAAAACGTGCCTTAAATAGTACTCAGTTGTGGAACGACGGAGATTGAGGATGATACTTGGCTGCCGATATTAACCTGAACAACTCCTCCGAATATTCTATGGTATATGCGGTAGAAGATGCAGAGACCCCACACCTCTTTGTTAAATACGAAGAAGAAGCTGGTACTGGGGAGCTCCCGCCCAGTGGTGCGAACATTACTCCATGTGAGACAGTGATACTGTCATCAGGGGCCGAAGGGGTCGTCATGTCCCGACTCCTCAATTACATTTTGTTAACTGAGAAATTCTAAAATAAATACTTATACGATCCAAGGCACATTTCACCAAGGGATTTGTTTCCCGCGTGACGCGTGACTTATTAGCCTTGTACATTTCTTAACAATTTAAAGAACCAACTCAATCGACTTTTCGATTCCGAGCAGGTTCCCATTTGCATATCAAACACGTGACGGTTATATTATCAAACGATAATTTTAGATAATCCCTAGCTGACCCGGAAACGTCGTTTTGCCATGTTACATATTATTTATAGGAAACACTTTTAGGTCAATTCAAATAACTATCTATAATAATAAAAAATATACGTTAATCGTAGAGGGGTTACAGGTTAAGGGTTGTATGTATTTTTGTATGCTGCTGTATTATAAAAAATAAAAACAAAAAGTTTTGTCTAAAAATAAAAAATTTGGGGCTAAATCAAAAATAGATTTTGTCCGATTCTCAGACGTGCTGAATATGCATAAAAAACTAATAAGAATCGGTCGAGCCGTTTTAGAAGAGTACGGGAACGAACATTACAGTAGTAGTGTCACGAGAATTTTATATATTAAATATACAATTTTTATAATTCCAAATAATGAAACTACAACTACTACTTGAATTGTTTATCTGAAGCTCTTGCGCTTAATTGTTTTGTTATGGTTAATTCATTAGAATAACATATGCACAGAGCAGTGAACACAATTTCTGGTACATCGATTTATATCACGATTGATCTAGCAAACAAACAAATGGACCAAGAATTAGAATAATTTACTACTTCTACAACGGCATCTGATCTTATAATAAATTTTACACTTTCAGCTTGCGTAGGTTCGAGCCCCGGCTGTGCACCAATGGACTTTCTTTCCATGTGCGCATTTAACATTCGCTCGAACTGTAAAGGAAAACATGACGAAACCGGCTTGCCAAACCCAAGTCAACGGCGTGTGTCCTGTGTGTCATGCACAGGAGGCTGATCACCTACTGACAAATCATAAAACATACAACAATCTGAGACCCGGACCTAAAAATGTTATAGCGCCAATGGTTCAATTTATGATATATTTATTTATTTTTAAAAAGCAAATATGACAGACACATCACAAATACAAGATATATATATATATATATATATATATATATACAGTCAAAACCGGTTATAACGACATTGAAGGGACCGTATAGTTGCCGACGTTATATCCGATAGTCGTTATAAGCAATGTCATATACACAAATACAGTACATATGTATCTAGAATAGGTAGGTATGGGTTATAATATGGTATTTTAATATTATAATATGTAAAGAAGTCAAAAAAGAAACAAAAATATTTATTACAAAATAATTAGGTACAAAAGTAATCTGTCATTTTGGTCTGTTTTTGTTTAGCCCAGTCTCAAATATTTTTTGCATTTTATCCATATGACATGAGATTTTTATTCAATAGAAAACACTTTTCTCTTTTCTTTTTTGAGACATGATAACACATAAATGCACAATTGCACAGTCTAAACAACACCAACACTTTTAAATCAAACTAAAGCTACTCACGCAGTCAATTAGCGAACTAAACATGTGTAAAGTATGCAAGGTCAAATGGCCGGGAAGAGGTTCGGATGAGGCGGGAGAAAGAGCGTAGGTAATAATATGCCTAATATTCATTCAATGCTTATAAATAAGATTTAAAATCGTTTGTATTGTTTTGTTTTGCTGAGACAAGAAGCGGTTGGTCGTTATAGCCGATGAATATCGATAAAATTTCGTCGTTGTAAGCGATATGTCGCTGTATCCGATGTTGTTATAAGCGGTTTGTTTACTGAATAGTTTACTAGGGATTCGGACGGGACCATACAATCTGGTTGTAATAACCGATAGGTCGTTGTAAACGATGTCGTTATAAACGGTTTTGACTGTATATATATATATTATATATACAAGTTATAATTCGATATAGAAGCGTCCTGGAATGGTTTTTAGCAATTTTTTTTAATATATAAAAGTATGAGTAACACAACTAAAATAAAAACACAATAATAGGCACAAAAATGTAAACAGCAATTTTGAGTACATACACAAAAAACAAAACAATTACAACGATTTTAAAAGGCGCTTGAAATCAGTAAGGAAACATATCCACTTTGAAAAAGAATAGTTATCATTATATTTTTTTATAACAGGGGCAAACGGGCCGGAGAGTCACCTGATGTTAAGTGATACCGCCGCCAATTTCACAGTGCCATAGGGCTCGCAAGTGCGTTGCCGGCCTTTAAAAGATCTTTAGATATAAATTTATCGTTGTTTGACTTTGTTTCAGTAGCTTCAACACATTTTCTAATTTTACCAACTTTAAAAACTAAAATTTGTATCCTTTTCTTTACATAACAGAAGGCCGTTGGTCTCAGTTGCTTAACGCTAGCAAAGTGAACGTAGAAACCTATCAGGCTGCGAGCAGCATCTTATCTGACAGGCTTTCTAAAGCTCTCGCGCCCACCTTCTGCGGAGTCTCCTTACATCTACACGTTCAAATATCTTTTTAGAACTTCTTATATTCTTTTACGACACCCAGTTGCGTCAGAAACTCACTCAGTCTACGTTTATTCGTAATAACCGGTGTATATCGCCGAAAATTAAAACATAAAAGCATTGTTTAAGTTTTAGCTAAACTTAAACAATGTAAACAATAAACATATCGTCTATATATATACCAACAAAGACAATTAAATCGGCTCATTACAGCGATACGATGTTTTTATTCAGAGCTATGAGCTTTAACTATATGATACGCTTCCCGGTTAAATTCGCGGTTTAGGCGCGGGCTAAACCGCAGACGTCTAATGGGCAGAGGGTGGCAACTGGCACACCAGCACGGGAAACCCCTTACACATCCGTACTACGTACAAGTACATAACGTGGGTAAATTTTTAATTTTAACGTTTTTTACGACTTTTTAAAGATACACTATAAGTGGATCTGTTAATATTTCATAGATATTACATATCCTGAAAGCAAAGAAAAAAGCTCTGAAACAATCGGTTCATTCTTATTCAAGTAAAATAATATATTTAAACATATACATACATATTTCAAGCGATTTTTATAGAATATTAATTTACAACATTTAACATTTCGAATAAAAATAGTATATTGTACGTTACTTTTACAATAAATGTTCATTCATAACATAAATAATTTATTAATTTAAACATGAATCGATGAATATTATCTATAATAACATTATTTAGAAGAAAGGAACTCACCTTTGGTATGGGTAAACAAATGCAGGCAGGCCAATAAAAAAATCCAGTTCCCTATCCCAAAACGGCACAATTCTGTCCGACACATTTTAACAAACACGCGCTGAACACTACACTACAAAGTTTAATTCATACTTTTCACATGTTCACATAAAAACACGATTATTTCGAGAAAATTATGTGTACTCACAATGCTAGCAAATAAAACGAGCCGCCATTTTTGTCCGATGTACAGTCAACACTGCTTCGTTCAAAAATCCAACGCGAACTCAATAATAAAGGTCAATGTACGCACAATCTTATTATACAGCACACACTAATGTGAAGTTGCTGCTGTAGAGTATAACAAAAATGAATACAAACATGCATAGATTCATACACATACGTAGTCTTTGGAGCTCTATTGTTCACGTCTTACCGACTCACAATTAACTTATTATTTTATGTTGTGTATTTTAGCTTTCTAATTTAAGAGATTAATATATTGTTATATCTTCAACTATAATTTGTGGTAACAATAAATATGACGTCAAGGAACAAACGGAGAGGGTTTCATATGCTGTGGTGGTCAAAACTGTAATATACTGCAGCTGCATTTCTATTTTCTAGTATTACTTGTAGGGATGGGAATTTTTTAAGCTTGATCCGATTCGGTTGACATCTCGTTTTGACGACATTCACTTGGTCAATTGCAAATACAAAAGATGGCATAAAATTATAACAGTTGAAAGTTCCCAGAAAATTATGCAACTAGATTTCTAGCTTTCTCACTGATTGGAGCATCAAGGTTGATCGGAGTATCGGACTGGGGTAGACTTGTGTCTTCTTGGGGTTAAATCTAGTCCAATTTAACCCCAAGATGATACAAGTTTCCACGATTTCCGTGAAAAAAACTCCCTTTGTCGCTACTGCTCTCTTTGAAGACACTCTCCTTAAAGCCTCAGCTATCATCGGAATTCGGGGTGTTGACATATCGAATGATGTTCAGTTTCGTGGTTATTTAGAAGGGCTAAATTAGTCTCTAAGAAGCTTGGTGTGCTCAGCAATGTGAGACGGTACTTCACTCCGGACCATCGCTTGTAACTCTATAAAGCGCAATTAACCTATGAAATTTAAGTTTTTCATTAAATTTCACGTTTTATAATTGATTGACGATAATTATTATTAAATATTTAAAATAATAGAAAAGTTTAACTGCGTCGGTTCTCTTATAAGCAGTCAAGAAAGAAGCGAAAATAAACCTCCAATTAATAACCCAGATAGAGGGTAGAACAACGCAATAATTTTGAAATGATGCCTGTCTAAGACATTTATGAAAAGAATATTTCATTGTAATCAAGGCAGTAATTGAAATAACGGTGGTGTTTCCGATTTTGCTTTAGAAATGGTTGCTAGAGGCGGATACTAAGTAATTTACGTTGTGTTCAAAGACCAAATCAAGATCCGATTCGAAAGGTTAGTCACCATTGTAATCAATTTTCGGATAATAACCATTTATCCGAAAATTTATTACATCGTTCACCCCTATTATGATAACTTGCTATATAACGTACTTTACTTTACCTTTTCTAAATCAGAATCTGTGGTTATAACTCAGGAATCAGGCGACAAGGTGGCCATACCAGGCCATAAACTCCAAAAAAAAAAAAAAAAATCAGGCGACACTCGACAGTCGACAACTCGACAGACCGACAGGCGACAGATGATATTAAAAATACTAAACGTTAACTCCTAGTTTATTTTGTAAATTAACAGTTGTGGTTTGTGGCATTTATGACTGAAAATTGTAACATTCTATAATTGTAAAGGATAATATCAGTGTATGTAATTAAAAAGTAAAAATTTTGAAATATGACTTCATAACTCTGAGTTAAAAAAAAAAAGTTAGCTAAACTAAATCATGATCACAGTTTGAGAAAACTCAAGTTGCTAGTAGTTCTTTTGAATTTTCAAAATGGAATTAATCTATTCAATGAGACGTAAACATTTGAAATGTGAGCCACCTAATTTTGATGGGTAAGCCGTAAACTAAGTTTTAATTTTTTTTGTATGTATAAATAATATTGTATATATATACAAAAATGTTTAAATACCTACAAATTGACATTGCGACAGTAAATGACAGTTCTAAAAATTAATATTTCTACAATTTCAGCACTACAGATCCAGAAGCAGTGCGTCCAATATGCACAATATCAGTGTGTAACATCATAGCGTTCACATCATTTACTGAGCTCTCAGATGTAGATGGAGACACCTGGGGAGGGCATGTGTATGTATGTGATATTGTCACACCATGGAATAGCTACAAAGTTACAAGTACTACACATCCTGTAAGTATATCTGACAAAAGACCCACATTGTTAAGGTATAATTGAAAAATGTAACCAAAAAGTTTGCTTGCTGTTTAGGTATCTGCTCTTGAGTGGGATGGAGAAGGCAAGCATTTGCTAGTTGCTACTACTGTAGGAGATGTATATGTATATGGGCAAAAGGATTATTTATTAAATGAATGGACTTGTTTGTATACAGGCAGTTTTCCAGGTAATTCTAATATAAAATAGTACAAAGTTTTGTGGTAATATTAATGAACAGACTGATTTGACGAAAATATAATATAGATAAATGAGTCAAATTTTTTTATTTTATTACTTTGGTTTACAACTAATATTGTCAGTGGATTATGGAAGGAATTCACCTCTCGTGAGATGTTTCCTAATTAATGCAATCATTGTCGGTAAGAGACTAGTGCTAACCATGACTGCTGGAAAGCAGTCGAAATATTGACAGATTTAAACAGCTTTGTGATAAAGTGATGTGATGTTATATGATGCTAAAATTTACTTAGAAATATATATTTTTTCTTTAATTTGTTCAGGTGAGAGGGTGATTAAGGCGATATTCTTCCACAATGGACGTAGAGTTGTGGTATCAGACAAAAAATCAGAGATATCTATGGCGGAGAGATTTCAATTATCGAGGAGCACTCCCACACTCAAAGGATTCGGGTAAATTTAATTAGCCAAAAGAATATTATGTCTTATGTTTTTATTGAATTTTATAACTGTTTGTATTGACGCGCCAGCGGAGCGGGCAGGGAAGGCGTGTGCGTAGTGACGGGGTCGGGACTGGTGGGAGCGGTTTCGGGTCGGTCGGCGCCGTCCGCCTCGGTGCCGCTTCGCCCCGCTAGGGATCGCGTCACCGCCGCTGCCCTTGCCCATAAAAGTCAGTATTGTTGGGGTATATTCAGCTGTAACAAAAAAATTGCACTAAAATACATTAAATTGGGGAAAGAGAAAAACAATTCACTATTGTTGTGATAGATAATCCAAAACTGTACATCGTATAAAGCTATAATTACTTTAGCAATCTTAATGATTAGTAATATCGGCAGACGGCAAGATCGTAGCGGCCGCCCTATGCGTGTGCGGCGGACGGGCGTCAGTGCGGGCAGGCGCCGTCACGGTGACCCTTCCTTTGGCTTTGCAGCTCACGCCGCTGCCCACGCTATATCTGCCGGAGGACACGCCGCAGCTGCCCGGTCAGTCTTTTTGGGATTTTGATTAATTATATCATAACGAGAACTTTGATTTTATTAGTAGACATGCTTATATGTTCGTTTAGTGTGCCTGAGTTGGAAGTTGTCAGAGGAAGTGGACAGTTTGTTCGTGGGCAGCACCACGGTGACCCTGTGGAAGCTCACGGAACGAGCGTATCCCGTGCACAAACTGTTGGCCAAAGGTGATGTTAAAATATTTTATCCAGATTATTTCATATTTAAATTATATATTTCGAGTCTCTCGTTCGTACCTCACGTTCCAAAAATAATTTGTTCGCTCTCCATCAGGTTCAGGCCAAGGGAGCACCACTCCGGGGGGAGGACCGAAGTCGGCTTCGGAGTGCTTCGCCACCCTCGTGAGTGCAATTTTGACACCTTCAATCTGTCTCTAACCGTATTGTCGACAGCATATATGTTACTTCGGCAGAGCTGGCAGGCGACGGGAGCGTGGCCGGTGGAGGGCGGCGAGGTGGCGGCGGGCGTGGCGTCCGGCGGGCCCCGGGCCGCCTCGCTGGCCGCCCTCGTCACGCCCAGGTCCCTGCATCTCATCGGAGACTCGCCCCACTACGTGAGCATTACGTAACTTACACTTTATATTATTATTATTATAATAATAATATATACACTTTACTAACGTAACTCTCGGTGTACGTGAAACTGAATCATCGATCTGTGCAGCTGTGCTCGCGGGCGGTGGTGACGAGCAGTGAGGTGTCTCCGCCGTCTTCGACTCCGCCCAAGAAGACAAAATACGGGTCTGGCCTTTTACCGGTTAGTGTGCGTATACATATATGATAACTAAATGTTAAATATTGTATAAAAACATCGACACGATCATGTCCAGAGCGGCGCGAGGTGCGCCCGCGCATGCGGCGTGAGCGTGTCGCGGTCGGGGTGTGCGGTCGTGGTCGTGGACACGCACTCGCAGCTCCATCTCTACAAGCACACGCCGGCGCACGAGCACGGTACTCGGATCCGTTTATTTCTATTTCTGAAATGGACCTTCGCTCGGTTCGGTCAGATTGTCACGGTGTGACGTCATTTGCAGCCAGCCAAGCGGTCTCTCAGACGTGCGCGCTGCTGGAGTACGCCACGGTGAGCGGACACGACTGCGTGGACGCGCTGATAGGACTCAAGCCCGACGTCCTCGAGGCGCTCTACGAGAGGTGCACATCTCGTCGTCCGGTGTTAACGTTATTTGTCGTTTTGTATTTTCACACGATTTTAAATGAAATTGCAGACTGACGGAGAACTTCCAGCGACAGCCGACCGCGTTCCAGCAGCACTACTACTACGCCTGGATCCGCCTGAGGATGCTGCTGTGCAGGTACGCCCGGAGACGCCCCCGGAACGGTGAGATGAGACGAGCGACGATCGCGGTGGTAACGAGCGTGTTTCCCGGCAGCATGATCCCGAGCGGACAGGCGAGCGCGTCCAACCTGACGTCGGTGCTGATGAGCGGGGCCTCGAGCGCCGCCCTGGCGGGCGCCCTGCGCCCGCCCGCCCCCCGCCCGGACGACAAAGACTCGCCCTCGCACGCGCTGGCCGTCCTGGCCGGCCTCTTCGACGACCAGCCCGACCACGACAAGGTGCTCACGAGAGATTCGGTACTTCTGGGCGGTGGCCGTCGGACCGAATCGGAATAGGATTCAGCGATTGGCTCGTTCCCCTTTCCAGAACCTTTTGGCGCTCGAAGCCAAAGCCGAGGCGCTCGGGGAGACGGCTCTGTCGGCGCTGCAGCCGCTGCTGGCTCTGCGGCGTCCTCTCCGGCGGGCTCTGCACACGGCGCTCACGGCGCTGGCGGCGCTGCAGAACTCCACTTCCCATCACGGGTGAGATCGAATCCTCCGACACGACTATCGCGGAGCGCCCGGATGCTTTGGTTCAATTCATAAATCGTGACATCCGCAGTTACGAGGTGTGGGCCGACCCGGCGGCCCTGGGCGTCCTCCGCAAGCTGCTGGTGGTGTCCCGCTGCAGCGCCCGAAGCACCTGGGGCGGGGTAGAGGCCGGAGTCGGTCTGCAGTCGGCCTTGGCGCGCCTCGCCGCTTCGCCCCACAACGTCAAACCGGACCTGCTGGGTACTCTCTTTAGACCCGCTCCGTCTACGAACACTCCCTGGAGCGAAGCGCGTGACGTGTGGGCGTCTGTTTCAGAGGAATGTCTGACCCTGTGCGTGCATAACTCGTCCCGGGTGTGGGACGTCTCGCCCCGTTGCGGAGTCGGCGCCCCCCATTCCAGGCCCCCGCCGTATCGCGTGAGTGCCACCCGTCCGTTGTCGTATTCTGGTATTCAAAAATATTTCGATTGTAAACGAGTCGAAACCGTGAACAGTTGGAGTACGGCGTGGAGCCGGAATCCCTCCGGTACGTCCCGGAGCCGCCTCCTCACGCCGTTTCGGAGTTGACCCCCTCGTTCGAAATGGACGCCATAAGGTACCGTGTTCGGCTTTCATCTTTAGACCTCGGCCTTCCGCGTCTACAGGCGACGGCGTATTCACAGGTACATGTACTTGGGCGGCGGCGACAAAGGCGGCGGCAGATGGCGCGAGTGCGGGCGTTGCGGCGCGCGAGTCCTGTCCGCCTCTCTCTGCGCCAGACATCCGCTGCAGCGGGCCTACGACGGACGCTTCGTCGGCTCCTGCAGGTCGATATTCCTTCTCCTGATATAAATCATTTCATACTTCAGGCTATTCACGACCTCTTCATTGTTTCAGATGCGGAGGAAAGTGGAGTCTCGTGTCCAATTTCTAGAATTAAACTAATAAATTTAATGTACATAGAAAATCCACGTTTCTTTTTTATCCTTTTTTATCTACTCGATCGGGACAAACACCGGCATATTAAATTGGTGCCATTCCTATAATATGTGGTCAACGACACCAATTTAAAAGAAGGAAGAAATTTAAACTAAATTCAAAAATCATTTAATCATATGGATAACACATTGTACACTTAACTCAAACTCAAACTCAAACTAGTTTTTTAATCGCCATGTTTTTTTTTTGTTTTTTTTTACACAACGTTTGTAAGGAGCTGCAACCGTTAAACCATGTTCTACATGACATCTTAAGTAATTAATAATAATAACATAAATTAAAAACAGAGTTGTCCTCTATCAGCAGGCGGCATGGTGAAATAGGAGCACGCACTTACATTCTCGTGGGAACAACACGCGAACACAGTCGAAATAATTAACATCACCGCATACACGAATTCAAGTACGACCAGTCACCACAAGTAGCACCCGTTCACGAGTATGACGTATGGCCAGCCATCGGCCCCCTCGCCATATTTTAGGGAGAGAGACAACTCGACGCATGGACGCCGCCACAAGCAATGACATTTAAGCGAGCATGACGATCCTTGAAATGTGGACTTGGCTACATAAGAAAATAATAATAATACTGAAATAATTGGATACCACATGGATCACGGTTTGTTCCCACTTTACATTAAAACAGTCGTGGATGTTGACGATCGCCCCAGAGTCTGGAAATGCAGCCGAGAGATTCAGTCGCGTTACCTATTTATACTGGAGCAACTCATATCCAAGCACTAGGATCGTTTAAATATTCAGAGGCAGAGGCTAGAGAACCATGTCACGTCAAAACTTACGGTATCGAATAGCGATATGCCTCTAAAGTCTGACGAATTCGGTTAACTTTGATGTTAGTGACTTATATTCTTAATAGCCGTATAAGAATTTCCAACGAGCCAATCTGTTTTTACAATTAAATAGCTCCCTGGGTAAAATTATATGCAAGATGTGGAAGCAAGGCTTATCAATACAATCCGCAGTTTTTTTTTCTAGTGAAATTTCAAAATATAGATAAGAATTGTTTTGATAACACATTATACCCTATAGTTTCTCAAAGTGACTGTCTTCTCTAGGCTATAATTTAAATGACATCACTGACATTGGCAATTGACAGCATTTCGATTTCTCTTTACCTCGCCCCTCGATCCTCATACCTCTTCATCAGTTATATTTCGTGAATTGAAGAAGTCTATTGCGACTGCAATTTTTTGTAACCGTCGCGAAATTTATCCAAATATCGAATATTGTTCAATTCTATTACCAGTTTCTTAGTAAAATTATTGTAGTCTAATATGGCAGACAAGAAAGGTATTTATACAAATTCTTTTAAATTTCTTTGTTCTTTATAATAATTATTCTGAAGGTTAACATATGTAACGTCGTATAACTAAAATTTTTATACTATAAAATCGATATAGTTTTTGAAAATGATGTCTGTAATTTCTTTGATTGATATATACCAAACAATCGTTCTAAATTATACAATTGAACCAGAAAAGTACTACCTATTGTGCTACGATCAATAACTCAAATCCAAGATGGAAGACTACGAATAGGCGGGATGACCAACTTACATTATCGATTCACGCATCTTCTCTTTTACATCGGCAGGCACCTCTATATCAAAGAAATACGCTGAACGTTCTTGCGTGCGTACTTTAATAAAATAACCAAACCCATTTTAAGTGTACTACGAACCTAAATTAAAACATTTCGCATTTAATATTAATAAAAATGACGAAAGTACAATATTATATGTACAATTTTGTAGGTTTGCTGTTGCTTAAGCATTAGGAATGAAGATATTGTTACATTGCCGTATTGAAAATTATGCATTAATCAAATTAGTATGCAACATTGTTACATATGTCAGCCCCCGCAAAATATTTTATGACACATGCGATAGGCAAAGGCTTAGTGTCATACAGCCTGCCGCTTTTGAGATAATAATAATGAATTGTCCATGCCCCTGTCCTATCCCAGCCGCCCCCTCCTCTCCACAGGTGCATCTCGGGTCTACGGAGTCAGCTGACACCAGACGACTAGTCAATATCATGTAATAACACAAAATAGAATTTTATTTTTTTTTCTTTCTTTGGAGACCTAGAAAAAATAATATATGATATGTGCGTATCGGCGTGTGGACGATCGTATGTGTTAATTCTTAATAATGTAATTTACAACTTGATTGCTATAGGATTTTACTTCATATTTTATGTATATGTAACCAATGCTTAACATCTCAGTAGTATTATTCTGTTAGAATATTTTTTTAAATTAAAAACGAAAAACGCAATAACACCATTGTTCAACTGATTACTCATGCTGCAATGTGGCTGACAGCATGCATAAAATATTTAAATGCATTCAATGACCTTACACTGGGTCTTGCATATTACGAAAACTAGTTTTTAAACCAGCAAATAATATAGAAATCAAGTTTGTTTTGGTTGGAGCTTTTTATAATAGCGTCACTTTTCTTCTAACATCATGCATTTATTATAAAATAAACATTAAAAAATGTAAATTGTTAAAACAGCTCCAGGCAATTTAGATTAATTGGTAAAAAACAAGTTGTTAAGAAAAGAACTTTGATATCCCTGAAACAAGGTAATACTATGTAATGAAACTTTATAATACATAATGATTGTATACATTGTTATGGTTTTCAAAGTTCTTATATTTTATTGATCAGATGTCTTATTTCATTGTTCTATTATAATTATTTTCTTTACAGCTTCTTTTTTAACCATTTTTTAATCACTTATTTGCTAAACTCATCCTTTAAATTGAATACATTTCACATGGTGGTCATGTTGAAGTATGCAAATCTGTTGGATCCTAATTTGTTTTTCATTAATATTTTTGAAATTTAAAGGGTGTGTAATTCAATGTTAATGTTTGTTTGCTAGAATTTTTGCACCTTTCTCAACATAGAGGCAATCCTAGACATTTTTATTTCTCTGTACTTTTGTTTAGTAGCTGTTGCCTCTCTGTTTAAGCGTTCTCATCGTTTGTTTGTGATGAGGATGTCTTATCGTTTTAGACTATGCTAATTTAATATAATTAATATATTAAGCTTAACATGTGATTTTTTTGTAGTGAGTTTATTTTAAAATGAACACTAATTTCTGAGAAATCACATCACTAAGCATTTATTCAGTCTCAAGTTTCTGTTCATTCAGGATCTTGTGCCACTAAATTAGCAGATATAAGTTGAGTATCACTAACATAAACAAATCAGTGCCTGGTTTTTGTCATTGAATTGTTTTTAAGTCTACAATCATTAATGATGATTATTAAACTTTATTGATTTACTGAACAACCATGTATATCCAGACAATAATGACATTAATGATATATAGACGATGTAGGGTGATGGCGAAAATGTCGCAAACATTATTTGCGACTTTTCAGTATAAGCAAGTCAATAACAATACAGGATCGCATGTTGCTGGTTGATCTAAACTCTAATCCTATTTGCAAAAGTATTTGAGAGTAACAAACGATCCTATTGCCTTTCTAATTTCTTTTCTTTCTTACATTTTGAATTAAAAAGGTAAATAATATTAGGTATACGTTAGTGTGTGACTAGTTCATAAGGTCTAACGGGAGCTTGTTGATTCGCGTTTCGGTGGAATCTTTAATTTATTTCAATCTGATTATAACTACTTTATTCCGATTAAATACACCTGAATGAAGAAACGTCATTTTACGTACCACCGCGACGGGAACGGCAGCGGCGATTGTCATTTGCCTTAATTATTATTGCATGCACAGCTTTACGAAGGACAGGGAAGTATGCCTTTCTCAGTCGACATTACTTGAAATGTCTCTTAGGCATCCCATTCCACAGGGTTCCTGATTAATTAATTTACGTGCAATTGACTCATGCTACGACGTAAATATTTTAAACAGACTCGCAGTGGGACAGAATAAGTTGTATTTTATGTATACTTAAGGGCTTTTACCAGGATTTTTATGTTTACCAACTTTTGCTGTTTGAACGCAGCGTTTTGTTTCGCAACCCGCGAATTGTTTGTTTTGCAGTTTATGTGATTATTTTTTTAAATTACATTAACGTAAGACTTGCATGGTTCTAAGAAATTTATCACAAATAGATTTTGTTCACCGCATGATTCTATGTCCTTCTGCGCAATTCATATCGAGACTTATTTTTCACGTGTCGCTTTTTTTGCATTGGCTTTATAAGTATTTAAACAGCAAAATGAGTTCAGTATCGTTAATGGGCGAGAGAAATCTTGGTAAACTTGTTTTAGCTAGATAAAATATAGATAATATTGTTTTAAAGGAATGTTCACGAATTGTGCTCACCGTTAGGGCGCAACTTTGCGTCCTGTATGTTATTAATCGCTACATTCCTGCAAAGTTGAACTCGGATTTGACATTCCTCTTATGACACAGCCTTACAGGGATGTGGACATATATACGAGCTTTTATGAAACATTTGGTTTATTCGTGAAAGTAGAAGCTTTTGTATATGACGAAAGCACTTCGCCTGTGACCCGGTACACCTGTACCCGGACACTGGCGATCCTAGATCTGTTAAATAATTTATAACTAATGTTTCCCCGTACGGGTCATAATCGTGTGATGATTGTTTTGTTTAAGCCGTTTACGTGGTCACACTCGCACCGTTCATGAACATGTTGATAGTAATTGAACTGATTGCCTAGGGCGAATGTGATCATGGGACCTAGGAATGCATTGTAAATAACAGCGGTAGGTCGAACCTATCGAATATCTGTGACCTAGTTTCGCTCCGGAGCCGAGGTCGGCCTCTGGATTTTTTCAAAGAATGGAAAAATCCAAGGTCTGTTTGTAACGCGTTGTATGGACATCGCTTGATCGTTAACACTGACGCTAGTGAGCCGCGCTGTAGTGTTGCAAATATTATATTTTTGTAGATTGTGAATATAGCAACACTCGTGGTCACGTCACTACGTCACGCGTGAATGCTCGGGCTTGGGTTGTGGCGCGCTTTTGCGCGATTCTGTCCGATAGATGACGTCGCCCTGACCGCTTCACTTTCGAAACATTCGGTTCGAGCCTTTTCGACTACGATTTTGACGGGGGTACTGCGTGACTAATTAATAATTATAATATACTTAGTGTTATTGTTTTACCACTTTATCACAAGTCGACAATATTCACTCGATGCAATTATTGTTTAGTCCTATGTAGCACTGTCGCAACACGGCGAGGCCGAACTCTGTCGTTGTCTTGGCATTTTTCGTGTAGATTTTGTGTTGCTATCGTTCCGTTTTCGATACGTTCAATTTTCTCGGGTATGGCGATTGAAAGTAAAATTGCACGAATCGTAAGCGGCGAGTACCTCGGTCAAAGTCGAGTCGTCAGAACGACGTCCCTCGGGCTGGGAGTAGTCGGCCGTGAGTGACGTGAGAGGTTGTTGCAGTGACACCTCCCCTCGGAGCCTACCCGCAGCCGCAGCCCCCGCAGGGGCCGTTCCTTCCCGCGCCGCCGCATCAGGCAGCTCCGCAGTATGGAGGTACTCGAGTGGCAATTCTAATTCAGTCTTTAAAATAGATTTTCTCTCCGTTCTCTAAAACCTGACGTGTTTAGTGGCGGGTGGATCGCCGTACGGCGTGGCCTTCGGCGGCGCCGGAGCGGGCGCGGGCGGCATGTACGCTCCGCCACCCTACGAGCAGCTGCAGCACCACCAGGGCATCCCGGGGTTGGGGCAGCAGCTGCCCGTTTACTCGGGCGCAGCGGCCATGTACGCGGCCGCCGCCGCCGGTTACCCGGGCTACATCGGCTACCCCGTACAGTACTACCCCTACTATCCCATGCAGCCCTCGATCCAGCCGCTTAGACCGACCATCATGATCCCGGTGAGACGCTAGATAATATCCGAAGTCAAGTCGTAGACAAAGCTATATTGAGAATATCATTTTATAACGAACGCTATTCCAGAACGGGTTCGAGGCTGGAGGTCGCTTCGAAGGCTTGGCGCAGACGCTGCTGCCCCCCGCGCCCCCTGCCGTGCCCCCCTCGCCCGCGCACCTCGCCGCCATTCAGCCCCATCAAGTGCTGTGAGTACAGTTCGCTTTTGAGCAGGAGTTCGAGGAGTCTCTACCTCGTCCTGACTGATTAATTGTATTTGATGATTTTCCCCTAGATGGCGTTAGGTAAGAGCGCGGCCGGAACCGACGGCGCCGACTCAGCACAATCTCGTATAAATTAAGAAGGACTATAGTTTAGCAATAAATAATATTAATTGATCTCCGCCACTTTCGGTCGGTTGTGACTAAATTCTCGTCAGAATCTGACTACTTGCCCGTGTCGTGCCCGTCACTGACCCGAAACCGAAGTCTACGAACAGTATTTAGCTTCACCTCAAAAAACCTTTTTTTTTTCTCAAGTTTTGTCGAATATCTGTACGAACGAGCTAATCACTGCGACATTTAAACGAGAGTCCTTATACGAGATTTTAATGAAAAGAGTATTATATTTTGAATGAAAAATGATTGAAAACATTTAAGGAATGCGCTTGACGTCGGTTTGATCAGCTTAGCCCGATATTTGACTGTGATGTGTTTTACTTTGCACGTCTATTCGTCACTCGACTCGTGTCGCACTTTTTGCTGAATTATTTAACATCGAAATCTGACATGTCTCCTGTGACGAATAGTACGAAAGATGAGTGAAGCTCGGGTAAAGATAGTATTACTCGGGCTCGCGATAGTATTAAGCGGGCTCGTTCCGCTGAAACTAGTTGTAAGCGCGGGTTTGAGTGCTATTTGTGAATAAAATCTCTTTTAATGTTTTCTTACTCCTCCGATTTACTAAACAAAAGTTATTTTTTGTAAATACTTTGTCTCCAGTGATTCGGAATACTGTTTCTTTTAAGACACTAGAGAAACGAACGAAGAACACAAAAGCCCGCGCAACCTTTAGTGATATAAAATGATAACACAGGTTGTGCGTGACGCGAGCGGTGTGCGAGTGAGAGGGTGATATTGTTTCCATCTCGTTTTGTTTAATATCATACGTCTGTTTCGTTAAAAAATGTTGTTAATATTTGTCTGGTACTAGTATATGTATAGTATTGGACAATATCGTTCGGTCCTAGCCTAAAAGTTACGATAAAGCGTTGGCCCCCATTGTTAGAAAAAACCTATCTTCTTTAGATGCCATTAATCTCAAGTATTGTGTAATGTAAAGTAATAAAAGTGGGGCACAGTGGTATGGGTGCGATGGTTGATGAAATTTTGAATCTCAAATGTATTAGCTGATTAGCTGAAAAAGCTTCTGAGAAGTCGTATTTTGTTTATCAAATATTTAAAATAAAAGTTCACAGTTTAAAGCAGCAATTCGCCCTCCGAGGCACTAACAAAGTATTGACTAAATTATTTTGACTTCAGCAATTGAATAATATTGATGGAACCCGAGCCAAGGAAAACTATTCCAGTGTTTGTTTCAGTCACAAATGGTTTACAAGGTGTGTCTCGAGGGATGTTTACAATTATCGCTATTTGCATTGATGCAATATAAATAGCCATTATTGGTAACATTCCTTGAATGTGGAATTATTAGTAAAACAATTTTTTCACTTACTATTATGAAAGTCTACGCAGCTTATGCAAAATGTATTAATTTATTTTAAATGGCAAAGTTGTTTTACTGGTCATAAATTAAATTTGCAATAAAGTAAGTGACAGCTTTTTAATATTTAATTTTTACTCGTGTATTTTATATTGATTTTTGTTGATCATGATTTTTCGTTGAAGCCGTTATACTTAAAATGGAAAAGGTATAACGATTAATGAAAATAAAAGTATGTAGATCTGAGAAATGTTTTTTAAAAAGGCATTTAATATTAACTCCTCGCGTTACCGCCCATTTCTGTTTCAATTAACGGATGACGTCTTAGTATAATAAACGTTCACTTAGAACTTACCGATTCGTTATCCGTTCGTTAAATCGAGAATGAGGCATATGCAATCCCACATTGCCGGGACCATAGTTTAATTCAATGTTCAAAACCCAGGGATGAATTATTTTCTCTTAATTGATGAATCTCTTATATTTTCAATGCAATTCAATTAGTTTATCTACATATAAACACAATAAAATGAATCTAGACCAGCATGAATTAAAAATATGATTTTTTTTAAATAAAGACGGATTTGTATGTAGATAAATAATCGAATGTGAGAAATAGTTAATTTGAAGCGAGTAAGTGAAAGTGGGTTTTGCTCAATCTTGTATCGACTTGAAAGTCACGTGCAATATATAGCATAATTATTATTTTGTTTCCAATAAAATTATAAAAATACACAAGCTTTGTTTTATTGATGCCGCCATTAGTTTTAAAGCTGTAAGGTATTCCTGCTGAATTACGTCAAGCGATCTGTTCTAGGTGTTTTGAAACAAGCTCGACTTTTGTTAGGTTTACTCAGTAGAAGAGTCTCAATAACCTGTGGTCGCTTTGGAAGATTTTATTATTTATGATTTCAATGTTTGAGAAGCACTTAGGAATGTTGCTCAGAATATAATCTAATTTGTATGTCGTTGGCCTGGAGACATCCAAGCCCATAGGTTCTTAGTATTCTTTTTAAATATTGTGTTTATGAATAAAAGAATAGGTGAATTATAATTTACTGCTAGTTCTCAAATCAAGGGCGTAGAACGGAAGAGAAGAACTGGCAATAAACTCTCCGCCACTCTTTTTCATCGCCAAGTTTTACACAACGACTGTAAGGAGCTGTCACCACCATTACAACATGTTCCACATGACATCTTAAGTAATTAATAATATAAAATAAATTAAAAACAAAGATTTGTCCTCTATCGGCAAAAGGCATGGTGAAATAGGAGCACACACTAAGCGCTTACATTCTCGTGGGAATGACACGCAAATACATAGTCGAAATAACCGACATCACCGCATACACGAATTCAAGTATGACCAGTCACCACAAGTAGCACCCTTTCACGAGTATGACGCATGGCCAGCCATCGGCCCCCTCGCCATATTTTAGGGAAAGAGACAACCCGACGTATGGACGCCGCCACAAGCAGGTTTCAATAGATGCCTGGTGAAGGCTATAGGGTACGTCACCCCAACGCTTTCAAACGCAAATTCGGAGTATTGTTCTCTCCTCTGGGCGGGAGCTCCCAGTGCAGGATTAAGCCAGCGCGGGGCCTCTAGCAAATTCTGCCTAGGGGCCCTTGGTTTGCTTTAGGTTTTCAAGTTAAAGGTATAAAATAAAACAAAACTGTTTCAAATAAACTTTCCTGGGTTTAATATTGGGAAATTTAGAGATAACACTATCAATATCTTCTATCATTCTATCACTATCAATTCTTTAACCAAATCATGCTCGATATTGAACAACGTGAGATGATTAAGACGTTCTTGGCCCATCGTGTTCCTTAATTCATTTTTAATAAAATTTAATATTGAAAAAAAACGTTCGCTACTGCAATTAGTCATGAGAGACAAGTAAACGCGCAAGGCAATATCTAAGTTTGGGAAACACGATTCTAAAGAATCATTCATTTAATAAAAGTTTATAAAATCGCTGCTCCAGAGGTTCCTGGCTCTTGCTTCAATATCTGAAAATGTGGATCGCATTGCTTGGACGCATATTCCGTATGAAGGTCTTGATCAGACGACTGCAGCGAAGCACTAGTCGCTTGCAAGCGTTCTAGGATTCCGTTCCACGTAATTGTCATGATTCCTGTTTCAAACTTATTCATCGTTGAAACTACTTCGAAACTTTATTACGGCACTCCGCTATTAGATCAACTTTATTGAAAATGTCTTCTAAAACTTGTTTAATAGTGATAAAACCGCATGAAAGTGCCTTCGTAGCATCGGCTCGGGCTGACCATCTCGTGTCTAAGACGACCCCATCGATAGTTAGGAGCCTTAATTTGCATGATTGTTTATAAAGGAAATATATGTTGATATGTTCAGCTATGGGCTATTAATTCTAAGAAGCCTAAATAATTTCTATTGTGAGCTGAACCAACAATTTCGTCATTAGGTTTCATGTGAACACATAAAATGTATAATTTTTAATTGTATAACTTTTGTCATTTTTAAATTACCCGCATTTTTACTTGAAACTCTGAAACACCTTGCTCTTAATCTACGGTCACTAGCTTTTAATAATCTCGAAAAAAAAAAAAAGGTCAGTTGTATTCACTCATAAAATTAATCAATGTTTTATAATAAATCAACCAACCACAGTGGAAATTTAAATAGTTCACCTGTTTCCTGAAAATACTTAAAATCGATTAGAAAAGTACAATCTCAACTACGTAAACTCGCAAAATAAATGTATACCTACCTATATAAAAATTTAAATTTGGCCGCTTGAAGGGTAGAAATAACATGCTAGTCTAAATATATCGCATACTAGGTGGCGCTTCACGGCACGAGTCGACACCCGACGTCACATAGTTCTAGGTAAACGCTATGTTAACGTTACGTTTGGGGTTGTAAAGAGACAATCTAATGTTGTACAACTTTATTAAAACATTACACATTTTATATAGCTTTCGTGAACTTCGAAGAGACGTATGAACTTTCGAATGGAAACAAATTATTCCTAAATAAATGCAATAAGCACCCGACGAATCGCACGAGCCTATCGCCTGTCCGTCTTGCCGACGCCCCTTTTGCCAGAAAACAAGTGTTTGGGCATCTTGGTGCCGATGAACCTGTCGGCCTCTCCCTTGAGACCCATTTTCTTGGTTTTCTTCGAAATCGCGATGTGGGCCATTTTCTTCGCGCGCCTTTGCATCTGCGGAAAGAGAAAAAGATATTCGGATGATTCTGTGAACATTGAATTAAACGAAGCCGCCGTAATAAGTGGAACGTGGATCTTACGGCGACGTCCTTGACGCCCTGTTCGTCTCTGGCGGGCCTCGAGACGGACCTCGTGCGGGATTGAGACTCGAGCCGCGCTCGCTTCGCCGGAGCCGACGCGGAGCGAGAGCGGGAGCGGGACCTGGTGAAGTGGGCCTCTTTGCTCTCCGACATGTCCACGCCTGTCATTTTTGCAATAAAGTAAATAAATAGATAACTTCATTTCGATAACCGTCAACCCATGCCGGAGAACTACACTACATTATAAATATAAAACAAAATGCAAAGAAACCTTCGAAACTCACCCAAGCCTTCCATCTGCCGCCTGAGCTTGTTGGTGGACCTGTCCCTGTCCCTGGCGCGACTGGTCCTCGGCATCACCGGCTTCGTGGACTGCTTCACCAGGCGAGACTCGTCCTTTAAGATCGCCTTCTTGTTGCTGTAAATCAAAATGGCCGGAATGAGATTTCAAAAGAAACCTAGCTGAAAAGGCGCACATTAGAAGGTACCGACCGTATCTGGCGGGCGAGGTCCCGAATTTCCTTCATGGTCTCGTCCAGCTCGATCTTGGGCACGGCGTACATTCCTCCCTCCTCACGCAACTCTTCTTCCTTCTCCAATTCAGCCAATTTCTGAAACGAATCAACAAAATATAATTTCCAGCACAGAACTAGGCCACGCCTTGCCACAATTCATCTACCGAGAGTACCTCAAATATTTCTGGGTCGATGTAATCCGCGATGTTGTGTCCCTCCCAGAACTCCGGAATGGGGTCGTGACGCTCCTCCTCGGCTATCTCCGAGTAGTTCTTCTGAAGATCTGGAAAACACGATCGACTCGTTCAAATCGATTCTAACCTCGTCGCGTCGCCTGAGCGTTCGACGGGCCTCACCGAGAACATAATCGTCGCCCTCCTCGAGCTCGATCTCCCTCTCGAGCTTCCTCTTCCTGTTCTCCTTCTCCATCTTCTCCCTCTTGGCCAACACTCGAGGGGGGATCACGGGCGGACGGATCTTGTCGTCCCGAGGCGACGGAACCGCCACGTGCAAGCGATTCAAGATGCCATCCACCTGCGGACGAATATTGCTCTTATTGTGTAAGAAGAGCTCTGACCGTGGAATTTAAAGTCTCCTCTGTCGTATACCTTTTTAGTCCTCATCTTCTCGGTGACCCTGTGGCCCAGGAGCCTCTCGCAGGCCTCGATCTTGACCTCCTGAACCCCTTCCTCCGTGAGGGTGGACGTCCTCATCACGGGCACCGTGCGAAGCTCCGAGTTTCCGTCGGCGCTGATCGAGAGGAACCGACATTCTTATTTAATCACTCTAAACTTGGGGTAACTTTAGCATGTGTATATTAAATAATAATTAATTATATTAGACAAGGATCTTCGTAGAGAACAAAGCAACAATACTCACTTGACAATATTCCCTTTAGCACAATTGGCTTCGAGCTCTTCGATGAGAGCTCTCTTCTGCTCCGGCAACTCCTCGGGCTTCACGACGTCCATCTTATTGAGGACCACTATGAGCGGCTTGTTGCTGAACAGTGGCTTTATACTCTCGAAGAGCGATATCTAAGGTTGAACAAACTTTATATAAAATACTTCCACTTTTTGTTTGGCAGATTCGATTTCTTTGCAGCGTTGGCCTTCAGCGTGCGACTCTCATCCTCGAGGTCATAGGTTCGATCCCCGGATGTGCACCGATGGTGTTTATTTCTATTTAACATTCGCTCGAACGCTTAAGGTAAACATCGTGACGAAACCGGCTCGCCCTAGACCGAAAAATTCGACGGCGTGAGTCAGGCACGGAAGGCTGATCACCTACTGTGCCACTCGCCTGTTAAATTGACAATTTAAGATGCCACGTTTCATGTCACGGGTATACGTACAGAGTACAGACATACATACACCATTTGACAGATAATAATGTCGGCCAATAATGACTGATCAGCAATATTACATTGAGCTCAGCTTTGATGAGGCCACATACAAAACATACATAATAAAGTTTTAATAAATAATTATTTGTAATCTATCATAACCATTATAATCACTCACTTGTTCCTCAATACTGTGTCCACACTGTTCCGAAGGATCTATGAAGTAGAGAACGGCGGCTCTCAAGTGCGCGAGAGCAGTGACGGCCTGCATCTCGATCACGTTGCGCTCCTCCAGCGGATGATCCAAAATACCGGGCGTGTCTATCACCTGGTATTTACATAGTATGTACTGCACTATTCATGTGCTAGTAGACTTAGACAACATACACATAAAACAAATACATTCATACAATTTATGTGGTTCGTAAATGGTTGTCCGCCTGTTAGAAAATGAAAAACAGTGTAGGTATTGACATAAGTATGCTATGATAATGAAATAAATTGGCATAAATATATAAGAATAATAATAATATAATTTAAAATAGTTATTTACAGTTCTTAAAAAATACAACAGTGATAACATACCTGCCAACGCAAGTACTTGTAGTCAGTGTGTCCAACGTAAAGACTTTTAGTTGTAAATGCATAAGGCTGAACTTCAACATCGGCGCGAGTGATCTGAAAAATGTTAAAAATATTCTCGTATACTGCTATAATAAATATGTTCTTTTGTAACATTAATAAATCAAATGATAATGACAAACAATTAAATATTCAGTCATAATATTTTACTATGATAGCTATAGTTTACGTCAAACAACCAAATAAATAATCTGTTTATCTCATTAACAACCCTTTAAAACTTTACCTTATTAATGAAGCTTGATTTTCCAACATTAGGGAAGCCGCAGATAATGATGGTGCGTGTGTATGGGTCTATGGATGGTAGACGAGACAAATGTTGCCGTACCTAAAATTCACAATGGCTTATTGGCTAATATAGTAAATATAGTGTTGTTCGAAATACATAATTTTAATTTTATTTAATTTGATGAGGGTGATCTCAAATATTTTTACACGGCCGATCGACACATCATTTTTTGTTAGTCGTTGTTTAGCTTGTCGGGTTACGTGTTCTCGTGCGTCTAGCATTTTTATTTTGAATATATACTTTTGTTAAATATAGATGATTAATAGACACGTCCACTATTTAAAATTGTTAGTGAGTGTTTAGTGCGTGTTTGAGAACTATTGAGGCAAGGTATCAATAATTATTATCAGTCTAACCTCTTTTTGTGCCCATACTAACACTTATCCAAATCCTTACGGCTGATATTATTGTGTGCCTATTTTCCTGTAAGGAGACATTGAAGAGGTATGTACTCAGGACTTATTATTTAATATGAATTGTGTATCGACGGCCACCGAACCGTTCTTTGTGATACATAATTTTTTGGTAGCAGAGCGTGGTTCTATTTTAGTAAATAATTGTTCGGTAGTATAAGTCCTGGGTGCATGACTTATTAATGTATTAATTTTTTTTTTGTTTGTAGGGATTATAGTTTTTTTTAAATAGTGTTTTAAATCGTTTTTTGTAATTAGTTATATTCGCCGTTTCTTATTATTTTTTTTCTTAAATTTTTTGTGCTATTGTTTGTACTCATATACTTTTATAATGGCGGTCTCGCACAAGGCACAAATAGCTGGTGTATTACGGTGGCTAGGATCGGCCGTTTTAAATATTTCGCGAAAAGATCGCGTTCAGGCGCTTCTATCAAGAAGTGACGCGTTAGAGGATAGAATGAAAGATTTATATAAATCGTATCAGGCATTACTTGAGTTGGGTTTGGAACCGGAGGTGATGGACAAGGTTTCTGCAGACATGGATCAGGCTGAGGATTTGGCTGATCAAATTAGGGAAGCCGTTGGGATTATTAAATCTTCGGTTAATCAGTCAAATAACCTTCAATCGAAGGATAGTTTAACTTTTTCAAGTGGTATTATAGGTAGGTTACCCAAACTAGATTTGCCCCATTTTAGTGGCGATTTAAGCCAATGGGTGGCGTTTATTCATTTATTTGATAGTTTAGTGCACTCAAGAGTTGATTTAACATCTGCTCAAAAGTTGGCATATTTGTTGGCTAGTCTCACCGGGGAGGCTAAAGGGTTAGTCCAACATTTAGTACTTGTGGACAATAATTATGATATAGCTAGAGATTTACTTATGCGGCGTTATCAAAACATACGTAAGCTGGCGGATAGCCACGTAGATGTCATATTAAATTTACAGAGTAACGTGCAGAGCCACAACTTAAGAATTCAAGTTTTAAATCCTTTATTAGTGGCAATTAATGCCTTAAGGGGTTTAAATTTACCTGTAGATAGTTGGTCTTTTATTTTGTTGCATATAACGTTACAAAAACTAAATTTAGACATGCGCACCCGATTTGAACAGGCGTATGGTGGAGATTCATCCACTCATCTTCCCTCGTTTGATGAATTGATTTTGTTTTTAGAGGATGAGTGTCGCAGACAGGATAATGTTCCAGCGCCGTCCACAACGCCGGCCCCAATTTCTACTGGGCCGCGACAACAGCATATGCGCTTAGTACGACGCCCTGACCAGCGAGTTTATAACGTGGCAACTCAACATCCAGGCAAACGTTGTGTTTATTGTCGAGTCCCTGATCACACCGTGGTGTCATGTCAAAAGTTTTTGGCATTACGTTTTCAAGCACGACGTAATATTGCCAGACAGCGGAAGTGGTGTTATGGTTGTTTAGGTAATCACCTGGCATCACAATGCCAAGTGTCACGACCATGCAAACAATGTAATGGCAATCATCACATTATACTTTGCGGTAATGCGAATGGTTCACCCCAATCAGCTGCACCGGCACGGGAGTTTGTTGAAGCCATTCAAAATACAGGTGATCAGTGGACTGGTGGTGTGCAGGTTAGAACCCATACTTTTGGTCATACTTCCAGGCACCAAACAGAATCCGGTTACGATAATTACCATCGGAGGCGGCCACCACCCTCCAGGGGCGGGGGAAACTTAAGGTCTCATAACAGGCCTCGTGTCACCTCTGATCAGCAACAACCTCCTAAGAGCAAGGATAATTATGACTCTTGTGCATCACCTGTTATTGAACAGCAACGTCGTGATTTTGTTAGGCCTTTGCCTTTTTCTGAGTGGCCTAGTTTAGGCCAGCGGGTCCCTGAACCAGAAGAATATTGACTAGATCACGTTCCCACTAGAACTCCTACATCTCCCATTACTGTTTTGTTACCCACCGCACAGGTTTGTGTTGGTTCTCTATCAGGTGAGCAAGTAACCACGCGTGCGATTTTGGATTCTGGAGCACAGGGAAGTTTGGTGTCAATGGATTTGGTGGACAGGTTACAGTTGCGTATTTCGCCTGTTAGCGGGGGTATATTTGGTGTAGGTGGTCTTAAGGTTGCTGGTTTGCGGGGACAAGTTACACTAACTTTTTCTTCTGTTCAATGCTCTCATCCACAGATTACAACTTCTGCCATTATTTTAGATAATGTTATGGGCAGACACCCACTTGTTAAATTACCATCGGAGATATTAGATTTTACACGTAGTCTTAACTTAGCGGATTGTACATTTCATATTCCAGGTCAAATTGATTTGCTACTCGGAGCAGAAGTTTTAGGCATGCTGCGACTAAGTAAAAGCACACTTTTACAACCAGGGGGCTTAGTAGCAGTAACATCTGATTTTGGTGATGTCATTATGGGTCCTGTGTTTCCAATACAGTCTCTTACAGTGGAAGATGGTAACTTGTGTGTGGGACTCTCACTTGCTGAAGCTATTCAACGGTTTTGGGAAGTCGAAGAGCCTCCCACAGCGGTTCGTGAAAACCCGGAGCACCAAGAATGTGAATTGTTCTTTCAGAACAACACTGGTCGTCTTCGTTCAGGTAGGTTTGTCACGCGGTTGCCTTTCTTACCATCCCGACCTCTTTTGGGTCACTCCAGGACTTTAGCAGAGAAAAGGTTAACATCCATGGAGAGACGAATGAAGAGAGATTCAACTTTTCGTGCTAAGTATATTGAGTTTATGGACGAGTACTTTAAACTCGGACATATGTCAGTTTCTGATTTTGATTGGCGCACACAGGAGCACTACTTTATCCCACATCATGCTGTGTTTAAAGGTGGTAAAATCAGAGTAGTTTTTGATGGCTCAGCGCCTAGTTCCAATGGAGTTTCTTTAAATCAATGTTTGCATTCGGGCCCAAAGTTACATCGTGACATTGGTGATATTTTAACAAATTTTAGAAGACATCAGATCGTATTTGTTGCAGATATTAAAATGATGTTTAGGCAAACTGTAATTCATACTGATGACCGTTGCTATCAACTTATCTTGTGGCGTGAGAAGGAATCCGATCCTGTTACAGTATTTGAATTGAATACCAATACATATGGACTCAGATCAAGTCCTTATATTGCTATTCGTACATTATTAGAATTGACTGAGCGGGAACGTTTGCAATTTCCAAGAGCAGCTGATGTTTTGACAAGTGATGTTTTCGTTGACGACATTTGCACCGGCGCTGCAAATGAGAAAGAAGCTTTAATACTACGCAACGAGCTAATTGGGATTCTAAAGGCTGGTGGATATGAGTTAAGGAAATGGGTGTCTAACTCACAAGCTGTTCTTGCTGGTTTACCCGAGGATCATCAACAAGATCCTTATATTTTTCAGAACGTGGACAACCCTGACGCTGTTGCAGTATTAGGTATTCAGTATCAACCGTTAGCTGATATATTTACTTTTCGCGTGCAGGATATAGATGTAATTAAATCTTGGACCAAGCGTGTAGTACTTTCGACTGTAGCCAGGATATATGATCCTAATGGATGGTTAGCTCCAGTTGTTTTTTGGGCAAAATGTTTTATACAAAAGCTTTGGTTACAAGGATTAACATGGGATGCCCCTTTAGTAGGTGAATTGTTAAGTGTTTGGGTTAGGTTTGTTTCGTCTCTTCCTGAAATTCAATTGATTAAAATTGATAGATGTTTATTGCCACCAGGGAAATGCACAGTAGATATTCATGGTTTTTGTGATGCATCGGAAAGTGGTTATGCTGCTGCAGTTTATATTCGTTCTGTCAATAAATCTGGTGTTGTAACGGTTAAATTGGTTATGGCAAAAAGTAAGGTTGCACCAGTAAGAACACGCTTAACAATTCCTAAATTAGAGTTATCAGGTGCTGTTCTATTGACACGTTTGATTAACCATGTTAAATCCATTTTTGGCCAAAATATGAATATCCAGAAGTGTTTTGCTTGGACTGATAGTCAGATAGTTCTTGCATGGTTGCAAGCGTCAGTTCATGTTCTGGAAGTATTCGTGGCCAATCGGGTTTGTCAAATTCAGCAATCTGTTGTGACATTAGATTGGAGGCATGTACCGGGAGGACTTAATCCGGCAGACTGTGCATCTCGAGGTTGTGAGGCTCCAGTAATATTAGACCATCCCTTGTGGTGGGCCCCAGGTTGGCTGTACCAACCCGAGAGTTGCTGGCCTCACACTAAAACGGAACTTGTTGAGCCTCTTCCGGGATTAAGAGTTATTTCTCTTGTCGTTCAGGAATCGGTAAGAAATTTAGACCAGTTACTCACAAGGTTTAGTTCATTAGACAAATTGATCGGAGTGACCGCCTGGATTAGGAGGTTTATTTATAATTCAAGGAATCCAACAATTAAGAATATGTCAAATGTATTATCACCAGATGAAAGGAATGAATCCTTATTGTTCTGGGTTCGTTATATCCAAGCCAAGCATTTTGAAACAGTTTTTGCTACTCTAAAAGGACAAGGTAAACTAAAAGGATCTGTTGCTCGGCTGAATCCGTTTATAGATGATAGGGGTTTGTTACGCGTAGGTGGAAGATTACGCCACTCAGAACTACCTTATCATCATAAACATCCGCTTCTGCTTCCTAATCGAACACCTTTGGGAGATTTGATTATTACTGACAGACACGAAAAGAATGCACATGTTGGTTTAAATTCACTTTTGGCTATTATTCACCAACAATATTGGATTTTGTCAGCCAGGAGGGCTATTCGAAATGTTATTTTTAAGTGTATTCCTTGTTATCGACTTAAAGCATCTTTGACTCAACCTCAAATGGGAGATTTGCCTCCAGATCGGATTACCGCTGCTAGACCTTTCTCAGGCGTAGGCACCGATTTTGCTGGACCATTCTCCATCAAGGTTTCATCAATACGAAACGCCAAGATCGTAAAAGGGTACCTCTGTGTTTTTGTCTGCCTTGTTACAAAATCTGTACACCTGGAGGTGGTGTCATCACTCAGTACTGAAGCTTTTATTGCTTGTTTGTCTCGTTTTGTCAGTCGTCGAGGGTTACCAAGTTTGATTCGGTCCGACTGCGGGACAAATTTTAAGGGAAGCGAACGTTACCTTGGGGAAGTAAATAAGTTTTTGACTGAAAACCAAGTGCCTATTGAAAATTCACTTTCTCGTCGTGGTATTAAATGGAAATTTAGTCCAGCAAGCTATCCATCTTGGGGTGGAATATTTGAGGCTGTAGTTAAGGTGGCAAAAACTCATCTTCGACGAATTATAGGGGAATCGGTTCTTACATTCGAAGAATTAGCAACGGTATTTTGTAACATTGAAGCTGTAATGAACTCCCGCCCACTTTGCCCTATATCGTCGGACCCTAATGACCTAGAAGTTTTAACTCCTGGTCATTTTTTGATTGGGGGTCCTCTCAATGCGTTACCTGAATATCCATGTTTGGACACACCAATAAATCGGCTCTCACGTTTCGAACTGCTACAACAACTATCTCAAAGTTTTTGGAAACGTTTTAATTTAGAATATCTCCATTTATTGCAGCAGCGGGTTCGTTGGATAGACAAAACGGATCCGCCTAGGGTTGGGGACTTGGTCCTTATCAAAGAACCAAATATGCCACCATTATCTTGGAGACGTGGTCGCATTATTAAACTATTCCCGGGAGCGGATGGTACCCCGCGAGTCGCCGAGGTCCGCGTTGGGGAATCGGTTTTAAAAAGAGCCGTGGCGGGCTTGTCACGTCTCCCAGTGGCATAAACTTTGCTCCCAGCCTCCGGTTTTGGACTCAGTCATGTTGCGCCTGACTGGGACGGGGGACTGTTCGAAATACATAATTTTAATTTTATTTAATTTGATGAGGGTGATCTCAAATATTTTTACACGGCCGATCGACACATCATTTTTTGTTAGTCGTTGTTTAGCTTGTCGGGTTACGTGTTCTCGTGCGTCTAGCATTTTTATTTTGAATATATACTTTTGTTAAATATAGATGATTAATAGACACGTCCACTATTTAAAATTGTTAGTGAGTGTTTAGTGCGTGTTTGAGAACTATTGAGGCAAGGTATCAATAATTATTATCAGTCTAACCTCTTTTTGTGCCCATACTAACACTTATCCAAATCCTTACGGCTGATATTATTGTGTGCCTATTTTCCTGTAAGGAGACATTGAAGAGGTATGTACTCAGGACTTATTATTTAATATGAATTGTGTATCGACGGCCACCGAACCGTTCTTTGTGATACAAGTGTTATTTTAGAATTTTAAACTACAAGTAATTTAGGTAAATATGTGGCACACTACAAAGTCTAGTTTTAAAATTATACTAACAGGTTTTAATTTATTTAATCCTATGACATTAACATAAAGTTAAGACCTGTTGATACTACTTACTTGTTCTAAATATGTCAAGTTGGCAGACTGCCTCTTCATGATTGTTGCCATTCGACCGAGAGCAGCCCTTTTCAGCTGTTTACACCGATATAAGGAATCTCCAAATTTAAGCAAACGCACATAGTCTTTGGCGACACTGGAATAACAGTTACAGGCTAATGATCAAAATTTCCCAAAACAAGGTTTCATAGATGTAATCAACAAACCATTAAGACCAATTTAAAAGCTTGTTCTCTTAAGCATAGCATGGCAAGCAGTACAAATTTGTAGCTATATATGGTAAATCAATTTTAAAAGATTAATGGATAAGTAGTAAAACAAAAACAGTTTTTTTTATTCTGAGTGGCAAGAGCAACAGAATTTTTAGAGATGGTTTGACCAAACCAGAGAGATATCAAAGTAAAGTTTTTAGCATAATTATTTCAAGAGATAATAGTGTAAGTATTAATAATAATGTGGTATTTAAGGAGATAAATATCCTGAGAACTTACTTATCGATCAAATGTCTGGCAGTATTTAACTGACCTAAGCCCAATTTATAGTGATCTTTGTCATAGAGTACATTCATTAGGTCTGCATAAAATGGATGAACATCATCTAGTTTTGGAAATTCCTAAAATAAAACAAGTAATCAGGTTTGTTTTTAGAATGCATACTACTTTTTTATTTTACAAAAGTGTATCGAATAAGAACAGTACCTGTATGATGCGAGATAATCTATCATGGAAGTTTTGTTGAGTAAATTTTACTTTTCTCATATAAAATGCACGTATCCGCGTTATTTTGTAATGTTTATGTACAACAGTTGGTGTTTTCCTTTGAGTTTTCGACAAAATTATATCAATAAAGTCCTGCAAATAGCAAAATATGAGAGGTTAGGTTAGATATGGGTCCAAAAATAATAGAATAAATATTTAATAGGGATAACAAACCTTTGCCGTGGGGACCACGGCTATTTTTTTGAAGTTGTATAAACTCATTTTTATTTATTTCACATTTGCCTTTAATATATATAATTATTTACCAAGTTCAACACGTAAACACGTGAAGAACTCGAAAGAAAAGAAAAATATTGTCAAAATTTAAGGGTTAGGTTAAACGTCACTGTCAGACTTCTTCTAGTTTTAAAGTTAAGCATGTGCTACACGGTATGAAACGGCGGTTTGAAACCAAATAAAAGCGAGTTGCGCTTTTCGGCTACACGGTTTAAAACCAACAGTGTCCAAAATAACGTTGCGCTGATAAGACGTCTCCGTAGGGATGTGACATTCTGCATAAAAAAATAGATTTTTTATTAATCGATTATTTTTTTAGCATGAAAAATCGATTTCTTCAGTAGCACATTGCAGTGTTTTTGTTGTATTTTTAATTGTATGTAGTCTTGTGCTGCTGAATAAATTTATTTTACTTTTTAGTTATAGTTTTATCATCCTTTCGATGTTTTACAAAAAAACAATACATCTTCAAAGAATCGGATTCAATGTATCGCATTGTAAACATCGTTGTATATCGAATATCCCTAATAGTTCAAGGTCTGGGTTATAAAATACCAGACATAATGTCGGTAGGTGGCAGATAAAAAATCGACTATGATTGATTTTCAATTATAAAAATAATCGATTATTTTAAATATAAAAATCGCGTAAAAAAATCAATTTTAATCGATTTTTTTTCACATCCATATCCCAAAGACATGGCAATTCTCTGTATAATTCGAGCAATTCGGTAATAACTTCACGTTCGTGCGTCTACGCTCGCCGCCGCAGCACGACTGCCGAACGCGTGGTTTTAAACAAGCGGCTAGACGGTTTCAAACCAACGGTTTTGGTCGCGGTTTGCAACGCAAAGCGTGCTGCCAAGGGCATACCAAGGTTAAACGAAATTTGGCATAAAACAACTATCCACACGGTTTGAAACCAAAGTTTCAAACCGCCGTTTCATACCGTGTAGCGCATACTTTAAGAAATGAGAATGTTTTCAACAAAGATCAACATAATTAGTAAAAAATAAGGGCTATTCTTAGAAAAAACTTGATAATTCTAGGACATTGAAAACATATTGCTAGACATTACAATAATTTTGTGAATTTATAATTACACTGTGATCTGTGTAAAGTGTCATGTGTCAACTATTATTTGCGGCTTTCCTCCGGCAAGAGGGCAAGAGGTTAAAAAATAAAAATTATTATTAATCAAGAAAAACCGAAGAAAAGACTTTTGACTGTGGAAAAGTTGTTAGTAATATATTATAGGATTTGAGAAAACTCCAATCTGTTATAACATTTAAAAATCTTTTGTCGTAATTGGCGGTGAGTTCACAATATTTCATCATTTCATTTGTTTGAAAATGATTATACCGTTATTATTTTTTTAATAGGCTTTTAACGTTCACGAATAATTATATTCGGGTATTTTTGAAAATAGTAAGTAAATATTATTTTCCAGAAACGAAGTAATAAAAATGTATTCAAGAATTGGATGTTTGTCAAGCAGGCTTCATAGAAAATTTAGCCCTTCTAGTCATAAAAAATATAGTAGTGGAATTCTGAATAAGAAAGAAAATACTTCTAAAGGTATATTACCTGGCAAACTTTACCATGGCTTTATTTGTATGGATATGGAAACAATAAAAGAATATAACATGACTGCATATCTCTTGACTCATGAGAAAACTAAGACTGAGTACCTGCATTTAGAGAGAGATGATGCCAACAATGTGTTTTCGGTTGGCTTCAGAACTACACCTCAAGACTCAATGGGTACACCTCATATTTTAGAACATACAGTTTTATGTGGTTCGGAAAAGTATCCTGTCAGAGACCCTTTCTTCAAAATGCTAAACAGATCTCTTGCTACATTTATGAATGCTTTAACAGGGCCAGATTATACATTTTATCCATTCTCCTCTCAAAATGAAATAGATTACAGAAATTTGCAAAAGGTATATTTAGATGCTGTGTTTAAACCAAACTTAGAAAGATTAGACTTTTTACAAGAAGGTTGGAGATTTGAGCATGAAAAGTTAGAAGATAAATCATCACCATTGTTGTTTAAGGGTGTTGTCTATAATGAAATGAAAGGAGCATTTTCAGAGACCAGTTCATTATTTGGACAAAAGTTTTTAAATTCAATACTTCCCAAAGGTACATACGGTAATGTCTCAGGAGGAGATCCGTTATGCATTCCCAAATTGACACATTCTCATTTGAAAAATTTCCATGCTACTTATTATCATCCAAGCAATGCAAGAATTTATTCATATGGTAATTTTCCATTGGAACATAATTTGAAATTTTTGAATGAAAATTATTTAAGTAAGTGTGAGTACTTGGATCCTAACAATACCATTGTTAATCCTCAAGAAAGATGGAGAATGAGTCAGAGAACAAATATTTCTTGTAGAGTAGACGAGTATGGTGGACCTATTGAGAAACAAAATCAAATTGCAATTGGTTATGTAATGTCAGACATTACAAATGTATATGAAACATTTATGATGACAGCTCTTGCTGAATTGATGGTAATAGGACCAAATTCGGCATTTTACAAAAGTCTAATTGAAAAAAATATATCTGGAGGTTATAATGCTCTTACTGGTTATGATAATCAAATTAGAGATACTTTATTTGTTGTTGGATTAAAAGATGTTGAGAGAACTAATTTTGAACTCATAGAGAAGCTTACAAATGAAACAATCGAAGATATTCATAAAAAGGGATTTGAGAGAGAACACATTGAAAGTGTTCTACATGGTTTTGAGCTGTCTATTAAACATCAATCACCCAAATTTGGTCTTAATGTACTTTTTAACCTAATGCCTCTTTGGAATCATAATGGTCCTATTTTAAAAGCACTAAAAGTGAATGAGTTGTTAGACCAATTGAAGGCAAACCTACTGGATTCGCAATATGTTAAAGATGTAATTGAAAAATATTTTATACTTAATAACCATAAATTAATAATGACTATGCAACCCGATTCTAAGTTTGATGATATCTTTAATGAAGCAGAATCAAAATTACTTGAGTTTAAAATAAAACAACTCACTAGTGATGAAAAGGAACAAATATTTAGAGATGGAATGGAATTATCAAGATCACAAAAGAAAATTGAAAATCTTGATATCCTGCCATGCTTAAAATTAGATGAAATAATGTTAAGTAAGACAGCACCAACTTTGAAACATACAGTATCTGGAACAATTCCTTTGCAACTGTGTGAAGCAAACACTAATGGAGTTACGTATTTCAAAGGAGTTCTAGGAACTGATAATTTAAATGCAACTCAAAAACCCCTATTGCCATTCTTTACCTATGTTATTGATAAGTTTGATACTAAGTCCTTCAACTACAGAGACTTTGATAAGTATGTTAGTAAATCAACATCTGGGTTAAGCTTCACTACACATGTAACAGAACATATTGATTTAGAAGAACAATATGAACAAGGAGTGCTTATTAGTAGTCATTGCCTCGACAATAATTTGTCAAAAATGATGAATATTTGGTCTGAAATTTTCAAAAAACCTAAATTTGAAAACAGTGAAAGAATGAAAATGTTACTGACAAACTACTGCTCATCTCTAACCAATGGAATTATAGATAATGGTCATGTCTATGCCATGCAGGCTGCTCGCTCGTTAGTTTCATCCGTAGATCAATGTAAGGAGGGTCTTCTTGGTATCAAACATGTCATGAATATGCAAGAGCTGCAGAAAAGCCTTAAAATTGAGGAGATACAAACCATTGTTGATGATATAGGCAAAAATATTTTAGTAGGTGGAAATTTAAGAGCAGCCATCCACTATTCAAAAGATAATAACAATATTCACAAAGAAATAGATAGATTCTGTGTGAAACTTTGTGAAAATCAAGAGTGTAAAGATGTTAATAGGATTAACTTTACAGATTCGCAAACTCTACCAAAGGAAAACCAAGGTCTTCATGTATCAATGAACATTCCAGTTAATTATTGTGCAAAAGTCATTCCAACAGTTCCTTACACGCATGCTGATTATCCGAAATTAAGAGTACTTTCTCGATTTCTAACCTCCAAATATCTCCATCCAATAGTGCGTGAGCAGAATGGTGCTTATGGAGGAGGTGCTATGTTGACAATAGATGGTATTTTCAACTTCTACTCATATAGAGACCCGAATTCACGTGTAACAATGGATGTGTATGATGATACCACTGATTGGATGGCAAAAAATGAAAGTTTGGTGGACGACCAAAACTTATTTGAGGCAAAATTGTCAATTTTACAACAAATGGACGCACCCGTCGCTGAATACATGAAAGGAATAGAACTATTTTTGTACGGTATGTCATATGACATATGGAAGACACAGAGGGAGAGAGTTTTAGCTGTAAAGAGAGAAGATATACTAGATGTCTGTCAAAAGTATTTGACACCAGACAAGTGGGCGGGAAAATGCGTGATTGGGGAAGGTGCATCACAGCAAATTTGCAAAAGCAACGAATCCTGGCAGAAAATTAGCGGACCGCAAGAGAAAGAGAGTTGTTAGGCTTTTTAAGGGCTTGTCATACAGGTCTGGTACAATCGGAACTGAATGTATTGTTTAAGGTTTATTGGATAAAAATTAATACTATTCTGTTCCTTAAAAACTCTGCACTATTATGTAGGTACTGATATGTGAAGACCATATTTATAAAAAGCAAAGGTCCTTAAGAAGTCGATACGCACTCAACTCTATAAATGTTATATATGTGTGCCCTGTGGTCTCATAAAAAACGTCTTTGTTATAAAAATATATTATTAGTTAAAATGTTTGTCTCATTTTTAAAATATGTACCTTTTTTATAGTGTGAAACACACAAAGTCACCAAATTCAATTGTTTAATAATGACCGTTACAATTATTGTTGAGATTTTGGAATTAGTTATTACCTACATTATAAGTATCTGCTGTAGCACAATAAAATGTGGATTGCATATAAATAAATACGTAAATACAATAATATAGTTTCTAACGTGTAGACTCTGAAGATTGAATAGCTGTCAAAAATGGTTTCGAGAGTAAGAGCTGATTTACACAGGGTCAGTAACTGACTACAAATTCGAGGCAAGTCAGTGCTGACCCGAAAAAAACCCTGTGTAAACTGATTTGAAGTCAGTACAGTGGCTTGAAGTCAGCGCTGACTTGAATATTCGGACACGAATATTTTAAAGTCAGTTGGCGCCCCCCGCCACCCGCGCACCCCCACGCCAGCCAAATAAACCCCGTGTAAACAGACAAGTCAGTGCGTGGTTAGTCACTGCCGCTGCGATGTAGAGTGACCACGTTTTTTTCGCTGGCGATAAAAATTAAGCTTAGCGAAGACGAAACCTTAAAATTGGTGCAATTATATGGCGAAAACGAGTGCCTTTGGGATATTAAATCCCTAAATTACCGCAATAAAGAAATGCGGTCAACAGCGTTGCAAAATATGGCTCAACAAATGCAAATCGAAGGGCTCACTTCTACTGAAGTAAAAAATAAAATTAAAGCCATAAGGGCTACATATTATTTAGAGCTCGACAAGATACAAAAATCCACCAGATCTGGCGCTAGTGGGAACGTATATGTCCCAAAAGTCAAGTGGTTTCAAGAACTGGACGGCTTTATAAAAAATGCTATTGTAGACATAGACATAACATTTATTACAAACATTGTAAATAAATAAATAAATTTTTCAACAAATAATTAAATCGTCGTTTCAGTTGTTTTCGCGAATTCATTTTTCCCACTGACTTCACAAACGTGTGCTCATCGTGAGAAACGCACCACTACTACTTACTTCATGTAAACAGTTAAAGTCAGTCGCGGCGCCGACATTGGCGCTGCGACTGACTTGTCTACTTACCCTGTGTAAATCAGCCATAAATGGTTGTACACTACCGATCTTAAAAGTCAAAACTGCTAATAATTTTTCAGAGACACAACCATGGCTCTACCGACAGCGTTTCATGAACCACATGAATACTTTGAAGAATGTCTAAAATTATTCGAAGAATATCAACATTTATACATTTTTCCTAACACGGATTTAATTGTAAAACAAGTCTTAGAAAATATTTGTGTGCAAGGGCTGGAGCATGTGGATGTATTTGATGAAAGCTTTGACCTGTCGAAAAATATTTGCAACGATTATTTAAGAAACTTTTTCCTAAAAACAAGAAGACTGAAAATAAGATATTCTGAGTTTCAAGAACAGAACTTGCAGTTTTTTATAGACGCCCCTTTGAGCCTTAAGAAAAAACACGAAATTACCTATTTATCTGAGGAAATCGACGTTGTTTGTAAGATGACAGGCTGTGAAACTGTAGTTGATTTTGGAGCTGGTTTGGTAAGATTTCATATTGTTATCTAGTGTTTTTCAATCCTGAAACAATCATTCTTTCGGCATTAATCGGGTATGAGCGAGCAGACTATATAATATGTACCTACTGTATTGCTGCTAAGACACGGTCCAAACTATGTTCAGTGTACCAAAATTAATCAATATGGCTTAAACTTGATAACGAAATATTATCCTTTATAATGTTAAGACACAATTTATCAAATATTTTTACAAATTATCAAATACTTAGGCATTGTTTTGTAAATAAAGTCATAATTTATACGCAGGATTAAATAGATGGCATAATATAGTGAATACATTGATTTTTCTACAGTTGTGATAGGTTTTAAATGGTGAAAATTTGATTTTGTTTACAGGGTTATCTAGACCAACAGATTTTTAAAACTAGTAATTTTAAAGTATTAGGATTGGAATGCAACGAAAATAATTACGTTAACGCAAAAAAGAGACAAAGAAAGTATCATTTTGATTCTTTAGAAAACGTGAAATATATTAAGCATACAATAACTGAACATTCAAATAATGAAATATTGAAATTTATTAGAGATAAGTTTCATTCTGAGCAATTTTGTATTTGTGGCCTACACGCCTGTGCGGATTTGACAGTCGACGCTATCAATTTGTTTTTAAAAATGGAACATGCACGCGCCATTGTAATAATGCCTTGCTGCTATCACAAAATTTCACAAAATGATGATGGGATGTTTAAAAACTTTCCATTGAGTAATTGTTTGAAACATACCTACAAAAGCTATATCGCACACATAAACATACCTTTCTTAAGGTTGGCTGCTCAACCGCCAAATAAAAGTGATGTTAAAATGGAAGATTTAGTTTTTTCACTTTTGGCGCGAGCTACACTTCAAAAATACGCGTATGAACGTAAGTATGATAGACAAAATGTCTCAATCTTAGTAGGTATCAAATTTTCCATCCCAATATAAGGTGGGTTCAATAAAAAGTAATAATGAGTATGACGCAATTGTCTTTTATTTTAGTGTTGTTTCAGATTTATACACTTTGTACATATATTTTTTATGAAGCTTACGTTCCCTTTTAAAAAAAAAATTTCTTAATCACTTAAAAAATCATGAACCGCGGCGACTACTGCGACATCATCGTCGCCCGGGAGGATGGATGATGTTCCATGAATTCAAAGCCAGCTTGTTCAATAGCTGCCATTGCAACTCTGGACTTGTGCGCAGGGGCGTTATTTTGGTACATCAAAACAACTTCAGCAAGTGTGCCATATCGTCGGTTGCATATTTTCTCACGCAACTTTGTTGTTCGTCCTGCGTAAAAAGTCTCCGTAATAGTGCGTTCTTTATAAAGGTATTCGATCATTACTAACCCTTGACTGTCCAAAGAGAGCCCATAAACTTACCGGCTGATGGAATCGCCTTAAATTCCTTTAAAGTTCCAAGTCATGAACAGTTTTTTGTTTCCAGGTCAATATTCTTCTATGAAAGAAACAGTAACACGACGATCTGTCAAAACAACGCTTTAAATTATTTTATAATTTTCGTTCAGCCACTACCGACGTAGGATGTCCCGTGCAGGGTTCCTCGTTAATGGAAATTCTTTCTCGCTTGAACTCAGAGCACCAACGCGCAGCTGTAGAATATGAAGGAGCATGAACCTTTAATTTTGCTCTTAATTTACAAGTTCCGTAGTAAAAATTTTCAAGCATATATATTTTTGTACCGAACAACAATTTTACCCAATTTTAAGAACACGCTGCGACTAGGGAATGCAGTCTTAAGTCGAGATCTCGGTAACTACGAGATTTGTTCAATGAAGAGATTAACTTTTCTGATCATGTCTGGGCTCTGCCTAGCAATATCTTTTTTCAAGGAGAATGTACCGCATTATCACTATTTATTGAACACCCCCCCCCCCCCCCCCCCCCCGTAATTATAGTGTTTGTTTCTTTGTCTTCAAATTACTTTTTTTTACAGATAATATAATTTTAAGGCGCAAAAAACGAAAAGCTGTCCGGTTTAAAACGAAACAGAGGGACTTCAATACCTACGTCAAAGATGCGGTAGAAAGTGGATTTTCTTTCATTTTCAACGGAGAGAGTGAAAGGAACACCCCTGACTTAGACGAACTTTCATTAGTCTGGCAGCAGCACTCTTTAATAACATTTAAAAAGGCCGCCATATTTATTGTATTACAAAATAATTTGCAGCAAATCTTTGAAAATTTTATTTTGTACGACAGACTATTGTATTTAAAAGAAAATGGTATAACAAATTGTGAATTCAAAAGAATTGTAAATGAAAAACTATCACCGAGATGTTTTGCCCTTATTGCTAAGAAATAACATTGAAAATAAATATTGTGATTTTTTCTTGTGGTTTTTTGTTAAAAGTTCTTGTGTCACATCTGAACTACTGTTCCATGCTAGGTGGTGTAAGGAAGTAATTTTTAAAAGACATTAGAAGTACTAAAATAATGTGAATCAAATGTATAATATATTGTTTATTACTGAAAAACTCTTGAAAAACATAGTTATTAACACTGTGTACTTATAAAAACTATGTCTTAAATCATAAAAAACACTATTAAATTAAAAAATACAATGGCAAGTCATAATGGCAATAAGATGTGTGTATATTCTATATTAGACCGTGTCCTGTTGTAAATACCATTCGTTTCTTTTAAGGTTTGCCTTTAACTTTATTTACCAATACTTACTATTCATTCAGATCTTCCTTTTTTACTTTTTTCTTTCCCCGTTTAGCTGGAATCATGATTTTAGTTTTCCATTCTTCTGTAGAAGCATCTTGCATTTGAATCAATTCCCCTGTATCTAAATTAATAGGGAACACTCCTTCAGGAGTTATCTTCTTTTTAGATGTATCCATATTATGTCTTCTTTTTGTGTGTTTGTTGTAGTTGGACCAATTAGTAAATTTCATTCCACAAAACTCACAGTCATAAGGTTTATCGCCTGTATGTTGTCGTTCATGGTTCTTTAGAATTTGTTTAAATCTAAAAGCTTTATTGCAATATTTACATACATGAGGCATTGAGTCAGTGTGTATAATTTTATGTGCATTTAGCTGGTATTGTAGCCGGAAACATCTACCACATTGCTCACACGAGAATGGTTTTACACCAGAATGCATCTCCACATGTCTACGCAACATATTCGGAAACATGAAGGATTTATTGCAGATCCTACATACATGGGGTCGCACTTCATTGTGTGCCATTATATGTGATGTCAATGTGCCTTTATTATAAAACATTTTTCCACAGCGCTCACATGTGTAATCTTTCTTGCGATTATTAGCATGTATTTTCTTATGATCACGTAAACTATTCGGAGTTTTATAAACCTTATTACATAGTTGACAAGTCAGTTCTTCAATAGTGAGTGGAGCCCCCCTTTTTCTATTAGGTTTACGTTTTGGTTTATTTGGTTCAAACTCTTTTAAATGTTCTTGTAAAGCTTTTTTTGTAAAAATTTCACCACAAAGATGGCAAGCTTCTTCTTCTTTTTCAAAGTGAAGTTTGAGATGTGTATTTAAAACCTCCTCATCAATTGATTCATCACAGTATTCACAACGTTTCCTGAAAACATTTAATTTAATATTTTATTAATACAAATTAGATTGGTGGTGCCTATGAGAAAAATTGTGGTATTTTAATATATATATAACTTAAGTTCTCTTGAGCCAATGGTATGCAATCAAAGCAAATAAGTAATGAAAGATTTTTTTATATTTCTATCAACAATAATGTATTAAGAAAGAGTTATTACCGGAGTTTCCGTTTGTGTTTTCTCACATGAGAGACAAATTGCTCAAAAGTGCTACATTCGAAATCTTTACAGTACACACAAGCAAAAGCATTACACCTCCCATGAGTCATTTGGCTGTGTAGTCTTAATGTCTCTATATTTAAAAATTCAATATTACAACTAGAACAGGTCCAAGGATAATGCTTCCACTTAGTTAATGTTTTTTTTAAACTGTTTTCTTCGGTCGCGTAAATGCTAATTTCTGGGATATTTCTAATTGCAGCTTCAATAAAATCTTTGACATTTAATTCAGAATCATCTTTTGGTTCAGGTTTCACTTCAACTTCATCTAATTCGTTGACATTCTCCACTTTAACATCATTGTCTATTAAATCAGTATTAAAATTCTTTTCATCTTCCGAGAAATAAAGCTCAATTTCAGTATTGGGAAACATGCTATCGAGAACGGTCTGGGCTAACATTACGTTGTTTAGAAACTCATAGGCTTTATTCATAGATTCGTAACACACAAAGCATATAGTTTTAGGTAAATTTTCTTTTAAAATATCAACATATTCAGCATTAAGAAACAAAAGTTTTTTATGTATTTCTTCGAGTTTGTTTTCTTCATTCATATTTAACATTTTTTCACTGTTCTTGGGCTCCGCACAAAACCTGCAGTATGTATTATTAATTTCCATTTTAAAGCCTAATATTTGAAGCTTTTAAGTTTCATTAGCATTTTATTAATATCACAGATAAATGTATCGTAATATCCCAAACTATTTAAACATGATTATAAATATACATATTACACTATAATCATTCTAAAAACATAAGAATAATACATGACAATTGACAATAAAAAAACTGACATTGAGGTACTTAAGTCAACGTCACGTCCAAACGGCCACTGCCAAGATCAAGAATATCCTGATCATAGAATAAAAAACTAAATCTCGAGAATAAGTGCGTTTTCCAATTACAGACCATAATGCGACTCAGTGCCGCACAACGCCGCATAATGCTGAAGCTTAGTTGGAACGTGAATTTAGTGCGTTTTCCAATTACAGAGCATAATGCGACTCAGTGCCGCACAATGCCGCATAATGCTGAAGCTTAATTGGAACGTGAATTAGTATTCAAATGCATCAGCAGAGTGCGCTAAGTCAGTGTTGAAAAAAAAATGTTCTGAATAGAGTTAGCAACCTCATTAATGTATAAATAATGTGGTTAACAATAATAATTGGTTGAAAACTTTTTACGCTTATTTTAATAATCAAATTATTTCATTAACATTTGTTTACTGAAATAAGAGAAAACCTTTAAAGAATATAAGGTTTTAACAAGCTAAATTAACAGTCAAATATATAGTTTCATGTAAGAAGTTTACATCATTTACGTTTTGAGTAATTTTTTTAAAATGATTTCTAAAAAAATTATATATCTACTTACTTTTTCAAAACCATTGCAATGTTTACAAAAGTATAATCCTGTAAAATAAATTTGTTTACAGATCCGAATTTTAAAATAAAATTGTATTCATATTTTAAATCTGGAATATAAAAAAAGTAACTATTTACACCTTCATCCATACTTATATATTTTTTTAGCAGTTTGAAATAACTTTAATTATTTTCAAAATCTACGACGAACCAAATTTTTAACAATAAATAATATTTACTAACGAAAATTTCGATAAATGCCAACGTGAAGAAAAACACTGGTCAATTTTCTGTCACTGTGTTGGTATTTATTGCGAGAAGCAGGCGAGAGCATTAGTTTTGAGAGTGCTCAATTGTGCGTTGCTGTAGTTGGAACATTCAACGTTGAGCATTATGCCGCATAATGCGCTCTAGTGCTATAATTGGAAAACGCACTAAATGATAATTAATTGTATTGAATTGTGCCCTCTCTATAATGTGTAGAACGGAGAATTCATGGCCTTTCTCTAAGAATCTCGTGCGCTCTCTATACTCATACGCGGTTTACGAGGCAATGGTCTAGCTGAATTATGTATCCCAATGCCAATTAAATAATATGGAAAGGGCTGGAAAGTTGTTTTCTGCGTGTGAGTGTTGTGATAAAAAGATATTTAAGTTTTCAACCAGGTATTCGTACTATGAATTTACGGTTAAAACAAATGCTTTGTACGAGCCAAGGCTGTACATTTTACTCGCTCAGGCTTCCTTAGTTTTATAAGCTTAATTATTCCCTATGTAAGTACGTGCCAGGGCTCGTACATTCCGATCATCTACAACCGTGATGATTTCCTATGTAAGTACGTGCCAGGGCTCGTACATTCCAATCACCTACAAGCGTGATGTTTGTCTTATGTAAGTACGTGTCCTGGCTGTACAGTTTGATCATTTATAAGCATGACGATTTCCTAAATCGTCGGAGTCACGCCCCGAGAGTATAGCCCGACGTAGGCACTCTCTTCGACTGTTACTATGCAGTCATTCGTAATTAACTAAGTAATAGGAGTTTCACCCCGGGAGCATAGCCAGACGTAGGCACTCTCTCTGTTTGTTAGATTGCACTTATTATATAGCAATTAACATAATAGTTATTATTTCGCTCATATTCTATTATATAACGCGAGTGATAAATATAGAGTAAATTCAAATTATTCTATTATTTCGAACCCCTGATGATCCAGGAACCGTACATGCTTTGTTTCAGGGAGTTGTAAATAAAACCTTATGAGTCATTTTATTGTTCTGAGCAAGGAAAGCTTTAAATTTTAAATATTACGGAATTCTACATCTATTCTATGACAATTTTTTATTATCTACTAGTTATTAGCCGCGTACCCACCTAGCGCACAGGCTCGCGAGCCAAATGCCTCGGCTGGCGTGGACGTGCCTCAGCGCAGCGGTCGGCCTGCCTCGGGCGCGTGTTTGCTCGACCGAACACGACTCGGCCGAGCCATCTGTTGTCGGTAAACTTGACGCGCTCAAAGGTGCCTCAGTGAGCGCTAGGTGGGGACGGTTATGTTTTGGCTCGCGCGCGAAGCTACTGCAAGTTTTGTCTCTTGACTTTTAAATTTGTCAAATTATTTTTATTTACCTTTACATAATCACTTAAGGCTTCAATAATAGCGTCACAAACTTCTGGAACTATTCTTGACATACTCTGCTTCGATACTCGAAATAAATATTTTTTTTTTTTAAAGGGACCCCTACATCCTAGCCTATCAGCCACGCAATCTGGCAGATTTGTGACCGAGTGGCCAAGCAGCAGGGGAGTGTCAGAATCTCCCCTTTCTTAAAAAGGGACATTATTGTCTTAAAGGGTTGGCGTCTCCCGCCGGGCCCGGGCGACAACTACTCCGAAAATATCGTCATAATATTTATAGGTGAGTCGGGGCCCGCTGCCCGGCGACACCCGCGTTACCTCTCGTGCTATTTGTGCGGGTGACATATCTGACAATCTTGTCGCAGAATTTTTCCAGCTGCGATCTGTGCCCAAGCAACATGTCGGATAGCCCATCCCGGGATACCCTCATGACAGTCTCGAGTTGCAGATCGCACCTGGCCCTTTCAAAATTCGCACAGTCGACAAGTAAATGAATCACCGTTTGGTCGGTTCTGTCGTCACAGTCACACGCGGGGCTTGTCTTCAGTTTGAGTCTGTGTAAATAGTGTCCAAAAGCCCCGTGGCCAGTCAGGATCTGCGCCATGTGAGGTGCGAAACGCCTTGTCTTGATTTGTTTGTATGCCGCATTTGCATCTTTAAAAAACATTTTTGTGACTGAGGCTGTTTCGTCCCCCACATAGCGCTCGTTCCAGGTGTCTAAAGTCTTGAGTCTTGTCAGTCGTCGCAAATAGGAAAGCGGATACGCATCGTACCCTATTCGCGTCCCTGTTTCCCCAACCGCCTCCCCCGCGAGAGCGTCTGCCCTCTCGTTTCCCGTAGTGCCAACGTGCGCCTTCACCCAAAAGAGTTCAATTTTAATGCCATTTTCATGGCACTCTTCCAGGTTCTGGCGGATCTCGGCAACTTGGGGATCGAGAGAGCGTCCACCCGCGATGGCATCCAGTGAAGAGCGAGAGTCGCTGAGCACAGCCGCATTCCGCCTTCCCTTGGTCACATATGTCACTGCGTCCCTCAGTGCGGCTAGCTCCGCCTGGTACACTGTACAGTACGGAGCCAGCCTCACCTTTTTGGAACGAAGTTCCTTATCGCGCGTTGTGAAAGGGGGCTAGACGGAAAAAATTCTTACGAAAAGTTGTCACGACACTTTTTTGCTATTTGCTATTGTAATACACCGGTTCTCGTCCCATCACCGAAGTTAAGCAACGTCGGGCGAGGTCAGTACTTGGATGGGTGAGCGCCTGGCAACAACTCGTGATGTTGGCTTTTTTTTTCGTCGTAAGATTGGTGTCGAGATAATCTATCATACTGTTATGATACCAATTAACATATAAATTAATCGAAAGGAATTTCGTTCCATCCGGGTGTCCCTTGACACCTCTAAAGTTTTTTTTATTTTTAATCTCGGTCCCGTCTTGCCACTCAGTCCATGCCGCTCCCACTCCCGCGGACGTTTTACTGCCGTCTGTAAATAATTTTGTCATAGTAACGTTATCGATTTCTGACGGGTCATCCAGTTTTTTGTAAGTTATTTTAAGTCTTTTGGCGGGGTGTGGGAGCTCAGTGTATGGCAGTCGCGTCTCTATTGTCTTGTCATATGTTACGTGCGGTGACACCCCCTTCCGCGCCAGGTATGCGGCCGCGGCCTCCTTAACGCGAAGGTCCAGGGTAAGTATCCCTGCAAGCAAGGCCGCTGAGCTGAGTGCTGTCGTTTTGTATGTTTTTGCAATTTTTTGTGCGAAGCCCCTTGTCATGCGATCGAATTTCTTTTTAATAAAAACTTTTTCTACTGCTTGTGCCCACACAGCCGAAATAAATATTGCAAGCTGCTATAAGAATCTCCGGTTGCTAAAAATCTTAAAGTTATTAAAATTCGTTCATTCACAGTTATTGCTTCTCTATATTTTGTATCGCACTTTTAAATTTTATCAGACAACAATGAGCACAAATTTTCGAACTCTTGTACTGACATTCGTGTAAAATTATGTACAAATATGGTGGCGACGCTCATAAATTTTTCCAATCCAGAAGCGTCTAGGTTTTTTCTTGATACGTGACTGTTTTCGTTTCTTTAAACAATAAGCAGCTAGGAAAATAGCTGCAGCTGAAAATACACGACTGTCCATTACGAATACTCGCGGACTTATGATGGCTCAGTCTGCCTCGCGAAGCGGCCTCGTGTAAATTGAACAGAACTACTGAGGCTGCCGCGGGAGCCTGAGCGCTAGGTGGGTACGCGGCTAATGAGAGATGATAATATTGTCCATTGAAATGTTACAATTTGAAGGCCAATGTTTCATTTCAATAGCCTCTATTAAACCTACAATAATTAATTGCCTACCTACCTATACTACCTATTGAATATATGATATTATATGAGTTAATTTGTAGGAATGAAGATCAAAAATTTTGAGTTTAATCTATTTATTTTGCTTACCTATGTAAAGTATTTTACGACATGCGTAGAAAATAAAAATAAAATCGAAAGAAATTTATTTTGTCGTAGTACTACGTGTCGTAGTAACCTTATAAGGTTATCTTCTGTACTAGATAGGTACAGACAATAAAGTTTGGGATATTGCATCTTTAATAAAGAAAGCATATAAAAAAAACCATTGTTACACTAATATTACCTGTATGTAAGGAACATATTGCTGGAATTGGATAATAATTCAGAATGATGATGAAAATGGGATCGGTTCGGTTCAGGCATTTATTTCACTTCCTAGATAAATAGTGTTAAACTATGGACTAAATATTTTGCACTTTATTCATAAAAACGAAGAAGTTGTTTAGTTAAAGCGGTGAATTTACGCTGATTTAATTTCGAATTGTGGGATGAAAATATACTTACAAATCTTTGTTTAAACATTACGTCATGTCGGAATGGCTTCTCAGAGTTCGTGAGCTTGTGAGATCTGCTCTGATCGTATCCTGCTCACTGCATAGAATTTTATAGCAATATTTGATAATTTTGAAAACATATAAATATAATTTTTTTTACATAATATTTATTCTCAAATAAAAGAAATTGTTGATTTGTATATCTCAAAGCGTAATCAGATTTTTAATAAACGGTTTTTCAATAATGTTGTTGTGCAGGTGGCAATAAAAGTATTTGATAAGTATATATATTTTATTGAAGATAATTTAAGATTAATAAACAGATAATCCACTACAGGTCAGACTAATTTCCAAACACTTGGAAGATGTTTAATTTTGTTATCGTAAATAAAATATATTTTCTGGTATAAACATAATAATATATATAAAAATACAATTTAATTTAAACTCAAAAAATACATGGCAATATAAACTTGAAATTAACGAGTTGAATGTAATACTTTTAACCTAGTGTAGATATATATAGTTTTAAGAAAAGGTGATGAATATACAATCAGTTCTAACTTTTATTTAGCTGAATAATGAATCTGCATCATTTCTTGATAATAAAATTAATTATAAACTAAATAGTTTGTTCTGTTGTAATAGCGACTACAAATTTATATACCTTATGTCCCCGACGGCCCAGCCGAAGTCCTACACTTCTTAAAATGCGCAATACGGCGACTTAAAAGCTGTAGAGGTGTAATTATTGTCTATTTAGAAATTTTGTAATTCCACTTGCACGTGGATCAATCAGTCGCCCTAAAACCGACATGTACCTAAGTCAGAGGACAATAAAGACAGTGAATTCTATTTCGGTTTTCATTTGGTGTGCCTCTAACACTAAAAAGCTTTTATTTGACTAGAAAGATTCCACATGATTTAATTAAAGATTTCGGAAACACAACAAAAATCATACGATTAACTTCGAAACGTTTTAATATATTTAATTGTCGAAGCAATGGCGTTGCAATTATTTATATAATATGTATGAATCACTATTACTATCGACTATTGAATAGACGTTAACTTATAGATCTAGCAGTATCGGCAAATACATAAGACTGTTTTAGCCGTAACGTTAATATATGAGCCCTGTGACATAGTTTAATAACATATACAGCTAACAGTGACGCCATTGCTCCAACGTATATTATCATACACTAACCACGTGTGTAACTAGACACGCATACGATATAGGAGTGAATTATTAAAACAAAATTCTACTCGATATCTTACAATTAGAGCGAAAATCGTGGTTACATTACAAGATACTCACCTATTGTAATAATACGTCATTATGCACGTATCGAAATACCTAAGACTTATTTTAATGGAAGACATATGTGATATTGTTTGTTACGATAATTCTTGGTTGTTCTATGCTAACCTTAAATACGATTCTTACCTACAAAGTTAATTAAAGTTAATATGTATATCTAATAATATAGTCGCTACTGGATTTTTTTGATTTCAACACTTATTTAATACAAGTATCTCGGTCTAATTAAGATAATCTTTGCTTCTTTTACAGAGATTATGAACAACAAAATAATATCAGAGGGCACAGGTCAATGTCTGCGTATTTCGTTTATATATTAAGTTTTATTTAGTTTTTGGGTACACATTATCGGAGACCTCCGGCCAATTATGTAAGTTTTAGATTTAAGATTATTATATACATTAATTGTGCAATACATATATTAGTGAAATTATACATACATTTTTAAACACTTTTTACGTAGAGTAACTTCTATTACGGTATTTCATTTCATGATTATTTATTTGTCTGCTGATTGTGATACTCATTTAAACAAAAACGGAATTGAAGAATTAATAGCAAGGTCCTATTAACACAGATTGTAGAGTGACTTCATTTCTATTCGAGTTGTGTTTGTTACGAAATGTGTGTGTACGTGTAACGTAAACATGTGGAAGTGTAACTATTATGAAATTTGTTATACTGCAGAACGACGCATTTAAAGTTAAATAAGTCTAAGTTAAATAAGGATGATGATTCTACAGTTTAAGGTAAGTTGTGGTTTTATCTCTCCAATGCGAAAATATATTATAATTTCGAATCCTTAGTTTAAATTCTACCGAGACATATGCAAGGAGAAAAACTTTTTACAATTAATCCTAACAATAATTTACACTTTTCCGAACATAGGTTCGATTTACCCCCGAATCGTATTAACATGCGATCTACATTAAAATTCTACAAAAAGACAAATCTACAAACACCAATTCTACTCGTCTACTGACACGAATTTTAAAATTGAAAACTTTAGGGAGTCAAAGTAATTTGTTTTAGGACATCATTGTGAACCATCAGTGAATTATTCATCTCAGGCTGAATTTGATTTATGAATTTTTAAAACTAATTAAAGTATATTAAAAATAAAATTTATGTATATGTTTACTTCAACTACGCCATTAGGAGATAGAGATGAAAGAACTGCATCTGAGATGGTCTCTTGTCTATTATCAACCCGACGTCACATTATGTCCTCATTTAATAATTGACTGGTAGGTTTCAACAAAAAAAAAGAAAAGTGACAAATAAAATTTAATAAACATAATAACTAAAACTAAAATACAAATTATTTTTGTATTTAATTCTAATGCTAATTGTGTATTGTCTTTTGCACAGTATCTCATATGTACAGCTTAAAACTATTTTGAATATATATTCTTATTGATATGTCGAATTAGTTATAAAGTGCTATACACATATATTATTACATTTAATTTCTGATTATCAAAGGAATGTAAAATCATTAGCTTACGACCAACTAGCCATGTCAACGAAATCTGGTCATGTATTAACATTTATGTATATAATTAGCGAAATTATAATTAATTATAACGAAAAGCATAGCTTGGCCTCGGCGACACTACCGTTAAACATATTTCATTTTATCTGAAGTTATCAAATCAACACGTTACACTAAATAAAATATTAAGATTGATTTTCCGTAAAAACATAAAATACGTCATTGCTAAAGATGTTTTAATAATTTGTTATTTATCCTGTTATGTTAAAATGCAGAAGAGGTCAGATCTTTTCGGCAAATGATTGATTGATAACTTCCGTTGGCGTTCCGCGTCATACTGGCTTAAAACGGCGTCCGGTCGCAGTTACAAGCAGCGCCGCCCTGTCCCTGACGGCATTGCACGTTGCACCAGGCCTGCCAGCCTTCACTAGTGTCCAAGCGCACATGCAGAGCGGTGTTTACTTGAAGTGGCTGTGGCAGTGCTGAACTGTTTTCACATGCCGGACACCCTGTTCTTACAAAGTTGGCTTGTAATATCGAAATGCTTACATATTTGCCGTATTATCTGGGGTATTATTACCAGAATCTACAGATTAATTCACTTACCATTAAGAGTGTAGGCGTCGGTGTCACAGAATGCATGGCAGACCATGGTCCAGTTTGTTAGGTGCTTCGTTAGGTCCGAACACGCGCAAAGTGGCTCCCCTGAAATACATTATTTTTAGTAGATATGACAAGATTTGGGTCAGTTGAAGCGGTTTTTATTAAGATACTATTACATATAGCGTATATATTGAGCAGTGTTGCCTTAGTGGCTTGCCTGCCACACTCATCCCAAAGGTCGCAGGTTCGAACACGGCGGTGAATCAATGGATTTTCTTTCTATATGTGCATTAAACAGTCATCCACCCATAACCAAGAAATTCGACGGCGTTTGTCAGTTGCAGAAGACTAATTACCTACTTACTGACTAATCATTATATATTAGAAAAAAAATGATGAGATTACAATGAGATACAAAAATGTGACCCCAAGAACAAGGGTTGTAGCGGCGCTGTTTTTTTATACAACGTATATGCCTTTTTTGCAATTTTGCTGCTTTTTTTGGTAACAAGTATTGAAATAATATAAATGTTACAAATCCTTAAAAAAAGTATGTGTTATATAAAAAAAACCCAGGGATTTCATTTATGAATGTGCTATATGCTTTTAAATCAGGAATATGAATATATAAGGTTTAGTTTAACACTTACCGAGCTGATTCTCACAAAGGACAGGGCAAACGGCAACTCTGGGTTCCCCGAACTGCTCACTGCTAACGTTTCCACTCTTCAAAGCATACTTGAGCCCCACCGGCATCAGCTCGCTGCAGGCAGATCCGCATGCTTCGCCGCCGAGTCCTATATTATTTATAAATTTATATAAATCATGAACAAGAAGAAAATCGGCCTTAGAAATCTGTAGCTCTGCGTACAATGAAAAAAGGTTTTCCTAAAAGTAGCTACTATCTATATTTAAAATAAGGGCATTCTTAACTTAATAAATATTAGTGGTTATCTGCTAGTTACTTAGTAAAAGGTTTAATGCGCTCATATATATCGCAATCTATAGTAATAATTTAGAATTTGCCTATGGAGCTGTAAAATACTTGTATAATACAGATATTAGTGACACGTATTTTTTAAAATTCTAACTAGGAATTTTATTTTGGTTTTGGTTTGGTTGTGTATGGTAAAAAGTTAGATTTTATAAATCAGAAGAGTTAAAATAATTCCTCACCACTTATACTATACTAAACACATAAATAGGCAAATCAAATTTTATCTGATTTACCTCTGATTATTAAGAAATAATAAAACTTCTTTTTAAACGAAATATTGTGTGACGTTAATATTTTCCTAAAATATCAAAATCCTATGTAAGAATTAAAATACAACAGATAAAAGACAATCTAATAAACACACTTACCACGTACATCAAATCACTTGTCACTGATACATTATATAATCCCAATTTTCTTATTCTGGTAAAAAAGAAACAAAAAAAGAACAAAAAAAAAAAACCTGAATGGCACAGATCCGCACACACGGTCGGTCTCGCGGGAACTGCCGGGATTCTCTGATCCTTGCGAAACTGCGTCAAGTATATCCGGTCCAATTCTCCCCCGTCGTACTTCAGTTGTACAACCACTTCCGGCTCGTTGATTGGTTGCTTGACGCTCGACTCCGATAGGTCAAACGCGGCCACGCCCAACAGAGACACAGCTAAAAGTCCTAACATCTGAAATTCCTTTTTTCATTATTTTTTGCTTTTATAACCTAAAAAAACTATAATACGTGTTATATAAATTGTCAGACTTTTGTCATGTCGTTTCGCATATTTCACGGAGTATGCTTGTTATTTTACTCAAGATGTATATATTGAAGTGATAATAATTAAAAAATTTAAACATCTTCAACACAATGTATTTATTTACAATTGCACTGCCACGTGCTAATTTCATACTAATTTCGTAGCTAATATAGCTCGTAGAACCAACCTACGAATATAAGCTACGAAATGGTAGGTTCACCTTTACCTTTTATTGCGCACATAACGTTCAAAGTGCCTTAATCTTGGACATTGTTTCTAGCAGCCTATTTTAGTTAAAAATATAAATAACGTTACTTTCATATCTGGTTAATAAATGTGGGGTAACGTTGTAATAATTACCCTAAAACTAATAATCAAAAGTTGACTAAGAGAAAACAAAAATACATTTTATAAATATTAAAAAGCAGCTTTAGTTTCCTCTAGAGTGACAGTGAAACAAAGATTTGGTTTCTTTATTTTATTAAAGTCTCACCGCCCTATTAGTGGTGGACTAGAAAAGGTTGAACTACATTTGTAAATTAAACTTAATCGATATATATGTATGTCTCCGGTACACGTACTAGTGTTTGCGCTATGATTTCTATTAGTGTTTCTATCATAATATGTTATGAATTATATATCGTAGAGAAAAAACCAATATACATCAGGTGCTTAAATTTTGTAATAGTTAAATAATATATCTTTAATAATATAAATATCTTTCCCTCAATTAATAAAAAAACTATTAATAATATGAATAAAATTGTGTGTTAATCAATACTGTAAGCATCCCGCCATTTTGAAAACAGCCTTCGTTAGAGCAAGACATTGGGTTAAAACGAGACAGGGCATCCGGTATTGATCTGAGGCTTTGTGTACAACCTTATGTACTTGATAGGAGCTTTACATGGGCTACATAGTTGATAAGTATTGAGTGCATTCTGAAATAGTTTAAAACCGTTCATAGTGATTATTTTTTCTTGTGTGTTTAGACTTGTTGCTTGCAATTTACATATCCCCCCCTTCTTAATCTGTAATAATAAATTTTTGGGAAAAGATTTAAAAATGATTGAATTGGGAACTTTTTTTGACAATTTTCCCGTTACTCGTTGCGAAAAGTTGTTAAGTAATCAAATAATTATTCATTTATTTATCAAGCAAACTAAATTAACAAACGACCACAAAAGTTTGAACATACAACCTTTTAGGTCTGGGCCCCAGATTTCTGTATCTGTTTCATGATCAATTGTCAAGAAAGTCCATTTGTGTACAGCCGGGGATCGCAAATTGAAACCACTAAGGCCAACACTGCGCTTCTCATAAATTTGATATCTAACATTATATTAGACGTTTATAATATATATAATATACAATAACAAGCCTAAGGCTATATAGAAGAAATATGTTTTAAAGTCTTTAATCTAACGTGCAATAACGTCAGATTAATAAATGTTGGTACAGGACATCGTACATTGTAACAAAGAAGCTATTACTGACAAAACTTTACACCAATAGAACTATAAATATGCTGTTTATTAAAACTAGGTCTTACCATATTGCTGGACAGAAGAAATCTAAATCTATTCGGTGGATTTTATCTAAAAACGTCGATGAGTGTAATTGACTATAGATAAATGTCCTACAGAGACCTTTCAGAGGCAAATCAAACAGAACAGGGTGACCAAATCACATTAAAAAATTATTTGTGTCTTAATACTGTTAATGTTTATATATATTTATTAACACTGTTGCATTACATATTTGTTACATATACATGCAGATAACATAACAACGATGGATTCGCTAACAAAGAGCAGCCCAGTAAAGAAAAAGAAATACTAAGGGTATAGGGAAAAATTTGCAAAATATATTTAATTAATATTTCAAAGTCACACACCCTTTAATTAGAAATACGAGAGTTTTCAATAAACTTAATAAAATAAGGTTAAGTTATTTTTTAGAAAAAGAAACATGTACCTCCTTTTTATTTTTTTCTAAATAGTAGCCTATCAGGCTGATCTGTAGCCGAGAAGCTAGGCAGCTGGGGATTTGTCAAATCCCCCCTTTTCTAAAAAGGGACTTTATTTGCTCAAAAGGCTTACCTCTTGTGCTATTTATCTTACATTTTGGCATTATTGTGGCAGAATATTTCGAGCTGCAATCTATGCTCAAGCAACATGTCGGATAGCCCATGCCAGTCTTGAGCCTGGAGAATGATCGCACCTGGCTCTTTCGAAAGTCGGACAGTCAACAAATAAATTAACCACCTCGGCTTTGCTTTAGGTTGCAAAGGTTTTTAGTAAAAATCTTATTCGATACAGTATGCTCTGTAGAGAATACTCTGTGTCCACTAAATCCAACACTCGAGATCTTATCTAGAGCTTTCAACTCGGACAAGCTACTGATAACGTTGATTAACATCGATCGACTTGTTTTTTGTTGAAATCACTTATTTAGTTTTAGTTTTTTTTTGTGTGAAATGTAATTCATATTACCAAAATTCTGTAAACCGGTTGACACGACACAATTTTAATTTTCTTTTATTTATTTACACTATAAAATACACACATATATTGTGATTCAGTTAAATTTAATAGTTAGTTAACTCAAGATAAACCTCTTCTATGATCGTATAGACCGAGACTTAAGACATTACTCATTTCAATAGATTTGTAGGTTTAAAAGAAAATGGTTGATTCTGTGTTATTTACCTTTTAGAGTATAACTGATTACGAACAAATGATTACTTTGACAAATTAATTTATCGTTGATATGAAATTAAAAAGGTACTTAAAACAAGAGGTCAAGTACATTTTAACACCTGTAGGTGATTGATATAATTCACGTCAAAATAATGTTATCATACAATGGTAATTCTGGTTTTATTTCGAAGATAAATAAAATAATAAGTTTTCCTTCAATTTTTTTAAGAGTTATCCATATTGAACGTAACAATCCTCTTTTTTATATCAAGAAACATAAACACAAAAATGCCTTTAATTTGATCAAAAATTTGAAATCAGTTTCATTTGCAGTAAGTTGCAGATTCTCATTTTGTTCGAAGAAAGTAATTTTGATACACAATATTTTAAATTAAAGTCTTTATCATTTTCATGCCCTCAATATTATCATTAAGGGTTCTCTAAGAAAATCTCTAAGAATTTTTTTAATGACTAATTAAAAGAATGCTGTCGAACGAATGGTAGGAGTTAGGGCGGGAACCGCCCACGCCCGCCCTCTGACGTCATACGCCCTCCACAGTGGGGGCAAGTATTGAACGGTGAGGTTTACTATATTCGAATGCTGTGTTACAAGTCTTCCATAGCTTGCACTCGTGGCTTTGCTCGTATTCATTTAGTTCAACATATATATGTTGGTTACGTGAACAAATATTGAATTAGGTTTTTCAAACGCATTTTTATGTTGTTTGAAAAACATTGCGAGAAAACTTATCTAGTTCCCAGTCCCATTTTTTTTATTAAGTTGTGTATCTTAAATCTGAAGAGAGTCCAAATTATATAGATCTTACCTTTTTTTTAAACTCACTCTCTTTCACTTAAATAATTTTTTTTTCCAAAAGTAGTTTATTAAGTCGATTTTTTAAAACTGTAGTAGGAAGATCTTTAAATGTTTATTAACTTTAATTTGAGAACTGGCAATAAATGTAAAATTAGAAGCATTTAATGTATATTTTATTATTGATGATCATAAGTGTACATTGTTTTACCAATTTGAATAAATGATTTTAACTTTTTGACTCTAAGGATATTTCTAGAATATACATACAGAAAATATATAAAATTTTGAGTTTCTTAAACAAAGGTACGCATCTATCAAGATAATTTGCTCGACACATTGCATAAAAAAAAATTCTAATACATTTTTTTAGCATTAAAGTTTTCCCCAAACTAAACTTTCAAATCTAAGTAACACATAAACGAAACTGTCTACTTTTTTCTGTACCTATAATAATGTCAACTACAAAATGTATTCATTTCTAATATTAATAAATTAAAAACGTATTCGCTTATGTCACTTTAAAATGGGGTTGATATATATATGTATATTCTCTTGTAATAGATTTGGTGCATAACAAGAAGGCAGTGGCGTAGCTACCAAGGGGCTAGGCGGGGCAGTGCCCCGGGGCCCTCAAGCTCAGGGGGCCCTCGAATCCTCACCAGAAATTTTGATCGTTCTGAACTTTTGGAAATTTGGTTAAGGTTGGAAAAAGGTTGCAACACAAGACATTAATTTGAGAGAAATTCAAAAGTTTTGCCTAGGGAATTTCCCTAAATTCTTTCTGTAGGTTGGCAGTGTTGTCAATTTGACGGATAGTGATATGTGCATTTTATTATTCATCGATGGGCATTTTATTGTGAATTCGAGTTAAGATTTTTTTTTGAGAACGGTTAAAAAATTCATGCTGTATCAGGAGTAAGTAAGCTGCTAATGTCAATAAACTTTTTGATACTGGTCAATATAGTGATTCAATTTTATTTTATTTTACCACTCATATTGATGTCCGGTAAAGTCAATTAATCGTGTCAAATCTAAAGATTTCGGCTACAGCTCATTGTACTGGGTGGCGCAAAAGTAGTTTAATTTTTTTATATGACATTTCCTGTTATTCTGTTGTTGAAAATTGTGTAGTGAACAAATGTAAAATACACTGAAAATAAACATGGACCGTTTTACTCCCCAAGAACGTGGAATAATCGTGTCAATGTTCTTACGGAAAATCTTTAAGTCTTTCACCAAAATACGCTGCAGGGTCCGTCTGGAAATGCCCAATTGCGTGGCACGTCACCTCGTTGATGTTTCTGGACACTCTTCCACATCTTCGCACACAGCATCGATATTTTCAGCTGAACGGCCTGTTCTTGTTCTCCCAGACTTAGGTCTATCCAATGTTGAGCCAGTTGCTTCAAGGCGTGTGGCAAAGCGTCGGATTGTGCGACCAATCGGTGCCGGACGGTGGGGGAATCGTCGACGAAATTCACGTTGTGTTTTTATCACTGATGAATTATTCCGTAAGAACATTGACACGATTATTCCACGTTTTTGGGGAGTAGGTAAAACGGTCCATGTTTATTTTCAGTGTATTTTACATTTGTTCACTACACAATTTTCAACAACAGAATGACAGGAAATGTCATATAAAAAAATAAACAATTTTTCTTTAGTGCCAGTACTTGTGCGGCACCCAGTATAACGCGAATTAGATAGCAATTGAAAACAAAACCGCATCAAGCCTGGATTTAAACGAAGTCATTGATACTTTTGCGAAAACTAAAGCTAGGAAAAAATTCTAAATATAATTGTTATTTAGTCAGTTAACGTGAGTAACCTACATCAAGTATTAATTGTAATTTATGTTGTTACTGATTAATATTTTTATTACCTGCCCAGCACAAAAAAGAGCTTACGTAGCTTAGCATTTTTAAAGTAATTGTATATTTCATATTTTTATTTGATAAAACCTCATCAGTTTGCATAGCAGTGGGGCCCCATTTTTTAATTTGCCCCAGGGCCCTTGGTCACCTAGCTACGCCACTGCAAGAAGGTACTTGTTAATACATAATATATACATCATATATTTATTTATAAGTTCTAAAACATATAATAACTAAAGTATACTATAAAAAGGAGTCCCTTTAGGCAAGGTAATTCTCTTGTAATTAGATAATTAAGTAAAATATTTTTTTTACATCCACACAAGAAAATACCCACGCCAGCCAGCATCAATTCATTTATATCGAGATGTATGTAGGCTAGTGAACACAAGTGAAATTTCTGATAATCCTATAGAAAGTAAAAGAAGAACCTTCTATTATTTTTTATATTTCATGCTTTAAGTTTTTGTTTTGTACTAAGCAATACTTATGTAATGAAATGAACCAGTTATCTGATCATTAAATAATTAAAGAAACCTTACATATTAAAGCTATTTATAAGTAAGTATATACTTCTATGTGAAACTAAAATATTAAAATCATTGTCAGAAAATATTTAAGTTCTTGTAAATCAATAAACGATCTCCAAAATGTTTTTTGTCAATAATTAAAAAAAATATTAGTAATATACTTACAGTTTCATGATCATTTTAAAATTTAATAGGCAAGTAGGTGATCAGCCTCCACTGCCTGACACACGTCGTCGATTTTTTGGGTCTAAGACATGTCGGTTTCCTCACGATGTTTTCCTTCACGGTGGTTTAAGTCCATTGGTGCACAACCGGGGATCGAATCTACGACCTCAGGTATGAGAGTCGCACGCTGAAGCCACTAGGCCAATACTGCTATTTATATAGAACACAGCGTAATAATTCGTATATTGTAAATCATTTGGTATTCTGACGGACCCTTTAAGTACATCAAGGGAAGAAACAGTTGGATATTGGAATCTTCTATTAATATTTAATATATTGATCACATTTTATTATAAAAATCCGTAATTTGTTATTCTGTATTCCTAAAGAATCATTTCTACTATAAAAACTGTACTCCTACTATCAGCGAGTATTTATTTTAAAAGTGTTAGAGATACGTAATAAATTATTGATATACATTATATTACGTATTAAGTTTATTTAATTTCTTCTTACGTTTTGCAAACTATCATAGATCTCACTCATATCACTTACAATACTTAATTTAGAATTTATTAAACGTTATAATATACAAACTTCTAGTAGAAAACGCCAGCTACGATCTTTCCGGGTCACCTTGCAATCTTACTTGGTTATCCTTCAACAGGCAATCGTGTCTCTGTACACCTTCGCCTAAGAGTTTCGTAGTTGCAGGCCTGATCTTTCACCGCAACAGAAAGCATACCTATCCGGTGTCACCAGATGTAGCATTGCATAAGATCCTTTCCATCATCCAAAAGCTTAGAGACATCCCATCCCGTCGCTTGCCATCGTACCTAGCGATGCCATTGCCTATTCATCGCCACAGGTATAATTTTGGGACAACCTTCTAAGTGAAGGTTCAGGTTAATTCTCAGGGAGGGTCAAGGCTCAAAAGGATATGTGCTATGCAAATGACAGCCTTGCCTTTAATTAAAAGCTACTAGATAAATTTAAAATTTCACTGTGAACAAGAGGTATTATTTTATTTATTTATTTAATTACAGCATACATACCAAACTATAATTGTAGTCTAACGTACAATTTTTTCTACTTAAAAAAATAAAAACAACTTACATTCATTTGTCAATTTTACCAAACCTATAACAAATATATCCAGTTCTGGTGCAGAAAGGTTAAGCAGGAAGATCATAAGCGTTCTACCCCTCAAAGCAAGTGCAAAGTAGATTTTCTTCAACAAGGCAATCTGTGTGTGCAATCAAAGTGATTTTCCTGTATTTTTTATATTATATTTTTTATATTATATACGTTTATCTTAGTGCAGCTATATGATAAAAAACCATAATTTAATTTGAAATAAGTAAAAGACATTATTTTTATGGTATTATTAATCTAAGCATAAATTGTTATTCAGAGCAGTGTCCTAATGGTATCAGCGTGCAACTTTCATCCCTGAGGTCGTAGATTCGAAACCTAGCTGTGCAAGGACTTTCTGTACGCATATAACACTCGCTCGTACGGCGTAGGAAGACATCCAGAGGAAACAGGTATGTATTTTTTTAGTTTACCTTACACCCAAGAAATCGTCGGCGTGTGTCAGATACAGAAGGCTGATGATCTACTTGCCTATTAGAAAAAATAACTCAATATGAAACATAAAAGTGAGCCTCAGGCCAATAATAGCGATACTGATTCAATACTAGATTGATAAAAGAAAATCTATCTAAAATAATATATTTTATATAAAAATTATTCTCGGACCTTTCTTCGTTCTCATTATCATATATATATTATCTCAATACGAATTTGTATTTTAAGTCTCAGTGCATATTAAATTAAACAAAAGGAGAAATCAATCCTTAGACAAAGGATCTTTAGTTCATTGTGGTTGAACTTGCGCTTTTCCAAACTAACAAATTCTTGTTGTAAATCGCCCGAGTTTTATAGAAATTATATTACAATTTCAATAAAACACTGCAATAATTGAAGACAACGCCTGACGAGATTGAGATTGGGGCCATCTTCTTGAAAAATATCAGAAATCTAATATTAGAATCTCATCGACCAAACGGGTTGACCTGGATTCCCTCCACTTCCCATCCCATTCCCCCTTTCACCTTTCAACCTTTGGAGCACGCATGCGTGCTATATAAGCCCTGGACAGCCTCCCAATATTCCCAGTCTTCCTCCAGCATCCCGCCCCAACAGCTGCACAGCTGGTAATAATATAAAATATCTAGAATTCAACATATATGAAAAATATTAAATTCTTTTACAATTTCATTAACGATCCCTTTTGCCACATAGTCATCAGATTTTCCACAAAAAATATATCATATAAGTAGTGAATCGGTTTGAACAGGTATGTAATGCTTTTCTTTAATTACGAATAGACATTTAGAAGTAGTTTTAGTGCCATACATGTCCTTACTTCTATCTTCATTTTGACCTCTCGACCTTATTGTATAGATTTTCTTTGAGCATGCGCAGTACTTAGCGCAAATTTAAAAAGTAACGTCCAAATTTATCCTTGACGGGCTCTGATTTTCTGACCACATTACTGGGAGAAAATGCTTTCTGCCACTGTTATGAGCGGCGGATCCTTTTCACCAAAGAGGTTATAATTAACAAACCTTTTTTTCTTGTTTACAGAATAAGAGGCTAGCAATGTCCAAGCTAACTCTGGACGGCTTTTTTTCGTACTGCAAACAAATAGCAGAACACATCCAGTTGGTTCGTTCACATTCTAGTCGCCATTTTTGCCGCCATATTAGCCGCCATATTGATTTGCTACCCGCCATCTTGACCAGCTTTGCATGAGCTTTTTTACTTTTAATCCTAAAGTTTTAGATTATTTTATTGAAAGGTATCGAGTTGTGATTTTAAAATGATTAGAAACAAATAGAAATGCAACCTCACAGATATTTTAAAATCTGTGATTTTCCAAATTATTATTTCTTTTCCGTTCATTGTTTAATAATTCGACTCTCGGGTTATCGGTAATTTTCTATCTTTAACAAGTTAATATCTCGACACTAAAGAAGTTTGTTTATTTTTATAACGTAATAAAATGAACCACTATCAAGTGTTGCAATGCTTTCACCAAATTCTGCGAACTTGTATATAATATATAACCTCTAATACAAAAAAAGATTCAGTTATCACAAAAATAGTGTAACTTTTCATATTTCATACGTATTTGAGCGATAAAGCTTTGGGGAACAGGTTCTTGACAATCGTTTAATATGGAGTCATATAAAAATTGCTTGCAATACAAATGTGTATGTTTGTCTACAGGGCGACAGAATGGCATCACTATCCGGCATGGGCACACCAAAACTTACTTCAGGCGTTGGCAACCTGTATTATGACTGTAAGTAATAGTTTTTAGGAAATATTTTTTTTGTATAAAAAAACATATTTCAAGTTGTATTTAAAAGAATAACGAAAGGTTCTTATAGAGTAGTCTTAACACCTTGGTACTCTGAAATTTCAAGTCATATTGCTATTGCTTCGTATTAATATATATTTTTTAAATATATATATTTTGCTTTTAGGCAAGATTTAGGCGATAGATATCGGTTTTATTTTATTATTAAATTCGCAATATATATGAATAAATAAAGTTGATTTTTCAAAATTATCAGAAGGGACTCAAATTCGAGAAAAGCAACACATTTTTCTCGGTGTTTAATTTCCTTGTTGCGCCCTCCGACGGCATGCAGATAGCAGTGAAATTTGATACCACATCCGGTTTGAACATCCGGATACGCTCCGACATTAGGTTAGGTTAGGCCTTCTTGCTTTAGCTATTTAAAATAGTAAAAACCAATCCTATGGATAACACTAAGAACAATAATCGAAATATGGATTTAATACATTAGTATAATTATATGTAATAAAAAAGCAACCAAATTTCTTTTGTTTTTTAAAACACAAAGTCTGAGTTCAAGCGTCGAAGCACTTTAATAAACGCCGACCCTTGCACAGCACGCCCTACATCGGTAGTAATTAAACAAATGATTAAAAATATTAAAACATTGTTACGTGTCTCGTATTGTCGTATTACTGTGTGTTTTATAGCAGAAGAAATTAATATGTAATACTATAATATACACAACCATTTGGGTATGAGAAAAAGTGTCAGCAAGCTGGGTGACCAGAATGCTTTCTGACGCGCACGTGCAAACGAGACTGAGTATCTCACGAAGCTGTTTGGGTTTGTTACAACAGGATTTTTACAAATTTCGGGATCGATTCATAACTATAGACGAAACCTAACTTCACCATTGTGACCCGGAAACAAAAAACGGTCTATGACTTGGAAGAGACCTTCATCTCCAACTCCGAAGGCTGGGGGCTGGGCATCATGGGCTGTTTTTTGGTATTACTGGGACTTTGTACGCAGAACACATAACATAGTTGCGTGAGGATATACGCAAGCAACGGCGCGGCGTGGCGAACTAATTCACTTTCCGAGCGGCGTTATCCGTTGGCTTTGGCAGTGATGTGGGGTGGTCTCTCTGCATCTTCTACCGCATTTACCATGGAGAGTGTTCAGAGAGTTGTTCTGAATAATACTGCAACTAAGTTTCATCATCGGAAGTTGAGGCAGAATACGAAATTCTACAACTAACTACTAAGCGGTTTTTAAGGTAGTTTGCCGCTCACCACGGCTATGTGGAACCAGCTGCCCACTGAATTATTTTTGAACCCATTCGACTTAGGGTCCTTCAAGATAAGAACGTGCCAATTCCTTAAACGGCGGCTACGCACTTGCGAGCCTTCTGGCAATGAGTGTCCATGGGCGGCGATATCGGTTAACATTAGATGAGCATCCTGCCGCCTATTCTATAAAAAAAACTAAAGTTGTTTTGTTTCACCAAGATATCGCGCACAAATCTAAAATTGCGATGGCTGGCTTCAAAAAGCTGGCTTCGAATTGATGACATAACGTACTACTTTAATCATTTTTATTAAAATAATTCATAAATTTTAAAGTAGATTCATCAGTAATAAATCAGCATAAAGTAAAATCCCTTAATACCATAGACAAACAACCGCAATCTCGCGGAATGGTCGTAAAAAAACAATCACTGTCTATGCTCGATGGGGCAGGCGGGAAACGTAATCCCAAAATATATTACCATAGACTACACATAGACTGGGGTAGTTAAATTTTCCTTATGACCTTTCTGTAGACACAGAGCAGTGTTGGCCTAGTGGTTTGAGCGTGCGCTTTTCAACCCTGGGGTCGTGCGTTCGGATGACGGCTGTGCACCAATGGATTCTTCTTTCCATACGCATTTAACACTCTAACGCAACGAAAACAACACGCGGAAATCTGCCTGCTTCAGGGCCCAAAAATTGACAGGCTCAGAAGGCAGATTACCTACTTATCTATTAAATTGATAATTCGTTATCATTATTTTTGACTATGAAATTAATAGTAAAATTGTCTCATTCAAAAGGTATTGAATGTAATATTGGTTACAATATTTATGACAGACTCAATGTTTTTGTGTTACCCTTAGAGGAAAATCGTGAAAAGGGCGTAAAAATCTATTACTGCTGCTAAATCCACATCAGTCTATCATCCCGGATCAAACGAATGGGTATTTAAGACCGGCCTTATGCCTTCTGATGAGGGATAAGTCTACTCAGAAATATAACTAATTGTACTCGTATCAAATAGGATAAATTGTGAACATCGAGTTTGTATGGGCTCTAAAGAAATACTTTTTTCTACTTTTACTTTCTATTATCGTTATATAATATATTATTTATGAAGCCTCTGTCGATTCCTTCCAGTCATATTTTGTTGCTTTCGTTGAGAATATATGATTTAAAAAACTATTCAGAGAATTTAATTAAAATTCCGAATATATTTTGCTAACCCTAAGCGCAGCTGTTTCGTAAGCGAGCCTAATCGACCGCTCGAGGGCTGTGAGTGAAATTCCAGAAATACTTTGGGTATCTAAGCATAACTATTTGTTATGAGTCGGTATTTTAACAAACAGTATGTCTTATGCTTTGTACGTTATTGATGCGACGAGTTCGAGTTTCAGTTACATTAATTAAATCTGTTGATACAATATTTATCTTAATTCGACGAAAATGATATATTTTTATCTTGCTATCCTATATCCTAGCTACCTTCAGTATCGTCGATCGGAACTCCTTCACCGGTAAAAGCCTCCTCCAACTTTTTCTAAGAAAAGAAAGAAAGAAGAGAAAGAAAGCCACAGCCATAGTCAGCTATGGTTTTTTTCCTGCTACCGCTTCTTCGACTATCTCGAAATTCTACTAAGTGGGGCCTTAATACAGAATAGAAATAGGCACAAGAGATAATACGAAACTACTAACTACGAAAAATTTCAATAAGTTAATCTATATAACATAATAAATAATAGTTTTAAAAACTAGAACACACGCTTTTAAAGCACATCAAAATAAAAAGTGAAAAATAATTCCTAATTTAGGATGAAAATGGTAATGAACAAAAAATACCGGTATTATTGTGAAAAAGCGTGGGTTGCTCGATAGACGAAAAATATGGCACAGAGCGCCTCAGTCTCCAGTGCCTGACACACGATAGGAATCTTCACGATGTTTTCCTTCACCGTTCGAGCAAATGTTAAATGCGCATATAGAAAGAAAGTCCATTGGTGCATAGCCGGGGATCGAACCTACGACCTCAGGTAAGAGAGTTGCACGCTGAAGCCACTAGGCCAACACTGCTCAACAATCTATATAACATGGCAACATAAATATATATAAAAATTGCGCTAATTTGATATACCCTGAACAATGAACATCCCTGAGTGTTGTAATCCAAACCAAGTCACAATACAGCAATTTGACAAATTCAATCATATCCAAAAATCACAATACCGGTTAATTTCTTACAAAGTTCTCATTGGCATTCGGGCAGCGTGCACGGCGTGTGTTTGACAGCCGAGTGATAGTATTACGCGAGGATTATTCCGAGGGCCGCAAGACCCCTTATGGAGTAAGAGGGTTACACTTAGGATTGTGTGAAGTGAATTTTGTTGTACTCAGTGTTAATGTATGAATATGCTAACTGTGGGAAAGTGAATATAAAGATGTTTAAACTTTAAAGAGTTATTAAGAAAAAGCCTTGTTTTATGAAATTTTGCTACTACACACAGTCAGGTAACTCATATTTAAAAGCTGTGGTAGCTAAATTCAATGATGGCCGATTCTAGCGCAAGACAGGAAAAGGATTGATTCACTGGAGATGTGGTGTTGGAGAAAGATGCTTTGCATACCATGGACCGCTAAAAGAACCCGAACAAAGTGGAGATATCACTAGCAGGGCACAGGCGCCTTACAGTGTCACGACCTGCAGCAATGTAGAATACGACTCAGAAGAAGAGAAAACTCAAAATAGGTTTTTCTTTCTCCGCACGTATTAATTGCATTGGTATGGGTTTCGACTGCATACCGATAGCTTTGAGAGTCACCCGCTTACCTAAACTAGGTAAATTTTTATTTGTTATTGCTTCAGATGCACATAACACATATTGTACCGTACCTAATGTAACTTTCCATGGAGAAGAGTTTTTCTTCATAAAAGCCCTTTCAAGAAATGCATATGTTTAATTGTAATCTAAAAGGGAACATAAGAATTATTAAAGACTTGTGAATAAAACTAACGATGGCGTGAGCGTTGGTGACAATAATTTTCTGATTTATCCGGATTTGTAGGTTATGTAAACCAACAAAAAGTATCTATTAATTATCATATAAATACATCCCTTTGGCAAAACCAATCACGGTATATGATGGTAATATTTTTAAATAAAATTTAGTGAATGCCTACACAGCATAGTGCCAAATACAATTAGGCGATTATACAATTAAATACGAGTATGTAGGATAGCTGATATAGTATATCAAAAATGTGACCATAAAAACACATAATTTACGCTTACCCCAGCCTACACATTCCTGGACATAGGGTGGATATTAAAAGCAGTGACTTTTTAATCACAAGGGGCCATTCGACCCAGCGAACAGTGCCGGGTTGAAAAACGTATTGTTCCGGAACACAATGCGCTTTTTTCAAATTTGCATGCAAAGAAAATTTTAGATATACGACTAGAAAAATATTGTTCGGATTTCTGATGTCAATGGAGTTAACTGTAGGATTCCTTAAATTAAATAATTACCATTAAATATTGGATTTCTACACGCTTTAATGTTTGGTAAACCCCACTAAAAAGTCGTTACCTTTGAAATTTGTTATCTAGATCATAACAGAAAACCTGACTTTCCCCTCTGATAGTTAAAAGAGCAGTGTTGGCCTAGTGGCTTCAGCAGGCGACTCTCATCCCTGAGTAGGTTCGAACTCCGGCTGTGCATCAATGGATTGTATTTCTATCTGCGCATTTTATATTCGCTCAAACGGTGAAGGAAAACATCGTGAGGGAACCGGCTTGCATTAGACCCAAACAGTCGTGTGTCAGGCACAGGAGGCTGATCACCTCCTTGCCTCTTAGATTGACAAATGATCATGAAACAGATACAGAAATCTTAGGCCCCGACCTCATAAGAGCCACTGGATTGTTTTTTATTTATAGTTAAAATAAAATACAAAATACCTACATTATCCTAATTGGATCAGCAGTACTTTTTCTTAATCATATGATTAGAACTTTCAATATCATGAAACTATTGTTCCAGCGATCCTTCCGTATCGCGAAGACGCCAGCCCACAGACACGAGAGTTCTTAGCGCGAGTGGTGGACGTACTTCTCGATTACATACAGCAAGTTAATGACAGGAACGAAAAGGTATAGCATTGAATTCTTCTTACGTTACGTGGGATAGAATTGGAAGCCTATGATTTGCAGATGTATGATCGCAGATTACTTTACTGTAGAATTCTTCACTGACAATTAAGCATTAATATTTCGCTCAACCAGATCCTGGAATTCAAAATGCCGGAGGAGATGCAAAAGATGGTGGATCTACAACTGCCGGAAAATCCACTGCCTCTCAAGCAACTGCTGGAAGACTGCAAGATCACCCTGAAGCATCAAGTCAAAACTGGTAAGTCTTCATTTATTTCTAAAAAATATATTCTTTATTTATTTGTAAATACAATAGATAAGAGCTAATTAGATTATTTACAATCTTAGCTTACATAATAATAATAATTATTTAAAAATGTATGAACAGAAAACCAAAATAAATATAAAAAGCTTGGTTTCTGTGGTTTGGTACCTTAATGCTGGCCTCGTTAAGCAATGAAAGCACCAGCTCTGGGGTCTCTGGTACTGTCTGTCAGGCGCCAACTTAAATCTTTTATTATTAGCACCTGTGCACTTGTACCTGTAGGGTCTCTACTCCATCGGAAACAAAATCAAAGTTAGAGATTTTTTCTAAAAATAAATTTATTCCAAATTCTTATAGGGGTTAATACCCTTAAGTAAGAAGACAATGTATTGTTAAGATTACTGTTATCTCTAGCAGTGTTGATCTAGTGCTTTAGACCAGGAGTTGAAAGCACTCTTGACCGCTGCAGTATTATTTGTTTATAAAATACAGTAGGTACTCACATGAAAATGTTTTCGACATTAGCGCGGCCAAAGCAATTTCTTGGTTATATGTTAGGCTATGTTATAGATTCATACTGTTCGAATTAGCCAAAGAAAGCCCTTGAATCGATATACTAACGTGAACAATCGCGTTATAAAGGACTTTAGGACTGTTCTTATTTCGGTATAGAAATATATTTGAGTTAAAGCATCCTCTCGTAATCTTGGAATCATTTCGCGTGGCTGCAACAGGAGCAAGTCGGGGCAATCATTCCGATACATTTGTACATTTAATTGAATTGTTTGCTAGAGGGTCGCCCGATGTAGGGGCTCAATGTGTCCATCAAATGCGATTTAGTGTCTGCCTCAACATGTTTTATTGCGAGAATAAGAGAGTTTTATCTTGTATAAGAAAGATTTTTTTCGAAAACCTTTTTTTCACTAATTATAAAACGATTTAGGAAAATTTATTAACATTACACATGATCCAACAGACCGATTAATGGATATTTTGTTTGGTATTGTTTCGAAATTAATGTATGAATTTAAACGTATGTATTGTTATATGTTTCAAGTGCCGTACACATATATAAAGTCTCCAAAAACAAAGTACATCCTCCAAGTTACAGTCTCCATATAATAAACATACTGCGTTATCCTCCAAAGTGTAGTGTTCTATGTTCTAAGATTCCATCGTATAGATATCTAGAGTACCATTAAGCAGCTCCGACATCGTTCGTGCTTTTAAAACTCATCAAACGCCAGACACCCGCACCCCGTATTCGCTCGACGAAGCAAATGATTTGACAATGCAAGGGACGCATGGGTTCTTTTGTAGAAGAACTCTTCAATGTTCTTTATGTTTTAAAGTTTTTTCTATAAGGATTAGGAGATTGGAATAATAATCCATCCAACACGTTAAATACACTATTACCTTCTTAACTTCTTGTGTTACTTCTAAAATTCAAAAGATCTCGTTGACAGAAGTTTATCAGCTTGCAATAATATTGATAAGTTGTTAAAGAATGCCGTATGGAATCAGAATCACGTTTTAAAGTGAAATTGATTAAAACTCATGAATTTCTTGAAGCTTAGCCGTTTTTTAGATTACATTAAGAATAAAGTCCTTGCGTTCTCAGTGTCTGTAGCGAGGGACATATAAACTTATCAATTAATAGCAAAGTTGGCTAATTAATTATCGGCGTGTGCCGGGGCTCACGGGGTGCCCCTCAAATAAAAACAATGGCTAAGCCGCTGTAAAAGCCACCTGATTTAGTGGCTAAAGTGCCCTTATATTACGCAAATCATTGGATTATGGAAATGTTTGGTAGCTATGATTTATGGGTATTTTGAGACTGAATATAAATCCATAAGTTTGTAAGTACATCACCACGTTTAATTTCACTAACAAACAAGTCATTTTCAAGTCATTTTAAGAATATTTTATGTGTCAAACAAACGCTTAGGTAAAAATAAAAAGGCGTTGGATTTTTATTTTTTAACCATATACATAATATATTAATGATTTATATGTATCATTAGTATTGATTTATATGATTTATATTATATGTTTTTTCAATCACGCTTTCTTGTTAACAATGCTTTCTGTGATATCGTACAGTGCAATACTTTTTTTTTTTATATTATGGCAATACTTTTAACTTTATGCCAGTTTCAAGTAAAAGTGCAATACTTTAGTCCAGTGAAAATCAAAATCACAGTTACCTATCTGCATTCTATAGTTGATAGATCCCCTGTCCCACACAGATCAGGATTATGGATCGTTTCAAGCCATTGTGTGCAGATAACAGCGTCTCTCGCATTGTTGTGGAGATTTTATATTACCCAATTTTCAATACGCACTAAAAAATTTACCAACCTATTTCTTGAGATTGTCGGGTAGACGCGTGTAGGTGATTTTTATAGATATAATATATATGTATATGACATAATTTTAACATCATCATCACTGTGAAAAGATTAGGTTTTAGCGGAATGATATTGGTCGTGTTCATCGGATAAGTCAATATTTTTTTCTTCAAATTGAAGAATTCAATTGACCCCTTAACTGGAAATTATCATTTTATTATCTTAAAACGGGTTTTTGATGTTATCAAATGATAATTTATTACATTAAAAAACTAACACAGTTCCAAAGTTCCGCGACCTTAACAGCTTGCATTTATTCCGATGAAATACATTTTAAAGTGTGTGATCTCGAATAATTTGTTATTTACTTTTGACCTATGCTCAATTTAAATTATATGCAATTGTTAATACAGCTCGATTTGGAGGGTAAGGAACCTTTTATTATTTTAATGATAATTATATAATTAGCATTTTCGGTAGTAAATTAAAAGGTGTAAAAACATTCACAAATTTTTGACTCAATATTAATTTTTGGAAAAATTCTTTGTTTTGTTAAATATGCAGTGCAAACCCTTTAATCCAATACAAATAAATCTATTGTTAGGAAAGCAAACAAAAACGGATCGCGGCCACAATGACGACTGATTGCTGTCAGTTGTCACTTTGAGGAGCACGTGCCGCGGGGAAATTATAACCTCAAAGTCACCCCTTAGCTGCGTACCACCATTTTCCCTTAGCTAACTGTATACTTTTTGTTTGTATAGAAAAATACCTTCTGTTTTCAAAAACTTAAAACTTAATTAAAAAAACCCTTTCAATGGTTTTGAATTACCATAACAACAACGTTTAGTAGTGGGCAGTAAATTTACCTATATTAAATTACGAAATCATATTTTATGTAAAAAAAATGTATCAACTTTATTTATGGACAATAGTTTTGCGTGGCTTAAGAAGTCGTAACTATTATTTTTGGTTGACTGTATACACAGTTTGGACTCTTGGGGGTTTGCAAGGAGAGATAAGTAGGCTTCATGTTTGAGGGTGCTTGCCGCTCCGATGTTTTATCTGTCCATTATTTATAATCTGTGGTGATGACATTATCAATAGGCTGTAGTTGAAAAAATGACAGAAAAATAGGGTTTGTCGAAGTTGATAGAAGCCCTCAAGTTACCCTGAGAGTCAGAATGTTTCAGTATCAGTTTCAAAATATTATTTATACATGTTTAACAAGATTTTCTGGAATTATTCATGTACTTATTTCATAAAATGATTATAATATTACCCGTGAATATTACACTAGCGTCAAAAATTTGTGGATCTTTTTAGTCCTTACAATAAAAAACGATTATCTTAAAACTTTAATTTACTATCAATAAATAATACTAATTATATAATTGTAATTAAAACAATAAAAGGTTCCTCACCCTCCAAAGCGAGCTGTATAAACAAATCATGCAAGTAATTTGGGCAAATAGCATCGTGAGTGCTGCCCTCTGAAATACAGATTAAGCCAGAATTACACCGCACCTGACTGCACAAGAATTAATTCTGGCCCCATCTGGATTTCGAGGGGCTTATATTAAATTCCTAGTGATGTATTAATATTATTTTTACTCTGGCAGCCCTTGGAGGGATCGTTTAAAGGAATGTAGTCTGTAAATCCTTGAGGTAGAGACCTCTTTCTCCCGAATGACACTTCATAGATAAACTAAATGTTTGGATATATTTGGAGTATCTAAAATTAATGTTCTTCTTGAAATCTATCAACTATCGGATTCACGTATATACAACTATTGATTGACCTTTATCAAAAAGATAATACTGGTTTCTATTATCCATAAAAAACTGAACAATTTATTTTAGTTACATGTATTATTAGTTAATATTTCAGATTGAAAGGTGTAGTGTGTTAACCTTACATATAATTTTTTGCATATTATATACATACTTATATATAAACACTTTCATTTTTCACGAATGAGATGTATAAATGAAAATCCTAGTTTTTTCGCAAAGGCGAATGAAACGTAAAATTATGATAGCTTTTTCAATAAAAGTAATCTTCCAATCTAAACGAGGCACTATCTGCCGGATATTAAGTAACGCCGCGCGCCATAACTAGCTTATGATAAAAAGTGCAAAGGGTCGTATGAACCCCGGTCGTCCCGTGGGGCGGTTTATCACGCGCCGCAGATGGGGGTTGACAAACAAAATGAAATCGAAATCAGTGGGATTCAAAATTAGCGTATTGTTGATGTTTGAACATCATTTGAATATCATTTTAACCATATTGTCGTAAATTGAGGGGCACTTACTAAGAAAATACCATTTTCCAAAATCTACATTTCGGTCACACTATTGTCGCTCTGACAATAACAGACGTGGTAACAGATTTTAAAAAGTTAAAGTGGAATTGGGCCGGTCACATTACCAGCGTATGTGATGGAATGGGTATTTGGAATGGCTAACTGAGAAGAAAAAAGAGAGGACGGTTACTAGAAACCTGGGATGATGGAATAAAAGGGGTAGCGGGATTGGAAAATAGTAGCGAGAATGAGAGACAAGTGGAAGAATTTGGAGGAGGCTTTCAGTCCGTCAGAGGTCATGTTAAACATGGACTTAATGTAATCCTGATAATGTAGTACTCGAATACAGGCTATTTTTATTTTATTTTGTCAGTGTTGTAATGAGATAGTAAGTCTTCTGTATATGTTATCAAAATGTATCGTTTAAAGAAAACAATGCCTCATTTCTCTTTTTCGGAAATAGTGTGACCGATATCATCTATCCGTTTAACGTAGCGTGCTATTGCATCCGGTACACATCCGGGCGCCGCGATTTCCGGTTTGTGTGAGCTGAGATGTATTTTTAGATGTTAAACTGATGGCAGTGATCAAAGTGCTTATAACTTAGTAAGATTCACAAAAAAAGACCTCTAGGTCAAAAAGGGCAATGATGGCAAAACCTCGGCATTTTCTGATAAATTAACATTATGACTGTCTGATCACGTATTAGCTAGTAGCTACTCATTTGCTCTTTAAAACCACGGGTAAAGTCGTGGGGTATATCCAATCTTTACTATTGTTATAGATATAGCTAGCTAACTCTACTACGAATATTTAGTAAATACTTCGTTAGTCAGTTAACAAATACATTTAACCCTTTTATCTTGGATGTTATTATTTATATATTTATTAAACTTCACTACATCATATACATATAAAGCTATATCTGCAGTATATGTTACAAGCTACAGTCTTGGTTTTAATTCTAAATAAAAAATGTTATGTCAATGAAATTTGTTTTTAGGACACCCACACTTCTTCAACCAGCTGTCATGTGGCCTGGACATAATCTCCCTCGCTGGAGAGTGGCTGACGGCCGCCGCCAATACCAACATGTTCACTTACGAGATTGCACCTATTTTCATTCTCATGGAAAACGTGGTCCTCGAGAAAATGAGGAGCATGATCGGCTGGAAGTCCGGCGACTCTATTCTCGCTCCAGGTACAGAAACAGTTATATATTTGACGTTGCAACTAAATGCTTGAACAAAATATATAATATAAAAATAATTACTGTCTTAGGTGGCTCCGTGTCCAACCTGTACGCATTTTTAGCGGCCCGTCACCACAAGTTTCCTCAATACAAAGAGAAGGGACTGTCCAGCATTCCCGGACAACTAGTCATGTTTACTAGCGATCAGGTAAAGTCGTTTTTTAGGTATATCATATTTATATTTATATCAGAAACATTTGCCTTTTATTTTCATTATGTTTTGAGTTTTTGAGTATTTAAAAGTATTAAACTTTTACCTGGCCTGGCCTGGATTCATGTCACCGATTATATTACTAATGAATGAGTAACAAAAAATGCAAAATTTACTTTTTCATCAGTGCCACTACTCGGTGAAGTCCTGTGCGTCTGTGGGCGGTTTAGGCACGGACTACTGCATCTGCGTTCCGTCCGACGAACACGGCCGCATGATAGCGTCTGAACTTGAAAGACTTGTGAGAAAACATCGCGATCAAGGACATGTGAGTAAAGACAGAAAACCTTTATTTATCATTACCTATTCCTAACATAAATTACACACAATTAAACTAAACATATAGCAACAGATGGAATACAAAAAATAAAATGAAAATATTCTTCAAATATATAATAATGAAAGGAAAAATCAGCAAAAAATATTTAATACGTAATACCTAATTATATATAAACAGTACCTGTATACTTGGCATGGGCACTTCCTGCTGTCGCCTTGTGCCTATCACATTAACATTGTAAACCAATAATTATAATATTATTGTAATGAATGTCGACGCTTCGGTGGACGGAAAAATTGTGACTGATTTATGTTCCAACGTTCCATTTTATTTACTTTATATAAATAAATAAACAAAAATTGTAACATACTATTGTATTATATCTGTAAATAAGTTATTCAGCATTGTATTAATTTAAGAAACTAAATCCTTACTAACATCAATTTAATACTGAAATTTCAATTTACATTTACCAGCAAATTAACTCTGTCCAGACAAAACAAGTAAAATAAAATCTGAACTCAGTAGTTAATTGCAGATTTTGTAACATAAATAAAAGTAAGCATATTTTGTTGTATTTGCTCTAAAATATAAGCTTCTTGGAACAGGTACCATTCTTCGTGAACGCGACCTCCGGCACCACAGTGCTGGGTGCCTTCGACCCTCTCACAGACATCGCTGACATTTGCCAGAAATACGACATGTGGATGCACGTTGATGTAAGATATTGTTTATTTGAATACAAGAAATATACTTACAACATAATTGTGTGCATAAACCATTATAGTATATACTTTCGATGATGTATATAGAAACTACGTTATATAAAATTCCAAAGTTATATACAGGGTGGCCAAAAAGTCGTGGATCAAACGCAAATAGGGGATAGATGAGGTCATCAGCGGCAAAAAATTGTTCTACGGGAGGTCTCTAAGGTCACCCCCTGCAGAGTTATGATTTATTTTGGTTTTTATATGAAAATTGACTTTTTTTACTAATTCTTCTTAAAATTCGAAAATATCTACATCCTGTATCTTTCTCATAATATTCACTAGATTGGTACTGATGAGTTCTTGCGTTAGACAAACTATTTATAGTTGTTTATTGAGTGTAGTCAAGATAATATTAAGTGATACGATATAACATTTTTTCAAATCATAAATTTTTCTTTACTTTGGACCCCACTGTGAAAAAAAATTACTCCACCGAAAAGTGTCCCTGTACTACAAGTTTTGGCGAATGTAATAGGGATTCTGAAAAGGTATTACACGTGGCCATGAGTCGCTCTAATATCTTTCTAGGAAGAATTACAAACAACGATTGTGAAATAATAATTGTATTAAAACAATTATTTCTCAATGGTTGTTTGTAGGAAACAAAATATTTTACAATAAAATATGCTCAAAATTCCTGACTCTGACCATAATACTTAATCTGCACCGTCTAATCAAATTCCTACGTAACCCTCCAGCCATCTGTCCAATTTTTTGAATCTAGTCCGATTCACACAGTACTGGTCACAGGTAGGTAAATAATCTATCATAAGTCCGAATCGTTGTTGTTTTTTCGTCCTAGAAAGATATTAGAGCAACTCATGGCCATGTGTAATACCTTTTCAGAATCCATATTAAATGCGCCAAAACTTGTAATACAGGGTCACTTTTCGGTAGAGTAATTTTTTTTCACAGTGGGGTCCGAAGTAAACAAAAAGTTTTGATTTGAAAAAAAATTATATCGTATAACTTAATATTATCTTCAATACACTCAATAAACAACTATAAATAGTTTGTGGTAAACAAGAACTCATCAGTACCAATCTAGTGTATATTATGAAAAAGATACAGGATGTAGATTTTATCGAATTTTAATAAGAATTAGTAAAAAAAAGTCAATTTTCTTATAAAACGCAAAATAAATCATAACTCTGCAGGGGTTGACCTTAGAGACCTCCCGTAGAACAATTTTTTGCCGCTGATGACCTCATCTATCCCCTATTTGCGTTTGATCCACGACTTTTTGGCCACCCTGTATAAATATAGAGCAGCGTTGGCCTAGTGGCTTCAGTGTGTGACTCGCATCCCTGAGGTCATAGGTTCGATCACCGGCTGTGCATCAATTGACTTTCTATGTGCGCATTTAACATTGAATTAAACAAGGAAACAATCGTAAGGAAACCGGCTTGCCTTAGACCCAAAAAGTCGACGGCTTATATTAGGCACAGGAGGTAGATCACCTACTTGCCTATAAGATTGACATATGATGATGATACAGATATCTGAGGCCCTGACCTAAAAAGGTTGTAGTGCTACTGATTTTTTATATTTTTTTTAAATATTAATACATTTTAGCCTGTGATGAATCAAAGTACAATGAATTATATAAGTTTAACAATGAACATCATCTATACGTAATGATTAACTTACTTTATATTTCGCATTAAGGCGGCCTGGGGTGGCGGTCTTCTCTTCTCCAAAAAGTATCGGCATCCACGACTCACTGGCATCGAAAGGTAATGTACCATACATAATCATTTTATAATAAGACTTTGAAACATTAATATATGACAGAAAGGTATTCATGGATTTATTTATTTTTAGTTTTTAGGATTACATATATCATGGATATATTATGACAACTTTTTATCTACATGTATACTTTTATTATTAACTATTTCGTAAGGTTTGATACGATAATATCGAAACCAAAATGAGTGTGTTTTCCGAAGGCAAAATACAAAACCAGCCGAACACATTTATTGAATATTACAAGAATGAAAATGCCCAAAGTGTAGGTAAACATTTACCAAAATTCCGCCCAAGCTTCCCTTTCATATTCCAGAAGAGAAATTTCCCTATCGGCAGTATTAATTACGTGTTCAGCGTCACTCGGCTCGCCGCACACGCCCGCCGCATTTAGGCCTCAGCAATGATTGATGGCAACTAATGCTGCCACAATTAATACTCTTTGATTCCTGGATTTTCTCTCTTGTCCTTAAAGGCTCATGTAACAAACAATCCTAGCCCGCGCCTGTAATATTATATGTACGTTTATAAAAACATAAATATATTTCTAAATCGCAGTGACTGTCACAATTTAAACACAAGTAGTAGGAATATACGTAGACTTGCTTTTCCAGCTTTCAGACTTCATAAAACTGCTCACTCATTTAAGGCGTACTCAGATATATAACAAAATTCCAGATCATGTAACCAAACTTCCGCTACATAAGTTTAAACTTTATATAAAGGAAACCCTAATAAGAAAAGGATATTACACCGTTCATGAAGACATAGATGATAACAATGTGTGGGCACTAATGCCGCTATAAAATAGTGAGATGGCGTAAACTTACATGCATAAGTGTACAAATTGTACCTAGACGAATAAATGACTTTTGAATTTTTTAACTTTGAATAGATAAGAAAGATCACTTAGTGAATAAAGTCTATAAATAGTGACTTTATTCTAAATATAAATTACAGAATTGTTGTTTCGCGGATGTAGTTAAAATGGTAGTAATTTAATTATCTTGTTACGATAAGATATGGCCAATGAAAAAGCTACATCTTCAGATATATATATGCTGTAAAATACATATGTACGTACTGTACATCAGCAAATTTTTTATTAGTCTCACGTGTTCCAATATGTGAACGAATGTCTGAGATCAATTCGTCTAAAGGTTTATTTAAATATAGAGTATCCAAAATTATAAAAGCCAGAGCCAGAAGCTCCGCAATCAATTAAAGCTCCCTCCAGTAAAAAACAAAGTGCGTTCCAAAACACTCCAGCCCATTTATCAAACGCTGTTCCGCCTACACTTACACCAACACGTAATATTTTATCCTCTAAAAGTCGGATATTCAATTACAATTTTAGTTTAAATATAAATAACCTTTAAAAATCCTAATATACTTAACAGGATTAAAATAATGTTATTAAATTATCTAAGCTATCAATGGATAGCAGATCCAATTCTGCAGTGATTATTTACAAAAAAAATAAAACGTTGGTAGTAGACATTTATAGAACAGTAGCATCCTCCTAGATAGCATCAAATTTCATCTTGGAAACTTCATAAAGAGCCATAATTTAAATTGAACCAAGATATCTTGGTAGCTCAGCGGTGTAACACGCGGTCCAGGCATGAGGGTCTCCGACGTAAGTAGGGATTAAGAGTAAACCGTGCGCCGCTGCAACTGTGTCAATATTAGATACATTCACTCTGACACTTTCACACTAAGCAGTTTACACTTAAATGGAAATTTTATTATACACCCAAGTGCCTAAAGGCGAATTTAGGTTCCACAATACTAATTCGTCTTATTAAGTAATGTATTATAAAGCAGTTAGTGCTTATATTAACTTTCATAACTACTAAAATTATATAGGCTTAATAAGTTCTAATACCACATGCCTAGTAAGAAACGTTAAACCATATAAGTAAGTTCTACGATATCGCTACGATAGGGCTACGAAAAAGCTACGGGATGCAAATAGTTGTTCTACGAAAATATTATTATTGTTATTTTATAAGTTAGGTTATAGCAACGCAAGTAAGTTATTTGTATTTTAGGTTTGCAATTGAACAATAAAGGTGTATTTAAATTTTGTTTTCTTTATTTTAATGTTTTATAGTACTTATGAGAATATATTGTGGTCTCTCTTAAAATTATTTGTAATAAAAAACAATGTTAGCAGTAAAGTAACTTTTTCTCGATAAGAACTTAGCAATATCATAGTAAAATTCAAAAATATAATTTTTATTCACAGAGCTGACTCAGTGACATGGAATCCTCATAAGCTGATGGGAACACTCTTACAATGCTCTACCGTGCATTTCAAGTATGAGGCAAGTACTTTTGCTTTCTTTCACAATAAATAATTCTAATAGTGATTTTTTTTTAATTTTTATTAATTAAATCAGTTAAAGACTACTATTTTTAAGTGTTTACTAGTATTTAGCAAAAGCTAAAGGTTTATTATATATTAAGCTAACTAGCTTTTAAAAATACTATCGTTTTTAGCGATACGCCAACGGGTTATGCCTGTTATGATATGATAAGCAAAACCAACATATTAATATTCACTAACGTTCATCTGTTTAAACTAAGGGTTAAGTGACATTTATTGTCCGTCTATGAATAATTTATTTTAAAAAATTACTATAAAGAATAGCTAGAAAGAAAGTTCTTTAAAAATAAACTATCTTCTCAGTACTATATTTTGCAGATATGTCATTAATATATGTACAGGAGCTACCTAAGATTAAATAACAATAATGATTTCCTTTGTTTACACGGCTTATAAAGAATTTAAAGAAAGTACGATTTCGACTGATATTTGGAATTCAGCGCTGAGTGATCTGAAACCATGCAAACGCAAACGTATGTAAAACGTCACCACAGTTTATTATTATTGAATTAAACAACTTAGAATTTAATTGATCTAGTAAAGAGAATCCAGTAGCAGTATCTTTTAAAAGAGTATCTAATAAAATTGACATGATGGAGCATTTTCCGCGCTATTTCTCATGTCAACCCAATACGGCTTCATAATATATTCTAAGCCACGCCCTTCGCCATCACTTTTCGGTCTAGTGATGTGATTTGTTCAATATCGATACATTAAAAATTATAATTCAGACCTAAATGAATAGTGGATATAAAGTCCATATGAGAGGAAAATTTTATTGCGATTTAAAGTTAATCATAAATTTTGTTTGAGTGAGCAGAGTGTTGGCCTAGTAGCTGTACCAAAGGACTTTTTTCTATGTGCGCACTTAACATTCGCTCGAACAGTGAAAGAAAACATTATGAGGAACCCTTGCCTTAGACTCGGCGTGTGTCAGGCACAGGAGGCTGATTACCTACTTCCCTATTAGATTGACAAATAAATTATTATAAAACAGCTACAGAAATCTGAGGCCCAGACCTAAGAAGGTTGTAAGGTTGTTGTTGTTGCGCCACGATTTTTTTTTTTATAAATTATATTTTATTTTGTAAATTACAATTGATGTAAATACATTATAATGTCAATCAAACAATTGAAATTCCATCGTCTTATTTTTTATAATCCTCAATACTTTTGAATAGAGACCTGTCAAAACCTTCGACACTGTTATCTGCAACTAATATCGACAACACTAACCCGTCACGTGCTACTTTTAATTAAATTCGTCTGTCGACACTTGGAAACATATGTTGCCAATTGCAGACCCTTTCTTTCCAAAATACAAAGGAAATCCAGTCTTATGGTCATGGCAATTCAATTCATATTGTTTTGTAAAACTTTAACACGACGCGGTTACACGTAAATCGCTGGTATTTCGTTCGTAATAAGGCTTTAAATTGAAAAAATTATCGCAATTCATAGCCTCCAAAACCTGACACTATCAAGTTTTAATTTCCTTTGACGAAACTTGCGTTCGACCTACGAAATCTCATAGCAATTTTTGTTTGAAAATGGTAAAGCTATATATATTCTTTATAACAAGGGGATATGGTTCATTATTGAGTGCAAACTGAATTTATTGCATAAAGGTTCCTCTATATTGTTGGCTGTTGATGTCATTTTCATGCTATTCAACTTATAGTTTATGTGGCTGATAGCATGTGGGGGAGATTCCTAATGTTATCTATTCAAGTATTAAACATTTTTATTACACTACTTTTACTTAAAAAAACTAACTAATGACAGCTACATTAATCCCAGATGTTGAAGTGTCTTAAAAGAGGTGTATCATAGGCTTAAAATTTAGAGTATAAATTATAATTCGTAATTCGTCCATTATCGCATACTCAGGGCATCCTGCTAAGCTGCAATGCAATGTCCGCTGAATACCTGTTCATGACCGACAAGATCTACGATCCGCGTTTCGACACCGGCGATAAGGTCATTCAGTGTGGACGCCACAACGACATCTTCAAGCTGTGGCTGCAGTGGAGGGGAAAGGTACACTATAATGATATATATCACATATTTTTGTTCTGACGTATTTATAGGAGATTGTTTTTACCCAATAACCATTGTATGTATTGATATACAATACTTTGTAACAGGGACACAATGATATTTGTTATTTTCATAAAAAGCCTTACAGTTGACTAATAGTTACAACGTTATATACTCGCAAAGTAATTTTTTGCGAGAAAAAGAAATGCCAGGTAATATTATCTAGCGATGTTTCCTGCATTTATTAGATTTTAACAACACAGGTACTAAAGACCAGGTTTAATCTTCGTTAGTTCTATATATTAATATAGACTACTTTATTTCTTAATTTATGCTGTATTTCTAGCAAATTTATTGATGTGTAATATAAGAAGTATTATTTTTTATTACAAAGGGAACATCCGGTTTTGAACGGCTAATGGACCGTCTGATGGAGTTATCCGAGTACATGGTTCGGAGGATCAGGGAGCAGAGTGACAAGTTCCACCTCATTTTGGAACCGGAAATGGTTAACGTTAGCTTCTGGTACCTGCCAAAGCAGCTGCGAGGTATCCCTCATGACCAACAAAAGGAAATAAAACTTGGAAAGGTAATCATTTTAAATATCTGATTCACTTACACGAGGACATACTTAAAAAGTATTCTTACTTTGTTAAAAAGTTTTCTAAGCACTTTCTTCATTTGGCTACACTGTAGGTATGCGCCAAGCTGAAGGGGCGTATGATGCAAGCTGGCACCATCATGGTGGGATATCAACCAGACGATCGCCGTCCCAACTTCTTCAGGAACATCATCTCTTCCGCCGCAGTCACTGAGAAGGACGTCGACTTCCTTCTCTCTGAAATGGACCGACTTGGTCACGATATAATCGTGGATTAAATTTAACCAAAACGTATGAGCAAGTTCTTTGGCCTTTTAGTTTTTTTACTATTTTAAAACTCAGGTCATGAACGTAGTAAGAAATGTAGTTATATCTTTTTATGATTGTTAATACGTTTATATTTTATCTTTGGTTAGTGATAAACAACATTTTTAAAAACAATGAGATTATTTTACTAAGTCTGTGATTTAATTTTAATAACTTACTAAAGCCGTTGCAAGAAATCTGTTGCAAGTTAGAAACATGGTTACTAAAGTTTATTTAGCTGTAAAAATGTAATTATACGCTGTTTAAATTATAATTAATGTTCCAAAGATCTAGGTGTGAAATATATTACAGTAGTTGTAGATTTCTCAATGCAACGATTGCTTTGAAGTCTTCTATTTAAAAGAATTTAAATGTATGAAATTGTACCGTCTATTAAATGTTTATCTATTCTGTTGTATTGACAATGAAAGTATATCTAGAAATTTGAAATAATATGAATTAATATTTAATAACTATATATAATTAAATAAATACTTAGCTATTTAAAAACTGCTCTTTTGGACATTCATGAAATGCGACTATCCGTAGCTTAAGACGAAGACCGTAGCACATAATGGAAGCCGCGCTACGGCGCTACTAATGCCATCTAGTCGGATTAACTGGAACTTTTTGGATCAATTTGGTACAGAAATAGAAACCGATAAGTGTATTACCCCAATTTTAGACCAAAAGGGTAAATTGACAAAAACGCTGAGATTCAGTAAAAATTATAGTGAATAAATTTAATTATATTACTTGGGTTAGTAAATGAAAGGAAGAAAGGACAGCAAGGTTAGTTAATAAAGTCCGTTTAAAATATCATGGTTCTGGTGAGCTGAGTTTTTTAAATAATTAATAATAAAAATGTAGGTGTGGTAATCTTAATCGGATTATCTAATTACTAATATAGTAAGCAGATATATGGAACATATCTCCCGTTTTGCCAATTAAGTATTTGTCAAGTAAGGAAATCAAAGTATTCTGTAAATTATATTAGACGATTTTTAAACAGTTCTTCAATTCTATTCTATGTATATTTTTGTATACTCTCGTTAATATATTTAGTAATTGTCGTAACTTTTATAAAACTTTTTTCTAAAACATTTCTTTCAAATATGTTGTATTTATTTTTAAGTTTTAGACTTAAAATATTTAACTTCATTAGCATAAAATAAGTGTAATTTAAGTGTATATTACTGACGATGTGACGATGACAATAGAAAATGTAGAATAGGAAATCTTGGGCTTCCCATATTTGTAATAAATTTGGAACAAGATATGTGGAGATTATATACTGTGTGTCAAATTATAAAATGATAAATGTAAATATGTAGAATGCGTTAGTTTTAGATCAGTTTTTTGAAGGACCGGTTTTTCGATTGTACCTAGTTATTTTTTTCTAAAATTCAAACAGCTTATAGATAGAATTTACTTTTTTGGAATTGACATATTTTAGAAACAATGCATTCAAAATGCTTCTGCTTGTCCTAATTCTTAAAAATCTAGGTGTTAATGATGAATACGGTAATGTTTAGAATAAGCCCCTATCACTGTTAGCGGCGAATATATTTTCAATGTCAATATAGCATAATGTTGTCTTCCTTGTTCGTAAATGTCAAAATTACCTACGACGCGCTACTTTGGAATTAAGGGACTATTTTTTGACAACTTCTTCTCTTCAAGTCTTCGAGATATTTATAAACTACTTTTCGGACAGATTCTATTACATAAAACACTAGTCAAAATTTAAATTGAAGAGTCGTTGATAAAACGGCATGGTGCACCTAACGCCATCTAGTAGCGACGAACAACATTAAGCGCATCTCTTCATAATTCCATAAAAATAAATTTATTCAGCGGTCGTTGGTAATTTTGGTGAATATATGTTGAGTGTTGAAATATTTAGTATAGTTGCTATATACCCAACTCGTCGAGTTTTTGATCACTTATAACATAATTAGAGAAATATTATTGTTGCTGAATGTAAACCTGTATAACCCAATAAATGGTATTGTTAGTTCAAACGCGTTTTATTTGTGAGAGGTTTTTCGAGCGATCGACACATAGGAGTAAATAAAACACACTTTTAGCAAAATGAATGGCACATTTATATTTAATTATAATTATTCCTTTTATAATAAGAGCTTTCTTGTATTTATATTCATTTGAACAGTGGGAGGGGGACGTCTACGCGAGGCGATAACAAAGAGCAGCCTCGATTACACAATCGCCAGGATTTGTAACAGAACAGAAGGAAAACAACTCCAGTGCCTCTTAACCTGAGCATATTCCAATAAATTACTGGTATTTTGGACGAAATCGACGTCAAACGCAAAATCGTGCCGTCTCCTTTTTACCATCGTAGATTAGATTATCAGAGCGAGACGCGACGTTTTGCGCTTCACCTCGATTTCGCGTAGACCCTACGGACAACAAAATTAATAATAAAAAAAAAACTTAAAATTAACGCTAAATGGAAGAAGTCAACTAAGCTAGACAGCGGTCATAAAGTGACTTAAACGCTAAGAAATACTAAAAAAATATTTTGAACTTTCCAATAATCAATCATCCGAGTCGGCCATTTTGATCGAACCCTCGGTTTCACCAAAATGGCGGTTTAACTTATCTCTATATAATACAAGTTTTAGGGCGGGGAATCGAGGATAACTACCGAATTCGTACCTCACGCGTAGCGAACTACTAATTTGGTACGAATCGTAGTCAACCGTGTGGGAGAGCGACAGCGAAACGGACCGACAAAATTGAGCTTCCTCGTATTTACAACTGTCGAGTGTCGCCGAACAATCGATCTTTCGATACAAAACGCAACATTACATTTGATTCTTACACGGATTCGTCGAGCAAAATTACATTTTTCATGCGTCCGATTTACATCAAAAATAAATTCACAATCGAGATTTGAAAACATAAGTACGCTATCCAAATCAAAACAATAGCTACCGAATATAAATAAAAAATACGCAAACGCGTAAAAAAACCTGTATACGGGGTAAAATCGTAAAAAAAATCACTGGAGTTAAAAAAAAAACTTAAGTACGTCACTTAAGTTAGCAGCCAACGATTAGCGCGCGGTCTTCCCCATCTCCCCCGGGAGGAAATAGGGAAGACCAGGCCGACAGACGACGCCGTCTCCGAACGAGTCACCCTCGATCTCGTCTTAAAAGAAAATTCTAATAAAAATGTCCAGAGTCCACCTTCGGGGAGTTATTGTCGAGCTTAAAATCGGGGACGTAAACGCAAAGAGAGACGGGGGGGACGGCGGAGCGGTGTCGCCACGAAAACGGACTCCGGACCTTAGACTACGCTTATGGCAGCGAAATTATTTAAAATCGTAATTAAAATATCTTTTTCTTATATATTTATTATTATTTCTACATATATCTAATATTATTTTACAATTTTTACGCTTCCTCTCGTCTTCGGGCGTTTAAAAAAATTCCATCTCGATGGTTCAGGATATAAAACTATTCCCTAGGCCTAGGTAATATACACACTTAAATCCTAATTAGAGTCCAATTAATCACTCGCGCACTGGCACACCGGACGGACGATCTCGAATCGACCCGAGTGACCGTGGGTTAGCGCGTGTCTGACGCTGAGCGTGCTCTTTGCGATTATTGTTTCCGTCTGATTGGAATGTCTGTGAGCGCGGACGTTTCACGTGGAAACAAACATGGAAACACACGAAACGAATTTTACAAAAATAATTAATAATCAGAAAAGAAACGAACGAAGAGCTGAAGAGAAAGAGAATAAGAAGAGCCAGCTATTTCTGTGACACGGCTTCGGTCAGACAAAAACGAACGAAGCGGGATGACTTCGGACAACATTAACCGCAAAGGGCCCGGAGGCGCCTCCCAGTGCCGGCTAGAGGCGGGGCGGCCGCGCGTGTGCGTGTTAGTGTACGTGTGCGTGCGTGTGTGCGTGCGCGTCGGAGCCGATTCGTTATTGCTGCGGCGGCCCCGACGGCGGCTGACCCGACACCTGGCCCATGCCCTGGAGATTGAGAAAGACGATCATTAATATTTTCGTTCGCTAACGGGCTTCTAGAAACGTCTAAACGGGCCCGGCGCATACCGGCATGTGCTGGTAGTGGTGCAAGGGCGCGGCGAGCAGCTTGGGAGCGTCCTCCGCCTTCTCCTCCTCGCGCCTCTTCAGGCAGGCGGCCTTCGGGTTCAGGTTGCGCTCTGTGGGACAGACGCACACACGTGTATTGTGACTCGTAGTTAAGAAATAATAAATATAGGAACAATAAAAAGGAAAACAAAATTTAATAAAATATGATTTAGAGCGAAATTAGATTGGCAAAAATCTAAGCAATTCGTTTGTGTGTCTAAAGTGAGTGAAATCGAGGTAAAAAAATGACACCGACCTCTGACTTGCTGTTCGAGCGTCATGATGACTTCGACGGCCATGTTGAGGATGCCGAGCTTCGTCTGGGGCTTGTCGCTCTTCAGGTGCGTCATGCACATCCTGCCCAGCTCCTTCAGCGCCTCGTTTATGTCCCTTATTCGTATCCTGTTTGCATTCATCGATTTATTGGCATTATTCACAATCGCTTATCTAAATTGAACACGGGAGTCCCAGGCCTTAGCGGAAGCATTAAGATGGCTTCGTAAATACGGCCCCGGAGCGCTACAAACATTTTTATACAAAAAATGTATATAACTACTCGATTCCACGTAGTATTCAGGCTAAGACCTAGAGACTCAACAGAGGCGAATGTGGTCGAGCCCCACTCAATATAACATGTTAATTTCAATAATGATTTGTATTGTTTATAGAGACACTTCTGCATTAACTTAATCTTTGGGTCACAGTGGGGCTAATAGAACACATCGGTACGTTTCTGCTGAAAGATCTGAGACTGGACCTACCTCTCTCTCGCGTTGTTGGCCTGCCGCCTCTCCTTCTCCCGCAGGGCCTTCGCCTGTGGATCCAATTCATCATCGCCTTCATCGGCTGACGAGCAACTATCGTGCAAATATATACCTTATTGCTATATATTTAAGAGCTACCGCGATGCATTCGTATTTGTCAAAGAATAAATGTCGTATCTTTATTAAATCAATGTTGCTGGTCCAAATAAATAGTATAAATAGTAAAAATAACCAAAATTAATTAGATTTTTATGACTACGAACTATTAAAATGTCAGAACAGTAAATACTTCTGCGGGGAAGATACAATTTGCCTCAAATTACCTTCGAGCCGAAGACAGCGCGCGAGAGAGATCAGCCGACCACCTAGGGACAAAATAAACTTGCCGTTCCAAACACTTGCAGCACTCGTTAGCCGATGAGATGAATGTTAGCACCCACAATTTATCTAAATGTATATTTGTATGCAAAACGACCGTGTTCATAGAAATTAAGATTAAAACATAAACATTACAATAAACACTGTGACCCAAACTCTTGTTAGAATGAAGAAGCTGAAACTGAGAACGGTTCTGGTTAGTACAAGTAGATATAAAGTCAGAAACAGCTTAAAACTGTAAAATAAGCTGCTTCCGTTAAGTTGATATGAGATGGAACATGGATCGATCGCATAACAACACAAAAACTGAGATATACCAATAAAAGGACACACTCGTTTTAAGCATCAACGTGTAGGATTACTAATACAAGTTATGAAGAAAATTAATATTAGTTCCGATGAAACAACAAAATTAACAAGAATACACAAATTAATTTTGCTTCAAAACGAGTCTTCGTTTTAAATAAAAATGGAAGAGAACAGTAAAGCTATTCTGTAAGTTAATAAGAAAAGTTATTAGTGGTGAAAGAATGTTGGTATATCATAGTGTAAATCCATATAAAACATATACAGGGGAATCTCGATAACTCGAACCTCGTTAAGTCGAAATCTTCAGTAAGTCGAAAAAAATTGGCATTCCCTTCCGCTGAACTCATACACACGCGGTATCTCGAATTATTTAGACTTTGTAACTCGAACAAAATGTTATATAGGTATACCCTACGAAGTATTGATAATACATATTGATACTCTACAACTCGAATTTCAAAACAGAGACTGTAATTCGTAGTTAGTAAAATATAATGACGTCTCACTTGGAATACTCCAAGTGAGACGGGGCATTCTAATGTATTGTTATTGATTTGTATTGCATTGAATGAATACATTCATAAATGTTTTTAGTGTTCAATTTACTAAATTAATATGTAATATACACTACAAAACTTAAGTTGAATTGTTCAAATTCGACTCTACAAATCGAAATCTAACTGAAGTCGAAATTTCAACAGTTTAATCATATGTATCTCGAAGTTCTCGTTAAGTCGATTTTTTTGCATTCCCCTCGGCATTTGAGTTATCGAGATTCCACTGTATTTCAATTGTTACCATGAAAATCAATGTTTAAGCGAGTAAAGCTAGTGAAAAGGACGGCACCTCTCTCGGACGTTGTTGGCCTGGCGCCTCTCTCTCTCGCGCGCCGCCTTCGCGTCAGGGTCCAGATCGTCCTCGTCCGCCGACGAGCAGCTGACGGACAAACTGTGCGGTTTATGTCAGTACGGACGCGGAAAGTCACACGTTATATATATTCATGAGAAAAGAATTTTGCAAATTCACGAAATCAAACTAAATGTCAACTCACTATCTCCTCGATCGCTTGTTGTTGGGCGCCTTGCCGAGGGCGTCGGCCGACCCCGAGGACGACGGCTTCGAGTCCAGACCCGAATCCGGCGGCTCTTTGCGCTTTTCTGGAATCATTATTGTTCTTATTACTCATTACTCACGGATATAAAGACAAATTCAAAATCATTTATTCATATAGGTGACACGATGTACACTTATGAACGTCAAAAAGAAAAATACGTGTGAAATGCTTCTAATTTTACTGCCAGTTCTCAAACCGAGGGCGTCGAACGGAAGAGAAGAATTGGCAATAAACTCTCCGCCACTCTTTTTAATCGCCAAGTTTTTTTGTTTTACACAATGTTTGTAAGGAGCTGCAACCATTAAACCATGTTCCACAAGACATTTTAAGTAATTAATAATAATAACATAAATTAAATACAAAGAGTTGTCCTCTATCAGCAGTAGGCATGGTGAAATAGGAGCACGCACTTACATTCTCGTTAGAACAACACGCAAATACATATTCAAAATAACTAACATCACCGCATACACGAATTCAAGTCCGACCAAACACCACAAGTTGCACCCGTTCACGAGTACGAGGCAATAGAGAAATTCACAGTAACTCTAAATTTCCGAGTCCAGTCGACGCACTAACTGATCGATCTGTCATAATACTAACTTGTGTTCCACCATTACATATATTTTTTTTTTTTTAATAAATAAACTTAATCTTCGAAGGAAAAAATATTTATACTATATTGGTTCGACGATGAATGAGAAGAACTACTCACTCGTATTGGGCAAGAGATGTCGCTCCATTTTGACGGGCTCCGGCTGAAGATGCGCCAGGCCGCCGAGCCGACTCGCTGCAAAGAGAGAAATCCTTACATATTAAGAAAAGATTGGAGAACCACGTGAGTATACCAAATTAAATCAGGACGAAGCTATAAACGGATATAATATTTATGAATAGATGAAAATCAAATAGACCACACGGGAAAAGTGCTCTCTGGGTATTCCTATCGCTTTGAAAATTCTTTCGTCAGTTCCTAAAATGTATTTTCAAATTAAAAAGCTTCAGCTCGTATATTACAGGTGCAGCGGCTTACCCTGCGGCGGCTGGTGTGTGTGAACATCCTGTGGATACATATCGGGCGCCTCCGCGTGATTCCGTAGCACGTTGATGGCGTCGTCCAGTCTCTCTTCCATTCGGGCGCCCTATCAAAATAACGTCTCGTTAATCCAAATACCGAAGAAGTAATCCACGTTCCGTTCATTTTGATAGAAAACCAACATTTCTGTTTAATTAACCTGATGCAAATTACATAAAAATGTATTAATACGTAGCGCAAATAACAACGAAGCAACTCCATGCCACAACTAAGGTCATCGCCACGACCAATCATGCACTGCTTACGACGCTTTTGTCTCACGCGAAACAAATGTTCCGTATCTACAAATGTCTCGTCACAGAATTAAAATAGCAATAGTTTGAACATAATTATGAACGAACATCATCAAATCAATAAGTATCCTTCAGGGTCCACTATGGGACCTACTTTATTCCTGATATATACTAATGAGTCAAGCTCGCAGAGTGCGTATTTACACAGTCGGAGAGATTGTATACATACCCCGACATCGTTGTGCTCGCGGAGGAAGACCATGGCCTCGTCGAGCTGCCTCTGTTCCGCCGGAGCACCCTGTACGTGCCACGCGTTAGCGACCGCTTGGAGCTATGGGCTTTGCTTTTAAAACTACCTACTGTCCCACGTCTCCCACATTTTAATTTACCTCCATTCGTTTATTTAGGCGCAGGTCGCGTAAATTAAGAGAAAATAAAAGCAATTTCGAATTAAGACACGACATCAAAGTAAAGGTTTTAATGCCGTCACTACGATACCACTACGACTAGAATAGAAACTACAGATCACTAATTAAAAAGTCAACTAGCTCCAAGCTGGATCGCCGTATTAAAACACACAAAAATAAAACATCAAATAAAACACTATCTGATGCAATCGAATCGAAAAGAGTTCAATTCAATGCAACAAATAAAGAATGAAAAATTATAAAAATTGAGTGTAAAATTAGTTAACATCCATGCACTATCATGCCAAAAGTATACAAATATGTACAATACAATTTGACAGAAAGATCTGCTTCTTTGACACATTTTGTCATAAGTCATAACGTCACTGTAGAATGATAACATCGTGTGTCAAAAAAACATTTATTTTTTATTCTTAGACTTATGTCGTTTAGCTGGTATAATCATGAAGTAAGAACTTATTTATGTTATTAATAAATAAGTCCTTTTTACCGTCTTAAAATATGGACAAAAACACATTATAATATTTTAGCGAACATTGACGAAATGAATATTTTTTCGTTTCCTGTAATGTTTAGTTCTCTGGACATACCGAGGTTATCGTTCTACAGCGACGATAATCAACTTGATTATGACAAAACTGTAGAAATCTTTCTGCCAAAAATTGTTTGGAAGTCTTACCATAACCGGTGGCGGGAACACGCCGACATGGTGTCCGTTGGGGAGCACCGCATTAGTTAATGGTGCGTGGGGGGTCGACGCACTGGGTGGTGATGACACTCCTGATGATACCCAGTTTGCTTGCTGAAATACCAATTTTTTTATTTGAATCAAAATTGTAGAGAAAAATAAAAGATACTTTTTGGAAAAATTCTGTATTCCCTAATGAATATTGAATTTAATCACAACGAATCACACTTTTCTTTCTTAACAAGAACTAAACAACGACCTCTTGATATTTAAAAGCCCGTTAAATAGGATTCAATACGATACCTGTCCATTATGATGCGCGTGATGCGGGTGATGTGGCGAGTGTTTGAGTGGCGGGTACAGCCGCGCATGCAGCGGGGGCGGAGAATGTACGGGTGTGGAGGGCGATGACCCGTAAGAAGACAGAGAGCCGGCTTCGCCCGCTCCGCTGACCGCTGCTCCTGCAGCTCCGCCGTACATCTGTACGAAAATAGAAGAATATCTCTTTAAGTCTTCTCTCTTTCTCTCTTGTAGAATCTTCTAAATAATTATTAGTAATTTAAGTATATAATAATGAACAAAATAAAATAAACTGTCCTTGATAATGCTCATTACAGTTTAAAATTTCCATCTTTTCCTTTTTCTGGTTTCACCAGACTGTCATGCAAAAAAGCTGAGTAGAGAGAGTGAGTCGGTCTAGATTAATTCAGGACCTATAAGATGAAAGAAGAATATCATACCGGCTGCATAGTGGGTTTGGCGACGAGCATTGGGTCTGTTGGTGAGTGCACGGGGGCGGCTGCTCTAAATGACGACATAGGGGGCAGCGGTAGCTCTGCGCCGCCCGCCGCGCTCGGCTCACCAGACGCGCCCGCCCCTATGCCTGGAATCGTACGATCACATGGTTAACTTCACAAATAGTACTCTGTACTTCTGTTTAAGAAGGTTTATCTATTACGAATAAGGGAGCGTTCAAATATTACGTAACGTATTGGGGGGGAGGATTGAATTACGCGTTATTGTTAATATTATTTTCGACTTTCCAGTACATTACACAATATAATAGTAACTTTAAGACATAAAGAGTCACTAGGCGGTCACGAAACGTTTTACTATACTTGGGTACAGTACTGTAGAAAAACGTTACGGCGCGTTACATGGGGGATGGGGGGGGAAATAATGTCCAAAAATTGCGTGATGTAATACTTGAACGCTCTCCCTAAGTGATTTAGATGAATTTATCAATTATATATATCTATAGTATCTAACATAAATATTGACAGGCTGTGAGGGGTTTGAAAGTTCCGTTGAAATTTAAATTATTGTTGGGCAATCTCAAGCGAGATTTTAAAAAGAATTATTAATATTTAACTGATGCATCATGTTAACTATGATTCATTGAAACCAAATCTCAAGATTCTTCCGGTAGGAAGATAAAAATATCTTCATATTTTTACTAACACTTCTATGGAAATAATTCTTAAGTGTTTAATTTTGTTTTAAGTTGTTGTTGTGGGAATATCATACAACAAATACATGAAATAAAATACACATTTTCTTCCCTTTTAGATTTGGATACGTAATTTTTATATACTAAATAAATAAATTGAATAAAAAATACTATTATGCTAAATAGAATTATTTAGAGATCGCCGGTATCAGCAGGCTTATCATGTAACTTAAATAGGGATTCCAAAAGCTAAGCTTTGTTACCACATAATTCCAAATTTGCCACATCAAAGCTACGAATATTGAAATAGATCAATGTCTCAAATTAAGTTTTGTCGTTAGCTTATTAATTAATTCAAGAATTGACCCTGGAACTCCTATAATGTATACTCACCAGGTGATGTGGCATAAGGGTCATGATGATACGGTGGCGGTGGTTGGTAGTACCCCGAAGCCCACTCGCCACCATAATAGGGCTCCTGGTAGCCCGCTGCACCCCCGCCCGCGCCTTTTGGTGACGCATACCGGCTCGGGGAATCGTGGCCGAATTCATCACTGCCATACTGAAACACATAAGATTCAGGTTAGTTTAAGATCTATCAAGAATCATTATTGAGCCGCGTGTTCTACGTAGGAAAATATTTTCTTTATATGTAGTTAACCTAGTGTTTCACAACGTGGGGCTCACACTCACACTTGCAATTTTACATCTGTACTTGATTGTTACAGTTTTTAATTATGTTTTGAAACCTAGTAATTTCTTCCAAAAAAATTTAATCAATAAACAATTAAATTTTTTACCATTAACAATTATGTATGTTACAGGAATTTTAGAACGGCTAATGTGGGGTATGGCCAAAAATGGTTGGTAAACACACAGACATTACTGACTCGTATTGAAATACGAGATCGAGTCAATAACAAATTAATAACTATTCAATTATTAACTAAAGCGCGAAGGAGCTTTCCCTTACCAATATCCAATTAAGTTCACCGTTCATAAATCTATAGCTTACAAGTACGGCGACTCGAGCGGTTAAGTTTGTAGCGCCAAAAACAGCCAGACAATATAGAAATTTCACAATAAATGCTGTTAGTCACTGCTTGAGCAACTTATCTCTGATATTCAACTGATACGCGTAATCTACGCAGCTAAGATATTGTATGAATCAGGTGGGATTTTCGTATTCGAAGCAGGTACTGTGTTATATGAAATGTTATATCCCTATATATCTTACCATATACAAAGATCTATAAGAAGAATCATCGCTACAACCTTTTTTATAAGTCTGGGCCTCAGATTTCTGTATCTGTTTCATGATTCATTTATAAATCTAATGGGCAAGTAGGTGATCAGCCTTCTGTGCCTAACGCCCGCCGTCGTTTTTTTGGATCTAAGGCAAGTCGATTTCCTCACGATGTTTTCCTTCACCGTTCGAGCAATTTTTATTGCGCACATAGAAAGAAAGTTCATTGGTGCACAGTCGAGAATCGAACTTACGACCTCAGGGATGAGAGTCACCCGCTGAAACCCCTAGGGCAACACTGCCACAGTTCCGCTTTTAAACCACCAACATTTGTTCATGATGCAATCGCAAACGAGGTAACTACCGTTTGGTCTCTAGTTGATGATTTTAAATTGCTTCTAAATAATCCACATAGGCAATAGATAACCTCATTCAACCAGAATGTTAATCGTCAAACAATCGTGTATTATAAATCGAATTCGTCACATGTACAAATCAGCGGTACAAGGGATTTGAACCTGTTACCATAAAAGTACACTCGCAGCCGTATATGTCGCTATTGTCCAGTGGAAAGCACGCGGGTAATTGCGATCATTGTCTCTGTACACTGCTGGACATATTTTTACGTATATAAAATAGTTCTATTAACAATATGTCAATAAACTTTAAATTAAGTGAGTTTAGGTACAACATACTTTTAAATATAGCATATAAGGTTAACAACGCTAGAACTAGTGTTGCCCAAATGCAAGACCAAGACGAGACTTAGGCCAGTCTTGGTATTGTCTTGCGTCAATACACCTGGTCTCGGTCTTGGTATTGGTATTGCGCTCTCAGTCTTGGTCTTGGTCTTGATCTTGCAGCAAGAGTCTCGCAAGTCTCGCAAGACTTGCAAATACCTATTAGCCTATTGCTATTTGTGGGGGCTTGCGGGCTATCCTGGAGCATTCACCAATGTACAATGTTCATCAACCAATAATAGCAGGCAGGCTACAGGCATTGTGTTGAGATAAGCAGATTTCATTACAGTGTGCGTAGGTACATTTTTTAGGCAATTTGTCGTACTCGTGACTGGCGCGCTTTGCTACGTAGGTACTGTCGTTAAAGTATGTGTAAGTAAGAAACGATGTAGGTACCTACTACAACAAAATTGTATTCCTTAGAAAAATAATCGTCGTACCTACACGACGATTATTTTTATTTATTTAGTAAATCATCGCTGAAGACAATAGTCGCTACTAGAGTAGGTACGATAGAAGTTGATAAACCGACACTGCAATTCTCGATGATTTTAAAACAAAATGCGTAAAGCAATATGACGTCGCTCATATTTGGAGCTTTTCCACGTTTCAAGTTTGTTAAAATCACCCACTTCCAATTTTGCAGTGCAATGTCCTTTAAAAAGGTATAATAGGTAATCTATATATATAAAAATGAAACCCGTTTTCCGTTGTCACGACATAACATGAAAACGGTTTGACCGATTTCTCTGATTTTTTTTTAATAATATACCTTGAAGTACGAAGATGGTTCTTACGGAGAAAAATTAAAATAAAATTGAGTGAATCAGTCTAAAAACAACACTTTTCTATATTCCCATACAAAATATTCGTAATAATACTTAAAAGTGAATTTGAACTTTAATATCATAGCATAAAGTTCAAGTGTTAGTGGAGAGGTTCCGGGAAGGTAAATTTTTATTTTTTGACATAATGTATTTGTTGTCTTATCAATTTTCTTTTTTTATCTTACTAGCTAGACCGGTGTCCCGAATAGCAGAATAAGTATTTTAAACAAATAAAAAATCGACTGGTAGGCGGTACGATGTTCGCCAGGCCAGCTAGTAATAATATAAACTAGGTATATTTTTATTACTTACAACAATTTTTATAAAATCTACCTACGACTACATTCTTCCTTGCGAGGACAACATAATCTATTTGCGTCCGTTCTGAGCACCCGGAAACTTATTTTATTCTTTAGAACATGGGCAGTGGCGGCGACCTTTGACATGAAAGCGACGGCGGCAACACAAAGTCTAGAAGCGGACTAAATTTTTACCTATGTTGGTGGGGTTGTCAATGTTGGCATTAGCACAGAAAAATAAAATTAAGTAAACACAACGTATATCCACTTTTTAATAACTAGGTATCCACGATAGAATATTTTTTCTACTAATTTCCTAAGGGTCGATTCGACCAAACTTCAATTTATACACGAGTAACTATACCAAGAATAATCTATTCCATGATTTTAATCTCGAGTAAATCCATAGTCGTTTGTCCACGTAATCGATAGTATAATTGCGCTAGGAATAACAATACGCGAATAGCAAGAAAATGGTGAACGAAAATAAAACTCGGCAAATAAATGTTGTTCTACAACGGGACAGTGTAAGAGCATACAACTCAACTCGATTTTGCCGTATTATAGTGTGAAAAAGTAGCTTTTAACAGGTGTCAAACGACAACAAAAAGTTTTTATTTCTTGTTTGTTTGAGGCTTTCGTCTAAAAAGGAACTTCTGTTGAGCCTAGTTGAATTTCATTCTAATATTATAGAAAATAAAAAATCTAAAAATAAATAAATAAATACTAAATTGTTTACACGTTTCATTATACAATGCCAGACTATTAATTTAGTGCGTTGCGTCGACTTGAAATTAAAACACAGAATACATATTTGTGAAATGACAGAAATCAGCTGATTGGACTGACTGACGCCATTAAATTATTCTAGGAATAGCTGTTATTCCGTGCGAAACGGCGGTATAGTTGCAATTCCCGAATAAGCCCACTATTCTTAGAATTTGTAGTTGGTAAAACGTAAAATTTATTTACTCTCGATTAACTGACGATTTATTCTAAGATTAAGATTTACTCTTGTTTGGTCGAATCGACCCTAAGTACTCAGTCTAAATATCTTTTACATAATTTTTGTTTTTCAATAATATGTTGTGTGTAATTGAATGGTAAACTCTAAATCTTACTAGAGAGCTTTTTTAAAATAAACTTATTGAAAGCACTGACATGGCATATACACTTTTCAATCTTGCTGCTCACATTTTAGTACCTAGGTATCACTCACCATCTATCATTTACCGATATTAACAATGATTATTTCGAAATCAAAATATTCGCAATTCAATAGATGCAATACCTACTTAGTTATTAATTATCATCTCGCCCGACAGCTTTTAACGCTGTAGTGTTCGAATTCAAGCCAGTGTGAGAATGTACTTAAATAAAAGAAACTCAGAGCATTCAATTTATACCTACCTACTGCTGGGACATCTTCAAGGTCATTTAATTTTATACTCCTATACCAACCCAACCAAAATAGGTAAAAATTTGTGTGCCTCTTTCCGTACTCTTTGTCGGCGAATGCGGCGCTCAGTGTCAAATGCTGTGTTACACTTGTTGCAAACCGCGGCGTTTTTGTCGGTAAATTATCAAATAAGTAGGTATTTAATACACCGACCGACCAACAGTTTATTCGCAGAACGTCACATTTCCCCAATCAACTTTGAACCTTAATTCTTTAGCGATAAACTTGAAAATCTGTTGAAGAAATTTGATAGATTGTAGTAGCTTGATGTGCTGGCGTCTGTACCATAGTATTGGCTGCCGTAGAAACTGTTACTAGACCTACTCGACTCGCTGTTAGTTTTAAATTTTGCTAAATAGAAGAATAATATAAACTTTGAAACATTAGTTTCACACCTACATGATGTTTATATAATTTTATTAGCTATAATTTTAAGCACATACCAACCTACGAGTACTAACGTTAGATCTGCACATTAGACATAAACAAGCATAACATATTATTATAGGTAGATACCTACAAGGTATGAACTTTGCTAGAAAGTTATTAGGGAACAGATTTGTGAGTATTAACACGCTACCTACTTAATAAATTGTTGAAATATAATAAGTACTTACCTACCTAATCAATACAATACGTTTCAGATTGCTTTCAGACGAGCGGCACGTTGCCAATTACAAATACAACTGCAGCCCTTAGTTTAGTGTTCTGATTTGTGATACCTACGGTTTTGATACTGGGGAACGCTTATCAAAATCGGGATTGAAACCAAATACCTACTTAATAACGCCCAAATCTCAGTTTGTCTTAACTGCAAGACGCAAGAGTCTTGCAGGCTTAAGTATTGTCTTGCTCAAGTCTTGCAGGGTTCAGTCTTGGTATTGGTCTTGCTATAATAAGGCGGTCTTGGTATTGGTCTTGGTCTTGGTCTTGCAAAAACGCAAGAACAAGACCAAGACTGCAAGACCAAGACCGATTTTGGGCAACACTAGCTAGAACTCTTTCTTGATACAAATTCACGCTTTGAGTGAATTCTAGCGTTTTGTCATAATAAAGACAAAATGTGTCAAAGAAGCCGATCTTTCTGTCAAACTAAAAGTTTCTGTCAAAGTATAGATGGATTTTAAGTAATTTTGCAGCAGTGTTGGCCTAGTGGCTTCAGCGTGCTACTCTCATCCCTGAGGACGTAGGTTCAACCCGGCTGTACACCAATGGACGTTCTATATGCGCATTTAACATTCACTTTACGGTGAAGGAAACCAGCTTGTTTTAGACCCAAAAAGTCGACGGCGTGTGTCAGACACAGGAGGCTGATCTCACTTGCCTATTGACAAATGATCATGAAACAGATACAGAAATCTGAGGCCCAGACCTTACGACTATTATATTCTTTTAGAAGGTTAAGAACGATCTATTTTGCCCTCCAATGTTTAGTAATGACAAACATAAGTAAAATAAATGAATCGTGTGTTATAAAATGCACAGCGGTGTACGCACGGACATTGTTCGCTACATTAGGCACTGAGCAAACAACTCGGCCGTTACAACTTACAACGAGGAAATTGACTAATTGAAATTATTGCATTGCTCTTATTGTCGTCTAGTTACAGGCCGCGGTTGCGCTTAAATCGATGCAAAGTGGGCTGATAAATTTAAAAAAAAAAGGATTTTTATAGATTTTATAGTCATAGAGGACTCGTTGAGGCTATATTCTACAGGTGAAAGTTTCTAGATTAACAAATAAACTAACGGAAGGCGATGGCACGCATTGTTATATCTGGATAACTGACTCACCCAATATTTATAGACATCGGCAATCATATTTAAGTGTTACCTTCGCCAGCCGCAGCTTCCCACTTTCGTACACTTATCACATTTAGATCAAATTTAATAAGGAAAACTATGATTAAAACAATGACATTGTCCAAAAATTTCATTCTTAACTTGCTATCAGGATGTTTGCTGCTTTCGTCACGCATTATTAACCCTGTAGTAAGCATACCTATTCCTGTGACGTCACCACTTACACAGGCCCCCATTCCTGGTTTGACGATATAAACTTATGTACATGCCTTTTTGAATATAATATACCAAAACAATTTAGACCGTTGAAATATGCTTAATTATTAGTAAAGGTAAAGAAGGAAACACATAACATTTCGATGAAGTCATTATGCTATCTTTTAAATTATTATGATTAATAACCTAGTAACCAATCAATATTATATCTCGCAGATAACATACAATTTAATTGCAATTACCTTAAAAACTTATTAAGTCTATTTTTTAAGACTCCTACGGCCATATGTCATAATATACAGTAATCCCTCCTTTGACGCGGTAGATTCGGATCGCGTTATAGAGAAATCTCTGCGTTATATTAGGGACGCAAATCGCGTTACTATTTTTCTCAGAGAGAAAATCATACCGTGCCCACTTATGGATGAAATCTCCTGATAAAATAAAAAATTCAAAGTCAGTTGAAAATATATAAAAAGCAGTTCTTAGCAAAACGTAACTAGATACGATAATTTCGCGAAAGCCCGCTAATGGAGCAAGTAATACAATCGCTCCACAATCGACATGTACTATCAATAGATAGATTTTATAAATCCTGTCTAACCTAATCTAACCTACAGCAGGTGTGATTAAAACATTACATTATCAGTGGAAAGTGAATCATTTGATTGTTATAATTTGTTAATAGTAATGAATAGTTTTTCAGTTGACAACACACATTGTGTTATTTAATTCGATAAATACAATCAAAGCACCTCTCATTCCAATTCTTCACAAACAGAATAAACGCTACTAATCCAGAGCTTGATATAGATGCGCTAGTGGGCTGATTAATTTAAAAAAAAAACATTTTTTAACGCCTATCCAATACCTAATGAGTAAAATGTATGTTCACTATAATATATATTGAATAGATAGATTGTAACATGTAGAAAATGCAGTATATGTGACGTGCTAGACTTTTGACAATTAAAGCAAATTAAAAATGTTATGATCTAAAATCTCGTTACGTGTACGCGTTTATTTCCGTAGTGTTTACGTTGTTATTATAATTAGCGGGACAAGTTTGGCTGCACGTGGGCGGGGACATATACTCGCTACGACATAATCATATTATGACGTGTTACGTATTAACAAATATATATTTCAATGTATATGTTTAAATAGAGATCTCGGATTTATTGATCCTTTGATTGAGGATCAACTGATTAAAAGATGTGAAATACGAATCTTCGCGTCCAACTTACCCCACTCTCCTGACTGGTCACCGTCGGTATTCCGTGCTCCTCATTATACCTCCGTCTCGCTCGCACTCTGAGCAGCGCAGACGCATCCGGCTGACCAAACTGAAAAACCTGTTCATCCTTCAAGAACTTTTCACTGAAGTCCAGCCTCTGAAAATCCGTGCTTATGAACTCTCTGCTGCCGTCGAGGATTTCGGAGGAGACTCGGAGGGTATCCGCCGATGAGCGTATGCTATCTACGGGCCTCAGGTCCGGTGGCCTCTGGTCCGGGATCCTGTCGTCTCGATAGTTTTCGCATATTTGGTTGAATGTGTTGAAGTACTCCGAGGCCAGGTCTGTCTTTGGCTGGTAGGGAACGTCCGAGAGTGGCGGCGGGTCCGCCGGGAGGAAACTGGAATCCATGTCATTTCGTAGGGCCATCGTCTTTGTGTTTACACTTTGACATTATTGACAGTTCGTTAGCACATATTCAGGCACTTATTGTTCACAATCACGTTTACACTTGTATAAATTTAAAACTGTAAGGGTAAATTTAGTTTGAACGGCTTTTCTTTGTGAGGGTTACGAATTTTTGGTGACACTAATTCTAAGTCAAAATTTATTTTATTGAAAGATTATATATTTTTTATTATTATTTTAAACCTGCATATAAACTAAGTTATTAAACATAAAAAGCACAAAAGAGTACTTGAACGTAATCTAAGAACAAAATATCCAAGCGCTTGTCTAACCTATTGACAACGTTAGGATATTTTTTATTACATTTTTTATCTCAAAGGGGTTAAACTGTCGGGGGTTGTGAGAGGAAGTAATTTTACATAATCAATAACCCATCTCCATTTAATAACAGGGGTATTTGAAAACATATTTTATTTAAAAAAAGTTTTATGTGTTATCGAAGACTAAACTAATTTTTATAAGATTCATATGTAACTCATAGTAATTAAACATACAATGTCAGTAAAACTCAATATATTTTTAATCTTCAACTTACTTCTTTCATCTAATAGAGTTGCAAATTTGGTGTGAGAAATAATAATAAGTTTGTAAAGCTCGGCAAAAATCTTTTAACTAAAGGGCGAATCGATTCCACGCTACAGTGACTTAGTGCAGGTACGCATTTACACCTTGCATCCTTCGGGACCCTTTCCAAATCAAATTTCACCGCCCTGGGAATCGAACTCGCGACAAAGAGAAAGCAGGTAGTTGCTTTCTTTGTACTTAATTTTTTATAATGTGATTTCGTACAGCTGATTTTGTAATTGTAAATATCTGTTTTTTGTCTATTGCCGGAAGCACAAATGGATGGACCACAACAATTTAAATTTGATAAATCATAAGTTTGTCAGAGGGGTATTTTAATATCCAAAAACTTGGATATTAAAATACCCCTCTACGTCCCCTCAAACGTGGACAGGGACAAGTGGCTAACCTCAAGACGGAAGATGTACAGAACGAGAAACACCTTGGAAAGATCCGAAAGGCGCCAAGGACGACCCCAAATGCGATGGGAGAACGACTTTTCCAAAACTAGCCCATAGTGGCTCCAGGGAGCTTGTGTAAGGGAATAGTGGCATTCCATGGAGGAGGCCTACGCCTTTGTACGGATTTCCTTCTTTCCTACCTATTTGTTTTTTAGAAATCAAAATAGTATTATTGTATACTTTGGTATACACTTAAAGGCTTTTTTTATTAATTTATCTCTTAATATCTTTTTTAAAAGTACATGTGTTGGCTATGATGCTGAAGCCTTTGTAGTCAAATTAGGTCTTCTTTCTCAATAATAATGACATCTGGCCAGCGAAGGGCGCTTTCAAGTAAGCACAGCCTATTAAGAAATCCAAGAGATAATTAGACTTAATTGCGTCTTAGGTATATGTGATTGATTTGCATCTCAAGTCTTTTAGGAATCAAAGAATTCAATAAAAAATCGATTAAACACGAGTAATTTCAGCAACCAATTACATATGCAAAATCGTATAATAATTACATTTTAATTGATTATAAAATGTTGATCGCCTTATTCTGCCTTTACGGTTAAATTGCTCTCTTTATACGAACCTATGCAATTATACAATTTTAAGTTATTTTACAATTACTACAGTAACAAATCGGAAATATATTCGAAATACAGTTATCCCTCGTATAACACGGTAGGTTGCTTGGCGTTATAGGAACCGCGCTGTAGGAGTATTATGATACCCCATATACCGCGTTATGTACAAGTGTACGTTTAACTATTTTCGCTTCAAGGGATTTGATCCGAATATTAAGAAAAAACTATGTTATGACCGAAATATATACTCGTATGTGGAAATCATTAAAATGTCACAGTACAGAAATATAACGTGTGCAATCCCCGCGTTGTATAAGGGTATACGAGAGATTTAAATCGCGTTATATGAATATGTGTTATAAGGAGGTTTACTGTTATATCATTTGCAGTGCGATATACCCTACAAACGGACACAATAGCAACGCCAAATATATTCGTATTAATAATTAAAAAATACTAATTGGTCATAAACTATACGTTCTTCAGGAAGGTTGATCTTAACAGTAGTGGTGCAAACAAGAGTTTATTTAAAACGATGCCAAATTCAAGCTCACTAAAGCCGTTAGCACAACGTTATTAAGATGTGGTATAATTTGCATTCTCTTGCAATCGTGGTAGGTGGTATGTATAGGGTTACCGTCGCTGGTGGTCCGATGCGCTTGCACAGCAAAAAAGGGCTCATCGAGCTACATAAGGGCATTTTCAACGATTTAACCGAGAAACGAGAAAGAAGGATGCTCTAAGAACTGTTTCATATGGTCATATGTCAATTGTCGTGAAATATAATTTGCATTTATTCGCAACATTTATGTATGTAAATTCTTTAAATTTATTTATGTATAATATCTGAGCATTGGCACTCGGCACATTATTACATAGGTACAAGAAAAGTTAAATTAAATATTTGCGTGTCAAGCTATAACATAAACATAACATACACGAAGAGATAAAAAAATATAAAAACTAAAGGAAAATCAATTTCAAAGCGTGAGGGCAACTATCCAGACCTAGCTCGTTTATCAGAATGCTCAATCTAGATATAAGTGAGTTTTGGCCAAAACTCGTTCTTCTGGAAGGAGGGACAAATTGGATGATGGGACGCCTGGGACGTATCTAAGTAGTTTTGGTTAAAACAAAAGGTTGGGGCAATCAACCTGATTCTTAAATATCCTAAATGCAAACGATATATCAATTAATTTTCTACGATTCTCCAATAAGGGCTAGGTGATAATAAATCTTTAGGGCGCTACCCTGATTCCGTATGTTGGCAACTCTTTTTTCAAGGTATTAAAAACAAATAAATAAAAGGCTTGTTTTAATAAATATATATGTCTTAATTGCTTCATAACAGTGCTAATTAATTAATTATTATATGTTGTTATTGAAATCGCATGAACATGGCATCCAAATAAATTAATTTAAATGATAAAAGATCTGTACTCTGTACAAGCATCACATCTTTACTTTCTTTAGTGGTATCATAAAAATACATAACTTCGATCGCGATCGGCCCAAATGGCATGAAGGTTTCAAGAATATAAAAATAAATATAAACTAAAAATCCGGGTCAGAATCGTAAAGGTGCACGCGACGGGATTCGAACCGGTTGTGGACAGCTGGCGGGCAGGTGCCGCACCACTGATGCAATATGTATATTCGTTTATTAGTTATGAGTTGAGGCTAAAATTGTATATTTTTAAACATAATTCCGAGTCAAAGATATAATAATCTAATATATCAAATTCTCGTGTCACAATGTTCGTTCCCATATTCATCCGAAACGGCTCGATCTATTCTTATGAAATTTTTTATGCATATTCAGTCATTCTGAGAAAGATAGATAGTTGCCGACTATCTATCTTTCAAACCCCGGATAGTGATAAGGGGTGGTTTTATTTTTTTTGAGATTTTTTTTTGTTTTTATGATACAGCATACAAAAATACATACAACCCCTAATTTTCACCCCTCTATGATAAACCCCTTTTTCATTGTTGTAGATAGTTATTTTCATTGAACTATAAAAATGTTTCCTAGAAATAATATACATGGTCAGCTAGTAATTCAGTAAAAATCATATTAATATGACTAGTTTACAAACATTAATAGATTATTGAGTTTTGTTTAGCTTTGTTCCCGGCTGTTTCCTCAAAAGGTTTTTGTCACTGAATGGGCTCAGACAATATCTAAATAATCTTGGACGTCATTCGTACTAAACGAGCTTTTGTTTAGATTTCCTAACTTAGAAATAGTATTTGTTATTGGACTAAGAGCCTTAATGGATTTACTTTTAGGTACATATTTGATTAAATAATTGAAAATTTAGATGGAGAATGATTTTTAAATGTTTATTGCGCAAAATAAAAACCAATACAGAGAAAGCTTAAATGTTAAAAAAGTAAGTACAATAATGTTAACGTTTTTTGCTAATATAAACATACCAAGTTATTGCTTATGCCCGTCATATACTTTAAACATACATTTAACCTTACGTCTTTATATGGCTTTGACAGGTCAATCGCGTGACCAGATGAGCTACCGAGGCGGTTGACTTCATTGAGGATGTGATCAAATTAATCAAAAGACAATTATCGATGAAGCAGCTCAGCTGATCGGAAGTATTTGCCGGGAGTCGAGCCTTGACCGCACCGATGTCACACCTGTCAGCTGTGACGTACGAACATACAAACATCTGATACATATCCATATCACCTGGGAACTATAGTTTATGTTCATTAATACATATATATACTAAGGGTCTGTTTCACAATGTACAGATAAGTTCTACATAAGTTCTAAATTAGCTATTTATTACTTATTGGTAGGATAAACACTATTGTTGCGTTTCACGACTGTCAGATAGCGCTATTCGTCACATAAAGTCCATCATAAGCTATGAGTCCGATGAATGTCAAATAGCACAATTTATCTTCCAAATAATGTATGTGTTACATAGCTATTTGGTACTTTATCCATACATTGTGAAACAGACCCTAAATGTTATAAGTTAGCAATTCTGTGAGTATTCTGAGATCTTAATATATTAGGTAGGAAATAAGGCCATAATTATTATAGAGCAGTGTTTTGCCAACTTTTTTTGTACCGTACCCCACCTTAGACTTTCTAAAATTCTTATGCCCCTTATAACATACATAATTTTTAATATTAAAAATTTAGTTTTTCACTTAAGGTTATCGGAAGAAATTACTAGAAAATTGTTAACGAAACACAGTAAGTAAATTTTCAAAACAATACAAATCTGAAATTAAAATTCCAAATATGTTTAATAAACTTTCGAATAGCCCCCCAATTAACAATCAAATTGCCCCCTCTGGAGCGTGGCCCCACGTTGGGAAAACACTGTTATAGAGTAATATAGGACAAATAACATGTTTCGTGTTATTGAATTTCCTGACTCCTAGCTATATTCGCGAAGTAACAATGATTTTCAAATCAATAATTACTATTAATTAGATAACTTTAGTGATAAAATTCCCACTAAACAGATAGTGTGTATCAAGGTTAAAGGAAAAAAGTGTATTTAATTATTCACCGACAGAGGTAAACCGTGCATTGGAAACTAACTTATAGTCGGTTCACACAAGCCACATGTTGTGATTTAAAAACGATCCGTCAGAATTCGGGCTATTGCACACGTTGTTTATGTTTAATTTTTGTGTATTGGCAATTTTTTATTAATAATTAATTGGCGAATGAGGTTTCTATTCGCGTGAAATTTTTAATATAGTCCGGTCAATTTAGACATAAAAATAGTCGTCAAATAACAAAAATTTCGGAGTGCGGTAAAGTTTTAAAAATCGTCATCGATCCTATGTGTACTAGAAAAGTTATTTGGAGTCAAAAGTCAAAATCTGAGGATTTTTGATTTTTCTCTCAAAAACCAGTAAGTTTTATAGATAAAATCGTGAAGATCATTTTTGTAGCGAGTTTTAAGATCTTCAGTTGTAGCCATAGTTATGGCTTGAAACTTTTTTTTAAAAAAATCCGCTAATATATGGCTCTCCGACGGGACTAATATACACGCTCACACTATTTATAATTTGCCATTAATGGTATATGCCCCTCTGTTTCATGAAAAAAAAACTACAGAAATGAAGCGCTAACTTTTTTAATAGCGAAACTAATAAAACCTACACCAATTAATGATTGTCCTAGCTTCATCTAGACCCAGGGTTTTATAAGCACCTTCGTCCTCAGTTAACGCAACTCGTGTGAAACACCTCTTAGTGGTCGCGTAGACAGCGCGCCGCCATGATGCGGCATTCTATATTCTATGGAGCTCGCATTCCTGCATAGTAATGTCTACTTACATACGCTGACTACACTAAACTTTCCTACACAACTTGCTTCCAAGAAACTGTCTTGATAATGCAAAATATATACTAAACTTCATTCATTTGTTAATCAAACCTTTGCAAGAGATAAAGACATTTAAATCATACAAGATTCATACACTGGCATCACACAACAAATATAATTCAATACATAATTATACTAACAAAAAAAAAGAGAAGTACAATCTTATTATGATTTTAAAGTAATTCACAAAAGGAAAACTTCAGTGTATCTTCTATATTATAAAGAGGAAAGATTTGTATGTAAGTATGTTTGTAACTAAATGGCACAAAGAGTACTGGACCGATTTTAAAAATTCTTTCACCATTTAAATTCTACATTATCACTGATTAATATAGGCTATTTTAATTGCAAGAAAAAAATAAGGATCCCTATTAAAAGGTGTAAAATAAAATATCTTTCATCGCATGCGCTACGAAAACTATTGATGATAGAGACAAAAATGTTCCGCAATATTAAAGAACATATTAATTCAAATATTTTTTCAAACAATTCAATATCAATCTACAAAATTATTAAAAAAATAAATGTCCACCCGTGCGAAGTCGGGACGGGCCGCTAGTTATATATAAAGTGAATATACATTTCTTTGTGTTTTCCCCCGTACCGTAACAGAAACTATATGTTCAAAGCGTGTATATGTTAGATAGACATATGTGTAGCACATTATGCAGGAATGTATTGGGATGAATCATTTATTACAATACCTACTTTACTGAGAATAACTAGCTCATGTGAGTACCTATTCCGATTAAACAAGGTCTTTACAAAGTTCTCATCGCAAAAGGAATTGATGTTTAATTTATTGTTGCTGTATAAAGAAAAATGCTGTTATTTTATTTATATACAACAGGGGGCAAACGGGCAGGAGGCTCATCTGATGTTAAGTGATACCGCCGCCTATGGACACTCAATGCCTCGCGAGTGCTTTGCCGGCCTTTTAAGTATTGGAACGCTCTTTTCTTGAAGGACCTTAAGTCGAATTGGTGTTATTATTACTGTTATTTCTGTCATATCTTTTAATGTTCCTGTTAACAGATTGTGTCGGATTTACAGTAAGATTGTCAAGAAAAATGACTCTGTGCACATTTTCAGGAGACCTTTCGCCGAGTGGTGTTAGAAACCTTGCCGTGATGAGGAGGACATCCTTGTAACATGTGTATTGTCTGAGAGCAAAAATAAAATAAGTCAGTTGGGCAGACAGAGATGATGATGTTAGCGTGTGAAAGGTCTTGGATCACGCAACTTCAATCACAGTGAAGACACCGGGGACGGATGTTCGTGTCACGTTACAGGAGTCGAACTCGACACCTCCACCCCGGGGCACTTTGTGTAATGCCATCCGGTGATAATGGTGGATTACACTTTCCCCTACAATCGTTTGACTGTACATTGTTATGTGAGAAAAGAGAATACTGTCTCACAAAGGATCGCACCGAAACCTACCAAAGACATTTTAATGTAAAACGAATAAAAAGCCGCTTCCTCAAAATGCCCAAGCCACAATTACAGAAAGCTAGAAGCAATTATCGCGTCCCAGTTGACTAACTAATCGATTTTTATTCGCAACCCAATAAAATATTCAAAGGAATAGCTTCACTGACGTGGTGCTGCGATATAGGAGCTGAAGAAATGGGGCTGAGTCTTCCAAAGTTAGTATTTATTAAATTAAATACACTGTTGATATAATTTAGAAACAGATTATATATCTTTGAGACTTGTTATGTCTGGGGTCACACTTTGAAGAGCTATTGTTGACGAGAAAAATTATGTAGGCTATAACTTGAAGCTATTCAACCCGTACCCGTACTAGTACTATACAAAATTACGAACAAAAACCCGCTTATATCACTTTTTTTTTAATATAAATTTATTACATTAAAAAGGATTTTTCAAAAATTAAAGTTTCCTTTGAGAAATCTTTAGTAATTGGTAAAAGTATTTCGTCAACTACACGTACCTATAAATAACCACCGCTCCATTTACTATTACTGATCGTTATAATTGTCGCAAATTTTACAGGAAGTTTGTTCACGGGGTGCAGTCTTAAATGTTATTGCAGAGACTATAATATGGCGTAGGTATCTCTTATGAAACTAGATAACTACAATAATTGTAATTGTTACATAAATCTTGATAGTACAAGTTGTTGTAATAAAATTAATAAAACAATCTTATTACAATACCCTTGTTTTGTTTAACTTTCTTACAATATCTCGGCTTCCATCGGTAAATTATGAAAATTCAATATTAAATCGTGTACCGTGAATAAAACGGCGTAGGTAATTAACTATTTTAAAAATATAATACATATATAAAAGCAAGGGCAGAGATTCCACTATCTTAATTTCATTTATATTTGCATTTTTGTATTCCAACTTTTCATGGATAAGAACTTGTAAGAGTAATTACGAATATTGTAGCTAAGTAATTATAAAAGTTCCGGATTAAAGACGCAAAGTTATGATGAATGGCTTAAAATGTGCACTAAACGTCCTACCAAATTGTTTTTCACGGTTACGGAAAGAAAAGTAATCTTTCTGCCCTTAAAATAAATAGTGATATTTTTAAAATTCAATTTCTTGTATGTTTAATATTTGCTTTAAATACATAATAATATTGTTCATTTATTATGAAAGTTACTTATGGACCATAGATAAAAAAAATATCCAAAATGTTTTCATAGACATGATCCCTACGTCACATCCAACACTCACCAAGAAAGCCGTAAAAACAATAAAATACAGACGTCTAATAATCCATAGAGCAATTACTACATATCCTGGAGCCGTATTCACTTCTAAGAAACTCGAGACACCACATTATCTTACCATAGAGTATAAACTTAACATAAACACACCCTAGTTCACGCTCACTACACAATAAGTTGTAGAAAAAAACTTTTCAATGCGATTGGCGCGAAATCCACGCACGCTGTCACGACCGATGTCAAAGCGAGCCCATGGCCGACTGCCGCTCACTTCGCCGTCGGGTGACCAGGCGCGCGATAAAATTACCAACTTGAATAATTTTTCACATTAATTTACTCTAATGCATAATATAATAGCATGGTGACATAACTATAAATTAAACTATTTTTTTTCTCGTTCGAATGATTTTAAACTAAATGCCAAAAATAAAGCATGTTATCGCTTGTTACAAAACTATGGAACGACAAGACAAATATATAATATGAGCGTGGTAAAAATAATTTTACAGCCATAAGAGATTTAAGTTAAAATACTAGGTAATCTTTTTATGAGTAAAAAATCTCTATCTAATAATATCACACAAGCAATTACTTAGTGCCGTTCCTGTACTATTTATGTAAGAGGTACACAGAAAAATATATTTTCTCCGTTTAACAGGGAGCAAAAGCTCTCTACGATCAGGCAACCCCAAAAACCGCGCGCCGTTGCCGCACTTACGCACAACGTAACAATAATGAGGTTAAAGTTTCAAACACAACTTTTTTATTTTCAGCGGAGCTTCGCGATCTATGGATCTGTTATAATAAACATTGAAATGCATTTCATTATAATTATTAAACTTGAATAGCTTTTGCTTATACTAAAAAAAGAAATTATGTTTTGTTTGCAAAACTGTATACATATTTTCTTTTATAAGGACTATTTTTTTGGATTTTCCTTTTCGAAAATTAAAAACCTACGGTAGGAAAAAATATATTTCACACTTCCATGTATTTTACATATTAAATTTGCTTAATAATTTATTTGTCGTTAAGACAGGTTACCGTGAAACTTATTATATAAATTGCCAAATACCGAAAACGGTTGTACTGGATTTTAAGAAGAAATTATAAATGCTAAATACATGCCTAATAATAAGTTAATTATATAAAAATTAGTATCATACGTTTTATAATTAATAGTGGAATAATTGACGAACTGACGTGACGATAACGGTTGAGCTAATCTGTCAATAACAATAATATCGCGGGCGGGACTTTGTAAAACCACGTAAATTTATTGCAAAATATATAATCACTATTAATTAAGGTATTTTTATGACGCTTCGTCTAACCATAACATCTCTCCATTGTAGGGCTTAAGAAGTCTTTAACTGGGTTTTTTAAAGTAATTCTCCCAGTGACCACATGGCCACATTTTGATATTTTTGTTAAACAAGACAGAATTATAAAAAAATAAGTCAACGCAGGCTTGTTTCGATCCCAGCTACCTAATAATTCGTTATTTCTTTGAGCTGAGACCTGATAATCTCTGCCCCAGTTCAACTTTTATGACAAATCAAACTACAATTCTCAATATTATTATCAAAGCGTGATCTTAGTTTACAACTTTATCAAGTGTACGCGACGTTGCCGCACTTAGCCCCCTTCAAACGTGCGAGAGGCACGTGCAAAAGGGACGGACTGCTCTCGTGGGGAGGGAATTGCTCTTTCCAATTGGGCGTTCTCGGTAGGGTTGACTATTGTATACAGGAAAACGGAGTGACAGAAAGATTAGTTGGATTGACTTTTCAGCGTCCGAATTAAGGGCGGCCCTACCTCAATTGAACGAGTTTAAAACACTTCTAACGCGACATATTTCACATCATCTTCATGGTTGTGATTACAAAAACATGCCGCGGAACTATTAATTCAATGATTTATAACTGTGGGTCAATTGAAATTTTTCTTAATTCGTTCAAACATTCTGACGATGTATTCATGCCAAACTCTTTCAGCTATTTTCAGTGTAGCTCAGCTCTTTCTCATCAACGTTATCACAAAACAACGGTCATCTGACTAACCATAAACAATCATAGACAGTATTAAAAGTTTTCCAAACTGTTTCAGTAAAACATATACATAAATTGTTTCGGTTAAACAGAGGTCGTGTTAGCGGCGGTTATTTCGGTCGCGTTGCGGTGGCAGCCCTGCCGCGGCTGTGGCCATTATGAAAATTGTTTACAAAGTTAATTGTTAACCGCTTTATAAGCGCACTGCTCCCCGGATTTTATATAAACTGGAACTCAGTCAGGACGCAGTCATTTACATACATAGTATCTTTCCGTTAAACAAATAACTATAGACATTTCTTTAAACATTTCATAGCAATAATGATTCTCCGCAGATAAAAAGTATATAATGAATATAAATTACGCCCATCACGATAAGTTTTTTGATTCAACAAAATCGACGTTTAGGAAGAATTTGTAACATCATTCAATAAGGAACGCTTACGTAAACAAGTTAAAACTGAAAATAAATTCAAAAAATTTAACTGCAATCGTAAGTATCATTCATTTATTTAAACTTATAAAACATAGTGTTCGCGTAACTTTGGTATTCCTATATCCTATCCTCTGATTTCTCTTTTTTTTCTTTGTAACATAACACTAATTAAGAATACTATAATAATATGAAGAGACTAAAATTTTTTTTAAAGATTTAGTAGCCGTAGCCGCTGTAATACTGACTTGAAGGAACTACTCGAGGTATTTTTAGTGGGTATTGCTCACCCTGTCTCTGAATAGCAGAGATTCTGGTGTGGGTCGAGTCCTTTCGGAGCTACTTTCTGGGGCAGAGGGTGCTCAAATGTATTTCCACCTCAGATATAAAAATCGGCTTCGAAGGAAGATGACTTAAAAAGCCTTACATTAAATAATAAATAATCAATTCAAGGACATTGGACAGCTAGTGAGACACGAGAAACTGCTGTTAAAAAAAACTTTTCATTATGTTACTTAAATACTATTAATTGGTTATATTATCCGTGGAACAGTGCATATTGTATAAAATACATTGTTTTTAATAAATATCTTGTTTATGCGAATCAATTTTCATTAACAAGGAAACATAAGGATCTCATAATGATTTTGTAGTTTGTACATTGTTGATTTGTACCTTTTAGTACACCATCACCCAACTACACCCATCTTTTCTGATATCTGAGGTGGAAATGTATTTGCGCATCCCCTGCCCCTGAAATAACTTGACCCCACACCAGAATTTCTGCTATTCAGAGACTGGGTGAACCCTTATACCCAACTACCTAGAAAACAGAGCCTATATATGGTTTAGTACGGACAAAGACGAAATCCTAAAGCGTTTTAGTGGACAAGCTCGCGTCACTGAAAGCTCAGGAGCTATATTCTGGGGGCAACAGCAAGCTAACTTGATAAATGATTATTAAAGGGCGATCACTTTCATTCCGAGGATTACCGAACTCGTCCGAACGTGGACATCTGCCGCGTCGGCGCGTGCGTCGTTATTATTACCTGCGTGTGATTTGCGCAGGTGGGCCGTGGGTGAGTGCGAGACTTGTAAGGTTAACTTGAATTTTTCTTAGATCAATATCTTTCAGGGCACACCAGATACAATTGAAAATGTAGGCGGTTTAAACTAAATTTTGACCTGAAATAGATTATTAAAATAATTAAGCATATTCGAACTCAAGTTCAAACCATGACAACCTTTAACAGAATCCAAAATAATATGTTGATAAGTAGATCGGATGAGCAGTATTGGCCTATTGGCTTCAGCGTGCAACTCTCATCCCTAAGATCCCTGGCAGTGCCCCAATGGACTTTCTGTCAATCGTTCGAACGGTGAAGGAAAACATCGTGGGGAAACCGCCTTACCTTAGAATCAAAAAGCTGATCACCTACTATTAGATTGATAAATGATCATGAAACAGATACAGAAGTCTGAGGCCCAGACCGAAAAAGGTCGTAGCGCCACTGGTTTATTTTTATTTTTAAGTAGATCAGACAACTATAGACACGTTCTTAGCCGTTTCATTATCATACCGCTACCGCAGGTGGTAATATGGCGCGGGCGCAGGCGACAAGGGCAGATAGCTATGTTTGAACATGGGAGTCGATGACCAACAATTGCTTTTTAATTATTTACTAGAGTTCGACAAACGCTATAATACTTATAGGCGCTAAACGAATAATTGTATATGTGATTTGTGGGTTCATATAATATATACTCAAGCATACAAAGATACAGGTATGTCTAAGATCGATGGAACGATGTATCATAGGGAAGAGAAGAATAGATAAAATAAAGAATACATCGCTAAGAAGAACAACTAAGGTTGTTACAATAAAAAAAGAAACTTAAGTGGAAATGGGCGGGGCACATGGCCATAGAAACAGAAAAGTGGAGAAAGAAAGTATTAAACTGGTGGCCAAGGTACAGTAAGAAAAAGAGGAATACAATTTAGAAGGTGGATAGACCAGATTAAGGCAACAACTGGTGGTACATGGCATCGAGTTCCACAGTGCAGACAGGAATGGCGGGAATTAAAACAGGGCACACAGATATGTAAAATTTAAGTCTATATCTATAACGAACTAAAACCTGATTCTGCAACAATTCCTTATTTCTTTGCCTAGAGGCAGTAACGACTATTTGAAATACATGTTTTTAAGAAATATCCAGCCATGGATGCCCGTGAATCTTAAAGAATCGAAAGATCCCCGTCGACTCCTCATGCTCTATTGAAATCGAACAAAAGCTCACACAATATTCGTCGGTACCTCTCGTCGCGTGCGCAGACGCATGCATTTATCCCGATTCCCTTACAATTGCCCCCCTCTCCCCCGGAGGCCCCTTGGCTCTCTTTTGTATTCTCCCCTCGGCTCAATCTTTTCGTAGGGTCGTTCAACTTGTTTTCGCTGGTCACAAGTGGATCAAACTCAAATTATAGATCACAATGATATTAAGATAACCAAAATTAAAAATTAAAATACATACTTGTTGGGAATGGAATTTCTACGTTTTATATGTATGCACTATTTTTATGTAAAAAAGTAGGTATGTAAAATAAGTAGGTATGTAAAAAAAGTGATTCATATAAGCTTTCAAGCTTTCAACTGTGGGACAGATTTATATAGTACGTTTTTAGTAGTCGTAAATATATCGAGACAATTAAACCTACGCGAAAGAAAAAAGCCTATTATCACAACTTAACGGCCGCTGGCATAGACGCGAGACATTTAGATCATCACCGAATCGGTCCCTTAACCACGTGACCGACCCGAACAGGCCCCAGCCCGCGGGGGTCACTCAAAAGTCGCTATCCACCGCGCACCTGTTATAATTTGCATATAGGCAACGGCACTACGATCGGTTTTCGAAAGTTCATGTAATGCGTAGCGTGTAAATCTCACTTCTACTCATAAAAAGACATTTAATAATTCACCATTAGACGCTATAACCAGATTTTTTTAAGATTATGCAAAAAACTCAGTTTTTTTTCGCGCAGTATTTAAGCCTCGACTTGTATAAGCTATCACGGAAAATGCTTAAAAGTAATATTAAGAATATCCATAGCACTAAAAAACCTGATGAGCACACCCCACATATACTCCCTCACGTAGATACCATTACACAACACACCCGAATTAGGTATTACTTAGTTAAATGTATTTAATATTTTTTATTGATTTTTTCCTTAAAATGTTTGAACCTTTTTGTACATATTATGTATTCCATATTTTGCTATATAATTTATGTTATCTGCCCTGCGATTCTGTACCTCACTTCACGAACTCACACAGCGGTTTTTGCATCGGCGGTCGCTCTCAAATCAGTCGTGAAGCAGTCATTTTATGATTTAGCATTCTGAAAAGGTGGGAGCTTGTAGTTTATTGTTTATCAGAATGCTAAATCATAAAATGACTGCTTCACGACTGATTTGAGAGCGACCGCCGATGCGAAAACCGCTGTGTGAGTTCGTGAAGTGAGTTACAGAATCGCAGGGCTGTAGGATAACGAAATAAATAAAATAGTGCCACTAAATCATTGAGTGAACCGCGTCTGTTTCGGAGTTTATTTTGCGTGGTTGAAAAGTCTAAATAACGGCTCATTATCGAGATGATATCGAAAAACAATAGTATTTCCCAATCTATCTAATATACGAACCGTGTTATAATTGGACAATTTGTATTCAGTTTGAGCATATCGTCACCGCGGTGTTGGGTTACCTGACGCGCATATCTTAACGTTGCCGAAGCATTTACAATTATTGTCATCAATATTAATCCTTCATTATTATTAATTGGAGAACCATTAACAGTATAAGGAATTCACACAGAGATACGTTATTTTTCTCTCAGGCATTTTCGCTTGCACGAACCGCCAACTCGATACGATTTTGGGTAAATTAGCTAAACATCTTACAGGCTCTTGAAAATAATTATAACAAACAAACAAATATAATAAATAGGCAATATCGGATGTAGAATCTACATAAACGGCTGGTCCAATTCGAGTATATTTTTTTAACTCTAAGGAAGGTTATTTAGACAACAATTGGAAAAAAATATCGATTGTAATTCCAGAAAAGCGAACAACCTTAGCCTATCTAAAATTCTTATGCCCCCTATTTTTAATATTAAACGATTTAATTGTTAACTTAAGAAACTTAAATTATAGGTTTAGGAAGAAATTACTAAATATAATTTTAATAAATTTTCAAATAGCCCCTCTTAACAATAAAATTGCCCCACTGAAGGATAAGTAAAAAATCATATTAAGGCAAACTTCGTAGAGCTAGTTGTATAAAATTAAAGCCTTAATTGCATTTACTAGATTAAAATTTGACCTGCTTATAAAATATATGTTATATCAAACTCAAAATATCTTTATTCATATACGTAAACAGGTACACTTATGAACGTCAAAAAAAGTTAAATCAATTGTAAATTTACATTTACTACCAGTTCGCATGTCAAGGGCAAGAAGAACTGGCAAGAAACTTTCCGCCACTCTTTTTAATCGCCATGTATTGTCAAATGTATTGCCAAATCAATCCCAAGGATTAGGATCATTTAAGTATTCGTCAAATTTATAAAAAGCTTTATTGATTAATTTACGTTTAACGGGGGTTTTGAATTTATTTAGTGATAATTCTCTAATTTCGCTCGGGAGTTTGTTGTAATCCAGTCCTATATGTATTTAATCCAGTTGAAGAAGTATGCGTCCCTTCACCCTTTAATTCAAGTGTTATCAAAGTGAATTTTAAAATAAATTCATCACGCGATATCGATTACAAATCGTTTAAAATAAATATTGGTTAGTGGAAGTGGGCACGTGGCTCACGATAACCATGTTTGCGTACTGATAAAGCTGTGATGCTATGTTAGGGTTATGTATAGGTATTTTGTGTTTCATATAAATTATATTATACATTCAACGGGGCATATGGAAAGTATATTTTGGTAAATTTGACGATTTTTTTTCTACATACAGTGTAAACTAATATGAAAAGATGTCTAAATATGAAAATATTTATTCGTCATAAAGAGTGGGTTTGCGTTAAGAAGAGTGAATTAATGTATGGGTTTTGTGTTAAACCAACAAATTATATCTTTTTTACGTAATAACGAATTACGTTATAAAAAGTTTACATTGTATTTTTATCACTCGGCAATGGTGAACCATGCAATAACGTGGTGGTGCATGCTCATTCACCCCATAGAAACTTTAACTTTTAACAGCGAACGAGAAGCCTAATATCATATTCAACCCATTTTTTTTATATTTAAGGTAGAAATACATGTGCCCTCGACAGTTGCAAGGGTATGTGAGAATCACACACCAGAACCTCTGCTATTCAGAGTCTGACATACCCACAAGGCTCAGTTGAGTACAAAATCGGTTAATCTCCATAAACTGTTTATAAATAAATCTTTGTTTAATTTATGCCATTTTCTTGACGTACATGATGAATAAAGAGAAAAATATTGTTAATTAATACTTTTTAGTTTATTTTGTCAGTTCTATTTTTTAAAGGTGTCTATTAAAACATTACTTCAAGTTATTTCAAAATGAAATAATTATAATTTTTACAAATGTTATCTATAAAGTGTATACTGTATACTGTATATGTATGTTCGAGAAGAACATACAAAGGGACGTGTGTGTGAAATTTTTCGCACAGGTTCTTGACCCGATCTATTTCCGAAACGGGAATCGAACGGGGGCTTTATCGCTTCAGGGGGAACGACACTCAGGCTCAAGTTATAGGATTTATTTACTTCAAACCTACGACTGAACGTATAACATAAAATAGGTAACATTCGAAAAATAATCTTATAAAATCTTTTTCTTTCATCTATCTTTATAAATTCCTTTTTCCCGAAGGACAGTGATGTCTACTCCTACAGAACCTACTACTAAGGGTATTACTAGGAGTAATATCGATTAAAACTCTCACAGTTTTCTGTTGTACACTCGGTTTGAGAGGTAATTTCAAATATGCGTCAAACATACATTCAAGTAGTATAAAATTACGATCTTAGCGTAACTTTTATGATATTTCAGTTGTAGCCACGCATATATTTGGTTTAGTTTGTTGATTGGGTTCTATGCTTAATATAAGTTGTATCAAGTCATGCGTTTATAAAGAAAAACTAAAAAACTTCTTTCTCAAAATTATAAAGTTGTGTATTATATTAATATGTGTGTGTAATGTGAATAATACGGTGAATGTGGTAAATCACAAAACACATTTTATACTTATGTAACTTTAATAACGTGGTTTATGGGATTTTCCTTTGAATATTTTTAATGTAAAGAAAGAGTAAAACTTGCTGAGTTTCTTGCCCGTTCTTCTCAGAACAAGATCTCCTGGTAGTTTTGCGAACGGGGCGTAGTCTTGCCTTTTCACGAATTTTGTAAACGTATTTTGATTTTCCCTTTAAAGACAAAGGGGTAGTAAGAGACCACGGATATCCTAAAATAGCTTTCCGAGCCAAGGCTGTACATTTTGTTCACTCAGGATTTCTTAGTTTTATAAGCGTGGCGATTTCCTAAATCGTCGGCATTACGCCGAGAGTATAACCAGACAGACGTAGGCACTCTCTTCAACTGTTACATTGCATTCATTAGTTAACATTTCAATATTTCGCTTATATTCTAATGTTGTACTCGAGTGGTTAATATAGAGTAAATCCTCTATTATTTAAAGCCATGAAGATCCAACTATGAGGAATCGTACAATACTTCTATAGCTTCATCCACTTTAACGATTCACCATGCATGCTGGTCGGTCTACCGAGTTCAATCCGTCACCAGCAGACGTCGAAAACAAAGCTACAAATATGTCGCTCTCGTATATGAGTTGAACCACTCACCGGATGCGTTTGCGCGTCTTTTAACTTACTGGCCACCCAATAATTATCTCGAACATTACTTACCTGAAAAGGATAATTATTATTAACTATTTTCCATCTATAAACATCAAAAATAAATTTAACTACGGGGCGAAATTTAAAAAAAAATATTATGTACATATCTCTATAACATCGACCAATGGTAAAAAAATAACTGTTAAAATTGATATTGTGAGACGTGTGAATTGTAATATGTTCTGTGTTTTCTGATTCCTTTAATAAAACCTTTAAGAGACAATTATTATCATTATGACAAAATATGAACACAAGATTTGACATAGAAAATATTGGAAAGGGGAAAGAGTAGAGGACGCCCAAAAAAAAGGTGGATAGAAGAAATAGAAGCGTTAGCAGGAAGCGAATGGAGAAAGAAAGCCATGGATTTTTGGAAAAAGCTGAAAGAGGCCTTTACCCATGAAGGGGTTCCGATCAATGGTTCTGAGGATTTTTTTACATTAACATAATTTTAGCATGCAATATTTATTTGAAGGACAGACTTCACAACTCAACAGCGAACCATGCATAATAATACTGCATATTTGGCAGTACAAAATACCTAAGATGCCCTATTTCAAACAGAAATAACAGGGCAATATATTTTAAAACATTCCCAGCTCTTCGCTCACTATTAAAATTGGCATAAGCATTCCTTACCTGTTCCACGCCATATGCTTTTAAAATCTCCAAGCATTGTTCGTGGGCGAATCGAAAGGTACAAAAAAATACACCGAACATCTGTCGTTTGACACCCCCAACCACCCTCGACGAGCGGGACAGCGTTATGGGTAACGTTCAAGTGTAAAGGAGATAGTTCCGAACCCTCGGGCAAAAAATGTATGCGCGCACGCATCTAGCGGGTTCCGTTTCCGAATTCAAATGGCGATTAAAATCTTTTATTTTTTTCTAGACGAAGGATATGATGCGTCTTGTTATTAGTTTGAGATTTAAATGTTCCCGCAGGACATGAAGCTCCATTATAGAATTCAACCTTTACTTATGAATAAAACTCAACAGCATTAATATATCGTCATGATCGTAAAACAATGTCGGATTAGAAAAAAAATCCAAAATCCACTTTTTATCATATTTGGATACTACATTAACTAAATATTACGGCTACACTGTAACAAAATTCATGTGTTTTATTTTCAAATTAATCAGTCGGCTAAGTGACGGATTTATAGGTACGCTCATAGAAACGTGATGTTTCTAGAAAACTGTGTAGTTTAATGTTATTATTTTTATTTTGTTTCAAAACTAACCCTTTTGTTTGCTTGTATGCACAATTTCATAATAACAGAATATGAATTTAAAAAGTTATGACAAAAAACTAACATGTTTATATTACATATTTTGAAATGGCTGCCCTGTAAAGTTTACTATTTGTCAGATCCGTCTCTATTCTATTTATGGTTACCAAAATTGTCATATATTTTCTAAAAGGTACCTTTTAACATATACAGTAGATATAGCATTTTGTATGATGTGGTAAATAAACTTTTAAAGTAATAAAATAAAACATTACACACTCTTATTCTTCAATACATAGCCTCGAATATGGAGCATTAACAAAACTTTCTTTACGTGTGGGTATATACATATAGACCCTTTAAAAGACCATACATTTTCAGGAACGTGCTTCGGACTCAGAATTCATTAATAGAAAAAACATTCTACAGTGAAACAAAACAAATTGTAGTCGCAACCAATAAAACACCGTTCACTTCATTAATACCTTTAAACAATACAGTTTTCGCAAACATTACCGTTCAACGTCATAAAACATCTGTTCCGAATGACAGTCGGCCATTGTTAAATGGCGCGAAATACAAACAGGTCATAGACTATATTGTTTCTTTTATTATTTTAAAATTCGAAAATCGGCAACGCTTTCCCACGAGCGGCCAGGAAGCCAACCCTAAGCCACCTTCGGAAAAAAAAATACGCCCGCATGATTTTTGAACATCTGCCCTGCGCGCTGTCCCTTTCCCTCTTCTACTTTGGATATACCCATCCCGTTTGCGTCAGGTACAACTTGCCACGTTACAAGTGTGCGTAGGATCATCGTAAATGCACTAGCCGTCCTGAATTGGCTATGTGCATACTAAAATGTTGTTTATATTCAAATGTAACTAGTTTTTATGTTTCGCGAAGATTCTTAACCGCAATTAATCGACTATTAATTGCATTTAAGCCATTGTATTGTTAAGTATTTTAAATGTTTCGGGAATGGGGTGCTTAATAATTATGGTTTTTGCATAAAAACTCGAAATAGTTATACAAAAATACGTGATCTTATTTAACTATTGATGAGTCTTCTATAGTTAACTATATCAAGAGATTTATATAACTGTATGTTTGGAACGAATAATGTACTTAAAGCCACTGGACTGATTCCAAAAAAATCACCATTAAAATGCTACTTTACCCCTGAGTAACATAGACAAAATATATAAAAAAGGTTCAGCCAGGAAAGGCCCTACAGTTATATAAAAAAATATGAATGGAATAATAAAGTAAAATCTTGACAAAGGTACATTTAGTCTTTAAACACAGAAATTACTGAGTTTTCAAATTTCTTTTCAATTCAGAAATTATTATTTTTAACTTATAAATTTAATATAAGTTTATTAATAAGAAAAAATAAAGATAAAGATACGATATACTCGTATATTTGAAATTATTACTTAGCCATTTAAACAGCAAAGTCAGGTTTCCACCATCAGATCGCAAGGTTATTTTATATTTATTTCAACACACATTAATGTGTCACAAACCCCACCCTAGCTACACAACATCGAGCAAAACTAACTTTTATCTCAAAGCTCGTAGCGCTAAAACTGTATACAAAATAATAATGGACGTTTGAAAGGGGCGCCCGCGCACCCTAACGTAAAGTGCTCGGTCTCTCTTACGCAAAACGTGGGGTGAGAGCCAGTTATATAAAGCTATCAACATATTAGTGACGATTTGTTTTCGGCGTTTACAACGCGTTTTTATTAGTATATTCACATATAAGAACGAGCCGCCTAACTTCTCATTCATTCTGATACAATAAGATAACTTTCTAGTTAGAAACGTCTGGACATCCCTAATAGAGCGTTTAAACGTTTGTTGAACTATGTACGGGAGTAAAGGAATACTGCCAACAACAAAAGATCCTATAAATCAATAAAATATATAACGCGGTAGACCTGGACCGCGTTATAGGAAATCGCGTTGTAGAAGTATACTCGAAAAACAGTTTTGTTTATCAATTCAATAAAGCTATTTAGTTTAATTATAAAACACAAAAGAAGCCGATGTAAAGAACACAGAACTAATTATGTACTTGACAAATCAATATAAATTTCTCACTACAGAAATATGATTTTAAAAATCTCCGCGTTATATGGGGGTCTGCAGTGCGTTATAGGAATATGGTGGTTTCCTGTATAGTATAACTTGTGCAATAACTTGATACTTTAGTATTAATATTTCGCGCCTTTATGGAATACACTGGAGAACATCCTACGACGCTTTCAAAACGTTTATTTAACGCTGTCATAAACCGCAGCTAGTCTGATCATTCCTTATTGGAACTATCTAGAATAGGTTTGAAATTAAAAACATATTGGAATTTATTATGTGAAAATAATCATCGTAAATTGATTTTTGGTGTAATAGGAAATTAATTTTATTTGGCGTAAAGCTTCTTATGTGCCTTATAGATTTAAATAGTCGTATTTAACTATTACTTACTTTATTACTCATAATCGCTGTTAAATGATTAGTCTTTTTATAGGGATCCAGGGATTTGATATTCTTATCTGGGTATCCTTAAGAGCTGCCTTCTTTAATTACTCCATTCAAGTTCTATAAAATAAAATATACTTTTTCTTTTGAAAGTCTATTAAATCTTGTTTTTTCTTGTCTTTTCAGTCTATACAATAGACTTTTTGTTTTCTTTTCAATGTCTAAAAAATCTACTTTTTGTTTTCTTTTCAAAGTTTTTAAAATCGACTTTTTCTTTTCAGTCTTGCAATATATTTTTTTTTCTTTTCAGTCGTTACAATATTTTTTTTTCTTTTCAAAGTCTATAAAATATATTTTTTCTTTCTTTTTTCAAAGTCGATAACATATACTTTTTCTTTTTTTCAGTCTATAAAATCTACTTTTTATTTTCTTTTCAAAGCCTATAAAATATATTTTTTCTTTTCTTTTCAAAGTCTATAAAATATACTTTTTCTTTTCTTTCCAAATTCTATAAAATCTATTTTTTCTTTTTCTTTTTAAAGTCTATAAAATATACTTTTTTATTATTGACTATTAATTGAATAATCGAAAAATGTTTCAATACTACAAACTTCCCTCTTAAAACCTTATACCCCTTTTTACAAGTCGGTCTGGAAGTTTTCAACGATTTACAACCTGTTCCAACTTTTTACTTGTAAATAAACACAAATTCATGAAATTCACAAAACCGGTTGTATGAATGGGACGTCTGGTCAAAGACCCTAACAGCTGGTGAGATGAAACTCGGTCGAATTTTACTAATACTACTTCGAGAGGAGCATGGCAACAATTATTATTCGAAACATGCTTTGCATGGAGGGAAAAGTAACTAAACCAGATGAGTACCATCTTTTTTTTTTATTTCAGAGGTCAAGCTACTTTTCATCATAATCGACGGGTTCATTAAATGCTATTGAACCCATTTTAAGAGGCTTTGTGTTAGACAAGAGTTTGCATCCCGTACGTCCCACGGGATTGGCGAAGGGCACGCCAGGTGCGCTGCGCCCGCGCATACGTGTCAATATTAACAGGGTTTCTGCCTTTTTCACTGACGAATTCGTCCATTTTCTTTCATACGTCACGTTTTCTTCTATTATTATATTTAAAAAAAGCAATATTGTATTTAATTTAACAAAAATAATATCCTTTTATTTCAGTTACACTTACACACATTAATATTTCTATCTCATTCTTTTTAGGTAGGTATGTGTGCCCTTTTTTGGCAAAGGCCTCCTCCAAATCCCGCCATTCCTCTCTGCAGTGTGCCACTCTCTGCCATCTACCACCTGTTATTTTGGTCTATCCACATATTTACCTAAGTTAAGTGAGTGTTTTAATATTAAAAAAAGAGATGCAAAAATCAGCTACGTGAGGTTTCTACTGCAAGATGTTAATAAATAATAGGCACAAAATCTTCACTACAACAAACATACAAACACTGCAAAAACTACATAATTACGGCACACGTTCCTGAAAAAAACGAACACAACAGAACACAACACTACAAAACTGTGTAACTCAAGACAAACACAAAGTGTAAGATAGCGTGTAACACTAGTGCAACCGCCGCTCACCCATTGTGGGGGCACGTCCGCGTGCTGGTGGTGCTGATTGTGATGATGCCGCCTGTCGGGCTGGTGGTGCCCGTTGGCCGCTGCGCACGACGTCGCCGCCACGCCGTACTGACGTGCAAACATTCATTGATAAGGAAAACAAACTAATTATCTTATTAGTCTCTCCAAAATGATTCCTAGTTAGGGCACATAGATTCAAAAGTCCACGGTGTTCAGCGGCGGCCTAGCTAACACTACGCTTTTAAAGCCCGATTCACATATATCAGTGAAGCCACAGTTCCGTCAACGTGTCCGCTCAGTTCAGTATCAGTGATACAGTATTGCGTCAGTCATTCAATTCACACATGTCAGTACTGAGTTTACGGAGCTTCAGTGAAAACGTATCCGTCGTCAAGTAACGTGATTATGGCTCTGTTCTATACTATGGAGCTAGCAATGATAGCTGTTGCTTTAGACGAAGAAGATAAAATGCGCGCATGAAGCATGGCAAATAAGAGAGACAGAAGGAGAATTCATTACATTATACAAAGAATTAGTTAAAGATGAAAGAAAATATTTTAAAATGTCAGAGAGCTGCTTTTTTTCTTGATTCTTCTGCAATAAACAAAATGTAACAAATAATAACACGACATCAGTGATCCGACAAAAAATATCGTTGTCAACGAATCTGTCCGTGATTGCCGGTGTCGGCACTGACACTAACAAGTTCATAGTGAACGTATGAAAGAATATTTCTCACTGTACCGGTACTGTGGCTTCACTAATATATGTGAATCGGCCTAATAGTAATTTCAAATTAAATAATTTATTTACTGTGTATACAATAACCGAATAGGTATAAAAACACTAAAACTAAAACCATAGAATTTACTCTATATATTTGCCCCATAGACACAGAGCTAACAAAGACGTGTAACGAACGAGTGCGTCGCCTATAAACCCTGCTAAGTGGACAGTGAAGTACATCCGACCCTCTAATGTATTGGACATCTTTAGATTCCTATTTAATTTAATCACTATTTATTTATTCCTATCATTTTGCTGACGATTTGTTTCCCCTTTAAACGTTAAAAAAAGCAGTGCAATGTGTTTTAATGAAATCTCTTATTCGTCGAATATAATATGTAGGTACATGATGGTGCGTTTTTTAAATGGATAATGATGTTATTTAATAGAAATTAAACTCAATTGATTGCTTTGTAACATGTTAATTATTTTATTACGCTACAGTGTAGTAAGTAAAGGCTAATACAACCCGTTTTCTAAGTTGTAAACGCTACAAATCTTATTGGAGCTTTCCATTTGATATTTTAAACTACAACGAAATAAAAGCTTTGAACTTGACTAAGTTTACGCGATACGTTATCCTGTAATAACTGGCTGATCGATATTTTAAGAACTTAATTGCAAGTAAAACACGTCACAGGATGAACTAGTTGGCCCAGTAACCAGGTGTTTGTCTCGGAATGAAGTTTATGACAACAATCAAGTGTTCTTATCCGTTAAAACTAATTACAGATATGCCGCGGGGATACATTTTTGTTGTTATGACAAAAATTGTCACGGTACCGAGTGCTCATATGCCATGACTATTCCACGACAGAATCTTTAAGGGATAGAGCGGCAATTGAATAACAAACTTCTAAGCAAAACGTCCCGTGATCCGTTAGATATAAGAACAGAGATTACGGAGTCCACGTGCCGTCGCGTAAGCGGGCCTACGGAATGCGACCGGACCGGCAGATGTTTCGTGCTCCAAGTGAAATTATTCTTTGAATTTTTTTTATTAGCGGCCGCGGATTAGCTCGCGATTAGCTTACACTGTAATGGAAATTAACCGTCTAGAATTTTTATTGGGCTCTGAGCGAAGCCGGTTCACTTTATTTACTTCAAAATGACATTGATTCAGTGTCCGTTAAAGCAAGAGTATAACATTATTTAAATTACGAGAATGTAAGTGCGTGCTCCTATTTCACAATGCCTCCTGCTGATAGAGGACAAATCTTTGTTTTTAATTTTAATTTTTATTATTATAATTTATTACTTAAGATGTCATGTGAAACATGTAGTCTAGTCGACAAGTTGAAAATGGAACAAAATAGAGATACTACTCCTAAAATTATGTACGATAGCTCATTGGATCCGGAATGACGTCTAGAAAAATGTGCTAAAAGCGTGTATTAGCACATAAAAAATTGCAAAAGTTATAGACCATTAAAGATGAAAAAATAATGGCATTTAGTTTTTTGCCAATATTTAATAAACTATTAATATTTAAGAAATTTCAAATAAAGATTCTGAAAGAAGAGGAAATTTCCAATAAAAAACTCCTGACTCCCAGAACTCTATCTCCATTATTTATAATGTTAATTTAACGCTGAAAATAGGTCTGCGGATGACATTTTTAGGATTCGCGCGTGGCGTCAAAAGCGACTACGGCACATTAATTAATTTATTTAAGGTATTGAATATTTTTTTTTAAATTTGAAAAAATTATGGTGTGTTCTGAACACTATAATTAATTTATTCCCGTTGAAAATTTTACTTAAAGTTAATTTTTCAACAAGTTAAATAATTGTTAACTAACGAAATTTTCTCGAACGACCGTCTTAATTGTAAGTGAAAAAAAATGTTTAAATAATGGTCGTAAAATATTTCGCTTCGTAGAGCCTTTCTTACATACATACTTAACAAGATCGTACCATAAAAGTTAAAAAAATATTTATACTTTGTTTATAACAATTTTTTTACTTAAACAAAAACTTAAAAATCCATGTAATAATGTTAAAAAAAAATTTTTTTTCTCAATCATCATATAATCGTTTTTTTATTAATACAAGATATTTATTGATTTGCAAAAAAAAAAATTCCCGCCATTTGTTGATAATTTTTTTTTAAACAAATTGATTAAATCAATATTTTTAAAAAAAATTTTAACACAACTTTATTACATTAAAATTTTTATGATTTTAAAAAAAAAAAATTTTCCTTAATAGCAATTTTTAATTGTTTATAATCGTTTTTTTTTAATTTTCTATTGTTTAAATAATTAGTTAAGAATTTTTTTTTTCTTAAAAATCATAATTGACAGTCTTCTATAAAGTAACAGAAAAAAAAATTTTTTTTATCAACAATTCTATTGTTTATTAACTTACCAATTTGTTATAAACAAATATTCAACTTTTGTTTATTTTTTTTCTAAAACTTCTAAAATTAACAAAAACAACCATATATAACAAAGTATAGAAAAATTTTTTTTGTAAATTTTTTGATTATCATGAATATTACTTTTATTTAAAATTAAAATTTTTTTTTTCTATACTTTGTTATATATGGTTGTTTTTGTTAATTTTAGAAGTTTTAGAAAAAAAATAAACAAAAGTTGAATATTTGTTTATAACAAATTGGTAAGTTAATAAACAATAGAATTGTTGATTAAAAAAATTTTTTTTTCTGTTACTTTATAGAAGACTGTCAATTATGATTTTTAGGAAAAAAAAAATTTCTTAACTAATTATTTAAACAATAGAAAATTAAAAAAAACGATTATAAACAATTAAAAATTGTTATTAAGAAAAATTTTTTTTTTTAAAAATCATAAAAATTTTAATGTAATAAAGTTGTGTTAAAATTTTTTTTTAAAATATTGATTTAATTAATTTGTTTAAAAAAAATTTATCAACAAATGGCGGGAATTTTTTTTTTTGCAAATCAATAAATATCTTGTATTAATAAAAAAACGATTATATGATGATTGAGAAAAAAAAATTTTTTTTTAACATCATTACATGGATTTTTAAGTTTTTGTTTAAGTAAAAAAATTGTTATAAACAAAGTATAAATATTTTTTTAACTTTTATGGCACGATCTTGTCAAGTATGTATGTAAGAAAGGCTCTACGAAGCGAAATATTTTTACGACCATTATTTAAACATTTTTTTTCACTTACAATTAAGACGGTCGTTCGAGAAAATTTCGTTAGTTAACAATTATACTATCCTCGATTTCTTCCTAACAAAAGGACTCTCTAAACAATACATGAAGATCGAATCATGTGCTGATGGTTCATCTGATCACACTCCAGTCTTATTAACTGTCAGCTCCACTATAATTGAAGTTGAGAGACCGATAAGATTGTATAACCAGCAAACTGATTGGCCTTCCTTCAGGGAACACATAGATGAAAACCTTAATCTAAATGTCAGACTTAAAGAAGCAGAGGAAATTGAAACAGCACTAGTGCAGTTTACTAATCTCATACAAGCTGCTGCGTGGAGAAGCACGCCTACTACTGAACACAAAAACCAGCACACAAACATACCATTGGAAATAAAGATGATGATTCAGGAGAAACGCAGATTGCGCAGAGTTTGGCAACTGAGTCGTCATCCACAAGACAAGACAGCCCTTAATAAAGCCATTGTAGAATTGAAGGAAGCTATAAAGAATGTTAATGACTTAACAATGCAAGCAAAGTTGGAGTCTCTAACCGCTACTAAGGCCAGCAACTATTCGCTCTGGAAAATCACCCGTTCTTGTAGCCAACCTAACAAATCAAAAGCCCCAATTAAAAAGGAAAACGGCTGGGCCAGAACGAGCCAGGACAAAGCGGACTTGTTTGCGAACTATCTAACAAGCTCCTTTAAACCTAATGTAACACTGGACAACTCATCAGATGAATATGTTGACCAAGTTCTAAATCAAGACCTTCAAATGGATCATCCCCCTAGACCTGTGTCGCCTGCAGAAGTCATAAAAACTATCAAATGCCTGGACAGTAAAAAGGCACCAGGTTACGACCTGATAACTAAAGAAGTATTGATGGAACTACCGAGAAAGGCTATAATCTTCATCACTATACTCTTCAATGCTATGTTACGAATAGGCTACTTCCCAGTTGCGTGGAAAATCTCAGAAATCATCATGATTTATAAGGCTGGCAAACTGATGACCGAAAAAACATCCTACCGACCAATCAGTCTGTTGCCTACTCTTTCCAAGGTATTGGAAAAGACAATACTTCGTAGAATTGTGCCAAGCCTTGTGGAGCGCAAAGTAATACCAGATCATCAATTCGGCTTCAGACAATACCATGGCACAGTGGAACAAGCTCACAGAGTATGTGACGCCATAAGAAAGTCCTTAGAACAAAGGGAATACTGCTCATCAGCATTTCTGGATATCCAACAAGCATTTGACAAGGTCTGGCACAAAGGCCTGCTATGTAAGATCAAGCAGAATATTTCCCACTCTTACTTTCCAATATTCAAATCTTACCTAGAGGATCGCATATTTTATGTAAAAGAAGGTGACGCCACTTCGGAATTTCAAAACATTGATGCCGGGGTACCACAAGGATCTGTTCTCGGCCCCATGCTCTACACGTTGTACACTGCTGACCTGCCGCTATTGCCAGGAATAACCACAGCAACATTTGCAGACGACACCGCTATATTAGCAAGCAATAAAGACCCAGGACTTGCATCAGAGGACTTGCAGAAAGGCCTTGACAAAGTTAACGAATGGCTGCAAAAATGGAAAATAAAAGCTAGTGCCGCGAAGTCAGTACACGTGACCTTCACCCTTAGAAGAGGAGACTGCCCACCTGTAAAGTTGGACCACAGTATTCTGCCCCACAGCGACCATGTAAGATATCTTGGCTTACACATTGATCGTGGATTAACGTGGAGGCACCACATCAAATGTAAAAAGCAGGAGCTACAGCTAAAGTACAACAGCCTTTACTGGATGCTAGGTAGAAACTCAAAACTTTCTCTAGATAACAAACTTCTTATATATAAAGTCATCCTTAAGCCCATTTGGACATATGGCCTCCAACTATGGGGCAGCGCAAGTGATACCAACATAAACATACTCCAGCGACAACAGAACAAGATCCTAAGAGCAGTTGCAAAAGTACCCTGGTACATTACAAACAACGAAGTTCACGAGCACCTCAACATAAGAACAATCAAAGAAGAAATCCGGAGACTGGCAGCTAAGTACAAAGAGCGGCTAAGCTGTCACCCGAATACACTTGCTCGCCAACTCACCATTAGACAGTATGTGAGTCGACTAAAACGTCACCATATTCTAGAGCTAGAAGACCGGCAGTAGCTCTAGACAGAAGATGAGTAGATGCTTCCAATGGGAAGTCACTCCACATGACAGCACCACAGAAAAAATTTGCTCATAGCCTTGGGGCTGATTGCAAATAACCGCAGAAAAAAAAAAAAAAAAAAAAAAGTTAACAATTATTTAACTTGTTGAAAAATTAACTTTAAGTAAAATTTTCAACGGGAATAAATTAATTATAGTGTTCAGAACACACCATAATTTTTTCAAATTTAAAAAAAAATATTCAATACCTTAAATAAATTAATTAATGTGCCGTAGTCGCTTTTGACGCCACGCGCGAATCCTAAAAATGTCACCCGCAGACCTATTTTCAGCGTTAAATTAACATTATAAATAATGGAGATAGAGTTCTGGGAGTCAGGAGTTTTTTATTGGAAATTTTCTCTTCTTTCAGAATCTTTATTTGAAATTTCTTAAATATTAATAGTTTATTAAATATTGGCAAAAAACTAAATGCCATTATTTTTTCATCTTTAATGGTCTATAACTTTTGCAATTTTTTATGTGCTAATACACGCTTTTAGCACATTTTTCTAGACGTCATTCCGGATCCAATGAGCTATCGCACATAATTTTAGGAGTAGTATCTCTATTTTGTTCCATTTTCAACTTGTCGACTAGACTAATGGTGTAATGGTTGTTGTGGCAAAGAGTGGCGGACAGTTAGTTTATTGCCAGTTCTTCTCTTCGGTTCTACGCTCTTCATTTGAGAAATGGCAGTAAATGTAAAATTAGAAGCATTTAATGTAGGTACATATATTTCTTTTTTGACGTTCATAAGTGTACATTATTTTACCTACATGAATAAATGATTTTTGACTTTGACTTTGATTATTAGGTATTGTAAAATAAACCTTAATACAGAGCAATACAGACGCCGAGAAGAAATAGTATATGTTCTGGTTCTAAGTTTTTACTAACCCCTTGGGTACTTTCTGAATTACAACTAGCGACCCAAAAACGAAATACTAAATACAGCACGTCGGTACACTCTTAATAAATATTATTTCAAGAATCGTCCTTAATAAAACCATTAAAAAATTACACTCTACAGTATAGCGTAATTTATAAACAATCCCACATACGGGATAAATCATAAAATAGAGTGATAAACTGATCTAGCTGTCTAAAAAGCAAGTTTACCTAACTTATTGTAGATCAAATATGATCAGAGCTACCCCCGCACATACATAAATCATAATGTTATGTTACTTCAGCAAGAAACCTCACTATAAATATGTAAATCTTTCGCCAACAACTTTTGCACGATGTATTTTTTGTACGGACATATTTTGCTTACAAAATAGGCTTGTACATAGTTCAATACATATTTGGAGTAGGAAAATATCCTTTGATTATCAACTTTACAAAATAAAATTTACTTAAAATTCTTTACTTTTTGTAACCCTCATTCATACGAACAATAAGAGAAATAGCTATGGTTTTGTTCTTATCACTTTCATTACACAACCCCCCCCTATAACGCGGTGGATCGGCCCCGCGTTTTAGGAAATCGTTGTAGGAGTATTATCGTAAAACCGGTTTTTTAACAATTCAAAATCTAGGAACACCTCAATCAATTATGGACTAGACTTATCATTACAAATTTCACACTACAGAAATATAACTTACGGAAATCGCGTGATACGAAAACGTTATAGGGAGGATTACTGTATTTAACTAATAACTTTCTATAAATATATTACGAAATGCATAATCTTTTATAAACTCGCAAGAAACCGCTTGGTTTGAGTTTCAATAAAATATACTTAAATTACACAGGGGATGCCTATTAGCAAATATTAATTTAAAAATTAAGCATTACAAAAGAAAAGAATGGAACTCACCACTCCATTATCCATTCCTCCATATGGTGATTGGTATCCAGGTTTTTCTGTGACTGCAACCAAACCGTACATTATAAACCACCAAACGATAACACCGAACCACACATGATAAGTGCACCACCACGTTCCTCAAACGATTTCTTTAGTTCGTTATGCCATATTCAGTTCCATTTATATTTTTAACTTTAAAATAATAAAAAATCGCAACATCTTAATATATATAAATTACGTGTCACGTTGTTTGTCCGCTATGGACTCCTAAACTACTTAACCGATTTCAATCAAATTTGCACACCGTGTGCAGTTTGATCTAACTTAAAAGATAGGATAGCTTACATCTTAATTTATACCCGCAATATTATTTTATTGCAATTTTTTTCTTTATTATTTGATAGTCACAATTCTTACAGATGGCGCTGTGTTGAAAGTATCAACGTTTCACATAAGCTACAATTTAATGGCATTACCACCAAAAAAGCATGGTGATCCCCATGACTGGTGTTCTCCTACCGTTTCCCTTGAATAGTTTACGACTATGTAATATAACAAAAACCTTAGCTACAGCAACGCTTGGCCGGTCTGCTAGTAATAAATTTATATCGTGTTTAAGAGTTATTATAAAAATTACTTCTAATCACACAAAACATGTAAAAAAATAAAATAAATCAGTGGCGCTACAACCTCTTTTAGGTATTGGCCTCAGATTCTGAATCTGTTTCATGATCATTTTTAAATCTAATAGGCAAGTAGGTGAACAGCCTCCAGTGCCTGACACACGCCGTCGCCTTTTTAGGTCTAAGACATTTCCTCACGATGTTTTCCTTCACCGTTCGTGCAAATGTTAAATGCGCACATAGAAAGAAAGTCCATTGGTCCACAGCCGGGGATCGAACCTACGACCTCAGGTATGAGAGTCGCATGCTGAAGCCACTAGGCCAACACTGCTCAAACATGTACCCTAAGGGATACATGATTTAGAATAATTTTGATAAAAAAATTTGCGCCACAGATTATTCAGATATCAAGTTCAAAATAAAGACACCGTCTGAATATTCCCACGAGAACGGCAAAACGTTAGTTTGTGTTGTATTCTGCCGCATTTTGAACAAAAAACATTTAAAATGATTTCCCAAAAATCTATCATTTCTCCCTATACATCCCTAGTTCAAAATATTTTCCGTGATTTTTTAAATAAAACGCTCGAAAACCCTTATAAAATTTTCGCCACATGTCAGTAATTCATTGCGGTTTTAATACACTCTTAGTTAATCCAATCGTAAAATTATTGTTCAATACACAATGAACCCTTTTCCGAAGGGGATTAAAAAATAGGATTTAAGCGTATAAACTTAATTTTTAATTGACAGTTGTGACTGGGTTACAATTTTTAATTAATAATAATATCGAGAAGAAATCTTTGAAAGACACCAATTTCAAAATTCTTGTAACAAATTTAATTAAGAGAAATGTATTTTAAGATTTGTAAGGGCACAGTTATTGCAAATACTTAACTTCAGACGTTGAATCCGTTGACAAAACATCTAATTAACCACGCTAGTCTTAACAGAGTCAGACAAGATTAAGAAGATGGCATTTAATTATCAACTTTGTTTTGTACAATACACATTTAACTAGACTCAGTACAGGATCTTGCTTTTCATGAATCTACTAAACTGACTTATAAAGATAAAAAGAGAAAAAAAACTTTTTTCAGTTCCTTAGGTGACAGTTACTTAGGGTAACTTATGAGGTTAATACGAAAATTAGTATAATGTTAGTATTAAAAGTTTATTTATATGAGGTCAAACAATAGTTATATTAATGTTTAATTGAAAGACTATAAACTTAGTAACTGTAAACAGAAAAAATATATTTAACCTATTTTTTTTATTTGTTACAACACGGGTCAAACTATATACATAATAAAAAAACATTGTTTCTATCTTCTTTATTTTGAAATTAAGTAGGTACTACTTATTTTTGACGGTGAAAGGATCAAGTAATAGATAATACTATCGAAAAATTATTTGTTAATTTTTTTAGATACTACGGCCACTTAAATCTACAATTAATTATTATACAGTATATAAGTATTTCACAATACATAATTTCCTTATCATTGAAATTACTTTTTTTTCATTCATTTATTACAAGAGGGGAGTTGACAACGCTAGCATATAATTCGGATTAGGGCAAGCACTCATGCGTAGGGGCACTTACTTAATGATTACGGTACCGGTTGCACGAATGGTTCAGTGGTTATTAAAAATGCTAGACGTTATAGTTTTATTTCATGCTCCGGGTGTGTGTTCGATAATTTTAGTAAGACTTTTTTTTAATGTATGTTATATATTATATGTAAGTGATAAAGTTAGAAACAAAAAAATACATATAATATATTGGCATGACACTTGTGGTTCAAAAAGCTAACCGAACACAGCGCAAGCTTAAGGTGCGAACTGACCAACGTTACGAGGTGTAATGTAACATGTAATGTAATGTTACACAGCGAGTATTCCGTGCAGTCAGTACGTCGTGTTACGGGGAAAAACAACGTAACACGACGTACTGACTGCACGAATGCTCGCTGTGTAACATTACATTACATGTTACATTACACCTCGTAACGTTGGTCAGTTCCCACCTTAATAACAACTCTCAAATACATACGCACTATGACACCCATTCACATACTCACACATTCACGCATACTCAATGTCTTATACGACCTGTGTTTGATTAGTTCTAACACTAAAACTACTTTTTTTCCTTAGAAGAAACTGTGTACCACGCAATAATTGTTATCCAGTCACCCAGAACACAGGGACATTGCGAGCACTAGCAATAGATGAATTTTGTCACAACCTATTTATGTCATGAATAAAGTTTTTATTATTATATTATATAAAAATAACAAGAATTTTAAATGGTAAACATCAAGTCGGTACTAAAAAATTAAACAATTTCAACCACTTAAGCGTGGGCAAATAAAGCATGAACAATTGAATCAAATATCAAAGGAAACAAACCAGTGGGGTAAACGGTGTCCCCCAACTGGACATTTACCCTACCTCCCTGCGATAAATCACTAGTTTCACGGTGACATGACAATATACTATTTGGCTACACATCGCTATTGAGGGTGTTACCAGAGATTATAACTTTTTATTTCTTGTTATATTAAACTGTTTATTTGTGACGTTTCAGAAGGTTTTATTAGTAGACAAGTTGATAGATTATCTGTAACTTAATAATTTGATAAGACGAATCGACTTTAGACCTCAAGGGACCGCAATAGTTGATATCTGTGATAGAATACTCGTAACATCTTTAAGTGATGAAGAAATGTGCTGCTCTTTCTCCGACCTAATGGAAGAATCACTTCAGTTCAATCAGTCTCTCGACCAGTTAACCACTGACTGGACCGAAAGGCCCTAGCGGCTGAGGTCGAAAATTTGTATATATTCTTAGTGAGCGAAATAACTATGTTAGCGGGTATAACATTATCTCACATATTATAGCTGTAGGGACCTACAATAGTATATTATATTCGTAGCATGATATGCCTGTCTCCTTTGTCAACATAGAATAAAGAACATAGTAAATCGCACTACACGATTTGGATTGTCGTTTCTTGTGAAAACAGGAGTGAAACTCGTAGCCCCCTGCCTACATTCTTTCCTAAAGATTTTAGATAGATAGATAGAAAGATACATGGGTTCATTCGGCAGCTAAATAGGCAAATGCCCCTGGACAATATGCCACATCGTATCCAGTTCTATATAAAGCGTTCAGAGGAGTTGTTTGGATGAATACCTGCAGAATACGAAATTCCACCCGTATCACCTCGACGTCCGTCAGTCCACAACTGAGCATTTTTAAGGCAGTTTCTGCCGCGCACCACCACTATGTGGAATCAGCTCCTCACTGAAGTATTTCCGAACCAATTCGAATTAGGGTCCTTCAAGAAAAGGGCGTAACTATTCGTAAAAGGCCGGCAACGCACTCGCGAGCCCTCTGGCATAGAGTGTCCATGGGCGGCGGTATCACTTAACATTAGGTGAGCCTGCTGTCCTATTGACCCCTTTTCTATAAAAAAAACTAATTTTGAACGAAAATTGCATAAACTTTTTACAGTAGGTATTACAATTATTACAAGCAATACTAAAAATAATGCGAAATAATACTAAAACATATGGTCGTTATGATATGAACAAATATATAATCAGCCACTTCCCAAGCTCAAACATTTGCGAGGGAAGAGTTCACGACACACGACATACACGTGACCTCACAAATTTGTTTTTTCATGTTAATTTATTTAACCACTTCATGGAGCGTGTTAATTGAAGTAGACACATCGCTCTATTTATTATTGGTTTTGTGGGACCTCAAAGGGCATTGTGAAATCGGTACGACGCATTTCCCTTGTGAGAATGAATGCTATAATAGTGTACATATTAGCTGACCCGGCAAAAGTTGTTTTGTCATATTAAGATTAACACATCAACACTAACTATGCAAAATCTCAGTTTTGTATCGCGCAGCCCGGACATACAACGACCAATATTTAAGCCTTGACTTGTTTAAGCTATCGCGGAATAAGGTTAAAATGAGTATAAAGAATATCCATAGAGCAAAATCACTTCCATCATGAGCATACCCCACATACACACCTTCACGTACTTACCCTCACTTTTACACCATCACACATCACAGCCAAATAGGTATTATAGTTATATGTATTGCATAATTTTTATTGTTTGTTTCCTTTTGTAAATTTAAAGCTTTTTGTAGATAAATATTATGTATTCCATTTCTGACTATATTTTTTGTGTAATTGTTTGTTATTAAATATAATTTTTGTTAGCTGTAGGATATACGAAATAAATAAATAATTGAGCACCTTTCATTCGAATTCTCCGCAAACAGAATAAACACCACATATCCAGCTTGATATATTGGATAATGGACTGATCAAAATATTGTTAAGTGCCTATCTGACACCTAATTCTAATAAAAAAAATTTCAAAGTAGAAACTAAAATCAAACACTGAAAGTGTAATATTTTTATTTTTTATAACATTTATGTTTACCATAATTGTCTTATATTTTAAAAAAGTTAGCTTGTATCATAATGTAGATATATATAGCTTTATATAGGGAGTTAGTGTTGGATGAGTGAAAGATAAGATGTATGTTAGTATCAAATTCGGTTTAGAAGGGATTACACGAGAATATAAAGGCCTAATTGAAATTGAAGCGTTTTATTATTACAATTATTTAAGTTAAATGACCAATGAAAAGTATTGGCAAGTCTTATTAAGAAGATAAGACACATTTCTATCGAGTCAAAAAATGTTTAATTGAAATAGTGTTTCCAGAGTTATTAGTTACAATATATTATAAATACGCATTGATATAATTAATGGATATCTTTTGTTACATAGTGATTAACCAACTTGAAAATATGGCGTTAATTCACAAGCACCCCATCGAAATGGCACGCGGCTTAGGGGAAGTCATGTCACCGACATTTACAAACCGAATAAATATTATGCTAAAAAGCTCTTACGATCTCGCGAAAATAATAATATTACAATATTAGTGAACTAAATGACTTCTTTATGAATAATATTTGCTAGATTCTTTAATCTAAGTAATTTGAAAAAGCCTTTCTATGGAAATTCAAGGTGAAAAATATTTTAATTAATAATTTTAAGGAAAAGTCTTAGAAATCTGCATTTGGTCTTTGCTAAAGATTTCTGTAGACGTTTCTTTCATTTATTTCGTAATCTTACAGCTAATAAAAATTATATTTAATAACAAACAATTACACAAAAAATATAGCCAAAGATGGAATACCTAATATTTAACTACAAAAAGGTTCAAGCATTTACAAAAGGGAAAAACACAATAAAAAATATTTAATACATTCAAATAAGTAATAGCTAATTTGGCTGTGTTGTGTGGCGGTGTAAGAGCTTGGCCACAGTTTCTGGCGGTGTGGTGCGCGGCGCGGCAAGAGGGGCTGCGAGAGGCGCGGTTTGCGGTGGTATGCCACAGCTCGACCGCGGCGGCATCAGCGGTGGACGTATTGAGAGAATATTAGTTAGTTTTATTAGTTTTATTTCGTCCCACAATTTTTTTATAACATGCCTATATTTATGATGTGGATGTTTTGACATCCATATTCCTGGTCTACTCAGTATTTCACTAATAAATTGTTCTGTATCCATTATTTTATATGAGCTCAATGCGCGATAAAAACAAAATTATTTGTTTTGGTCGCGCGATGCTAAATGCGTCCACCTCTGCCGCTGCGCGCGCCGCTCTGAGCTGTGGCCGCCTCGATACTCCCGAGTGTATTTGTTTCACTCGCACGCCGCGCAGACCGTCGCCGCCGCCGACGCGCGGGTAGCCACCGCGCCGCAGGTCGCACCGCAATGCGCGTCGCCGATAGCTGTGGCATACTTCATACAATTTGCTCAATTTGTTTTTGCCGCTCGCCGCTTTGCGCGACGCAAACCGCGCCGCAAATCGCACCGCAGGTGACTGTGGCCAAGGGGTAAAAGCGAGGGTATGTACGTGAAGGTGTGTATGTGGGGTGTGCTTATGATGGAGGTGATTTGCGCTATGTATATTCTTAATACTTAAGATCGCGATAGCTTAAACAAGTCAAGGCTTAAATATTGGTCGTTGTATGTCCGGGCTGCGCGATACAAAACTGAGTTTTTTGCATAGTTAGTGTTGACTATACAAAAATACTCAGTTTGACTTTCACTTATTTTTAATGGCTTCTGTGTCTCACACACGCAGCCGCTCATTCCTTGCGATGTTATATCCTTTAACGTTGAAAAAAGTGTAGCGCAAATAGGAAAATGAATTTTCTAGTGTAGCTCACTAATGAGGCCAAGGGTCACGAACGCACGATCTCAGGGTTAAGAGGTACGTACCTAGCCACTGTTTATTCTAGTAGAAAAGTCCAAAAGCCATACTAGCTTTGTGAAGAGAAGGTGAAGGGAGGTCTGGAACACATCAGAAAACAGCAAATGAAATAGCCGTTTATTCACCGCTCTTTGTAAATATTACAAAGAAGCACGTCTCGTCCAAACGGTCACAGTGAATAAAAATAATCACTGTATCGTAAAATTATCTGCGATTAATCATAGTCCTCTACGCCCCTTTGTGTCGCTGACCTATTTATAGTGCACTTAATCTAATATCATTGCTATGTGTAATTATTACTAACTGTATTCAGACACTATAGCTTGTAGGCCAAAAAAAGATTTGTAATTTAACATGTATTATGATGGAATAACGAAACAAATACAAGAAATTCATGATTTTTTCCTTTAGTAAAAGTTTGAACCTTTTCGAATTCCATTTCCATTTTTGGCTATATCTATAATATATTGTTTTTTGTTATGTATAATAATTTATGTAGCTGGGGGATTACGAAATAAATAAAAAGCATTTCTAACGAACATTAACAGCCTATATTACAACGTAATTTATATAGTGCAGAACACACTTATCTCGAATAATAAATCAATAACAATGATTTTAAAAAAAAACATCTATTTTAAAAAATCCGTACTATAAATATGGCACAGCAACCCCATCCAAATCAAATTCAATCTACAATCACAAAATATAACTTACACGCTTATATTAATCCGAATATGTCCCAAAGCGTAGCACCCCTCACTTTCGAGCGTGTACATTGCCCCATAAGTGGGACAGAGATAAATGGAAACTAGATATTCTTAGAGGTACACATTTGATCTATGTTTGCGAATTTTATATATACGAAAAATCGTACTATAATTTTTGAAACTAAAATTTCGAAAAAAAAGAAACGTTCGCTATTGAATACTGGTCAACTCCCAAGCGGTATTAGTAATATGTACTTATTTGTAGCATACAAAAGCAAACGAGCCTACGGGCCGGTCGCAGTCGTAGCCCATGGATACTCATTTTAGAGGGTGCGTTACCGGCCTTTGGGCGGAGCGGCTTTTAAACAATTGGAGGTCGCATCTCCCAGAGATAGCCTCCGGGAGTCGACGCCACAAATCGCTAGTTGTTAGCAATAGAAAATTTCTTGTGAAGCGGACCGTGGAATACTTAGTAGCCATCAAGGTGTTACGGCTGAAATTTTGAGTTAATAACTAATTCTACTACCAAAATCTATTTTTATATAAATCTTCTATGCGTGTGTTTGTAATTAAACTCCTATTAACAGCTGGACCAATTTAATAGATTTTGAAGATTTACATTTCTATTTAAATGTTTTTTTTGCTAATAATAAATTACTAATAAAGATCTTCATCAAAATTGTCCAAACAGCTTCTTTACTTATTTTTGTATTTAAGACGTGCATCTATAATAGCGTACAGAGAACTTTTATATATTAAAATTATTTCAAGTCCTGTAGGGTCACTAAATTAATGTTCAGTATAAACTATATCATCATATTTAAAACACCTTAAGAGGATAAAAATAAAAATAAACTATTTCGTAATTAGCGATTATTTCAAAGGCTTCTTAATTAAGTCGATCGCTGCGGGGGGTGACTAACTATAAACAAACGGTCCTTAAATATATATGTGAGTCATCACTTCTAAGTAATTGATTTGTAAATTATACCGGTTATACAAACGTTAACATGAAACTGTATCAGAGAACCTACCATTCGTAGTTAGAAAAACTTTTGGCTTAATGTCCAAATACTGCATTACTTTTCTTGATATTTGTACATTTAAAAATCTCTATATATATATCTCTATGTACATAAATTTCCATTCGTTTCCATACTCCTCCGAAACGGCTCGACCGATTCTTATGAAATTTTTATGCATATTCAGTAAGTCTCAGAATCGGCTCCTATCTATCTTTCAAACCCCTAAGTGATAAGGGTTGTCTACCCCAAAATTATTTTTTTTAGTGTTTAGAAATTTTATTTTGTTTTTATTTTTTATGATACAGCATACAAAAATACATACAACCCTTAATTTTCACCCCTCTATGATCAAACCCTATTCTTTATTATAGTAGATACATAGTTGTTTTTATTGATCTAAAAAAAAAATTCCTAGAAATAATATACATGGCAAAACAACTTTTGCCGGGTCAGCTAGTAAATTATATATTTCTGTTTGAAATTAATTATAAAATTAGATTCTAAAATCAATTAAACTACAATAAACATAATGACTCCACACATATGACCCGCAGTAACCTGCTTTTTATCACACGAACTTCCAAATATTTAACTAAATGCTCCGATTAATAATCAGGAATTTATTTATAGTGTATCGGGTAAAAGCCCGGATATTAATGTATATTGTTAGTATGTGGTAAGGCCGATCGCTGATCACTACGTGTCATGTTGAAAATGGTATGGTCTTGACCATTTCAAGTAACAAAATGTATATATATTTCGCTCAACACTTTTATATTCGTTGAAGTTTGCAAATGCCTTTTTATATGCTATAGTACCTATCTGTTATAACGTCCATAGTCCGGGTAATTAAACGGCAAAAATGACACTAACTTGCCTAAGGCGCCAAATGCATTTTCAATGAAAAAGTATTTAAATCTATTTATCTAGATCAGGGCCGTAGGACCTTAGGGCATTTAATTTGCCCCCCATAGTGAGACAAACATGGCGCGACTGCAAATTATTGCTAGATTAATTAAAAAGTATTTAATTATAAGCTCTAATAAATAACAAGCTACACATTTAACTTAATATTTTTAAATAAACAAATAATAATGTACCATCCGTATCTTCTCATTATTTGACGTCGCAATTAAAAGTTCGAAATTTAAATAGAGGGTCGCGATTGGTCGCCACCTCGCATACTCTCGCGCACCTGATCAAATAAAGAGTTGATGTAGGAAAAGTTATTAAACATTTTCGATAATTAGCTGATCGAATTAATTAAAAAAAAATTAAGAATAATGAAAGAGAATCGTGGAATTATTGGTTACATTACGAAGTCAACAATTTTATGAAATAGCTACATCATAGATATGATATACCTACAGAATATTTACTTTTTGCCATTTAGGGAAGAAAGTTTATTTGTTTCAGATATCAGGACGAATATATAATATATATATATATATATATATATATATATATAGCAATGTTATTACAAGTAACGATCGAATCGTCTATAAGAAGTCAAGAATTGCTTAATAAACTATCTCGGAACTTGTATATTTTCACCCAATAACTATATTATAATGAAATAATACGCGTGCTCGATCCGGCGACCCGTGAACTAGGCGCAGTAACCTCCACTATCTAATCATCGCAAGTGCTAATGTTTTGATTTATACAATTAGTGTAACGTCTAATTAAACACAATTATTGCTTGTCTATACACTTATTTAACGATGCATGACATTACGAGGTATTTTATCGCCTGGATTACGAATCACTAAAAAAGTAATACATAGTCCATTGAAATGTTACAATTTTAGGGCCAAACTGAACATTTAATAGGGGACGCAATTTTATTTATGCGACATGTAGGTCAAGACAAGCTTAAACCCAAGTTTGTTGTGTGTGGGGTTAGCGCCCGTGTCCCCCGACCGCCATCTTGGAAAAAGGGGTGAAATCACGTTATTGGCTATATCTCCTAAACTATTTATTGAACAAAAAATTTGTGAGGAAATATTTTGTGGCAAATCGCTTTGCCAACAATTATGTATTTTTATCATAAATCCAAAATTCAAAAAGTTAAGTAAAAAAGTGACAATTTTTACCATAAATAAAATTGCGTCCTCTATCAAAATATGTTCAGCCCGTGTAACTTTTCAATGGACTATAACATTTTTGGAAAATTTGGAGTTGACTCCAATAAAACTCAAAATTTAAAAACTGTAATATACTGACTACATACTATCTATTGTAATAAATCTCAATTCGTTACATTCCTAAAATCAACCTTACAACGCCCAAGGTGATGATAGATGACGATACTTCATGCCATAAGAAACATTAAATATTATCACCTAGACATTTGAAGTATTTTAAATTTTAACTAAGTATTAGAAAGCCTGATCGTATTACTAAAATAATCTGCATTGCATTACGGGGTATATCTCAGCCCTCGAACACACGATCTGAGTCCTAACCATTCATTAAGTTACGCTTGTCAACGTGTCCTATACTTTCGTAGAATCGACATTAATCATAAATCATGAAATTACCATCGAATGACTGACCTCGGCACAGTTTGCGACTTCTAGATTGTCTATATCATATTCACTGGGACAATATTTTAATGCATGGGGCCAAAAAAGCTTTTAGATACATACAAATATGATGAAATTATATAAAATAATAACAATAAAGTATTACTAGCTATTAGCAACTCGAAACCAAATCTCATTTTTAAAAATTTGAATCATTTCGGTTCAATTCCCAGTTAGAGCACAAACACGTATGGATATGGCCTCGGAGGATAAAGCAGAGACAGAACGACTTTAGAGACTCTGTCATAATTCATCTTAAATCGTGACAAACCACATATGGAAGACGAATACATGAAATATTAACTTAAATATTATTAAAGAAACGTAGTATATGTTCTAGTTAATATATATAAATCACAAAGTCGTCACGCGGTTTTGGTGTAAACAATCTGTTGCAAAAAGCACTCTGTATATAGTATGACGGGATAAAATTAGACCAAATAAGTCATAGAATGTGTCAATCCATTGTAAAGTGTATACTGAGCCAAGTTACAAGCAAGAACGATTTTTTCGTTAAAATAAATATTTCGATAAGAGAAATCTCATATTTTTAGGATAGACGGTACACACATTTACCTTTCCTTCCCAGCCTAATTTATTCCTCGTAACTAAGGTAAAGCCAAATAATCTATAAAACTTAGCACCCAACCTGTCTAAGGGGAAGTTTTTGGGCAACAGAGTGGAAGTCATACTCGTGAACGGGTACTACTTGTGGTGACTGGTCGGACTTGAATTCGTGTATGCGGTGATGTTAGTTATTTCGACTATGTATTTGTGTGTTGTTCCCACGAGAATGTAAGTAATGGTTGCAACTCCTTACATACATTGCGTAAAACAAAAAACTTGCGATTAAATAGAGTGGCGGAGAGTTTATTGCCAGTTCTTCTCTTCCGTTCCGGCAGTAAATGTTAAATAAGAAGCATTTCATAAATATTTATTTTTTGACGTTCATAAGTGTACTATGTGTTACCTATATGAATAAATGATTTTGAATTTAATTGAAGCAGACGGCTCTAGACGGACTAGTCATTATAAAGTTGAAGAATTTGATTGTTTGTTCATTTGGCTGAAGGCGCTTATCTCGGAAACCACTGGTTCGAACTGAAAAATTATTTCTGTATTTGAGAGTCATTTAGATGTTGTAAGAAAAAGGTATTTAATATCGCAAACACCAATAAGAGCGAAGCATCAATGAAAAATGTAGCGAAAACAGAAATATTTCTACTAAACTATGAGCTTTTATTGCAGCGCGAACGGTCAAGTAACGATTTTGATTTCAATAAATTTCTTGGGAGATATAAATAGTCAAATATTTTTGCATTTAAATAATGATCGAATACCACGAACGCATTTATTATGTGCACTGTTCTTACTTAATGCAGGTAAAATCGCGGTAAATAACTTGATTATTTTATTTACTTAGACCAAACGAGGTATAATTCCATATACAAAAAGCTATCAACCAGATCAAAAAACTAGTACCATGTTTATTATGATAACATTCAAGGCACAAGATTAATATGATGTTACACTTAAAGGTAACCTCATTCTTATTTCTTACTGTATGAGTTTAACCAGAGTCAAAGGGGTAACGGGTATAAAAGTACTTAATTTCAATTACTAGATGAATGGGAAAACTACACAACAACTACGGGAAAAAGATGTCAAGTACAAATTTCACAAAAAGTATATTGAATCTGAGAAATCATATCTTCCTAAACAAGACAAGCAGATCGAAGTAAATTATTGTTTTCAAAGTATTTTTTAAATCCTAACAGAATACTAGATCTGAAACAAATGTTTACACAAGTGGTATTAAACTTACAATGGAAGCAGACTTAGTCATGCATTGAACTTATTTGTTATTGTATTGTGAAACTAGTATTAAAAATAGTGTTAGAATTAAAATTTGACATTTTACAAATTTATGGACCCATTTAACTGAAATTAGCTTAACCAGATCTCATATGTAGTAGAAGGAAAATGGTTGATGATAAAAGTGCGACATAAATAATAATTTTTACTTATATATGAGATTTATTCTCTTTGTAGTCAGAGATAGACATTATTTTGTCTTCACAATGTTCCGACATTATAAGTGATAACCAATATATTTTTTGTCCCTTAAATTAAATATTGGGACAAATGATGACTATGGGGTAAGATCATATGAAATAAATACAATTTTCTTTAGCATGCAGACCACTAAGTTTTCGTAAAAACTATAATTTTGACAAATTGAACAAAGAGAAGCACCTTAAATACAAACATCAAAAATGGCTTCACAATTAAATTGGCCATACATGTTGAATAGTTTTAAACTTTGTTAGATAAAAGAAACACAAAAAAGTCTTCTGCCATATTTCTCACTGATTGGCTATATCAAAAGTGATAATTTAGAACTATGTAGTTTATTGACTTTATGCTCAGGGATAAAATCAACAATTAATGATCAATAATTCAGCTCACAACCAATAGATTCCATTGTAACAAACTAGTGGCCTTGATCTGATTATATCATATTGGATGACACTCAATGTAGAATACTAGCTAGAATAAAAAATTAAATGATATTATTTATCAAAAAAAACTCACTCAAAAAAAAATGTAGTATGAATAAATATTTTTTTACATAAATAGTTTTGCATGTCTACTTCATAAATTTTATTATTTTTTATTTATATGTTACAGTGAATATTAATACCATGCTTAAGTAAAATAAAAAAATACCTTTTTGCAATAAGTAAATTTTGTTAACAAAGCAGTCTTCACCATACCCATACATAGATCAAAATAGGTAAATATGATTTCTCACTCATATAGACTATTACATGAAAATCCGGGTATACAGATTTTAAGTTTAAGGTATATTTACGAATACCACGTTTACTCTTCGCTGGCAATGCGTAAATAAACAAAATTAAGTATAAACACGCACGTTTATCGGACAGCAAAATTGTAATTGGCTATTTTATACACCGTAAATGAACGATATTACAATTGAATCTCTATATCCATGACAATCAATATAACCTTTTGTATGAATATGGGCTAGAACTTAGACTTTCAACATTTCAACCTAATACTACTAGCGGCAGCATCCATAAAAGTATAAACGCGCTTGAAAAAAATCCTTTGCCACAAAAAAACGAAGGAAAGCACAATGGATATCCACCTTGACAATCGCTGCTATAACCAAAACATAGCCTTTATAGCCGTTTTGATGCACGTTGAAGAGATGTACAATACATTAACACATGCGTTGATTATTCCTGCGTAATAATCAACTGAGTAAAACCATTCAAAATTGTATTTATAAGCTTATTTTCTATAAAATCTGGTCGGCTCCTACACTGAATATGGCATAACACGCAAACACTGAATGAATTTCACAATGAACACTGCACTGGATCGCGAATGTTCGTTTGAGGAACGCGAGACGAGCCTTGTTTTGTAATATTTCACTCACCTTGTTGTTTATTTGCTATTTTATTAAAACAGTTTTGAAAAACTTCATATAAATGCATAGGCTCGTCATCGCTCGTCGCCATTTTGGAATTTACTGTCCAAATAAACCATAGACAAGATAAATGGCAATTAAATAATCCATTCCGTCTTACGCAGTGGAGGGTTAAAATTCTACACAATTCTTTTAATCTTGTCAATTCTTTAAATATAAAAAATGCATTTATACATATTTATATTGTATTACTTATTATATATTTTCACTCACTTGATATTGATATTTTAAAAATAATAAACAACAGTTACACAAATTGTGTTATGATCACAATATAAACTGGTAAGCTGTGGTAAATTTTCCAAATCGCGGATCGCCATGTTTTGACGATGTTTTGCAACACTTTGACGTAAGGAATTTAGAATTTACGAAAAAGTCAGCCTACAAAATTTTCGAGTGCACTTCAAGGAAAATATATATAAAATTTACATACATGTAACATGTTCTCATTGAATTCTTTAAACACTCAAAACCAGGTAAGTTTGAATAAGCTGACGAAGCATTTTTAAGGGGGCAGAGAATGTCAGATCTTCATGTAACCTTCGCTGTTTCAGATTCTTATTAGTTTTAGTCAACTATCATCGCGATATTCTGGTTTATTCAGACATAGAAAACAAAACAACTGTAAAAGCAAAGATGTGAAACAAACTGCAACATATTATGATGCAACTATTTGTCATGAGAGTTTTCAAGAGGCGCTGAAGAATTTTGATAAGAATGCCTTACGTGATTTGCGTAGTTATGATGCGAGGTCCTCGGGGCCGCTTACTAAAAGCCTATCAATCGGGAAGATAAGTTCATCCAAGAAAGTATCACATGTCTCTGGCTTTACTTTCGATCAAAATAAAAATGGATGGGCTGCTCTTACACCTACTGTTACAGTTGATTTGAGTGGAAGAAAGTTTAGCGTTTCAGATAATTTTGTAGGTTTATTATCGAGGAGTATATTAGATACCACTTTTAAATACAATATTCAAGTGAGAGGTTTTAAAACTGAGAGGAATGTACATGCAGATTTAAAAAGGAATCCAAATCTTCTTAACAGACTGCGTAAGTCTTTGGGTCAGTATGGTTTGCTTAAAATTATTTTACTCATTTTTCATTCATATATTTTAATAATTATCATAGGATTTGGTATATACATAGTAAATTTTTTAAAATAAATTTAGTAAATAGTTTTTGTCCTTATTAAGAAATTTGTCTGTAAATAGCGGCAAAAAGATTCTGGCCCTTAATTTGAGAATTGACAGTGAATGGAAATATAGTCATTTAATTTTTTAATGTTTGTAAGTGTACCTCCATTAATAAATATATGACTTTGTTACTACAAATTTACATTTGTAAGTAAACAACCACAAAAAAAAATTGCATAGATATTATATTTTTTATATTGGATTATAAAAATATATATTATTATTTAATATTTATTTATAAAAAAGAAGTGGATGTGTCTAAAAGATTTATATACTCTTTATGCAAAATAATCAAATAGATAGATAATAGAAAAAACCCCACCTTATTTCAGGCTTAAATGGAGCAGAGACAGAAAAACAGACTGCAGCCGGGCCAGAGGTTGCACCTAGACTGGAGAAACTATTAAATGAAGATACAATTCTTACACATCAGCAGAAAGATAAGATTAAGATTGCATTTGCTGAAGGCTACTTAGCTGGTAATATTGTAATTTAATTTTATGGTGATTGTTATATTATAATATATTTAAATATGAGTGTGTACAAGAAAAACATAAACCCTATAAAAATCTGATGTCCCTAATTCAATGCTAAGTTAATGTATAATTAAGAGGGAACCTTCAGAGCCTTTTCATAATATTTTATCTTTATTTGGTAAATTCAGGATCACATCCAGAAAATGCACGTGGAACAAAGGCATCGAAGTACCTGAAGTTAGTGCAGCAGCTACTCACAATAGTTCTATTTCTCGCCATTTTTGTCAGCCTTATGGCTTCTGTCAGTGGCACTGTCTTCCGGTAGGTATTTTTTGCCAGCATACTGAATATTATTATTTGATAATAGGCTATTTGACCATATAAAAAATAAATTATTATTGAGAGTATTCCATACAACATTATATGGCTTTCCCAAGTGTTAAAGAATAAAATCCTAAGTATCCACAATGCTAAGTATTTGTTAATTAAAACATTGATTAAATAATATTATTTTACTTTTCAGTATTCAATTGGGAAACCAAGTGGAGGTAGATCCAGAAGACATCTCTGTTACTTTTGATGATGTGAAGGGGGCTGATGAAGCTAAACAAGAGTTGAAGGATGTTGTGAGTAACATTTTTTTGTTTACTAGCTTAATTGCCTAAAAATCAAACCTAAGCTATTTTAGGCACTCGTGTCAACACAAATTATGACTCGTGTGTATTGAGAGGTTGGATTTCTAAGGTAACACTCTTGAAGAATGAAAGGCTACGGTCTAGATAAGTGTACATTTTAAATTTAATAATTATATGAAATCTATGAAATATTTTACACATATTTTTAATGGCAGGATATTGTATGGGGTAACTTTAATAACCTGAGGTTGGATTATGGAATCTAGGATCAATTATAAATTTATGGTAATACCATTTAAGACCAGAACTTTTAAGCAACTTAATTAATCAATTTCAGGTGGAATTCCTTAAATCTCCTGAGAAGTTCTCATCTTTGGGTGGTAAATTGCCTAAAGGGGTGTTGCTAGTGGGACCTCCGGGTACCGGTAAGACACTCTTAGCTCGGGCGGTGGCCGGCGAGGCGAGGGTGCCCTTCTTCCACGCTGCCGGGCCAGAGTTTGATGAAATCCTTGTGGGGCAAGGGGCGAGACGAGTCAGAGATCTCTTTAGTGAGTCTCATTGAATCTTATGAAGGATGGTTTTTATGTTAAACTATAAAGCAATATCAAAATAATAAGCAAATTAATTTTTTTTTCGAATTCCATAAAAAACCTAATGTATTATCTACCTGTTGAGAAGAACCCGTTATTGTGCAGAAGCGGCGAAGGAGCGGGCGCCGTGCGTCATATTCATTGACGAGATCGACTCCGTCGGAGCCAAGAGGACCAACAGTGTGCTGCACCCTTACGCTAACCAGGTAAAACAATATTTCAAAAATAATACAGATTACCTAATTATAAAAATTTAAATAATAAATAATTCCTTAAATTAAATTGACAGACCATAAATCAGCTGCTCTCGGAGATGGACGGTTTCCACCAGAACGAAGGAGTGATAGTACTGGGAGCCACCAACAGGAGGGATGACCTCGACCAGGCCCTGCTTAGACCTGGAAGATTTGATGTCGAGGTCTGTTTAGCACTCGAAATACATACAGACGCATAAATAATTAATTCTTAATTATATTTGGTAAATTAATTTAAGGATGCTTTGATGAGACAGAAATTTTGGTCGATAGGTGTCAGTCCCGACGCCGGACTACGGGGGTCGCCTGGAGATCCTCCGCATGTACGTGTCGAGGATCGCCGCTGCGCCGGAGATGAACGTGGAGTCCCTGGCCCGGAGCACCACCGGCTTCACGGGGGCCGACCTGGAGAGCATGGTCAACCAGGCCGCACTCAAGTTAGTACTTTACAAATTTTATGCTTCGGAACTAATTTCTTCAAGGAATTCAAAGACGTCTTTGAAATCTAATTTGTTAGAAGTGATAGTAAAGTATTCTTGACATAAATGTTTTTACATTTATGAGGGACCTTTCAAGTATTACGTAAGCAGATTTACTGCAATAGATCCCCCCTCCCCTCCTCTTGTCTGCACAAATAAGAAAAGCCCTCAAAAATAATAGTACATAAACGTATTCATTATTTGATGGAATCCTCGAAAATGCATTTCGTTTATATTTATATCAGTATAGACAATGTGTGGGTAATATGTGTCAATAATTACTGTTGACGTAATCACCAAATAAGAAAATCAAAGAAACCCAATTAGTGCTTACGTAATACTTGAACGACCCCAGAAATATTTAATATTGTCTTATTTTATATAAATAAAAATATACTACTACGCCGATATAGTGGTATCCAACTCCAACAATTAACTTTTTTTGTATCCATCCACGACCCAAAAATTCAATGGTCAGGCACAGAAGGCTGTTTACCTGCTTGCCTATTAAAAATGATCGGCGAATTATCACATGAAATATTATATAAATTGCAGGGCAGCAATCGACGGAGCCAAGACAGTGACGATGTCCTACCTGGAGGAAGCTCGCGACAAGGTCCTGATGGGTCCAGCCCGAAGGAGCCGTCTGCCCGACGACGAAGCCAACGCCATCACCGCCTGCCACGAAGGAGGACACGCCTTGGTCGCTCACTACACCAAGGTATACGCTTATCGATCAGCCTGTAGAGGGGCACGTTGGGGCACATTTTTCTTTTTCAAGTATAGTCAAGTAGCTGCTCAAAATTGCCCCGTCTGACGATTAAGCCGTGGGGTGTACCTGTTTATAAACAAAATAATAATAAATAATTTCTGCCATTCCCAGGATTCTCACCCACTTCACAAGGTGACCATAATCCCTCGCGGCCCTTCACTCGGCCACACCGCCTACATCCCCGCCAAGGAGAGGTCAGTTGTCCAAAATTATTTAAATATTTTGAGTTTCTAATTATGTATTAATAAATGAATCTCAATAAAACGCTGGACATTTATTTTGTCATGTCGATATTGCAGATACCACGTGACAAAGCAGCAGCTGCTGGCCATGATGGACACCATGATGGGGGGCAGAGCGGCCGAGGAACTCGTCTATGGACCCGAAAAGATCACATCCGGTACTCTTTTATTATACTAATAGCTAAAAATTAAACAAAAGTGAAATTAGGAATTTTTTATTAATCGGTCTCAAAATGTCAATTTCAGGTGCGTCTTCCGATCTGAAGCAGGCGACGTCGATCGCCATACACATGGTCCGCGAGTGGGGCATGAGCGACAAGGTGGGGCTCCGCAGCATGGAGGCCCCCAAGGGAGCCTTCCAGCAGGAGCAGCTCGGCCCGCAGACCAACGAAATGGTGGATCCGCTTTCTTTGACGTTTTAACATCTGTGAACTCTAATAAAGATTACACTTAACTGAAATCGATGTCTAGGTGGACTCGGAGATCAAGAAGATCCTGTCGGAGAGCTACGAGCGCGCGAAGGCCATTCTGCGGGCCCACGCCAAGGAGCACAAGGCTCTGTCCGAGGCTTTGCTCAAGTGAGTGTGCCGTTTATTTGAGATATATCCTTTGCAAATGAGTGTATCAAAATCATATTTATAATATTTAGTTATAAAGATATAGTATGTAGAAGAGTGGGGAATTATAAGTATTTAAAGTATTTATTTTATAGTATTTGAATAACTATAATAAGTGAGAAGCATCTTTTAACATAAGAATTAAAAAACTGCTTCTGCCAGATACGAGACCTTGGACGCAGACGATATCAAAGCCATAATGAACGGAGAGAAGACCAAGATGGAAAAGCAGAAGAGCAAAGAGTCCAGCGGAACCCCCGCGGCCCAGACCCCTCCGGCCCCCGTCCCCTCTGGAACCCTACTCGGACAGCCGGCAGCCGCTTAGGTATTCATTTATATTAAGAAAAAGACACGGTTTTATTAAATTAGCCAAAAGATGGCGCCACGGCTGGACAAATAGACTTAAGAATTTTTCTTGTATTCACTTGTTTAGAGTTTAGACTATACAAAAAAGTTATAATGAGGTAGTCGAAAGTTCTTGGCTCAACTTGTTCTAAATAAATTTAAAATATATTTCTTTATATTAACAAAAGTTTTGAGAAATACTTTTTGTTCGTCTTCACAAAGCTGTGGCAAACCCTTATTGCAAAATTTAGAATAATATTTTCGTCTTATCAATATAAACACTCGTTTCAGATAAGGTCGATTAGCCTTTAGTGACCCGCAGATGGAACGATCTGTACAAACAAATATATGGAGTGTCTCTGAAAATTTTGCAGGAGTTAATATTTAATAAAAATAAGTATAACATCATAACGCTGTTTCTTTTGTAGTTAGTAAGGAGATTGTTAAATATAACTTGAATTAAATAATAATTACGTTAAGGGAATTTTTATTTATATTTTTTCAATAAAACTATCCCTCTTAGTTATTTCGTATAGGATTTTTCTATCACTTTCATTTTGGGTATACTCGAGTCCAATGTGCGTCGAACCGATCGGCAAGTTTTTTAAAAACTTAAAACACTCCACACACCATACGCATACAGGTTAGTAAATTATTATAGCTGATTTAGTTTTAAAAAGCCTTCTTTAAAATTAAATCTTAGCTCATGTTGGCATATATAACTAACCGAGATCGAGTGAGGAAAGGAGACGTTGAAAGAAAAGAAAAAATAGAAAAAGTTGGAATTATATTGTATAAGTCTGTTTGGGAGTGGTGCCCAGCGCGGTGTTGGCGACGTGGGGCAAACGCGAAGCAGCTCGATACACGTGTTCCAACTGGACGGGGATTCGGGACGACGACCTGTTCAAAAACAAATAGTATTCAAACTAATACTTTTAAGTACAGTGTAAACTCTTTATAACATTATTGGTTATAACGAAAAGCTCTCTCTAACAATAGTATGTTATTGTTAATTGTATTAACACGTGTGCCATTATTGTTAGATTACATTGACTGTAGGAAATTTCGGCCTCAGTTACTAAACGGACCATCGTCACCTATCGTGTATTATCAGTCGTAAACAAACTTTGAAACTGTCATGGTGGCTGTACACACTCGGCGAGAGCCTCTCGCCGAGAGTCTCGACCGAGAGGACCGAGAGAAGAGCGCAGCCTGTACACACTCGTTACGTTAATTGTATTTAAAACACTGTTAATAATGGACGTGGCAACCGCTGCTGCTGTTTGTCTTTGTGCATTGAGTTATTATAATTTTCTTCACGTTAACCATTTAAAAAAATACGAAGCCATGGCGAAGAAGAAGATGGTCACTATACACCGCAACAGAATTTGGTAATTAGGATCATAAAGTTTTAATATTATCCAAATTTTAATGATTGAACGAGTGTGTACAGGTCGCTCTCGTTTTACTCGCGAGACCCTTTGACTCGTGCGCAAAAAACCGACAGGCGACCGAGAGAGGCGAGACCAACTGCGAGGAAGCGAGGCGAGACGAGAGCTCTACTGTACACTCTCGCACTCGGCCTGTCTCGGGGTGTCTCGACGAGTGTGTACAGCCACCATTAAGATGGCCAGGCAAAGAAAAGCGTTGTGTTTAGAATAATTTACCAATTGATAGTAATAAAATTAGAAATTATTGTAATTGGTTAAATTTTTTTTTCTATTCACCTTTAAATTCGTTACAAAGACTTTACACTGTATATGCATATTGTAAATGAAATGTATAGAAAAAGCCACTCACCCGCTCCAAGTGGGAGGTGGATGATGTGAGGATGCGCCTTCCATCAGTTTCACAGCCAGAGAATCCCGCACCAACTGGTCTGCGAAGCTGCGCATCGCTGATAACATCACGGCGTGGACGGCACTACGGAGACGATGTATTAAATTAATAAAAATCAGAAATATATGTGAGACATCGCGATTGAGATATAACTATGTCGATGTGTCAACAGATATGTGGTGGAAATCATTATTTTAATTTTGTGTAGTTTTAAAGTTCTCTCCAAAATTTTACTCGACTTGCAAAGAGACTAGACTACATGCACAGGCTGCCCTTCGTACTCTGGGGGGCAGTGTCTGCGCTGTATCTACCAACTTAAACATCGGCCAGTTATGTATAGATCTTGGGTAAACTTTACACTCGGCGTGGACTTCACAAATGTTGTGAGCTCTATTCCAACATCCACGCTGTACTATTTAAAAACTGCGACTCAGATATCCTAATCGGCTGATACTTTCTACCTCTCCTACCCGGGATACAAGTTTGAACTTTCATTTGGGCCGCGGGCGGAAGTTTGGTATACGTCAGTGAGTTGCGTGTCTGTTCTGGTCGCCTCGGGACGCTTGAAGGAACGCTTAAAAGAATAGCTATAACCTCCTTATTCTCCAAAATAATGGAAACCATTATTAAGGGCCAGCTCCCGGTGCATCTAGAAGGCCACCCGCTGATTAGCGATTGTCAGGTGGTAAATTACGCATAGATGGGCAAACGCAATTGAGTCCGCTGGGAGCGGGAGGCGCTGGCGGTAAATTTGGACATAGAAGAAGCCTTTGATCGGATGTGACACGGAGCACTTATTTTGGATTCCCCAAAAAAAATTGTAAACAGATTTCCAGCTTTATCGCTGATCGGAGCATCAAGGTCATCGATGGAACATGTCCACCGGGAACGCTGGGGTCCCAAGGCTGTGTCTATCTCCGTCCCTGTTTCTTCTGCATATCAATGTTGTTGCAACCTAACAACATTCATTGCTGTGCGGAAGATAGCACTGGGGATACTCTTTACACAGGCCGTGCAGGTATTTCTCGGGCAGTTGTCTTTCAGTACCGGAACAAACAAAGTAGGAGCTAGACCGATTCGAATCGTCGACGACCAGTCACTTTCCGAGCGGCTTGATCCCTTGGTGTTGCAGAGATATGGGGTCTCCCCGCATCTTTCACCGCATTTTCCGTGTCGCAGGAGTTGTTGGGATATACGCGCAGCTGAGTTTCATCATCGGACGACAAGGCAGAATACAAAATCCTACCCTTATTACCTCGACGTCCGCACGCACAACCAATTATGAGTCTAATTGCGGAGAAAGGAGTCCTACTACCCTAACCCTACCCTACCTCGACGTCCGTCGTTTCAGAACTGAGAGCTTTTTAAGGCATTTTTTCCGCGCACCACCACCACTACGTACTAATTTCTAAAAGGCCGGCAACGCACGTGCGAGCCTTCTGGCAGTATCCATGGGCGGCTACCACATTGAGTGGGCCTCCTGCCCGTTTTCCCCCTGTACTATAGATTTTTTTTATAGTTCAGAGGTACAGTATTTTTTTTAGTCAGATAGACAAGTATTTTGATAAGATTTCATATACGATTTTTTTTTCTAAATCAGTACCGATTTTTGTATTTTCTGCTCTATCGTAATAATTTGACTGAATACATTTTTTAACATAATTTCCTCACCTATATGAATACCCATTCCCCACATCTTCATTCCTTAACTCTATTCCAATGTCCGCACACATCCGTTCAATGTATAGAAACCTAAGTCTGTCGTCACTGTCCACCGGTAATGCACTTAAGCTCACTTCAGTTTCACTAACACTTCTCACTTTCACTTTCTTGTCACTTAGAACATCTATTTCTTCATCGCTATCCGACACCACTACGTCATCTGACACTTTGTAACTGTCGACGTCGAACTTCGACAGCGACGTGACGTCACAGGCAGACGGGAACATCTCTTTGATGTTGGATTCCAGTTTCCTATTATTTTCAATGTCGTTCCACGAGCACCAGTCGTCCGTCGGTCTGTCTCGGGGTGAATGCATGTTTTCCAATCGTATCGGATAGTAGCCGTGGAGTCTGGCGAAGATGAGTATTTGTTTCGTCCGCCATATCGACTCCGTGTCTGGGTAGTGGGCCATTAGCAATTTGTTGATCAGCTTCGCTCTGGACCACTGAAAATGTATTTATTTTATTGATTTATTTTAAAAAGGCACACTAACTAAACACTTACAGAGAAACACAATAAATGCACTTGCGTCAATGACAAGCGTGCAAAACATGTAAAGAGAAGCATTACAATAATAAAAGAGAAAATAAATAATACAATAAAAATAAACTAGAAACAGACAGAAATTGAGCAGTGCTGGACTCCCCCCCAACCCCGGCTGTGCATCAATAGACTTTCTTTCTTTCAACATTCGCTCGAACGGTGAAGGAAAAAATCGTGAGGAAGCCGACTTGCCAGTCGACGGCGTGTATTAAGGCCGATTTACATTATCATTAGTGTTTAGGAGAGTGCTTTAGGATAGTACTTTAGTTGAAACATGTAAACGCTACTTGCTTTAGTAAACGCTACGCTAAAGAACTTGCCTTTTAAGTTGTACTAAAGCACTCTCCTAAACACTAAGATAATGTAAATCGGCCTTCAGGCACAGAAGGCTGATCACCTACTTGCCTATTAGATTAAAAAAAACATTCTTTCACGCTAAACCAATATGAGTAATCAACCGACTCCAAAGCTCAACTCCCGTTTCTATGATATAAATTACGACATACGAGCTCAGTTTTGCATTCAAAGTATTTTTGTTGAAATTGAGGAAATGATTACCTCGATATTCCTTCGTTTCGCAAAATCCAACTTCCAATACCGTTCACTGTTCTCCACGACGAACGGAAAACACTTAACGAAATCATTATTCTTGACCTCACCGCTAATGAGCGGTATCTTCTTCAACAAATAACTGACGGTTTGTCGGACGTTCCGGAACTTCGGAATGACTTTTTTGAAGTCATCCAGGAGAGTGTCCCTTTTGCGGTTGTAGAAGTTGTATCCCAAGTAGCAGTGATCGTTCTCTATGTGACTCGGGAGACTCTCTATCTTCTGTAGATTCTTCACCTCGGGCTTCAGGAGCGACACGCCTCTCCTGACCTTTTTGAGCCCGTTGCTTTTGATCGGGCTGATTTTCGCCGTTTGGACGTTTCCTTTCGAATTAAACACGATTTCCTGTACTTTGGTCAAGTCGAGCTCTCTATCCATTTCCAGATAGTAAATTTTGCCCGTCTTCGGATCCATGTACTTCATGATTCTCTTCTTCCGCGCTCGCTTCACGTCGATCGGTAAGCTGGACTCGTCGAGCGTTTCTTTGGTCACTTCTTTCCTCGTCGGTGAAGATTCCTGAGAATCTTCTTTTTTGATGTCCTTAATAATCATCTCGTCCACGCTGACGGCGGTCGGTTTCTCGAAAAAGTCTAGCCAGTTGTCATTTTCATTCTGCTCAAACTCTGGGGGCTCCTCTTTTATCTCTGTACATTGGCCGGTGTCTTGGCTCTCCGCCTGCGTATCTGTTTCTGTATTCGCTTGTGTGTCTGTGTGGTTATCTGTTTTAGGTAAATGTGTGTCGTCGTCTTTGTATTCAAACTTAATCATATCAGGGGTGCTGTAGAGCCAGACGTCGACGACAGTTTCGGCTCCTGAAAATATTAAAGAAAACTTTTAGTACAAATATTAATTTAATATTAAATTAATATAATCTCTGGAATTCCTAGCATATTTTGTATAATTTCTTAAAGCAATCTAAAGACAGGAAAGAATTCTGATCTCACCCAATGTCTGCAATCCGGTGTACTGACGATCCAATTTAATGTTGTGTGTGACTGTGGTGGGACGATTCATCTCTGGATGAGGGAAATGCAAATCCAGCTTCACGGGGAACTCGCCCCACCCACGACGCGATATGTGGAAGGGAGGTTTCCTGAAATCCACACAAATTATAAAAGAATCTTCCAGAGGTCACAAATCCAACTTTTGCAATGAAGTCAGTTAAAAAACGTGGATGTTGACTTACCGTAAGGTAACAATATGGTGAGGTGCATAGGAATGGTGAAGCCTGGCCGTGAGTTCCGTCAGTATGGAGCTCAAGTCGGGCCGGTTTGGGGGACCGCGGACGTACAGAAGCCACTTGTGGGTCGACTTGTCCATGCGAGATGCCGGGGGGGCATATTTTGATGTGTTGCCTTAAAAAGTTACAATTTTATTGCTTTTTTATTTTTTTTACATTTATGTTTACGAAAATTGTCAAACACATATTTTACAAAAGATAGATTGTAACATATACTGTAAATGTAGTATGCATATGGTAAACTTCAATAAATAAATTATGAATAAGTAATAAAACACCCAAATAGCAGTAAGGGGTTTAACTTTGGTGCATAAAAAATATATATATTATACAGTAGTATATATCTTTATATTTAACATTGAGGCTTTGGTGTGAAGTAAAGTACAAAGTACAGCATAACTATAATGTGTTTAAAAGATATTTAAATAAATAAAAAAAAGAAATAATAAAATAATTTCCTTTTTAAGTTCGCATTTTAACATTCGTTCGATCGTTGAAGGAAAACATCGTGAGGAAACCGGCTTGACTTAGAATCAAAAAGTCGACGGCGTGCGTCAGGCACAGGAGGGTGATCACCTGCTTGTCTATTAACAAATGATCATGAAACGGATACAGAAATCTGAGGCCCAGACCTAAAAAGGTAGTAGCGCCACTGATTTTTTTTTTTCTTTCTATTTACACAATATGTCATAACCCTTATCCGTGATTTAGTTAGCTGGCTTAGGATTTTTCCTGGACAAAATACTCACCAATAATAATTCTATAACGATGTTTCATCTTATTCCTAGTGGCTTCGTGAAGAGTGACTACATTTTCTACTTTAGGCTCAATATGGCGAGGTATCTTCTTGGGTTTAGTGGTCGAAGGCTCGGCGATCGGTGGCTCTTGGCCCTCAGGTCTCAGGGACTTTGTAGAGTCAGCGGATATGGTATAATTACGGGTTTGGACCATTGCCTGTCAAATGTTAAATGTCAATTTTAGCTACATAAAATAGATACACATTGAGACAAATATGAGAAACATGCAAGCTATAATGTTCGTGTCATGTCAAAATATAATGTAGTCAAGTAGACAACTTATTGTAAATTTATAAACATCAAAAATATACCATATTAATATATAAAAAAAACTTATGGAACTTTTAAAATGTAAAATAAGGTCTCATATTCAAGGGATTCAATAAAAACATAACAAAAGAAAATTATATTTATGGAAAAAACAAGCTTGAGTTATATGTCACAAAAAAGTAGTTAGTAATTAAAGGTATTAATGCTTCTATTGTTGCTAGATTTTTTCCTAAACAGTAACAAAATCAAATAGTAATATGAAAATGGCAAGTTTTTTTTTAATTTTAGGTTTTATGAATATTTTTTCATTTTACACACAAGTGATGCATGTAAAAACAGATATAGCTGTTAAATGGTTATATATCTTGCTTTGCCACATATATTTTGTCATATTTACTTACAGAATAATCTTTTCTGGAATTTCTGGGCCCTCTGAACTTGAAAATTTCATCCAGATCAGCGGTTTTCTTTCCCAAAAGTTTTCTTAAAGACGGATGCAACCTTCTCTGACTATCGCGCAATAGATGCGCCACCTCAAATGATACCAAATAGATTAAACAACTTGCCTAAGGACTACTAAAGTATTTTTTTTTTTTTTTTTTTTTTTTTTTTTATGTAATAGGAGGCAAACGGGCAGGAGGCTCACCTGATGTTAAGTGATACCTCCGCCCATGGACACTCACAATGCCAGAAGGCTCGCAAGTGCGTTGCCGGCCTTTCAAGAATTGGTACGCTCTTTTCTTGAAGGACCCTAAGTCGAATTGGTTCGGAAATACTTCTGTGGGCAGCTGGTTCCACATAGTGGTGGTGCGCGGCAAAAACTGCCTTAGAAAACGCTCTGTTGTGGAACGACGGACGTCGAGGTGATACGGATGGTATTTTGTATTTTGCCTTGACGTCCGATGATGAAACTCAGCTGCAGGTATTAGACCGAACAACTCCTCTGAACACTCTCCATGGTAAATGCGGTAGAAGATGCAGAGAGATCCTACATCTCTACGCAACGCCAAGGGATCAAGCCGCACGGAAAGTGACTGGTCGTCGACGATTCGAACCGCTCTTCGTTGAATACGGTCAAGTGGAAGGAGCTGGTACTGGGGAGCTCCCGCCCAGAGGTGAGAGCAGTACTCCATGTGGGGCCGAATTTGCGCTTTATATAGTTGCAAGCGGTGGCCCGGAGTGAAGTACCGTCTCGCCTTGCTGAGCACACCAAGCTTTTTGGAGGCTAATTTAGCCTTTCCTTCCAGATGACCGCGAAACTGAACGTTATTCGATATGTCAACGCCCAGTATTCCGATGCTAGCTGAGGCTTTAAGGAGAGTGTCTTCGAAGAGGGGAGTAGCGACAAAGGGAGTTTTTTTAGCGGAAAACGCGCATACTTGTGTCTTCTTGGGGTTAAATTGGACTAGATTTAGTCTACCCCAGTCCGAGACTCCACGTAGAAGAGTTTCGACTTCAGACACAAGTTTGTTCCGGTACTCATCGACAACAGCCCGAGAAATACCTGCCCGGCCAGTGTAAAAAGTATCCCCAGTGCTGTCGTCCGCATAGCAATGAATGTTGCTAAGCTGCAACATATCATTGATATGCAGAATAAACAGGGTCGGGGATAGGACACAGCCTTGTGGGACACCAGCATTCACAGGTTTCAGGTCGGAGCATGCTCCGTCGATGACGACTTTGATGCTTCGATCAGCGAGAAAGCTGGAAATCCAGTTGCATAATTTCTCAGGGAGCCCATAGGCTGGAAGCTTCGAGAGCAATGCTCTGTGCCACACCCGATCGAAGGCTTTCGCTATGTCCAAACTTACCGCCAGCGCTTCCCCCTTGGACTCAATTGCCTCTGCCCACCTATGTGTAAGGTATACAAGGAGGTCACCAGCCGAGCGACCACGACGAAAGCCGTACTGGGAATCGCTAATCAGCTGGTGGCCCTCTAGATACCTCAAGAGCTGGCTGTTAATAATGGTTTCCATTATTTTGGAGAACAAGGAGGTTATAGCTATTGGGCGATAGTTGGACGGATCAGAGCGATCGCCTTTTTTAGGGATCGGATGTACCGAAGCGATCTTCCAGCACTTCGGAACAGTGCCGAGCGTGTAAAGGTACCGGAAAAGGCGCGTTAGGACCGGAGCCAACTCAGGAGCACAAGTACGCAGCACAATTGGGGGAATGCCATCAGGCCCGCTCGACTTATGGATGTCCAAGGAAGACAAAGCTTTACGGATAGCACGTTGCCGGAATATAACTTCGGGCATCGTAGTATCACACCGCAATAGTGTCGGTGGTTCCTTCCCTTGATCATCCAAAGCGGAGTTCGACGCAAAGAGACAGCCTAGAAGATCGGCCTTCTCTTTCGCGGTATGGGCCAGTGAGTCATCCTCCCTATGCAATGGTGGAATTGAGGGCTGACAGAAATTCCCTTGGACAGCTTTGGCAAGAGACCAGAAGGCTCGAGTTCCCGAAGGGAGGTGGGCCAACTTCTCACCAAATCTGGCAATGTGCTCTGACTTTGCTTTAGCGATTTCCCGCTTGAAGGACCTGGAGGCTGAATTGTATGCTTTTTTACGTTCGCCGATAGTCACATCACAGGATGTCACCGCTTCTGCCCAGGCTTTGAAGCATTCATGCTTACGGCGCAAAGCCGCTTTGCAAGAACGCCTAAACCAAGGCTGGGACTTGCCACCGACCGGCACCGCAGAAAATGGAATAAAAAGATCCATACCCTGCAGGACCACCTCGGCGACAGAGTCAGCGACGGCATCTGGAGTACTCGACGAAAAGCAAATGGGCCCCCAAGGGTAGGACGCAAAAAAAGACCGCATCCCATCCCAATCTGCTGACTTATAGTGCCACACGCGGCGACAGCCCGCGAAGCTAGGCCGTAGAGGGCGCGTGAACGGCACAATGCTCCGGACCACACAATGATCTGATGAACCCAATGGCGGTTCAACAGAGACTTGGTAGTTCTCCGGATGTGAAGTCAGCAGAAGGTCCAACAAAGAGGGTTTATGACCATCCACATCTGGTATTCGCGTAATCGCAGGGACCATTTGTGTCAGGTCGTAGGCTAAAGCAAAGTCGTGAAAGGATCTTCCCGCGTGATCGGTAGTTTCAGAGCCGAGCCAATCGGCATGGTGGGCGTTAAAATCGCCAAGTATCACGATTTCAGCGGTAGGAACCCTTTCGAGCAGGGAATCTGTAGCCATTTGGATGTGCTCAATGAGTCGGTCAGTTTCGGTATTTCCGCTATGGGACCTATACAGGCATGCGTAGAATCGCGGATGGTCATCGCAGTCTACGCGCAGCCAGAGGTTAGATAGGTCCCTTCCTTCAAGCGTCCCGAGGCGACGAGAACAGATATCCTCTCTGACGTACACGCAAACTCCAGCCCGCGGCACAAATGAATGTTCCAATTTGTACCCCGAGTAGGAGAGGTAGGAAGTATCAGCCGGGGAGGAAATCTGAGTCTCGGTAAGAAAGAGCAAGGCCGGCTTCGCAGTCTCTAAATGGTGGTGGACAGCGTTGATGTTGGAATTGAGCCCCCTAACATTTGTGAAGTCCACGGCGAGTGTGGACGGGGGTGCCTTTGTTAAATTGCTCCGTTTGCCCCGAGAACGATTACTATTGTTTTTATCGAGCGCAGAATTGCCCCCCCCAGAATACGAAGGGCAGCCTGTGCGTCCACCACCGGGTGCTGTGTGTCCCGGTGTTGGACGCCCAGAGGGGGATTCTCCACCGCGAGCGCGTGTGGTACCCCCCTGGGGTAGTTTCTGTTTTTTCTGCACCTTCATATTTCTTGTAGGGGGGGGGGGGGGGAGGGGGATGGGCTCCGGGAGTCTCTCTCACCGCACGAAACGCGAGTACAATAGGGCGAACCTATTGCATCACTTCACGCCGGTTTTTTGAGAGACAGTGGTACTGCCCCGGTCGTGCCTGCCCATTTGGCTGAAGCCCGAAGGCAACAGCATGGCACTCCCACTAGGAAGGGGTTGACTGATTGCGCTGATGAAATAACCTCTGTCACAGGTTATTTCACCAGTGGGCGATGGGGTCGTCACATCCCGACGCCAAAATTAATTATGACAATAGTTTTTAATTGTAGGTATTACAATGGTTTTGAAGCGCTCAAGACTGTCGATGATACTGGACTTAAAATTCTGTGCTTGGATAGACAGCTTCTGTAAACTCCATTTCTACTTTAGAATTATGCTTTATAGAAAAATTATATTAAGGTATTGCAGGTTACCTCTGATTTGGCTCTAGGTTCTGTCTGTGCTGCAATGTCATCTGCAATATGGCTGTATGACAGTTGCAACTTCTGTTCTTTGTAGTAATTATTCACCAGAGTATATCTCAGTTGATGTAAGTAGCGGCGGGCTGTTGACATTCTGTAACATATAATCCATGTCACTATAATTCTTTACTACTTGATAAACGTTCATGTGTTTTGTAAGTTGTAATAATTATTGATGGTTAACATTCAAACCAAAGTTCTGTAAGGCCTTAACTTTTATGGCACCCACGACAATATCTTTTAAATGTTTTACTTCTTAAACTCAAAAACAAATGTATGCTATAAATATGATATGAGCCTAATAAGTTTAACTTTTAGATAAAACTTATGCCAATATGTGATATATACAGTGATGACAGTTTTTTTATTGGACAGAGGGCAAAGGTCCCTTAGATTTAAGTGGTACTCATGGACACCTGCAACTCAAAGCGGCTTGGAATTACATTGTTTAATACACAAAAAATATCTCTTTATGTCAATGATAAAGAAAACATAATATTTCATGCACTTTTCACTTTGGTCCTATATTTTTGCTTTTCTGTTTAATTTATATTAATGAAGATATAATAATAAATAAATGAAAAAAACATAATAATAACTATTCTAAGTATAATTCAGAATCAGACTCAAACTTTTATTTACATGTTTTATATTAATGTCCTAAAATTAGTTTCATGTTATAACTTTGTGAGATAAAAATTAAGGGATATAATTATTCAATTAAGTTATTACATTATTGAAAACGATTCATTAATCAATATTAATTTTCATCACTAGAGGTTCTTCGTATTATAGGAGTAAATGTTTAAAAGTTTTGGCTATTAGAACACTATTACATAGTGTTTTCTCCTCTGTAAAAGAAACTGAAAGCATTCTTGTTCTTATTTCTTTAATATTAAACAATCATGCTGGATTCAATAACAAAAATAATCTTTATGCATGCAACTCACGTGAAGATCAGCCAAACGATTCATGATAAAAATATTATTGCAATGTTCATCAATTTTAGTAGATAAATTTAAGTTAAGGCTAACCTTTGATCAATAAGAGTAACTTCGTTTTCCCTCTCTTGCACTTCGTTAGTAAACTCCCGCTGTACAATTTGACAAATTTTACTGATTCTCTCTTCTTCGGTAAACATCGGCGGTTCTTCTTTAACACAAACCGGTGCTTCCGGATAGTCAGGATCATGATATTCTTGCTTTTCGTCCATTTTTACTATTCACAGCATTGAAGGACCAAGTTAAAATAAGTTATAACTTATAAGTTAAAACACAACGCCCAATAGATATACCCAAATACGACACACTCATAAAAACCACGTTTAATACAGTCTATTTATGGCGAAGAACTTGTTTAGAACATTAAACTGCTATCTTGCATTGTCTTCTGAATGTAACCAAATTTTAAGTAATTAATAAAATTTCATAATATAACCAATCCAATCTTTTGACAGGATTAAGAAGTAAGGTCAACAACCGCGGAAATCATTACGATTGGCCGTGATTAAGTCACGTTGCGAATTTTTCCGCGCAAATACGAAGCATTATTTTGATGTCAAGATATTGATTGATGATTTGTGTTTGAAGGGACTTATCATAAATATATTTCATGCTATAATGTTCGTTTTAAATAATATGATATATTTTACTGTATAATTACAAATAACTAAAAGTAAAACCTGAATGAATAAGTAGTTTAAAAAAAAAGATTCCATATTACACTTTTACATACGTCCTCGACCTGCTTTCATTTTATTAACAGATAAATAAGTAATAGAAGTTCAATAAGGTAAAAAGATCAAAGAAAATAATGTGATGGAAATAGTTATAATCGATACCTTAACCATATACTTGTTACAAAAAATTGCTGCCTAGGGTCACTTAAATTATCGAAGTTCTTAAACTACTAATAAACTAATGTAATGTAAGTAGAAAATTTTATTCAGTTTTCTGAATAACTTTTTAGTCACGTATATATATTACGTATGCCTCTTCACATTGGGTGCCGCTGCGCCGACTAGTCTATCAGAAAGTTAATTTATTTTTATGACATTATAATTTATTTGGTTAGTACTCTACTCTAATCTAAGCAAGACTAGGCCATCGACCAAGAAAAAAATCGATGGGTTGCACTCCGGGAGTGACGGCACAAGTGAAAACTTGAATATTAACGTTGTGCATTTTTGATATTTTGGAATGGTTTGGGAATAATTTTGCACGAATTGCCGTAATTATCAGTATAAAAGTACTATCATTTATGTGGTAGAATACACTATTTATTTATTACGCTATCGTACACAAACATGACCATTTTAAATTAGAATTAGATCTCTTCTACTTCTTTTACGTTAAAGCACAAAATAGAAGTCTATAAGTATGGTCGAAAGACTATAGCCTGCGCCATGGGCGAAAAAAAGAAGTCTATAACCTTGTTGACACTTGACAATAAATGTTACTTGCTGTTAGATCGCTGTGAATCGTAATTCAAAAGACGTCAAGTCTTTTAAACTTCAAAAGTTCAAACTGTTTGTCTGCAGTCTGACTTATATCTTGTCTATTCGTGAATATCTTCGTCCCACCTTTGTTCCATTTTGTTCTCGTGTTTTTATTTTATTTTAATACAACGAAAGCCAAACATTTTCAGCCGACGTTAAGGCGTAGGCAAGGAAGCATCGAGCGTGATGTGAGGGCTCGATACGAGCGTGCTTCCATGTCTGATACACAGGCGAGGGGCCAGCAGGCCATGTTAGATTCCAGACGTCCGTTCTTCTACCCAGACAGCAGTAGTGATACAGAGGAGTATAGAAGGGACAGCGAAGAGCGTCGCAAGAGATTATCTAGACGCAACATTTCTAACGTACGTAGACCAAATATGATGTCGAAAACTCAGTCTCCTAATGCACCTATACCATCCACTTCCAGTCAAGAACCGAAGATAGACAAGAAGAATCCCATCGGTGAAGACAGAATAACTTTAGTAGTTGATAATACTAGATTTGTTGTTGATCCTGCTCAATTCACTGCACATCCAAATACAATGCTTGGAAGAATGTTTAGTTCAGGTAAAATCAAACACTCCTAAGAACTCTAATGTTTAATTGAATGTGAAGTAGTACTGTTATGTAGGTGAACTAAATTAGAGAGCAAGAGTGCATAATTATGCACTTAATATATTGATTACTGATATGATTTACCAGTAAAAAATTACAATATCTATATAATCTAAATAATCAAGGGACAAGAAAATAAAACTCTGATCATTATGCATTTAAACACATAATTACTTTGAAATTAACAATACAATTTTAAATGAATATGTTGCATGTGGTGCAATATTTATTTTCCATCATCCATTAATTCCTATCTAATCTTTGATGTTATCAAATTATTTAATAACTTCATAACAGTCCTATTGCGTTTCATATACATCTCTATCAAAAGATAACAGATACAAATAGATGTTTAAGTGATTAAGTGGATATGCCTTAAGACTTTGTCAACATAGGTGATTTTTTATTTCCTGACTACCTAAATTCCAAATTTAAATGACTTGTCATAACTGTATAATTTTAATTTAGAAAGGTTCAAATTAATACTTTGTTCAAGTGTCTTAAATTAAAAAAATCATAATAATTCCCAAACTATTTAAGTGTATAGCATTTTAAGAGAAAAAAATCTGATAAATGTTATTGCATTCTTGTATATACATTAATTTATATTTATGTATAATAATCTTTAAAGAGGTCATACAGCAATTGATAAGCTCAATGCAGATTGCATTGAGTGTGTAATTAAAAATAGTTTAGCTGTGGCAACACATATACATATATATATTGCTTTATTGATAAGCCATTCATTTGTAAATTTTCTAAAATATTATATGTAGTTTATGAGCAAAGCACAGAAGTTATTACTTCTAAAACCAATGAGTTACTATTAAATTGTTAACATTTACATATAAAAAGACATACTACCATATATAGAAATATAGTAGATATACATACAGAAATAACAGGCTAACTGGTTTATATATGTATTAATTAAATTATAGGCATAGACTTCACACATACCAATGAGCGTGGAGAATATGAAGTGGCTGAGGGCATCTCGGCCACAGTGTTCAGAGCAATTCTAGAGTACTATAGAGGTGGCACTATCCGCTGCCCTCCAACAGTCTCTGTGCAAGAGCTAAGGGAGGCTTGTGATTATCTCCTGGTGCCTTTTGATGCCAATACTGTGAGGTGTCAGGTGAGTGTGTTACGTTTATTAATGATATTTTGAATTGCAAGCATACATACATAGTGTGAGGTTACATCCATAACTGTTATTATTCTATTTTGAACAGTACACTGTTATTAGTTATGGTATATTGTTACATAACTCTATACCATGGAATCTGCATTTTGCAATGCATAAAAGTTACACATTCCTCACATTGCATGGTGTCAGCATTTGTTACCCTGTGGAACCTCATTCTTTTTATATTTTCTGTGTATTCAAAGTCCTAACATCTCATAGTTTTGACATAACATTAATTGTAATTTTTATTAATTAAATATGACTTGAGTTTTTTGAAACCTTTGGGGGTGGACTGCGTAATTGGCTTAACAATTTAAATAATTTTGTTTTATATACTATAAAATTACGTATACTTAAAAAAACAAAGTAATAAAAAACCTTTTAGAATCTCAGAGGCCTTCTTCATGAACTATCAAATGAAGGAGCTCGCCGTCAATTTGAGACATTCCTGGAGCGTCTTATTCTACCACTGATGGTGGAATCTGCTCAGCGTGGTGACAGAGAGTGCCATGTAGTAGTGCTATTGGATGATGACTCCGTGGAATGGGATGAGGAGTATCCTCCCCAAATGGGAGATGAGTACAGTCAAACAGTACTTTCCACTCCATTGTACCGATTCTTTAAGTATATTGAAAATAGGTAAGAATCTTTAACTATTTACAATCCTTTGTTTATAATTATGTATAATCTATTATAGAGCTAATTAAGTGAGGGCCAGCGGTGAATCCTAAAAAAAAAACAAAATGTATTTAAATTACTTTAATTAATCACTAGTACAATAATTAAGACTTAATTAAATATAACTATTTAATCGGCCCGATATTAGGTGCACAACAAATAATCTATATTATAAACTTAACTAGTTGAGAATTGACTGGTCCGATGTGAGGTATCCGATCAAAAGCTTCTGATCTCTATTGTCCATTTCCTTTTATAACGGTGTTGCTTAAGAGGGGTACAGGTATTGGCTAGGCGGGGCAAAGGGAGTGCAATGGATATGTAACAAGCTGAAGGGTTTGTTTATTTGAAAATACTGAACCATTATTAACTGAACATATACATATTATAAAACTGTACATATTATATGCAGTTTTCACCAATGCATTATGTGTAGGTTGAAGGAATGTTTAGGCTATAACTTATTGAAATTTGATGTCATAAAAACAGTTATTGACATTTCATTTTGAAACAGGATGGGTAAAAATTAAAAATTTATATACTCACCAATTACTACTAACCACTATATTGGTTCTTCTTTCTTGTATCTTCTACTTATAGCTTTACTTGACGGATTTAAGATCGTTTAGCGGCCTATCGAGATAATTTGTTTTTTTATTGTAAAATATTTGCAGTGTCGCATTTTAATTAAGGTATGTTTAGACCTGACTTAATAGATTGTTTGCATAGTTTATGTAGAAATTAAACAACAAAAAGACAATTATTTTTAATTGTAAGTAGATAAATTTGTTTAATTTGTTAAACCAGCTCATTAAATAAAAGACACTTAGTCTGCATTACTGATATATTTTACATTTTGTTTATGTGCACTGTACTGCTGTTGTATTTAGCTAGTACATAATTAATTCCAATCAAATCTTTCCAGAGACGTCGCGAAACAAGTAATGAAAGAGCGCGGTCTTAAGAAAATCCGTTTAGGCGTCGAAGGCTACCCTACTTACAAGGAGAAAGTCCGCAAAAGGCCGGGAGGCCGCGCTGAAGTGATATACAACTATGTGCAGCGGCCCTTTATTCACATGTCCTGGGAGAAGGAGGAAGCTAAAAGCCGACATGTGGACTTCCAATGTTTTAAATCGAAATCCGTCACTAATTTGGCTGAAGCTACTGCAGATCCTGTTACCGGTGAGAGATTGAACGCGGCCAAAACGATTTAATCGATTTGTCTGTGGCTCAGAATTTAAATAATAATAAAAATATCGTTATAAAACAATAAGAATGCTAACAATTTATTTAGTCATGTGGTTCCTATATTTGATTTTCCAGAATTGGAGCCGGTCAGGGCCCGTGAAGAGGTGGAGGCACCGGAGAACCCCGAAGAGCAGCCGGAGGAGCAGTGACTATCAGTCCCGAAGGCCGTACAACTCGTGATGGCCATGTTTTGTTGGTTTATATAATCCTATGGCCATTTTAATGTGCAATGGCCGTATCGATTGTCTAGATTGATACCATTCTGTCAGGAGGTCTTTTATCATTTCACAGAAAGAAATGTGGAAACGTTTTGAGACAATGTTGGTGAAAGTTGTTGTTTTATGAAACCGCTCAACACCAAGATTTTATATCTTCAATTTGTATGCGATGAAGAATGTCTACAGAAAATGTTATGTAATAGTTAAAGTATGGTTACAACATATAGCAAGGATATGGGAATTAATAGTTTAAATGTATGATATATCAATAAATTTTGAAGCGCTTAAACCGATGGGTCTGAAGTTGTTTTTATTCGACAATATGTTGGAATAATTCAGACTCAATTGGAGAATTCGTGGAAAGAAATGTCTAAATCGTCCAAGTTATATGTAAACTTTCCAAAATACTGTATAATTAAATCACTGTTGGATTCGCGTTCACCTTAACTGTTCACCTATTTAACTATATATGCTAAACGCTATAAATATTGTATTTTATGCGCAAAAAATTGTCAATTTTAAAACAAATTGTCGCGTTTTTTGCCGATTTGCTAAACTTTTATAACGGTTCTTTTTTAATAAATTGGTAATAAAATTGTTGTTTTATTTATTAATAGGGAAGGTATATTATATTACATATATAACACAGACATGAGAAATACGCCCGGATAAATGATGGCACAGTCTGCAAAAAAATCAATAAAAAAGGATCATAATGATTTAATTAATTTACAATAGTAAGTAAATTAGAGGCATTGTACATTGGCATTGTTGCAATATCCGTTTCACCGCCAGATGGCGCTGTACACAATAGCAACGAAAGAAAACTACAAAACGCAGTATATTCCATCCAGTGTCAAAACTAAAACCCTAGTATTTTTTTTCCTTACTACCGGTTGCCTGGACGAGATCGGTTGTCAGCGATAAGGCCGCCCATTGCATCCCTAATAATTTATGTTAGTTACATAAATATGTATTACCAACACACAAGTATACAGTATCTACAATATTCTTAACCTACATATTAATAATAATAATTAATAAATAAACTTATTATTTTTTAAGTTTTAATAAATAAAACATCGCTAAATGCTATTTGTATGTGTTTATTAAAAAAAAGTATCAAATTTGTTAAATAAAATCTGGGCTAACATAAATTCCAATATCGTAGCTCAGTCTGCTTCCCCTCTCGCTTTTGATTCGTAAGTTAACAAACGGATAGCCAATTCCACCCGCCGTTATGTTCACTGACGCCTTACTGTGGTCGTTGTCCAATGCTTGTATACCCTGAAGAGAATTTTTGCTATCTTAGATTAAAATACAAAGTCAGCAGATAACAAATGTTGTCGTGACGTAACAAGAGTAGCGAAGAGTTTATTGCCAGTTCTTCTCTTCCGTTCTACGCCTTTGATTTGGTACAACTGGGAGTAAATGTAAATTTAGAACCATTTCATATATATTTATTTTTTGACGTTCCTATATGAATAAATGATTTTTTGAATTTATGTGTCTAAAACCTATCAGTGTAACTCAAACTCAAACTCAAACTCAAACTCAAAATATCTTTATTCAAGTAGGTAACTAAGTACACTTTTGAATAGTCAAGTTAAATTAATCGTAAATTTACATTTACTACCAGTTCGCAAGTCAAGGGCGTAGAGCGGGTAAGAAGAACTGGCAAGAAACTTTCCGCCACTCTTTTTAATCGCCAAGTATTGTCATACAAATTGTTTGAACTGGAGCAATTCAATCCCAAGGATTAGGATCATTTAAGTAGTCCTCAAATTTATAAAAAGCTTTGTTGATTAATTTTCGTTTAACGAGGACTTTGAATTTATTTAGTGATAATTCTCTAATTGCGCTTGGGAGTTTGTTGTAAAAACGAATACAATTTCCATATAAGGAGTGATTTATCTTTTGGAGCCTGGTTGGTCGTACACTCAAATTAGTTCTATTTCGCGTATTATACTGGTGAAAGTCACCATTTGTTTTAAAATCGTTTACATTTTTTTGGACATACAACAAGGCTTCAAGAATATATTGACCAGATAGTGTCATAATATTTAATTCCTTAAACTTATTCCGTACCGACTCCCTCGGAGAAACACAACAAATACCCCGAACAGCCCGCTTCTGCAGCACAAATATGGATTGAACCTCTGCAGCAGCACCCCACAATAAAATGCCGTACGACATAACGCTATGAAAGTAGCTATGATACACAATTTTAGCCGTGTCCTCATCAGTAAACTGTCGGATTTTCTTTACTGCATATGCTGCAGAGCTCAGCCTATTCGAAAGAGTCTCTATGTGTGGGCCCCATTGGAGTTTACTATCTATTGTTATGCCTAGAAAAACAGTTTTGTCAACAAAGTTTAGTTCACTGTCCTTAATTTTCAGGTTACCAATATCTCGCTTTACGCTAGTAGTTGTAAATCTAATACATTTTGTTTTATTCTCATTAAGCAATAAGTTATTTACATTAAACCAGTTAACTATACGAGAGATAGAATTGTTTACATCGTCCAATAATACGTTAGTCCTATTCACTTTAAATAGAAGTGAAGTGTCATCAGCAAACAATACCATCTCATGAACTTCGTTGACAAAGAATGGGAGGTCATTTATGTAAATCAGAAATAAGAAAGGCCCGAGAATCGATCCTTGGGGGACGCCCATTGATACCTGCGAACCCGGAGAGGTGACTCCATTGACATGAACTCTTTGGATCCTTCCCTTTAAATATGAATTCATCAGGCTGGAAGCTTTGCCATCAACGCCATAGTGTTGAAGCTTTCCAACGAGTATATCAGGATGAACACAGTCAAAGGCCTTTGACAGGTCACAAAAGACGCCGACTCCATCATATGATTCTTCCCAGGCGTTAAATATGTCCGAAATCAACTTCACACCGGCATCGATTGTGGAGCGACCCTTAGTGAAACCATACTGTTTATTATGTAAGAGTTTATTTTTATTAAAATGTAAAGAAAGCTGGTCTAGCATTATCTTTTCAAAAACTTTGCTCAACGCAGGGAGCACGGAAACAGGTCTGAAGTTTGACGGATCAGACTCACTACCTGCCTTGAACAACGGTGTAATCTTACTTAATTTCATTTCGTCCGGAAAGACTCCACAATCGATACAGCTGTTAAAAATTATAGACAATTCAGAGCTTATTACATTAATAACGGAATTTAAAATGACTGTTGACATACCCCATATATCTTTACTTTTTTTTAAATTAATAAGCTTAAAAGTTTTAACGATATCATTACAAGTTATATGTTTAAACTGAAATTTAATATTACATTCAGGTACACATTTTTCTAGCAATGAGATCGCAGCAGCAGGTGAAGAATCTAGGGACTTGGTCGTATTTAGTGGTACATTTGTAAAGAACTCTTCAAAAGAAGAAGCTACCTCTGGGTCAGATTTTATTAACTTCCCTTTAACTTTTAACATATAATCAGTTCGTTTGTCAGACGTTTTACCTGATTCTTCATTTATTATTTTCCAGGTAGCTTTTACTTTATCCATGCTATTTTTTATTTTTGAACTTAAATATTGAGACTTTGCAGTTTTGCAATCTTTTTTGAAATTATTTGAATACAACCTAACATATTCCCTAAATTCCACACTAGTGTTATATTGCATTTCGTCATAGATTTCATATAATTTTAACCTTTTCCTGTGTAACTCCTCATTTGCCCAGTCACAGAAACTTGTTTTCTCAGAGACCAATAAAGTCTTTTGAGTAAATACTTTCTTGAATTCATCAATAAATGATCCAAAAAAAGTATTGTATAAATTATTAGGGGATGAGTTGCCACACAGAAATGGCATTCTATAGACCAATGCTTCTCTAAATCTGTCCAAACGGTCATTTGTAATAGGAGTTATCACAATTTTCTTCTTTTTACATGTTTTTTGTTTCCTTAATTGGAATTCAAACCATTGACCAGTGTGATCAGATTTAAATCTATTGAAAATACAAACATTCAAAGGGGCTATGTCACTATATATGTTATCTATACAAGTTGCGGTGCTAGCTGTTATTCTTGTGGGTGAATGAAATTGATTTATTAAATTGTATGAACGAAAAAGACTAAGTATGCGTACACTTGAATTAGAATGACAAAGTAAATTGACATTAAAGTCCCCACACACAATTAGCCCTTTATTACACTTTACTAATTTACACAATATCTCCTCTAATACATTTTCAACATTATTATAGACAGCTGATGGAGGACAATATAGACATACAACAATGAATTGCTCCAGTTCCACACAGGAGATTTCAATAGTTAGTTCTACAGAGAGGCTGATAATATCCTTTCTTTCTTTGCATTTAAGTTTTTTACTTATTAGGATTAATGAGCCACCATGAATTGCATTTTCTCTGCAAAACACACTACCAACCCTGTGGTTACAAAAATTAAACAAAACTTCATATTTTTTTAGCCAGTGCTCTGTTATGCACAAAAAGTCTATTTTTTGACTATTCAAGAATAGTTCAAACAACAACCGTCGAAATGTTTCCATCTATGATCATATATGTATAGTATAGAAGTATAGTTTAATTCTGATTCTTATAAAACATGAAACAGATAACCTTTATTAACTTTGCATTCCATTTTACGCAGTCGTCTTTTTCATAATCATGTTACACGAGTAATACCGCGAGAATTTATCGCGTAAATAAATTTTAAAACTCACCCGTATAGGTTTATTGGTAGGTGAGGAATAAAAGAAAGATTTGATCCTCTTGAAGAATGGCATGGCATTGTATTCAAAGTCTTCGTGATGGGCAAGAACTACTCTATCAGCTACATTTCCGACCACCAAATGCGTGCAATTCACGAAACACACCCCCGACACGATTAAAACCAATAACCCTAGCAACCTCATTATAAATAACAATGAAAAATAATGAATCGATGTTTCTTCCAACGCGTAATATTTGCTTCTAGTGATTTAAGGTCACGTTATCAAGAGGGCAAGATGTGACTGTAATTTATGTGGTTTTGCGTACTTGTGAGTCATTATGCATTTCTATGAGATGATGTAATGTTGACCACGATTTAAATATTGATTTGCCAGAGCCTTGACATCATAGAATAAAGGTTGCACCATCATTAGATGTTTAAGGTTCCTATAGAGTTCAGAAACCGCAAAGAAGTTCAAATATTAAAGTCTGCGTAGTAAAAGGTTTCTAGATTTTCTCTTTTTTTATGTAGCAGAAGCCACACCTGATGTTAAGTGATACCGTCGCCCATAGGCACTCACATTACTAGAGGGCTCGCAAGTACGTTGCCGGCCTTTTAAGAATCGATACGCCCTTGAAGGACCCTAAGTCACATACATCGGTGGGCAGCTGGTTCCACGAAGTGGGATGGAAAGGCTTGCAAATAATTGGAACCGTAGCTTTTACTCTTTTTTTCTATTAAGAGATTTCTTAACAAAAAATTATTTACCTTACAAAAAGATAAAAATGAGAAAAAATAAACGTATGGTCACTCCACTTTGTAACTAAAATATATACTAACACACATATCAGTTTTATCCTCAACCTTTTCTTAGAATTGTAACATATTTAGTAACAAATACATATATGTGTTGCGAAATATTCTTAAACTATAATTTCTGTGATAAACAGAAATATTTATACATAGATAATGTTTGGAAATCTCTCAACTCCATATAAATTACTTTCATCCCCCATTTAGCAATCGACTGAATCGATTTTCATAAAACACCTTTAAGAACCATCGCCGAAAAACAAGCTTTCTAACAAAAAATCCTATCTAATCACAGTAAATTTACTTAGAAAATTGTAAGGCTTTTAATTACAATTTACAATCCGTTACCAAATCAAGGGCGTAGACCGAAAACTAGAAAGAAACTAACACTCGTAGCGGTTAAACTTATAATTAAATGGTTAAAAATTATATGTAACGAAACTGTTTATCATAAACATCAACAGACTACATAATAGGTAAAAGCTTTTTTTAAATGAAACATTGGAAATGTAAGGGAATATTTATTTAAATATACTTATGGACTAGCATTCGACAGCAACCACTTCGTTAAAATTTAACTCATGCAATTGCTAAATGCAATTATATATTTTAAAAAATTTAATTGGGCAAGACACGTGGCTGGCGTGAAGCTTCATCGATGGATAAGCACTTATTTTAAAGCTAGAAAGAACTAAAGGTAGACAAAGCAAAACATTCCAAGGAGGGTAGCTCCCATAATTGCCTCACTGACTCCGTGTTGTCAATAGGAGAGGAAATTTATAAGTAAGTTTAAATATCGCCAACATCTCTTAATATTGAATTAAGGGCTGGAATTCTATATTAGCTTTCCGGTTGCATTAGATCGGAATAAAAATAGTGAAAGAATCAGTCTTTTCCGGTAGTATTATTAAAAATACAAACTACGCCTTTTTATTACCATTATACAATTTCAAGCAATTTAGAATGTTATAGTCAGAGAAATATAGATTTATATCACGTATAAAGAAATATACAACTACAAATCAGAATTTAAGAAATCATAATAATCTCTCTCCAACGCCTTCAAAGCGCCCTCCGTGGCAAGCAACGCGTTCTGCTTCTTCAGATTGTCTATGAGAGCCATTTGCTTGTCAATGCGGGTAGTCAGGCATTTCACTTTCGCTTCCAAACGGCAGATTGCATTCTGATGCGACGCAGAGAGGTTGCGTGTCGCGTCGCGGAATTCCTAAAGATTTAAAACTTATTGTAAATATTTGTTGCATGATCAAATGAAATGATCAAAATATATATATTTTTTGTGAGTTGTTTCGTTATAGTATATTTCCTTCTAATTAGAAAAAAGATTTTTTTTTATAGAGGTTCATTCGTTGTTAAGTGATAGCCGCCCATGGACACTCAATGCCAGAGAGCTTGCGAGTGCAGGACCCTAAGTCGAATTGGTTCGGAAATATTTCAGTGGGCAGCTGGTTCCACATAGTGGTGGTGGCAAAAACTGCCTTAAAAACGCTCAGTTGTGGAACGACGGAGGTTGAGGTGATACGGGTGGAATTTCATATTCTGCTTTGATGTCTGATAATGAAAAGCTGCAGGTATTAATGCGAACAACTCCTCTGAACACTCTCCATGGTAAATGCGGTAGAAGATGCAGAGTGACCCCACATCTCTACGCAACGCCAAGGGATTAAGCCGCTCGGAAAGGGATTGGTCGTGAACTATTCGAACAGCTCTTCGTTGAATACGATAAAGTGGATATTATTGTAATGTTTCCTTGTCTTGAGGAGAAATACAAAAAAACCGACAGTAAATGTAAATTTAGAGAGAAACGTTTATAAATGTACAATATTAATCTAAATGAGGATATAATTTCTGACTTCGATTTAGATAAAAACATGTTATTCTGAAAGCATAGACACGTATTTCTTACCTTTTCAGCCATTTTGGAGGCTTCGAGTTGTTGTTTGAGCGTCGCAATCGTTTCTTCGTGAGCAGCACAACGCGCTTCGACATTCGCGTTCTTATATCGCAAGCTTTTAGCCTCGTTCGTCAGTTTGTCCGCTAGACTTCGCTGTTCCTTGTATAGGCGGTCCTTTTCCTGAAATATATTTAATATGCCAGACAAATAATACCTACGAAAATAATATACATCCTCAACAGTGTGTAAAAGAATTAAATTTTTGTTTGTCTGATTAAGATACGTTTTCATCGCATCGGGGAGGCCCGCTTCATAGATAGCACTTTTTTAAAGTGTATATTGTAAAGGCTAGTTGATCTAGTTCTTAGAGATGGAAATTAAACACTCCAATGATGACTTGATTCACTTCACTGATTTAACGTAAACTCTATAACTTCAAACTTGAACAATAGAATTGCCCGTGCGCATGTTTTACAACCTCTTTTATAATCTATTCCCTACTCCGACCCGACCATCCCAATTCGGGCAGTTATTCGAGTCAATTCGTAACAATTCGTAAACAACCGAACGAGTCAAATGAGTAACTATTGCACATGCGCATTTGTAGCAAGATTCTTAAGAATATGTTTCATAAAATATGTTTAGAATTTAATTTAATAAATATTAAAAGCTAACAATATTAAGCCGTTGGCCTGTTCGAACCCATATTTCCATTTCAGGGATAAAAAGGGCTCTTCAACTGATACAAAAAATTTAATAGTAAAAAGGTTAAGAAATGTGTGGGGTATTTGAATAAAAAAAATTTTTTTTTAGTTTTTATAATAGAATATGTAATTTATAAAAAAAATCAACGGCGCTACAATCTTTTAACATCTGGGTGGGATTGATTTGATTTGTGCCTGACACTCGCCGTCGACCTTTTGGGTCTAAGACAATGGGGAATCGAACCTACGACCTCAGAGATGAGAGTCGCACGCTGAAGCCACTAGGCCAACTCTGCCCTCGTATGTAATTGATAACTTACATTAATTCTATTATTGGAGGCAGCATACTTTGCTTTGAGATCAGCATTTTCCGATCTTAAATTATTCGCCTTATTCACCAAAGTCAGTCTTTCAGTCTCCAATCCAGCCAGTTGGGTCATGTGGCTCTCACATTGTTTACCCTGAGAAAAATTCATTTTTTTTAAATATTACAACATCTAAAACATAATTCTACTCTGTGGTTTTACAGTAACTAGGTTACTGAAACAAAAACAGACTTAATCGTCTGTATTTTAAAAAGGGCGGCAACGCAATCGCGAGCCCTCAGTCATTGAGTGTTCATGGGCTGTCAATCACTTAACATCAGGTGAGCCATCCTGCCCGTTTGCCCTCTGTTCTATAAAAAAAAATCTGATGTGTTATTCAAGGCGCCCTGAAAACGGTGATCGCTCTGATTTGTCCACCTTTTAGCCAATAGCTATAACATTCTTGTTCTCCAAAATCCTAAGAACCCTTATTAACCACCATATTATTAAGCAGCACTCGAGATACCTAGAGGGCCACCAGCTGATTAGCGATTGACAGTACTTCTCTGGATGTGGTCGCTTAGCTGGTGACATTCTCGTTTATCTTACACATAGATAGGCAGAGACTGAATTGATTCAACAAGGAAGGTGCCTTCGATTGGGCTGTGGCACAAAGAGCTTGTTTCGAAGCTTCCTTCCCGAGAAATTATGCAACTGAATTTCCAGGTTTCTAGGTCAGGTAGAGGAGCTAGGTCATATTGACGGGGCAGCCCCGACCTTAATCTCGTGAACGCTGTGGATGGCAGTGTCCCGAAACTATTTCTTCTGTATATTAAAGATATGTTTCTACTTAGCAACTAAGGAAACTCTTTACACTGGGTTAATTTCTCGGGTAGTTGTCTGAAGTTGAAACTGTGCTACCTGGAGTCTCGGACTGGGGTCTTCTTAGGGTTAAATTAGATGATCTAGTCCACATCTGGAAGAGGATTGAGGATTTTTGGGCTAAAAAACACCCTTTGTCGCTACCCCTCTTTGAAGTCATTCTCATTAAAAACCTCCTCTTACTGGTAGGTACTCTTATCGGTGTCCATGTATTGCGGTATTACGTAAAATCACGTGCGCCGGCCCGTTTATATATTGTACCTTCTATATAAAGCATAATATAAGGTATAATAAAAATATAAGACCTAGATTTTCAGAGAAATAAAAAGTATCAATTGAAATTAACATAGTACATAAATAACAACAGTGTATGTCTCATTTTAGTATGCTTTATCAGCAAGAGAATATGTTTAAATATGTGATTTATTTTCTTAGAGTTTAATGTGCACTAATTAAACATTAGAAAAGCCTGCAAACACTTAACAATGGAGGACCATTTTTGCTAGAAAATCTTACCATTTTATCTATATTTGCTTGCAATTTGTCAATCTGTTCTTGCATCAATTTCAGTTTGGCCGATAGAAACTTGCATACATTTTCAATATTCACACCACCTGAAATATAAAATTAAAAGTTATGTGTATTATAAAAGAGTCAAACACAATAGATTTTGTGATATGATTAGTTGTTATAAATATGCAGATTAGTTTCATAATATAGTGTTTAGTTTTAATTGGCAATACAATCAAAGTTTTTGAATCTGATATCTGTTCATTAATTATTCAATGTGAACCTTATAAATAGAAAGGGCCAAATGAACTCTACATTTAGTAAATTTTTAAACTATGAATGGAAGTCTAACAAAACAATGAGATACATACCCTTTAAAAATGACTGTGGCAAAACATTATCCTTAACATTAACTGAGACAAAAGCATACAAAAATTCCAAATCATTGTTCTTCTTAGTACTTAAATTGCACCATTCACAAACATTTGTTACACATTTTTTTATTTCCATATCTGTATTATCAACATTTCTAATATCAATCTTTTTACTGTTGATTTTTTTGGATGCCCCATTGTCTGTAGTTTTTGTTGTTCCATAGATTTTGTCTGATGTTTTAATGCTAGGTGTATCACAATAGTGCCTTTTACTATGGTGGTTTATAGGACTGGATAAGGGACCTGCAAATTCTGCAAATATGTCCTGTCTTTGCTGTAGACCAGAGAATTTTACAATTTTAATATACTTACAACACAAGATATATAATGTTCAAGTAATAAAATTGAACCTAAAATGGATATTATAATAATCTGAACAAGTTAAATGTGAATATTTATAGATATGGACATAAAAAGAAGTTGATTGCTATTTGAATTAAACAAAGATGTGTAGGATTTGTGTATACCATCTACTGTAAACAAAGACTCACTCTATTTTAATCTTAGAAACCAACTTTTTTTTTGTCATGGCTTTTATAACAGAATTATAAATATAAAACTAATTTTAACTGCAATGAATATTAAATGATACTACGAAAAATAAACAATGTTTGTTATCTCACCATAACTTGTTCGATTTCTTTCATTAGTATTTCTGTTTTCTTTTCCAGCTGTTTATTAAGTTTTTTGAATTCATTTTCTCTGGCTAATAAGTCATCTGATTCCAGCATTTCACTTACTAGATTTAACACTTAGTTAAGTTATTACGGATAATACCTCTAATCTACAATAAATACTTCGCTTCCTCTCTTACTAAAAGAACGGTCTGTCAATTCACAGTTGTTCATATTTTACATCTTTTAATAACAGGCTTAACAACATCGTTGCCATGGTCACACTTCCTTTTTAGTCATATGAATATCTGAACAAATATTCAACAAGTAGATACAAACGCCGTTGTTTTTAACTGAAACTCATTAAAGTTAAGGATTTTTGTGAGAAAACATAATGAAAAACTAAAACAATATTTTTAATAAGTTATAGGTTTAAAAGAATAGTATAATTTTGTGTTGTTTTGTTGTTGATTATAAAGGTTGTACGCCATCTAGTAGCGGCTAAAGAAATAGTAAAAAGTAGAATAGCAAACGTCAAAAACAGCTGTCTAAGGACCAATCAAAACCAATGTTTTGGTTGTCAATAAGCATGGCTCATTCGATGACATTTCCTTGGACTTTCCATATGATTCCAAACAAAAGATTTGAACACTTAATGCAATGTAACGATTGTTAGGATGATTCATAAAAAATAAAAAAATTAACATATATAGTTTAAAATGTATCAGGAGGTATAAATGCCTAGTAAAACAGTAATTTCCACAAAGTGTCAGAAAGAGAGGGCTAATGTGCAACGGAGATAGATGAAAAGTTTATTTCATTTGTGAGATTTTCAATCGATTTACCAATCAGAACGAACTTACCACAGCTGACATTTTTTAGTTCATGGTTGAGGCGAGCGTTGATCGGTCGCTCGCTTACTTTGAAACGGTTTATAATACCTTGAATTAAGATTTGGACTGCGTTTACGCGTCCCGACATTTTGTTAACTGTGCATAATGTATTTGAAGAGAATAAGACACGACTTTCGGAGTGTTATATTATAGCGTAGGTGTTCCGTGTGGGGTTAGATGTTATAGCTTGCTTCAAAAAAGGTGAGTCTTTGTTTTATTTCACTGTAATGCAGGAGGCATTACAACATATGCCTAGATTTCCCTACCACGTATCATTCGTTTTTCCGTATTGTTCGCACAATGCTCTGTTAGTTGATTTCCGTGGAAAGTTAATTTAGCGTATAATCCGACCGATTCTGAATTCTATAGATAAGTTAGTTTCGTGGTATTTATTTATAAGTTTTAATAGAAAATCAGCTGGTGTGGACAGGTTTTTTTATAACTTGGCAGGTATCCCTAACGGCACTAACAGGTAAAACAGCTGTTTTATTTTATTAGCACTCTTTGACGATAAGCGCTCTTATTTCTTTCAAGTTAAGAGTGAACTAGTGTTATGTATATACCTTGGCTGGCTTAAGTTGTAAATAGGGAAGGCGTGTGTCGATAGTTTTTTTAATCCGGTTTTTGTAAATCATCGACCTTTGTAATGACCATTTACCTAATGATTTGCAGATGGGAAAAAAACAATGCGCAGTTAACACGTGGTGATTTTAGGAAGCTTTAAATATATTTTTGAAAACGTTTCTTTTTCACACAATATTATAAGAGTAAACACACAGTCTTTTAAATACTAAATATAAAAGTATACTATAGCACTCATGTTTAAGGGAAAAAATCAAATACCACTACTAAAATACAAACTTGAATTTTGATCCTATCTGATTGATTACAACAATGTTATCTCAAGTCCACCTACATTGTATTGATCTAGTGACCTATTTAATCTGTCAAATCTGTTATTTTATTCAATATAAAATAAGCCTCTGCAAATAATGCACAGCACAAAAGATTTTTTACATAGGTACATATATGTATATACAATGCACATGGGCAAAATTAACAGTTAATGAGTTCAAATAATAATAATAACAAAATTAAAACATAGACTAGAATAACTATTATAAAGTTATAATTATTTATAAAAATTTCAAATGGCCAAGAATCTCACAGATTATTCTCTCTCTTATATACATACAAATTCATTATTTTTTTTTGTTTTAAAGTGGTTATAAAATGCAATATTGTGATAACAAAGTCACAAGTTACAACACCTACATTTACCGTAGCTGTTGGTTAAAATACATTAAAAAGTTTTATGTCCGTATCATTATCTCCATTAACTATGTCATTAGTTATTGTATTTTTGGTAAATAATTTCAGCATTTCAAGACAGCCGGTGCAATTCTATCACATCTCAGACACAGATACTTACTCTGATGTTGCGTTGTAGTTTTCCTTTCACATATAGGGCTAGAAACTACTACTACTTTAAGTAATGATTCAGGCCTTGGCCTAGTATCGTTTGCTTCCTATTTCGTCAGAAGGATGTATTTAACATTAATTTATTAATTGCCTAGCGGGAGTTAACGCTCATGCGAATATAACACGCAATGGAAATATATAGAATTTCGCTATTGGTACTGCAGTGTCTCCCACTTACTGTGTGTGTTGCAGTGATTGCCCACAATCTGTCTATTGCTGTCCTATTTTAGTCGTGATTAAGTTCTTCCGGATATCGAACCTTGGTCCCTACTTTCTATAAATGTGATTAAAAACTAACAACTTTTTTAAATGTTGTCTGTTCACGATCATTCAGTTGTACGTATACCTATGTGTTATTAAAACAAAATGAACTTAGACAAATTTTTAGTGTTTTTAAATTTTTATCCGTAAATATATATAATAAATTTATTTACCTCTCCACAATATATAATAAATTTATTTACCTCTCCACAATATTGCATTTTTTGAGTTAACATGCTTCAGGTGTTGACTATCTTTGTGAGAGGCTGGTGCCTATAATAGAACTCTAGAAGTCCTGTGGTAACAGGTCACCAGCCTTTCATCGAGGACAGAAAATATTCAAAGAGATTACATACTATGACTAAACTAAAGTAATAAACAAAATAAAACTAAAGCATAAATGGTTGTGGGTACACACCCACAACCATTTTTTACAAAAATATGTGTAAGGATGTGTGAATTAAATATGTGTGAAAGAATTTAATTTAAAGGAACTCCCTATGTAGTAAATATTATATAGGGAAAAGTTGATTAAACTCTATAATTATCAATGAGTTTATCATAGTACATAGACCTCACCTGGAACATACTATTGATATAAAAATAGTTTATATTTAACAAAATTTTATCAAATGTTGAATTTCAATGGGTCAGATGACAATGACCTATAATTAGATCTAGATCGTGGGTCACGCGGTTTTTTGTCTGGTCTCAGGGTTATCGTTAAAATTGAAATATTTAAAATGCCGTTAGTGATAATTGATGAATCATGAGCGGTGTCGTGACTCGTGAGACAGGAGTGGTTAAATGGTGAAATTAGGCCAAGAATTACAAGGCAACAATTAATGCAAATTAAAGTTTATCATCGTTTTGGACATTGGTGAGCGAGTTTTGGCCTAGTGGCTTTAGTGTGCGACTCTCATCCCTAAGGTCGTAGGTCTGAGGCTTATTTCCCCGGCTGTGCACCAATGGACTTTCTTTCTACGTACATTTAACATACGCTAAACGGTGAAAGAAAATATCGTGAGGAAACCGGCTTGCCTTTGACCCAAAAGTCGACGGCGTGTGTCAGGCACAGGAGGCTGATCACCTATTTGCCTATATTAGATTGACAAATTATCATGAGAGCCTAAAAAGGTTGGAGGGTCTAGACATTATTTTCTCCATTAGGGAGCAGATCAGCATTCTTTGCGTTGATATATTTTACGGTTTGACATAAGGAAGAAAACAATTGAATCATTCACCCAGTTATACAAAGGGCCTAACGAGTTCAATTGAGTCACGCCATTGCCCACACGTGGACACGGGCTTTGTTTGTGTCATAATAATATTATCTATAGCGTCATGGCCACCATTTTTATAACTATACAAATGTGAAGAGAATGGATTTTTCTTTTAGCCTTTTTCTTACGTGATCGTACTGAAGCTGGTAGTATATATACATACAGTAATCCCCCGTATAACGCGATTCCCGTGTCCCATATGATGCCGTATTTCCCCCTATAACGCGCACGTTTCTCAAGTTTTATTTCTGTAGGGTGAAATTTATAAGGATTTGTCACATTCAATTGTGTTATAAAATTAAACTAAATTAACTTTATTAAATTCGTGTTCCTAGATTTTGAATTGTTCAAAAAAACAGTGTTACGAGAATGCTCCTACAACGTGATTTCCTACCGCGTTATAAGGGGCTTACAGAGACTGCTCCTACAACGTGATTTCCTACCGCGTTATAAGGGGCTCACATTATATCAGACTGATATGCCTTCAGCGATCCAGTTATCGCAAAGTGGGCAATACAATCGATGTTGAATTATTAATCGTCCTGTTCCAATTTTAGCCCGTGTCGTGGCCCTTTGAAGAGTTCTGTGACCTCAGGCGCTGTTCTTTGTAATTGGCCTTTATTGATTGGACTATACATTGTGCTGTAGATGATGGAAGCATATTTAAGTCTACAGTTGAGCGACTCTACCTGTCGTAGTCACCGCTAGTTCAACATTACAATCTAGATATTATATCCGCTGCACATGCTTGCCAAATTAGGGCGTTTTACGAAGAGACATTCATTCATTTTCTCTCCCGGTGGAGAGAGAGAGGGAGATATAACCTCCAATTGTTTAAGAGTATACTCCTCCCTCAAAGGGTGTCCATACGCTGTGATGACTGGGCTTTTTGGGCGTCCCGTAGACTTGCCTCGCGTTTGCCTCTTAATATATTATTATGTAAAAAAAAACAGTGAACTAAATATTGAAAAGTATAACATTTATTTAAATTGTAAATTGTACATACAGGAAGCTGTAATATTTAATGCAAAGTTGAAACAAAGAAAAGACACTGCGTACCATGGCCCTGACATTAAAAGATTATTAAAAGCGTGTGTATTTATTAAATGTTATGCTATAACCAGAAATTATATAAATTTTGTATAAAAATATGTAATTTTCGTCTTGCAATCAGGGAGTAATCTAATATATTATATATATAAAATTCTCGTGTCACAATGTTCGTTCCCATACTCCTTCAAAACGGCTCGACCGATTCTTATGAAATTTTTTATGCATATTCAGTAAGTCTGAGAATCGGCACTAGCCGGCACTTACTGAAACCCTTAAGTGATAAGGGGTGTCAACCCCAAAAAAAAGTTTTTATTTTTTAGAAATTTTATTTGTTTTAATTTTTTTATGGTACAGCATACAAAAGTACATACAACCCTTAATTGTCACCCCTCTACGATCAACCCCTATTTTTTATTATACTTGATATGGCAAAAAAACGTTTGCCGAGTCAGCTAGTTTTGTTAAAAAGTTCTGGTTGAAGTTGTTTATAGAATCCGGCGAATAATTACAATTATCGATAAAGAGACATCTCTAGTTAACCCTTCGAAAGGTCTACAACCTCGGGGTTTTTAAACCATACGCTTAATGCGTAGTTGTTTTGTATATCTCGTAAATACAGGGCCCGTTGACTTTTGCTAAGTGACGTTTTCCGTGGGATGGGTTGGGCTTTGTATGGAGATGACGACATTTCACTCACGGTCTATTTTTAATAATTTACATATATTGGTTTTAACGCCAATATAACCACTTATCTGTAATAGTTTTTATTTAATAACTAAGAACTCCGATTAGTACGATTATTTAAAGGAAATTGTGATAAATAAAATGTTGTGGAAAGTTTTCCTTTCAACTGCGAAATAGGAAAATTAAAGTTCAAAGTTACATAAGTGAATTGTGAGTGAGTGACTACTTTTTGTTCGAAGTAATATGTACCTACAGTCAAAACCGTTTATAACGACATCGTTTACAACGACCTATCGGTTATTACAACCAGATTGTATGGTCCCGTCCGAATCCCTAGTAAACTATTCAGTAAACAAACCGCTTATAACAACATCGGATACAGCGACATATCGCTTACAACGACGAAATTTTATATATATATTTATACAATTTTATACAAACGATTTTAAATCTTATTTAGAGGCGTTGAATGAATATTTAGGCATATTATTACCTACGCACTTTCTCCCAACGAACAGTTTCAGCCAACAACGATTTCGGAGGCTCTTAACGCTGTAACAATTTTGCAAAAATTTGTTGCCTTTAACGAACAGTTTGATACTGGTGATACTCATACCTTGAGATGTATGAAACGTAAAATGCAAAAAATATTTGAGACTGGGCTAAAAAAAAACAGACCAAAATGATTGATTTCTTTTGTACCTAATTATTTCGTAATAAATATTTTTGCTTCTTTTTTGACTCGTTTACATATTATAATATTAACATACCATATTATAACCCATACCTACCTATTCTAGATAGATAACTATGATAATATAACTTGTAGATAGTGTACATACATATAAACTATACTTGTGTATATATAATATATGACATTGCTTATAACGACTATCGGATATAACGTCGGAAACTATACGGTCCCTTCAATGTCGTTATAACCGGTTTTGACTGTATATGCTTATATCTACACGAAACGACTTTATATATATGTATATAAAATAGATACCGTAATGTTTTTGACATTACTCAACAAATTTCAAATAAAAAAATCATAGTTTATTTAAAGGTTGTTTTTTTATAATTATCCCTCTTATAAACCACACTTAAGTGCTACTTAAGTTGGATGTAGACTCGTTAAATACGCTTCTTGGTCCCCTAATGTAAAAGGGTGAAAATTAAGATGAAAATAATGTTTCCGATGTCTAGATATCTTTATACATACTACGCTCGAAGTTATCAAATCAAATTTGGCATCGGCAATCGGTAATTTGGCATCGCAGTTAGGCTGGCAACGCACTTGCGAGGCTTCCGCCATTGAGTGTCCATGGGCGGCGGTATCACTTAACATCAAGTGAGCCTCCTGCCCTTTATTTTTATTTCTTTTATTTTGCCCCCTTTTTTTAATTGCAGTTTAAATTAATCGTGTAAATAGGGCGTGGAAATATGGAAAAATTTAGTTTCTAGATCGGGATTAGAACTGACAAAAAACACATTTTAATATACAATTAGTTTCGCAAAGATTTCGTAAGACAATTAATTGTTATTGTCCATTATTAAGTTGTCACTGTATGCATTAGCTATACACTTGACAATGATAGTTACTACTTACAACACATTCTATTGTTTATTATAGACTTTGTTATTTGTTATTTACATTTGAAAATAATGGTTCTCAATTAAAAGAAGCAATAAACAATAGTATAGCGGGTTCTACAATCTATCGATAAAATACATCACTACGATTTTACTTGCAATACGAAGAGGTCTGTAACCTCGTGGTGTTTTTTAAACGTTCTCTTTTTAACTGTACAATGCATGCATCGGTTTACTGTAAACTGTTACTGTATTGGTTTAAAGTATTGATTTCAGCGCCATCTATATTGGTATCATTCATATGGGTTTTGAAAATATATTTTTTTTAAAAGAGTGTGCTTGGTGGTAAATTATTATTACTACCTGGTGGTAACTCATTGTTGCCACCTTTTTATTTATTTATTTATTAGTTATCTTGCAGCTAACACATATCCATATTATGAAACAAAACAGACAATATACAAAGCCAAAACAGATTACATTGATAAATAAAATATATGAAACAGAAAACATAAGTATAGACCCAAAAAAGAAAACTGAAATTAAACCTTAAACAAATGACAATTAATACTTAATATTTTAAAGAAAATACTAAATTGTTACTGTTAATCAAAGTCAAAGTCTTCCTGCTTCTTCAAATATTTCCTCACATCCTCTTTGGTAACCCCCTTAATTCCTTAATGTTCTACTTTATATATAACCATGGAATTTAATTATTAGTTAAACATATTATAGTCTTCGAACATTCTTCTTTGACATTATGGCCTATTTGTTTTTTTGTACCGAGTAGACCATTACATATTATATATTATGTTTCATTGTATATTAGCAGATATTGAGACTTCTTTTGTTTTTTTATTGATTGATAGTCAAGTATGATCAAATATTTTTGAAATCTTCATTAGTAACATGTGGTTTTGAGTTGGCCAAAACTCACCAATATCCAGATTGAGCATTCTGATAAACTAGCAGGTCTGGATATCCATAGTTGCAGACCTCATACTTAGATATCGATTTTAGTTCAGTTTTTATAAAAAAAATTTTTTATCACTTTGTGTTTTTTAAGTTTGCCTATAAGTGCTTGTCATATTAAACATGATATTTTAATATGATTTTTCATGTACCAATGTATCAGTGTGCAGAGCGTTGGAAAGCTTTTATAAATAAACATATAATGTTATCATATACATCTTCGACGCTAGTAAGTTAATACATCAGCTTCCTGAGTTTGACATTCTATGAGCGAGTTTTTTTAGCTTAAAATCGTTCAAAAGCTACAGTTAGCAAAAGAAAGATTCACGCAAAAAGCGTTCAAATGTTTTGTGCAGGTATTTGACCTTAAAACGTAAAGGTCGTTTACCCTAACCGGACCTAGGATACGAATCAATTGTTTTTTATCGTTTATTTGTGTTTTTAATTGCGAATTTAATTTTGGTGATTTAAATAATTTTGACATTACATTTGTTTAGTAAATTAAATAATCACAGTACATGTTCATATTGAAACGAGATGGTTAGGTTTAAAAATACGTTTAGCAGTCATTATTCAACTATGAGTTAAAAAAGAAAAGATTTTTCTACTATTCTTACTTATTTAGAAACACGTTTATTTTATATAAGTTGTTTGACACAACGTATCACAAGGTGGCGCTAGTAGGAGCTTAAAACGCGCTATTAAAATATTGTCTTGGATATATGTAAGCTCTGGTTTATTATTGTAGGGTAGAAAATTGATCAGTGAAACAGACATATTTTTGGACGAGAGATACTTAGTGGATACTTTCTGCTTCGATGCTCTCTAGTTAAGTAGTTATTATTATGGTTGTTGTATGTAATTTTATCAGAAAGCAATAATTTATCTTTTTGATTATCAATTAACAGCACCGCGGCATGCGGAAGGTTGATCGCCTTTTAAAGGTTGTAAATATGTATCGCCATTGGTGTATAATATATATGTTAACGTAAAATTGTAAAAACCGTTAGATTGTAATCTATCTCGCGAGATTATAAACTGTCGAAAGATTGTGAACCTCAACGAACTGCTTACAAATTAACGTATTATTATTCGGTAGTTATATGAAATTGTTGGGAAGTAAAATTAATCTGTAATTGACCAAAGAAGTTTGAATGATAACTAAGATAGTGTAGTACAATCTACCGAATAATAATACGTTAAATTGTAAGCAGTACGCTGAGGTTCACAATCTTTCGACAGTTTATAATCTCGCGAGATAGATTACAATCTAACGGTTTTTACAATTTTACGTTAACATATAACATATAGTGACATGTTCATGAATTATGTTTAGTCATTAACTTCACAATTTAGTAACTTAAATATTGCCATAATACTACACTCAGGGTTGATTTTTTTTAATATAATAAACACTAACATTTTAATCAAGTTCATTTTAGTTTACCACTATTTCCAATTAATTCGATAAAAATTCTTAATTTCTAGACGAGATCAAATTCGCCATAGTATATTTAATATTTACAAAAAACTATCCAAACAATGTTATGTTGCTTCGTCGCGTCGTTAGGTGCGTCGTTGCGAACATTTTATGACTTTCATATAAACTACGAATTCCATTCTATAAATTGGGAGAACCCCATTTTTATATTTAAATGAGGATAAAAAGAACTTTTCTATTGAATTACTTTCTTTCGGTTAGAGATTTAACTAACGGGATTTTACCAGTGGGGAATTACTTATGAATTTCATAAAATTTCTGCTTTTCTATCTGTTTCATTTCATTACATATTAATTCTGACTGATAACACCTTATAAAAGTCTCAACTCAAGTGTGATTTAAAACATGGTTGAAATATGCCAACCCTGATTATTATACTACTAGCTGGTGCCCGTGACTTCGTCTGTGCAGGATTAATATTTCGAGTAGCTTATATTGGTGTAGCGTAGAAAAAAACTACTAATGGTATTGACTATTTAAGATAAACATTTCCAACATACATGACATATGTGTAACTCTAGCTGGTTTAGAGTTAGGTTTAGCTGGCAGCGCACGCCAGAATAGCTCGCAGATGGTAGATTGTTTCCCGCTTACTTGATATTTTGGACAATTTACACAATATCTTTAAAAATTTGTAGCCTATGTGTTATTCTGATGTATAAGCTATATTATTGTAAAGTTTCATTACAATCCATTCGTATTTTTTACGTGAAAGCATCCATACTTACAAGCTTTCGCGTTTATAATATAAGTAGGATTTGATGCTGGTTTGAAGTGCCCTTATAAATGCTTACCAAATTTTTATACTAAAAGTTCGTTAGAATCAGGTCACTGACTTTAAACGAAAATAAATATCTGTTGTCTAAACCTTGTGGTGAACAGACACAATGAGTCACGGATGCAGTTTTGTGCCAATATTTCCCGGAACATGATAATTTTCTTTGTTTTAACATTTTAAAAATAATAATATCTTTATTCAGTCACATAAATTATAAATTAAAGTTATAATACGTCACATGGCGATTTTTATCACAATTCAGGTTGAATTGTCCAAATATAGAACTGCAAGACAGCCTCGATTATTGGAATCTTGGAGCGTCTCACCCTGTCAAAGAAATTAGTTTTTTTTGTTGCGGAAGCGCTACTAAAACTAAACGCTACTAAACCTTTGGAATTCTTCCACTCTCTTAAGGTCATCCTTTACACAATCTTCGGTTTGTTCTCCGGACCATACCTAAACACCAGAAACAACATCAGATTTATTTCTATTATTCTTCAGCCCCTGAGAATGTCAACGGCATAATTGAGCTATTTTAACATATCGCCCAGAGACATCCGACTCTATTCTTTTTAGCTCAGCAATGACATCATTCATCATCATCAGGCTAAAGAGGGCCGGTGAGGGCAAAGCTTTAACGCCGTAAGCCGATATTAATAGATTAAAGAGCTGCGTATAACCACAATTTTTGGTCAATTGTAAAAAGGTAGCCAAAAAGACTAGACTAGGCTAGACTCCTTTGTGGAGAGTGTTCAGAGTTGTTCCGATTTATACATTCAGCTGAGTTTCGTCATCGGACATCGAGTTAGAATACGAAATTCCACCCGTATCACCTCTACGTCCGTCGTTCCACAATTGACTGAAGTACTTCCGAACCAATTCTTATTTTAACTTTGGGTTCAAGAAAAAAGCGTACCAATTCTCAAAAGTCTGACATCGCACTTGAGAGCCATCTGCCACTGTAAGAGTCCATGGGCATGGAGTCATACGAGCCTCCTAATTTAAAAAAAATGCGCTGAAGATGTGGCAAGAAAAGTTATCTTTGACCAACTCAAAATTCGTAAGAGATTCTTATCGACACCACAGAAGTGTTCTTGCTTTGGTCATAATCGCATGGACATTTTTGTCGTTGAAAAGGTGCCTGGCCATCCCTGGCTCGCTGGGTCAGAGACTGTGCACCGGATATTCACTTTTAACGGTCCATCGGATAAATTACCCATAGTTTCTGTTTACTATAGTTTAAGAGGATTTCTACACGTGTTTCCATCTGTTGTATATTTATTAATCATGTCCGCTCATGAATCATAACAGTTCTCGGGTACCCTTGAGGATACAGCACACGCATATATGCATGCTCAAGTACGATTGTATTATTTCAATTGAAAGTGTAAAATCATTTATTTATTTGAGGGAAATCTACATGTAGTATAATTGAACATATAACATCAAACACATTGTTATTCAGCTTTACACAATATTATACTTGGTGATATATATACATTATACTACATACATATATATAACATAATAAAGAGGTAATAAGTACTTATGCCAAACCTGGACAAAAGCAAGTTTTTTACACATATATTATATTGTTTCTTTTTGTAATTAATGAGTACAGAACATTGCAAACAATTCAGTGTCGTTTTGTAGTATTAGTGTAGCTGGTCAGGCGCACGAGTCCATAATGTCATAATTTGTGTCATTATTAAATCTCTAAGGCAGTAATCAATTCGACTTAGGGTCCTTCAAGAAAAGAGCGTACCAATTCTTAAAAGGCCGGCAACGCAATCTCTCTGGCATTAAGTGTCCATGGGCGGAAGTATCATTAACCATCAGGTGAGCCTCCTGCCCGTTTTCCCCCTGTTCTATTAAAAAAAGTAATCTCAAAAATCAGATATTTATAAATTAAAATAACCTGTTAAGGTTGCCACAAAGTAATATATAATAATATTATGTAAAGATTCTATTTGTTGTAAGATAGCATGCACTTGATTTATCATCGCTGATTCATAATAATGGATTCGAACATATTACAGACATACGATCTTTGGCAGAATAATATAAGGTTTTATATAAATTCTTAGGATTACTATAAATGAAGAAGAAAATCCCAGCAGCTTAAGGGCGCCCTCTTAAGCCGCCACTCTTAAGCCCTAGTTCCTGTCAAATACCAATAGAATGTTCGTAATGCTTACACGGTAGGAAAATCAGCACGAGATAGAGTCGAAGTTGACGTGTCAGGCACAGAAGGCTGGTTTTAATGAGAGAATCTCTGCTCAATCTAAAATAAATGATTTGAGAACTGGCAGTAAATGTAAAATTGGAAGCATTTAATTTTAAATTTCTTTTTTGATGTTCATAAGTGTACATTGTGTTACCTACATGAATAAATGATTTTGATTTGATAATGTTTCCTTAAATCCAGTCATCCGACAACCACAGAGAACTGCACTGCTGTGGAACTAAATATATTTCGCAGACAGTCCCATTTCCCTGTCCGTACTATGATTATACATTTTCATAATATTAGTGCAGATACGTGAACACAGTGGAAAGTGCACCTGAGATTCATCGGATCCCATTGCACGGGCAGCAACCCCTGTCTAGACTCACGGGAACAGCTGATCTTTGTTTTGATCAGTCGTGTGTGGCGCGTCACGGGGTGAAGACGTGCTGTTTCAAAATTCGGATTTAAAATATAAGTTTTCAGTGTATTAAAATAGATTTTAGGATATTCCATTTGAATTGGTTTAATTAAAACCTAACTGGACTTACTTTGACTAATAATAAACAATTACCTTTTATGCCAAAAGTTAGATATTTCATTAATAATCAAGGTAAACTTAGCGACCCATTTTTTATGGAATGGAGATAATTTCGCGTTTCCCAGGTCTTTTCATCAATTAATTATTCATTAAAGCTTTAATTAAAGCATTTTAAAGCTTTTCATATCTGTATGACCTATAAAATTGTTGGAATCAATTGGTTGTTGATTTATTTCTAGAATTCTTCCAAGCAACGTTATCAAAAAAGCTCTAATATGTTCTATTTTAATACTTATGTATGAAGTGCCTTAAATATATATATAAAGTATATATATGATTGATTTTTAATAGTATCAAGATAATGATAAAGTGATGTTTTGTTTGTTTGGTCGGAGTAAGTATATTGATATGTTTAGTATTGAGTAAAATAAAAGAAATCAGTGGCGCTACAACCTTTTTAGGTCTTGGCCTCAGATATCTGTATCTGTTTCATGATCATTTGTCAATCTAATAGGCAAGTAGGTGATCAGCCCCCTGTGCATGACACACGCCGTTTAATTTTTGCGTCTAAGGGTCGACCAAACAAGAGTAAATCTTAATCTTAGAATAAATCGTCAGTTAATCGAGAGTAAATCAATTTTACGTTTTACCAACTACAAATTCTAAGAATAGTGGGCTTATTCGGGAATTGCTACTATACCGCCGTTTCGCACGGAATAACAGCTATTCCTAGAATAATTTAATGGCGTCAGTCAGTCCAATCAGCTGATTTCTGTCATTTCACAAATATGTATTCTGTGTTTTAATTTCAAGTCAACGCAACGCACTAAATTAATAGTCTAGCATTGTATAATGAAACGTTTAAACAATTTATTATTTATTTATTTGTTTTTAGATTTTTTATTTTCTATAATATTAGAATAAAATTCAACTGGGCTCAACAGAAGTTCCTTTTTAGACGAAAGCCTCAAACAAACAAGAAATAAAAACTTTTTGTTGTCGTTTGACACCTGTTAAAAGCTACTTTTTCACACTATAATACGGCAAAATCGAGTTGACATGATGTATGCTCTTACACTGTCCCGTTGTAGAACAACATTTATTTGCCGAGTTTTATTTTCGTTCACCATTGGGCGTGTTTGGCCGAAGTAAGTACTTACTAAACTTAGTAAGCCAGTAAGCATAAAAAAATTAAAGTCTTACAAGCTGACTGTAGCGCTTTTCGGCCAGGACAGACTTACTGGCTTATTAACATAACACAAAACACCGGTTTATGTCATATCATATATCGGTTTATATCATAAATTCTATGATAATTGATACGTAATTACACACACCAGTTTTTAACTGTCAACTTATTTTTACGTCTAAAATCATTATATTGAGTGCATGTGTATCTGAACAATGACAGGTCTGTTCCTGTCCGTTTTGTTTACATCAACAATAAGCAAAATGGCGTCGTATATTAAGCCATACTTACTGCGTTAGCACTTATTTTGTGTCCCAGCCGAAAATTTTGTAAGCATAGTAAGTGACTTACTAAATTTAGTAAGTACTTACTTCGGCCAAACACGCCCATTCTCTTGCTATTCGCGTATTGTTATTCCTAGCACAATTATAAAGGGTTTTTCAACAAGAACTTTGTTTTCTAAAACAAAATAAAACAAAGAATTTAGAGGAAAATGAATAAATTTTTTATCGTATTACAAAGAGAAAAGTTTGGCAATTATGAATGAAAAATGATATCTGGCAAATGTCCACCACGACCACGCTGACAGATGTTGATTCTTTCATCAAAATTTTTAATCACTTTTTGGCAAAATGGAGGGTCTATTTCGTTAATGACATCACGGATTTTGAGTTTTAAGGCTGCAATCGATTCGATTGGCTCCGTATAGACTCTGTCTTTAACATAGCCCCACAAAAAATAATCCAGTGGTGTTAAATCACACGATCTGGCTGGCCACTTAACAGCTGAATTTCGCGAAATTATGCGCTCGGGAAATTTGGTTTGCAATAAATTGATCGTTTCATTGGCTGTGTGACTTCTCAATTAATTGCTTTAGGATTTTCAGAAGCCCAAATGCGACAATTTTGCTTGTTGACGTACCCTGACAAATGAAAATGGGCTTCGTCTGAAAAAATGATTTTTTCAGAAAAACCAGCAGGTTGTTCCTGAATGAACTGAGCGAATCTGCGGCGATTTGAATGGTCGATCAGCTTTAATTCCTGCACCAGTTGAATCTTGTAAGGCTTCAAAGCCAAATCCTTTCGCAAAATTCGCCATGTTGTGCTTTTGGATAACCCCAATTGTTGAGAACGTCGTGAAATTGACAAATTTTGATCTTCTTCAACACTGTGGCTCACGGCGGCGATGTTTTCTGTTGAACGACCCGGTCGAACACGTGTTGGTGTTGGCACATTTTGTACCGAGCCTGTCGACTCAAATTTCGCGACCAAATTCTTAACAGCGGTCTCAGAAGGACGATTATGCTGGCCGAAAATATCACGAATTTTACGAAATGTAACTTTAACAGAACCACCATTTTTATAGTGGATTTGAATTATTTTAATGCGATTTTCGAGTGAAATTGAATTCATTGTAATAATTGCCAAAGCACCTGCTACGAATACCGCCAAAAACTAAATGTCAAAACTATCACGTTCTCGGTGTTGCCACAATTGAAAAACAAACTTCTTGTTGAAATACCCTATACTATCGATTACGTGGACAAACGACTATGGATTTACTCGAGATTAAAATCATGGAATAGATTATTCTTGGTATAGTTACTCGGGTATAAATTGAAGTTTGGTCGAATCGACCCTAAGGCAAGCCGGTTTCCTCACGATGTTTTATTTCACTGTTCGAGAGAGTGTTAATGCGCACATAGAAATAAAGTCCATTGGTGCACAGTCGGGGATCGAACCTACGACCTCAGGGATGAGAGTCATACGCTGAAGCTCTTTGTCACACTTTAGAGGGAATTAATTGCTCTTAATTTATCATCCGTTTTAGCTTGTTTAAATGACTTAAGATGGGATCTAAATAAACAACCCTTAAATTATAAAGGAATCAATTTAAATTCAATTCCTTTATATTTGTATAGGGGAAAAGTGAGAGCATAGGCGAGACTTCGTCTAGACCCGACCTAGGTCAACGTACAGACGACAAAGGGTTTCAGGGTTTACACGGATGAAATTCGTTATTCGTTACACCGTTTACCCTTAACTTAACGGATTTTACGATTTTCGATTAAAGGTTTAATTTTTTTTATTCTATTTTGAGCTTGTTATCATATTGCATATACTATTGTTAACACAAATGAAACGTATTGGGTCAAATATTTTTTTATTTATTTGATTAAGAATTCGGGGTAATTGATCCCCTTCCCTTCTATTATAAAACTCCAAACTTAAGAACAAAATTATTGAATATCGGTAAACTGATTTTCCGGTAATCACATAAGTTATACGGTAAAACTAGTTCAAACGTTCATTTGTAATGTCTCGTGGAACTGGTTTGGTATATATGAGATGTGAAAACAAAGTTTTAAATAATTAAGTACCCTCATCATCCCTTCTTCCTGTAATTTAACACTAGGCATTAAAGTCTAGACATGGTGTAAGGTCACTGAACTGGGACCCTTTTAAGGTTTGATTTGAGTAAAATCACGACCCAAAAGGCATGTATATTGAGTATTTTTTTCTTTTGTTTCAGGTGAGTGTACGAAGGTATTTCGAAATTGCGAAGATGATACAGAGAAGGAGATTGAGGTAATGTAAAATTGTATGTCTCCTATTCTGCCGTAATATCAAACGGTGTAGACATTACTGCGTTAGTGAATTTCGTAATTCGTAAGTTGCATTGGAAATGGATTTATGAGCTAAATAGTACGTTTCATTGCAAATACACGTTCCGTTAAAAAAAGTGACGCGTTACTTTCACTCGACCTCCTTTTACGACCGCTTTGAGTTTATGTAAGCCTGGTAGTTTTATTTATTATTTATATAATTAGCGGATTAATTATATAAATTAAGTTACATTTAAATAATTGTTTATAAATTTTCGTTTACTCACTCACTCGTTCCGAAATGAGACTCTTCCAGCGCCCCTGGTCCTGTGCCACCTCCGCCAATTGTAGGCTTTCAGCTGCGGCCCTCCTCCACTCTGGAGTTGGTAACCAGCCCATTACAGGCGAATACAAGGCTCTACGTTGGCTGGGGCACCTTGAGCGCCATGGGCCATTATCGGGCGGTGCCAGCCTAGTGCTCGGAGACCTGTAGGTCGGCCTAGGTACTGCTGGGTCGACTATTGATCGATCAATAGCTTGTTTGTAAATTCATAAAATTAAATGATCTTTTTACAGAAACTGTTATCCTTTTCGTTGGATTTGAAACAACTATTGAACAAATAAAATGGTAAATTGATAACTTAACGAATCCACAATAATTTCCACATTATATTTTTCATACCTTAATTTGACCATCACATAATGAAACAGATAAACAAAATATAAAAATGAAAAACAAGTCTTGTAAAAAATATTTGTTGTGTTAGTTGTCATATCTACCACAGATAATAGTTTCTGTGGTTTATCGCGGTTCGTTTCCGTATATAGTAATTACATTTAATAACAATATATTATTGTAAAAGAGTTTCCGTCAGACAAATGGACTTTGTTTTGGTTTGAATATCAAAATGAGATGTTTTGGGAAAATAATGAAATGATTATACACTCTCAATGTTTTCTATCGTATCGACTATAATAACTACGTTATCTCGCGAGATAAACTTTAAAATTAAGAAGCAAAATCGTGCCAAGGTTTATTTGGTCGCGCGTCAAGCGTGCCTAGACGACACGACGCCTTTGTATGAACGCTTTAGGAACTGTTTTAGGTCTGACCAGCTTCGGTAGATTTTAACCAAACGTATCTCAACCTAATATTAACCTCCAAAGGTGAATCCTCAAACTCGTCGTGAAATGTGCTCGACTCATATAAAAAGAAGAAGAATCTTTAAAGACTGCCCATAACAGAAAAATTAAACAAATGTCTTCTAGTTGAGCACTTTTTTCGAGATTACAAAAAACAAGTTGAGCATGAAGTACAGACCCGAGCGGTAACGTAAGTTCGGCTCTATACATCGAGAGCAAACAACGTCTATGGCTAGAGACCGCTAATAAAAAACCCGGTCAGCTATTTTCCTAACGTTTATTTATTTATTTTACCACATCATACATAATACTTTATTTACGGTATATTATGTAAATGTATGACAATTTAGATAAATATAGTATATACAAAAAATACCAGAAATTTTTGTTATGTAGGAAAAAAAATTACCACCAATACAGCGGATTATGTACGAAGAAAGCTCTTAACAATGCCTTCTTTAAAATTGATCAGCCCCGAATATATCCAGCTCCGGATATGTACGGTTTAATCCGAGTAGTGTCTGAACTCCTAGGTTGGTTTTTGCAGATGGAATTACTTTTATATACATTAGTCGCGCTTCTAAACAATACTGCTATGGCTATATTTATACAAACCACAACGGATTTCTAATGTAACATATCATGATTCTATTATATTATCCTGTAAAATAATAAAAAAGGCATCATCATTACAGGGCTTCCTTAAATTGCTGGAATCTACCGACACGAGCAAAACAATTCAAATCCTTCTAATGTCTGTATAGGCAATCTATTGTTAGGTACAATATAAATAGTTAAGTTTACCGGTAAGCCAAGTAGCGTGTTACAAATATAACCAGATTAGACTATAAAATTATTTAAAGCGCTTTCAGCTTTAAATAAATAGTCCGCTCGGCAACAGCGTATCTATGTCAGAAGGGCTCGTCTAGCGTAAAAGTGCATTCAACGTTCTATGTACATTTTATATGCAAATGATTTTGAATTTTAACGTCTATTAATAAGATTTAAAATCGATTGCGTAACGAATCACCTTGATATTTTTTTATATGGCAAGGTCGGTTGTAGTGCGATTGATTTGGAAGTTTATTTGAATGCAATAAAGTCTATTTTCAGCTGAGAGCGTTCTGGCACGAGGCATAAACGTACAATTATAAACCAATAGAGTAATGACGACATCTCTTCCACTGGGATAAGGACGGATATATCTATTATGAAATATACAGATATAAACATTTGCAGTTCAGGTAGCAATAGGCAAGTTGTTGGCAAAGCCAAAACAACTGTTTTGTTGGGCTGTTTTAATCGAACTAGGAACCTCCGGAGTACCAACTAAGCCAAAAAGCTGCGTCTAGTACATAACACATACATGCGGATTTGAGAGCATTTTCTTCGTTTGCCAATTGTTGTTTGAATTAAAATAAAACTGCCCGTGAGTCCTTGACTTATAAATATAATGTTAATTAAACAGAAGATATTTTAAATTCGGAAAACGTGTATAATTTGGTTGGTTGGTTATAAATTTAAATTCGTAACACAAAATAGAACGAATTATCAACTTCCTTGTGTTTCATATCGACCTGGTACTTTTGCGCGAAATAAGTTTAGATTCTATGTAAAGTTCGCAATTTCGAACACCTCACCGGTATAAAAAAATAAAAATAAAAAGCAGTTGTATAGTGCTTTTCATGAAAGAAGTCCCGCGGTGATTTTTGGAACTAAATTTGACAGGTCGGCAATGTTGTCATTCGTCGATGTTATCAAGTTCGTTTATTGTGGTAGATTTTTGTGAATTTTTAACTGGCTTAGTGCATTTTAAAGATTGATTACAATGCCAAAAGTTGTAAAAAGTTCGGCTCGAGAAATGATATTAAAGGTGAAAGAGTTCTGTGAAGCGGAACATAAGAATCAAGGTGTTTTAATACCACTAAACAATGTTCGGAAGAGAGTTGCCGCCATAACAGGTACTTTTTAGAGTTGCCATTTAATAATTTTTTGCTGTATTTATGGGACTTTTATGATATTAATTCGTTTTTGCGACAAAATTGAATAAATACATAACGTGATGAAACTAGGTAACTGAAATTAAAACATATATTACATATTACATAAGCATCATAAACTTAAAGTTACTATTATTTTTAATTGTTCATAATTTAATTGCAGGTGTGTCAGAGAAAACTGTAACAAGAATTACAAACGAAAGTATAATAGCGGCGTGTACTTCGAAAAAAATTGTAACCCAACAATTATGCAACAAAACTGAATAAAAAATTGTATTGCTTTTCTTTACCCTATTTTCTCATCTTTCCCCTGTAAGTAGTTGGTACACCGCTAATATAAGTAAATAAAAATATACTTTTTACATAACAGAAATATTGTTTCATCGAAGTATGCAGAAAATAATATTATATTTTGATAAATTACATCTGCTAAATGTAAATAAAATTGGCAAATTTTTTACTCATAAATGGCAACATTACGTTATGCGATTGCAGCGCCGCGTCTGGGGGACTTCTTTCATGAAAAGGACTATACAAATAATGTCTGTATTTGAAAATCCTTGTCACAGATTGTACAAAGAAATAATACAGACCAACTCTAAATAGTAAATCCTGACGTCATTTAATTATATTATGTACAAAACAGAACAAATGAGTTTGATAACATATAACATATTGCGAAATACAGTGCAGATTTTTTTCAAGGTTGAATTAATTATTTTAACTGGATTAGAAACAAATTGTATTGCGATAGGACCGAAAGGAACATTATTAAAAAAATATTGTCCGGATGTCATCTAGATAACATAAAGTGGTTTGAAATAATTCAGATTTCGAGACTCGAATCATTTGGGGCATCGAATGAGATAGCTAATAGAAGACCTAGGTGTGAAAGAGAGGTCTGTATGTGTTTGTCAACATTGTGCGCAATTTTAAATTTAGATTTCTCTTCCGCGTTTTTAATGAAGTGTTGCCACGTTTGTGGAATAATAATGTAGAATGATTTTGTATAAATAAAGTGTTATTTAAATTATTATATTAAAAACTTTAAGCATTTGAAATATTAACTAGAAATAAAGAAAAAAATATCTTAATAACCGGTTTTTGCCTTATATCTATAATGTAATAAATTGTGATTGTGAGCGATAAAAACTGCATGTTTATCAGCTATAAAGTTACTGATAAGTGATAACTGATAACATTTAATAGGTCATTTTTAAACGGTCAAGCGGGTGTCGGGGTTTTATAAGCCAACAGCTGATTATATATTATTATTATTTATTGCTTAGCGTCCTAGTATTTATTTATTAAAGTTCACCATATACATAATCTACAGTAGGTATGTGTTACAATTATTGTTACAAAAAATAAAAATAAAAACTTCCAATTTTAGATTTTACTAGAAATTTCTTGCTTGTATAGCAAAAACTACCAGCCAGGTTGATTGTAGGTAATTTTTTATTGAATCATACTAAATTTATCGCCTCCGTTCCTTAGTGGTTAATATATATTTTCTTCAGGCACAGGTTAAACCCTTAGTGGTGTTTTTGTTAGTTTATTTATCTGTTTAAGTAATAAAAACGTCTAGGTCCGCTTGCAATATTTGTTATAGTTGGCACAGGCTGAAAATATGTTTGAAACTGTGTCTCCCGTCCATAGCGAGCACTTAAGGATCTTGGGTAGGTCACTTTTAAATGTTGCCCCGGCGCGGGGATCTGTTATTTTTTTTTATTTATATGAAACCCATTTTTACTGAATTTTCACCCGTTGCCGGTCTTTGAGGGTGGAGTACACCCTAACTTTGAATAGTTGGAGGTGGTGTCAGAGAAGACCCCCACCGGGAGTCGATTACACAGTTCGCTAATCCGCAAAAGAAAATGCCTTGTGAAACGGACTATGGAAGACTTCCAGCCATCAAGGTGATGTTGATGAAATTTTGCATTGCAAGTTAATTTCCAACAATAAAAAAATAAAAAATCCTAAAACTGTGTCTTGTAGTGTCTTGCCTTATTATGGCCCCTCTAAGTTTCTTTAAATTATCCGTAACAGCGTTTATAATATAGAAATATATAAAATTCTCGTGTCCGAAACGGCTCGACCGATTCTTATGAATTATTTTATGCATACTCAGTAAGTCTGAGAATCGGCTATCTATCTTTCAAACCCCTAAGTGATAAGGGGTGCCTACCCCAAAACTTTTATTTTTTTATTTTTTAGACAATTTTTTTTGTTTTTATTTTTTTATGATACAGCCTACAAAATTACATACAACCCCTAATTTTCACTCCTCTTCGATCAACCCCTATTTTTTATTATTATAGATAGTAATCTCTATTGAACTAAAAAAATGTTTCCTAGAAATATTATACATGGCAAAACGGCGTTTGCCGGGTCAGCTAGTACTCGTAATATATAGAAATCAATTTCAATATCTTAATATCTATAAATTACGTGTCACGTTGTTTGTCCGCTATGGACTCCTAAACTACCTAACCGATATCAATCAAATTTGCACACCGTGTGTAGTTTGATCCAACTTAAAAGATAGAATAGCTTACATCTCAATTTATACCCGCAATATTATTTATTGCAAAATATTTGTTTATTATATTTTGATAGTCACAATTCTAACAGATGGCGCTGTGTTAAAAGTACCAACGTTTCACATAAGCTACAATTTAATAGCATAACCACCAAAAAAGCATGGTGGTCCCCATGACTGGTATTCTCCTACCGTTTCCCTTGAATAGTTTGATACTATGTAATATAACAAAAACCTTAGCCACAGCAACGCTTGGCCGGTCTGCTAGTAGTAATATTATAGAAATTAATTCACACGATTCCGGCATGTACTAAGTTCAAAAGTTAAATAAATAACATGTGACTTTCCTTATGTATCCAATTCTATTATCAGTTTCACGTTTGAAACAGCTGATTAGGAAAGTCATTTCCACAATAAGGCTTTCTTAAAAAGACGTTACAATTTCCGTTTTCCCTTTTAATAAATGGTTTTAATATTTGGAACGGTAATTTATTTATTTACACTTTGTTACCTTCTACAAATACATACATTTTATATGAATGTAGTTTTAAAAGCAGGTTACATAAGTTATTGGGCAACGGGCGGCCTTATCGCTAACAAGCGATTTCTTCCAGACAAACCTAATATGGAACAATAAACAACCTACATAGGGTAAAGTACAAGAAGTGCATAAATAATTAAAAAACAACTCATTATAACATATTATAAATAAAATAAAATAAAATCTAAAGAAAAAATAAAAAATAAACAAAAATGTAAAAGGTATTTTAGGTTCTAGATATGTCTTAGAGAGCTTTTTGGGCGTTGGCCTTAGATTTCTAGTAGTAAATATGTCTGACAGGCATCCATTTTTGGCTTCAAGGCATACTGGTTTCCTAGAGATATTTGCTTGTAAATGCATCATGAGCACACCCCACATTCAAACCCTCACTTTCATACCATCACACAACACAACCGAACTACATATTACTCAGTTAAAAGTATTTAATAATTTTTATTGAGTTTATTTAGCTATATCTTTAGTATAATTGGATTTTGTTATATATCATTTATGTTAGCTGTAGGAATACGAAATATATATTAAATATAGGAAAATATACAGGTGTATTTTAATTTTTAAAATGGTTTCATTTGATGGTGGTGTTGATGATAAAATTTACGATCTGTTTTATTTATAGAATTATCTAGATTTGAAACAAGAGCTCCACCTCTGTTATCTTTCGTTATCATTATACCTAGGTGAGTTATGTTAATTATAAAGTGTATTTATTATTAACGTTAAATCGAATTTTACTAAGTTAATAATTTATCAATAAAACTGGGATATTTATATAAACAAAGTGTTTGTTTATTTAAAATTAATTTTTTACAGGTTTTTGTTAGTAGATTTCTTTTGTTTATGTGTAAACATTAGACGGTTAATTTTTTATCAATATGACGTCAACAAAATCGTATTGGCGACCTCATTTTCGTGATTATGTTTACAACAAATAAAAACTAATTTAAGTTCGATTCCGTGTTTCGAGTTCTAAAGGCCGGCAACGCACTCGCGAGTCCGGACATTGAGAGTGTCCATGGGTATCAATTAACACCAGGTGAGCCTCCTGCCCGTTTGTCTATTGTTTAATAAAAGAATTAATCCCTAAATGTAAAATCTGAAATTTGTTTTATCTAACAAAATTATTTTTTGTATATGAATGCAGTTTACCTTATGTAATAGAATAAATTAACATTAAATGACATTGAGTGTTCAAAGTCCGCAGTTATAAAATCGTGTTTTAAATTAAATTATTGATAAATGATCAATAACGAATGGATTAGTGTGTAAATAATTAATTATATGTATTTATCACTATTGCATTCACGGTATATGTTTTTAAATATAAATAAAAAATACATCAGTGGAGCTACAACCTTTTTAGGCCTGGGCCTCAGATATCTGTATCTGTTTCATGATCATTTGTCAATTTAATAGGCAAGTAGGTGATCTGCTTCCTGTACCTCAGACACGCCGTCGACATTTTTGGGTCTAAGGCAAGCCGTTTCCTCACGATGTTTTCTTTCAACGTTCGAGCGAGTGTTAAATGCGCACATAGAAAAAAAGTCCATTGGTAGACAGCCAGCGATGGAACCTACCACCTCGGGCATGAGAGACGTAAGCTGAAACAGGCCAACACTGCTACCTTCGATTAAATAAGATCAGTAAAAGCTGTGTGTTTTAATACAAATTTTACGTATGTGTTAAGTTTACACACATAGATACGCTATAATTGTATAAGCTACATTGTATAAGCTATACATTTATAGTGCAAGAAAATTAGCTCTAGTTAGACGTAGTGTAGACAATTATTTAACACTTAAATGCGTAAATAGGAAGTTCAGTCGGGATCGAACCTTCGACCAGAGTCATGAGAGTAGCACATTGAAGCCACTAGGCAAAACTACACAGTTGTGTACATGTTCTTAAGTATGTCAAATGGTAGAGACTAGGTGCCCACGATATAGGGACTATATATGTATATATGCTGGTATGGAGACTAGGGCACTTTCTTATTTTACTGCAAAGGTTTTTAATTGTGTAATAAAGTTTTTCTATTTGAAGAAAAATGAATCTTAGAAGTTGTTTAGGGAACAACACCCTAATAATATATTTTTTTAAACAAGAGCCAGTTTAGTTATCGTTTGTGTGACGTGTGGATGCAGAGTAGTTTCGTAAGGTGACCTACATTCAAAGGTCAACTTTAATTCACATTCCAATTTTAAAATTACCTTGTAATTTGCCTTTCTTACGCCCTTATTTCCGTAGTATGCAGGTTCTATAATAAGCTACCCATGTTACCATGATGAAGAGTTTACAATTTTTTTCAGTACAAATGATTTTAAATTGGTCTAAGTCATAAGATTACTATTTGCAAGTTTATCATAATGAAATGTACAGTGTTCCGATATAAGAGAGTTTTGAGATAGGAAAATCCGAGCGAGCGATATTTTGCTTTGAGATGAGAGATAGATTTTAGATACGAGGAATTTCACACTACACTAATAGTTTATCCTCCGACTAGATCTCAGTCTGTTTGCTTGTTTCCCTCGTTTTCGAAGCATTTTTGATAAGTTGTGTTTGCGGCTTTTGTACATTACCAAAACAAATGAGTCCGAAAAAGATGATGTCTATTGAATTATAGCGTGAAATCCTTTTCTTATTCAAAAACACTTGAGGTGGTATTTTGGGTACTGGAACGGATTAATGGCATTTCAATTAATTTCAATGGGAAAATTACTCTGATACGAGCTAGGTTTAGAACGAATTAAACTCGTTTATCGAGGCACCACTGTTTCATTAAGTCTGTTGAAAACACAAAACTCTAGTAGTGACTTGGGAATTATCGTTTGTTATTATAATTCCAAAATTTGGGTTTACGGTAAGGAACAAACCGTTTCCTCTATCTGTGTCTGTTAGATGTATTTTTGAACACAAAGCACCTTTGTTCAAAGCTAGAGCGTGCCAATGTCGGGGTGTGGCTTGCAGCGCCCTTGACACACTTTCCATGCAACCCCTTTTCAGCGCTTTAAATAAATAGTTGTCTAGTTGTACGTGAAGTGCAAAGCGTCTACAGCGCAGACGGGAGTTAAAAGCGACCCAGATCTCGTAAGAAAGTAAAAATTGTGAGAGATGTTACGATCAGTAGGTTTTATTTGTGATTTCTAATTTAAGAAAAGATATTAGAAATTCCCTAATAAAGATTAGTAAAAAACGATTATCAAGCAAACTCTTTATCAATAATTATTTGAAAATGTCTCTACAAAGTGAAATGAATGACAGAAATTGCATTTTATTCAAAACAAAAGAAAATGTATTCCATTAGTAACAAAATGATATAACTTGTTAAAATGCCTGTTAAGAATCCTTTGTTTAATCTCTGGTTTTAACCTGCATGATGTAACAGTTAAATTTCCAGCACGGTAGTCAAAACCTAGTGAACTAGGTCACTGCAACGCTGTTCTATTTATAAAAGTAGGCCGCTAGCAACAGGGCGACGGAATTGGGTCACTTTTAATCTGTGGGAAAATTATGGTTTTTAATCTATGGCTAGATTCTCTACTTTAAATAGTAATGAGCAATGCGCTTCAGTTTGATTAGAAGCAAAAGTAATATCGAGTAAATAATAATCAATGTTTCATTTTGACGCAGACTAATTTGCGTGTACTTAATAAAATGAAAGCCTTTTTTTATTTTCATATCCTTAATTACCATTCAAATTTCGTTAGTATTTACTTATAGCTAAATGATAGCCCGGCTTGGGTCCATATCCACAGGCCCTCCTCCAACCCTTTCCAGATGTCCCTGTATGCCAATGGTGTTTCAATGTTTTCCTGATATTTCTATTAAGTCATCAGCCCATCTACTTTTTGCCCTGCCCACTCCCTTTTCCCGGATGGTCCCTTCCGTTGTGTTGTCTTTAATCTCCATGTGTGGTCCAGGTATCGTGTTAAATGACCAACCCTTTGCCATTTTAGTTTTTATGCTTGGGCATCGGCTGCTTTAGTTTTATTTTTCTTTAAACAATGTAAATTATAAGATACAAATCCTACTGTTGATTCTTAAAACTAGGCGGTCTTTTAAGAAATGTTTAAATAGCCATCATTTCTTCTTCGTAGTCTTCATTACGTACTTCAGAAGGTCATGCCTGTATTGAAAAGCCTTAATCGATACCTCCACTCAACTCCATTCTATCAGGGCAGTAGGGATTTTGAGATCCATAATTGTCTTAATTTGGTCAGACCAACGGGTAGGCGATCGACCCCGACTTCGACTCCTGCCGAAAAGACTATTCGGTGGCAATATGGCCAAAGTAGCTAAGCACCCGTTTGTAAAATATAATAGTTGACAGTCTTGTCGTCATCTTTAGTTGGTTGAGAATGGACTTATTCTTTCATATTCTGCTTCTTTTTGCAGTCTATGGTATACATGGTTGGCAAGAGTCAGATGTTACTTTTTTTCTAAAGTACATGTGTGAACTTTTCCCTGCTACACCTGTGACATATTTTTGCTTTAAATATTGATGAAATTTGTGACATTTCAGATGCACAGTAACGAGTCGGCGGTGGCGAGCGGCGCGGTGTTGTTGCACCAGTTGGGGCGGCTGATAGTGCGCTCCCGGAGCGGCAGTCCCACCACTCTCACCAGACGGCACAAGCTCAGTCCCTCCACTAGCAAACAGGTAAAACATTATTTCTTCATTATTCCTACTAAAATCGATTATAAACACGATTTCTTAAATTCGAGGTTTGGGACTCTGCAACAGCAATAAGCGGAAGCAATAGGACTACACTCCACTCAGTGCAAATGTCAAAATCATTTATTCATATCGGTAACACAATGTACACTTATGAACGTCAAAAAAGAAATATATATTAAATGCTTCTAATTTTACCTTTACTGCCAGTTCTCAAATCAAGACGTAGAACGTTAGAGAAGAACTGAGAATAAACTCTCCGCCACTCTTTTTCATAGCTAAGTTTTTTGTTTGACACAGTCTTTGTAAGTACCTGCAACCATTACACCATGTTCCACATGACTTGTGCTTGTGCTTCTCACCAAATCCTTCAGTACTTTTTCTTTTTAATAATATGTAATATATTATTCTCAGATAGTAACCCAGCCGAAAGCAGACACGAACGAGCCCCTACCGGGAATTGAGGCCCAGCTAGATGACCACGTCCACGCCCTGTGGAATGACCAGATACCGATATGCATTGACGTAAGTTATAGTGATTAATAGGTTAAACCTAATAACCGTCTATCAGAGATTTATCTTTTCTATTCTATCGACTCCCGGTGGGGATATTCCCTGGGAGATATGACCTCGAACTGTTAAAAAAAAACATACTCCTCCCTCAAAGGCCAGTAACTCACCGACTTAAATGGGCATGGGCTGCGACAACTGCCCTTTTTGGGCGTCCCTTAGGCTCGTTTCTATGCTATAAATAAATACAAAGTAATTCATATTTGCTATGATGCGGCTTTTTTATGGAATAATCTAAGTAATTGTAAGTGATAATTAATAGGTCACTTTGTGTCTACCCTGGGAGATGAGTGGAATTTTATATACACTGGTGGATTTTCAAAAAAACTTCTTTTCACAAACAATTTTCTCCAAATTTCAGGTCCTCTTAGCACCAGAATGCCAGGATTGCTACTCGTCCATGTGTCGGCCGGGAGACAAGCTGCGACAGCGGGGCCTGCTGCTCGAGAGATGGGCCGTAGCTATCACCAACAAGTAAACACAAACTCAAATCTTTATTGCATTCCCACACGTGATACGTTATAATTTATTCCAATAAGGACCTTGGTTAGACACAGCAATGTTGTGAGAGGGCATTTTTTATTATAATTCTATTCTTATACATGTTTATTCTTAAAAGATACATTATTTATTTGGTATATTTGCTTTGGCTTCACTTTGCGAAAAGGAGAATGTACTTAACATTATTAATAAACTTAACTTTTATAAAGAAATTAAAGTAATTATATGTATTGATTCTCTTATCCTGACAAGTGTATATCGGAATTGTATAAATACCTGCTTGTAGAAAGATGTTCATCCACAGCAGCAGGCATAGTACAGCTGTCTGAAGGTTCACCATACGAATGTTTTCTGCGGGTTTTTCTATTTTCCGTACTAGCTTTTTCTGTTCAGATCTATCTTCTATCATCAACTTTGTCGTACCTAACGTAAAATATTTATAAAAGTTGATATAAAATATTTAAATCAAATAAGTTTTACTGAAAAATAAGTGAAAATCAAAAGCGATTCATATCTTGAGAATAAGTGATACCATTTATTATAAAACAATCATGTTGATATGTTATTGTATTGATAGTTTGGAATTTAAGGATGGAATTCTTACTAGAGAGAAGAAAAGGGCGGCTACTGCTACTGGCGGGAAGGAATTCTTGTAGAGTACGTGAGGTTTCCTACATATGGTGTGATCGTTGTTTGCAGAAACCCTGAGAACGCGTCAGTGATCTCTCCCCATTGGCTGCTGAGTGCAGTCCGCTCTCAGCTCCACTTCTCCCAACTCTGCGCCTGGCGAGCCACGCTGTACTCTGAGGATAGACCTGCTGAACGAAGGTATAGCAAAAGTATATGTATTATATTTCAACAACAGAACTTTAAAGCTACAGGAATAATAAATATGACTTATTTGATGTGTTTGCAGGAGAAAACTAAGCCGCGAATCGTGCAACTTTAAGAAAATCGAAGCCAACTGTGACGAGACTGAACTGGACGAGCGCAAGCTGAACATCATCTACTCCATCGAGCCGGGAGAGACCTCCCCCGACTTTTCTCGTCCCCCCACCGACCACACCTTCCCCCTAGCAGACATCGGCACCGACCTCTACCTCAAAGTTTCCCTCGAGAGCCTCCCGAGGCTAGACAAGATCCCTCACGTCAAATGCACATGCAAACGGAGACCCAGCGTCGACGACGAGGAACTGGTGGGAAAGCTCAAAGATCTCACTCTGGGCCCGAGGAAGTACCCCTCCGACGCCATCAACTCTAACGTCGGCGTCGGCGGTAGGCGCCTCTCCACGGAGTACCTTTACTCTTCCTGTGATAAAAAGCTCCTCGACGATCGTATGTTGACGCCCTGCAGCGAGAGCGGAAAGCATAAGTGCAGCTGTGACGACGAGTCGGACGACAAGAAGCAGGAGACGAAGATGTTAGACGAGAGGCGGCTGAAGGAGATAGCTAAATACAAACGACGTTTGCGGAAAGAGAGCAAACTCAAAAAACTCTGTGATAGCACGTCATCCGACGGCGAAGCGAAGAAGGAGACTCACACCTCGATACCGATCCTGCAGGCGGCCAGATTCGACAGGTTCAGAGCCATCGGCCGCTACCGGAATCAGACTTACCTGACATTACCCGCCAGTAGAATAGAAAGCAGATCTCCATTCGTAGAGCCGGTCGACGTTCCGCCCTTCGAGTTCAAGAGGACCAACACGATCGGAACCCAGACGGACGACGTTCAGTGTCAGTGCGGAAACGCCGTCGAGATGAAGTGCCCCGGCTGCCTGGACAGAGGCATGGTCAGATCGGAAGGCAGCTACGACTTGGCCTTAATAGAGAACGGATCGAGGCGGAAGTACGAAGAAGACGAACGTTCTCTAAAAAAGCTTAAATGTGATATAAATAGTGATATAAGTAGTGATAAGTGTGATGAAGTTATAAAACGGCCGAAGCTCAGACGTTTCTTCCCAATAGTGGACCGGATAGAGAGAGTCATAAACGACAGGGTTCACAACAGTGATATAGCAGAGTTGAATTTACGCGATGACGACACGGTGTTCTCGGTCAAACCGGAACCCAAGCGCCAGAAGACGTACTCCATAAACGAAGATTATGTGTGCTTTGAGAAGTGCGACTACGGATCTATTGACAAATGTGATATGGAATCTCCGAAAGACGAGGATCCCTTCAAATTCCCCGATAATGCAGAGTCTAACTCGTCCAACGGTGAAGTCGGTAGAAGCGACGATCGAACGTATAAGCCTTTTGACAATGTAGCAGACAATAATTTAGAATTAGAGAAAACGAGACAGGGCACACAATCGGATGCGGACAGAAAAGGACAAGAGAATCAGATTCCGTCTCCGACGGAGATGGACAGGTTCCGCTGGCGTTTCGACTCGGCTGCATCCATGGTGTTCCACACCAAAACCGGTCTGCCCTTGACTTCTAGTCCTGCACCGCTGCGTCGGGGAAATAATTGTTTCGACTTTGACGATTCGATCAACGGAGTCTCTGACATTAAAAGGTGAGATGTTCGACTAGCATTTGTGATATTTTATTTAGACCATCCTTTTTGTGCCTGTGATGCTGCTCTCCAGTTTAAGTTGGTTTTGGTGAAGTAGTAGGACAGAGCTCTCTTATATTTGTTATACATTATGCTTTCAGTGCTCTATTCCACCCGATATCCCCCCCGTCCCCCGCTGCCGTGTCTCCCGTGTCCCCTACGCGGCCACGGGCGCCTCACCCTCGCACTCAGCGACCGGCACCTCTTGACACACCGCAAAGGAAGAAGACGCCCGCAACCAAACTCAGGATTGGAACCAGTACGGGCTTGCTGGGTAAGATATACATATAATTTACCAAAGGAATATTTTATTTCACTGATTTTGAGTTCTTACTTAACGGCTTAACGTTCTGAAACATTCTTTTGGTCAGGCACTAGCTGACCTGGCTAACTTCATTCCGCCATTCTAATAATATTCAGTCTAATAATATCGTGTTAACTTTAGTTAAACTTAATTTAGGATTTCTTTAAGATCATAACATTAATACAACTTCTTTGCAAATACAGAAATGTTTTAATGCTTGCCATTGCGACAGAAGAATGGCAGTTTTACACATTAGGCCTCTTTTCTCTAGCGCCAATATTGCGATACTGCATGTTAAAGCACTTTCTGATATACAACATTTTTTGTTTTGTCATCCGGCGCAAGAACAAAGTTGTAGGTAATTTTGTCAACATATGGCACTACATGCTGTTTGCATTCGTAAAACTAATTAATTTATTTATTTTTATTCGATAACTTATACGATATTTTATTACTTATTATGCTATTCGGAGCGAAAAAGAATCCACCAGAAAAGAGATACGGTCCAGCCGATCTTGAGTTGGTGTAACTAACACGACTTTGTTTTATATATTTAGATATACGTACTGTATTCTGTGATTGCTTACTGTTTTACGTATTACCAAAACATATTTTTCGATTTTATAAATTGTTACCTTACTGTTAAGCTAAGTTGGTTAAAAGCGAGAAGAACAGATAATAGGTGGAAATGAGTTTCATTCTTTTCCCTTCATCCTTGCAGGAAGCTTCGAGGAGTCTGCTCTCAAGGGTCGCCTGGAGCCAGTGGCGACGGTGCACGGCTTCACAGCAGAGCTCGGGGCCTCTGGGGCCTTTTGCCCACCGCACAGACGACTGCCAGTTACCGTGTTCTTCTATGCGCCCGGGGGCACCAACGCGCCGTATATGGTGCGTCACCAGTGATATTTAATACTAGATTTCACTTGCGGTAGACCTCGATATCTTATAGGCAATTGTGTTTCATTCAATAAGAAGGACCTTTAATCAATCAAATTGGTTCATTTGGATGTATGGTTATATTTAAAAAAAAAATTATTTATAAGTACACATATCCATATTATAAAAGAAAACACTTAGATAATATACAAAGCCAAAATAGATTACATTTAAACAACAAAATATATATTTTTATATATTTATGAAACAGAAAACAAAAGACAATTGAGTACATTAATAGATAACAAATAGAAAACTGAAATTAAACATTAACAGATTATTAAAGATGTTGTTATCTTAATATTTTAAAGAAAAAACTAAATTGTGACTACTGCTAAATATTTCCTCTTTCGTGAGGTGGAACCCCGAGATGCTGTTGAATATTTTATCTTCATCACTCGTATGTCAACATTCTCTAACGAGACATGACTGTATGTTAGTGAATAGGACTATTTTTGTTCTTTATCTGCTTAAAATAAATATAATCTGTAATATCCAATATGAGCAGTGTTGGCCTAGTGGCTTCAGCGTGCGACTCTCATACCTGAGGTCGTCGGTTCGATCCCCAGCTGTGTATCAATGGACTTTCTTTCTATATGCGCATTTAACATTCGCTCGAACGGTGAAGGAAAACATCGTAAGGAAACCGACATGTCTTAGACCCAAAAAGTCGACGGCGTGTGTCAGGCACTGGAGGCTGATCTTTACTTGCCTATTAGACATGAAACAGATTCAGAAATCTGAGGCCAAGACCTAAAGATGTTGAAGCGCCCCTGATTTATTTAATTTAATATCCAATATAATGTTATATTTTATTTATGATTTATTAGATTCTCTCCAAATTCAGGGTCACATAAACCTCGGTCCCGGTGGGTACCGCGTCGCCCGTTCCGGCACCGTTCAGGTGTCCCTGTTCAACCCCCACGGGACCCTGGTCAAGATGTTCGTGGTCCTGTACGACTTGACCAATATGCCGCCACTCGCGCGCACCTTCCTCCGCCAGAGGACGCTGTATATGCCTGCCGGTGCTGATCCGCCTAAAACCCACGAAATGCACAAGTGGCTGAGATATTTGATACATCTGAGGTTGGTACGAGAGTTGACTCATACTCTCTCCAGTGTAATATGGCGAACACGTTTTATTCTTCCACAGGCAATGTTAAGCAAGAGAACGTTCAGCCTCATGTGCCAAGAAACAATTTTTGCAAAGCTAAATCTTGAGTGGAATTACAAAATAATATTTCTATATTCTCGCATTGACAGATAAATTATCTATTATTTGATTAATTTTCAAATTCATATAAAAAAACTTACGCATACTCTAAAATTTATCACCAAAGTTGCATATTATATATGTATGTTAATAAGTTTATTTATTTGCAGGTTCATGACGTCCAAGTCAGGAAAACTCTACCTCCACACAGACATTCGTATCCTAGTATCTCGCAAAGCCGATGTCGACACGGCCACAGCACATTCCGCCTTATTCAAACCGATTCCGACCAATCGCGACGACGCAGCAGCCGCGTCGGCGAATCAGAGCTCGGAACGTCAAACCGACCAATCACGAAACGGGATTTCGAATCGAACCCCCAATCGCGTGTTCGGCGGTTGCAGTGAATTTGACAGCGAGATTAAGCGCGAAATATGTTACGAAAATCAAAATAGCGTTTCGTACGAGCTCAGAAGTTTCACGTATGCTCCAGAGAATCCCAGATATTCCCCGCGATAGTATTCGGCCGTTAGAGAGAGTGTGTGTGCCTGTATATGTACGTAAATAAATGTGTTATCGTATGTAATAATGAAAAAATATATTTTTTGGTTTTTTATGTGCGTCTTTCATTTTTACCCAATAGGAGAGAACTTTTACACCAACAAGAGAAATATCCCAAGACAGAGATTCTCAGTTTTTGAAAGTTATCAACAAACGGTGTAAATAAAATAATTAAAAACCAATATACTGTAATCTTGTTTAATTCAACAGAAAAATACTAATCTCATTTGTAATTTGCTGTTTTACAGAATTATTGTACAAGGTTTCCATGAAGTATTAGATTTATTTATATTTTTGTTTTGGAACCTAAAAAAATATTCTCTTGGTCTTATAATCTCAATTAAAAACTTTTAAAGTGTAATAATTCTTTAATTCATATCCAAATAAATGTCTACATGCACACACGTCACAAATAAATAAAAAACATTATAAAAACACTTGCTTACAAAATAATATTTACAAAAATAAGATATTTACAAAATTAAATAATAATAAATAACTTATTCTAATTTGCGATCGCAAAGCCTCAATTGTACTTCAAAGTAAATATGACTATTAATTCAAACTAATTGGCTGAACTGAAATTAATGTGTTAAGACAAAGTTAGGAGGGGCTTAGTTGGATACATCTGTGCTTTTTCTTGGACTCTGTATGGAGAAACTTCGGCGTCAGTCTCTTCGTTCTCCTGAAAAAAAAAATGGTCGTTTTTAAATTTTAACCCTTAAAGAAATAAATTACTACGCCCATCAGTAACCTGGGAATCTATACTTATATTATTAAGAGGAAACATTTGTGTTTTTGTATGTATGTTTATAATGTTTTCACACAAAAACTACTGGACCTATTTTAACAATTCTTTCACCATTAGAAAGCTCCATCTGCACTGACTGACATAGGCTACATTTTCAAAAAAAATATAGTGATCCCTAATATGAAATAAAAGAGATAGCGGGAAAAGATTGGAAAATAGTAGCGAAGATGAGAGACATTTGAGCAGGCCTTCACTCCGTCGGAGGTTGTATAGTATATTAAATATAATAACATAAACTTCGTGTTATCCTATAGGACTCGAATACAGGATATCTTTATTTTCCCTTCTTTTTTTAACACCAGCTTCATACAATTTTTTTAGGAAAATAGATATTCTGTAATAGTTTTCAAAGGTTACCTCCGGGATAATACTCCTTGACCATGGTCCCCAGCCTGGTTCTTCCTCATGGTCGTAGTGGTGTTGATGTTGAGCGTGTTCGTAGTATATCACCTGCAATGCAATATAGACCTTTTGATTTACAGAACAAAACATATCAGACTTACATAACATAACAGTAATCAAAATAATATGAAAATTACCAAAATTATAACATCGGCTTCACGACTGGTCATTTTAGCGCATATATTTTGTTATTAATTTAAATTCTCATGGTGAACGTCTCACGTTCTCATGGTCATTTAACTATTAATTACCTACTTAAGATGTCACGTGGAACATGGTGTAATGGTTGCAGCTCCTTACAAACATTGTGTAAAAGGGCGTTCTACGCCCTTGATTTGAGAACTGGCAGTAAATGTAAAATTAGAAGAATTTAATATATATTTATTTTTTGACGTTCATAAGTGTACATTGTGTTACGTATATGAGTTGGCTGTGGGGCCTAATCTCTGTAACGATTTCTATGAGGAGAATAAACTATGTATGTAATTATTAAGTATATGTAACCTTCCTGATTTTGTAAATTTAAATATACTAGAAATGATCATAACTTTTACTATAACAAAATACCGAGAATTTATCAGTTGAGTTTAATTTCAGGTCAATATAAGGTCGGTGAAAGCACTGTCTGGGTGAATCATGAGTATTATTCAACTATGAATAAACAGTAAACTAGTAAACTAGCCTCTCTTAGTTCGATAAGAAAGATCGCTTTTAAGGAAAATAAAAAATAGCAGAACTACATTCCGTAGAGAGCTAGGAAATTCTAGATCTCTACTTGTCTTGTTGTCAAAAGAACGAGTGGAATTATTTACAGAAGTTAGCACCAGGTACTAATTAACTCAATTAAAAATTCTCATTTATGTAGTGGGCCCAACTAAAATAGTAAAATATTACCAAAGGAATAGTGAATTAGTGTGTATGGCAAGTAAATACGAAAAAGAAACAGTACCTACTGAGAAAGCATGACACTCGATGAAAAGTAGTAGGTGCTTTGCCTAATGGAGTATCCATTTACCGAAACCAGCCTCAAGTAAAGTAGTATTTCAAAAACCGACGTAAAATATAAAAGTCAAACCACTACTGTAAAAAAAATCTCCGTCTATCAAGGTTCTAGGGCCGTAGGCTGGCAATACAAATGCGTTATTTCCTTAGTTATTTTTTAATGCGTGCGCAGGCGGTTGAAGTATTAATCACAGTTTCACCGCAAGCTTTCTCTGTAGTTTCCTACTTTATCTGGTTATGGTATTTATCAGGGGCTTACGGCGCTTCTTATCTTGAATAAGGTCTCAATAAATTCTGTGAATTTCCACGCCTCTTCCCTTTGGCAAACTTTCTTCTGACGATCCTTTCCCTTTCCCGATTTGTCTTCCGCCAGCGGCATCCGTTGTTATGTTGATTCCTCTATCTTTTATTAAGTTAAATATAAACCATTTGCGCGGAAAATAAACGACTTTAGCTTTAAAGTGGGTACAACTGTAAGGTGTAATTTTTTTTTGTTTGTTTTCATGTCATTTCGTTTATTTGTATTAATTGTACTTGTAAAAAAGGGTGCATGTACTTACGAGTATGTACGCGCGTAAGAAGTTATACTTCTTTGGCTTTCTTTATTTTTTTTAAATATTAAATAATTAATAACAAATATTTAACGTTAATAACTTAATAATATTTAATATTTAGTATATTATTCAATTATTAATTAATAATAATTATTATTATTATTTATTATTTTATTATATTATTCATTCAATTTAATAACTACGTATGTTTCATAACCTTTTAACTAAGTAACAATAGGTCTTTGTGAAAAAGCATTGCTAAATTTCTTTGAAAAAAGAACTAAAACTCCTTTATTTGTTTAAAAGGTAAATGTCATTATGTTCATTCAAAATTCTTGGCATAGCTGCTAACTTCACGCATATTCTATTTCTTTTTACTTGTAGATTGTCTTATTCCCATCTCGCTCGCTCACGCTATAATCACACTGACAACTTTGTGTCTCAGGTGCGCGCGCATCGTAAAATTTCACTCTCATCAATTTTTCATAACGCGCCTAAAGAAGTATAACTTCAAAAATAAAAAAGTATGATGAAAATTAAGTTAAACTTATTTAGTTTAGATTATATATTTATAACGATGAATTTTTATCAATGTGTATAAGCATACAATAATGCAGTAATTTTGTTTTATGAGCATAAATCATGTTTAAGTGAATATTTTATTACCAATACATAATATTCAGCCATAATGTTTCGGTTCACTTTTATTACCAAATTGCAAAACCGTTTGACAACTAGGTAATTATCACACCATGAAAGTATAGGTCCCATACAAGTAATAATAATAATCACGGCTTTATTTCAATTAATGACGTCGATTAACATGAGTATTTAAGAAAGTTATGCGTGTGCAGGTTAAGTATATAATAATTATAATTATGATAATTTAACTAATGGGTTGTCATTTATATGTGCAATGCCTACCGACTTTCACTTTTGTTTTAATAAATGAGAGATAGTTAATAAAGACTAATTGCACACCTGTGATAAATAAGAATGCGTAAAAGTTAAACTACTATATAGAACAAGGTTTTCGTCCCAAATTACTGAATTGATTTCGTGTTTTTTCTTGTTAGACAAGTTTTTTATTAGCCTTTGTGTCAGTTTTCTCATGATGCTTTCTTTCACCGTGCAAGCGAAATTTAATTTTGTTAATTGTGCTCATAGATTCAGAAGTCCATTGGTGCACTGCCGTAATTCACAAGCACGGGTCTCAGAACACTACTACATATATAAAAGCAATACCGCCGTCGTACACGTCAGACAGTGGTGGTTTGACTAAATTTTTTGTGTATTCTTACCTTCTGTGGTTCCTGGTGTTTCTTTTTCAATTCCACCCAGAATCGCGCCAAATTGATGCCCAGACCAATCAACGCAATTATGAAGAATTTCACCTATAACAAATTACATTGGGCGATTAAGAATTTAATTATTATCATTAAATTGTTTCGTACTAAAGACGAGGCATACCTGCAACTTGAAGGATAGAATCTGAAGCAGTGTCCCGATCTTGGCCTTCAGAACGGCTCCGAGGAGTAGAAGTTTCAGGATAGCCTTCTTCTTCTTCTTCTTTTTACCTCTTTGCTCTATAATTATACCCAAGTAAATACTCATGCACCGCATTATTATTAGTTACGCAGAGAGCCAGAAATAATTATTGTTTGGGCGGAAATCGAATCAAAATGGAGTCGGCAACGGCGGATTCAAAATTGCAGGTTCCCGCGCAATGTTTTGATCCAACAAATAGCACTTGAAAACATTGCCCTGTTACGAAATATGTAAAAGCATTTGAGACACTAGAAAGTCATGTCTTTAATTATAATGTTAATGAGATCTTGAGCAAAATATTTTCACGGCGTGTTCTCACGCAAACTGCACTTGCCAGTTTTCGATATATTATGCTATTACTACAGATAATATATTCGTACGCAGACATTTCGACTTAGTGTTGCTTGTTCCGAGAATGATTTCGTCTAATTCTAAACTCTGAAAAACTGAGTATACTTTTCTACGTTTTGATTACATAACTATCATCTACCTTCTTACCTTGTGTACTCGTCATGCTTAGAATAGGAAAATAGATAATGTAATATAAATAACAGAAACACAAACAATCTACCACAAAAATAGTTCAAAATCCAAATAGAAAAACTAGTCAGCGCGAATCTCAACAACTACAGTGTAATTTAACACGCCCCTCCAAAACGGCACCTAATTTATCTATATTAATAAAACGTTTTCAAGTTCAAAGGGCTAAATGTACATATATCTTGAAGCCAAACAAAAATAAGGGTGGACATAAAAATGTCTATCAAAGCGAGACTGACACAATATATTTCCTTTTAATATTTATAATTATGTAGTAAAACCGCGATCGTAATTCAAGAAAATTTATAGGTTTTGTGTCAACTCAGGCATTACAGACAGAGAGATTTTTTTTTGTATTTTGTGGTGAAGGTGCTACTTAAAGTTACCAGAATTTGCCCAGTATCTAAAACTACTAAGAACCATCACCTGCTACCGTGCTTCGATCAGCTAATCCATTCTCCGCATTCTCTTTTTCCAATACGTGATCAGCTACAGCATCTAATGCTCCCTCCCCAATCTTCCACATATCTTCAATAATTCCTCTCCCTTCTAAGACCCTTCCCTTTCTTTCCATTCCCTCTACTCCTATATTCTCCACACGCCTTCCTTCTAATTCCAATCCCTCCTTTTCTACTAAGTGACCTTTCTCTTCAGCCTGTTTCATCGGCATGACGATTGGATGTAGATGTATTTTGGGTGGTTTCTGCTTTTTCTTCATTTTCTTCTTCTTCTCGCTTGACGTTGTAATTGTGATACTATCTAAGCCTCCATCGTGTTTTTTTCTGGCTAACGCCCTGGAAAATAGAGTTTTGTCTCAAAGCATCAAGTTATTTATATCCAGGTGTGAGCAGGAAGGAGTAATATAAGTGTCCCTAAGATTATCATTCTGGTGTGTAAAAATGTCTCAACCATGTAAACCTATATCCTTAGTATAGTAATTAGTTTCAGCTTTCTGTTTTTCTTTATAATATAGTATGTTAGTTTTAATTATTGTGAAGTTACTATTTCATTAAACCATTGGAAGAGCGGAGTACCCTGATGTACAGGTCTTCCTAGTTCAGGGGCTCCAATATCGGCTAAAAATTTAACTTGTTATTGAATTTTTTTTAAATTTTGAAGTGAAGACTTGTAATTGTCTAAAACCAAAGTAAATTTTGTAGAAAACGATCTATTTGCTTAGTTCATTTTCACTAAAACAACAATTGAATGGACGCACGTTAAGCTAAATTTAATTTGTAAACAATGACAGACAACTTTTACTTAAATCAATATATAATGTTATACTTAACTAACACACCTCTGTTAGTGAAAGTAGGGACCTTAAACCTATATGTAACTTGGCCTTACACCATCTGAACATTAAGTAAATAGTCGTCTTAAATCATAGTCATAATTATGCAAGTTAAAACTGATCACGCTATTCTTTAGAAATAACATAAATGCTTATTTTTACAATACGACCACGGAAGCTACACAAACATTTATGTGTTATAAATAATGTAGTCGTAGATATATTAATGATATCAGCAGGTAAGGACTTAAATTCTTAATTTTTTTCTATGTATCCCGTGCCATAGAAATCGGTCAAATATGTGTTACATATTTGGATTGAGCAGCGTTGGCCTAGTGGCTTCAGCATGCGACTCTCATCCCTGAGGTCGTAGGTTGGAGCCCCTTCTGTGTACCAATGGACATTATTTCTATGTGCGCATTTAACATTCGCTTGAACGGTGAAGGAAAACAGCGTGAGGAAACCGTCTTGCCTTAGACCCAAAAAGTCGACGTGTCAGGCACAGGCTGATCTTACTTGCCTATTAAACTGACAAATGATCATAAAACAGATGACATCTGAGGCCCAGACCTAAAAAGGTAGCGCCACAGATTTTTTTAACCTATTAATCATTAACAACGAAGTCGAAAAAAATGTCCTACGCACAAGTTGCAGGTACACGTGATATGGAAAAGTTTTTTATCGTAAGCAGCTAATTGTAAACAAAATCCACGATCACATGTGGTAGTGAAAGTGACGTTTGGGGTCAGTGAAATTTGACGAATACCAATGAGTAAGGTGTTTCCTTATGTAGACCAGTTTCTCTTTTGATAGCAATCAATACTATTGTTTAATGAATGGATTTTTCCATTCTCTTTGTCTAGAGCCGAATTTTGATTTCCCCAGTTTTCTTGTTTAATTATTACTGTTATCAGTGTAATTTAATGAAATGGTTGATGGATTGATGAAAAAAATCTGTGGCGTTACAACCTTTTTAGCTGGGCCTCAGATTTCTGAATATGATTCATGATCATCTGTCAAGTAGGTGATCAGCCTCCTGTGCCTGACACAAGCCGTCGACTTCTTATTGGGTCTAAAACAAGCCGGTTTCTTCACAATGTTTTCCTTCACCGTTCGGGCGAATGTTTAATGCGCACATATAGAAAGAAAGTCCATAGTGTACAGCCGGGCATCGAGCCTACGACCTTAGATATGAGAGTCGCACGCTGAAGCCACTAGGCCAACACTACTTTCTTCCATTAAATTAGATCAGTAAAAGCGTGTAGCTGTGTGTTTTAATGCAAATTTTACGTTAGTGTTAAATATACACACATAGATAAGCTGTATATTTATAGTGCAAGCAAATTAGCCCTAGTTAGACTTAGTTTTAGAATTTAATTATTCGAATCATTAAAAATTTTGGATATTAAAAGTATCTTAACATTTTACATGTGTTATGTAAATGAATCATGTATCCATAGACCAGTTTTTAAAACAACATTTGTATGTAACTAAACCAAATAAAGTTTCTCTCAGTTAAAGTTAAAAATTAGAATACCGTTGTAGTCTTACATCCACTATCTGTACATACCTGGCCATGCCGTTCTGTACCAGATCAGAAAGGGAGAGAAGAGATTCCTCGATCTCTTTCCCGAGGGTTGATGGCATTTCTTGTAGAGAACGTCCGGATGATCTTACTTCGGCATCAGCGGCATCTGAAAATAATAATTAACCCTATAGAATCTTTAACATACAAACCATATAAATACAAATGTAGGTAAAGAAATAATATATAATATCGAAAAAACTAATCGTAATATTTGCAATACCTTACGTATAGAAACTAAATTTTAATAGATTAACAAATTTTTACTATATTTTATAAAAAGATCCGATAGTCTGCTAAATGCTAGGGTTTGTTTAGGTATGGAAACCTTTCTTGTTCTTCAGCGCGTATTTGAAATAAGTCTTTAAGCGAATCTGTCTTGTGGTTATGTGAAGTAGCTTCCCATTGGAAGCATCTACTCATCTGCTGCCTAGAGCTACTCCCGGTCTTCTAACTCTAGAATTTGGTGACGTTTTATTTGTCTCACATACTGTTCTATGGTGAGTTGGCTAGCAAGTTCGTTCGGGTGACAGATTAACCGCTAACAGCAATATAATTTTTAAAGAGAACTTTGTAAGACAATGTCGTGTTAACATTTTAAATACACAACTTAATGTATTCATAGATCATGCAAATTCATAGACTATGTTTTATTAGAACTAATAAAACTATTTCTTATTAAGGAGTTAATTATAAATATATAATTTATTTCAAAAGGATTTCACTACAATGTCTACATATAAGTCAAAACACACATTTAAAAAGGAAACAAGAGAAAGCAGAGAAATTATGTAGAAAGTGAACAATTATTAAATATTAAAGGAATTACTATTTTAATGTATGTTATAGTACTATTGTGGATATATAAAGGGGGCAAACGGGCAGTCATCGCAGCCCATGGGCAACAATTTTAATGGTTACGTTGCCGGCTTTTATCCTAGCTATAAGTTCCACAAAAAAAACATGTTGGACATAAAGTTTTATTTCTTATTTTAAATAAGTAGCTCTATGGTGTGCATTAAAATGGTTAGCAGTTTTTTATGTGGTAATAGCATCGTAATGGTAACAGACACAATAAAATTGACTTTTTTTATAATAAACCCCAGGATGAATCCCATTGCATCAAAACTTGTGTGTGGCATTGCTACAATTCAATTATGAAAATGAGGTAAGCAGGTAAGAAATATAATCGTATGATGATAATAATTATTGGGCTCGTTGAAAGTGTGAAGTATTGTTATAACTGCGTATTCCCCGGTCGTGAACACAGCTCGATTATACGCCATGAAAGACGCGTTATAAAACTTGGATAATTATTATGAAGGTAAATCAAAACTATTGTAAGAATTTATAGCGCTTATCATTTCTAACCATTTTAGGTTGAATATATTAAAGATTCTTTTCCTGTTTAATTTATATATTTAAAAAAAATATAAATCTCTCTTGTCTCTGCACAAAGACACAATTAAAAATTTCGTGTAGCCTAACTTAAGGCTAATTAGTAATTTAAACTAACCTAATTTACTAAGGATTTTTAACATAAGAAAGTGTTCAAAAACACTACTGACAGTTTGATTACAATAGCTTTAAATCTCAGTCTTCAGTTCAAGATATGATTGTCAATTTTCGTATTTTAAACGTGAAACGGAAAGTCGCTTCTCTCCTAGCCATAATATGAAACACCTTAACTGAGATTGAAACTGTGTTAACGCGATATTTCCTTATATACCCTAGGAGTCTTTGTACATATACATAATACATATATACATAATTTGATATTTTACAATTTACCGCCCTAGTAATGGTGTTTAGGATTCAGGTCGTTGAATTCGTTGCGAAAATTGGTTTAGACTTAGTTTAGAGCTAGACTGGACTTCAACTGTGATATATACATAGGAAAATATATAACTCCATGTGATGTTATGATTTAGATGTAAGAAATGTGAATGTTATTATTTATTCACATTTTAATTAATTTATTACGGGTAAAAATATAAAAGTACAGCACTGAATATGGTTTATATATTAAAGTCTATGTATTTTTTTCTAGTAAATTAATTTTACTTAATTTACTTATATTCTTTGTTGTATAATATTATGTTAATTAATTAATTTTTGTTTTTAAAAATAATTTACCTCGCCACATTCTCCTCTGTTTGTCAACTTCCTTATCCCATCCGTCGAGCATTTTCCCCGCCTTTTCTTTAGCACAACCCCAAGCATCATCTCCACCGAAACAGTCCAAAATAGACATAAAACTAGGAGCAAAATTCTTCCCTAAATTCATTACATAATCATAAGAACTCTCTAATATGCTAGCACTCTGTGCTGTACCAAAAATTAAGAGGAATATAAAAACTTTTTGGTGAGCCATTTCGAATGTCAACTGTCAAAACGCGCGGCTATTTTGAATTGCGCGGGCTCGCGCTTTCACGTCCAAGGTTGCACTGGCTGGATCGTGAGAAAGCAGGGCTATACATACTACTTTCTTAACACGTTTGAATACATAGACGGGTTTAATTTAATGTCTGCTGTGACCTTCTTTGATATGCGGATGTCTCCTAAATGGCGGATATAAGTAAGCTTTTTGGCAATTTAACATTTAATCGTTCAGATTTAAAATTATTGTTTTAAAGTGAATTTTAGTCTTCTAACCAAGAAACACAAAAATTTAAAGAATAAAAATAAAAATTAATGTTGCTTTACAAACTTTCTTTCTGGAAAAGCGTTAACAGGGGAAAACCCCATCACTAAACTAGATTTCCATGTCGTAGTTTTCATTACAACCAGGATATTATTATTATATCATATACATATATTCATTTTTATTTTGAAACTCGTGCAATTTGTCAAACTTTCGCGTAAATTAAAAATATATTACCGACTTTTGAAGAGAAAATTTTTCTTAGTTTGATTGATGTTATTTTATTTTGTCTATATTTTCACACGGCTGTTAATAGATCAGCTTAGTGAATAAGTTAATGATAGTGAAAACCGACATTCATTGTATTCTGTCAAATTAGCACAGTATAGTCAATTGTCATCTTTTCACAAAAAAATCTAAGATGTAATCAAGCTAATGTAATCTATGTGAAGATGAAGAAGAAAGTCAGAATCTATATTAATGACTTCAATCCTTTATTAAGAGTATTTATAATTAGTATTTCTAGTGTTACTTAATAAATATTATAAAATAAATCAGTGGCGCTACAACCTTTTTAGGCCTGGGCCTCAGATTCTGTATCTGTTTCATGATCATTTGTCAATCTAATAGGCAAATAGGTGATCAGCCTCATGGGCCTGAGACACACCGTCGACTGTTTGGGCCTAAGTAAGCCTCGCGATATTTTCCTTCACCGTTCGAGCGAATGTTAAATGCGCACATAGAAAGAAAGTCCATTGGTGCACAGACGGGGCTCGAACCTAGGCAAGCCGAAGCCACTAGGCCAACACAGCTCACTTGGTAATTAATTACGGAAGTATAATTTTTTTTTAAATTTTACATCTTGCGATTCTTTAATAAATATCAAGAAAAGTAAATCACTTTATACTAAAAATAAAACGAACTACACTTAAACAACGTGTATGCATAAACTTGTACAAGATAATATGACATCACAAATTTTACACACGTATGTGTGACATAGATATGAATTATATTAGAACATAAGCAAGCTAGCAAGAGAAAAAATTAAACAAGCAACCATACAATAAAAAACAAAAACTAATACAAACTAATACTAAATATAAATTTAAACCTCATTCAGAACATGATAAACAAAGTTACGGTAATTTGAAAGATTGTTCTAAAATATTTCAATATTTTCATCAATGTTAGTAATCAAGTTGTAAGAGCGAGATAGCCACTGGACCATTAAAAGTAGCAGACAATATTTTTCATAAGTATACGAATGGTTTGTGGCTAAACTAGTAGAAACAAGCATTTAATTAAAATATCCTTATTGTATGAAACATACGGACTGCATTATAATGAGCTACGTATATATCTCGATTGTCGCAGATATAGTTCACAAAAAAGAAAAATAACGAGTAAGAAACAGGAAAAACTGCTTTGTTCTGTCCGAAGGTTACCTTGTTTGTGAATTTATTATAATTTGTATTGTGATAAAACTCATTTCATTGTATTCAAACAATTATCAATCCAATAAAATCTATCGTGTTTATTGTGGATATATTATGTAGTATATGTATTTAAGGCCAACACTGCTCAATAAATGTATGTAAGATAGAAAACAAAATTGGAAACTAAAAGTAATTTTGATTAAAATCAGTGGTATTCCAACTCAGGGAGCAGTCAAACCCGGTTTTGAAAATTTTAATATAGATTTTTTGTGAGTTTAAAGTTATGATGTTAAAGAATGTCATTTCATAAGTTTATAGGCTGTAGTCGTAAATAACATATGAAGCTATTGAAGTGCAATCCTGTTATCTCAATAACAGCACGAAATCAAGAATCATAGAACAAATGTAGATCATAAAAAAACTACAAAACAAGGAAAACTGAGTCAGCGCAGTAAATTAAATCATCAAGTAATAATTGTTTAGGTAGATCCTTAGTTCATGGAGTTCTAATTGTTCGCGCAATTATTATTTATTCTGTGTGAAATTATAATAATATAGCCTTTATATTCCGAAACTCTGAGATCTGTGATCTTTAATATACTTTCACTCCAGTATATCTCGGAGTTCGGTGTGCCTCTTGGCAAAGACCTCCTCTAACACCTTCCAATGTTCTCTATCCTTTGCAACTCTTCTCCAGTTGTAGCCTGCTATTTATATGAGTTTTCCGTTATTCCGTCAATATTTTGCTCCCTTTTTCATGGGGGCTCAGTAGCATATGACCTGTTCATCTCCATTTCATTTGGTCTATCTTAGAATGTCACTCTCGTTCTAGCTCTTGTCTTTTTCTTTGCTTGTCTAATTTCCTTATCTAAAAATGTTTGTCTAAAATTCCAAGTTTGAATTTAAGAACGATTAAAAACAATAAAATGTTTCAGCCAAAAAAATAATAAAGATCACTGCGATTATGTTATATGTTACATTAGATTTAGACTAGTAGACGACCTCCGATGGAGTTCACTCCAGGTCTTCAGGCCTCCTGCAAATTATTCCACTTGTCTCTGTTCCTTGCCACAATTTCCAAATCCTACCCCGCTCATCATTCCATCTTCCCAGCTGTCAATAATACTGATATAAAATGTTATATATGTATAATGTTAAAAATATTTTTAATAATCAATTAATAATATAATAAATAAAGGAAAGGAAAGGAATAAATGAAATAAATCACAACAAAATGGCGGTGGAACTTCGAAGCCGAAACTATTCAAATTCAGTATATTCCGAGGCCTTAATTAAATAAAAGACCTTTATATCTCAATGATTTGATTCAGAAAACAAGTTTATAATGAGGTATTGTAAAGTATAATTGTTGTCAATCCCGTTTTACCATTTTAAGTCAAAATTGTTTGAAAATAACGCGTCACGCCTGGTTAATACCTAAAAGTACATACCAAATGCCTGGCTGAATTATCAAAGATAATAGAACCCTAGGTATTACTTCAATAAAAATGATTTATAGTATTTAACGTCACGATTGTCGTGTTATTCATATTTTAACATCAGTATAATATAAAATTACATGAGTTAACTGTTTAAAATAGTTATATTAAATTATTTTATTCGTCATGTTTTTTTAATATAATAAAAACATATTTCATACTGCATACAAATCAAGGTTCACAGATTATTGAATCAGCTAGAATAAGAGCACTAAAGAGGTTTACCTCTAGCCAATAACACGCGCCTTTAAAAATAGCAGATCGATTTAAAATGTAAAACGCGCGAGATTATTTTTTTTTGTGAGTGTCATAAAAATGGAAGACGTGGAAGGTGGTTCACATGGGGCAAGAGAAAGACAATGTTCTATCAGTCTGTTATTACGGACTATTTATCATGTTATTTATTTTCTCGGAGACAATGTGGTGGCCTGCTGGGCTCTTATGATTTGGTACAATGTAGGAGTCGAGAACCTGGACCATTCTGCGATATACAACCTTAAATATTTTGGACCAGCATTCTTTACTAACTGGAATTTTGTAAGTATAACTTGCATATGTATACGTGAAAGTGATAAAGTGTTTTATCATCCTAAATGACGGGAGAAATAATTAGGTCTCTATAAGACTATTAAGTCAACCGTAAACTTAGTTAATTTTATTCAACATATGTTTGAAATTGAGGCAAACAGAAGTTATTTTATAAAGGCTTTTACTACTATGTATCAAATGTTGTTTTACGAACATAATTTAACATTTTTTATTATAATATATTATACCAAGTACAGTATTGTCTATTAGTGGTTTTGATTTTTTAATCATTTTTTAATGGTATTTCACCTATACGTATTTTTTTACGTATGTTTCGTTTTGTTATTTGACATGTTATAAAATTAAAGAACTTATATAATTATGAAACCATTTCTCTAATTTGTGATTAATAACTTAATTGTGTGTGTTTTTGGCGGAAGCAGTAAATGCTTAAGTCAATCCTCAAACAATTAATTAATTTTGGTTTCTGAAGGAGTGTGATGTATTAACTTTTTCTTTTAATTTTTTTGCTATTCCATATAATATTCCATTCGCTGTATTATAATTTATTTATTTATTAAAGCGGTTTTAAGTTTATTAAAACGTTTTTATAAGTCACGTATATATTAACAAATACTAAGTAACTTACATTTAACTTTAGCATGAAAAGCTAAAATCAAGCCAAACAATATTATGGTTCACGAAAACCGTATAAAAAATTATACACAAAACAATAACAGTCCGTATAACACACCAAAAAAATATTAATTACTTGAACACGAAACTCAAGAAAGATTGAAATTAGGCTTCAATTAGGGGCTTTATTATTATTAATTGAAACTTTAATTACACCATTTAGAACGAATTTATCTTCTAATCTCTAAACAAATTGCAAAATTAGATTTTTTGTTCCAATTTTACTTTAATTTATAAGTTATATTAAATCATAAGTAACAATTTTAAATATTACACCGCGTATTGTCGACAAATATAAACGCTATTTACAGTATTTAATTTAACGTAATCAAAAATAACAATGGATATAGAAACCGCGTGTGACCAAAAAGAGCCACAAAGGTTTTCATGTAGGCTTTTATTCCGTACTGTGTATCATTTAATATATTTTATTGTCGTGCATTTAGTAATCGCTTGGGCATGTATATATATGCCGAGCAATGTACGAAAACACGCTCTGTCTAATCCTGCATTTAAGGCTTTGGTTGGAGTAACGCCAGCTCTATTCACAAATTGGAATTACGTAAGTAGATAATACCTTTTACTCTATTTTTGGTATTTTCAACTATAATTTTATGACGTTCATAAATGTACATTGTGTTACCTATATGAATAAATGATTTTGACTTTGACAAATGACAGACTAATTTTTGTTATCTTTCCTTAAATATTATATCATATTTAAAGCCTGGATATTTTTTATATTGAATATGGATGTCTTAAAAATTGCCAAACTTCATATTTTTATGAAAATGATTTATTATTAAGTAAACAGAACACTAATCGTTTCTAAAATCGTTTTATTTTTATCTTTGTCTCCAATAACCTTTTAATCAAGTTTTTCGTTTTGAATATACATGTATAGAATACCTATAGTTACATTTTAAACCATTAGTAGAAAAATTTTGTTTCGATAATCTTGAATACGAACAATTTTTAGGGGCAAAACTATTTTCTACTAATACGTAAAATTTACCACAACTATTTTGAAAATCCAACGAGAATGAAGAAAAATCTTAGAAACTATTTCTAACACTAAATAAGTATAATAATAAGAAATACAGCGAGGAAATACTTAATAATATGTTAATATCGTCACAATTTTATAATTCACATTTAAAATAATTAAATAAAGCATATTTATAAATTATAATTTCAAATTAATGTTGATAGTTTGGCCTTGTACAGGTGGTCTACCGTTTGTTCTTAGGTATACGATTAAGATAAAAAATTATTGCGTTAAAAGAAATGACTTTGGGTGCCTAGTTGTTGTGTTATATCCAGCAAGATTGTAGATTACATAAAATTATTAATAATATATTTTTCCCGATCTCAAGAACGAATTAGTACAATATATTTTAATAATAAACATGGAAAATTGCGTATAAATTAACCTTATGAAATTATTTAAAGTCTGTGTTTTCTCATGCGAAACTTAACAATATTTTTATTGTTGTTTTTAAGTTCTACCTAAATTATTTATTCAATTGTTACCGTACTATACAAACGTTTCTATAACAATTTTTATTCCATATATTTTTTCTACTTAGTTTTGAAATATAGAAAATGCAGGTCTACAAAATTCGAAAAGAACTTTTTCGTGGAGGCTTCTTTTTCGTCCTGTGTAACACATAATATATTTTGTCTGCGAACACCATTCTTTAACATTTTAACACCTGAATCGGCGGGTAGAGACACACCTGAATCGGATGGACCATGCAATTATGAATGAATCAAAAATAAAGTACCAACTTGCCGGAGATATAATTACGTACCTACATCAGCCGCATTTCATGTGGAACATACTAAAATATATTTAAATAGTGAAGAATATTTATTTTCGAAACAATTTTTGTGTCGGGCATTTAGAGCATTTGCAATATAGACGTAAAACTAAGCTAAGAAAGCTGTCTCCCATTCGCAATAATATAAATCTTGAAATCTACGATTAGGTTGATCCATGTAGTGATGTAGTACTTAGCCTTGTATAAGTAGAGGTTTTAATGCATGTGCGACGGTAAAAAACCAGATGTATCAACTTAACAATAATATACCTAGTTTGCTATTTTATTGTTACTTCTTGTTTTTTCCGTATATTCTGAAATTTAATATGATTAATTATGTGCGTGTTTTTTAAATTAACTATAATTTACTTATTGTTGCTTCCATAGCAAATGCAACGACTAACCTTAAGAATTAATTTTGTTTGATAAGGAAGTCATTTTAAGTATAAAAGTACTATCTGTAGGAAGCATTATAAAGAAAATGCAATGGACTTAGTAAATTACTACAATTATATCAATTAAGTATAATTTGAATCTTTGTTTATTCAAAAAACATTATTATTATATATCTTATAATCATAAAATATTAATAAAATGTTGAGCAATTTAGATTCATATATTGAAGTGATCATACTAACGATTTGAAAAATATTGTCATTTAACTCATTTCTCATAATTAATCAACAAGAGCTGAGATTTAGCCAACTGTAATTTACTTCCTCTTCAGATACTAATATTTTAAACCATAATAACAAATCCTAAAAATACCAACGAGAAAATGTTGTGGCTTTTGCTAGAGTCATTTGCTATAATAAACAAACAGGCGTTAAATTTTATAAGCTTCTTTTAGATTAATTTAATATACATACGAAGCTAATTTTCAACTACAGTAATTGTACTTTAAGACGTATGAAAAATATGATAGACACAGTTTTGGCGACTTACAATAATTTTAAACCTGTAAAGAAAAGCTTATTCAAAATCTATCACGCGGATATTGAGAAAACAAATATTTTTTTAGAACAGTGAACGAATAAACAAACATGCAATTTTATTATAAACCAAAGAATTGTTTGTTACTATGGTAAACTTTTTTATTTGGAATAAACATAGTTTCTGTTGTCATAAATATGTTGATGACCTGCTACCACAGGACTTCTGTAATCTATATCTATACTAATTTTAAAAGGAGGAACAATTTGTATGTTAGTATGTTTGTAACGAATTGGCTCAAAAAGTACAGGACTGATTTTAAAAATTCTTTCACCATTTGAATGCTCCATTATCACAGATTAATATAGATTATTTTAATTGCAAGAAAAAAAATAAGGATCCCTACTAAAACCACAATAATGTTACCCAAGGTGAAAAAAAATACCTATTGTATATTTTTCATCGCATGCGCTGCGAAAACTATTGATGATAGAACAAAAAAATGTTCCACAATATTAAAGAACATAAAAGTTTAAAAAAATGTCAAAGCCGGGACGGGACGATCCTCTCACAAAGTTGGTCAGTACCTGCAGCATGTAAAGTGTAAACCTTTAAAATGCAATATTGTAAAGATTTAAATTTATTATTTATCGTTACCATGGCAACAAGTACATTTTATAATATGGCTGAGAATGTTATACCAGCAGCATTGTAACTTTAAACCGTTACTTACGTATTTCTTGAATATGTTTTTATTGCAATTAATTATATTAACATATTACCTTGACTCTAGATGCGGAGTCGCGGTACATTTGAAACTTAATATAGTGATATATCTCGACGTGAAAATACATAAAATGGGAGAAAAAAGATCGGAAAACAGTTTTAATTATTTAACATTTTTGTTCCATAGTATTGGTTTAAGTAACTTTGCGATTGCATATGGGACACTTGCCTTAATTATTTATAATATAGATTTAAGTGATTATTCCAATAATGGAGATTCATACTATTTATCTGTACATTTCTTGACGTTGTGTTGTATGGTAAGTAATTTTTTATATTATTTCTTAATAACAATCACAAAACTAAATAAAAGGAAACTAATAATAAAATAATTAACAGCTCAAATATTATGAGAGTCTTTCCTCCAATTTCGATTTTGTCCCTTGGGCAAATTGGGGTTCAATTGCACAGGCGCTAATTAAAGATTAAAGTTGGTGTCTTGTAGATAGTACTGGCGACCCCAGAGCTGGTGCTTTCCTCACTTTACGAATAAGTATCGCAATACAGTTAGGAAATGCCAGCGTTAAAGGTACACTGCCACAGGGACCAAACTTTTTAAGATTGTTTTAATTTTCTTTTTAATTATTTTAATTATTAATATGTAGGTTAAAAATATTTTAAATACTGCGTATTAAATAAAAGGTATTTGTATGTGAAAATAAATGTATAACATATATATCAACTTAAGTTAGCTATATTCTACGGGCTATAGCTTGTATCTATTGACGATCATTAATATTATTTATATAATATAATATAGCTACCACATCAACCATAAATCAACCTTATCCATTAAAAATATTAACACTTAAATGTTAATGAAATACTTCCTTTTATGATTAGATTAAATCGAATTCCTTATTCGGATAATTAACAAATAAGAATAATACCTAATACTCTACAATGAAATCTACAATACTCGTAATCACAATAGTTTGTCAAAATACGCTGCGTCCTAGATGAACAAATTCATAATTTAAAATAAATTGCTTTTATTATCTTGGATTAAACACTATTTTATGTATAAAAAGAAACGCAACGTTCTTTCAAGAAAAGAGCGTACCAATTCTTAAAACTTAATAATAATATAGCTTTTATCTTTATCTGAAACTCTGTGATCTTTAATATATTTTCACTTCAGTATATCTCGGAGTCCGGTGTGCCTCTTGGCACTCTCCTCTAACCCTTCCCACTGTTCTCTATTCTTTGCGACTCTTCTCCAGTTGTCAGCCTACACTACTACTACAGCCTCTTCCCATCTTATGCGTTGTCGGCCTCATATTCTTATAAGAATATGAGGGTTACTAAAGTTATAACTTTAGTAACTACCAAACCGTTTTACTAGTAAGTTTTTAACTAGCTTTGATCAGTGCTAGTCTAGTACTCAGCGTTTTTAAGGCAGTGTTTGCCACGCACCACCGCTATGTGGAACCAGCTACCTACTGAAGTATTTCCGAACCAATTCGACTTAAATAAAGCCTTTAAGAAAAGAGCATACCAATTTTTAAAAGGGCATTAAGAGTGTCTATGGGCGGCGTTATCACTTAATATCAGATGAGCCTCCTGCCCATTGTCTGTTGCTGTTGCTGTATAGGCAATACATAAAAAAAAAGCTAAATTTAGTAATTTCCATGTTGAAGCGTGACATAACATTAATTACACATTTTAGCAATAACTTAAAATTTGTTAGATAATTCTCGAAAACCTTGAATACAAGGTAACTTTTTGTAATGCACAAAAAGATATTCATATATTACCAATTTTATCTAATTTGACGACCATCAAGATTGTATTTTTAAATATCTGTAATAAAATAAAAAACAAAACACGTCACTTGTAAAGCTTTGGGTTTTTCTGATTTGGTTATAAAGTGGCTTTACATGGAATAATAATGATAATCCAGTTGCGCTACCATCCTATATGGGTCTTGCCCTCAGATTACATTTCTTTGATTATTTTAATGTCATAGACAAGTAGGCGATGAGACTTCTGTCTGCCGAAAAGCCATGCCGGTTTCATCGTGATGGTTTTCCTTCACCGTACGACCAAGTGTTAGACATAAACACACATAGACAGAAATTCCATTAGTGCACAGCTGGTGATCGAACCTACAACCTCAGTGATGAAAGTCCCATGCTGAAGCCCCTCAACTTACAATGCTTCTATATTATTTTCTGCTTTCTATCAGACAGATCTTATATATTTAAACCTATCCTATCAAGGGTGGCTATTTTAAATAATTTTCAATTTTTTCACTAAATTTGGCTTAGTAATTTCAAAATTGATTTCAGTTGGAGGATACCAAATAATTAGTAAGCTAAAGCAGAAAATTCTGATGCGTCACTGCTATAAGAACCATGCTGTGTAGTATTTCGTGAAGTTAATAAATTAGAGATAAAATCCTACGATAAGTGATTCCACATTTGATTGTAGTTTGATCTAAACTCGTCAAAAGAAAAATGGTTAATATTAGAGACATAGAAGTGTATCCCATGCTTCAAGGGAGTGATTTGGCTACAACTCACACAGGTCTAAGGACTAATTGGATCCAGATTCTCCTAATACTTTGGGATCTGGTTGTGCTATATCCCATTAAACACCTCGGGTAGTTCCAATACCAACGCATCTCTCCCTTTTTAATCGGCAGCAGTCTGAGCGTCGTGGTCAGCAAGGAAGCATCTGGAGCAGACTATCCGTTTCCACCGGTTTCTGTCCAGCGCCTCTCATAAGAGAGTCTGTCCGTGTCATAAGACAGTGTACGGTTTTGAGGCCGATGAGGCTTTCACTTGATAGGTCCATCTTCTTGGTGTACGGCGACGTGATCTTTGCCTTCTGTGTTACCAACCACCAGATTCTCCAAGTTCTCATCGCCTCTGCGCATTGTATGGCCGAAATAAGATACTGCACTGTCCACGGTATTCTGAGCATTGGCCTCCAGTTCTAGCTTCTGAGACGCCCTAAATGTCGCTGTTGCAGTATACCAGGCCTACACTGGTTGCTTTTTAGTTATACTTATTTGCTCACACAATATAGTATTAATAATGGTAGAATGGTTAGGTTAAACAATCAGTTAAATAGCGTAGTTATCAGTGTCCAGTTAAAATATTTAGTTGAATATTATCAGTTAAACAAAGGGCAGTAAGATATGATTAAATTGTATTAGTGTAGGTTATTGTGTTGCCAACATTAGAAAACTCCAGAAAATATTGTAATTTAACTTTTTTGATTGCCCATAATAAGGGTTTTAATCAATTAATTTAATTTTCTAATCGATAATGATATTTATGTTTTAAGAGAGAAACTAAAATTTACTTCTTAAAACTCTAAACTTAATTTAAATTTTAGAGTCGTCATATTGAAAATATTTTTTTTTAACTTATTTAAGTAAACAAGTCATAAATTAGACTTTATATAGTATTATTTCGTCACGGTGACGCTATCTTGGGGTCAGACTACGGTGACACGCATAGCTATTAAAATACGTGTTCCGTACTTTGCACAGGTAACGCCGCGAGTTGTAAGCAAATATCAAATAGGATTTTTTTAGCACCAACTACTGGCTGCTGATGACTAGCATTCACATAGGCCTCCCCTCGTTGTACCACTCTCTTTCACGAGCTGAACTTCTACGACATCGTTCATATATTAAATGATGTTTAATGGAAACGTCAAAATTTAATGTTATAATCTTGTTAAAAATATATAATAATTAAACACATGATATATAATATTGTTTCTATATGGTAAAACATAAACAATTTTAATGTTTGATTTTATATAATATACAGATCTAAAGTTATATACATATACTTACTTTTTAAAATTATTTTATACTTGCAATTTCGTAAGTCAGATTTTGTATCTTAAAGATAAGCACTTAGTAATTATTCATGAACTACTCTCAGTTAGTGTCCTTGTTTTGATAGTTTAACAGGTACTTTATTTTGTTATTGAAATAACTATTCCTTACAAAATACCTAAAAATAAGAATTGCTAAAACGCATACGCAGTCATAATAATAATTTTCATCTTGCTGTTAGTTTGTTAAGTTGATGTTTCTTGTTTGATGTAGATATAGAATATTGATCTCAACAAAACGAATTAGGTGCGCGGAAAGTTTAACGCTTGAAGTTTTTAATAATTGATTTTAAAATATGCATATGTCTAAGAATATTTTAGCAGGCGATATTAAATGAATACGAATATGGAACAATCACAATATTTTATAGCTATCCATAAATTGTATTAGTAAGATTTTCTATTACTTATAATCGCACCGACACATTTTTAATAAAATGTTAACTAAAAATTATTTAAAAAAAACCAAATAGTTTTTGAAAGGTATATTTGGTTTCGACTGTTTTTAGTTTTGGATAATGTATGAATGTAGGTATTGCAACACCGATTAAAATGCGTGTACCGTCTTATTAACAATAATAGTCGCCCTTTGACGTTCGGGCGTCTAATAGCGTTAATTAGTTTTAGTAATAGTTAATAATGGAGGATTTTATTTTATTTCGCGAGAATAATATATTTTATAATGTTTTGTGCTTTTTGATAACGGAAAACGAGAAATTGTTTGATCGAAGTGACGCGAGGTTGTATTGGAAAACAGTTTTTCATATATTTTCAATTTTACACCATTGCTATATTGGTTTATTTGCGAATAGTTTGCATTTAGACCAAAGTTTGGTTCCTGATATTAAATGTTTATATACATACCGTTTAGCGTATTTAACTGGATGGAATTTTGTAAGTTCTTTTTAAGTCTCTTCATCAGATATAAGAATATAGTTAAACAAAACACTTGGCGATTAAAAAGAGTGGTGGAGAGTTTATTGCCAGTTCTTCTCTTCTGTTATACGCCTTTGATTTGAGAACTGGCAGTAAAAGTAAATTAAAAGCGAAATGCTTTTACATACCTATTAATTTTTTTACATTCATAAGTGTACATTTTGTTACCTATATGAATAAATGATTTTTGAATTGAATTTGAGCGATAATTGATAGCTTTTACGAATAGACTGCTTGTACAAAGGTAGATGTTTTAATGTGTATGAAATATGATTTGTATAACAGACACAAATCAAAGATTTTTCCAAAATGGTAAATTTTGATAATCGTGTTATTCAATATTTAAGCTTATTATAATTAATAATACTAAATAATCATTTGTTAATTAATTGATGAGTGTTTATCATGCAATTATTACGTGATAAATTAATTTGGTGTATTTTGACGTTAATTTTAATATTGCGTCCGCTTAATTGATATATTATGTTACTAGTAAATTGCATTTAGGGTCGAGAAAGCTTTTTTTACATATCTATATGTACTAATAAGTTTTGATGTATTATTGAGAACACAACTACGACAATGTTTAACTCTCAATCTTGAGTCACAATAAATAGAACTATTTCTAAATTAATATTTCTTTAATCACATGTTGATCATCTACATCTTTCTATTAAAACAAGTAAAATATATATAAAATAAATAGTAATAATCCCATTCTCCTAGGAAAGGAAAAAAATACTGTCAAAGTCCAGACTTAGCTAATATAAAAATTAATCAAATACTTTTATTTTTTAAATGGAAGTCATTTGTTTGTGGCGTGATCGTGTTCTTTAAAATTGAACTTCAGGCGGTTCGAAAACTACTACGGAGCTTGTAAATGAAAAGGAAGACTTGAGAGCAACATTAGGGGTTCATGCTCCTCCATTTTCTACGGTTTCGCTTTAGTGTGCTGAGTAAAAGCGAGGAAGAACATCCATTAATCACGACCCTCGCACTCAATGAACAGTGAACAGAAAAAGTAGAAAACATTGTCTTACTGGATCGTCGTGTTACTGTTTCTTTTTAGCATTGTTCATAATGTTACAACGAGATGTAAACCGCTTGATTCATAACTATGGACGAATCATGGCTTCACCAGTATGAACCGGAAACAAAAAACAGTCCACAAAAAACAGCAACGGCGTGGAAAACTCGCTAAAGTTGTTTTGTTTAACAAGATAAAGCCCTCGCGCACGAGTCTAGATTGCGATCTGCCATTCTAGAGATTTATTCGAATTACTAAAACATCCTCCATATACACCGGACCTAGCTTCTAGTGATTTCTACCAATTTCCGCAGTTAATGGAGCATCTCTGCGGCTTATCTTGATCTTTTGGGTTTGGGATGATCTAATCATATAAGTAGTTTTGTGATTGGTCCAATATTTTTTAATTAATACATTACAAATACAAGTCTTTCTTGTAAATACTCATTAGCATAGATCGAAATATATTCTCGACATTAATCTGTGTCGATTACTTTAACTATTATTTTATAACACACGATGTTATATGTGACTGTTCCCTTTTCATAGTTCAACTGAAACCTCTGATTAAAAAGAAATAATGTATGTAGTGTACCAAGTTTTCTTAACACAAGTACATCCTCGTAACTACATTTCTTGAATACAATTTTGCCAAATTACACAATTGAAAAACTTTTGTGTTCCGCACTTTCTTACGCCAGTCCTAAACTCATGGCAGTCACGTGCCGGAATATGGTGTCGAAACTTATCAGTTGTGATAACACACGTAGTCAGCCCTTTGACCGAGTCGTTGGCCTTAATGATAACTTGTTCCGCTTATTACCTAGTCGTAGGCGATCATTAACAATTGTTTTATCTTAATACACTAATCCGGGAGTTTTATATATTTGTTAGCTGGTATTTAGAAATGACGTTTCCGCATCGTGCTGTACTTTAGTATTGCATTTAGTTTTTATTAATATTGTTTTCTCACTCTATTATATACTACAGGCTATTGCCGTCCTCAGCTTCGTCTACTGCGTGATCATTTAATGAAGTATAAAACGAATGTACACGATCGCTTCTGATTGTCACCAAAGATTTATTTATTCATAACTAGCTGGTACCTGCGACTTCGTCTGCCCAGGATTAAAATAATATTTATCCAAATGATGTAGCGTGAGACATATTTTGTCTACTTTAAATACCAGAAGCGATAAAAGTGTCTATTTTCGTTTGGGAATCAATTTATACTACCAAATTTGCATTAGAAATAAATTATCAATTTTTCTTGTAGTTAAGGTTCACTATTTTGGCTATAATGGCTTACACTTAGATATATATACTGTGGCGGACTTTTTTGTAGTATTATTTAAGATAAACATTTCCATCATACATTATATATTTGTGTAACTCTAGCGGTTTTGACAGCGCACGCCAGAATAGCTCGCAGATGGTAGATTGTTTCCTACTTACTTGATATTTTGGACAATTCACACAATACCTTTATAAATTGTAGCCTATGTGTTATTCTGATGTACAAGCTATATTATTGTAAAGTTTTATTAAAATCCATGAAGTAGTTTTTAAGTGAAATAGTAACAAACATCCATCCAAACTTACAAACTTTCGCGTTTATAATATTACTAGGATTGGATGTTAAAATAGCACATTGACTGCCCTACGCTCCCTTAAATCTTTTTTAACTAATTGGGATAAACAACTTATCTGTTCAGATGCAACGTTCTTGAAACCTATAATTATAAATATTAATCTATTATATGTGAACAATAGAACCATTGAATCTGAAGATAGCTTTGTGATGTTTTTAAAAAAATGTACTGGTCTAGTTCTTCTAAAATTGTGACATTTTGCGTCAAATATTTGTTAGTTTAACTTCCTCTAATGACACGGGGATTTCACGTGTTTGATAAGAGTTCAAATGTTATCAAATAGATTTTATACGTCTAGGGTCTGTCTATAGTTTGTAGTATTTGTTATTAATTTTATACATCAATTAAGTTTGGGGAACCTTGGTTCTACGAGTAATCTTGGAAAATTATTCTTCGGGTCTACTTGTTGTTTGCTTAACACAAACTGGATCAGAAATGTACGTTGTTGTGTGACGCGTTGTTTAATTCCCTCAAATATGGTTGAGTAAAACGATGGCTGGCACACACATGCCAGTGAACTGGTGCCGCTTCCGGAAACTGGATGGCGAGTATTCCGTTTAGTTTTGTAATTTAATACAAATAAAAAGCGTGTCTCCCTCCTTTCTGGTTTCTTTTATCTTTGTTTGCCATAGTCATTTTGTTTGATGATTCGGTATTGTAAAAGAGTACAGAGAGTTTTTTACGCCGGCTTTTTCTGCCTACACCCTCTGTCTTCTTTGCCGATAAGTAGGGATGTCTACCGATTCAAATTTAATGATGTGGAATAAGTGATACCTGTATCTTATATTCCATAATAAACATTTTTTTTATATAAAGTGTATGGAGAAAAACTAAAATAGAATTTTGTTCACAGTCGTTTCAAACAATATTCCTCGGTCTATCCCTGCTATATGATTTTCTGGAGTGGGCTGGCAAACACAATGGTAACCTGGGTACAAAAATTCGCTACTGGCGTGATGTCCTGTTCTGTGGGTGTGTGGTGCCCTTCACATTGGTATGTTTTGTAGTATTTTAAACATTACAAAATAATTATAGATTGCCCAGAAATAAATAGTTAAAACAAACCATAAATGACGGTAGTTAAGTTCGGTGGCGTTTGTTGTAGATATGTTCAAATATATGTTAAATTTTGTTTGAATCTACCCAGCAGCAGTCAACTGGCTTTTTGTTGTACTAAAATATATGTCACTTAACTAATGGTAGTATTACATAACTAAGTTAATTAAAATTAAAATTGTTAAATATAAATTGTTATTACTCGTATTAAATATTTATTTACAATCTGAAGTTATTTCTTAAAATACACCATATCATATAAGTAAAATGCCTGATTATGCATATAACTAATTAGTTACCTCGACTAAAAATAATAAGTGGCGCCAACCTTTTTAGGTCTAGGACTCAGATTTTTGTATCATTATCATTTGTCAATTTTACGGGCAAGTAGGTGATCAGCCTTCTGTGCCTGATACCCGATTTTTCCTATGTTTTCCTTCACTGTTCGAGCGAATTTTAAATGCGCACATAGAATTCCTTCTATTCCATTGGCCAGGGATCGAACCAACGACCTCAGGGTTGAGATTCGCACGCTGTAGCCACAAGGCCAACACTGTTCTTGAAACTTTAAATAGTTTATATTATTATTATTATTATAACTTTGCATAACACAGTTCGTCTCATCAATGTTCTGGACGGTCTACGCCATTGACCGTGAGCTGGTCTTTCCGAAGATCTACGATGATGTGATCCCCTGGTGGTTCAACCACTGCGTCCACACTAATATCCTGGTGGTGCTCGCGTTAGAGACGCTGCTGCAGCCCAGAACACAACCCACTGATGAGAAGGTGGAAGTCACAATATATTGGAGCGTGGCTCTTATGTACGCTGTTGTGTAAGTAGATCATGTTAAGCTGAATCAGGGCCAGTAACAACCACAACACACACACACTACACACTTAAAATGTACCTTATTCCTGTTTTTCTTTCTTTCCATGTTTTATCATTTTTCATTTTTGATTATTATTATTATTTTGTGTATTATAAATGTTATGTCTCTGTCTTATGTCCGAGATCTAGACATCCAAAACTCCTCCTCCTCCAAACTAGGAGTATATCAAGTCAACTCTTTAATGTACTACTAATAAATGATCTAGAGCAGGCTTCAAGCTTATTATGTTTTTATATAAGATTATAATCTATGATAATAAACCATATAAAAATTACCAAAAATTTCAGATACTACACAATATACTTTGCGACACATCGCTGGTTATACCAAGTATTCGGTGTGATGACATGGTGGCAGGTCTGCCTTTACCAGCTTTGGATATGGGGATCATCATTCGTCTTCTACAAACTGCAATTCCCAATCAATAGACTCATTCATGGGGATGAGAGTAAAGAGGTACCGGAAGCTAATGGAGAGACGAAAACAGGTGAACAAGTAATGAGTCCAAAAGAGCAAAGCGGAAAAGTGATAATGGATCTGAAGACTCCACCGTTTTCCACGAGGTCTTGGAGTGTGAAGTTTAGGAGTTTAAGGAGCCAATTCGAGAGTTCACGACTTTGATATTGGAATACTATTCATACGGTGTTCATGGCAAGTTCTTAAGCCTACGCCTAATAGTATTCGAGAAAACTACTCCGCAGCACGAAAACTAAACGATGTAAACGCATTGTGTTTTAAAATCAAAGCGCTGCAACATCGGGTGAGCCGATGAGCGTGATCAGCAGGAGCCAATTTCACACTGTTCTATAAAAAAATACAGAAATTGTCACCGAAAGTATTGCGCCTGGTGTTTATTTTTGTATTTGCTATAACATATATAAGTTTATAGTCGTCTTATTTTAAAAACGAAATCAGTGTAATATAGACTACCTGCTCTTTCCTCGTTTTCCGTCTAATTGCATTTATGCTGTATTGAAAAGAGAAATATAAATATTCTGGTTCAAAGATTGCAATTAAACTATTTTTATGAATAAAAAGTGTCAGAATATATAAAATGTACAAAGTCCAATTTCCAGAATGTCGCTTAGGAGTATACTTTTTATACATTATTTTTGAAGGTACGCAATTTTAAAATATATTTATATTAAGGTAAAATATATTTAAGTAAATAAATGGTCATTATTCCATTAGTCAATTCCGAATATTCTTCTATTCAAATTATTATTTAAACTTCTATAAAAGACACATATTGGTATTTTTATGTATTTTACGAAATTTTTAATATTGAATAGTCGTCCATTTATTTTATAATATACATTCAAGTTTATATTATCATCATATTATAGTTTTTTGAAACCATAAAACTGCATGCAAAATGATTTAAATTTGTATATAAATGATACCGGAGTTAGGAAACCATTACATTATTATAATTAATAACTATCTTTTAATGTGTTTGTAAAAATGTGGTGATAGAAGTACATAAATTTTATGTTATTTATATTTTTTGTGTTTTTCTTCCCCAATTTCAAGTATCTTACGAGTGGAACAATGAGAGAACAGAACACTGTTATGGTGAAGATTGGAAATCGAACTTCAGGTTGTGATCATTATTTTCAACAGTAAATGTGTTTGTTTCTGGGCATCAAAAGCAAATAAAATACGACATTTTTCAAGATTTTATCATTATTTTTACAAAACCTTAAAAATACAATAATTACAAATTCGTATTACCAATATCAGTGCTTATATATAATTGCAAAAGTCTTGCTATTTTAGAAATTATTTTACATAAATCGATAAGACTTTACAATTGTTCGGGTAACCTTTGAAAAATAGTTTAGGTAACTAGAATATATGAGGTCAACAGTAAATATAACAGAGATCGCGCTGGTATAGCATGTATTGACATCTGGAAAAAGTGTGGGTTCATAAAGACTATCTTCATTTATTATTAATTTATAATTACTGTGATTGGCAGTGATTTTTTGCTTATAACTTAATATACTTAATACCAAAGATTTAACTGATAAAAGTAATGTATGAGATGAGTATTTAGATTCCTAGAACAACCTTATCTATCGCCTGACTAGGCAACGGGATAAAAACATCATTTTCAAGTAAATTTTGTAAATACCGTTTCGCGCTTAACCATGATAATCTTAGTACATCTTTCTATACAGTATCTTTCAAAGGTTACCACTGAAATTTTAAAAGAAATCTCCTAATGGTCTATATACAAGTTGTCTGGCTGGTCGCGCCAATCGTTCATAACTCAGTTGAGGCTTTAAGTAGTATGACGTCGGCGTTCTTAAGCTGACACCAGATATTTGAGGACGTTTATATATTTGATACTGTGATAGTTCTGATGCTGCAAATTGTGGTTCGGGCTGTATGTTATTTCTAAACCTAGTGAATGTGTAATCTCTGTTTGTAGGAACAATAAAACCAGTTGACCCTCTGATGTTGGCCAAATTTGGTGTGGCTTCGTTAAACCTCTCATCATATTCACTTTCTAAAGAATCAGCTAGATTCTGCTTAATGGAAACTTCAGGGATTCGTAAAGGCTTTCCAGTTGCCGTGTAAGGTTTGGATATTTCTGGTTTTGGTTCTAATTTTGGTTTCTCTTGTGATAAATATGGTTTCAAATAAGCGGCGGGTTTTAATGTTGATTCTAATTGTTCTCTCATTGCCTCGTAGTTATCATTGAAAGTTCTCAATACTTTTGAGGCTAAATCTTTAGCTTTGTTTTCTTGTTTTTCTGCAAGCTTCGGATACTCTTTTGGTTTGTTTTCTTGTGTTGTTGTTGGGGGTGGTGCAGTTTCAAGTTCAGTCGTTGTAGTTATTGGTTCCTTTTTGTTGTTGTTTTCATATTCAATATCTTCTTCGTCGTAATATTCGTATTCTTCTTCAGCTTTAGGATCTGTGCTTGGTTTTTCCGTTGCTAAAGTTGTTGTAGTTTGTTTTGTTGTTGTGGGGATAGTTGTTGTTGGTGCAGGAGTAGTAGTAGTCGTGGTAGTAGTTGTTGGTGTAGTAGTAGTAGTTGTAGTAGTTGAAGTAGAAGTAGGTTTAGGGGTGGTGCTTGGTAGCGAGTTTAAGTTCTTTCCACCTACCGGTTGTAATCCTCTTGGTAGGTAGGGACTTCCACCCCTAGACGGTAAAAAAGGACGTTTAACAACTTTGACGTTAGGCCTTATTTCTCTCATCTTATTAACTATTTCTTCGTTCTTTCCATCGCTCGTTCTTTCTTTATCTTCATCGTAATCATAATCGTAATCTTTTGTTTTTGATCCATCGATAGGTCGATCATTTCTCTTCTGATTGTATGTGTATTTGACTGCTTTTGTTGGTGGTTCGTAATCATATTCTTCATCTTCATAATCTATTGGGCGTTTAGGTTTTTTTGTTGGTGCAGGTCTTGGTTTGAACTTTTCTCTTTCAAGTGGCTCTGGTTTTGGACGTTGTTGTATCGTGCTCGTTTTCGCTGATGGAAGTGCTTTAGTCTCATCTTCATCCTCATAATCATCATAATACTCTTCTTCGGGCTTCGATGACGCTTTTGCTGTAGACACTGGTACATATTCATACTTATCTTTTTCACTTAGTGGCACTGGCCGTTTAATTTTCGGAGGCATTCTAGGTTTACTAAAAATTCCTTGACCGTTCGGTTTGACTAGGGGTGTATCAGGCGCCGTGGGTGCCTGTCTTTTTTCTTCACGTCTTTCATCGTCATTATTTCTGTCTTGTTTTGGGTGGGGTCGCTCATCTCTGCCTCTATACGGTCTATCATATATTCGACGACCTTCATTTGTTTTTTCTCTTGGCCTATTATAACGGTTATCATCCAAAGGCCGTCTCTCGTCTTTATCTCTTGTCCGAAATTCGTCTCTTGGTTTGACATCGTCTTTTAGTTTACCTTCAGCACGTGGCCTAATTTCATCTCTGGGTTTAATGTCATCTCTCAGTCGGCTTTCGCTTCTGGACCTAGTTTCATCCCTTGGTTTTATTTCATCTCTGGGTCGTATGTCGTCTCTCGGCCGTTTCTCATCTCTAGTTCTTAACTCATCTCTTGGCTGTACTTCATCTCTTAAAGTATCATCATCTCTATCTCTATCTTTTTTGTCATCTAGTGCTTCATCCCGAGAACGAAATTCATCTCTTGGTGTTTTCGGTCTGCTAGCTCTTGGCCTTTCATCATCCTCATCTCTATATCTATCGTCTATTTCTTCCTTGGGCTTTTGTTGACGTCTTCCGCCTTTATAAGGTCTTCTTTCATCTTCATCATATGGTCTTCTATAATCTGGTCTTTTGCTTCTGGGTCTTTCATAGGGTCTTCTGTCATCGTAATCATCTTCGTCAACATCTCGTGATTTTGAACGCGTGTCATACCTGTAATGGATAATAAAATAATATTAAACGCATTTTCCTTAAAATAATTTATGAATTTATTGTAAGCAATGTGTTTTTGTATCAGACAACCTACCGGTCATCATAGTCGTCTTGAGGCCGTCTTTTTCCTGGTCTTCCACGTGGCCTAGTTCTTCTGCCACCTCTGTAAAATTAAGAAACAAGACATTCACATATGTATAATATGTAGAAATAAGTTATGATTAGTTTTAACTGAAATTATAAAGCAGTCGACTTACCTTTCTTCATCATCATATTCATCTCTATCCCTCGAGTAATAATAGTCATCATCATCGTAGTAGTCATATCGGTGGTGTGGCCTTCTCCGTGGAGGTCTGGGTGGCCTAGTGGTTGTTGTGGTAGTTGTAGTACTTGGAGGAGGTGGCGGCGTGGCGCTGGTGGTAGCTTTGTAGAGCGCTTCATTTCTGTAATATTAATAAAAATTCACTTCTTCATATTTCTTAATATAACAAGACACAGTTTTTGGATAGTCACTTCTTAGTCTAATAAATAAAATATGTTTGAATCAATTAAATGATGACAAGTTCGCTTACCTATGGAAATAGTTGGCTGAATTTTTGCAGTCTACTTCTGACACGAATTGACAAATGAACGTTTTTTGATCAAATGCTGTGTAGTTGGCGCATAGGAAGTCATACCGCGTACCGAAGAGACAATGATGGTACACCTTGAATAATAAGTAATTATAGTTTAATTACTGTGTATGATATTTAGAGAGAAATAAGTCTCTCTAGACAGGAATGTTATTTTTGTTTATATTACGGGGCAAAGGTGATGGGGAGTCGAATTGGAAATACTATTGACGTAATAGTTGAGCGAAAGGTTATCGACCCTGATGTCGTGTATTCGAACCCTGTCTTACAGATTTTCTATGTGCGTAAATACGACATATACGGTAAAAAGACCATCGTAAAGGTTGACTGCTGCTGTTAATCTACTTGTAAAGGAAAATTATTTACTAAACACCTGCAGACATGTCTCCTGCCAAATTGGGACTTCAAATTCCTGGTTTGCCTAAACTATTACAATGATCTCAAAATGGTCTTACAAAAACAAGACAAATTTTGAGTACTATTATATGTATAAAAGTTATTAAAACCATTAAGTTAGTACTACAGTGCTCAAACTACTATAAAACGGCTGTTAAAATAGTAAGCTTATAATGAATTATTCCTTTAGTTAGTGACTATGGTTCAGAGTTACACTAAAATTATCAATAGTTTAGTGATAGGTTATAAATACCTGACACTTATGAGGTATTGCAGCGTAGAAGCCGTCATGTAGACCTTCACATTTGAAGTCCATTGTCTCTGGAGGTGGAACTGTTGCATAGAATGGGTATTCGGATAAATTGTACCCATTCAGCTCTCTTGGTAAATTGGGGTCATAGATGTAGTCAAGTTGAGGTATTCCAGAATACTTTGACGTTGTGTTTGTCTCAGCTCCCTCTGCTGTGGTTTCCATCTGGATGGAATGGAAAATATTTTTATTAAAAAGTATTCGATGATAATTGCTGGTGACCGTTAATAAGGCTATTACTCAAAGATTCAGCCAGATTTCTGTATCTGTTTCATGATCATTTGTAAATCTAATAGACAAGTGGGTGATCAGCCTCCTGACACACGCCTTCGAATTTTTGGGCCTAAGGCTAGCCGGTTTGATCACGATGTTTTCCTTCACCGTTAGAGCGAATGTTAAAAGCGCACATAGACAGAAAGTCCACTGGTGCCGTGGATCGAACCTACGATCTCAAGGATGAGAGTCGCACGCTGAAGCCAACACTGCTCCCATAAGCAATATATTAAACTAGTATCAAATCTTTATTATATGTTATAAAAGACGCAATATCTCTCATTTAGTTTTCCTTGGTAAGGGAAGGTTTTCATTACAGTTTACGCATCGGAACATAATCATAAATATAGTTTTACTATACGGATTCTATATATATATACATTACTACATTACACAGCTTTGTAACTGAGGGAAATTTTTTAGGAATTTCTTCAAGCTATTTTAGCTGCAATTTAAATCAGCGGGTAGTCCAATAACTTTAAATCAATGTATAGTTATGATAGGAAATGAGGCAAGTGTAACAGGAAACGACACTACTTGTTGAGGCGATCCACTTTTTACTTCCGTTATAATGTGACATTGACCAGAATAGAAGGGTTTTCTTCTTTTCGTTCGAGAAAATTTTACGTTCATATGATAAACAATCTTAGTTGATAATCGTTCTATTCAATCATTTTACTGATAACTGAGGTGGGATTCCCACGGTTTCAAGTAACATATACGATAGAATAAGTCAAGAACACACATTTCAAGGGGGATTTAAGAATGCAACTTTGTCAACGTAGATGGCTGCAATCGTTTTATTTAAAAGATATTAATTGATAATATACATTCATTCATATATCGAGTGTTTCATATTTTAATAATGCCTTCAAGATTTTTTAATAATTTAATTGCTTGTCCTGTCAAGTAACGAAATTGCATTTATCATATTCCGACTTATGGCCACAGATATATAACTCAAACTCAAACTCAAAATATCTTTATTCAAGTGGGTAACCAAGTACACTTTTGAATCGTCAAGTTAAATTAATCGTAAATTTACAATTACTACCAGGGCCAATATATATAAAATGATTATATCACATATAGATATATTACATATAGAAGTAATTTATCACGACTTGCCTGGGAAACCTGACTTGCGAAAACCCTACTCATTGCACATAAAGAATTCTATATTATTAACTAGCAGACGGGCCAAGCGTTGCTGTGGCTAAGGTTTTTGTTATATTACATAGTAGCAAACTAATTCAAGGAAACGGTAGGAGAACACCAGTCATGGGGACCCATGGGGACTATGCTTTTTTGGTGGTTATGCCATTAAATTGTAGCTTATGTGAAACGTTGGTACTTTCAACACAGCGCCATCTGTTAGAATTGTGACTTTCAAATAATAAACAAATATTTTGCAATAAAATAATAGATAAGTATGTACATAGCAATTAATTTGAGAGACATAAAAATGCAAGACATTACCTGTGCTTCATCATCGGGGCCTGACGGTTCTTCCTCTGGTGCAGCAGTAGTGGTGGTTGTGGTCTTTGCGAAGATGAGCGATGTAGCTCGTTTCGCTGTTGTACTGGGAAGACTCGAGAATGCTATAACTGCTACACCTGGAATAAAATTCATTCCTTTCTTTAACCTTTAATAAAAGGTAGTTCCGTTGCATACTGTGTTAATTTAATTGATCAATATTATAATGGGTGGGTGTTAGTATTTGAAAAACAACGCCACATACAACGACCACTATTTAAGCCTCGACTTCTTTAAGCTATCGCGGAGTATGCTTAAAAGGAGTAATCCATAGCGCAAATCACTTGCATCATGCGCACATCCCACATTTACTCGCTCCCTACATACCGAGACTTAAACATCATCACACAACACACCCGAATTAGGTATTACTTAGTTAATATTTAATAATTTTTATTGATTTTTTATTTCGAAAATCTTTAAAACTTTTTGTATATATTATGTATGCCATCTTTGGCTTTAGTTTGAGTGTTGTTTGTTATATACAATTTATGTTAGCTGTATGAATACGAAGCATATAAATAAATATAACAGTACTCGTATAAGAAGCCTAACATTATATAATTTAAGAAACTAAATCTCAATCTATTTTTCTCGTTATTTTGTTGCCTAACTGAACTTTTCTGTTTTTTTTTAAAAAAACCAATAATACAAATATGGTTGGTCTTTATAAGGCGATTTAACTTGCTACTTTCGTAAAGTTCAAATATACAGCTTATTAAATGAGAGTAGAAGTATTACTTAAGATATGTTGAAATGTCATTCTTATTAACCTACAGAGAAGCATTGGATTTTAGGAAAATTCCTAAGTAAAAATGTCAAAGAATCAAAATTTACATAATTCAAGGTTGTACATTTGGTTGAGTTCCGAGTAAAGTTTTAACGTCACATTGGTAAATCCAGTGAAAAAGATGAGTTGGCGGTTTTAAGGTTAAGGCCATTAGTTTATTAAGTTATTTATTATTAAATTTCATAAAGTTTATTAAAACCAAAATAGAACAATAAAATATAAAGTATTTACAATTTTCTTCACCTACATAAAAAAGTTTGGTCCCTTTTACGCTGGCAGCATTTCTTCGCTGTATTGAGATACATATTCATTGAGCGAGAAACCTAGTAGTGAACCCCACGGCCCAAGAGTACTAGAGTACTCTACTCCAAAGGAAACAAATCAAAGTTGGAGGAAACACTTATATTTCAGCCGTTTTTTTTTCTGCCTATTCTTCAGCCCCAGCTTTTTAACATCCGGTTGAAGGACAGTTTTATGTTCATAATATAAATAAGATTACTCTTATATATATTCTGAACATTACATAATTTTATATAAAAAGTGGTAGCAACGCAATTAAACTTAAAAAAATATAAATGAAAAATCTATACCGTATCTTATTGTTCTGTAATATAACGAATCATTTTTTCGATTCTTTTTAAAGAATAGTTGTAGTAGAATGAAATTTTACTATATAAAAGAAAATTGTTATAACTTCCATAAGTTGTAACTTCAATACTTACAAAATATAGAGAATGCCAGCCACCTGTGGCGGGATCGTTTCATGATTGTACCTGAAACAAATAACATTTTAATTAGCGAGATATTTTTAACTTAAATCTCTTAACTTTGTCATGAGCCATCACTGGCTTGAAAGAGATGTGTACATATACAGCAGAAAAAATAATAGCCGGTGTCTACCGGACGGCGGAGTTCTTACTCAGTGCCTTGCCAAGATGCGGTAACAGAGCGGACAGGTCACAAAAGGTATGCTTTTTATCTCAGCCTTAAGCGGTCCACCAACCAGATTGATCAAGTGAAAGACTTATCTTTCTCAAAACTACGCTCTTATAAGAGAGGCGCTGTACAGAAACCGGTGGAAAGTGGAAACAGATAGTCCTCTCCAGATGCTTTCTTGCTGCGCTCAGACATGAGCTGCCAATTGAAGAGAAAGAGTTTAGCGAAGATTCTTTATTCGCGACATCAAATATATACGTAAAAGTGCAACGCACACATATGAGCTTGGCATTTTGCATTCTTGAACAATTTAAATGTATTCGGTTTGCAAAGAACTTTGAGACGTTTACCTTGTCTTGTTATTTATTGCTTTAGCGCTATGAAAAGTAGTTTATATATACTTATATGTATTTAAATAACTAAATTATAAAAACGATGTAGAAATAATATACACTTCAAACATCTAAAATAATATAAGTTAAGTAAGTCAATATTTGTTTAAATCTGTATCGTCAATTATGTACTTTATATTTGTTCTCGTTAAAATGATTAGCATTTCCAGTAGGTATATGTTATTTCCTTTGTATTTAGATTTCTGTACCAATAAATTTCTATAAAATATAAGAAAAAAACAGGCATGGAGAAGTCAAGTAAAGTTCTCTCAAGAGAAATCGATCGATCGAATCGAAATTATAGTGCAGAAGATGAAACACACGATTATCTATGATCAATTTGACATAGATCATAGGAGATAACTTAATATTTTTACCTAAACTAACACTAGTACTAGAGTACACTGCTCAAAGCTACTTATAAAACTGGATGGTCTATGGAATATTTTTCGTTGAGTTTCGGCACAGAAAAGTAATCTTACTATTATATATAATTTTACCTTTTGAACTATTAATTTGTCTAAATTGTAATAGCAAGTATAAAAATAAATGTTTATTACCATTTTTTAATTATACTCTTGATGAAATCTCGTAAAATTATAATTTTATGAGAGCCATATCGTGAAATGTTTCTAGGCTATCCTTGAGTTGAAACATCGTGACTGAGAGGATCAGCTATTTTAGGACCACGATTATCTTTTGTTTTGAAGAATGGGTATTATAACCCTCGGCGTCGGAGATTAATGATTTTAAAAGGTCGGCGCTGCAACTTGCCATTAAATGCATATGGATAAAAACTTGATTCAGCTGAATTATTATACATGTAGCAAATTTTTATTATAGCAAACATTTACTGACTAAAATAACATTCACTAAATAAATTTAAATGAAAATCTTTAAAATTTGAAATATTTGCAAAAACATATAATATCTTCTTGTCGGAACAGCTCCTGAATTTTGTTAATTTCTCATAAAACGTTTCATATTGAGACAATTGAGTTAATTTATTTCTCTCAGTCCTTGCATTCGTAATTATTATATAGTATAAATATATGCTTTTAGTATAATATTTTTATCATTCGAACCGAAGAACGAGAGGTTCTTAACTCTCGAACTTCAGAACTAACATAAGTAATAACCTACAAGTAAGCATATTCGTAATGGGAATCCAAAATGGCGGATAGAACAATACGAGTAAAAGTTGCAATGCAAGGACGGCACAAGGTGATCGACCGGGCATATTTCCTTTACTTATAAGTATTAAAGGAAAATCTTATAAATTCTTTAGCGTTGATCTAACGCATAAGGCAAATTAAATAATCATGTATTAATTGTAACGCCAGGAAAGGCTACCTTGAATCTAATTCAAGAAGTTTTTATTAATACATTTTAGAAAGATCCTTTTAGACCTGTTGAACATTGGTTTTCTTTCCGAAGGGCTAGAACTATTTTTATACCTATTCTACATATAGGGGAGGGGTTGTGGTGGTGAAATATAATAATCTTTAGTTATATTAATTATTAATGAACTTGGAATGGAAAACTATGCAGGTTGTTAAACGAATAACATAATCCTCTTTTAACGTTTCGGTTAAAGATATCACAGGATAATATAGCATTAGAAATACAAGAAACAATAGTGAAAGTGTTCACCGGAGCGAGACGAATGCGTGAGATAGGTACTCTCATTTTTTATAATCGGTTAATATTCATTTAAATGCATAACGCCGATAAATAAAGAAAATCTTGTATACTTGTTTGAAGGTTGTACAATGTACATAGATACGTTTAATTGGCAAATTAGCTACAGTAGCTTAGCGACCGTCGTTTGTGAAGAAGTAACACAAAAAAATGGCAAATAACCTTCTCCAAGGTTCTGTTTATCTAAGAAGGCTTGACATCACATAACGATAATAGTTTTGACACAGTTTTATCCACGACCAGGGTTGCCTTCAATAAATAAATCAGTGGCACTACAACCTTTTTTTAGTTCTCTCGGTTGTCATCTGTTTCATGAACATTTGTCAATCTAATAGGCAGGTAGCTGATCAGCCTCCTGTGCCTGACACACGCCATCGACTTTGGGTCTAAGACAAGCCGGTTTCATGAAGATGTTTTCCTTCACCGTTCGCACATAGAAGGAAAAAAGGTGTACACCCGGGGATCAAATTTACACCTTAGGGATTAGAGTCGCACGCTGAAGCCACTAGGCCAACACTGCTCTTAATAAAATAAAGCATTAACTAAATAAATATAGTAGGTGAAATAAACGTTTATATCAGGTCTATCAACCATAAGCTGGGAATCAAAACTTCTAATTTACAGAAATTTTATATCACGAAATCATTAAACAACTATATGTGCAATATCATTACTAACTATGTTCAATATTGTATGACAACAGAAAAACAATATTAGGACTTGTCTAATGCCATTTTAATGATAATATTGTGTAACATCCGCAAGTACGCATCATTAAAACTCATTAGTTAGTAATTATTATTTATAGCGTGACGCGTGCTAAATTTAAGAAATTTCACATAATATCAATAAAAGCAGTCAAATGCTATGTTTGATTTATATTTCATTAACTTAAGTCTTAAGTTTAAATGTACTTAAGAGAATGAATGGTACAGATATTATGAAGAGTTTGAAAGAAATATATTTTATCCTTTATATAAAGGATAAAGTTCTATGATATGTCAAAATATAACCAATTGGTGGTGTAAAAAATTACATATAGTATCATTACATTGGACACCCAGCATGTTCAGTACAAAAATCACAATTATACAGCTATTACTGAAATTTAAACAAAACAAAAAAGGAGTTTAAAATCAGGTTAAATCAAAGAAAACAAGCATCTGAAAACATAAATTATAAATAAGAGATTTTGAAAATTAAACTATTAGCCTTTTTATCACTCTTTTGGGACGCTTCTTACTCTGGAGAGAGTCTGATTACGGAGCTCAATAGTAGCTGAAGAAGGAAGAGGAATCACTTTCAGCTCAGCCATAGAAATTACTTGATGCCGGGTGCCATCAGCACTTAGAGACATCAAATAACTTCCTTGCCTCCATAATGGTCTAAGATCCTGCTATACAACGACCTTCACCGAGATGCTTATTTAATGAAACTTATTTTATATATAATTTAATATGTCAATAAATATAATCCATATGGGTTGCCTAGCAAATTTCAGTCCAGAGTATTTTTAATTAATTAAAAAAAAAAAATTTTTTTTAAACATTTCACCGATATGATTATTAGATAAATTCTATACCAATCGAAAGTATGAAGCCCATAGAATATGCAAAAGTTAGGGTGTTTTTAATCAATTAATTATTTATGTGTTTATTTTTTATGTGACACTAAAGTATATATACATCTTTAGTATAAAAGAAGGTTTTAGTGATACATATATAATACTACCCTGATTAAAAATATTGATTGAAAAAAGTTCAAAAAATTTACTACATGCAAATTATAAAAAAAATTTTTTTTTAAATATTAATTAAACATACTCTGGACTGAAATTTGCTAGGCAACCCATATGGATTATATTTATTGACATATTAAATTAAATATAAAATAAGTTTAATTAAATAAGCATCTCGGTGAAGGTCGTTGTATAGCGGGATCTTATACTATAAAGGCATCATGCCTGCCTTTATTCAGAAATACTGATATTTTTATACCCGTACCCTTCAGTTGGGTTTAATTTAACCATATACTATCTCTTATATGAACATCCGAGCTTAACCAGTAAAGGCCTTTGTTATGTTTCTTAATCCTTATATACGATACCAAAGAGTACGGCGATAACTTTAGCGAACTTTTAAATTTGTTTCCTAATGATGTTTGGTCATTAAACATAGCTATGAGCTCAAACTGACACTAGAGATTTTGTAGAGAAGACAGAAGAAAAGCCCGAAACCAATCAAACTCCACTGACATATTTAATACTTCTGTGGCAGATTTTTCCAGCTGCAATCTGTTTTCGTGCAACACATCTATCCCATCCCGGGGCACCCTCATGCCAGTGTCGTGAGAAAATATGCCTAAATCAAAGTATAATAAGTATTCCAAGAAATTGCTGAATGAAATATGTTTGAAACACAAAGTTAACATTGTACCGTTGAGTTTTTTCATAGTTTGCATTTAGAACTAGGATAAATTTCAATTGTTGCTACTGTGATGGCTATCCTATCCATAAAAAGTTAAATAAATATCAAGATATTGACGGATCGTTCTCGACTTCATCGAAATGATTCACTTCACCGACGAGCTCTGTTTGTACTGGACTTCTATTAGTTTGATATATTTCCTTGGTTGTTAAATATAATTAATATATGAATATAGTTACCAGTTGTGAAGGGGCGCAAAGTAGCGTTGCCATTTCCTTTTTTAACAGAGCTGAACACGCTCTCACGTGTCAAGATTGATAAACAATCGAATTTTTAATTACTTATATGATATTCAGTCTCAGAACTCAATTTTGTCGGGTAGTTATAGTTCAAATCACGCAGCAGTACAGTTATGCAACGTGAGACACAGACAGACGTGCCGACGATACTAACTGCACCCCACTTGTTATGCTAATGCACTTGCAAAAGAACTTTGGTTGGGCAAAATATTTGAATGTATGTTGAACTAAACTAAATGAGGTTTTAAAAGATTTTTTAAATTTTTTAATATGATTGGTATCTGTGGTACCTATCACGGATCTAGCTATTATAATTTTAGTCTATGCAAGCCTTAAAATGTAACTTATTTTTCAACAGTTGGTATCAACCAAAGTTGTATACCTCGTAATTTATAAAAAAAACACATTTGAGCACGGAAATATAACAGAAATAGCTTCTATTGGATGTATTTTAAGATACAGTCAAATGCTTAAACCAAATTTCTAAAAATAGCTTATTGCAACGTCACCTAAAGCACAAGCCAATTTATAATTTGTTTTTATTAAATGTGATGTGCCATCGGTATTTATGCACAAAAGGCAGAGGGCACATAAGATGCCTTTATGGAGAGTTGGTTACCTACTGGCCTACTGTTTGTATGGGCATAGAGGTCAATTGCATACAAGGTTTGGTAAGTGGCTCTTGAAGATCTGAGGTGGATGTGACATTTTATGCATTTAGGGCTCATGCCCGAAGCTTTTTACGTTCTGTAATTGTTCAATCGTAACCCTCTGTTGGGGCATATGGCAGACACTATTGTTCGTCTAAGCAGACGCCTGTATTTTTTTATACAGAACTGGACAGACGCTTGGCCACAACCCGATGTTAAGTAAGATATGGCCTATTGGAGGGCACGCATGTCCAGGAGATATCTTTTTTACCGCAGATTAAATGAACCGATATTGACTGTTTGGGTAAGATAGAAGGGGCCAAGGAGTTCCACCCCATTGCTGTTTTTATAAGAAACGAACCAAATCGTGCAATGTAGCACCCTATGTCAACTATGAAGAAGTGTAATCTAACATTGGTATTTTTTATATATATAAGTACTAAGTAGGCTGCTTACAAATCCGAAATAACTACTGATTTGCATCCGAGATGGTGTTTTCTTAGCCACAGAGGCAGTTATATACTTAATAATAAAATCAAACTTTATTCATATAGGTCAGATAAGAAGTTAAATTAATTCTAAATTTACACTTACTACCCATATACTACTGTTTGAGTTGGAGAAAATAAATTCCAAGGATTAGGATCATTTAAATATTAGTCAAATTTATTAAAAGCTTTATTGATTAATTTACGATTAAAGAGAGCTTTGAATTTATTTAGTAATCATTCTCTAATTTCGCTCGGGAGTTTGTTGTATGTATGCACAAGGCACAAAAACGAATTGTTAGCATAAAAGTAATAATACATTTTTGTATGGAATATTTTATGACCGCTTCGTGGTCGTATTTGGAACTAAAATAACGGAAGCAATATACATGACGACTGCTTTCAAATACCATTTGTACAAGAAATTGTATGAGAAATAATTGTATACATATATAAAGAAAAACATAACTTATGTATTGTTTTGAATAGATATTTCACGCAGGCGCTTAATACTTGACAGATTCATGTTACTCAAGATACTCGATTCGACGATGCCTATCGGAAAGTTTACTGTAGTAAAAGTATTTAAGTTTAACAATTAAGCCTTGGGAGCCTTAGGTTTATTTGAATTATAACTTAGCTAAGCGAGGAAAGTAAACATCAACTAATGGAGGTTGCAAAAGCCTTCAATATATTTATTCTTGAATCGAGGCCGATGTATTACAAAATATGTTTGACACTATCTGTACGTTCACTCTGAGGACCTATGGAAAAGGTCGCACTATTCTAATACTTTTTAATTAACTGTGTGGTAGTATTTGTAATAATATTGTTGATAAATGGGTATTTTTATCGCATGGGATGAGAGCATTGCGTTAAACCAGTTGGATTTGATTCCTGGTAAAAGAGTTTTGATTTGAAGGAATGACTTATCTAGAAGAAAGAGGCGTAAAAATGATAAGGCCTGTTGTAACCTTTAACTATGTGAAACTATAAAATATGAATTTATAGAACAGAGCAGGAAGCTCATCTGATGGAGGACTCGCGAGTTCGTTGCCGGCCTTTTGAAAATTGGTACGTTCTTTTCTTGAAGGACCCTAAGCCGAATTGGTTCCGAATAACTTTAGTGGGCGTTGGTTCCACATAGTAGTGGTGTGCGGCAAGAAGAAAATGCTATATATACTGTTTTTAGATTTAAATAGAAAATATCAGAAGTGAGGATAGTTGTCAGTTTAAAATTATCACGAAATAGAAGTAATAAGAGTTAGTCAAATTGAAAATTAAATGTCAAAAAATAAGAGTGTACAATTTGTATTACTTAAAATAGATGTTGTTCCTATATTTGTTATTTTATAATTATGTATTAACATAAATGGTTAATTCATTTTGTAAGCATAAAAAATAAATTTGAATACAAAGAATTTCATGAAAATAAAGTTTATAGTCGGTTGTATTTATTAAAATAGTGGTCATTTCACTGTGGTTAGGCACAGGAGACTGCAGACATTTGACGCATACTAATAGGCAAGTAAAAGCCAACATTGCGTTTTAAGAATTTATAATTAACTATTGGTTAAAGTCTTTGTTCTTTTATTTTGTTAGGTATTTATTTTTAAATATAAACACATTATATTTGACTACATTTACTTATTCAATCGGTCAAGGCTCACTTTTTATGGATGCTTTTATTGAAACTAAAATTCCAACTTATAAAAAACTGGACGGCACAAGATTGCATAAAAAAAAGAATAAGTCCTCGTTGGTGTGAGAGTATCTAACAGAAGCTCTTTTATTATATTATCGAGAAAAGAAGTTTAAATGAAAGTTATGCTTATAATATGGATTTAGTTGAAAATTTTAACATTATTCTCTATTCCAATATGCTCAAGCTGAATTATAACCAAAATATAATGCATTTATGTTTATAGTAAATACGTTATTTAAGTAATTTGTTTGTTAAATTAATGAATACAAGCAAACGAGTTACCGAGAAAACCGGATGAAAAACTAGTTTTATACTAACTGATACTCGTGACTTCGCGTATTTAATTACAATAAGTTTAGTAGTTTAATTCTAGAAATAGGGTAATGGCTTATGGATAACCATATATGTACCTCAATTATTTTCCTTTGCGGTTAAGTTAGTTAAGAAAATTAAAGATCCTATTTGTGTACCTCAATTATTTTCCTTTGCGGTTAAGTTAGTTAAGAAAATTAAAGATCCTATTTGTGTACACGAATGTCATATTGATTATTAATCATCCCTGAGAAATATTTATTAAAAGAACAAGTATATATCATAGTCGTATGATAAATACGTCTTTTCTAAAACGAAACCACTGTTTAGTAAGAAATTAAACTAATAAATTGAACAAACCAAGATTCACAAACATATATATATACAGATTTAGTAATTTTCAGTACAAATAAAATAAAATGTCATTTGGCACGTAATTTATAAGCCGTTGGCAACTTGACATAGTTACCTACTTAGTGAGGCAATTGTTCATGAAAATATGTTGTGTAATATTTTGTGGTTTTAAGTAACACTAATATCTAATATATGCAAATGTCTTGTTAGAAACAGTCTGTCAAAATAACAATGTTTATTTTATCAATAATCCTTGTTTCGGATCTGGTTCTTGTTACACACGAATTGTGGCGTTAAGGCCCGTTCGGAGCGTATGCTCCTTTCGTGTGGTGTGTTGGCTCGCGTCCTGCTATTAGGGTGTAAGTTTTTGTAGATCAGAGCAAAAGGAAAACATATTCAAGTAATGCACGAGAATTACACTTATAAGAAAACATACACTTACTATTTTATAGTCAGTAAAAACTGGGTTATATATAAAGGTATATTAATAAGAGAACAATATTTACGATACTACTTTTTGAACACAATTCGACAAAATAAGGTTGTTAAGATATAACGTATAATTGAATTATACAATAGCTTACACAATGTTAGGTAATACCATTGTGCGGGTCAAAAGGCACTCACGAGTGGACTTAGAAATCGTTTTTATTGTAACCGTGTTATAAATGCTTATTAAGTAACTGCAGCATGTATTAGCTATTAAAATTTGTATTTAACATAAAAGTTTTAATACATTATCAAGCAGTAGTATCGAAATTTTAATTAATTGTAAGTCATTGAAAACGTTTTTTGCCTTAATAACTAACAAACAAGATGAATGACACGCAGTTTTGTGTGTGCTTTATTGTGTAATAATTGTGTTGGTTATATTAGTTTTAATTAAATAATTGAACAAAAAATGGTCACAAAAAAGATAATGATTAATTTATCTAATTAAATGTTTGTTACCTTGGCTTTGTTTTTATTTTTTTAATAATTCTTACATTTTATTAATTTTAGTTTCGATGAAATAGAGTTGCGACATACTATAATCTGTTGTTTATAAAAAATAATATATGTATTACATTATAACAATCTTATACAAATAGCAATAGCTGTTTTGTACTAGTAAGTATCTTATTTGTGTGATTAACTTTAAGGTCGTAAATTTGAATCTTGGATGTGTACCAATGCATGTTTCTTTCTTCTGTGTGCGCAATCAACGTTTGCTCTAACGGTGAAAGCAAACATTGTGTGGAAACCCTGTTTGAGACTCAAAATCTTACAACATGGATCAAGCACAAAAGGCTGATCACCTATTTGTTTAAATAAAATATAAATAGAATAGTGGATAACACCTTGCCTTATTTAAAGGAGGATATATTTTTTTTCTGGCCTTGAATATCTACTACGTACGTAATATATTTCGTAATCCTACATCTAACATAAATTAATATAACAAAAACAATAACTAACCTAAAAATATAATAACTAAAATATATTATTAAAAGGAGGGACTCCTTTTTGGCAAGGTTCCGAAGATACTAGCAGCGTTGAATTGAATAGCTAGACTTATTCTTAAAGGAGTATATGGCCGATAGATTTCGTTAAAGCATAAACTGTTTGTGATCATTGTTTCTTTATTACAAATGAAATCTGTAAGATCTAATCTATCTATCTAAATATGCAAATAATTATTCAGTATCCGGTTAATAATATAACAATTAAGTATCCGGTTGTTCTAATCTCAAATTAAGCTGATAAAAGTTAAATTTATTTAGTCGAAACTCTGAAAAGTGTAGCCGTACCAAAATGCATCTTTTTTGTATTTGAATTGGTCTAATAACTAATTAAATGCATATAAATGGATTGCATAATAAAGAACAAAAATATAATATTATATTCAATAGACAAACAAGTTCACAGCTAGCTCTATCGCCATAAGTTTAGAGTGTGCTTGACGTCATGGAATCATGGATCAGTTTTATCTATAAATTATCTCTAGATCAGAGGTTAAGATTTCTTCTCAATATATAAAATCAGTAAAGCAGTTTATATGGAAATCACTTTTGGATTAAATTAATGTTAAAATATATAGATGACTAGCAAACTCGGCGAACTCCGTTTCGCCACCAGATGGCTTCGTTTTATGTAACATTTCGTTTGGTGATCCCGCTTTTCTGTTGAAATTTTCCTGAATTCCTATAAACCTCGCGGAGCCCGAGACCTTTCCAACGAATGCAAAACCGTGGAAATCGGTTCGTGCGTTCTGCAGTTATAGCGTCAGGAAGGAAAACCCGACTTATTTTTATATAGTAGATGTAATTTTTCAAACAAATTAGGTTTCCTTTATATGTCAGTTAATTTTAATTAATATTGATTTTAACACATGTACAACAAAGTATGTTCAATTCATTATTATATTTGGATGAATAAAATTCACCAGAGTGGCTTTAATTCTCGGGTATAATTAATATTTTTATCAATCGCTAATAAAAACTATTCAAAATTAATTTCACTTTACAAAATTAATTTTTATAACAGCAATAACATGATAAGTCAATAATAACCTTGACATCTGATATTTAAATGAAAATTAATTTGTTATTTAAAAATATATCAAAGTATGTATTATTTGTTAATTAACACTTTATTAAAATATATGCTATAAATCATTACAAAAAAACTCCGCGAAAGATTAACGACCTTATTTTTTACGAAAAATATATTAGGTCATGGCAACCGGATTTAGAAATACTATTTTTCCTTAAATTCTAAATCCGGTTACCATGACCTAATATATTTAAATATGGAATCGTATAATCAAAACGTTTGTTTAGCTAGCTAATTTAGATTCTTGACTTTGTGTATTCCATGGAAATTATAACAAAAATTCACAGCTGTCTTGTAATTAAGAATAAGAAAATTACAAGATAAATGCGAAAAATTATAAAAACATATATGTGATTATTTCTTCATATTTATACTTAATAGTGAACAAAAATAACCATATACGAAGTATCGTTTTCTTTTTATACTAGCGTCCCGCGCGTTGAACTCTTTTGTATGGATGAAGTTGAAAATTAAGACTTAAGATATGACTGTGCGGAGTGAACTTAATACTAATTATTCTTATATCAACGAATATAAATGTCTTATTTATAATATTTTGAATTTGGAATTTATTTTAATTTTATTATGAAATTTGGAATTTGGAAGATAATTTTTACGTATGTTACCAAACCTGTGTAGACATTTAAAAAAGTTCGGTGATATTAAAGAAATTCTGTAAAATGTAAATTATAATCCAGTTTGTATATCTCGATTCTCCCTTTCCAAAGTCAATCAAACAGCGGATTAATATCAAAATATACTTTAAGTAATGATAAAGTTTTATGATAATTGTTCTTAAATGCTGCAATACGAAACAAGTAATCATCTCGTGATGATACTGTGTCAAATCGATTGTATCATCTTTGATTCGTTATGTCACTACCGTTTTAACTTTTACATTTTATTGTAAGACAATTTTTTATAGCCTTGTATACATAGGATTGGATACTTCACGAATGTTTTAATTGGTGGTAATTGACATGTTGTTGTTTACTTTTTTGTACTAAAAAATTGTGCATTTTTATTAAAATTGTATGTATTTTATATTGCTACAGTCATAGTTTCTGAAGAATACAGTTTTATAACATCAAGAATCTAAACATATACAAAAAGGCTAAAATGGAAATGGGCCGGTCACATTGGCCGCATTTGTGATGGCAGATGGGTCAAAAAGACCCTTCCTTGGAAGGGCCCAGTGGGAAGAAGAAAGAGAGGATGCCCACCGAAAACTTGGGAAGATGACATAAAAGGGATAGCGGGAAAAAACTGGAAAATTGGCGCAACAAATAGGGATAAGTGGAAGAATCTGCAGGAGGCCTTCACCTCATCGGAGGTCGAGTACTAGTGTAAAACTTAAAAGACATGGACTTACTGTAGTTTAGTGTACTCGAATAAAGGCTATTTTTTTTTTAATATCAAGAATCTAGTATATGTGTTCTGTTGTAATACTTTGTTTGAAAATTTTAAATAAATTGACTTAATTTTTCAAGACTTTTATTCATACCCTTCTATAGAAGACGATCAAAATGTGAATTTTATAATCTGTCTAAATAAATTTTATATAGAATCGTACAATGGAAGTATCCCGAATCTGTAAAAATAACTTACCAATTGTTCCTCTCGTAGTAAAACACAAAGTCCAAATGTTTTATAACACTTTTAACTTCACTTCACATATCTATAAATACACTAATCCAAATAATAATCAAAATAATAAAATATCAAATAAATAACAATGGCGTAAATCGCAAATTTGAAATAGAGAAAGAAAAAGTCTTTAAAGAACTTTAATACAGTTTGAGAAGCTGTTTGGTTTTCAATGTGCATTTAAGAAATGACTGAAAAAGAATTTAAAAAACAATTTAGGTTGCGTAACGGTTTAAGTGAATGTCATTTAAAGGAAGGGTTTTTAGGTAATGCATTCTTATACAATGATAAAGATTTTACTTGTAATTTTATACTGGACATGAATGCTGCTTTAATATACCATCGATTGAAAATTGAGAATTCTCAATGTATTGTTTGACTCATACATTTCGATCTAGTGTTCCACTTTGTTATTGTAAAATATTCTTAATCTAAGCATCGTGATAAGAACACTTTTTATTCATTTAATAGATATAAACAGTTTAATAGATTTACGTTTTTGACTGTGTGAAATTTTTGGTACATACAAAATAGTTAAATCGAATAAAGATAGTTTTAACAATTTTACTGGAATGTCTGTCTCTAGATGAAGCTTAGTAAAACGACAAAAGATAATTACAAGATATATTAAATGTCAATTGCAAAAAATTGCATAAGCAACCGGTTTGGTTTCCTAACATATAGACTTCCTAATTGCTAATACTGGAAACATTAAACAAAATGAAGTGAACTTTAAGTTTTGGTCTATTTAAATATTAATTACAACCAGGGGCCATTAATTTCTCGTTAGATTGGTTTATCGTGTTATTGTTTTTTTAATAGGGCAGTGGAACGGTAAGTTTTTTACGAGATTAATCTGGTTTTAATAATGAATATTATTTTAAGATAAAATGTTTCTTTTTTTATTAATAAACGAATATGCTACATATTATATATACGTAATAAAGGTAAATTGAAACAACAATTGCTTTACAATCATACATACTATCTGTTAGACATGTTTTTTTTTATAGGACTCTAGCCTATCAGGCCCGCGATTAGGTCTGTGGCCGAGAAGCTAGGCATCAGGGGAGTGTCAAAATCTCCCCTTTTCTAAAAAGGGACTTTATTTACTTAAAAGGCTTGGCGTCTCCCACCCGTCCCGGGTAACTAGATCTTAAGGAACTTTGTAAATGATTAAACGTATACATGAAAATAAAAGTGAAATAGCGAGGTCAAAACTAAATATCCGCCATTTTATGTATGACATAACTTGAGATACGTATAATTTATGAGCTATTCAATAATATTTTGCATAACGTGTCGGTGTAACATTTAGAAATATTTTGTGTGACTTTTAGTTACCAAAAAGGATATCTAAAAAATCACTCAAATATAAGGTGTTTTTGTTGTTATTTATTTATTTACTAAAGTTTACCACATTATACATAATGCTATATTACAAGCTATCTTTTCTAAAATATATGACAATTATGGTAAACATAATCTTACAAAAAAATAAAAATAGATTATATATATATAATATATATATATATTAAATAAATTACTAGCAAAAAGCGGATTAGGTATGATATAGGTACTTAACAATGCTTTTTAAAAATATCAGTCCACTACCGAATATATCCAGCTCCGGATAAGTATGATTGTTAGATGTGATTCTGATTATGCGCCAATTTACTAATTAAAATAAATTTTCCAGCTGGTTATTGGATTAAATGTGATGTTTTCTAAATCGTGTTCTATACGAAGGCTTATTTCAAAAGACTAAATGAGTAGCAAAGATTACATTGCATAACGTGAATTTAATTAAAACTATTTTCACTAAACCTTGAAGAACTAAAGTAATTCGTTGTTTCACTTGATAATTACTAAATTGCAACAGCACGCTATTGCTGTCTCACTCACTGTAATTCAACATTAACCTTTTATATTTGCATTCTTTAAAAAAAAATCTTTAATACAAAGAAAATTAAAAAAAAATGTTGCTTCAAAATTTAAAGATTGTAAACCAAAAATGTAAACCTAAGTCTGTCAAAACATAAGTAAAAATAGATAAAGTTAAGGTGATTTATGAGTAACACAGGTAATAGAAGATTTAAATTAGTACCTAAGTGAGATAAATTCCACACACTACACTACACCACTGCACTTTCAAATAGTGAACTGAGGGGAACGGAGTTCGAACTGAGCAATGGAATGGCGAGAGGGGATGTAGGGTGGCATCGGTTTTAGATATAATTTAAGTTTATTAATTCAAATAATATAATGTACGTGATATTCAGACACCAGTGATTTATTAAAATAATAGCTGTATTTAAGTAGATAAAATATGCAATTTAAAAACCCAGCCTATGTATTATCTAGAGTCTATGCGACAATCTATTGTCTCTGTTCGTGTACGCTCCATAATGACATATATATGTTAAATACTTATTAATTATGACTAACGACAATATATTCAATGTTTCGGTGTAACGACGATACATTTGCTATATTATTATTAATTTATTCATCCATTTGCATGTAAAAATTTAATCAACATACATAGCTGTAGTTATTTTCCACAAAGCTCTGTATTAATATTCAAATTTTGACATTAATGAGTCGTCAGTATTCTATCCATATTGTCATTGAAATTTTGACATTTATGAAACTTGTCCGACTAGATTCGAAGCCATGGCCGCCCCAAGCGTTGCGTGCTGACAATGCAGCATTGCGCAGTTGAGAAACCAACGCTCGCATTTACATAAACCAGAATATATGTTATTTGCGGTATATAAGCCGCGTCTTCAAAACTAGTTGAGAATGGGTTGCTGCTATGGGTTCTACATTAAAGCCAGTTTAAAGAGGTTTCCCCATTAAAGCCAGTTTAAAGAGGTATTAAACTGGCTTTGTTTGGCACACAATATTAAGTGTAAAATAACTTCGTATATACAACTCTGTACGAAGTTACTTTACTTGATATAAGTGTATCTATCTTGCTTAACATACATTAAAAGTCTCCAAAAACTTTTGAATGTTTGAGAAACAAAAGACAACTTTCGTGACACAAGCATAAGCGTGATAAAACACTTTTAATAGACAATTTTATATTGAAGCAACGCTCGCTAAATTGTATAAGAGACAGTATTCGATTTGACGAAAACTATAGCGTTCAGACTATACCTTGAAACGTTGTGTAGGAATCAAAACTTTCTTTGGGACTTAAAATCCTATTTTAAATGGAAGAGTCAATCAGTGCGCTGCATCTATGCAAGTGAATTGAAACTTTAAAACTAAAGAGACATGGTTCATAATAATTTTAACGTTTCCAAGGCTTTTGATATAAAAAAATTGTAATGTTACTCATTCCACGTCATTAAATTTGTATAGGTTGACATCCCTACTAATTGGCAAAGAAGATAGAGAGTGAAGGCCGAGAGAAAAAGCCGGCGTAAAAAACTCTCGGTACACTTTAATATCAAATATTAATATCAAATCAATATACAAGGTAGGTTTCGATTTTTCGAATTTGGATGAATATCATATTTGATTAGTAATATAATAGCAATGATTCTGGAGATTGACAAGATTTTTACACAGGTGGAATAATTTCCATAGATTTCATTTCTGATATTTTTGAGATTTCGATTCAAAGATTGGGGTAAAAACATGAAGTTTCAAATAAAAAAAATATTATCATCATTTCATATTTTGTGAAGGAGCAGTGTTGGCCTAGTGGTGTTGGTATGCAGGATTCTCGACCCTGAGGTCCGTGTTCGAATCATGTCTGTATGCAATAAAACCTTGTCTTTAAAATAATGATCAAGAAATAGATGCATCTGCGGCCTAGAAAGGTTGTAGCGCTTTAATATCACATTAATTAAACGGATGCTTTTATTAATTAAGAAAAGTTACATTTCAGTCGTTTACTATATCTAAATTGTCTAATTACTTCACGTTAAGCTCCACATATTTATATTGTCTTACTATGTCATTGAAACAGCGTAATATCGTACATTGTCGTGCGAAACGTTTCCTCCTCAATTTCCTTCCTTTCGTTTCCTTAATTTAACAATATAACCTAATTACTAACTAGCATACACGCAAACAATTTTAATTTACGAGTGACAGATATATGGCGCTTATTCGTTATTGTATAACGTTGTAAAAGTGTAGTTGTAAATAGGCATAGATGAAAACAAAGTTGGTTGACCTATTGTTTTATACCAATTTTCTTTACCTTAATTGGAATCAGATTGCGTGTTAAATGTAAGATAACGGGGGCTACTCGTTCTAATATCTTCTAAAATGCATTAGTATATGTTATTATTTTGAAGAGAAAATGATTTCGACTGAAGCATGACAAAACAGTGCATAAATGTTTTCAACTGCTTTTGGAGTGCAGTTGGTGATGTACAATACTGTTTGTTTGTGTATTGAACGAGCTAGTCCAAGGTACAGGTTGTTTTAATTGAATTTTTGCGTATAGTCCATGTAATAGCAAACTAATTATCTCGGGATAAATCACGTTGCCAATTCCGACAATATATTGACGTCTATTAAACGATTTACAAAGTCTTTAACACCTGTATTCTACCCTGCCTTACATATGGTGGCGAAACTTGGACACTCTCTTACCAGCACAGGGATATGCTAACACACTGCCATAGAGCCGTGGAAAGAAGGAAATCAGACAAGCATAGAACTAGAACATTCTAAGGTAGACCAAATGAAATGGAGATGGACGGATCACATGCTACTGAGCTCCCATGAAAAATGGAGCAAAATATTGACGGACGGAATACGAAGAAGAAGCCGACAACGCAAAACATGGGAGGACGAACTCAAATTAATAGCAGGCTACAACTGGAGATGAGTCGCAAAGGATAGAGAACAGTGGAAAGGATTAGAGGAGAGTGCCAAGAGGCACACCGGACTCCAAGGTATACTATAGTGAAAATATATTAAAGATCACAGATCACAGAGTTTCAGAATATAAAGACTATATTATTATTTTAAACAATTTACAATGAATACCTAAGTACCGAAATATACTTTCTTCAACAATGGTTGAAAATGGTTAAATAATGAATTTATCACTTTACATAATCCACATGACATACGTTGCGATCACTAGACCTTATACACTTTCGCTTATTCATTGTTTTAATTTAAAAAATAGTGAAATATCATTATCATTGAATAAAAATAATTAAGATGTTATGTTTGGACTTTGGAGAGAGATTTGCAAATACAATTTAAAGAAATTTTCACTATCTTTATACAATCATAAATTGAACTTAAAAGTCTAGTAAATTTTTAGATTTACCTTTGTATGAATTAGGTATAAAAATATGTACCAAGTAATGCAAGCTAACTAAAGCATCTTAAAATAAGATGTTTTCCCAGTTAAAACAAGTTTTCTAATAAAATAACATTTTCTTGTAAAACGGAGAAGCCAAACGGTATCTAATTGCTTAGCAAACAATTGATTAAACTATATAAATCTTGAAATAGTAACGAAAACGCTTACTTTCACTAGTTACGCAAAACTATAGCGGTGCAGGCGCAGGCCGAATGCTAAACCAAAACATTGCTATTCGTTATTCCATTCAAATGCCGATTTTTCAATCATACGATATCTATTAGGTCGTGATTTTAAGTAACAGTTACCTATAATTTACATACAAAATAGAATTTAAATCTATTTTGTTAAGGATAAACTGTGTTTCACTAGAACATACTAAAACCAGATTGGATATTTGGACATCTATAATGTTTCTGACTCGTGAATCCTCTTCCCGTATCGTTTTTGAATCTAACAATGAATAAATCAAGGTGTTTAGAGTTATTTGTTACCAATTAAGACTTGAAGGTATAAAGAGATAGTTACGATTATGAACTTTACCTATAATGTGTTGTTCACTTATAAAACCGGATTTTAAATAAGGCTTTTGTTAAATAGCGTTCTATATTTCGCTGCGAAATCGAAACCCTAAGTCTGGATTGCAAAACTTTGCGCAGACTGTGCAATATTCTGATGAAAATGATTACTAATATTTTGCGACACCAAATTATTGACCATAGAGTCTATAAATTCGATTTAGATAAGAGATAATATCAGAGAAGTATTGGCTAAATGCATATTAAGAAACTTGGCAATATGATATTTTTTTTTAGCTAAATCAAAATAGAAAATTGTGTTAAATTCTTATATCACAGACCAATTGTGCTTACTTAAAATGCGCGATGTTTTTTGTTTAATAAATTTAAGCATGTCATTTACCAGTTATAAAAATATCAGAAGAGAAATGCACTACTGTCTCATCTTGGGAAGGTCAATCTTTTCTTATAATACGTCTTCGCAAATTAACCTTACTGCACCAGGATATTATAATATCGAGATATATAAAGTGATTGTAACAACCTTGCAGCGACATTCTTTAAATATTCAAGTGGTACAAAATTAATATCACTGTGAAGGCTGTAGAAAAATCTAGAATAGCACAACAAATTTTCGATATATGTATATATATATATATATACAAAGCAACCGTGGATGGTCCAAATCCAGGAGGTACTAGAGAAGGGACAAGTTAAAAGAACCATAAAAGTCTGCATGGTGAATGTCATTAAAGTGGTTGAAGAGGGAGAGATCTGTGGTCTCTGCCGTCACCTTTGGGATATAAGGCGTGATGATATAAATAAATAAATAAAAAATTCAACAAAAAAATGGCCGTGACGTTTCAATGATAAAAGCTTTTTGATACCTGTACAGAAATTTTTGTTAAATGAAAATAATTTTAGATTTATTTGTGTCGTTGTTTATGAAATTCCAATTTATCGTCTCAACTTTATTGAGGCACGATTGCCGTTGCTTTATACGTGTATTTATTTCCGTCAAAAGCCTTTCTCAGGACAAGATTATGAACATGTTACGCAAAGTGTTTATATAATAGTATCGAAATTTGTAAGCCAAGGTTATAACTCTTGAGTACTTATTAACTCCTGGTATCTTGTTAATTGAGCCAACAAGTCTTATATAAAAATAATTAATAAGAACCCCTTTTTTAGTAACTAACATTCAAATATTGATAAAAAAGCTTGTTTACACAATTGATATCATAAAACCACTATTCAGGTAAAGTTATTTAAACCTGAACTAAAACAAACCTAAAATTTAATTTAAAATTTATTTAAGATAAAAGAAATAAATTTTCTAAATTATATGAAAGTTACAAAGTTTACGCTCTCGAAGGTTCGATACGATTGTTTACTGCGATATTTGTTTAAGGTATTTTTACGAATAATTAAAATAATTATCCAGCTTAATGTTTTATAGATAAAATAATTTTTAAATATTAAATAATAATAAAAATTACATCTTTCAAGGACTATTGACCATATTGCCATATAATTTAATTCTTACCAGCAACAAATTGACGCAAGACAATAAATGACCTGAATGAAAAAACGGGTTCTATGACATACCGAAAAAAGTTACCAAACCGTTACGCAACCTCACGCTTGACCAGAGACTATTGCTAACGAATAAAAAAAATAACTGTCAAATAGAATACCATTTGAATTTGAAAACACTCACTCAGTTTAAATTTAATTTTAGATTTATTTATTATAACGCGGAATATACGTGCGACACGAGTGAACGTATATAAAAAACTGACTGGTGAATTGGATTGTGAAGTCTGTATTAGTTATGTCAGTCGTACAGTATTAGAAACAAACTAATGAGTTTATATCAAGCACAGAATAATATCAAATAAGTATAATACCATCAAATAGATACAATAATTAGACTTTATTTACGTACCTTATAGAAGATACAATCGATTAAGATATTCCTAATTAAATATTATATAATATTAAATTAGTATACGTTTTCATTTCAAAAAATGTGAGATAAAAACTCTTACCCGATTTATCGTGTCAGACTTTTCAGTTAAACAAGAAATAAGTAGGCACTCCAACTCCTGATTGAGAATTATGGGTATACATATCGTCATTAAAATTGCTAATTTTATAACAGTAGGAGCTTTTTTTTATAAAGCAATGTGCCTGAGGAATAGTCAAATTTTCTTCTTTCAGAAGTTATTCCAACCCTTCATGGCTGGTAATACAAAAATTTTCTACCAACTATTATGTTATTATTATTTATCCAAATTGAAGATGATGTAAAAAACCAAGCTTGGTTCACTTAACTTTTTACTTGTGATATGTAATAAAAACTATTTGCAAATTATACTTTGTTAGAATAATTTTTGATAATACTAACATCAAAAACAACAAACTACCTATCAATTTATTTTAGTTCCTATACTTAATTATTTGATATTTAAAAAAATTACTAATAAAAAATTATAGCAAGTGGAGACGTAATTAATTGATATTCTTAATTAAGTAGTATTACTGACAATCGGTCAAAGGATCAAATTATCATTTGCGTGTCTTATAATTTTATTAACAGGGAAATTTTATTAGATTAATATAATTAAGGATTATACTATTTGTTACAATTACTTCTATTATGTTCAGTAGTATTCACTAAAAATATAGTAAATTAAAATTTTGATGATATACATATTATGAATGATATATTGTTAAAAATAGCTTGATGTTGTAAATATTTATTTATTTCCATTTATTATCCATCTGGCCCTCTCAGATTATAAATCTCATGTATTTGCAGCTAAAATCAAAACAGCTCATAAATCAAATATGGAGTTTTTTCACAGTCGTTAAACCAACTTCAGAATATATCGAATGAATTTATTACATTACTTAATCTATAGCTTATTTTATCTATACTTTATTTTCCTTTTTAAAATCACACAGAAATGTTGTCATATTTAAGAGTTCTATCGATTTGTGCAGATGATCCCGATGATCATCTGACCACGTAGGAGACCCTTTTAAACAATTAAAATTATAATTTATTAAATTTTAATCATTATTGTCACCGTTTTTCATTGTCACCTTTTCCTTATTGTACTGTCTTTTACTCGTATATAACTTTTAGTTTTTAGTTTTGTTATTTTTAGTTATATCCATTGTACATGCATATCATTTTTAATAAGCGATAAGGCCATCCGTTGCATCCCTTATTTTTTTATTTATTATGTTATTTCATAAATGTAATGAATAAAATAAATCGATCTGAAGTCGATGAGAGCCGTAACATACTTGTTCTCGAAATTGAGTCGATTCTGGAGAAGGTTTCCGTGTGGGGTAGTAACAACCTTGTTAAGTTTAATCCTACAAAGACTCAGGTTTGTTCGTTTTCTGCCAAGAAAGATCCTTTTGTCGTGTCTCCTCAATTTGAAGGCGCTCTCCTTAGTTCGTCACACAGCCTCAGTATCCTTGGGGTTGGCATTTCGAAAGAAGTCCAATTTCGCAGTCATCTGGAAGAAAAAGCCAAACTGGATTCCAAAAAGCTGGGTGTTTTGGGCAGTATTTCACTGAGGTGCAACGTATGCAGCTCTACAAAGCTCAAGTACGACCTCATATGGAATACTGCTCGCATCTCTGGGCCGGTGCTCCCAAATACCAGCTTCTTCCTTTTGACCAAATTCAGCGAAGGGCTTGTCGAATTGTCAATCTCCAATGTCTTACTGATCGGCTTGATTCTCTATCGCTACGCAGAGACATTGCGTCTCTTTGCGTTTTTTACAAAGTTTATCACGGAGAGTGTTCGGAAGAATTGTTTGGGTTGATCCCTCCTGCCTCTTTTCAACACCGTACGAGCCGAACGACCTCTAAATTTCACCAGCATCATCTTGATGGTTGGAGGTCTTCCACGGTCCGCTTCACAAGGCATTTTCTTTTGCGAACTAGCGAACTGTGGAATCGGCTCCCGGGGGGGGTCTTCCCTCAGAGATACGACCTCCAAATTTTTAAAAAACGAGCCTACTCCTCCCTCAAAGGCCGGCAACGCACCCACTAAAAATGGGTGTCTATGGGCTGCGTGGACTGCCCTTTTTGGTCGTCCCGCAAGCTCGTTTGCCCCCCTATTATATAAAAATAAAAAAAAACAGGAATTAAACGAAAAACCTCACCTGATACGATAAGCTTGAAATACAACCTAGGGCCCTCACACTGCCAAAATATTAAGTTGAATATAGGAATTAGGAAATTAAGAAAATAATATAAGAATTGGTTTTGGAAATACCTTAGGGGGCAGCTGGTTCTACATAGTGGAGGTGCGCGGCAAAATGTGCCTTACTGTCAGTTGTGGAACGTCAAACGTCGAGTGGTGGAATTTCGTGTTCTACCTCGATGTCCGATGGTGAAACTTAGATGCATGTCCGGAACACTCCTGGTTAATTCGGTAGAAGATGCAGAGACATGCCGCAACTCTTCGCAACGCCAAGCGATCTAGCCGCTCTTAAAGTGTCTGGTCATCGACGGTTCGAATCGCTCTTCGTTGAATACAGTAGTAGGAGCTGATACTGGGGAGCTTCCGCCGTGAGGTGAGAATGGGAAGGATGGAAGAAAGAACGGCCCCACCTGGGCCGAGTTTGCGATTTGTAGAGTTGCAAAAATATGTTTGTAGTATAATATTTATGTGATTAATAAAGATAAAAACAAATGTTTCCCAACTTAACGTCGAATAATTCTGTAATTTATAAAAGAACCTACCAGCTATGAAACTTTCTATTATTGCAGTATAAATCTTCGTTAATTTGACTGTCATTTTGTCACAAGTTTTTCCAGTCGACAACAATCATTCAACTTTTTGGGCATTCGGGTTTATCAACGGTACTTGTTTGTAAAATTATGTTTTAATGATGATAAATTGTAAATTGGCATTTTAACATGCAATTTTCATAAATATGGGGTATGGACATAAAGACATATTGACTTGCATTATTTTCTTTAAATTACATAATACCATCGTTGCTATGTTTTTTGCTAATGTTAAAACACTTAACACTGATTGTTCAACTTTACAAAAGGTGGTCTTCACGCAATTGTGTGTACTTCATTCTTACACATGAAGAACGGGCATTAGGAAAAAATAAAAACACGCCATCTATATATACCGTCAGGCGTTATATATTTTTTAACGACCTCATTTTTCTGGCACTATGATCAAATAATTTTCTCTAGAAATCAATTTTCGAATTTAGTATATCTACTCTATTTCCTATATACGTAATTCTCTCTGGTTACACCAAACACTGAACAATAACTCTGACGTTTTAAAGGGATGTTTACTGTAGTTAAATTAATATATAGGGAATAATTCAACATTGTAATAATCATAACTTTATTTTATAAAAATACAAAGTAATTATAATTTTGGTTATTGGTAACTATTCATTATTTACATGATTTTCAAAGAAACACGATTATTTTTATTAAATTATTAAAAATAGGTAAAATATTACTGGAGAGCAGATAGATTTATTGCTATTAATCACAAATCGTAATTTAGTTAATTTATTATTAAATAAAAATGTGCCAAAGTTTATTTCTTTTTAAACACAAAATATTACAACGAATATATATATTTCAAATAAAATAAAAAATAATTAAAATAAGGAATACTAAAAAGAGTGGATGCATCTGAAAAATAGTACATTGAATGTTATATTATGTGTCATGTAGTCAAATAATTTAATTTATTATATTAAGTGAAATTTGAAATATATTATTTTTCGGAAGTGGTACACAGTCAACACAACTTCCTAGTCTTACATTACGTTACATTTAACTTACAGAAAATCTTTGGCACTATTGTTATATTAAAAATAATTGTACTTTTCAGTTTGCTACGATTTTCTGTAAGTTTCTATTAGTCTATTTTGATGCAGTTGTTAGTATATAATTTTGTCTGTTAGTTCGCGCCATCAACCGTCTTTTGTCGAAAATTGTGTTAATATTATGTGATCTGTAATATAAAAATAAATATTATATAAACATATAAAATAACATACATATACAAATGATATAGACGTCTTTAAATTAACAATAGATAAAAAAAACATATACTATCGGGCATTTGCTATTTTATATTATCAGGCGTTAAAAATTAACCTAGGCTTAAATTTATCTAAATGGTAATTCAAATGCGCCAAAAATATATTACAATCATTATCTCATTGATTATCATCTGGGAAATTGATGTTTTCTAAATTATACATTAAAACTAGTTTTGTTTTAACTTAAATTTCTAAATATTTTATGAAGTTTGCTCTAGACTTTGACGATTGATATTAAGGATATTCTATATTATGAATATTATTTTTAACGCAATTGTACTATATTATACGGCACTCAATATTGTTATACTACTTTTTTCCTGCGATAAAGTTGCCAGCTTCGTCTTTGTAGAGGTCCTCATTGATCGCGTAGAATGCTGGGGCATTGGGGCAATCCACCTGGATTAAAAGGTACATAAGTTTATTCAAGTTCTATCAAACACAATGATCACTAAATAACCTGAATAAGAGCTATATTATCACCAATGGGGTAATCACTATATCGCTTCTAAAGAGCTTCTTAATTGTATTGATTCAAAATCAGCTTCATTCATTAAAATATAAATTTTAAAAAGGCGCCAACAATAAAATGTTAATAAATAACTTACATTAAAGAACCAGTCACAAACTCTCGTTCTTTGGTTGAAGACTGTGCCGGCGTTGCAAAGGAACGAGTACTGAATGTTTCCACCAATGGTTGGGACGCACCAGTGCCATACCTGACGACATAAAGTATTAATACACATCAGAAAGACTTTTAAAAGTTAAGTTAAGTTAAGCTTTAGCACTTTAAAAACGCAAATATTTACGTTAAAGGATCTCACTTAATAAATGTAAATTTAAGAAGTGTTAAAGCGGAATAATTCAGAAAAAGGTGTTTGATTTGAAAAAAAGTAAATGTTATTTCAGAAAAATTTTCTTTATAGCTATATCAATAAACAATATTTTAAAATTACGTAAGTGCATGTAATGTGCATGTTAGACATATTAGTCATAAAAACTCCTCTTGCAACTTGACAACATTTTGGGTGGTAGGCGAGTTGCAGATGTGCTTTAAGTAGGAAAGAAGAGTGTTTATTACCAGTTCTTCTCTTACGTTCTACGCCCTTGATTTGAGAACTGGTAGTAAATGTAAAATTAGAAGCATTTAATGTATATTTCATTTTTGAAGTTCATAAGTGTATATTGTGTTACCTATATGAATAAATGATTTTTGACTTTGACTATACCTGGCACTGTGTTTCTGGATCAGCATAATATCCAGGTATTTTATCATCACAAGTGAATGCGAGGCCTTTGGGCACCTCCTCGAAGGCTGGGTAGTCTTCGCCGGGGACGTAACCGTCTAGAGACTGAAAAAATAAATACATACACAATTAAAGTTTTGATATTTTAGCATGTATCACTCCATCAAAAATGATTGGTGAAATGGATCAAAAATCTGTCTACTCTTCATGTATTGACTCCGTTATCATCTTAATTTGTCATTGAATTATAGTCATCATCTTTATCCACTTTCTTAATAACAAAATTTTCACTAACGATTACATTCACTGGCAATCTTATAGAACATCTTCTCAAGCTGTCCTATGCTTAATGCGAATGTATTCTTATTGGGCAACAATAGTTTATTTATAAAATGTAAGTGTTATGTAGAAATTATTGTCTAATACCGTATTTATGTCAAATGGAATGAACTAGCGTCCCACGGCACGGGATCCTACTGCACTTTCTTTCTTACTAAACATCCTTTTTATTATATATAATATAGTTTTTTCATTTGTTTTTTTATAAGCAAATTAACTAAATTATTAACGTAACTCAAAGTTAGCGTGGCATTCCGTAAAAACATTTGTTTAAGTTAGATCTACTGTCAATTAAAAACTGATGCAATGAAACCTGTATTTTAATTGATTTATTAGTTCTACTGTGTTAGCAGTAAGCTATTAAAAAGTAACCGAGAAATTCTCAGTCATTATTTAATTAAATTAATTATATATTCATTATAATGAAGCCATTTATAACTTGCATTTACTCAAGCCACTTAAAAAACAATTAAAACGCGATTCTATAGGAATTGATTTTGAAAATAAAAAATAGATTGAATTAAAAAAGCATGTTTGCGTAATATAATAACTAACATAGACACTCTCAATGCCAAAGGGCTCGCAAGTGCGTTGCCCGCCTTTTAAGAATTGGTACGCTCTGTTCTTGAAGGACCCTAAGTCGTATTGTAAATATTTCAGTAGGCACCTGGTTCCACATAGTGGTGGTTAAAAAACGCTCAATTGTGGAACATCGAGGTGATACCGATGGAATTTCGTATTTATCCTCGACTTCCGATGATGAGACTCAGCTGCAGCTGCAACTCCTCTGATCACTCTCCATGGTAAATGCGGTAGCAGATGCTGTGAGACCCCACATCTCTTCGCAATGCCAAGGGATCAAGCCGTACGGAAAGTGACTGTTCGTTGACGATTCGAACCGCTCTTCCTTGAATACGGTCAAGTGGAAGGAGCTGGTACTGGGGGGTACTACTTGCTACTCATTGATATAATAACTTATTAAATCAATGAGTAAAAGGTTCGAGCCCTGGTTGTATGCAATACTGGCTTAAACGTAAAGGATAGGTCGTTGTAGAGACCAAAGTGTCAAAGATACGCTGTGTGTTAGGCAAAAAAGGACTTTTGCAACTAGAAATACTTACAGCTATAGATAAATCAATGAAGTATAACAACATTGCTATAATTCCAACGGAACCCAAGTGAAGTCTGCTCCAAGATGCTTTCATTTTGACGGACTTTCAAGTATTCTGAAAAGAAAATAAATCATTTGAGTCTTTTTATTAGTGTACATCAATAATTTTGACTAATTTATAAAGTAAAAGAAAATTGATTCATTTCAGCAAGCTTTATAAAAAAATTGTAGTGGATGTCGATTAAGAACCCTCACTTTATAGCGAACGATTGCCAAAACTAATTGACAATAAATAATATTATATACTTAGGACGTGTCTTAAATACTGGACTAAATATGCAACTAACCAAATGATTTATTAAAAATATGTTTACGTATGGACGTATGGATTTTAGTAAAATTTTACCAATATTTATTTATTCGTTTGTGTATAAACATATTTAATTTTGTTAAGAGTTCTTTTACTTTTTTATTTATAAGATATTAACTTCTCGTCAAGAATAACACGTTACACGGACACGTCAAAGAGAATTAACCCAATCAATGTCCATGAGAAAATAATAAAAAATGTTGTAATTGTGGCAATTTTAATTACATTATGGGACAATGCTATTGTCGGCTTAACAATTGTAACAATTGTTGTGATTTCGAGGTTTTGTTACATTATGCAAAATCGCATTTAAATCGTTTAATTTATTGCTTTAGACTTTAATTACTTGTTCCGTGGTTTAGTATAAATTCATCTAACATTAAGAAATCATTTTAAATGGTTAAAACCCCGAGAAGATTCATTGTAATCACTTGAGTGTTAATCTATGAAAGCAATAAAATATAATTTTACGTAATTTATGTAAAATGATATGTTTATACGGACGTATTACAAATATTTTTATCTTGAATTTAAATATAGCTTTTAGGTCCACACATTAATTAAAAAAAAATAGATATATTATAATAATATTTCAAATCGCATCACTATCGCAATAATCATTTGATTGTTTTTAGTAATGTATTTTTTTTATAAAAAGGTTAAAAGTGGGATAATGGAGCCTTCCTAAGTCGTATTAAAATCGGTTCAGTGAGAATGTATATTGTAATCCGCTAAACGCAATGGCTCATGTCAAAACAGCGGAACCTTGTAATTGTGATCGTATCATCTTTCACACGGTGTGTCCTCACTTTTATTATCTAGTAAAAAATATACACTAGAATAGTTAAATGGGTTAAAATAATATATACTTTAATTATACGTTTAGTTTGGTATGTGAAGTTTGCATCGTAAAGAGTTTTCATATTTTTTATTTAAGACATATTCTGGTAGACGATATTACATATTTTTTAATGCGTTACGCTAAATGTCAAAGTCTCAAATTAAAAACCACAAACAACTTCCAACTTTAGTTTAGTTCCCTTTGGAGTTAAGACTCTTGGGCCGTGGGGTGGAAGTGCACAGAGTAGATAGTAGATAGATCTTTCTCAACGAATAAGTATCGCAATACAGCTAGGAAATTCCAGCATTAAAGGTACACTGCCACAGGGACCGACCTTTTTAATTTGTTATAATTTTCTATTTCTCCATTTTTTTATTATTATTAATATGTAGGTTAAGAATATATAGTAAATTCTGAAGCTGTCTTATATGAAAGGGGTGCTGCCCCCTATTAACTACTGAGGCCCGGGGCTCGGGTCGTCAAGGAGGCTTCTTAGGAAAGCAAATACTGATAGTTGTTTCTTCTGATATCTGAGGAAATTGTTTGCTGTTTGCTTTAAGGGCAATATCCGGAACTTATACCGCGGGCTTGGTTTAAATATCTACTTACGAGTTTCAATTTCACTATGAAAAAAGAACGGCTTTTAAATATTGATAGGAGAAGAGGGGATTTGGCTAGGATAAATAAGGAAGATGATCAGAAGCCTACTGGAGGTTTCGAGTAAATCTTACATATACAAAAACAGAGAACAGTTTTTAATATCTTTTTCACCACCTCAAAATAATATCGCCTTAGGACTTCTTACATGTCTTAATACTTTATTACGTTTGCTATTATTTGTAATAGATTTTTAATTTTGTTAAGGGGAAAAAAATTTACAAGCCCAATCGCCACGAGTTACATTCTCTTAGGTCTTGTCACTTGTTCAGTCGCACTTGTAATTGTATATTTGCCAATATTTATTTTTATTATGCCCTCAATATTATTTCGTGACTGTATAGTCCGTTCCTTTTGTCCCATGATTCCTGCGACTGACAATTGTGTGCCTTTTTTCGAAATTAAGTTTGAGCCACGGCATCGAGGCAATGCCTAATATTTATTGTTTATAGAAATGGTGTATCAATTGTCACCGAACCCTTCTTTCATCACAATACACCTAGACTTAGAATAATAGTTCAATTTAAGGTCTGCCATTATTTCAAATTCAATGAACTTCGTGCGACATGATTTAACATAATTCGTTTTAAACCTGTAATTTCTTTGTTTAATTATTTTAATTATGGTGCACTAGATGCAAAACATTGCGGTTAACCGACTTTACCAAAAGTACTTTAATAATTTACGCGAACATTTTTTTACTGTGAAATCTCGAATCGCAATTCAAATAACAAATAAGAATAGATATTATTGTCTTAACGCCGGTAACAAATAAATAAAACACTACTAACTATTACACAATAAAAACGTTATCAAATATAAGACGAAGTCTCATTCAACATAATTAATGAAGAACGCACAAGAAACGGTTAATTTGTAATCGTAGACAGACATGTGTTACGTGTACAATAGTTAATTTCCGTTATAATGCCATTCTCTTAAAGCGTCAAACTAAAATGAAATGATGTATATCATTAATCAAAGCTAATTATATGTTTTCTATGAGTAACGATATACTATCATAAGTGTTTGAAGTGAGCATCCCCCCGGACCATCGCGCGGTCAAGTGCAGTCCGGGTGTTCCAACACGAGTCGTCAACATCAACAAGTATTAAGATATTGAAAGCAAGGTAGATAATTGCGTTGGTATCAATTTTTATATTTTGGGTTCGAACCCTGGATGTGGGTTCGAACCCAAAATGTGCGGACGAACTGTCACTGTTCCCCGCTACAAAAAGCCAAATTAATATAATTTAAACATTTAAATTCAATGAAATGTGGTTCTTATTTTGTATATGAAACCCAATATTGTAATGATAGACTGTATGTCTGATTATTAGCAATTGTCTACACCGCAAGCCGCAACTCGCAAGTTACAAGTAAATTAAGATTTGGGTTATTGTTATTTTTAGCATTGATTTCAAATATATTCATAAAATTTTATTATATTCAAAATTTCGAGGTCAATATAATGAGAGGCACATTTTTGAATCTGCTGTTAGTTCAACTGGAACGTTAAAAACAGGTAAGGTTTAAATAATAATTATTATTAATCTATGGTTAAAATGATATGAAATGTAATTTGGCCAAGCATAATTCATTCTTATTGCTATATGAAGTTGCAATAAGTACCCATAACACAAGCTTCACCAGCTTAGCATGGGACTCGGTCAATTGGTGTGAATTGTATTTAAAAAAAAAAAAAACAAAAAAAATGTGTTTGTTTCCGATTAAGGAGATATTGGTAGATAAGCCAAGCCTTTATGCCCACGAGAATGTAAGTGCGTGCTCTAGGATCTAGAGTGCTAAATGCACTGTTAGAAAAAATACCATTGAAGCCCAGGGTAGAGAATCACAAACTCAAGCCAAGCCTAGGCCAGCTTCATTCACTAAAAAGTTATCAATAATACTAATATCGCAATAGAGCGAATAATTTTTTTAAATTTGTTATAATTCATTAAATTTATCAATTTGTAATAATTATTATTTATTTATTTTATTTATTTACACTTCGTTGAAAATAAAAGAAACACAATACATAAAAATTATAACGGATGCAACGGGCGGCCTTATCGCTAATCAGCGATCTCTTCCAGGCAATTACTACGTAGGCTGAGAATATTGTAAAAACTGTATGTTTGTGTGTAAGAAATAAATTTGGTAATATATATTTATAAGCACTTAATTTGGGTTACACCCAACCATTTTCAATTTAATTATATGTTTTCTAAATGGAGTAAGAAATCATTAACTCTTACTGAAGGACATCAAGTACACTTGTTAATAATAATATAATCTAAAATGGAACAGACAAAATGCACGCAAATATCATTTAACGAGTGTTATATCACGTCATTTGAATACAACAGTAGGTTTAGGATACTTCCCCAACAAAAGGAAGTTATTTAAGTTCCAAAATGGCTCTAGCGTTTTATTGTATAACTTACAAATATTGTTTAAATATAGAAATTATGTAAGTACGTACGTAAGAACTTGGGCAGATATATTATATGTGTAATAATGTATTAATAATAATGATTATCCGTTGACTTATATAATAAATAAAATATAATTAAGTGGAAAAGAACACCATAGTACTTATATACTGTGTAGGGAATAATGCTTGCTTCTAATCAGATTAGGGTACAAAACCGCCTCTATCGGAGAAGACGTGGACCATTACTTCGCACTTCGCTCACTATGGTGACCTTCTGACCTGTCCTTCAGGCGATTGACCAAACTGCGACAAGCCGAAAAAAAATGCTTGCTTCTTCTAAAGATTTAAGTTAGCCGTTAGGAAAATTAATATAAAACCAGAGCACCATCTGGACACAGCATGGCCTATACCATTATTTAACTCCTCGGGAAGAAGCTTGCGATATTACCCACGATCTGCTTAAGTTTAGAATAAAAAGTGACTTACTTTAACCAACCATCTATTTAAACTTTTTTATTGCACATTAAATATTTATTAGATAAATTGTCAATTTCATAGAATGAGTTCAAAGTTACTATCACACCTTTACCTTGCACAGGTAAAGGAGGAAAATATATAACTAATATTTATACTTATAATCAATTATTTATTTATAATATCAATGAAAGAATATACTTATAATATTCAATTATTTATATATAATATAAATAAAGGATTATAAGTTTCTAAATTATCTTACACGAATGAAGATAAAAAAAATATTGGAATTGTTTTTTTAGAATATTATATATGATTTATATTTTTTTGTAATTAGGAAACGTTCTTGCACTACTCACCTAGGTATATCCAAAATATCGACACACACTCACAGTATAACGACTCGCTAGCGACTGAATTCGTTTGCAACGCCGTTACATATTTTATAATCATGCATTGCCTAGTGAGGATAAGACCTTTTTAACTCTAAAATGTAAGTGTAGATATAATACTAAGATAAGATATTTGTTACAATTAAAAATTTACTTAAATAATAACTAAATCTGCGTTTTTTAAGTATCCACGAATATGTTTTGACAATTTTTTTAAAGTATTTGCCGACATTAGAAATGGGTGGCCATGGGCTGCGATGACCGCCCTTTTTGGGCGTCCCGTAGGATCTTTTGCCCTCCTATAATAATAAAAAATAGTCACGAGTCAGTGACCAGTGACATAATATACAGTCTATATTCATTAGAAAAGCAGTCGAACTTTGACCAGTGAATTCAAAACATTCACTTTATGGTTTACAAGTGCGTCAAATTTCATTATAATTACAGCTACAAAGTATGTCAAGTATTTTTATAAGGTAGAACCTATAGGGGATGGTTTGTCAACGCAGCATGGAAAGAAGCATGCTCAATATAAGACTACCGCTTCACAGCAGCTTCAAAAATAAGAAAAAGAACAAACGTCAGTGATGTGCTACAAAAAATAAGAAAGCGTAAATGGAACTATACTGGACATATAATGAGGACTAACAAAGAAAAATGGACTAAGGATACAGTGGTATCAGAGGTCAAATTAAAAGATGGGTGGACGATCTACCAAAAGGATGGAGAAGGTCTGCCAAGGATAGAGAGACGTGGAAACGATTGGGGGAAGGCCTATGTCGACAGATAACCTGACCAAAGTGGTTGCTTATAAATTATTATTTTCGCTATGTAAATTAGATTTAAGAAAACTACTGTTTATTAAAAAAGCATGTAAGTTAAAAAGGTATTTTATTATTATTATAGGGGGCCCTTAAAACAGCTGTAAAATCTTTGCAACTTTCAAGAGCCAAGACAAGAATTTTTTTTTAAATCTAAATTATGTTTAATAACACTCAGTTATAAAATAAATAAATGTCTTATCCACATTACACTTACTTTGATCCCACGCTCAAGATTTGATCGCGCTAGTTTAGAATTCAGCCGATTTGTAAATAAACATATAATTATTACAAAAATTCGTACCTTTCACGACCTTATATTTTGTGAATTTTTCTATTGTTTATAGCAACTTGTTTTGTGTAACTGTTTAGAATTGGAATATATTATGAAGTGCGTACTTTCCATCTTGCTTTGTGAAGGATTTCTTCTCGTCAGTCAGGTTACAATACTGTCACCCTATTCAAAGAGGAATAGCTAAACTTGCTAGGCTTCATTCAGCGAACTTATTTGCGACTAAAGCAAAATAGTTTCATTACATTTCTAACTTACGTAGTACAGGATTTATAACACATTGGCAAATTTTTAAGCATAAACCTTGACTTGGAAGCTTCGAATTTAAATGCCTTTTATTATTTTAATCCTTTACAATCGTATAAAAGGATGGTTAGCTTAAAAATGCATACACATTTAACAACATATGTATAGATTATACGAACTTTGAGAGAATAAAAAACGTCATTTAAAAAACTTTACTAGTCTAAATAAAAAGCAAGTCTTTAAAGATTGTGGCTCATTTTTATACCTACATATATTTTTATATATACCACCTGAAATCAAAAAATTCCCAAGAACTACGAGAATGCTAAAAAAAATTGCACTCTTCTCGCAGACGTTATATCGCACAGAAACCTGGCCTTATATTATTTTAATAATCACTTGGTTATTTTCCTTAGCTGAAAATTATCCAAATATTTGAAGTTAATTTATAAAACCTAAGTGAGTGATATTGCAGATCTGAAATAATGCATTATATTGTCAAAATAAAGAGTCAAATCTTAATTATTTAAAAGCTATGCTTTTAAACATTTAAAATGAATATTCAAGATATTTTAATGTAAAGGTCAAACCCATCTTGAAATTTGGAAATCTTAAAATACTCGTGACAGGAATGTTCTTGGCCAAAGGATTGTGTGAGAGCAGATGTCCTTTGTTTTTTACTTTCAGACCCGATTATGTATATACAAGTACATATAATAATACTGATACAGTTTATTTACACATCGCCATCTACCGGAGTAATCTTTAAATTCTAGAATACGTTTTTATTTTCCACTAAAAGCTAAACTCCCTTCGCGTTAATTCCAGCCAAATTCTGTGCCAAGACAATTTTAGGAAACCGACCCCTTCAGACAAAGACATTCACGAGGGTGAATTCGATCTTACGATTAAATTGTCTGAAAAATAAAGGTAACTTAAAACAAAAACAAACTTAACTATGAATTACTGATATATAGAAATATACACTACAAAGTAGAAATTAATAAACAGATTCAAACATACATATAGTATAAACAAAGATGATAAAGGTAAACGTAATGTTAGGAAGGCTGTAAGGGATTTTTTTAACGATAATATAACCGTTGTCAATTTCTTTGTTAAAAAACTTTTATCATTCACTGCTTTGTTTTTTCTGTAGGCGCGTCTTTTTCAGAAACCTACAGACGTTTCTGAAACAATGAATCATAATTAATATAAAAAAAAATATCTTATCTTTATTATTTATATACTTTTTATTATTAATATTATTACTAATTATAATGTAGTACCATAATGTGGTATAAGCCTTGTATTTTATTCATTAAACAAATCAAATTATCTACACGGTGAAGAGCAAGTAAAATATATTTCAATTTGAATTAGAAGAAGGTTATTTTAGTTAAGAGCTTTTTTGTTATATATATGTCGCAGCCGTTAATTAGCCGTTCAATTAACAGTCTAGCCGTTTAACTAAACGGCGCCGTTTAACTAGCGGCCTCAAAGATGTTCAGCCAGTTTATTAAACAGCTAGGCATAGTACTTGGATCGATGACGTTTAATTACTTGCCTATGCAAGTAATTACTATCTAAGTAAGTATTTTAATTTTAAACGAAATATTTTTTATGCCATATGTTAATATTTTTTATTTCTGCCAAATAATGACTCTATCATACGAATGGCCTAAACATTAGTCAGCCAGATTATTAAATGTTGTAACAAACGATACGGCTGAACGTCTTTCAGGCCGTTTAGTTAAAAGGCTAGGCTGTTAATTGAACGGCTAATTAAGCAAGCTTGGCTGCGACATTATATTAAACAGTAAAAAATTACTAAATTTAAAATGACGTAATAATTTGCTCGATTTTGCACAATATCGGATCGATATAGTGCGTCATTTAAGAACAAAAATGAATTTCGTTGTAGTGCCTAGTCCAATTCTTTCAATAGTCGTAGCTCTGATCAATCGCTATTGATGTTACCGCGTACAGTATGATTTGATATTTATAACTTTTTTGGTATTAAATTAAAAAAAAATCTCTTTAGCTTAATATCTTTTACGAAAGTACTTAAATGATGAATACTCTGAAAGAAGAGTTTCCTGTAAAGGTTTAAGCGCTACCGGACGTTATCAAACATGTTTTCAGTAAAATAGTTGCATTATCAAAAACAATAGTAATCAGTACCAAGGTCAAACAATCTCCGAGCCGGTTCCCACACTCATTTGACCAGGCTCCTCTGCAATTTGATCATGCTGTAACGAAGTCATCTTGATACTATTCAAGTAAACATCTTACGTAGCACCAAAGGTTTAGACAATCTTTTAATATCACACTGTGTCAAACTAGATAGTTGGAAAAGCTTAGGCTTAGTCGTTAGTTTTTCTTTGAAACCAAGTAAATAATACTTATTTTATTTTATATAAATTAATATTTTATAATAATAATATTTAGGAATGGATATTTCTCTTCTTCTTCGTAGTCATCATTACTGAGGGTCGCGCCTGTCTTGAAAATCCCTAACCGATACATGGACTTGCTGCCCTCAGCTTCTCTCAAGGCATTAGGGATGTTGAAACTTATAATTGTCTTAATCCAACATTGACTTCTCCTACCAATACTGCTGCCTACCATTACCAGTTTCTTGAGACTATTTGGTTCCTGGCAACATGTCCAAAGAAGCCCAGCACCCGTTTGTAAATGATAGTATACAGTCTTGTGACTGTACAGTACTTGGTTAAGAATGGGCAGTCCATGGTGTTTGCAACATTCTCCTCCAACACCAGATCTCTCTGGAATGCCTGTATTTTTTTGGTACGTTGCACGAATTTACCAGAACTCGTTTTGCCATATTCTAGTCAGTTTGATTAACGCTACTGTAGCCATTTGTGTTTGCCTACCGATTATCCCGTGACTAAGATTTACGCGATGATTATTGTTATGTATTGGCAAGTTTTACCTCATTCATCTAATTAATTTTGTTATAAATAGAATTGTTTTAGGTATGCATATATACTATGTAATCTGAATTAGGCAAGACTCACTAATTGCCAGACTTATTATCATCATTCACCAATGTCATAGATTTGATTACAACCTCTTCACTATATAAGCAGAACAGACACATACATGTGGCGTACACTGCCGATATAAAAATATTTGGCAATACAAGTATTAAATCGTTCAATCGCAGTATATCGTTATTACGATTAAGTTACGTCAACCGCGGTCGCAATACGATAGTTTCTCAAACATAATATTAACTGATCTCTTACATTTATTAACCTCAGTTGTTTATGAAAGCAGTTATTATAGTGATTCCTTATGGTTATTAGGCCTAGGGAAACACGTGGCATTTTAAAAGATTGATTGAAAAATTGACACCAAACATCGTGACAAAATATCAAACATTATTGCCATTAAAACAACTATAGAATACTTCGTTTTTAAGAGTAATTAAACTGTTAGAGATCTGGTGTTCCATATAGTGGTGAACTTATTGTTTTTATCGCATTTTAACCTAAAACATTGTTTTGATGTAAAGATAAAAAATTAAAAAAAATTGTCAAAAGAAATATTATTATAATTATTATACCTCATTGATTGCGCCCGTTTATAATTTTAATCCCAGAGGCAACTGCTGGTCAACAGAAATTATTCATTATAATTAAAAGCTGAAAAGTTAAGTTTATGAGTTTACATAATACCAAATTATGTTTTATTGGTGTGTTAAATACTCAAAAAAGCTGTTACTATAATATAATAGAATCACATAATTCCAGTACATAACTGCCTGACTACTTAATTGATACCTATTACTGATCTATTGTTTAATCCACGCGCTAACAATTATCAGATAACCATAATTGCGTTACGACCTCAATATCTACCGCAAAGTTTATATTATGGTATTAACTTGATACCTGAACTTTGTATAACATCCCCATGGCGGATGATCAAGTACAGATTTACGAGTTACGTTCTTTTCAAACACAGCCAACTTCTCATCTTAGGACGAAGTTGATTCTGCTTAAAACCCAAATAGTTTTAATTGGGCTCATATGATATTCCTTTCCATGATAGACCTCATCTTTTGTACTAGTAGACCAATTACCCAATGTAACAAAATATTATATGTATTTTACCTTTAATGGTTCTCTATTTTCCTTTACAAACTATTTTACACAGTATTTTGAACTATTATACCTCACCAATCTCCGTTATTTACATTTATTAGTAACGCAGAGTACTAAAAGACATTTATTCCATGGCTTTTCGAAAAATGTAAAGTTAAGTACAATTGAAATTATTGAAACTTTTTGCGCCTTACAATATTTCTGAGCAATATTATTCTGATGTCACATTGCCGCTGCAGTTTAGTAGGCAACATTTTTATTATTTTTAAATATGAAAATATCATTATTGATAAATTTAAATAAAAATAAAAATTTAAATAAAATTAAAATAGAAATGTTCTTTTGTAGATAGTTAATGTTATAAGTTCGTTGTTTTTCGAATTACCCTTATGCATTTCGAACCATAAACTAGAAAGATGACGTAACTAATTTAGGAATACTCGAAATTAATAAATGGACCTCTCATTAATCCCCTATTAACCTATGAATCCTTACATACGTCGGGCATCGAACCCGCGATCAGTGGAGCATGGGTCGAGTGACATGAACCGTGTGTAGTCGGTTAAGCGGGGTTTTGTGTGCACTACCGGTGTAATTCTGAACTGAACGTTGCTCTACTACATACTCATCCATAGGCAAGCGTTTCTAGGCTCAGGATAAAAAAATAATATATATATATAAATATTATATACGTATATATCTAAGGTAAAAAAATTATTTAACAAATTTGAAATACATATATAGGTATGTCACTAATTTACAAGCGAATATTATTAAAATTAATGGGTATTTTCTTATAAATAACTAAGTACACGGCTGAGGTCACATATATAAATAGTACACTTTTCTCATATTTCCATTTTTGATTTCGAATACGGATTTAACAAGTTACACAGTTTCAACAATAAATCGATTGGCAGAGCAACATTATTCGTGACACATTAAACGCTATCGACGTATGTATACATACAACAGGTGGGCACGCACACAGGTGCATATGTATACATGGTGTTTTTTTTAATATAATGGTACTATAAACGTAAAACACTAAATTATCGATAAACAATTTTTTTTTTGTAAATCAGTGTCAATTTTATTTTTTTGCTTTTACTAATAATAGTTAATAATAACTCTTTATGGAACTTTTATAAATAACACACTTTGTAACTTTTTGGTCTACCTCATGCCGGCTGCCATATTACCAATACCAAATTATTTACGAACATACACATTTCAAGAGCGCACAGGATTCAAACTAACGACCGCTCGATAATTGTACGCTTATTAAGTCTAACACTGCTCTAAGTGATTGGTACTTCGGTACCCACATTGAAGTATCAAGGAGACATAATATCTGAAATAAAATAAATTTATACTAAACTATTAAACACAAGTAACTTTATTTATATAGCTAACCAAGTACACTGATGAACGTCAAATGAAAAGTTTTTAAATTGATTCTAAATTTAAATTTAATACCAGCTCGCAAGTTCGCGTAGAGCGGGAAAGATGAGCTGGCAAGAATCTCTCTGCCAATCTTTTTCATCACCAAGGTTTGAGTCATACAAATTGTTTCTAAGGCAGAGCAGCGATAAATATTTGAAGTGGAGCAAATCACCTAAGGATTAGGACCATTTAAATAATCGTCAAATTTATAAAACGCTATATTGAATTATATACATTTAACGAGAGTTTTGAATTTATTCAGTGATAATTGTCTGATTTCGCTTGGGAGTTTGTTGTAAAACGAATACAATTTCCATATATGGAGTGGTTTATGTTAGTGGTTCTGGTAATATTAACATCAGCCTGTATGTTCTTATCACATCACCTTAGTCAAGGTTTATAACAATTTTTTGAACACACATTTAACCGCCTTATTGCAGTTGAATAAAGTCTAAACTCCTAGAACTAAAAAACTTCATATGTGATATGCGAATGTAATAACCAATTTAGCTTGAGCTTCCTCGTCGCCCTCATCGACGTGAAAATGTATGATAGAAAGGGAAAATGCATTATAACTTGCAGTTCAATAAAATATGGTGGTCACATTACGATTTTGAATTTAGTTCGTATTCACAATAGTGTTTCGACGCGGCGCGTGGCGGACGCGGCCATTTTGTGGTTTAATTTTTTTTACGTCTCGAAGGTTTTAGTGTTGTGATATATTGGTTTTTTCTTATGGTAAGTTATGTAACTGTTAATTGTATTACTAACGTAGATTTAACTAAATGGATTTTTAATTATGATAAATACATTCGTGTATTATGTAAGTAATCTTTAAAACTCGTACAAGCCTATACCCTCGGTGTTTCTATATTTTAACTGTTATAATATTTAAGAATGTTTTTTTTTCAATGACTTGATTAATTGATTTATAGAATAATGTTAAAAACTTGTAGACAAAGAACTTTATTATAACAATTCAATTCCTCAATCGCTCTACAAAAATTCACTGATAAAGGAAGTCCTTACTTTCTTTTAATTACGTATCGTGTCTATTTTTGGGTAATCCTGGACCTTCGCGAGTTGACTTAATAAATGCATGACTCACTTGGCTAACAGTTCTACTGTCTATATCTTAATTGAATCCTAACATAACTGATAACATTTATATCGTTATTTAATGAACATTTATTAAGTTGTTCGTTGTCGTGTTAATTTTGTATTCCTTTCTGTATGTCTAAACACAAGGATTTATTTACTGCAAGCTAGGTGAACATCCAATGTTTAGCAGTTATCAAATAAACGTTTAATTGTTGATAGCGAATGATAAAGGCTAAGATGTCTTAGCAGTTAGCAAACGCAACTTATCTTGGATTTAATCGTATGTGTTGAGTTGAGATTTAATGTTTCTATATTTATTGAACAGAGTTCTAATTAACAATAAGAATAAAATAGAAGGGGTGAATTACTTTGTAAATACATACGCTGTTCGTTATGGTGTGTCAAACATTATCGCTCAAATGACTTTGAACAATGAACAATTCTGACATTCAAATTATAGGAAATCACCGGAAAATTCCAAAAATAACATATGTCCAAATGAATCATTGTACTGCACTTGCGAATTTTCAAAGATATAAATAATTTTTCTTTATTAATTGTTCATGTATATATTTAGTTTAAATTGAAATAAAATTATTCAGTACCTCAGATAATGAATATAAATTTTCATATATTTCTCGGCTCCTTTTATAATTTTAAATAATAGTTGTGTACTGGCATTTACAGTCTTATAAACAACTATTATTTATTTTATTTGCTCTTTCAAACTCTTTCTCTGGTCATAAATATAACAAATTAAGCGATGCGCTGAATTTGGGGATTTCTGAAAAGTACCACAGTGAGATGCATAAGCTTTTTTCTAAGAGTCGTGATTTTAAGCAGTGCCCCTTAACTACAGATGGGATTGCGGTGCGGTGGTGTTAAATATAACCCCAAAATCCTGGAAGGCAAAATCTTTGTTTCGAAAGCACCACGTTTGTTAAAACAATTAAGGACTAAAATGTTTTAAACGCATAAAATAGGAATGTAGTCATCGGTTGATAGCCTTATCATGTTTTTGATAAGCTATTATCACGATAATAACTATTTTTATTCTGTTTCATCAGAAGAAAGGATTACCAACTTTGCAATGAATATTACATAGAACATGGCTCTTCCATTCTGGCGATCACTTTCTTTTATTTCGTTAAATTTAACTAGTATAAAGTATATTTTACAAATTTTTGTCTGGTGAAAATAAGTTGTATGTCAGGTAAAAAATACGAATTTCTTGAAATGCTGCGTAAAGGTTCACTGTCACAGGGTCCAAACTTTTCAAATTCGATTTAGGTTTCTATTTATACATTACTATTTATTATACCTAAAGGTTAAGAATATTGTAAATACTTTATTATTTCTTGAATCTATCAACTAAGCAATTACGTGGTACATAATAGTGCAATTCAAATCGGCGTATGCTAAAGTTGTTTTTCTTATCTCTTTTACAATAATAATTTCCGTAGCGACGGATAGAAAACTATTGTTTAAAAGATTGATATGAAATGCACTTTAAGTAACGAAGGGTTATAGGACAGATTAAAGATGTCCTGTTTTAATTTAAATAAATACATATATTCTTCATTATACATTTTATTGCATTCATTCCAAATAAAGTATTTAAAATGATATTAAATAAACTGCAAATTCACATTCAAGGTGTTTATATCTTATCAGTTCGTACATTGCTTACCAACTTTGCGAATTATGCAAACAGTTATAGATCTATTATAATATATTATGGAAAATACCCGTGTTTCCCGACTATGGGTTTGTCTCAAAATAATAATATAGATTGTATCCAGGGCCGCGTCGCTCCTGTGTGCGAAGTGCGCCAATACAATAAGGGCTCCGCCACCGAAATAATTTTTGTTACACTTACACAACAATATATTCTTTGTAGTGGAGTATCGATAAGTAAGTAGGTACAATAGGCGCAAATTTAAATAACAAAACATTATGTAAAACTGGAAAACATTTGATTCACAAAAGCAAATTTTTGTGTGTAATGTTTAACATTAGAAAATGTGAAATTTCTCACGGTATAAACGATTTCTAGATTACATTGAGATAAATATTTATTCTATAAGTTAAATTACACTTCATTACTCTTACGAATCTTTTTGAAACCTCTCAAAACGAAGGGTCGTAAAATACACCTGTTATAACGGTTTTTACATCTGTTCTTGACCCTATTTTAGAGCCTGCTGCGCTTGCCCATTATTTAGGCACCACAGTAAATAATATGAAATATATGTTATTGTTTATATCACTGATTTTTTCCAACAACTTATAGTAAAAAATATTTTCAAAACGATTATTCGGGTAATTCTCGACCTTGTGTACTATATAATACTATATATTGATACAATTTTAAAATAACGACGTTACCGTTGTGCAATCAAATTGTAAATAAAATATAAATAAAATCATGAATATTAAATTAGTAATATTTGTGTTCCTATAGTTACGACTCCAGTTTCATGTCATTGAAATCCCGGTTATACAATTAATGACTCTGTCTTTGTGCGCACTTTCGTATACGTTGAAAACTATCGTGGGGAAACTGGATTGTCTAAAAGCGTCTACACACGGCCCTAAAATCAGTGGCGATATCAGGACAATGGTGGTAAACATGAAATCGGCCCGTAGTTCCAATCGGCAGTAGCAGTAGGGTTGATAATAAAATAAGGCTACAATTTGTCTACACATGAGGCGATCTAGGGTGCTCTCCACCACTTCCCCAATGATTTTTAGGGCCGTGTGTAGACGCTTTTAGACCCAAAAACACACCAAGCACACAAGACTTATCTGCTTTCTGCAGAAATTATATCATATTTACATATGAAAGGCTTTACTGAATTACTACGTTAAAAAGAGTCGTTTAACTCTACCATGAAGTGCGCAGGTGGCAAATGTAATCACTGATGCAAGACATAGGGGTGACCCATAACGTACTGTAACGTGGGAAGGTGACATTAACTGCCCTTTTAATAAGATAATCATTTTATATTTTATATTTTATATTATTGGACCACCAATTTAGTTCTTACACAAAAAAAATAGATAAAGACAATCTCTGTATGACAATCTTAATTCGATTTTCGATAAAATTTATGATAACTTCTTTTTCAGATGATTGCTAAGAGTTGACTAAACCGTAGGATGAAAATGGCAGACCCAGAAGGACCCGTCACTGTCGGTGATTTACCTATTACTTTTCAAGTGAGACTTTCTGTTGTTTAAATATATTATGTATAATGTATATGTTAGATTATCTGTAATGTCTATTTGTTATCTGTGAAAAATGTTTATGGCACCTTTAAACTGTCAGTTATAGCGGGCTTATGAAAAAAATGTCTAACTTAAATTACAAAAATAAAGCGCGTATGCTCCATATCTTCTATTAATGGAAGTTAACTCCTTTTTGTACTATAAGCCTTAAATAACTATTGAATATTTTGTCCTTATCGCTCTCATGGTCGAATCAAATGCGATCAAATATTTTTTAAAAAATTGAGGCTTAATTGTACTGAGGTTTCTGTTATGTAAAGTAAGTTTAAGAAATTAAATATTATGAACTTATCTAAGCGTACGACCAACCAGGTTCCAGAAGATAAACCACTCTTTATATGGAAATTATATTCGATTTGTAACAAACTCCCAAACGAAATTAGAGAGTTATCATATAATAAATTCAAAACTCTAGTTAAACGTAAATTAATAAATGAAGCTTTTATAAATTTGACGATTATTAATGATCCTACTCCTTGGGATTGATTTGCTCCAGTTCAATAGTGGTAGTAAATGTAAATTTAGAATCAATTTAACATCTTTTCTGTTGACGTTCATAAGTGTACTTGTTTACCTATATGAGTAAAGTTATTTTGAGTTTGAATGAGACCGTTATACACAAAATGACAATAATTAAATAACAGGAAGCTGTTATATTTCGTATACATCAGATATTCAATAGATAAACAGCGAAAGTTGATATTAAATTAACTTTCTTTCGCACTTAATATAAGTGAATTTAAATATTGTGTTAATTATAAACTTTTTATAAGTGTTAAGGGCAGTTATAAACTAACGATTTTGAAGCTTTAATAATAAAGTATATATTTTTATAATTACAATTATACATCGTACATCGGTTAATCATCCTGAAAATTATATTACTTGTCGAAAAGACAAAAAAATAACCATGACGCATTTCATTCAAGGTTACAATTTATATAACTTTCGGTGTAGCAATATTTTTATTTAACAAAAACAAATTTTTTAGTTACTTCCAGGAACTTCCGGTCAGAATCAAGTATATTTTTAGTTCGGAAATGTTTCGTTTTTATGGTAGTTTTAGTAGTAGTGGTAGTAGTAGTAGTTTTATGGTAATTTTCTTAAGTAAATTAAGAAAAGTCGATCGGTTACCCATAACATACACTTAAGTGGTTTGTACATGTGCACCGAATGGCGGACTACAGAACCCCAAGGTTCTTACTGAACTCACAACCTGGTGAGAAAACCCGGTAGACCGAGGCTTCATTGGTGGGATGGAGTTGTCAAGGACCTCGAAACCATCGGAGTGTTGGACGCTAGACGAGATAGATTACGATGGCGAGACATACTTGCGGAGGCCCATAAGGGACTGTACTTGATGATGATGAAATTAAGTAAAGAAAAGTAAAGGATTAAAACTGTTTAAATTCTTTACTTGCCTTATATATATGTTTTATATTTATTTTGTATGCAGTTTCTGTATCTTAATATCGCGAGTAATAAGCTTAATTTAAATAGTAAAATCAGCCTCCATAATGAATCAAACGTAGATAACATCATACTCTCGCTACGTGATGTATATTTCGTGACTATCAAATACACGCATTGTTTTAGATTTAGCAATGCTTAAATATACAGAGCGTAACGGAATTGCGAATAAGCGTTGGAAATAGAAAAATCAAGGTTGGGTGGGTATTTTTTATTAACGAATTCCCCATCTTCGACCGACGCGTAACATGGAGAATATTAGTCCGTCTTCGAAAGAGTTCATTTCAATTTAAATGGTAATGTAATTGAATTGTAATTTATCTAATGTCTACTACATTTGTAGACATTGAAAATAGCCTAATGACATGGCTTTTTCGATGATCTGGAATCATTACCCATAGGCCTAGATCTAGGTAGAAGTCTAGATTTTGTATATATGTTATGCTCAGCGGTTAGAACCCTTCGACAGCGCGATTTAATGTGTGACGTCATCGGACTGAATGTGGTCACAGATTTTCTTATATAAATTATATATAAGAAAATCTAAAGATATTAAGATAAAGATTAAGATATAGACAAAGATGGATTACATAATAAATACAAAAAGCGTCAAACATTTACGAAAGGAAAAATCAATAAAAAATATTAAATACATTTAACTAAGTAATACCTAATTCGGGTGTGTTGTGTGATGGTGTGAAAGTGAGGGTATGTACGTGAGGGTGTGTATGTGGGGTGTGTTCATGATTCAGTTCATTTAGCGCTATGCATTAATATTCCTTTAAAGCATATTCCGCGATAGCTTAAACGAATCGAGACTTAAAAAATGGTTGGTGTTCATGTGAGGAACTTGAAACAAAGCACGATTACAAGTCTAGTAGACAGGAATCTGAGATTACAAGTAGAAGCGTACCGTAATGTTTTCACACCCGTCTTCATACATATTAACTATAAGTAACTATTGTATATAAAAAGCTAAATATTTAAGTTTAATTATTGAACTTAATCCATTGTCCTTACACACTAAGTTTAGTTTTAAACGTCATGTGTCATCGGTATATTAACGATTGACCTAATTATAATTAACCCTAGGGTCCTTGCATTGCTCTTTATTCAATTACACCTCATACCCGTTCTCTAAACAAGGTAGCAGAATGGATAATAAAGAATAATAATATAAGAAGGAATGGCAATAAACTCTCCGTCCCTCTTTCATACAAAATTTCATACTGTATTCTCATTTTTTGGATCTTGAACAAAGGCGAAATTCGATGCTACTTAGCCAGAAACATGAAGCCCTAATGATGGCATAGGGCAGTCACGTATCTTGGATCATATTTGTATCAGGATAGAAAGTGCCTCCAAAAATGGATTCAAACGACCGTAATATAGAGAGTAAAATTGTGACTTGTAATAACCCATTAGATTCAGAGAGAGTTCTCGATGAAGTGTGTTACAATCATGATTTACGTGTATATTTCTAATTAGAAATAAAATCAGTAACGTTACAACCTTTTTAGGTCTGGGCCTCAGATTTAGGTAGGTATCTGTTTTATGATCATTTGTCAATCTAATAGGCTACTTGAACAGCTTCCTGTGCCTCACACACGCCGTCGTTTTTTTTGGGTCTAAGGCACGATTCCTCACGGTGTTTTCCTTCGCTGTTCGAGCAAATGTTAGATATATAAATAGAAAGAAAGCCACCAGGCCAACACCTCTCACATATATTTATATATACCTGTACTTAAAGTCGCAAGAATATATCTCGACGTCATCAATAAAATGTAAATCGTGACATCTTTAACGCCAAACTAAAAAAACATAGGAACTAGTGGACTTTGGGTGGTCAGCCTTGTTGTAATACAATTTAAAGTTTCTTTCAATTTAACTCAAACAGAAAAGTTGCTTGAGCGAGAGTTAACCATGTAGTTAATAAATTATACATTTGTGTGTTATTTGTTAAATTACTTCTATTTATTGTTCACTGTTTTCTTTGTATTATTTTAAATTTTCTTTGTATTACTTTTTTGCTTAAACAATTTTTAATTGCATATTTTTATCTAATAAGTCTTCTGTTTCTTTTATATTATGTATAAATGAAGTATATCATCTCATCTAAGTAAATATTAAGAACATTATTCGTAATGAATATCTTAAACCGTATTTAATGTATGACATGATTCTTAGAATTTAATGAATTCCTAAATAATTTTATTTCTACCAAAAGTAGGTACTGAGTAACACTGTATGACGTTATATCCTTTTCACGGTTCGCTCGCTTCAATTATCCTCACACAACGATCTATTTGGATCAGTGTAGCATTCACACTAATTACACAAAATTATACTAAAACTTATTTAATGCGGTACGAGGTTTGATTCCCAGTGTTTCAATTGTTGGAAGTGTAGGTTAGTCACCTAATTGCCTGGAAATATTGAAACAGATGAATAGTTATGGTAGCTACTTAGATTTTAGATGCACTTTTATTGAATAGTAACGATCAAATGTTTTGTGATTTTTATGACTCCCTTTGTCGCTACTCCCCTCTTTGAAGACACTCTCCTTAAAGCCTCAGCTAGCATCGGAATACTGGGCGTTGACATATCGAATAACGTTCAGTTTCGCGGTCATCTGGAAGGAAAGGCTAAATTAGCCTCCAAAAAGCTTGGTGTGCTCAGCAAGGCGAGACGGTACTTCACTCCGGGCCACCGCTTGCAACTATATAAAGCTCAAATTCGACCCCATATGGAGTACTGCTCTCACCTCTGGGCGGGAGCTCCCCAGTACCAGCTCCTTCCACTTGACCGTATTCAACGAAGAGCGGTTCGAATCGTCGACGACCAGTCACTTTCAGTGCGGCTTGATCCTTTGGCGTTGCGTAGAGATGTGGGATCTCTCTGCATCTTCTACCGCATTTACCATGGAGAGTGTTCAGAGGAGTTGTTCGGTCTAATACCTGCAGCTGAGTTTCATCATCGGACGTCAAGGCAAAATACAAAATACCATCCGTATCACCTCGACGTCCGTCGTTCCACAACAGAGCGTTTTCTAAGGCAGTTTTTGCCGCGCACCACCACTATGTGGAACCAGCTGCCCACAGAAGTATTTCCGAACCAATTCGACTTAGGGTCCTTCAAGAAAAGAGCGTACCAATTCCTGAAAGGCCGGCAACGCACTTGCGAGCCTTCTGGCATTGTGAGTGTCCATGGGCGGCGGTATCACTTAACATCAGGTGAGCCTCCTGCCCGTTTGCCTCCTATTACATAAAAAAAAAAAAAAAAAAAATGATATTGTTATGGTTTAAAAATTATACTTTTCTTGCCATAACATTTCATATAAAGAACATTAACCATATCGAGTTATATAGCACAAATTATTAATTTATATTTATACAATTATACATAAACTTACTTTTATAGTGACAGTCTTTAAGGGCAGTATTGGTCTAGTGGCTTTAGCTTGCGGCTCTCGTCCGTGAGGTCGTAGGTTCGATCCCCGGCTGTGCACCAATGGAATGGGTGGAATTCTATGTGCTCGTTTAACATTCGCTCGAACGGTGAAAGAAAACATCGTGAGGAAACAGGCCTTAGACCAAAAAGTCGACGGCGTGGGTCCGGCACAGGAGGCTGCTCTTGCCTATTAGATTGACGCATGATCATGAAACAGATACAGAAATCTGAGGTCCAGACCTAAAAAGGTTGTAGCGCCATTGGCGCATATATTATTTTTATAGTTTATTAACAGAAATATGATTTTTATTATCTTTTTAACTAAACGACTTAATCTGAAGTATTGTAACAATATCTTTATCTAATAACCAGAAGTGTTCATTTTGATAAAATCTGTCGAAATTTCTATATGAGTTAGTATTATTTACTATACATTCCAGATAAATGTAAATTTTACCTTCTGATATGTTCACACGATATTTTTTCTTTTAAAGGTCAAATATTTGGGGCAAAGCGACGCACGAGGACTATGGGGCATCAAGCACACCAGGAAACCAGTGGACCTTATGGTTGCAGCAGCTAAGGCATTACCACCAGGTATACTTCTGCAAAATGGTCATCATGTGGTTGAGTTGCATACAACTCTGTAAGAGAAATATTTAAGTTAGGTTTAAGAAACACTCAGCTAAGTTCCCCCAACTTTCAATCAAAAATTTCAAACTAAGTCTCGTTAAATACATATACTTTTAATATGTTGATGTATTTATTTTCTCTATAATATACAACATATAGCATTGAGTATAACACCACGTCACTATTCATTATTCTCTTTTGACGGCATAATTAAGTTTTATAAAGTGTATTTAAAAAACTGCACTCATTATAGATTATAATCTGTGAATTCCAGGTGAAATGTTACCAATCGTGAAGTTGATGATCACAGTCGAAGGGGTCCATCTGGAGACCCTCAACCATGGCACAAAACGGGATGAATTCGAACATATGACAGTAAGTATTTTACGTTATGTTAGCTATATTCATGAGCCTGGGGGGAATTTAGGGGGAACAAATATTTAGACGACAGAAAAGCCTATTAAAACACCCCTCTTTACCCTGATAAAGACCTTATTATTGTTACATTTATTTTTTAACTTACTGGGCGTTCCTGTCTCAAAGGAATTTGGTCAGTTCAACGGGAAGGCAATGGGATCAATTCTCCAATACTTTGAAAAATATATAATTGGCTGATTATAACTATAAAAACACCAAATGATATTTATTCTCAAAATTTTCGTAGGGCGATCCCTTACTAGTAATTGTTTACGAAACTCCAATACAATTCAATAGCAATTCAAATTATGAGTTATCTTCTGGTGACATAACTCATTTAGGAATAAAAGATGCTACCTTATTGTTCGTCTGTGTTTAAAGTATTTAGTGACTTTTGATAGTTCCAAACGATATATATGTTTTCAGGTATTTTTTAACATAGAATCAATATCATACGGCGTCCAAGACCTGGTCTACACTCGTGTCTTCTCGATGATAATAGTCAAGGACAATGCTGACGTTAAGGGGCTGAACCCATTTGAGTGCCACGCCTTCGTCTGCGAATCCAGGTAAACCTTGAATGTATATAAGAGCTTTTTACTTTAAGTTATGTATAATTACTAAGAGCAGTGTTGGCCTAGTGGCTTCAGCGTGTGACTTTCATCCCTAAGCGCGTAGTTTCGATCCCGGCTGTGCACCAATGGACTTTCTATGTGCGCATTTAACACTCGAACAATGAAGGAAAACATCGTGAGGAAACTGGCTTGCCTTAGACCCAAAGACGATGGCGTGTGTCAGGCATATGATACTCATCAACTACTTGCCTTTTAGATCGACAAATGATTATGAAATAGATACGGAAATACGAGGCCCAGACCTAAAAACGTAGTGCCACTGATTTTATTTAACTTATACTTATTATAAATTGAAACATAATAACTATTTGGTGTTGGGTATGTGGTGAGCATAACAAATACACATAGAAACATTTATTACTCTAAAGACAAATTTAAAACTACCCTCTTATGTTTGTTGTAGAACCTATACATAATAGATACTGAATGTTGTGCCTGTTTCATTGCATATTGTCTATAGCAAGTAGAATCGGCTTTGGGTCGAAAATATCCCGACTTCGTCATGTTTACCTTTAGCATCAAGTGTTGATTGAGCTTTCAACTGGTATTGGAACTCACTGCGACATGGTTGAGATTCGCATTTAAATTACTAAACCCACAAACTCTATTAAGAATAAATAAGTATAAATTGTTTTTTTTAATTTTAGTTTACTACGTTACGTTACACGTCCATTACACATTTGGCTAATTGATTAAGCAATCAAGTATTTTGGAACAGATTTTAAATTCATTCAAAATGTTTCTCTTTGAACAATAAATAATGTTTCCTTTTCTTCATATCGATTGTGAAACAGCCATTCTAATCTCATAGTGAATAATCATTTGGCCTAGTCTTAATATCCCAGGCGATAACGTTTTTGAAGACTCTGAGAACTAGGTCACCCTTAAAGATGTTCTATCGGGGAAAATAAATTTCGAAACTATTTTAATTGCTTTGATTATACTAAATAAAAGTATGCAATCAATTTTATATTAATATGCAACTATATTTTTCAGGAATGCTGCTCGTCGTTTGACATATTCACTTGCTGCTGCTTTCCAGGATTACTCCAGACGGGTTAAAGAGATGCAGACTACACCAGGTAATCATATATTACTGAAATATTTCCAACACACAAATATACATTATTTACAATATTCTTAACCAACATAGTACTCGTAATACTTATAATTTAAATTTTAATTGATAAATAAAAAACTAAAACAGCATTTCCTCGCTGTATTGCGATACTCAAATCTAAAAATTTCCGAGACTTAGAGGGAGGGAAAAAGGAAGATACGTTAGGAATTTAATGAATTTAATTCTCATTAAAATATAAAAAGTGTCGAAAATTAATACATACTCGTATAATAAAGAAAATATAAAAAAAACATTTTTTCGATAATAAAAACACGTGGCATTTGTTTTTCGATGTTTTGTCATTTGAGATTTAAATAAATTACTTTGCATAAAATATAAAATTACTTACTAATATTTCATAAATTCTCTTTACGAAATTTTAATTAAAAAAAATAGAGTTTCTATAAGGTTCGCCCTTCTCACTCTCTCTCAATCGGTCTCAATCGTTCTCTCCCTTTTCTTCGACAAAAACGCTGCACATCTTCGTGACGTATCCGTAACAAATTTACCCTCATGCATCTCGATAGACGAAAAATATGGCACAGAGCGCCCCACGCTTTTTCACAATAATACCAGTATTTTTTGTTCATTACCATTTTCAGCCTAAATTAGGAATTATTTTTCACTTTTTAGTTTGATGTGCTTTAAAAGCGTGTTTTTTAGTTTTTTTTAACTATATTTATTTTTTTTATTTTTTTCATTTTTTTTTCGGATTTTTGCATTGTCATCGATCTTTGACAGGTGCGCAAAGTTTGAATTAAATCTGTCCGTTAAAAGTGGGTCAAAATCGAGTCCGAAGGAGTTGGTTACATACATACATACAGGTGAAGCTAATGTAAAGCGTGTAAAAATTAAATAAAAAGTTAATTAGGTCCTTCTTACATGGCTGAAGCTTTATTGATGCACATGCATGACAATTGTTTTCATATGTTATTATAGTGTAATGTACAAACAATTAATTATATATTTATATCGTTTTATTACAGAACTGGATGAGAGGCCGCCGAGTCAGAAACCACAGAAGCGTTTTGCAATCGACCTTAGGACACCAGAAGAAATTGAGGCAGATTTGGAAACAGAGGCTTAAGCTATCATGGGCTGTATGTTTTTTCAAACTATCATTTGTACAAATACATACTTTACATAAAGTGCTTAACAGCGGTGGGTTTGGTGATTAATGTAATAATTCGTGTTTGTATCCGTTAAAGAAGTTGTATGATACTACAAGCCTGCCCTGTGATTCTGTAACTCACTTTTCGAACTCACATCATTTCATTTTATGATTTGGCATTCTGAAAAGGTGGGAGCTCGAAGTTTATTGTTTATTAGAATGCCAAATCATAAAATGACTGCTTCACGACTGATTTCAGAGCGACCGCCGATGCGAAAACCGCTGTGTGAGTTCGAAAAGTGAGTTACAGAATCGCAGGGCTGAACTAATGTCCGATTTGTTGATTTTAAATCAAATGCGGGCTAATATTATTTTCGTCAAAATAAGTTTTTGTTAAAGTAGAATTTAATTTGCAGCCTTTATTCAAACATAACTGTATATACTTGGTAATTTTCGATATCAAGAACGGTGTCGGAATTAGGTAAAACATACCTAAATTGTCGTTTTACCTAAATATTTTTCGTTTGATGATATTTTGTGTGTCACATATATTGTAGTGTTTTAAGTTAGAAGGAATGACCGCATAGTTTTTTATCATTCTTTACTTAATCAATTTCTAAGAGTCCAAAGCATAATATTTATTGTTGTACTATTTATTAAGTTAATGTAAATATTACATTCCAAAGAGTGTTGTAGAAATAAATGATTGTGTTATTATTTTTGTTTTAATTCTTCAGTTGTTTGGAATATTGAGATTTTCATACTGTATAAATACTTTTCTTTCACATCAAGAAATATCATTACGCATATCTAAATAAATAAAAAAATAAAATATGTTTATTATGGTACATAAGATACAGGAATCACTTATTCCACGTCATTAAATTTGAATTTGTAGGCATCCCTACTCATCAGCAAAGACGACAGTGTAGGCCGAGAGAAAAAGCCGGCGTAAAAACTCTCGGTACTCTTTTACAATAGCAAATCATCAAACAACACTTATTTTATAACAAATATCGCAAATTAATTAGAAGTAGCCTGTGTAGCACTAGACTCAGGCCCTTTTATCAACTAGATAATTGTTGATAAAAGGGCCAGGGTCTAGTGTTGTTGAACTTTATAGTAAGCCTTTTTGCACAGCTTTTCTTTAATACAATTCATTACAAGGCAGAGATAAAAGAGCCTCTGGGATTTTATTAAAGAAGAGTATCCCTTTTCCCAAAAAAATAATTCGTAACTTTAGATAGTCAGAGCATTAACTATGTGCGTATGTTCTATTCTAGTAAACATCACTATTTTTGTATACATACATTATATTTTCATAAATATATTGCGAGGGAAAGGTAAGTATATTAATTTCCTTTAATTTACCTCTCAGAGATCTCTACGGCAATTTGCTCATGCAAGGATTATGTGGGACTCAACTCTCTGACTTTAGTTCGCCAATGCATGGGAAAGGTAACAGCTGAGACTAACTCCGCCAAGTACGAATTTCACACACCGTAACTCCTCCAATGCACGAACCTACAAAACTATTTCTCAGGGTAGATGTCCGAAAGCACGACAAAGCTGCCCTGGTCGTTCCCTTTCTGGTGGAGCGTCTGGATCAGTTTCACACTGACCCTCTGCATTCTTTAATTGAGTCACGATGGTCACAAAAAGCTTTAAAGCATTCCACAGACTTTAATTGTCGACTTCCACCATTAGGGAAAGCGACAGATAATTTGTATTGTAATTTGTATTCTGTTATTAAATATTGTAATTAAAATAATTACAATTAGTTAATTAATTACAATTTGGTGAAAGTGTGTTGACAAGAAAGACACTTTATGAAGATCCTATGATTACAAAAATACATTTTCTGTTCAATTATTATTTAAATTAATAATAAGAGATTTGAAATGAATTAATTAATTTATTTTCCTTAGCTCACTTAATAATTTTAAAATGTATACAAATTCATTTCTTGCTTTATCTACCTCTTCCTTATTATTTTTTACAAAACTTAGAAAACTATCTTCTAGAATATCCTTAGTGTCTTCTATTAGGTCAAATAGCTTGGATGCACTTAAATGCAGAAGTATGGTAAGTATTTTTCTTCTGTCCGCATGCCGGAAGTACAAGTTTTTGAGGTCCGTATACCAATTTTGTGATTTATATGTAGTTATCAAAGCAACGTGTTTGATTGCATCGTGAAACTAAAACAAATGTTATGGGTAAAAGCATGTAAGGCACAAAATCCAAAATAACAAAAACATGAGTTAAGGTGTCTTCAGACACATCTCACTAGACGACTGAGACGACGGACAAGGGACTGAGGCATAGACACATATTGATTTTGTATCAGCATTTCGTAAATTTAGACAAGTTTAACTACTTCTTTACTTTGAGGAATATATTTAAATAAACTTAATCACTAATCAAACTTGATTTGATAGGAAAGTAGAGATTTAAACGAACTGAAAGCAGACCAACTTTTTGAAAAATCTGATACTTTGACGGGTGAATTTTCTATTGAAAATTAGGGTGAATTTTCTATTGAATATTAGGGTGCTTTTTCGATATTAATTCAAAATAAGGTGAAAAAATTATTATTTCAAATTAAATAAATTACAGCGTATTAAAGACATAATAAAAATAGGTAAAAAAACTTTTTAAGTTAAACGGTTTTATGTTAAACATACATTGCAATGTTTAAGATAAATGTACTAAAAACCAAAAAATAATAAAATAGATACAGTCGTGGGAATTATAAACATATGCATAGACTAGACTAAAATAAAACCGTGGGGCACGTCAATAAGAAAATAGTAAGTAATTTCCTAACCGTCTGCGGGCCAACTGCCTATTTTAACGACGAATTAAACGATTCTTCTATCGCACATTAAGTCGATAATTTGTAGACAATTGACGTGCCCTACGGTTTTATTTTAGTCTAGTCTATTAAAAAGTTTTTTTACCTATTTTTATTTTCTAGTTTTTAGTTTTTATTTCGCGTTCTGTTTAATTCATTTAGTGCTTCGTTATTGCAAGGTTCCTTGCTCGTTAGTTTATATAAATAAATCAATTCTATAATATAAATATAATATATATTTAATTAATAAAATAGATACAGTTTTTAATATAATGTTATATATATATATATATATATATATATATATATATATATATATATATATTATATAATATTTATTTATTTTTATTTTATTTATTTAGTTTATTGTATTGTCACCAAAATCCAAAGTGTATACAAAATTTCAGATTAATCGGTTGACAGGAAGAGGGTGAAATTTGAATTACTAAATTTGACCCAAGAATAAATAAAACAAACGGGGTGAGCTAAATAAAACCATTTAAAAAGGTAAGTTTTCACCAAATTTCGTGGGAAAAAAATAAATTTTGTAAAAGTTAAAAATTTAAAACCAATAACTTGGTTTTTTTGAATTTTTCACATAAATTTTGAGGTTATGAGAAAAATGTGTAAATACAAAAGTTTTAGATCTTTTTATTAACTACAACTTTGCCATTTGACTTTTTTCCATAGGTTTTTTAGTTTTGCCGCAAATCGAGATAAACCGTTTTTTACCCTTAAAACTCCCCCCCGCCCCTTCCCGACCTCAGATCGCCAGTAAATTATTTTCTTTTAATTTTTATAATATTCTCCTCCTTTTCCAATGGGTTTCATCCTACTATTATTTTTTTAGGTTTCAAAAATTATCGACCCTGGTCTAAAACACTTTTATCATTGTTTGAATATACTTATTCACGTTATATACTTACGTCATTCAAAAAGAACTGTACTTCAACCAGAATGCTTTGAAAATTATTGAGAAATTCCTTTTTGCTCTGCATTAGGCTTCTAAGGAAAGTAGCGAATTCCCTCCACATTTTCACAGCCGATTTGAAACCTTTTTTCTTTTTATTTATTTTTGGTACTAGGCTTTTCGTTTTTATGTTCTTTCTTAGCTCATTGAGGGTTGTTTGTAGGGACGTTAAGCTTACAGTGTCGTTTAATGCTAAATCTGATGATTTGTATAAGTAGACGACGTATTTTAAAAGTTCCAAGTCGTAGGTATGTAAGTTTTCGCTAGCTTTTAGGCCCTCTCTGAAAAAAGTATATAGAAAGATAGTTCGTATATACGAGCTGTATCTTATGCATATTTTAAAGATTTAATTTTTATTTAAGGATTGTTATTGTTAGGAAATACTAATTAATGATTTTTTAATGTAATCAGATTTGAAGTAAACATACAGTTTTTGGCAATTTATACAAATAAGTGGAAATTAATTCCTTCTGTTTATAGTCCTATGTAGTATGTAGGCTTAAAGAAATTCTCATGAAAAACTTACGTTAAATCATATAATTTTTCTAAGGCAGTTTGGACATCGACGGCTGTTCTGAGCCAATCATAATTTACCAAAGCATCATTATTCATTTTAATAAAATCCTTAATTACGGTAAACGTTGATTCTACTATATCTATTTCTTTTCCACCAATATCTGCGTTTGTTTTAGATTTAATTTTGAATTTATTACGTTTAACTGGAATCGGAGTCATAGGATGAATTTGGTGATACATGTAGAGTTGATTATTAAATTTGTCTATTTCCTCATGAGAGTTCTGCCTTCCAAAATAATAATCGATTGAAATTTCATCTTTATCTTTACCATTATCGATATTAAATATGTCATGGATGTTATCACGAAGTGTTTTCGGATGTCCTTGTCGTGTCTCATTTACAGTTGGTACATAACCAAACATTTGTTTTGCAAATAGTAGTTTCCTTACAGCATCTATATAGTTGATTGTGTTACTTTTATGATAATTTGTGTAAGGATGATCACTTTCATTTGTATCTGGTAAATTTTCCCCGTTGAATTTTCCTTGTCTCATATAATTATTATTCCTTCCAAAGAAATAGTCCATATCTATATAATCATTGGGATTGTAGTTATTACTGTTAGGTTTAACTGGCTGCGGAACCATTATATTATAGGGGTTTTTATGTTTCAAAATATTGTACAGATTTAACTTGTATGGATTATAAAAATTATTGTTAATATTTTTAAATCTACTCCGTTGGTTCTGTTTTACAATCGTTTTTTTGTTTCTGAACTGTTCCTGAGATTCTTCACTATCCATATCGTTCTCATTTGGTCCAAAGCGGTTATAAGGGTTGTAGTATGCATTTTCTGGAGAGTAATTGTAAACCGGTGCATAATGTGAATGTTCATTATCATTTTGAGATTTTTTGGCTACAAAAGGGGGTCGCTCAGCAGCTGCAATAAAATTCTTAAATAAACGCTTTAAATAATTAAGATTATGGTTGTGGTAAAGTAGCCTTATACCCTTATATCTTTGTAATTATAATATATTTTATCTTGAATATAAAAATATTAAAAAAAATCAAAGTGAAACTTACAAACTTCATATACATAATATACAGACTTGTTTTCCCTTGATCTGCTTCCCCAACTCTGAATTTTGTTAACATTTTTCATAAAAGTTCTATCCTCCTCTATTTTTTTCTGGGGATATGTCTTTCGGGCTCTGTATAATACATTATCTTTGCTTTTAAGAAGTTGTTCATTATTGTCGTCTGTAACGGCAAGTGAACTATTTCTTGTATTGGGCTCAACGGTTACAACAATCTCTGTTTTAAAGTCAGATATTTCTGTTATCACAGCTTTAGTTGTGTTATATAATTCTTCATCTGTTATATTGAAACCACTGTTAGGTTCTGATTGATTGATTATGACACTTTTTGCACTATTTCCTATATTTGGATCAGTTTTAACCGATACACTACCATCTAAAACTGTTTTACTTCTTACGAGTGCTGGATTATCTTTTATGATATCTAGTATATTTTTATCAAATGCAATTGAGTGAGGTTTCATAGTTACTTCTGAATAATCATTATTTTTTACTTTATCTGTTACAAGCTGTATACTTTCATTAAGTTTTGAAAAATTTTCTACAGATTTTAATTCAATAGTTTCATTATCAATGGGATTCTGCAATAAGCTTGGTTCATCGTTGATAGTTTTCCGTAAATTAATAATATTGACTGTAGTTGTGGATGTGACAGTGTCATCAGTTGTATTGTTTTCAAACGAACTTTTTGATTCATCTGATGATTTTTCATTATTATCTCTTGAACTTGGTTCAAAATGATCAATTATTGTAGATTTATGGTTATCAACGTCTTCACTATCATCATAAATAAAAGAATGCCTTAAACTTTTTGGTGAACTCTCGTAGTTATCTTCGTACGGCTTATAAGTTGTGGTTGTTTCTACTACTGCAGACTTATTGATTCGTTGAACTTGAACATGCTTCTTATCTGATTTATGTGAATCCGAATTATCATACAAAGGAACAACTGGAATAAATATGTCATTATTTCTATGGTTTTCATTTTGTACATTTCTCCGTTTTTCTCTTTTACTGGCACGCATAGTTAAGTCTAAATACTTTTCATTTTCACTATTATTTCTTTCATCTTCTTTACTTTTCGAAATTTGATCTTGACTGTCTCTTCTTATTATTGCTTGTTTTGTATTGCTCCTTTCTTCTTTTAGAATATTCTGTACGTAAGCAGTATGTGAATCTAAGGCCTCATCCGAAATATTCACCGATGAGACCTTAGGCACATTACTATTCTGATAATCCTCAAATATTCTTCTCGCAATCTTTTCTAGAAACTCACGCTTCTCCTCTTCAGGTAAAGCATCAATATACTTTTCATCGCTGTCATCCTCAGCGATAACACTTTTTAATAAGATGAACACTATAAGTATTCGATGCATTTCCACAAACTATCGAGTCATTTTTAATTTATTTTATGACACAGAGAACAAATTCCGTACATGGAATTTTAGATTAAAAATCATTTTCTGCTGTTAAATCAAGCATGCAAAAATAATTACATGCACGCAAAGAAAATTTGATAAGGAAATTCAGTGTTTTTTTAGAGTTTAGTATTTTACAGCTTCAAAATTGTACTAAAGCAAACCCATAATGAATAATCTAAATAGTTATAAACTTGCTGAACTCTTAGTAAATAAATATTATTTTATTGTGTTAAAAGTGATAATGAATAATATTCATTATAAATGGATTTAATGTTGTGATTTTTTGCTTTTCAATAATGTGTAGACTAAAAATTAAATCAAATTTTATTATCACTAAATGTTTATTTACAAAAACCACTTACTATTCTCGGCTATGAATTATTCATCTCTAATTCTAAAAATCTATTACTATTTTAAAATCACAAAGCAAAATTAATCAAACAATATTTAGATAAGGCACCTTGCAAACAAAAGCATAAGCAGGTTATCATTTAATTAAGTCGGCTTTAATCATTAGAAGAACTGGTACATGTTAAATTAGTATTTATTGCTTCTGTATCTATAGGACCCTCTCCAGCCATGTCGTCCTGTTCTCAAACTTCTTTCCGTTCCTAATCTAGAATCTTCAAATGTGACTTCCATTTCTGGTACCTCAGGTTTCATTTCTACTACTTCCTCTGGCTGCGTCATTTCAATATTAGCACTCGTATTCATATCATCACTTTCAATATCACCTGTGTCGGTAACTTCATCCTCCATTTTGTTCATTTCTTCTACAGCTTTTTCTATAAGTCTTTCAACCATATTTTGCTTCTTGCGACTGGGAAATCGCTTTTGGTTCTTGACTGTCACGTTTTCTGTTTCCTTTACTTCATTCTTATTTGTGTTTGTTTCAGTTTGGTTTATGGATTGCATATCTTCTTTCTTGTCAGCAACTTTTCCTATTTCCATATTTAGGTCATAGTATGCAGGTGAATCCTCGCAGGGGATGGAATCTATTGGCCTTGTACAGACCAATACTTCCTATAAAAAGTGATAAAACAAATACAATTTTAAAAAGTAAGAAATGAAAAAATTACACACACTTTGATTAAAATAGAAGCAAAATTATGGCGAGGGTGAAAATATCTACTGTAAATTCTACTACGAATACCATAACTGGACTGGATTAATTTAGATTGGATAGAACATAAATGGAGTCTAATAAAGGAACATAATGGAGACTAATAAACAATAAACTACAAGCTCACGACTGATTTCAGAGCGACCGCCGATGCGAAAACCGCTGTGTGAGTTCGAAAAGTGAGTTACAGAATCGCAGGGCAGAGCAGTATTGGCCTAGTGGCTTGCGCGTGCGTGAGTGTGCGACTCTCATCAATGAGGTCGTAGGTTCGATCCCCGGCTGTGCACCAGTATACATTCTTTCTATGTTCGCAATTAACATTTGCTCGAACGGTGAAAGAAAAAATAGTGAGGAAAAAAGTCCACGGCGTGTGTCAGGCACAGGAGTCTGATCACATACTTGCCTATTAGATTGACAAATGATCAAGAAACAGATCCAGAAATCTGAGGTCCAGACTTAAAAAGGATGTAGCGTCATTGATTCATTTTATCTTTAGAAGGTAAATGGATTGCAGGATAACAACCTACTTTAAAATATCATTATATAAGTAACATTAGTCTTTCAGTCAGTTGTCTGTGTTTCAATTAGATATGGTTTTTGTAGAGCCTTTATAATTATTGTGTAACATAGATACACATTACGATATATTATATTAAACTTTTAATTAAATAATACAATTGAATATAAAATTAAAGATGTTCTACGAAATGCATTATTATTTTCTTTCTGTTTAGTTCGCAAAATAACAACCTTACCTGGTTGAAAACTGTTTCAGCTGGGCAGATGAAGCTCCAGCGGTAGGTGACGTTTCTTCCTGACTGCGTCTGTGACGGGAGACAAACGTGGAAAATCTGACAGTCGTTGTCAACGTCCGCGTAATATCCGTACACTCTGTTCTCGCAGCTGTAATTTAAAAATATAACTACCCTCAAGTACAACTTTTTCATTTCTTAAAGGCTTCGTTTTTGTTATATATTAATTATAAAAATTAAATAATAACGGAAAAGAGTAATTTAAATATTTCTAGATATAAAAACTTTAACTTGGAAACCTTTACGTGGCGCACTATGACGCCACAATTTTCTTAAATTACTAATAATACTTAATTAACCTATTCGTTATTTAATTATGGATTAAGATTTTCGTCATTTTGATACAAATTCTTGGAACTTAATAAAATAAGATTATGAAACTTCGTCATTACTTTCAGTAACTATTTACTAAGCCTTTTTAAATACAATTAATTATTACCTAAACGTATCGGTAATATTTTCTCTAATAGATGTAGCGTTTGCAGGCAAATTTAGTGTGTCAGCGCTGGTCTGGTTTGCCATCTCCTGAAAATTGTTGTAGATATTAATAATATAATGAAAAAAAATGCCTTGAAGACTTAACAGTTTCTGAGCTGATATCGTATATTATACTACCCAAAAGTATAAAAAATTGGATATTGTTTTTGTTTTGTTTTATAATACATAATTATATAGTACCGTTATTAAAATCTAAAAAGGCTTATAACAAACGCGCTCATTCTCTTTAAACAAATAAAACTTTGCTTAATTAAAAAGATTATAATTTACAAATATACTCAATAAACCTCAATTAATAAATTAAAAACAATTAAAAGCTTTAAAATATACATTTACTACTTTTCGAATTAAGGAAGTAGAACGGACGAGAACTGGCAAATAACTCTAAGGCACTCTTAATCAACGCGCAAATACGGAGCAACCATCAGCGCGCATTTAAGTTGTTGGATATGATAAAGATTCAACTCACTCTAAGCATTTTTAGTACAATTCCACTCGTCGCTTCCAACTCTATTTCATCAGCGATCACACATGTTGAAAATAGGAACAAAATTATACACCTTATTAATGCAGTCGCCATTATCTGGAAAAACGATTTTTTTTATTATCAAGTTAAAATCTTATACATCAATTAAGACTAATTTAATTGTAAGAAAAGCTGGCTTTAGAAAATATATTTAAACTATAAGTTTACCATGCTACAGTCTGTGGTTCAGTAGTGAATAGTTTCAGTCAAAGTGTTAACTCGGAGGTTGGGTGCGCAATTATTTCACCTATCTGTCCCAAGCTCCATCCAATGAAAAGTAATTTATACGACTATTGTTTGACTTATTAATAATTTTAATTAATTTATATATAGCTCCATATTTTCCTATATTGATGAAAAGAGTAGAAAAGATTTATTTTAAAACTAAAAATGTATACACAAAATTGTAAAAGCGTTAATCTAAAAGGCTGCTTCGCTCGCAAAATACCCAAATAATGTATAATTAAATTGCTTTCATTTTAAATATGAATTCTTTAATTTATTAAAGCCATTTGCCTTTAGATTGAGATTCAAAATCAGGCAATACTACTTCCGGTATCAAAATCCAATACATTTTGGTCGTACGGAAGTTAGAGGGCTAAGTCTCCTTTCTAAATATCACCCCAGCAGCCTTAGACTACTGCTAACATTTAATACAAACTTATCTTTTAAATCACATCGAAATTAAAAAAAATCTTTTGAATCATATAAAAATACAATTTTTTCAAACAATCTTCCGAGTCCAAAAATAAATTATAAGCTTACATTATCCTACAAATATATATATCACTGACAACACTGAACACAACACTGTATGTACTAGAATGCAAAATTTTTTATTCATATACGGTCTTTTATAAACCTGCGCGGGAGTTCACGGAATCCGCAATAAGGATTAAGTACGGTTGGCAACGTCAGGAACTAACAAAGTATCTATTTAATTAACGAATACATGAAATGGCAAGTAGGTAACCCATCATCATCATCAACTGGGGCTCAAACCAGAACGATAAGCCATTAAACTCTAGACCATCAGATCTAGACTATTTCAGAAATAATTGCGAAATTAAGTAGTCACATCCTTTACGACTGGGTAAAAAATGTGTGTAAGTTATGAATGATGATAATAAGCCTTTATAAAGTTTAATAATTAGTTACAGTAATATGATCGATCGATGTTTCGGCAAGGACAAAGTCCTCCTCCAAATTATCCATTTTTGACAGTTCCAGGTGGAAATGCCACAGCCCATGGAGCGTACGTTTTTCGTTGTAGAGGCCTAGATAAATTTAGCTGTTAGAGAGAGCGTAGTGTGTCTTATTAGGTTATCAAATGTTTAAAAATATTTTAAGCAAATAATTCAGTTGTCAAAAAAGAACAGTCATAGACACATGCATACTCCCATGTCTATCATATAAACAAACGTGGATTTTTAATTAGGTGCTAATAAAGAAAATTGGAGTATCCCAAAGGGTTGGAGCGTTCTATTCTTCGGTTTAAAGACAATGTGAATCTCTGGCAATATGAAATAAAATATATAGGGAAATTGTAAAATCGATATAATTGGAGAGAAAATTTGGGGGAGGCCTTCACTCCGTCTATGTGTCCGTGTACTAATATTACCTAAATACAATAATAACAAACGTAATATAATCCATATTAATTACTCGAATATAGGCTGTTTTTATAAAAAAAAATTAATTCAGTTGTCTGCCGACCCTACTAAATCCCGCCTTAGATGTGACATGAAATTTAATATGATCAAATTGTGCGAAAAACAACCTTGACTTAGCATTTGTATCTAATGAAGCCATCTACCATCGATGATTCAAAAGACATGAAAAAGTACCCATCCCATTACTGTCCGTGGCATACGGCGCTTTACCTACGTAACTGATATTATCAATGGCTTATAATGTTACAGGTAAGTCAAATCGAAGTTAATAAAAGTGGCTAATAATTGTCCAGATGTATGGAATAAAAGTTAGACTAAAACTCCATTTTAATATAACGCGATATTTTCATGAAAAATCATGGTATTTTTTGACATTTCATTATTTATTATTATATTCATTAAATATGTTTTATTCTGGTTTTTTAAAAGTTTACTAATAAACATAAACTGTTTAACTTCAAAGGAATCAATAATTGTATGTTACAACTAATATATTTGCTGTTTAATCAATTGACAAGACAAAATTGGAACACTATTCAATAATTTTACTATAACATAACATCAAGCAAGTTCAAGATATCAATTACATGACCCCGATTCGACCTTTACTACCGTTTCCATTTACAGACATCCGTAGACTATATTAAACAATTAAAAAATTAAACAACAGTATCATTTTTTTAAACAGGGTGCAACGGGCAGGAAGCTCATCTGATGTTATCCCACCGCTCATGGACACTCTCAATGCCAGAGGGCTCGCGAGTGCGTTGCCGGCCTTGTAAGAATTGGGACCCTAATTCGAATTGGTTCGGAAATAATTCAGTAGGCAGCTGTTCCCATATAGTAGTGGTGCGCGGTAAAAACTGCCGTAAAAATATGCCTATAAAATATTTACTACTAATAATACCACTTAAAGAGGAACTGATATTAATCAGGATTTCAACTTCGTGTGGCTGGCATCGCAAATGGCGTATGAATTCCATTTTATTTTAATTCGTTGCAAAAATTTGAGTTAGGGTCAACATTTGACTTTAAAACTCAAAACTCAGATCTCTTCCGGAAGTCAAACTTGGATTAGGCTCAAAAGAATTTAACAAATAATATAAGTTTTATATTATTGAAGAGATACCTGGAGTATTCCTTGATTACCAAACAATGTTGACACCAACAAAACTACAGAGGTAACTTTGAAGATAAATTAGGTATTTCTTAATTTAGTTTGTAATACATACATCGTGACACCGAAGTTCTCACGTTTCATGATTCTTTCATAACTGTGAATCCTGTTACAGTTATGTATAACAAAACTATTTTTTCCTTGTTATTAAACTTAGCACTATAACCGTGAATTAGTTGACCAGCGTTTAGTTAAATAAATTGTTAGAATCTTAAGTCTAACTTCGGAACTTATTCATTATGTCGCAAATTTAATTAAACCACATATTTTCATATTATAGTTTTCTTTCCAGGCTTACATACTAATGGTAATTGTAAAGCTGTTTTTCTATGTTTTTCAGTGCATACATGATACAACCCCTAGGTTCTTAGGGGTCTGTCTTAGAATACGGCACAGCGAATAGTGTGCTTGCCATCTGTTAAAAAAAAACAAATGAATAAAAAATAACGTTTGATTTTCCACAGTGTAATATAGAAATAATATTTTAATCTCCATAGATAGAGTATTGAACTTTAAGTTTTCGTGTGCGCGTGAGTTGAAGATAAATTGCAATTTAGTACGCCATATTGCTTAAGCATATTATTAAGGCATATTATAAGGCATTCCTAAACGTATATTAATAATTGTTTTTGTTAAACGTTTATTTTACCTAATATTCATTAACATGATTAGACAAATTTTCTCTTTAAAGTACTTTTTCATCTCTTTCAGCTAAATTATGTTTAAGCTGTCATGAAAAGAGGCAGACTAGTACTTCAATTGAAACGGTGCAATTTAATTGATTTGTGGATAAGCGCTTAAAGCCACATCACATGAATCAATTTCAATCATTTACAATAAAACTGTGATGAAAAATGATGAGTGGACATTTTCAGCAACGCCATGGAGACCGATACGTTTAAGAAACCTTGCCTTTAATTTTTTGCTACTTTTTTTTCTACATAATTTACTGCGTTTATTGGCGCATGCTTGGCAAAATAATGTTTTTCGCTGAAAATTAACCTGCCAATATTTTATAATAATTCATATTTAATCTAAAGCAGTCGTCAACGGACCAATGCACTTCCGTAAGTTTCTAAATTCATAATAAAAAAATAAAATTATTTTCAAAATATGCATTACATACTAATGGTAATCTTTAGATATACAATAAATCGATAGTTTTGTATATTTATTATCTATTTTCTTTTTCGATAGTCACAGGGCAATATAACGATTTTATGTTGGTACGGTACATGAATAGATAATAAAAATAGCAAGTCCACACCTCAAACTAGGAAGTAATGACGTTTACATATATGATGAAAAATCTTGGCAGAGTCTCCGTTTTAAGCATCTTAGAATCAGGTTCTATGATAATTCAGATGTCTAAGGAATGTCTATCAGTACAGATCTAGAATACAAAGTAAGGGGGAATGACCTTTAAATACCTAAGAAATGTTTCCAGTATTTTGATACTAAATTCGCGTTTCCAAAGTGAAAACTGTCTTCGTTTAGACGCTTGTAATTTTAAAAATTTCTACACCTGTAAAATTTCGTCGATAACGCAAGGTTAAATAAATTTTACATTTTAGGGAAATTTTCACATTTTAGCCGCCATCTTAGTTTTGCTTTTTATCCTGTTCTATATATAGTACCGATAGATACCGGCGCCGACTGAAGCCGTCCGAAAAGGCTTGTAAACGTGTTACTAGCCTTTTAATAATTTAATTGGTACGATATTTTCTCAAAGTACGATATTTATTCTATCTTTTTTATAGAATAGGGCGGCACACGGGCAGGAGGCGCACCTGATGATAAGTGAGCGCTGCCCATTGACACTCTCAAAGCCAAAGGCTTGCGAGTACTTTGCCTTTTAAGAATTGGTATGCTCTTGTTGAAGGACCCTAAGTCATATTATAAATATTTCAGTACCCAGCTAGTTCCACATAGTGGGTAAAAAACGCTCAGTTCTGGAACATGGAGGTGATACGGGTATATTTTCGTATTCTGCCTCGACTTCCGATGATGAAATGATATGTCTATCAATTATGCAGTACTGTTAATCAATGGTATGTGACTTATTGTTAATAATAATAATTTATTGGATATTACTACAATATAATATCAATCTTATAGCTATAAATTTTGCCAAAACAGTTACCTTAGCTATTAAGATATTTCAGAGCTTTATGCCAAATTACGTAAAAGTTCACAGTTGAGATTATTGTGTACGTCAACTTTGACATACACAATAATGTCAATAAAACGTTGTAAGATGTGTATTGAAAATAATTTAAAATTTTGAGAACTATTTAAATTTAATACGGTTAAAATTTCTATTAGGTTCATTCAAATAATGTTTTGAATGCCAAATAGTATTTAAATTTTCATAAGGCGTTTAGTTTTAATAGCCATTCATTTTTAAATTCAAATCACTCACGAAACAAGTAGGTAAATAGTGTTCTAAACTATTATAAAGAAATCATTTTATAATTCGCACGCGGTCATTTACCCGGAACAAAACGTATGGAGACGCTTAAAATTTTTGTTTTATAACCAAGATATAAATAAAAAGTCTTTTCATAGTCAATTTGTTAAGGTGTAACGTAGTTAAAAATAATATATATAAATTTCCTTAAGTTTAAATCGTCAAGAATTTTTTCTATCTATTTGAAATAGTGGGAATAATGTCTAAAAAAATTGCATGGCTGAATTACAGTGTGTTGTTTGAATAATTTCATAACGATCCCGCTCCTAAAAATTGTACAGATTATATTATACACACATTTTCTATCTGTAACTCTTCAGAATGGGACGAACCGGATGTTTCATTAATAAGTACCCATCGAAATACTCGCCGTAGCAAGCGTTGCTAAGCTTCCTGATCGTTTGGTATTCCCATCTATTTCTTATTTCTTACTTTAAAAGCCAACAAACTTTTTAGGATTTCTGTTTCTGTTTCATGTTCATTTGTCAATCTAAAAGGCAACTAGGAGATCAGCCTGTGCTTGACACACGCCGTCGACTTTTTGGGTCCAAGGTAAACTGGTTTCCTCACGATGTTTTCCATCACCAAGCGAGCGAATGTTAAATATGCACTTAGGAAGTCCATTGGGGAATCGAAAATACGATCTCAGGGATGAGATTCGCACGCTGAAGCCACTAGGCCAACACTGCTCTATTTCTAACTTTACAAAATGCAATTCCAAAAACTTCTTATCAATGCAGGCTTGATTTTATGTGCATCTTGTGATCTTAACAGACTTTTAATCTATTCTATGTATGTCTATGTCTAATCGTAGATGTCATCACACTGCACTGAGATAATAACAATAAGTTACAGGCGTTTTTAGGGTTCTATATTGTAACCAGCGGCCTCCAAGGATCTTGTCCAGGAAGGTGATTTATTCTTGGCATTGTAAAAATTTTGTAAATGACAACATACGTTCACGATTTTATGTAACCGCATTTTTCCTGTAAATATGAGGGTAAGATTCATAGACTAGATTCAATTGTTTTTTTAAATAATAATAAAGTTTATTTACCTCTTCACAATATTCACCATCTTTGTGAGAGGCTGCTGCTTATAATAGGACTACAGGAGCCATTAATCGCTGGAAGACATATACAAAGAGATGACTACATACTGTGAACGAAATAAAACTAAAGTATGTATATGAAAAACGCAATGGTTTTTCACAAGTGTCGACTCTTTCCCTATACGCATTATAATAGCTTAATAAACCAAATATCAATAAATTGGAAGTCCTACGTAGCCTTCAATCTTTTCGCTAAAAATGTTTAAAAGGCAAGGTGCCTCTATAGCGACGGAAAGTATTTAGATCATAAGTTTTGACAACAATTGTGAATAATTTAATTGTTCTTATTATTATGACATTATGTTAGTTATGACATTTCAATTCATTCTTTGCATATAAACAATTTAGTATTATTTTTTTTGGTAACTGTTTACGGTAACTCAACCAAAGCCAAGTGTTTTTTATAGATCATGTAGAACTTTGCGGGTTATTCTTGCCGTATTGAATATTACTGTTATTATGTCGTGATGTCGCTGTTGTTTGTATATTTAAATTATCTACGAGTACTTATTACTTAATGTTGTGTGTAGCATTTCTAAAACTAAAAGAATATAATTTATATGTTTAATACGGAACCTATATACTTAGTAATAAACAAGTAACATGATGTAACTCATGTCACGTAGGAGCATAACTCGCGAATTTTTGTGTCGACTACAGTTACGACCTTAGAACCGTTAGTGTAACGTCATTGTTTTTTGGGATTTCTCAGTTTAGTAACGGGGGATTTTAAAGGAATTACCAAACCCGCAAAGTATAAATATAATACTTAAATATTTAGTTGAATGCCCTAACAAACGAATGAATTACTGTTTCGACGCATAATCAAAGTCAAAAATAATTTATTCATATAGGCAACACAATGTACACTTATGAACGTCAAAAAAGAAATATACATTAAATGCTTCTAATTTTATATTTACTGCCAGTTCTCAAATCAAGGGCGTAGAACGGAAGAGAAGAACTCGCAATAAACTCTTCGCCACTCTCTTTAATCGCCAAGGTTTTTGTTTTACACAATGTTTGTAAGGAGCTGCGACCATTACACCATGTTCCACATGACTGCATGCCTTCCATGCTCTCCGTTTTAGAAGTAGAAGATAGCGTAAGGTAATCTATCGCGTCTCCTTTGATTATTTGGTACATAGCAAGGAGCGTATGGGGGAGCCCTAACAGCATGCAGGGGATAATGCGGCGGGAAAGATTGCCTTTTCATGGATCATTGCAATGGACTGCATGCAGTGGCGGATTTACCAGTAGGCTGAGTAGGCTGGAAGGCTCCAGGGCGGCAGATTTTTGGGTCAGCAAATTTGGGAATTCGTTTTGCTACCTCCTAGAAATCAAAAACATTTCTTAATGACGGTTTTCTGGTATTTTACAGATAGAAGTCTGCAACAAATTTTGCCGATGACTTTCCCCTCTCACTTGTCATTGTAAATTTGGTGTAGCAAACTTCCATACTTTAGAGGAGGCTGCGAACTGGATAGTTTGTGTATAATCAAAAATCAAACCCAATAACATTATTTTACGTGCAAAATCAACGGAATTGTTGGATTGTAATAATAATCTTGGATATGACGATTGTAGAAAAATTTGTAAAAAATTGTATAACCGCACATGTGCCTTTTTAATTTTATGATTATATATGATACTCTAAGCTAAGCTTAGCAATATTTAGGACAATACTATAACTAACACACTAATAACCATATGGACTTATGATTATCTGATGGAATAAATAAATAAATTAATTAATAACAAGACAATACTCCAGAGGCATGAGGCACAGTGTATTCTATTAAGCAGCAGCTGAAATGTCTTCTAATGAAGCGAATAGAGAGAAACATACAGGAAATTAGAAGTCATATGATGTATCAGTATGTATGAGACCAGGAAGTATCTGCCTGGGTTTTTGACTGCAATATTATGCGTTATTGCGTTCTACCTGAAATATCAGATTCTGAAATTTTACTTCGCCAGAAGAAACAACTATACTTTTCGAAATACCCTTTTCTTATCAATTCGTTCATCCAAATTACCAAGGAAATAATTTCTTGGAAGGATGCCATCTCTACTTAGAAAATTCAGACCATGTTGCTTAAGTATATTTTTTGATACATATATTTCATAGGATATGTTTAGATACATGGATGGAAATTTTACGCACCAGTTGTAAAAAAATAACAGTAATAATAGGACAGGTTACCAGTGTTCACTGGTTTAAGTTTGGAACATGCTCCGTCCTTGATTACCTTGATGCTCCGATTGGTCAGAAAACTGGAGATCTCGGGGAGCCCATAAGCTGGGAGCTTCGAATGGAGCGCTCTGTGCCAAACCCAATCGAAGGCTTTCGCTATGTCCAAATTTACCGCCAGCGCCTTTATATGGAAGGTAAACGAGAAGGTCTCCAGCTGAGCAATCACGGCTAAAGCCGTAGGAGCCATCATGAGCTGGCCGTTAATAATGGATATCATTATCTTGGAGAACAAGTACCTATTGGACGATAGTTGGGCGGATCAGAGCGATCGCCTGTTTAGGGATGGGATATATGGAAGCGGTCTTTCAGCGCTTCGGAACAAGGCCAAGCAGGTACAGGTACGTTATGATCGGAGCGAACGCAGGAGCACAAGTACGCAGCACAATTGGGGGGATGCCATCAGGTTCACTTAATCTATGAATGTCCAAGAAAGACAGAGTTTTGCACGTTGATAGAATATGATTTCTGGCATCAAAGTACCACACTGTGAAATGGTCGGTGGTGCCTTCCCTTGGTCATCCAAAGTAGAGTTGGACGCGAAGAGCAATTCCAAAGGGTCGGCTTAGTACTTCGCATTATGGACTAGCCAGTCATCTTCCACACCTGAACAGGTGTTGAACAGAGGGCAGGCAGAAATTCCCTTGGAATGCTTTGGCGATAGACCAGAAGGCTCGAGTGGGAACTCGGGAACGAGGTGGGCCAATCTCTCGCCAAATCTGGTAATGTGCTCAATTTCCTACAACAATTTCCTGTTTAAAGCTGGAGGGAAAGTTATATGCTTTTTTTTATCCTACCATAAATGCTTGACCACAAAAATCAAAAAGTGTGTTATTTGTAAGCTTTTCTTCATAAAAGTATATTTTGGTGTCATTGTCAAAATCCTTCTTATAATTTAACTTTGTGTTAAAAATCAAGTCACGAAGTACACCACCTGGTGACAAATTTATTCGCATTACAGAGTTATGTGAGAGCGTGGTGGATTTTTAAACATAAACGTCTGGATAACTTGGTGATGAAATGAAAAATAGAGGCAGGACAAGTTGATATACCTAGTTTTAATTGTCTAAATTCCGCAAAACTAGCTTAAGCTATTAAAATGTAAAACTTTAGCAAATATTTGTTTGGTTCATTTCAACATTAGACCAACTCTACGGCTTAGTAGGTAATTAACGTAGATACCATGTAACACAATTCAATTTCCAGCGCAACAAAGTTTTTCCATGTATTAAAAACTCGTCAATGAGGGAGAGAGACATGAATAATATTATGTATAAATATACTATTTATCTTAGATTTTTTTATATTGCAGATATTGAATGAAGCTCCATCTAGTTTTTATAAGTCGAAGCAGTTGCAGAAAGTGGTTCATTGAATGGCTCTGTCACAGAAACGCTAGATAACTATGAGAGAAGTTATAAATGAATAAGACATATTTAAAATAACATCTATTAATAATAATAATAATTAAAATCCAAGAATTCTGGCGAACTTAATTGTATAAGGGACCTAAGCTACTGAGGGTATTATTACGCATTTGTATAGAGGGGTTAGTGTTTTAGATAATATTAAAATTTTCATGTTTTGGATTAGATTTTGTTTCTTACTAGCTCTACCATGACTAGGGCCATTTAGCGTTAACGTAAAACATGTCAACGTCTAATTTTACAGCGCCCCTGGTGGCTACGCGCAACATTATTTTTTTTAACAAATATGATTATATATGATTTTAATACTTTGTCAAAATGTCATAATAGAGCAAACCTGGAGAGAGACAATTTCATCATTTTGATTTGTCCCTTAAAATAATGATCGTTGACAATTGTACTTTGCAAAATAATATAAATACTTGTCTGATTTCATACTAGCGTTTCAAGAGAAACAAAACCAGTGTGAAGACTGACATTATTATAACAATTAATTTATTTTAGTAATAATTCAGTTATATAATTTTATCACCCCACTTTGTGTAATATGCCACAATTCTCTTCCCAAGAGTCAGCATCGGATGGCATCCGCAGATCAATGTTTCAACTTTTCCTTGGTATCCGCAAGAAGTGAAGCTTCATCGCCCTAAAACAATCAGTGGGCTCAATATAATAAAGGCATACCACGACCAAGGAAAGTAGCCTTTAGGAATAACCTGCGAACAGGAATCTATACATCACTAAAAATTGTATAGTAATATATTTTTCTTAATTAGGTATATATGTAAAAAATACTTCGTCACACTTCATATATTTTGCGAAACGGGATCGTGCAAATCAAAACGACGATAGTAATAATACATATTTGGACCTTATTTATTTAATGTACTGACACTTAATACTATCTGCCAGTAATTATCTTAAAATGAAATAACGTGAGACCTGTTATTTCATATATTTGTTTTTTACTTATTGATGTTACTAGTTATTTAATTACCTTGACCAGTTAGAAGTCAAATAAAAATGTATAAAAAGTAATTAGGTAATTTGTTGTTTTCATGATTTTACGAAGATTATTCTCGTTTCGTTTTGCGAATTAGTAACGATCTACCGTTGATGACTTGTATTGTACAAGTTCTATCCATAACTAGTTTAGTTATATAAAGACGTGCGCATATTCTCAATTGTTAAAATTTCTGATAATATAGACGATATAAAAAATGCACCAATAGACATCTCTTAAATCAAATTAACTAACCACTAGTCTTCACTTAATAAATCTCAATGGTTGATGTTTGAAAATGCTGCGGTAGTTCTTCTATTATTATTTTAGAAAAAATGGCTCACGAAAGTAAGTCCTATGCCACCCAGGTGGGGCAGAGAACATCAGGTACCTCATCCACTTCGGGCAGCTCATTTCATGGATACCTCCGGAGGGTATGATATAGCATATAGTACATTTAAATCAAATACAGTTTTTTAATTGATGCACCTATACACCTTGCAGCATAGTTGAGTCTCTGTGGTTCATAAGAACAAATTGTTTCATTTTGATCTGTCTAAACCCAATCATATAAATACCTTCTTGTATTTACTTTATTAACGTTAAAAGAGTTTAAACGTAAATTAATCAATAAAGCTTTTAATAAATTTGAGGAATATTTAAATGATCTTAATCCTTGGGAAAGCAAATCACTACAGTTCAAAAAATTTGTATCACTCAAAACTTAACTTGCAAACTGGTAGTAAATGTAAATTTAGAATTAATTTAACTTCTTTTCTGACGTTCATAAGTGTACTTGTTTACCTATATGAATAAATTTATTTTGACTTAAATTTTTTCTTTTCAATATATTCTATTTCTTACAACGAACATCGATGAGATCAGACGCCAACTACAGCCGGTAGACATAGTAGACCAATATATCTATCTGGTGCGGAGATATTGCTCAGGCTGAAATAGATAATTGCACATCGGACGCGGGTTTTCGGAGCCAATCGGCAAATCATGCACAGAATATTTCCATCTAAGACCAAGGTTTTCAAACAATTCATCCAGCGAATCATGAAGAGAGGAATGCTGGGCATATCCCTTTGCAACCGTATTAGAAATAAAGGCATCCGGGAAGAAAACGCGTGTAAACGATGTAGTCACTGATATCGTGACTATAAAATGGAGGTGGGCAGGCCATATAGTACGTAGACAAGACCCGATGGACTCCAAGGCTGCTTGAATGGATGCCTCAGCAGAAGAAAAGCCCGCATGACCGCCCACGACGACATCCCAAAGTGCATTCAGGCTACAAATAGATGCAAAAGGCGTAATTATAGTCGTGTTAGAGGAGAATGGAAGAAGCCACCGTCCAGAGATGGACAAATTATGGCAAGCCCATTCTATAATAATAATTAATATTTAAGCCCGTTTATTTCCAATCTAAAATATATTTTTATTCCATATTCCTTCACCATTGAATGGAACCCCTTCACAGGTAAAGGCCTTCTCTAGCTTATTTGAAATTTCTCTATTCATGGCTTTCTTCTCCATTCGCTTCCTGCTAACGCTTCTATTTCTTCTATCCGCCTTTTTTTAGGGCGCTCCCTTTTTCTCCTTCCCTTCCAGCCCAATCTTCTCTCATATTCCGTTTAAATTAACTATTTTTACGGACATATTACATTTTAAACGTGTAAAACAAAGACAGTATTATGCAATTCTTTTATTTTGTTAACAGACGTAGAATACATTTCTACGTTCAGACTTGCCGCACTTTTACAATGATTAATTTATTAAGTAGTAAACAAGTAATTTAGTATGAACTTTGAAGATAATTATATAAAATTAATAGTCCCAGTTATTAGTTATTGATGGCATTGAAAGATAATTTGTATCATATTCATAATTAAGTACAAATAAAACTATAGTGTGTTGCACAACTATATAAAACGCCAAAAAATCTTATCTATTTTTGGCTTGAAGATGTGACAGATTCTTCTAAGCTTTGGTGAAAACTTTGAACATCATATGCATCATAAATTACTGATTTTACTTTTTTTTACGGGGAAATAGGGGAAAGATTACCAGATGTTAAGTGATAATCTAGGGACACTCTCAATACCAGAGGGCTCGCGAGTGCGTTGCCGGCCTTTTAAGTCTTACGGTCTTTTCTTGAAGGACCCTATATCGAATTAGTTCGGAAATACTTCAGTGGGTAGCTGGTTCTACAAAGTGGTGGTGCGCGGCAAAAACTGCCCTTAATATCGCTAAAATGGTGATTTTTTCGTGATATAAATAAATAATTGTTATGCATGAAGTTATTTTAAAATTGAAAGAACTGAAAGTTACTTCCACCATAACTTTAACATTCTTATATCATATAGATATACAAAATTATGTAAAAGTATTCTCGATTAAATTTGTGTTTACATTAAAAATAATATAAATATAGAACCATAAAATTTCTATTCTCTATTACATTTAACTAAGTTACTAATATAGTAGACATGAACAAAAATAAGTTTAAATTTGTTAACCCGTTACCAACGGAACTAATAAAATATGTTTATGACAAAAATATGATTTAAATAAATATAATACTTTCGACTAAATTGGTTAAAGATTTTTATCTTTCCGGAATTGACGTTTATTAAGATCGCGAATAAAATATTAATGTCTAATTATAATTACGTCATTTTACGCAGTTGTGCAATAACAGCAGAATATTCAAAAGGCTTTTTCTGATATAGGCCCAAGTTTGATAATGAAAATAAGTTTACATACGGTCCAGGATCATATGCCCTAACGCTTATCTTTTGAACACCTGAAGTTTTTTGTTACGAGGATAATTTCCACATTTTATCAATGAATTTCTTTTCAAGCGTGCAACGAGACTATTCTTTATAACCTGCCTGTGGATATAAATCCATCAGCACATGGGGGGTAGTTTTCTACCACAGATCTTTCTTTCTACCCAATTACCTCGTATCCTATCCAACCTAGAATAATTATTAAAAAATATATTTACAGAATATCATAAGAATTTACTCACTGAGGTTTTCTGAACCAATTCGACTTAGGGTCCTTCAAGCGTAGCGTATCAATTCGTATGAGGCCGGCAACGCACTCGCGCATGCCCTCTGGCATTGAGAGAATCCATAGGCGGCGGTATTACTTAACATCAAATGAGCCTCCTGCACAAAGGCATCTGGTACAGGACCATTGTGGACGAACCTCCACGCCAGCCTTGGTTTTACTCAAGAGTTCTCAATAGAAATGATTTAGTTATTTGCTTCCGAACCCGTACTTACCACATGCCACTTAACAAGTTTAATTTTATAATGAAAAAAAGACGATGTGAGAGAGAAGAGGACCTCCTACATTTAGTTCTCGAGTGTAAATTCAACGAAAAAGCTAGGTTGGATTTCCTAAAGGAAACTCGATGTTCTACTGGCGACTTTCTCTTCGTTCTTCATCAAATATTAAGTTCAGGGTTCACTGCCGAATTTAGTGACAGATTTATAAGTTATATTATAGACTCATTGAACCTTAGATCTGAATACTATAAAAATGCACGTTAACTAGTAAACAGAGTAATACTTAAACCTTAATCAACGTTTTTATATTTTTAAGTCGCCTTCATCATTAGATGTATGGCTTATAAAATAAATAAGATTAAAAAAAAAAGCCTCCTGCCCTTTTGTATAAAAATCAATGTTATTTTAACCTGATTTCACCAGTAATTGGTGAAAACAATTGAAAATCGACTACCTAAAAAAGCAGTTGTGGTTATTATAAAGAAAAACAATCATTGGACGCCCTAAGAAGACAGCAGTGTTTGTATGTGTCTGCAATCATCTCATCTTCATGCGTCTTAGATGAGAACGCAAAGCTGTTCTCCGCCTTCTCTGGGATATGTGTCAGACATCTATCCCATCGGCGTATAAGCTACTAATCTACGTACACATTTGCGCACATCATATTCGCGTACGTGGCCAACGAACGAATGGGCAGAACAATGTAAAAATATATTTTTAATTAGAGCTCATGACTGTCTAAACTCCTTTTTACTAATGCAGTTAAGTCCTCCCTCATAACATAGAGGCAATAAAACCATTTAGTTGTCAGATGTCAACAAATCAATAAAAATATTAAACATAGATAACGATCATAGTTAAAACCCGGAAAATCTATTAAAAACTACTTATAGCATACATTTCGCTTCTCCTCGGGCGATTTCCAATCTATACATGAGCGGAGCGATTTTTTCACCTCATATGCACCGAAAAACAACAATAGAAAATTAAATTGTATTTAGATATATAGTGATATAATTATAACAATTAATCTGGTATATTTCCAATCTTTATAAATTATAATATACAGTTTATATTTGTTATAATAAAATGTATATACATATTTTTTCTTATCATCCTAATTTCCTAACTTCCTTCACCATTGATTGGAAACACACCACTCACGGGTAAAGGCCTCCTCCAACTTTTTCCAAATATCTCTCTCTCTATCCATCTTTTTTTTCTCCATACGCTTCCTGCTATTGCTTTTACTATCCTTTTTCTTAAGGTGCCCTCTTCTTTCCCTTGGCCCATTACATATGTTTGTCTTTAAATGGAAAAATTATGGCAACGTTAGGTTAACATTAGACAAATTATGGGTATTGCAGCTGCAGAACAGTTCGTGGATGTGGTTCAGGACAAGACACGCTTCACGAGACTGATGGCTGACTAAGTAATGGAGACTTAGACTTGGAGAAATATTTCGAGACTGGCTGAGAATCTGATGTCCATATTCTAATACGTATTTAAGTCACAATTTCGTCTTGAAACTTGAATACTTTTGATTGGCGTTTAAGAATGAGAGTGTCATCAAAGAGAATAGTAGAGTTTAAAATGTGTTATAGTAACATCTCAAAATTATCTTACTATCTCCAGGCCGACTGAGTTTTATTGAGACTGGCTGGTGTGTGCACAGAAACACAAGTAATTTACAACTTCTCAAAATCCTAACAGATTTTCGTAGCAACGTTTATATTCTTCACATCATAAAAGAGTTGAAATGCCAGGAACGCTTGATCTCTTATGTTTGCTGTAGTCGCTTCCGCGCTTAGCATAACCATCCCTCAATTGATCTGTCAACAAGTCGACACAATAGTCGCGAAGTCACCCCTATATAAGCCATACTCTCTGCTACCGGTGGTCAGAAACAGACGTAATATTGTAAAATTCTATTTTTAAATTTGAATTTAAATAGTGTGTTCGGTCTACTGTGCTTAAGTGAGTAATTGTTAAATTAATTCATTATTGTTTTAAAATAATTATTTTAAATAAATTCCAGAATTATAATAATTATTTAAACATACATTATAGAAATCTTTAAAAGTTGTGAAGTGCTAGTCTCAATTTGCAAAAACTTAACTTGGACTCGGGTATTTCAGATGAGACTATTTTAAAGAAAAATTAAAGACCATGCTATGATTTAAATTTGTAAATTCAGTAAGTAGAGGTTGAATAAGCATATACTATACACATGTATTCTTAGAACCAAAATTAATTTTCTAATACTTTATTGTAAACCATTTTTCAAATATTGTTGCTTTAATAAGTAAATTAGCAATTTTATTTTGATGTTGGTTAAAACTATTAAATCTATATCTCTAAAACTCTGTCATGACTGGTATAACAATTTGTAAACTGAAAATTTCCTAAAATTCAAAGTAATTGAATAAAATCATCAATCAACATATCCATTAACTACAATTTCTTTCACCAGAAAAATCGTGAAAAGTTATATAAGTGATAAATCAGTGGAATCGAAACTTTGCCAGGAATCGAACCTAGGGCCTTGTGATTAATCCTATTAATTAATTAAACGTGTGTTAATCAATACGGTCAAATAGTGATGTGATTAGTTAAAGAAAAAAAGTTAACCAAATGTATAATAGTAACATTTAACTGTTATATGTATTTTAACAGTAAAAATGACTGCTACACACTTAGTCACTTTATTGGCATACATTAGATTATAAAATTCGTTATTAGTGTTTCAAGTTCCTTAAACATCTTATGTTATTTTTAAACAAGGTTTTGAAACCAGAATTTATTAAAATTGATATACATTATCGCCAAAACGCAAAACTTGTATTTGTGCTATGCAACCTTTTTTCTCTTCCTATGACAACTTTAATGAGTTAATTTAAATACTTCTTACATCGCTTATGTCCTAACTAACGATTTTGGGTTAAAGTCTTAAGTAAACAAATAATTGCATACTTAAAATCGCGAATTGGCTATACTATCTCGTAGACATTTTGTAGATAGAGTATATAAACGTTTAACATTAAAACGTATTTCCCTAGAAGTATCTTATCTGAAATCCTTTTATGCTTCTAAGCCAATCAAAATTCTTTATTAAGTTAAAGCATTATTTTAACCGAAATGGGTTCTTTTGAGCGTCCATGAGCTTCCTCAAGTTCAGCTACAAGTCTTTTCTACCCTCTGCATTTTTCTATCTAATTACACCTCCTTCGCTTTCTGTCTCGTGGGCACCATCTGTTTGACATCGCCGCATTTACCAAGTATTTGCAGGATCGCTTGCTCACTGCTGAACGTCATGATGCTCCCGACCCCGTTGTGGTAGATAACAGAACCACTGCTTCCATCTTTGACAGTCTCTTGGTGCATAGTGTAAGATTAAATTTAAATAAAAACTTTAGTGCCTAGGTTTTGTGATACTTGGTCGGTCATTGCTGCGTCTCTTGATGTCTTTCCTTCCATTTTCCCTGCATGATATAAATACGTAAAATATATATATTTGCAATTACTATCATAACAAGGTGCTTAATATAAAATATGTAATGAGAAGTAAATTTTATTGCAAGTACAGCATGAAAAGCTCTTTTTGAAGTATTTTAATAACGCAAAACTTAGAATCAGCAGTCATCATATGAATAACTCCATGATATTATGTTTTCTTTAGGGAGAACAGCATTGTTCTGAAATATATTTACCGGCCTCTATTCTAAAGCTTTTTTAGTTACGAAAAGATTCTCTAGTTTTTGTTTTAACTTTGTCACAGCTATTTCTATCTTAATAAATGTGTCCGCTGACACACACCTACATCTACAAGAGAAAAAATTCTCAATAAAATGAATAAGTAGCCAAGTTGGTGAATTAAGTTGTAGTTTAGTGGGTTTTCCGTTCCATATAAAAAATATATGGTTTCACATTAACACGCCTGCAAATACCTAAACTGATAATCATGATGTAAATGTTAATATACAGTGTTTTTAATATGTGTAAAAATCATACTTAATTTGTGCACTTTGTAAGTGTTAATAAAACGCCACTTAAAAAGATACTAACATAATACTGAGTGGTCTTTAGAAAACCGAATGAAAAGTAAATACACTGACGGATTGTGATGTATCGTCTCAATAGAGCCTATTCGTTTATGAAATAAATAAAAGTTAAGTTCTGTGAGTATCTGTGATCCCCTTTATTTCATTTTAAGTCAACAAGTTATTTCCTAACGAGATAAAAATTTAATTTTATTGTTATATATTTCAAATACTTTTTATGAACGGTATTTTTATGCAAAGTAAGTTAAGGAAAAAAGCCTGAGTTTTTATTGTTTTTCTTAGATATAGATTTTCTTCGATCGTGTCATGTACAACATTAAAATGCTAGGGAATCAGCTAGGCTAAGTATCCTGATATTTTCTAATGCTGTTTTTAAACACGATTGAGCCGATCTTGAATATTATATATATAAATTGAATATTATATAATATTTTAAGCAACGAATATGTAAATGATATTAGGTAACTACCTGGGAAAAAGGGTAGGCTGACGACTGGATAGAAATAGCAGGAAAAGACAAGCAGACTATTGGCAAAGATGGCATCTAGAAAGGGCGATCCACAGGCTACTAACATTTACTTACTTTTTACTAATAACATTTGTAATGGAACTTAAGGATATGGAAATAAAAAAGACTTAATTATTAAATAAATTATGATTATTATAAATAAATCTTTCAACGGTTTAATAATGATTATATGTTCGCTATACCATATATATGTGTACCATAGGATTTTTTGTCACATGATCTATGGTCATTCAATAAGTTTTATAACCGACCTATTTTGTATAAAAATTTGGTAACCTCAACTTGCGTAACTAATGCGTACTGACAACGAAGCCATAGAAGCCACGTATCGATTGTTCAACTGACAAATTAGTATGTCATGAAGAACCATTGCCACTGAAAATCTACAAAATCGTATAAACCAAGTAGGAATTTTGAATAAAACAAAAGTCAAATTAACGATACGTTTTTCCCTTTTATTAACAGTCCAATCGTCATAACAAAAAGCCTTTTATTTCTTGCAAAATAAAAGTAAACTTAATCCTATATATAAATAAATTACACAACTTCTATACTTAATAATATCCCTACTCTAATTATATTCAAGAACCCCTCAGCAGGTGCTCCAAGTATCTATAGGTATCTCAGTCATGGACAATCTAAATCATTTATTTATCCATTATCCAATGCGACTAACTATTTGCATACAAAACAATACATACATACTCGTGAAAGAAAAAAACAGCACAACTAGATTAAAAATATTTACAAAAAGACGGCATAGGAAAGGACATAAAGCAGACATTTTGTCAATTCACTAAACGGACAATTAAAAAAGGCTGTTAATTCTATGCAGTACATTACTTCCATACATTGTGTCATGCGTTCTCTTTTCGAGAGGTTAGTTTTCGTTGAGGGTACGAAATAAGAATAGTAATGGCGGATGATGTCGCCTCTAACGTCACCATTAGGCACCCTGAGGCCTAGGTACTGGAGCACTGCCTGATTATTTCCACTTTCATCTTCCTTTCAGCATAAGGCGCCTATTTACTAACTTGCAATTTTACATCAGGAATTCGTTATAACTTTTTGGTTATATTATATTTATATAAAATTGTGAGCCTGTCACTGCATTTAATGTAAAACAGTCTCGCAACTTTTAAAAAACGTGGTGAATTTTTCCTAATGTCCTTATTTTCTTTTCAGACACCATTATGGATCACAGTGAGTTTAGAGTGAAAGGTAAGATTTATTTATTTATTCAAAACATACATACACTATCTTTATATTATAAACCAATACGATAATCTCGAAAAAATAAATTTATATATAATATAACATTAAATACATAATATATACAATATCGCTATCGTGAACTCTGCGAACATATAAAGATGTCAATAGTGTTGGAGCCAGAATTCAAGTAAGATGATACAATCACTATAAACTTTGATTTGAATGTATAATACTTCCGACTTTCAAGTACACATAAGAATATGTTCCTTCAGCGTAAGAGCAAAAGTTAATTACACAAAGAATAGAGGGAACCTAAAAATCCTGCAGTTAAATGTGAAATAAGCAACTATTTACTTGGACTATACGTATTGTTGCAATATTTCAGTATGCTGATACAATCAGACATTTTTCTAATAGCTATACAAGACTACAAGTCAAATAATTGGTGACTATACTACCAATAAACATTGATAACGTGTTCTCAATGCAATAAGCCTAAACGTATGGCCCTATAAATGTGATCCTGGATCAACTGTGACTTTATTGAATCCGAGTTTATTTGTCAATACGTGTATCCGATTTTTATATATAACCATTGCCGGCTTCGACGGGATTATGCTATGTTGTATCATTAACTTATAAGACACAGTTTAAATAAAAAAAATTCTTAGTTAACAAAAACTTTTTCACCTAACTATTTTATCAGAAAAACTCACTATTCTGTAATTATACATTATATCGAAGTAAAGTAGTTCTAACTAAAACTATATTTAATTACCAATGGAATAAAATAAACCTTTGCCTTCTGAGGCTCAAATTATTGATATATAAGTAATTATAACGAGATTGAACAAGAATAATCTTGATAAGTGTATTATTAAATTATACGCATAATTTACGCATACCATTGGTTGAATGCTGAATTCTTAAGAATTATACGTATACATGGACTATTTATATGCAGTACATATATATGATCTAAGATCCGATTTTTTCATGAAGTTCATGAATTTTAAATGAATATTACACACTCCATGTAATGGACTAGCGGTAGGTTGCCTTAAAAATAGACGAAATTACCTGTAATTATTTTGCTGATATAAATTGCAATTATGAGTTTTTTATATCAATATTACGTCATTTTAAAGTATATATGTATAAGTAAGTTTAAGGTTGGTCAGCCGCACCGTTAGTGTTGCCAGGTGTAAACAGGTGTATTTAATATTTTATTTTTGTAATAGAAAATTTAAGCTTATATTTCCTGTGTAGTATAATCCATGATTGCCAAATAAATGACCGCAAGCAGAGGTTGTCATGCTTTTCAGTTGCCATAATCAAAACGAAAGATTCCATAAATATATTTTTTTACCAATAAACTAAGTTCAGAGTCGTTTTAACGAATCTCAAAATTTAAACAACCAATTGTCAAACAAAATGGCGGAGTTTTAGAATTTATTTTATGTTTCTTAATTATCATAACGTCGTGGCCTATATGAATAGATTTACAGACTTCCAAAACCTTTGCATTCATCCAATACGCTGGCGAAATCCTTAAAAGTTACCTAAGAATGTACATTGTGAGATTGTTCTTAACTACAATCTCTCTTTTTATCTACAAAATCTCCGCTTGCATTCACATCAGTCCTCTGCAGCAGATGCTGTTACAGTTTTTTCATTTAGCGGAATAGAGCTGATTAATTTATTCTAACTTGATTAAAACCAGTTGTTCTTGGTATGGTAATTTTATCCAAAGGGTTGATTGTTAATCGGGATTCGCAACAGGATGTGAGGAAATATTTGAAGAAGCGGGGAGTTTTCTGTTTCATATATTTTATTTATCAATGTTATTCGTTTTGGCTTTGATTTTTATCTAAGTGTTTAGTTTTATAATATGGAAATGTGTTAGCTGTAACAATACTAATAAATATTATTATAAATTAATTTTATTTAATAATTTAATAACATTAATATAAATTTCCATATAAAGAAATATGGCTAATATTCGAATTCCCAACATACGATAAAATGATACAAACATATACTCGTAACTTAATCTTTTTATGTTATTGGTGTTGTATTTATCTATTACCCTGACGCTTAGCCAAGGAGCTGGTAGACTTCATGGCGGACTACTTAGAGAATATAAGAGACCACCGGGTATATCCTGGTGTGCAGCCTGGGTACCTACACAAACGTCTGCCGACAGAGGCACCACAGCAGCCAGAAAACTGGGACGATATTTTCAAGGATGTCCAGGAGCATATTATGCCTGGGGTAAGGACATGTATCTCATTAGATAAACATTTTCCATTGAAAATGTCATTCTACTTTTTTTTATCAAATGACGTTACAATTCAAATATTATTTTAACTATAGTTTGGGGTATGCACTATAACATGATTCCTAGTGAAATATTGGAACTGCCTTTAAACAGATTTAAAACACATATCAAAAAAACCTTAATGTGTAAAGGTTACTACACAGTCAATGACTACCTGGAAGATAAAAATGCTTGGCAATAGTTCTAATTATGTATGAATATGTGTGTAATGGTGAATGTGGTAAATCACAGAACAGATTTTTATTTTTTTTTACTTATGTAACTTTAATGACGTTGTGGTTTATGACATTTTCCTTTGAATAATTGTAATGTAAAGGGAGGGCAAAACTTGCTGAGTTTCTTGCCCGTTCTTCTCAGAACAAGGCCTCCTGGTAGTTTTGCGAACGGATGGCGTAGTCCTGCTCTTTCGTGAATTTTGTAAACGTTGTTGACATTCATAAGCATGCTCTAAGAAGCATCTAAATTGAATAAACGTATTTTGATTTGATTTGATTTGATATGCACACATATAAAATAAACAGGCGCAGGGCGTTCAACAAAATCAACAAAAACATATTGAGATTTTAATAAATTTTTCACTACCAGATTTTTTTAAATTTTGGTTTCCATTGAATATTTATTATAAATAGTGAATTTCATCACTCAGATCGTACATTGGCAAAGTCCCCACATGCACGCCTATTTCCCCGCGCTGACGTCATATCCTTCCATCATGGGAGAAATGCTGTCCAGCACCCTCAATGTACTTTGCTTTACTTGGGTACGTATATTTATTTTTATTTACATATATATCTGGATTTTTATTTGGCTTAAATAGAAAAGCAATTAAAATTTAAAATATTTAGAACCTACGATAAACTTACTAGTTATTGTAGACAAAAATAAAGCTTATTTATTCATGAAAAAAACCTTATCAAGACACCTATAATTATTGAAAACAGGCCTCATCACCTGCTGGAACAGAGCTGGAGACAATAGCCATGAACTGGATGGGGAAATTGTTGGGTCTACCTGACTGCTTCCTCAATGAAAAGAATGACAGCCCTGGAGGGGGAGTTATACAGGTAAGAATTAATTATACAGTTTTGTGTATACTTTCTACTCAAACAGAGTAGAAACTCGTAGATATATAATCAATAGCTGCAAAATATACGAATTATTTTACTTAAACACAAATTTTCAATAGACTACAGCAAGCGAAGCAACCCTGGTCAGTCTTCTGGCTGCAAGAACCCGAGCTCTCATGGAGCTGGCGAGTTTGAATCCTGAACTGCAGTCTTCTGAACTGCTGGGGCACCTAATCTGCTACTGCTCAGACCAGGCCCATTCTTCAGTGGAAAAGGCTGGCTTAATTGGTAGAGAACAAACACTTTAATTTAACTTGTAGCATAAATTACTAAGTAATTATTAGCGCCTACACTATTTTATTAGTTTTACTTTTCGCAAGCGTTTTTGCATTAAAATTTTAAATTGAATTTAAAAAAATCTTATACAGGGCTAGTGCGTATGCGGTACATAGAGTCAGATGAAAAGCAGTGCATGAGAGGAGCTCAGCTCGAAGAAGCCATCCTTAGTGACAAGGCGAAGGGTCTTGTGCCATTTTGGGTAAGTTTATTTTAAAAATGTTTTGGAAAGGTATGGGTTTGCTAACATAGTTACTTAATGCAAAATTACTTTGTTGAAACCTGTAAAAATATTAAAAAATTCCTAAATTCCTATACACAAAAAATACCTATGTAAAAAAATAAAAGTTTTATATACACGAAAATTAAAAGCGCCTTTGTTGTACACGATTAATTTTACAATACCACATTGTGTCCAAGCCATAATTTAATCATACTATATTATTCAGTTAAATAATTATTTCCCATTTTTTAAACAAACGTTCATTATTTATAAAAATCTTAAAATAACATAAAATATTAATAGCATCTGCGCAATTTGAATATTGTCTGAAACTCCCAGGCGTATTATTAGTAGAGACTTGGACGTTTTTAAACAATGATTGGATCTCGGGGACCAATTTGTTGTTGGGCTTGCAACGGAGTTTAATTGAGACAGAATCTTACATTAAGATTTCTCCTCAGATCTGTGCTTATTTTATGTATGACACAATGAAAGAAATGATTTATGGAAACTATTTAATTACGATTATGTATGTTCAATATTATGGATTTCGGAAAGAATATAATAAAGATACGTCAAAGCTGTGTGAATGAGAAATTTATATTTTTAGTCTATTATTGATATGTTTTTAAACTTGCGTTACTAATAATAACAATCCAGTGGCGTAACAACCCTAAATGGTCATAGCCTCATATTATGACTTCCTTTTCTTTGGCTATTATTATTTCACAGACTAGTAGGTGATACTACCGACACATGCCGTTGATTTTTGGGTTTTAGATATGCCGGTTTTTTCACAAGGAATGAATGTGACCCTTGTGTTACAAAATTTTTCAAAATGTACCATTTGATACCAGATGTTTTTTAAGTATTACAAAACCAGTTCATATTCGTATATAATTAAAATTGAATCGGTCAAATTATCCTTTACTGCATTATTACTTGTTTTAGTCTCTCCTTAAATTTTACTTTCTACGTTAATGCTCCCATAATGAATGCAATCTCGTGAGTCGCGAGTGAAAATTATCTATTATCGTTGCGATCAGGTATGTAAATATCCTATTAAGTAGTATACTATAACTTGTATGTAGAGCAAGTTTATTTATAATGAGCCTGGAACATTGTCTGGGTTTTTACACAAATCGAGAAGAATTGACTCCTACTTACTACTACTTACAATTTTAAATGTTCCTTATATACGTACTATGAAATGCCTGTACAGAAAATATTTATGTACCGAATGTCTCATGCAATCATCTCTAGATGAAGTCAGATTAAATTTAAAACCTAAAGTATACTTGCAATCGCTGTATAATACTAAAGACTAGATAAATATAGGTGACTTTTTAATGTCTAGTTTTTTTACGTCTTTTTTATTAGGTACTGTGTTAAACATATTCTAATAGTTTCTCGATGGTAGAGATATTTATAGCTATATATAAGACAGATATTTATATTTTGTTATCATAATTTACTGCTTTAAAAAGCGTGATGGTTGCAGCTGCTTACAAACGTTAAAAAAATGTTTTTTTAATCAATTAAAAATAGTGACAGAGAGACGCCCTTGTAAAAAAAATAAAATAAAATATGTTTATTATGGAACATAAGATACAGGTATCACTTATTCCACGTCATTAAATTTGAATCAGTTAGCATCCCTACTCATTGCCAAGGAAGACAGCGGGTGTAGTCCGAGAGAAAAAGCCGGCGTAAAAAACTTTCGGTACTCTTCTAAAATCGCAAACAATCAAACAACACTTACTTATATTAAAGTAGCCTGTCTAGTCCCAGGCCCTTTTATCAACTAGATAATCGTTAACTTTAAAGTAAGGCTTTTACACCGCTTTTCTTTAATACGTTTCTTAAATTTATTAAAAGGCAGAGACAAAAGAGCCTCTGGGATTTTATTAAAGAAGAGTATCCCTTTTCCCAAAAAATAAAAACTTTAGATAGTCTTGATTCGAGAACTGGCAGTAAATTTAAGTTTAGATGCATTGTTTTTTATATGTTCATAACCGTTAACATATTATTACTATTTTGCACACGCGTAGCTGTCTTTTAATAAACTTTTTTTTAAAGGTGTGCGCAACCCTCGGTACAACGGGTTCAGTGGCATTCGACAATTTGCGTGAAATAGGCGAGGTGTGCGAACGCCACTCCGCTTGGTTGCATGTGGACGCTGCATATGCTGGGAGCGCCTTCGTGTGCCCTGAATATAGGTAAAGTTTTTGTTCATACTATATTAGCAGAAAATACTTTTCAGACTCCTATTATATATATATAGCGGTGAATCCAAAAAAAAACTAAATATACATTAATCAAACTATTACAATTTACAACTATTGAACTTAATGATAATTTAATCTACCCGATGTAAGATGCACTATCAATTTACAGAAGATAAAAGTAATATATATTATTAAAAGTAGTCCCTTTAGGCAAAGTTCCGAAGATACTGGCAGCGTGGGGAACGCTGAATAGCTAGACTAATTCTTTGTCCGAGGTAGCTGCCAGCACTTCGGTCTCCTGTGACTAACGTATTTGCTATTTCCTTAAATGATTTTGAGTTTGACATATTCGGAGCCTAGACCTCTGTATTTGTAGACCGCAATGGGCCATGAGGCAGATAGTTCTACGTGTGTTTTCTTGTTTATTTGTAGAGGAAGTATTTGAACCCCAAGGCAATGAAGGTGAACTGCTACTTGCACTTCACTGAACCGGAGATAGTACTTTTTTAATTATTTGTTTTTTTTACAGACATTGGCTGGATGGCATCGAGCAGGCTGATTCGTTTGCATTTAACCCATCTAAGTGGCTGATGGTTAACTTCGATTGCACCGCTATGTGGTAAGTCACTGCTCTGCTCCTCTTCTTATGATGCCTCTTCACTGGAGGTTGGCGGTAAGTCTCTTGAAGCGTTTCCTGTGCTGTCCCTGATGCAGCAACTCTTCCGCAGTAGCAATACCCGTCCACTCCCTAATGTTACTAAGCCATGATTTTTTCCTTCTTACTGCCTTTACTGGCTCAATGTTTAGCATATTCTATAGCCAATACGACCCGTGAAATCACCCATGAGAGATTCCAGGTAAAAAAATAATAGATTTTTGCTATTTGAAGTTTTCGGTGTTCGTCATTGGTTTCTTTTGTTTCACATTTCATCAGTACATGGCCAGTCTCAATAACGAAATAAAAGATATATGGAAGAAAACAAAAAAATGTCTGGCAACGCATTCGCGAGCCCTCTGGCATTGAGAGTGTCCATGGGCGGCGGTATCACTTAACATCAGGTGAGCCTCCAGCTCGTTTACCCCCTGTTATATAAAAAAACTAAAAGAAATACGACGGGTGGCGTTTAAATAAATGTGATTTATATTTCAGGGTGAAAGACAGCACAGCACTACACAGGACTTTCAACGTTAATCCTATTTACTTGAGACATGAAAATTCAGGTAATTTCTAATTAAATTTAATTAAAATATACTTAAGTACATTCTATTTGCTTCCGTGGCTTAGTTTACAATCGCATTTTCATTTTATTTTCCATTATTTTAGGCCGGGAATGTATAAGTAGTAGTGTAATATACATTTAGTCAGTTAAATTCAAAAGTTTAAATTAAGAATTATAATAAAAGCCGTTTATACGGATGATAATCCTTTAAAAAAATGTCAAAGGAAGCAAATAAATATTTATTAAGATACTAGAATTTAGATATGCTAAAGTATTTGTTTTATTTTTCAGGAAAAGCTATCGATTATATGGTAAGTCAAAAAACGTGTCGGGCTTATGTGTTGCTATGTGTGTTGTTTGTATTTTTTATGTTGACATTTATTTCCACAAATCATAGGTCGGATCGCAGAAAGCGAACACACAACACCACAATTTTAAAACCCATGACAATTCAATCCATGAATTAAACGGTGATGAACTCTCGAACGATGATGAAACACTCCATGGTTATAACAAAATGGCGTCCGGTTGCAGCCAACAGATACAAATTGAGAACCCAAATAAGAAAGAACTACTCGTATGTCTGTTTTTATTGGTGCTGGTTATGGTGATGGGACTAACTTAACTTTAAAAGTTCCTTTTGTCATGTAGATAAAATACGGGTAGACATAACTTTTAACTATGGATTATTTATGCTACACTAATTGTGAGTTAGTATTAGAAACTGACTTAAATATACAGTATAATGTAATATATATTTACATTATTCTTAACCTACATAGTAATAGTAATAATAAATAAAAAGTTAAAACAAAGTATAAAGTTTGGCCCCAGCTTTTCCTCACTGTATTGCGATACTTATTCGTTGAGCAAGGAAAGCTCTCTCTCTGGGGTCACCGGTACCACCAGGCGCCCGCTTAAATCTTTAATTAGCTGTGCACTTGAACCCCACGAGTCAAGCCCAAGAGTCTCTACTCCAAGGGAATAAAATCAAAGATGAACTTTTAACTTATCATAAAAGTCATATAAATCAAATAATATTCATCTAAATCTAGTTAAAGTGATGATCTACATTAATAACATCAGTAAAAAAACATTGTTGCATTCACTATATTTACCATTCATTCACATTTCATTATTGGACTAAAATTAAAACCATGGTAAACATTTTCATGAGACATTTTTCATTAAAATTAATAATATTCTACGGAAAACAAAACCACCTCAAAGAACTAACCATTCAATCAATATCTGTTTTGTAACAATTTTAATTTTATTGCTGCAGTGGCGGATTTATTTTCAAGGTAGAGGCTGTGAAGTTTGTACCACTCTCGCCTCTACAATCGTCATGTCCTAGATTATTTGTACAGTCCAACATCCAGTTTGCAGCCTCCAACCAATAGTAGGACTGACAACTATAAGTTGATAGGGGGAAGAGGGAAAAGAGAATCACATTTTCTGTACTTTCGCTCTTTTCATTTATACAAAGTGTGAGCTGGGGGTACAGAGGTGGATTACTGGTTAGGGGCCAGATGTTTTACTCTAAAATATGGAAGTTTGCTACACCGAATGTACAATGACAAGTAAGAGTCGGTCATCAAGTCGTCAAGTCATCGGCAAAATTAGTTGCAAACTTCTATCTGTAAAACATCAGAAAACGTCAAAATCTGTAGAAATCAATGGTGAATGATGAGGCATGCCTAGTAGAGAGATTGATAGCAAAACAAAATTCGCTTCCCAAATTTGCCGCCCCAACAATCTGGCACACTTTGGCTCCAGCCTGCTGGTAAATCCGCCACTGCTCTGCTGTCAAATGAAAAAAAATCGGGATGCCGAGACATTTCCAATTTTTTTCTTTTCCTAATTTTAATTTCTTTAAATTTTATTACAGCACTGGCAAATACCACTGAGTCGTCGTTTCAGAGCCCTGAAACTGTGGTTTGTACTGCGTAATTATGGCGTCGTTGGAATTCAAAAACATATTCGCGAGGTATTTATTGTAAAAACATTTGCAAAATTTCCTATTTATATTATAATGGTTTGTTCTTCCAAACTAAAGAATGTAATAATATATGTTTGCTTCATATCCGGTCATTCGAAGAATATATTTGCCGTGAATCGTACCCTGGTCAATGGTCATCCGGGGTAGACGCCATGCGCGCTACTCGTAATTATAGTCATGTAGCCAGCATATAAGACAAAATATTTTTAAGAACAGATTCGAGGAACTCGTATACGTATGTAACTGGGATTTATATAATTTAAGGTGTATGTGAAGTGAGTAATATTTTCTGAAAGATGCAGATTGTGTAAATTAATATTGTTTTTATGATGCAGAGTGTTCGCCTGGCTCAAAAGTTCGAAGCACTAGTGCTGGCTGATCAACGATTTGAAATCCCACAAGCCAGGAACTTGGGTAAATTTTTAAACTATAAATATAGATTACTAAATCTAGTCTAAATAAATAAGAAGAAATCAAAGATTTATTTGATTTTTTTTTAGGTTCCTCCTCTTAATTAATGTTAATCAAAAATATGTGATTTATATCAAGATACCTTGAAACCCGACAGACTTCCACATGACATTAGTTTTAGGCAGTATCACGAATAGTATGACACAATAAAAAACCTTTAGAAATGCAAATATATCTTACAGGAATGGTAGCTTTCCGCATGAAAGGTGATAACACACTGACAGAGCTTCTCCTCAAGCGGCTGAACGCCCGCGGCTACATTCACGCTGTACCAGCCTGCTTTAAAGGAGTTTATGTCATCCGATTTACCGTGACCTCTCAGCGGACTACTAACCAAGATATTTTAGGTAAGAAATCTTCCAATAAGATGTGGGAAATCCCGAAACCCCAATAGAAAAGACTATTTTCGTTCTGCCTTCTTTGCCAGTTTGACGCAACTTCATGACTTAGAACTAAAGCTTTAAACTTATTGAATTTTGAAATATGAGACTCATAAGTTTGCTTTGACGGTTGTCTTAAATCCTACTACTATAAAAATTTTTGAGTAATTAGGAATACTTTTGTCTAATACAAAATGAAGAAAACGTGTGTTACGTTTTCTTCATTTTGTATTATATCAAACTGTTTTTTGACTAATTACTAATTCAAATTTTCAGCTATAATGCACTTTGTTATCCAATGCAATTATTTAAAAAAAATTAAGTTTGCATACAGTATATTTTTTATTAAAATAAATATAATAAACAATTTTTTAGATGACTGGAACGAAATAAAAACAGTGGCATCAGAGATTTTGGTTGACGTGTTTGGTTCTGAATGTGGCAACATCGCTGTACCCAAGAAGCCTAGGATTACCCTAAAAGGTGACGTTCAATATGTGCTAAAAACACCATAACCGTGAAAACTACACAGGATATTTGCGCTTTGGAAAATATACTTTAACATAAAATTAGACGCAATTAGAGTACTAATAACGAGAAATAAATGTAATAACGTTATCTTGTTTGTAGTCCGTGCCTCGTACGAAGGTTTTTAGTAATAGATAATAGATTAACTGTAACTGTTCGTTCTGAGAATTGATTATATGAGGCTCTAAAAAATATGTAATATTATAATTATAAGTTTTATCAAGAACACGAATTGCTTTAGTTTTAAAAAAACATAATTTCAGACACTCGCGAACTTAACGCCACCTTTGGTACCAGCCTTCTCCTGGCTAATTCCCCCATGAGTCCAAAAATCGTGAACGGCACACACGCAGCCATATGTGACTACGAACAGGTGCTGTCATCTTGTGCTCAGACTTTTGCCCAGCTGAAGATGGAACCTAAGGATAGTCCAGGTAAGGTTCTCTTTATACCTACAGATCATTAAACCATGCAATTAAAATATATTTTATAATAGATGTAACTAACCACTAAAACAAAAATTGAGTGCTTTTTCGGAATTTCTTATTATTTTTAAGTTATTATATGAATTAACTTTAAATATATGAGTCCTTCCTCCAACTTCGATTTTGTTCCCTTTGGAGTAGAGGCTCTTGGGCCGTGGGGTTCAAGTGCACAGGCACTTATCAAAGATTTAAGTTGGCGCCTAGTAGATAGTACTGGTGACCCCAGAGCTGGCACTTTCCTGGCTCAACGAATAAGTATCGCAATACAGCGAGAAAATGCTGCCAGCGTTAAAAGTACACTGCCACAGGGACCAAACTTTTTAAATTTGTTTTGATTTTCATTTTAATTATTTCTATTATTACTTTGTAGGTTAAGAAAATTGTAAATACAATTAACTATAAAATAATAACTGAAGTCTTTCTTATCCATTTGTCTATTACTAAGCACTTAGTGTCACACTAATTTTTATTAACTAATAGAGATGCGCCGACGCATCCGTGGTATTCGTATGGTTGGAAAGAAATTCTCCCTGGACTCTTGCATGGACATGGTCCAGGGTCTGATGATGGAACAGCCTCTACCTCTTTGCGCTGAGGAGAGGGAAGATGCTTCTAATGGTTGGTGGTGGATTTATATAATGATAATATTTAATAGTTCTAAAGAGTATACGTAAATTAATAATCAAGCTTAGTACGGGGTAACCGACCCACACACCTGCCCTAGAGTAAAATAATACAATTAACTAACCTTAGACCAAATAATTAATATATACTCATCAATGGATTTATGTAATTACAAAATCTGATTTGTATCTTTTGCAAAGATACACTTTGATATAAAAGAAGGAAGGGTCATAAACATTTTACATTTTTCTGATTTATTATAGGTGCAACTGAACCTATCGGGGCAAATTACTGAGGTAACTACAATAAAACATTATCGGTGGTGGGTCCCGCTTAACTATATTGACAGTTGCTTAGCTTATTTCCCTTCAAAATAAGTATTTTATTCATTTTTACACCCCCAGGATCGAGCCCAGGAGAAAAATCTATATCATCTTCCCCAGTAACATCCAGCAACGCCATTAAACAAGATGCGGACACCAACCAACTTCACATACCAGCGACACCATCACGACAGCTTCGTTCCAGATCGGTTGACGCATCTCTTTCAGAACTTAACTTTGACGACGCAAAAATTACTATCGACCTCAAAAATAATGAAGTCACCATCACTCCTACAGAAAACAAGAAGTTTATCGATGAAAAGGTACATTTTAGTGCAGCAGAAGAGAAGCTTAAAATTGGGAATCCAGATTTTGGAAACGTGCAAGATGTACAGGCAGGTTCGGATGAAAAGCTTACTATAAAAGGTCCAGGTAGCTACATAAAGAAGCTAATTCAACAATTCAGTGAGAATCAGTTTGAGGATCCTAAACCTGAATCTGATCGAGCAATATCTAGTATTAAGGACAGAGCCGATGCGATTTGCAAAAAATGTCTGCATTACAAAGGTAGAATCACGAAGTAAAGAACGTAAAAAGATGGTTGATATATGTCGTTTGATTGAAGCAGATCAAATTGTTGTCGATAGAGTTAAAAGAAAGCTGGCAATAATACATAAGTTTTCGTTGCCTTTAGTGAAGTTAGATTGGGTCTTCTTCTATAGAAAGCTTGTTCTCTATCTAACTCTATTACCTTAGCATAGTGTCAGGCATGTAATGTGGCTTGTATCATTAAATGCACGTACGTCGTTATAAGATTTTTGTCTAATAGAAGAACTTGCGTGCTTCCGCCAAGCATGTGGCCAAGTTGCGCCGAAAGTAATATTATATCGTTTTTATGTAGTCTGTTATAAATTAAATATCATAAGATGGGATAGCACATATCGTTATTATTTCAAAGTAGTAATTATTTTTATTTGCTTTGTTAATAAAAATACATAATAATTTAGTAGAGAAAATATTACTTTTTATTACTCACTGTTTTCATTAAATACCGTTTTTTATACTCTATCAAGCACAATACTTATAATACATATTTAATTAACTGTAGTTAATTTTACTAAACCATTTATATTTTCTAATAGTTTACTGTATTTGTTAAACGTAGTGTTAAATTTGTGTACTTGCTTGTAGAATAGATAAATTTAATTTATATTATATAAAATATACAAAAAAAGCTTAAATATATAATATATAAAAAAAACTGCTGTGCAAAATCAATAAAATGTTTATAGTAATAGATATATTATATACTAAACATGTTAAACTTAGATAATGTAAAATGTAGGTGATTCATAAAGCAGTTCAAGAAAATGAAAATAAAAAAATGTTATGATGCGAAATTTTTAGTTTTATTTATAACTTACCGCTTCAATACCTTTTAAATTGGAACATGGTGTAATGGTTGCAGCTCCTTACAAACATTGTGTAAAACATAAAACTTGGCGATTAAAAAGAGTGGCGGAGAGTTTATTGCCAGTTCTTCTCTTCCGTTCTACGCCCTAATTAATGTTAATGTAAAATAAGAAGCATTGAATATTTATTTATTTTTTGACATTCATAAGGGTACATTGTGTTACCTTTATGAATAAATGATTTTGATTTTTCAAAAACTTTCCAAAGCTGCAAAAATTTTATTCAAAGTATTTTTAGGAATTGAATCTAGGACCCCTGGTTAGTGGACACTGTGTATAAGACAGAGATATGTGTCCAAAATCATATGTTTAAAACTCCAAACAAGGATTTTTAATATTTATCGCCCATTGTTAGAAGCCCAATGATAAAATAATAAACATGTATTATTAGTACTAGCGGACCCGACAGACGTTGTCCTGCATGATATTTCAAGCGATTAGTATATTAAACAAAGTAAGTCTGCTGGGCAGATTTGTGAATCTAAACCATCCAGGGCGTCACCCAAATTCATACAAAAAAATCATTCAAATCGATCCAGCATTACATCCTCTTTGACAATATTTGAAGCACGCATTCTGTCAATGTTATGTCAAACGCCATAAGGTTACATCAAAAAAGTTTAAATTGTATGGTGGTGAAATATTCTTACATTTTCTAATTTTCCGCGCTTGTCTTAATTTTTTCTTTCATAAGAACCTTTTCCTGACAATAACAAACACAACAAAAAAGAATTAGCGAAATCGGTCCAGCCGAACACGCGTGATGCAGTGACCAAGGGAAATAGGGATTCATTTATATATACCTATATGTATGTATATACACTATAGACAAACCAAAATTAAACTTCTTAAACATTTATTAAATGCAATAACAGTCACTATATTATAATTTGATCTAATTATACCTAAAATATTGCTTTCTTTGAGCAAGACATATCTTACATTAAAATAAATTACTTAATAAATGATAATATACAATAAGATTCATTTTTACAAATGTACTCTCATAAATGCAAAGTAAACTTAATTTTTTTAAATAAATGCAATTTTTCACAGATTTCTTATCGGAATAACATACCAAAAAAATTGACGTTTAATTTTGATTTACATTAACATAAATTTTCAAGAAAATCGCCGACTCAAATCGAGAAACGTTTAGTCCTAAGTAGGCCTTTTCGTGGAAAAAAGCCTCAAAAGCTGCAATCTATTAAGTACGTCAAATAGAGAGCTTAAAAATTAATAATTACAAATTATATTATAAGTGTAGTAGTAACAGGACAAGAATCTCAGATGTTCAAGGGTAATATCGATTGGACATTAAATCAATCGTACACGTCGAATACATAGTTTTTCCACATTAGAAAAGTTTTCAGCACATTGATTAACACACACAATTATTTAACACCAGTTATACTCCTAAGCCAGGGTTTGTAAAAGGTGGTTCTCATGTAGACTCCAGGAAGGAAGGGTGCTGCACATTTTATACCATGTGAGACAGTTCCAACAAGCTGCCAGCGTCCATCGTCGCGTTGCAAAACTAGTGGTCCACCACTGTCACCCTGCAAAATTGGTTTTATGAGTGGTTTAGCTAGAATATATTCTTAATTTTTATAAAAATAAATCAGTGGCGCTACAACCTTTTTAGTTCTGGACCTCAGATTTCGGAATCTGATTCATGATCATTTGTCAATCTAATAGGCAAGTAGGTGATCAGCCTCTTGTGCCTGACACTAGCTGTAATATAACTGTAACTGTAATATAACTTACTTCACACGAGTCTTTCTGTCCATTTGCATATCCTGCACAAATGAACGAGTTGAGGATCTTCTTAGCGTGACCGGCTGTATGGAACATCTCTTGGCAAGCACTGTTCTCTATTACAGGCACCTAGCAAAGAAATATAAAACAATAAGAACTTGTTGACAACAATGCATCTACAACACAATATCTCCTGTGGTGCCTGGTCCAGTCTTCGTCAACCGCTGTCTTCGCCGTATTCTAGGTATCTACTGGCCCGGGAAGATCTCTAACGAGCAACTTTGTGAGCGCTGCCGAGAAACCCTGATCAGCTAGCAGATAAAGCGACGGAATTGAATATGGATAGGCCATACACTCCGATGATATTTTAATTATATCCACAAGCACGCGCTTGATTGGAACCCGCCGTCCTAAGCAAACCTGGCTTCGTAGTTGCAGATGAGGCAAAGGGAGCCGGAAAGACTTGGAGCGAGGTCAAATACGAGGTTCAAGAACGATGTGGATGCCCTCTGCCCCATCTAGGGGTTATTAAGTCAAGAGCCATCTGGGTAGCCTTAATAGAAGTTAGCTGACATGGCCGCAGCATTTTAAGCATTAAGAGATTAGTGAGAGCCATGTTAAAATATAAACCATAAATAAATATATATATAACTAGCTTACGAGCTTACTCGAATTCGATTCATCTCTGATAAATCTGGATTTTGGAAAACTTGTTGGTGTTCAATTTTGGTGTCGGTAGGATGAAAAGGTGAAAAAAAGCCTTCGCCATGCGGCCCTACCTGTACTTCTTGTAGGACAGCTGGTACACCTCCTCCGTATTTTAGACGTCCCCAACCAGTAACTGTTGCTACTCGCCCCGTAACGTCAACGTCGTCTTGCGGCATGCAGATGGGCACTAAACAACAAATTGTCAGAGATTATAAGCGTATACTTTCTAATATACAAAATAATTATTTTCCACTAATGTTAAATAATTTAAGAACATTTTCAGCCTGAAATGGACTTTAGCTAATTAACACAAAGTGAATATAAATGGAAAGTTTTATACATTAAATAAGTAAAAATATTCATAAAATTGAAAATTTAAATTACATTTGTCGATCTGGTATACCAAATAATTGCTCAACAAAATTGACAGGCGTTATTAAATTCCATACCAATATGCGCATCAAATTTAATAGGTGAGTCCAGTTCTAGCAAAGCCAAATCGTTCTCAAAAGTCGCAGCATCATACTGCCGGTGGACAATCACTCGTTTCACGTTCTTCGCTATAGGTCTGCGTGGCTCCACTTCACCAGAGATGTCATTTTCACCGAACACAGCCACGAGAGAGGCTAGGAATCTAAAATATTGGTTAAGTACTGATTGAAGATAATTGCTATTTGCTGAACAGATAAAACGTGCAATACAATATGCGGGAATTATGTTCGTAGTTAATTATTTTTCAATTGTTTTTAGATTATTTCAAAATACTTGTAAAAGTTTCATAATAAGATTATTTCAGTTGTTTATTTTTCACGCTTTATTGGAGAGTTAAACAGATATTTGTGCAATACGTGATTGTTAATTATTGTGAGTTAAAAAACTATAATATTACTAATAAAATAGACATATATGCCCTTATCGTTTTACTGGATTTGTAATATAATGAAGAGGTAAATAAATAAATATTTTTATAAATTATTTTGTATCATACTTACCCAGGTTGACAATGTGCAGCTGTTGTGACATAGCGGCTAGTAATTAATACTCCGCCACACTTGTTCTTCGTGAAAAGACCTAGCCAAGTCGACTCTCTGACCAGAACCTGCCACGGCCACTCTCCGAAACGGGCGTTCTTTCCACCCACAATCCGACCCGACTTTACTAATGGACGCACTCCACACACTGAAAAATAATAATACTGTAAAATAGGTACAATTTAAAAACTTTAATTAAAACTAATAAAAAACCGACAGTTATATAACTATTAAACAAAAAAAAACGTACTTCTTAATATAATAAGATAAAAAATTCTAAATAAAAAAAAAAGAATAAAAAATATATGAATGAGTACGATTAAAGAAACTTTTTTGTCACTTTAAAATTCAAATACTGTCCGAGATCTCGCATTATATGTGTTAATCCACTTAATTGTAAATTAATATTTGTACGACTACATGATCTGTAATAATTTTCATATTTACTAACAGTTTTTATCATTATAGTCAACATTCTGGTCTGCATATAATTCTGTAGTCACATCTTCAGTAGCCTCGGTGACCGTAGTAGTAGGCTGTGTAGTCGTGGTAACTCTTTTGGTTGGGCGCGGCTTTTTTGTAGTCGTCACCTGTAAAAGATATAATAACAGGCGAAGGACCATGTATGTGTAACCATTTAGTTTTTTGTTGATACTTTTAAAGTCGCTCGAACGGTGATGTAAAACATCGTGAGAAAACTGGCTTGCCATAGACCGAAAAAGTCGACGGCGTGTGTCAGGCACAGGAGGCTGATCACCTACTTGCCTATTAGATTGACAATTGATCATGAAACAGATACATATTACTGAGGCCCAGACCTAGAAAGGTTGTATTGCCACAGATTTATTTTATTTTACGTATCTTTTAGTAACGTAACACTTGTGTATAATTAATATCATTCTAGTCGTTAATAGACTATTGATATTGGGTATATCAGACTATGTACGATTGGTTTTGTAAGCTTACCGGCTTTTTAGTAGAAGTAGTAGTAGTTGTTGTCGGCGTTGTGGTAGGTACAGGTGTAGTGGTTGTGGGTCGCCTGGCAGCCGTTGTCAATTTGACGGGCCTTTTAGTCGTTCTAACTGGAGGCCGCTTAGTGGTTGTTAGCCGGATAGGCTTTTTAGTAGTTGGCTTTCTAGTTGCGGGGGTACGCCGTGGTGGCTTTGTAGTCGTCCTAGTAATATTCGGTTTCTTATCTAATATAACAATATCGTGAAGTTCCTGGAAGGTACCTTGCAAACTTCCAACGATTTTGTTCACAAAAAGATTCATTTTCTCATTTAATTTTTCATCCTCCTGCCATGACGGGGTTGAGAAATCTACGTCTATATCTAATTCGTTGTCAATCATTGATATGCTAGTATTAAATACCGATGGATTCGATCCAGTTGCATTGAGCATTGGATTTCTTACAGGTGGGAAGTTGATCAGGTCATCATTGGACGTCTGTAGTTCCGTTTTAAATGTTGTACTATCTGCATACAGTTCATAATTCGGTGTTGATGGACCTGGTTTAGTACTAGCGCGTATTGGGTAAGGTGTTGTTGGCGAAGGTTTTGGAGTTATAACAACAGTTGGTGAAGATGGCTTATCATAAGAGGGTTTACCTACAAATATGTTATTTGTCGATTCGATATGGTTGTTAACGGTAATTTGACTCACTGGCTTCTTATACGGTTCTTGGGATATTTCAATAAATTGTGTCTCTTGAGATGTAGTTTCTGGTTTCGGAGTTTGCAAATTGTTTAATACAATTACAGTAGGTGTTGCACTGGAAAAGTTATCAACAGAAGAGTCGTACGTCTCTATATCATTCGACGGTGTAACTGGCCGTCTCAAGGGGTTCGACCCTGTAACGTAGCTCGTCGATGGGGGCTTTTTTGAAGTAGTTGGTCGTTTAGTGGTTGTTGAGCTGACATAACTGAAAGTTGTTACTGTTTGACCAAATTCACTTGGATCTGTGGGGTATTTATTAAAGGCTTCTATCGCTTCACTAGTAGATTGACTAGGTTTATACACGGGCTTACTTGAAGGTCTTTCTTCATGTGGTATGCTATTTGGAGTAGTATATGATGGCTTTTTAGTAAACGGCTTTTGAGAGTAACCTGCAGTACTTGAATATGGTTTGATTGAGGACGGTTTTAATGTAACGTAATGTCCTGTAGACAAATAATAATTAGGATAACCGCTGCTGTATGTTACAGGCGTAACTGTTGGGCTAGGTGATGATTTCGTCTCCATCACATCTAAGCTAGAAGGTGAACTTACATCTTCTTTCATACTAGGAGTACTTTCGTTCAGCATTTGAATAATACTATCGATAGACACCAGCTCGGGATGTTTTTCGGTCTCTTTAGTAATAGTTGACACTTGAACATAGTTTTCAGTTGTGCTGGTAGTTTTAATTGGCTTAGGCTTGAAGACTGGTTTAAAAACTGGTCGATGTGTAGATACAACTATCGATGGTGATGAGGGAGACGTAGACATAGGAGACTTTGTAGGTTTTGTTTGCATTGACGATATTTGCACGTTAAAGTCTGAGGGTCGCACGATATCGTCTACTTGACTTCCATTTTTGTGGAACAAAACTGTATCTGCTGCATTATGATCTATAGTGCTATGTGTATACAGGTTTTCTGGTTTCGGTTTTATGTACACAAAGTTATCCTTAGGTGGTGTGCTTAGTAAAGAATTAGTAATTTGACTGAAGCCATCTGAAAGTATTTGTGCCTCTGTACTGAAATCCTGCTCAGCCTTCATGGTTGACGTAGCTACGCTAGGCTTATACCCAGGTGTTATAACTGGTTTAAAGCTGTTATGCCATGCACTAAGTTGCTCTCCATCATAATCATCAGTTTCTGTCTCCGGATCAGGGTAATCTAAATAGCTCGTCATTACAACACCCGGGCCTTTTGGAATGTGGGACTGGCTGTCTGATTTAAGTTGACAACAAGCACCAAATAGGAAACCATCCATACATGAACCTACAACTTCTCCTCCGCGTCTTACACATTCGTGGTTGAACATGCATATTGTGTTTCCTCTATTATATTTTGCCGCTCGGCTTGCCTTGCAGTGAGACGGTGTTATTCTATAGCCACCAAAAAGTTTTCTTCCCTCTGGAACAAAAACATTTTACGTTTAAGATACATTGAAATCAAGATAATTTTTCAGATCTAAATCACTTTTAACAATACTTTTAACGGTCATCCATCCAATCCTAATTCATTTAATGTAAGTGCTAACATAATGAAAACTAGTCATATTCGCCGTAAGTGACGTTTTTATTATACTAATAAAAACGTCACTTAACCACGTACATATTACTTAGATTTAGGAAAAATGTATTTAAATAAAATCATAATATTCAAACTTTAAAATAATGCGAACTTAAGTCAACGAATTTTAGCTGTCCACCAGTAGAATTTTATTTCTACAAGCTCAATTAACACTAGCATAACGAAACATCGGGTTAGAATAGGTATGTGAATCAAGAATGATATCGAACACTGTCCAACACAAACAAAATATATGAAACCGACGCAAAGGGTGTCTACCTCATACCATACCCCTATTGAAAATCCTACAAACACATATAAGTTGCATATTATGATACTAAAACTATTTGACAATTGGCAATTTCAAATTTGAATCTTAAGTCAAAAGCGCGTCTCTGAAATATGTTAAAACTTCGACAGAAAAAATAATTTGACAACTGTTTAGATTTAGATTTTAGAGCAAAAAAACCAGTGGCACTAAACACCTAATTTTTCAATGTTCCGTGCCTGACACACGCCATCGCATCGCATGCCGGTTTCCTCACAATGTGTTCACCGTACGGGCGAGTGTTAACTGGACAAAACATCCACAGTGGACGGCCGGGCCGTGATTCGAACGGTGACCTCAGGTTTTAGAGATACCTGCGCAAGCCATAGTGGCTCACTGCATTTAAAAACATAAAAATTAAAATACATGGCTAAACATAGCACTGCCATATTTTAAGAAGTCAATAATTTCACCACTTAGTCGTAACTTGTAAAGTAAATATACGAATTAGTGCAGACATAATAAGTTATTTTTGACGGCGCATAATCATGTACTGTGAAAAAATGTAAATTGCTTGCAATTTTGAATCGTTTACATTAAAATATTTCATGTTTTCGGTGAAAACTTGTTAAGAAAGTTTGGGTTGCTGACGGGTTTAACTTTCTTATCAAGATATTTTGTGCAAGGGAAATTGTATATAGAAGCCTACAAATTGTTAAGCGCGAAACTAAATAAAATACCAGCTTTTATTTTGCAGGCGGTTTATGTATTTAAATTACAAAGATAGAATTCGAAAAATAAGTAGAGAAAGTGGTGTATTGTATAAAAATAAAATAAATAAAATAAAATAATATATGTATTTTAATTAAAACCTTCCCTTTTTAGCAATATTCAAGTATCATATTTATTTTTTATTATATTTATTCTAGGAATATATAATATTAACGATTAGATAATAACTAAAAATGGCCGAGATCTATTAAATCTATTTACATTTATACACCATAACAATACGCTTTCAAACAGTTTAAGAGCAATATGCACTGAAAAGTATTATAATTTATTGCATAATAATTAGTAAAACAAGTTTGAATCGTTAGTGAAAAATTTGTTTTCAAAGTGGTTAGAAATGAAAGAGCGTCTGAAGAAGAAAAGACGTTGGTCGAAGAAAGTGCTAAACATATACTATATATAATAAACAATTGTGATTACGTAAGCACAAATGATTTTCCAGTAAATAGTAATAATGTAATTTCGTTGGTTACAGCGAATCCATTAAATTGTCCGGTCCGCTTTCACTGATATTACAATTTCTATTCTCACCAAACTAATCGAAAATATTGTTTGAGGAAAATGGTAATATGAAAGTGCAATGATTGAATTTTCAGAACAAATAAGTGGTTGTTTACTAGTTAAATATAACTATAGATTATTTTATATCATAAACTGACTATAAAACTAATATAATGTGGCATCTTTTCTAAAAGATCAAAACACAATTGAATTATTTTTTTCATGTTTGTCTATTTTTCATTCTTTAGTATAATTGTTTGTTGTTGTATATTATTTATGCTAGCTGTAAGATTACGAAATCAATAAATACATATTAAAAACGTAAATTTGTGTAAAAACACTATAACAGGTAAGTTTATTATATTAAAATACTTTAGAAGTAAAATAACTTTGAATAATGAAGAAACTTTTATCGTCGATATTTAAAAAAAACTATAAAATTTTAAAAAACATATATTTTTGGATCCAAATATACATACACGTACATAAGAGTTGTCTGAAACTTGTCTATGTACCCGAATTTTCTGTTTGAGTTTTTTTTTGTCATTTTTCTTGTTTATTTTACAAAACTGTTTATTTACTCTACATATTCTATGTTTTGCGGTTAAATACATTATTAAAATAAGAGATATTCATAAAGAAAGTGATGCATGTTCGAATTGAATGAATTCAGCCATATTGTTCAGTCGTTCAGTGTTTAATTCAAAAATCGGTATCCTTTCACCGTCCCTATTAAATCGAAAGTGGTTCCGTTGCGAAGTGAACCACGTTTAGCATTCCGTCCGTGAGACATCCTGTCCGCGACCTTTAAGAATTCTTGATGAAACGTTTCCTACTTTATCTTTGAGTGTTCACAAGCATATTCTTAAAACAGCAGCGAGCAGTGTTGGCCTAGTGGCTTTAGCCTGCGACTCTCATACCTCGTGAGATCGTAGGTTCGATCCCTGGCTATGCACCAATGGAATTCCTTCTATGTGCGCATTTAATATTTGCTCGAACGGTGAAGGAAAACATCGTGAGGAAACCAACATTCTTAGAACCAAAATGTCGACGGCGTGCGTCAGGCACTGGAGGCTGATCATCTACTTGCCTATTAGATTTTTAAAAAATTATCATGAAACAGATTCAGAAATCTGAGGCCAAGACCTAAATAGGTTGTAGCGCCACTGATTTATTTTATTTTTTTATTCTTAAAACAAGAAAAACAAAGTTACTCCTAGTTTTGATAACATGAAACAATACCAAAAATTACTTGAATTCCGATTATTTTCATTTCAATTTGTGTCTTAGAAATATAATTGAGTACATTACTTTTGGGCGATTTTAATAGTGATGGAGTTAATTTGATCATATAATATATTGTGGACTGCTACGTGTTTAAACCCATTTATTCAATAAATGATGCTCAACAACTCCCTAATGCAATAGTAATAGTGATCACGACTTCACTTTTCAGCTTTTATTCGCGCGATCCCAAAGCGATATCAGGATATACATAGAAATTGCATACAACAATGTCAGGATAGCTTTCGCTATTGGATGTTATATAGTACAAGCTGAGATGTATGTTAATTACAATACAATTACATATACAACGTTAAGTGAACATATTTTCGGAAAACAGCTAGAAACCAGTAAGGATAGTAAGGAGGGACCAAGTTTACAAAACCTGGACATAAAAGTCTTACGGTATACAACAAGCTGACTAAAGCTAATGGACTCTTGCCTACCGTCATCTGCCACATATAAATATACATTAGTACTTGGGACATAAGGAAATTGCACAGGCTCTAATTAAAGATTTAAGTTGGCGCCTGGTAGATAGTACCGGTAAACCCAGAGCTGGTGCTTTCCTCGCTCAACAAATAAGTATCGCAATACTCGTACAGCGAGGAAATGCTGCCAGCGTTAAAAGTGCTCAAGGACCAAACTTTTTAAATATGTTTTATTTTATATTTTGTCTGGTCACTATTTACGGCAGGATCGATTCATGAGCCTGATAGACTCTTGCACATGGGCCTAAGCCAAGTGAACACAGGTTTTAATTTGTTATGGTTATCTTGTAGAATGTTGCGGGTTATTCTAGCCATATTGAATATTGCTTTTTAAAGGATGATATGGATTTCGAGCCATAACAATTTGATAGCTTCGTGTAACTGTTTATTATTGTTACTATGTAGGTTAAGAATATTGTAAATACTGTATATTTGTGTATTAGTAGCATTTTACTTATAAATGGAAATATTAGTTTTTTTAATACTACTATACTTTTTTTAAACATACCAGATTTTTCTACTTCTCCTAACTATAAATGGTATGTTTATGTTAATGCCTAACTGTTGTTGTCTGTTGCTTCGTCCTTGGGTTAAGAAATTAGGAGAAAGTAGATGAAGACATTTGACTCATACGAATTAGGATCTTTATAATTCTCTTTATACAAATATATGGAGGTACCACTATGTCTGTGCCACTTTCACCAACATTCAGACCTCTGAACTGCTATGATACAGCTTAAAAGCCTTAAAGAGAAAAGGCATGTAATAATGGTGCTATATGTATATTCATTTCCTTTAAAGCGTCCACTCTTTCCAGAGTAGTTGTGGTGAGTTGTTGTGAAGTTCGGTTATATTAAACTACCGCACCGCCTTTACTGACCCGTAAACCTTGAAAAGTTATATACTTGAATCATTCTCGGTATTCGTGAAAACCGCAATAAATTTCGTGCAATAATTTTTGAGTTTATCGCGAATAGAAAGACACAGCGGAGGAGTTGATTATATATAATGGAAGTCGCTCAAGCTCTAGAACTTTTCTCAAGAACTCATATTTCTCATCGTAAAGGCAGCATCTTTAAGAAATGTTTTCGTTCGACTTATTTTGTAAATATTTGAAAAAGTCTCTTAATTTTACGGCTATATATGACACTCAAAAATAAATTTCTAAATCAATTCAGTAGATCCAGAGATTAGCCCCTACAACCATACAATCTGTATCTCTTTATAATATTAGCAAAGATAACGTAATTAACTAATAACTATATCTCACATTATAAACTTCAACTTAACCTCACCGGCTGTTTGAGAATTATAGCATTGGCTATCGCAGCTGTTAAGGTATAGTTATAAATAAATAAATGTTTTAAAAAAAATTGCTGGGGTATTCGAATAAAAACGCATTAATTTATGCTATCTAAGCTTCATTTTCATATAAAAGAAAACGCAGTTTAAAATCTTAAGTATTTTAAACAACATTTATTTTAATTTATAAAGTCTCTAGTTTTTTATGATTCAGTTAACATAGTGCTGAGTGTAAAATATATAGTAAAGAAGTGTAATGCTATACTGCGTTGATAGTGTAACTTCGCCAAATGATGCCTACATATATACCCACTCCATTTCTACCTACATATAACTTTCTACATTACCTATGGTATTTTTATTGTCACGTAAATATAATAGTCAATCGAAATTGAAATCGAACTAAAACTTTCGCTAAAATATACTATTTTCAAGACAACATGACACTTTCTTTATTGATTTGGTGTATTGTATTGCAATTGACGCCATATGTTAGTAATCCTGGTCCTGGATAAGACTCACCGAAACAATATTTCAGGTCTTCTAAAATGAAACAAACGAAGAAACGAGTCCGCTATTGGTTGTGGGGCTTCAAACATATTTCTACACAATCTATAATTGAGACCGGTGTAACATCAATTAGTCACACTAAAAGTGAATTTTCCCATTTTTGGTTCTGACATAAGTATTTCGCGGAAGAGAAAGTTATTTTTCTGTAACAATTACGTGTTATTATTTTTAGTCATGCAAATGTTTGAGTCATTGACCGAATACGGAAGCTTTAAAATGAAACTGAAATTTCCTCAATCCTTGTAAAGAAAGAGAATTTTTGGGTTAGAATCTGATTTCTTGAGTGTAAATGAGTGCGACTACTAAACTGACTTTAGCGCGTTTTAGATTTGATCAGTCCACCACCAGCTTTCATCCCTTCGCCTGTTTTAAACGTATATACATTTTATGTATGTAAGATCTGTATATAATTAAAAAAATTTATAAGTGGTCTGACTTCCGTCTTTCAAACTAATACTTTTTGTTCCTCCAATTTTTTTTAATTTAACTCAGAACATCGTATACACACACGTAACACAATACGTAGAATAAGTTCTAATTGAGCCATAGAGGCGATTTAATGAAAGTTTCCTTTTGAAGCCATAAACTTTTTCTCGCTTTTCTCTATGCAATGGGAATATCGGTACACGGAAGCACAATAGAGATATTCTTGAAAGATGCTAATTAACTGTGAAACGATGTGATAATTGAATGTAACCGATTTCAAAGATACGGTTTCTTTTCCTTAGAAGCTACGCCTACGATTTGTATCGCTTTGAAAATTTATTGTTCTATCAATTTTAATAAGGCAAAAGAAGATATACTTAATATACACGCTTAAACTTAGTATATTAATTCATTTTAATAGAATAGGTACTCAACCCATGCCATACAAGTTAAGTGTAAAGTCAAATAAGTTGCCAATATAGCGGATATAGAATATTTATAAATTAAATGAATATAGCTATAAAATAAAAGAACACATACGCCTCAAACTGAAATCCTTCTTCTTCGTGGTTTTGATAACGGTAAATATAAAAACATAATAATGTTATGGTGGTACAATCTAAAGTTCTATACATTATGATAGTAAACACGTCACATCATTATAGTAAATTTTATATTACAGTAGAACCTCGATAAGATAAAGTCCAAGGGAAACACAAAATATTTTATGTTATAGAGGTTTTAAGTTATCAAGGTTCTATGTCAGGTAAAGGTTAATATAGAGGTATGTACATGTTTCTATGTACCCTTCCTCCCATTTTTACTTGAATGCTTTAGAAGGATGGAAAATTAAATATGTAATCATATTTATTCACATTAAAAATAAAACAACAACTAAAGGTTTAGTCTACTTAAAAAAATCTGTGATTTTCTTTTGTTTTAAAAAATTCACTGTTTCTAAATCGATTTGATTTTCAATGACAAATAGAGAGGAGAATACATTAACACATTAACTTATGATGCAAGTAAGTCGTTGTCACAAAGCTAACCGCCGCAAAGCTTTGAAGAATTTAGATAAAGCAAACAATAGGTAATGTATTGTTTACGTTAACAATACATTAGTAAACACGTGCAAGCAATAAATACCGAAACCATTTGTTTTGACACTCTTATAAAATGACTCATTCACAAACAATTTTATGTTATAGAGGTTGTGGAAACATTTCTTTTAGTTACTGAGGGCCTATACAGACATTATTTATTTACGTTATAGAGGTTGCGTATTTTAAGTTATAGAGGTTTTGGGCTCTGATGGGAAGGGAACATAGTATTTTTTGAAGTAACAGAGGTTTTTATGTTACCGAGGTTTACGTTATCGAGGTTCTACTGTATTTGTAGAGATAAAATATCACATTATTAAAATATATTATAAAGTTATCAAATTAAAATTAATTATAATGCTTCACGCAAATAATCATTAATAGATTTTTTTTTCAAAAGTATAGATTTTTACAAACTCTAGTAGGAAGATGGTTTAATGTTTTTGGTAAACCTTGATTGCTATACAAAAGGCGTTTTTCCTATACAATTAAAGATACATTTTTGGCACATACAAAAGGTGTTTATCTTATACAATTTCAGATTATTTTTCGGCACAGCCTAATCTAAGTATATATATATAAATAAAATGAATCGCATAATATTTAGGTACGCGCAAAAGTGGAAAACGGCTGGACCAATTCGAGTGTTATTTTTATTTATTCCTTAAACTCGGAGGAACGGGTTTATTTAGAAGAAAAAAATAGAAAAGTATATCTATAAAATAAATGAAAAGTTTTGTTTTATTTAGTACTAAATTTTTTGCCGTAAAAGCGATAGTCTTGAAGGATAGTAAAATGTTCAACATAATATGGAATATGTAGCTACAAAAAAGGTGGCTAAGTAAAAAATCATATTAAAGCGAAACTAAGTTCGCAGAGCACTTGGTTTTTAATAATAATATCGAAACTATTTCATGCTTATAACATAAAAATCAAATTCATTTTTGTTACAATTAGTTTGTTCTTGTTATGACAAAGTTACCAAGTACTTTAGTACAGTTGTTCGTTAATAAAAGAATTATAGGGTAAAATCTCCGTTATTAGTAAGTTACACTTCTCAGTAGTATTTTGAGGTTAATTTTAACTTTTTCTTACTGTTATTTGTTTCTATGAATAAGATAATCATCTTGTAAACTAGTTTAAGCTCTTCTCACGGTGTGGTTTAATTTAATACAGGTTAATTTTAATCTCAGGTTCTATATTTAACCTTTATTAAAACCACTTCTTTGAGTATTATGAAACTGTTTTGGTTTGTTTTTCTTTATTTATATACTTTGTGGACTATATTTTTTTGTGTTTCATTATATTTTATCCATTTAGACGGTTCTTGGTAGATTGGTTTGGTTGGCTTGGTTTTTTTCTTATATTACAATATTACGTATGCTGTCGTGTACTAAAAATAAAATAGGTAGAAAATATGATTAAAAAACATTTTATTAAAAATGATTGAGAGTTATAATCTTATAATTTTTTTATCTGCTTATGTGCCTAGAAATCTTTATTAATCTATCGACAAACAACAGACGTAAACATCGATAAAATATAATTAGGTCGGTCGGACGGTCACCTGATGTGAGGTGATAGCCACCCATGGATATAATAATACCAGGGGGATCGCGAGGGGACCTTTAAAGAATCAAACTACATGAAGGGGTAGATTTAGATTCACTTACCATATATATATATGTTTTTATAATGGAGGAGTAAAATTATTGGAATCGCTTTAATTCAGAATTTGTGAATTTCCATAACTCATGTTATTTTGCTACCTAGGTAACACTGAAAATGTTTAGAAAACTAAAAACGGTTTAATGTAGAAAGTTGCCAATACTTTTATTGTTTTTCGAAGTAATCTCCGTTCCTCTCTACACATCGTCGCATTCGATGGAACCACTGAGAAAAGCAGTGGGCCCATTCTTCCATAGAGGTCTCTTCTATGGCATTTTCGTACACTTTCACCGCATCTTCAGGGCTCGTAAAGCGAATACAATGAACCTAATCATTTTGACGTATAACAAGAGTTTTAGATTTGCCGCCAATTCACAAAAACAAATGATAAATGAATGCAATATGCTACATTAGGTTACCAAAGAGTTCTAAAATTGAAATTCAAAAAAAGTTTTCATTAGCAATGTTTCTAACTGGCCAGTTCTAAACATTTTCAGTGTTACCCACGTATAATATCAATTAAAAAGTGTGTGTATAGCTAGACAGTGACCAGATTCCGTGTCATGATCCATCCATTAATAAAATCAGGTTTATATAAAAGCTCTTAAAAATTGCCAATTACAGAGCTGTCTCTAACCACGATACTATAAATTACAGACAGAATTTCATATATATATAAATACTTCTAGATATAAACCAAAAAGTTAATTACAACGAAGATTCATGAAAGTAACTTAATGTATGAATAGATGATTTTCAATAATAGCTTAGCATACCGTAACGAGACAGGCACGCGTTTCTAGTATGCTCTATTTATCATCTAGATATGCTTCCGTTTTAACGTCTAGATGATATAACATATATTAATAGTTCCTCTTAAGAATCGGAAAGAGAAAATCGGAAGAAACATGGAATTCGAAACACCTTATTTATTAATTCACAAATCTACATAGACTATTCATACACTAAGCCAATACAATCTCGGAAAAAAATAAAATATATAATATACACAATATCACTACTGTGAACTCTGCGAACATACAAAGATGTCGATAGTGTCGGAGGGGCAATCAGTAGCAACGACTTTGTTAACGGGAATCTAGGCAACAGACTGGTTCTAGCCCTTGGTATCGCAAACAACCTTGGCCATCGCCGTCGCACATATCCCATAGGTACAAAGAAACCGAGTTCTTGAAGTACACTTGGGTTGCTTACCGACCCCCACAAGACTTTTAGTAGTACGTATTGTTACTAATTTATTGTACCCATCCCTAAGACGAATGTTTGAATTTAAAACTAATATGAGGGTATTTAAGTTGATTATATCTTGCTACATCGGTTCCGCCACAAATGTTTGTGTGTATTAATAAACACGCTGTTTTTAATAGATTTTAAAATGCAATGCAACTAAGGGTTGTACATTATATCATAACACTATTTTTATCTTTACAATGTGTTTGATGTTTAATTTAATACTATTAGCCGGAAGATTATTAGCCTGCAATGTTATTTTATTACTTCAATGTTATGTTAACTGTAAATTAACGCTGTGTCAGTTTTTAAAAGTTAAGGTAAACTGTTATAGTTAATTAATAAACCAATGTTATATTTTGATATTTGGTGCGAATACCATATTTGTAATGAAAGTAGGTTCACTTTTTATTTAACTATTTTAAAGTTTCGTTTTATGATAATTTCCCGTTAGGTTGGCTATCGCATTATATTATTCCAATTATTCATAAAAAATGGATCAGTTTAATACCGATTTCATTAAAGTACAAACCTCTTTTCATGACAGCGCAAAGAGAACATTTTACCGAAAGAAAGCTTTACTTAAAATAGTTTAATATGACTTATTTAGTTTTTATGAACATCTTTTCAATTAATAAATACATACTATATTTTCTCGAGATTTAAATTTCGGTCTAATCCATAAAGTATTTTTCTGTAATTAATTATACTGACACGAAAATTCCAAATTTTCAGTGCCAATTTTAAACATTTAATATGATACAAAGCGATTACGATTATGTTAACAGTTTTAAATAAATAATTAGTACACCGCAATAAGGTCTTCAAAATTTTCAATATTAAAAAGTCAGATGGAGAAATTTCTAATTCAATTCGAATTGCAGTAAATTACTAAACTGTCATTAACTAAAAAGATTTTCGTACCAATGCAATGGTTCACTGCAATTTTGTTCCTATAAATTTTAGATCGTGTAACTTTGTATTAAATGTAAATCATCGCAAATATGTGTAGAAGTGCCGGTATTAATCATCATGCACTATTTAACTAATAACCGCTAACTATCAGTTAATTCTAACTGAACATTTGTTTAATGAAATTGAAAACTTAATTAGCGTCGGCTTTGGTACAGTTTTACGATAACATCTGAAGATAAACGCTTAATTGTAGATAAGATATAAATTAATAATTTCTAATGAAAAATCTTTAAAATAGCAATTTCGGGTCTTCGAGAATCGGTGAATTTCTACGAATATGTTTCCGTGTGTTGGAAATTATATACTAAACAAAAAGATTGTCAAAGATATACAGTCAATTCAGACTTAAATTATCAAACCAAGAGCGTTTGTTTAAGGTACTTAACGTTTAACCACTGAACTATGTTGCTAGCCAATATTTTATATACCTACTAAGCTAATCAAGGAAAATATTAAGCTACTCTTAGTTTCTATTTTAAAAAAGTTTTTAATAGTTATAATTCAAACTTCAAAAATTTACTCTTCAAATTGAATAAAATTTGAAATTTACCGTGTTTTTACAATTCCTGCTTGGAAACTGAAAATTCAGGCTTCTTATTTTATCCACAACGAAGTCATAGGGGTCTTAAATGGCCTGAACTGCTTCGATAAAGGATCGTACGGCCTTGATTTTTCCCTCGATTTGGCCGCAAAGCCGTGCCCCCAGAATTTTAAAATTAAAATCTAAATTTTAAAAATAAAATCTGCGACCCATTAGATCTAAAACTGACATTCTGAAAATAAGAAGCTTCAATACGATAGTTTTCACCGGTACATATTATTACCATAATAACTTCTAAACAAATATGTAGCACTAAGATTTTGTGATTCACCAAAATACTCAATGCCTAAAAAGCGTCTCTCAATAATACATAACGTTAGTACAATAAGAAACCTTAACCTAGAGAAGCACATTTCTACTTTAACACAGTTTTCACTTTCAGTGACCCGCGTTTGCTTTCAACATCAACTTTTTGTCTTGAAGTGTTTTACACATTGCGAATAGGTTATATATTTTGTTTTTTCTGGAGTAAAAACTTTTTGCACTGCCTATTAAATCATACGGATGGTAAAAAAATATAAAAACTAGATTAACTTAAATTTGAATTTAGTATACCCCACAGGTTTTCGCAAATGTCGCTTTTGTTTCTATGTATACCCATAGACTTTTTGTCTTGGATTGTTTTACACATCGCGACGAATTTCGAAATATAGAGTTTTTCGAGTAAAAACTTTTTGCGCTTAGAGCACAGACTATTAACCATGAAGGTGGTAAAAAAATAAAAAGCAGATTGACTTAAATTTGAATTTAGAATAGCCTACAGGTTTTCGCAAATGTCGCTTTCGTTTCTATCTATACCCATAGATATAAACAGGGAAGGCATCCTCAGACTTACTTTGAACCATGAAACTATCATAAGGAAAAGTGAAAAAGATGTTTGTATTTAAAGTAAACAATCTACGAACTGTATGCTTGGTAAGCCCTTGTAAGGTACAATGGATGTTTATCTGGTCGTAATGTTATTTTAATGATCCCACAGTTAATCTTTTGTCTCGTCCTTATAACGGGATATATCGAGTACACGAAAATACTTTGTTACTTTAACAAGGTAATTAATTTTTTGTCAGTATCTGCCTTGCTTATTTAATTTCTTGATGATGAACATTGCTTTAAAAAAATAATTTACGTGTTAATTGAAAATACATTATATTATATAAGCTATCTTTGTAATGTATATATTTTTAATTTAAACTATCGTGAAATATGTTTAAAAGAAATAATAAGAATATCCATAGCGCTTAATTCCCTGCATCATAACCACATTCCACATACACATTCTGACGTATATATCCACATTTTCATACCATCACACAACACATATATTACAGTATACAGTATAATTATTTTTTGTTATATCTAATTTAAGTAAGCATATTATTAGTATACAAAAATACAATATAAAAACTATCAGCGAACTACATTTACCCGCAGAAGTGTACAATTAGCACATATAACCACACATTGAAATACACCGGTCAAATGACATGGTTCACTTACTGATAATAAGTGTTATAAAGTAATAAATCCTTCCTGCAACATACTGTGAAAGTAAATGGCACTTTTGTATTTGATGAATTGTATTTATAAATACAAAAGTATTTAGTGTTTCAGTGTTTTATAAATCTGGTACTCATCATGGTTAGACAAATTAGATTTGAGTGACACCAGTGGCAGGAAGACAAATTTAACTGATTATGGTAGTAAGTAGATGCAGTAATATAATAAAGAGAGCTTATTCTTATCACACTTCACATACGAACCAATGGATTTTTCACACAATTACACCAGCTCGTACAGTCGTACAGTATAGGCAAACATCATAAGAAAGCAGGCATGTTTTAAAATTCATCGATGTGTGCCAAAGAAAGCTAAATAAAAATGCTACCTACTCATTGGATGATATAGAGAACGTTTATATTTATTGATTTTTTATCTATAGTTGCTGGAGCCCACGAACAAAGGCTCCACCAACACGTGAATGTCGACGATATTTAAACCATGGGCCTAGTGATTAAAAAAAAAAAAAAATAAAAAATAAAATATGTTTATTATGGAACATAAGATACATGTATCACTTATTCCACGTCATTAAATTTGAAGGCATCCCTACTCATCGGCAAAGAAGACAGAGGGTGTAGGCCGAGAGAAAAAGCCGGCGTAAAAAACTCTCGGTACTCTTTTAAAACAGCAAATCATCAAACAACACTTATTTATAACAAATATCGCAAATTAATTAGAAGTAGCCTGTCTAGCACTAGTCCCAGGCCCTTTTATCAATTAGATAATCGTTGACTTTATAGTAAGCCTTTTTACACAGCTTTTCTTTAATACATTTCTTAAATTTATTGAAAGGCAGTGATAAAAGAGCTTCTGGGATTTTATTAAAGAAGAGTATCCCTTTCCCCAAAAAAGAATTACTAACTTTAGATAGTCTAGTACGGGGAAATTGCAGCCTGCGTTTGTTCCGTGTATTAACATTGTGCGTATGTTCTATTCTAGTAAACTTATCACTATTTTTGTATACATACATAATATTTTCATAAATATATTGCGAGGGAAAGGTAAGTATATTAATTTCCTTGAATTTATCTCTAAGAGATTCCCTACATTTTAAATTATAGATTGCACGAATAGCCCTCTTCTGCAGGATGAAAATATTGAAAAAAAAAATTGAAAAGGAAAAAACCATTCAAATTAGTGAATTAGCTTAAGTGCTAAATAGTGGTATGTGAAAAAATTTACAAGAACGGTGTCTTCCTCTTAATCCATAACTAGGCGATTAAAAAGAGTGGCGGAGAGTTTCTGGCCAAGAGTTCTCCTTGGCAAGAAATTCTCTCTCCGCGTGCATGTTGAATTTAGAATCAATTCTGTTGACCTTTTGAAAATCTTTTCTGTTGACGAACATATGTACTTGGTTGCATATATGAATAATAAAATTTTGAGTTTGAGTTTGAATAGAGACTGTAAGACACTTTCTTATGTTAAATATCCTTTTAAGTAAATTAGATTAGTTTTAAATTATTAGCCTTAAGTTGTGATGATAAACGATGTCTGTGCAGAGACAATTTATTAAAAAAAAACTCCGATTAAAACCTTAAAACTAGTGTTATAGGTGATTTTTCGTATAGCTTAACCGAACCGTTATGAAAAAAACCTCACGATCGGTTAGCACCGGTTTTTAGCGACTGCGCTGATTTCGCTTAATTAGCTCAAAACAGTTTAAGTTCAACGACCTTTATAATGAGACTGAAGTTCATGAAATATTGATTTGTGCGTATCTTATTAGCGTAAAGTGTTTAACTGGTGAATGTAAATTGAATTTATCGTATTTACTCGAAGTTACTTTTTCTTATTCTCGACGCTTATTCGGGTGAAGCGTGAATTTTAATTGAACATATAGTCATTATTACAAGAGAAGAGAGGAGTATGAAAGAGAAGAGAGGAGAAAGAAATTATACTCAATAAATGTAGTAGTAAATATACTTAATCTTTTTTTAGTTTATTTGATCAAATAATATTATACCTATGTAAACACCTAATAAATTATGACAGAATTAATGTAATGAAAAAGAAAAAGTATTTGCATTATAATGTGTATTTTAATGTACTTTAGTTAGTAATATTTTTTAGTTTTGACAGTCTATTTAAAATAATAGGAAATATATGGTAAATTTGTCGAATCACTGCACCACAAATCACACACCTGCGAATTTTATTCTACATATTATCATCATTCGGCAATGGTGCATCATGCAATAATGTGGTGGCACGCTCTTTAACCCTATAAAATTAATTAAAACATGATTTGTGAAATAAATGAAGGACAAATTATTGGCTTAAACTAACCAAATCACAAAGATCATGTAATATTATCAGTTATTTTCTTTTTTTTTTACATACAAATCGTAAAGAATAATAGAAAAATTGGAGCTATTTTAGGGTGGAACCGTGATTCGATAAATTTACCAAATATATTGTTAATCTGTATTGCAAAAACTAAAATCTGCAAGTTTCATATGAAAAAGCTCAACGCGCGGGCAGCTTCTATAATAATTATTACTTTTATTTGAGTAGCTATATATTATTTTCAAATATAATTAGATAACTAATAGTAAAAAAATGTGTTTTATATATTTTAATGATAAATAGTAAAATAAATTATCTGTAAACAAAGTCAGACCTTAAACTAATAAATACCTCTATCAAACTCCTGAGCAGCCCCAAAAGAATTCAAAACAATGAACACTAAACACACCCTCACACACACACGCGCTGTCATTTTGACAGTTATCTTAATTTTCACTCAAAACGACCATGCATATTTTACTTTTTTATTTTTACGCCGGCATAACTCCGACATGTCACAGGTCTGGCGTCTGCACTCAGTCACAACTTAAAGCCTACTAGCCGACTGACCAACTTAAACATTGTAAAGAAACACATATTACTGCATAACATAACAATAAAAACGTCTTTCGAACCATGGTAATCTTTCGAAATTTAACTTTATGCAACAGTAATAGAGGTTATATTGGCATGTTGAAGGTTGGGAAAAACAACCTTACACTGTAGTAAGAAAAGTCGCTAAACAAGTGAACGGTGAAATGAGAAATTGTGAGACCGATAGTGACAGAAGGAGACAGATAGACATTTCTTTTATCGGCCACTGTGTGTTTGAAGTATAGACTATTTATTTACTTTTTATTGAATTCACTTAAGAATATATTTAAGTAACTAAATTTGTGTTTATTCCTTTAAATACAATAAAACACAAATACACCGATTTGGTTTTACTTAAGAAAACAGTTTAAAGCATTCGAATGACATAATGTTAAATGATAGGACAAACCTGAAACAACTGTTGTTCGCCAAGAATCGAACTTAGATGTTAATTAAAAAATGTTGTCAAAACTACGGGAATCCGCATTTAATTTACACCGCATATATACATAATTTATACATAATGAATTATCAAATTATAAAACTATATTTATTGTTATAGGTTTTTTTCAATTTAAAGAGACAATGTTCACTATATAAGTAGTCAACATCTTAAACACCGGATGGTTCTCACTTTTTTCAAATGAAACATTTATGACATAATTTTTAAAAAATGTCCCACTTTTTGTCCCGTTTTTATTACAGTGAACTCTTTATGTAAGGAATGGATAGAAACAACGGTTAATGATTTCTATAAACTACTATACAATAATTTAACTATTACAGATGTTTACATTATTTACATTTATATTACATTTTTTACATTATTAATCAATTTATATAAATATAGGTTGCATTTCTCGAATTTCATGTACGAGTAACTTGTACTCTACAAAAGAAATTAAAAAAAATCACTTTCTTCATTCTACTAGAACATAGTTTTGTATAATTACTAATAAATTCAAAGGTAATATTAAATTTCTTGCTTGGTTTAAATACATATATCTAAAATTACAAAATGCTACCCTCATGATAACAATCGGTCATCTAAACGAAGCTTTCGCTGAAGGTTACAAAGTTTCTAGTGATGTCGGTCGATAACTTCGATATTAAATATTTTATTTTAAACAATATACAGGCGCTATTTAAAGACTTTAGTTGGCACCTGGTTGGTACCGATCACCCAAGAGCTGGTGCTTTCCTCACTCAACGAATAAGTACCGCAATACAATAAGAAATTCCAACATTGAAGGTTGACACAGAAACCAAACTTTTTAAAATGGTTTTTAATTTTGCATTGTATCCCTTTTTAATTATTATTATGACTATGTAGGTTAATACTGTATAATTATGTGTTGATTACATTATAAATAAGTTACACACATAATATAATAAATTAAATAATATATGACGCAACGTAGGGCACAGCATTCATGAGTTACTATACTGCAATACTAAAAAAATCTCTACGGTTTTTGGGACTCTATAAATGTGTACAAGTTATTTATGAGTTCTAAAACGACATAAATGCTTAAAAAATACAAGCAAATATAATATAAATATAAAATTATTAATATTAATATAATTATAATTATAATTTCTTTAACAATGTCTTTTTCATGATATGTATAAGTGTAGCTATAAGAGTACTTATAAATAAATAAAACTGAACAATTACCCAGTTAAAACAAGTGAAAGATAATTAGCTACCTTTAACAAATATGACAGCTTAAAACCTCTCAAAGCAATCACTTAACAATGTGCGATAAACTATCCTCACAAATCATCGACTCTTCCCATCACTAGAAGGCTATTATCGATAAAACATTCCAGCATGCCACACAATAGAAAGTTTATTTGTGTTGGAGCGTCGACAAAAAAGATCAACAGCGTAATAAGCAACAACACATTTGTAGTTTTATTGTTGGTACCGCTTCTGACGCTATGGTCTCTTATTTTAGTACATAATTCCGTTTTCACATAATTATTACTTTAATTGAGTTGTTTTTTTTTAGTACAAAGTAAACGGGCAGGAGGTTCATCTGATGTTAAGTTAGTACCCATATACACTTTCAATGCCAGACAAGAGTGCATTGCCTTTTAAATATTGGGACCAGCGTTGCCAGACATCCCGATTTTGGCGGGACGTCCCGATTTTTAAATCAAAATGAAATGTCCCGCGCGGGACAGGCTTAGTCCCGCTTTTCGGGAATAACTCGATGCAATAAAAAGTGTGTACCTACTACCACCACCGCACAATAATGGTACCAACTCTTGCAACAGTATCAAAAAGAATTCCAGGATTATCTTCAAACTTTATATTAAGTATCCTACCATCAAACTGCTTTCCGCCTTCTTTTTGAAATGCTTCGTTAATTTAATGAAATCAGAGTTACTTATCAAGTTTAATCTTCAGCTATCCTGTGAAGAGTTCTTCGTCTTTTTTAAAGAGAAAAATGAAACTTTTAAAGAAGTTATATCTTCATAGAAATATTATGAATAAGTAATTCTTATAAATAACTAGCTGACCTGGCTAACTTCGTTCCGCCCTACAACCTTATAATATCGTTGTTACTTTAATTTAACTTATTTTAGGATTTTATTAATGTTAAGTATTACATTAATACAACTTTTTTGCAAATACAGAAATGTTTTATTGCTTGCCATTGCGAAAGAAGAATGGCAGTTTTACACATTAGGCATCTTCTCTCTCGCGTCAATATGGCGATACTGCATGTTAAGCACTTTCTGATATCCAACATCTTTTGATCAGGATCAAAGCATGGTTATGCATCTCCTCATTCACCTCAAGATAGGAATTTCTTGAACTGACACGAATTCGACGTAAAATGATGCGTAGTTTTGTCAACAGATGGCACCATATGGTTTTTGTATTCGTAAAATTAATTAATTTATTAATTGTTATTCGTTAACTTATCCGATATTTTATTGCTTATTCTGCTATTCGGGACGGAAACAAATCCAACAAATCAAAAACCATGGCAATCGGTCCAGCCGTTCTCGAGTTATAAGTGTTGTAACAAACACGACTTTCTTTTATATATATAGATTACTGTCTTATTGTAAGTTGCAATTTGAAACACTCACTCTTCAGAGTATTGTTTGAAACGCTATATTTTTCTAGTAAATAAAACTTTTTTTACTTTGATTTTTTTGTTTTTTAATCAGATGATGAATAAGAACTATTTAACGACAGGTTTAAGCTGAATTAAATACATTTTCTGTGACTATTTTCGCTGTCATGTCACGTAAACGTGATTTGAACTCAATTAAAAACATAAATATATAAAAACTTCTGATTATTTAAATTTTTTTACTATGTCCCGCTTTCGACAAATGAATCCTACGATCGAATCGACTAAATAGAAATCTGGCAACGCTGATTGGGACGCACTTTTCTTGAAGAACCTAAGGTGAACCTCAGGAAATAATCTTTCTTCTAAATTTTGCTATCCGTACCCGAACAACAATGAATGAGTAAAATTTTGAGGTCGTGATCAACTCATAGCCGCGGGGCAGGTGTCATATCAGGTTAAACAGGTGCTGCAACTGTAAGCGCGGTCAACTTGCGGATGGGTTAAGATGTGTTACATTATTTACGAAGTTATCCATAATTCTGTTGAATAGAAAAAATAAATCCAATAATATTAAACTCCATCTTCTTTAATGTAATCTAAACGTAACATATTGACATTTTACATTTTAATTGCAATGAATTATTATTAATGAAATACACGTGAAACGTCTTTATTTCATCTATTTATTGAAGTTTACCAATAAATAGTAATACTATATCTATCGTATATGCTTCAAGCTATCTTATCTGAAAGCATATGACGATTTCGGTAAACATAAATGTTACAAAAAATAAAATACAATAAAACTACTAGTAAAAGAATATATGTCCAGCTCGGATAATTACTGTTTAATCCGCTATAATCGCGAAAAATTCGAAGGTGCCTGAACTCCTGCGTTGGTTTTTGACGGGACTTGAAAAATTCAGCTGATTTTAACCTTGAAAATGAATAAGGGACGACAATGTTAATGTCCTGTAAGAGGTTACTGTTCTGTATTTAAAGAAGAGAAACGAAAGCCTAAAATTCTTCAATGTAAAGGAGTGCCTATAGATGGAACTATAATGATGTCTAGAGCATGATTATTATTCACGTAATGTCTCGGCACTCCTAAAAAATTGGCAAACATTGAAATTCGGTTAATGGAACGTCTTAAACCGGATAGAAGCAATGTTTAAATTTGTCTGAATCAAACAAAAACATCTTTGTTCTGTGGAATTATTTGACAGTGTCACCATACGCGACACAGGGAGACATAGACAATTTTATTCTCTTAAGCTTCTCCAAAGAGAACCAAGTTTCTGTACGTGTAATAGAGAGACTTGGGACCCCATAAAATGATTGCAGCCCGATTAGCAACGAGCATCATATCAAAGCGAAAGTGACTTTCTCTCGTAATCTTAGTAAAAGTATTATTTAAACAACCTTATAGGTGCGATAACTTTCCAAAGAGTTCAATGACCCGTGAATCAACGGACATAATTTTGTGGCTTTATAGTTTCGATTCCAACCGATTGAGTTGATTATTTGGCAGTCAGGACTATGGTACATTCGAACTATTATATAATACTTTGTATTTACAAAATCAAAGACAAATTATCAAATAATTTTTTTTGTCTTCGTTAGAGTGTTTAACACAGTGATTATAGTGTGATATATGGCTTAGTGTATATACGAGTTTAATCATCACTACGTAAACGGTTTTGTGATTAATTAACATAATTAATATAATTAATTGACAGCTTAATTCAAATATTGCTTATTATTTTAAATAGTTTATCGTTATAAAAACAATAAAAACAACGTCAAAATACAGTCCTAATTTTCAAATATATATTAATTTTTCCTAGTGGATAAAGCGAGCGAACCTTAGGTCGTACCTCCACCGTACTCGCTCGTACAGAGAAAGCCAATGGTAAGGAAACCAGGAGCCCTAGACTCAAAAGTCTGGTTTGGTTAATTTTTACTGCTGAATAGTAACTTTTAACTGCTCAAATTAATTTATAACTATTACTTTAATAATAATAACAAATCCACTTTAATTCCATACTATAAAAATTACAAATCAGATGGGTGTTAGTTTTGTTATTATACATTTAGTCTACGTTGGTTATTATTATTTCCATTACTTCGAGTTCTGCAGTATGGACCTCTTTAGTCAGTATGGACCAATCCTGAGCTTTTCATTTGGATCTGTTCTTTATTTCTTCCATCCATTTCTCCCTAGAAAGCTCTATGATGTCGTCAGCCCATCGCTTTCGTGGTATTTCCACGTTTCTCTAGGAACTCCATGAAAAGAAACTATTGCTTTAAATCAATAAACATTGCAGCTATTAGTCATTAACATAGAATTCATTTATATTTCTATTCTGTAATTTTTAGATGTATGATTATCATTTCCCTTTATGAAGGCGTTGGTCTATAGATCCTGTTTCCCTGGTAACCCTAGTGTTAAGGAAAGCGTCAAGATGACCTAAGGTCGTTTTCACCAGCTTTCCCTGACTCGGGTTGCGATAATTTGAACCATGTAATGATATTAATTTCAGATTTCACTTTAAATAGCAGGTGGTTAGACCAATCTTGATACTTGATATCTTTATTTTTGTGATGCTGTTTTTTAAGGCATTGTTTTAAAACTAAATAGAAGAAAGATAATACTGAAAGCTGTATTTACCTCTACAACAGTATTAAGATATTTACTTATAAAAACAACTTTTAAGTTCTATTTAATAATGTACTTTAATGGAAAGAATAGTTATATGTAAATAAAAGAAGTATCTTTTTATTATTCATACATCCTATACGTTTAGATTTCATTTGTACATAGATGTAAGTAGTATTTAATATATTGTTTTATAACAATAAATCAGTTTTGAATATTGCTCTGTCCTATTCATTTCTCGCTTCCTCTCAAAGTTGCGAAGACTACTTCAAACCCTTAATTATCGTGGTAAGCCTGCCCGATAGCGTTGAAATAATCCCACCACTTTGAACCTTTGATTTTTACATCTTCATTTTCGTTTGAAGTATCGAAACTCTTTACCAACAAGTTTGTTTGGCCGAGAATTATACCCAGAATTTTTGCCTACAAAAACTTGCTATGAAATTCTTACCTAGCCATTTTGGTTCTATCATCTTTGTTTTAAATAAATATAATAAACCATTCTAACTTGCCACGTAGTTACACAGGATATGCCAATTAAGTTACCGGCCGGGATGAACTCCAAAGTTAATGTAGAAAGCTCAATACGGACTTTCTCAGGAGAAATGCAAAGTTTCTGCATATAATACGTGCCTATGCAAACTTATCGGTAGCACGGATGTAGGGTTGTCATGTCATATAATGTTTTGTTGAATATCCTCTGTTTAAACCATAAGTAGTATTTGATAATTTTCTTGTATTTTCTAGTGTTCTTTCCGTTCAAGGATATCGATCTTGAACAGTGAAGGAAAGGATCAGCAAGACTTTATTTAAAAGTCATTGTCGTGGATAATATCATCACTGAGTATTAAATTTCAATTAAAGATAGGAAGCCAACGCAACAGACGCACGTAGTTTGGACTCAATTTCCGCTCATTTGGTCCGTTGTGCGTCCTGCCTAGCTCCCTTCTGAAGCTTAGAAGTTTCCTGGGCACTTCGCAGGTTTCACGGGGCGACCTCACTGATTCTAGGATTTTTGTACGTTAGGCAAACACAGCCAAAAATTCCAGGACTACGTGGGTGACCTCTGTGCAGAAACAGCCTCAACACAAGGGACTGGTATATCACGCCTAGGACAGAGATGTTTATTAAGAAGACAGTGGCCCTTAGTTCCATAGACTACAACCCATTGGATGACTGAGAGAAGTGAGAATTGCAGATCCATGTTTCAATAGAACCAGTTTGTGTACTACATAATAAAAGTCTTAAAACACAGCCCTATATTAATTCAGCTGAGTCACACATTAGCTTTCTACGTTTGCCGAGTAATGTTTAGTAACGTGAGTAACATCGGTAACGCGGCTTTTAAAATTTTTCCTCTTTCTTTGTAAACAATTTCGCTGTTAATTTGCTCTCTCAACAGTTCGTACTTATACTGTCCGGAAAAGATATATTTGATGGGCACACCGTAAACAAAACCGCTGGTGGATCTCCTAGTGCCATGGACCACGCTACTCCAGTCTCCAAATCAAACTATGAAGCTCTACTCTTGATACTTACCACTGGCGTAACTACAAGTAGATCGGTTTCTATCCATTTCTATAAATTTTCTGTCTTCGTTCATGAGGAAAGGAACGTTATATATCTAGGTTAAAGTAATAATATAATAAAAAAACTTCATTTATTTGCCATTTATTCATATCAATATAAAATATAAAACTCTTGTCGGTAACTGCTTTCATCGATATATTTATTCTAGCCTAATCCATGATCTGTGTCACATACATTTCCTTAGAACTAACAAGTGTTCGACCTAATGTATAGTACACATTCGTATGTAGATACTGCCCGCGAAACTAATTATATTTAGTCAATTATTTATCCCTTCGGGACAGACGCAAACAATAATTCACAGAGATACAGTCCATCGAAAAGTTAGTACTAATAATAGACAAAATTTACTATTTAAAATAATTAAAAATATAAATAAATCTAATTACGTCGTCATTTCAACCCAAAATTACTTTGAGTTAAACTGACAATCGTATCTTATGTTACTAAACAGATTCCTTATATATTAATTATCATAATTAAATTATTTTTTTAGGGGGCCGACATAAAAACTTAGTGTAATCCTATAAAACCCTAATGGATTGCATAAGATTTGCTTGAAATTTAATTAATTTTTCCCGATATTCAAACTTGACATATTCAAAACCCGTGGTTCAAAATAGTCGGAGCAGGCGGAGGCAATTATCTTTTCTCAAACTTCGACTCTTTTTGTTCCTTTCGGAGTAGGAGGAGAGACTCTTGGGCCGTGGGCTGTTTAAGTGCACAGACGATAATTAAAGATTTAAGTTGGCGCCTGGTATGTAGTACCGGTGACCTGGTGCTTTCCTCGCTCAACGAATAAGTATCGCAATACAGCGAGGAAATACTGCCAGCGTTAAAGGGACACTGCCTCAGGGACCATTATAAATACTGTATATTTGATTGTTAAGTTTAGGTTTTATTAAAATAAATATATAATTGGAAAAAAATTGTCGAAGTTTAATAAGCACTGAAAATATTTTTTTTTTTAAATTTCTTAGTTTGTTGATCGCTCGTTCCGTCAATCTATGTGTGTGTATAACGCAAAATATTTAAATTTTAACATCAAAATAATTAGTTTTAGGATTTCAACTTGTGTTTTTAACAAACAGTTAAATATAACCACATAAATACACTTATAACGAGGTGAAACTATTTTAGAATGTAATTTCCACAATATTTTATAGATTTACTGCCTAAAATTACTCGCAATCATCATTTAACTTTCGAATGGAACATTACACGCATCGAATTACTTCGAATCAGTCGTAAAATTACTATGCTCTCGTGATAAACGTTGAAATTAAAAAAATATCTACAAAATGACGTTATTTATCTTTTTTAGTCGAATTAATAATCAAAGGTTTTAATTTGACATCTTGTGTCTAGCATTTGATTTAATAACACACAACGATAATAAATCTAAGAATGCCAATGGGCACTTTCTATGTATCCATATTTCAATGTTGGCTACATCATCATAATATATAGAGAGAACTACATCCAAATTGTATACAAAAAAGTAAGGAAATCGCTGGAAGAAGCTTAAAAGAAGCCAAAGATGTGCGAACTGCGAAAAATTTGTCTCAAGTTGGATTCTCACAAATATCTCTTTAATGTTCCTTACATTACATACACATAAATATATTAAGTCACGAGTAATGAAGCGTTATATAACGGTTGAGATTTAATTTATCTGTATTTTAAAATATTAATAGATTTAATACAATTAAATCTAGCATCTTTAACCGTAAAGCTAAATATCAGTGTTATTTTTACTCTTCTCTCTTTCTAGCAATCGCTTTCTTACCTCTTCTGGATTATATCTCTTTTTATACACCCTCTTAACTCTTCTAATCGGATTAACATTTCTTCTTACGTCTTTTTTTACATTTGTTTCTAGACGAAGACTTTTCCCTCTTCTACTGCTATCTCTCTGTTCACGTACAGTTGCATCATAAAATACTTTACCGTTAACCATGGCTTTTCTTATATTCTCTGTGGTACTTAGAATTCGGGGTGGCCTCACAAATGTAGTCTCACTCACTTCCAGACTGCCATCATTTAAAACTCTAGAAACTTCTTTATTCAATTCTTCCTTACTAACTCTTTGAATAACTCCCCTTCTAGTTGGGACTCGATTGTTGATTTCCATAAAATCTTTATCGACCCTTATGTTCTTCGGTTCAAAGTCTTTCGAATCCAGAACCAGTTTTCCACCGCGTTTCGATGCTAACAAGCGTCCAATGGCTTCAATTTGCTTTTCCTCAGCTTCCAAAGTCTTAAAATCAGATTTATCCGCTGTCTTTGCGTCTTCAATGTTGAAAACTTCTATAGATGAAAAATCGCCGAGTTTCCCATCAAGACCCTTAACATAGTCATAATCTTCGAAAACATCGGCTTTTGATTCTGTATAGTTTAATTTTGTTTCCTCTGTTGTTGTACTAGTTTCTGTTGTCGAAGTTTCCGGCTTATAGGTCGTTGAAGATACTTCTACTTCAAAACTTATATCGTCATCTTTTGACACTATACTTTTTTCAGTTTTGTCTTCTAACGATCTACTCTCGATTTCAATGGATTTGTGTCGGAACTCTGGTTTAACTGTTGTTTGTACTTGTCGTTCAGTTGTGGTAGAGGTTTCATTAAATCTAAAGTAAGTGGTGTTTGGTGGTGGACTTTTGTGTAAATAGGCAACGGGCCAGTATCTGTAAAAAAGGTTTGCGAAAAATGAACTCCTTCAAAACGCCTGTTTCATAGGTATCTTAATCTGAATGATATAACGAATATCAAATCTTATTAATATAATACCCTCAATGTATTGGATAGAATCCAATGAAAAAAAATATCAATGGCACAACAAACTTTTTAGGTCTGAGCCTCAGTTTTCTATATCTAATTCTTGATCATTTGCCAATCTAATAGGTAAGTAGGTGATCAGCCTTCTGTCCCTAAAACACGCCGTCACCTGACGGTTCGAGCGGATATTAAATTCGCACATAGAAAGAAAGTACATCGGTGCACCGGTGAACCTCAGGGATGCGAGTCGCTAGCTGAAGCCATTAGGTCAACACTTCTCTGTGTATTCAATATAATAAGCACGATGAAAGGTAAATTTATCGTAATACAGCTTTGTAACAAATATTTACCTTGGTACTCCAAGCCCAGCAGCTTGTGGTTCATCATCATACGGTGTCACCTGGACCCATTGACCAGAGCCTCTTCTTGGTGGATTTCTTTCGATCTTTATATGAGGACGGCTTTCTGTTGGGACGCGAGTGTAACCTGGAAATGAAGAAATATTACTATTGTTGAGTTCGGTGATGGTCAGATGAAAAAGAAATAAATAAAAATAAATAATCGTGAAAGTTTTCAGAAACAAATGCCTTTAAAGTAAAATAATTCAAAAATACGCGTTGAAATTATTTGAATCCACATTTATAATTGACATGAAAAATAAATACTTAATTTCTACTTAAATCATCAAGTCAATTGCAGAATCGGTTATGAAACTTAATTCCTGATTGGTTAACGACTGATTTAAGGAAGGATTGCCGATTTTTCTTCCAAAAGTACTAAACCTTACTCATAAGTAACTGTTTTAAGTTGATCTAATAGTTATTATATTGATTTAAATAAAGTTAAAATAAAATCAATTAACATAAAATATTAGGGATGCCACAGGCGGCCTTATTGCTAACAAGCGATCTCAGGCAACCCTAGTAAGGAAAAACTAAAAAAGAAATATTAATGGTAAAGTGCAAGAAGCCGAGTGCCAAATCAACAAAAATAAAATTACCAAACTTAATCCAAAAAAACTAAAAACTAAGCTTAAAGTTATCATAATGTTTGTATATTAAAATTATTCTTTATTTTAACTTTAAGCACTCTCTCACCGGGCAAAGGATTTCCATATCTATCGTAGTACGCTTTAGGACCATTTTTGTACAAATCGTTCCAGTATTTCCTGTCACCTTCCGGTAAATAGGGCCCAGGTTCACGATCATTGATTGGTCTATCAGGTCGTGGACGAATGGCTTCTGAAATTGCATTAAATTATTCAAAAATTAAATCGCATGAACTGTTTTAAAGAACCAGTGGCGGTACCACCTTTTTAGGTCAGGGCCTCAGATTTCTGATGATAATTTGTTTTTATAATAGGCAAGTAGGTGATCAGCCTCCTGTGCACGCCGTCGACTTTTTGGGTATAAGGCAAGCCGGTTTTCTCACGATGTTTTTCTTCACCGTTCAAATGCGCACGTAGAAAGAAAGTCCATTGGTGCACAGCCGGGAATCGAACCTACGACCTCACGGATGAGAGTTTCAACCAGGCCAACACTGTTTTTTTTTGCACTTGTTTATCTATTAATACTAAATCACTGGAGCCCTAAGCAGATTTCGTGCGAATTTTAAAGTCTTAAAACATTGTCATTAAAATCTAATGTCACGAATGAGTTAATTTAATAATACTAAACGCCTGTTATAAATCTCATAGCAACATACCCTTGTAAGGGCATTCGGAGCAGTACAAAAACTACACAAAAAAATTTGAATGTGTAATTAATTATACACTATTTTATCCTAAGAGCCGTGTTGCCTACTGTACTGCTCAGTACTTTCATCCCTGATTCGATCCCCGACTGTACACTAGACCGCTACGTGCCCATCTGGTCCTTGCTAGTCCAGTGAAGAAGGAGAAACTCGGCCTAAAGATACAAAAGCTGTCGGCGTGTGTCAGGCACAGAAAGCTACTCACTTCTTGGCCAAAGAGCCCAAGGATTGTAGTGCCTCTGATATTTTTATTATTATTAAGGCTACGTGTATTTAATTTGTCAAATAAGAGAAATCCAATGCGGACGAAGTCACAGGCACTGTCTAGTCTAAAATGATATTATTACCTCTGTGACCTAAAGATGGATGCGGTACATTGTGATGATGGTAAGGATAGTACTTCTCACTGCAAGGTCGCCATTGGTCTTCATCTTGGCCTACGTAACACCTGGAAATAAAAGACACAGCTAAACACCTGGAAATGTGCTAAGAAAAAAGAAGAAAAGAAAAAGAAAGTTTACGACAGAATACAAGTTTATAATACGAGCCGTAATAATAGCCTTTTAATTCAGTTACATTTACATTTAAACACGTTTCTATTTCAATTTTCTTTTAGGTGCGTGCCCTTTTTTGGCAAAGGCCTCCTCCAAATCCCGACATTCCCGTCTGTACTGTACCACTCTCCGCCATGGACGAGGCTGTTTCTTTAATTGGTGTATCCACCTTCTGTTGTCTTCCTGTTTTTCATTTGCTGTACATTGGGCACCAGTTTAGTAGTTTTTTGCTCCACTTTTCTATTCCTCTTGCCGTACCCATTTTCACTTTAGTTTATTTATTTTTATTGTAACATCTGTTACTTTAGTTGTTTCCTAAAGCTATATTCTTTGTTTTTTCTAATATTTTCTTTTATATCATACATCGTTGCATCGATCTTTGACACACCTGTACTTTTGTATGCTGCTCTTTATTTTATATTAAACAATAGTTAAAAATATAGAAAATATTACTTATACAATTTCGTAAAGTTAATATAATGTTGAAATTTAAAAAAACATACCATGGCTTCCTAAATCCTTCACTATAACCACATCGATGCGTTGGCGCACAACAATAATCCCAAGATCCTATAAACAATTTAAGTATGTAACTATATAATATGTTCAGTACCCCCTATAACGCGATACCCCTACAACGCGTTTTCCGTCCCCCATATAACACGATATTTCTATAACACAGAGATTTCTCATGTTATATTTCCGTAGTGTCAAATTTATAATGATTTGTCAAATCCATAATTAGCTTTGCGCACCTCCAATTGTGTTGTTGTAAAATTAAACTAAATAACTGTATTAAATTGGTGTTCCTAGTTTTCGAATTGTTAAAAAAACGGTTTTACGAGAATGCTCTACAACGCGATTTCCTATAACGCGGTCCTGGTTTTCCGCGTTACAGGAGGGATTACTATAATATGTTTACGCAATTTGATTCCAGAAATAAGTTTCGGGTCTTCCTGGGTTAAAAAATGATCAACGAACCAGTAAGACAATCTTTCACCAGGAAATACATATTAAATAAAATAATTTTAATATCTAGATAATATATATATTCGGTAATTATATATATATAACGCTGCCAACATTAAAGGTACACTACACTGCCAGGGTCCAAACTTTTGAATTTGTTTTAATACTCTATCTTTATTTTTATTAACTATGTAGGTTAAGAATATTGTAGAAATATATAAACATAATAAGAGATCTAAGGGCGGATTCAAATCCAAAAGAATAGGAAATACAAGAATTACATAAGTTTATATAGAAGAGTTTTAAAAGACTTGAAACTCTTCTACATAAAGAAGTAAAAAGTATATATTATATTTGACAATGTTTTATAAATTAAATTACATACTAAACAAATGTAACAAAGTGGATTAGATTTTAAATAACTTTCAGGAATATATAACGAAATTTCATACTATATGTTTTTTATAAACCATAAATTATTTATATATTCTCACCAATCTCTCCCCCTTCAGGCTCACAGGCCCAGTGTCCCGCTACAAGGTTCTGGGCGCATGTAGTGCCTGCACGGCACGGGAACCCGGACACGGTATAATGACGCCATGACGCTACAAACATATATTTAACCTAACATTATATATATTATCCTATACTTTACCAAAGCCACTTTGTAAAAATTCTACACTTTTTGACCTATACCTACAAATATGAATGTATCGAAAATATTATTTTTACTAGAGAATGCCGAACTCGACTGAGGGAAACCTTCAAGAAAAGAGCGTACCAATTCTTAAAAGGCAACAGGAGCCTTCTGGCAATGTGAGTGTCCATGGGCGGCGGTATCACTTACCATCAGGTGTGCCTCCTGCCGGTTTACCCCGTTATTCAAAAAAAATGTGCTCTGAATAAAGTTTGATATTATATAACTCAATTTTCTTTGTCAATATCGTTATTATCTAATTTGTATGTTGATAAAAACTGTTATAATGAAGCAGTTAATTAAATTAATTAATTAATATGTATATATTATTTAGAATTAGTAAAAATATATTTTTTTAATAAACATAAAAGTTATAAGTTATATAAGTCGTGTATCGATCTATCAAAATGGGTACATAAACTACTCAACTCCACCATATATTTTTTCCCTTCGCCCTACTTCAAGAAACGATGACGAAAAATGGAAAGAAACAATGTACTATACTGTAGTAGGTCGACCAGATCGGTCCTCAACACTAAAAAAACAAACAAATACTTACATAACTCACTACCCTGTGTCACAGGCTTCACTGGTTTCTCGACAGTATACGGTTTATCTAAATAGGGTTTAGAGTTAGAATAACTAGGTTTATAAGGTTTAGGAATGTACGGTTCTGGTTTGTACGGTTTGTACGGTTCATATATGGGCCTCGGTGGTTCAATAGGTCCAGTAGAACTGGGCCCACTAATGCCACTAATGCCACTAGGGCCAAGTGGTATGCTAGGTCCACTGATAGGTAAATAACTGGGTTTATAATCGGGGTTTGAATCTGGTCCGGTTAGATAGCTGGGACCACTGGGGCCACTGGGGCCCGTGATGTAGTCTGAAAAGTCAATTAATAATTACCGCAGACAATAGAAAATATGAGGAGGAAAAGATTAAGGGGCAGAAGGAGAAGAGGGCACCCTAGAGTGACAGGAAGTGACTGGAGGAAGACAGCCATGGCCTTTACCCGCAGGGGTTCCGATCAATGGTACTGAAGGAAGTTAGGATATTAGGGTAACAAGAAAAAGAAATGTGCATAACAAATCTAAACTGTAAAGATTGGAAATAAACTGGCTTTGTTATTATTAATAGATAATATAATGTTTGTTCTATTCAAATTTCTTATTTTTTTATATAAGTAGTAGTTTACCTGGTCCAGATGGCAAAGGTTTGTAAGGATGGTGTTCTTCTATCGTCGGAATCAGTGGATGCGGTATTTCAATAGTCGGTACCCTATAAACAAAAATTTATACATAATATATCTTTATATATATAATTCTACTGTACGTGTTTGTCACTGAACTCCTCTTAAACGGCTGGACCGATTTGAATGAATTGTATGCGTTTGGGTGGTGCCCTGGATGGTTTAGATTCACAAACCAGCCCAAAAGAAGACGCTGCAGTCGGTATCTAGGTTATTTATCTATGCAGCAAATAAACAGCTGGTATATGAATCTTCTGTGCATGTGTTCCTTATTAAACTGCGAAAGAACTGAACAAATTTTGATGAAATTTTTTGTGTGTTCAAGGAGTCAAAAATGATTTACATAAGACGTATGTACAGGACTACTTTAAATATTCCATAATATCAATTCACCTTAATAGTGACGCGTCGATCGCGTGATTGGTAAATCAGTTGACGTTTGTGTCCCTCGTATGTGTACGATGCGCAAACTTTTCCCCCACTCCCATGTTTAATGCTTAAGAAGTTTGCCGGTATCTGTACCATACTATTACCATTATTGCCGCATTGGAGAAATCTATTAGCTTATTTTGTTTACAAAAAATTACTGCCGTTCATATGTGTACGATACTTTAATTTGTTTTATAATTAAGTACTCACTCATGGGTTCCGTAGACCTTCCTCCAACACTGTCCATTGAACAAATCGAATGCAAACAACAAATCATCGCCCGAGTGCTCATAATCTACGCCCCGTTGCAGATCGAACAGTCGGATTTCAGATAGCAGACAGTTATCGGTGTCTGGTGGTCCGTTATTTCTAAAAAAATATCAATACCATTAAGTATATTATTAATTAATATAAATTTAGCAGTGCAGTGTTAGCCAAGTGGCTTCAGCATGCGTCTCTCATCGCTGAGGTCTTAGGTTCGATCCCCGGCAGTACACCAATGGACTTTTTTTCTATATGCGCATATAACATTCGCTTGAACGTTGAAGGAAAACATCGTGAATAAACCGGCTTGCCTTAGATCAAAAAAGTCGACGGCGTGTGTCAGGCACAGGAGGCTGATCACCTACTTGCCTATTAGATTAACAAATGATCATGAATCAGATACAGAAATCTGAAGCCTAGACTTAAAAAGGTTGTAGCGACAATTATTATTTATTTATTTTAATATAAATTTTTGTTACTCTTAACTTTAACTGTTAATTCAAAAACTGAAATTAATATTTAGGTGATACAAAAGATATAGTATTTTTATTTACACGAAACTTTAAACGACCACGCACTTGCGAGCCTTCTGGCAATGTCCATGGGCATATCACAACACATCAGGTGAACCTCCTCTTCGTTTGCCCCATGTTCTATAAAAAAAAAGTGTGTGCGTACAAAGTACACATGTCAGAAGTGAAAGTTCTTTGTAAATTAATTATTACAGTAAAAGCCCCAATAGATCTTGTACCAGTATATGATCATTCCATGTATTTGTATATCTATATTGACACTGTTTACGCACTGTATACGTGCTAATGATAATATTAATAAATAAAAAATCTGCGATTACTGCAAAAGACGTTATGCGACGATTGCTCTATCTCACTCTCTCTCTCTCTCTATCTTTCTCACGTACTTGCTCCCTACTCTCGCTCCATAGCTATTTGCTTCATGCTACGTTCGCCCTTTCTCACTCTCTCTCAATCGGTCTCAATCACTCTCTCCCTTTTCTTCGATAAAAACGCTGCACATCTTCGTGACGTTTCATAAGTAAAAATTTACCCTCATGCGCCGAAAGAAGTTTCACTTCAAAAATATTTTATTATTAAAAGAGAGTCTAAAAGACTTACGTGAAAGAGAAACTTAAGCATCTAAACGGTGCGTCGTTGCAGGCTTCACCGCAGGCTCTGTCGCTGCCGACTCGTGCTTGGCCTCGGACCGCGTTTGGTGTGAGACGAGCTGAACTGTCGTATTGAAGGTAACACTCTGCAGCAAGCATAGAGAAGCAATAAGAAGATTGGTACCCAAGAGACGGAAAGCGTAGAAGAGACTGACAACGCAAAAGATGGGAGGACAAACTCAAATTAACAGTAGGCTACAACTGGAGAAGAGTCGCAAATGATAGAGAACAGTGGAAAGGGTTAGAGGAGAGTGCCAATTCCGAGATATACTGTAGTGAAAGATCACAGAGTTTCAGAATATAAAGGCTATATTATTATTATTAAACATTATGTTGAAAATAAGGTAAACGTCGTGTTATTTGGACGTTTAAGGAGGTTTGACGGTAAATTGAACTTCGTTATAGAGTTTATACTGTATGTCTTGAATTTTCACACTGTTGGTATTTAGATTTTTATTGGGGTGAAATACAGTAGAGGTAAAAATAAACAAAAGGCGGATACACATTCATTATTCGTAGGAGTGTTGTAACACTTAAGAATTTGACAAGGGGAATCGAACCTGTACTGGGTCAAATAAAGAAAAATCATTACGGTTATGCCAAATCAAAGAACTTACGCGCTTCTCTATGCTGTACATCATCATACAAAGCTGGTTCGCAACCACGCCCGTAGTTTCCTCTCGAGTAGAGCTCATGTCCGATAGAAGGGCGAAGTCCCCTCCCCGTTTCTAGTGACGTTGGAGGTGATGAGGTCAGAATACAGTTTTCTATGTCATCACCGATGGGAGGTTCAAACCTGGTTAAAAGAAATGTCAAAATGCTTTTAAAACATAATTTGAAATAAAAAAATGTGTTGTCGGGACTCTTAATAAAGACTGTCGTTCATTTTATTTTTAGTTAAATTTATGTACATTTATTCAATAGTTAAAATCATTTATTCATATAGGTAACACGATGTACACTTATTAAAGTAAAAAAAATATTTATATGAAATGCTTCTAATTTTACATTTACTGCCAGTTCTTAAATCAAGGGCGTAGAACGGAAGAGAAGAACTGGCACTAAATTTATTTATTTACAAAAATACTTACATAATCCTTACAGTTACTAAGCCAATACGATAGTGACATAAAAAAATAATAAAATATATAATATTAATACATAAGATACATAATAATAATAATCTTTATTTCTTCTCTCACATATACATACAAGGGTATTATGATTAAAGTAAGATGACATAATGACATAATATCGTGAACTCACTCTGCGAACATATAAATATGTCGAGTGTCGGAGACAGCATTCAGTAGCAACGTCTTTGTTAACACATACAACACAAATTCCATCAGAATAGAAAGAGTAATTCTTATTAGAACGTTAGCCTACCTGAAACTAAATCCTCTACAAAAGAACTTATGAGCTCTGATGCATTCAGCTTCACAGGCTCCCAAACCCGTCACGGTCAGAGCCGCCTTCACCGCTGTTCCAGACACGGCGGAGCCAGAACGGACGTGCCAGAAACATTCTGAAACGAAAGCTTCAAACTACACAGGCTTCTTAGGTTTCTTAGATGTCTTTTGGCTATGGAAATCCAGATTATGAAGACTCCTTGATACCATAGACTTAGCAGACAGAAACAATAATTTGCAATTTTATAACATGTTGACGTTTTTTAAGTTATGTCCTGGTAACGCAGATCTCGTTAAAGCTGTCTTATTTTCGGACATTTTCACTCATAAATGGACAAATTGAATAAACATGTTGAGGGTAAGGAATAAAAGATAGGGACGGACGGTGATCGCCGATATTGGACGTTGTGGATTATAAATTGTCTTCATTGTTTCATTAAATTGTGAAATTATATTATTTTTTTGTAACTTTGTAAGGAGCTTTTTCTTTTATTTTAGTTTAGGGAATTTATGAAGACATTAAATTGGGTATTTGTAGCTTAACGCCAAATAATGTATACTATTTATATGATAATAGGAAAACAATTTAAAGTTACTACACAAAAAAAGGTTTGGTAGGAGAGTCCAAAAATCCTCCTATCGCCCACATTTTAAAGATTTAGTTATGTTTTATTTACTATATCTGTCATGTTACTATGACTGCTTACGGTGGGCTGATACTTACGACAAACTCATTGTAAAAGTTATAGTATCTATAAATAAAAAAGCATCTAAAACAAATTGATTAACATTGTCTAAATCTAAATTTTTTAATTGCTAAGAAAATTTTGTAAACATTTTAAAATTGTGACAAATCACGTTAAACTATTATAAATTCGTATAAAAAAGTCTTACCGCTCTCAACCCAAGGTTTAGTGCTGACTGTGTGGCATCCCTGATGCTGCGGCATGGCGTACACGTCAGAGTCAACATCTGCTGACATATCCAGCCCCTTGTAGGGACGCTCGCTGAGGTAACAGTTGTCTGAACCAGGTGTACTTGAGTACCTTCAAATATTGAGTTACTTTTATATAAGGCTTATATATGACGTAAGTGGCAGAGCTCAAAATTTCCAGACAAGAATCGTACATTTAAGAAAAAGGTATGAAATTTAAACCAAACTGAAAATAAGAAAATGTAAGACAGTCTTTTGCTATTTAATTGTATCAGGCGCAATAAAATTATATTTTATTCATATTTATTGTACAGATTATATCAGGTCTGCGAATTTTTTTTAACTGTTTTTATTTCTTATAAATATTCTAAAAGTAATATAAAACATTGGTCATATTATATCACATCAAATTTTGAAGATTCAGATGATATAGCGATTAGCTGTAAGATCAAAAATGTATGGATCGAACATTTGATGAAAATGAAAATCTTTGTTAATTTTTTTAATTACTATAGATGTTCATTGTCACAGACTATAAAACGCTTAATATACTATAGGATGATCAGCCCTATAGTATAGGGTGGTAAAAACAGACGAAGGAATTCATGCTTGCTAGTTGCTTAAAAACAAGCAAATGTTACTAAAGATATTTTGTGAGATCGGCTCATAATAATTAAAGCTTAAAGTGTCATTTGTTATGGATGTTAAAAGGAATCATTATAAATTAATTATTGTACAATAATTCGTGCCTTTTGTTTATATCGATGAACTGACGATATTTCTCCGACATATATATTATTTAAAAAAAAACATAAACCAACGTGTTGACAAATATGAAACAAACTTTTTCAGTCTGCGTTACTTACCTATAACTATATGAGACACATTTAAATTCCCGTTCGCCGAAGCAAGCGGATTCACAATCTAACACAGTCCTGGCGAAAAGGGAGCGACGGACTGCGCCGGATCCCAGAGACATTCCAGGACGACGACGAGAGGAGCAGTCTATGCAGGAGAGAATAAAAATAAAAGAAAAATGTATTTGGGAAACCTTTTAGCCCAGCTCTTCCATAACAAACTTAATACTAAATTTAAACTACTTTATTGCAACATTTTCTTCTCAAAATTTTGTTTTTAATAAAAAAACGTCACGCGTAATTGTATGAGTTAGTGTAATGTGTATGAATGTGTAACAGGTAGGTCTTAGTAGCATATCCAACTCTGCGGAAGGTGTGTTCAGAAGCCAATCCTTATTTTAAGTTGTGGGCGGTGAGCTGGTGATGTATAGATGTTAAGCAGCCTATTTAATTTTTTGGTAGATGTGATCTGCTTGCATATTGCGTCTGAATTACTATAAAGTAAAGATTTGTTGTAATGGAAACAAGTGTAAACAAATGATAAAGTGTTTTTTAGTTGTAATATTAGTTTAGCTCAGTATTAAGTTACGTAACTTTGGGCATGTTGATATTTTCGCATGGGTTTTATTATACAAATACCAGATTTAATAAACCGAGTTATAAAAACAAATTAATTAAATATTAAAAAAACAAATTAGTAATTCACTTATCCAATGAATAGTTTCGCTGTTTCTGGTTATAAGATATAGTGAAGAGGTTAAAAGATTGCAATAAGACTTATTTAGTTTTAGTGGAATAAGAGTCTCTTACCCTTCACCGTATCCTCACTCCTCCCTTCCCAACCCACACTTTCCCTATCATCATCCAACTTGCTCCAACCTTCTGACGTATTCCATCTCCCTCTCTTCCACGACAAATAATCCCAGTACTCTTTACCTATATGATGATCAAAATCCGACTGCTTCTCTATATTATGATTAAAATCCGCAGTTTTACTATGATCAAACTCAAAATCCTTATGTTCACTTGTGTAATCAAAATCCGAAAACTTTTTTCCTGTGTAATGTACTACATCCGACTGTCCAAACTTACTACTTGTAAATTTATTGTCTATTGGGTAAACCGGGATATCACCATACGTGTGATCTGTGGTGTGCTTTCCTAGAGTGTTGTAGTCAAAGTCCTTGTGTTTCTCGCCGTATTGTCTATCGAGATCCGATAACCGCCAGTGGTTATATGATTTGTGGAAATCGTTCCTGTTTTTGTAATAGGAGTCATAGTTCCCGTAGTATCCACCGTACTGGCCCCAATTTTCACGATCGTCACCTTTTACCACACCTATAAAAGATTATGTATTAAATTTTTAATAAATTAATAATTAAATTATTTAATTTATTAATAATTAACTAATTTTTTTTTTAATAAGACATCGAAAATGATTATTTGCCTAAAATATTTCAGTAGTTATAAACATTTTTTAATCGATTCTGCTGGCTTTCTTCCTGCATTTCAATGACCAGGAGGTGTCATTGAAAATAAACTTCTTAATGGCAAGTGTAAGAAAAATTGCGGCCAAATATACATTTATTTTGAAGTTGTATAGTAACATATATATATAGATATATCTTACCTATCTGATAGGGCACAAAAAACTCGTCCTCATATCTTTTATGCTGTGTATACTTTCGTCTCTCATCATGTCTACTCACACCTCTGTAGCCAGCGTCATACCAGTCCACCCTATCTTGTCCTTTTTGTTTGGACGATAAAAAACCAGAATGCAAAAGGCCTGGACCATGTAATGTTTCTGGACAATTCGGTTCGAGACTGTTTCTGTCCAGTTCGTAGAAATCGTAATTTTTGTCGTCAACAATGTCGCGGTGCAAGTCGAAAGCTTCTATAGGTTTTGTCATTAATTCGCAGAGGCCTTTGCCGCGGAAGCTGGGGTCCAATCTGTAAATTTATGTTTTAAAAATATCTCCATCGTTACTAGATCTGTAAATTAACAAAATGATTATGTTGGAACTATTTGTGGTTTCAAAAAAAAACAAAAATTTGTTCCATAGATATAGGTAATGAGTATAGCGGCCTTATAGCTTACAAGCAATCTTTTTAGGATAACCAACCAGTGTGAGAAAAGATTTGTTTATAATAATAAGGAAAGACAGTGTTATACGTAAAAATTAAAAAAAAGTCTTATTTTACACATTATATGTACCTATTACAAAGAGCAATATTGGCCTAGTGATTTAAGCCTAAAGCCGTAAAACCAAGGGATTTTTCTTTCTGAACACAATACTCGCTCGTACGATGATGGAAAACATGTGACACTAAACTATATACATGAGCTGATCACTAAACTGAGGCCTAGACCTAAAAGGATTTAGCGCAACTCTTTTTTTTTTTAATTTATTATATATTCTTGTTACACATAAATTATTTACATATTCAATATTCTTAGTTTCCTGATTTCGAAGGTTCGTAGCACTCTAGGCATCTTTCAAGAGAAAAAAATTGTAAGAGAAAACTCAGAGTTTATGAGTCCACCATAATATGTACTTAGCCTTCAGATATTTTAACGTGTTTATTGTATTATTATTTAAAAAAAAACTATACATTTTACAGAAATACTAAATCGCACAAGATTCGATCTTTATACAAAACTTAAAAAATTTACATTTAAGTTGCGTATTCTGAAATCCCTGAGAGTAAAGTATGTAATGTAATATGACAATAGATTTTAACCTTGTAAAAATCTCAATTATGGTGTTTAAATGAATTTGGGTCAACCACACAGGGCTGTCTTTTATGCAAATTATTGCTATTACTACTATACGACAGGTCAGGATTGACACTTTTTTTATGTAAAATTCATATTGTAAACAATTTATCTAGACAATACGAAGTTTTCTTGAATTAGTAACTCTAAAAAATTTAAAAAAAAATGGTTACTTAACATTTGTGTTGAATATGTTCACGCTAATGTCACTATAAACTTCATACTTTGATATTCAAAGTCATGATTCCAATTTTTACTAATCATATTATCGTAATTTAAAGCAGAATCAAATATAAATAAAAATTATAGAAAAACACCTGTGTTCTGTTACGCTATGGTAATTTTATTGAGCAATTACACAATTCACAGAAAAGTGTTACTTTAAAAGTATAACATTGTTAGCACTACTAAAATATAGTGTGAACACTTCCTGAATCCGTGCCTGTGCATACGCAAGGCTAGCGTACAATACAGATGATTCCTACAGATTGCAACGACCCGAGGTCGAACTCTGAACTAATGGTAATTAATCAACGTAATTATTCAAGTGTCTACATATTCTTTAAGTTTTTTGTTTACTTTGAAATATAGAAGTTATGTGAACCACCATGCAGAAATATACTAAACTTGTGTGAGAGCCTACGTGCGTGTCACACTGCACCTTCTTCAAAAGTGCGTGCGTACAAAGTACACGTCAGAAGTGAAACTTCTTTGGCAAGCTAATTTTTAATTCTTGTTCAAATTTATACAAATCTAAAACTTTAGATTTCCGAGACTTAGAGGGAGGGAAAAAGGAATATATGTTTAGAATTTAATGAATTTAATTGTCATTAAAATATTAAAAGTGGCGGAAATTAATACAAATTATAAATTTAATTTTTTTGAGTTTATTTCTTCGATTATAAAACCACAAGAGAGAGAGAGAGAGAGATTTCAATAAATAATTTTGCATAAAATATAAAATACTAATATTTCATAAATTCTCTTTACGAAATTTTAATTTAAAAGAGAACTACCACTAAGACGATATGCAGTGTTCTATATCACTACGTGCGTTTAAACCCCGCGTATTTGTTCGCGCAGTGAAGAAAAAGATTCTTATAAAAGCTCATAATAAAAATAAAACAAGGTGTCAGTTTATAACGTTTAAATAATAATTAAGTGTCGCTCAAACGCTAATATAAAAAGGTTCGCCTTATGTAAAGTGATACCGCTGCTCATGGGCACTCACAACGCCAGAGGGCTCGCGAGTACGTTGCCAGCCTTTCAAAAATAGTACGCTCTTTTACCTAAGTCATTCGTTCTGGACCTCAGATAGTTTCTGTTTCTTTAATCATTTTTATCTAGACAAGTGTGCCTGATACATGTCATCGAGACAGGTCTAAAGCGATTTTCTCACGATTTGTGCCTTACGAGCCAGTGTTAATTGCGTAAAAAGAAAGAATATTCCATTAGCCAGGGTTTCAACATCCAACTCTGTTTTTACACGCTTTATATTAGCTTCACCTGTATATGTATGTATGTAACCGACTCCTTCGGACTCGATTTTGACCCACTTTTAACGGACAGATTTAATTCAAACTTTGCGCACCTGTCAAAGATCGATGACAATGCAATAATCCAAAAAAAAAATGAAAAAAATAAAAAAAAATTAACTAAAAAATAAAAAATAAATAATAGTTAAAAAAAACTAAAAAACACGCTTTTAAAGCACATCAAACTAAAAAGTGAAAAATATTCTCTGTGCCATATTTTTCGTCTATCGAGCAACCCACGCGTTTTCACAATAATACCTACCAGTATTTTTTGTTCATTACCATTTTCAGCCTAAATTAGGAATTATTTTTCACTTTTTAGTTTGATGTGCTTTAAAAGCGCGTTTTTTTAGTTTTTTTAAACTATTATTTATTCTAAAAAAGTCTCTAGGGTCAAATTTTTTACGTGTAAGTATGTCAACCACATTTTGTCACTAAAGGCTGCGATATATTAACACAAATTATGGAAAAACATGGACACATAGCTAGTATATATTATCTCATGTAATTTATTTGAATGAGAACAATTAAAAATGGTCCAACTGCAAAAAGTGCTCAATCATTTCGGACCTTGGCGGAGATCAGTTAACAAAAACAATGGAAGTCACCAAAAATGCTAAAAACTAGGAAATAAATACAATACTGCGAAACAGCGTGTGAACGTTACTTCATAATAATTAATATTAGTCTCAACTCATTTTGTACGTTTACAAACCTTAAAAGATTTCCTTATGAGCTGGGATCTTACTTCTAAATTTGTTTTATGTTTTGATAACGCTCATACATTTATACTCCAGATCGAAATATATATAAAAAAAATAAAAAATTAAATGAAGAGATCCTGCTATATTGACTATTGACTGAAAAAGCTAGGTTTTGACATTACATATTATAAAATGCCCCCGGCGAATACGATAAACTCAAAAACTACCCAACGTTTTCATCAATAGTGTCCTGACAAAGTTAAAAAAAAGTTATTACATATATGTATAATTCATTAAGGTATGTTATATATGTTGTTTTATTTGTGTTTTATTATATGTTGTTAAAGAGGTCGCAAAAAATGTGTACAAAATACACGCGAGCGCATCTGCGAGCGAAGATACTTTGATACAAATATTTGATTAAAAAATCTGTTTCTGTTAATTACCTGTAGTTAAAACTCTCGCAATGAAACCGTTTCTCGATGGCACACTCCCTCATGCAGTCCTCCAGTCTTTCGCAATCCACCACCCGCCTCACGTTGCTACGAAGGGCGCGCCGCCCAGCCAGGACTCGCCGGAAACACGCTGAGAAAAGACAAATTAATTATTTTCTGCTTTATTAATAATGATTGAAAACTAAAAAAAACTGATACTGCTGGTTTAGTCCAGTTTAGTTGAAAAGCTCGGCTCAGCAAGGTCTGCAGTAGCCAGGTCCTACGAATGGCGTATCCTAAGTCGGTAAGTTCTGAAGGCAGTATTATGTATGTGTGAACTCAGTTTCCGCACTTACGACCGAACTCAATCCTTTTTTGTATTGTAATCGTGAGATAGGAATCTTAATCCAAATGTTGTAACAAGTTTGCCAATAACCAATCGGATGTAATTGCCATCTGTCGATACAAGCTATCCATGGCAGGTCCGATCGGTGTCTGTGGATATACCTTTGTATGAAAATGAAAGTTGACGAAAGCTCGATTCTAACAGTTCATTATTTTAACAACTTTTAACTTACACTAGTTTTTAAAATAATTAAAAAATCTGTTTGTTATGTTGTAAACATAGACATGTATATTTTAATGTTGTAAACTCGGTAAAGTGGAACGACAAAGAGCATTTTATCCGTCGCCAAAAATGGATTGTCTTCGTAGGGTTTGATTATTGGGATGCAGATAGGAGATCGATCGACTGCCACGGTCTGATCACAGATTACTTTCAATCTGAGATTGTGGATTAATTATTGGTTTCGGGTGTTAGACGCCCATTTGGTCCGTTGTGCGTAAAGTCCTGGCTAAATAAGACAGCCTAGCTCCTCCAGGAGCTCAGAAGTTTCGTGGGCATTTCGAAGGCTTCACGGAGCGACCTCACTGCTCCGAGGATTTCTTTGGAAAGCCACAGCAACGCATTCTAGGTGGGACTGATTCCTCTGCGAACTGTAACAGCCTCTGCACAAGGGACTGTCTATCGCGCCAACGACAGAAAGATGTTTATTAAAAAGATATTATTGTAATTGTCTCTATCAATATTTTGAGATTCATTTCTGAAGGCGATATATCATAATTCTTAATGAGTTAAACACAAAAAAAAACCTTTTTTTAAGTTACACTTCTTTTAGCGCGTTAGGGAAAAATGATGAGAGTAATTTTTTACGATGCGCGCGCACACTGTCACGAAAATCCGACACCCTGAAGTTAGCTTTAGTCAACACTTTTTGTTTTTTTGAAGTCATACTTCTTTTGGCGCGTTAGGGAAAAATGATTGAATGACGTTTTCTCTACAAACGTAGAATAAGAAATTTAAAAAGATTTTTATCTTGTTACGCCAAAGGAGTATAACTTCTAACGCGTGTACATAAGTACACACATGTTTTTTTTTGTTAAAGAACAATGCCGTCCTTTAAGGATTTGGTTGGTATATAGTAAATACTCGTATAGTATTATTAGTTATAACAGGGTCTGGGTACCTGGAAGCAATTCATATAGGAGAGTATCCAGAAATTACAGCTGAATATATAACAATAAGAAAAATTTTGCTAGTTGCTCACAAATTACGTCAACTTAACTAGCGTTATAAATATGTGTTCATGGTACAATTTAATGACATCATCGTTTTAGAATACCCTTGGTTAGACAAAAACATAATTTGTATGAAAACATCGTAAATTACTGAACAAAAAACGACCTACTGACTCATTTATTTCCTATTGTTTTTTTGACTTCTTTAAAAATTTAAAACGGATATTTAAATCATTCTTGTCTGATACAAGTTGATTACAGTGCATAAAAATGTAATAAAAACAACGGAACTGTTCGTATTTAATATTTTATTTAGTTCTTCTTATATATGTAAGAAATCAGGACATGACACTGATGTTAAAGATGGCATAAAAAGCACAAACAATAATATGTCATAATTTTATAAATATGTCGAGTTAATTTGTTCAAAACAGGAAAAGCTCAAATATGTTTTTAAATAATACATATTTGGCCTTTAATATTAAATATAATGACTTTAAAAATGGCTTTTTATCTAAAATATAATTTGGATAATCACACGACATGTACAATTAACGGATTTAGTTTTATGAATGCGGTTAATGTACGTAAAAGGCTGGCAACGCACTTGCGATGCTTTGAGGTGAGGTCCGTATGTCAATATTTAAAAAAAATATGTATGAATATTTTAAATTTAATTATTCGATTCTAATTACCTGTGTAACATATTTGAGTCTTAAACGTTTTTATTCCTTAGCTTTATTTTTGGATTGCAATGAGTTTAGGTACCTACCGAATACAACAAATTAAAAACTTTTGAATTGTCAATATTTTAGTTACCACCAGAAAGCGGGGTACTCTTGTAAAGAGGAATAAAAAGCTTTCACCAGCCTTATTATTCAATGGTTACTGGTATTATTATATGGTATACTTGGTTAACGTTTTAGCTGCATTTGTTTTCTATTATTTTTAATAATTTACTAGAAAGTAATGTAAAATACACCACATCAGGAATATTCTGAATATATACTTTTCAAAAGATTATTTGCTAGGCGTAATGAAACATAGTTATACATTGTAAAACCAAAAATATTTGAATACGTTCTAGGTAGAACTTATAAAAAATAGAGGTTAAAAGCTACCAATAAAGCCCGATTAGTTAACTTTGTTTTTCCGTTAAGACAACTGAGAATTTTTAGGGCAGATTTTGCCGCGCACCATCACTATGTGGAACCAGCTACCCGCTGAAGTATTTCCGAGCCAGTTCGAATTAGGTTTCTTCTAGAAGAGCTTACCAATTCTTAAAACACTAAGGACGGACTTGCCTTCTGGCAATGTCTCCATGGGCGGCGGAATCACTTAACATCAGATGAGCCTCCTGCCCATTTGCCTCTTGTTATAAAAAAAGGGGGGCAACAAGGTCTTGAAAGACTTTTTGGATTTTTTCTGGAAATGGATCCCAAAAAAGAACTTATTTGAATTACTAAAATAACTGATTCTAGAGTACTTGTATTTTAAATGCAATTTATACACCTACATACATATATGATAAATACATACTTGGCGCATTTTCCACAATGATAACTCGAGTCCCAATAACAGACACAAACAGACATACAAACACGACACCGGTATACATGTTTATATAACATGTCTTCACTTTACACTTAATCACAAACACATAAAGTCTTAAGTCATTTTTAAACATAAATCGGCATATTATATATATTCTGGGTCACAGGCTGCAACACAAACGACTGAACAGTGGCATTGTATGGCATAGGCTTATATGCCGGTGCAATATTCATTTTGGATTATTATGGACATGCGAGAGGCGCTACCGTCTTTTAGTAATGCGCACTTCGACGACAGCGGTCATGTTTTCTATATGCAATTGGATATGGATTTTTACTTCTAAACAGCCTTCCAGGATTCCAGTTCATTGATTTCCCATTCCATGACGAAAACAATGAATTGGAGTGCATGTGGGTCTTGGAAGGCTTTACATTTAAACACTAGGCTTCTTTTTAAAATTAATCAAAAATATTAATATCAATCAATCCCTGGAATATTTATTGTCTTGCCAAAACCCAGAATCTGAGGCCAATTTTTTTAAAATCCTACTTGATCAAATTGTTTTACGAATAAGTTTTCATACTAAAATAATATTTCGACATATTCGTTGGAATATTTTTAAGATTTTGTTTTATCGAGTATGTGTTTATTTGTTTCGTAATCATAAATTATATATAACAAAAACCATATCTACTCAATATAGCCAAAGATAGAACACATTATTTTTAAAATAAAGTTCAAACATTTACGAAAGGAAAAAATCAATAAAAATGAAAATTCATTTAACTAAGTAAAACCTAATGCTGCTGTGTTGTGTGAAGGTGTAAATGTTTCTAAATCTTTCATCTTTTTGAGTTTTACAGTGTAATACAAAGTCTTGGTAATACCAAAAAAAAATCATATCCACACAATTCTAACGTACTGATTATGACTGATAAGAGAGGCTACGCTATTGTCTCTAAAAATTTTAAAAGTAAAAACGTTGTGTATCCGACCATTGTGATACAATATTACATACAGACATATACATCACATATTTACCAAAGGGCAACAAATCCAGAAACCTTATATTTTCCTTTAACCTGTGATGAAAAAATGTCTCGGTGGTTTAGTTTGTCAAGCTGTTTATTATGTATATACAAACTTATTAATAACACACAAATACTCTATGTATTTACACTATTCTTAACCCTCATAGTAATAATTAAATATTGATAAATAGAGAATTAAAACTAATTTTAACGCTGGCAGCATTTCCTCGCTGTATTGCGATACTTATTAGTTTAGCGAGTAAAGCACCAGCTCTGGGGTTACCGATACTATCAGGCACCAATTTAAACATAATAATGTATGTATTTTTATTAAAATGAATTAGGTACGATTTGATTAAATAAAAAAAAAGTTTGCGTTGTCTATTAAATAAGGCTGTAAGGTATCTCTTTAGTATCAATTACGAGGTATTGAACACATTTGATACATTACATGATATCAAGTGTTTTGAACATTAAATAATAGTTCTACTAATTTTGATGCAATTCAATAATTCAATAAGGATCGTTTTTATTAATAGTTACTTAAATAGTTGAGAAAGAATTCTTCTTAGGATGTGGTGTCTGTTTCCCTTAACCATTTCAATACGAAATAAAATATATCGAACACAATTCAGTGGTGCTACGATATTTTATAGGTTCTTGCCTTGCAATTTGTTTCCCTGGTCAGCATTCTGTGCCTGACACACAAAATCGATATGCTTTTCTTTACTTTAGCGGACTGCGGTCTGACACGACCGCAAGGTTGAAAATCACACGCTTAACCTCTGGGCTAATACTAGCTGATATGTATCAGACCTATAAATCATATAGAACCAGGTACAATTTAAGATTTTTTTACTAAACGCCTACATAATGGAAGGTCTAAGCAATTTGCCTGAGCTTACTACTTGTAATTTACTACAATTTTTGTTTACGGTACAAACCAAAGGTGTAGGCGTAATATTTTGTTTTTAAGCGGTAATGTTATACGGTTGAAAACGTCCCGTTATTTTTAAGTATTCGTTACAAATATACAAATCTTTTCTCGAAGTATAGATAACATTATGACCTTAAGTTATCATCTACCTGAAAAACCGGCAAAGAACTTTATTGAAATCGATTATATTTAAATAATTTACGAGTATCAAACCAAAAAAGAATGGATAATCAAGGCAATTTCTTGCAATTCGTCTTGGATTTAGTTACCAAGCGTTGTGGTTAAACAAAGAAGTGGTCTTTGAGAAAGAAGAACGAGAATGTATTTTTGTAGTATGTGAATGTAGTTTTACTATAGGTACTATATTATTTATATTTAAGGCACATCTATCTTAGGATGTATTGTCGAATCGAAATATCTGCGAACCTGGCTTAATGACGTCATACAAACTGGAGAGAGCAAAAAAATTGAAGATGTAAAAATAAAAAATATTTTATTTGTGTACTTATTTTTATTGATACTCGTACCTACTTGAAATTTACAAATACTTATTATTTACATTATTTAAAATTCAAATTATTTACAAATTTACAAATAATACAAAGAATCGCTTCCATACTCGCATTCCAGCGAGGTTCGCAGATATTTCCGACGGCTTGTACGGTACAATTATTCTTGGTTCTGTTGGCTACAAAGAGCTTAGAGTACGCCGACAATTCGCGTTTGTGACTAACTTAAGCCAGCCTTTTAAGATAAAAATCTAATATCTGTAATCTTTTTGTGAACCTTATTGTTAACGTATATCATACTGTAGATAACTGACCTTCGTTGGCCCATTGTGTTAGATATAACCCTTTCAACAACCTTTATCATCATCTTTATGGCGATTAAGATGGAAGTGAAACCAAAACAGCGAAAATTCGCAAATGCAACGAGCCTTTGAGTGGCAAAATAATATGTATTTCTTTATTGACGTTCATAATTGTACATTGTGTTATCAAATGAACAAATGGTTTTCAATTTGAATTTGAAAGAAGACGGTTCTTGGGTACACCTCTAAGACTTGTCGAAGACAAAGTAGATTAGAAAAAAATGCATTTAAAAAATAATTAAATCCGTGGCGCTATAAAGTTTTAGGTTTGGGGCTCAGGTTTCTGTATCTGTTTCATGATTATTTGTCAATCTAATAGGCAAGTAAGTGCCTCCTGTGCCTGACACACGCCGTCAACTTTTTGTATCTAGGACATGTCGGTTTCCTCACGATGTTCTCCTTCACCGTACGAAACGAGTGTCTACTAAATGCCTACATAGTTAGTTAATTAATGTACAGCCGGGGATTGAACCTAGAACCTCAGGGATGAGAGTCGCACACTGAAGCCACAAGGGGAACACTGCTCTACTGAAAAAAATGCATTTACTCAACCCTATTCTTCAACAAAGCCAGCTCTGAACATGGCCAATCGCTCTGTTATATATTGCATAAGTTTTGTCATTATCCTTGAATTTTTTTAACAATGTGACTAAGGAAGTTGTAATCTTGTAGCACTTCCGGTTGAAATATACCAAAATTATAAATTGAGAATGTAATACGAAAAAACGTACACAATCCCATATATGACGGCCAGGGTTTACAACTGCGGTACGCGCGAAACAAAACAAAAAATGTCGCTGCGATATAATATTCTCATCAAATCGTCAATTATTTTAATCCGTTAAGCCAACAACCAGACAAGGCTTTTGTTTTAAATTATTAACATAACAATGGCGCCGAATGACTGCGCAGGGAATGACCTTAACATCCATTTTTATAAAATGTATTATCCATATGCCAATTAAAAATGTTAATTTTATCGCAGCGGGAAAAGGATTATTTTGCGTTCTTCAGGTCTCTCTTTTGGGATTTACGAAGGAGATAATGAGTACTTGCGCATATACAAACACAATCTCTACTCCATTGCTATTGCGCAGGGACGGATGTCCGAAACGGGAACAGACGCTTGACCGACTTTACGTACTCACTTGAAGCACGGGTGTTCAAACACTGGCTTGGGTTGTCCCACACAAACTTATGACCATTTAATTTTTACTTGGAAAAATAACTCGTGATCAACCGCTGAACTTGGTAACGGAGTGGGTGATAAAAGTAGTAGCCTAGACATGCAATTCATTAGACCGCATCTCTACTTAACGTTAGGAATTGTGTAGCAAACGAATTTAATTATAATAAACCCTTCAATGTTTCAGTCACGGAAGCAAACACGAGAAACACCACAACACACACGCATAAAACGTATCTAGTTCTTTAAAAGTTCTTTTTTATTATTTTTTTAATATTATTATTTTGTGTGTTTCGTTAGTAACAAATGTTATGTCTATGTCTAGATACCAAGAAGCATGTGTCATAGTCGAAACACTAATTTGTCTAATTTATGAATAATTTTATTCTATTTGGGTTTGGGAACCAATATCTTTCCTTTTGTTAAGTATTTAATAACGAGTTATCCAGAGCATAAGTTGAAACACCTTACACAAAAAAAATATTGTACATTATTTAATATTTAGACAATAAATATAATAAAGGAGAATAAATTTTCCTACTGAATTCATTTAATTTGAATATATTGATTATATGAATATATAAAATATAAAATTCTCGTGTCACAATGTTCGTTCCCATACTCCTCCAAAACGGCTCGACCGATTCTTAAAAATGTTTTATGCATATTCAGTAAGTCTGAGAACCAGCTACTATATATCTTTTAAACCTCTAAGTGATAAGGGGTGTCCACCCCAAAAAAATTGTTATTAACCTAACTACTTGTAATGTCCTGCTTCTTGGAGTGTTTTACGGCTCACCAACACCACAACACTTGTACAAACGTCCTACACACAACCGCTCCGTTCGGGTGTCAGATTACGACTGACTGTCTGACAAGTGACGTAGGCGCATGAGACAACCAAGCAACACTTTATTTAGTCAATACACTACATCCCTTTTTTGTTTTATTTCTTTTTATTGATTATATCTCTCTGATTACTCATTAATGTAACTTGGATGTAATGTGATGGATTTTACATGAATCAAACATAATTAATGAAATTAAAGTTTTATGCAGCTACACTAGGGTTAAGTTCCGACATTGATTTCCTCGTCGTTAACTTCATTTCTTTTAGACATTCCATTCCCCTTGAACTCTTTTCAAATGTACAACGTCCCTTCTTCGAGTTTGACCGGTTTCATCGTTTCTTACCGTGATATCTCCTCCTTTCGTGATTTCCACCGTGTTTGTTTCTGGATGTATTAATTTTATTTTTATTTATTTCCTTTATTCATATTTTTATATACACTATGTCTCCTGGTATTAAATCACATTATCCAGCCTTCCGTTTATCGTATCCGATTTCTTTTACCATTTGTTTCCTTTTTTTTTTTTTTTTGTATATCCTTAACCTCAGTGTCTTGCGATGTCCTCTCTATTGTATCGTTTACCATAGGTAATTTATCTCTTAACTTTTGAAGAAAAGTTCTGATGAGGTTCTTCCAGTAACAGAATGTGTTGTACATGGTTAAATATTCCAGTTAACTTTCCTTCCAGTCTTTATTTTCAGCTATACTTATTTTAAGACGTTTAAGTATGACACAGTTTTGTCTTTCGACCTTTCCGCTTTGTCGCAGCCAATATGGTACTGTATTGAAAAGAATAATGTTTATCTCTGTTAGAAATGATTTAAACTCTTCGCTGAGTAACTGTCTTCTATTATCTGAAGTTATTGATTTCCTAATCGACTGAATATTCCTTTAAGTTTGGCTACAATTTCAGTAGAGGTAATTTTGCGACAAATCTTCACTTCTTTATAATATGTGGTCACCACTTGTAATGAATTGCAATATCAATCCAAAGCACTTCTGGAAACTCACGCCGTTTTATAGGGTTTGGTGGACATGGTGCAGATACAAGAGTACATCCTTTACAGGCTTTAACAATTTTATCAGCCTCTGTCGCATCTAGGCCACCATACTTTCGTACGAAGTCTCGCCTTCATTGACACGATACCGGGATGTCCCTCGTGAGCTGCATTCAAAACTCTTTTACGAAGTGCCGAGGGAACCACAATTCTCATTCCTCTCAATAATATACCCTCATGAAAACAAAGTTCATTTTGTAAGATTTTATACAACGTCACGTCGTCGTTCCATATGTTCCGATATAAACCCTCTTTCACGTTTAGTATTTCCCTATCGTCCATTGTGCTATCTATTATTTCTTTAATATAAACAGCACGAGGTCGGGCAAACTCTACAATATGACAAATGTGATTGTCTTCCAATTTTATCAGGGATTTCTCCGCATTTTTGCTTATTTGTTGTCTCGACAATGAGTCGGCGATATTGGTTTTCCCTGGTTGGTAAACTATTTTATAGTCGTAAGATTGTAAGCGCATAACCCATCTCTCTATCCCTGCATATGGTTTAGAATTAGGACCAAATATTACCTCCAACGGCTTGTGATCTCTTATAAGTTCAAATCTTTTTCAATAAAGGAATATGTGGAAATGTTCCACCGCCCACACGAGAATTAACGCTTCTTTTTCTGTCTGGCAATAGCAGCGTTCACAGTCAGTCAGAGTTTTGTGGCCATATGCAATAATCCTGAGCTCACCTTTGGAATTAGTTTGAATTAAAACTCCACCTAAATCCACAGGACTAGCATCTGCTATGACAATCGTACGATCGCTAACATTATAATACCCTAAGCTAGGAATATTTGTCATGATTTCCTTCAACGACTTAAAATAGCCCTTTTGTTCTGGTCCCCAGTTTTCGGTTACATGATATGCCAAACATGAGTCTCTTGTATCTGAATAAGCCTTTACTGGTTATAAAGGTGGTTGTTTCTTGAAGCAGGATCTATTTCAAGTTGGTGAAATGCGTCTTTAATATCCAATTTTGTAAATACTTGCATTTTTTATTTTAGGTAGCAACTTGTCCATCGTCGGCAATGGGTAATTTTCTCGTACAATGGCTCCATTTCCTTTCAGCACCGGCACTACAGGAGACACCCATTTAGAAGAACCCACTATCGGCTCTATAATATCCCTATGTTTAAGTTCTTCTTCCTGTCGAAACGACCTTTCTTTTGTTCATGTCTATATTATTATAATATTTCCACTTTTCGCTTCAACGTCTGTTTCGTTCGGTAGTATTGTCTGAAATGCCCCATAAGACCACACTTTAGGCATTCTTTATTCCTTGCTGAGCATTTTGCATCATTTCCAGCATGTCTAGGTTTACCACATCTACCGAATCCATGTACAAAATTCTTTTTTGTCAAAGTTCCTTTTAAATTTACTATCCATTCTGTTTACTTCTTGATTCTCATTTGATTTCAGTGGGTTTTTAAACTTGTCTAATTGTTTAATAACTTCAAGAGTATTTGCTTCGGTGATTACTTGCTCTAATGTAATTTCATCCCCAATCTGGGATATCGTTTTTCTCAGTTCGGGTAGATAACATTTTTTCGTTATTTGGTCGATAATGTTTTCATCTCTGTCGGCAAACTGACATTTATCAGCTTGTTTTCCCAGTCTCACCACAAATTTCAATTTTTCCGTCAGGTTCTTGTTTAAGGAGCCTGAATATATGTCTCTCGTATACTTTGTTCTGTTTTGGTGCAAAGTAGGCATCAAGTTTAGATATTGCTACTTCAAACACGTCTTTGCCTTCAGTTGGTTCGACACCAGCTCCAGGAATGTTGTAAAACACTTCCTGTAAGTCTAGCCCGCCGAAATGTAGAAGAGAGGCCCTTTTCTTTACGTCTTCGTCAATGTTAGACGCTTCGAGGTAAATGAATAGTGCTCGTTTCCATCGCTCCCATCGTGCACCCATTGAGGTAGATTTACCGTTACAGTCGAGCTTTTCCAGTGAAAGGAGTGACATCTTTGGGGCGACCAGGAATTATCAATTTAATGATTCAGATATCTATGTATCTGCAGTTAGATTTGATCTCAGATGCTTCCATCTCGTATCAATTTAATGATCGGATTATATTTTTATCCGCATAAAGCTACTTAAGCCGTTCATACCAACAAACGTATAAATTGAATTATCAGATTTTTAATCTGCTAAGTTAGTACCCACTAACGTACAATAATAATTTTATTGTAAAGCTTTTATTTTATTTATTGTTATCAATTTAATGATCAGAATTTTAATCTGCTTTTATTTTTATTTACTGATATCAATTTAATGATCAGACTTTTAATCTGCTTTTTGTTTTAATTTACTGGTATCAATTTATGATCAGTCTTTTAATCTGCTTTTGTTTTTTATTTACTGGTATCAATTTAATGATCAGACCTTTAATCTGCTTTTGTTTTTATTTACTGGTATCAATTTAATGATCAGACTTTTAATCTGCTTTTATTTTTATTTACTGGTATCAATTTAATGATCAGACTTTTAGTCTGCTTTTATTTCTATTTACTGGCATCAATTTAATGATCAGACTTTTAGTCTGCATTTATTTTTATTTACAGGTATCAATTTAATGATCAGACTTTTAGTCTGCTTTTATTTTTATTTACAGATATCAATTTAATGATCAGACTTTTAGTCTGCTTTTATTTTGATTTACAGGTATCAATTTAATGATCAGACTTTTAGTCTGCTTCTATTTTTATTTACTGGCATCAATTTAATGATCAGACTTTAAGTCTGCTTTTATTTGTATATACAGGTATCAATTTAATGATCAGACTTTTAGTCTGCTTCTATTTTTATTTACTGGCATCAATTTAATGATCAGACTTTAAGTCTGCTTTTATTTGTATATACAGGTATCAATTTAATGATCAGACTTATAGTCTGCTTTTATTTGTATATACAGGTATCAATTTAATGATCAGACTTATAGTCTGCTTTTATTTGTATATACAGGTATCAATTTAATGATCAGACTTATAGTCTGCTTTTATTTTGATTTACAGGTATCAATTTAATGATCAGTTGGGTTCCAACTGCTTTGAGTAGATACTACCTTTTGTTTTACAGTATTAATCACAACCACATAGTTTTAATTAATTTAGTGAACCAGATCCAATTTAGGATCTTTGTTAAATCTGCGTTAGTTAGGTAGACAGGTACCTACCGATTTAACGGTCAACGGTTGTAAATAAACCTTGCTATTATTTTTATTATTATTAGTTTTTTTTTTTTGTAGACAAATAGAAACATCACTAAACACAAGCATAATCTTAGTATATATAAATTACTGGTCACATTGTTTGTCCGCTATGGACTCCTAAACTACCGAACCAATATCAATCAAATTTGCACACCGTGTGCAGTTTGATCTAACTTAAAAGATAGGATACATCTCAATTTATACCCGCAATATTATTTTATTGCAAAATATTTGTTTCTTATTTAATAGTCACCATTCTAACAGATGGCGCTGTGTTAAAAGTACCAACGTTTCATATAATTCTTTCAACGTTTCTACAATTTAATGGCATAACCACCATAAAGCATGGTGGTCCCCATGACTGGTGTTCTCCTACCGTTTCCCTTGAATAGTTTACTACTTTGTAATATAACAAAAACCTTAGCCACAGCAACGCTTGGCCGGTCTACTAGTACAATATATTTCTATCACTATGTAGGTAGGTGCTAAGTGCTGTTCATATTTCCCGTCAACAATAAAATTATCTACATTCGTTCAGAAGTCAAGATGCAACTGTTTCTGCTATCAATAGCTAATGATTAAAACAACCGGGTCATAGTAAATTATAGGCAAAGTACTCTGGGAATGACGTCACTTGTTTAGTGCACCGTATCTTTCCCCTTTTTTTTTTTCTTACTTATGTGTACTCACTTTTTTCCTCGTCGCCACATGTAATGTCCTGCTTCTTGGAGTGTTTTACGGCTCACCAACACCACAACACTTGTACAAACGTCCTACACACAACCGCTCCGTTCGGGTGTCAGATTACGACTGACTGTCTGACAAGTGACGTAGGCGCATGAGACAACCAAGCAACACTTTATTTAGTCAATACACTACACTACTGTTAAAAATAAAAAAAATATTTTTTTCTTATTTTTATTATGTGGCATTGAAAAATACGTACAATCCTAAATTTTCACTCCTTAATCAACCTATTTTTTAGTATAGTAGATAGTAATTTTTATTGAAATAAATAAATGTTTCCTAGAAATAATATACATGGCAAAACAACGTTTGCCGGGTCAGCTAGAATTACATATATAAAAATCATATATTTTTATTTTATATTAAAATAAACTCACCTTTGTAAGAGAATCTCCAGTCGGGATTTCGTCCATAGCCTTGCTTTTCATAGTCGGTTATTTGCACTGGTCTGGTAGTAATTATGTTGCCATCGGGCCTAGAAATGTAACTAGGACCATCTGGTTTTTCTTCAAATTCATAAACCGGTTTTATATCCGGTCTATCTGAATCGTAACCGGATAAAGTCTCATTAAAAGCCGGTCTTTCATTGTAATTCGGTTTTGTAGTTTGATAACCCTCATCGGCATAAACGCTCGGTTTAGAACCGTAACTATCATCCGGTTTTGAATCGTAAGACGGTTTATTATCCCCATAACTATCGTAAGTGGGTTTAGGTCTTTGATAAGGGTTTGGTTTATATCCGGTTTCACTGTGAAGACTTGGTTTATTTGTAGAGCCCCCGTAACCAACACTTGTTCCTTGGTTACTGCTACCATAACCGCTTGGACTCCCAAAACTAGTCTGTCCGTAATTATCATCCGGTGAGCTATAGCTCGGTTTACTTCCAGAACTACCTGGTCTTATAGAATATGATTCTTCATTAGGTCTTGTCCCATAACCGGTTTCGCTAGGACTGCTCGGTTTATCATAACCGGAGTTCTGAGGCGGTTTGGATCCATAGGGTTTCCTAAACCCATACATTTCGTATAAATGATGTGTGCCATACCCAAGATGACTGCCAAATAGGGAGTTCTGATCATTTGATGGTTCGTTATAAGGTCTAGTGACATCATATTTATTGTTTGTTCCATAACTTTGAGAGTTTTGATTATAAGAGTTAGAGACTTGACTGTATTCGTTACTAGAAGTAGGTCTGTTTGGGACTCTATTAGTATTTGGGTTTCCATAACTGCTTAAACCGTCGTATTCAGGTGGAGCACTGCCATAGCCATTGCCGGAAGTGGAACTTCCACCGGTACCGGAACTTTCGTAACCACCCCCCACATTTTGAGCACTAACCGACGTTTGACTGCTACCATATGCACTGCTTGAAGATTGACCACTTCCATAGCTAGAAGAACTTAGGCCGTAGCTATCGCGATCGCCTTGGGGCTTGTTATTTTGAGAAATGGGCCGGCGGGTTGTGCTTCCATAGCCATGGCTTATTTGGTCAAATTTATTTGGACCATATCCACCATTCGCTGGAGGTTTACTTTCATAAATATAGCTCTCTTGAAGTCCATAGTTGCCTTGGCTTGAACTTGTTTGATGATATCCATAGCCTTGACCATATCCTGATGAACCCTGACTATATTCATGGTAAGGCCTTTGAGGAGGCTTAAATCGTGGTGGGTCATATATTTCTACATGAATTGAATTATCTTGTGAGCTGCCATAGTTACTAGCATATTGGCTATTGTAGCTATAATTTGGCTTTGAATCTATGGGTCTGTCATAGCTGGGTCTTCGATTAGGTCGAGTGAAATATTGATATTCAGGTGTTTCTGGCTTTGGTCGATAAATGTCTTGCTCTTGAGGATAATAGGCTGGTCGTGGCTTCTGAGTAACATTATCTATAGGACGGTATGGAGTTTCCTGTGGTCTGTGCAATCCATAACTTGGAGGCCTATCGTATGAATTTTCCGGTCTATTGTATGGACTTTCTGGCCTTTCTGGTCGGTGAGGAACTCGCTCTGGTTCATAAAATCCATAACTCGGAGGTCTTTTGTCTGGTCGGTAGTGTTCCTCAGGTCTTGGTCCATAACTTGGGGGCCTATCATCCGGCCTTTCAGGTCTTGAACTATATTGCACTTCTTGTGGTCTATGTGATCCATAACTGGATGGCCTCTGATCTGGTCTTGGTCTATATGGGATTTCTTGAGGCCTGTGAAGTCCATAGGTAGGGGGTCTATCGTCTGGTCTTTCCGGGCGTGGTCTGTAAGGAATTTCTTGTGGAGTATGTGCTCCATAGCTCGGGGGTCTATCCTCAGCCGGCCGGGAATCATAACTGTCTGGCCTATCTTGGTTTCCATATGGTTTAGTTTGTCTATCCGCTTCATAGGGACGCTCATAGTATTCATCTGCTAATGGACGCTTATCTTCATCAGGTCTAATAACTGGACGGTGTAATGGAATATTTTCGAGTACTTCTTGGTCCATAGGAGTTGGTGGTGACTGCTCACATTGGATCCGTCTGACATAAACATCGTAGTCTGGATTACGTATAAGAAGTTTATCTTCTTTGATTTGCTTTTCGTTCACGTTGCTAAGATCGCATGTCGAGTTTCCTTTTGCACCCACGCTGGAATTAATTGATCCTGCTTTAATATTGTAATAACGTATTCTTTAATTAATACATTAATGCTACCAATCAGTAACAATAACAATTGTTTCTTAAAGAGAGATTTAACAATGAATATTTCATAAAAAGTTTTATTTTAAATTAAGTTTGGTAATTGTATAATTTGGTTACACACTTTTTGCACATTACCCTTAGTATTATTTATTAGTTATTTTCCTTACTAGGGTTGCCTGGAAGAGATCGCTTATAAGCGACAAGGCCCGTGGCATCCCTAATAATTACTTGTTTTATTTATAACGCAACTAATAAATAAAAAATAATCAGTAACGTAATCATTAACGGTACACCATGATAAAGTTCTTAATTTTATTTAGTTTTTTATGTCTTCAATCGCAATCGAACCCAGAACGATAAGATATTAAGAAAATACCTACTAACTAAACTATCAAAGTAAATCATAATATCTCAGTCATTTCAAAAAAGTTTGTTTAATAATAATAAATCATTTAGAAATTGTAATAATTCTTACCCATAATCGTAAGTTTGGCACTGTTTATCTTGCTTGCAGATTTGCTCGCATTCTTTCGTTGTTAGTTCCGACACATTCCGATAAATGGCGTCCAGAGGGATTTGCTCTCCAATCGCAATACGTTCAAAACAGTCTAAAAAAACCATTTAAAATATTAACGTGAATACATATTATATTTTAATGTAATTTGTGAGTAGTGTTGTCAAGTGTGCTAGTGGCTATACTTTCTTTCTATTCATTTATAATTCGCTCGAACACTGAGGAAACCGGCTTGCCTTAGTAAAACACTCGACGGCTTGTGTCAGGTACAGGAGGCTGATCACCTCCTTTCATACAGAAATCTGAAGCCTAAACCTAAAAATGTTGTAGCGCCACTAATAACTTAACTAAACATAAAAAAACTAACTAAAAACTTTTACATATTTTATTACTGGAAATATGGGTTTAGTTGGCTGTTAGTTTATTTCTTTAGGGAAATGTCTGCAGAAATTCTTCTTTTCACCACGCAAGGTTTCGCAATTTATACAGTGTTAGCCTCAGTCGTGGGTTCGAATCCCGGCTGTGCACTTCAATGTGCACAATCAACACGTACGATGAAGGAAATCAAGTGCAGCCTGATATACTTCTCTATAAAGATGCAAAAGATGAAACGGAAGCCGAAATTTGAGCTTTATAGAATTGCTGCACCACTGGTTCAATTTTATAACATTTCATAAAACTTTTTATATTTTCTTGAAACTCTTCTATCAAAAACCGACATTTTACTTCAGTTTGTAAAGTTGTCCAGTTGCATTGCGTGTAACTTAAGCAACATGTAATGGCTAATCGTAATTACATAATAATCACATGAATGCATCCGATTGCAAATATATCCGGACAATGAGGCCGGCTTGAAGGGACAGTTTCGAAACTGTCCCTTCGTGTGTTTTAAGTTTTTAAACTTGATTTGTTACACTATGTTCTACAGTTTTTCATTTAAAAAGTAATACAGGTAACTAGCGATGGAGTCTAGAACCAAACCAGACATTTATATGAAGTATGTTAGTATTGTCGTAAACCAAAAGAAATATTATATAGGTACTAAACTCTAAACCCACTCATCAAAAACAGTTTACGTACTTACAAAGTATGTATCTAAATAGCAAAAAAATATTTCCTAGGCCTCTGTATTTCTACGTTTTTCTATAGTCGTGACAGATTGTCGATGCCTACTATAACTATCTATTCTAAGTTTTACAAAAGATAGATATAGACATGTCTTTAGGTAAATATTTAATTTTGTTTATTTTATATATAAAGAAATAGAATATGAAAACCAATTTAGAGATAACAAATTATACAGCTACTGTAGAAATCCGTTTAAATTGGTCTTAATCTTAGCTTATGAGTACAATTTGTAATTTGTAATATGTGTATTGTTATTGTTACAAATATAATTTACCTTCAATTGATGTTCCCAGCAAAGAGTCTATAGTCAGAGTCAGCACAGCAGATGCGAGCAAAACCGGCCACAAAGCGAGTATATACATCATTTTTAATGACACTCCGTACATACTAATAAAACATTATATGTAAAATAGACTTAAAAAGTTAGCACTCAATTGTCGAACTGTGAAAAAAGGCGCGCAGTCAAATAACTTTTTCTTTTTTAATTTAGGGATAATGCGTCCAGCCAGTTTTGGTTTTGCAAATAATGTGGCGCGAATCTTTTGATCGTGTGTGCGTTTCGGTTCGCTGAAACCGTTTTCTTGTACGATGTGGTCAAAATCCTCAGCGACCATTGTTCTTAACACATTAATTGCTACCATTTTTAATTGATAGCCATAAAAAGTGTCTGGATGTGCGTAAGGTTTGCAAAAATTATTTTATTAACTTATTTAACTCTTACGTTTTGTTGAGGAACTGTTATGAAATAACTAAAAGAATTTTTTGAACTATACTTAAATTATAATTAGATGTTATTTACACATAATGGCTCATTGTACACACGTACCTAAATAAAAGGTTTCCTAATTTGTTTTCATACATCTATCTTTATTCATTTTCCCATTACAATTGTTTAATATAAAGACAAACTTAATTTAAAAAAAAACACATCTTTAGTAAACCCCTAATGTACCAGCAATGAATAATGTTGTCTGATTATAAAATTTTTCTACACCGTGTAAGAAATCACACGCATCAAGTCAACGACCTCTATCCTTTAATCAAATTCGAAGAAAAATAAAAAACAGTTACAACGTAGGAAATGTTATGACTCAGAACAATTATAATTTTAATGAATTAATATCTGAATCTCACGTCACGCTATTTAGTATTTTGAAAATAAATGTTGTGTTTATTGTTTATATTTTACGAACATTAATTTATCTTATTTCCTACTTTTAAATACTTATGCACGTAATTATAAACAAGCTGGAGCCCCGTGGAAGCATTTCGATTTCTACTATTATTTTTTTTAATATTCAGACAACGCACGATCACTCCATTCTAACTTATGCTATGCAAGCTTTCCCTTTAAGTTCATCCATTTTTTATGCTTAACGTGGTATTGGTAATCATTGCAAATTGATAGGAAGTCTTAAAATCTTTTTTTGCTATTAAAACCCAATTGTAATACTTGTGAGCTAGCGTAAATTGCCGAAGACGTCATCCACCGCAATTCCTTCTCAGGGCGTTTTCCTGCGTCCAAGCCTCTACTACTCCCTCTATATTTATTAAGCTCGTCCATTAAGGACACGGATAATTACAGTTCCCAGATGTACGGATAAAAGCTATTGTTTTATTTCCTACATACATATACCGGTCGATGACTTCGTTAATAACACTTTTAATTAAAAAACTTGAAACTGTAGTTTTGATGTAGGTCTTATCTATGAGCACAAAAAAGCTGCGTAAAAAAATTCTACAAAGCGCTTTAAAATAATATACTTTCTAATAATTTGCGCTAGGATATTATACTTTATTACCATGAACATATTTACGATTTAGGAAAAAACAATTATTGGATTTTGACATATGTATTGCATCTTTGTTTGTGATCGCCCTAATTTAAATAAAATAATATACTATTTATGTAGATTACATCAAAATAGATTGGTATATATGTATCAAAAAAAAAATAAGTTTTACCCGCCGTACAAAGTCATGTGAAAATAAATAATAAATGCAGTTTGCATCAGAAATTATTTTATCAAAATAATCCTTTACAAATAATTTTAATATTATTATACCAGCTAATAATAATACACTTTATACATATTGTATTAAAACTTCTTCGCCTTGACATACCGTTTGTCTTATATTGTATATAGTACTATATTTTTACTCTAGAAAGTTCACTATCTTTTGGAAGCAAAATATTAATTCAAAGGACTCAGACCGCCATTTTCTTAATTCGGTTATTAATGACTAAATGTTATATGCGAACTGTCACTGTCAAAATCGGACTAAAGTTTGACAGACAAACTTTGCTATTCGCTCTTAAGATCTGGTCTAATTTATAGTAATATAAATTAGTCGTAATGTCCGCATGTTTCGTTGATATTTTTTTCCGATACAAGCCACAGACGTGGCTAGATCAAATAGGATAACGTTTGATGGGAGATAAATAAAACACGCAATATTTTATTTTATTTTTAATACCTTTACATAACTTACAACTACGTGTTTCGTAAATGAAATACTTCGATCAAATACTTAAAACAAGAAACTTAAATCTTGCACTCTTGACAATTTTCATCAAGCCCGTACCCTCAATGGGGCAGGGAGCAGGGGGCAGGGGGACATTTGTTATGGATTGTCCATTACTTATTTTACGAGAATAAAACCCACGCCCATACAGTGTAGTGGTTGGTATAAGAAATCTAATTAGAAATATAGTTTAGTTTTGAAGTATTAGAATTGTTACATTTTGATTTAATTAATATTACAACTTAAAAAATGTAAATTTGAATAATCCTTTTACTGCCTTTAAATTCCATAAATAAATCTTAGTTGATCTCTGAAGAAACGAAAATGAAACACAAAGAATATGCCACTACACAAACTGTCAACAGTACAAGTAAATACTAACTTACTCAAAATTAGTCCAAAACCTTATTTAGGGGAAAAATTAAATCTAAACCTTTATACCTTAATTTACTTTAATTATTAAAAACAATGAATGAAATTTAAATTCGTTAAATTGAAGTTATTTGCTCTCGTTAACGTTAAATCAAAATATTCTGAAGTGAAAAAAATTGACACACATTTTAAATTTTAAAAATGTTTATTGGGTAAGTACGATTGGAAATTAAAAAAATTATACAGTAAGTCTTAAAATTAACCTGTAGTCAAAAGTGTGATACAAAAAAAATAAATGTGAATTAATCTTACACATAAAGCTTCGCAAGTTGCTAGCGATTTGGAACCTTGTCACATTAACTGACAATTAAGAATATCTCTTCGGATTATTTCACCCAAATCAAGTTATAGTAGTTCCGTAGATTGTATTTCAATTCAATTAGCAATTTGCGGGGCTTACACTATTAAGATAAAATTATGAACAAAATCAAACTTTCAAAGTATATTACAAACATTTTTTTGTTTTTTTTTTATTTTTATATTTTTTTTTTCTCTCTAACCCGGAGGGGGTAACACGACGACGTAACGCTTAATAAAAACGTCCTAAAATTGCAGTTTCAAAATGAAATCCAAAGCTGAAATTCTAGAAAATTCTCAGGTCTACTTCGATCTCTTTAAAACTATCATTAGATTTTCGAAAGCATAAGTACTCACGTTTAAAAGGGATCAAAGTAAACCTTCGCGACTAAATCTACTCTATAATAAGACTTGTTGATGCCGAAATCTAATGAAGCGAGTTAAAGTGCATTAAATACTGGTAAATGGCAAAACGGTGACAGCTTTTGAAATTTTAAGAAAATACTGTGCTAAGCCAATTCTAATTTGTTGATTGATTTTGTTTGCATTAAGTGTGGCTTATAAAATACTGGATCGCTGTCACAATAGGGATTGCCAGGTAAATATTCGAAGGGACTCTAATTACATTTTACAGCTAACGTAATGTATACTTTCTACCATTTAAAAATATTTGATGAGACAAGGTGTTACTTAGAAATGACACGTCAATGTCAATGTCGAGTTTTGCTGTTTAGCTGACAAATTCGTTCTTTGATGTTAGTGAAGGAAAAATTTAATTTAAAAATTTAATTTACTCACTGCCTCAGTTGACTTTAATAAAAACACAAGTATGAAAATTTTCACAATTTGACAGCTGTCAATGTCAAGTGTAAAGGAATGAGGGGAATATACCTGGCAACCCTACTGCATATTGTAGTGCAGGAAGACGTAGGCCGGGTTCGCGATGTCAGCGGCGAGGGGGGAGCCGGGGGGCAGCAGCTGGAAGCCCATGAACATGAAGGTGCGCAGGAGGGTGGCCCTGTCGGGGCGAGACTTCAGCACGCAGATTATGCAGCTGGAATAATAGTAGGTATTTAGTCTATAATAAAATTCTTATCATTCAGTCATTTCGTTTATTTATACTGTCTAATACTAGTATATTCTAGATTTTAAATTTATCAATACCCTCTAATGCTAGGCTCGAATACACTATGAGGGTAATGATAAAGTGAATAAGTTTAAGTTTTGTATAATATAAAGTTAACAGTTATATCTGTTATATTAATTTCTTATCTGTAAAAAAATCTGCCCAACTTAGGAAGCGTTCAAGTATTACGTCGCGCAATTTTTGGAGATTATTGGAAAGAAAAAACCCCCTCATGTAACGCACCGTAACATTTTCTGTACCCAAGTATAATAAAAAGTTTCGTGGCCACCTAGTGACTCTTTATACCTAAAAGTTACTATTATGTGGTGTAAAGTACTGGAAAGTCGAAAAAAATATTAACAATAATTTTTAATTCAATCCCCTCCCCGTATTGTAACGTTTTACAAAAGGACCCCCCTAAAATTCGTTACGTAATACTTGAACGCTCCCTTATAGGAAATATGTTTTTTTATCAAGTGATTGTATAGTTGAAACAACGTAACTCAAGAGGAGTTGAAATACTAACTTGGAGCATCGAAGCCTCTCCTCAGCGAAGTCCAAGAGCAGCATGAAGCTCTCCTTGCTTCCGGACTGAAGCACGCCAGGCACACGCAGGTACATCGTGTTGCCTTTCACCACCTGCGAACGTTTAGCACTTTGCTATACACAGGTAAGGAATAGAATAACGATAAAACTAGTGTAGGCACCGCAAACGTACCGCAAGTATATTATTAAACGTCTTTTAATAAGTGATCTGTAAACTTAGCTACCTTAGCATGACAATCTCCTTGTTAATTTATGTAATTCCAACGTTTTAAGAAATACTCATATGTCCTTTTCTAATACATAGTATTTACACTATGATAAAATGAGACGAAAGAGTACTCTAGTTAGGATTGATTTATTTGTTATTAATTAAGGGGTAAAAACTTCATAGGTATTTTAGATAGACTTGGACAAAACTCTTCCAAGCATAAACTACTATTGAAGTATAGGTACAGGGTACATACTAATCATGTTCTCTTTATTTAGTTTCTCATATAAAGTTGATTAAAGTTATGTTTAATCCAATTTATTATTTTTTATTTTTAGCAAGTATATAATAGATGTGTAATAGATTAATTACTTCAATGACAAAATTAACATTCAATGTGAATGTAATATGTTTTAATGATACTTACAGCTTCCCATCGTGTAAAGGTGTTCTCAGTGAGATATATCTTAAGGTCGATCTTCACTGCCTTCGAGTCCTTGCGCTCCAAGATCTTACGAATTGTCTGAAATTATTTATATCAATTTAATGTAAAAAATGTAATATCCAAAATTAATTAGGTAAGCCGTGTTTGCCTAATGGCTTCAGCATCCGACTCTCATCCCTTAGGTCGTAAGTTCGATCCCCAATTGTCTTAGACCCAAAAAGTCGACGGCGTGTGTCAGGCACAGGAGGCTGATCACCTATATGCCTATTAGATAGACAAATCATGAAACAGATAAAGAAATCTGTGGCCCAGACCTAAAAAGGTTGTAGCGCCACCGAATTAATTTTGTTTTATTTAATATCCAGAATTATAGGCAACCATGTCAAAATATCCTTATTAGCTGGCTTTTTCCATAACTTTAAAAGCTAATTTTTCTTTTAATTTTCGTAACAAATATTTCCAAATTTTGAACATGAGGGTGCTGCAATATTATTGGACTCGAAGTGACTTCTAATTCAAAATCAATCACTGAAAATTCGTACCACAAATCAGCCTTGCAAGTGTGACAAGGTTGATTCAAATGTAATTTATATTGTTCACATCACAATTAAGACTATATTATACTGACCTCCTCCCGATGAATGGGGTGCGCGGGCGCAGTGGAGTCGGAGCTGAGGCTCTCCTCGCTGTTGCTGAGCGAACTTACGCTTGACCATAGTAACGTACTCAACAAGTCGCCTGTAAAACAAATTAGATAATTATTTTAATTGATTTCATTAATACCATCCCACCATCAGCCACCCAGCTGTTAGTGCCACTACAATCCTATTAATATCAAAATTGAATTAAGGGTCAGCATACATTTGAAAGTAAATATTTTTAGTGTTATATCTCTGAAAAAGAGGCCTAAATGTGGGAGTACATTAATAGTATTATCAAAACGGAAACGTACGGTGGTTGTCGTCATGTGTGGGGGTGGACGGGGTTGCGGGGCTCGAAGCCCCGCTGCTCACCCCTCCGGGCGGAGCAGGCTGGTGAGCAGGGACATCAGGACCACCTGGGGAAGATATGGTAATAAGTTATTCACAAATATTTTAGTAACTACAAATGTTTCGATTATTCTATTACGTCGTCTTCGACATCCGAGTCTAATAAGGTTAAATAAAATAACACACACACCGCACATGTAAAGTTCCATTGGTGTACGCGGAAGAAGGCTACTCAAGCTGCTCTTTAAAATTATACTTTAAAATAATTAAAACAAACAGAACTACCCTCCGTCTTAATTTAATCAAAGTTCCACTAAGTTCACATTACCCGCTCTAAACTTCGTTCAACAGTACCCACAAATGCTTCTAAATCGCGTAATAAAGACAAGGTGTTCAGGTAGACCTCCATCTAAATTGCTTTGGCTTTCTATGAAGCAAAAACCTTAAACTCCCGCGAGCCAAAAGGTTCAATGAGAACTTACCACAGAGGCCCGGCGCCCAGGCACAGCGAAAAACACTCGGCGTCGGAAGCCGACAAAGCCGAGCGCTTGCTGCCCGCAGCGCTCAAAGATGACGCATCATCGCCGCTGAAAAAAAATACACCATTTAATTATATTTTTACATTTGTATCTATGCTAACTCCTCTCTTTTTTTGTCATCTGTACATTAAATGTACTTACAAAACAATCGTTTTACGACATAAAACATACTTTTTAAGGATTTGACTTGGAAAACATTGAAGGTTATAAACACGAATTTATTATACACGTCGACGACACGACAGGAAAAGTACTCGAGACACCGAGTTATGGAAATAATTATTCAAATTATCGCTTATTCCCTTGAATCAGTTTTATAACTCAGAATATGGAACATTTCAAACGTTCAGAAAGTTGACAGTGACACGCAGTTAATCAATAATTATCAATCTATACTCTATGCGCGACTTCCGGTGCATGGTACTTAGAAATATAAGGAATCGTCAGTATAGCAGAATGGAGCCACATTAACCAATAGAGGTCTTAATGCGGGCTAAGCGGTCCTTTCCTTTTTAGCTGCTTTCTGATGCCGCGGTGATCATGATGAAGGATCAAGCCTTTTATTTAGGTCAATCTTTAATATGCAACACTTGAAATAACATATATGTGAAATGTATCTCGACCTCTCGAGTAATAAGGTTTCAGCTTTACTTGAATTTCAATTAGGACACATAATATCTTAACACATAACTCTACAGGAACGACTATAAGCACATCATAAAATTTCACACAAAATCTTAGGAAAATATTTTCGGATTGTGAAACGAATATTTCGTGTTCTGTAACCAAACATTTGTTATCAGTCGTTAGTGAAGGTTAAAATAAAATTACAATGCAATAAAACTCGTAAATAACATCCTATTCGTGCTTATCAGGAAATATTCAGCCAAGGAAAATAGAATTAAAATGCTTATCAATGTTTCACGCTAAGACCCAGATTTATTTTATTACATTTCAGAGATTTATGAAAATCTTTGTGATAACAAAAATATAACTATTGATAATTCACATGGGCAAATAGAGTGTCTACGTAAATGTTTAAACAATTATTTATTTCGTAATCCTACAGCATAATTTATATATAACAAGCACCAATTATACTCAAGATATAGCCAAACATGGAAAACATATGTTTATACAAAGGTTCAAACATTTACAAAAGGATTTAACAATAAAAAATAATTAATACATTTAACTAAATAATACCTAATTTGGCTGTGTTGTGTGATTGGGTATTATTTGCTTAGTATTTGGTACCTAAAACAAGAGAACTCACCAGTATACTTTCACAACCATCTTCTTTTATTTTCTGTAGTACGAGCAACGATGTAGTATAAATTTAACAAATATAAAAGATATCACAACTCAAGTGGAATGTTTACGACAATACTTTACTTTACTTGTTACAGCTTTTATTTGTAGTCAAAATTTTATTGGAATCTTTTTGTAAAAGATTCCTTTACTGTGTGCCATAAACAAAACCCTGTCTATAGAATTTTTTATACTGTGATAACGAGTGGTTCAGAGGAAATCTCAAATCAAACTAAGAATACAGGATAAACATTTCTATAGAGCGATTGCCAAATTATAAATAGAATACGACGCAAAAGACAATTTCTTCAAAAACGCACAATTGGCAACAATTTTAATCATTATTGTTGACTTCAACAAAAATAGCCTAAAACTGATATAATTAAAATGACAACAAAATGCTTTGGAAATTTATTAATGCTCTGGCAGTCTTATATAAAACATCATTTGACACGTGTAAAGAATCCTACTAATATTATAAAAGCGAAAGTTTGTAAGTATGGGTGGATGTTTGTTACTCTTTCACGAAACTACTGAATGGATTTTAATGAAACTTTACAAAAATAAAGTATAAATATAGCTTATACATGAGAATAACACATAGGCTACAACTTATAAAGATACTGTGTGAATTGTCCAAAAATCTACCATCTGCGTGCTATTCTGGCGTACGCTGCTAAAACTGCTAGAGTAGAGCTGCACATATGTAATGTATGATGACAATGTTTATCTCAAATAGTCCGACAAAAAAGCCCGCCACAGGATATATCTATATCTTATGTGTAAGCCATTATATCCAAAATGGTGAACCATAACTACAATAAAAATGATAATTTATTTCAAATGCACATTTGGTGCTATAAATTGATTCCTAAATGAAAATATATATACCTAATTTTATCGATTCATATATTATATGTCCATTTCCATTGAATTTTACATGTGTATAATAAATATTGTTTTCTTTCGGAAACCGGGAGAATGTCTACTTATTACAAAAGCTAGTGCGACAAAGTTCACAGTTGGATACTAGCGGAAATAACGATATTATTAGTACACTGTTTTAAAACCAATTAGCGCCGTTTTCCAACAAGACATCGAGGTTTCCAACAACCTAATTCTACAATAGAATGGCAAAATTACCATTTCGAAAGATAACAAGGTATATTCAAGGCTACATTCGCGGTACAAAATTCTAATATGTGTTTAAATAGACGGCAATTTCAATAGAGATTGTAAGTTATTGGACCCTTTCTTATGTTAAATTATATCTTAGTATAGACAATTTCTTTTTTTTAATAGACGGCCTATTAGATACATAGGTATCTAATGGCTGTCTAACATTGGGAGGTTACTAAGCGTAATAGTTCGGGTAGTAGACTTGCAATTTTTATGAACAGTAAACGCCCCTAAAGGAAGAGTTCAGAAAAATAGGACAAACCAAATTGGCCAACAATTCCGTTAATATCTGGGTAGTAATTAGATTAGTAGTAGATTCCACGTTTGACATACACCTTTTCATTGTTTATATATGTACGGTTTAAGTACGCGACACTGCCTTCACATACATATATTTTTCCACTTTACACAATACATACGATTAACTTAGGGATAATTTACGTATTGCAAAACGTGACAGTAATAAAAACCATAGGTCACATAGTTGATGATTCAATTTATCATAATTGGTCTCAGCAATGATTTCATAATAATTAACTGTTATAAAGTAAGAATCACGTGTTTAAACATTAATACTACTAATAGATTGATATCTTGTATGTTTGATTGTAATGGATACATAAAATTACAGATTTTTAGATTATTATTAATACCTAGTAATTGATGCAGCGTATCACACTTATAAAAAGAGCACCTTAATTAAAACAGTGTCAAATAGGCGGACTTCGATTCTATTGTGGGTTATTATGTCTAAAAATTGTTTGTAAATTCAGAGTGAAATTTAAACGTAAAAAAATACTTACAAACCGACCAAACATATATATGTATTTACGTCATTTTGAAACGTTGCCATGTTATGCACTTTCGAATTATTAATATTATGCGATCATTGTAATGTTTTGGCAATAATATTGTTGAAGGCTAAAGCAATTTTTCATTATGAAAATAGACTACGTTTGTATTTGAGCCATAAAAAAATTCATTGTAAGACATAGTTTACACTGCTTCTATCGCTTATGAATATTATCACCTTTCTAAATTCTAACTCTATGCGTCATAAACAAATTTACTAGAAAACGAAACTCCATAGCCACGCCTGTTTTAAAAATAAACCGTAAACAATTCGCAGGCCAAAACATGTGACTGTTGTTTATTTGGGTTCGTCCGCCATATTGGATCAATATTGCAAATGGCCGTTCAGTGTCCACAGCTGATTATTTTATTACAATTTACCGAGTATAAGAACTTTCCGTATAAATATTAATCATATGAGTATGAAAGTCATATAGTAAGAGAATGTAGTAAATTAAAGGATTGTCCATTATTTGATAAAACTATTAAAAAATTACAAAGTATCTTTTTTACGCTTAATCCGCTAGAAGAAATTTGATAAAAAATTTAATCCGCTTTTATTTGGTAACTAAGATTGTACTTAGTTTTAATGCATTTAACATGTTACATTTCCATCCCCTGAAATTTCATCAAAACCGCATGTGAAAGTTTAAAATAAAAATGACCTAAGTATGTGTCTTATATCTCTTATTATGTAGAATGAAACATGAGTCAATGCACGTACGCCCGCAGCGATTAAATTACATAAGCCCTGAGTATCATTTCTCCATTATGGAAAATTTTTACTCCTTTCCTTAGAGTCAAGCATTAATAAACATCGCTGTTCGAACATTATTGACGCTATTGACGTATTCGCTTCCACATATAACTATAACTAAGTTAACTTATTTTTATTAATTTAAAACACAAGAGAATTGTATATTTCTTACATAATTGAACTTTGAGAAACCCTAACACAATGGTAAATAAAGCTATACAAAGCAAGGCTCTTCAGGAGTAGCTATATTAGTATGCAAAGAAGTAAGTTATCAATTATTAAAATGAATATTTTTATGTACATAACTAGTACTGGTAAAAATAATATATAAAATGCTTTTTATCTAGTTGATGTTTAGGATAAGGTGTTTTTTTTTTTAATAACGAGTAAAGCCTGAGTAATTAAGTTTATTGTGTCGTTCAAAAGTCAAAACAAGGTAGTATCTGTATGACTCATAGAAACTAGATAGCATAGTAAATAAACTTATCATACATCACATGGAAATGTCACATGGAGATAACTAAATATATTCTATTTTGATAAGCATATTACTGCTGGTTTATACCAGCTAAATTGTTCATTATAAAATTATGAACCTCAAGAGTTTCTTTGGACAATGGTGCCAAAAGATAAAATTATATCATGTTACATAAAGCTAGTATAGTAATGGACATGGCTAGTAACTTAGAACTTTTATAGATTATTTACAATAAAAACTGTTGTTTTTCGTAACTATGTACTTCTTATTTTATTTATCCGTCATAACTATGATCATACATCTCACACACATCAATGGACAATTACCAGCTCAATTGAGTATGTCAATTATTTAACCTTGCTATTAGTTCCAGAATGATACATCTCCAAAGACAACGAAATATTTGATACATATTTATCACCTATCGCTTTAAGTTTACACAACACTTGTTCTATTTACTGCAAAATTTGTTATAGTAAATAACAGAAAACATTGCCTATTGCAAAATAAAATTATAACCTATCCTAAAGTCTTATTTATTTATAAAAGCTTGCCAACGCTCGGCACACTGATACATTGATAGAAGACTAACTAATTTTGTAGCTTAACTTGGTATGTTTAAAATCTGTATAGGTTGCAAAATTGTTAGTTTAATTTAACCTAAATACAAATTATCAATCATGATATGATTCTGACCTAGTTAGAAAAAGTTTAACAGTTAATTATGACTTAGTTATAAAATTAAGGGCAATTGCTGTTTTAGATTAACAATTTCATTTATTTTCCATTAAATATTGTTATTATTATATCATTATAATAATTATTTATATTAAAACTACCCTCTTCACAAACAGAAGCACCTTCACATCAAATATCATTTGAATTGTATAGTTTAGTTATATTATTTTTAAGATCGTTATAATGCAATAGATAGACAAAATCATCAAATTCCTATAAGAGATTCAAAGTACTTAGTAAAAATTTAGACTGGTTTCTTGCAGATAGAAATAGGAAATTTTTGGTTTAGGATATTTGATTATATTTTTAAACTCCATGTTTGTTCATAAAACTAAAATATTATAAAGGACCGTCTTTCATATAATTGATTTGCAAGGTGACTATGATCCAATTTAATAACACAATCACCTAACGATGACGTAGAACAAAGGACAAGGACATTTATACCACACGGTATACGTAATAGGCTAAAAATTTACCATAAATTGATGTCAGAAGTGTACTAAAGCCTAGATGTCGTTCCTAAATCATAGTAGAAAAAGTTTAGATACTCACTAGATGTTTTTAATTTTCGCAGCGTTGGGTTCAATTAGGACACCTGCGACGTCATAAAAATTACTATTACTAAAATTTAACTGTTGCATTAACTTCGTCATCGTGGCAAATCGTATTTAAGCCTTTCAAGTACTTGTTAAGAAAACACGGTTAGCACCGTAGGGTTTTAATGCGCAAAATTAGCGGAGCACGTCTCACAACAGAAAAGCAACGAAAATAATGTCGTCTTTCAAGTTTCAGCTTTCAAACACGATTGTCAAATAGATTAAACTGGATATTTCAAAGTTATTCACATAGAATATCACTACCATACAATTGATGACATCCTAAATTCGGTAGGGTTATAATATTTTTCCACAATGGCGACCGGATATGTGACGTTTGTTCTTTTTTTACTAAACGTTTCATTTTACGTATATTACGTACAATGTATTGTTTTTGTTAGCATGGTAAAAGAATTTGTTGTATTAATACTTAAAAATATTATTCATTGGGTTATTTTTATTAAATAACCATTATAATTACAAATATAATGCTTATTTTAGAATTTTATAAATTAAATTAGAATATAATGCTTGATAAAAGCTTTAAAAAACGTTCCGTTTATCATTCGAATTTTTATTATAATTTCAGTTAATCACTCATCTTGGTAGGCTAGTGTCAAATGATTGCCGTCAAATTCACAATAAATCGATACTGGATAGTGTTGTGGTTGAAGTATTGACCGATGTTTTAACAATATTTACACTTACCAATTTTTTGAAATTAAAGATGGCATACTACTTTTCTTCAGATCAATACTTTTAAACCTTTGTTCCTCTATCATGTAATTAGATGCCGCTAAGGCATGGAGCGTCATAACTTCACTTGGGTTTTACACTTCACAAGTTAAAACACTCACAATTACGGTTTTCTTTTTAGTCTTTTCACTGTTATAAACATTAATCTTATTTTCACTTTGGTTGTATGTTCTAGAATGTTTTATAGTAAATAACGACATTCAGGCTTTAAAGCTTTTGCACTACTGCTCTTGCCGCAATGAAATGCTATATTATAATGCGATATAACTGTAACTGAGCCTCACCCCTCAATTTTTAGGGATACGTATGAGTCACACGGGTTCAAACTGGTTCAAGAAGCTCTAGGTAACTAAAGCTTAGAAACTAAATGATTGACCAACATATTGGAAAAAGATATTCAAGTAAATTCAATGTACTTTGAAATTAACAAATTAAATATCTTCAATCATTAGATATAATATATGTTTGATCGGTCTGGTTTCTCATTATTTCGGGTACTTCGATCATTGTCCATTTTTCGTTTAGACAAACCACTTCAGAGCTTCCCGACCAGCTCTGTATCACGCGGGCTTCCTCCTAGTCAGTGGATTCTGTTTTGAGGCGCAGAATTTGCCTTACATCCTCAGATCTACTACAGCTGTAAGAACTTGGCACGAGTGAGGGTGGCTGCAGACGGTCCCAGAGTAGATGACGCGCACTGGCCAGGGTTCTGCTTACATAGTGTTCCACTACAATACCACACAAAGCAGGTGGCTTTTTTAAAGCGATCCTGATCTCCGTCACCGATTCCCACCAAGACCACGCCCCGACTTCCCACGTTGTCACACAGTTAGAGATGAGGCAAAGGAAGGCGAAAGGAGCAAGGTAAAATGCGAAGCTCAAGACCAAACGCGATTGATGGTCACTGTGGACGCTCTCGGCCCCTTCCAGGAGTCATAGTATTTTAAGTCCAGTAAGCATTAAGTTCTGTTTGAAAACTAAACCTGTATACATAAAATATACAAATATATTATAAATCCTAAGGCCTAGTTATCGATATTTTATTTGTTCAATACTGAAACAAACTCAGAATAATGGAGTTCATCAGACACTTGGAACGATTATAAGTTAGTTGTGTAAAAATAATATTTAAGCAGACTAACAAACTAAGCACCAATTTTTAGCCCCGTGTGAAACAACCGTTCCTATGCGCATGTGCAACCCGCTATGATGACGTCACATTGTTTGTATCTCCTTGTCTAAATTTGTTTTGATTTCATGAAAACCAGACTGTATTGTTTTGAAGACAAAATGGTAAAAAATACTATCTTCTTAATATATATAAATTACATGTCACGTTGTTTGTCCGCTATGGACTCCTTAACTACCGAACCGATATCAATCAAATTTGCACACCGTGTGTAGTTTGATCCAACTTAAAAGATAGGATAGCTAAAATCTCAATTTATACCCGCAATATTATTTTATTGCAAAATATTCGTTTATTATTTGATAGTCACAATTCTAACAGATGGCGCTGTGTTGAAAGTACCAACATTTCACATAAGCTACAATTTAATGGCATAACCACCAAAACAGCATTGGTGGTCCCCATGACTGGTGTTCTCCTACCGTTTCCCTTGAATAGTTTGCTACTATGTAATATAACAAAAACCTTAGCCACAGCAACGCTTGGCCGGTCTGCTAGTAGACTTTATAAAAAAATAGATTATGTATTTAAATTTTGATAAAAATTAAAATTTTCGACATAGTCGGTATATTTTTAAAATAAAGAACTATTTCCAATCTTTAGTAGGAAGTCTTTTTTTTAATTTTAATCACTAACTTATAAACTGAAGTTAGATTCTTTCAAAACTTAGAGGACTTTTAATATGATTGTAACAGCACTCAAGAATAAAAGTACCTTTATATTATTACTAGCTGATCCGGCAAACGTCGTTTCGCCATGTATATCATTTATAATAAAAAAATAGGGGTTGATCGTAGAGGGGTGAAAGTTAGGGGTTGTATGTATTTTTTAATGCTGTATCATAAAAAAATAGAAATTAAAAATTTTGTCTAAAAAATAAAAATTAAAATTTTGGGGTGGACTACCCTTAACATCTGGCGGGCTGATTTGTGAATCTAAACCATTCCCAGATCCCCTTGAAGACACACAAAAAATTTCATCAAAATTGGTCCAGTCGTTTAGGAGGAGTTCAGTCACATACACACGCACACAAGAAATATATATATTAAGATTGGGATTTTGCCTTTCCGAGGAAACTTGATAAAATTGACAAATACAAATTTAATAAACACCACGATACTGCTAAATAAAATTATTAGACACGAGCCGAACAGACTCAACCTGGCTATTTCTTGGCTTGTTCTTAGACTTCGTTCAGCCTTACAGTCTAATAATATCGTTGTTGCTTCAGTTAAACTTATTATAGGATTTCATTAAGGTAATAACATGAACACTTTTTTTGCAAATACAGAAATGTTTTACTGCTTGCCATTGCGACAGAAGAATGGCAGTTTTACACATTAGGCCTCTTCTCTCTAGCGGCAATATTGCGATACTGCATGTTAAAGCACTTTCTGATATACAACATTACTTAATAAAATAATAATAAATAATTTACTTATTTATTGTTATTCGATAACTTATCCGATATTTTGTAACTTATTCTGCTATTCGGAGCGGAGAAGAATCCGCCAAAAAAGAGATAACAAACATCTGTCCAGCCGATCTTGAGTTATAAGTGGTGTAACTAACACGACTTTGTTATATATATTTAAGATAAAATATCTATGTAATGAAAACACTTTTTAACTGGATTAAGGTTATGTTTTTAATATTTTACAATTATTTTTCATAATTCAATCCGGTTAAAAAGTGTTTTCTTTAAATGTGTAAAGGTTATGTCAATAAAAGACAATACTATCTATGTAACGCTTATAAAATCGGCCTCAGACTTCTGTATCTGCTTATTGAGTTCCTTCTGTGCCGGACGGTGCTGTTTTCTCGCAAATTTCATTCACTGTAGCGAGTGTTAAATGCACACAATAATTAGTGCATTAGTGATTCTAAGGCAGGACCTTAGCGTTGAGAATAGACCCAAGCTACTCACTCTTACATTGCCCCGAACTAAACAAACAGTACCTAAAAGTAATAATAATTCTTGGCTAAATAACCTCTATAAACTACTCATTTAATATTGAACCGAATTAATTAACATAAATACGTTGGTATTTGATAATATAACTAGCTGATTCCGCTAATTTTGTTCCGCCTTAGAAGCAATAAATAAGCCGATTTTGTATTTAATTAAGTTCAATTTTTTATTAAAAATAAATCAGTGGCGCTAAAACCTTTAGGTCTTGTCATCAGATTTCTGAATCTGTTTCATGATGATTTTTGAATCTAATAGGCAAGTGGGTGATCAGCCTCCAGTACTTGACACACGCCGTCGACTTTTTGGGTCTAAGACATGTCGATTTCCTCACGATGATTTCCTTCACCGTTCAAGCAAATGTTAAATGCGCACATAGAAAGAAATTCCAATGGTGCACAGCCGGGGATCGAACCTAGGTCCTCAGGTATGAGAGTCGCACGCTGAAGTCACTAGGCCAATCTCAATTTTTTATTAGGATGTAGTTTAGTTTGTAGTGTAGTTAGATTTTAATGACTATTTTTTGACCAGGTATTTTGGGCAATAAGTTGCACTCTTTAGTGAAGCACCGATAGATGGGATAACATAGATGGTCTTCCCACATGCCAAAGCGTGGAAAAAGCGTGGGAAATACATGCATTTTCTAGATTCAGACCACAAACTTTCAAAGATTGGCCTTGTGATGTGTTGATGGTCATAGCGAGTGACGGTTTGGACACCCCTTATCACTCAGGAGGTGGAAAGACAGTAGCCGATTGTCAGTCTTACTGAATATGCATAAAAATTTTCATAAAAATCGGTCGAGCCGTTTCGGAGGAGTATGGGAACGAACATTGACGAGAATTTTATATATTAGATATATATATATATAGATGTAACAAGCTACCTCACGATATCTATGAAAGAATTCCTGACATTTACAACACATTTCTGCATCTTATCAATTTTCAATAGAATTTGTTACTTACCAATTTTCTATTTCGTTAATATTGTGACACGTTCGCTATAAATACTGTTAATTAATTAATTTCTTTACATTTCTATTGAACTGACAAAATGAAATCCTTCTTTGTGTTTGTGATTGTACAGGCTGTTGCCCTGGTAAGTTTTTATTGTTATTATTCATAATTGGTGTTTTATTCAAGTTTATTTTTCTAAAAATTACTCTGCCTTAGTTTGTTTAATTTCTGTGTTCAATTATAAGGGTAAAAACATTTTTTGTGAAATATAGATCCATTCAATATATTATAAAAAAAGTATTTATTATGAAGAATTGCTAAAAATTACTTTCTGGGGGGTTTAAAGACTTCGCTTACAATACTATTTTACTACTATACTATTGCTTTAATCACTATTAATAACTGCTTTGAAGAATTCAAATTATCACACATACTAAGAGTTTCTTTGTTTATTACAGAGCGTAAACGCACAGTGTCTTCGCTCATGTGGACCTAACTTGCTCGCTGCCCCCGTGGCGGCTCCCATTGCTGCTCCTCTGGCCGGTCCCTTAGCTGCTGCACTGGCAGGACCTTGCGTTGGCCCTGCCGTAGCCCCAACGCTCTCAGCTCTTACTGCTCTAGGGCCTAACGCAGTCGCAAACAGTCTTGCCGATACCCTCTCCCTACTCACCGTTAGCAGCTTGCTGGCTGAGAAGTTACCTCTGGGGTACCCTGCGGTGGCACCAGTTGGCTGCGGCTGTGGTAGTCCATTGGGCTACTCCTATGTTGTTTAAGTAGTTTGATTTTCAGAGAAATATTCGTCGAAAAGTTTTTATGTAAAAATCAAGTGCGTTTTTAAGCTATCATTTGATGGCGATCATCTATTTCGAAAATATTAAAGAATTGTAAAGTGTTTGAAATGTAAAGAAAATGCAACACTTTAATTACAGAGCTTCCTATTTGCAATATTGGTTTTTGTATAAAATTGTACTTTTGTTTTTGATACATAATATTTTTTGATTGGAACAAATATATATCGTTTAACAAAGCTATTGTTTTATTTTAATGCTATCGTCAGGTTGTGAAATCGTTGAGCGAGCACGTTCTTGCTACTGTGATTAAAATTATAAAGTATTATAATAATTATAAATTCGTAGTTATCTATTTATAAAGGAAATCCTAAACGCTATTGAATATACTAACTTCCGCCCGCAGCTTCGGCCGTGTATATTGATTGAGCAGTGTCTACATTTAGCGAAGATTATGTGCCGTTCTATCAAGACAATGCAATGTATAGTAAACATGCAAAAAGACTATACATTGGCCTATGAAGTTCTTCCTCATCCACCATATTCTGTCGATTTGCCCTCTGCCACTACCTGTTGGCAAATTTGAAAAAATGGCTAGTTAGAAAGATATTTTGGTCGAACGAAGAGGTCAACACTGAAACAAACCCTTTTCTATCGCATTTACCACAGAAAGTGTTCAGAGGAGTTGTTCGAAATACCTGCAGCTGAGTTTCAACATCGGACGTCAAAGCTGATTACAAAATACCATCCGTATCACCTTGACGGCTTTCGTTCCATAACTGAGCGTTTCTTAAGGCAATTTCTGCCGCACTATGTGGAACCAGCTATCCACTGATGTATTAGGGTCCTTCAAGAAAGGAGCGTACCAATTCTTAAAAGGGCGGCAGCGCGTTTGCGAGCCTTCTGGCAGTGCGAGTGTCCTTGGGCGGCGGTATCATTTAACATCAGGTGAGCCTCCTACCCATTAATCCTCCTGAACATAAAAAAAACTCTTTTATGAGGTTTTTGAGAAATCCGATTATTTGGAAGGAATAAAAACATTAAAAGACAGTGGGCTAAATCGAGTTAAAAGGATGTTGAAAAATAAAATGCTTATTTTCCGAAAAAAATATTCTGTATTCAAAAATTAGCTGACTTATCAAACCACCAAGAAACGTATATTGAACTTTACACATAAACCTTACTTCGGAATCACATTATATATTGGTGAATACCGTTTAGTAGTTTTTGAGTCTATCGCGTTCATCCAGCATATGCGGCTGATTTCATTGTAGAATATGTGTGGATAATAATAATAAATCCACTTTAATTCCAAACTGTTAAAAATTACATATCAAATGGTAAACGTCATACTCTTAAGTCTACGTTAGTTATATCAGTTACGGTGTGCTGCGAGACCGCTTTTGGGTAATGGCTTCATGAACTTTCCATTTGTATCTGTTCTTAGCTTCTGATAACATATGAGGATATGCGTATATAATATCTGGGTCCCAACTTCTAAACGAGGAACGCCCAGCTAGCGTAAGTTACTAGTAAATTATTACTAAGTAATTAGTTATTATTTGCAAATATTCCACTTAATTCAAGCATCGTCATCTTCATTGCTTTCCTCGATATCAGTATTCATTTCATTTTCGGAGACAGTGTCATTTACCGGCGAGTCATCATAAAAATTTTCACTGCTAGTGCCATTCGTTTTATCCATTATATTGTCTAGAATTTCGTCTGTCTTATCAGAGATATCTGGAATTTCATCTTCGTCCATAACGGTAGAATTGTTCTGAAAAATAAATTTATTTATTAAACAACATAAAATCTTCAATACTTCGTGATTATCTGTTGTTGATGGTAGCGCCGGAGAAAGTGTTATCTCAATATATTCAGAAGCAGTGATTAAGACTAATTGCGTGTGTAATGAAAAGGTCAAAAAGACCCTTACTGGGAATAGCCCAGTGGGAAAAAAAAAGGGAGGACGCCCACCAGAAACCTGGGAAGATAACATAAAAGAGATAGCAGGGAAATATTGGAAAATAATAGCGATATGAGAGACAATTGCAAGAATTTGGAGGAGGTCGAATACTAATATTAAATGTAATAACATAGACCTAATGTAATCCTGATTATGTAGTACTCGAATACAGGCTATTTTTATTTTATTTAAGACTAATTGCAAACGCGACAACGTGAGCCATTGACTACGTAGCCTGAGTCTCCGGCTTCCTTAATGAATGAAACCCTGGAATCAGACGATCCTCACATAGGTATGGCAACACTCCTTGGATATGAGAAAACAACGTTCTAGTTCAGCACTTTTAATTAGCCTTATAGTACCGTTATGTTGTGACGTAATCGACCACGTCTTTCTTCACAAATGTGGAAACGTATTAAATATGTTAATTATTTACATTACAGACTTTAAAAACTTCTGGACTTTTCAGACGAACCTAAAACGTTGCCTTATTTAAGCTAGTTAATACACTCACCTGGTTCAAAGAGTTTTGTTTGGAATTTGTTATTGTCGGAACGATATATAAACGGGTTTTAGTAGTGACTCCGAGTGTCCTCTTAGGGACACTATAACTGATAGTTCTAAAATTGATTTTATTTGCTCTAATTGGCATTCTCCACTGCAACGTTATCTGTAACAAAACAATTTTCTATTTACTATACTACCTTTAAAATATTATAAAACCACAGTAACTTTGCTAATATTTTTTGATAGGCGTTAAAAATATTGAAGTCAATTACTTGGGATATAATACAAATAATTAATAATTTCAACAGCATATTTAAAACAATACAGTCGCTACTTTGCAAGTGATTTAATTTGTATGCGTCTTGTTGGACAAACAATTCCATTTTTATTCTTTCTCCTATCGCTTTAAATGTGATATGAATTATGAGTCATAATCATTCGTTTTCGTATGTAATTGGAAACCTTGAACGTGATAACTTTCATTGATATAGTTACAATTAATGTTTTATGAGTTAGTAAGCATATAATATTGTACAAAATCATTGCGAAGCCTGTAACATACTCCCTGCATTTCAGTCAGGTTTTAGAAAACTCCGCAGTACCACTACTGCATTGCTTGATGTAGTGGATAATTTGATCTCAGCTCAAGACGTAGGCAACCCGTCCATCCTCGCTCTTCTTGACTTCTCTAGAGCTTTTGAATGTATTAATCTTCCTCTTCTTATTTCTAAGCTGCGTTGCTATGGGTTTGACTATATATCTACTTCGTGGTTTAGTAGTTATCTCAGGCATCGATATCAGAGAGTGTGTTTTTTGGGAAGTGATGGGATCCGTGTTTCATCGTCTCTGGGCCCTGTCGACAGAGGAGTACCTCAGGGGTCTATTTTGAGACCCCTCTTATTTATCTTATATTCAGCAGACATAACTTCATGTATACAAAATTGTCACTACCACTTATACGCTGATGATCTGCAAATATTTCTTCCTGTTGATAGGGCTTGTGTCAATGACTGCGTCCGAAAAATAAATGAGGACTTGGAACGAATTTCTGTTTGGTCCCATAAAAACGCACTCCTCTTAAATCCAACAAAGTCGAAGTTTCTTATGGTCGGCACCAGTAAGCAAGTGTCTGATCTTGCAAGACAAAGTCCCTCAATTCTAGTTAATTCTTCGCCTATAGCTCAGGTCCCAATGGCAAGAAATCTGGGCGTAGAATGCGATAGTCATTTGAGGTTCGAAGATTATGTTACAAATATGGTTCGTAATTGCTTTTTTCGTCTCAAGGTTTTATACAATATACGACCTTTCTTAAGTATCGATCTTCGTATCAGACTTTGTGAAAGCATTGTGCTCTCCAAACTTACCTACGCTCTTCCGGTTTACGGGCCTTGTATAACTGCTAAAGCACAACGGTTGATCCAGAGAGTAGAAAATGCATGCGCCCGGTTTTGTATCACCATACCACCTCGCTCACTTGTCATCCCCTATTTGAACAACTTAAATTTTCTAACAATGGGGGGTCGACAAAAATATTATTTGGCATGTTTATTATATGATGTATACTAAACAACCTGAATATTTGTACAAAAAGCTCCTCTGGCGTAGTAATGCCAACAAGCACCAAGTCAGGAGTTGTACTCAGGAGCTGGCCATTCCCAAGCATCGGACGGCTTCATTTCGTGGGAGTTTTAAATATAGCGCGACGAAGTGTTGGAATAATATCCCTCTACTTATTCAACAAAAGTCCCACGAAATTTAGTTTTTATACACCCATAAAATAAAAAATATCTACTTATTTACAATTATGCTTATTTTTAACTTTTAATTTAATTTTATTTATTATACACCGTTACACACGATTTACTCACACTTCTAACTTATAGAAAAATAATATTATTATTATTATTATTATTTTTCTCCTTGGAATTATTATTATTTATTTTATTTTATCAGAGGCACAAACTAGCTGCTGTGGTCTCTGGCAGAATGACCAGCGCTGTGGAACTTTTTGCTCCTCAGCATAATGCTGAGCCAGGGCCAATTACAATCACAGTACACACACATTGCACACTGGAAGCGAACTGAATGGCAAAAGGGAATTTTTAATTTTTAATTTTTATTGTTTTTGGTCTTATTTTATTTTTTCTTTAAGTATTGTTATTTTGTGTGTTTATGAGTGTGTGTTTTTGTTTGTAATAAATCTTATGTCTATGTCTAAATCAATATTTGTAAGCCGAGTAAAGAAAACATATGTGGCTCTTTGATAACAGAATTGTGATGAAATATTATATTCACGGCGCGGGGGGCAATACCTAGAGGGATCGCTCCGGACACACCTGCTCGCCGGCGCGCTCGAGGAGCGGCAGCGCGGGCTCGTGCACCAGAAGCAGGTCGGCCAGCCACCACTCGGGCAGCGACAGCGACGGCTCGCGGCCCCCTCGGCACAGCTCGCGACGCGTCTCCTCGTACATGCGTAGCCTGCGAGAAGGATTCGAGCGTCGAAACGATAGCGGGGCGTCGAGGCGGCGCCTTCGCCGACGACTCACCAGATCTGCAGCAGGGCGCCCACGTCGGCGGACGTCTCGCGGGCGAAGACCTCGACGGCGGCTATACTCTTCAGGAAGCGGGCCGTGTCCCATTCGCGCGGCGGCAGTCCCCGATGGGCTTGCGATTGCGCACGCTCGGCGACGGCTCGCTGGACCGCCTTCACGAGCCTCGTCGCGAAGCTCTTCATCTTGGCGGGGTTGACGGCGCCGTCGGCCCGACACTCGCCCGTCTCCATCTGCCACACGCGCACCGGGTTCAGAATTTTTGGGACTTAATTGCCCTGTGGACTCAAAAAGGACTAATACGCACCACCGACGCCACGTCGATGAAATTGAGGCGAGTGCCGAGACGCTATGATCGTGTATAATAGATGTAATATAACTAGAAAAAATGCAATTGATTGTATTTTGTTTGGGATAGAGGATCGATCCATAAGAACCAGTGCTAAAGCGGCACAATTTTCTGAACCAGACAAATTATTAGTTTATCTAAGAAATGTTAAAATTGTAAAAAGAACTGAGAAGAATAATAGCGCTTTGAAATCAGGTGCTTCTGATAATGCGCGACAGACAACAAATAAGTTCATCCAAATGAGATCAGAACCAACAAACAATTCAAAACATTATAACTGTAGTGAAATTGACCATCCGTATTACAAGTGTAAGCAACCCATTAAGCGATGCAGTCAATGTCATAAAGTTGGACATCTTAAAGTAAATTGTCCTGTTAAGAAGGAACCTAGTGATGATAAGGCTGTTTTACGGATATCTCAGGAACAAGATATAGATCTAAAATATTTAAAAAAAGCCAATGTTAATGGCTGTGAACTAGATTGTTTTGTTGATTTCGGTAGTCAATGCACTATATTAACGGAGTCTGTGGCGTAAGAACTAGCTTTTAGTTGGTCAACACAGGACCTGCCTGTGTTGAGGGGTTTTGGTGATTCTTTGGTAAACAGTTTGGGAAAATGTAACGTTCAAATTGAGGTAGATTCGGCTAAGGCTAATGTAGATGTCCTTGATGGGTGGACCGACGGTGGGGATCGCTTTCCTATCGGCTCGTTCAGGTTCTCTCTGGGCATGGATGCTTTGGGAGTTACCTGCATCGAATCGTTGGAAGAGAGGCGATACCTTCTTGTCATCATTGTGACTGTAGAGAGGATACGGTGAGGCACACTGTTGAGGAGTGTCCGGCTTGGGACGGCTTTCGCTCGGTCCTTGCTGATAGCATTGTTGGCAATCTGTCGCTTCCACTAATTATCCAAAGAATGGTGGAAGCTGACAATGATGGCCCTTGGAATGCCTTCAAGGCTTTTTGTGAGGCCGTCATGACTGAGAAAGAGAATGCGGAGCGTCAGCGTGAAAATAATTCTGATGCTCCGCCGGTAAGGAAACGACGACCGGGGCAGCGACGCCGTGCTTTCGCACGTCTGCCCTAAGTTAAGATGCTGATTATTTGTTCGTGGGAGAAGTCACGTTGATATTGTGGCATTCGCGTTTGGCGGGGGTAAGGATAGGACTCAGCTGTTACCTGCCTCCGCCCTTTGGCGAGCCGAAGGCATCCGTCAGGTTTTAGTGGGTAGGTGTGAAGATATTATGTCTGAGTCCCACATAATCCCTGCTGGAGTAAAATTCAGCAGGGATATGCGTAAAAGCATTTCCTGACGTTAAAAAAAAAAAAAAAGATGTCCTTATCGTTCCTGATTGTCCGTTGACAACTATATTTTGTCATATCAGAAATCCTATTCGGCACTTAAAAGTTGACCATGAGTTATGCAAGACGATTCCTAACACAAGAATTTGTCAAATAACTTTATCACCATGTAGGTGATGACCATGTATCATTGGCTGGAATTATCACCATGTATCATTAGCTGGAATTATCTACACCGAATAAATAGTTTTTTTTGTAATACTTATAAAATTAATACTTATAAAATACTGTTCAAATCGTCAAATTAAATCAAAAAAAAGGGTGCGTGTACTTATGTACGCGCGTAAGAAGTTATACTTCTTTGGCATTATTAAACATAGTTTTTGATTGCATGCAAATAATTAATTACAATTAAATAATCAAAGACTGGAAAAGGAGTCATTAAAATCAATAAAGTTCAGTTTACATTTGAAAAATTAATTAAATAAATATTTATTATTATTCTCTTACATTAAACAAATAAAACACTATTTATCTTTAAAACATTTTTATTTCATTATACTATTTATTTTTAAGTGACTGTCTTCATCAGAATTTCGGTTTGTAATTTTAAATTAATCATTACTTGGTTGTGCATCTACGAGGCTTCTCCAAAACTAAAACTACTACTTGCTTTCTGCAACAAATAAGAGAATATTAATTTAAGCTCTGTCCATGCAAAACTTAAATTTTTTTATAATTCATATTATAAATTTTTTAACACATTTATATTAATATAATTATATAAATGTGTTAATAATATAATTTGTAGCACATGCTACAGACCTGGATAGCAACTTTCTTTTATTCTATTTAGAGATAGAGATAATTTAAATATAATACCGGTGTCTTCCTTGTAGGTTTCTTTGGAGTTGTTTGGGGATTCTTGTTGTTCAGTTTGACATGATTTTCTTTAACCTTTCTTTAATCCTACAAAATAATGAAATTGTTAAGTTATGTTGTCACTGTTGTGCACACCTTTGTTTGGCATTTTTTAGTATTCAAGTTATGTCAAAACTGATTTATTACCTTGTCATTGTTGGCTTTTGGGATATCAATTGTTTCCAAAATGATTTTATTTGTAATATCCTGAAATATATAAATAACATCTATTAATTTAAGTATCATGGTGAGTGGTTCGCACTCAGGTATTAAGGTGTATTATACCCACTGTCCATAATAAGTGGGAATGGGCTCACTTCTGGCTGGACAGAGTTTCGGTACTACAAGTGCAACATGGATGTTTTGAGGTATTACAATATCTCTAACTACCTGTAGGGGAATAAAGTACTGTTGTGAGCATATGCCTATGCTTGAAAGGTTGAACCTTGAACATCACCATACATCATATTTATAATTAACATTCCTACCTCGACACCATCACAATCAAATTCATTGAAATCTACTTCAAACCGTTGCGGTATCATCTCTGCCATATCCATTGTGTCTCGAGAAGGTGATGGTGGCTTTGTTCCACCTCCAGTTTTAGATGTTTCACGGCGATAAGATGACAACTCTTTTTTTGTATTCAATTTAGTGCACTTCCACTGATTCATCAATTGTTTTTTGTCTCTTGTCCTTATATTTGCTAGATTAAATCTGAAAAATTACATGTTTTGATTAAATAATGTGGTCATTTTTTTGAGATGCAGGTACTTATTAAAATGTTTACTTCTCTGTTATATCGCTCCAAGCCTTCATTTTCTCCTTATTAGTATTCGTGCTTAAATCTTTGTTCTCAATTATTGATATATAGAATATTTCTAAAACGTTGCTGTAACAAACGCAATAAACATAAGCAATGAATAATGGTTCATGTTTCAGTTTTAATCAACAATAATACTCGATAATACCTACGGATAGTTAACCTCAATTGTATTGAAGCACTCAGGAAGGTTGGCACAGTTTTTTCACAAATATTTTATCATATTAATTAGTTTTGATTTAGATATTAAATTTAAATCACTTCTGATTATAATTCAGACGCACATATAAAATTCGCACTTGTATAATGAAAATAACTAGATACATAGATAATCTTTTATTTTAAACAATAATTCAAACTCCTATATTTGTTTAAAAGGTAAATGTCAATGTCAGATGTCAATTGTCATGGATATTCAAAATTCTTGTTAAGCTGCTAAGCTAAGAAATAGAATATGCGTGAAGTTAGCTTATATTCTATTTCTTTTGTAGATTGCGCACGCTATAATCACACTCCGAATTTTGTGTCATAGGTGCGCGCGCATCGTAAAATTTCACTCTCATCAAATTTTCATAACGCGCCTAAAGAAGTATAACTTCAAAAATTATCGAATGCGGGTTTGTTGAGCGTTATGGAGGGTTGTATAATAAAAACTAAAGATTTTCAGGTCTATTATCATAAAAGGTTGTCTAGTAACATAACTATTAATTCAGAATATGAGGCATTAGAAATGTCGCCAATAAATCACATTATTAATATCTAACTCAAAATTTCCAAGTCATGATCTTGATTCGAATATTTCAAAAGGCATTCGACAATTTGAAGAAATAACCAGAAATATGGAAATCTTGAAACAGAGCGAACACTTGAGCACCAAGATATCCTACCATGATGTTCACTATTATCTTCTTATGTATAAAATTCTCGTGTCACAATGTTAGTTACCATACTCCTCCGAAACGGCTCGACCGATTTTTATCAAATTTTATATGCATATTCAGTAGCTCTGAGTATCGGCTACTATCTACCTTTCAACCCTTTCAAGTGATATGGGGTGTCCACCCCAAAAAAAATTGTTTATTCTATTTTTTTTTATTTCTATTTTTTTATGATACAGCATACAAATTATATAATATAACCCCTAATTTTCACCCCTCTACGATCAACCCCGATTTTTTTATTATTGTAGCTATTTTCATTGAACTAAAAAAAATTGTCCTAGAAATAATATACATGGCAAAACAACGTTTGCCGTGACACCTAGTTTTATAATATGTTTTAATCGCAATTTCGGTTTGAGACGGTCGCATCGACGAGCCTCTGCAGAGCCGGCGGTGGACCCAAAGCCTTAACCAATTACGCTAGTCGTTTTGATTGAATCTTAAAATATAGCCAACTCTAAAAACATTTTATTTAATCAAAGCATCAGCAATCAAAGGAGCTATTAGAAACACCGCAAGTACATCGGGAATGCATTTTCAAATAATTAATCGACATTTAAAAGCAAGTTGTCTGCGAATTATTCAATGCGCGCTTCTATGGCTTTGATGAAGGAAATTTTTGTTAAATAATATTGTGATTTATTAACTTTACATTAAGATGCCAATGCCTTCCTTCGGCCTCGGCCCTAATATTGAGACTGGCCAACTGGATAATCCATGACCCGCCCAATAAGGTTGTTACCGCCCAGATAACTTTAATTGTGATGCCTTTACTTGTAAAAAATAAACACTTTTTTATTAAATGTTATGACTGATGAACATGATGACATGATATGAAGTCCTAGTAAGTCAGTGTAATTAGTTTTGGGGTTAAATATAATGATCACCATAAAATGCTTTGATACCCTTAGTTCTTTTACCAAAAATATATACTTAACACCAGATAAATAACGTCTAAAATTACAATAGTACTAGCTATTTTAGTCACGACTGCACTTCAAATTGTATTCGAACACCAAATGTAGTAAATGATCACCAAATCTTAGCGAGCAAATTAATGCGCTATTTCTGCCTAAATAAACCACTATGATTGACATAAAATGTAGGCTTATTACCAAATGAAGCATTATGATGCCATATTAAGTTATGTCTGCGGCTTACGATCCTCTCCCACCACACCGCAAGCGCCGCGCACGCCCGGACACGATCGCCAATTTAGTCGCGTGCGAGCACTTGCTTTTATTGGGTGTGTTTTGGTATCTATCTTCTTTGCAATGGCGAATGAAAACTTAGCGGGACCGAGTTCGTGTGCTCCGCTGTTGAGTACTTCATCGGAATCAGATGAAGACGAATATAAAATCACAGAGCATACGAAAAAACGTCGAAGGCAAAATAAAGTTTGGGTTTTTGAAAGAAAATTTATAACTGTGCGGAGCGCTGAGGAATTTATCAAAAATGAGAAGACCTGGTCAATACAAAAAATTCATACGACTGAAGAAGGAGTAAAACGTTACTATCGTTGTAACAAAGTGAAGCTTCGGGCTGAAATTCAGTGTTCTGCCGCGATTTATCTTTTATTTGACGCATCGTGTGATGATATATTATTATTTCGTACTGAAACATGTCACGACCATGAAAATTCTGACTGTCAGTCGACTAGGGGAATAAATGAGGCAACGAAAAAGGAAATAGAAAAACTATTCGAACTGCGTTTGAAACCTAAATCTATTATGAAGAACTTAAGTAAAATTAATGGACTAGTTCTGCCGACTAAGTTACAGTTAAACAATTATCTTAAAATCATACGTAAGAAAAAATACGGGCCATCGGTAATAAGCTTGGGACAGCTTGAATTATGGTTAAAAGAAAACTCTGAAATACCTGATGACGGTCACGAAGTTTTTGTTTTGGCGTATGAAATTTCTGAAGATGATTTAGATCAGAACTTCCGGTTCATGTTAACGACGAAATATTTAATTGGTCTATCACGCCAATGTTCTGTTCTTCACGCGGATGCCACATATAAGCTCATTTGGCAAGGGTTTCCAGTACTTGTGATTGGAACTACAGACAGAGATAAACATTTTCACCCATTTGGATTAGCTGTGACAACAGCTGAACGAACGGAAGACTTCATATTTTTATTTTCCGCATTAAAAAAAGCAGTTTTCTCAATATTTTCATACACTTTAAGTTGTAAAGTTTTGGTCTGTGATGCAGCGAAGGCTATACAAACTGCCTTTGCGTGCACATTTGGAACAGATACAGTCATAAGAATGTGCTGGGCGCATGCGAAAAAGAAGATGCAAACAAGAGTAGAGCAAAGTGTGCAAAAGAAATCCCAAAAAGAGATCTTACAAGATATTGATGCTTTACAGTGTGCCTCAACTCAGGAAATATTTGATCGAGCCAGCGAAAAATTTTTGGACAAGTGGAAAGCCGAAAAAGATTTTGTTACATACTTTGAAAATGAATGGCTAATACTAAATCGTTTCTGGTATTTGGGCGCATCTCTGGGGACTCCTGCTACAAACAATGCTCTGGAATCTTTCAATAAAACAATAAAAGATGGTGGCACGCTTCGTGAGCGTCATCCTTTGGCGCGGTTCTTAGTAATTGCTTCTGATATAGTCAAGGACTGGTCTAATGAATACGTGATTAATAATACTGAGAGACGGTTCGCTCAACTGCCGACAGTATCTTTAAAGATGTGGACAGAAAGTTACCAATGGGCAAAACTGTCGAAGCAGGTGCCATTAAAGAATAGTACTGAGCTAGTTTGCTCATACAGAATTCCAGCTGGGTCGGATTTAGATTGCAAAAATTATGAAAAGCCATGGGAGACCTTTGACGAATACAAAGAGCAACATTTTAGAGAGTGGGAAGTTATAATGCCCCGAGAAAAGGAAAATTGGTTACACGGCACATGCAATTGCCCAAAGTTTCTCAAAGATTACATTTGCAAGCATCTCGTTGGATTGGCGATTCGGCTTAAGCACGTCCAGCCACCTTCAGAGGCCAGAGCTATTCCGATTGGCATGAAGCGCAAAAGAGGACGACCAGCCAAAGCTAAGAAAGCATTAATTGTGCAGTGAATTAATACAGAAGACTGATTCTTCTTAAGATTTTTTAAATGCTTATTATTAGTTTAGTTTTAAGATCTTTGAACTGTTTATTATTAGTTTTAAGAGGACTATCTTTTTAATGATTGTTTCAATAATTAAAAAAGGGATTATTGAAATTGTAAGAGTTTTATTTTTTATTTTAGGTATAGCATTTGGTTGTAAACGAAACGCTCAAGATAATTTTTTTTTGTAGTGGTTAATCAATTTGGAGACAAAAAGGTTAGGAGTAAATTTACTTTACTGTGTTTGGCAAAATATTTTTTTTGCCGAGGGTAATTTACTTTAATCGGATAACGAGATTTTATTTTTTTGCATTTCATTTTAAATTAAAATATGGTTAATAATTTGGTTTTCATTAACTATTTTTGGGCTAACAATGAGTTTTTTGGAGCCAGTTTGCTTAAATAGGATAGCAAGATGTAAAAACTTTGGTTATAATTTTACATTAAAATGCTGTTTTAATTTTGGCGATCATTTACTACTTTTGGGTTAACAATGATTTATTTGGAGTCATTTTGCTTAAATAGGATAGCGAGATGTTAAAACTTAGGTTGTAATTTTACATTAAAATGCGGGTTTAATTTTGGTAATCATTTACTATTTTTGTCTGTTATATGTTACTATACCTGGTGGTAAGTTAAACATAAGCCATTAGTTTTTGTACCGTTCGGACGTGGGATGTTTCGTAGAATCATAACTCGTTGTGTCACACACCTGTGTCTTGATTGAGTATCTAACATAATATATTTCCTAGCTAATATTGTAAAACATATTTTCTTTGTAGTCCGATATGTTTTTATGTACAATTCGTTTACTTAGACTAGCTGTTTTATAGACTTTATTCAGTTAGAATTCACATTTGTTAAACAACAGTCGACCTTCTGACTAAATAAGTCACAACTGATTTAATTATGAAAAAATTAATAGTTTTACAGCGGCTTCAAAATGTTAACCTAACTTGTGCACGCCGGTTGCTTTTTGTTCCCAATTTACTCTTGAGATCTCGCGGTACTTAATATTGAAGTCGAGATTACAGTTTCAATTTGCATTATCTACGATCCGATATAGTGATAAAGAAAACACAAATTAAATTTTTTCCTCTTTAATTTAATCATTAATCTATGTTTTAGATATAAATTAAAATATTTAATGCTAAAAGTGCTTTGTATACAAATAAAAAAGGGGGAACCACTGAAATATTTTCTAATCCCTTAGTGGGGTGGGACAAACTTATGTCTGGTTTTATTTTATTGAATCTTCAACATTACTTTTAATTTGCTTGAGTTTTTTAATGTCAGTAATTCATGAATTTTTTTCGGCTTGTATGAAAACTCCAGCCTAGTTTTTATACAAACAGATAAAGTTTTGTTTTGTGTTAAATAGGTAAAATTTGGAGGTTTAAGTATTATTAATTATTTGATAATATAATTTTAGCCTGTGGTCTATGCTGATACTCTGAACACGCTCCTGAAACAATTAAAAGTATTATTATTTTTATTTTATTTTTTTATTTATATGCAGCAATCCCAGCATTAATCGTTTGAATATATAATGTTTGGATAAATAATTACTAGCCTGACTTAAGACTGATAAGTAATTTGCAATATATTTATGAAAATATTATGTATGTATACAAAAATAGTGATAAGTTTACTAGAATAGAACATACGCACAATGTTAAACAAACGCAGGCTACAATTTTCCCGTACTAGACTATCTAAAGTTAGTACTTCTTTTTTGGGAAAAGGGATACTTTTCTTTAATAAAATCCTAGAGGCTCTTTTATCTCTACTTTTTAATAACATTTAAGAGAAGCTGTGTAAAAAGGCTTACGATTACATTATAGTATTAATAATAGGTGCAAACGATAAACGCCCTTATACCTTCATCTCACAATTGTGTAATGTGTTATACCAATTGCGACAGCAAAAGGTGTTTATAACCAATGTACAATATAATACTCACTTAAATGAAATTAATTAACTTTTTTCTAAAATCTATTATATCTAATTGTAAATATTGCCACTACTTAAAAGTACGCCACTCGAGGTACGATAAAAACACACCCTATTCTCATACAAAACACCTCTTCAACCTATGTGATAAAATAAACACGGAAATTGAGTACATTCGATATTATACACAGCCTAAGACAAATCTCAACTATAAATCCAGCGTGCAACATAGTCACACAAACAAGTCAACTCACACTGTACAATTAAAAATAACAAATTTTCTTAAAATGTCAAGTACCAATATTATAAATAAAAACCAGCCTTCCAGTTGTAATTTTTTTCGTAGCAACTAATAAGCAAAATAAATTAAGACTCGTCCATCAAAATATAGCAGGGTTGCTTAACAAACAAGATTTAATTAATGTAGCCATCACAGACCTGTGAAGAAATTTAGTAAATGTAGACATCATATGTTTCACAGTGACTGACTAACTTTTATTAATCAAGGAAGTGAATCCAACGTTAAGATAAATAATTATAGATTAGTCTCCTCATATTCTCGGCCTAATCAACGGTGAGGAGGTTCGTGCATCTTAATAAAAAACAATTTAAAATACAAGGAAATTTGCTACCCTAGACCCCCAATTCCTCTCCAATTCGAATATGTTGGCGTAATAAGTAAATACAACTTAATAATAATATGTATTTACCGGACTCCTACTTTAGATGTAACAGCTTTTTTATATAATTTAGAACAACTTTTAAGTAACCTATGCAGGAAACGCAACAAAAAACTAATATTATGTGGAGACTGGAACATAGATATTTTAAAAAATAATAAATGTTCCCGCGAACTTTTCTCTATTCTTCAAAATAATAATTTACAAAATCATATAAAGCGCCCAACACGTAAAAACTCCTGCTTAAACTTAATAGCAAGTAACATAAATGACACTCACACACTCGGACCTCCACTACTTGGCACTTTCAGACCTTGAGACCGCACAATCGCTGACTTTTACACTCGAAGAAAACGAAACTTTTAAAGATATTCCAAAATACTGGTTTATATACAGACGAGAACTCAATATGCATTTAAGGCTCAAAAGAAATTTATTAGAGCAATTTGTGGAGCAAACTGTCTTGATAGTTGCGTACCTTTTTTTAAGAAGCTCGAAATTTTATCTCTTCCATGTAATTTATATTTTAGAAATGTCCTTATTCGTGCACAGAAACAAACATATTTTTAAGTCAAATGTAGAAGTTGAAGTAAGAAGTAGACATGGGAAGAAATTGGCTGTGCCAAAAATCAATCTGGAACTTTTTCGGAAAAACAACTTTTGTATGGCAATTAAAGTTTACAAAAGATTACCAAAAGAATTAAAAGATCTTCCGTCTAGAGTCTTTAAAAAGCGACTTAGTGTATTAATTTTAGAAAAAATGTACTATTCAATAAATGATTATTTGCGTGAAACACCGTAATTAATATAAAATTAATGATGTCATGTATATAGTACTAGCCGTTTCGCGCCCGCTTTGCTGGACGAATTAAAATAAATTTTATGTTTCATTATTTTATTTTTTTTCATATTTTTATTATTCTTCTTTTTAACTTCCCGCTAAGAAAATTGAAATATTTCGAAAATCGAGTTTTTAACAGATGTTGACGTTTAGAGGTTCTAGGAAGCCTCCCCGAATGTTTCCGCGGTGAAGTCCGTATGGATAAATTTTCATAAAAGTAAAACAGCAATAAAAAAATGAAGGAACGTTGGAATTTAATAAATAAATAGCCATAAACCATCTAGTCTAATTTCGCATCGAATGGTGGTAGTTTCATGTCGATACGATCAGTGGTTTAGGCGTGATTGAGCCTCAAACGAAGACCATTTTCATTATATATATATAGATAATAGACTAGATAATATAAGAATTGCCTTTGAATAATAATGTAAAATTCCTTAAGACAAATTTGCTCGCCATCGTGTGTGGCAGAATATGCGAACGATTTACGATTGTATCACCTCAACATTTTGTACCATATTCTTGCAATAAATAAATTATTATTATTATTATTATTATTACTATAAAGTTAACGATTATCTAGTTGATAGAAGCGCCTGGGAGTAGTGCTAGACAGGCTACTTCTAATTAATTTGCGATATTTGTTTTAAAATAAGTGTTGTTTGATGATTTGCTATTTTAAAAGTGTACCGAGAGTTTTTTACGCCGACTTTTTCTCTCGGCCTACACCCTCTGTCTTCTTTGCTGATAAGTAGGGATGTCTACAGATTCAAATTTAATGACGTGGAATAAGTGATATCTGTATCTTATATTCCATATTTTATTTTAAGTCTAACCTAATTTACTAATAAGGATATTTAACATAATAAAGTGTCCGGGAATATCATTAATTAAACCTTTAACACACCCCTCTCTTTCTCTGACACACACACAAATAAAAGTAACTCCGTCCTACCTTTTATAATGCTCTCTGGGAACGCAGTCGCATACAATTTGTTTTTTCCACCTGTCCCCGAAGCGATCGTTCATTCGGTTGGCCAATCTGTCACTCAACGGCCCAGCTCTCTTCCCGTAACGATTCGTCAAGAAGAACCTGTAACATTCATCATTTTATTACTGTTACTAGATGACCCGGTATGTTTATGTCCAAACTTAATACAAATGTTTAAAGCAGACCAAAGAGATCGGACCTCATACTACAGGTATGAAACACACATTACTGAAGGCATCTTGCTATTAATGAAAAAGATGTAACGAAACATTTTATTTGTAAGCAAATTACCAAATCCTCATAATATCGACGCCACACAACCTTGTGTCTATTTTATCTTCATTACCTAGTTAATTTTTTTGTATTTCTGCAAAAGCTTATATTTACATGTAGTCCAATGTGACATAGCTTTAATAAATAATATAAATTAGAATAAAGCGAAAATATATTTAAAACAAATAAAATTATTATTTTCGTAATACAATTTGTCACGTCGAATACACTCTGCGATTTAGATATCTATATATATAAAAATGAAACCCGTTTTCCGTTGTCACGACATAACATGAAAACGGCTTGACCGATTTGTCTGATTTTTTTTATAATATACCTTGAAGTACGAGGATGGTTCTTACGGAGAAAAATTTAAAAAAAAATGAATGAAAAAGTCTAAAAACAACACTTTTCTATATTCCCATACAAAATATTCGTAATAATACTTAAAAGTCAATTTGAACTTTAATACGATAGCATAAAGTTTAAGTGTTAGTGGAGGGGTTCCGGGAAGGTACATTTTTATTTTTTGACATAATGTATTTGTTGTCTTATCAACTTTTTTTTTTATCTTACTAGCTAGACCGGTGTCCCGAATAGCAGAATAAGTATTTTAAACAAATAAAGAATCGACTGTTAGGCGGTACGATGTTCGCCAGGCCAGCTAGTATAATATATATATCCAAAATCTAGGACACGTACCTATTACTTTTCTGTTGGTCTTCATCTTCCTCTGCGTGACGGACCACCCTGTCGTTACAATAGTGATGTCAATTATTGCTAAATCAAACCTTATCTGCGTTGATATGAACCAAATTTGGTGAATTCCTTCGAGAAGAATTTAAAAATAAATTTAACGATCGATTTTATTTTAGTGGCCTATTATTTTAATTGACGCATTGAGGTTCATTCATTGCGAAGTACTTACTGTTCGTCACTTTCTTTCTGTATACGGCTGTTAGGGACGAGACTAGATTTTTAAACAAAAGTCGTAATTTTAACTAAGGGCAATTTTTATTGTTTTATGTCTCATTTCGTAGTTAAAGTAGAATTGAGCCACGTCATTGCTTGCGTTCAAAGAGATGTGTTATAAAGAAAAAGCAAAGGCATGTCTTACATACATGCAAACTCCAAACTAGTTGTTGTTTAGGAGTTATGTTTAACTCAGGATATTTTAAAGCCTTTCTTAAATAATTTAGTCTTAACCATTGATTTCTCGCTTCACGAAAGCCGTGCAAACATACTTTCTTAATATAATATAATACCAGTTTTATTAAATATAAGATTATAAGGAGTTATTTTGTGTACTCGAAATAATATGATTTATTATATATTATATTTATTATGATTTATGTACAACGGACCCATTGAGAGTCTAAGTCCGGAAACTGAGTCCACAAACCAGCCGAAATAATATGATTTTATAAGGGTTTTAAAAATAATTTAATAGGTCGGAAATTCCTGCCCGTTTGCCCGCTGTTTTATAAAAAAAATGCATAAAGATTTTTTTTATACTTGAGCCGCTAAGTGCCTTCAATGTTACCTGTTATTCGTCACAGCTTCAGCCGGTCCACGAAGGGAGCGTCCATAACGACCGCTGATCCAGAAAGGGTCGGCTGAACGCGGCTGACGATCCTCTGTTCATCGTAAATATTATTAGTTGCGTTGGAACTTTTATCCCAATCCCGCCTACGTATTCACTTCTTGCCCAAGTATAAAACTATACGTCTTATTGTGGCAAAAGGTATTAAACCTTAACTCATAGCCCCGTCTCACCTCCATCAGACAAGTAGAAAATCTGGCGCGGCCGCTGAGTAAACGGAAAATAATGAACGGCTCAAATATAGAGTCTTTCCTCCAACTTTGATTTTGTTCCCTTTGGAGTAGAGACTCTTGGGCCGTGGGGTTCAAGTGCACAAATAATTAAAGGTTAAGTTAGCGCCTGGTAGATATTACCGGTGACCCCAGAGCTGGTGCTTTCCTCGCTCGAACAATAAGTATCGCAATACAGCGAGGAAATGCTGCTAGCGTTAAAGATACGCTGCAACAGGGACTAAACTTTTTAAATCTGTTTGAATTTTCTGTTTATCTATTTTTAATAATTTTTATTATTACTATGGCGGTTAAGAATATTGTATATTTGTTGGTTACCTCGATTATGGTCCGAAGCACACAGAACGGTTATAACCAGCGCCAAAAGGCAAAGTTGGCGCCACATGCTGCCTTGCCTTTTGAGCTTGCTAAAACAAAAACACGACACAGTTAAAAAAACAGTTGCTGCAGGAGTTATGGGCAATATTTAGTGGCTCAAGTTTTAAGGCTTTAATATTTACTATTGGATATTAATATTTTTGTATTTGAGGTTTATTTTAACATGTTTACGGAATTAAGGATACAAAGAAAACATAAAAGGTTATTTGGATAGTAAAGTTGGGGAAACAAAATGAACATCAAATGTTCTGCCCTCGAGGCTAAATGCCCGAAGTGTGGCATGGGGCAGACATTTACTTAAATTTTTGTAGCTCCTATAAAGTGATAATAAAATGCCGTCTCTGCTATACTTCTTGTACTAAGCACCTTTTGTTTTTGATAAAGTTTTTTTTTTACAATATAATCAATGTTGGCGCTTAAGAAATGTTCATTGCGACGGAAAAACTAGTATTTCTACTATTGGTTAAGACCATCGAGTTATAAAATCTTATTTTATATATTATATTTCGTACTCCTACTGTTAACATAAATGATATATAACAAAAAATAATTATACTAAAGATATATCCAAAGATGGAATCGTAATATAACAAAAAGATTCAAACATAAATGAAAAACTAAATAAAAGTGATTAAATACAGTTAACAAAGTAATACCAAATTCCGCTGTTGTGTGATGTTGTGAAAGTGAGTTATTTAACTAATACATGACTTGTGATACAATCTTATCGGGAACGGTTTCAAACCAATATATATTTTAAGTTAACATAGACTGCCACTGCTACGAGTATTGTAAATATTATAAAATTAATTTAATTATTCTCGAGGTATAACAGAAATATTCATTCACCTGTGTCCAAAAGTTTGACACATTCATAAATAAATTAAAATGTTATTAATTAGACCTTCAATCTCAATATTTATCTTAAAAGTTTTAAAACAAACAAGATGCTAATGAGTGGAAGATGCGAGGGTGGTGAATGCGAAACTTATATCATTGGATTAATTAATTATCTAAGCTAGCATTTGGGTGGGTTTGGTTGGTAGGGAGAAGATTTTATGAAGAATCGTGAAACAGCGAAGTAACTTAAAAATTTCTTAATATGATATCGCCCAAACACTGTTATTACATAATATACATTAAATAAGCATGCATTCACTATCAAAATTTTAAATTACTTCATTAGGAAATGATTTGAAAATGGCTTCTGAACTTGGAGTATACAGAAATTCATCAAATGATCATAACACGGTAACCTTTACACCTTAACACTTTTGATTGTTTTTTTAATTATCTATTATTTATGTGTATTTCTAAATAAATGCCTTCTCGTCAAAAATAAACAGAAATGGCTCCATGCGGCTGCAAGTAATAATTTAAATTATTTGTGGATTAAGGGAAGAAAGAGTCAGTGATACCATTTTTATATTATTACTAGCTGTCACGACATACATTGTCTTGCCTTAACTATGTTGAACTCGAATTGGTATAATTAATAACAATAAATATTATTCAAAAACATAGTATTTATTGTTCAATGATATGTGCTAAACTATATCTATCAATAACGACAATTATATGCATCACGCACTATAAGTGTCGTTTAAATTTTCTAATAATCATCAACATTCTTTTTTTTCCTTCAAAAGAACCTTTTGTTGACAAAAATAAACACAACAAATTTTATTTTTTACAAAGTTTGAACAGTTATTTTATAAAATTAATGCTAATAAGTCACCGTGACGAAATTTTTTTTCGACATTGAAATTTTTTGTTTTAATGAAGTAAGCTGAATTTAGCTTTTTTGTAGTATCCATATTATTCCAGATAACTTTGGTGGTGTCCCAAAGTGCTACGGAGTTATACAATCGCGTGTTTTGGGGTATAAAGAGGTAAAGTTTGGTAACATCACTGTTGTTATTAATTTACAAAGGTAATCTTCATCCTTTACAAACATTCAAAGTGCAGTGCTCTTTACAAAACACTTGTTCGAAGGTTGTTAGAATATGCCACTGTAATCTGTTGACACCTTATGGTGGAAACATTTCAAAATGCACATAAATACTATTGTAACAGTTCAAAAACGTTTCCTAAGCTTTGCAATCGTCTACACTTGCATGGTCTATAGCAAACGTACGAGGCCCATTTGGACGATTTCGTGACTTCATTGATCGTTTTTTGACGTGATAACGTCTTTAAAATCGTTTTAGTCGGGTGACATGTTCAGAAACTTGTGTCACACCAAAACCTCACGAGCGCGATCGCAGGTATAACGAGAGAGAGACGGACCGATCTCCCGTCTCATCTCGAGCGCTGCCAGTCATTCCGTGAAACTTGTCACGCGGAATCCTCACGAGCGGAGGCTGGCATAGCGTTCGAGTGAGTGGACCGATCTTCCGTCTCTCTCACTCTAGCGGCATACAAACGAATGGAGATTTTCTCGTGCGGTTAAGTTTTCGTTGAATGTTTAACAGTGAAACAAAATGTGATTAATTCCTTACTTCCCAAAAACTTATATCACCAATAAGACGTTATCACGTAAACATCTCGATCGTAAACCTACTTTACAAACAACCAATATTTTTTTTTTGGTATAAAATATTAACCTTTAATACTCATACTGACCTTCTTGCTAAATTTTCCTTTCTTTGTAATCTTAATATATATAAATTACGTGTCACGTTGTTTGTCCGCTATGGACTCCTAAACTACTTTTTTTTTTTTTTTTTTTATTTATTTATTTATTCTATACATCATCCTAAATAGAAAAAAGTTGGCGTGGTGGAAACACAAACTGGACACAGTTTTTCCGTCCACCAGGTCGTCGAAAATATTTAAATAATTAATCTAATACACACTATTAAACACTCAGGCCAGTGACACACTATACAATATAACACCCCCACCAATAAACCATAAAAATTGCACGAACAACATATACCAATTGAAACAATGACGCTCCACAGCCGATGCAAGAAACCTGTTCTTGACGAGAAATTCTCATTCGAATACAGGATGTGTATTCGAATTTACATATTCGAACATGAACTAAATGACGACATCCTACTTTTAGTTATGCATAATTTGTTATTGTTTGACTTATAAAGTAATTTTTTAATTTAAATTTGATATTGTTTTCTGTTACATTAGCAAATAGCGCAGCCGGTAAAGAGTTTAATAGATTTGGAATAATATAGTCTAATGTTTTTTTCCCATATAAATTATTGTATTTTGGTAAAAGAAATTCGTTTTTTAATTTTCTACGTGTTGTATAGTGATAGTGAGTTTTAGTTGTTTTAAGGTAATTGTCTGTAAAGTAGTTTTCATTTAATAATGCTAGCTGCACTTTCTCTTGTATAGGTATAATTTTAAAAAATGCAAATAGCTTTCTATAGTCTTCTTTATATTGTGATTTTATTTTGTAAGGAGCAATTGCTTTTAAAATACGTATTTGTAATGAAAATATTTGATTAAGATAGGTTTTGCATGTTCTCCCATAGCTTGAAAGTCCATATGTTATAATAGATTCTGCTAGTGCTTTGTATAGCAGTAGCAGAGTATTGAGAGGTATTTTATTTTTTATTATAGTGAATTTGGCAAGTATCGCTCTTAGCCTTTCACAGACAGAATTAATATGCATTTTCCAGGACATTCGGTCATCAATTGCAAGCCCCAGGTACCTGTGGCAATGAACCAATTCTAAGGCGTTGCAGTTACAGTTGATGGGGTACGATTTACTGGAATGTGCACAAATGTGGCTGTGCAAGACCAAGTGGGGTGCACGCGCGCCCAGATTGCGACTAGATCGGATATGCATGAACTTTGTTTTACCCGGATTTAGTACAAGTCCCACGTCGTGGGACCATTCAGCCAATGCATCGAAGTCAGCTTGCAGCTTTGTTTCTGCTTCTTGTATGTTAGCCCCAGCGGCTACTAGGCATGTATCGTCTGCAAATTGGAATATCTGGCAATATTTTATTATGTTAGGTAATGTGTTAACGTAGGTAAGGTAATGCAAGGGTCCAATAACTGAGCCCTGAGCCGTACCTTCTGTTATGGATATTGGGAAACTTTCTTCGTTGCACACTTTAACACGATAAGTTCTATCTTGCAGATAGTTTTCACACCACTTGAGCAGGTTTCCTCGTATTCCGCAGTCATTTAGGTTTTGTAGGATTACGCTGTGCCTTAATGTGTCGAATGCCTTACTATAATCAATAAACACTACCAGGACATGATCCTTTTTATTTAAGTGCTTATAAATAAGATCTGTGAATGCGGATAGTAATTGTGTGGTGTTTTTATTTGGTTGAAATCCGTATTGTTTGTTAGAAAGAATATTGTGTTTTTTATAATAACTTTGGATTTGTCCACATATATATTTTTCAATTATTTTGTTGATTGTTGGCAGTATAGTTATTGGACGATAATTATTATAGTTTTTTTTTGCTACCATTTTTGTATATTGGTCGTACCATACCTGTTTTTAATAAATTAGGATACTGTCCAGTGTAAATGCTCGTGTTAATAAGATTAGCTATGGCTACGTTTATTTTATTGCATAACATTTTAATGTCTATAGTTCTAATTCTATCTGCGCCTGGAGATTTTTTGTCGTTTAATGATTTTATTATCTTTGCGACAGATTTAGGGTCTGCTGACTGAAATCTCATACTAGTATTTTCTGCTCGCCGGTATAAACTTGTATCCAACAGTGGAATTGCACAGTTGGTTGCAACATTACTGATACTATTGTGGAAGGTAGTTGCAAAATTATTTGCAATATCTTTACACGTAACATTTTGATTTTCAAATGAGTTTTGTATTGCTACGTCAATGGATGTTTTAATTTTTCCTGTTAATTGATTTAATATATCCCATAGATTTTTTAGATTGTTTTTATTAGCTTCTATATTGGTTCTAAGTGTTTTATTTTTAGTTTTATTTATTAATTTATTGACATAATTTCTGGTTTTATTATATTTTTGTTTTAGTATTAAGTTGTTTGTATCTTTTATATATTGAGTAAAAAGTTTATCTCTGTAATGACATGCTTTAATAATTCTATTATTAATCCAATGGTTACTGTTTCGATGAGTGTTAGATTTAAGTTTAACTGTATATTCTGATTTTTTATATGCTTGAGTTATGTTATTTTGTATGAAGTTGTATATACCAATAGGACACGTCATTTCTACTGTCGGCTTCCAATCAATTTGCTCTAGAAGGGTCGTTAATTTATTTTTGTCAATTAATGTTTTATATGTTGGAACATCCTGTAGCTGTGCTTTAGTGCAAGCGAGCACGATCGCTCGATGGTCCGCTAGTTTTGTGCCAACCGCTGCAGTGTATAGGTCGTGTGTTTGGGATCGAGCGTATATGTGATCTATGCATGATTTTGTAACGATTCCTTTGTATAGTTCTGCCCTAGTGTATGTTGTGATCCCACACATAAGGCCTAAACTGTGTAATGTGTTGCAATATTTATGTTTTATAGGAATGTCTAGCTTTAGGTTTATATTAACGTCCCCCAATAGATACAAGTCTATATTTTTCTGGCAGTTACTCTTAATGATATTATGAAGTTCGTCAATAAACAGGCTCTTGCTTAGGCTAGGTGGGCGGTAAATAGCACAAATATGCGCAGTGTATTTCGTCTGAGTTGTGATGGTAAAGAGTATATTCTCGAAATGTTGGCTTTTTACAATTTGTATACTAAATTTATGTTTCTTTTTTACATAAACTAAGATACCACCACCTTTCCTACTGTTTCTGAGCGCTGAGAACATTTGATATCCATTTAAATTGTACAAACAACTGATTCTATCAGAAATGTTAACCTCTGTAACAACAATAACGTCAATAGTGTTAGCCGCATATATACATTGCTCGAGGCTAGCAAAATATTTTATGATTGACCTTATATTTATGTGTACACACAACAGATTTAAATGTTTGCTGGGTATTTTACTCACGAAATCATTTATGTTTATACAGTCTTCTAATTCACAAATATCACTAGTTATACTATCCATATTAATAATAATAATTTATATGCAATTTAATTTGGGCAGTTAATTGACATTCTGTCTTTTTTTTTTAACGCTTGTATATCCAATATAGATCTTAAGTTTTCTATTTTCGTGTTATCATCCTTTCTTGCACGAACCATACCGTTTTTAAACCAAACGTATTTATAGTTTTGTTTGTTCTTTAATTCCTGCTTGGCTTCCCATAAAATGCTTTTGTTGGATTTAGTCATTGCTTCCCTGATGAATACTATTTTGTTATTGTTGGGTTCATAGGGGCAAACATCGGCCACCATAGTTTTAATGGTTTTTGCAGCTTTAATCCACTTTTCTTGGGTCGCTTTATCAGTAAGTTTAACTCGTATAATGCCGGGTTGGTCGTATTTACCTTGGTATCGCATTGAGTTACGGATACCGTCGAAGGGCTGTTTAAGTTTTAATGCTACATTTTCAACTAATTTTATCACATTCTCTTCGCTCGCAGGGGGGACGTTTGCTATTTCTATAGAATTAGCAAGTTTCTTCTGTTCCATCTCATGGAAACGCTGCTCCAATACGCCTACCCTCAATTCGAGATTGTTGTTTTTTTGTAATAGTTCCGTGTTTTTTCTTTCTAAAGCTTTTATGGTATTTTTAAAGGCATCAATACAACCTAATACTTCATCCAACTTCGTACTGTGAAATTGCAGAGATTGGTTAAGTTCGCTTATTTCCTTCTTTATAGTTTTTTCCACCTCCTTGGAGATTTTATGTATTAGCCCCTTAGTGTCCATAGGTATATCCTCCTCTGCATCCTCTGTTATAAACAAAGAGGAGTTTCGCTTCGGGGATTCCTGCTGGCATTCCATACAAGTCCAGTCTAGGCTTGGGGCCGCCTTTAATGCAGTTATCTGTTTGTTCGTAAGACCGCTGCATCTGGTATTTAGGTGTACCATTTTTTCACATCGGGCACATTCACATCCGGGCATCGATTTAGAAAACGTTTTATTACACTGGTCACACTTCGACATGATTAGATTGTCTTGATAAGCTCGTGCTAGGTTATACGCGTGTCACTCGCACGGCTGCGCTTCGACGACTGACTTAACCGATATCAATCAAATTTGCACACCGTGTGTAGTTTGATCCAACTTAAAAGATAGGATAGCTTCAATTTATACCCGCAATATTATTTTATTGCAAAATATTTGTTTATTATTTGATAGTCACAATTCTAACAGATGGCGCTGTATTGAAAGTACCAACGTTTCACATAAGCTACACTTTAATGGCATTACCACCAAAAAAGCATGGTGGTCTCCATGGCTGGTGTTCTCCTACCGTTTCCCTTGAAAGGGTTACTACTATGTAATATAACTAAAAACTTAGCCACAGCAACGCTTGGCCGGTCTGATATCCGTATATATAGCGTTTAGTTTTTAGACTTTTAGTTGCTAGAACTAAAATTCTTCTATACGCTCCATAGGCTCTCCAGTAAAAATGTCGCTCTTACAACGTAATTACTAACATTGATGAAAATATTGATATATTTTAACAATCTTCCAGATTACCGTAACTATGTTTATCAAGCTCTTAATGAGGTTTAAGTTTCTTTTTAGTATCAGTTTTTTTGCCTGTGTTTATTTTTTTCCTTGCTAGTTTGTATTTTTTGTGTTCTAATATAATTGATATGTATGTGTGTAAAATTTGTGAATTCAAATGTTTCTTGTATATTTTAATCATACATGTTGTTTTAGGACTTAAACATAAAAAACTATGTGTTCAAACACTTATAACTCGAGAATGGCTGGACCGATATTCATTATATTCGTTAAATTAAAAGACAAAAAAATGATGGGTTTTGTAACTGTCAAACATTTGATGTTTATCTCGTCGATGCAGTAAAATCTCCTCTCAAATGAAATAACTTTTTAAAACAGTTGAATCTCGGCTAATCTGTAACACTACATTAATTGACCGAAATTCGTCAATGAATGCGTTTCGCCTTAGTATTACAATAAAACAAATCGTGTGCTGCGTCTGTGTGTTGACGATAACATCAAAAACATGTGCGGAATGTATAACGGTTTTCACCAATAATTAGAATAACGAATCATTTACTGACGGTTTAGATGTAAAAATTTCATACTTGAGTATAATTTAGTTAGCGTCCGCCCTTTAAATGATATCATACATATTTTTTCACCTTTCTCGTAAAACAGATTAATGAATGCATAATAATATAAAATGAATTACTAATTAAATGCTGAAAATATTAAATTTAAAGGGAAAAATAACTAAACAGGTAATTACTACAGATACAAATAACCAGAGATAATAAAGCCTTACTGAGAACCATATAAATATCATGAATAAACTATTTCGTAGTGAGTTTGAAATTTATCCGGCCTTTTTATCGACTGGCGCAATTAAATTAAGATTTGTGTTAAAAGAAAATTGACTAAATATTTTTACGCACAGAACGCAACTAAATTTATATGATATTAAATACAAAATATCGAATGGGTAACAAATTATAGATAAGTTTAAGTAAATGATTGGATTATAAAATTAACCTAAATATTCGTTAAAGTAAAAATTCTTCGCGAATATATCAGAATAAAAACACTTGCTTGATATTTTCGGTAGTGTGCTAATCAAATAAAATTATGTTTGCCATAATAGTCATATATTTTTGAAAACATAGCTTGTAGATAAGGCATTATATATGATGTGGTGAAGTTTAATAAATAAAATAAAAGCTAAAACTTACCACGATATGAGACGCAAAATAAAATGAAGATTGACGTGGTCGCCCAAAAGACGTCTGAGCCCCAACTGAGGCTGTGTCAGAAGGCGAAGGGGAAGCGAGACATCAAAATTCAGTATATAACAGAAAACTGCAGATTTCATTTTAAATCGAACTTTAATGAATTAATGATTCGATAACATCTGTACAAGAGACATTACAATTACAAAATTCGTTTAATATCTAGTTTTAATGACATTTTATTTCATTAAATATCACATATATATTACCTTTAGTTACAATGGAGATCTACCGTAATTACGGTAAGCGTAGAAATCAGAAGTTATGAAGAAGTTTTGCTTGTTAGACAGAACAGCGCGCGCAGTTTCTTAAGCCGGCTCCAGACTCACGAGGCTCCTCGTCGCCCTCGCTACGAATATTGGCGAGTCCCGGCTGTACTAGTGGTATCCATCCACACTCTCGCTCTATTTAGTTGCTCGCTACATTTACGACTATTTGGACGTGATTGGAATAACTGCAGTTACTTTATGTGCCTCCAAATATTATAATAGCTTGCGTATCTCGAGTACAAATAAATAATCATCATCAAAATCATATATTAATATAATTTAATTATAGGTTTTGCTTAGGTGTCTTTTAAATGACGGCATTAAATTTTATGTTTTTATTAATTGAGAAAATTCTATAAAAGCTATAGTTAGCCTTAATCCAAACCATGGAGCTCTCCGCCCATTGCGATCGAGTGACTCCCCCAACTATGTCCATCATCTGGGGATTATCAGTCAACTACTGGGACGTCCCGCTAACATCAGGGCATACGGTAGGGGTTACCGTATCTCCCTTGAAACAGCTGACGAATACCGGGTGGTCCAGCGATATAGGCTGTCACTCGTCTTGCTCGGTCCGAAGGGGGGAGCAATAGAACAGGCGTGCAGGCACAGTTGCCCGAACTGCGCCTTCTCGCCCTTTGCTATGCGGCCATGTCCACGACATCTAACTTATTAACTTATTAAGCGTCTTGACTTGCATAGTACCAGTTGTGGATAGTGGAGGACAAGTTGATGCAGCCTATTTTGATATGCGAAAAGCATTTGACACGGTCGATAATGACGTGCTCTTGAAGAAATTAGCAAAAGTTGGCTTCACTGCGTCATTGATTCGGTTTATGGCAAGTCACATGACAGATAGCGAGCAGTATGTGGAATATGATGGCATTAAATCTAGGAACTATTACACTTGGTCTGGCGTGACACAGGGGAGCAATTTAGGACCTTTAGAATTTTTGTTAATGGTAAATGATCTACCAGGGGTAGTAGAAGAGGCAAAATGTTTGATGTTCGCGGATGATCTTAAATTATCACGGCCGATTAATAGTGCGGAAGATTGTCTACGATTACAGCAGGATATTGATCGGGTAGTAAATTGGTGCAGGAAAAATCGACTGCAGCTTAATTCTGCAAAATGTGCTGTTATTTCTTTTTCCAGATCACGGACACGGATACTTTATAATTATAACATTGAGAAACAGCCAATTCCAAGAGTAGCCGAAGTAAAAGACCTAGGGGTTCATTTAAACGTGGAATTAAATTTTCGGGATAACATAAAAATTATTTGTAGAAAAGCTTATAGGAATTTAGGGTTTATTTTGCGTATGGCCAAAGGTTTTTCAAATATAAAAGCGGTAATGGCATTGTATAATGCACTTGTAAGGAGCCACTTGGAATGTAACTCTATGATTTGGGCCCCACAAGAAAAAAAATATTCTCTAATGGTGGAGCGCATTCAAAATAAATTTATGAGATACATATACATGAGGTTGTATGGAGTGTACCCATTTTACCCAATAATGTATCCAACTTTGTTGTCTTGGGCATGGTTGGATACAACAAGTTAGAGGTAAGGAGGGACCTTACTATCACGTTATATTTTTTTAAGATCCTTAGAGGTAAAATCTATAATGCGGAAATTGGAAAGATTGGGGCTGCGTGTGCCAAATAACCACACTCGGCGGGGTAAGCGGTCGCAATTGCTGGCAGTGCCTCGGGCGCGGACGAACTTACTTAGAGAAGCACCATTTACGCGTGTTTTGCGCACCCTAAACACTATTGCTTGTGAGACAGATATATTTAGTTGCACACTGGCTGAATTCACAAGAATTTCATTATTCATAATTAGTTATAAAATGGTTTAGGTTTTTAAGTTTTTACTTGTTATGGTTATATTATGTTTTACGTTAGTTTTCTATTGTATTAGAATTAAGTTACTGTAAAAATAGGAAATAAGGAAAAAAATAAGGAAATCTGCGGTCGCCCCTTCGACGTCCGGCATCACCCCTAAAGGCAATGCGGACGCAGAGGACCTCGTCCGCTGGTCCCTCACTGGGCTTCTCGGGTTACTGAGGGTCTCACCGGGTGTCTTTTGATAGTTCGATGGGCCAAAACAAACGGAAATCCTTTTACTGTTATAGAGGTTAAGCAAGATATGATTCTAGACTTTAAAAAAGACATTGTTGCATTAAATTGGACCAAAAACTTTAGTAGACCAAAGTTTCTTGGAATAAAATAAAAGAAATCGACGCTTCTCCAGAGAGTGAAGGAGTTCTGAGTTATAAACATAGCTTAGGTGATGAAGAAAGGCGACAAAAAAATTGGGTACTAGACGGGGTCGTGTGGAGCCTTTGCCACTATGAAAATGTTTTGCTAATTAACAAAGCCAATTACAAGGATTTAGTATATTTTTGTAATAATAACATATTCCCTCAAAAATATCACAATTTTCTATAAGCATTTGTCAGTAACAGAGGTTCACGAAACAAAAGTGACGAAGATTAACACATTTTAAACATTGTTATTTGTAAATTTTTGATAAAAAAAGAAGATTTTTTTTATAATTACTTGTAGTTACGTAAACAATTAAAGTTTTGAACTTTTAATTGTTATTTTATAATTATAATAGTACAAAATGTCAATGGCTTGTTGCTTGAACTCAACATCTCTTTATATTAAGTTCCTACTGTGATTTATTGTATAAGAATATTTATTTCTATAAGTTTTAAGTTAAATTAATAATAATATTCGTACCCCTGTGCGTAGTGTGTTATAAAGACATTTATAAATATTTATAATTAAAATAAATAAATATCTATTTAAAGTAAACTTTGGTTCCAAATTTTATACATTCCTGCTAGATAATTAGAATAAAATTTTAACAATATTTTTCAGAAGTATTATAATTATTAGGTACACGTTTTAATTGTCTATTTTAAAAAAAATTGGATAAAATCCTGTTATTCTTTGATATCTACTAATACAAAACGCTAAGTTCATACACACTATGAGTTACATTATGCTATATACTTATTATCAGCTTGTAACACGGCAGAAGATTTTCTTGTTATTCTTACTACAAAACTCCAACTTCTATAAATTGATATAATTCGGTGTTATTAGGAGAAAATATTGGATAAAATAATGTAAACAAGTTACAAATTAGATTAATGACATAACTAATATAATATGGTTTTTTTATTATTCCAAGGATTTCATTTATTTTTCTATATTATCTAACATTTCCTCATTTGTTCCGCCAACTGTGAGTTAGAGGAATGTATTCTCATCTTGAACTAGAGTTTTACCTGTTGCATTCCTCTAACTGGTTCTAAGTTTAAAACTAAAAAGATTTACAATATTTTATTGATGAGGTTTAAAGCAAGAGTAAATCAGCTAGTGTTAATTGGAGGCATCGAAATACTTATTTTTACGTTGATGATCTGATGACTGGAACTGAGACTAGTGGCTTTCAATTACAAAAATGGACAAGCAATAGTAAGGAGTTATTGCATTACATTGGAAAGCAAAACAATAAAGAGGATACATCTTTGCCAATTAAAACAGATAACATGATAAAGGTTCTTGGAGTCCAGTGGAATCGGGAAACTGATAATTTTGAATATGTTGTTGTTTTACCAGAAATAACATTTCCTGTAGGAAAAAGACAAGTTTTGTTAAATATTTCCCGTTTGTATGACCCTCTGGGTTGGATTTCACCAGTTGTGGTATTAGCAAAGCTTGTGATCCAGCAGATTTGGAAGGCACATCTTGATTGGGACCATCCTTTGTCGAGTAAATTTTGTGATTTGTGGTCTAATTTTAGAAAAAAAACGTGTTGAGAGCTCTTCGTACGTGAATTTTTCTCAACACTCTTATCGCAGTTAGAAGCCTGTCTAAATACTAGGCTTCTAACACCCGCTCATTTCTTAACTGGGGGGCCGACACTTTCATTGTTGCCCACCGAGAATGACTTACGAACAAGATGGTATTTAGTGGAGAAAACTTTCCAAGATATATGGAAGAGGTGGCAATCGGAATACTTGCCCACCTTGACATCCCGTAGTAAATGGTAAATGGCAAAAACTACGAGAAAACTTAAAATAACCAAGACTTAGTTGCCATTCACGACGCTAATTTACCTCCTGGAAAGTGGGCTATGGGCAGAGTTGTAGAGTTACACCCGGGCACAGACAATATCGTCAGAGTAGTTTCGCTAAAGACAAAGAACGGAATAATCAAACAAAGATGCCATGTCGTATGTTCGTCATTATGGTACAGCAGATTTGTTCATCACATTTACATGCAATCCGCAATGGATAGAAATCAAGCAGGAGTTATTCCCTGGGCAATCACCCATTGATCGTCATGATATTACCAGCCAGAGTCTTAAGACAAAAGTTGAAATCATTAATGGATTTCATCGTAAAACATTATGTGTTTGGTGAGACACGCTGCTGGATGTATTCTGTGGAGTGGCAGAAACAAGGATTGTCACAAACTCAAACTATCTTTATTCAAGTGGGTAACCAAGTACACTTTTGAATCGTCAAGTTAAATTAATCGTAAATTTACATTTACTACCAGTTCGCAAGTCAAGGGCGTAGAGCGGGTAAAAAGAACTGGCAAGAAACTTTCCGCCACTCTTTTTAATCGCCAAGTATTGTCATACAAATTGTTTGAACTGGAGCAAATCAATCCCAAGGATTAGGATCATTTAAGTAGTCCTCAAATTTATAAAAAGCTTTGTTGATTAATTTTCACATGCACACATTTTGATTTTGGTTGAAAGGATTAGGCCAAATGAAGTTGATGCAGTAATATCAGCTGACATCCCTAATGTACAAGTAGATCCTGGATTGCATGAGGTAGTTATCAAAAACATGATAAATGGTAACTGTGAAACTCTTAATCAAAATTCACCGTGTATGATGGATGGTAAATGTTCAAAACGATATCCACGGACATTAATATCGGAAACAATTACTGGTAATGACGGTTATTCATTGTATCGTCGCCGATCGACAGCAGACAATGAAAAATCAACAATTGTCAAACTTGCACTCGCTTCGTCGGGAATCGCAGCAACTTTGCTTGAAGGTGGTCGAACAGACCATTCAGCACTAAAATTGCCATTAAGGGTGACGGTTCTGTTCAGGAGAATTTTTAGCCACGACTATAAAATACGTAGGAACAAAAAACTGCCACATTACAAATCTTTATGACAGGACGAAGTCTGTCGAGTCCGCTAGTTATTCATAAAGTTTTATTAGCCAAGTTTTGTATATTTAACTTCACTTCATGCGAAACATAACAAAACAACTGATAACTCGTAAATCATAAGCAACTTTAATATAAAAATCGGGGTAAGCGGTCGCAATTGCTGGCAGTGCCTCGGGCGCGGACGAACTTACTTAGAGAAGCACCATTTACGCGTGTTTTGCGCACCCTAAACACTATTGCTTGTGAGACAGATATATTTAGTTGCACACTGGCTGAATTCACAAGAATTTCATTATTCATAATTAGTTATAAAATGGTTTAGGTTTTTAAGTTTTTACTTGTTATGGTTATATTATGTTTTACGTTAGTTTTCTATTGTATTAGAATTAAGTTACTGTAAAAATAGGAAATAAGGAAAAAAATAAGGAAATCTGCGGTCGCCCCTTCGACGTCCGGCATCACCCCTAAAGGCAATGCGGACGCAGAGGACCTCGTCCGCTGGTCCCTCACTGGGCTTCTCGGGTTACTGAGGGTCTCACCGGGTGTCTTTTGATAGTTCGATGGGCCAAAACAAACGGAAATCCTTTTACTGTTATAGAGGTTAAGCAAGATATGATTCTAGACTTTAAAAAAGACATTGTTGCATTAAATTGGACCAAAAACTTTAGTAGACCAAAGTTTCTTGGAATAAAATAAAAGAAATCGACGCTTCTCCAGAGAGTGAAGGAGTTCTGAGTTATAAACATAGCTTAGGTGATGAAGAAAGGCGACAAAAAAATTGGGTACTAGACGGGGTCGTGTGGAGCCTTTGCCACTATGAAAATGTTTTGCTAATTAACAAAGCCAATTACAAGGATTTAGTATATTTTTGTAATAATAACATATTCCCTCAAAAATATCACAATTTTCTATAAGCATTTGTCAGTAACAGAGGTTCACGAAACAAAAGTGACGAAGATTAACACATTTTAAACATTGTTATTTGTAAATTTTTGATAAAAAAAGAAGATTTTTTTTATAATTACTTGTAGTTACGTAAACAATTAAAGTTTTGAACTTTTAATTGTTATTTTATAATTATAATAGTACAAAATGTCAATGGCTTGTTGCTTGAACTCAACATCTCTTTATATTAAGTTCCTACTGTGATTTATTGTATAAGAATATTTATTTCTATAAGTTTTAAGTTAAATTCCTAGTGGGAGTGCCATGCTGTTGCCTTCGGGCTTCAGCCAAATGGGCAGGCACGACCGGGGCAGTACCACTGTCTCTCAGAAAACCGGCGTGAAGTGATGCAATAGGTTCGCCCTATTGTACTCGCGTTTCGTGCGGTGAGAGAGACTCCCGGAGCCCATCCCCCTCCCCCCCCCTCTACAAGAAATATGAAGGTGCAGAAAAAACAGAAACTACCCCAGGGGGGTACCACACGCGCTCGCGGTGGAGAATCCCCCTCTGGGCGTCCAACACCGGGACACACAGCACCCGGTGGTGGACGCACAGGCTGCCCTTCGTATTCTGGGGGGGGCAATTCTGCGCTCGATAAAAACAATAGTAATCGTTCTCGGGACAAACGGAGCAATTTAACAAAGGCACCCCCGTCCACACTCGCCGTGGACTTCACAAATGTTAGGGGGCTCAATTCCAACATCAACGCTGTCCACCACCATTTAGAGACTGCGAAGCCGGCCTTGCTCTTTCTTACCGAGACTCAGATTTCCTCCCCGGCTGATACTTCCTACCTCTCCTACCCGGGGTACAAATTGGAACATTCATTTGTGCCGCGGGCTGGAGTTTGCGTGTACGTCAGAGAGGATATCTGTTCTCGTCGCCTCGGGACGCTTGAAGGAAGGGACCTATCTAACCTCTGGCTGCGCGTAGACTGCGATGACCATCCGCGATTCTACGCATGCCTGTATAGGTCCCATAGCGGAAATACCGAAACTGACCGACTCATTGAGCACATCCAAATGGCTACAGATTCCCTGCTCGAAAGGGTTCCTACCGCTGAAATCGTGATACTTGGCGATTTTAACGCCCACCATGCCGATTGGCTCGGCTCTGAAACTACCGATCACGCGGGAAGATCCTTTCACGACTTTGCTTTAGCCTACGACCTGACACAAATGGTCCCTGCGATTACACGAATACCAGATGTGGATGGTCATAAACCCTCTTTGTTGGACCTTCTGCTGACTTCACATCCGGAGAACTACCAAGTCTCTGTTGAACCGCCATTGGGTTCATCAGATCATTGTGTGGTCCGGAGCATTGTGCCGTTCACGCGCCCTCTACGGCCTAGCTTCGCGGGCTGTCGCCGCGTGTGGCACTATAAGTCAGCAGATTGGGATGGGATGCGGTCTTTTTTTGCGTCCTACCCTTGGGGGCCCATTTGCTTTTCGTCGAGTACTCCAGATGCCGTCGCTGACTCTGTCGCCGAGGTGGTCCTGCAGGGTATGGATCTTTTTATTCCATTCTCTTCGGTGCCGGTCGGTGGCAAGTCCCAGCCTTGGTTTAGGCGTTCTTGCAAAGCGGCTTTGCGCCGTAAGCATGAATGCTTCAAAGCCTGGGCAGAAGCGGTGACATCCTGTGATGTGACTATCGGCGAACGTAAAAAAGCATACAATTCAGCCTCCAGGTCCTTCAAGCGGGAAATCGCTAAAGCAAAGTCAGAGCACATTGCCAGATTTGGTGAGAAGTTGGCCCACCTCCCTTCGGGAACTCGAGCCTTCTGGTCTCTTGCCAAAGCTGTCCAAGGGAATTTCTGTCAGCCCTCAATTCCACCATTGCATAGGGAGGATGACTCACTGGCCCATACCGCGAAAGAGAAGGCCGATCTTCTAGGCTGTCTCTTTGCGTCGAACTCCACTTTGGATGATCAAGGGAAGGAACCACCGACACTATTGCGGTGTGATACTACGATGCCCGAAGTTATATTCCGGCAACGTGCTATCCGTAAAGCTTTGTCTTCCTTGGACATCCATAAGTCGAGCGGGCCTGATGGCATTCCCCCAATTGTGCTGCGTACTTGTGCTCCTGAGTTGGCTCCGGTCCTAACGCGCCTTTTCCGGTACATTTACACGCTCGGCACTGTTCCGAAGTGCTGGAAGATCGCTTCGGTACATCCGATCCCTAAAAAAGGCGATCGCTCTGATCCGTCCAACTATCGCCCGATAGCTATAACCTCCTTGTTCTCCAAAATAATGGAAACCATTATTAACAGCCAGCTCTTGAGGTATCTAGAGGGCCACCAGCTGATTAGCGATTCCCAGTAAGGCTTTCGTCGTGGTCGCTCGGCTGGTGACCTCCTTGTATACCTTACACATAGGTGGGCAGAGGCAATTGAGTCCAAGGGGGAAGCGCTGGCGGTAAGTTTGGACATAGCGAAAGCCTTCGATCGGGTGTGGCACAGAGCATTGCTCTCGAAGCTTCCAGCCTATGGGCTCCCTGAGAAATTATGCAACTGGATTTCCAGCTTTCTCGCTGATCGAAGCATCAAAGTCGTCATCGACGGAGCATGCTCCGACCTGAAACCTGTGAATGCTGGTGTCCCACAAGGCTGTGTCCTATCCCCGACCCTGTTTATTCTGCATATCAATGATATGTTGCAGCTTAGCAACATTCATTGCTATGCGGACGACAGCACTGGGGATACTTTTTACACTGGCCGGGCAGGTATTTCTCGGGCTGTTGTCGATGAGTACCGGAACAAACTTGTGTCTGAAGTCGAAACTCTTCTACGTGGAGTCTCGGACTGGGGTAGACTAAATCTAGTCCAATTTAACCCCAAGAAGACACAAGTATGCGCGTTTTCCGCTAAAAAAACTCCCTTTGTCGCTACTCCCCTCTTCGAAGACACTCTCCTTAAAGCCTCAGCTAGCATCGGAATACTGGGCGTTGACATATCGAATAACGTTCAGTTTCGCGGTCATCTGGAAGGAAAGGCTAAATTAGCCTCCAAAAAGCTTGGTGTGCTCAGCAAGGCGAGACGGTACTTCACTCCGGGCCACCGCTTGCAACTATATAAAGCGCAAATTCGGCCCCACATGGAGTACTGCTCTCACCTCTGGGCGGGAGCTCCCCAGTACCAGCTCCTTCCACTTGACCGTATTCAACGAAGAGCGGTTCGAATCGTCGACGACCAGTCACTTTCCGTGCGGCTTGATCCCTTGGCGTTGCGTAGAGATGTAGGATCTCTCTGCATCTTCTACCGCATTTACCATGGAGAGTGTTCAGAGGAGTTGTTCGGTCTAATACCTGCAGCTGAGTTTCATCATCGGACGTCAAGGCAAAATACAAAATACCATCCGTATCACCTCGACGTCCGTCGTTCCACAACAGAGCGTTTTCTAAGGCAGTTTTTGCCGCGCACCACCACTATGTGGAACCAGCTGCCCACAGAAGTATTTCCGAACCAATTCGACTTAGGGTCCTTCAAGAAAAGAGCGTACCAATTCTTGAAAGGCCGGCAACGCACTTGCGAGCCTTCTGGCATTGTGAGTGTCCATGGGCGGAGGTATCACTTAACATCAGGTGAGCCTCCTGCCCGTTTGCCTCCTATTACATTAAAAAAAAAAAAAAAAAAAAAAATAATAATAATATTCGTACCCCTGTGCGTAGTGTGTTATAAAGACATTTATAAATATTTATAATTAAAATAAATAAATATCTATTTAAAGTAAACTTTGGTTCCAAATTTTATACATTCCTGCTAGATAATTAGAATAAAATTTTAACAATATTTTTCAGAAGTATTATAATTATTAGGTACACGTTTTAATTGTCTATTTTAAAAAAAATTGGATAAAATCCTGTTATTCTTTGATATCTACTAATACAAAACGCTAAGTTCATACACACTATGAGTTACATTATGCTATATACTTATTATCAGCTTGTAACACGGCAGAAGATTTTCTTGTTATTCTTACTACAAAACTCCAACTTCTATAAATTGATATAATTCGGTGTTATTAGGAGAAAATATTGGATAAAATAATGTAAACAAGTTACAAATTAGATTAATGACATAACTAATATAATATGGTTTTTTTATTATTCCAAGGATTTCATTTATTTTTCTATATTATCTAACATTTCCTCATTTGTTCCGCCAACTGTGAGTTAGAGGAATGTATTCTCATCTTGAACTAGAGTTTTACCTGTTGCATTCCTCTAACTGGTTCTAAGTTTAAAACTAAAAAGATTTACAATATTTTATTGATGAGGTTTAAAGCAAGAGTAAATCAGCTAGTGTTAATTGGAGGCATCGAAATACTTATTTTTACGTTGATGATCTGATGACTGGAACTGAGACTAGTGGCTTTCAATTACAAAAATGGACAAGCAATAGTAAGGAGTTATTGCATTACATTGGAAAGCAAAACAATAAAGAGGATACATCTTTGCCAATTAAAACAGATAACATGATAAAGGTTCTTGGAGTCCAGTGGAATCGGGAAACTGATAATTTTGAATATGTTGTTGTTTTACCAGAAATAACATTTCCTGTAGGAAAAAGACAAGTTTTGTTAAATATTTCCCGTTTGTATGACCCTCTGGGTTGGATTTCACCAGTTGTGGTATTAGCAAAGCTTGTGATCCAGCAGATTTGGAAGGCACATCTTGATTGGGACCATCCTTTGTCGAGTAAATTTTGTGATTTGTGGTCTAATTTTAGAAAAAAAACGTGTTGAGAGCTCTTCGTACGTGAATTTTTCTCAACACTCTTATCGCAGTTAGAAGCCTGTCTAAATACTAGGCTTCTAACACCCGCTCATTTCTTAACTGGGGGGCCGACACTTTCATTGTTGCCCACCGAGAATGACTTACGAACAAGATGGTATTTAGTGGAGAAAACTTTCCAAGATATATGGAAGAGGTGGCAATCGGAATACTTGCCCACCTTGACATCCCGTAGTAAATGGTAAATGGCAAAAACTACGAGAAAACTTAAAATAACCAAGACTTAGTTGCCATTCACGACGCTAATTTACCTCCTGGAAAGTGGGCTATGGGCAGAGTTGTAGAGTTACACCCGGGCACAGACAATATCGTCAGAGTAGTTTCGCTAAAGACAAAGAACGGAATAATCAAACAAAGATGCCATGTCGTATGTTCGTCATTATGGTACAGCAGATTTGTTCATCACATTTACATGCAATCCGCAATGGATAGAAATCAAGCAGGAGTTATTCCCTGGGCAATCACCCATTGATCGTCATGATATTACCAGCCAGAGTCTTAAGACAAAAGTTGAAATCATTAATGGATTTCATCGTAAAACATTATGTGTTTGGTGAGACACGCTGCTGGATGTATTCTGTGGAGTGGCAGAAACAAGGATTGTCACAAACTCAAACTATCTTTATTCAAGTGGGTAACCAAGTACACTTTTGAATCGTCAAGTTAAATTAATCGTAAATTTACATTTACTACCAGTTCGCAAGTCAAGGGCGTAGAGCGGGTAAAAAGAACTGGCAAGAAACTTTCCGCCACTCTTTTTAATCGCCAAGTATTGTCATACAAATTGTTTGAACTGGAGCAAATCAATCCCAAGGATTAGGATCATTTAAGTAGTCCTCAAATTTATAAAAAGCTTTGTTGATTAATTTTCACATGCACACATTTTGATTTTGGTTGAAAGGATTAGGCCAAATGAAGTTGATGCAGTAATATCAGCTGACATCCCTAATGTACAAGTAGATCCTGGATTGCATGAGGTAGTTATCAAAAACATGATAAATGGTAACTGTGAAACTCTTAATCAAAATTCACCGTGTATGATGGATGGTAAATGTTCAAAACGATATCCACGGACATTAATATCGGAAACAATTACTGGTAATGACGGTTATTCATTGTATCGTCGCCGATCGACAGCAGACAATGAAAAATCAACAATTGTCAAACTTGCACTCGCTTCGTCGGGAATCGCAGCAACTTTGCTTGAAGGTGGTCGAACAGACCATTCAGCACTAAAATTGCCATTAAGGGTGACGGTTCTGTTCAGGAGAATTTTTAGCCACGACTATAAAATACGTAGGAACAAAAAACTGCCACATTACAAATCTTTATGACAGGACGAAGTCTGTCGAGTCCGCTAGTTATTCATAAAGTTTTATTAGCCAAGTTTTGTATATTTAACTTCACTTCATGCGAAACATAACAAAACAACTGATAACTCGTAAATCATAAGCAACTTTAATATAAAAATAGATTCCACTTAATTGTACAAATTTACTTTAATTAATATAGATGACAAACTCGCTGAATTGCGAGACACGTTGGTGAAGAAGAGCCCCAAAGAAATATACGTATATATTCATATCCAATTGAACATTGTCGAAATATTATTATTTAATTAACACACTGGCAGCTTTTAATAAGCTGATGCGCGTGTATTATGGGATTTGGAGAAACTTATCCAGTCTATTTTTAAAGGTGTTCACAGATGGTGCACTGATCACACTTTCCGGAAGCCTATTCCAGTCGGCCACTACACGGTTTGGGAGAAAATTCTTTAGGGAATTTGTGTTGTGTTGAGTGGTCTTAAGTTTTAAAGAACTACTCCTCAAATGCGTATTTTCACTTAAAATGAAGAGCTTCTCAAATATATAATCTTTATTTCGTTAGGTAAATAAATACTGTCATTAGAATATTTTTAAATGGCTATTATTAACATATTATACATTTGAAAAATACCTGTATATAAACAAAACAGAGGAGAATAATACAATTCATGAACATGACAATGACAATTTAAATTATAATAAATACCTACTAGTGATTTTGATTTGATTTCTTATTTATTGTAAAATAGCGATTCCTAAAAAAGGTTTAGGTGCGAATTCATTATGCGGTATTTTGAAGTGAAGTGGTCGCAAGTGATTTTGGTAATATACACGAAGTCAACGCGGGCAGAGGTTATTTTAAAATAATATATGAAATTGTAAGGGATGTTTTATTGTTTTTGTTATACAAATCTACATAGCTAAGTATTTAATTGAATATTATTGAACATAGTGTGTGCAATTATCTTTAACGAATCAATGTCGTCGATCGGTAGAAGATGATTGTCGCCTTATTTATTATCTCCATCGATTTTTAATAAATTCGTCATATCACGTTCCACCGAACAGTATTTCGCTCTCGCAATAATTATTAAGTAACCCGGAGGAATTGAACGCCTTCCTGAAACTGCGAATAAAAAAGAAGTTATTATTTTATTTATTTTATTTTATTATCCCGACTGAGACTGCCTTAAGGAAGGAAGGGACGATATTTTTATTATTTTACAAACGGTGAAATTTTAAATAGGAGCAAACGGAAGACGTTCATATATTTCGTCACGACTCATTCGATAGTGACGTCACCAATTCTTGTCTCGCTAAACGTGAGCCAAGTCGTGTCGGATCTCCCCTTCGCTCAGAAAGAACGCGCTCGTCTTCACACGTCGGTTCGGGGCAAGGCGCTTGGGGCGCCGCACTTCGGGAGTTCCAGGGCGGGACCGAGGGCCCGGCGGCGCGGGGGCTTTCGCCCGCGTCGGCCCGAGACCTTCTCGCTGCAGCACGACGGGCGGCGCGCCGGAGCCCGAGCCGGGGCCGCGCTCGTAAGCCGGCACGCTCACGGACACCTCGCGCAGGCCAATCGCCGCCGGACTCGGGAGCGCCCCGACGGACGACACGCCGGACACGGAGGTCACGACCGGAAGGGCGGGGCCGACCATCGTCTCGGGAGCGGGCGCGACCTTCAGGGCGCCGGTCCGCAGCGAGAACAGGAATAGCGACCTTCGACTCGAGTTCAACCGCCGGAAGGTGACGACGTCCTGCACCATGTTGTACACCTGCAACGGAGCAGCATCGTAGAGCGGCTGCGGACGGTCTCGAGGACGAGCGAGCGCCGAAGGGACTTACGAAGACGCGCCGAGGCGGGTCGTCGACGAGAGTCTTGAACGGGAGCTCGCCGTCGGCCGGCTCCGTGTCGTCCGTGAGGTCCACGACGGCGGAGTCCCGGCGGTCGTCCTCGTCCGGGAACAGCACGCGCGTGAGCGTCACGCGCGACGTGTCCGGCGGCGTGCCCCAGTACGAGGGCCGGGCGAAAGTCAGCGGCGTCCTCGTCAGCACCACGAACTCGCGAGAGACCAGCCAGAGGGGCCTCTCGAGGTCCGCCCGCATCAGCGCCGTCCCTCCGCCGCCGGCCGCCGCGTACTTGGCCGCCGTCACGCAGCGCTCCGCCGGCAGTTTGAAGTGGCACGAGGCTCCCGCGAATCCTTCTGTCGGACGAGAAATTAAAATACTCTCTTTTTAATACTCGTGTTTTAAAACTAAGACATGGAACATTACATTAAAGTGTCCTCGGGGACCTCTCACCTGCGAAGGACGGGGGCTCGGCGCCTCCGTCTCGCGCCTTTCGCCTCCTCTCCTCGGTCATCTCGTTCAGGATGCTGGTGAACTTGATCTTCACGCGTTTCTCTCGATCCGACAGCTTCATCCGCCTCTTCCTCTCGGCGGCCGTGTGTCGAGTGTCTTCCACGAGTCTTATCGAGTGACTTCCGCACGTGATCACGGGATCTACGAAATGAACAAGCCTAAAGAACGTTTTATTTAAATAATATGATAAACTTCTCTCGTAGCTCTATTATATCCATCCTTTATCAAATAAAAGTGCAAACTCTCAACTCTCAACTCTCAACGGAAGCTCACTCACTGTGGATTCCCGCGGTCGGTTGCACCGGTTTGAGGACGTCGAGTCCGCCTTCCGAGCCGACCGGGCCGGGAGCGACGGGGCCGGGAGCCACGGGACCGGGACCGGGAGCGAAGAAGCCGGAGACGGGCGAGCCCCTCGGTCGGGAGTCGGCCTTCTCCGTTCGCCTGAGGTCGCTCAGCTCGTCGTCCAGTATGCCGGCCGGTCTCTCGTCGGCCCGAGGACTCGCCGCGTCCTCTCGGGAATCGGAATCGGACTCCGAGACGAGGCGGGCCGCCGGACGGGGCGGCGTCGGGTCGGGGGCCGACCGCCGCCGAAGTTCGGCCCGCCGCCGGGGCTCGGGGTCGAGCAGATGAGGCAGGCTGAAGTACTGCAGGCCGACGCGCTTCTCCCTCTCCCACTTCTCGAGGTCGCTCAGTTGCGACGTCTCGGCGACGGCCTTCGGGCCGGGGTAGGGCGCCGCCTTCGCGTCCGTCGACGGAGTGGGTCGCGTCGCCGGCAGAAATCTCTGAAAGCGAGCGAGGATCATTCGAGCGGACGTCGCGGGCCGAGGGACGTCCGACGTCGCGGATTCACCTTAGCGTTGCGAGCCATCATCCTCAGCATGTCCCCGTAGAGGTACTGGAACCGTCTGCTCTCCGGCCGCTCGTCGTCGACGTCCAGGGTCTCGGCGGAGACCGACTCCGAGGAACGGACGAAGGTCGGGGCGACTTCGGCGGTGAGCATGCTCCTGTTGATCTCCCGGATCTCGTCGATGTCCGGCAGGGCGACGCGGGGCGCCGGTCGACGACGGAGACGGGTCAGCGTCACCCGCAGAGGGCGGCACTTCTCGGCCAGAGGAAGATTTCGGGTCCACCAGGCGGCCCCCTGTCCCTCGACCCCGTGGCGCCGCGACAGCTCGGCCGGCGAGAGGCCCCGACGGGTCCGGTCGGCCGTCTCGACCACCCTCTCGAGCACCACGCGCACCTGCATCGCCAACTTTTCACCTGAAATGACATCTCGATGATCGAGGCGCCGTAGAGATGTCGTCTCGGCGAAGTTCAGCGATACTTACTGAGCCCGGGCGAGTCCTCCTCGCTGTTCTCTCGTTTCACCCTCTCAGCCGCGTCGGGCTCCTCCTTCGCCTCGAAGTCGCGGGCCGGAGACTCGGAGGCGGTCTCCACGCCGTTGCTCAGAGTTCGCTTCCTCGTCTCGCTCTCTATTTCGGGTTTGGTCTCGTCGATGACCAGAGGGCGCTCCTCGTCCGAGTCGTCCCACTTGTCGGCGAGCACGGAGTTCTTCTCGAGGATGTCGTCGGTGAGCTCCCGCAGACGCGGCGCCTGCAGTCGCACGACGGATCGACAGTTGAGGGCTTGCCTGATGATGAAGCTCAGCGAGTCGTCCTTGTCGGCGGGGGCCGCGGGAGGGGCGGGGCCGTCTTCGGGCTCGGAGTCGGAGTGAGGGTCGAAGAGGATGGACACCTCGGCCCGGCTGGGGTCCATGGCCTGAAGCTGTCGCACGATGTCTCTCTGCGGGATCGCCTCCGAAGGGATCTCCGACACGAAGGTGTGTTCTGGATATGTTCTTTTGTGTTAATTGTTGTAGTAGTATTTTTATGAAGAGATCTTAAGAATGAGATCTACTTTCAGATCTTCTAATATTTAAAAAATGACAAAATCGTGCTTTTTACTTTTAACTGAATCGATGTCGACCGTACGAACCGATATCGTCGAGGAGACACAGCAGATCGGGGTTCTGGCATCCCTGAAAAGGAGAAGAGGCTTCGTGAATCGAGAGAGACTCGAGCGTGAGCGGCGGACGTTAGGCGGGAACTGACCAACGCAGTGAGGTCGACGACCAGTCCCCGCTCCACTAGGCTCGGCCAAGACGGGGGAGCCGCACTATCCGCGTCGAGGAACCGCCTCAGCAGCAGCGCCGACGGCGTCGGCGCCTCCCGGTCCTCGCGAGCCAGCAGCCGCAGCTCGTGCCAACGCCGCTGCAGCAGCACGCTCGACACCGGATGCTCCCTGCAGATTTCGAGCCGGTGAACTCGTCGGATCGAGCGCAAACGACGGAAACGCGGAGACGAAAACATACTTTTTACAGAAAGCGATGTGGACGGCCGTCCACACGGAGCGGACCCAGTCGCCGTACTCGAGCGCCTCCTCGGGGCGATTCGGCGGCGGGAGGGAAGCTCCGAACACCGGGTCGGGGCCTTCGCGCCGCGCCAGCCTCGTCGTGCCGGCTGCCACGAGTCGCACGAGGAAGCGCAGCGATCGCTCCGGACACACCTGCTCGCCGGCGCGCTCGAGGAGCGGCAGCGCGGGCTCGTGCAGCAGAAGCAGGTCGGCCAGCCGCCACTCGGGCGGCGACAGCGACGGCTCGCGGCCCCCTCGGCACAGCTCGCGACGCGTCTCCTCGTACATGCGTAGCCTGCGAGAAGGATTCGAGCGTCGAAACGATAGCGGGCGCGTCGAGGCGGTCGGTCGGCGAAGGCGCCGTCGACTCACCAGATCTGCAGCAGGGCGCCCGCGTCGGCGGACGTCTCGCGGGCGAAGACCTCGACGGCGGCTATACTCTTCAGGAAGCGGGCCGTGTCCCATTCGCGCGGCGGCAATCCCCGAAGGGCTTGCGATTTCGCACGCTCGGCGACGGCTCTCTGGACCGCCTTCACGAGCCTCGTCGCGAAGCTCTTCATCTTGGCGGGGTTGACGGCGCCGTCGGCCCGACACTCGCCCGTCTCCATCTGCCACACGCGCACCGGGTTCAGAATTTTTGGGACTTAATTGCCCTGTGGACTCAAAGAGGCCTAATACGCACCACCGACGCCACGTCGATGAAATTGAGGCGAGTGCCGAGACGCTTTAACACGGGCGGCAGCGTGTCCCAAGGCGTCTCCTCGCGGGCCACGTCACGCATCTAGGCAGACATAAAATGCATTTATTTATTATTACTGTGGTCGTACAACTCATACATGATAGTTGAGAAGTCAGTGAGGAGTGCGGGCAATACCAGATGCAGCAAATTGCCAATGAAGTCGTAGACGCGCTGCTCCATGTAACGCGCGTCAGTGGGCTCGCCCAGCAAGCAAGCCAGCTCTTTCAGCGCCATATTGTGTCTGTTCTGTATTAAATAAATATTCATGTAGAAAACTAATTAAAGAAAACTAAAATATAAATAAATAATATATATATTATGTACTGTGCATTGTATAGGTTATGCTTTAAGACATCAAGTTCTAGTTGGCTTTTATTTGTGGCCTATTTTTATTCTGATATAGTAATGTGCATACTTATTATAGATATACATGTTCTTTGTTTTTTATGGTTTTACTACCTTAAATTATACATGAGCAATTACAACATAATATAGAACTTCCATCCCCAGCACAGTCTTTGCCGAGAGCTAGAGAGAGAGACAGAGAGCTGGCACCAATTTTTGGGCAGGTATTTGAGGCAAGCTGAAAACTTGTCACATACCTCTCCTATTATATTCCAACACGGAATTGCAGACCTGGCTGGTGAGTAGCGGGGCTAAATCAACCCCTACATTTTTAAAAATATTAATTTTTTTTCCCCAAAAATATATTTGAGGCAATACGCAATTTATATGTTGCAGTGTAATACTTAATAAATACGAAAAAAAATAAGCCAGACAATTTAATCGGGGCTGTAACATTACCAGACGCGTGCAAAATTTTTTTGCAAAAAATTATAAAAAATGTTTTTGAGGCAGCTTGAAATTTTAATAGAGTGTTATTTATAACTATAAAATTAGATTCCCAAAAAGACAGATCATTTCGGTAGGGCTCTCTACCTGCCAGGTGATCAAACAAATAATGGATGGGTACGGGCCTGTACTACTATAGACAAGCTGTAGTGTGAGAGAGAGCGCATATCGACAGCTGTCTTCGTTCTTGCTTGCCGCGTTACTATTGGCTCTAGCGAGGCCACGTGACTTACAAAGCCGACACTGAAAATGAACCTTTCAGAAAAAAATTAAAAAATTGTGATCCCTCTACTTTACCTTCATGCAAAGCTGAATTAAAACAACATCTTTTAAGAACGCAATATATAACAAGCATTTGGAGAAATGCATATTTACGATTCCCCAGTTCTTTGACACCTAATAGAAACGGATGGACACTTAATGAGGATACGCTAGATTTTCATTGGTTTGACGGAGAGTGTATGCCGCAATTAGTATTCGACGCTGTTGCTCACGAGGAAAATAAAAATAACGATGATGAAAATCATACTACAGGTGAGAATAAATGGTTTATTTTTAATAACAGCTGCATTCAAATTTCTGTGATTAATTAAAAAAAATATATCTATTTCTTTTCGCAGATGATGAAGAGGTTGCCGAATCTGATACAGATGAATCCGAAGATTCAAGTAGTTCTGATGAAGAATCCACAGACGAAGAATGATATTTTTATATCTGACGTGAAATGAATTTAATTTATTTCAAATTTTTTTATACTTAAATAATTATTGTAATACTGAAGAAATATTATATTTTTATAAATCTAGTTTTGCGATTTTATATTTTAATCATTGGTTTTTTTATACGTAACCCTTATTAATTTTAAGATGAAAAAGGTTTTAAATTTCCGTATTTTGACTTGGAATAATGTCAGAGAAACAATTTTTAGTTTTGAATGTAGGGGCACAGTATGAATTCTGTACAAAAATTTTTGGAACAAAAATTGTTGAAAAATATTTTTACGGAAATATCAAATATTTAAACAATTCATTACGTTTAAATTCACATTAAAATTGGTAAAATAACTAATTTTTTAAGATAAAAAAGAAATCACAAAATTATGTCCCTTTAACGTCCATAAATCAATACAATCACTTTTATGCAAAATGTATTCAGTACAAATTCAGTTTTTTTTTTATTTTTTACTCCGAAATTCTAACTAGAAACCTCATGGGTTATTGTAAGTCACGTGGCCTCGCTAGAGCCAATAGTAACGCGGCAAGCAAGAACGAAGACAGCTGTCGATATGCGCTCTCTCTCACACTACAGCTTGTCCATAGTAGTACAGGCCCGTACCCATCCATTATTTGTTTGATCACCTGGCAGGTAGAAAGCCCCACCGAAATGATCTGTCTTTTTGGGAATCTAATTTTATAGTTATAAATAACACTCCATTAAAATTTCAAGCTGCCTCAAAAACATTTTTTATAATTTTTTGCAAAAAAATTTTGCACGCGTCTGGTAATGTTACAGCCCCGATTAAATTGTCTGGCTTATTTTTTTTCGTATTTATTAAGTATTACACTGCAACATATATAAATTGCGTATTGCCTCAAATATATTTTTGGGGAAAAAAAATTAATATTTTTAAAAATGTAGGGGTTGATTTAGCCCCGCTACTCACCAGCCAGGTCTGCAATTCCGTGTTGGAATATAATAGGAGAGGTATGTGACAAGTTTTCAGCTTGCCTCAAATACCTGCCCAAAAATTGGTGCCAGCTCTCCTACTATTAGGGTTATCTTAAGGAAAGAAATATACTATAATTGGTTCAACATAATTTATTTTAATATATTTGTATAATAGTTGTGGAATATGATTCAAATTGAAACAATGTCTTGTGAAAAACAAGACATAATTAATTACCTTAGATAGGAATCATAAGGTGTTCAGTAGATTATAATTACATATTACATTCTCTTTATAATTGTATATATATTTATATAAAATATGATTTCTCTATTTTGAAAATGAATTATATGTTATACTAACTGCTAGTGGAGGCCTGCCCTGGTGAAACCAAGAAATATTGCACAAAGCATATACTTTCTGGAATTTCTGAGCAAATTTTGTCAGCTCTGATATTGCCCAGATCTTGTCTTTTGATCCCATGGTGACTAAAAAAATAACCCATTTAGGACAAAGAAATCATATCATGTTTAACTTGCAAATTAATTGCTCTTATATGACTGGTTATTTATATTCCCTATGGACACCTCCATTAAAGGATTGAAATTATAACTTCTCTTTGATGTGTGGGATCTTTTAGATTTGTTTATAATACAAAAATCCTTTGAAATTTTACTTACCCAGTTATCTACTAGAACTACTACAATTTGTTTACATCTTATTAGTTGTCTAAGCCGCTTTGCCTTGCTTGGTGTAGTAGTTTATATTTACGATAATTACAATCATAATATTACTATCGATTTGCCGTCACAGTGTTGAGTCTGTTCAATTACTAATAAAATTACGAATAGATTACACTGTTTTCAAATAGTAAACTTTTTACTTAATTATTTAACACCTACTAATTCCATGTTTTAAATACATACTTATTAGTAATTTATTACTTGTCATCAGTCATCACTCATCAGTTACATTATCACCACAGATTTGAGTACCCTGTAATGCCTATATTATACGTACTCTATGGATTTAAGCTTATTATATACATTTTTTTTTTAATAGTACAGACGACGAATCTTTTTTAATAGAAGAGATGAAAGTGACGATATTCGGAGGACTTTGTGCGAGGGACTTAAATAATAATTTTTATAAATATATTAAATTTAAAGCTTAGTCTTAATAAGGTAACTCAAAACAAAATCACGGCTATATATAATTAGCATACTCTATAACTATGTTAATGTATAAGTAGCCTGTGGACGAAACTTCTTAAAGCACACGACAGACTGTCAAGTATAATTTCGAATGACGGCGCCTCCGGCCTTCTTGAGTCTGATCTAGGGATGTGAAAAAATAATCGATTATTAAAAAAATCGATTAACATCGATTTTTTTCAAAGTAAAAATCGATGTTTTACGCGATTTTTACAAAATTCAAAAATCATTTATTCACGTAGGTAACACAATGTACACTTGTGATTCGTCATTAAAGAAATATATATTTAAAATAATCGATTATTTATAGATTATTTTTATAATTGAAAATCAATCATAGTCGATTTTCCATCTGCCACCTCCCGACATTATGTCTGGTCTTTTATAACCCGGACCTCGAACTATTATGGATACTCGATATACACCGATGTTTAGAATGCGATACATTGAATACGATTCTTTGAAGATGTATTGATATACTCGATGCATTGATGTTTTTTTGTAAAACATCGAAAGGATGATAAAACCAGTAAATTTTACAAAAACTCAAGTTTGAATGGAACACTATAATTTAAAAGTTAAATAAATTTATTCAGCAGCACAAGATTACATACAATTAAAAAGACAACAAAAATACTGCAATGTGCTACTGAAAAGGCATAACTCAGCATTTATCAAATTTCACCTAAAATTTATCAAAACGAGATTAAGTTAATTTCGATTTTGATTATTCTTAAACGTTAATTTCTATTGTTTATTTTTCATTTAAAAAAAACCATGAAAAATAAGATATTTAGGGTGATTATTTTGAAATAAATTCAAAAATTAGGAAAAAATCGATTAATAAAAAAACTATTATTTATTAATCAATTTTTCATGCTAAAAAAATAATCGATAAATAAAAAAATCTATTTTTTTATGCAGAATGTCACATCCCTAGTCTGATCTGACATATTTCATGAAATCACTTGAAAAAAATAGCATTATCGGCGAATTGCACCAACTGTTACTTAAAAATTTCTTATTATTAGTATTTAGTTATCACACGAGTATTAAGAAGAAGAAACTATAGCGAATCGTAGATACGCACTAAAAATGTACATACTCTTTTGTGTACTATTTTCTATAAGATTTTGAGGTATGTAACAGAAAGAAGAAAACAGACGTCACTCGGAACAGACTTTTAAGACGAGCGATATTCATGTTTTTTCCCTTGAGCGTTTCTATGTGAATATAAATTAATTATTACTGTTGTTTGTGAAGAATAAACCAATTAACAAAATGGGTTGTGATTTATAACAAGTTAGAGCATCCCATTAATGGTGACACATTTAATTTGTTTTTAAAATAATTCAGTAAAGACGCCAGGACATCATTCCATAGAGGGACCATACCGTTTGGGAAGAAGTTCTATAAGGCATTGCAATTATGAACTTTATACGGTGTTTACTTGTGCACGACCTCAAAAGATGCTTGTTTTGATTTAAAGTAAATATATTCTCAATGTGTTGCACATTATAATGACCAGGAAGAATTTTGTATGTTTCAATTAGATTTCCTCTTTGTTGTTTGTCATGTGGTGTGTTCTCAAGAAATGTCCTCTCTTTTCTGTTGCCCTCCTGGTACATTTTCACCTAGGGTGAAATCTTTCTTGAAATAGGAGATTCCCAGGCCCTTTCTAAGAGTGGATATATGTAATTTTTATGTGCTTGGTGTGAGTCATCTCAAGCGGTTTCTAATCAAGAATTAGCTCTTTTTACCATATTAATCATGTGAAGTTCCCATTTCAAATAGTTGTTTATAATTATGCCAAGATCTCTGTGTTTAAAGGTGTAAGTTGTTGTTGTCTAAGAGAGTAGATTTTCATGCATTTTTCTTGAGTCCTTAGATGACATTGCAATTGATCCTCTCACTTTCTTGTCTTCAATCATATTTTCAATAGAATTGGAGGGGCGCCTTTTGTAGTGACACTAGGTTTATTGGCCTAACACAAATCTTCTGCTACAGCTACTTTGAAGTTGGTGTCGACATAATAGCCAGGCATTTACTGTGATCATATCTATCATGTGAAAGAATATTCTATGGTCATTTTTTTTTACTTTATTTGAATTCTGTAATAGCCCAGTAGGGCGTCTAAAAGATGTGGATGAACACCACCCATATGTCGATTAAATATATAAATAAATAAAAAGCCTTTTATTTCCAGTATTTAAAGTTTACACTTCTTACAATTTATTTTTAGTGTTAGTTCATGTAGTTTAATCTATATTAATATAATTATAATTAGTATAATTTCTCTTTCCTTTACTTAATTGTATGTGTACCCAAATCCATATAATTATATAAATTTAGGTAACACATTTATTTAATATATTATAATTTATATATATATATATATATACAAAAATACACATATACATATACACACAGAAATTTAGGTACAAAAAAAAAATATACATATATATTCTTTTTAAATATTTAATCTACTGGAACCCCAAGTTGGGTGTAGGCCTCCTCCAGTGACGCCCATTTGTCTCTGTCTTCGGCTACTTTACTCCAATTTTGACCAGCTATCGCTTTAATGTCGTCTTCCCATCGCGTAATAGGTCTACCTTTTGTTCTTTTGCCTAGTGGGCCTTTCCAGAAAGTTACTTTTTTAGTCCATCTATGATCAGTTAGCCGGGCAACATGTCCTGCCCACTTCCATTTCAGTTTTTTTGCGTATAAATATATATGTCGATTATATTTGTATTATATTACAGCTTTCGGACATGGATTGGTAATGTTGTTTTTCGCCATTTTGTTAAAGTGTCTCACCTCAAATGAATTATATGTTATACTAACTGCTGGTGGAGGCCTGGCCCTGTGAAACCAAGAAATGTTGCACAAAGTATATACTTTCTGGAACTTCTGGTGAAATGTGTAAACAATTATTGTGACAAAAATGAGTAATATGTATGGGGCACCCAAATCTTGATATCCATCCTGAATACATGATATCTATCAGTTTCAGCACTAATGTCTTACAGGAAAAGCTTCTGGCCAACCCGTTTTCCTATCTACCATAGTTACGAGGCATGCCTTTTAAGTTTTGTTGTTTGCAGAAAAAAATACAACTAGAACCTTATAGTACTTTTTATTGTTTTTCAAAGTATTCACCACGTAGCTTTATACACTTTTCCATTCGCTCAAACCAGTTATTATAACATTAATTCCACTCTAAAGTGGAGGTGTTCAAAATGGCTGACTTGAAAGCGTCGACTGCTTCTTCACCGGACTGGAACCTTTGACCACGAAGACTTTTCTTAATTTTTTGAAATGTAAAGAAATCGTTAGGGCTTAGGTCAGGACTGTATGGAGGATGGTCAAGAATTTCTACGTTTTCCTGCTTCAAATACTGAATTGTTTGACGAGCGCTGTGTGAGCTTGCGTTGTCGTGGTGCACCACGTGGGTGATGCGTCGCTTTATGTTAGATTTTCGAAGTTTGGCGATGACTTCTGGTAAACAAACTGTGGTATACCACTCTGCGTTAACCATTCTACGATCTTCAAGTGCAATAGTCGCAACATGGCCAGTTTTTCCAACGAACGTGGCCACCATCATCTTTGAAGTGCTTCGAGAACGAACGAGTTTAGTCGGCTTTGGCTCGTCTTGAAAGACCCAGATTGTAGATTGTTGTATGGAATCAGGATCGTAGGCATAGATCCAAGATTCGTCATCACTGATGATGTCGTAGACGTGATTTGACTCTCTTCGGTTGAACCTTTGCAGAGTTTTCTTACACCATCTGACGCGGGCCGCCTTGTGATCGTCGGAAAGCAGATGCGGAATCCAACGGCAAACTAGCTTTCTCACACCAAGCGCTTCATGCAAGATCTTCTGAATGGTTGTCCCTGAGATGCCTAATAGAGCCTCTATCTCTCGATACATAGTCATATGACGATCTTCGAGAATTAATTGTCTCACAGCAATGATTTCTGTGAAGGCGGATTTTGGGCGTCCTTCGCGAGATTTGTCACTAACACTAGTATGTCCACGCTGGAATTCTAAATACCAGCGTTCGACAGTCTACAGACATGGGGCTTCATCACTGAACACAGATATTAGCTCTTCAAAACACTGAAGCCGTGTCAGGCCTCTTCTAAAGTTGTAGAAAATTATTGCACGAACATTTTCCTTAGAAAGATTCATTTTCGTACGTAACTTGACAGATTCAAATCGACGCTGTGACTAAACAATAGCATTAATCCTAATACTTTTAACTGTTTTGAGATTCAAAATGTAAACACATTCGAATATACTACAGGTCCAAATTCAAAGTTGCCGGGAAATATGGAAACGACAGAACTTAAAAGGCATGCCTCGTACAATATATCTGAATCCTTCACAGTTAATTAATGGTCCCACTATATCCATGTGTAAATGATCAAATCTATCGCTGAAAATAAAATGTCCATGTGGAGATACTGTATGACGTTGAATTTTAGATTTCTGACAATTAATACATTCCTTTGTCCATTGAGTCACATCTTGCATCATTGAATTGCATCATCTTTCTAGTTGTGCGCGTGCAGAGACTTCGATTTCAACAGATTTTCCAACTCTGGGTTGTTTCTTTGTGCTTCTGCCAGCTTTTTATAATCGAAATGTGATACATCTATTGCTGATAGTGGCGGATTTACCAGCAGGCTGAGTAGGCTGGAGCCTATGGCGGCAAATTTAGTTCATAAATTTTTTATTTCGGTTTACAAATTAAAAAAAAAATATTATACACACATAATACGAATTTCGAAAATTGGAGAGAAATTAAAATATTTAACAAAAATCGAAATATTCTCATATACAGTGCTAATTAATAAATATTTCAACATCTCTGCATGAAAAACTGGAAACGGCGGTAATGGTTTTTGTATGGGATGTTTTTTTTAGAGAGAATAAACAAAGTGAATGTTCAAATTCAGACTTCTAACATAGATTTGATTACCGTTGCTGATCTTTACGAACCACTTCGTAAGTTTTTCATAGCTGAACGAGAGAATTTCAAGTACTTCGAAGAAAAGGCGATCGAGTTAAGTGTATCGAAAGAATATGGGTCGTTTTCAAATTTGGGGCCAAAAGCGAAATATTTGATTTAATTCATAATAACCTTAATGTTACCGTAATTATCAGTACTGTAAATTAGTTGTCTTGACGACAGACACGTTGTCCTATAACTATATATTCATGAAAACTGTAAAATAAGGATTTATCCTGTAAAAACCAACCCAAATCCATAGATTTATATCGTTAGATAGGCCCCGATACCAAAAACTGTGGCATTGTTTTTGAATGTGTGCGTTAACAAAATGCCGACACATGCACACTAACGAGTAGTTAAAAAATCTTGTTTCTGCCATTGTACTTATCTGTTGTTATTACCATTTCGTGGGAAATTGTATTGCACACACTTTTCCGAAAAAAAATTGCCCTTAGATGCCCTGAAAATACTTTTTTCAGGTTGAAATCGAAAACGTTTGAATGTGTGCGTCAACATGGCGTCCAAAAACAGTGCAATTTGTGTAGAAGGTACAGTCCGTGTACGGTTCCTGGGTCATCAGGGGTTCGAAATAATAGAATAAATTGAACTTACTCTATATTTATCACTCGCGTTATACAATAGAATATGAGCGGAATAATAACTATTATGTTAATTTCTATATAATAAGTGCAATCTAACAAACAGAGAGAGTGCCTACGTCTGGCTATGCTCCCGGGTTGAAACTCCAACGATTTAGTTAATTACGAATGACTGCATAGTAACAGTCGAAGAGAGTGCCTGCGTCGGGCTATACTCTCGGGGCGTGACTCCGACGATGTAGGAAATCGTCATGCTTATAAATGATCAAACTGTACAGCCAGAGCACGTACTTACATAATAAAAACATCACGCTCGTGGATGCTTGAAATGTACGAGCCCTGGCACGTACTTATAAAAACATCACGCTTGTGGATGATTGGAATGTACGATCCCTAGCACGTACTTAAATAGGAAATAATTAAGCTTATAAAACTAAGGAAGCCTGAGCGAGTAAAATGTACAGCCTTGGCTCGTACATACTCCCCCAGGCAAAAGTGCAAGATGTACAGCCTTGGCTCGTACATACTCCCCCAGGCAAAAGTGCAAGATGAATATGTAGTGCTTTACAAGATGATTTCATCATATGCTTAACAGTCTCTAGGTTTATGCTAACACTTTAATCACAGCACTATCACTAACACTAGGACCCATAGCTCATGGGCCTTTGCACTACCTAACCGGTGTCCGGTCCCGGGTGGCTTCCCCTGAGGCCACTGCGAAACCGGCTGCTGATTCTGCCGATGCTGCACCTACTGCTCCGTGACGTCTCCTGATCTTTATATGATTATAATATCCTATCCACTACCTGTCTTGAGCACATTCTGAGAACTATCATGAGCATACAAAATATATTACAGGTTTGGTGAATGCAACCAATATCTAGGTTAAAAATAATTGTTGTAAAATGCAACCGTACCTCGGTAATTTGATATCTTGCATAATATTATTCATTGTAGTTGACGTCTTTCACAGTAGGTCATTCCACTTGCTAACATATGATATTTTGCTGAACTGGCATTCCATTCATTGTTTATGATATTATATTAATTATCGTTTCTCACGTTATAAATGATTTATGTTAATTGATGTATGTATAATTTAATATAAAGTTTCGACAATGTATGTTATACATAAATGGAACTGAACATACGAAACATAGTCTCTGGTTTGTATGCTTAAAGGAATTTTAAGTATTACTTTATATATGGTGCTTTTCTTTCTCTTCCTCTGATTACTCATATTTGACTCATAGGATTGCATAACCGAATAAGTTTGCTGTATGTTATTTTTATGAAATCTTGAATCGGTGAGCCTGCTATATTGCGGAACGATAACGTTTCGCAATCTTCCCCTTTTACGAAAGATATCACCACTCTTTCTGGCCTTTCTTTTTGACCTTCGTGTAAATTCCTTTCTTATCTTAACACCATTTTTTCTTCTTCGAAATTCCTTTTTCACGAATGCTTGTTTCTTATTTTTCTTGCCTTTGTTGATAGGCAATCCATTTAATTTGCGTGTAACCTTTTCTGATCCATGCGAAAATTTGCCATAACTCTTTCTAGTTCTAATGCTTTTGTTTCTTACAACTACGTCGGACCCTTGTGTTAAGTTGTGTTGCAAATAGGGTTCCGTATACAATTGAATCGGTGCTTCTAACAAAGGCTTAGACAATACTAAGCTGCTATTTAAGTTTTTATTCTTCTTATAAGAAATGGACTGAGACAAACTTTCTTTTTCTTCTGTGCTATGTTGCTCCTTGCTGTAGTCAGTTAACGACTGTGCTACGCTTTCTGCCAATTTGGATAATTCTCCGCCTTGATAAGTATCTGCATGTATACTGTGATTAACACTAAGACCTATCGGAGTCCGGTACCGGGTGGGCTCTTTGGAGTCCACTCCGAGACTGGCTGCCACTGCTTCCGCCAATGCCACTATCGATGTTTCCTGCTGCACATCAGTGGTCTTCTGTATTGGCATCATTGCTATGCCTGATGGTATCTGCTGATTGTTACCACTTTCTGCTAAACCTTCCACCATTGCCGAAGACGAAGAGATTTTCTTGTCCGATTTATATTGAAATGATTGCTCTGCTTGCGTAGAATTACAATTTAAATTTGCATTTCCTTGACCTTGTGTATCGAAATGCGTTGACAGCGAATTTTTGCTGATGCTAAAATTTGATGAAGGTTGCTGTTGTTTTGCAATTGAATCTTTCCAGGTTTGATTATTACCTGTTTCCAAGGCATATAAGAAATTTTCTGAATTATATGAATAAAGTACCGGTGAATCCATATGCGTTTCTAAAGAATGTAATTTGAGATATATCTTTCTCTTTTGGCGCCTACATATAGCTTGCTTCTCGTAATATATATTTTCATACTCAGAGTAGGATCCGCCATGATCAACAAGTATGTCGATATGGGTTTTAAAAATTAAATCCCAATGCCACTTTATTTCGTCTAGCGCTCCTTCAAGTTCATCTTTGTCGGATTCGGAGTATACATTTGATAGTTCAAAAATCTTATCAAGCGACCTAAATAAATATGCTTGTTTGCGAAGCAACTCTTCGGTTTTTCTTGAATGCCTGATGGTTTTCAGACCGTCGGTAAACGAAGCTTGGAATAAATTCTCCATTATGCTTAATATAATAATTAACTAAACGCTTTGTAAATATTGCATTATAAATTCTTAAATGCTTATACGTGATAAAATGCTCAATGAATGCTTCAGATCATTCTTAGTAAATTTATGCTCACAAATGAGATAATTCTCAGAAATATAGTGCTCAAAACAAATGGAAAGGACTTACTGTAGATGCCTCCGTATGTTGAAGATTTACGTCCGTTGCCTTCTTCTAGGTTCAAAGGACGCTGATATACTTTTTGACCGCTATGGGTCCTTGAAAATGTTGGGAGCGGACTCACTGTCGCTTGCCTCCCTAATTGACCGCTATGGGTTCTTGAAAATATTGGGAGCGGACTCACTGTCGCTTGCCTCCCTATTTGACCGCTATGGGCTCTTGAAAATATTGGGAGCGGACTCACTGTCGCTTGCCTCCCTAATTGACCGCTATGGGTTCTTGAGAATATTGGGAGCGGACTCACTGTCGCTTGCCTCCCTAATTGACCGCTATGGGTTCTTGAGAATATTGGGAGCGGACTCACTGTCGCTTGCCTCCCTAATTGACCGCTATGGGTTCTTGAGAATATTGGGAGCGGACTCACTGTCGCTTGCCTCCCTATTTGACCGCTATGGGTTCTTGAGAATATTGGGAGCGGACTCACTGTCGCTTGCCTCCCTAATTGACCGCTATGGGTTCTTGAAAATATTGGGAGCGGACTTACTGTCGCTTGCCTCCCTATTTGACCGCTATGGGTTCTTGAGAATATTGGGAGCGGACTCACTGTCGCTTACCTCCCTTTTCGACCGCTATGGATCCTCCTTCTCCTTGCTCTCCTCTTTTCTATTGATGCGGATGATAATTTCTTACTTGCTTGACGACCCAACAAACCAGCAGTGGGATGTTTTTCCACGGCGCCGATCTTCAGGATGACGGAGAAAAACGCGAACGCGATCAACTGTACGCGAAAGACCCGCTATTCCCGGATAGCTCAAAGGACCAAAATGTACGGTTCCTGGGTCATCAGGGGTTCGAAATAATAGAATAAATTGAACTTACTCTATATTTATCACTCGCGTTATACAATAGACTATGAGCGAAATAATAACTATTATGTTAATTGCAATCTAACAAACAGAGAGAGTGCCTACGTCTGGCTATGCTCCCGGGGTGATACTCCAACGATTTAGTTAATTACGAATGACTGCATAGTAACAGTCGAAGAGAGTGCCTGCGTCGGGCTATACTCTCGGGGCGTGACTCCGACGATTGTAGGAAATCGTCATGCTTATAAATGATCAAACTGTACAGCCAGAGCACGTACTTACATAATAAAAACATCACGCTCGTGGATGATTGGAATATACGAGCCCTGGCACGTACTTATAAAAACATCACGGTTGTAGATGATCGGAATGTACGAGCTCTGGCACGTACTTACATAGGGAATAATTAAGCTTATAAAATAAGGAAGCCTGAGCGAGTAAAATGTACAGCCTTGGCTCGTACATACTCCCCCAGGCAAAAGTGCAAAATGTACAGCCTTGGCTCGTACAGTCCGCAAACACATTAATCAGTTTACATAGTAGGTAGACTGTATATTTAAATGTAGAGGCGTGATCAAGTAAAAAACATTATAATTTACTAATAATGGCTATTTATTCACCTTGAAACAAAATCAATTTATGTTTTGCCTTTTTGTTATTTTATTAACATTTTTATGAAGATAATGCAGGCGTACATCAGCGTAGTATTTGATAACGGATTTTATCAATAGAACTTTATGGTTCCAAGTTGCCGGTTGCTCCAGAGAATGGTCATTTAAATTATTAAAAACATTCGATTCAATAAACAATTTCAATATTTTAGTTATTACGTATATAATGATTGCCATTTAGTTTTTTGTGAAGTTTCAAAAGTGATTCAGTTTTGATACATATATCATATAATTAATTAATCTGTGAAAGGTTAATCGTCGATCAGATATTAACGCACTGCAACATGTATGACATTTAATTTTTTTCACAATTTTTTTAACAACCCACCCTGAAATGTATCCGACAATTTGCTTTGACAAATCGCTTATACCATTTTCTTCATTGATATACAAAAAACCCAAGATGCACAGTCTCGAATAAAAGTAACGCTCGAAAGTGTCCCGAAACACTATTTCTGTCTCTTTCTATAAGTTACAAACATATATTATTGCAAAATCAACCTTACGCGAATTGTTTAAAGTTGTTATTACAACGCAGTGTACTTAAAGCAATAAAATTTTACGACCGACCGTGGTCGGTAGGACAAGGTAAGAAGTTGGTAATGTCATTGTAGGTGGGAAGGAGTAGCTTGGTGTAGGTGGAACCGGGAGTGTTGTCATAATAGTTGTGGCATGAAGCGCTCAGTAGTTTTTTATGGTGGAGTTTGATGAAGGACATAGGGGTGAATGAGAAGTCGGGTTGTTTACGCAGAGTGGCAGCGGCTTTGGCGGCGACGTCTGCCAACTCGTTCCCAGGGATGCCAATATGGGCTTTGACCCACGTAAATTTGATATTTATGTTTTGGGTCTTAGCAAGGTGTAGGGAGCGGAATATGCTGACGGCTATTTTATTATGGCTATAAGGATTGGAGAGTTCAAGGAGTGCGGACTTACTGTCAGAGTGAATAGTGATTTGGGAAGGGTGATTTTTACCATTTATGATCCATCCATTATGGATTAAGATCCACTTTGTCGATGGCAATCATTTCGGCTTGGAAGACGGAGCATGTGGAGTGTAATTTAAATTTCTTAGTCAAAGGGTTACCGTTAGGGTCTATGGCGACAAAGGCGGCTCCTACAACATCGTCATGTCGACTGCCGTCGGTGAAAACTTGCCACGAGTCAGGGCCCTGATGGTTTTCGTAGTCCTGTACGGAGTTGAGTTCCGTAAAGGTAATAGGTGACCTGTCGGAAGGGTATAGCAAAGTGGATGGATGTGACGGAGTTTCAAGTGGGATGTCCGAGGGTAGGAGTGTTGTGGTGCCGTTAAGTCTTGAGCTTTCGATTTCTGATACGGCTTTTATTTTGTCGGGGAGTGGGATTAGTCGGGCAAGGGCTATGGATGTGTGGGTACTGTTGGTGCGGAATCCATGGATAATTTTAATTGCAAAAAGACGTTGTAGTGAGAGAAGGGATTTGTTGACGTATTTGTATTTAAGGGCGCTTGACCAGATGCTTGCGGCGTATATTGTGACGATGGGTGTCACGACCTGTTCATAAATGATTCTGATGTTGTCTGTGTGAATACCCCAAGTGGGCCTGGTGAATAGTAGAAGTTTATAGAAAGTGTTTTTGGCTTTGTTTGTGATGTAAGTGACATGTTTGGTGAATTTAAGTTGGTTGTCAATAATAACTCCTAGGTATTTAAACTCGTTGGTGAATTGTAGCTGTGTGTTGTCCATTTGTGCCTTGATCTGAGTGGATTTTTTAGTGAAGCCGGTGATGGTGGTCTTCTCGGGTCCAAATCTTAGTTTGACACTTTTGCCCCACTCGCTGATTTTGTGGAGATTTTGATTGACGCATTCTTCCAGTTTAGGAAGGTTGGGGGAGTGTATGATAAGAAATATGTCATCAGCGTATGCCTGGATGTGGCAGTTGGATGTGAGGTCAAGGTCAAGGAGTTCATCGATGACGAGGTTCCACATTGTCGGTCCGCAGACAGAGCCTTGGATACAACCACGAGTCATCTCCTTACTAATGGTGGAGTCTGAGAAGCTGAAAGCGGCTTTGATGTCGAGCGAGACTGCGACAACATGTTCTCCAACAGCCTTCATCCGACGGACTTTGTCAAGAGCGGTTTGTATGGCTTTAGTTGTAGAGGTTTGTTGTTTGAAACCGAATTGTTTGGGGTTATTAAGGTTATGGGTGTCTAGGAAAAATATGAGACGATCAACTATAAGTCTTTCCAGGAGTGTGCCTAATTAATGTATTAGGCAAACTCCTGGAAAGACTTATAGAGACAACCAATGGGACGGAAAGAGGAGAGGTGGGAGTGATTAGTTTTGTTAGGTTTTGGAATGATTTTTACAATGGCGCGTTTTCATGCGAGAGGAAAATGTTCAGTTAGCAGACACCTGTTGTAGATTTTTGTGATGTATTCGGGAAACTGGGAGATGAAATGGAAACATATATCAGCCGTCAGATGATCGGCGCCTGGTGCTTTTTTATGACTCATGTGTTTAATGGCATTTAGGATTTCGGTGTGGGTGAAAGGAGGTTCGGGTGGGGTGTCTAGGGGAAGGGACATTTGGGATCGGGTAGATCGTTGTGTTTCGGTAGAGTCAGGGGTGTCAGAGAAGTTATTGACCAAGGCACGTGCCGTGTCATCTGTGTTGTTGGTATAGATACCGTCATCGAGTAAAAGTGTTGAAGGAGGTTGGGATAGGGGTTTAGTTTTAATAATTCTGTTAGTGACTGACCAGACGTCTTCTTTAGTTTGTCTATTGCAAAAGTCTTAGAAATGTTCTGTGGAAGCGTTGCAGAAGGCGTCAGAGTATTCTTTCCTGGCGATGTCACGTTCTCTCAGGATGTCATCGAGAGGTAGTTTGCGGCGAACGCTCCGACAGAGTCGATGGTGGATCTGTATTACTTTATGTTTGAGTTGCTGTAGAGGGTCATTCCAAAAGGGAGGTTTGCTAGGAGCTCCGCGACACCTGGGTAGGACCTTATCGCATGCTCCCTGAATCGCCGCGGCGACTTCCTCGACGAGTGTGTCGAGTTGGCGAGGGTCGAGTTGGTCGATGCTGTCGATAGGCGGTAGTTGGTCCTTGATCAGGTGTGTGAATTCATCCATGATGTCCTCCCATCGGATGTGTGATGTGTTGTATCTGAATGAGGAGAGTTTTTTGGTTTGTGTGAGTTTAATGTTGTTGAGTGTAATATTGAATGTGATGGCGTTGTGATCTGAGCTGGGTACAATATTGGGTTGTACAAGCCAGTCGTGAGTGTGAATATAGGGTTATTGCTGATGAGCGTAAGGTCTATGATAGATTCTCGAGGTTTGTTGTGTGTGATGGTGTGGAATGTAGGTGTGTTACCTGTGTTGCATAGTGTAAGGTTGTTGTTAATAATGAGGTCAAGTATCATGTTACCCCGAGGATTATTTGTTCTTGATCCCCATAGTTGGTGCCAGCCCTTGAAATCGCCTCCTATTATGTTTGTTGAGTTTTGGTTTAAAAGTAAAAATTGTTCTAAGGTGTCGAGAGTGCTATAAGTGTCATTGCGTGCTTCTATATATACTGAGATGAGATGAACTTTGTGACCAGTGTGTGCGTTTTTACATTGTACAATGCATAGGTTTGGTGTGGAGTGGCTTGTGAGGCCAAGTGTGGAGCCTAGGTTTTTTCTAATGGCAATGGCCGCGCGTGTTGGGTTAGGTTAGAGGGAAACTGATAAAGAGTGTAGTTATTGTCGTTGAGTTTGGTTCTGTTAGTGTTGCTAGTGTAAGGTTCGGTGATAAAAGCTATGTCGGGTTTATGGTTATTAATATAAATGTTGAGTTCGTGTAGCGCGTTCCTGCTCCGTTCGAGGTTAATTTGTATGGAATAAATTGTGGAGTGTGTGGATGCGTTGTATGAGGTGTTGGGTTGGTGATTTGAATACTTACTGAGATCCATAATCGACTCTCAATCGGGTACGGTCGGCCATAAAACGTTTCCTCGGACAGAGGTCTGATGTTGCGCTGTGAGTAGTAGTGTCTTTTTTGTCAGTTTTATTGTTGTAGCTGCTGCAGTTGTAGCAGCAGAGTTTAGTTTCGTCATTTTTGACGGGACAGTCACGGTATTGGTGGTCGGAAGCGGAGCAGTGGGAGCAGAAGGAGTCGTTGGATTTACAGTGCTTGCGTGTGTGCCCGTATTTAAGGCACTTGAAGCACTGTAGTAGAGGCGTGTATTCCTCTACGTGTACTCGTAGATGGTCAACGTTTAATTTGTGCAGATTGACAATGATGCGCCAGAGCGACGGCTCACAGGTAAATATAGCGTTATATATGACGGCGCATTCCTAGCGTCATGTTAAGAAATACTGCAAATATTGGAACGAGATTTGACAGTTGTCAAGTCTGGCGGAGCGTCGTATCGATGGTCAGCGCGGCCATGTTGAATCGTTTAGAGTTTTTCGAACGTCAACGGCGAGCGCACCACGTCTGCGACGAATCGCTTTTGTTCTAAATAATCTGGTGTCTTTTTGTTACAAAACTAATTGAAAGTGCTTGTTTAAGAGATTTCCTAATGAATAGTAAATAGATTTTTGAGTTTGGTGACCAACATTAAAATTATTAAGACATGGCTGATTCTAATAATGAAGGGCATCCGCCCATATCAGAAGTGGGATCCCATGCGCTACTGACCGTGCAAAAACAACCACCTGACTAAAATAGCGCCTTGAAGTTGTTAAGTAATATGGAAATTTTACTTACTCGGATGTTAGCGACAACGCAACCACCGGTGGCAACTGCTAACGCCCAGTATATTTCAGTGAAATTCGTAGAGTTTAATCCGGTAGACGCAGACGCGGATATAGAAGGTTGGTCTTAATTACAGAGCTTAAAGTACTGACTAAACATTTAGAGGGCGTAGATTTCTCTAGCTCTTAGCAGTGTACTGAAAAGGCGCGCAGATTTCTTGAGCAAGTTAAATTTGTATGAGCTGACATGGGAGAATGTAAAACATAGTTTAATGGCTAGATTTTGTAAACCAAAATTATTTCAAGACTTCTTTGATGAAATATTGCGTTTTCAAATTGGAACAAAAGAAACTGCAGCAGAGTGGCCTGCGCTTATGGAATATGATCGAAACTATACCTAAAACCCGAATGTCAAGATTTTATAACTGGATACGTCATATCGGTCTTATGTCAGAAGGATGATTTGATATGCCGTGAGCTAAACGCATATACTGTCACTATTAAACCTCAGTTGTTTAGAATCTTAAGAGACATTTCCCTAAAGCGAAGATCGGGGGTTACTGAAATCCAAGAGACTGATTTCAAGCGACCTAGAATTGTGGACGCAAGATTTCCTGGTAAATATCATTTTTGTGGAATCCTCGGACACCGGCAAGCGTCTTCGAGAAGATTCTTCTTGGATGACTAAACAGCAAGATCCGTCAACTGCAACACGTGCGGGCCCGAGAAAACTTCTACCGTAACCTGTTATATATGCGGTCAAGTTGGACACATAGCAACAATTTGTAAAGAAAAGGAAAAAGGTGGTGGATCTACTGCAAGGTAATAGGTCAATATCTGCGAACAGTGGCTGTCGAGGGGCACCTTGAGGATGTCATCTGGTGAGTCAGTCTCCTTTCTTTTTGTTTGATAGCGGATCGTCTTGCTCGTTGATAAAAGAGAGCTATTATACTAAGTTCCCAAGTACTGTGCGCAATGATCTTGTGTATCTTGCGGGCATTGGTGGTGATGAAATAAAATCTACGTCACAGATTTCGAGTGAGGTTAATTTTGAAAATTTTATAAAACTCTTGACATTTCATGTAGTACCAGACTCATGTCTTACGGACCCTGTTATAATAGGTAGGGACATTTTAGAAAACGGTGTGAGCGTCAAAATTAATAATGATAATTTGAAGTTAATGTTTGTGAGGCGATTGTTACCCAGCCATACTTTACTCGGATAGATACGGATTTGGCAGCTGATGATAGAGATGCCCTTATTAGACTATTGGACAAATATGCTAGCAGTTTCGTGGATAGTGTTCCCCGTAAACGCGTGAACACAGGAGAGTTAGAAATTGATTGATAGGGGTCTACCCCATAAAAGTGTTTAACGACGCCCATATCGGTAATACCATTATACAGATGCTTACCTCCGAACCAGTTCTGATGATCTTTAACCCGGACTTACCCGTTGAATTGCATTGCGACGCTAGCTCGGAGGGATATGGGGCGATCTTAATACAGAAAAAGAAAGACCTGCCCCATGTTGTAGAATACTTTAGCCGACGAACCTCTGAAGTAGAGTCCCGCTACCACTCATACGAACTGGAAACGCTGGCAGTCGTACGAGCGGTAGAACACTTCCGGCATTATTTATACGGCCGACGTTTCAAGGTTTTCACGGACTGTAACTCATTAAAAGCATCGAAATCTAAAACTGACCTAACCCCACGTGTTCATCGCTGGTGGGCATTTTTACAAGCCTACGATTTCGATATCATATATCGCGAAGGTCGTGGCATGGAACACGCGGATTACCTTTCTAGAAATCCCCTGCCGGACCCCAATAGCTTAATTTCCGAGTCACAAGTCTCTTCAAAACCTACAATTCAGATAGTAAATTTTGTAGAATTACATCAGGGTTGGCTTTCTGTAGAACAGAAACGTGATGCAGAGGTCAAAGACTTGATCAACAAGCACAATAATAACGATTTTCCTGAAACGGTTGGTCAGACATATGACGTTAGGAATGGCATTCTTTATAGGAAGGTTGTAAGAAACAAGATTATATCATGGCTGCCAGTCGTCCCTCGCTCCCTAATATGGACTTTGATTAATCACGTTCATAACGAGTTACAACATCTGGGTGGTGACAAAACACTGGACAAACTGTACGAACAGTACTGGTTCCCTCAGATGTCCAAGTGCGTTAGAAAATTTATTGACTCTTGCATTGTCTGCAAGGCATCAAAAGGTCCCTCAGGTGCTCAGCCTGTGCAGCTACATTCTATTCCAAAAGCTCCGGTACCGTGGCACACGATTCATATAGACTTCACCGGCAAACTAAGTGGAAAAAGTGACCGTAAGGAATATTGTTCAGTAATTATTGATGCGTTCACTAAATACGTATTATTAGAGCACACCTCATCATTAGACGCAGCTAGTGCGGTTCAAGCCGTTAAAAGTGCCGTTTGGAGCACCTAAGCGCATAATAGCTGATCAAGGCAGGTGTTACGTTAGCCAGGATTTCAAGAACTTTTGTTCAGAACATAACATTAAGCTGCATTTTATAGCAACTGGCTCCAGCAAGGCAAACGGGCAAGTCGAGCGTGTGATGCGCACTTTGAAAAGTTTGCTAACGATTATCGAAAACGATCCCAATAAAGCGTGGCGTGACGAGTTAGGTAATGTGCAATTAGCGCTTAATAGTACTAGGTCTACAGTCACCAAATTTACGCCAACTGAACTCATGTTCGGTATCCGTTCTCAATCTCTAGGTATGTCGAGAATTAGGTGTTCAAGTCCAGATTCAGAACAAGAACAGCGAATTGACGTAGAGTCAGCTAGGCAAGATGCGTCTCTTAACATACAAAGGGCAGCCGCATCCGATACTTTACGATTTAACCAGGGTCGAGCTACTATCAAGCCATTTTCTAAAGGCGATAACGTATTCATCAAAAGTTGTGAACGCAACCAAACCAAGTTAGATAGGAAGTTTAGGGGTCCTTATGTAATAATCGCAGTATTAGATAATGACCGTTACGACTTAAAAAACATAACCGGTTCACATCGTACTTTCAAATACGCGCACGAGAACTTGCGTCCAGTACCTCGGGGTCATGACGGGTTAGTTGAAATATCTACTAGTTTGATGACTGAAGAAGAGGCCATGACGGCGCCGAACGATGTTGAACTCGATAATAGTCACCTCGACAGACCGAATGTTTGTGATATATATTGACTGCAGGCTCCGATACTGTCCGCAGGATCAGACACGCTTACAGCGGAGTCTGATACCCTAAGTAACATTTCAGATCGCGAAATCTTTGAGCATGAGGTCCGAATTCACAATCTCTTCATTCAGAGCAAGACAGTCCGTAACTTATAGGTATGTGTAATCTGTAAGCGCTGAAGTTTACTTAACTATGTTGGCACGATTAGTGAGATGAGTCATTGAATAACGTGGTGTGTGTGTGTGTGTGAAGGTGGTCGAAAGGATAATGTCGTCCGGGCCATGCAGCTGATAGCGGCTGGTCGTAGGGACACATTCATCCGGTCCAACCTTAAGTGTTCGTTGGTCGAAAGGATAATGTCGTCCGGGCCACGCAGCTGATAGCGGCTGGTCAAAGGGACACATTCATCCGGTCCAACCGTAAGTGTTCATTGGTCGAAAGGATAATGTCGTCCGGGCCACGCAGCTGATAGCGGCTGGTCGAAGGGACACATTCATCCGGTCCAATCTTAAGTGTTCATTGGTCGAAGGGACAGTGTCGTCCGGTCCATGCACGTGTGGCTGGTCGAAAGGACACACCCGTCCGGTCCAATCTTAAGTGTTAATTGGTCGAAGGGACAGTGTCGTCCGGTCCATGCACGAGTGGCTGGTCGAAAGGACACACTCGTCCGGTCCAAATTGATACTGTGAGTATGTTTGTTAGATAAAGAGTGTAATGTTTGTTAAGTGATTAGAAAAAGGTGCCGTCCGGTCCATGAGTGGTCGAAAGGACACACGCTTTTTTTATTCTGATAGTCATAGTTGTATGACAGTAGCATTACGTCTAGTAGTCATAGCTTGTCAGGTTGGGCGAGCGGGTAGATTTACTGACACCTGTCCGATTGATTGTGTCACTGTTACAGGACTGCAATCTGATGCGCCCGAGGACGGTCGAAAGTCAGTCCGGCCGTGACGGCGCATTCCTAGCGCCATGTTAAGAAATACTGCAAATATTGGAACGAGATTTGACAGTTGTCAAGTCTGGCGGAGCGTCGTATCGATGGTCAGCGCGGCCATGTTGAATCGTTTAGAGTTTTTCGAACGTCAACGGCGAGCGCACCACGTCTGCGACGAATCGCTTTTGTTCTAAATAATCTGGTGTCTTTTTGTTACAAAACTAATTGAAAGTGCTTGTTTAAGAGATTTCCTAATGAATAGTAAATAGATTTTTGAGTTTGGTGACCAACATTAAAATTATTAAGACATGGCTGATTCTAATAATGAAGGGCATCCGCCCATATATAAGTTTTTGTTTTTGTTTTGTTGCTTAAACTTGAAAATAATGTCCTTGTTGGAGTCATTTATAAGTTGTTTGATTGGCTCGTTTTGTGTTATTATAAGATTTTGTAAAAGTTCCGTATCTATTGAGTTGTCCACGCCCTTGAGCATTATCATGGGTTTGAGTTTTTTGCTGATTTCAGCCTGGATGGAGGGGTGTGAAGGGCCGATCTTTTGGATTGTAGCTTCTAAATGTTCTCGTTTATCGAAGACGACTCTAATTTTATTATTGGTGACAGGGTGAACTTCTGCAGGGGTAAAGTTGGTGTCCCGGAAGGAGACCCCTGCTCTCCATGAGGCGATGGTTTCCGCTGTTGTGGCGCCTTCCTTTTTTGAAGAGACGATGATTGAAGGTTTGGAAGTGTGGGCTGGATTTTTGTTGGTGGAGGGGTTGTGCTGCTTGAGCGTAGGTGATTGGGCGGTGGTTAGTGATTATAGAACTTTTAAAGTTGGTAAGTTCGGCCTTAACGGCTTCAATGATTTCAGTTTTTAATGCGTGATTTTCGTTTCTGTCTGATGATCTGACTGCCTTATCTGTAAGTTTTGGTAGGAGCGCCGCTGCCCCTTTTATGATTTCGGAAGCGTTTGATATCAGTCTTTTTTTGGTAGCTGTAACGCTTTTACCTTCGTTAATGGCGGCGCTGATGGTATTTGCCAACTTGAAAAATGTTTGTTGAAGGCTGCTAATGTCTTTTATGTCACTTAGGGAGGGGAGAGGGGGGGGGGGTGTTTGGGGGGAGGAAGTAACCCCAGGCCCCGCTTTATTAGATGCCATCTTAATCTCCTCCCTGACCCTGCAGGGGCCAGGGTTATCACCAAAAGAGTCAATGAACCTTCCAGTAGACCGGATTTTGTGGTCTCGTTAGGTCGGTTACCCTTATGAGTAATTTGGCTTCGACGCACCGTTTGGCCTCTAGAGCGCCGACAAACTAAAGTGATAATGGCGTCGCCAGCCTTTTTCAGGAGAAAATTCAGAAAAATATGTAGAAGTGATCGGAAAATTGTGAAATTTGGCTAATAGGATCTTGTTGAGCAGTGTTGTCTAATGATGATATAAAATTGGTGTGTCAAGGATCTTGTTAAAAAGTTATGGGGTGACAAAAAAATATAAAGTTTACAACTTTCTGCAAATGGCTGTTTTCTCCAGTGTGGTAAGTTTTCTGAAGGTGTCCGATATATTGGATGAAAGCTCTTCGAACGGCCGTTCTGATGGTGTATGGCACGAAGTTCTGACAACTTGACAACAACAAAAAATGTATAAAACCTACTTGAAAAAATCCAGTTGTTTGCACACATGGACACTATGATATGGCACTCACTAAAACGAGGTTATATTGATGTTTTGTATGAACTTTTTCCGAATTTTCCACTGATCACGGCGAGACTGGTATCGTTAGAATCGCGGCACTGGTTAAAATGATGTATAGCACTTAGTAGTATAACACGAAATTCGCGAAAAACCCATTTTTGGGAATTTTATAACGCGGAGCAGACCGTTTTCGATGCTTGCGCGTTGGGGGAAAAAAATGAGAGTTTGAATGGTCCAAATATAGGTAGAAAACTTTTATGAAGACGATATAAATAGTCGCATTGCTCCCGGTAAAAAACAATATAAGAAAAGAAATGGAACAGTGAAGCAAATACGATATCTTTTAGATACCATGAAAAATCTACATAAGAAATTTTTATCAGAAAATACCAACATTAAAATACAGTTATACCACATTTACAAGGCTTAGGCCTTTTTGGGTTTCTTTTCCAGTTGATGATCGCGATACGTGTGCCTGTACATTGCACACCAATTTTAACTTACTGATATCAGCATTAAGTAAAAACAACATTATTGAAGTAAAAGACAGTCAAAATTTGTTAATGCAAATCTGTTGTGATAAATATAATGTGGATTGCCTAAGCCGCAAATGCGATAATTGCAAAGACAAGATGGTAGTATATAAAGAATTCAAAAATGATCGAGAGATACAATACATGGAATGGGAACGAGATACGAAAATAGTAGACACCAAAGAAATAAAAATAATAAAGAAGAAGCCTAAGAAGAGTATATTTCACAGAGAACAATATACAAGAAGTGACAGCATTCTTCAAGTTATGTGCTCAAGATGATTTCGCGAAAACACTGACATATGACAGAGTTTCAGGTTACTATACATGGAACCAGAGTTCTAAAACTTTTCAACGGCGAAAACAAGGTACTGCGGTTGATGGTTTCCCCGGAGTAAAAAAAACGGATGCTCTTGGCAGAGTCTACGTGGTTCATCTCAACAACAGCGAATGCTTTTATCTGAGAATGTTACTGCATATTGTAAAAGGACCGACATCCTTTGCACACCTAAGAACTGTACAAGGTGTTGTTTACAATACTTATCAAGCAGCATGCAAAGCTATGGGGCTCTTGGAAGACGATTCTCACTGGGAAAACACATTATCAGAAGCAGCTGTTTGTAGTTCAGCTACATCATTAAGATATTTATTTGCCGTCATAGTAGTGTTTTGTCAAGTAACTGATTCTGTTAATCTATGGAATAAAATATTTCAAGAAAATATGGCCAGTGATATTCTGATTCGGCGACGGCGAGAGTTAAACTCAGATGATGTACAATATGATCAAAACATATTTGACGAAGCATTATTGGAATTGAACAAAGTAGTGCAATTACTTTCGGGTAAATCGATCAAGGATTTTGGGCTGCCGATGCCAGCTAATACTACTAACTCAGATTTAACTAACAGTGCCGAATACACAAGAGAAACATCATACGATCAAACGAGACTTTTACAAAATCAGAATAAAGTATTCACTGCATTACTATCAACAATTGATAACAATGAAGGGGAATTGTTTTTCCTTGATGCCCCAGGAGGTACAGGAAAAACATTTTTAATCAATCTGCTTTTAAAAAAAGTGAGATCTATCGGAAAAATTGCGTTAGCTGTTGCGTCATCCGGCATTGCAGCTACGCTTTTGGAAGGAGGCCGAACCGCACCCTCCACATTCAAGCTCCCGCTGAAAATCGCCACCGATGATAATAACAGCGTCTGTAGTGTTTCTAAACAGAGCAATACAGGAAAATTGATGCGTGACTGCTCATTAATAGTCTGGGACGAAGCTACCATGTCAAACAAGACGTCTGTGGAAGCACTGGATAGGACAATGCGCGATTTGCGCAACAAAAATTCACCTATGGGTGGATGTACAATTCTGTTCTCAGGAGATTTCCGTCAAATCCTACCAGTTGTGACTCGAGGAACATGTGCTGACGAAATAAATGCTTGCCTAAAAAGATCAAACCTTTGGCCACATGTCAATAAATTAGAGCTTAAAACTAATATGAGGGTTTCGTCATCTTCACGTGAGAACAGGCTATTTCCAGAGATGCTGCTAAAAGTTGGCAATGGAGAGTTAACACAAAGTGAGGGAAGGATTGACCTAGAAAACCTTTGCGTTTTGATAGACAACATCCAAGAGTTAGTCATCAATGTCTATCCTGACATTGATAACAAAAGTTACAAGACAATATCTTGGTTTAAAGAAAGAGCGATTCTGTCACCAACTAACGAACAAGTAGATAAAGTAAATAACTTGATTCTTTCAAAGATTGACGCGCCGACGAAAATATACTACTCGGTCGATACTGTTCTCGATTTGGAAGAAGCTGTTCATTTTCCTACAGAATTTCTAAATTCTTTGAACCCGTCTGGACTCCCTCCTCACAAAATGGTGTTGAAAGTAGGTTGTCCTGTTATTTTATTAAGAAACCTGAATCCACCTAAACTTTGCAATGGCACGCGTTTGCTGGTAAAGTCATTGAAAACTTTCATAATATAGTGCACAATACTCACAGGATGTGGTACCGGAGAAGATGTATTGATTCCCCGAATCCCTCTGATACCATCGGATTTACCCTTCCAATTTAAACGTTTACAGTTTCCGGTAAAGACATCTTTTGCAATGACCATTAATAAATCGCAGGGTCAAACCTTCAACGTTGCAGGCTTAGATTTGAGCGTTGACTGTTTTTCACATGGACAACTGTATGTCAATGGACAACTGTATGAAAAACTGATAATGAGCGTCAATAATAGCCATAAGTACCATGCTGTGGTGTCTTTTATAATTGTAAAATTCCGATCCACATCCTTTAGGTGGAGTAATAGCAATATGTTTACCATCTATTGCGCCAAGTAGATGTGGAAAGTTCCATCTTTCTTCAAATAATGCACTAATTGCTTTCCATTCACTGCAACTTTGTGGAAACTGAAACAAAGAAAATGTTACAGATTAACGTGATGGAATCATCGGGTGCAACATTATTGTCTGAAAATGAAGCAGCGCATTCAGAGTTAGATGTTACTGAAAATCTTTCTGCTCAGAGTCCTGCGGCTTTCACCTCAATTACTGCTTCAACTTCGTCTGCTCATGGTTCGGCATCTAAACGGCAAACAAAGCGGAAAAATAATGAAGATCTAACAAAAGACGTTTTGCAATCCGTTCAGGACGACTTTAAACGGCCGACATATCAAGAGGATCGCTACGACATTATCGGAAAAATGGTAGCTTTGAAACTTCGAGAATTTAAAAATAAACGGCAACAGTTGTTGGCTGAAAAAATAATAAATGAAAATTTATTCGAAGCTGAGATGGGAAATTGTTATTACAGTCCACTCATCGTTTTACACTATTATTATTTCAATATTAACATGTTAGGCTTATGCACGCTGGACCGCAGCTACTGTTAGCATCAGTTAGAGAAGTCTACTGGCCAATCGATGGTCGCACGATCACCCATGAGAGGAGCATTTATCCGACCTGTTATACGTGTGCATAAATCAAATCTACATACAGAAGGTGTGATTTATGCACACGTATAACAGGTCGGATAAATGCTCCTCTCATGGGTGATCTACGTAAAAATCGTCTTATTCCTTGCGGACATCCATTTGAGAGTGTAGGAGTAGACTATGCGGGTCCTATCGCATCCGTTAGTCGTCAAGGTCGTGGTTGTCGTATCGTCAAGGTTTATATCGTCGTTTTTGTTTGTTTTACCACTAAAACTTTGCACTTGGAATTGGTGGGTGATTTATCAAGTAATAATTTTATTTCTACACTTCGACGGTTTATTGCTCGCCGCGGTAAGCCACAACACATTTACTCTGATAATGGTACGACGTTTGTAGGAGCTTACAACGAAATAGCCAGTTTTCTCAAGCAAAATTCTGACTCACTTGCTAATGATCTAATAAATGAAGGAATTAATTTCCACTTTATACCTGCGTATTCGCCACATTTCGGAGGAATATGGGAGTCGGCAGTTAAATCTACAAAATATAATTTAGTTAGAATATTAAGGTAATAGTAAATTGACGTTCGAACAACAACTCGTATACAACTTTAACTCAAATAGAGGCTATATTAAACTCTCGGCCACTTACCCCCCAATCATCAACACCAGAAGATTTGACCCCACTGACTCCAGGGCATTTTTTAATTGGTCGACCTCACGGCAATTCCAACTTCTGATTTACGGCAAGAAAAGGAATATCTCAATTAAATCGATTTAGAAGAACAGAACAACTTCGTCAGCACTTTTAGGAGCGATGGAGTAAAGAATATATTTCAGAATTACAAAAACGCACGAAATGGTTGACATCAAAGCAATCCTTGGCTCTTAACACGATGGTAGTGATAAAGGAGGATAATCAGCCTCCTCTCAAATGGAAGCTGGGCCGCATTGTAGCGCTACACCCTGGTCCAGATGGAGTTGTTCGAGTCACCGACTTCCTAACTTCGAATGGAGTGATCCGGAGATCCTTTTCCCGTATTTGCCCTTTACCAGTTGAACAAGATGGTTGACAGCAGAGCTCTCAACGCGTGGGGGCATGTTACAAATATAAAAGCGGTAATGGCATTGTACTCGTATAATGCACTTGTTAGGAGCCACTTGGAATGTAACTCTATGATTTGGGCCCCACAAGAAAAAAATATTCTCTAATGGTGGAGCGTATTCAAAATAAATTTATGAAAAAGGTGAAAAAGATCTTGTTATCAAATATATAAAAGGATTGCCCACAATCATTGTAAACAAAACAAACCAAAAAAACCTATAAACGTCTCGATACAAAAGGCAAAATATACGAGTAGATTATGTCATCAAATTGTACAAAAATACGAAGACATTCCAGTGCACCCATCCTCACTAAGATTCTTTTATGCGAACTTACGTAGTATCCGGAAATCCGGCAAATTCGACGAAATAAAGTGCATAATAAAATCGATTCCGGCAACTATCCACGTAATTGTATTTACTGAGACATGGATTAGATCGGAGAGTGACGCTAAATTGTACCAATTGCCAGGTTACAAACATATTTATAACTATAGATCGACGCGTAAAGGCGGTGGCGCTTCGATTTACGTACACGATAGCATACAATACGATTTGACGGAAGAATTATACGAAGATGAAAACCATTATTTATGGATACACATAGATAAACTATCTTTAAACATCGGCGCGATATATAAACCTGGAGCAACTAATGTAGACAACTTTTTAGAGATCTATTCCTCACAATTAGAGCGAAGAAATCGAACCATCGTCTTCGGAGATATTAATCTCGACCTACTTAAAATGGACAACGATGCGACTCACTACATAAATGAAGTTAAAGAAAATGGATACGAAATATTGAATAAAATAGATAGTTTATACGGCACTCGCCAAACCAGTTCGACAAATACTATACTGGATCATATAAGCACAAACATAAGTAATCACACATTTAGTATATCATTAATCGAATCGAGTATGTCCGATCATAAACATATGTTCCTGGAAATAGGCAGACTGGCACCACAAATGAATAAAAAATACAATATAAAGCTCCGGATTAGGACAAATTATATAATAGTGCCGTTATAGCTAACTACACAAATGACCACAATGACTATTACTACTTAGAGAAATTTATTTTGGAACAGATCAATGCGAATAAACAAGAAAAAACAAAAGTTCTGAACTGAACAAGCCTCAGGAAGACTGGATAAACAGAGACATCATAAATTCAATAAATTTACGTAACAGTTTGTGGCAACAAACTAAACATCACCCGGACGACATTAACCTACGCAAAAAATTCTATGAAGAACGAAACAGAGTGAAAGCCCTTATCAATAAACATAAGAAAAAATATTATTACAACTTATTTCATAACAACTTCAATCAACCTAAAAAATGTGGGAGATTATTAATAGCTTAGCATTGAACAGAGTAAAGGACAAAAGTGCTCCTCCAAAATTAATGTCGAACTCGGGCCCCATCACCGAAGGTAACCTGATATGTGATTTATTTAATTCATTCTTTTCATCAATAGGCGCGAACTTGGCTAACAAAATACCTAACAAGTATCACGTAAACACTGGTAATATTCTGATGTACGAACCTAGCTATTAACAGAGGCAGTAACAAACTCAACTCCACCATCGTCGGTGGTCCGCAACATCCGATTTACATCGCCGAGCATCTGACGGCACAGGCACGCCGCCTATACTATCTAGCTCGAGAATACGCCAAGACGGAAAAATATAAGTATTGCTGGACTTCCGGAGGCCGAGTGCTGCTGAGGCAGGCAGACCACACCAAACTCATTGTTGTTACTAATGAAAGTCAGCTGGTTGGCCCCCAGCCAAAAAACTAGATCCTTGCGACGTATTTCCGTCTTTGTTTATGATTAGATTTAGTTTTTTAATTACTATGATATTAGTACTAGGTAAAATCATTGTTTGTAACTGTGCTATAGTGCCGACGCGCCTTTACATATGTATTATATTATATTTTATATTTCCTCATATAATATACCTATATAATTTAGCATTTCTGATAGTATTTGGTTCCTTAGGCTCAATTTTCAAATATTATTCTAGAGTTGTTACTCACGTAATTAATTTCATACCTCTTTATTCACACACAAATATTGTAGACACTTTTCTCTTATACATAATCTATGACTATCTCACTGATATATACTATTTAAATTGTACTCTAATTCCAATGCGTGCATATATCCTTAAGTTTAGTAAACCTGTGCTTGCACTCATTGACCTTACACTGCTATTCCCATTTAATAACTGTATTGTGCTAGCAAATTGGTTACTTTTAGTTACTCAAGGCTTCAAAATTCGATCGTAATAATAGACAATTATTAAACAACATCGATAATGTATCGGTTGCTTCAAGCCATTGCTGTGATCCACATGAAGTCCGAAACTATTTACCTAAACATAATAAAGTCCTAAATATTATAACGCAAAATATTCGGAGCTTATCGGCAAATTTCGCGAACTTTGAAATTTTACTTACAAATTTTCATACTATCCCGGATATTATCATTCTCACTGAATGTTTTCTAGAAAGCAACCCGGTAATACCAACCATAAAAGGTTTCTCCAGCATCTCTTCCTGTAACCCAGTTAATAAAAATGACGGAGTCCTGGTTTACTATAAAAATTGTATTACAGGCATCTCAATTGAAGAACCCTCTGTAGCAGAAGCCAGCGTTCTCTTAATTAAACTTAATATTGATACTGCAATTTTAGGTATTTATCGACCAAGTGCTTTCAAAAATAAAACGATCTTTATTAACTCTCTAAATACCTTGCTAGAATCTCTTAAAAGTTTCAAAAATATAATAATCTTAGGTGACATAAATATTGATATTACTCCAGAGAATCTTAACCAAGAAGCTGAAGATTATCTTAACATGTTGGTTTACCATGGGCTTCTCCCAACTCATACCTTCCCTACTCGTTTTCCTTCTTCTACGTGTCTTGATCACGGTATTCTTAAATCACCTCTTACTGCTCTTACTCTTGTCATCAATTCTTCAATCACTGATCATAGTTCAGTAGTAATGTCCTTAGATATAAAGAAACGCTACTCTGCTCCTACTCGATCTATCAAAAAAGTGGATCATGATAGCCTCTCACAGTCTCTCCTGAATACAGATTTTTCATCTGTTCTCAATAACACTGACTGTGAAGAAGCAACCAACAATTTGATAGAAATTCTTCAATCAGTTATCTCTATGCACACCTCCGTAATGACTCGCTCTCACCGCACTAAAATCATCAAGCCATGGATGACCCCAGGCTTACTTAAATGTATACGTAATAGAGATAGAATGCATTACAAACTAAAAAAGCAACCTGAAAATGATATTCTGCGTAAAACATACTACAGATACCGGAACTTCTGTAATAGTCTACTGAAGAAATTAAAAAAGAATTATGAAAAAGGTCTACTACTAAATGCAGGAACTAACACCAAAAAACTTTGGACAGCTATAAAAGACGTTAGTAATCTTAATAAAAAACATGATAGACCAAGTGACCTCCTAAAATGTAGAGCGAATCCAAAAGACTCAACAAACCATGTTAACTCTCACTTTGTGGGTATCGGAAAATCGCTTGCCTTAAATATACAATCCAATCATCAACACGACTCTCCACCTCCATTACGGCCAAATCCTCCTTTTCCTCTCCAATCATTCGTCATGCTCGACACTTCTATTAAAGAAGTCGAAATCACTATAAATTCCTTGAAAGAAAGCTGTGCTGCAGGTTGGGACAACATCACGTCTGCCATACTTAAACGCAACCTTAAAATATTAGCTACACCAATCGCCCATGTATGTAACTTAAGTATGCGGACGGGAATCTTCCCATCCGCTTTTAAAAAGGCAATAGTGCATCCCATTTTCAAATCCGGCAACCGTGGCAGTGTCGACAACTATCGCCCCATCTCTATTCTGTCAGCACTGTCCAAGATCCTTGAACGCCTAATAAACAAACGTCTCGTTAGTTATCTGGAAGATAAACAATTACTTTCTCCGAACCAATTCGGTTTCAGAGCTAAAAGATCTTCATCGGATGCCATCCATGAATTAACCGATCACATAGTTAGGAACTTGGACAGCCATAGGAAGTGTCTGGGCATATTCTTAGACCTCGCGAAGGCATTCGACACTGTCTCGGCCCAAATCCTTCTACAGAAACTGGAAGCGCTTGGAGTGAGAGGAGTTCAACTTTCCTTATTTAAAAGTTACCTCAGCGGTCGGAGTCAATGTGTAGTGGTAGATGGCCATGTCAGCTCTTACCTTCCAGTGGAATTCGGAGTCCCCCAGGGCAGCATTCTTGGTCCTACGCTGTTCCTAGTGTACATGAATGATCTGTGTTCCCTGAAAATACCTAATTGCAAATTGGTCTCTTACGCCGACGATACTGCTCTTGTTTTCTCTGCAAAAAGCTGGAGGGAAGCTTTCTCTTATGCACAGACCGGATTTGATATCGTTTCGTGTTGGCTGCGCCAAAATTTATTAACTCTTAATATAGAGAAAACTTGCTATCTTACCTTCTCCATATATACTCCTCCCATAGCCTTAATCCCGTATTCCTTAACTGCCCATACACATTCTTCTGTTCCTTCTGTTCCATGCTCTTGCGCTACATTGAAGAGAGGTTGTACGGTTAAGTATCTTGGCATCACACTAGATAGTCGACTCACGTTTCAGGCCCATCTTATGAATATGTGTGGTAGAGTCCGCAAACTCATGTTTATCTTTAAGAAAATTCGTCATGTTGCCGAGCCTCATATAGTCAGAATGATGTATTTAGCATTATGTCAATCTGTTTTATTATATGCTATCACCACTTGGGGTGGTGCAGCCAAAACCCATCTGCTGTCCCTGGAACGTGCCCAGAGGGCTCTTCTAAAAGTTTGCTTATTCAAACCCATTCTTTTCCCTACTTTCACCCTCTATCAGGAAGCTCAGATACTTACAGTACGTCAACTGTTCATCCTAAACACAGCCCTCAAACAGCATCACGAACATAAACCTAGTCCTTCTTCCTCTCGATCTGCTCGCCGCCCACCCCCTGTTCACCTTCCTTCTCTCTACACTGCCTTTTCCCACCGCTTCTACTGTTACCTCGGCCCTTTTATTTACAACAAACTAAATCGCAAGCTGAATATTCACTTACTCTTATCCTTCAGTTGTAAAAAGAAGGTCACTGCCTACATACAAGGTCTCAACTATGATGAGACTGAAAACTTAATCCAACCAATGGTCTAACTTACAATTTATAGCTTATTTTTGATTTACTATTTATTTTTATACTTATTTATGTACTGTTATCTATTTATCTAAGTACTAATATATATATATTTATCTAAGTACTAATATATATATATATATAATAATATATATAATAATTAGCACGGATGTTATATCGGCGCGATTGCACACCTACATATTTTAATTAGGTACCTCTTTTCTCCATGTTACATCTGTAAAATGTCCTTATTAATAATTTACTCTTGTTACTGGTTACTTTTTACACCATGTGGGGAGAGGCTGGTGGTCTGAGATACAAGCCCTGCTTAGTTCAGTCACCAGTCTCTCACAATCTTATAATGTTTCCTTGCGACAGTATATCTGTTTCTTAATATTTAGTTAATATCAATGTAAGATTGTGGAGAAAAATAAAGATTTTTTTTTTTTACACACGGCATAACGTTAGATAAGCTCTCGCCGTGTGATACGCGCGAAATCTCAAAAATTATCGACGATCTCGACAGCAACACCAGCACCGGTTTGGATGGTATTAGCACCAAATCTATAAAATGCCTAAAAAGTGTTATTGTTGAGAGGTTAACTAATTGTATAAATGTTTGTTTACAGAAAGGTATCTTCCCCGACACACTGAAGGTTGCTAAGATCAGTCCTATACACAAATCAGGATGTACCTAGAACTGATCCTAGCAATAATAGGCCTGTGTCGGTCCTATCTGTTTTATCAAAAATTTTTGAACGAGTTTTATATACCCGCCTGAACAATTATCTAAGCGAAAAACATTTTTTGATCGAACAACAATATGGCTTTCGTGCTAAATCATGTACTCTTACGGCAGCGACTGATTTAATCACAAAAATCAAAACAAATATTGACCAAAAAAATATTGCACTAGGTATTTTTATTGATCTGAAAAAAGTGTTTGACACTGTGATCAAAAGTGTCATCAAAAGCTTTTACAAAAATTAAACAATGCTGGTGTCACAGGCACAGCATTGGATATGTTTACATCCTATTTACTAAATAGGATGTTGTAAATGTGAGTGTTGTGTGTATCAGGTTGTAAAACTAGGAAATTTCAAGTCTTCAATCCAAAACGTGCCATATGGTTGCCCTCAAGGTTCCATAATAAGTCCCTTGCTATTTTTAATTTACATTAATAACATTAACAAAATAGGGCTCACAGGTCATTTAACATTATACGCAGACGATACTTGCCTAATTTATTTCGGCGAATCGATTAGTGATTTAATAAATAATGCTCAGAAGGACTTACAGCTACTCAGTGAATGGTTAAAATATAACTTATTAACTATTAACACATCTAAAACATCTCATATGATTTTCGCCGCAAAAAATTATCAGATTTCAGACTACCCAACACTAATAATAAATAATGATGCAATAAAACGCTCAACTCAAGAAAAGTATCTCGGACTAATATTAGATGACCAGCTCTCCTGGAAGTCGCATATCGATCATGTCAAAACAAAACTAATGTCATTATTAGTTGCACTACGTAAAGTTGCACACTGCATCCCAAAAAAAATACGGACTATTATATACAACTCTTTAGTAAAATCAAATCTTGAATATTTAATTGAAATATGGGGATCAGCCGCGAAAACTAATCTAAATAAATTACAAAGGACCCAAAACAAAATTATAAAAGTTTTATTCCATTATAATCACCTAACTCCAACTAAAATAATATATGAAAAAACAAAAATACTAAATATTAGACAACTATATATATACTACACATGCATCCTAGTAAAGAAAATTATAACAAATTCCATCCAATCGAATATAAAATAACATAAAAAAACAATTACACACCACTTCAGGAAAAAAATAAACTTCAACTTATAACACCGCGGACTAATTACGGAAAAACAACGATATTATTTGAAGGAGCAGAGTTGTTCAACAATTTACCAGAGGAATTAAAACAGTGCGATAATATGAATGTCTTCAAAAAAATCTAAAAGATTATTTGTAATCAGTGTAATGTTTCCAACGCTCTAGAGGCTACTAATATTATATAATTTAGAAATAAGTACTATAATATCTCATTGTAAGCGAACTAGTATTAAGTTCTTATGAGAAATAAAGTTCTTTAAACCTATATATTGTCTTCTTTTAAAGATGACAACAAAATGAAATGGTAAAAATCACATAAATATAAGTACACTATTAGCTAGATGCTTTCAGCTATCAGATTTGTTTCCTGTCTTAACAGTAATTAATTAAAAAATGGTTACTAGACCTAGTTACATATTAATTGAATTGAATCACTAATAATACTTGTTGCAAATGACAAATTAGAGTTATTTTGCTGATTTATTACTCTATTGTAAAATTTACCAAATGTATTTGAGCTTCCGCTCCACCCAGCTGTCTTCCGAATGAGATCTACATTAACATCTAACTTATATGCCTTACGCCTTTAGTACACCTACGCAATCGCATGCGGCATGAAGAAGTTGTGGACGCCTACAAAACGGCCATTTTGGAGACCCCAACTTCCGAATGGAATGTGTTCACGCCATCCAGTTACCTTATCTCTGGTCACATTGTCTATTGGCACCCATTCCCTAAACACCACTCTTTCTCTTTTGCGGTATTAAAGTGTAGAAGGAGGGGACCGTGTTCTACATACTCCCGCGCCGCAGAGAAGATTCACCCGCCTCCGCGAGCTCACGCGTGTGCTTTCGCTTCTTCTTTTGTGCATATAGTTTTATTTGTGTTCTTCTCTCACGCGGACGGGTGAAGAGACGGAGGACTTTAGGTGAGTGAGGTGTTTCCATTATTTTTACGCCGCATTCCACTTGCCCCTCGGCCTACTTTTCTTTGTCTTCGCCGCTACATTATTTTTGGTCCTTCGAGCCGGATATATTATTTTAGTTTATTTCAATTCGCGATATATATATATATCTTAGTTAATATGGAGACTCGTAAAGCAACATTAGAGAAACAAGGTGCTAACAGTTCTCTTGAAATTGAACGAGCCGTGTTAATAGCAAAACGCGACAATCTATTTTCACGATTACAAGATTTATATGATAGGTATAAGAAAACATCGGATGAAAGAGACATAAATTATTTTTTATCGGGAATGATTTCGATTGACAACATTCGGGATAAATTTTCAGAAACTGTAAATAAAATAAATATAATCGAATTAACAATTAATCCCCTATACACTGTTAATTTTGAATGCATGAATGCATTTGAAGATATGTACTGTCATTCTAAGTACATGTTTGAAAAATTCAATGAATTAGTGGCAGGTAGCAATGGTTTGTCCGATTCAAATAACCAACGTAGATCGTTTCGTTTACCGAAGTTAGACTTGACGTCAATTCCATGCAGACTTACATTTATTTAACATATGCGATAAACTTAAACAGTTAAAACATCCTTTATTGTTTTTGATAAAAGTATATTTATCCTCGATAGACAATTCTTTAAATGAATTACATTACAATTACAGTCGTCTGTTGAAGTATCATGGCGGTGTGACTGCTGTGCATCGATGCAGAACAATTTAATTAAAAGTGGTGGTTTTCATCTAAAGTAAGTCTAAAATCAATGTACGGTTTCTTCCTATGTGTTATTTTTTTCTCAATAGTTGTTTAATCTACAGTTTAAGTGAACATTTACTGTCATTTTGAATATATTTCGTTGGACGCATGGTAAATTTTTAGGTTATGTTTTGAGTGATGTATGAAAACACTGCATTTGAGGTGAAACGATCCCCCGCATAGAGTCCAAAATGATCCCATCATTTTACCCATATTCAAATTTTCATTGCTTATTTTTTACAGGCCATGCCGCGCAACTACATTAGAAAAATTACTCGACAAAACTGGAGTGAGACTTCGATGCAATTGGCACTAGATGCTGTAAAAGATGGAATGGCTTTCAAAACAGCTAGTAGACAGTTTTCAGTGCCACTAATGGCGTTGAAACGAAGAACCAAAGGAAAAAATAAGCTTGCTGTGGGTGCGGTTAAGGTTCTGGGTAGTAAACAAACTGTTTTTACCACCGAACAAGAAGCAGAACTTGTCAAACATATAAAAGACATGGAGATAAGAATGTATGGACTGACAAAAACAGAAATTCTTTCTCTAGCTTATCAATTAGCTGAGAAAAACAAGATAAAACATCCATTTTCATCCAAAAGGGAAAAAGCTGGTATTGAGTGGCTAAAAGGATTCCGAAAACGGCATCCAGATATAACTCTTCGTGCTCCGGAATCAACATCAGCCGCTCGAGCACGTGCGTTCAACAAACCTGTTGTTGATAAATTTTTTTCGATTTTGAAAGACACACAAGCGAAACATTCTTTTCCACCGTATAGAATATTTAATGTCGATGAAACCAGTTTATGCACTGTCCCGACCAAAAATACAAAGGTGTTTGCTCAAACTGGTCGTAAACAAGTGGCTAGAGTCACTTCAGCTGAAAGAGCAAGCCGCAAACTACTGCTGTTGTGGTGACCACCACAACAGCAGTAGTTTGCGGCTCTGCTACTGGAAACTTTATACCACCGATGTTTATATTTCGCAGAGTGCGAATGAAGATGGAGTTGATGGATGGTGCACCTCCCGGTTCCGCTTATGCATGTAATACGACTGGCTGGATGAAATTGGGTGTCTTTGAGCAATGGTTTGATCATTTTTTAACTCACGTGAAGCCTTCAAAAGACGATCCAGCAATGTTGATTTTGGATGGCCACCTCTCGCATACAAAAAATTTGAATGTGGTGCTAAAGGCGCGAGAAAAACATGTGCTTATTATGTGCCTGCCACCGCATTGCACCCATAAACTCCAGCCATTGGACGTTGCGGTCATGTATCCTCTGAGCATTTATTATAACCAAGCACTAGAAAAATGGATGAACAATAATCCTGGAAGAGTAGTGACTGTTTTCCAAGTAGCAAAAATTTTTGGAGAGGCTTACCTAAAGGCAGCAACACCATCAAACATTATTAGCGGATTTTTAAAATGCGGAATACAACCGATAAACCAAGATGTTTTCAGCGATGTGGACTACGTAGCTGCAGAGACGACTGAAGTGGAAGCGGATACAGATATTGCCGATTCGGATGACTCGTCTCATTCGGTTTCTGTCTTACCATTGTCTACATCCACTGAAGCTATGCAAACTAGTGATGTTTCACAAGTGTTGATTCCAATGGAAACGGATGAGGCTTATGCTATACCTAGAAATGAGCCAGCAACGCCATGCCCTACAAACGAATCTTCTCCTAGGCAGACTGAAGATTCTTCTGCTGTGCTTTCCGTCATGCCACCATTACCATGCCCTCCAGTGGAATCAAATACAACAGTACAATCTTCATTGTGCGAATCTCCTCCTAGGCAGACTGAAAATTCTACTGCTTCGCTTCCTGTCAAGCCACCAGCACCGTGCCCTCTAAAGGAGTCAAGACCTACAGTACAAGCTTCATCGTACGAATCTCCTTCTAGACAGACTGAAGATTCTACTGCTTTGCTTCCCATCATGCCACCATTAACGTGCTCTCCAAAGGAGTCGAACGCTACAGGACAACTTTCATCGTGTGAATCTTCGATTTCCGCCATGACACCATTACCAGTTGCTTCTGTCGATTTGCCTTCGACATCATTTGGATGTTTCGCAACCCGTGACATTCTACCGTTTCCAAAGATAGAAGGAAAAAGGAGTAAAATTATTAGAAAAAAAGTTGACACGTCGATACTTACTAGTACACCCTACAAAACCTATTTAGAAGAGGAAATGGAAAAAAAAAGAGTAATGGAAGAAAAACAAAAAGCCCGTAAGGAAAAAAAAGCCAATAAAGCCAATAAAGCGAAGAAATCCAAAGAAAAAACAAGTAAAAAGGGAAAAAATGCAGGACAGACAAGAAAAAATAAAAAACAAGTTACTGATAATGGAAAGAAAAAAAAACAAAAAGTTGTAAGGAAAAAAAAAGAAAAAAGGCATGAGTCAGAATCTTCCGGAGATGAAGATGATACAGAGTGTATGTTCTGTACACAGCCGTATTCGAATGATGTCATGGGAGAAGGATGGGTACGTTGCGTCAGCTGTTTGAACTGGGGACATGAAGAATGTGCAGGAATAGACAGTGACGATTTTGACGACTTTACATGTGATATTTGCGTAACCGTTAAGTATGATATGGCAAAAAAGCAATTAGAGTTTTGAACTAACACTTTTCATAATTTTATTAAAAATTTCAGCTACGAGAAGTACCAAATATGATGTGATTACTAGATGTGATTCATAAAGCATTTATATTTAATAAGAATAACTTTAGAAGATGGTTAATTTGTTATAATTAATACTTAAGACTGTAACATTAGAACATACTTGTAACATTTTGATCTCAAACTTAAAATTGAAGACTTAGGCTCCTAATCATTATAAGCAGATGTCTTTTTTTAATATATAATTACAATAAAATTACGGAAATCTTTTAATTGGTGCCTAAATTCCCGGGGGATCATTTTGTACTGCCCCAGGGATAAAATGATCCCGGGGGATCATTTTGTCCTTACCCCTGGGATCATTTTAGACACCTATGTGTTCAAAATGATCCTTTAGTAAGCTTTCAAGAAATATGTAATAATTCCAAAAAGACATATATTTCTACAAAAACAAGTAAGCCAATATTAACAATCCAAATTTAATATTTTCGCTTATATTTGCATTTTCCCTTAGAGGGATCATTTTGTACATGTTTCCCCTAGTTTTATTTGTGGTCTTCTCTCACGCGGACGGGTGAAGAGACGGAGGACTTTAGGTGAGTGGTGTTTCCATTATTTTTACGCCGCATTCCACTTGCCCCTCGGCCTACTTTTCTTTGTCTTCGCAGCTACAGAATGGTTGCTTCAATGATTGGTTCTATCGTATGAAAAATGTGTCAAATTTCGCGGAGAATACTTCGAAAAGCAATAAATACGTTTTTAAATAGTAATGTTGTGTCACTTCCTTGATTCCCGAAATTTTCAGTGCCGCCCTCGTATTAAATTAAAAGCACTCACTGTTGTCTAAGGGCCGATTTACATTATCTTAGTGTGTAGCAGAGTGCTTTAGGATAGTAGTTTAGTCGAAACATGAAAACGCTACTTGCTTTAGTTCGGTTCTACTTGACTTTCAAGTTGAATCAAAAAAGAATCGCTTTTTATTTTTGTTTCAAGTGATACCCCTCCCGCGCCCGCGCAACGGCCGAGATCTTCCCTCGTTGAGTGTAAACACGTAAGTTAGTAAAATCTTTAGGAGAGTGAGTGCACAAGTGCCGTGAAACGCGTGCGTGTTTTTTGATTTTTAAAGATGGCTAAATGGTCGGAAGATACAACTATCAAATTTGTGTCTGAATATGTTGTTCACGAATGTTTGTGGAACGTTAAAAACAATTTTTACAAAAACTAACAGGCTAGGCATTCGGCATACACTGCCTTAAAAGAAGCTATAGGTATTACTGGCTTCGACGTTAACGCGATTATCACAAAAGTGAGTAATTAATGTAATTTTAACGATTCAATGAAATCTGGAGCTGGAGCAGATTCCATATAGAAGCCGAGTGTAAAATGGTTCGACATACTACACGATGTGTTACGAAGCGTAAACCTAGAAAATAGAAAGACGCAGAGTAATATGGTATGATTTTTTTCTTACATAAAAATTAATGTATCATTCGTGCCTGCCAGGAGACAGATCCTTCGCCCATAAAATAGTCTGCAAACTTTTCTCTGACCTGACGTGCGTTTTGCGACGAATGGTTGTACATGAGTCTAAGTATTGGCACAAGTCCCTCTGAAGGTAACTGTCTCCAACTCCCTTCTACAAAATGTTCGTTCTCAGTGTCTTCAAAGTGATGACCAGAAGGGTTGCTGCTCGCTTGGAGGAATCAAAACTCCAAGTAACATTACAGGAATTAAATAAATACAAAAATTTGTGTGAGGAGTTGCAAAGAGAACAAGATGACAATGAGAAGGAAGTGCTTCAAATTTTAAACAACAATACCAAACTCAAAAGTGAGATGGCTGAAATTCATAGCGAATTAGTAAACATCACAGAGGAACGGGATAAACTTAGATTATTAGTAGATCAATTTGATCAGTGCAGTGATGAGTTTGATTCAACTCTCAAGCTCAACGCTGACCTTAAAAGTAGATTAAGTGAAGCCCAGGAGACAATCCACAAAATGGACGGTGCTAGCCAGAAAATCCAGGCACAATTGATAGACTGGTTGGTGCCGTTCCACTGCCTTCTGCCAACTCAGTTTTGGGAAATAATAACCAAATTGAAACGATAGACTTAACTTGTGATAACACAGTACAGCAAATAAGTTGTAGTCACAATAAGTTAAAGAAATATATTAAAATTAAGAAATTAATTAAGAAAACACAAAGATTTATTAAAAACAATAAAATTACCTGTAAAAATAATTTTAACTCATTAAATAAATGTAAACAGTTAAAATGTAAGTTCGATCATACAAAATTAAAATATGAGGCTGATATACAACACCTTCAGTCAGAGATTCTCCGTTTGCAGGAATCCTTGAACAATATTAGTTCTAAATATGACACCTCACAAAAGGAAATAGGAGAATATATACTGGCAATGGATGGCTTGGGTAGATCTGTGTAGTTAGAATGAAAGGATGTACAACTCCTTAGTGAGAGTGTAAAACAGGTATGCCGGGTTGTTCACAATCAGCTGTTTCTCTGGAGTCGTTGCCACCTGTGACTCATTCGTTCCGCAGGGTTCAATTCTAGGTCCTTTCTTATTCCTTATCTATATCAATGATTTACCTTTTTGTGTAAGGGATGATCACAAAATCCTATTATTTGCGGATGACACTTCGCTTGTTTTTAAAGTTAAGCGTCGACTTGAAAATTTTGACCAAGTTAATTTGGCACTATCTAAGGTTGTCCATTGGTTTAATGTTAATAATCTGCTTTTGAACTCAAGTAAAACTAAATTTATAAAATTTTCTACGCCTAATGTGAGGCAGTTAAGCACCAATGTACAACTGAATGGAGTAGAGTTGGACCCTGTTGAGTCAACTGTTTTTCTTGGCATTACTGTTGACACCAAACTACAGTGGGGCCCACACATTAACAAATTGTCTGGAAGGCTCAGTTCAGATAATTTTAATCTTCAAAAACACGATAGTACTGAATCTTCATCTGCTCCTTCGCTTCCTTCTTCTCTTGAAAATCTTCACATACTTTCTGACGATGAAAACAACCTCACTTCCTGCCCTACAGTATCAATGAAACCAGCGTATGAAAGTATTTCTTTGGATTCTTCAACTCAAAATTCTCTTCACTCGGTCATACCTCCTTCACCAACTGCCATTGTAAATGTTATTCGAAATAAAAAGCCTAGATTTAACCGAATAGTGCCTGAAACACCAGAGTCATGGCCAGCAATAGTAGCAGCCTCACCATCGCCGTCAAATATAAATACACGCTCAAAACAGCCACGGCTACCTGTAAGGCGCCTTGCACCTATACAAAGAAAGCAACTGAAATTCCATTGGAATACTTTGTAATTTATAAATAATAGAACCTACTTTGTAATCTGTGGTCAGGTCATAGAAGCTTTGTTTTGCCTGAGTGTTTATTTTGGTTTTGATTTGAAAGAAGAAAATAAATAACAGAAACAATATCGTTCATGATAATGACCGATAGAAAAAGAAGTCCTAACTGGCAAATGCCAGAGAAGATGTTACTGGTAGATCTGATAACTGACCATTTTAAGATAGTGGAAAACAAGCGTACCGACGCAGTAACCATGAAAGAAAAAAATGCTGAGTGGATTAAAATATCCAATGAATTCAATTCGCAAACCAGTTTCAGCCACAGAACCGCGGAAAATTTAAAGGCACAATGGGAAAGCTTAAAAAAATTCACCAAAAAAGAATCTGCTGCTGCAAGGCAGTACATGATTCAAACAAGTAAAATCATTTTATCATTTTACATGGATATTTTCGCAGCTAAAAGCATCTTCATGATAAACCTATGGTGGTACTGTGACATTCTTAACTATATTTGATTTTTTGTTTAGGTGGGGGACCTGCAAAGCCTAAATCTGACGACCCGTTATTTACCCGGATCTTGGGTCTTATTTCAACAGTTGCTGTTGGACTCGAAAATCCATATGATTGCGATAATTTTATATTAAAAGAAAATGAAACATTGGCTACAGTTAAAATTCCAGATATATCAGGCATATTTGTGCCGAACACCACTGTGACCAAGTCAACGCCTCTTGACTTGGATATTGATGCTGCAAATTTTACCTGCGATAATGATAAATCACAAGGTGACTGTGCTGCTGATTGGGGAGACTACACCCCAAAGATGCTGCAATCTCAGAAATCTGCTCCTCTGCGTGCACAGTCAGTTCAGCCTGTGGTTCAGCCAGCTAAATCGACGCCTCTTGCCTTGGATATGGATATTGATGACTGTGCTTTAATATCTGTAGAGGAAGCTGGAAATACCCCTCTCACTCAAAAGAAAAATTGGAGCAGCAGACGCAGACCTACTTTACCGGTTTCTTCAACTGTAGAAGAGTTACATAAAATTAAAATAAAAGCTGTACAAATGCAAATGAATTTTGCTGCTGAGGAGAGAGAGGAAGGAAAAAAAATATTTGAAGTTGAAATAAAAATTAAAAATTAAATATTAAAACGGGAGAAAATCAAAACACGAAATATTTTTGCACAAATGAAACATCGAAGAATAAATAGAAAACCAACCTAAAATAGGTTATCTCATTAGATTTAAGTATATTGTTATGTTATATTACAGACTTAACTTTAATAAAATTGTAGTTAATAAAACAAATATAAATGAAAAAGTTGTTTCTTTATTGTTTAGTTTTATCTTAAAATAATAAACTACATAAGATTTCTAAAGTAGTTATTTATCAGTAACTCTCTAGCTCTATTTCCTCGAGGAGTTCCTGAGTCCTCATTTTCATATCTTATTTGCCCATTTTGTAAGAGCACCTCCCAAGGTGCTGGAAGCTCCAACTCTGGATCATCAGGCGGGACTGCTTCTCCTCGTTGACGCAATATATTATGTAGAACAGCAGTTGCCATAATTATAACCAAGGCCTTGTTTAACTTCACTCGTAGCCCTAAAGATAGTGCTGGAAATCTTCTTTTCCAAACACCATAAGACCTCTCTACAGGATTTCTTGTTCTTATTTGCGACTCGTTGTAAAGTTGCTCCGCTGGTGTTCTGGGATTTTCTAGTGGAGGCATAGAATAGAATGTGGCTGCATATCCACCATCAACAAGCAAAATTCCTTCACCATATTCACCAGCTTCAAATCTTGCTTTACGGCAACAATTGTTGAAAATAAGGCTGTCATGTGCTGATCCAGGCCATCTTGCAACAATGTCTATAATCTCCAAATTTGCATTGCATATGGTCTGGACATTAATAGAAAAGTAACCTTTACGGTTTCTAAACAGTTCTGCCTGTTCGCCTCCGGGTGAAGAAATACGAATATGTGTGCAAGTCCATTGCTCCAATCACTCTAGGAAATCGTGCTAAACGATAAAATTCCTGTTGATTTTGTCGAATCTCCTGTTGCGTGTTTGGAAATTTTATGTATTCATGGTGAAGTGATGCTATGGCAGCACTAACTCTATGTATTATCCTGTGCGCTGTGGGTACGCTGAGCCCACTGAAATCACCTATCGTCAGTTGTGTATTATTTGTGGCATAAAATCTTAAGGTGGCTAAAAGCTGGTTGACTGGAGAAACTGATTGATTCCTGTAAACAAAAAAAAAGGCTTAATTAGCTACATAAACACAGATAAATCCATAGCAATACCTTAAAAATAGATAGGTAGGTTAGGAACCTATCAAATATTTGATGCAAATTGTTGTTTATTTTACAGAAACTTACCTCTCAGATATGAATTCTAAACGGTTTTCAATTTTCACCAATAAATTATATGTTGCGACCTTGGATAACCGAAATCTTATCCTGAAGTCTTCATCGTCGTAGTTGTTGAAATGATCATTTCTTTCTTTTATCCATCTTGGACGCCTTACAGCATAGTTTTCGTTTTCGCTATCATCATCACTGTCACTTTCGTAAATAATTCTTCTTAAACGTTGCATTATCTATAGTTGTGATAATTAGATCAAGGAAAGAAAACAGGAACAACTCTGAGGGAACAACCACAACAAACTCGGGATCAAACAAAATGTCTGTGTTCTATGAATCCTGACAGCTGACATGACATGGCGGCCATTTTTAACCAAGGAATATCTCCGTATTCGTTCAAAATTGGTCGTATAAATCTTATCCTTGGAATAACGTTTTATTCTCAGGTTAAGTAGTTGGTGAAATGTAAAATTTGCTATTCCAGGGTTAATTCCTTGGAATAAAACTTATCTGAGTTTGGTGAAATTAGCCCTAAGTTCGCTATTGGTTGACCAATCCGAGTTCTTTGCAAGTGAAGATGGCGCCCGGTAAGTACACATCTGATTTAGTAAGAATGTTTTTTATGAGTTTCTTGGTAAATCTTATTTCATCTGGGTATTTTCTTGTGCATTTTTTGATTTAATGCGATAGGGTTTAAGGGTAATAGTTTGTTAAAGTGCTGAATGTAATATTTATGCTGTTTTTTGTGGATAACTGATTTTTGTGGGATGGTTATCCATTGGCTCCGAAATTTTAATCGTGCTCCTAAAGCTGTCCATGGTGGTCAAGCTTTGGCTTATACATATATTTAAGAATGTAAAGTTTTTTTTTGTTTTTCTTATGTTATTATATATTTTCGTTAATTTCACCTAAAGCATGACCCTTGTAAGATATGCTTGTCCAATTGTTGACCAGTGCTAAATTTTGTGCCTACTTGCTGTGGTCAGCTTTAGGAACGAGGTTTGCCAATGCTTGTCCAGTTAAATTTAATGGTGTTGGTGTGTACATTTTTCTTTTATTTTCTATTCCAGTAAAGAAAAGAAAGGAAAATGCGAAAATATTACGCTACCCAGATACTGCTATGCAATCTGCTATTAAAGCAGTGCGTGATGGTACATTTAAGATACGAGAAGCTGCTCGCCACTTTGGCGTTCCACACAGTACTCTTATAAATAAATTAAAGGGGAGGGTACCTGAAAAACGAAAGATGGGACGTGACACTTTCCTAACAGAGGCTGAAGAAAATTTACTAGTTGCTTATATTATAGCAAATGCTAGAAAGGGAATACCATTAAAACGCCAAACTTTAGTAGATACAGTAAAAAAGATAATTGAAGAAGATAATAGAAAAACTCCGTTTAAAAATAACTGTCCAGGCCGAAAATGGTTTGATTTATTTTTGAAACGTAACCCGCAAATTAAAGAAAGATGTGCCGAAAGCATATCAACAGCTCGTGCTAGTGTAACAGAATCTGATTTAAGAGGATGGTTCGATTCAGTAAAAGAATATTTAGTAAAGGAGAATGCCCTGGAAATATTAGAGGATCCTACAAGATTATACAACGCAGATGAGTCAGGGTTTCAGACTTGTCCTGAATCTGGTAGAGCTACTGAGCACACGCGCTCTTACCTCGACAATTTCTAACCTTGTTACTTTATCCAACTTAGTTTAAATGTTTTGTATTTGGAGTATAATTATTAAAAGAACCTAACATGTAAAAATCGTTTTGTTTAAATGAATCACAAATAAAAGGAAAAGGAGCAACTTACTGTGATGGCCTGCTTGAATGCAGCTGGGCAATTAGTTGCACCTATGGTTGTATATCCATTGATGCGTATATCTAGTGATATAGCCCACAACGTTCCAGCAGATTGGGCTATAGGAAAGTCTAAAAAAGGATGGATGACAGCACCTCTATATTATGAATATATAGTAAATGTATTTGATCCATGGCTAAAGAACAATAAGATTTCGAAACCTGTTTTACTTTTAATAGATGGTCACCGATGTCACATGAGTTTGCAAGTGGCAGAATATTGCTCAAATAACCAAATTCTAGTACACGCATTATTCCCAAATTCAACACATATTACCCAGCCCGCTGATGTATCACTTTTCAAGTGCCTGAAAAGTGGTTGGCAAAACATCGCGTTTGAATACAAAAGAAACAGTGGCATTAGACACATCACTAGAGCTACCTTTGCGCCACTTCTTTTAAAAGTATTCAAAGAGAAAGTTACGCCTGCAATCATTTCCAATGGATTTAAAAGATGTGGAATCTACCCTTTTGACCCTTCTGCAGTTGATTATACCAAATTTATGGACCATGAAGTGAGCAATGCACCAACACTTGCACATGCACGCAGAGACAGGAGGAGTAGAAACAATTCTGTTGCTAGAATCTTTTATGCGAAAAGGTCGAACAGAACAATTTAGACGAGCCATAAAAGATGAACAATGGGAAGGTGACGAATCGGCTAAGGAACTATTTTACGTCTGGAAAAAACTTCGTCAACATTACCTTTCTTATTATATAGAAAACATAAAAAGAGAGCGAGATGAGAAGAAAATAAGTAAAAGTCAAGTAAAGACTTTTAAAGGGATACTAGTGGGTAGTGCAAACGTGTACTGGTGTGTCTCGTGAATTTTTTCTTAAATTAAATAGTATTTCGGTAAAAACATTAAAACTTACAGTTTCAGTGAAGAACTAGTGTCCCACCACACATCAATCGCTATTTTTTTCTCAATAATATCCTTTATTTAACTATAATAAACTTAAAGTTGGAAATCACTTCTTCAAGTACCTTCAATTTAACTTGTATTAATTTTTCACTTTCACCTTATTATGGAGGATCTTAAAAAGTCATTAAGGGATGTATCCGAAATGGTGTCTACCAGAATGGAAGAGTTTCAGCAGCGCCTTATTGCAACTCAGAATAGGTCCCCCTCACTGGAACAAACTCCGCTTGCTAGGGAATTCGAAGCTTTCAAAAATTCTGTTTTATTCTGCCTAGAGAATCTCCAAGCTCAGATGGCGATTCTATTTAGAGTGCAGGATGAACAAGAGATGCGCAGTAGGCGAAAGTGTCTGTTGCTGCATGGAGTAAATGAAGCAAAGGATGAAAGCCAGGGCTCCATTGCAAATATGATATCCATACTGTTAAAGTGTCCTAATGTGACGGAGCAGTGCCTCTCTCGTTGCCATCGTGTGGGATTAAGATCCAATGACAAGCCTAGGCCTATATTAATAAAGTTTCGTGAGCATGCTGACAAGTTAAGGATCTGGGCTGCCAAAACTAATCTTAAAGGCACCGGAATAACCTTGTCTGAGTTCCTGACAAAATCAAGGCACTCGCTATTTATGGAGGCAAGAAAGCGGTTTGGCGTCTCGAATTGTTGGACTCGCGATGGACGTTTACAAGTGATAGGGGCTGATGGGAAACTTCGCCGCATCTCTTCGCTGAAGGAACTCGATTCAGTTCCGGACAGCATACCGTCATCGACCGCAGCTGATGATGCAAAGCTGACTAGAGACAAGACCCGTAATAAGAAGGCTCCAAAAAAGGTTCAATAACTTCCGTTTGTACAGTGTTTGTGTTTCGTGTGTTGGGGTTATAATCAACTTTTTCTTGGTTTGTTGTCATGAGTTTCAAGTGTTAAACAGTTCTTTTTTTAATTACTTATTTGGTATCTTATAACCTTCTCCTTCGTTTACAAATTGTTATTATGATGATATTAATTTCTAATTGTAATTTGTTATTGACAGATTATAACTGCTAACTTTCTAACGTGATGAGACGGCTGACACTGTCAAAGGTTGTTATTGTCAAGTGTCAATTGAGAATTGATACACATAGTATTTCCACAGAACATAAAATTAGTCTCGTATAATAAGCTTTTGCTTTAATCCTTACATATCAGCGGTTGAGTGCGATCGTAAGAACATCTTTTTTATTTCTTATTATTTTATTTGTATTTTTAAAGTTTAAGCGCTTATATAAAGGGTTTTTCAACAAGAACTTTGTTTTCTAAAACAAAATAAAACAAAGAATTTAGAGGAAAATGAATAAATTTTTTATTGTATTACAAAGAGAAAAGTTTGGCAATTATGAATGAAAAATGATATCTGGCAAATGTCCACCACGACCACGCTGACAGATGTTGATTCTTTCATCAAAATTTTTAATCACTTTTTGGCAAAATGGAGGGTCTATTTCGTTAATGACATCACGGATTTTGAGTTTTAAGGCTGCAATCGATTCGATTGGCTCCGTATAGACTCTGTCTTTAACATAGCCCCACAAAAAATAATCCAGTGGTGTTAAATCACACGATCTGGCTGGCCACTTAACAGCTGAATTTCGCGAAATTATGCGCTCGGGAAATTTGGTTTGCAATAAATTGATCGTTTCATTGGCTGTGTGACATGTGGCACCGTCCTGTTGAAACCACATTTCAGTGATATCCATGTCATCAATAATAGGCCAAAATTTAGCGGTTAACATCTCGCGATACCGTGATCCATTGACTGTTACCGCATTTCCAGCCTCATCTTCGAAAAAAACGGCCCAATCACGCCTCCAGACCACATAGTGCACCACACAGTAACACGTTGAGTATGCAAAGCCTTCTCAATAATTGCTTTAGGATTTTCAGAAGCCCAAATGCGACAATTTTGCTTGTTGACGTACCCTGACAAATGAAAATGGGCTTCGTCTGAAAAAATGATTTTTTCAGAAAAACCAGCAGGTTGTTCCTGAATGAACTGAGCGAATCTGCGGCGATTTGAATGGTCGATCAGCTTTAATTCCTGCACCAGTTGAATCTTGTAAGGCTTCAAAGCCAAATCCTTTCGCAAAATTCGCCATGTTGTGCTTTTGGATAACCCCAATTGTTGAGAACGTCGTGAAATTGACAAATTTTGATCTTCTTCAACACTGTGGCTCACGGCGGCGATGTTTTCTGTTGAACGACCCGGTCGAACACGTGTTGGTGTTGGCACATTTTGTACCGAGCCTGTCGACTCAAATTTCGCGACCAAATTCTTAACAGCGGTGTCAGAAGGACGATTATGCTGGCCGAAAATATCACGAATTTTACGAAATGTAACTTTAACAGAACCACCATTTTTATAGTGGATTTGAATTATTTTAATGCGATTTTCGAGCGAAATTGAATTCATTGTAATAATTGCCAAAGCACCTGCTACGAATACCGCCAAAAACTAAACGTCAAAACTATCACGTTCTCGGTGTTGCCACAATTGAAAAACAAACTTCTTGTTGAAATACCCTATACTTGGTGTAGATTTTATTTAACTTTTAGATTAGTTTTAGTTTTTATTTTATTTTTTATTATCATACTTTTGTTAATCATGGATTGCAGTAGTGATTACTCTGATTTCTTATCTCTGGAATCGTCCGATTGTGACTCCTTCCATAGCATTGACTCCTCCACGCCTACCCTAAATGATACCTTATCCTCTATTTTTCAAAACTTGCCTAAGCACTTCAATGTTGTACACATTAACGCCCAGAGCGTTCCAGCTCATCACACAGATCTCCTTACGTTGGCCTCTAAAGACATCCATCCCATAGGTACTTATTTCTGAGACTTGGTTCAATCCTTCCCTTTCCTCTGGTACTTACTCTCTTCCTGGTTACAATTTAATTAGAAATGACCGACTCGGCATGCGTGGAGGTGGTGTGGCAATTTACTTACGTTCTCACATCCCCTTCTAGTATGAACAGATCCTTATAAACAAAACTGCTGATATGGAAGACCAAAAGCTGAATGAAGGAACCAAATTAATATTGCTCAAGGCAGCACGCATGATATTAAAGATGAACCAGAGGAGTCTCAACATAATTGCTGAAAGAAAACTGTATCACACCAAACTAATAGAAAGAAGTTCAAAATGTACAAAGGACCCAAACCCTCTGGCAACCACAATGATACTTATGAACCAAAAATACCCCATAGCTCTTTCTAGACACGAGTTGAAGAGATACGGTATCCCAAGAGCCCTTTTGTCTAGTGACAACTCCAGAAATGAAATCGAGGACACACATAAACATGACCGTATATTAGCAAGATTAAGCACTATAGATTGGTGGATTGAGCATAGTCCTGTGCCGGATGAAAAGTTGATTAGATTGGCAGACGTACTTTTTACGAGCCTAGACAACAATGTTGAAAACTACTACAACGCAGATTGGAAGTCGGCAAATGTAAAATGGGGCCCTCCCATGCTACAGAGAAAATTGATTAGAACACAAAAACCCTTGGTAGACATTCCCACAAGTCTCAGGTCCTCTGCCATCAAAGAAATATTCTTTCCCGACTACTGCATCCCAAATCCTTCTTTGCCAACAGCAACTGTCAAAGAACTTAGAGTCCAATTCTACTCAGTAAGGCAGATTCTAAGGTCAGATCTGCTCTAATACTGACCTGCAATACGCCTAGATGCAAATTATTGAAAACTGGATGCCTTGCCATCATCCATTACAAAAACAATTGAGATACTTATATAGGAAGTGATACAATAGAAATGGAGGTTGATGGTGGAGAAAGTAGGCTTTTGATTGAGGCTGCAAAAAGCATAACTGTGGGCAATAGCGCTAATGACGGACCATCTAATATGTCAACGTTTCATTTCGACAACCGCTCAGATAGGGTGAGTCATTCGTCACCGCCACCAGCTGATTTGGATGAAGATTTTGTCTCTTTTACGCAAGTGCAAAATCAGGCGTTAGATACATTGTCGCGCGTCGAGGCGTCAGTTTGTACTTCGGGTTCTAATCCGACGCGAGATGGCGAATACGAAGGCGGCACTGAGGGAGTGAGCGAGACATCGAGGCGAGTGGAGGACGCGGCGTGTACCGACCTTACTCCTGCACCGAATAGTATTGACCTAAATATAAACAGCTCGTTGCATGCGCCTGCGACGGATGTGCCTTCTGTGGCAATTAATTTGCGAGGTGCAGCGATGACTTCAAGTGGTATGTCTACTGAAATTCCAAAAATGCTTTCTAAACATGAGAAGGATGGTCATAGTGGTACGGAATGGCAAATTGTGCGCGGTAATCGGGCTAATAAGCGTTATAAACTATTAGGTCAAAAAGGGTGTGCTTCGACTGTGAATAATGATAAGTTTAAGGCCGCGGACGTTAAGGTACCGTTGTTTATATCGAACGTGAGTACAGAAACGAGTGAAGAGGATATTATTAGTTATATTAAGGCAAAAACTAATGAAACTGTTTCTTTAAAAAGAATAAATATAAAAACTACGAAACTGTATAATGCATATAAGGTATTTGTTCCAAAACACAAATTAGATTTGTTTTTGAATGGCGAATTTTGGCCTAACGGCGTAACGTTCAGACGTTTCGTCCAGTTTTTATATAAAACGAAACCTGGACCGGTTAAAGTTAATTAAATGTGTAATTATGAATAGGAATAACAAGATATATTGTAAATTTTGTACTTTTAATTGTAAATCTATCAAAAGATCGATTGATTGTGTTCGATCAATATGTAATGATTCGGATCTGGTAGCTTTACAGGAGACTTGGCTTCTTCCCCATGACATACCTATAATAGGGACTATTTCTAATAATTTCGATTATACAGGTAAGTCTGCAGTGGATACAACTGCCGGCTTATTGACTGGGAAACCTTATGGGGGAGTGGCAATTCTCTGGAGAGTGGGTGTTTTTGGTACAGTTTCTGTTATTAATTGTAATAGTCCTAGGTTAGCAGCAATTCGTGCTACCATAGATAACCGATCTATTCTAGTTTTTTCTGTGTATATGCCTACTGACTCAATTTATAATTTAACTGAGTTTACGGAGGTTCTTAGTGAAATAAGTGCTATCGAATTAAGTCATGATGTGGAAAGTGTATATATACTGGGTGATTTTAATGCACATCCTCAGGAATTATTCTATAGGGAACTGCTTAGCTTTTGCTCTGATCAGTCGTGGTTGTGTGCAGATGTTGAAAAACTGGGTATCTCTTTGAGTAATTACACTTTCTTTAGTGAGGCTCATGGAACGAGACGGTGGTTAGACCACTGCGTTGTATCCGTGTCGGCTTGGCATACCGTTATTAATGTAGAAATTAAAGAAGATGTGTATATGTCTGATCATTTGCCCATATTCTTAGAATGTGATTTGGGGGTTGTCAGATGTAAGAAACTGATCTCTGACCTGCCACGTAGTGCAGTTACCTGGGGTGAAAGAGATAATGCTCAAATAAATAGCTACCGTGATCTTTGCAATAATTATTTAAAAGAAGTCGATTTCCCTCAGGAGCTAGCCAGCTGCTGTCACAGATCATGTTCATTGCCAGGGCACAAGCTTATTTTAGATAAATTATATCATACAATAGTTAATATTTTATCTGAGGCTGCTGTATCAACTCAAGTGGTAAAGCCTAGGAAATGTAGACAAAATAAGTTATGTGGTTGGAATAAACATGTTCGAGAGGCTCACTTGGAGGCTCGGCTTAGGTTCAAGTCCTGGTTATTTAATAATCGACCTACTTCAGGGGCGGTTTATGAACAAATGTGCCTTTCTAGAAAAGTTTTCAAGAGTCGCCTGAAGTGGGCTCAAAATAACCAGGAGCAGATCAAAATGGATTTAATAGCTGAGCAGAGAGCCAACAAAAACTTTGCTCAATTTTGGAGGTCCACAGGTAAATTGAATCTTAGGCCTAGTATCCCAGCGAGTGTAGGGGGTGAAAGTGACCCAGAGAAGATTGCGAATGAATTTATGAAACATTTTAAGGTACGGTCTCCTCTAGGCCCCTCAGTTGGGGCACCTTTCACTAGGCCCGACGGGTGTAGTGAATCGCCAGGGTTTTTTGTATCTGCCAAACAAATTAAAGATATTTTAAAAACCATGGGCAGAGGTAAATCTCCTGGGCACGACGGGCTCAGTATTGAGCATTTATGGTATGCAGGTGGTCACTTACCTAGAGTACTCTCTATGTATCAGTCACTCGTATCTACCTGCGGCTTTAATGGATACCATAGTGGTTCCTGTTATTAAAAATAGATCTGGTGACATCTCTGATAAGGGAAACTATCGTCCTATATCTCTTGCCACTATAATGGCTAAGGTGCTGGACAGTGTGCTTGACTCGAGTTTGAATAGTTATATGAATCTCCATGACGCTCAGTTTGGCTTTCGACCAGGACTCTCTACTGAAGCTGCTATTCTGAGTCTGAAGCACACTGTCCAGTATTATACGAAGCGCAATACACCGGTATATGCTTGCTTCCTGGATTTGACTCGGGCCTTTGATCTTGTATCGTATGATGTGCTTTGGAGGAAGATGGAGGACAGGGGTGTGCCAACTCAACTGTTAAATATATTTAAATATTGGTATGCCAACCAGAACAACACTGTGAAGTGGTCTAACGCTTTTTCTACATCGTATAGGTCGGAGAGTGGTGTAAGACAGGGTGGTCTGTCATCTCCTAAACTATTTAATATGTACATTAACGACCTGATTGTAGAACTTAGCAGCATGTGTGTAGGTTGTAGGGTTAATGGAGTAAGCATCAACAACCTTAGCTATGCTGATGATATGGTGCTGCTTGCTCCGACAGCAGGGGCGATTACAGAAATGCTGCGTGTGTGTGAGGTATACGCTTGTAAGCACGGCCTCATTTACAATGTAAATAAATGTAAATACATTGTCTTTGGGGGAGATGGTATATACTCGGGGATGTTTCATAATATCTCTCTAAATAGTCTTAGCATCGAGAGAGTGAAGGAATTTAAATATCTTGGGCATATGCTATCTGAAAATCTAAAAGATAATATCGATATAGAACGGGAACGCAGGGCAGTGGCGGCCAGAGGTAACATGTTGGCTCGTAGATTTGCTCGTTGTAGTAAACAAGTGAAAATCACCCTTTTCAAGGCGTTTTGTCAAAACTTTTACACGAGTAGTCTATGGGTCGACTGTACTGTCAGGTCGCTAACTGCCATGCGTGTTCAATACAATAATGCGTTTAGGATGATCTTGGGACTGCCTCGTTTCTGCAGTGCTTCGGAGATGTTCGCACAAGCCCGTACAAATGACTTCTGGGCTATTATTAGAATTAAAACAAGATCTCTTTTGAGCCGGGTGCGGGGCTGTCGGAATAGCATCTTGAAGACTGTGGCAGATAACCTGTCTTCGCCTATCATGAAGCATTTTGTGCGTACACTTGTCGGTTCAGATCGACGAGTGTATGCATAGAATGATTCATGGGTTTATATGTTTTTATGTTTAGCTTTTTAATAATAATATACTAACACTAGTCCGTAAGTTTATACTAACATAATGATGGATTATTTTATCTGAATAAATAAATAAATAATAATAATAATAATAATTACAGCCTGCCTATCACGTGGCTTCCCTGGGCGCATCGTGCCTTCCCGGGTCGTACCGAGCTCGACGTGCTGAGCTGCCACGTGCAATATCGCGAGGACTTGACCACCGTGTCAACTGGTTTGGTGCACAGATTACTTTCTCTAATTGATTGTTTGCCCTTTTTTTGAATCGTGCTTATCACAAATGTACCCCATTTTCTTACATACCTAAGTTCGTACCTAGGTACTTAATTTAAATACGAATCATGTCTAAAGTGGATACTGCTGATAAGTTTGAAGGCGAAGGCTCTTCTAGCGATTCAATCGAGTTTCAAAGGCTAATTAATCTGCGCCGGTCAATGAAGGGACGCTTAACTAAATTCGAAAATCACATAACACCTTTAACATCTGTGAAACCAGGTGATCTAAGTAGTATACAGGTCAAGGAACTAATCAATCGCCTAAACAAGGTACAGTCTATGTTCTCTGAGTTCGATGAGGTAGAAAATAGGTTAGAAGCTTTGAATGATGATTCTGATGAACGTGATGATATCGAGGATAGGTTTTTTTCGTTGATATCTCTTGCTCAGGAGTTAATAGAGTCATGTTCCAAGTCTGATTCCAAACAGAGACCGAGTAGTGCTCTTTCACACCGGTCTGGTGGCAGTTGTGACCACCATGCAATCAAACTACCTACTATCAAGCTGCCTACCTTTGACGGGAACTACCTTAAGTGGCTTGAATTTAGAGACACATTCGAGTCCATGATCAATCAAAACGATTCAATTTCAGAAATAAATAAATTTCATTATTTGAGATCATCTTTAGAGGGAGGTGCAACTGTAGTCATAAAGTCAATTGAGTTCACTTCCAAAAATTATAGCTTGGCATGGAATCTCTTGTGTGAACGTTACGATAACAAAAACATTTTAATCAATAACCACATAAAAGCGTTATTTAGCATGGATCCTTTATTCCGTGAATCTCACAAGGCTATTAGATATTTAATAGACACTTTCTTAAAGAACTTAAGAGCTCTCGAGAACTTAGATCAACCAACTGACAAATGGGACGTTCTCATTTGTTTCATCCTCTCCCCTCCGGACCGCGGAAGCGCTTGGACGTGTCCACTGTGTTGAGTTTTGTGAGAAATTTAAATTTAAAATCTTAAATTAAAATACTAAATTGAACTATTTGGACTTTTGTGGTTTTGAACCCGTGCCTCTTCTTGGATAAGCTGTGAAGTGAGCGCTGTTGTTTGCCATTGCACCAAACGGTTGAGTGCCGGCGAGTCGAAATTCTACATCACATTCGGCTAATGACGTAAGTTAGACTACGACGCTTGTGATTTGCTACGGTACTACAAAGCTGTTATACCTGCTACGATCAACTGGTGCGATTGTCTATTGTTGCTTTGCGATATTGAACTCTGGGTTCATTGAAGATATGCCCAATATCCAACGCTCACCCCCTCGTAACACTTCTGTGATGTCTTGTTCCCGATCGGAGTCTGATCTTTCGAAGTCTCCGATGACGAGTGCGGGCTGTATTGCCAAGGGTGACACCAATATAACAACGCGCTCCAAGCGACAACGAATGGAGACCTCTACCCCGAATGATCATTCTAGTTCCGAAAGTAGCGACTTAAGAGCGGATGTCCTGAAAATGCTTTCTGAATGGAAAGAGGATCAAGAACGAAACCTACGTGATTGGAAGTCCACTCTAAATGACACCTTAAACAAATTATTTTCTGAATTATCCAATATAAAAACTGAATTCCAGGAAATAAAGAAGTCTAACTCAGAAATAGAAAAAGGAATAGAATTTATTAACAAGTTTCAGGAGGAGACCAATGACAGAGTAAAGGAAATTGAAACTAACCAAAAAAATAATAATAATGCCATAAAAAACTTAGAATCGCATATCCAGGATATACAGTTTCGTACAAGAGATGCAACTCTGGAGATTCGCAATATCCCGATTTCTGAAAATGAAAAGTTTGACAACTTACTCTCGACCCTTTCTGTCATCGGCAAAGCTGTGGATGTCGATATAAATAGGAGTGTTGTACGTGACTTGTATCGGCTGCCGGGTAGACCAGGAGTATCAAGACCTGTTGTTGTTGAATTTACGAGTGTTAATGCTAAAAATGATTTATTGACTAAGCTGCGAAACTTTAACAAAGGAAGGCCGGTTTCTGAGAAGCTCAATACTCATACTATCGGTTTGCCAGGAATAAAGACTCCACTTTACATTGACGAACATCTAGGTCCATCTCAAAGAAAACTTATGTTTGAAACCCGTCAATTTGCCAAGAAACATAACTACTCGTGCTGGCATTCAAATGGAAGAATACTTTTGCGTAAGGATTCGACTGGTAGACCGATTTTAATCCAATCAGAAAAATGCTTATCTCAGCTGGCAAAGGAATCATGACTCATTGTATGTAACTGCTTTCTCATTAACCTATATTGCCAATTAACTGTATATTGTCATTTATTTCTATTGATTTACTTTAGTCTTGCTAGTAATAAAATTACCTTAGTCAATTTTTTCATGTTAAGTTCTCGTTTAGTCTATAATGTATTTTCGTTTGAATTTGTATTTGCTCTTACACTAATTTTAACCTATATTCACACACTCACTGAAATTATACATCACTTGCACTCAATATATACAAAGTGTACTCATAGAAAGAATGTAACTGTTAACAACAATCTCAGTCTGTTTTCGTGCCGTGTGTATGTGTATTGTGTTGGTCTCATTTGTGTGGCGTTGTCCCCGGGATTGTGGAATCCTCGTAGGGTTGTGCTGTACCGCGTGCCTTTTTGTCTTACCATAGTTGCGGACTCAATAAATAAAATTCGATAAAACTAATGCAATTATAAATGATATCGATAAACTTGATGTTGCACAATCTTCTCTTTGTGACATAGAGGACTGCCAGAGACTTATGAACTGCCCGAATAAGTGTCTAAAAATTATCCATCAAAACATTCGTAGTATAAACCGTAACTTTTCTGATTTTCAAACCTTATTGTTTAGATCCAGGACTGATTGGGACTTAATAATCTTAACGGAATGTTGGCTGCATAATAATCGTAACTTACCATCTCTTGAGGGATACAACTCTGCTCTAACCGAGAAAAACTTCACACAGAATGAAGGAGTTGTAGTATTTTACAAAAAACATTTGAAATTAGTTATATCCGAGCCTGACCTTTGTGATGCCAACTGTTTACTGATTAACCTTGAGGATAATGTAACACTAATTGCAGTATATAGACCACCTGGTTACAAAGATGTTCAACGGTTTTTGGTATCTCTTGACAAACTTCTTTCTGAGATTAGTAGTCCACATAAAGTTCTGATAGGTGATATCAATATTGATATATTGGATAACAATAAGGATGTTAATTCTTCAACGTATTTGAATATGTTGGCTTCTCACGGTTTATTGCCAGCCCACATATTTCCAACTCATGGCAGGACTTGTCTTGACCATGTAATACTAAAATGTTCTTATCGCGTCTTTTGTTATGTTGCTGAAACCTCAGTCACGGATCACGACACTTTAATTCTGAAACTTGAACGTAGCACTATGACTGACAAATACTCATCTCTGAAAAAGATTGATTACCCGTCTCTGGACGATGCTATGAAGAACTTAAATCTAAGCCTTGTATATAAAATGACTGATCCCAATGAGGCAACAGCATTTCTTCTGACTGCGCTTGACACTGTAATTAAAGCAAATACGAAAACTTTAACCATCCCAAATCGTAAAAGGATCAAGAGGCCTTGGATGACTGCAGGTCTACTAAGATGTGTAAAGCATCGTGACAAACTACATCAAAAATCAAGAAAAAATCCTAGTAACCAAATATTAACGTTAACTTACAAGAGGTATAGAAACTTCTGCAACTCACTTTTAAAAAATATTAAAAATACTTATGAGAGCAACCGCCTACTTAAAGCTGCTAAGACTAATACAAAAGTTCTCTGGGACACTATCAAACAACTAACCTACTCTAACAATACAACTAGCACTGCACTTGAATTGGTCTCTCCACTGGACCCGATGGTCTCAGTCAACAACATTAATAAATATTTCGTTTCTATCGGGAAAGATATTGCCGAAAAATCATATTCTAATAGCTCTTATAAAAAACCATCAATCAATCCTACACTGTCCTCATTCGTCATGCTACCTACTGATGAAGTTGAAGTTCAATCTCTTATCTTGCAACTGAAGAAGGACGGTGCTGCGGGCAGAGATAATATTTCTGGAGCCTTTCTCAAACGTTATCATGAAATCTTAGTCCCTCCACTTACATATATATTTAATTTGATTCTTTCTACAGGGATCTTTCCGGACCTATTCAAGCTAGCTGAAGTAATTCCGGTTTTTAAAGGTGGTAATAGAGATTGTGTCGGTAACTACCGACCTATTTCTAAACTATCTACCCTATCCAAAATCATTGAGAAATTGATTAACAAACGCCTCATCGATTATTTAGAAAGTAATAACCTACTCTCCAGCTCACAGTTTGGATTCAGACCGGGTTCATCAACAAGCGACGCAGTTCATCAATTAACTGATCATATTGTTACAAAACTAAATAAGAAAAATAAAATTTTAGCTGTATTTTTGGACATTGCGAAAGCTTTTGACGCGGTCGCTGGTCCTATTCTGCTGGATAAATTGGAGGCTTTGGGTATACGTGGTTTGCAGCTTAAACTATTTGAAAGCTACTTGAGTGATAGACAGCAAAGAGTAAGGGTGGGCAACATTGTTAGTGACGATTTGCCGATACGCTATGGTGTGCCACAGGGTAGTGTTTTAGGTCCGACACTGTTTCTGGCATTTATCAATGATCTTTGTGACCTCCAGTTACAAAATGGTAAAATAATAACATTTGCAGATGATACTGCACTTGTGTTTCATGGTGATAGCTGGAAAGATACTGTCGACATTGCTCAAAGAGGATTCGACGTTGTTAACAAATGGCTCAGAATGAATGCCCTAACTATCAATGTCAATAAAACTAAATGTATACCGTTCTATATAAAAACTCCTGGTTCTAGTACTAACCTTGGTTTAACTGCTCATGTATGTTCTGATACTGATTCTTGTGACTGTCAAAAGATCCTTGTTGCCAACAATACTAAGTATCTAGGTGTCGTTGTTGATAGCACGCTAAATTTTAACTACCACATTGACCTGCTACTATCGCGAACTCGGAAACTTATCTTCACCTTTAAGAATCTCCGTAATATTGCTGAAAAATCGATAATTAAAGTGGTTTATCAATCCCTCTGCCAATCCGTTTTAAGCTATTGTGTTACTGTCTGGGGAGGGGCTTGTAAAACTAATCTTATAAAACTGGAGAGGGCTCAGCGTGCGTTATTGAAAGTAAGTTATTCTAAACCATTTTTTTACCCTACCAAAGATCTATATCTTTTATCTGACGTGTTGAGTGTTCGTCAACTATTTATACTGAACACTGTGCTCAAACAACACTCCATAACTCGCTATGATCCTTCTTTGAATGACAACAAACGATGCAAATATAAAGTCTGCACCTCAGATACCCGTTGGTCCACAGCTTTCTCAAGAAGGTTTTTTGGTTTTATGGGCTGTCACCTATATAACAAGATAAACAGGTTGATCAACATATATCCGCTTACTAAATATGAGTGTAAAAAAGCTACAGTCAAATGGCTTAAAAATCTAGACTACGAGGGGACTGAGAAGTTGTTAGTAGTCCTCAGCTAATACCTAACACTAACACGTTATGTATACGAGTACATAGGTACACTATCACCCAGGCTCATATATGCTTCACTAAGACATATATACACTAAGTCATAAATTCACTAACACATACATACATTAACACTTACATACACTAAACCATACATGCACCATCACATACACCCACTTAAATGTGAGTATATTTGTAATATTTGTAATAGTTTCTCGATCAAATTGATGTACCTACTTAAATTCCATTCGGTCCGGATGCGGAGGGACTGGCAATCTGTAATACAGGTATCCTAGTACAGTCGCCAGTCTCTCACACAGATTTTGCCTGTTAATGCTGAAATTTGTATTTTGTGTCTGTATTTTTTTTGTGTGAGAGAAAACAAATAAATATTTTATTATTTTATTATTATTATTATTATTTGCTCAAAATTAGATTCAGTCACCTGCAGGAAGTGGGAAGAGCATAAAAATACCTTGCCCAACTTACCGTCATTAGCAGACATGATTCTATTTCTTCGAAACCGTGCTGACATTCTTGAGACGATGTCTGCCAATAGCACTGAACGATCTAAACCTGAACCTAAAGTAGTAAGGAGTAGTGATAATAAGAGCGCATTCCTACCACGAATCTCGAAAAGTTTCGTGTCGTCATCAAGCTCTAAACGCAAAAACATTCATAATTGTCCAATGTGTAAGCATCAGCATAGTATAGTACATTGCAACGTCTTTAAAGATTTACCTCTTAAAGTTCGGTTAGACGAAGTCGTAAAATTAAACCTTTGCTCGAACTGTCTCAGGAGGGGTCACGTTGTGGAAGACTGTCGCCTTCAAAGTACTTGTAGGGAGTGCGGAAAACGACATAACACGCTCTTGCACTCAGTTAGTGAACCAGCCGTCAAACCGGCAGCCGTTGAATCCACATTAACTTCAACAAATTCTGTGTCACTGTCCGCACAGTCTTCTAATCAGCAGGTTCTTCTATGAACTGCATTGGTCAGGGTCACTGATCCACAGAGTAAAAATACTCACCTTGCTCGAGCTCTGCTTGATGCAGGAAGTCAGTCATGCTTCATATCTGAAACCCTGAAACATAAAATGGGTATAATCAGTAATAATACAGATTCTTTATGTATATCTGGCATTAATAACGTAAAAGTTCCTATAACTGACAGCTGCGAGCTAGCCATAAGCTCACTTCACCAGCACTTTAATGTCAGTCTTAAAATGTATGTAGTACCTCAAATAACTGGCTACTTACCAAATGCTCCCGTCAATGTTCACGAACTTAACTTACCAGTTAATATTCAGTTGGCAGATCCTAAATTCTATGTTCCTTCTGACGTTGACATACTGTTGGGGGCTGGAGTCTTCTTCGACGCGATCTCTCCAAAGCAGATCAAATTAGGACAACATAAGCCCATTCTTCAAGAGTCAAAATTCGGTTGGCTAGTGGCAGGTCCTCTTCATAGTTACTCTCATAAACAAAGTAATGTCATTCATTGCAATCTCACCAAGGAAATTAGCGACAACTTAACGAAGTTCTGGAATCTTGAGGAGCTTCCACTTTCAGAACTCACTATGTCACCTGAGGATGAATTTTGCGAACATCATTTTCAGGAAACAACGAAACGTCTAGTTAACGGGCGGTTTTGTGTAAAAATGCCTTTTCGGGAATCACCAGAGCAAGCGCTTGGTAATTCATACATGATGGCCGAAAAGCGCTTCTTAAATCTTGAGAAAAAACTTGATAAAAACTCTGATCATAAAGACAAATACACTCAATTCATAAAGGAATATGAAAGGCTTGGTCATTTATCTAAAGTAGACAGACCATCATTTGGGTACTTCCTACCACATCATTGTGTAATTAGAGAAACCAGCGAAACAACAAAACTTCGTGTAGTTTTTGATGGATCCGATAAAACTTCTTCAAAGAAATCACTTAATGACATTCAATATACAGGCCCTGTAGTACAGGATGAACTGTTTAATATCTTGATTAGATTTCGTCAACATAGGTTCGTCCTTACAGGTGACATAATGAATTTCTATCGACAATTTTCTATAGATCCCTCTCAAAGGCATTTACAGCTGATCATCTGGCGAGACAACAAGGTTCAGCCCCTTGAAATTGCGGAATTACAAACTGTAACCTATGGCACAAATTCTGCCCCATTCCTAAGTACTAGATGTCTCAAACAGCTTGCTTTAGAATGCAATGATCCTATTGTCTCAGAAGTTATTCAAAAGGATTTTTATATTGATGACATGTTGACCGGGTCATCTTCCGAGCATGAATTGCATCATATCTATAGAAAGCCTCTCCCCCCTGGACCGCGGAAGCGTTTAGACGTGTGCATTCTATTTGTTTTATAACTTAAAAATCAAATTAAAAATAAATTCCGTGCGAATAAATTAAGGTGTGTACCAGGAGCGCATGAGTTGCGTTGCAGTAAGTGCATCTGTGCGAACGGGACAACACTTGTGAGACAGCTTAAGTTGTACGCTCCGTCTGCGCGCATTCATCGATACGCAAGCTTTGTAAGTTGCCGTAATTCATAAGCGATAGCGGGTAGCGGAAATTTATAGGGGGCTGGTCCAAGTTTATTTTTTCGTGTACTCTGGTGTCATCTTTTGTCAGAAATATGCCTCTTAAGCGCACACCTCCCAGCACCCCCACTCCCGAAGACTTAAAGGAAGCTAGGTTGAACGCGCCGAAAGCTTCTTTTTCGGGCTCCGCGCCAGATTTATCTAATGAGGAGCGAAGCAATGTAACTATGAGGCGCAAGCAGGATGAGTCCTATATTAAAAAATTCATAACCGAAATTAAGGATATGCTTGCTAAAGCAAACTCTCAAAATGAAAGTAAATTCACCTCCTTGCAATCCTCCATGAGAGAAATCTTGACACAAAATACAGAAATAAAAGACTCCATTGCTTTTGTCTCTAAGCAGTACGAAGATATGAAAGCTAAATACGAGAAGTTGGAAAAACAGAGGAATGAAGATCGTCTGTATATTGATCAGCTTGAAAAGAAAATCGAGTCGCTGGAACGAACGTCTGCCTCAACTAAACTTGAACTAAGAAATATTCCTAAGATTACCGGTGAAAATAAGGATAGTTTATGTAAAATTGCTTCAAAAGCTGCAGATGTTATTGATTTTCCCATACAGAAACAGGATATTAAGGATATTTATCGTACAAAAAGTAAAACTGGACATGGAGCAATTATTGTGGAATTGGGCAGCGTTATATTGAAAGATGGTATTATTGAAAAGGCACGCAAATTTAACAAAATGAATTCTGCTAACAAATTGAACACGGCACACTTAAGTTTGGAAGGACCAGCAAAGCCATTTTTTATTTCAGAATGTCTATCACCCTGCGGAAAACGATTAAATTATCTGGCTCGTGCATTTGCTCAGGAAAATGGATATAAATTCTGCTGGACCTCATTTGGAAGAACCTACCTGAGACAAGATGAAGGTAAACGGCATATTAAAATTGATAGTGAGGGTGATTTAAATAAACTTCGTCTAAAACAATGACTTTTTGAGGTCCCCAGGAAACTCCGCCGGCCTACGATAACTTTCCTGTTTGTGAAAATCCGGCACTTAATTATTGTTTTTATAGATATTATTTTATTTTTTTATATATTATATTATTGTTTTACTTTATATACATACTTATACTCTGTTCATTGTATTGTATTTTACATAACTAAAAAATTATACATTCTTAGTCTAGTGATCATGTTGAAATCGAGATCTTATCTTTGTAAAAATGTCAGCATTTCTCAGACACGAGTAGCTGCGACAAAAAGCTTAATATCTTACAAATGGCTAGATTTATTGATAATATAAATAATGATATTGATAATATAACAGTGGCAACTGCCTACAGTTGTGATATAAATAATTGTAATGATTTAGTAAAAAAATCAGGAAACTCCCTAAAAATTATAACACAAAATATCCGTAGCGTTTACAAAAATATTGATGCATTCTTGGCCCATATAGCTCGTCTGTACTTTGATCCAGATATAATAATTTTAACTGAATGCTGGTTAATCGATAATAAACCCATACCCAGTCTCAAGGATTATAATTCTTATTTCACAAAAAAATGCTTAAATCAAAATGACGGTATTATAATTTATGCTAAACAAAATATAAATTGCGAAATTGAAGAACCTAATCCTAAAGATGCTAACTTTCTGCTAGCTAAAATAGTACCAGATATTGTACTTTTAGCTATTTATAGATCACCATCCTTTTACTACACTGAGCGCTTTTTGAATGCTTTGAATGATATTGTTAAATCTATAAAATCTAAGAATATATTTTTAATAGGTGATATAAATATCGATATAAAACCTGGAAACGGTGACAGAAACAGTAACTCTTACTTAAATTTAACCAGCGAATTGGGTTTTCTGCCAGGCCACACATATCCAACACGATTAAGCAATTGTCTCGATCATGTAATGGTTAAAACTGTTTTACAAACTAGTGTTATAGTTATAAATTCCACCGTAACTGATCACGACTCTATTCTAATAAATCTATCCCTTAACAGTAAACGGACTAATACTCAGTGCCCTTCCATTGTTGAAAGAGTAAATTTTAGTGAAGCTATAAAATATGTTGAATTGGCTGATTTTACTTTTATGACTAACAAGCAAGACGCCGAGTCTGCTGCGACTCGATTTGTTGAAATTCTGTCATCTGCTATTAAAGCTAACACTGAAAAAGTCCGTGTACCCAGGCGCAAAAAATCTCTTAAGCCCTGGATGACTCCGGGCCTACTTCGCTGTATCCGTCACCGGGATAAACTGCATCTTAATTTAAAAAGGGACCCCCAAAATGAAATTCTTAAAATAACCTATAAAAGGTACAGGAATTTTTGTTGCTCATTACTTAGAAAATTGAAGCGCGAACACGATAAATTCTTATTAAAAAGTGCAAAATCAAATAAAGAAACCTGGGCTGCAATAAAATATGTCACCGATAGTTCAAGTAAAAAATCTTCTGCCGATGAGTTAATTAGGAATTGTAACGCATTGGATGCGGTTGAGGACATAAATAGTTATTTTTCTAATGTTGGTAGAGAGCTAGCTGAAAAACTTACAGGGTGTAAGTATAACTACATATGTACAAGATCTAATTGCTTGACTAACTCCTTCGTACTAATGCCACCAGATGAGGGTGAGGTGGAATCTCTCATCTTAAGCTTAAAAAATGATTGTGCCACTGGTTGGGACTCTATACCAGCTCGATTTCTAAAAATGGTAAGACATGTCATTGTATCGCCGCTTACTATCTTGTTTCAGACATGTTTTAGGGAAGGCTGCTTTCCAAAAGTCTTTAAAAGGTCTCTCATTACTCCTGTTCACAAGGGTGGGGCACGGGATTGTGTTGCAAACTACAGACCGATTTCTGTGCTTACAGCACTATCAAAAATCCTAGAAAAGATGCTTAACGTGAGGTTAATACAGTTTTTAAATCGGTACAATATTCTGTCCAGCTCACAATTTGGTTTCAGAATGGGTATGTCAACAGAAGACGCTGTGGGTAGCTTGATTGAGTTTGTCACAGAAAAACTTGACAGGAAACAAAAGTGCCTTGGTGTCTTCCTCGATCTTGCCAAGGCATTTGATACCGTCTCAATACCTATACTTGTGGACAAATTGGAGCGAATTGGAATAAGAGACTCAGCCCTGCTTATTTTTAAAGATTTCCTTAGTGGTCGGGTGCAAAGGGTTAAGATTAATAATTATATTAGTTCCGACGCAAATGTAACTTTTGGAGTTCCGCAAGGCAGTATTCTTGGTCCAAGTCTTTTTCTTATTTACATAAACGACCTATGTAATATGTCCCTAACTAGTTGCAGGTTGTTTACCTATGCCGATGATACGGCTATAGTTTTTTATGGGGACACCTGGACCGAGATACAAAATATTGCCGAAAGCGGACTGCAGAAGGTGGCTAGATGGCTCAGGGAAAATTTACTTACTTTAAATATTTCTAAAACTTCGTATATTCAGTTCCAAACTATTAATTCCCATATGACTGATATTAATCTTAAAATACACATATGTGTCTCTGAGCGCAATTGTACTTGCATTAATATAACAAAATCCAATACCATTAAATACCTCGGTATCGAATTAGATAATAAATTGAGTTGGCTTCCTCACATTGAGATTATAACGGCACGCACGCGAAAACTAATCTGGACATTCAAAAAATTACGTTATGCCGCGGAATTTGAACTACTCCGCACTGTTTACTTTGCCTTAGTAAAATCGGTTATTGGATACTGCGTGAGCGTGTGGGGTGGAGCGTGCAAGTCACATCTAATTCAGCTTGAAAGAGCCCACAGATCTTTACTAAAAGTAATGACTTTCAAACCCTACAGATTTTCAACCACACTTTTATATAAACAGTGTGAGCTCCTCAGTGTTAGACAGTTATTCGTCTTAAATATAATAGCCAAACAACATGTCCATACCCCTTATAACCCAGAGGTTTGCAGTAACAAACGCTGTATACCAAATGTACTCCCCACAGCAAAATTCCGTACTACCTTCGCAAGGCGACAACGAGCATATCTCTCAGTCTTTCTATATAATAAAATAAACAAAAAATTAAATTTCTACCCTCTTTCACTACATGACTGCAAATCAATTGTTAAGACTTGGCTTTTGTCCTTAAATTATGAGGAAACAGAAGATCTATTTAACTAACATGCTACAATAATATTTTAGTTATTTTGATTCATTAATTATGTGTATAATTTATATATTTATACTAGTGTTACATATACCCATATGTAAAATGTATAATTATGTATATTTATGTATTATGTATATTTATGTATTTTAGTATTTTATGTGTATGTACCTATTTTATTACCTATTATATTCATTGTAATTTATACTGAAACATTTTTTTCAATATATGTTATTTTTGTTTAAGTATATTATGTGTAAGAAGATAATTAGATGTAATATCTGGAATTTACAAATGTCTATAAAAAGTATTGTCTTGTAAAATCTTGAATAAGCTCTCTTGACACTTGTTACGAATTATATTGGGAGAAGCCACTGACTCCTGAGATACAGGCACTAAAGCCTAGTTTAGGTGTCAGAGTCTTCATAGGATTTCTGTAATTACAAATATGTCAATAAAGATTATTATTATTATTATTATTATTATTATTATTATTATTATTAAAGGTCATAGAAGTTCTTAACTCGGCATGTTTGCCTATCCATAAATTCCGAACTAACTGTCCTCAGATATTTCAACACAACACTGAAACTCAAGGCCTTGATATTTGTAAAGAGTCTAGTGTATTGGGTGTCCTGTGGGCCCCGGACACTGACACATTACGCTTCACCCTAAATGTTGATTGTACTCAACAAAAGGTCACCAAAAGAGTAATTTTATCAAATACGTGTAAAATCTTTGACCCGCTGGGGTTAATCAGTCCCTGCACTATTGCTTTAAAAATTTTGCTACAAAGGTTGTGGCTCCTCAAGCTTGATTGGGACGATCCAGTCCCCACTGAAATAAATAATGTGTGGCAACAGATGATAGGTAGCCTTAACTCTTTACTTACAGTTAATGTTCCCAGATTCGCGCTATGCGCTTCACCCATTTCCACAGAGCTTCACTGCTTTGTAGACGCATCCCAGAATGCCTACGCTGCCTGTCTCTACCTACGTTCAGTGGACCCCAAAGGCATAATATCCACTGCATTACTCTGTGCAAAGACACGTGTTTCCCCGATAAAGCCATTAACAATACCGCGTCTTGAGCTATGCGCGGCCTTACTCGGAGCTCGCCTCACAGCTAAGGTGACAAGTGCTCTTCGGTGCGATATTGATTGTACCTATTATTGGTCTGATTCCACCATAACATTAGCGTGGATAAATTCACAACCTCAGCTTTTGAAGGCATTCGTGTGCAATCGAGTAAACGAAATTCGTGAGCTCTCAGCTCAATCTCTATCATCGTGAAGATACGTACCCACAGCTATCAACCCCGCCGACATGGCGTCGCGAGGTCTAGAACCTAGTAATTTATCAAAGTCTGATTTGTGGTGGCGCGGACCCTCCTTCCTTCTAAGTCAGGAAACGGAGTGGCCACAAGCTCCTAAATCTAAAATAAATTTATCTGAATTGAAAAACAATATTCAAGTTCATAATGCATTAAACACATCTACCTTTGTTGACTTTACTAGGTATTCAAACCCCAATCGGTTAATAAGAATATATGCCTACGTATTAAGATTTATAAGTAATTGTAAAAATAAAAATAAAAATGTTAGTCCCTTGTGCAGTAAGGAACTCAACGATTCACTCGAGCTACTGGTTAAAAATTCTCAGTATGAATCATACTCATTAATAATAAATACCTTGAATAAAGGAAATAAACTCAAACCTAAATGTTCAATTTTGCAGTTAGCTCCGTTCATTGACCAGAGTGGAATATTGCGAGTAGGTGGTCGTCTTGATAATGCGACACTTTCTTTTGAACAAAAACATCCGGCTCTGCTAGATAGTAAACATCACTTTACGAAAATACTCATGAGACACGAACATGCTCGTCTCTTTCACGCCGGCCCTCAGCTGCTCCTTAGTTCATTTAGAAAACAATACTGGCCTATAGGCGGTAGAAATTTAGAACGCAGTACAGTTCGAAAATGTATTGTTTGTACAAGATACAAGGCCAAGCCTATGGAGCCATTCATGGGAAACCTTCCTTCAAATAGGGTTTCACAATTTTATCCCTTTCAAACTTGTGGTGTTGATTTCGCGGGACCGTTCATGATTTCCAATAAAATCGGACGTGGTAATAAAATCTCAAAATGTTACCTATGTTTATTCATTTGTTTTTCTGTTAAAGCAGTCCATTTGGAAACGGTCAGCGATCTCAGCACTCAAGCGTTTATTTCAAGCCTAAAGCGATTTATCGCTAGAAGAGGCAAGCCTGATAACATTTGCTGTGATAACGGTAAAAACTTCGTGGGGGCCAACAATGAATTAGGTAGGGTAATGCGGTCAAGTCTTCGTGATCTTAAAGATTATTCCGCAAATGAGGGCATTAAATTCACCTTCAACCCACCTTATTCACCTTCACTCGGAGGTCTATGGGAGGCCGGCATAAAAAGCGCAAAGCATCACTTAAAGCGCATAGCGGGGAATACAGCATTAACTTTCGAGGAGTTGAGCACGCTTTTTACGCAAATCGAAGCGATCCTCAACTCCCGACCCCTTACTCCTTTAACATCTGACCCAAACGACCTTTCTCCTCTCACCCCAGGGCACTTCATCATCGGACGGCCGCTGACGTCACTGCCATCACCTCCAGCATCCGACTTGAAGACACGCATCCGCTGTCGATACCGAATGATCGAGGGACTGCGCCAACACTTCTGGGCACGGTGGAGAAACGAATACCTACTAGAACTCCAACAGCGGTACAAAGGACGCCATCATGAGCGAAATCTTCAAGAAGGAGACCTCGTCGTCTTCAAGGAAGATGGTCTCCCTCCTCTCAAACGAAACCTCCTCTCGGACGAGCCGTGCGTCTTTACATGGGCTCTGACAACGTCTGCAGGGTGGCCGACTTCATGACGTTCCGAGGAATTGAACGACGTGCCGTAAACAAGGTCTGCCTACTACCACTTGAGAATGACATCATCACAGAAGAGGAGAACAAGGATCTTGAAAGTTGATCTTTCAAGGCCGCCGAAGATGTTCACGCGCACAGCTACGCGTGAACATCCCTAGCATGAGGGCGATTGTCTGTGGACAGCGTCCCATCCCTGAGAAGCCCTGCGGGGAGCGGGCGGGCGCGAGGGGAGGGACCGAGCGGCAGCGTACGCGCCGGACGCGTCACTAGCCACCACCGCACGCTACTGAGCACACGCGCTCTTACCTCGATAATATCCAACTTAGTTTAAATGTTTTAAAGAACCTAACATGTAAAATAGTTTTTGTTTAAATAAATCACAAACAGGACCCTATCTGGACATGTTCTCCGCACATGCATTAAGAGTAAATGAGTTACGTCTTGGTCACAACAAGATGCCAATTTCTAAAGTGGAGAATGCTTACAGGAGCTTTCCGGTCTCAAAATATGGACTTTCTGGTGCTCACCATGTTTTACTAGAAGGGACCTCTTTTCCACCTGAACGGAGATCATCAATTGTACAAAGCATTGGGCCTATGACTGCTTGGTTGTGCATGATAAGAAGTGAGGGGATATATAGGAAGAAGTATGCAGCTGCAGTGAAAAGGGCCATGTCTCACATACCTCGCATTGATGATTTGATAGAGCTCACCAAAAACACTAGACAGGCTTCTGAGATCTCGAATGTCACCACATTGTTGGCTGAAATTCTTCTTGTCACTACCGCAAGACAAGCAACTAGAATGTTCTTCCCATTGACTATGTTTGCAGCAGTATGGAATTCTGAGAAAGATGCAAGGGCATTTAGTGATTTCTTCAGTACTACCGGTGCAGCAGGATGGTATGCTTATAAGAAAATGGCTGAGATGAAAAACAGATTTACTGTTGCAGGACAAATGGAAGAGGAAAAGGCTTCACAGATAGTCTACCATGGTATTTTTGGGACTTATAAGGAAGATCTCTCTATCTTATCGCAGATTACAAATGTCTCTATCTGGTTTACTGGAGAGGAAATGGGACAGTGCTTTAGGCAGAAGGGCAGTAGCGAGGGGACATCCAAAATTTCTCTTCCTGTAATGAAATACTACTCTAAAATGAGTTGTGCAAATCAAACAGGACTCCTCTCAGGTGTTTACAATCAAGTAGTAACAGTACCCTGCTTTAGTGGAGCAAGAACACATAAGTTTGACGCAAATTTCTTTGAACACATTGAAAAGAAAAGGATAATAGGAGCGGTCGGTAAAACTATAACCCAGATCATCAACATCCTGACCAGCACTCTCGAAGATTTACATTCCAATTTGTGAAAGGACAATGGAAAACGATGGGGACAACTCTTTGGCGTGACTTTTCTTCTCTAGAACTAAATAACCCTGGTGACCCTATAGACATGCGTTTGGAAGGCAAGGGCAAAATGTTCTTGGGCAAGAATTAAGCTTGTAATTGTCTTGCTGAGATAAATTATCGTTGTAATCATTGTATTCATCATTAAAGTTACTATAATTGCCTTGTCCTGTCTTTTTTGGTTTATCTTTTAGTTTGTTTATCCTATTGAATTTTAGAGAAAAAGGATCTTGTTTTTACTGTTGTGTGCTCTAAGAAGTTTCGTCCACAGGCTACTTATACATTAACAGAGTTATAGAGTATGCTAATTATATATAGCCGTGATTTTGATTTGAGTTACCTTATTAAGACTAAGCTTTAAATTTAATATTTTTATTAAAATTATTATTGTAAGTCCCCCGCACAAAGTCCTCCGAATATCGTAACTTTCATCTCTTGTATGTACTATTAAAAAAAATTATAAATTTAATAAGCTTAAATCCATAGAGTACGTAGGCATTACAGGGTACTCAAATCTGTGGTGATAATGTAACTGATGAGTGATGAGGTTTTTTTTGGGCGGGAACTCCAAAAAGAGCGCGCGTACATTTTAAGTTTTTATTAATTTTATTTTTAATTTTAGTTATTTTAGCTTAAAATTTAGTGTAAATATCAGAATTTAGAGGTGGTGTCTGTTAGAAATGGAGGGTAACGAGGGGGGCGGGGATAACCCGCCCACCTCAAATAAACGTCCTCGCGTGGAGGATCGTGGTGGTGACTCCAAGGAGGACTCTGGCGTTGGCGGTGGCGGTGAGCGAAGACTCCTATTTACCGTTTTTCAAACCTAATTATAAAAGACTTTATCCCGAAAACTCAGTTAATACTGACTTTAAAGTATTTGTTGAATCTACCAAGAGCCCCATATACTTAAATCACATTTTTTCAACTGAAATTAAAGGTGTGACGGCAATTCAAAGAGTGAATGCCAGTAAAATTGCAGTTATATTTAAACAATATAATACGGCAAATAACTTTATCAACAATGCATCATTCTTAAAAAAATACGACATGAAAGCTTCCATTCCTGCTGCGCAGATAGAAAAGACAGGAATCATAAGATTCGTTCCCACTAACATTTCAAATAAAGAGTTATACAGTAGGCTAACGTCAATTTATGAAATCATTGCAATCAGAAGATTCACAAAAAAAGTAGGTCATGAATATGTTCCTTTACAAACTGTAAGCATCACATTTCTATCCAATATTCTACCAGACAATATTCAATATGATTTTAGTTCAGAAATTGTTGTTGTATTTGACGGATATTCGGACAATAGTAAAAATATTAAAGAAATGGAACAACAAAGAAGAACTGCTGCACTTTCTAAATCGTATGAAGTTTGTTTTGACGAAACAATGATTGTGCCAATCAGCCAAGAGAAATTTTTATCAAATCGGTCTAATAAAACAAAATTTATCTACATGCTTGTCGAAAAATTAAAAACTATTGATATCACAACAAAACAAGCCAGAGATGATGCTGATGTTCTCATCATCGAGACAGCTATTGCATTATCAAAACATCAAAAGACTGCCGTCATCATAGAAGATATTGATTTGCTCGTTATTCTAATTGGGCGTACTCAATCACATCAACAGGAAATTTTCTTTAAAAAAGTTGGGAAAGGCAATGTTAAGACGCAAATATACTCTTCCAAAAGTTTTGATCAATATCCGCGTACTAAAAAACACATTCTTTTTTTACACGCATTTAGTGGCTGTGACACGACTTCTGCGCTATTTAAAAAAGGAAAAAAAACTGTTACTAAAGCATTGGAGAAAATTCCCAATTTGGATAAACTGGTGGAAGTATTTCAACAAGAAAACTGCCCGGTACAAACATTATTTGAAAATGGAGTGCGCATCTTGTTGGCATTATATAATGCTCCAAAATCTGAGGACAACATTGATAATTTTCGCTACACGCAATTCATTAAATTAACGAAACTAAATAAACCTGTACAATTGTCAACACTTCCACCAACAAGTGTAGCAGCTCATCAACATATAAATCGCGTCTACTACCAGATTCAAACGTGGTTAGGGAATGACTTAGAACCTCAAGAATGGGGCTGGATGCTTGAAAATGGAATCCTGGAGCCCATAAGAACGTTATTACCTCCAGCACCAACCGAACTACTAAATATAATATTTTGCAATTGCAAAAATGGTTGTGGTTCCCGCTGTGGATGCCGAAAATCAGGGCTACTATGTTCTTTAGCTTGTGGCCAGTGCAATGGACAAGCTTGCCTGAACGCTGCACAATATCCAAGTAATCCCGATGAAGAAAACGCATACGATCCTGAAATTCTGGAGGGTTTGGAGATGAATATGACCGATAATGAGGATGATGACAATGAATTGAACGTTTTCGAGCGACAACAAGAAGAAGACGACGAAGAAGATGAAAATAACTAGCTTCTATTCACAATTTTATTATAATTAAAACCAATAAAAATTCTTATGATATTTAAACTGACATTTCAACAAATGTATAGTATGGCATATTTAATGATAAATAAAGATATGCATAAAATATATCCCCTTATTGTCTTTTTAACTGAAAATATATATTCCAGAATTAATAATATACTATAGTTGAATAGTTAAATATAAATAATTAAGTTACTGATTTTAATAAAATATCAACAATTAAAAATTAATACATAAATAATGGCCATTGTCTAATAATTATAATAATTTAATAAATAATAGACTTGATATAACGTACTGATAACCGTAACTCACGCTTGACCTTGCATAGGACCATATATGACTGTGCGCTGCGCACTCTTCGCGCTCTACCTCAAAAACGGTTGACCGTATTAAAAAAAACATGAAACGAAAATTGTAGAGAATTTTATACTCTACAACTTTTATAATAAGTACAAATATCATTTAAGCAATAGAAAGCGAGATATTTACGAAAAACCCATTTTTATGACCTTTGACCTTCAATATCTTAAGACGCGGACACGGTATCATTTGTGACTTTTGAGACAACATTTAGAACGACAAAACAAAGGTCTATACCAATTTGTATCTTATTATCTTTCATTCCGAGGTGAAACCCCTAAAATGACTGGGCTAATAGTATGTTTCCGCCTTTATACTTGACAGTGTAAATGAATTTGTTTTAGCCAGCCACATTCAGATAGCTCATCCATGTGTATTTTTCAGGAGGAAAATGGAAGATATCCTCGTCGATCCAGACACTCAACAACCCATAGAAGACTCAAAGAAACCCAGGATAGACCTCGACGCTAACAGGAAATACAGCTGCTTAAAATCAATAGTTGAGATGTATGAGAAAATACTTGTTGCAGCTTTTAAAGAGAAGGCAAGTGATACAATGGAAATGGAGGTTGATGGTGGAGAAAGTAGGCTTTTGATTGAGGCTGCAAAAAGCATAACTGTGGGCAACCATATTGTAAGTATAATATTTACAGCACACAACGTAAGCCGACAAGAAGTGAAGAAAACGGTTACCAACATGATAAAAAAGACTTCTGGGACCTCTTACAAGATGACTTTCAAGGGAAACGAGTATTCTTTAGACACTCAAAAAGTCAAAAAAGAATGGGTTGATGTATTTATTTATTTATTTTTATTTATTTACCCTTCGTTGCAAATGAAAGAAACACAATACATAAAAATTCTATGGGATGCAACGGGCGGCCTTATCGCTAATAAGCGATCTCTTCCAGGCAACCCTAGTTAAGAGAAAAACTTAAAAAAAAAAAAAAAAAGAAACATGCGTGCGAGAAGTGAAGGGAAATGGTCTGATATACAAAGATTTGTCACCCTCCGACAAAGAAAATTGGTTTGGCACCATGGGACCCTATCTGGACATGTTCTCCGCACATGCATTAAGAGTGAATGAGTTACGTCTTGGTCACAACAAGATGCCAATTTCTAAAGTGGAGAATGCTTACAGGAGCTTTCCGGTCTCAAAATATGGACTTTCTGGTGCTCACCATGTTTTACTAGAAGGGACCTCTTTTCCACCTGAACGGAGATCATCAATTGTACAAAGCATTGGGCCTATGACTGCTTGGTTGTGCATGATAAGAAGTGAGGGGATATATAGGAAGAAGTATGCAGCTGCAGTGAAAAGGGCCATGTCTCACATACCTCGCATTGATGATTTGATAGAGCTCACCAAAAACACTAGACAGGCTTCTGAGATCTCGAATGTCACCACATTGTTGGCTGAAATTCTTCTTGTCACTACCGCAAGACAAGCAACTAGAATGTTCTTCCCATCGACTATGTTTGCAGCAGTATGGAATTCTGAGAAAGATGCAAGGGCATTTAGTGATTTCTTCAGTACTACCGGTGCAGCAGGATGGTATGCTTATAAGAAAATGGCTGAGATGAAAAACAGATTTACTGTTGCAGGACAAATGGAAGAGGAAAAGGCTTCACAGATAGTCTACCATGGTATTTTTGGGACTTATAAGGAAGATCTCTCTATCTTATCGCAGATTACAAATGTCTCTATCTGGTTTACTAGAGAGGAAATGGGACAGTGCTTTAGGCAGCAGGGCAGTAGCGAGGGGACATCCAAAATTTCTCTTCCTGTAATGAAATACTACTCTAAAATGAGTTGTGCAAATCAAACAGGACTCCTCTCAGGTGTTTACAATCAAGTAGTAACAGTACCCTGCTTTAGTGGAGCAAGAACACATAAGTTTGACGCAAATTTCTTTGAACACATTGAAAAGAAAAGGATAATAGGAGCGGTCGGTAAAACTATAACCCAGATCATCAACATACTGACCAGCACTCTCGAAGATTTACATTCCAATTTGAGAAAGGACAATGGAAAACCAACGATGGGGACAACTCTTTGGCGTGACTTTTCTTCTCTAGAACTAAATAACCCTGGTGACCCTATAGACATGCGTTTGGAAGGCAAGGGCAAAATGTTCTTGGGCAAGAATTAAGCTTGTAATTGTCTTGCTGAGATAAATTATCGTTGTAATCATTGTATTCATCATTAAAGTTTTTTCCACCAATTTCTAAAGTGGAGAATGCTTACAGGAGCTTTCCGGTCTCAAAATATGGACTTTCTGGTGCTCACCATGTTTTACTAGAAGGGACCTCTTTTCCACCTGAACGGAGATCATCAATTGTACAAAGCATTGGGCCTATGACTGCTTGGTTGTGCATGATAAGAAGTGAGGGGATATATAGGAAGAAGTATGCAGCTGCAGTGAAAAGGGCCATGTCTCACATACCTCGCATTGATGATTTGATAGAGCTCACCAAAAACACTAGACAGGCTTCTGAGATCTCGAATGTCACCACATTGTTGGCTGAAATTCTTCTTGTCACTACCGCAAGACAAGCAACTAGAATGTTCTTCCCATCGACTATGTTTGCAGCAGTATGGAATTCTGAGAAAGATGCAAGGGCATTTAGTGATTTCTTCAGTACTACCGGTGCAGCAGGATGGTATGCTTATAAGAAAATGGCTGAGATGAAAAACAGATTTACTGTTGCAGGACAAATGGAAGAGGAAAAGGCTTCACAGATAGTCTACCATGGTATTTTTGGGACTTATAAGGAAGATCTCTCTATCTTATCGCAGATTACAAATGTCTCTATCTGGTTTACTAGAGAGGAAATGGGACAGTGCTTTAGGCAGCAGGGCAGTAGCGAGGGGACATCCAAAATTTCTCTTCCTGTAATGAAATACTACTCTAAAATGAGTTGTGCAAATCAAACAGGACTCCTCTCAGGTGTTTACAATCAAGTAGTAACAGTACCCTGCTTTAGTGGAGCAAGAACACATAAGTTTGACGCAAATTTCTTTGAACACATTGAAAAGAAAAGGATAATAGGAGCGGTCGGTAAAACTATAACCCAGATCATCAACATACTGACCAGCACTCTCGAAGATTTACATTCCAATTTGAGAAAGGACAATGGAAAACCAACGATGGGGACAACTCTTTGGCGTGACTTTTCTTCTCTAGAACTAAATAACCCTGGTGACCCTATAGACATGCGTTTGGAAGGCAAGGGCAAAATGTTCTTGGGCAAGAATTAAGCTTGTAATTGTCTTGCTGAGATAAATTATCGTTGTAATCATTGTATTCATCATTAAAGTTTTTTCCACCAATTTCTAAAGTGGAGAATGCTTACAGGAGCTTTCCGGTCTCAAAATATGGACTTTCTGGTGCTCACCATGTTTTACTAGAAGGGACCTCTTTTCCACCTGAACGGAGATCATCAATTGTACAAAGCATTGGGCCTATGACTGCTTGGTTGTGCATGATAAGAAGTGAGGGGATATATAGGAAGAAGTATGCAGCTGCAGTGAAAAGGGCCATGTCTCACATACCTCGCATTGATGATTTGATAGAGCTCACCAAAAACACTAGACAGGCTTCTGAGATCTCGAATGTCACCACATTGTTGGCTGAAATTCTTCTTGTCACTACCGCAAGACAAGCAACTAGAATGTTCTTCCCATCGACTATGTTTGCAGCAGTATGGAATTCTGAGAAAGATGCAAGGGCATTTAGTGATTTCTTCAGTACTACCGGTGCAGCAGGATGGTATGCTTATAAGAAAATGGCTGAGATGAAAAACAGATTTACTGTTGCAGGACAAATGGAAGAGGAAAAGGCTTCACAGATAGTCTACCATGGTATTTTTGGGACTTATAAGGAAGATCTCTCTATCTTATCGCAGATTACAAATGTCTCTATCTGGTTTACTAGAGAGGAAATGGGACAGTGCTTTAGGCAGCAGGGCAGTAGCGAGGGGACATCCAAAATTTCTCTTCCTGTAATGAAATACTACTCTAAAATGAGTTGTGCAAATCAAACAGGACTCCTCTCAGGTGTTTACAATCAAGTAGTAACAGTACCCTGCTTTAGTGGAGCAAGAACACATAAGTTTGACGCAAATTTCTTTGAACACATTGAAAAGAAAAGGATAATAGGAGCGGTCGGTAAAACTATAACCCAGATCATCAACATACTGACCAGCACTCTCGAAGATTTACATTCCAATTTGAGAAAGGACAATGGAAAACCAACGATGGGGACAACTCTTTGGCGTGACTTTTCTTCTCTAGAACTAAATAACCCTGGTGACCCTATAGACATGCGTTTGGAAGGCAAGGGCAAAATGTTCTTGGGCAAGAATTAAGCTTGTAATTGTCTTGCTGAGATAAATTATCGTTGTAATCATTGTATTCATCATTAAAGTTTTTTCCACCAATTTCTAAAGTGGAGAATGCTTACAGGAGCTTTCCGGTCTCAAAATATGGACTTTCTGGTGCTCACCATGTTTTACTAGAAGGGACCTCTTTTCCACCTGAACGGAGATCATCAATTGTACAAAGCATTGGGCCTATGACTGCTTGGTTGTGCATGATAAGAAGTGAGGGGATATATAGGAAGAAGTATGCAGCTGCAGTGAAAAGGGCCATGTCTCACATACCTCGCATTGATGATTTGATAGAGCTCACCAAAAACACTAGACAGGCTTCTGAGATCTCGAATGTCACCACATTGTTGGCTGAAATTCTTCTTGTCACTACCGCAAGACAAGCAACTAGAATGTTCTTCCCATCGACTATGTTTGCAGCAGTATGGAATTCTGAGAAAGATGCAAGGGCATTTAGTGATTTCTTCAGTACTACCGGTGCAGCAGGATGGTATGCTTATAAGAAAATGGCTGAGATGAAAAACAGATTTACTGTTGCAGGACAAATGGAAGAGGAAAAGGCTTCACAGATAGTCTACCATGGTATTTTTGGGACTTATAAGGAAGATCTCTCTATCTTATCGCAGATTACAAATGTCTCTATCTGGTTTACTAGAGAGGAAATGGGACAGTGCTTTAGGCAGCAGGGCAGTAGCGAGGGGACATCCAAAATTTCTCTTCCTGTAATGAAATACTACTCTAAAATGAGTTGTGCAAATCAAACAGGACTCCTCTCAGGTGTTTACAATCAAGTAGTAACAGTACCCTGCTTTAGTGGAGCAAGAACACATAAGTTTGACGCAAATTTCTTTGAACACATTGAAAAGAAAAGGATAATAGGAGCGGTCGGTAAAACTATAACCCAGATCATCAACATACTGACCAGCACTCTCGAAGATTTACATTCCAATTTGAGAAAGGACAATGGAAAACCAACGATGGGGACAACTCTTTGGCGTGACTTTTCTTCTCTAGAACTAAATAACCCTGGTGACCCTATAGACATGCGTTTGGAAGGCAAGGGCAAAATGTTCTTGGGCAAGAATTAAGCTTGTAATTGTCTTGCTGAGATAAATTATCGTTGTAATCATTGTATTCATCATTAAAGTTTTTTCCACCAATTTCTAAAGTGGAGAATGCTTACAGGAGCTTTCCGGTCTCAAAATATGGACTTTCTGGTGCTCACCATGTTTTACTAGAAGGGACCTCTTTTCCACCTGAACGGAGATCATCAATTGTACAAAGCATTGGGCCTATGACTGCTTGGTTGTGCATGATAAGAAGTGAGGGGATATATAGGAAGAAGTATGCAGCTGCAGTGAAAAGGGCCATGTCTCACATACCTCGCATTGATGATTTGATAGAGCTCACCAAAAACACTAGACAGGCTTCTGAGATCTCGAATGTCACCACATTGTTGGCTGAAATTCTTCTTGTCACTACCGCAAGACAAGCAACTAGAATGTTCTTCCCATTGACTATGTTTGCAGCAGTATGGAATTCTGAGAAAGATGCAAGGGCATTTAGTGATTTCTTCAGTACTACCGGTGCAGCAGGATGGTATGCTTATAAGAAAATGGCTGAGATGAAAAACAGATTTACTGTTGCAGGACAAATGGAAGAGGAAAAGGCTTCACAGATAGTCTACCATGGTATTTTTGGGACTTATAAGGAAGATCTCTCTATCTTATCGCAGATTACAAATGTCTCTATCTGGTTTACTAGAGAGGAAATGGGACAGTGCTTTAGGCAGCAGGGCAGTAGCGAGGGGACATCCAAAATTTCTCTTCCTGTAATGAAATACTACTCTAAAATGAGTTGTGCAAATCAAACAGGACTCCTCTCAGGTGTTTACAATCAAGTAGTAACAGTACCCTGCTTTAGTGGAGCAAGAACACATAAGTTTGACGCAAATTTCTTTGAACACATTGAAAAGAAAAGGATAATAGGAGCGGTCGGTAAAACTATAACCCAGATCATCAACATACTGACCAGCACTCTCGAAGATTTACATTCCAATTTGAGAAAGGACAATGGAAAACCAACGATGGGGACAACTCTTTGGCGTGACTTTTCTTCTCTAGAACTAAATAACCCTGGTGACCCTATAGACATGCGTTTGGAAGGCAAGGGCAAAATGTTCTTGGGCAAGAATTAAGCTTGTAATTGTCTTGCTGAGATAAATTATCGTTGTAATCATTGTATTCATCATTAAAGTTTTTTCCACCAATTTCTAAAGTGGAGAATGCTTACAGGAGCTTTCCGGTCTCAAAATATGGACTTTCTGGTGCTCACCATGTTTTACTAGAAGGGACCTCTTTTCCACCTGAACGGAGATCATCAATTGTACAAAGCATTGGGCCTATGACTGCTTGGTTGTGCATGATAAGAAGTGAGGGGATATATAGGAAGAAGTATGCAGCTGCAGTGAAAAGGGCCATGTCTCACATACCTCGCATTGATGATTTGATAGAGCTCACCAAAAACACTAGACAGGCTTCTGAGATCTCGAATGTCACCACATTGTTGGCTGAAATTCTTCTTGTCACTACCGCAAGACAAGCAACTAGAATGTTCTTCCCATCGACTATGTTTGCAGCAGTATGGAATTCTGAGAAAGATGCAAGGGCATTTAGTGATTTCTTCAGTACTACCGGTGCAGCAGGATGGTATGCTTATAAGAAAATGGCTGAGATGAAAAACAGATTTACTGTTGCAGGACAAATGGAAGAGGAAAAGGCTTCACAGATAGTCTACCATGGTATTTTTGGGACTTATAAGGAAGATCTCTCTATCTTATCGCAGATTACAAATGTCTCTATCTGGTTTACTAGAGAGGAAATGGGACAGTGCTTTAGGCAGCAGGGCAGTAGCGAGGGGACATCCAAAATTTCTCTTCCTGTAATGAAATACTACTCTAAAATGAGTTGTGCAAATCAAACAGGACTCCTCTCAGGTGTTTACAATCAAGTAGTAACAGTACCCTGCTTTAGTGGAGCAAGAACACATAAGTTTGACGCAAATTTCTTTGAACACATTGAAAAGAAAAGGATAATAGGAGCGGTCGGTAAAACTATAACCCAGATCATCAACATACTGACCAGCACTCTCGAAGATTTACATTCCAATTTGAGAAAGGACAATGGAAAACCAACGATGGGGACAACTCTTTGGCGTGACTTTTCTTCTCTAGAACTAAATAACCCTGGTGACCCTATAGACATGCGTTTGGAAGGCAAGGGCAAAATGTTCTTGGGCAAGAATTAAGCTTGTAATTGTCTTGCTGAGATAAATTATCGTTGTAATCATTGTATTCATCATTAAAGTTTTTTCCACCAATTTCTAAAGTGGAGAATGCTTACAGGAGCTTTCCGGTCTCAAAATATGGACTTTCTGGTGCTCACCATGTTTTACTAGAAGGGACCTCTTTTCCACCTGAACGGAGATCATCAATTGTACAAAGCATTGGGCCTATGACTGCTTGGTTGTGCATGATAAGAAGTGAGGGGATATATAGGAAGAAGTATGCAGCTGCAGTGAAAAGGGCCATGTCTCACATACCTCGCATTGATGATTTGATAGAGCTCACCAAAAACACTAGACAGGCTTCTGAGATCTCGAATGTCACCACATTGTTGGCTGAAATTCTTCTTGTCACTACCGCAAGACAAGCAACTAGAATGTTCTTCCCATTGACTATGTTTGCAGCAGTATGGAATTCTGAGAAAGATGCAAGGGCATTTAGTGATTTCTTCAGTACTACCGGTGCAGCAGGATGGTATGCTTATAAGAAAATGGCTGAGATGAAAAACAGATTTACTGTTGCAGGACAAATGGAAGAGGAAAAGGCTTCACAGATAGTCTACCATGGTATTTTTGGGACTTATAAGGAAGATCTCTCTATCTTATCGCAGATTACAAATGTCTCTATCTGGTTTACTAGAGAGGAAATGGGACAGTGCTTTAGGCAGCAGGGCAGTAGCGAGGGGACATCCAAAATTTCTCTTCCTGTAATGAAATACTACTCTAAAATGAGTTGTGCAAATCAAACAGGACTCCTCTCAGGTGTTTACAATCAAGTAGTAACAGTACCCTGCTTTAGTGGAGCAAGAACACATAAGTTTGACGCAAATTTCTTTGAACACATTGAAAAGAAAAGGATAATAGGAGCGGTCGGTAAAACTATAACCCAGATCATCAACATACTGACCAGCACTCTCGAAGATTTACATTCCAATTTGAGAAAGGACAATGGAAAACCAACGATGGGGACAACTCTTTGGCGTGACTTTTCTTCTCTAGAACTAAATAACCCTGGTGACCCTATAGACATGCGTTTGGAAGGCAAGGGCAAAATGTTCTTGGGCAAGAATTAAGCTTGTAATTGTCTTGCTGAGATAAATTATCGTTGTAATCATTGTATTCATCATTAAAGTTTTTTCCACCAATTTCTAAAGTGGAGAATGCTTACAGGAGCTTTCCGGTCTCAAAATATGGACTTTCTGGTGCTCACCATGTTTTACTAGAAGGGACCTCTTTTCCACCTGAACGGAGATCATCAATTGTACAAAGCATTGGGCCTATGACTGCTTGGTTGTGCATGATAAGAAGTGAGGGGATATATAGGAAGAAGTATGCAGCTGCAGTGAAAAGGGCCATGTCTCACATACCTCGCATTGATGATTTGATAGAGCTCACCAAAAACACTAGACAGGCTTCTGAGATCTCGAATGTCACCACATTGTTGGCTGAAATTCTTCTTGTCACTACCGCAAGACAAGCAACTAGAATGTTCTTCCCATTGACTATGTTTGCAGCAGTATGGAATTCTGAGAAAGATGCAAGGGCATTTAGTGATTTCTTCAGTACTACCGGTGCAGCAGGATGGTATGCTTATAAGAAAATGGCTGAGATGAAAAACAGATTTACTGTTGCAGGACAAATGGAAGAGGAAAAGGCTTCACAGATAGTCTACCATGGTATTTTTGGGACTTATAAGGAAGATCTCTCTATCTTATCGCAGATTACAAATGTCTCTATCTGGTTTACTAGAGAGGAAATGGGACAGTGCTTTAGGCAGCAGGGCAGTAGCGAGGGGACATCCAAAATTTCTCTTCCTGTAATGAAATACTACTCTAAAATGAGTTGTGCAAATCAAACAGGACTCCTCTCAGGTGTTTACAATCAAGTAGTAACAGTACCCTGCTTTAGTGGAGCAAGAACACATAAGTTTGACGCAAATTTCTTTGAACACATTGAAAAGAAAAGGATAATAGGAGCGGTCGGTAAAACTATAACCCAGATCATCAACATCCTGACCAGCACTCTCGAAGATTTACATTCCAATTTGAGAAAGGACAATGGAAAACCAACGATGGGGACAACTCTTTGGCGTGACTTTTCTTCTCTAGAACTAAATAACCCTGGTGACCCTATAGACATGCGTTTGGAAGGCAAGGGCAAAATGTTCTTGGGCAAGAATTAAGCTTGTAATTGTCTTGCTGAGATAAATTATCGTTGTAATCATTGTATTCATCATTAAAGTTTTTTCCACCAATTTCTAAAGTGGAGAATGCTTACAGGAGCTTTCCGGTCTCAAAATATGGACTTTCTGGTGCTCACCATGTTTTACTAGAAGGGACCTCTTTTCCACCTGAACGGAGATCATCAATTGTACAAAGCATTGGGCCTATGACTGCTTGGTTGTGCATGATAAGAAGTGAGGGGATATATAGGAAGAAGTATGCAGCTGCAGTGAAAAGGGCCATGTCTCACATACCTCGCATTGATGATTTGATAGAGCTTACCAAAAACACTAGACAGGCTTCTGAGATCTCGAATGTCACCACATTGTTGGCTGAAATTCTTCTTGTCACTACCGCAAGACAAGCAACTAGAATGTTCTTCCCATTGACTATGTTTGCAGCAGTATGGAATTCTGAGAAAGATGCAAGGGCATTTAGTGATTTCTTCAGTACTACCGGTGCAGCAGGATGGTATGCTTATAAGAAAATGGCTGAGATGAAAAACAGATTTACTGTTGCAGGACAAATGGAAGAGGAAAAGGCTTCACAGATAGTCTACCATGGTATTTTTGGGACTTATAAGGAAGATCTCTCTATCTTATCGCAGATTACAAATGTCTCTATCTGGTTTACTAGAGAGGAAATGGGACAGTGCTTTAGGCAGCAGGGCAGTAGCGAGGGGACATCCAAAATTTCTCTTCCTGTAATGAAATACTACTCTAAAATGAGTTGTGCAAATCAAACAGGACTCCTCTCAGGTGTTTACAATCAAGTAGTAACAGTACCCTGCTTTAGTGGAGCAAGAACACATAAGTTTGACGCAAATTTCTTTGAACACATTGAAAAGAAAAGGATAATAGGAGCGGTCGGTAAAACTATAACCCAGATCATCAACATACTGACCAGCACTCTCGAAGATTTACATTCCAATTTGAGAAAGGACAATGGAAAACCAACGATGGGGACAACTCTTTGGCGTGACTTTTCTTCTCTAGAACTAAATAACCCTGGTGACCCTATAGACATGCGTTTGGAAGGCAAGGGCAAAATGTTCTTGGGCAAGAATTAAGCTTGTAATTGTCTTGCTGAGATAAATTATCGTTGTAATCATTGTATTCATCATTAAAGTTTTTTCCACCAATTTCTAAAGTGGAGAATGCTTACAGGAGCTTTCCGGTCTCAAAATATGGACTTTCTGGTGCTCACCATGTTTTACTAGAAGGGACCTCTTTTCCACCTGAACGGAGATCATCAATTGTACAAAGCATTGGGCCTATGACTGCTTGGTTGTGCATGATAAGAAGTGAGGGGATATATAGGAAGAAGTATGCAGCTGCAGTGAAAAGGGCCATGTCTCACATACCTCGCATTGATGATTTGATAGAGCTCACCAAAAACACTAGACAGGCTTCTGAGATCTCGAATGTCACCACATTGTTGGCTGAAATTCTTCTTGTCACTACCGCAAGACAAGCAACTAGAATGTTCTTCCCATTGACTATGTTTGCAGCAGTATGGAATTCTGAGAAAGATGCAAGGGCATTTAGTGATTTCTTCAGTACTACCGGTGCAGCAGGATGGTATGCTTATAAGAAAATGGCTGAGATGAAAAACAGATTTACTGTTGCAGGACAAATGGAAGAGGAAAAGGCTTCACAGATAGTCTACCATGGTATTTTTGGGACTTATAAGGAAGATCTCTCTATCTTATCGCAGATTACAAATGTCTCTATCTGGTTTACTAGAGAGGAAATGGGACAGTGCTTTAGGCAGCAGGGCAGTAGCGAGGGGACATCCAAAATTTCTCTTCCTGTAATGAAATACTACTCTAAAATGAGTTGTGCAAATCAAACAGGACTCCTCTCAGGTGTTTACAATCAAGTAGTAACAGTACCCTGCTTTAGCGGAGCAAGAACACATAAGTTTGACGCAAATTTCTTTGAACACATTGAAAAGAAAAGGATAATAGGAGCGGTCGGTAAAACTATAACCCAGATCATCAACATACTGACCAGCACTCTCGAAGATTTACATTCCAATTTGAGAAAGGACAATGGAAAACCAACGATGGGGACAACTCTTTGGCGTGACTTTTCTTCTCTAGAACTAAATAACCCTGGTGACCCTATAGACATGCGTTTGGAAGGCAAGGGCAAAATGTTCTTGGGCAAGAATTAAGCTTGTAATTGTCTTGCTGAGATAAATTATCGTTGTAATCATTGTATTCATCATTAAAGTTTTTTCCACCAATTTCTAAAGTGGAGAATGCTTACAGGAGCTTTCCGGTCTCAAAATATGGACTTTCTGGTGCTCACCATGTTTTACTAGAAGGGACCTCTTTTCCACCTGAACGGAGATCATCAATTGTACAAAGCATTGGGCCTATGACTGCTTGGTTGTGCATGATAAGAAGTGAGGGGATATATAGGAAGAAGTATGCAGCTGCAGTGAAAAGGGCCATGTCTCACATACCTCGCATTGATGATTTGATAGAGCTCACCAAAAACACTAGACAGGCTTCTGAGATCTCGAATGTCACCACATTGTTGGCTGAAATTCTTCTTGTCACTACCGCAAGACAAGCAACTAGAATGTTCTTCCCATTGACTATGTTTGCAGCAGTATGGAATTCTGAGAAAGATGCAAGGGCATTTAGTGATTTCTTCAGTACTACCGGTGCAGCAGGATGGTATGCTTATAAGAAAATGGCTGAGATGAAAAACAGATTTACTGTTGCAGGACAAATGGAAGAGGAAAAGGCTTCACAGATAGTCTACCATGGTATTTTTGGGACTTATAAGGAAGATCTCTCTATCTTATCGCAGATTACAAATGTCTCTATCTGGTTTACTAGAGAGGAAATGGGACAGTGCTTTAGGCAGCAGGGCAGTAGCGAGGGGACATCCAAAATTTCTCTTCCTGTAATGAAATACTACTCTAAAATGAGTTGTGCAAATCAAACAGGACTCCTCTCAGGTGTTTACAATCAAGTAGTAACAGTACCCTGCTTTAGTGGAGCAAGAACACATAAGTTTGACGCAAATTTCTTTGAACACATTGAAAAGAAAAGGATAATAGGAGCGGTCGGTAAAACTATAACCCAGATCATCAACATACTGACCAGCACTCTCGAAGATTTACATTCCAATTTGAGAAAGGACAATGGAAAACCAACGATGGGGACAACTCTTTGGCGTGACTTTTCTTCTCTAGAACTAAATAACCCTGGTGACCCTATAGACATGCGTTTGGAAGGCAAGGGCAAAATGTTCTTGGGCAAGAATTAAGCTTGTAATTGTCTTGCTGAGATAAATTATCGTTGTAATCATTGTATTCATCATTAAAGTTTTTTCCACCAATTTCTAAAGTGGAGAATGCTTACAGGAGCTTTCCGGTCTCAAAATATGGACTTTCTGGTGCTCACCATGTTTTACTAGAAGGGACCTCTTTTCCACCTGAACGGAGATCATCAATTGTACAAAGCATTGGGCCTATGACTGCTTGGTTGTGCATGATAAGAAGTGAGGGGATATATAGGAAGAAGTATGCAGCTGCAGTGAAAAGGGCCATGTCTCACATACCTCGCATTGATGATTTGATAGAGCTCACCAAAAACACTAGACAGGCTTCTGAGATCTCGAATGTCACCACATTGTTGGCTGAAATTCTTCTTGTCACTACCGCAAGACAAGCAACTAGAATGTTCTTCCCATTGACTATGTTTGCAGCAGTATGGAATTCTGAGAAAGATGCAAGGGCATTTAGTGATTTCTTCAGTACTACCGGTGCAGCAGGATGGTATGCTTATAAGAAAATGGCTGAGATGAAAAACAGATTTACTGTTGCAGGACAAATGGAAGAGGAAAAGGCTTCACAGATAGTCTACCATGGTATTTTTGGGACTTATAAGGAAGATCTCTCTATCTTATCGCAGATTACAAATGTCTCTATCTGGTTTACTAGAGAGGAAATGGGACAGTGCTTTAGGCAGCAGGGCAGTAGCGAGGGGACATCCAAAATTTCTCTTCCTGTAATGAAATACTACTCTAAAATGAGTTGTGCAAATCAAACAGGACTCCTCTCAGGTGTTTACAATCAAGTAGTAACAGTACCCTGCTTTAGTGGAGCAAGAACACATAAGTTTGACGCAAATTTCTTTGAACACATTGAAAAGAAAAGGATAATAGGAGCGGTCGGTAAAACTATAACCCAGATCATCAACATACTGACCAGCACTCTCGAAGATTTACATTCCAATTTGAGAAAGGACAATGGAAAACCAACGATGGGGACAACTCTTTGGCGTGACTTTTCTTCTCTAGAACTAAATAACCCTGGTGACCCTATAGACATGCGTTTGGAAGGCAAGGGCAAAATGTTCTTGGGCAAGAATTAAGCTTGTAATTGTCTTGCTGAGATAAATTATCGTTGTAATCATTGTATTCATCATTAAAGTTTTTTCCACCAATTTCTAAAGTGGAGAATGCTTACAGGAGCTTTCCGGTCTCAAAATATGGACTTTCTGGTGCTCACCATGTTTTACTAGAAGGGACCTCTTTTCCACCTGAACGGAGATCATCAATTGTACAAAGCATTGGGCCTATGACTGCTTGGTTGTGCATGATAAGAAGTGAGGGGATATATAGGAAGAAGTATGCAGCTGCAGTGAAAAGGGCCATGTCTCACATACCTCGCATTGATGATTTGATAGAGCTCACCAAAAACACTAGACAGGCTTCTGAGATCTCGAATGTCACCACATTGTTGGCTGAAATTCTTCTTGTCACTACCGCAAGACAAGCAACTAGAATGTTCTTCCCATTGACTATGTTTGCAGCAGTATGGAATTCTGAGAAAGATGCAAGGGCATTTAGTGATTTCTTCAGTACTACCGGTGCAGCAGGATGGTATGCTTATAAGAAAATGGCTGAGATGAAAAACAGATTTACTGTTGCAGGACAAATGGAAGAGGAAAAGGCTTCACAGATAGTCTACCATGGTATTTTTGGGACTTATAAGGAAGATCTCTCTATCTTATCGCAGATTACAAATGTCTCTATCTGGTTTACTAGAGAGGAAATGGGACAGTGCTTTAGGCAGCAGGGCAGTAGCGAGGGGACATCCAAAATTTCTCTTCCTGTAATGAAATACTACTCTAAAATGAGTTGTGCAAATCAAACAGGACTCCTCTCAGGTGTTTACAATCAAGTAGTAACAGTACCCTGCTTTAGTGGAGCAAGAACACATAAGTTTGACGCAAATTTCTTTGAACACATTGAAAAGAAAAGGATAATAGGAGCGGTCGGTAAAACTATAACCCAGATCATCAACATCCTGACCAGCACTCTCGAAGATTTACATTCCAATTTGAGAAAGGACAATGGAAAACCAACGATGGGGACAACTCTTTGGCGTGACTTTTCTTCTCTAGAACTAAATAACCCTGGTGACCCTATAGACATGCGTTTGGAAGGCAAGGGCAAAATGTTCTTGGGCAAGAATTAAGCTTGTAATTGTCTTGCTGAGATAAATTATCGTTGTAATCATTGTATTCATCATTAAAGTTTTTTCCACCAATTTCTAAAGTGGAGAATGCTTACAGGAGCTTTCCGGTCTCAAAATATGGACTTTCTGGTGCTCACCATGTTTTACTAGAAGGGACCTCTTTTCCACCTGAACGGAGATCATCAATTGTACAAAGCATTGGGCCTATGACTGCTTGGTTGTGCATGATAAGAAGTGAGGGGATATATAGGAAGAAGTATGCAGCTGCAGTGAAAAGGGCCATGTCTCACATACCTCGCATTGATGATTTGATAGAGCTTACCAAAAACACTAGACAGGCTTCTGAGATCTCGAATGTCACCACATTGTTGGCTGAAATTCTTCTTGTCACTACCGCAAGACAAGCAACTAGAATGTTCTTCCCATTGACTATGTTTGCAGCAGTATGGAATTCTGAGAAAGATGCAAGGGCATTTAGTGATTTCTTCAGTACTACCGGTGCAGCAGGATGGTATGCTTATAAGAAAATGGCTGAGATGAAAAACAGATTTACTGTTGCAGGACAAATGGAAGAGGAAAAGGCTTCACAGATAGTCTACCATGGTATTTTTGGGACTTATAAGGAAGATCTCTCTATCTTATCGCAGATTACAAATGTCTCTATCTGGTTTACTAGAGAGGAAATGGGACAGTGCTTTAGGCAGCAGGGCAGTAGCGAGGGGACATCCAAAATTTCTCTTCCTGTAATGAAATACTACTCTAAAATGAGTTGTGCAAATCAAACAGGACTCCTCTCAGGTGTTTACAATCAAGTAGTAACAGTACCCTGCTTTAGTGGAGCAAGAACACATAAGTTTGACGCAAATTTCTTTGAACACATTGAAAAGAAAAGGATAATAGGAGCGGTCGGTAAAACTATAACCCAGATCATCAACATACTGACCAGCACTCTCGAAGATTTACATTCCAATTTGAGAAAGGACAATGGAAAACCAACGATGGGGACAACTCTTTGGCGTGACTTTTCTTCTCTAGAACTAAATAACCCTGGTGACCCTATAGACATGCGTTTGGAAGGCAAGGGCAAAATGTTCTTGGGCAAGAATTAAGCTTGTAATTGTCTTGCTGAGATAAATTATCGTTGTAATCATTGTATTCATCATTAAAGTTTTTTCCACCAATTTCTAAAGTGGAGAATGCTTACAGGAGCTTTCCGGTCTCAAAATATGGACTTTCTGGTGCTCACCATGTTTTACTAGAAGGGACCTCTTTTCCACCTGAACGGAGATCATCAATTGTACAAAGCATTGGGCCTATGACTGCTTGGTTGTGCATGATAAGAAGTGAGGGGATATATAGGAAGAAGTATGCAGCTGCAGTGAAAAGGGCCATGTCTCACATACCTCGCATTGATGATTTGATAGAGCTCACCAAAAACACTAGACAGGCTTCTGAGATCTCGAATGTCACCACATTGTTGGCTGAAATTCTTCTTGTCACTACCGCAAGACAAGCAACTAGAATGTTCTTCCCATTGACTATGTTTGCAGCAGTATGGAATTCTGAGAAAGATGCAAGGGCATTTAGTGATTTCTTCAGTACTACCGGTGCAGCAGGATGGTATGCTTATAAGAAAATGGCTGAGATGAAAAACAGATTTACTGTTGCAGGACAAATGGAAGAGGAAAAGGCTTCACAGATAGTCTACCATGGTATTTTTGGGACTTATAAGGAAGATCTCTCTATCTTATCGCAGATTACAAATGTCTCTATCTGGTTTACTAGAGAGGAAATGGGACAGTGCTTTAGGCAGCAGGGCAGTAGCGAGGGGACATCCAAAATTTCTCTTCCTGTAATGAAATACTACTCTAAAATGAGTTGTGCAAATCAAACAGGACTCCTCTCAGGTGTTTACAATCAAGTAGTAACAGTACCCTGCTTTAGCGGAGCAAGAACACATAAGTTTGACGCAAATTTCTTTGAACACATTGAAAAGAAAAGGATAATAGGAGCGGTCGGTAAAACTATAACCCAGATCATCAACATACTGACCAGCACTCTCGAAGATTTACATTCCAATTTGAGAAAGGACAATGGAAAACCAACGATGGGGACAACTCTTTGGCGTGACTTTTCTTCTCTAGAACTAAATAACCCTGGTGACCCTATAGACATGCGTTTGGAAGGCAAGGGCAAAATGTTCTTGGGCAAGAATTAAGCTTGTAATTGTCTTGCTGAGATAAATTATCGTTGTAATCATTGTATTCATCATTAAAGTTTTTTCCACCAATTTCTAAAGTGGAGAATGCTTACAGGAGCTTTCCGGTCTCAAAATATGGACTTTCTGGTGCTCACCATGTTTTACTAGAAGGGACCTCTTTTCCACCTGAACGGAGATCATCAATTGTACAAAGCATTGGGCCTATGACTGCTTGGTTGTGCATGATAAGAAGTGAGGGGATATATAGGAAGAAGTATGCAGCTGCAGTGAAAAGGGCCATGTCTCACATACCTCGCATTGATGATTTGATAGAGCTCACCAAAAACACTAGACAGGCTTCTGAGATCTCGAATGTCACCACATTGTTGGCTGAAATTCTTCTTGTCACTACCGCAAGACAAGCAACTAGAATGTTCTTCCCATTGACTATGTTTGCAGCAGTATGGAATTCTGAGAAAGATGCAAGGGCATTTAGTGATTTCTTCAGTACTACCGGTGCAGCAGGATGGTATGCTTATAAGAAAATGGCTGAGATGAAAAACAGATTTACTGTTGCAGGACAAATGGAAGAGGAAAAGGCTTCACAGATAGTCTACCATGGTATTTTTGGGACTTATAAGGAAGATCTCTCTATCTTATCGCAGATTACAAATGTCTCTATCTGGTTTACTAGAGAGGAAATGGGACAGTGCTTTAGGCAGCAGGGCAGTAGCGAGGGGACATCCAAAATTTCTCTTCCTGTAATGAAATACTACTCTAAAATGAGTTGTGCAAATCAAACAGGACTCCTCTCAGGTGTTTACAATCAAGTAGTAACAGTACCCTGCTTTAGTGGAGCAAGAACACATAAGTTTGACGCAAATTTCTTTGAACACATTGAAAAGAAAAGGATAATAGGAGCGGTCGGTAAAACTATAACCCAGATCATCAACATACTGACCAGCACTCTCGAAGATTTACATTCCAATTTGAGAAAGGACAATGGAAAACCAACGATGGGGACAACTCTTTGGCGTGACTTTTCTTCTCTAGAACTAAATAACCCTGGTGACCCTATAGACATGCGTTTGGAAGGCAAGGGCAAAATGTTCTTGGGCAAGAATTAAGCTTGTAATTGTCTTGCTGAGATAAATTATCGTTGTAATCATTGTATTCATCATTAAAGTTTTTTCCACCAATTTCTAAAGTGGAGAATGCTTACAGGAGCTTTCCGGTCTCAAAATATGGACTTTCTGGTGCTCACCATGTTTTACTAGAAGGGACCTCTTTTCCACCTGAACGGAGATCATCAATTGTACAAAGCATTGGGCCTATGACTGCTTGGTTGTGCATGATAAGAAGTGAGGGGATATATAGGAAGAAGTATGCAGCTGCAGTGAAAAGGGCCATGTCTCACATACCTCGCATTGATGATTTGATAGAGCTCACCAAAAACACTAGACAGGCTTCTGAGATCTCGAATGTCACCACATTGTTGGCTGAAATTCTTCTTGTCACTACCGCAAGACAAGCAACTAGAATGTTCTTCCCATTGACTATGTTTGCAGCAGTATGGAATTCTGAGAAAGATGCAAGGGCATTTAGTGATTTCTTCAGTACTACCGGTGCAGCAGGATGGTATGCTTATAAGAAAATGGCTGAGATGAAAAACAGATTTACTGTTGCAGGACAAATGGAAGAGGAAAAGGCTTCACAGATAGTCTACCATGGTATTTTTGGGACTTATAAGGAAGATCTCTCTATCTTATCGCAGATTACAAATGTCTCTATCTGGTTTACTAGAGAGGAAATGGGACAGTGCTTTAGGCAGCAGGGCAGTAGCGAGGGGACATCCAAAATTTCTCTTCCTGTAATGAAATACTACTCTAAAATGAGTTGTGCAAATCAAACAGGACTCCTCTCAGGTGTTTACAATCAAGTAGTAACAGTACCCTGCTTTAGTGGAGCAAGAACACATAAGTTTGACGCAAATTTCTTTGAACACATTGAAAAGAAAAGGATAATAGGAGCGGTCGGTAAAACTATAACCCAGATCATCAACATACTGACCAGCACTCTCGAAGATTTACATTCCAATTTGAGAAAGGACAATGGAAAACCAACGATGGGGACAACTCTTTGGCGTGACTTTTCTTCTCTAGAACTAAATAACCCTGGTGACCCTATAGACATGCGTTTGGAAGGCAAGGGCAAAATGTTCTTGGGCAAGAATTAAGCTTGTAATTGTCTTGCTGAGATAAATTATCGTTGTAATCATTGTATTCATCATTAAAGTTTTTTCCACCAATTTCTAAAGTGGAGAATGCTTACAGGAGCTTTCCGGTCTCAAAATATGGACTTTCTGGTGCTCACCATGTTTTACTAGAAGGGACCTCTTTTCCACCTGAACGGAGATCATCAATTGTACAAAGCATTGGGCCTATGACTGCTTGGTTGTGCATGATAAGAAGTGAGGGGATATATAGGAAGAAGTATGCAGCTGCAGTGAAAAGGGCCATGTCTCACATACCTCGCATTGATGATTTGATAGAGCTCACCAAAAACACTAGACAGGCTTCTGAGATCTCGAATGTCACCACATTGTTGGCTGAAATTCTTCTTGTCACTACCGCAAGACAAGCAACTAGAATGTTCTTCCCATTGACTATGTTTGCAGCAGTATGGAATTCTGAGAAAGATGCAAGGGCATTTAGTGATTTCTTCAGTACTACCGGTGCAGCAGGATGGTATGCTTATAAGAAAATGGCTGAGATGAAAAACAGATTTACTGTTGCAGGACAAATGGAAGAGGAAAAGGCTTCACAGATAGTCTACCATGGTATTTTTGGGACTTATAAGGAAGATCTCTCTATCTTATCGCAGATTACAAATGTCTCTATCTGGTTTACTAGAGAGGAAATGGGACAGTGCTTTAGGCAGCAGGGCAGTAGCGAGGGGACATCCAAAATTTCTCTTCCTGTAATGAAATACTACTCTAAAATGAGTTGTGCAAATCAAACAGGACTCCTCTCAGGTGTTTACAATCAAGTAGTAACAGTACCCTGCTTTAGCGGAGCAAGAACACATAAGTTTGACGCAAATTTCTTTGAACACATTGAAAAGAAAAGGATAATAGGAGCGGTCGGTAAAACTATAACCCAGATCATCAACATACTGACCAGCACTCTCGAAGATTTACATTCCAATTTGAGAAAGGACAATGGAAAACCAACGATGGGGACAACTCTTTGGCGTGACTTTTCTTCTCTAGAACTAAATAACCCTGGTGACCCTATAGACATGCGTTTGGAAGGCAAGGGCAAAATGTTCTTGGGCAAGAATTAAGCTTGTAATTGTCTTGCTGAGATAAATTATCGTTGTAATCATTGTATTCATCATTAAAGTTTTTTCCACCAATTTCTAAAGTGGAGAATGCTTACAGGAGCTTTCCGGTCTCAAAATATGGACTTTCTGGTGCTCACCATGTTTTACTAGAAGGGACCTCTTTTCCACCTGAACGGAGATCATCAATTGTACAAAGCATTGGGCCTATGACTGCTTGGTTGTGCATGATAAGAAGTGAGGGGATATATAGGAAGAAGTATGCAGCTGCAGTGAAAAGGGCCATGTCTCACATACCTCGCATTGATGATTTGATAGAGCTCACCAAAAACACTAGACAGGCTTCTGAGATCTCGAATGTCACCACATTGTTGGCTGAAATTCTTCTTGTCACTACCGCAAGACAAGCAACTAGAATGTTCTTCCCATTGACTATGTTTGCAGCAGTATGGAATTCTGAGAAAGATGCAAGGGCATTTAGTGATTTCTTCAGTACTACCGGTGCAGCAGGATGGTATGCTTATAAGAAAATGGCTGAGATGAAAAACAGATTTACTGTTGCAGGACAAATGGAAGAGGAAAAGGCTTCACAGATAGTCTACCATGGTATTTTTGGGACTTATAAGGAAGATCTCTCTATCTTATCGCAGATTACAAATGTCTCTATCTGGTTTACTAGAGAGGAAATGGGACAGTGCTTTAGGCAGCAGGGCAGTAGCGAGGGGACATCCAAAATTTCTCTTCCTGTAATGAAATACTACTCTAAAATGAGTTGTGCAAATCAAACAGGACTCCTCTCAGGTGTTTACAATCAAGTAGTAACAGTACCCTGCTTTAGTGGAGCAAGAACACATAAGTTTGACGCAAATTTCTTTGAACACATTGAAAAGAAAAGGATAATAGGAGCGGTCGGTAAAACTATAACCCAGATCATCAACATACTGACCAGCACTCTCGAAGATTTACATTCCAATTTGAGAAAGGACAATGGAAAACCAACGATGGGGACAACTCTTTGGCGTGACTTTTCTTCTCTAGAACTAAATAACCCTGGTGACCCTATAGACATGCGTTTGGAAGGCAAGGGCAAAATGTTCTTGGGCAAGAATTAAGCTTGTAATTGTCTTGCTGAGATAAATTATCGTTGTAATCATTGTATTCATCATTAAAGTTTTTTCCACCAATTTCTAAAGTGGAGAATGCTTACAGGAGCTTTCCGGTCTCAAAATATGGACTTTCTGGTGCTCACCATGTTTTACTAGAAGGGACCTCTTTTCCACCTGAACGGAGATCATCAATTGTACAAAGCATTGGGCCTATGACTGCTTGGTTGTGCATGATAAGAAGTGAGGGGATATATAGGAAGAAGTATGCAGCTGCAGTGAAAAGGGCCATGTCTCACATACCTCGCATTGATGATTTGATAGAGCTCACCAAAAACACTAGACAGGCTTCTGAGATCTCGAATGTCACCACATTGTTGGCTGAAATTCTTCTTGTCACTACCGCAAGACAAGCAACTAGAATGTTCTTCCCATTGACTATGTTTGCAGCAGTATGGAATTCTGAGAAAGATGCAAGGGCATTTAGTGATTTCTTCAGTACTACCGGTGCAGCAGGATGGTATGCTTATAAGAAAATGGCTGAGATGAAAAACAGATTTACTGTTGCAGGACAAATGGAAGAGGAAAAGGCTTCACAGATAGTCTACCATGGTATTTTTGGGACTTATAAGGAAGATCTCTCTATCTTATCGCAGATTACAAATGTCTCTATCTGGTTTACTAGAGAGGAAATGGGACAGTGCTTTAGGCAGCAGGGCAGTAGCGAGGGGACATCCAAAATTTCTCTTCCTGTAATGAAATACTACTCTAAAATGAGTTGTGCAAATCAAACAGGACTCCTCTCAGGTGTTTACAATCAAGTAGTAACAGTACCCTGCTTTAGTGGAGCAAGAACACATAAGTTTGACGCAAATTTCTTTGAACACATTGAAAAGAAAAGGATAATAGGAGCGGTCGGTAAAACTATAACCCAGATCATCAACATACTGACCAGCACTCTCGAAGATTTACATTCCAATTTGAGAAAGGACAATGGAAAACCAACGATGGGGACAACTCTTTGGCGTGACTTTTCTTCTCTAGAACTAAATAACCCTGGTGACCCTATAGACATGCGTTTGGAAGGCAAGGGCAAAATGTTCTTGGGCAAGAATTAAGCTTGTAATTGTCTTGCTGAGATAAATTATCGTTGTAATCATTGTATTCATCATTAAAGTTTTTTCCACCAATTTCTAAAGTGGAGAATGCTTACAGGAGCTTTCCGGTCTCAAAATATGGACTTTCTGGTGCTCACCATGTTTTACTAGAAGGGACCTCTTTTCCACCTGAACGGAGATCATCAATTGTACAAAGCATTGGGCCTATGACTGCTTGGTTGTGCATGATAAGAAGTGAGGGGATATATAGGAAGAAGTATGCAGCTGCAGTGAAAAGGGCCATGTCTCACATACCTCGCATTGATGATTTGATAGAGCTCACCAAAAACACTAGACAGGCTTCTGAGATCTCGAATGTCACCACATTGTTGGCTGAAATTCTTCTTGTCACTACCGCAAGACAAGCAACTAGAATGTTCTTCCCATTGACTATGTTTGCAGCAGTATGGAATTCTGAGAAAGATGCAAGGGCATTTAGTGATTTCTTCAGTACTACCGGTGCAGCAGGATGGTATGCTTATAAGAAAATGGCTGAGATGAAAAACAGATTTACTGTTGCAGGACAAATGGAAGAGGAAAAGGCTTCACAGATAGTCTACCATGGTATTTTTGGGACTTATAAGGAAGATCTCTCTATCTTATCGCAGATTACAAATGTCTCTATCTGGTTTACTAGAGAGGAAATGGGACAGTGCTTTAGGCAGCAGGGCAGTAGCGAGGGGACATCCAAAATTTCTCTTCCTGTAATGAAATACTACTCTAAAATGAGTTGTGCAAATCAAACAGGACTCCTCTCAGGTGTTTACAATCAAGTAGTAACAGTACCCTGCTTTAGCGGAGCAAGAACACATAAGTTTGACGCAAATTTCTTTGAACACATTGAAAAGAAAAGGATAATAGGAGCGGTCGGTAAAACTATAACCCAGATCATCAACATACTGACCAGCACTCTCGAAGATTTACATTCCAATTTGAGAAAGGACAATGGAAAACCAACGATGGGGACAACTCTTTGGCGTGACTTTTCTTCTCTAGAACTAAATAACCCTGGTGACCCTATAGACATGCGTTTGGAAGGCAAGGGCAAAATGTTCTTGGGCAAGAATTAAGCTTGTAATTGTCTTGCTGAGATAAATTATCGTTGTAATCATTGTATTCATCATTAAAGTTTTTTCCACCAATTTCTAAAGTGGAGAATGCTTACAGGAGCTTTCCGGTCTCAAAATATGGACTTTCTGGTGCTCACCATGTTTTACTAGAAGGGACCTCTTTTCCACCTGAACGGAGATCATCAATTGTACAAAGCATTGGGCCTATGACTGCTTGGTTGTGCATGATAAGAAGTGAGGGGATATATAGGAAGAAGTATGCAGCTGCAGTGAAAAGGGCCATGTCTCACATACCTCGCATTGATGATTTGATAGAGCTCACCAAAAACACTAGACAGGCTTCTGAGATCTCGAATGTCACCACATTGTTGGCTGAAATTCTTCTTGTCACTACCGCAAGACAAGCAACTAGAATGTTCTTCCCATTGACTATGTTTGCAGCAGTATGGAATTCTGAGAAAGATGCAAGGGCATTTAGTGATTTCTTCAGTACTACCGGTGCAGCAGGATGGTATGCTTATAAGAAAATGGCTGAGATGAAAAACAGATTTACTGTTGCAGGACAAATGGAAGAGGAAAAGGCTTCACAGATAGTCTACCATGGTATTTTTGGGACTTATAAGGAAGATCTCTCTATCTTATCGCAGATTACAAATGTCTCTATCTGGTTTACTAGAGAGGAAATGGGACAGTGCTTTAGGCAGCAGGGCAGTAGCGAGGGGACATCCAAAATTTCTCTTCCTGTAATGAAATACTACTCTAAAATGAGTTGTGCAAATCAAACAGGACTCCTCTCAGGTGTTTACAATCAAGTAGTAACAGTACCCTGCTTTAGTGGAGCAAGAACACATAAGTTTGACGCAAATTTCTTTGAACACATTGAAAAGAAAAGGATAATAGGAGCGGTCGGTAAAACTATAACCCAGATCATCAACATACTGACCAGCACTCTCGAAGATTTACATTCCAATTTGAGAAAGGACAATGGAAAACCAACGATGGGGACAACTCTTTGGCGTGACTTTTCTTCTCTAGAACTAAATAACCCTGGTGACCCTATAGACATGCGTTTGGAAGGCAAGGGCAAAATGTTCTTGGGCAAGAATTAAGCTTGTAATTGTCTTGCTGAGATAAATTATCGTTGTAATCATTGTATTCATCATTAAAGTTTTTTCCACCAATTTCTAAAGTGGAGAATGCTTACAGGAGCTTTCCGGTCTCAAAATATGGACTTTCTGGTGCTCACCATGTTTTACTAGAAGGGACCTCTTTTCCACCTGAACGGAGATCATCAATTGTACAAAGCATTGGGCCTATGACTGCTTGGTTGTGCATGATAAGAAGTGAGGGGATATATAGGAAGAAGTATGCAGCTGCAGTGAAAAGGGCCATGTCTCGCATACCTCGCATTGATGATTTGATAGAGCTCACCAAAAACACTAGACAGGCTTCTGAGATCTCGAATGTCACCACATTGTTGGCTGAAATTCTTCTTGTCACTACCGCAAGACAAGCAACTAGAATGTTCTTCCCATTGACTATGTTTGCAGCAGTATGGAATTCTGAGAAAGATGCAAGGGCATTTAGTGATTTCTTCAGTACTACCGGTGCAGCAGGATGGTATGCTTATAAGAAAATGGCTGAGATGAAAAACAGATTTACTGTTGCAGGACAAATGGAAGAGGAAAAGGCTTCACAGATAGTCTACCATGGTATTTTTGGGACTTATAAGGAAGATCTCTCTATCTTATCGCAGATTACAAATGTCTCTATCTGGTTTACTAGAGAGGAAATGGGACAGTGCTTTAGGCAGCAGGGCAGTAGCGAGGGGACATCCAAAATTTCTCTTCCTGTAATGAAATACTACTCTAAAATGAGTTGTGCAAATCAAACAGGACTCCTCTCAGGTGTTTACAATCAAGTAGTAACAGTACCCTGCTTTAGCGGAGCAAGAACACATAAGTTTGACGCAAATTTCTTTGAACACATTGAAAAGAAAAGGATAATAGGAGCGGTCGGTAAAACTATAACCCAGATCATCAACATACTGACCAGCACTCTCGAAGATTTACATTCCAATTTGAGAAAGGACAATGGAAAACCAACGATGGGGACAACTCTTTGGCGTGACTTTTCTTCTCTAGAACTAAATAACCCTGGTGACCCTATAGACATGCGTTTGGAAGGCAAGGGCAAAATGTTCTTGGGCAAGAATTAAGCTTGTAATTGTCTTGCTGAGATAAATTATCGTTGTAATCATTGTATTCATCATTAAAGTTTTTTCCACCAATTTCTAAAGTGGAGAATGCTTACAGGAGCTTTCCGGTCTCAAAATATGGACTTTCTGGTGCTCACCATGTTTTACTAGAAGGGACCTCTTTTCCACCTGAACGGAGATCATCAATTGTACAAAGCATTGGGCCTATGACTGCTTGGTTGTGCATGATAAGAAGTGAGGGGATATATAGGAAGAAGTATGCAGCTGCAGTGAAAAGGGCCATGTCTCACATACCTCGCATTGATGATTTGATAGAGCTCACCAAAAACACTAGACAGGCTTCTGAGATCTCGAATGTCACCACATTGTTGGCTGAAATTCTTCTTGTCACTACCGCAAGACAAGCAACTAGAATGTTCTTCCCATTGACTATGTTTGCAGCAGTATGGAATTCTGAGAAAGATGCAAGGGCATTTAGTGATTTCTTCAGTACTACCGGTGCAGCAGGATGGTATGCTTATAAGAAAATGGCTGAGATGAAAAACAGATTTACTGTTGCAGGACAAATGGAAGAGGAAAAGGCTTCACAGATAGTCTACCATGGTATTTTTGGGACTTATAAGGAAGATCTCTCTATCTTATCGCAGATTACAAATGTCTCTATCTGGTTTACTAGAGAGGAAATGGGACAGTGCTTTAGGCAGCAGGGCAGTAGCGAGGGGACATCCAAAATTTCTCTTCCTGTAATGAAATACTACTCTAAAATGAGTTGTGCAAATCAAACAGGACTCCTCTCAGGTGTTTACAATCAAGTAGTAACAGTACCCTGCTTTAGCGGAGCAAGAACACATAAGTTTGACGCAAATTTCTTTGAACACATTGAAAAGAAAAGGATAATAGGAGCGGTCGGTAAAACTATAACCCAGATCATCAACATACTGACCAGCACTCTCGAAGATTTACATTCCAATTTGAGAAAGGACAATGGAAAACCAACGATGGGGACAACTCTTTGGCGTGACTTTTCTTCTCTAGAACTAAATAACCCTGGTGACCCTATAGACATGCGTTTGGAAGGCAAGGGCAAAATGTTCTTGGGCAAGAATTAAGCTTGTAATTGTCTTGCTGAGATAAATTATCGTTGTAATCATTGTATTCATCATTAAAGTTTTTTCCACCAATTTCTAAAGTGGAGAATGCTTACAGGAGCTTTCCGGTCTCAAAATATGGACTTTCTGGTGCTCACCATGTTTTACTAGAAGGGACCTCTTTTCCACCTGAACGGAGATCATCAATTGTACAAAGCATTGGGCCTATGACTGCTTGGTTGTGCATGATAAGAAGTGAGGGGATATATAGGAAGAAGTATGCAGCTGCAGTGAAAAGGGCCATGTCTCACATACCTCGCATTGATGATTTGATAGAGCTCACCAAAAACACTAGACAGGCTTCTGAGATCTCGAATGTCACCACATTGTTGGCTGAAATTCTTCTTGTCACTACCGCAAGACAAGCAACTAGAATGTTCTTCCCATTGACTATGTTTGCAGCAGTATGGAATTCTGAGAAAGATGCAAGGGCATTTAGTGATTTCTTCAGTACTACCGGTGCAGCAGGATGGTATGCTTATAAGAAAATGGCTGAGATGAAAAACAGATTTACTGTTGCAGGACAAATGGAAGAGGAAAAGGCTTCACAGATAGTCTACCATGGTATTTTTGGGACTTATAAGGAAGATCTCTCTATCTTATCGCAGATTACAAATGTCTCTATCTGGTTTACTAGAGAGGAAATGGGACAGTGCTTTAGGCAGCAGGGCAGTAGCGAGGGGACATCCAAAATTTCTCTTCCTGTAATGAAATACTACTCTAAAATGAGTTGTGCAAATCAAACAGGACTCCTCTCAGGTGTTTACAATCAAGTAGTAACAGTACCCTGCTTTAGTGGAGCAAGAACACATAAGTTTGACGCAAATTTCTTTGAACACATTGAAAAGAAAAGGATAATAGGAGCGGTCGGTAAAACTATAACCCAGATCATCAACATACTGACCAGCACTCTCGAAGATTTACATTCCAATTTGAGAAAGGACAATGGAAAACCAACGATGGGGACAACTCTTTGGCGTGACTTTTCTTCTCTAGAACTAAATAACCCTGGTGACCCTATAGACATGCGTTTGGAAGGCAAGGGCAAAATGTTCTTGGGCAAGAATTAAGCTTGTAATTGTCTTGCTGAGATAAATTATCGTTGTAATCATTGTATTCATCATTAAAGTTTTTTCCACCAATTTCTAAAGTGGAGAATGCTTACAGGAGCTTTCCGGTCTCAAAATATGGACTTTCTGGTGCTCACCATGTTTTACTAGAAGGGACCTCTTTTCCACCTGAACGGAGATCATCAATTGTACAAAGCATTGGGCCTATGACTGCTTGGTTGTGCATGATAAGAAGTGAGGGGATATATAGGAAGAAGTATGCAGCTGCAGTGAAAAGGGCCATGTCTCACATACCTCGCATTGATGATTTGATAGAGCTCACCAAAAACACTAGACAGGCTTCTGAGATCTCGAATGTCACCACATTGTTGGCTGAAATTCTTCTTGTCACTACCGCAAGACAAGCAACTAGAATGTTCTTCCCATTGACTATGTTTGCAGCAGTATGGAATTCTGAGAAAGATGCAAGGGCATTTAGTGATTTCTTCAGTACTACCGGTGCAGCAGGATGGTATGCTTATAAGAAAATGGCTGAGATGAAAAACAGATTTACTGTTGCAGGACAAATGGAAGAGGAAAAGGCTTCACAGATAGTCTACCATGGTATTTTTGGGACTTATAAGGAAGATCTCTCTATCTTATCGCAGATTACAAATGTCTCTATCTGGTTTACTAGAGAGGAAATGGGACAGTGCTTTAGGCAGCAGGGCAGTAGCGAGGGGACATCCAAAATTTCTCTTCCTGTAATGAAATACTACTCTAAAATGAGTTGTGCAAATCAAACAGGACTCCTCTCAGGTGTTTACAATCAAGTAGTAACAGTACCCTGCTTTAGCGGAGCAAGAACACATAAGTTTGACGCAAATTTCTTTGAACACATTGAAAAGAAAAGGATAATAGGAGCGGTCGGTAAAACTATAACCCAGATCATCAACATACTGACCAGCACTCTCGAAGATTTACATTCCAATTTGAGAAAGGACAATGGAAAACCAACGATGGGGACAACTCTTTGGCGTGACTTTTCTTCTCTAGAACTAAATAACCCTGGTGACCCTATAGACATGCGTTTGGAAGGCAAGGGCAAAATGTTCTTGGGCAAGAATTAAGCTTGTAATTGTCTTGCTGAGATAAATTATCGTTGTAATCATTGTATTCATCATTAAAGTTTTTTCCACCAATTTCTAAAGTGGAGAATGCTTACAGGAGCTTTCCGGTCTCAAAATATGGACTTTCTGGTGCTCACCATGTTTTACTAGAAGGGACCTCTTTTCCACCTGAACGGAGATCATCAATTGTACAAAGCATTGGGCCTATGACTGCTTGGTTGTGCATGATAAGAAGTGAGGGGATATATAGGAAGAAGTATGCAGCTGCAGTGAAAAGGGCCATGTCTCACATACCTCGCATTGATGATTTGATAGAGCTCACCAAAAACACTAGACAGGCTTCTGAGATCTCGAATGTCACCACATTGTTGGCTGAAATTCTTCTTGTCACTACCGCAAGACAAGCAACTAGAATGTTCTTCCCATTGACTATGTTTGCAGCAGTATGGAATTCTGAGAAAGATGCAAGGGCATTTAGTGATTTCTTCAGTACTACCGGTGCAGCAGGATGGTATGCTTATAAGAAAATGGCTGAGATGAAAAACAGATTTACTGTTGCAGGACAAATGGAAGAGGAAAAGGCTTCACAGATAGTCTACCATGGTATTTTTGGGACTTATAAGGAAGATCTCTCTATCTTATCGCAGATTACAAATGTCTCTATCTGGTTTACTAGAGAGGAAATGGGACAGTGCTTTAGGCAGCAGGGCAGTAGCGAGGGGACATCCAAAATTTCTCTTCCTGTAATGAAATACTACTCTAAAATGAGTTGTGCAAATCAAACAGGACTCCTCTCAGGTGTTTACAATCAAGTAGTAACAGTACCCTGCTTTAGTGGAGCAAGAACACATAAGTTTGACGCAAATTTCTTTGAACACATTGAAAAGAAAAGGATAATAGGAGCGGTCGGTAAAACTATAACCCAGATCATCAACATACTGACCAGCACTCTCGAAGATTTACATTCCAATTTGAGAAAGGACAATGGAAAACCAACGATGGGGACAACTCTTTGGCGTGACTTTTCTTCTCTAGAACTAAATAACCCTGGTGACCCTATAGACATGCGTTTGGAAGGCAAGGGCAAAATGTTCTTGGGCAAGAATTAAGCTTGTAATTGTCTTGCTGAGATAAATTATCGTTGTAATCATTGTATTCATCATTAAAGTTTTTTCCACCAATTTCTAAAGTGGAGAATGCTTACAGGAGCTTTCCGGTCTCAAAATATGGACTTTCTGGTGCTCACCATGTTTTACTAGAAGGGACCTCTTTTCCACCTGAACGGAGATCATCAATTGTACAAAGCATTGGGCCTATGACTGCTTGGTTGTGCATGATAAGAAGTGAGGGGATATATAGGAAGAAGTATGCAGCTGCAGTGAAAAGGGCCATGTCTCGCATACCTCGCATTGATGATTTGATAGAGCTCACCAAAAACACTAGACAGGCTTCTGAGATCTCGAATGTCACCACATTGTTGGCTGAAATTCTTCTTGTCACTACCGCAAGACAAGCAACTAGAATGTTCTTCCCATTGACTATGTTTGCAGCAGTATGGAATTCTGAGAAAGATGCAAGGGCATTTAGTGATTTCTTCAGTACTACCGGTGCAGCAGGATGGTATGCTTATAAGAAAATGGCTGAGATGAAAAACAGATTTACTGTTGCAGGACAAATGGAAGAGGAAAAGGCTTCACAGATAGTCTACCATGGTATTTTTGGGACTTATAAGGAAGATCTCTCTATCTTATCGCAGATTACAAATGTCTCTATCTGGTTTACTAGAGAGGAAATGGGACAGTGCTTTAGGCAGCAGGGCAGTAGCGAGGGGACATCCAAAATTTCTCTTCCTGTAATGAAATACTACTCTAAAATGAGTTGTGCAAATCAAACAGGACTCCTCTCAGGTGTTTACAATCAAGTAGTAACAGTACCCTGCTTTAGCGGAGCAAGAACACATAAGTTTGACGCAAATTTCTTTGAACACATTGAAAAGAAAAGGATAATAGGAGCGGTCGGTAAAACTATAACCCAGATCATCAACATACTGACCAGCACTCTCGAAGATTTACATTCCAATTTGAGAAAGGACAATGGAAAACCAACGATGGGGACAACTCTTTGGCGTGACTTTTCTTCTCTAGAACTAAATAACCCTGGTGACCCTATAGACATGCGTTTGGAAGGCAAGGGCAAAATGTTCTTGGGCAAGAATTAAGCTTGTAATTGTCTTGCTGAGATAAATTATCGTTGTAATCATTGTATTCATCATTAAAGTTTTTTCCACCAATTTCTAAAGTGGAGAATGCTTACAGGAGCTTTCCGGTCTCAAAATATGGACTTTCTGGTGCTCACCATGTTTTACTAGAAGGGACCTCTTTTCCACCTGAACGGAGATCATCAATTGTACAAAGCATTGGGCCTATGACTGCTTGGTTGTGCATGATAAGAAGTGAGGGGATATATAGGAAGAAGTATGCAGCTGCAGTGAAAAGGGCCATGTCTCACATACCTCGCATTGATGATTTGATAGAGCTCACCAAAAACACTAGACAGGCTTCTGAGATCTCGAATGTCACCACATTGTTGGCTGAAATTCTTCTTGTCACTACCGCAAGACAAGCAACTAGAATGTTCTTCCCATTGACTATGTTTGCAGCAGTATGGAATTCTGAGAAAGATGCAAGGGCATTTAGTGATTTCTTCAGTACTACCGGTGCAGCAGGATGGTATGCTTATAAGAAAATGGCTGAGATGAAAAACAGATTTACTGTTGCAGGACAAATGGAAGAGGAAAAGGCTTCACAGATAGTCTACCATGGTATTTTTGGGACTTATAAGGAAGATCTCTCTATCTTATCGCAGATTACAAATGTCTCTATCTGGTTTACTAGAGAGGAAATGGGACAGTGCTTTAGGCAGCAGGGCAGTAGCGAGGGGACATCCAAAATTTCTCTTCCTGTAATGAAATACTACTCTAAAATGAGTTGTGCAAATCAAACAGGACTCCTCTCAGGTGTTTACAATCAAGTAGTAACAGTACCCTGCTTTAGCGGAGCAAGAACACATAAGTTTGACGCAAATTTCTTTGAACACATTGAAAAGAAAAGGATAATAGGAGCGGTCGGTAAAACTATAACCCAGATCATCAACATACTGACCAGCACTCTCGAAGATTTACATTCCAATTTGAGAAAGGACAATGGAAAACCAACGATGGGGACAACTCTTTGGCGTGACTTTTCTTCTCTAGAACTAAATAACCCTGGTGACCCTATAGACATGCGTTTGGAAGGCAAGGGCAAAATGTTCTTGGGCAAGAATTAAGCTTGTAATTGTCTTGCTGAGATAAATTATCGTTGTAATCATTGTATTCATCATTAAAGTTTTTTCCACCAATTTCTAAAGTGGAGAATGCTTACAGGAGCTTTCCGGTCTCAAAATATGGACTTTCTGGTGCTCACCATGTTTTACTAGAAGGGACCTCTTTTCCACCTGAACGGAGATCATCAATTGTACAAAGCATTGGGCCTATGACTGCTTGGTTGTGCATGATAAGAAGTGAGGGGATATATAGGAAGAAGTATGCAGCTGCAGTGAAAAGGGCCATGTCTCACATACCTCGCATTGATGATTTGATAGAGCTCACCAAAAACACTAGACAGGCTTCTGAGATCTCGAATGTCACCACATTGTTGGCTGAAATTCTTCTTGTCACTACCGCAAGACAAGCAACTAGAATGTTCTTCCCATTGACTATGTTTGCAGCAGTATGGAATTCTGAGAAAGATGCAAGGGCATTTAGTGATTTCTTCAGTACTACCGGTGCAGCAGGATGGTATGCTTATAAGAAAATGGCTGAGATGAAAAACAGATTTACTGTTGCAGGACAAATGGAAGAGGAAAAGGCTTCACAGATAGTCTACCATGGTATTTTTGGGACTTATAAGGAAGATCTCTCTATCTTATCGCAGATTACAAATGTCTCTATCTGGTTTACTAGAGAGGAAATGGGACAGTGCTTTAGGCAGCAGGGCAGTAGCGAGGGGACATCCAAAATTTCTCTTCCTGTAATGAAATACTACTCTAAAATGAGTTGTGCAAATCAAACAGGACTCCTCTCAGGTGTTTACAATCAAGTAGTAACAGTACCCTGCTTTAGTGGAGCAAGAACACATAAGTTTGACGCAAATTTCTTTGAACACATTGAAAAGAAAAGGATAATAGGAGCGGTCGGTAAAACTATAACCCAGATCATCAACATACTGACCAGCACTCTCGAAGATTTACATTCCAATTTGAGAAAGGACAATGGAAAACCAACGATGGGGACAACTCTTTGGCGTGACTTTTCTTCTCTAGAACTAAATAACCCTGGTGACCCTATAGACATGCGTTTGGAAGGCAAGGGCAAAATGTTCTTGGGCAAGAATTAAGCTTGTAATTGTCTTGCTGAGATAAATTATCGTTGTAATCATTGTATTCATCATTAAAGTTTTTTCCACCAATTTCTAAAGTGGAGAATGCTTACAGGAGCTTTCCGGTCTCAAAATATGGACTTTCTGGTGCTCACCATGTTTTACTAGAAGGGACCTCTTTTCCACCTGAACGGAGATCATCAATTGTACAAAGCATTGGGCCTATGACTGCTTGGTTGTGCATGATAAGAAGTGAGGGGATATATAGGAAGAAGTATGCAGCTGCAGTGAAAAGGGCCATGTCTCGCATACCTCGCATTGATGATTTGATAGAGCTCACCAAAAACACTAGACAGGCTTCTGAGATCTCGAATGTCACCACATTGTTGGCTGAAATTCTTCTTGTCACTACCGCAAGACAAGCAACTAGAATGTTCTTCCCATTGACTATGTTTGCAGCAGTATGGAATTCTGAGAAAGATGCAAGGGCATTTAGTGATTTCTTCAGTACTACCGGTGCAGCAGGATGGTATGCTTATAAGAAAATGGCTGAGATGAAAAACAGATTTACTGTTGCAGGACAAATGGAAGAGGAAAAGGCTTCACAGATAGTCTACCATGGTATTTTTGGGACTTATAAGGAAGATCTCTCTATCTTATCGCAGATTACAAATGTCTCTATCTGGTTTACTAGAGAGGAAATGGGACAGTGCTTTAGGCAGCAGGGCAGTAGCGAGGGGACATCCAAAATTTCTCTTCCTGTAATGAAATACTACTCTAAAATGAGTTGTGCAAATCAAACAGGACTCCTCTCAGGTGTTTACAATCAAGTAGTAACAGTACCCTGCTTTAGCGGAGCAAGAACACATAAGTTTGACGCAAATTTCTTTGAACACATTGAAAAGAAAAGGATAATAGGAGCGGTCGGTAAAACTATAACCCAGATCATCAACATACTGACCAGCACTCTCGAAGATTTACATTCCAATTTGAGAAAGGACAATGGAAAACCAACGATGGGGACAACTCTTTGGCGTGACTTTTCTTCTCTAGAACTAAATAACCCTGGTGACCCTATAGACATGCGTTTGGAAGGCAAGGGCAAAATGTTCTTGGGCAAGAATTAAGCTTGTAATTGTCTTGCTGAGATAAATTATCGTTGTAATCATTGTATTCATCATTAAAGTTTTTTCCACCAATTTCTAAAGTGGAGAATGCTTACAGGAGCTTTCCGGTCTCAAAATATGGACTTTCTGGTGCTCACCATGTTTTACTAGAAGGGACCTCTTTTCCACCTGAACGGAGATCATCAATTGTACAAAGCATTGGGCCTATGACTGCTTGGTTGTGCATGATAAGAAGTGAGGGGATATATAGGAAGAAGTATGCAGCTGCAGTGAAAAGGGCCATGTCTCACATACCTCGCATTGATGATTTGATAGAGCTCACCAAAAACACTAGACAGGCTTCTGAGATCTCGAATGTCACCACATTGTTGGCTGAAATTCTTCTTGTCACTACCGCAAGACAAGCAACTAGAATGTTCTTCCCATTGACTATGTTTGCAGCAGTATGGAATTCTGAGAAAGATGCAAGGGCATTTAGTGATTTCTTCAGTACTACCGGTGCAGCAGGATGGTATGCTTATAAGAAAATGGCTGAGATGAAAAACAGATTTACTGTTGCAGGACAAATGGAAGAGGAAAAGGCTTCACAGATAGTCTACCATGGTATTTTTGGGACTTATAAGGAAGATCTCTCTATCTTATCGCAGATTACAAATGTCTCTATCTGGTTTACTAGAGAGGAAATGGGACAGTGCTTTAGGCAGCAGGGCAGTAGCGAGGGGACATCCAAAATTTCTCTTCCTGTAATGAAATACTACTCTAAAATGAGTTGTGCAAATCAAACAGGACTCCTCTCAGGTGTTTACAATCAAGTAGTAACAGTACCCTGCTTTAGCGGAGCAAGAACACATAAGTTTGACGCAAATTTCTTTGAACACATTGAAAAGAAAAGGATAATAGGAGCGGTCGGTAAAACTATAACCCAGATCATCAACATACTGACCAGCACTCTCGAAGATTTACATTCCAATTTGAGAAAGGACAATGGAAAACCAACGATGGGGACAACTCTTTGGCGTGACTTTTCTTCTCTAGAACTAAATAACCCTGGTGACCCTATAGACATGCGTTTGGAAGGCAAGGGCAAAATGTTCTTGGGCAAGAATTAAGCTTGTAATTGTCTTGCTGAGATAAATTATCGTTGTAATCATTGTATTCATCATTAAAGTTTTTTCCACCAATTTCTAAAGTGGAGAATGCTTACAGGAGCTTTCCGGTCTCAAAATATGGACTTTCTGGTGCTCACCATGTTTTACTAGAAGGGACCTCTTTTCCACCTGAACGGAGATCATCAATTGTACAAAGCATTGGGCCTATGACTGCTTGGTTGTGCATGATAAGAAGTGAGGGGATATATAGGAAGAAGTATGCAGCTGCAGTGAAAAGGGCCATGTCTCACATACCTCGCATTGATGATTTGATAGAGCTCACCAAAAACACTAGACAGGCTTCTGAGATCTCGAATGTCACCACATTGTTGGCTGAAATTCTTCTTGTCACTACCGCAAGACAAGCAACTAGAATGTTCTTCCCATTGACTATGTTTGCAGCAGTATGGAATTCTGAGAAAGATGCAAGGGCATTTAGTGATTTCTTCAGTACTACCGGTGCAGCAGGATGGTATGCTTATAAGAAAATGGCTGAGATGAAAAACAGATTTACTGTTGCAGGACAAATGGAAGAGGAAAAGGCTTCACAGATAGTCTACCATGGTATTTTTGGGACTTATAAGGAAGATCTCTCTATCTTATCGCAGATTACAAATGTCTCTATCTGGTTTACTAGAGAGGAAATGGGACAGTGCTTTAGGCAGCAGGGCAGTAGCGAGGGGACATCCAAAATTTCTCTTCCTGTAATGAAATACTACTCTAAAATGAGTTGTGCAAATCAAACAGGACTCCTCTCAGGTGTTTACAATCAAGTAGTAACAGTACCCTGCTTTAGTGGAGCAAGAACACATAAGTTTGACGCAAATTTCTTTGAACACATTGAAAAGAAAAGGATAATAGGAGCGGTCGGTAAAACTATAACCCAGATCATCAACATACTGACCAGCACTCTCGAAGATTTACATTCCAATTTGAGAAAGGACAATGGAAAACCAACGATGGGGACAACTCTTTGGCGTGACTTTTCTTCTCTAGAACTAAATAACCCTGGTGACCCTATAGACATGCGTTTGGAAGGCAAGGGCAAAATGTTCTTGGGCAAGAATTAAGCTTGTAATTGTCTTGCTGAGATAAATTATCGTTGTAATCATTGTATTCATCATTAAAGTTTTTTCCACCAATTTCTAAAGTGGAGAATGCTTACAGGAGCTTTCCGGTCTCAAAATATGGACTTTCTGGTGCTCACCATGTTTTACTAGAAGGGACCTCTTTTCCACCTGAACGGAGATCATCAATTGTACAAAGCATTGGGCCTATGACTGCTTGGTTGTGCATGATAAGAAGTGAGGGGATATATAGGAAGAAGTATGCAGCTGCAGTGAAAAGGGCCATGTCTCACATACCTCGCATTGATGATTTGATAGAGCTCACCAAAAACACTAGACAGGCTTCTGAGATCTCGAATGTCACCACATTGTTGGCTGAAATTCTTCTTGTCACTACCGCAAGACAAGCAACTAGAATGTTCTTCCCATTGACTATGTTTGCAGCAGTATGGAATTCTGAGAAAGATGCAAGGGCATTTAGTGATTTCTTCAGTACTACCGGTGCAGCAGGATGGTATGCTTATAAGAAAATGGCTGAGATGAAAAACAGATTTACTGTTGCAGGACAAATGGAAGAGGAAAAGGCTTCACAGATAGTCTACCATGGTATTTTTGGGACTTATAAGGAAGATCTCTCTATCTTATCGCAGATTACAAATGTCTCTATCTGGTTTACTAGAGAGGAAATGGGACAGTGCTTTAGGCAGCAGGGCAGTAGCGAGGGGACATCCAAAATTTCTCTTCCTGTAATGAAATACTACTCTAAAATGAGTTGTGCAAATCAAACAGGACTCCTCTCAGGTGTTTACAATCAAGTAGTAACAGTACCCTGCTTTAGCGGAGCAAGAACACATAAGTTTGACGCAAATTTCTTTGAACACATTGAAAAGAAAAGGATAATAGGAGCGGTCGGTAAAACTATAACCCAGATCATCAACATACTGACCAGCACTCTCGAAGATTTACATTCCAATTTGAGAAAGGACAATGGAAAACCAACGATGGGGACAACTCTTTGGCGTGACTTTTCTTCTCTAGAACTAAATAACCCTGGTGACCCTATAGACATGCGTTTGGAAGGCAAGGGCAAAATGTTCTTGGGCAAGAATTAAGCTTGTAATTGTCTTGCTGAGATAAATTATCGTTGTAATCATTGTATTCATCATTAAAGTTTTTTCCACCAATTTCTAAAGTGGAGAATGCTTACAGGAGCTTTCCGGTCTCAAAATATGGACTTTCTGGTGCTCACCATGTTTTACTAGAAGGGACCTCTTTTCCACCTGAACGGAGATCATCAATTGTACAAAGCATTGGGCCTATGACTGCTTGGTTGTGCATGATAAGAAGTGAGGGGATATATAGGAAGAAGTATGCAGCTGCAGTGAAAAGGGCCATGTCTCACATACCTCGCATTGATGATTTGATAGAGCTCACCAAAAACACTAGACAGGCTTCTGAGATCTCGAATGTCACCACATTGTTGGCTGAAATTCTTCTTGTCACTACCGCAAGACAAGCAACTAGAATGTTCTTCCCATTGACTATGTTTGCAGCAGTATGGAATTCTGAGAAAGATGCAAGGGCATTTAGTGATTTCTTCAGTACTACCGGTGCAGCAGGATGGTATGCTTATAAGAAAATGGCTGAGATGAAAAACAGATTTACTGTTGCAGGACAAATGGAAGAGGAAAAGGCTTCACAGATAGTCTACCATGGTATTTTTGGGACTTATAAGGAAGATCTCTCTATCTTATCGCAGATTACAAATGTCTCTATCTGGTTTACTAGAGAGGAAATGGGACAGTGCTTTAGGCAGCAGGGCAGTAGCGAGGGGACATCCAAAATTTCTCTTCCTGTAATGAAATACTACTCTAAAATGAGTTGTGCAAATCAAACAGGACTCCTCTCAGGTGTTTACAATCAAGTAGTAACAGTACCCTGCTTTAGCGGAGCAAGAACACATAAGTTTGACGCAAATTTCTTTGAACACATTGAAAAGAAAAGGATAATAGGAGCGGTCGGTAAAACTATAACCCAGATCATCAACATACTGACCAGCACTCTCGAAGATTTACATTCCAATTTGAGAAAGGACAATGGAAAACCAACGATGGGGACAACTCTTTGGCGTGACTTTTCTTCTCTAGAACTAAATAACCCTGGTGACCCTATAGACATGCGTTTGGAAGGCAAGGGCAAAATGTTCTTGGGCAAGAATTAAGCTTGTAATTGTCTTGCTGAGATAAATTATCGTTGTAATCATTGTATTCATCATTAAAGTTTTTTCCACCAATTTCTAAAGTGGAGAATGCTTACAGGAGCTTTCCGGTCTCAAAATATGGACTTTCTGGTGCTCACCATGTTTTACTAGAAGGGACCTCTTTTCCACCTGAACGGAGATCATCAATTGTACAAAGCATTGGGCCTATGACTGCTTGGTTGTGCATGATAAGAAGTGAGGGGATATATAGGAAGAAGTATGCAGCTGCAGTGAAAAGGGCCATGTCTCACATACCTCGCATTGATGATTTGATAGAGCTCACCAAAAACACTAGACAGGCTTCTGAGATCTCGAATGTCACCACATTGTTGGCTGAAATTCTTCTTGTCACTACCGCAAGACAAGCAACTAGAATGTTCTTCCCATTGACTATGTTTGCAGCAGTATGGAATTCTGAGAAAGATGCAAGGGCATTTAGTGATTTCTTCAGTACTACCGGTGCAGCAGGATGGTATGCTTATAAGAAAATGGCTGAGATGAAAAACAGATTTACTGTTGCAGGACAAATGGAAGAGGAAAAGGCTTCACAGATAGTCTACCATGGTATTTTTGGGACTTATAAGGAAGATCTCTCTATCTTATCGCAGATTACAAATGTCTCTATCTGGTTTACTAGAGAGGAAATGGGACAGTGCTTTAGGCAGCAGGGCAGTAGCGAGGGGACATCCAAAATTTCTCTTCCTGTAATGAAATACTACTCTAAAATGAGTTGTGCAAATCAAACAGGACTCCTCTCAGGTGTTTACAATCAAGTAGTAACAGTACCCTGCTTTAGTGGAGCAAGAACACATAAGTTTGACGCAAATTTCTTTGAACACATTGAAAAGAAAAGGATAATAGGAGCGGTCGGTAAAACTATAACCCAGATCATCAACATACTGACCAGCACTCTCGAAGATTTACATTCCAATTTGAGAAAGGACAATGGAAAACCAACGATGGGGACAACTCTTTGGCGTGACTTTTCTTCTCTAGAACTAAATAACCCTGGTGACCCTATAGACATGCGTTTGGAAGGCAAGGGCAAAATGTTCTTGGGCAAGAATTAAGCTTGTAATTGTCTTGCTGAGATAAATTATCGTTGTAATCATTGTATTCATCATTAAAGTTTTTTCCACCAATTTCTAAAGTGGAGAATGCTTACAGGAGCTTTCCGGTCTCAAAATATGGACTTTCTGGTGCTCACCATGTTTTACTAGAAGGGACCTCTTTTCCACCTGAACGGAGATCATCAATTGTACAAAGCATTGGGCCTATGACTGCTTGGTTGTGCATGATAAGAAGTGAGGGGATATATAGGAAGAAGTATGCAGCTGCAGTGAAAAGGGCCATGTCTCACATACCTCGCATTGATGATTTGATAGAGCTCACCAAAAACACTAGACAGGCTTCTGAGATCTCGAATGTCACCACATTGTTGGCTGAAATTCTTCTTGTCACTACCGCAAGACAAGCAACTAGAATGTTCTTCCCATTGACTATGTTTGCAGCAGTATGGAATTCTGAGAAAGATGCAAGGGCATTTAGTGATTTCTTCAGTACTACCGGTGCAGCAGGATGGTATGCTTATAAGAAAATGGCTGAGATGAAAAACAGATTTACTGTTGCAGGACAAATGGAAGAGGAAAAGGCTTCACAGATAGTCTACCATGGTATTTTTGGGACTTATAAGGAAGATCTCTCTATCTTATCGCAGATTACAAATGTCTCTATCTGGTTTACTAGAGAGGAAATGGGACAGTGCTTTAGGCAGCAGGGCAGTAGCGAGGGGACATCCAAAATTTCTCTTCCTGTAATGAAATACTACTCTAAAATGAGTTGTGCAAATCAAACAGGACTCCTCTCAGGTGTTTACAATCAAGTAGTAACAGTACCCTGCTTTAGCGGAGCAAGAACACATAAGTTTGACGCAAATTTCTTTGAACACATTGAAAAGAAAAGGATAATAGGAGCGGTCGGTAAAACTATAACCCAGATCATCAACATACTGACCAGCACTCTCGAAGATTTACATTCCAATTTGAGAAAGGACAATGGAAAACCAACGATGGGGACAACTCTTTGGCGTGACTTTTCTTCTCTAGAACTAAATAACCCTGGTGACCCTATAGACATGCGTTTGGAAGGCAAGGGCAAAATGTTCTTGGGCAAGAATTAAGCTTGTAATTGTCTTGCTGAGATAAATTATCGTTGTAATCATTGTATTCATCATTAAAGTTTTTTCCACCAATTTCTAAAGTGGAGAATGCTTACAGGAGCTTTCCGGTCTCAAAATATGGACTTTCTGGTGCTCACCATGTTTTACTAGAAGGGACCTCTTTTCCACCTGAACGGAGATCATCAATTGTACAAAGCATTGGGCCTATGACTGCTTGGTTGTGCATGATAAGAAGTGAGGGGATATATAGGAAGAAGTATGCAGCTGCAGTGAAAAGGGCCATGTCTCACATACCTCGCATTGATGATTTGATAGAGCTCACCAAAAACACTAGACAGGCTTCTGAGATCTCGAATGTCACCACATTGTTGGCTGAAATTCTTCTTGTCACTACCGCAAGACAAGCAACTAGAATGTTCTTCCCATTGACTATGTTTGCAGCAGTATGGAATTCTGAGAAAGATGCAAGGGCATTTAGTGATTTCTTCAGTACTACCGGTGCAGCAGGATGGTATGCTTATAAGAAAATGGCTGAGATGAAAAACAGATTTACTGTTGCAGGACAAATGGAAGAGGAAAAGGCTTCACAGATAGTCTACCATGGTATTTTTGGGACTTATAAGGAAGATCTCTCTATCTTATCGCAGATTACAAATGTCTCTATCTGGTTTACTAGAGAGGAAATGGGACAGTGCTTTAGGCAGCAGGGCAGTAGCGAGGGGACATCCAAAATTTCTCTTCCTGTAATGAAATACTACTCTAAAATGAGTTGTGCAAATCAAACAGGACTCCTCTCAGGTGTTTACAATCAAGTAGTAACAGTACCCTGCTTTAGTGGAGCAAGAACACATAAGTTTGACGCAAATTTCTTTGAACACATTGAAAAGAAAAGGATAATAGGAGCGGTCGGTAAAACTATAACCCAGATCATCAACATACTGACCAGCACTCTCGAAGATTTACATTCCAATTTGAGAAAGGACAATGGAAAACCAACGATGGGGACAACTCTTTGGCGTGACTTTTCTTCTCTAGAACTAAATAACCCTGGTGACCCTATAGACATGCGTTTGGAAGGCAAGGGCAAAATGTTCTTGGGCAAGAATTAAGCTTGTAATTGTCTTGCTGAGATAAATTATCGTTGTAATCATTGTATTCATCATTAAAGTTTTTTCCACCAATTTCTAAAGTGGAGAATGCTTACAGGAGCTTTCCGGTCTCAAAATATGGACTTTCTGGTGCTCACCATGTTTTACTAGAAGGGACCTCTTTTCCACCTGAACGGAGATCATCAATTGTACAAAGCATTGGGCCTATGACTGCTTGGTTGTGCATGATAAGAAGTGAGGGGATATATAGGAAGAAGTATGCAGCTGCAGTGAAAAGGGCCATGTCTCACATACCTCGCATTGATGATTTGATAGAGCTCACCAAAAACACTAGACAGGCTTCTGAGATCTCGAATGTCACCACATTGTTGGCTGAAATTCTTCTTGTCACTACCGCAAGACAAGCAACTAGAATGTTCTTCCCATTGACTATGTTTGCAGCAGTATGGAATTCTGAGAAAGATGCAAGGGCATTTAGTGATTTCTTCAGTACTACCGGTGCAGCAGGATGGTATGCTTATAAGAAAATGGCTGAGATGAAAAACAGATTTACTGTTGCAGGACAAATGGAAGAGGAAAAGGCTTCACAGATAGTCTACCATGGTATTTTTGGGACTTATAAGGAAGATCTCTCTATCTTATCGCAGATTACAAATGTCTCTATCTGGTTTACTAGAGAGGAAATGGGACAGTGCTTTAGGCAGCAGGGCAGTAGCGAGGGGACATCCAAAATTTCTCTTCCTGTAATGAAATACTACTCTAAAATGAGTTGTGCAAATCAAACAGGACTCCTCTCAGGTGTTTACAATCAAGTAGTAACAGTACCCTGCTTTAGTGGAGCAAGAACACATAAGTTTGACGCAAATTTCTTTGAACACATTGAAAAGAAAAGGATAATAGGAGCGGTCGGTAAAACTATAACCCAGATCATCAACATACTGACCAGCACTCTCGAAGATTTACATTCCAATTTGAGAAAGGACAATGGAAAACCAACGATGGGGACAACTCTTTGGCGTGACTTTTCTTCTCTAGAACTAAATAACCCTGGTGACCCTATAGACATGCGTTTGGAAGGCAAGGGCAAAATGTTCTTGGGCAAGAATTAAGCTTGTAATTGTCTTGCTGAGATAAATTATCGTTGTAATCATTGTATTCATCATTAAAGTTTTTTCCACCAATTTCTAAAGTGGAGAATGCTTACAGGAGCTTTCCGGTCTCAAAATATGGACTTTCTGGTGCTCACCATGTTTTACTAGAAGGGACCTCTTTTCCACCTGAACGGAGATCATCAATTGTACAAAGCATTGGGCCTATGACTGCTTGGTTGTGCATGATAAGAAGTGAGGGGATATATAGGAAGAAGTATGCAGCTGCAGTGAAAAGGGCCATGTCTCGCATACCTCGCATTGATGATTTGATAGAGCTCACCAAAAACACTAGACAGGCTTCTGAGATCTCGAATGTCACCACATTGTTGGCTGAAATTCTTCTTGTCACTACCGCAAGACAAGCAACTAGAATGTTCTTCCCATTGACTATGTTTGCAGCAGTATGGAATTCTGAGAAAGATGCAAGGGCATTTAGTGATTTCTTCAGTACTACCGGTGCAGCAGGATGGTATGCTTATAAGAAAATGGCTGAGATGAAAAACAGATTTACTGTTGCAGGACAAATGGAAGAGGAAAAGGCTTCACAGATAGTCTACCATGGTATTTTTGGGACTTATAAGGAAGATCTCTCTATCTTATCGCAGATTACAAATGTCTCTATCTGGTTTACTAGAGAGGAAATGGGACAGTGCTTTAGGCAGCAGGGCAGTAGCGAGGGGACATCCAAAATTTCTCTTCCTGTAATGAAATACTACTCTAAAATGAGTTGTGCAAATCAAACAGGACTCCTCTCAGGTGTTTACAATCAAGTAGTAACAGTACCCTGCTTTAGCGGAGCAAGAACACATAAGTTTGACGCAAATTTCTTTGAACACATTGAAAAGAAAAGGATAATAGGAGCGGTCGGTAAAACTATAACCCAGATCATCAACATACTGACCAGCACTCTCGAAGATTTACATTCCAATTTGAGAAAGGACAATGGAAAACCAACGATGGGGACAACTCTTTGGCGTGACTTTTCTTCTCTAGAACTAAATAACCCTGGTGACCCTATAGACATGCGTTTGGAAGGCAAGGGCAAAATGTTCTTGGGCAAGAATTAAGCTTGTAATTGTCTTGCTGAGATAAATTATCGTTGTAATCATTGTATTCATCATTAAAGTTTTTTCCACCAATTTCTAAAGTGGAGAATGCTTACAGGAGCTTTCCGGTCTCAAAATATGGACTTTCTGGTGCTCACCATGTTTTACTAGAAGGGACCTCTTTTCCACCTGAACGGAGATCATCAATTGTACAAAGCATTGGGCCTATGACTGCTTGGTTGTGCATGATAAGAAGTGAGGGGATATATAGGAAGAAGTATGCAGCTGCAGTGAAAAGGGCCATGTCTCGCATACCTCGCATTGATGATTTGATAGAGCTCACCAAAAACACTAGACAGGCTTCTGAGATCTCGAATGTCACCACATTGTTGGCTGAAATTCTTCTTGTCACTACCGCAAGACAAGCAACTAGAATGTTCTTCCCATTGACTATGTTTGCAGCAGTATGGAATTCTGAGAAAGATGCAAGGGCATTTAGTGATTTCTTCAGTACTACCGGTGCAGCAGGATGGTATGCTTATAAGAAAATGGCTGAGATGAAAAACAGATTTACTGTTGCAGGACAAATGGAAGAGGAAAAGGCTTCACAGATAGTCTACCATGGTATTTTTGGGACTTATAAGGAAGATCTCTCTATCTTATCGCAGATTACAAATGTCTCTATCTGGTTTACTAGAGAGGAAATGGGACAGTGCTTTAGGCAGCAGGGCAGTAGCGAGGGGACATCCAAAATTTCTCTTCCTGTAATGAAATACTACTCTAAAATGAGTTGTGCAAATCAAACAGGACTCCTCTCAGGTGTTTACAATCAAGTAGTAACAGTACCCTGCTTTAGCGGAGCAAGAACACATAAGTTTGACGCAAATTTCTTTGAACACATTGAAAAGAAAAGGATAATAGGAGCGGTCGGTAAAACTATAACCCAGATCATCAACATACTGACCAGCACTCTCGAAGATTTACATTCCAATTTGAGAAAGGACAATGGAAAACCAACGATGGGGACAACTCTTTGGCGTGACTTTTCTTCTCTAGAACTAAATAACCCTGGTGACCCTATAGACATGCGTTTGGAAGGCAAGGGCAAAATGTTCTTGGGCAAGAATTAAGCTTGTAATTGTCTTGCTGAGATAAATTATCGTTGTAATCATTGTATTCATCATTAAAGTTTTTTCCACCAATTTCTAAAGTGGAGAATGCTTACAGGAGCTTTCCGGTCTCAAAATATGGACTTTCTGGTGCTCACCATGTTTTACTAGAAGGGACCTCTTTTCCACCTGAACGGAGATCATCAATTGTACAAAGCATTGGGCCTATGACTGCTTGGTTGTGCATGATAAGAAGTGAGGGGATATATAGGAAGAAGTATGCAGCTGCAGTGAAAAGGGCCATGTCTCACATACCTCGCATTGATGATTTGATAGAGCTCACCAAAAACACTAGACAGGCTTCTGAGATCTCGAATGTCACCACATTGTTGGCTGAAATTCTTCTTGTCACTACCGCAAGACAAGCAACTAGAATGTTCTTCCCATTGACTATGTTTGCAGCAGTATGGAATTCTGAGAAAGATGCAAGGGCATTTAGTGATTTCTTCAGTACTACCGGTGCAGCAGGATGGTATGCTTATAAGAAAATGGCTGAGATGAAAAACAGATTTACTGTTGCAGGACAAATGGAAGAGGAAAAGGCTTCACAGATAGTCTACCATGGTATTTTTGGGACTTATAAGGAAGATCTCTCTATCTTATCGCAGATTACAAATGTCTCTATCTGGTTAACTAGAGAGGAAATGGGACAGTGCTTTAGGCAGCAGGGCAGTAGCGAGGGGACATCCAAAATTTCTCTTCCTGTAATGAAATACTACTCTAAAATGAGTTGTGCAAATCAAACAGGACTCCTCTCAGGTGTTTACAATCAAGTAGTAACAGTACCCCCTGCTTTAGTGGAGCAAGAACACATAAGTTTGACGCAAATTTCTTTGAACACATTGAAAAGAAAAGGATAATAGGAGCGGTCGGTAAAACTATAACCCAGATCATCAACATACTGACCAGCACTCTCGAAGATTTACATTCCAATTTGAGAAAGGACAATGGAAAACCAACGATGGGGACAACTCTTTGGCGTGACTTTTCTTCTCTAGAACTAAATAACCCTGGTGACCCTATAGACATGCGTTTGGAAGGCAAGGGCAAAATGTTCTTGGGCAAGAATTAAGCTTGTAATTGTCTTGCTGAGATAAATTATCGTTGTAATCATTGTATTCATCATTAAAGTTTTTTCCACCAATTTCTAAAGTGGAGAATGCTTACAGGAGCTTTCCGGTCTCAAAATATGGACTTTCTGGTGCTCACCATGTTTTACTAGAAGGGACCTCTTTTCCACCTGAACGGAGATCATCAATTGTACAAAGCATTGGGCCTATGACTGCTTGGTTGTGCATGATAAGAAGTGAGGGGATATATAGGAAGAAGTATGCAGCTGCAGTGAAAAGGGCCATGTCTCACATACCTCGCATTGATGATTTGATAGAGCTCACCAAAAACACTAGACAGGCTTCTGAGATCTCGAATGTCACCACATTGTTGGCTGAAATTCTTCTTGTCACTACCGCAAGACAAGCAACTAGAATGTTCTTCCCATTGACTATGTTTGCAGCAGTATGGAATTCTGAGAAAGATGCAAGGGCATTTAGTGATTTCTTCAGTACTACCGGTGCAGCAGGATGGTATGCTTATAAGAAAATGGCTGAGATGAAAAACAGATTTACTGTTGCAGGACAAATGGAAGAGGAAAAGGCTTCACAGATAGTCTACCATGGTATTTTTGGGACTTATAAGGAAGATCTCTCTATCTTATCGCAGATTACAAATGTCTCTATCTGGTTTACTAGAGAGGAAATGGGACAGTGCTTTAGGCAGCAGGGCAGTAGCGAGGGGACATCCAAAATTTCTCTTCCTGTAATGAAATACTACTCTAAAATGAGTTGTGCAAATCAAACAGGACTCCTCTCAGGTGTTTACAATCAAGTAGTAACAGTACCCCCTGCTTTAGTGGAGCAAGAACACATAAGTTTGACGCAAATTTCTTTGAACACATTGAAAAGAAAAGGATAATAGGAGCGGTCGGTAAAACTATAACCCAGATCATCAACATACTGACCAGCACTCTCGAAGATTTACATTCCAATTTGAGAAAGGACAATGGAAAACCAACGATGGGGACAACTCTTTGGCGTGACTTTTCTTCTCTAGAACTAAATAACCCTGGTGACCCTATAGACATGCGTTTGGAAGGCAAGGGCAAAATGTTCTTGGGCAAGAATTAAGCTTGTAATTGTCTTGCTGAGATAAATTATCGTTGTAATCATTGTATTCATCATTAAAGTTTTTTCCACCAATTTCTAAAGTGGAGAATGCTTACAGGAGCTTTCCGGTCTCAAAATATGGACTTTCTGGTGCTCACCATGTTTTACTAGAAGGGACCTCTTTTCCACCTGAACGGAGATCATCAATTGTACAAAGCATTGGGCCTATGACTGCTTGGTTGTGCATGATAAGAAGTGAGGGGATATATAGGAAGAAGTATGCAGCTGCAGTGAAAAGGGCCATGTCTCACATACCTCGCATTGATGATTTGATAGAGCTCACCAAAAACACTAGACAGGCTTCTGAGATCTCGAATGTCACCACATTGTTGGCTGAAATTCTTCTTGTCACTACCGCAAGACAAGCAACTAGAATGTTCTTCCCATTGACTATGTTTGCAGCAGTATGGAATTCTGAGAAAGATGCAAGGGCATTTAGTGATTTCTTCAGTACTACCGGTGCAGCAGGATGGTATGCTTATAAGAAAATGGCTGAGATGAAAAACAGATTTACTGTTGCAGGACAAATGGAAGAGGAAAAGGCTTCACAGATAGTCTACCATGGTATTTTTGGGACTTATAAGGAAGATCTCTCTATCTTATCGCAGATTACAAATGTCTCTATCTGGTTTACTAGAGAGGAAATGGGACAGTGCTTTAGGCAGCAGGGCAGTAGCGAGGGGACATCCAAAATTTCTCTTCCTGTAATGAAATACTACTCTAAAATGAGTTGTGCAAATCAAACAGGACTCCTCTCAGGTGTTTACAATCAAGTAGTAACAGTACCCTGCTTTAGCGGAGCAAGAACACATAAGTTTGACGCAAATTTCTTTGAACACATTGAAAAGAAAAGGATAATAGGAGCGGTCGGTAAAACTATAACCCAGATCATCAACATACTGACCAGCACTCTCGAAGATTTACATTCCAATTTGAGAAAGGACAATGGAAAACCAACGATGGGGACAACTCTTTGGCGTGACTTTTCTTCTCTGGAACTAAATAACCCTGGTGACCCTATAGACATGCGTTTGGAAGGCAAGGGCAAAATGTTCTTGGGCAAGAATTAAGCTTGTAATTGTCTTGCTGAGATAAATTATCGTTGTAATCATTGTATTCATCATTAAAGTTTTTTCCACCAATTTCTAAAGTGGAGAATGCTTACAGGAGCTTTCCGGTCTCAAAATATGGACTTTCTGGTGCTCACCATGTTTTACTAGAAGGGACCTCTTTTCCACCTGAACGGAGATCATCAATTGTACAAAGCATTGGGCCTATGACTGCTTGGTTGTGCATGATAAGAAGTGAGGGGATATATAGGAAGAAGTATGCAGCTGCAGTGAAAAGGGCCATGTCTCACATACCTCGCATTGATGATTTGATAGAGCTCACCAAAAACACTAGACAGGCTTCTGAGATCTCGAATGTCACCACATTGTTGGCTGAAATTCTTCTTGTCACTACCGCAAGACAAGCAACTAGAATGTTCTTCCCATTGACTATGTTTGCAGCAGTATGGAATTCTGAGAAAGATGCAAGGGCATTTAGTGATTTCTTCAGTACTACCGGTGCAGCAGGATGGTATGCTTATAAGAAAATGGCTGAGATGAAAAACAGATTTACTGTTGCAGGACAAATGGAAGAGGAAAAGGCTTCACAGATAGTCTACCATGGTATTTTTGGGACTTATAAGGAAGATCTCTCTATCTTATCGCAGATTACAAATGTCTCTATCTGGTTTACTAGAGAGGAAATGGGACAGTGCTTTAGGCAGCAGGGCAGTAGCGAGGGGACATCCAAAATTTCTCTTCCTGTAATGAAATACTACTCTAAAATGAGTTGTGCAAATCAAACAGGACTCCTCTCAGGTGTTTACAATCAAGTAGTAACAGTACCCTGCTTTAGTGGAGCAAGAACACATAAGTTTGACGCAAATTTCTTTGAACACATTGAAAAGAAAAGGATAATAGGAGCGGTCGGTAAAACTATAACCCAGATCATCAACATACTGACCAGCACTCTCGAAGATTTACATTCCAATTTGAGAAAGGACAATGGAAAACCAACGATGGGGACAACTCTTTGGCGTGACTTTTCTTCTCTAGAACTAAATAACCCTGGTGACCCTATAGACATGCGTTTGGAAGGCAAGGGCAAAATGTTCTTGGGCAAGAATTAAGCTTGTAATTGTCTTGCTGAGATAAATTATCGTTGTAATCATTGTATTCATCATTAAAGTTTTTTCCACCAATTTCTAAAGTGGAGAATGCTTACAGGAGCTTTCCGGTCTCAAAATATGGACTTTCTGGTGCTCACCATGTTTTACTAGAAGGGACCTCTTTTCCACCTGAACGGAGATCATCAATTGTACAAAGCATTGGGCCTATGACTGCTTGGTTGTGCATGATAAGAAGTGAGGGGATATATAGGAAGAAGTATGCAGCTGCAGTGAAAAGGGCCATGTCTCACATACCTCGCATTGATGATTTGATAGAGCTCACCAAAAACACTAGACAGGCTTCTGAGATCTCGAATGTCACCACATTGTTGGCTGAAATTCTTCTTGTCACTACCGCAAGACAAGCAACTAGAATGTTCTTCCCATTGACTATGTTTGCAGCAGTATGGAATTCTGAGAAAGATGCAAGGGCATTTAGTGATTTCTTCAGTACTACCGGTGCAGCAGGATGGTATGCTTATAAGAAAATGGCTGAGATGAAAAACAGATTTACTGTTGCAGGACAAATGGAAGAGGAAAAGGCTTCACAGATAGTCTACCATGGTATTTTTGGGACTTATAAGGAAGATCTCTCTATCTTATCGCAGATTACAAATGTCTCTATCTGGTTTACTAGAGAGGAAATGGGACAGTGCTTTAGGCAGCAGGGCAGTAGCGAGGGGACATCCAAAATTTCTCTTCCTGTAATGAAATACTACTCTAAAATGAGTTGTGCAAATCAAACAGGACTCCTCTCAGGTGTTTACAATCAAGTAGTAACAGTACCCTGCTTTAGCGGAGCAAGAACACATAAGTTTGACGCAAATTTCTTTGAACACATTGAAAAGAAAAGGATAATAGGAGCGGTCGGTAAAACTATAACCCAGATCATCAACATACTGACCAGCACTCTCGAAGATTTACATTCCAATTTGAGAAAGGACAATGGAAAACCAACGATGGGGACAACTCTTTGGCGTGACTTTTCTTCTCTAGAACTAAATAACCCTGGTGACCCTATAGACATGCGTTTGGAAGGCAAGGGCAAAATGTTCTTGGGCAAGAATTAAGCTTGTAATTGTCTTGCTGAGATAAATTATCGTTGTAATCATTGTATTCATCATTAAAGTTTTTTCCACCAATTTCTAAAGTGGAGAATGCTTACAGGAGCTTTCCGGTCTCAAAATATGGACTTTCTGGTGCTCACCATGTTTTACTAGAAGGGACCTCTTTTCCACCTGAACGGAGATCATCAATTGTACAAAGCATTGGGCCTATGACTGCTTGGTTGTGCATGATAAGAAGTGAGGGGATATATAGGAAGAAGTATGCAGCTGCAGTGAAAAGGGCCATGTCTCACATACCTCGCATTGATGATTTGATAGAGCTCACCAAAAACACTAGACAGGCTTCTGAGATCTCGAATGTCACCACATTGTTGGCTGAAATTCTTCTTGTCACTACCGCAAGACAAGCAACTAGAATGTTCTTCCCATTGACTATGTTTGCAGCAGTATGGAATTCTGAGAAAGATGCAAGGGCATTTAGTGATTTCTTCAGTACTACCGGTGCAGCAGGATGGTATGCTTATAAGAAAATGGCTGAGATGAAAAACAGATTTACTGTTGCAGGACAAATGGAAGAGGAAAAGGCTTCACAGATAGTCTACCATGGTATTTTTGGGACTTATAAGGAAGATCTCTCTATCTTATCGCAGATTACAAATGTCTCTATCTGGTTTACTAGAGAGGAAATGGGACAGTGCTTTAGGCAGCAGGGCAGTAGCGAGGGGACATCCAAAATTTCTCTTCCTGTAATGAAATACTACTCTAAAATGAGTTGTGCAAATCAAACAGGACTCCTCTCAGGTGTTTACAATCAAGTAGTAACAGTACCCTGCTTTAGTGGAGCAAGAACACATAAGTTTGACGCAAATTTCTTTGAACACATTGAAAAGAAAAGGATAATAGGAGCGGTCGGTAAAACTATAACCCAGATCATCAACATACTGACCAGCACTCTCGAAGATTTACATTCCAATTTGAGAAAGGACAATGGAAAACCAACGATGGGGACAACTCTTTGGCGTGACTTTTCTTCTCTAGAACTAAATAACCCTGGTGACCCTATAGACATGCGTTTGGAAGGCAAGGGCAAAATGTTCTTGGGCAAGAATTAAGCTTGTAATTGTCTTGCTGAGATAAATTATCGTTGTAATCATTGTATTCATCATTAAAGTTTTTTCCACCAATTTCTAAAGTGGAGAATGCTTACAGGAGCTTTCCGGTCTCAAAATATGGACTTTCTGGTGCTCACCATGTTTTACTAGAAGGGACCTCTTTTCCACCTGAACGGAGATCATCAATTGTACAAAGCATTGGGCCTATGACTGCTTGGTTGTGCATGATAAGAAGTGAGGGGATATATAGGAAGAAGTATGCAGCTGCAGTGAAAAGGGCCATGTCTCACATACCTCGCATTGATGATTTGATAGAGCTCACCAAAAACACTAGACAGGCTTCTGAGATCTCGAATGTCACCACATTGTTGGCTGAAATTCTTCTTGTCACTACCGCAAGACAAGCAACTAGAATGTTCTTCCCATTGACTATGTTTGCAGCAGTATGGAATTCTGAGAAAGATGCAAGGGCATTTAGTGATTTCTTCAGTACTACCGGTGCAGCAGGATGGTATGCTTATAAGAAAATGGCTGAGATGAAAAACAGATTTACTGTTGCAGGACAAATGGAAGAGGAAAAGGCTTCACAGATAGTCTACCATGGTATTTTTGGGACTTATAAGGAAGATCTCTCTATCTTATCGCAGATTACAAATGTCTCTATCTGGTTTACTAGAGAGGAAATGGGACAGTGCTTTAGGCAGCAGGGCAGTAGCGAGGGGACATCCAAAATTTCTCTTCCTGTAATGAAATACTACTCTAAAATGAGTTGTGCAAATCAAACAGGACTCCTCTCAGGTGTTTACAATCAAGTAGTAACAGTACCCTGCTTTAGCGGAGCAAGAACACATAAGTTTGACGCAAATTTCTTTGAACACATTGAAAAGAAAAGGATAATAGGAGCGGTCGGTAAAACTATAACCCAGATCATCAACATACTGACCAGCACTCTCGAAGATTTACATTCCAATTTGAGAAAGGACAATGGAAAACCAACGATGGGGACAACTCTTTGGCGTGACTTTTCTTCTCTAGAACTAAATAACCCTGGTGACCCTATAGACATGCGTTTGGAAGGCAAGGGCAAAATGTTCTTGGGCAAGAATTAAGCTTGTAATTGTCTTGCTGAGATAAATTATCGTTGTAATCATTGTATTCATCATTAAAGTTTTTTCCACCAATTTCTAAAGTGGAGAATGCTTACAGGAGCTTTCCGGTCTCAAAATATGGACTTTCTGGTGCTCACCATGTTTTACTAGAAGGGACCTCTTTTCCACCTGAACGGAGATCATCAATTGTACAAAGCATTGGGCCTATGACTGCTTGGTTGTGCATGATAAGAAGTGAGGGGATATATAGGAAGAAGTATGCAGCTGCAGTGAAAAGGGCCATGTCTCACATACCTCGCATTGATGATTTGATAGAGCTCACCAAAAACACTAGACAGGCTTCTGAGATCTCGAATGTCACCACATTGTTGGCTGAAATTCTTCTTGTCACTACCGCAAGACAAGCAACTAGAATGTTCTTCCCATTGACTATGTTTGCAGCAGTATGGAATTCTGAGAAAGATGCAAGGGCATTTAGTGATTTCTTCAGTACTACCGGTGCAGCAGGATGGTATGCTTATAAGAAAATGGCTGAGATGAAAAACAGATTTACTGTTGCAGGACAAATGGAAGAGGAAAAGGCTTCACAGATAGTCTACCATGGTATTTTTGGGACTTATAAGGAAGATCTCTCTATCTTATCGCAGATTACAAATGTCTCTATCTGGTTTACTAGAGAGGAAATGGGACAGTGCTTTAGGCAGCAGGGCAGTAGCGAGGGGACATCCAAAATTTCTCTTCCTGTAATGAAATACTACTCTAAAATGAGTTGTGCAAATCAAACAGGACTCCTCTCAGGTGTTTACAATCAAGTAGTAACAGTACCCTGCTTTAGTGGAGCAAGAACACATAAGTTTGACGCAAATTTCTTTGAACACATTGAAAAGAAAAGGATAATAGGAGCGGTCGGTAAAACTATAACCCAGATCATCAACATCCTGACCAGCACTCTCGAAGATTTACATTCCAATTTGAGAAAGGACAATGGAAAACCAACGATGGGGACAACTCTTTGGCGTGACTTTTCTTCTCTAGAACTAAATAACCCTGGTGACCCTATAGACATGCGTTTGGAAGGCAAGGGCAAAATGTTCTTGGGCAAGAATTAAGCTTGTAATTGTCTTGCTGAGATAAATTATCGTTGTAATCATTGTATTCATCATTAAAGTTTTTTCCACCAATTTCTAAAGTGGAGAATGCTTACAGGAGCTTTCCGGTCTCAAAATATGGACTTTCTGGTGCTCACCATGTTTTACTAGAAGGGACCTCTTTTCCACCTGAACGGAGATCATCAATTGTACAAAGCATTGGGCCTATGACTGCTTGGTTGTGCATGATAAGAAGTGAGGGGATATATAGGAAGAAGTATGCAGCTGCAGTGAAAAGGGCCATGTCTCACATACCTCGCATTGATGATTTGATAGAGCTCACCAAAAACACTAGACAGGCTTCTGAGATCTCGAATGTCACCACATTGTTGGCTGAAATTCTTCTTGTCACTACCGCAAGACAAGCAACTAGAATGTTCTTCCCATTGACTATGTTTGCAGCAGTATGGAATTCTGAGAAAGATGCAAGGGCATTTAGTGATTTCTTTAGTACTACCGGTGCAGCAGGATGGTATGCTTATAAGAAAATGGCTGAGATGAAAAACAGATTTACTGTTGCAGGACAAATGGAAGAGGAAAAGGCTTCACAGATAGTCTACCATGGTATTTTTGGGACTTATAAGGAAGATCTCTCTATCTTATCGCAGATTACAAATGTCTCTATCTGGTTTACTAGAGAGGAAATGGGACAGTGCTTTAGGCAGCAGGGCAGTAGCGAGGGGACATCCAAAATTTCTCTTCCTGTAATGAAATACTACTCTAAAATGAGTTGTGCAAATCAAACAGGACTCCTCTCAGGTGTTTACAATCAAGTAGTAACAGTACCCTGCTTTAGTGGAGCAAGAACACATAAGTTTGACGCAAATTTCTTTGAACACATTGAAAAGAAAAGGATAATAGGAGCGGTCGGTAAAACTATAACCCAGATCATCAACATACTGACCAGCACTCTCGAAGATTTACATTCCAATTTGAGAAAGGACAATGGAAAACCAACGATGGGGACAACTCTTTGGCGTGACTTTTCTTCTCTAGAACTAAATAACCCTGGTGACCCTATAGACATGCGTTTGGAAGGCAAGGGCAAAATGTTCTTGGGCAAGAATTAAGCTTGTAATTGTCTTGCTGAGATAAATTATCGTTGTAATCATTGTATTCATCATTAAAGTTTTTTACACCAATTTCTAAAGTGGAGAATGCTTACAGGAGCTTTCCGGTCTCAAAATATGGACTTTCTGGTGCTCACCATGTTTTACTAGAAGGGACCTCTTTTCCACCTGAACGGAGATCATCAATTGTACAAAGCATTGGGCCTATGACTGCTTGGTTGTGCATGATAAGAAGTGAGGGGATATATAGGAAGAAGTATGCAGCTGCAGTGAAAAGGGCCATGTCTCACATACCTCGCATTGATGATTTGATAGAGCTCACCAAAAACACTAGACAGGCTTCTGAGATCTCGAATGTCACCACATTGTTGGCTGAAATTCTTCTTGTCACTACCGCAAGACAAGCAACTAGAATGTTCTTCCCATTGACTATGTTTGCAGCAGTATGGAATTCTGAGAAAGATGCAAGGGCATTTAGTGATTTCTTCAGTACTACCGGTGCAGCAGGATGGTATGCTTATAAGAAAATGGCTGAGATGAAAAACAGATTTACTGTTGCAGGACAAATGGAAGAGGAAAAGCCTTCACAGATAGTCTACCATGGTATTTTTGGGACTTATAAGGAAGATCTCTCTATCTTATCGCAGATTACAAATGTCTCTATCTGGTTTACTAGAGAGGAAATGGGACAGTGCTTTAGGCAGCAGGGCAGTAGCGAGGGGACATCCAAAATTTCTCTTCCTGTAATGAAATACTACTCTAAAATGAGTTGTGCAAATCAAACAGGACTCCTCTCAGGTGTTTACAATCAAGTAGTAACAGTACCCTGCTTTAGTGGAGCAAGAACACATAAGTTTGACGCAAATTTCTTTGAACACATTGAAAAGAAAAGGATAATAGGAGCGGTCGGTAAAACTATAACCCAGATCATCAACATCCTGACCAGCACTCTCGAAGATTTACATTCCAATTTGAGAAAGGACAATGGAAAACCAACGATGGGGACAACTCTTTGGCGTGACTTTTCTTCTCTAGAACTAAATAACCCTGGTGACCCTATAGACATGCGTTTGGAAGGCAAGGGCAAAATGTTCTTGGGCAAGAATTAAGCTTGTAATTGTCTTGCTGAGATAAATTATCGTTGTAATCATTGTATTCATCATTAAAGTTACTATAATTGCCTTGTCCTGTCTTTTTTGGTTTATCTTTTAGTTTGTTTATCCTATTGAATTTTAGAGAAAAAGGATCTTGTTTTTACTGTTGTGTGCTCTAAGAAGTTTCGTCCACAGGCTACTTATACATTAACAGAGTTATAGAGTATGCTAATTATATATAGCCGTGATTTTGATTTGAGTTACCTTATTAAGACTAAGCTTTAAATTTAATATTTTTATTAAAATTATTATTGTAAGTCCCCCGCACAAAGTCCTCCGAATATCGTAACTTTCATCTCTTGTATGTACTATTAAAAAAAATTATAAATTTAATAAGCTTAAATCCATAGAGTACGTAGGCATTACAGGGTACTCAAATCTGTGGTGATAATGTAACTGATGAGTGATGAGGTTTTTTTGGGCGGGAACTCCAAAAAGAGCGCGCGTACATTTTAAGTTTTTATTAATTTTATTTTTAATTTTAGTTATTTTAGCTTAAAATTTAGTGTAAATATCAGAATTTAGAGGTGGTGTCTGTTAGAAATGGAGGGTAACGAGGGGGGCGGGGATAACCCGCCCACCTCAAATAAACGTCCTCGCGTGGAGGATCGTGGTGGTGACTCCAAGGAGGACTCTGGCGTTGGCGGTGGCGGTGAGCGAAGACTCTTATTTACCGTTTTTCAAACCTAATTATAAAATACTTTATCCCGAAAACTCAGTTAATACTGACTTTAAAGTATTTGTTGAATCTACCAAGAGCCCCATATACTTAAATCACATTTTTTCAACTGAAATTAAAGGTGTGACGGCAATTCAAAGAGTGAATGCCAGTAAAATTGCAGTTATATTTAAACAATATAATACGGCAAATAACTTTATCAACAATGCATCATTCTTAAAAAAATACGACATGAAAGCTTCCATTCCTGCTGCGCAGATAGAAAAGACAGGAATCATAAGATTCGTTCCCACTAACATTTCAAATAAAGAGTTATACAGTAGGCTAACGTCAATTTATATAATCATTGCAATCAGAAGATTCACAAAAAAAGTAGGTCATGAATATGTTCCTTTACAAACTGTAAGCATCACATTTCTATCCAATATTCTACCAGACAATATTCAATATGATTTTAGTTCAGAAATTGTTGTTGTATTTGACGGATATTCGGACAATAGTAAAAATATTAAAGAAATGGAACAACAAAGAAGAACTGCTGCACTTTCTAAATCGTATGAAGTTTGTTTTGACGAAACAATGATTGTGCCAATCAGCCAAGAGAAATTTTTATCAAATCGGTCTAATAAAACAAAATTTATCTACATGCTTGTCGAAAAATTAAAAACTATTGATATCACAACAAAACAAGCCAGAGATGATGCTGATGTTCTCATCATCGAGACAGCTATTGCATTATCAAAACATCAAAAGACTGCCGTCATCATAGAAGATATTGATTTGCTCGTTATTCTAATTGGGCGTACTCAATCACATCAACAGGAAATTTTCTTTAAAAAAGTTGGGAAAGGCAATGTTAAGACGCAAATATACTCTTCCAAAAGTTTTGATCAATATCCGCGTACTAAAAAACACATTCTTTTTTTACACGCATTTAGTGGCTGTGACACGACTTCTGCGCTATTTAAAAAAGGAAAAAAAACTGTTACTAAAGCATTGGAGAAAATTCCCAATTTGGATAAACTGGTGGAAGTATTTCAACAAGAAAACTGCCCGGTACAAACATTATTTGAAAATGGAGTGCGCATCTTGTTGGCATTATATAATGCTCCAAAATCTGAGGACAACATTGATAATTTTCGCTACACGCAATTCATTAAATTAACGAAACTAAATAAACCTGTACAATTGTCAACACTTCCACCAACAAGTGTAGCAGCTCATCAACATATAAATCGCGTCTACTACCAGATTCAAACGTGGTTAGGGAATGACTTAGAACCTCAAGAATGGGGCTGGATGCTTGAAAATGGAATCCTGGAGCCCATAAGAACGTTATTACCTCCAGCACCAACCGAACTACTAAATATAATATTTTGCAATTGCAAAAATGGTTGTGGTTCCCGCTGTGGATGCCGAAAATCAGGGCTACTATGTTCTTTAGCTTGTGGCCAGTGCAATGGACAAGCTTGCCTGAACGCTGCACAATATCCAAGTAATCCCGATGAAGAAAACGCATACGATCCTGAAATTCTGGAGGGTTTGGAGATGAATATGACCGATAATGAGGATGATGACAATGAATTGAACGTTTTCGAGCGACAACAAGAAGAAGACGACGAAGAAGATGAAAATAACTAGCTTCTATTCACAATTTTATTATAATTAAAACCAATAAAAATTCTTATGATATTTAAACTGACATTTCAACAAATGTATAGTATGGCATATTTAATGATAAATAAAGATATGCATAAAATATATCCCCTTATTGTCTTTTTAACTGAAAATATATATTCCAGAATTAATAATATACTATAGTTGAATAGTTAAATATAAATAATTAAGTTACTGATTTTAATAAAATATCAACAATTAAAAATTAATACATAAATAATGGCCATTGTCTAATAATTATAATAATTTAATAAATAATAGACTTGATATAACGTACTGATAACCGTAACTCACGCTTGACCTTGCATAGGACCATATATGACTGTGCGCTGCGCACTCTTCGCGCTCTACCTCAAAAACGGTTGACCGTATTAAAAAAAACACGAAACGAAAATTGTAGAGAATTTTATACTCTACAACTTTTATAATAAGTACAAATATCATTTAAGCAATAGAAAGCGAGATATTCACGAAAAACCCATTTTTATGACCTTTGACCTTCAATATCTTAAGACGCGGACACGGTATCATTTGTGACTTTTGAGACAACATTTAGAACGACAAAACAAAGGTCTATACCAATTTGTATCTTATTATCTTTCATTCCGAGGTGAAACCCCTAAAATGACTGGGCTACTATGCATGATTTATAACGAGTCTTTGCGTCAAGGTGTGTTTCCTACCGTATGGAAAGCTGCTCGGGTAACACCTATTCACAAAGGCGGAGATAGAAACGTTGTTCAGAACTATAGACCAGTTTCAATATTACCAGCACCTGGAAAAGTGTTTGAGTCTCTTATTCAGCAGAGAATTTTTTGGCATGTAAAACAGAATATACACCCAGAGCAACATGGTTTCATGCCAAGGAAATCGACCACTACGAATTTGCTTGGTTTCACTGAGGACATAGCGAAGGGAATCGACAACGGACAGGAAATCCATGCAATATACACTGACCTCAGTAAGGCTTTTGACCTCATTTGCCACGATTTACTACTGCAGAAGATCTTTTCCATGGGCATCCATGGGTCATTGTTTAGGTGGTGTGACTCGTACTTAAAAAATAGGACACAACTGGTAAAGATCAGAGGGCATGTGTCTAATGGTCAGCCTATACCTATGGGTGTACCACAAGGATCGCACTTAGGGCCTTTATTCTTTATCATTTTTGTGAATGATTTAGCATATAATTTGAAGTGCAATTTTAAAATGTATGCTGATGACTTAAAATTATACCAACATGTTCAACAGGATATCGATATTGATTTTCTGCAGGAGCAACTAAACAAAGTTAACATATGGTGCGGGCTGAATAGAATGATTTTAAATGAAAGAAAGTGCTGCTGCATAAAATTTTCGAAAAAAAAGATATCTTCACCATTAACATACTGCATTAGGGGCCAGAAACTTCAAGAGGTTAAAAGCATAAGAGATTTGGGTGTCATTATGGATAGTTCACTAAGTTTTAGGGAGCATGTGGATAGTATTATAAAAAGATCCTTAAAGCTCTCTGGTTTTATCTCCAGAATAACAGGGAGTCTTACCGATCCCAGTGTCGCAGTTACTATTTTTACCAGCCTCGTCAGAAGCATATTGGAGTTCAATAGTTGTGTCTGGTCTCCAATGTATTTAACCCATTCAGCGAGGCTGGAAAGGGTGCAGAGGAAGTTTTTATACCATCTATCCTTTAGAAATAATAAATGTGCAATGTTGAGTAAATATGAGGAGGAGGTTAAATTTTTATAACTTGGAATCTCTGAGTGTTCGTAGAGTAAACATCGACTTGCTATACCTATTTAAAGTAATTAACGGAATTGTGGATTGCCCAGAAATTTTAGAACGTTTATCCATACAAGTTCCTCGGGTTGGGAGTCGTTTGTACAATCGAAGATGTTTTCACAACCCACATTGTCGAACAAACGTTGGCAGAAACTCACCAATTAATAGGTTATGTCGCTACCATAATGAATTTTGCACAGAGTTTTGACATTTTTCACGGTTCTTTGGCCTCAGCTAAGAGTAGAATTAGGACACAGAATTAGGCATTAGGATTTAGTTTTGGTTCAAATAGTATAATTCTTTTATAGTTTGCATTTTTAATTTTTATGCTTGTTTATATTTAACACTGTTTTTTGTATCCACTTAATTTCGCTTGTCGTGTCCACATGTAATAGGGACGGCACCGCTTTTGATATTTATGTTAATGTTTATGTCAATTTATATCATGTGTTTGTCCTAATTTTGTGGTCCAAATAAAAAAAAATAAAAAAAAAAACGCTTATTAAATAATGGAATGAGGCTTAAGAAAAGTAAATTTTCATTTATGATGAGTGAGGTAAAATATTTAGGATACTTAATATCGGCAGATGGAATAAGAGTCGATCCCGAGAAAATTACGGGAATAATAAATATTCCCCGTCCCAATAAAGTAACGGATCTGAGGGCATTCTTAGGCACAATTAATTTTTATGCCAAGTTCATTAATAATTTGAGCGTTACACTCGCCCCACTGTACAACCTGTTAAAAACAGGCGCGGAGTGGCACTGGGATAGAGAGTGCGAAAAAGCGTTCAAAAACATTAAGAATATTTTAATTAGCGCAGACGTACTGGCCCACTATGATCCGCATAAACCATTGTTCTTAACTTGTGACGCAAGCGCTCGTGGTATAGGCGGCGTGCTCACGCAGTGTTGTGAGGGGGATAGCAGTAGTGGCGACTCAGGTAGGCGAGAACGGCCCGTAGTGTATGTATCCCGCGCACTCACCGCGGCGGAAAAACATTACTCACAAATAGAGCGAGAAGCTTTAGCTATTGTTTACTGTTTCGAAAAATTGCACCAGTATCTGTATGGGAGGTCCTTTACGCTACGCACCGACCATAAGCCTTTAGTGACAATTTTCGGTCCCAAACAAGGTATTCCATCGATGACCGCTAGCCGGTTGCAGCGGTGGGCGATTAAGCTGTCCGCATATACCTACACGATAGAATACATCCCATCAAAACAGAATGGAGCGGACGGGTTGTCACGTTGGCCCGCGGCGAGCGCAGTAGACAAACAAACAAGGCAGGTACCGGAGCAAACTTTTTTGCATTTCGCACAAAACGCTGTTTTATTAGATTATAATGAAATTAAAAAACAAACGGGTCGGGACCACTTCTTAGGCAGAATAATAAGGTACGTACGGAGTGGCCAACTGATTGTGAAATCACGACATTACAACCTTATTATAATCGTAAGCAGGAATTATATGAGGAACTGGGGTGCATCTTATGGGGACATAGGGTGGTAATCCCGGAGTCTTGTAGGGAAAAGGTACTTACAGTGTTACATGAGGCTCATATGGGGATCGTAAAAACCAAAGCTTTTGCGAGAAGCTATGTGTGGTGGCCAGGGATGGACGAGGCCATAGAAGCTATGTGCCGGGGGTGCGGGGTATGCGCAGCGGAGGCGGATATGCCACCGCGACATGCGCCTTGGCCATGGCCGGATAAGCCTTGGTCACGTATACACATGGACTTTTTAGGACCGATAGCAGGGAAACTTTTCCTCGTCATAGTAGATGCCAGAAGTAAGTGGATTGAGGTTAGCCAAGTGCCAAGTACAGCAGCGGGTTATACGGTTAAAGTACTTAGTGACGTCTTCGCAAGATACGGTTTGCCTAAACAAATCGTCTCTGACAATGGGCCACCATATATATACAAGTCAGGAATTTGCACAATTTTTAAATAGTAACGGTATCGAGCACATTTTTTCAGCGCCATACCACCCGGCATCGAATGGGGCGGCAGAGAATGCAGTTCGTACTGTTAAAAGGGTAATTAAAAAAGCCATAAGAGAGAACAAAGACGTAACATTATCGTTAAATAGTTATTTACTATATTATAGGAACACGGAACATTGCACGACGGGCGAAACGCCAGCAGTGTTGATGGTAGGTCGTAGGCTGCGTACCAAGCTCGATGCACTCACACCGAGCCGGGAGGACGCGGTTAAAAAGGCACAAAGTCGCCAAAGGGACCAGGGGCCGAAGGGGACACGTCAGCTAGGCAAGGGGGAAGAGGTTTGGTTACGTCAAGGCGGGGGAAGAGAAAGATGGGTGCCGGGAACAGTAGAGGAAAGGATAGGTATTACGGATTATAGGATAGTAGAAGCTTTAGGCAGGGTAACACAAAATAAATTCTGTACCTCAGAGGTATACAATAGTAACTCCATTTTTTACGAAATCTTGTTTTTTGTACCAATAAAATAGTTAAAATCAGTTCTACATAGTGGTATAAAGCATTAACTCCTACGAGTAGTATATTAAAAGATAAACATTTGTATATGATATTAAATCCAAAAATACTAACGTGGTATAGAATCTCAAAGGATCATAAGTTTATTTACCCATAAGCGTCGCGCAAATATAATGTTTTTAATTGGACTTAATGCCTTTTACCACTAAACGCAGCGTGGGGCCCGCGCCGCACGCCGCGCCGTGTCTGCCGTGAACTTGTCAGTTGTCAGTGCTTGCGTATCGTGCGTGCAATCACAATGCAAATAATGCTTTAAAATTATTAATTTACATGGTTTCATCGACATGTTTTCACGTGGAAAGTTATTATGTAAGCTAGCTACTGTTGAAGAACAAGTTGACCAAACTTCAGGAGATGGTAAGGAAGTTTTCTATTACTTTTATAACATAGCGAGTAGCTTTTTAGGGGTAAACAATAGTATCTCCCGTAAATACACACTTTTGATTAGGACCATTTTCAATCTTATTTGTAGGTGCGTTAAGGTACGTTTTTCAATACTTGGGAAAAGAGTTTATTTATGGATTTTTTTCGTTTGTTTATGATTTAATACCAACTATTCATACTAACAAATTGCAAAATTAATAATATTAAGGGAGAAAACCTAAAGCCCGCTCCTAGGCTTTAGGCAATAATATCTGTTAGCTAATGTTTGTTAAAATGTGTCGGTAAATAAATTTATTGTTACTGTACTGATCTTCACGGAATATGCAAGGTTTTATTTTTTTAATATTCAGATCTTACAATATTTATGTGATAGTATATTTGTTGGTTTGTTTGCCTAGCTTACACGTAGCAACGAATTATTTTGACCTTTTAAATTCATAAGGTGATAAGACCGACCGACTGATAGATACATTTCGTCCTGGAAATTGACATTTAATTATATTTACGTTTTGTTGCAATGGCTTGATAAGACTACATAGTGTTTTCTTTTTCAGGGCTTTCGAATAAATATGATTTCCTACAGCGAAACCTTACCCTCCATGGTGATTCCCCAAGGACTTACAATGTTGAAGAAGTAGAATATCAACGAGTTGACCAATTTACGCCATTGCCTGAAGTATTCGCTACAGTAGTTGATGACACCGATGAAGACACACAACCTTCAAATTCCAATTTATTAACTGATATTTCGTCTAATGTTTTACCTCTGCCCGATAAAATTGCTACAGTAGTAGAAGCTTTTAATGAAAACAAATGTCCGTCAATTTCCAGTATCTTAAATGATACTTCAGCTAATCATTTCGTACCATCGCCCAAAAAAAATTGTGTTATAGATGCTTCTGATGAAGAGACAAAACTATCAAAGTCTGGGTCGCTAATTGATATTGTTTCAATAAACGAAGTACCAGATGCATCTAAATCGTATCACCTTGTCAGTGTACACAGCAACTCTGAAGAAGATTTTTCACCTTCAGATGAGGACTATGTTCCAGACACTAACGAAAATTCACCAGATCATGATTTTCCGGGAAGAAGTCAAATTTTTGTACCAGAAACTAGCTGTAGCAGCTTATCCGACAATGAAGTAAATTCAGAAAATCGATTAAATACATGCATAAACCCTATCTCTATGGATGTTCAAACTATTTCTTTATCGTCTTCATCAGAGAGCAGAGGGAGTCGAAAACGAAAAAGAAATATTTGTAAATGGAAGTGCAACGTTAGAAAACTTAAAGCTGTCACAGGAAAATCATATACATCTAAGAAAGGTAAAGTTGTGCCCGAAAAAAAGATGAAACCTGTATGTGACTGTCGACTGAAATGCTCTGAACGAGTAGATGAAACAGCCAGAGCTGCTATATTTCAAAAATATTATAGTAATGAGATGACTTGGAATTTGAAGAGACAGTTTATAATATCAATGGTAACAGAAATTGAAACTGCTAGATCTAGACGTCGCGATCCTGAACACCCACCTAAGAGATCGTTTACATTAAATTACACATTTTTGGTCAACGATAAACCCGAAAAGATATGCAAAAAGTTTTTTTTAAATACCTTGGCAATTTCTGAGACTGTTGTGAGAAATGCTATCAAAAAATCTACACACGGCTTTGTTCAAGAAGACAGACGAGGAAGACATCCACCGCCTAATAAAACGGCAGAAGCCATTAAAGAAAGCATTCGTAACCACATTGATATGATACCCAAATATGAGAGCCATTATAGTCGGAACAGAACTAAAAGACTGTATCTTGGAAGCCATCTAAATATTGAAAAATTTTATGCTTTGTATGTAGAGTTTTGTGCCGAAAAGAATATACCGAAGGAGAATGTTGCAAAGGCATGGCTATATAGACATATTTTCAAGAATGAGTATAATCTAGGATTTAATCCTCCAGCCAATGATACGTGCGACGATTGTGATGGCTTTGTAATTAAAACAAAAAATACTACCGATGTAATAGATAAGAATGCCATAAAAGCTGAACATGATAAACATCTTCAGGAATCACACCTCCGCTATAGCTTAAAAGGATTTGACAAAGTCGATGCAATAGAGAGTCACGGTTCTAAAAAAATGTTAACAGTTGATCTACAAAAGTGTTTGCCTACACCTTATTTGACAAATAGCCAAAGTTTTTATCTTAGGAAGTTGTGGACTTTTAACTTCACGATTATGGATTCTGTAGCCAAGGAGAGCTGGTGCTTTATGTGGGACGAGACTGTAGCAGGACGTGGCGGGAATGAGATGGCTTCTGGATTAGTCAAGTTTTTTGAACAGCTTGAAGATGTCAGATTAGAAGAAGTGACGATATGGAGTGACAACTGCGCCGGACAGAATAAAAATATTTCTGTAATGATGGCGTATTTGTGGATACTATCAAATCAAAATATAAAGATAATTAACCACAAGTATTTACTGAAAGGACATACGCACATGGAGGTGGACGTAATCCATTCCATTATCGAGCGAGAAAAGAAAAAAATACAAGAATTTCCTATAGTTACACCTTGGGACTGGCAGCAGTTTATTAAAAGCTGTTCCAAAAATGCCAAAATAAGTGTAGTGAACATGGAAACAGATTCTTTCAAAGAATTTTCAGCATTTTGTGAGGGACTCTCAGCGCCTTTTGTACACCGAAAAAAATCGGAATCTGGAGAAACGGTGCCATATTCCAATATAGTTTGGATGCAATTTCGAAAAGAACACATGGGCTCAATGTTCTATAAAACATCATTTCAAGACGAAATGTTTAGTGAAGTTAGTTTTATTCGAAACAAACGAAAAGGATTTTCTATGCCAACACCAAAACCTATTCGAGATACATTGAGGCCAATTTCCAAATTAAAGTATAACGACTTACAAAAATCGTTACAGTGGATTCCCTCCATGTTTCATGACTTCTACAAAAATCTACCAAATGGCGATGTTCCAGACCTACCTGAAGCTGCTGCTTAATAATAAACATATTTTAATTAGATAAGTACATAACAATAATTGTGTTAATTTTAAGAAGTCCAATGATTGATCTCATGAATGTTTCTATTTTATTACATAAGAAAATAAATAAAGAAAGAAATTTGAAATAATTTTATGATTCTATACATACATATGATGCTTTATGCCCCTGAGTATTACTTGAAATTAATGTATTATGCCGAGGTAAATAACATTATGATGACATAATGCTTTATTTATACCGTCAACTTAATTTTCTGTTGCAAGTAAACAACCTCAAGTCCACAAAATCATACAAGCAATAACTTTATTACAATATAGTAATTATATTAAATATTACCTACTTAAACAATAAAAAAACCTAATTTAGTTCATACTTATATCTCGCATACAGCCCGCGTAACATCGCGTTCAACATCTATGCCTCGCATTTTTGTCTCTCCTGTAAAATGTGTGTTTTGGCGCATAATATTCTATACCTCTGAGGTACACATCGATCAACTAAAGAGACGGATACGGAGTTCATTGATCGGCCCTTCTATTCCGACACAGCCAAGTGGGCACGATGAAGCGCCAACCGCGGAGCCTGGAGAACCCAGTCCAAGCAATAGGTCAAGGGGCGATTCACCGAGAACCCCCGAGACGCCAGTGACGCCGATGACGCCCGCGACAGTTTCTGTTTCTCCTAACAGCGGTGGGCAGGATGAATTCTTTGAGAGTAGGGAGCACCAGAGCCCGGGTACCTTTCAGGCTTCAACACCTACCCCTGAACCGGTTCAACCTCGTTGTATTCGACAGTAACATAATTGATACAAGAAAAATAAACAAAGAAAATGAAAATATACAAACAGTAGGATTTGAACCAGATTCCGAAGAAGAATTGTTAAGCGTTTTATCAGCGAAGAAAAAAGGAATATGTAAAGGAAATTATGTCATCCTCATATATGAAGGACAATATTTTCCTGGGCTTGTTGAAAATGTCGACGAACAATTTTTTGAAATAAGCACTATGAGCTTTTCCGTGGCAAATACATTTAAATGGCCAGAAAAGCCTGATAAAATCTGGTTCCATCAAAAAGATGTAGTGGAAGTAATAGATGCACCTGTGCTCTCTAACAAGAGAGGTTTTTATGTCGTAAAGGAAATGGACAAATACCTTCCATTTACTGTTTAAAACATGTAATATTATGTTGATTTTCTTCTCAAGGTTTTGTTAATTTAAATTTGATTATTAAAAATAATAATTTTCTTTGTAAATTTCGATTTATTTACATTTCACTGTATGGTCAACTTATGGTACATTCACGGTCAGACTTTGGAGTTTGCTGGTCAACTAGTGGCGCATTTATATATTTTTATTTTATTTTTTGATATTCTGAAAAATGGTTTCAGATAAATAGTAATATTTATATCTCTAAACACACTAAAGTTCACACAATCATTTACTATATTTAAATTTGATGTAAGTAATAAACCAAGTCTGCTGTACATTTCGAAGCAGTAAAAAGCGCTTAACCGGTCAACTATTAGTACATTGACCTTTATGGGTTACTGTGTCATACATGTTATTTTTATTTTCAGACTGCGCGCTTTGGAGATTCGCAAAAGATATGACATGGAAGATCCAGTACTTTCTAAGTTAAAAGTTTTTGAACCAAAGTCAGCCTTGTCCATCAACTTCAGAAACCGTTTCCCAACCCTGATGCCAGTTATGGCGGTTGTACCTCGCATTGTATCACCTTCCGATAACATCTCCAAACAAGAAATAGATGACCAATGAAGAAGACTGCCTATAGCCACGGCTTGTCATCCTGAAGGCATATGTGATGTAAGTGAGCCGGACAAGTTTTGGCCCTATTAACAAAGATGGAGTTTCATGAATTGGCCATCTTTGCATTAGCAGTATTATCTGTTCCACACGCTAATGCCGATTGTGAACGTGTGTTCAGTAAGACTAACCTTATCAAGACCAAATTGAGAAATAGGCTGATAACTGAAACGGTCAATGGCACATTGCTTGCGGCAGAATGCGTAAAGGGTTCTTGCGTTAAATTTGAGCCGACACATTTTATGCTGAGCAGAATGAACGCTGAAAACTTGTATGGAAAAAAGAAGACAGCCACACAGGAAGATGATGCTCCAGATGATATAATATTTGACTATTCAGTGCATCAGCTGTAGTTTTTAGAAAAACTACGTTAGTCAATTTATCAAAAAATGTAAGTTATAACTAAATTAATAATTTGATTACATTTTTAGATACAATGCACTCTCACGGCAGACGCACGCTTGTTTACTGCGCTAACTTAATATTTATTCTATTAATGGTTCAGAAAATAATTTAAATTTATGGTCTCCAACCACTGATGAGTTTATGTACGCGGTTTCAATTAAGCATAATAACCATGTAACTAAACGTAATATTTTGTCACTTGTAGCACGACAATTGGACGTCCTAGGACTAATAGCTCATCATACTTTACGCTAAACTAATTATACAACAATTACACCTTCTTAAAATAGGGTGGGATGAACCACTTCCTTCAGCTATAGTTAATGTTTGGCAAGTTTATATTCGGAAACTTCCATGTCAACGACATTTAGTAGTTCAAAAAATCTACAATTTCTATCATTGCCTTTGCGGATGCCAGTGAAAAAGCCTATGGCACTACTGTTTATTTAAAGACAAATAACCCTTTAAACTCTCCGTTTTGTATGTGCTAAGTCGAAAGTTGCTCCGCTTAAAACCATTTCCGTTGCTAGACTAGAACTTTGCGCATGTTTACTCATGGCTAAGCTAGCTCAGCGGGTAATAGATACTTACAAGAAACGTCACGTCATTAGTGACATTTTTAGTTTCACTGATTCAATGGTTTCACTACATTGGATTTCTGCATCTCCGCACCGCTTTAAGACCTTTGTTGCTACTGGCATTACAAAAATAGTTTCTCATAATCGACCTGAAAAATTTCATCATGTTGCGGGTGATCAAAATCCTAGTGATTGTCTATCTCGCGGTTGCACTGCATTTGTAAATAATTCTATTTGGTTCACTGGCCCAAAATGGTTAGAATTGGAATCATCTGAGTGGCCAATTACTTCGGTTAACTCTGAAGCAGCATTAGATGTAGAAGAAAAAAGAAAAATAGTTTCTATTCCCGCTACTGTGTGGAGTGATCCAAACCCAATTTTAGAACTGTCTCATCGAGTTTCTTCTTGGTTATTGTTTCTCCGTACAGTGGTACGGATAAACGTGAAATTAACAAAATAAGAGAAAGAAAAATCAGAGAATGCATACACTTTCGTGGCTATTTTTGATTTAGAAAAAGTTTTAGAATGTACCACAGTATTTTAATTACTATATCTATATATATAAGTCGTGTTAGTTACACCACTTATAACTCAAGAACGGCAGAACAGATTTGGCTGAAAATTGGTAGGGAGGTAGCTTAGAGCCAGGAGACGGACATAAGATACTTTTTATCCCGTTCGACAGCGTTCCCGTGTGACTGGACATGAAACGTCAGTCACTATAAAACGTGGTATAACAAAAAAGAATCAGACTTGGAATAACAAAACGCAAATGACAGCTATGTAATTGATGTATAATGACAGCTATGTAATGACGTATGGATGACAATTTGATATTTGTAATAAATCAATATTAAAACTATTTCTATTAAATAAATAATTAACAATTATAATGTAATGATAGTGCCATTGCCCATTCGTATAAACAGTGAAGTGAACTATAAAACTCGGTATGGTTGAAAATTTGAGTTTTGAAATAAATTTTTAGGTGAATTGAAGTGAAGTGAAGTTTAATTAATAATGCCGCGACCAAGACGATCGAATCTTTCCCGACAAAGCCGTAATGCAAGAAGAATACGAAATACTGCAAATGAAAGGACTGAAGAAGAACAAGAAATTGCACGTGAACAGCGCCGCGATAGTATGGCTCGACTTCGTGCTTCTCAATCACGAGAGCAAAGTGAAGCAGCCCGTGAAACAGCTCGGTTGGCAATGCAGAATCGTCGAGCGAACAACAGAGGTTAACAAATAGATAATTTGCGACGCAGAACAAGATATTTATCAAGTGCTGATTGGAATCGAGCAGCGTTTCAATACGATTGCAGCAATGATTACAGCTTGCATCCTAGCGTTTGCATTGGGCAAATGGAAGTTGTTTGCGAGTATTGTGGTGCATTAAAGTTTTCCGGAGAAACGCCTGGATTATGCTGCCTTAATGGTAAAGTGAAATTGCCATTGTTGACTCCGCCACATGAGCCATTGTATTCATTGCTTGGTGGCGAAACACAAGAATCACGCCACTTTCTTGCAAATACTCAAAAATACAATGGTTGTTTCCAAATGACGTCATTTGGGGCAGATACTATCGTAGAACGAGGATTTAATCCGACATTTAAGGTATTTATTTTTGTACTTACATAGAATGTAGTTAAAGAATAACTTATATTTGCTAATTCTGAACTCTACTCTCCCACCGAAAAAAGTGTAACCCAGTTAATACAGTCTGGTTTTTATTCTGTAGATACAAGGGCAGATTCACCATCGAATTGGATCATTACTACCTTTCGAAAATACACAGAATAAATATTTACAAATATATTTCATGGGCGACATGGAAGAACAACTTGATCGACGTTAAGGCTGCTGCCTCGAATTTCGCGGGCAGCGGGGCGGCAGCGGCGGCGGCGCGGGAGCGAGGCGGCCAACGCATACCTGTTCTCCAAACCAGCGGGCAGATCGCGCGGCACTATAGCGGTGTAGTGTTGTGTTCGTGGTTGTGTAGTTGAGATATTTGTTTTTATTCGCGAACGAAATGTCTAAAAAACGGCGACAACATCTTTTTGATTCAAATTTATTCCTAACGCTCGATTTATTGTGGGCAAAAATATGTTATATGCAAAAATATAGTTCCATATGGGTCTCCTTTCAAAGATTGCTGAAATAATTTGCTCTTGCACGTCCGAGGTCATTTTGATACGTCACAAAAAATATGTACAGCACTATACTACAATGCATACGCGCAGCGCGGGCGGTCACCGCTTGACTGGATTGCACCGCTCGTTACCCGCCCCCGCGCCGCTGCCACGCCGCTGTTTTCGAGAACCGGTCCATTTGATTTTACGCATAATATCCTGCCGCTCCCGCGCCGCGGCCGCCGCCGCCCCGCTGCCCGCGAAATTCGAGGCAGCAGCCTTAGGGATCAATGCAGGAATGAAGCAAGCAATTCTCTTCCACCCGCAGCGCTGTTGAGTGTGGACGTGTGTCACGAGTCAGAGCAAATTTTGTTTCATTAAATTTGTCTTTAAAAATCGCGATTGGCGGTGGTTGCATGCATTTTTGATTCCTATTTGATGTGAGTCAAATATAAGTGGATTCGGTTCGCGTAGTGAATGAATGGACTTTCTTGTGACGTCGGGTGCTAGGATTTGATCCCGCTCCGCCTCGTGGCGCGCTCGTGTGAGGCCGTCGGTTGCCCGAAACGCCACGGTACGATACCGGTAACTGGCGAAATCAGTTATTGAATGCAGCGGGCGGTCTGCTACGCCAATTAAGCGCTACGAGTTACGCGACGCTCCCCCCGCCTGCCGTTTTTACTACAAGTGCATCGGAACTAAGCGCTACGCTGTTATTACGCGTATAGTGGATAGGGATTGATAGTATTGATGTCGAAGAAAATGCAGAGAACTCCTCCTGGTAAGTCATCGTCTGAGGCGGATATAAATAAGACATTTTTGGATGAGGGTGAGAAGATAAGAAATTCTAAACGGCTACGTTCTTCTAATTCACCTCGCCATGACAGTTCGCTTACGCCCAATCCTTCCGAATTAACATCCTTCAAGCAAGACCTCATGAACATGCTTAACTCCTGGAAAGACGATCAGTACAGAAGACTGACTGTTTGGAAAACGGAACAGGATGCCACTTTGGCCGGGCTTGCCATGGATGTACTCTCCCTCAAGGCAGATATAGCGGTTCTTCAAAAATCTTCCCTTGAAATTGACTCGGGTCTATCTTTTATTAATAAAATGTACGAAGACGTGAATGTAAGGGTTGTCGCCTTAGAGACTGCGAAGAAAGAATATCAGGACTGTATTCGCAAGCTTGAAAAGCACATAGATGATTTTCAACAACAGTCCCGACCTTCAACTTTGGAAATAAGGAATGTCCCAACTAAACAAGATGAGAACCCAACTGACCTCTCATTGATCCTGCAGAAAATTGGTAATGTGACAGGCCTCAATCTCAATCTTCAAAATAACACCTTACGGGATATATACCGGTTACCAGGTAAAGTTGAAAAGGATAGACCCATTGTGGTGGAATTTCATTCAGTTGCGGTCAGAAATGATTTTCTGGCCCATGTACGACAATTCAATAAAAAACGTCCTGTACCCGAGAAGTTAAATACCCAAACCATTGGAATTGATGGTAAATGTGACGAGATCCCGTTCGAGATTGACGGGATTGGGAGATACTGATTAAGTTGGTGCAGAATATACGTTGCGTTTCATGATTCGAAAGCTAGAAGACCTAAAAACTACTCTCTCAGAAAAGTTGATCTCTTCGATGAAAATTTAGGAGACTTTCCAATTGCCAAGCAACATAGACATAGTAGGAGGAACAAGGGGGCGATTTTTGCAGTTTACATAATATAATTGCTTATTCACGCTGTTGCCAACCAGCGATGAATTGGAGAGAGCATTCTCAGCAGCTGGGTACATCGCAACGAACATTAGATGACGGTTTATTAACTACTTTTTAATCTCCTTAAACTATATCTACTTTTGTGTTGATTATGTTTGTGTTAGTAAAACTGTTAATTATTAAGTTAGCCTTAGTTTTCTTTCAAATAATTAACGTCATTATCACAAAGAAGCAGTTTTCATCGTATTCAGTCATGTGAAATTCACATTTTTTTAAACTGGACGAGATCCCGAAAATCTCGGGATCCCGCTGGATTGATGTTTGTAATCCCGCGGGATCTCGAATTTACGATCTTGAGTCGGGATTGCATTCCCTATACTCTGCACAAAGGACGGAATTCGAAACCAATTTCTTAACAGTAACTATATTCAATCAAATTGAAAGCTCACTTCAGCAACTTTACGATAGATTAGAAACCCCAGAAAATGCGATAACATTCTCGCTCTTAGAAAATATGCACCCTAGCATAATCGACGTTTCGTATTTAATCGAAGAACTCAATCAAATACAAAATGAAATTAACGGTAATCTAGCATTCGCCCCAAATATTAACAATATTAATTTGTGCCATCAAAGTAAAAGCCTACAGCACTAATGAAACACTAAACTTTATTCTGGACATACCTATTAATTGCGGAACAGTCATATAACCTCCTACACCTATATTCTATCCCTAATAATAACAACACTATCCTCATACCCAAAAATCCTTACCTTATCTTGGGAAATAACGAGTTTGCATACCCCCACGAACCCTGTAGCAGAATAACATAAAATGAAGTAATCTGCAAGCATCTTGAATAGCAAACCTTATTACACTCTAACGATAGCATAGCTCAACGAATACACCATCAGGAGCCGCATAACTGCACTTATGCAACAGCAAGTTACGAAAACAACATCATTCAACAAATCAAAGATAACAGCTGGATAGTAATCATGAAACAAGAAGAAGTTATAAAAACCATCTGCAACAAGGATGTTCAATACCAACGAAATAAAGGTGTTTTCCTAATAACAACAGACAGTAACTGCAAAATCCAGATTCTAGATAGAATCTTAGCAACTCATCAGAAATCAATCAACCCATAGTAGCAGCTGGTAGTCAGTTTTGTAAGGGAGGGCCAAATATTTTTTTCATATTTGGCCTATATTCTTTGTTCCTATTTGGCCTATACCTATGTTCTTTGGGGAATGTTGTTGAGTTTCATGAGCACATTCACCTCTTTCAGGGTTGATACCCCCCTTCCGTTACACGGTGTATATATAAAATAATAAATGGACAAAATTTAAAATATTATTACAGATACAAGGACAAATTTATCACTTACTGGGGGCACTGTTACCACTAGCTGATGCAGATCATCAATTTTTACAAATTTATTTTATGGGCAATTCAGATGCGGAAGTTGATAATCGTTGTGCTCACAATCCACCAGTGAAGAGAACCATTGTCCAAGAATTACAAATGTTTCTTCATCAGAATAACAATTTAGTAAACATGTTCAAAATAGCATTGGATCGGATGCCATCTGATAGCCATAATATTATCATTCGAGATGACAAAACACCTGCCGGTGAACACACAAGGGGGTTTAATTCACCTACCATTGATGAAGTGGCTGTTGTCATTGTGGGAGAAAATTTACAATCTAGAGATATTGTGCTTCATCGTCGGAATAGTGATTTAAAACGTGTATCTGAAACACACAGGATCTATGATGGATTACAATATCCTTTGATCTTCTGGCAGGGGGAAGATGGATACCATTTTAATATCAAAATGGTAAATCAAGTAACAGGTAAATTAATTAATTCATTTAAGTAACATTTATCATTTTTGATTGCAGGTGCTGAAACCAACAAAATTAAAAGTTTGCAGATGACATGTATGTCAAAATTGAGACTGAACGATTAACATACATCCGTTTGAACCAACGACAGCTACGATCAGAGGAATACATTTATCTCCGCGATGCTATAAATGCCGATGGCAATGTGAATAATGTAGGAAGAATGACAATTTTGCCAGCCACTTATATAGGAAGCCCACGCCACATGCACGAATATGCTCAGGACGCTATGTCATATGTTAGGCATTATGGCCGCCCATTATGGCCCCAGAAACTGGGGTTCACGGTACGGAGATGTGAAACAAAAGTCAAATTTTCCACTGTGCAGTATTGTTGAATCTTCAGACAACTTCTCCACCAGCACCTTTCGGTTCCCTATCAAGACAGTGGGTTGGCTTGACCGAAGACCGTCACGCGCCAGGAAAACGTTGGATCTGTGATAAGTTCCCAGTGCACATGGGTTTTTGTGTGACCAGAAAACTATCCTGTGTTTGCGAACCACACTCGGTTGTAATTTTATTTAGAGTTTTTGTTTCGTTAATTAACTTAACTCAATTTAAATTATTATTTTATTTTTCCCTTTTCTTTTGTTAATAATTGATTTTAAATAAACTTTTGTATTGATGGAGGTTTTATTTTGTACGTCAGGCGGGTGTAACATTTTGCCATTCATTGAAATCTATTAAATACATTTGCAAATAGGTAACCAAAGGGAGTGATATGGCTGTGATTGGAATTGGTGCAGAGAATTCCAATGATGAAGTTACCCAATACCAAATGGGCCGCTATGTTAGTAGTAATGAAGCAGTTTGGCGAATATTTTCTTTTCCAAATCATGAGAGACAGCCTTCTGTTGTTCACTTAAAAAATGGACAAAGAGTGTATTTTACAGCACAGAACGCAGTACAAAGAGCTGCTCAGCCACCAACTACTACATTAACCAGTTTTTTTTGAGACATGCCAAAACGATGATTTTGTGCACAAACATTGCTATATTCTGAAGGATACCAAAATGTATATTCCACCGATGCGATTATTCGAATTTATTCAGTACATCAAAGCAATGATGAATGTTTTTATTTAAGAGTGCTATTAGTCAATGTACGTGGCCCAACATCATTCCAATATTTACGAACTGTTGATGATGAATTGTGTGGATCCTACAGAGAAGCCTGTCAACGTTTGCAATTGCTAGAAAATGACGCTCATTGGGATCAAACTCTCAATGATGCTGTAATATCATCACACGCTCATCAAATACGAACATTGTTTTCTATAATCAAATCTACATGCTTCCCATCAAACTCAATTGATTTGTGGATCAAGTACAAAGATTATATGTGTGATGATATTTTGTATCAAATACTGAATAGAATGGGAAACCCAAATATACAAATCAGTGAAGAAATTTACAATGAAGCATTGATTTCAATTGAGGACATGTGCTTGATGATGTCAAACAAACTATTAATTCAATTAGGCCTGACCGCGCCCAATGCATTATGCTTTTAACCAAGAGTTGCATCGAGAGAAACTGTATGATCTCAACACTTTGAAAGAATTAATTCAAACAAATCTTCCACTGTTGAATGAACAACAGAAGTATGTATTTGATACTCTTATGAAAGTAACAAATGATGAAACTGGAATTACTTCTTAGATGCACCTGGTGGTACAGGAAAAACTTTTTTATTTTCATTCGAAATCGCAGCAATTTTGCTTGAAGGTGGTCGAACAGCCCATTCAGCACTAAAATTGCCATTAAATATGCAAAGCAATGAAACTCCAACCTGCAACATTTCGAAGAACTCTGCAATGGCAAAGGTTTTGCAGCAATGTAAATTGATTGTGTGGGATGAATGTACGATGGCTCATAAAAAATCTTTGGAGGCTTTAGACCGAACCTTAAAAGATCTACGAAGCAATAATAACCGATTTGGTGGTGCAATGATTTTATTAGCAGGAGATTTTCGTCAAACATTGCCAGTGATTCCACGATCAACGCCAGCTGATGAAATCAATGCATGTCTATAGTCCTCCAATTTGTGGAAACATGTCAAAGTACATCATTTAAGCAAGAATATGCGTGTAGAGTTGCAATATGACCAATCTGGAAACATATTCTCTAAACAACTTATTGACATTGGTAATGGCAAATTTCCTATAGACATGTTGGCTGCATTAACTTTCCTCAAAGTTTTTGTCAGTTAACGCAATCAAAGGATGAACTTATTCAGGTGTTTCCAGATGTTTCTCAAAATTACAGAAACCATGATTGGTTCAGCGAACGAGCTATATTGGCTGCAAAAAACATAGATGTAAATTAATTACATTTAAAAATTCAAGAACAAATTACAGGCGAATCGAGGATACATAAATCAGTTGATTCGGCTACTAACCAAGATGATATAATGTAAACTGCTTTAAAGAAATGCTTCCTTATTTCCATTGCATCGGGGCATTTACCTTACGCTAAGGCTGCGCACTTATACTTGCAGGATATGTTTCAATCAGAGGAGGTAATTGATCCTAGTGTTAATCGAAGGTTCACTGAAGGATTTTTAACTGTTCGTCGTTCGGATAAACTTAGTTGTGGAACTTCAACAGATATGATTATCGAAAAATCAATGATGAAATCCATGAAAACAGATGGTGGTATTTCACGAGGACGAAGTACAAAAGAAAGTGTGATAAGCAAATAGGTTTACGGAATGCATGCAATGAACACAGTGTGTGACGAGTTGGAAGTTCTTGCTAATGTTCGAATGGACACGACAGATCAACATGTAGATGCGAGTGATTCGAGAGTTAAGAAAAATGCTAAAGATATTAAAATACTTCTTGACTGGTTTTCATCACATGATCCTTTTCCCGAAATTAACAAAATCTTATCTATTGCTTCAGGAGTCGTTGGTGGCGATAAGATTATTTGTTATAAAGCTCGCAAAGTTGGGATTGCCTCGATGTCTAAAATGACTCGTCAAACTTTCAATCATATAAAACTGAAACGCACAGATAAAGTACTTCCTCTTTTAGCTGTGAGTAGCACTGTGAAAGTTCACGACGAAGAAGTACCAATAAACCCAGTATTATTATTTCAACGTATGAGTGTCACTAAGACTTTTGAGGATGAAATTGAAACATTTTTCGCATATGATTTAGCTCCTTACCCGTTATCACTCTTCGGTGCAGCTGGAATCTGGGTCAATGCTGAGGTTGATTGTACAAACGCTGCTTACGTTATTGATGGAGGATATCTGCTACATCACGTTGTGTGGGATCGAGAAGAAACCTTTAAAGTAATTTTTGAATAATATGATCAGTGATTACGTAGACATTATGGTCATACAGTTACGGTAGTATTTGATGGCTATAGTGACACAACAAAGAACATAAAAGCTGCAGAACAACGTCGTCGTACTACAAAAACATCCTCAGGTACCGACATAAAAATTACCCAAATGGTCTGTTGGCCAAACAAGCATTAGGGCGACGAACTACCTTATTAAATAATGAGGAGTCCTCCAACATAGTCTATAACAAAATCACAAATACATACATTACAATACCTATATTAAAATATATCCAGAGTTCTTTGTCTCATAACATTTACTGCTTCTAGATCACAAATTTTGGACAAATTAATCAGAATTAAATACCACGGGTTATAATTAAGGGTATACTTATTAACCTACTAGTAATTCAGAACTTTTGTAAGTTTATAAGGAAAAGAGAGAGAATAAAAACTGGTATGAATCATCAAACTTTCAGACAGACCTATGTCTAAGGGTACAACTGTAGGGATAAGGAATCTGACGAACTGTTAGGTTCTTAGTTCTCACCCTTGCATATATTTAGTGATTTAGTGCAGCTTGCACCCACTTTAGTTAATTGGCTGGCACACTGCTTTGTTGTTTTTTTTATCAGGTTTGGATTATCCTACCTACTTCACCTAAATCTAATCAACAAATAGATCAGTGACAAACACAATGCCTAGTGGCATGGAAGACATGGAAACAAACCAACCTTACAAGCCAAAAACTAAATTGATTCTTTGAAATTAAAAACATAAATTAATTCTTTTTTATAATAATTATATATATTTTATATAATTATATATATTTTTTAAATAATAATATTTATTTATTATTTATAGTTAATAGGAGCCTTCTAAGATTAAATTTATGAGCGGACTTTATATTTAATAATTTGAATTTTATTATATTCTTCAGTAGTTGCGACTTAGATAAATTGTGTATCAAGAAAAACTGCTATGCATTAATGAGTATCCATGAGATATGTAAAAGACAAACCATTATCTTATATATCTATAGTTGACTAAATTACAATAGTCCAAAATTAAAACAACAACAATTTTAGAAATCATAACAAACTTAAAAGGAAATCAGATTCCAAGAAGATTTTATGAAAGTAATCTAATTCCAGGAATGCAAATGCTTTTGGTGTATTACACAACAACTTAACAAGGAGTTTAAATGTGCAGTATAGAGTTTTTCAGCAATGGGCAAAAGATCTTGACTAGCAGAAATACTGTTGATTAGAAATTGATACAATTTATGTAATTAAAAGGAAGTTGTTGCAAATATAGGACTTCAACAAATGATTAATAATGTATCAAGTACATGAATGTAATAAGACCAACAAAACCATTACACTTCCCACACAAGAAACGATTGGGGGTTATTTACTTAGTATGTAAAAATATATTAGTATTTATGTTATACTCGACGGAGAGAAAACCTATTACAAAACAGAAAAGAAAAGGCACAAGAACCAAAGTAATGGTACCTAAATGTGTCACGAAGGATATGGAATAAGTTTTATCGTTTAACTTTAAGAGTGAAAATAATATAGGATATTTATAAAAAAATCAGTAATAAATAATAGAAGTTCCGACACTAACCCACTAAACAAAATAACTCTTTTCACATCTATCTATCTAAAAACATCTTTTCAAGAATTCAGACAACAACGGCTATTTTATTACTCAACGGCAACGGGCGCGCGTCGGCGCGGTCGAACCACACCGGGTGAGACCCTCGGTAACCCGAGGGAGGCCCAGCGAGGAAGACCAGCGGATGAAGTCCTCTGCGCGCTCCGAGTCGCCCTAAATGGCACTACTTCAGATTTCAGAAGCGGTTAAATATAATAATAAATAAGAACATAAAGAACTCTTAAAACGACAGCCATGTTGGGACTTGGGAATTGGGATTCGTTAAACGGAACTCGGAAACTAAAACTTAATGTTGCCAGTTGCCACTTGCCTGTTACTGTTTTTTAAATCGATTTACATGAGTCATGACGTGCCTGCGCTCTGTGGCGTCGGGATATAACGACCCCATCGCCCACTGGTGAATCAATCTGTAACAGAAGTTATGTCATAAGCGCAATTAAATGCGAAACCAGCTGCCCACTTAAGTAGCATTTCTGAACCAATTCCAACATGTATATAACTTCAAGAGAACGGCGTACCAATTCTAAAAGGCCAGCAACGCACTTGAAACAAAACTCAAAAACTCAAAACTCTGGCAACGATAGTGGCTGTACACACTCGTCGAGACAGTAATACACATTACACCCTGAGACAGGCCGAGTGCGAGAGTGTACAATAGAGCTCTCGTCTCGTCTCTCTTCCTCGCAGTTGGTCTCGCCTCTCTCGGTCGCCTGTCGATTTTTTGCGCACGAGTCAAAGGGTCTCGCGAGTAAAACGGGAGCGACCTGTACACACTTCGAGCGGTCGTCGAAATGAAAAGTTGACATATTAGATTTTCCGTCATTAGCGCTATTTGGTAAATATCCACCTCTTTTATCATTTATATTCTTGTACGTAAAAGGCGTATTTTTAAGGGTCCGTCCCTCACTATTACCACTTCTCGCTTAAGTAACTCGAACTTCTCAGTTGTTACAACTTTGTCCTCCAACAATGACATAACTTTATCTCCAAATTATATACCTATAATAATATATACTATTTTTATAAATAATATGTATTTATTAAAATAAATTTATATCGATCACGGGGCCTCATAGCCTAGCGGTCTTATTAAGTGGCAGCTAGGTGAGGGGTACCGGGTTCGATTTCGCTGGCTAATGCACAAACCGTGCCAGAGCCATAAAAAAAAAAGGTTTCGATCAAGTAAGGGATGTCAATTTTCAAGTTAACAGAAGAATGAAACGTTAGTCCAGAAAAAAAAAGCGCGGGAAACTTCGTTCATGGTAGACGTATTTTTCACGGTGTTGAATATTTAATTTAATTTTACTAGTTAAAACGCAGAGGATAAGCTGGTAGTTTTAATTTTTGTATTATATGTAATCTTTATATCATATTTGTGTATAGTGTCATCGTGTAGTCGGTAAGTTTTTGTAATTTCTGTAAATATTGTATGAACAAGCCCCCCGATCTAGGTCGGGGGGATGATGGCCTTGTTGGCTTGAATCTCCCTGTGGGATCAAATGTATCTGTTGGTTCACAAGATGAATTTGACAAAATGGATACCGATTGTTCGGTATCATCTCAAACAGGTGAAGGAAGTCGTAAACGAACACGTTATTTGCGCCTTTGTCGCCAATGTACGAAAATTAAGAAAAAGAAAGGTAGTGGTTCTAGCGGTGATTACTGTCAGTGCGAAAGCTTATGCAATGTAGAAGATGAGTCAATTTTAATTAAAAAGGTTACTTCAAAACCTATATCTCAATCCACGTCATCTCCACACTTGCAAAATAATAATAATTCACATAGCACATCCTCTCGACCATCAACATCTTACACGGAAAATTCAAATATCTCTCAAGACTCTAACGCGGGAAATTTAAACAACACCACAACTTCAGTAACCAATACGGACCCCCGTTCGATTGGCCGTGCTGAATATGTTTCTACCGATGTTTCCCCTTATTTTATACATGTTCAACGTATTCAAAGTTCACCTGACGATGGGACTATTCTCCATCCAATAACATTTGGCAATTTTTTAAAGCAGAACAAATTTAATAATATTATTCCCGGAAGTGTAAAGCGTATAGGAAGAAACAGGTGCGTAGTTGGCTTTTCCGATTATAAAGACGCCAATAATTTTCTTAACTGCAATCTTTTGGAAACGAAAAAGTTAAAAGCCTTCATTCCCACTTTCAGCGTAACAAGAATGGGTCTAGTTCGCGGGGTCCCTGTAGATTGGAGTGTAGAGGAAGTTCAACAAAATGTATCCGTACCTATAGGCTGCGGCAAAATACTTAAAATAAGACGTTTGAATCGCAAGGTAAAAATTAATGACTCGGTTTCTTGGAAACCCTCTGAATCAGTTGTATTAACATTTGATGGGCAAGTTTTACCAAAAAGGATTTTCATGTGTTATAATGCTCTTCCAGTAGAAATATATATTTATCCTACCATACAATGCTATAAATGCTGCCGTTATGGTCATACCAAAGTTCAATGTCGTTCTAAGACTCCAATATGTTATAACTGTGGAGGTCAACATGCAGGTGTATCATGTGACAGGTCAGATAAAGATCCTCTGTACTGTGTAATGTGTGAAGTCGAAGGGTCCCATTCAGCGATAGATAAGTCATGTCCAGAATTTGTGAGACAGACAGAAATCAAAGTTAAAATGGCTCAGAGCTGCATGTCTTATGCCGAAGCCAGTAAATATTTTTCTTCTATTAAGCCTTCATACGCAGATGCATTAAGTTCAACAATTCCGGAAGTACCAAAACCCGTATATTCTTCCGCATCGAAGTCTGTATCTCGTGATAATTCTACTAATGCCTCAAATAAAAAGACAATATTCTTAAAACCTCGCTCTCCTCGTAAACCACAACATGGTTATGATCGTGTTGCTCATTATAATGTTTTAAAAGATTTCCAAGTTCCAGAGCCTAAAAATGGCAGTGCTCTGGTTGGACACAAAAATAAAGAAGAAGAAAAATCTGATGTATTAGAAATGATACTAGCATTATTAACTAGTTTAATAAACTCAAACTTATTGAAACCGTCCCACGTTGCCTCTATTAATGAAAAAATTAAATCAGTTAATGTTATTAAAAATAATGGATTCCAAGATAATTCAATGGAATTGCAGGAGTGTTGTTCCAAAGAAACATGATTTGATATATTTGATAAATAAACATTCTCCCGTTGTTGTTGCGTTATCTGAAACGTGGTTGAAGCCAGGGTACCTATTAAGGATCCCAGGATATACCTGCTTGCGTGATGATAGATTTGATGGCCATGGTGGCGTAGCGTTACTTGTCAGGAACTCAATTAATTTTTCTGAAATAGCGTTTTCTTCATTAATCTCTAATGAAGCCATTAATATTGTCGGCATAAAAATTGATAATATTTCTATAGTTTCCATTTACCTAGCTCGTTCCTCTTTTGTTATTCTCAATAGCGTTAATAATTTACTTTCTTCACTTAGTCGTCCATTCCTTCTATTGGGTGACTTTAACTCTCATCACCAAATGTTTGGTTGTGGCACTACTGACTCCAATGGTGTACGTTTAGTTGAAATATTAGATTTACATAATTTGTGTTTACTTAATACTGGCTCACCAACCAGACGTACAAAGCCTAATGAAAAGCTTAGCGCGGTTGACTTATCAATTTGTACTCCAGATCTTGCTTCTTCTCGTTCTTGGTACACTTCATCATCTACTTTTGGCAGTGATCATTTCCCGATTATCATATCCTCACCTATTAGACGCTCTCCTTATCAAAAACGACAACCTCGTGTGAAATATAAATTAAATAATGCTGATTGGCTTGCATTTAAAATCCTTGTCGAATCTAAAATAAATGATTTGCCTGAATTAGTTAGCGGTGGTGAGACCAATTCCTCTAAAGCTTTGGCTACATGTTTAATAGAATCTGCCGATCAGATTTTTTCTGTCAAACGAAATCCGTCTAATAAGATTCCTTTTCCTCCATGGTGGGATAGAGAATGTATGGTTGCTGTAAGCAGAAGAAAGGAAGCTGAGAGAGTCTATGCTGAGGACATGTCCAATGAAAATTTAGATATTCTCAATGAAGTTATTAGTACCACACGTAAATTCCTCAGAGATAAAAAGCAGGCAGGCTGGAAAAATTTTTGTACTTCTTTATCTCCTTCTACGTGCCCTTCAGAAGTTTGGACAAGTATTAAACGTTTTCGATCTGCTTTCAAAGAATCTTTATCATCGTCTTCACTTCCCCCTTTTTTAACAAATGCCTTTTTAGACAGATTAGCTCCTCCATCAGCTGCTGAATCGATCTACTTTCCTTTTGAATCGTCTTTGATAGATGACAGTTCCTCTTTAAACTCTCCTTTTTCATTACATGAATTGAAAGGTGTGCTTTCACATGTTAAAGATTCATCTCCTGGTCAGGATGGTATTATGTACTCATTTTTATCTCATCTTGGTGATACTGCCTTAATGTATTTTTTAAATTTAATAAACTCCGTCATGGTCACAGGTAATATTCCTGAAACATGGAAGTCTCAAGAAGTTATAGCGATTAAAAAACCTAACAAACCTACCAATGATGTTGCCTCATATAGACCTATTGCGTTGTCCTCCGTTTTAACTAAAATTGCTGAACATCTTGTGAAGAATCGTTTGGAATGGTTTATAGAAAACAATAATTTAATAGCCAATAGTCAATACGGTTTTCGGAAGTCAAAATCTACAATAGACAATTTAGCTATATTGACCACAGATATTCGCATAGCTTTTTCGCGTGATGAAGATATTGTTGCTGCCTTTTTGGACATCTCTGCCGCCTATGATAATGTGAACATTTCTATTCTACAACGCAAATTATTAGAGCTACAGGTTCCTACGTTATTAATACGTTTTATCATCAATTTACTATCATGCAGATACATATCATTAATCGTTCAGAAAGATGGTAATATTACCGAGTTAAAGCGTACAGTTTTTAAAGGCATTCCCCAAGGTTCGGTACTAAGCCCACTTTTATATAATATTTACACGTATGATTTAGAATTATCTATAAATTCCCATATAAATGTGCTACAATATGCAGATGATCTTCTTTTTTATTCCGTTGATAAATCTGTGGTTAAGGCTTGCAATTCCATGTCTAGTTCACTTAATTGTCTTAATATCTGGTTAGTTAAAAATGGCCTAGATCTATCAGTTTCCAAAAGTTCTATAGTCGTATTTTCCAAAAAACGCACAACTCCTATAATAAATGTGACCTTCAATGGTCAATCTTTGCCACTCCAAACAAAAATTAAATTTTTAGGAGTTATATTGGATTCAAAATTGTCTGGACTTGCCCATTATGAACATGTTGTTATGAAATGTGCACAGCTGCTTAACATCATGAAATGCCTTTCAGGTGTATGGTGGGGTGCTCATCCGTTTTCTATGAAACTTGTGTATAACGCTCTTATAAGATCTGTTTTAGATTATGGCACATTTCTCTTAGATGGAGGAAGTGTCTTGGGAAGTAAAAAACTTGATGTCATTCAGTCAAAAGCTTTGAGAATTGTGACAGGAGTAATGAAATCAAGCCCATCCAATGCTTTACAAGTAGAATGCTGCGATCCTCCTTTAAAATTAAGAAGGCAATTTTTAAGTGATCGATTCTTGTTCAAATCTATGCAGTTTTCTAACCACCCTCTACATGGAAGGCTGCATGAATTGAACAATATTATTTATACATCCCGTTACTGGCGTCACAAATCATTACCATGTCTAATAATAAGCTTTCGTAAATTTTTAACATTACACAGCCGCATTCATCGATCTCCATCATTACCCATATTTATGACACAATTCAATTCTTTAATTCTTGATCCGGATATAAGATATAATATAGGCGTCCGTAAGCAAGATATTCTGGAAACAAATATTCGTTTCATGAGTAGCGTTGAGGAACAAAATTGGGAAGGTTGGGATTATATTTTTACAGATGCCTCTAAAATCTCTGTTGATGATTGTGTTGGAGTTGGTCTAATTCATTGGCAACATAAAATAATTCAAAAGATTAAACTTCCTCCTGAATCCTCGGTTTTTACTGGAGAGTGTTTTGCTCTTTTAAAAGCTTTAGAACTAGTTATTTTATTAAAATCTAAAAGTACAATCATATTTTCAGACTCAAAAAGTGCACTACAATCTCTTGAAAAATTTCCTTTCCAAATGAAACTTTGTTATCCTATTATTTGCGAAATACGTGATAAGCTTTTAATATGTTCTCAAAGAAATTACACCGTTATCTTTGCATGGATTCCAAGTCACAGTGGAATTAAAGGAAACGAGAAAGCCGATGAGCTTGCTAAAGAAGCTATAAAGGATGGAGACATAGTCCCATACATTAATTATTGTCATGATTTAGCTGCTCTCCCGAAAACCCATCTTTGGGAGTCATGGAATGATGTTTGGTTGAGAAGCAGCAAGTTCAAAGGCAAACATTATGCTGAAATTCAACCCAGGATCCCCAGTAGACCATGGTTCTTTGAGATTAAAAGTTCTAAAACTGTCACTTCTATCATTTCCAGAATGCGTTTAGGACATGTTTGTACACCTCATCATTTAGCAAGGCTTCGTATTATTGATAGTAATATTTGTGAGTGTGGAGAAGATATTGGTGACCTTGACCATATTTTCTTTTCTTGTTCCCAATATGACCGTACCTCCTTTCTGAATTCTTTACAATCACTTCATGTTCCGTTTCCGACTAAAATCTCCTGCCTTTTGCTTTATCCTTTATTGTATTATAATGTATTATCTTCTTTCATAATCTATAATAATATTAAGATGTAATATGTTTATGTACATATTTTATTTTTAACCAGCTTATCCCTTTATTTCCTTCTGATGTCTTTGTTTATTTTTTTTCGCGTGTAGTTTCCCAACCTTTTACTTGAAACTGGCATAAAGTTGAAGCTGTTGCCATAATATTAAAAAAAAAAAAAAAAAAAAACGTTAGTCCATTTGACATTGACATATGAATAAATTCTGTAATTTCTAGTTTCTGCTTTCTGGCCGCCGCTGAATTCCAAACTTTGGCAGAGTTTAGTGTTAACTCAATTATTATTTTTATGCGAAAACAACTTAGATACTGTGATAAGATAACAATTATTCGTGTCCCGATAAGTTTATAATCCTTAAATCGGGACCACGCCTTCGCTTCAATTAGTTTACAATCAGCTGTTGAAGTTTACGAGCGTCCTAAGTTTTTATTCATAAGAAATATTATTTATTTTCGACTGATAATTTATAAAATTTGTGCTAAGAATGTCAGTGTTGAATAATTTTACTGTGTCGATTGCGAAAGGATTGCGCCGTAAGTATTATCAATTTAGTATCTATTTCAAAGTCGCCAAGTGTTTACAAAGTAAATAACTTAAACTTACTGACCATGTCTATATGCACCTATAACTACATATTTAGTTTTAATGCTTTATCTTCTTTATAATTTTACATCCTAAAAACATATCTCAGGTTATTTTTGTATTTGTAAAACCTTGTGCTGCATCTGTACTAACTATTATGTTGACAATGCCAGAATGGACAAGAAAATTAAATAAAGTGTAACAACTTTTTCTTGTACTCTAATTAAAATTCTGGGTTTTATCGCATTTAACTGGTTTGTTATTCTTCATGTTTTATCTGCACTTAAGATATATGAAAAACAACCCCTTTATCATTTTATATCTAAATAAATAAAAATTTTTTTAATGAACCAATTATTTTTATTAAAACAGTAAGTTTATTTATTGCTTATTATCCTGGAAAATGTTAGAATTTTAGATCAAGCATTACTGGTTAACCAATATTTTTAATTAATTATTAAATGTATTAATGAAAATGACCTCTTTTTCCCATTCATTATGATAATAAAAATGACATTGTTTTCATAAAATGGTCTTATTATTTCAGATAAATTATTACATATGACTTGCTAATATCCAGTCACCTTACTGACCTTATGAGAAGATCATACCAATAATTACTTCTATGCTTCTATTAATAATTTACGTTTTAATAATATTAACAGAAATCATACATTTGCTTATCAATTAATGTGTTAATAACATATTTCCTGTAACCTACTGCATATCTTAGAATTTTCATAACATCATAATAATTAGTCAATAACAATATGCATTTTTATCAAATGCAATCTACTATTATCCTTCACATCTTTGTTTTCGTAGTGGTGATTGATTTTTTTTTTTCTAGAATATACATTGGTTTTATGTCGACAGAGCACTGCATGTAAGGCTTAACTTACATTCAATATAAATTGTATATATATTATATTGGTAAATGTTTCTACTAAAACCAAACAAAGTTGGTTTTAAATATCGACATCAATTTTATAGATTCATAAAACACTTTAAAAACTGGACCTTATTTCAGGAATCCTTCATTAAAATAAAATAAGTTGACCTTTTCATACAAAACAACTGTCCATTCAAGTGAAATGTAGAATATCAACAAACCTGTTATCTATCGCTAAAAATAAAGACACATACAATGTAGTTTATCAAGATGCATTCCATTGACATTGCAGCCTATAAATTTATATAAATAGACAGTGGTTATTTCATAGCCCTAGAATAGTTTGTGACATTGCCTGTATACAAGAAAAATAAATGTTTAATATATTTCTATATACATATCAAATTTCATAATTGGTTGTGTAATTATAGGTACATAATAGAAATGTATTAACGCAGTATTCATAATAAGTTAAGATTGAATTTTAGAAAGATGAGAATCTGAAAGCATCCACGACAAAATAGAACCGTGTGAACAGAAAACTTATATTTTGCCATGTTACGCATATCTTAGAATTTCTAGATTGTTCATTAATCATTAAAACATGATGTTATAATCGCGTGAATGTGCATGAACTGATTAAATACACAATAGATAAAATAGATTAAATTAGGGTACAAACTTTGATACAAATATTGATTGATAACTTATCTTTATTATACTGACTTTGACCAAGAAATTTGTTATGAAAGAAAAGTATTTTTATTCAAACTTAAATTAGACTTGTCTAACTAAATTCTGGTACAAAATTCATCTTTTGTAAGAGTATGTACAGTGACGTACCCTATTTAACATAATTTTAAATTTATCCGACGTTTCGCGTCCGTTACAGCGTGCGTGGTCACGGTGACTGAAGACAAAAGATGTTGGATGTCAAAAAGTAACGCGAAACGTCGGATAAATTTAAAATTATGTTAAATAGTTGTAAATTTATAATAATACATAACTTCAATCCGGTTAAACAGTTTTTTCTTTAAATGTGTAAAGGTTATGTAAATCAAAGACAATACTAGGTTTCTTATTAATTAACCTTAAATTTAAAATAAAGAATCTCCAGTGAATCGAAACTGAGATAGAGAAATGAAACTTTATGCTTTCCACAATATCAAGGTGACTAGATCATATGATGTTGGAATTGACATTAGAATGAACAAAGATAGAATCAACTATAAGAGAAAGGTCTTAAAATATCCTTATATTTGATGGTTATCTTCATCAGCAGTTTTCCAATATCAGACAATAACCACAAAATGTTCCCTCATCGCTGTCCCACTGACCGTATGCTATCGTGTGTAAATTTCCACGAGGCCCTTTTACTAAATCAAGTTATAAGTGGTAAGAATCCACGGAGGGCAGAGTTGGATGATAACAACTGGAATAACACTTGTGTGATAATGCACTATAACAATTATTTAACTTCGAATATAGATTAAATATTATTTAATTTTATCGCTCTCTGTTGTGACGTTTTTCAAATCTCACAAAACAAACTAGTTGAGTTTAATACTATTGAAACAGCATTTATCAGGTATATTGTAAGTAAATAAAACTTCGTGTATATATAAATACAATTTATTACATTATAAGTCGACGTTTCGAGTGACAAGAAGTCTTGGTCAGCGAACGAACTCTGTAAAGAATAACTTTATGCAGCCATCTGAATGCACAATCGTCTTAGACAGGCACGGCAACTACTACACTACCATCCGGCTTTCCTCATATTAAAGAAGATTTCCGCGAGAGAACTGTCAATGTTGGGTATTGATTATAGTAAAAATATTAATATAACTAACATTTAAAGATTAACCTCCTTATTCATTAAAAATCAATAAGTCTAATTTGAATTAAAAAAGGGTAAAATATTTCGTAAAAATCGAAAACAACTGACAATAAGTTTCATACTTATAACATTCTATCGTAAAACATCGTGAATGTATCAATGAATTCATTGATTCCAGGGCTAAGAAGCAAAGAAGTACCAGCCCGTCGTCAGCATGCATCTAAAGAACAAAAGCTCAAAATGGAAAAATGCCTCATTGTTTCAAAGGTCACGAGATATGAATATGAAAAGTATGTTGTATTTGGTGTTCAGTTTGTGTTTATATCTATAACGCTTTATATTGGTTGGGCTGTTCAAGTATTACGTAAACAGATTTACTGCAATTTATTCCTCTTGTCAGCAAAAGTAAGAAAGAAAAATAATAGTACATAAACGTATTAATTGTTTGTAGGAATCCTCGAAAATTCATTTCGTTTCAAGCATTGCCTATGCTATGTGTGGGTAATATGTGTAAAAAAAGTAATGTTACTGTTGACGTAATCTCCAAATAAGTAAATCAAAGTTCTCCCCCCTCACCCCCCTATAGTGCTTGCGTATTATTTGAACGGCCCTTAGTGGAATTTTTAATAGTGTCTTAAATAGTTAATGATACTGTCTAAAATTAACAAATTTTTAATTATTTTCGATAATGTTCTTGCTACCAGGAAACCGCTTCAAATAAAAAAAAAGAATTAAGGGCTACTTTTTCTCCTGGTGATATTACATCTTGTATGTAAAATATATAAAAATAAAATATATTATAAATTATAAATTTATAATATTAAAATTATATATAAAATTCTCGTGTCGCGGTGTTTGTGGTTAAACACCTCCGAAACGACTTGACCGATGCTGTTAACGGTAGTCCAACCCTAGTTTTTCTTTTTAATTTTTAGATAATTTATTTTTATTTTTTTATGATACAACATTAAAAAATACATACAACCCCTAATTTTCACCCCTATACGATCAACCCCTATTTTTTATTATAAATGATAAACATGGAAAAACGACGTTTGCCGGATCAGCTAGTATACTATATGTATTGTATATTTTATATTTAATTTCAGGCACAGCCACGACAACATATCGAATTGGGAGCTAGAGAAGATACTACGAAATCGTGGATCCGACTATGACTCTATGGTATCGAATCATAAAGAACAGAAATCCTTTGAAGAGGGAGTGGCCAAGGCGTTAAAAGAAATGGGAGTTAAAGTTGAAATGGCTAGTAGGTACGTGTTATATTGTCTTTGGGAGGGTTCAAGTATTACGTAACGAATATTTTTCCTTCTGTAAAACGTTACGATGCGGGGCGAGGATTGAATTACGCGTTATTGTTAATATTATTTTCTACTTACACCACATAATAGTAACTAAAGAGTCACTAGGTGGTCATGAAACGTTTTACTAGACTTGGGTACAGTACTGTACTTGGGTACTGAAAAACGTTACGGCGAGTTCATGGGGGGGGGGGGGTCAATAATCCCGTATACATAGAGCGCGCGCGCGCGCTAATGTTCGATGGTTTGCCGCGCTTAGTTTATACGCACCTTTAGATTAGTTCTGTTGCGAGTATTATACTGGTGAAAGTCACCATTTGTTTTAAAATCGTTTTTATTTTTTTTTACATACAACGAGCCTTCAAAAATATATTGACCAGATAGTGTCATAATATTTAATTCCTTAAAATTATCAGTACGAAGTGAGCACGATCAATTGAAACAATAAACATTTATAACACAAGTTAATGGACAAGGTCACCGCGTGTTTGTTCACGATAACACAGTGATATAGATTTTGCAATATCAATTTGCTATTTTTTTATCAAATACCTCTTATTATCAGTTAAATCGTCTTTATTAACGCACTGTAATTGGTGCTATTTCGTGTATATATGACCTATATTATATAAATAAAAGTGGATATATTTTTGCTATCGCAATATATATCAATTACGCGTCACGTTGTTTGTCCGCTATGGACTCCTAAACTATTTAACCGATTTCAATCAAATTTTCATACCGTGTGCTGGTCTAACTTAAAAGATAGGATAGCTTACACATATGTATAATTCTACTGTATGTGTGTATGTAACTCCTCTTAAACGGCTGGACCGATTTGAATTATTTTTGTATGCGTTTGGGTGGAGCACTGGATGGTTTAGATTCACAAATCAGCCCGTCAGATGGCGCTGCAGTCGGTACTTTCATACTTTGTTTATTATCCTAATCGCTTGAAATATCATGCAGGAAAATATACTATAGGCTTCAGAAGACTGGACATTTATTTTATTTCAAAGTAAATATAGCCCTGTAAAACCCAAATAATGTAGTATTTTAATTAACAAAATACAAATTTTCCTTCTAATCAAAGTATAGATATAAATAAAAACATTTATTCGAGTATAATAAGTATTACATAGAGTTAATGTTATTATTGAATTTAATATTAGTATTCTTCCAGTTGTCTCTTATATTCGCTACTATTTTCCCATCTTTCTTCGCTATTTCTTTTATTTCATCATCTCAGGGTTCCGGTGGCCGTCCTCTTTTTTTCTTTCCACTGGGCATGTTAAGTAAGAGTCTTTTTGAGCCATCTGTCATAACAAACGCGGGCAATGTGACTGACCTATTTCCACTTTAAGGACCTACCCGGCCGCCAAACTCCAAAAAATTACATTGTGTCTTTCCATTTTTCGTCCTCGTTTCTTGAAGTAGGGCGAATGGAAAAAATATATGGTGGAGTTGAGTAGTTAATGTATCCATTTTGAAAGATCGATTCACGATTTAAATACCTTCGCTCGATAGAAAAAAAATCCAAACAGCCAATTTTGGACACTTCAAATCCATTTTATGACGAAAATGTATATAGAACATGATTTTGAAATTTTATACGATATATTTTATCGCAAGCCAAATAATCCATTTCAGAAAAAAAATTTGATAAAATTACATTAATTTAATATTTAACATAACTAATTGTTATTACGGGCCGGCGCGCCTCAGTGCTCCAGCTCTCCACTGCGCCCCGCAGTCCACCCCGAGACACTGACACAGCTATTCGTGCTGGGATAGGGCCTTAACTTTTTTGAGTGTTACGACGTGTTATTTTTGTAAGGTTTCGTTGTTTTGTTTTCTCTTTGTCTTTTCAACCGAAGAATAGAACGCCCCATTTGGCATACTCCAATCTTCTTTATCAGCCCCTTATTATAACAACAACTACGAACTACGTAATTTTACTGCGTAATTTATAGATAGATGATAAATTTGCGATTATTCGATTAATTTTAATATCACCATTATCATCATTACAGTTAATTTACCGCGCATACATCTTATATAGATTTTCAAAGTGGCGTAAAAGGCCAGCAACGCATTCGCGAGCCTACTGGCATTGAGAGTGTCCATGGGTGGCGGTATCCTCATACGTTTACTTACTAGCGTTTGGCCCCTGTTCTATATAAAAAAAGCCGCAATGTTGTAATAAATTGGCAAAATTTCATATAAAATACTTTCACAATTCTAGAATCTAAATTTATTTTGATTACTGACAAAGGCAGCTATATTGGGGTCTGTTCAGACTTACTACTGTATTACTGGGATAGAGTTAGCTACCGATTGACTTGAATCATGTCTTATTTTAGGTTAACATATAACGAAGAAATGATAAATTGGTGCGACGCAGTTGTTCCGTGTGGTGGTGATGGGACCTTCCTACTCGCCGCTTCAAGGGTCAGGGACGCTAAGTAAGTCTTATCTAATGATATAGTATTTATGTAATCATATATCGTACACATTAACAATAGTTTGTAGTAAACGTCGTATCAAATTTAAATTTAAATCTATTTTTTGCCAATTTTTTTTGTAAAGACTAGATGTCTTTTATTAATAATTTATTAGGTTACCGACGAAGTTTTTTTAGCAGCCTATTTTTAGGATTTCTAAAGCTAAACGGCAGTATAGGTATAATATCAAATTAAATCAAAATTGTTTATTCACATGGGTAACACATTCATAAGTCTACTTGTTTACTTATATGAATAAAGTACTTTTGAGTTTGAGTTACAATGTACTCTTATGAACGTCAAAAATAGAAATACATATTAAATGCTTCTAATTTTACATTTACTGCCAGTTCTCTAACCACGGACGAGAAGAAATGGCAATAAACTCTCCGCCACTCTTTTTAATCGCCAACGCTTGTAAGGAGCTGCAACTATTACACCATGTTCCACATGACATAATAAATAATAATAAAATAAATTAAAAACAAAGAGCTCTATCAGCAGGAGGCATGGTGAAATAGGAGCACGAACTTACATTCTCGTGGGAACAACACGCAACATTACAATACATTGGGAGGTCCCAGTGCAATTTTTGCTTCATCATTTCTTTTTTTCTTCGTGTGTAGATTACAGTCAGTAGTTTTATTATTAAAAAAATAATTATTTGTGAGGGGTTCAAGTGAACAGGCGCTAAGTTAGCACCTGGTAGATAGTACATATCCCCAGAGCTAGAGCTTTCTTCGCTCAACGATTAACTATCGCAATACAGTGAGGAAATGCTGCCAGCTATAAGTGTGCACTACTACAGGGATCAAAATTTTTAATGGTTTTATCAATACTATGTTCTATTTTTATATTTATAATATAAAATATATTTAAAAATGGTTGTCCTTTAGTAAATACAACTTGAATGTTTTCAGTAAACCAGTGATAGGTTTCAACAGCGCGCCGCATAAGTCCGTGGGACGCCTGTGCCTGCCCACCTGGTGTTCCAATGATCTCAAGGGTGCGCTACAAGCTTTAAAGGAGGTCAGATTTTTTATACTTTTAGAATTGTTTGGCCGTTGCATTCAATAAAGTCAGTTATTAATTGTTAATAAATGAGAACGCACCCATCATATATTTTCGTGTTGTCAAACTGTCAATGTTAATTTTCTTATGTCGTCTCTCTCTTGTGTTGTGATTTTTCTGTGTGTCATTACGTAAATTGTGTGTTTTTTAATTCATGCATTCAATTCTAGCCTAGCTTAAGACTAATAAGTAGTTTAGTCTAACCTAATTTACTAATAAGGAGAAAGGTAAATTGTGTGTGATTACGTACGTTTATAATTTAGCTAATTGAGAATCTATTAAACTGAAATCATTTGTTAAAATGATAACTTAATATATTTCAGGGCAAGTTTCGTTGGATGCGTCGTTCTCGGATACGTACGACGATCACGAGCGACCAGAAACTGTTGGATTCGATCACGCCCGTTGATTTGCACACTCTGCACTTTTGTAGGTGAGTATTTCAAATTAAATATTGTTGTTACTTATTTATTAAATACTTTTTTATATAGAAAAATGATGATTTTATCTGATTAGACACAGTGGTACAAACTTCCCAGAGTTTTAAATATAATATTTTGAATGGGCATTTTTATCGCTTTTAAATGTGTCAAGTTAAAATTTCGTTCGTTCGTTCGTTACAGAAAAACCTTAAAAACGGACCGCCATCTGAAAAGAAAAGACAAGATAGTACTAGTACTTAGTGTTCGCTTTGTAATCTATGACACAAAATTATAAAATATACTTGAAGAAGTAGAACTTCCAAATTTACTATTATAATCTAGAGTTTAAAAGAAGGTTTTAACTGTAACTTTAAGTTAGATAACTCCACATAGGAAATAATTAATATTTTGACGAAATTTATTTTAACTTCGGTTTCAATTCAAGAAACGGACGAAAAGAGTTGGAAAAATAAACTCTTTTTTTTAAAAGTTAAAATTTTTCATATCAAAATATATATAACTCAAGGAAACATCGTTTCGTCTTAATATGATTTATTTCTTAGCCTACCTTTTTAGTAGCTACATACCAACATATGGAACATATTGCTATGCTATCCCATGCAAACTGTTCGCTTTCCGAAAATCTAAGTACTATGTGATATAAAATTTTATATTTTTCAAATTTTTCTCTACACAAATAAATTTAAAAAAAATTTGATTGTTCTAGCCGTCTTTAAGTGTCGCGATTAGCAACATATTTCGTGATTTATTTATATTTATATAAATTAAAATTGATAATTCCAGATATCCACCCGTGTCCAACCAAGAAGACAGTCACGAAGCGGCGACGAGACTTAAAGACCCTCAGGAGGAGAGTAAATGTAGTTTAGCCACAAAGGTGCTGCCGTTTTTAGCTCTAAATGAGGTAAATTTATTATAGCTGTACTATTAATAATTTAATTAAATCTCAAATAAATAAATGACTTAAATTTAATCTTATTCAATTTTATAATATTGAGAATGTTAATTACAATATAATAATAATATAGCCTTTATATTTCGAAACTGTGATCTTTGATCTTTAATATATTTTCACTCCAGTAGATCTCGGAGTCCGGAGTGCCTCTTAGTACTCTCCTCTAACCCTTTCCACTGTTCTCTTTGTGACTCTTCTCCAGTTGTAGCCTGCTGTTCATTTGAGTTCATCCTCCCATCTTTTGCGTTGTCTCTTCTTCGTTTTCCGTCTCTATATTTTGCTCCATTTCATTTGCTCTATCTTAGAATGTCACACTCGTTCTAGCTCTTATGTCTGTGTTTCTATGCTTGTCTTATTTTCTTATTCTGAGCATGCTTCTTTTTTTGGTCTTTGGCAAGGTAGAATACAGGTGTTGAAGACTTTGTTCTTTATGTTTTTGTTGAAATCTGTTGTTTTCAGTGACCAATATCTTTTCCATCCATTTGCTATTCTTCTTTTGATCTCTTTGGTTATATCAGTTGGAGAGATTTGCCTATACAATATAGCTTAAGAATGGGCTTTTAATGAAAATTAATTATCATGCATAGTGTTTGGTAACAATATTAATAAATGATGTGTGGTGAAGGTACCACTAGTCTAAGCCCCTAATTAGGTTCCAATTTGAGCCTATGAACTCAACTTCTAGTGAATTATTATTTCCGTTAGTTGTTTTTTCATATTAGATTTGATTATTTGTTAAGACCATTTATTTAAAACATTTAGATATGATTTTTGATACAAAATGCGTTCTACTGAGACACGTGGTGCCTACTGATTTATAGATATTCTACAGGTATTTATAGGGGAGAGTGTGACGTCACGGGTGTCTCTTCTCCGCCTGAAGATAGATGATGGGAAATGGGCTCATACTAAGAGTTCCGGACTCTGCGTTACAACCGGAACCGGAAGTACGTCGTGGCATTACAGGTACGTTTCAATTTGAAGTTCTTGTTTCATGATTTCGTCAATACATATATTTCTAAATGAATCAGTGGCGCTAAAACCTTTTTAATTCTAGGCCTCAGTCTGTACGATGTTCATACTGTTCACGATCATTTGTCAATGTAATAGGCAAGTAAGTGATCAGCCTCCTGTGCCTGACACAAGCCGTCGACTTTTGGGTCTTAGGCAAGTCGGTTTTCTCACGATGATTTCCTTCACCTTTCGAGAGAATGTTAAATGCGCACATAGAAAGTTCATCAGTGCACAGCCGGGGATCAAACCTACGACCTCAGGGATAATAGTCCCAGGCTAAACCCAGGTCAACGCTGCTCATTCAAATATTTAAAAGTATCAAAAGTTAACTTTTCTATAGAACTAATACAAAATTATATATCTCAAATTAATTTTAATATTTAAATGGCTTTATTGTGTTGTGCTAAATGATTTTTATAGAAACACATTTTCAGCCTAAAACATTAATTAAAATGAGTATTTTTTTATCTCTCTCTCTTTCGTATCCAATAATTAATATTGGTTAAATTTAAACGTAAAGTGTTTAAAAAAAGCTTCCCTAGGTATAAAATAAGAATGTATTTATAGTATAGAATAGTATATTTCATTACGAGTGCGGAAAGCTTGTCATTGCAAAGAGTTCCGACAAATGTCTACCCGAGCCGAGGCGCAGCCGAAGGTGAGGGTTGACAGTCGGAACAAGTTGCAATGATGGTTCCGCACGTGTACTGAACGACTATTTTTAATACAGTTGCGAAAAAATTAAGCAATTTAATAAAATAATAAAAACACAATAAACTCAACTAACTAATCATTTATTTCTTATAAAAGTTATAATTCACATATACATTGAAATTGGTACAGTTTTTTATACTAACTGGGGAAGTTTTAGGTTGCATATTTACTGTTTGAGACAAACTATTATTAATTTCGTATGATTGTTCATGTATGTTTGTCAAAGGTGTTATACAATGGCGTTTGCTAGTTGATGGAATTGGATCTGATAAATTATCATTATCAACGAAGGTAGATGGACGAACGTTCTCTTCAGTATTGTCATGTGAAGGAGATTGACTGGACTTTAAATTAATGGATTGTGTGATTTTTTTCCCAGTTTCTAGTTTGTTGTTTAATGAATCAGCAATATAGCCTTCTGCAACTTTGTCTGACTTCCAACCTCCTAGTCGCTTTAAGGACGTCAAATTGGCTCCTGAATCCGCCAATAATGTAGCAGAGGTCCTCCTGAAGCTGTGCCCAGTATAATACTCAGCATCCGGCAGACCAAGAAACGTAGCTATTTCTTTTGGCATATTACCAAATTTGTTAAATATCTATATAAATAAAATATCGTCGAAATTACTCATTTTGTACAACAAACAACTAAACTCGCAAGAACAATTTTGGAAAATGGCGCCAACCGTAAAAGAATATAATCAGAGTTTTTTTTTTTCACCCATTCTGGGTAGGCAAAGGGAACTATGCCCATACAGCCAAATCTTCAGTAGAATTTTTTTATTGATATGAAATGAAAATGAAATTTAAACAGATGAAATGAAATGAAACCCAACCTAACTCATTGAATCAAATCATTAAATCAGATATTGAAACAAATTAGTAGCTTCTTTAAAGAAATATATGCATGAATCATACACACTTCTATGTTTTTTTTTAGTAAAAACTTCGTGGTTGGTTTTTTCTTTTTAATAGACATTATTTTGACAGTTGGGAAAGAGAACGCACGAGTTCGGAAATGGTAAAGAAAAAGCACGAGTGTGTAATAGCCCACATCCCGAACGCTATACGTCCCTGCAATACGCCACTTTTTGAGCAACTGTATTAAAAAAATGTTTTCAGCATAAACTGCCTCAGAACCCACTCAGTACTGGAGTTGATGAAGATCCTCCACGAAGAGTACGGAGTCGATCTTGACACGTCTCTGGAGAAGGCTCGCGAGGTCACCGAGAAGTACAACACCAAGTTAATGTTTCCCCCAGGTTGCTTTGTTTTTTCATTAAAATTATTGAAGTGAAACTTCTTTAGGAGCGTGAGGGTAAATTTTTATGTGCAGCGTTTTCGTCGAAGAAAAGGAAGAGAGCGATTGACAGAGAGTGAGAAGGGTGAAAACCTTATAAAAATTATATTTTTAAAATTAAAATTTCGTAAAGAGAATTTTTGAAATATTAGTTATTTTATGCAAAATAATTGATTGAAATCGTAAATGACGAATTGTAAATTATAATGCCGCGTGTTTTTATTATCGAAGAAATAAATTTAAAATTAAATTTATTATTTTTTTTTAAAAATTCGACACTTAATATTTTCATGAAATTCATGAAATTCCTAACATATCTTCCTTTTCCTCCTCTCTCTAAGTCTCGGAAATCTAAAGTTTTAGATTTGTATAATTATGAACAAGACTTTAAAAAGTTGCCAAAGAAGTTTCACTTCTGACATGTGTGCTTTGTATGCACGCATTTTTTTCACTATATACTAGTTTTTATTTAGTAATTACTTAATTAAAAATAACTCTTGGCAAACTTTCCACGAATGTTAGGGTTAGGTACCCGATAGTTGCTAATATATGTATATGTAAATTAAAAAATACATAATAAAAAAGCTTTAAATATATACCTAGATGTACAGAACCTCTAATTTTGTAATCATTTTGATTGCACATTAAATAATACTCGTCAACCGGAAAAATACATTCCATATAATTGTTAAACAGATTTATAAATATTTTTTTCTCTTTCGAATCCCAGACTCCGAGCAATTAGCGTACTCCGTCCGCGAGTACATAACCTTCGAGGAATGGCCAGCCCCTCGAGGCCTCCGGGTCAGGGACAGGGCCGAAGCCGTCACCGTTCGGAGCCACTGCACTGATGCCGGTGAGTTTAATATTTAAAACCAAAATAACTTAATATATATTATACTTAATTAATATAATAACGTATAGGTATGTTAACTAAAGCTGGCGGCTTCAACACATTTACACTTTGTGCTTGTGTAGTGTCTGTGAATAAGCGCGAGACGTGATGTCAAACTGAAATACAAACATAAATACATCATGAATAGACTGTCCGTCGTGTATGAGTGGACTAAAATGTATAGCATGGCTAAAAAATCATATTTTGAAACATACTGTTATTATTATTATTATTATACTGTATGTGAAATTGCATTAGTGTGAGTACTGTGAACCCGCCAGCTTACGATAACCGACCTATATAATATTGATATTTAAAATTTATTTTTAGGCTTGGTAATAGATGGGAGCGTATCATTCCCATTCAACGACGGCACTCAAGCGCTGTTGGAGATTCATCCCGAAGACTCGCTCATGACAGTTCAAATGGATGACGCGTTGCCTTTTTAATTTATTACATTTAATATATGTAAATCAAAAATCTATCTTTAATACCGAGCTGTAGCAAAAACTATACGTACAATCGAATAGTTAACGCATTTTTGCAATTAAACTGACGTACAAGATGTGAGTATTTATTAATATTCATAAAGAATCAATATAGAATATCGTATGGAAGTATACGAACACATGCTAACGGAAAACTATCATGTGTACAAAAATGTACGTTAGTGTATTTCGAATAGTGTTCTAATACTATTCGAAAACGAATGTCATGTTTTAGATGCACATAAACTTACATAGCTGCGTTAACTATGCAAATATTATTATTTTGTCACATTAAAAAGGGTTTAGAATAATTGTTGGAAGATATCTTTGAATCAAGGTGGTTCCAGATTATAACAATTATTATTATTTCCAATGTGACTGACTACAATAAAAGTAGTTCAAAAGTTAAAAAGCTTTGCTTTCAAAAATTAAATAAATTAGTTTCTAAATTATCTTGTGATATTGTTTTTCGAGCTTCTGAATTGTATTAATTCTAAGGACTGTTAATACTTACCTAGTGTTGAACTATGCAGTAAGACTGAGTTTTTTATTTCTCTTAGGTATAAGTAAATAGTTAATCAAGATGAATGTTGATCAAACGTTAGTTATTTTATATATTAAATAAAAGCAAGTAATATTGTTATCCATTTATCATAGATTTTATTATTCTATATGAAAAACATTTATATGTGGGTACATTAATAAATATGTTGTCTACCCACTTAGATTACATGATAGTCTTTATATACTTGATAATTTCCGTCGAATCTTGTACCTTTGAGAATCATAATGCAGCATTATTTTATTTAAGAATTTATTTATAAATAGTGTATCAAAAATAAGATCTTGCAATTATTTATTTATAAATTATTTTTCAGTATATTGTTTTATATGCGAAATAAATATACGTAAAAGTTTGTTTATATTTTCTCCCCATTTTTCCTAAAAAATGCTCAATTTTTCAGTTTATTTTTAAAATAAACAGCGTGCACAAGTACAAAAAAAGTTTCTTTTTTAAATTTCTATATTTGGTTTACTTCGTTCGGCTTTTATGCAAGAGCGTTTAATAAATATAACTACAACTAGTATCTTTAAAGGGACAAAATGTATTTAATATTGTATTGATGTATAAAATAGTACCTTAAATTAAAGTACAAAGCTGAATTTTTAATATTTTATTAGGGATAACTTTAGAAATCTCGCCATCCACTTACGACAGTTGGTACCCCCTGCCAGACCCCCCTAAACTTTAATAAATGATAATTATACTTTCGTTATAGTTAATCTAAATTTTTGGGAAAATGTTACTTGGGGACCTATGAAAAAATGTTACCTCAATAGCCGGACAGTTTTAATGGTTTTAACACCTTGCCAGATACATTGAAAGTCCGCTGTAGGTGCGAGCGCGAGTACTTAATTGATTGCTATCTTTAAAAATATTCAATAAAAAAAAATTATGATGGCCATTTTTTATAATACGATAGTCGAACTTTTAGAAAAACTCATTTGAAATTTTTACTTCCGGTTTTGGACGTCAAATTTTTTTATTTTTCAAAATTTATTTTCTAATCAAGAAGGGAAAAGAAAGATCTATACGAATTGCAAAGCGTGATATAAAAAAATCTAAATTTAAATTAGTAATATTTTTAAAGGCCCATAACTTGAAAAATAAACATTAAAAAATGTCAGATATTTGCGTTAAGGTGGGAACTGACCAACGTTACGAGGTGTAATGTAACATGTAATGTAATGTTACACAGCGAGCATTCGTGCAGTCAGTACGTCGTGTTAAGGTCGATTTACATCAAACGAGCGAATGCTCATTCTATCCCCACTACATCAAATTCTTCTAGTGTAAACAGGCGTAGAGCATTCTTTCGTTGTTCTTAGTGCGTTCGCAAAGATTCTATAGAATATTCTAAGAGTGCTCGTTCGCTTGATGTAAACGGCGCAAGAGCGCGTGAACAGTTGCTTAGAGCGTTCTAGCGTGTTCGGACGTGCTCGCGCCACTGAGCGGTCTTTTCAAAGCGTTCTTGTGTTCTAGCGATTATTTACGTATCTTATCGATTAAATTATGGATTGGTCTCAAGAAAAATGTTTATTAATGATAGAAGCCTACCGCAATTTCAGATGCCTGTGGGATCCGACGTATGAAAACTATAAAAATACAACTTACAAACAAGATGCTTGGCGGGAAATCGCAAAAAAACTGGAATGTAATGTTGAAGAGTTAAAAAAAAAGATGGACTCGCTTCTTGCATCTTACCGCCGGGAAAGGCAAAAAACAATGAGTACGAAGTCAGGCAGCAGTGCCGATTGTATTTATAATTCTAAATGGTTTGCATTTAAAAGCATGCACTTTTTGATGGACAAATATAAACCGAGGAAAACAATTGATTTTGATTCTTTTATTTTTGAGTTTTCGCGACAAAATAATAAATGCAGCACTTGCAATAATGATATCGCTGTCAGAGTCAGACATAACGAAGCACTACCAATACTAACCACAGAATTGGCACGAATGAGCAAAGAACATTCGATCTAGCTTTTGTTTACACTAAAAGATTACGAAAGAATGCTCTTCTTCTAGCTCTATGTTCGTTTGATGTAAATCGATACCTCTAGCTTTCGTTTACACTAAAAGATTACGAAAGAATGCTCTTGTTCTAGCTCTATGTTCGTTTGATGTAAATCGATACCTCTAGCTTTCGTTTACACTAAAAGATTACGAAAGAATGCTCTTGTTCTAGCTCTAGCTCTATGTTCGTTTGATGTAAATCGATACCTCTAGCTGTCGTTTACACTAAAAGATTACGAAAGAATGCTCTTGTTCTAGCTCTATGTTCGTTTGATGTAAATCGATACCTCTAGCTTTCGTTTACACTAAAAGATTACGAAAGAATGCTCTTGTTCTAGCTCTAGCTCTATGTTCGTTTGATGTAAATCGATACCTCTAGCTTTCGTTTACACTAAAAGATTACGAAAGAATGCTCTTGTTCTAGCTCTATGTTCGTTTGATGTAAATCGATACCTCTAGCTTTCGTTTACACTAAAAGATTACGAAAGAATGCTCTTCTTCTAGCTCTAGCTCTATGTTCGTTTGATGTAAATCGATACCTCTAGCTTTCGTTTACACTAAAAGATTACGAAAGAATGCTCTTGTTCTAGCTCTAGCTCTATGTTCGTTTGATGTAAATCGATACCTCTAGCTTTCGTTTACACTAAAAGATTACGAAAGAATGCTCTTCTTCTAGCTCTAGCTCTATGTTCGTTTGATGTAAATCGATACCTCTAGCTTTCGTTTACACTAAAAGATTACGAAAGAATGCTCTTGTTCTAGCTCTATGTTCGTTTGATGTAAATCGATACCTCTAGCTTTCGTTTACACTAAAAGATTACGAAAGAATGCTCTTCTTCTAGCTCTAGCTCTATGTTCGTTTGATGTAAATCGATACCTCTAGCTTTCGTTTACACTAAAAGATTACGAAAGAATGCTCTTGTTCTAGCTCTATGTTCGTTTGATGTAAATCGATACCTCTAGCTTTCGTTTACACTAAAAGATTACGAAAGAATGCTCTTCTTCTAGCTCTAGCTCTATGTTCGTTTGATGTAAATCGATACCTCTAGCTTTCGTTTACACTAAAAGATTACGAAAGAATGCTCTTGTTCTAGCTCTATGTTCGTTTGATGTAAATCGATACCTCTAGCTTTCGTTTACACTAAAAGATTACGAAAGAATGCTCTTCTTCTAGCTCTAGCTCTATGTTCGTTTGATGTAAATCGATACCTCTAGCTTTCGTTTACACTAAAAGATTACGAAAGAATGCTCTTGTTCTAGCTCTAGCTCTATGTTCGTTTGATGTAAATCGATACCTCTAGCTTTCGTTTACACTAAAAGATTACGAAAGAATGCTCTTCTTCTAGCTCTATGTTCGTTTGATGTAAATCGATACCTCTAGCTTTCGTTTACACTAAAAGATTACGAAAGAATGCTCTTGTTCTAGCTCTAGCTCTATGTTCGTTTGATGTAAATCGATACCTCTAGCTTTCGTTTACACTAAAAGATTACGAAAGAATGCTCTTCTTCTAGCTCTAGCTCTATGTTCGTTTGATGTAAATCGATACCTCTAGCTTTCGTTTACACTAAAAGATTACGAAAGAATGCTCTTGTTCTAGCTCTATGTTCGTTTGATGTAAATCGATACCTCTAGCTTTCGTTTACACTAAAAGATTACGAAAGAATGCTCTTGTTCTAGCTCTAGCTCTATGTTCGTTTGATGTAAATCGATACCTCTAGCTTTCGTTTACACTAATAGATTACGAAAGAATGCTCTTGTTCTAGCTCTCGCTCTATATTCGTTTGATGTAAATCGACCTTTACGGGGAAACCAGCGAGCAACGAGCCGCTCGTTGCTCGCTTTGAGTGCTCCACCCGGCTGTCGGTTTTTTGGCGAATCCTTTGACTGTTACGCGGTTCAGTAATTACGCGTCGCACGACGCGAGTGATCATGATTATCATTTTCTATAAATTGTGTCTTTTTTAAAGTACTTTTGGTCCAATAAAATACAACAGTTCTTCAAAATTGAGACCTGCGTACAAAGTTTTTATACTGTCCAGTAATCATTTGGTTTTTAATATTGCAATCAATAACAAACCACTTCATACGCCTGTGTTTTTAAATAAGTTTTATGTCCAGTAACATTTTTTCTTCTTCTTAATTTGGATGAAACAATAATTAAATAGAATTAAAGATATCAACGTTATCACTATCACATCTCGTGAACACCGGCAGCGAAAGTGGAGCACAGAGTTTTGACGAGCATGTTACGCCGATTTTAGAACACAGCGTAACATGCTCGATGCGAATGCTACATTACACCTCGTAACTTTGGTCAGTTCCCACCTTTAGAGGTATAACAACCCGAATATAAACAAAATCTACGACCTCAATTTTTTTTCGCCGCCCGCTGCCCCATCATAAACCAGTTTCAAACAGGATACTGAGAAGATCCCTTCTGATAGTCATGTTAATAAACTTTGTTCAGAGAAAGGGGATTTATTTTATGAGTTAGTCAAATAAAATGAGTTTTTTTCTAAATGTTTTATTGTAATATCATAAGCAGATTAAGCAGATTCAGTCTTAGGAAAAAGTCCTCTAATACTCAGGTCATAAACCACTTCCTCTATTTTCTTTACATCATACTTGAGAGCGTCGAAGCGCTTGCGCAGGTGATCATTCTTCAAATTTAATAACCTGTCAAATAAATTTACTGGATAAAAGCAAGTTATAATAATAAACTTATGCTTAAAATACCTTGACTGTATCTTAGTAAACTGAACAATTCATTTTTCCTCAAGGGTATTTCAAAGTATTACAATAAAAAACTTGCGTTATTCATTATTCAACTATTGACATGTAAAGTATATACTTTAAGCTAAATTTCTTACCTGAATCCAGCATTAAGTTCCATAACAAATTTTGATATCTGTATTGGCTTGTTGTAGTCCCCACGGGTTACCGAGTTCACAGCCAACCGTGACTATAATTGATACATTTTTAGTTCATTTAATCGTCTATAATAAGAGAGATATACATACTTTCATATGTTGCACACAATTAACATTTTCTGTTACTCATTGAATATGTACTGATACTCTATTTTATTTTTTAAACATCACATGAAAAATGAATATACAAATCAAGTACATAGAAGATCGTATGATCAAACTTTTAAAGTGGCACCAACTTTGGAGATATATTTTTAAATTTGTAGTTGAAAATGAATTGTGCACTTACCAATTCAGTACATAGATTAAGAAGTCCCACTAAATAATCATCAATGTCTAAATGAAAGCCATTCTTTGACTCCTCTGCACTTACTAAAAAAAAAAATTTATTGTTAAAAACATTCTTTTTTGCAACAAGGCTTTTATTGAAAAAAAGAATAACATTAATTTTATTTATCTGGTACTTACTACCCAATACAGAAGCCACAGTCTCGAGGGTTGCCAATATACCCTTCTCCAACCAAATTGTGAGAGAAATAAGATAGCAGTAACGTTGTGTCATGTAGCGCCAGTGATCATGGTATCTGGAAGAATTAGAAGTATACTTTGATTTCAATTGCTACCAAAAATAATTTAATTAGTGTTCCTAAACTGATTCATATGAACATATCCTTCACTTTAGATATTGTGTTCATGCTATGATGAATTTAGGTGCAGTTTTGTTAGTTATAGCAGTGTAAGTAGATTTAGTCTTTAAAAATAATGAAACATTGCTATTCTTAAAAAATATTCAAATTCCTTCTAAGTACAATGTTTATTTAAAGTAATAGTTAGAAAAACAAAATTAATGGGCATAGCTAGTAACAAACAAAAATAATTTAGATTTAATAACAACTAGCTGACCTGGCTAACTTCGTTCCGTCCTACAACCTTATAATATCGTTGTTACTTTAATTTAACTTATTTTAGGATTTTATTAATGTTAAGTATTACATTAATACAACTCTTTTGCAAATACAGAAATGTTTTATTGCTTGCCATTGCGAAAGAAGAATGGCAGTTTTACACATTAGGGCATCTTCTCTCTATAGTATAGCGGCACTTTCTGATATCCAACATCTTTTGATCAGGATCAAAGCATGGTTATGCATCTCCTCATTCACCTCAAGATCGGAATTTCTTGAACTGACACGAATTCGACGTAAAATGATGCGTAGTTTTGTCAACAGATGGCACCATATGATTTTTGCATTCGTAATTTAGTTAATTAATTAATTGTTATTCGATAACTTATCCGATATTTTATTGCTTATTCTGCTATTCGGGACGGAAACAAATCCAACAAATCAAAAACCATGGCAATCGGTCCAGCCGTTCTCGAGTTATAAGTGTTGTAACAAACACGACTTTCTTTTATATATATAGATATCTGTTCTTCCACAGCCATTCAATTTTATAATAAAACTAGCAGACCAGCCAAGCGTGGCTAAGGTTGTTGTTATATTATATAGTAGTAAACTATTCAAGGGAAATGGTAGGAGAACTTAAGTGAAAGGTAGATAGCTTATGTGAAACGTATGTACTTTTAACACAGCACCATTTGTTAGAATTGTATCAAATAATAAACAAATATTTGCAATAAAATAATATTGCGGGTATAAATTGAGATGTAAGCTATCCTATCTTTTAAGTTAGATCAAACTACACACGGTGTGCAAATTTGATTGATATCGGTTCGGTAGTTTAGGAGTGACACGTAATATATATATTAAGATGTAAGTGTACATAGTAGCAGTTGTTTTTACAAGCTTTTAAACAAAAATATCTCAATTTAAAAGAATAATACATACTTATAGTAATCCCCTGATGGAACCACTTCCTTCAACTTGCTGTAGCCAGTATTTGCCTTTTCAAATAACTTACGAGCTATTAAACATGCTGCAGAAACTACAACAATAATAGGTTATTAAAAAAAATTTTAATAAGCCAAGCGGTTGAGTTTATATTTACCATTGCTCAGGTTGTGAATAATAGATAAGTTAGTAAATAAGATAAATAAAACTATTAAAAAATTTGAGACCAGAACTATTGATAATAAAGGTATTAAGAATACCTTTGAACAGTAGCAAGTACTTGAGTACAATACAATATAAATTTAATTGACTTACTGGCAGACTCATCATGGTGTATCACTTGCAATACTGTTGTGATTTCCCTTGATACTTGGTCCACATCTTTGCAGATATTGCGGATTTTCTGCAAGTTATAATTATTTGGTAATAAATTTTTACTAAGGCGATAAGTGACTACTCTGTTAATGAAATAGTAACAAAGTAAATTTTCTACAAAATGCGCCGGCATAAAACGCAAGTATTATGAAATTACAACTAACTTCACGTATTTCTTGTTCTTCATCTAGACTTTTTTGGAAATCACCGAATATGGTATTTATTATGTCCCGTGAGCTCATTGTTTTGACTTCTAGGTTCTTCAAATAATTACAAATAATTTATTTGTAATGAATTTAGAATTATGATTATTTGGAGCTCTAGAGTCTATACTCTATATTCTATAAGTCTATAGTCGTATTTTTAATTAGACGAAGCCAACCAGTGTTGCCAACTCGGATTTTGAAAATTACGTAGGTCAGATTAAACAATTACGTAGATTTAGCAAAAATTGTATAGGAAAAGTTCGTAGATCTACGTACTTTTTTTTATGAGTGAAATGAAGAGGGTAGGGTTGGTAAAACTGAATAAAAAGAGTGTTATTTTTTTGAAATGGAAATAAAAAAAAATATATTCATTATTATTTTCTGGTAAATTAAATTTGTACATGTTTTTATTAAAAAGTTTAATATGATCTTGCGTTGGCCCAGGATTACTTTTCAGATCACTTTTTGTAAAATGTAACCCTGTGAGGGTTTCAGTAGACTGAGGTCCGTTTCTGATGTTAGTTTTCATCAAGTTTATTAAAGAAAAACGTCGTTCAACATTTGCGCTACTATGAGGTAATGTTAATAACTTTTGTGTAAATTGGGCTAGGAGGGGAAACTGCTGAGTTGCATCTCATTTTTTTTATTTTGGCAATATGACGCCAAAAGTCATCTGCTTTGAATATCTGATCCTCTTGAAATGGTAGATTTGTGTTTCTTAAAGTTCTCCATTCCCGGTCTGATTGTTTTTAACTTTTTTTTTTCGAAAGTAATAGATATTATGCCTATTCAGCCTAATGAATTTGGATATTGTGCAAAATTTTCAATTTGATTAAAAATACGTAGATTCTGTGACTGAAGTTCGTAGGTTTTCAGAAAAGGCCTAAAATACGTAGATCTACGTAAAAAGACGTAGAGTTGGCAACGCTGAAGCCAACGCCTAACTGACACTTGACAGTAGCTAATGTCACTTTGTAAAATAATGTTGCCATATTTAAAGTAATAGTGATGCGTTCAGTTCTTGTTCAATCAGATGAATGAACAATGAGTGTGAATAGTCAATCATTTTAAACAATAAAAAAATATTATTTCTATTTTAAAATTGTATAAAAGTGCTCTGATATAAGTTAGGTACTAGTACTATGTAACTACAATCAGTTTTTTGACGTCTTATTACAAAGCGCGGCGCGGCGACTAGTGCCATCACCGATCATTAATTCAGGGTTTTTACTTTGTCACAACACTATTTTTATTTCATTAAAAACTGACAACACCGTAAACGTCAGTTAACTTCGTCTAAAGGCCGATTTACATTATCTTAGTGTTTAGGAGAGTGCTTTAGTTGAAACATGTAAACGCTACTTGCTTTAGTAAACGCTACGCTAAAGAACTTGCCTTTCAAAGCACTCTCCTAAACACTAAGATAATGTAAATCGGCCTTAATTAAAAATTCGACTATAGACTCTAGCCTCTAAATTCTAACAGCTAACTTGAAATGAAAGTTGAAACTTCTGCTTTTGGCAATTGGCATACCGCACAGGGCACAAGCTAGAAACTAGAAAGATTTTTGACTTCTTGACAGAGATTTACTTACATCCTTTTTTGGACCTTATATTTATAATTTGTATTTACAATTTTCAAACAACACAACAAAATATATATTTTTAAATAATTAAAATTATTAAAAAGAAAATTAAAACAAATTTTAAAAGTTTGGTCACTGTGGCAGTGTACAAGTGAACGCTGGCAGCATTTCCTCGCATTACTTATTTGTTGACCCAGGAAAGCACCAGTTCTAGGGTCACCACTCACCAGTATTATCTACCAGGCGCCAACTTAAATCTTTAATTAACGCTTGCGCACTTGAACCCCTCAAGTGTCCCTACTCCAAAGGGAATAAAATCGAAGGTGGAGGAAAACTTATATTTGTGCCGTTTATTAGTTTCTACCTACTCTGCGGCCGCCCCAGCTATTTTGCTTGTCCGAAGTATGTGAGACGGGGCAAACGTGTCCACACAAGTAGCATCCCATACTAAAGCCCGTCCCATCTTCAAAGGGATCAACAACATTCCATCCAGCCACTTGCCATCGTCTCTTGCGATGCCGGTTGGCTCCAACATTGCTGGAACATTGTCGAAGGCAAGAGAGCGGCGTCGGCGTATAATGTCGTTAAACAATCTGTATTGTACCTATCTGTATTCTGTTCGAAGAAGAATGTCATCAATAATCGCCATATTTATGTAAGATATATCATATCAATTGTCAAATGTCAAGGACTATTTTCTCTTATGACATAGCTGGTGTCGGTGATATTCGATATAATATGTCATAGAGATTTTAAAAATAAAATGGCCGGCGAAGTAGAACTTGCTAAAACTGCAGCTCCTGGAGGCGATACTATATTTGGAAAAATTTTGAGAAAGGAAATCCCTGCCAAATTTGTTTATGAAGATGATCAGGTACATATTTAATATTTTGCGTTCTTTCAGTTCAGTGAAAAATCTATTTGGGAAAGACATTCATAACTTATTAACATTCTAGAGTTATCTTATTAAAATAAAACTAAAGTAAAACAACGTGTCATTTATCCTGTGTGTAATCTGTGAATTAAATAACCAGTGACGATACAACCTTTTTTTTAAAATACTTTAACTTGAGATTTCTGTGCCTTGATCATTTGTTTTTCTATTTTGATAAAGGACTTCTTGGGTCTTAGACGTGCCGGTTTCCTTACCATGTTTTCCTTCACCGTTCGAATGAGTGTTAAATGCTCACATAGACAGAAAGTGTATTGGTGCACACCCGGAATTCGAACCTACGATCTCCGGTAGATCAACATCATACTATATACATCTCATCTACAGGAGAGTCGGAAGCCACTAGGCAAACACTGTTTAAATTGTGTGAATTCAGTACTTTTATAATAGCCTTTTTTGACAGTGTGTAGCATTCCACGATGTGAACCCGCAGGCACCCACACACATACTAGTTATTCCCCGAAAACCAATCACGCAGCTGTCACAGGCAGAAGATAGCGATGAGCAACTACTTGGTAATTTTGTACTAATTATTTAAAAAAATTAATAGCAGGCAGGCAGTTTTGGCTATAAAGTCGAGCCAACCTTAAAACAATATAGATTCTTTGTTGCATTCAATCTTAATTTAAGGCTTTTTGGTATGAGATGTCATATCAGAAAAATACATAAGGTTTCTATTTAAATAATATAAAGTTAGTCTAAACAAAAGCATTTTAACTAGTCTCATTGCAATAACTATAATTAGTATTGTTTTTGTCAGGTCATCTCCTGACAACGGCGCGTAAAGTTGCTGCTCAGGAAGGCCTTGACAAAGCTGGATTCCGACTTGTCATCAATGATGGCAAAAATGGTGCACAGAGTGTATACCATTTGCATGTGCATATCTTAGGAGGAAGGCAGATGCACTGGCCCCCTGGATAATTGTGTTAAATAAAGTTTTATTAATCTAGTTTATTATTATTTTTTAAATGCCTTACAATATAGCTAGTTTTTTTAATTTTCTGTGGTATTTTTTACCTAAATAATTTTGGTTTGCAAAGTACATCATACTGTAAATCTAATTATGTTTAGATTGATGGCCAATTTTTGGAAAATATATTTTTATGATACAATATATAGTTCTGGCTAAAGGAAACCGACTATGAAAGGCTTATAAACATTGAGATATTTTATACAAAAGTTAAATCAAACAAATATTTATACAGTAGAACCTCGATAAGCTAAAGTCCAAGGGAAACACAAAATATTTTAAGTTATAGAGGTTTTAAGTTATCAAGGTTTCCATTCTTGGCAGACTGATTTGCTAACGCTCGCACTTTCGCCGCATATTTAAAGGCTAAATCATACCGTTTCTTAAAATTATGTAACCAGCCATTGCTGGGTTTAAAATTTTTGATTTTCAGAGAATTAGCGAACTCTTCAGCTTTTTCTTTCAGTATGGGTCCACTAACACTGATGTTTTTGTTTCGACACTGTTTAAACCACGTAAACAAACATTGTTCTAAATTAGGGAATTCGGCAATTTTTCGTCTTTTACATTGAAGACTTTCTCCTGATTCTTGTTTCTTCAAGATTTCAGCTTCTTTTTTAATGATGATAGACAATGTACTCTCATGTATTCCAAACTGAGCCGCAACTTCTTTCCTTTTCAATCCATTTTTCACTGCTTCTATAGCTTTTAATTTATCAGCGTAGGTGAGGGTTGTTAGTTTTCTTTTTGGACTCATTTTAAGACAGTTTTATCACACAGTAAGTAAAGCGATGTTTCCAGGACAACGATCAAAAAACTTATGATGCAAGTAAGTCGTTGTCACAAAGCTAACCGCCGCAAAGCTTTGAAGAATTTAGATAAAGCAAACAATAGGTAATGTATTGTTTACGTTAACAATACATAGTAAACACGTGCAAGCAATAAATACCGAAACCATTTGTTTTGACACTCTTTCAAAATGACTCAATCACAAACAATTTTATGTTATAGAGGTTGTGGAAACATTTCTTTTAGTTACTGAGGGCCTATACAGAGATTATTTATTTAAGTTATAGAGGTTGCGTATTTTAAGTTATAGAGGTTTTGGGCTCTGATGGGAAGGGAACATAGTATTTTTTGAAGTAACAGAGGTTTTTATGTTACCGAGGTTTAAGTTATCGAGGTTCTACTGTATATTGAGTAATTTTAGAAAGGGTTTCTCCTAGTAAATCATGTTAGAAAAGAAAGAAATAAAAGTGCAAGTAGTTATCAAATTAGGTATATTTCAAAAAAACAATATTTACAGTTAGGCGAAAAAACAAGAATCTCATTTTTACCCACTGCAATTTAACACAAAAGATAGACAACGATATAAGAAACAATTTTAAGTACTAGAAAGGAAAATTTGTACTAGGAATAAAAAAAATAACTTATCACAAAATACTGATTTTAGACGCAAAATACAAATCAGATAAAACTATTTTGTAATGGTGAATTAGCAGACATATACAGCCTTGTTACATTAACTACAATAAATAAAATAAAACCTTTTTTACAAAATCAAATCCTTCACAGATAATCTTAAATTGAAATTCATTATACATAATATTCAGTTTGTATATTATATTACAAATGAGAATATCTACAGTATGTAAATATAGTTTTGACAACTAGCCCGCTTTAAAATTAAAATGCAATATATTATTAATTTATATACAATACACATCACAGTCTTTATTATATTAATATACATTTAGTAAATCGTCAAAGGATTGCTTTATTAATTACTTAACAGTATGTTTAACATTTAAAAAATGCATTCTGGCATTTCATGGTTTTGGTGCATTATAACTATTCAGGAGTAGCTTTTATTTACCATAAACAATAAGGATATATTTTTATTTTTGCTTTTGAAAGCCAAGAAAATTAAAAAATCAAATTGTACATATTATAATTAATTCTAGAAGTCCTATTCACATGAAGTTTATTTACTACAAACACACCTAAGATGTGTTTGACAAGGACTGGCATTTTTGCGCTTGTTTACACCAGACTACTGGATTTTTTTCTTGAGTTTATGGCCTGGTATCTAGATTTACTGGAAATTAAACTAGGACTTCCACAGAGTAAGTTATATGTCATAACATGGTGATACAAATTTAAATGTCAGCTGCTCGAATCATGACGTGAACGTCATTCTAACGCGAATGTAGTTAAAACAATACTTCATTTAAATAGCTTGATGGAATGTTATTTAAAAAAATGCATAAATCTAAAAAAAACAATTTTTATAAATTACAATTTCCAAATAACCCGCGATTATTTCCGGAAGTGGTCCATCATCACACTGTACTATTAAGTTCCTGACACATTTGATTGGCCTGTATATTCTGATATACATTTAAGTTTAAAAGGCTCAATAGATCATTTTATCAATAAATGATGAGCCGTTACCAGTGTTAGCCCCAATTTGGGTCGTATTTTGTCCATTCATAGCTCGGGGCCAAATATACACGACGTCCTTTAATAAAACATGTCACAATACCACGGTAAGCCGTCCGAGGTATTCCGCTCTGAAACAAATTTTGATATAAATATACAATAATAGACCAGTGCCGATAATTTTTGAAACCAAAAAAAATTACAGTAGGATGAAACCCATTAGAAAAGGAGGGGAATATGATCAAAATGAAAGGAAAAATAAATTACGGTCGATCTGAGGTCGGGAAGGGGTAGGGGGGGGGAGGTTTAAGGGTAAAAAACGGTTTATCTCGATTTCCGGCAAAACTAAAAGTCCTATCGAAGAAAGTTAAATGGCAAAGTTGGAGGTAATAAAAAGATCTAAAACTTTTGTATTCACACATTTTTCACATAACCTCAAAATTTATGTGAAAAATTCAAAAAACCAAGTTTTTGGTTTTTTATTTTTATCTTTAACAAAAATAATTTTTTTTTAACGAAATTTGGTGAAAACTTACCTTTCTATCTCTCAAATACACTGTAATTTATTTGATTAAAAATATTTATTTGTTCACCTTATTTTGAATTAATATCGAAAAAATACCCTAATTTTCAATCGAAAATTCTGACGTCAAAATTTCAGCTTTTTTCAAAAAGTTGGTGTGCTTTCAGTTCGTTGTTAGTTAGGTAAGTTTTCACCAAATTTCGTTAAAAAAAAAATATTTTTGTTAAAGATAAAAATAAAAAACCAAAAACTTGGTTTTTTGAATTTTTCACATAAATTTTGAGGTTATGTGAAAAATGTGTGAATACAAAAGTTTTAGATCTTTTTATTACCTCCAACTTTGCCATTTAACTTTCTTCGATAGGACTTTTAGTTTTGCCGGAAATCGAGATAAACCGTTTTTTACCCTTAAACCTCCCCCCCCCTACCCCTTCCCGACCTCAGATCGACCGTAATTTATTTTTCCTTTCATTTTGATCATATTCCCCTCCTTTTCTAATGGGTTTCATCCTACTGTGATTTTTTTCACTTTTTATTTATTTTAAAGGCTATCTGCACTGGTCTATAAGTAATAATACCCTTATAAAAACCTCTTTTACGTAAAAAAAACATAAAAAGACATACCCTAAAATCGTCCATCAACCCAAGTTTCTTAGCTGCTCGCTGGTAACTCTTAGCGTTACTGTACACGACCCGAACTGGACCAGTTCCATAGCCCATTATCACATCCTCGGCTGTGGACTCCGGCAGTGACGCAACCAGTGATGTTAGGTTGTCGTCGTATACGTCCTAAAATAACAAAAATGAAAGCTTAACTGATTTTTGATGAGCAGACTTAATGTTGTTGCTAATTAAACATTTATCAAAAACAAAAAAAACTTGTTATAAATTGTTCGCGTTACCGCGAAGACATCAAAAGAGGAATCGTGTGGCGTGGTACTACAACTCTTCTGAGGGAAAAATATATTTAGTTATGTCTATACTAATATTATAAAGATTAAAGGTTTGATTTTTTGTTTGTTTGAAATGAATAGGCTCCGAAACTACTTGACCGATTTCAAAAATTCTTTCACCGTTGGCAAGCTACACTATTCCCGAATGACATAGGCTATGTTTCATTTTCAAAAAAATTAGGGTTGCTTACTTGAATAAAACTTGAATAATCTAACCCAAGGTGTAAAAAAATAAACAAAAAACTTCCTTCAATCGTGTGCGCTGCGAAAACTATTAATGATAGAACAAAATTATGTATTACAAATTTCAGGACACATCACTATCTATTAAAATGTCGCGACAGCATGTATCTATCTTTTATAGTTACGTCACAATAAGCCTCCTGTTATTATTTTTTTTCTATTAAAATACCACCGCTAGAAAAGGCTCTTTATTCGTACCTAGGTATTGATCCTTATCAAAATAAATACCAACGTTTCACATAAGCTACAATTTAATGGCATAACCACCAAAAAAGCATGGTGGATTGGTGTTCCCCTGCCGTTTCTCTTGAATAGTTTAATACTATGTAATATAACAAAAATCTTGGCCACAGCAACGCTTGGCCGAGTCAACTAGTATTGTATAAGTAGCGATCAATGAAAGGGAGATATGTCTATTTCCTATGAGATTCCAATCTGTTTACTTACTTTATATAAAATGTTTACTTACTTTGATGAGATAAGTCAGGTTCAATTTTGTAAATTCGACAAATTCGCCATTAAGCTGCATATATCGCAAGTGGAGATCGAAGAATAGACCTTTACTCACTCCAACCTGTTTACACGAGAAGAAAACATTTAAGGATATCTTAAAATTCATACATTTTTCTAAGACAACATTGTGTTTTCGAAGAGTTTTTGTTTTCTGAAATATTTGTATTTTAATTCTAATTATACTGTTAAATGTGCTCAGTATCTCCTTTCATCACAGCGTAAACACGATTAGATAGAAAGAGACGGGAGTAATTTTAAGAGTGGAACTAGACTGTTTCAGTTTTTATGAATTGAGTTAATCTGATTTTTTTTTATACAGTACTAGACAGACATTTAGGCACAATCCTGCTGTTAAATGAGATGCGACCTACAAAAATATTCCACACAGCAAAATCCCTCGTAAAGTAAAGGTACAAACACTTTGTGTGGTTTCTGAATAAAGTTTTTACATTCATTATGGTTTCATGTAAATTAACTAAAAAAATCATTGCAAAGGATCGCCAAAATAAACCCACATTGGCTATAAAAATAATTCCTTATTTAATCTAATAACCACCGGGTAGTCTATTTATTAGCCTTCTCTCACTCACAACACTCGCAAACTTTTTCGTTGTCTTAACCCCTAAAGTGCTTACATACTACTTGAAGGGCCCCTTACACACTCACAACCACTCAAGCTTTAAATTAATTTTGTTTATTACTTTAGTTTAGTCACAGTATGTTATATTTTGTATATTTTCTATCCGCGATGAAAGATGGGGGCTTCTACACTCCTATTATGGAAGCAGCTTCAAACAAAGATACTCAATATCTGCAGCACGTCAATCAGCCAGTGAAAAGGCCAAGAAATGAATCGTTCTTATTGACGTTATTTGGTCTCGATGTATACGTATAGAGCCGAACTTGTACGTCATGCTCAACTGGTTTTTATTGTCAAACGAAAAAAGTGCTCCAATAGAAGATATTTTGTTTTGTTTTTTGCAATGTATATCACACACATCCTGTATATACTCATATATTTTAATAAATTAATGAAATACCTTTCCAAACGAGTAAGTCCTCGACACTTCGGGTCTAATACACGATCGACCTTCGGTATTCCGCGGATCTCTGAGCCAGTCGTCAAAAAACCTGAAAATAAATAATATTATATTAGCGTGAGTTAAGTTCGGCGGCGGTTGTGCAGGAATGTTCAAAAATGAAACACTTTGGTCCAAGCTATGTGTGTACTGTCTTTAATTGTTTAAAAACGTGAATATTTAAAGACCGGCAACGCACTCGCTTGTTCTGGCAGTGAATCACTTACATCACCTAGCCTAGTCACAAAAATTTTAAACTTACGCCTCAGGCCATTTAGTTTCCAACTGGTCCCAGGTCTCACTCCTCAGTATCCAGCCCAGCCCCGGGAAGAAATCAGTTCTGTGAAGGAGTTCTGGACGATTTATATCTATCAATTCCTTCTTTCCATTGTCGTTCCATGCTGATATACACCTGAAAATATTTCTTGGATTTTACATTTCTACACCGACTTCACAAAATGGAGACTAATAAATGTATGTAGAACTTGATTGGAGCATTGTTGGAGACCCAAAAAGTCTACGGCGTGTCAGCATCAGGCTGATCACCTATTTGCCTAATAGATTGACAATTGTTCATTGTTTTTTTTTTTGTAAAATTTGATACTTGTAGCTTCTGAGTGTATGTACGAATTACGAATTTTGAAAACTAAGTCATATCTATTTGTTTTTTTTTAAATTAGGTATATTCCAAGATTAGGAAGAGATTAAACTTTTCTTTTGATTTTGAAAACTTTGTTTTTAGAGTCGCCTATCCATTAAAAACAGTTAACGGTAATAAATTAGCACAAGGGGGGGTTGTGTGTGTTGTAATGTAAGGTAGGTCAACTCACCATATACTTGGATCTCTTAATAATAACGGATAGGTCCCGAGAAAATATTCAAAAAAGTCCGGTGATATATCCAAATCATCTGTAAAAAAAATTACTCAATAACCATGGGTGAACACGGTAGAAAATTTAAAATAAATTATTTACAGATTATCGACTAGATATTGACGTTGACTTGTATTCGAACTCCACGTTTAAGAATAAAAAAAAAATAATAACATTTCTCTCTCCTTATATATTGTATTATCTACTTCGTTCTGCTGTCATGTTTGTATATAATTGTTTCCAAAACAATCCAAATAAATAAACCACTTAACGGTTTTGACGTATTTGACTTTGATGTTATTAAATTATAATGACAATGACGGCTGACACTAACACCATTGCTCGTACATTAATAATAAATTGATATTACTATCAAATAGTCTGTTAATTTGTAGATCTATTAATATTGGTAAATCTAATAATCCACAAAAAAGTTTTGAACTAATTTGACTTAGATGTTATTAAATTAATTACAATGGAAGCTGATACCATCGCCATTTTTCCTGCTATTTTTTTTTAATTTACTCTGAGTTTATTACCTTCAACAATAATCACAGCTTCGTGTCCCAAATGTCGGAATATGTAATTCAAGGCGAATCGGTAATGGCGCGCAATTTTAAAATACCCTTTGAATTTAGCTTTGGCTCGTGTCAGCGGTATTTCTGAGAGGTCCGGCTGCTGCACCACCGATATCGTTGGGTCCAAATCTGTGTAAGACTTTATCATTTGGTACGTCGCATTGTGACCGCAATCCTGGAATTTTTGATCGTTTTTCTTTAGACAGAACATAACTAAGGGTGAGATCTATAGAGCGCACTTAGACTTTGCTCAGACTTAACTATAACCATCTTTACTTTTTTAAAGGATAATAAAGAAGGTATTGCATGAAATGAAACATCAATTTCTGTCTTAGCTTGAGCTTAGCTTAATCTCACCGTTAAAATGTCTATAAATATACTAAATCATAGTCTAACCTTAGTGTTTTTCGTAAGTAAAGTCTGAGCAAAGTCCAAGTGCGCACTATAGATCTCACCCTAAATATATAAAACATGAAATAAATTACAATTAATCGTCCCTAATCATTTTTTAATTTATTAAAACTTATAAGAACATAACATTGCATTAATAAGAATTAGGGATGCATCCGATACCGATACCGATACCGATATATCGGCGATACTTTGGATTTGCCGATATATCGGTATCGGCGATATTTTAATTGCCGATACAACGATACTTTTCAAATTTCGCGCTTTAAAAAAAGTAATGTAAAAGCGCATCTTGTTTGATCTGGGGCGTGGGAAACGAGGCACGGACTATCTATGCCCCTCACACCCGCTTAGTCTCCGCGTATTGCATTTCGCTAGACACTTTAGTTGGTTTTTAAGTGCTATCGCGCGAAGTATTTTTTCAATACCAAATTAAATAAAATACAGAATTACAAAAATCTTATCAATGTTAATTTTAATTATTAACAGTTATTTATTTTAATTTAACTATTACTCTTAATTTTATTTACTAAACCTTTAATCTTATTCAAAGTTTATAACTGTTTATATTTTATAATATATATTAAAAACTTTAACCAGACTTGATATATTTTACCTTAATTTAATTTGAATTCAATAAGCATTAGTATCGGTATCGGTATCGGAATCGGCGATATTTCTATAAGAGTATCGGTATCGGTATCGTATCGGCAAAAAGGCGTATCGATGCATCCCTAATAAGAATCAATAAATAAGTTTTGGCTAGGGCCACAGGTCTCGTCACTGTATCTTTCTTTAAATATAATCTACTATAGAGATGATTTTCAAGATCAGACTAACGTTAACGGGCGTAACACTTCAGGTTTTAAATTTATATTCTTATTAATATATTTATATAATTTATTGTCTGTGTTGAATTCAACTTTGAAGTCGTGTATTCGATCCCAGCTTTGCTAATGAATTTTTCTTTTCCACATTTTCGCTTATACCGAGAAGAATGTTACTAAGTGTTAACTAAGTGTTAGTTTCAAAAGGCTTAGCCCTAACACGATAAGACTCATTTATCAAGGATTCTGTATAAAATAAGAACATACTTAGCGAAGATAAATGATAGATGAAAAAAAGGTGATTTTAAATTTTTTCATTTAAAATTGTGTAACATACCTGACTAACTATAATTGGGAAAGTTTCTTTATCCGGTCTAAATTTAACTAAATTATCTAAACACCGCTTCACCGTTATTCTGTCACAAGCAATCACTAATACTGGAAGGATTGGATTTAAACCTGAAAAAAAAACAATATATGAAATGTGTTAGAAGTTATACTTCTTTGGCGTAACAAGATAAAAATGGTTTCGAAAATTGTATTCTACGTTTGTTATAAGATAAAACTAAAATGTTGACTATAGCTAGCTTCAGGGTGTCGGTTTATTGTGATTGTGACTGACATAATTTCTCCCTTACGCGGCAAAAGAAGTATAACTTCAATAATTAATCTAATCAGTTTCGCTGACTATGACTACTGTAAAGCACTCGAAACGTCAAGTTATTTCTTCACAGTTAAATATTACGTAATTACTGTAACAAATTCACTTTTGTATATAGAAGTTCTATGTAAATATGTAGTACATACTTTAATAATTCATCTCTCTACCCAGCTAAAACTCAATTAGAAAAATTTATTGGGTAAATAGGACGATTACGATTTGATTGTTTTGTACACGTGTGTACACTTTAATTAGCGAACGCCTTAGAAAATTTCCACATTGAATTTTGTATGAATTATTATATTTAAGATAACATTCTTTGTATAAATTCAAAAAACTCATATCGAAGGGAATAAAGTCACCTATTAAAAAGTGTGGCAACTACGTGTAAGCTTACTCTGTAACCTGGATAGCTATTTCAATAATAAGTTTTCGCACCACGTAATTTCAAGTTGAAATAACTACATGGACTATTATGACATAATTATTTTTTCCCAATTCCAGCTGATTGAACTAATCATTAATAATCGCTACCCGATTTATAGAGTAGCAGGTTGTGAATGTTGTTTCGAGAGGTAAATAAATTTTAATAAAGATCATGAGGAAAAGTATCAAATAAATAGTTTATGGGCGACAAATACTTGAAATTCGGTATTTCAGTCTGGATACAGGGATTTCCAGTACCAGTACCACACTATTTCATACAAACTGTACAGCAATAACTTTATAGTAAGAGCAAATACTCATTACAACCATGTTTTGCAATTCAGTATAAATTTATTAGTAAACATCTTTTATTTAAACAGGTGAAAAATTTAACAAATTTCAATTGTTTTTATCAATACCTATAGAACAATTTTAACTTATTACTTTTTCTGATAATTTATTTCTTATCTCTATGACTAATGAAAATTGTAACATATTGGGGTGATAAACTGTAAAGGTAATGTAAGAAAGTGGATTTTAGAACATATATACAGAAATGTTTTCATAAAATATTAGGCATATTTAAAACAGATGAGCAAACATTCAATTTGTATGGACAATGACCTGCATAAAACTGATGGACTAAACTATTAACATCTATGATATAACAAACTACATAGTGCTGATTATATTACTATACTCCTCTACAAAATCAGAGACCAGATTACTTGTCTCTCATAAATTTTAAACACATTAATGCAGGTATATGATAGCTGTACAGAGTCAGAGATATAGCAAAATATAAACACAATCAAGGGAAGTTTATATTGTAATTTCCTTAGTTAAATTCCGAGTCAATTTTGATTAATTGAATAGTAAAAACAATAGCATTGTTTCTAAGGATGTGTAAAGTGCTCATTTTGTAAGCATTATTGTCAGTCTAATAGTAATAGGCTAAAAGTTTAGAGATAGATTATACGGTTGGTGACGTACATCTTTCAAGTACTGCAAACATTAAAATAATAAGGACTGGCAATTAGCAAGTTGTTTTAAGAACCAAGCAATAGTAAAAAGATACATTGATCAATAATATAGCAGGAATATATGCTATTAATAACCCAAAAAACATTTTAATTTTGGAAATATCTAATCTAGATAAATATAAATTTTGTTTTATCTACCGCATGTTATCTCTTCAATTGATTAATAAATATCACCCCATATAAATAGATAATATTTATAATACCTATACATAACATTGATATTCAAAAAAATGTAACTATTTATGATAAAGCTATTGAATGTACAATTTTTTTTTAACTGATCTCAGGCTAAAAATATTTAAGTATGTATTTTATGTGATTCAACATCTTCTAATTATAACACTCTGTGCATGAATGAAAACTATTATTATAATTGTATACATATAGTATTTAAATAAAGTTATAAATACCAAAAAGCAGGATAAAAATGCTTACTAAACCTGCACATATGTGATAAATTTCATAATTATATGTATTGAATAAAAATACTTATGCTGCAGTTGAGGATCAAGATAGTGGTACTGTGATAATATCAAATATAATTGGGGCAATGTGGTGTTACAGTGATAAAATAGTTTTAAGTACCCAAATCAACACTAAATTTGTTATTGATACTAATGTACACATCTTATCAATATTTGTTTTATTTTGGCAAGATCAGGTCTGTTTACCAACTGGCGATTATGAAAAATAGCCATATAACAGACACTTTAAATGTGCAATGCTTCAAATAAAAATCATGAATTCTTGTATGAAAGATATCATCTACAATTCAATGACTCCAAATTGGAGTATCAGTTTTGATAAACCCTAGCTTTTCATTACTTGAAAATAAAATTATACTTACTTTTAATGTCAATACTACTATCCTGTTCAACCACAAATTGTTTTTCATTTTGCTTTTTCAAATGATTTTTCATTTTATTTAATAATTTGTTACTCCAACTCACATCATTATCTAACTGTACTTGTAATTTTTCCAGTTTAGTTTCCAATTCAACTAATGATTTTTTAGAACTGACTTTAGGAACCGAAAAATATGAAAGTATATAGGTAGTGTATGAAAACAGAAGCCAAGCACATATTACACATATGCCGATAATTAAAAATTTGCGTAAGTTTACACGCATTGTACACGTTTTTCTAATTATTTCAGATAAGCGTTAGAAGTTATAAACGTCCGTGTTTTGCGATATCGACACTCAATGTGGTAAATAATTATCAACATTTCACGAAAAAATATTTATCTAGGAATAGCCACATTTATTCTATTGTCTGTATATGACGATCCGATAGTTGAAATAGCACTGATATTATACACTTTTTGTGAATTTATTTTAAATATTTTTCCTACAAAATTTAAAGTTACAACCCACAAGCAAAAAAATTAATTAAACAAAATATCATTCATCACAATTCACAACACAACAATCAAAATTTGACAGCTTGCATCTCAATTCACAATTCAAATTTCAATGTTCACGAGTGACACCTAACTACTTAACTCTCAGCAATGAAAGTTGACGTCTGACAATGACACTGCCGAGTGCCGACGGCTCCCGAGCTATATAATATACGCCTAGGGATAAATTAATCATCATCATCGATATAATATACAAAAGACTTTTTGCAAAAATAAAAATGAATTCCACGTAGATCGCAATAATTATTTATATTATCTTACTTAATAGGTTAGGTGATAGATAATTTTATTATACGAAACACACCTTTCAGCAAAGCATCCTTCCTTTGTTTCCCATAGGGAAACACGGTCCAAGAACAGACTATCACTCTACAAAGACGACGATGTCATTCACAAAAATCACGAACAGAATGGAGCGTATAATATAGTACAATGTCCACCATTAAATTCCCTAATGACGCTCCCTACAATCCCGCAATGGATGAAACTGGCGGCCTAACGCCACTTTGATTAAACACATCCCAAGCCAGTGGTGCGTAAAAGCACTATTCCCGACAACGAAGACTCTCTATAGTAACTACGAAAGGAATTTGTATGAGAATCATTAGGACGTCAGATCACGTTTTGTCACGAAGACCATTTTCACACACGGTACACATTATCATTTATTAGCCATGCAACTCCAATGAAGGTTAATGGTGGCTTTAAGAAGATACGCAGTGTCCCTTGTTATTTTAAATGTTTGTTCGGTACGTAAGGTTTAATGCTAAAATGAGTGAAGTATGTCTAAACTCTCAAGTGGTTTGGTATTAATTACTATAAAAAGTCTCAAAAAATGTGGAACGCTTCACGATTTTGCGTGTCATCCTTGCGCAGGGGCCATGCTAATCTTCTCTGTATCGTTCCAATTTTAGTATATGTACTGCCGAAGCGAGTACAACATCTTATATAATGTTGTTGTATATAACGTTAAAGTATCAAATAACTCTGATAGCGCGTTTCAGAATGTAACACGCCATCTAGTTTTTACTTTAAACAAATGTTATACTAAGTCAAACCAAGCTAGTTATCCTTTACTTCGCTAGACAGCGCGATTAACACTTTAAATAATTGGAATTCACGATATGATAAATAAATTAAGATATCTTATATATTGAAAATTATTTTACATAAGGTACAAGGGCTCTATTGTCATTCAAATATACCATTTATGTACCTATAAAAACTTTAAAAAGTTTTTGCAATTTTTAACAAATATTATACAAGTTTTATTTTATATATTGTGTACTTAATGCGACGTCATTAGATATAATTATCTTAATGCTTGTTTATCATAACGCACATTCAATATTCACCACTTGTAATACCAGTTCAGTCGGTAATTGGCCACAAAGCAGGCCGATCGTGCGCATCACTGCATAAAAATGTTAAAAAATCCAAAATATGTGTACGGGGAGAGCGATCGACAGATTATCGCAACGCTCCATTTCGGAGAATATGTTTTAAAGAAAATTTGGGAACATAAGGATAATGTTGCTATGGTATGTTTTGATTTGTTTGTTGTAGATATCACTTTAGAGTTCAGACTACTGCGGTCTCTAGTTACCACACTCTAATCACTAATGTCCGGTTTTGCCGTTACGTAGGCTTTTTTGTACTTTTTGTGTACGTTGAAATACGTAAAAAGAACCATAGATTAAAAGTTTATTATTACGCGCCCTACCGTCTTCAAGATAAATTAAAAAGTTCGACCCTGCACTTTATAGCAAATATACTGATGTTTATATGTTACTACTATAGTGAATGATATTGAAGTTATTTATTTATAGTAAACATTGTTATTGTTGTCATTGTTTATTCATTCATCATCATTCATTCTTCAATCACCTTCAGATGGATACCATCTTGTAATCTAAGTTTAAATATTGTTAAAAATGGTCTTTATAAACTCTTGATTACATATTTAATGTATTATATAAAATACTATAGTCTTAGGGTCTGTTTCACAATGTACGGATAAGTTCTACATAAGTTCCAAATTAGCTATTTTTACTTATTGGTAGGATAAACACTATTGTTGCGTTTCACGTCTGTCAGATAGCGCTATTCGTCACGTAAAGTCCATCATAAGTTATGAGTCCAATGAAGTGTCAAATAGCACAATTTATCTTCCAAATAATTTATGTGTTGCATAGCTTATAAGCTTTGGTACTTTATCCATACATTGTGAAACAGACCCTTAATAAATATAAATTACGCGTCACGTTGTTAGTCCGCTATGGACTCCTAAAATACTTGACCGATTTTAATCAAATTTGCACACCGTGTGTAGTTTGATCTAACTTAAAAGATAGGATAGCTTACATATATAATTCTACTGTACTTGTGTATGTACACTGAACTCCTCTTAAACGGCTGCACCAATTTAAATGATTTTTTGTATGCGTTTGGGTGGAGCTCGGTTGTAGATTCACAAATCAGTCCGGCAGATGGCGCTGCAGTCGGTATGTCGGTCATAATTTGTTTAATATCCTAATCTTTGAATATCATGCAGGAAAACGTCTGTCGGGTTCGCTAGTTATTATATATATCCCATTTCTCATAATTACATGTATTCTTATTTTACACGATTCAATTATTTATTAACCCAAGCAGTGGCGGATTTATAGATTTGCCGCCCGTAGGCTATTAAATTTTTGCCGCCTCTAAATTTTGATATCTTAGTCCACAATCATATCAATTTTCTATCAATAAAATTCCAACTTTATAATTTGTGCTCCATCATCCTCGTTACATCAACTTTTCCCATGTAGTTATTATTATTGAGAACTATGTATGTCCTTGATTATTTTTACAGCAAAGAATTATCAAAAAATATTATTTTAAGGAAAAAATATATAAAAAATTGCAGCTGAGTACTGTTTTATCTTATTATAATTAATGCCTTTCGATTGGCATTTTCTGAAAAAGTTGGCTTTGCGAAAAAGTTATCAAATGATACTGATGTAAACATTTAATTTAAATAATTCGTGTACGAGATGAGCGCTTAAGGCCTGCTCATTTGGATTTTCCAAACTTTTTCTTACTGAAAATAAAATATTTAACTGATAAAATGTATCAATTTTCTAATGAGCAAATTGTCTCAGTTCATATTTTGTGGAGGGATTTTTTTTATTGTCAAGTCACAGTCGTCCAACTATCAGTTATTTGATTAATATGATCTCTATAAGATATTGAACTAGTTTTTTATTTAATAAAAATTAGGCCATTTTAGTCAGTATTTTTATTAGACCATCGATATTATATCGATTGAATTGGGTAAGCAGATCTCATAATTATTAGGTACACGGAGAAAAAATTATAGCAGTTATCAGTGAAGAATAATAATGTAAAAATTAGTAAATTTCGATTATAATATCGAATCGCGATATTCTAAAAGTTCATAATCATTAATGTATAATTAGTAAAGCGTTTAGGAATTGTTCATGCAGGGATGTTGAAATATTTATTAATTAGCACTGTATATGAGAATATTTAGATTTTTGTTAAATATTTTAATTTCTCTCCAATTTTCGAAAATCGTATTATGTGTGTGTATAATAATTTTTTTTTTAAATTTGTCAAATCCGAAATAAAAAAATTATGAACTAAATTTGCCGCCCCTTAAAATTTGCCGCCCTAGGCTCCAGCCTACTCACTACTCAGCCTGCTGGTAAATCCGCCACTGATTACCCAAGCATAAAAAATGCTATTGAATGCAACTTCTGTAGAGTGACAGTTTTGTCTATACACATACTTAGGCTGCTTAATATAAGTTTAACTTAAAGTATCCAACAAATAAAACGTAAACTAACCTAGCAACCGTTTGTAGGTTACTAAATACCCGTCGAATTTATAACGTCCTCCCTCTTTCGAGCTTTTTAGTCACTTAAAAGATACGCTTGTTTGAGCATTAAAGACTACTACACTTATAATATTCCTTGAAAATAGATACCATAGTTAAGATGTTATATTTTTTATCAATTTAATGTCATACTAATAAGAGGATTATAGATATTAAGTGCACGATAAGCGCGAAGGGCCAAGATACAGTTAACTGCAGTAAACACTCTACAAAGATATAAGTTGTGGTTGTGGTGTACTCTAACATAAAGGGAGACTTGACCACTGACTGGATCTGGGCTGGACTGGAGTAATTAGATCACCCGGATTGTTAAGACGTATAGTTTTTTGTCGGGAAGGAGTAATAATCTATGCTTTTACGCACCAACGGGTAGGGATGATGTTTAGCCTTGTCAGAGTGGCGTGTGGACACCAAATTCTTCCATTGGGCTATTGTAATGACTAATGAGCTCCAGGTCGTTGTGGAGATCGACGTTTCTCACATAGAAGGGTGCGCCGCTCTATAGCGTAATTTGTTATATAATTTTGAAATTGTTTATAGTTTTTGTGAACATATTTTCATTGCAAAACGGATTACACCACATAATTAAAAACGTTAATTATCTTGTTAGTTCGTAATTGATGCCAGTTAATATGACAAGAAAGGCAAGTGGAACGATAACCTCCATTATCACTTATCAATTATGGAACAAGTTAATATTTATTCATTTCGTAATCCTACAGCTAACATATATACCAAAAAACAATTATACTAAAGATATGATAAGATAGAATACATAATGTGTATACAAAAGGTTCAAACATTTACAAAAGGTATATCAATAACAATTACAGTGGAATCTCTGTAACTCGAACCTCAGAAAGTCGAAAAAAATCGCCATTCCCTTGCGCTGAACCCTTAAGTATCTCGAATTATTTAGACTTTGTAACTCGAACAAAATGTCATTTCTCTACGAAGTATTTATAATACATAATATTTATACTCTATAACTCGAATTTCAAAACGGAGACTCCGTAATTCGTAGTTAGTAAAATATAATGACGTCTTACTTGGAATTCCCTGAAATAATGGCAATAAAATCTGAAGTGAATTTTCGGGCTTGGGGCTCCTAATCTATTGTGTTTGATTTGATTGCAATTAATGAATACATTCAAACATTTTTAGAGTACAGTTTAATTAATAAATATTTAATTCTTTTTAATATGTAAAAAATATAAACAAAAAAACTTAAGTTGAATTGTTATTCAAAGTCGAATATTCAACAGTTAAATCATATGTATCTCGAAGGTCTCGTTAAGTCGAATTTTTTCGCATTTCTCTTGACATTCGAGTTATCGAGATTCTGTATTAAATACATTTAACTAAATAATACCTATTTTGGCTATGTGTGCTGGAGTACGTGAGGGTGTGAATGTGGGGTGTGCTAATGATACAGGTGATTTAGCGCTATGGATATTCTTAATAGCAAAGCTATTCTTAAGTATGCTTCCGCGATAGCTTAAACAATTCCTTATGCATGTGATACAGAACATCATAAGTAATTAATTAGCCTCTTTTGAAAGAAAATTGTCGAGACGGATAAATACCTATTATGTGTACATACTCGTATCTATATTATGTAATTAAGAAACTACCCGATCGGGGAAATTATGAATTAAATTCTTGCGTTTTTTTTTATCAAACTCTCATTAATTTGGATATGGCTGAAAAAAATATATTTTTCTTATTTTATTTCGATCACAATTTGAATTTCATCTTATTATTTGCCAGTAGCAATTAACCCTTTTTTCTAAAATAAAAAACGGGCAGGAGGCTAACCTGATGCTAAGTGATACCGCCGCCCATAGACTCTCATTGCCAGAGGGCTCGCGAGTGCGTTGCCGGCCTATTAAGAATTGGTACGCTATTTTCTTGAAGGACCCTAAATCGAATTGGTTCAGAAATACTTCAGTGAATGATCAGAGTTTTCATACCAATATAACACTATTATAATCTGAACTCGTGTTTATATTCCAGATAAATGCTTTAACAGATGAACCACTCATCTTCAGTCAAATTGCGCAGGAGGCTTTAAACATCGCTGTCTCACTCATGCGTATGGGCGTTAAAAAGGGAGACGTGATTGCAATATGCTCAGAGAACAGAGGGGAATTTTGGAGTACAGCGATTGGTATTTTTTGTACTGGAGCTGTTGTTACTACGATAAATACTATGTATACTAAAGGTAGATTTTCATTTTCATACATTGCTTTTTATATTAAAAGACTTGGGGTTTTGTGAGCAACCTAAGTGTTCTTGAAGAACTGGTCGATCTTAAAAACCGCGTACTTTAAGTTCGTACGTCTATCACCCACTTACTACGCATGCGAGTGCCACGCATTCACTCTCGCTCTGTCTCCTTCTATTCCCCCTCCCAAGAGCTTTAAACGTTTAACGCAACCTTGCTGGAAGTCGCATTAGAAGTTTCACTTCAATACAAGAAAAATCCAAACTTAGACATTTTTTAAAAGAACTTTGAACCTAACTTTATCAGCGTTTTTAATTATCGTCATTTATTGTTTACTACTTTAATCTGGGCAAATTGTTCCAATGATAACGATTGTTTTAATTGATAAGGCAACTTGACCTGTCTTTGGTTTGAAGCAAGGACACGTTCGTGTGCGTAAAATATTATCACTACATAGTATAAAACAAAGTCGCTTTCTCTGTCCCTATATTCATATGTATGCTTAAACCTTTCAAACTACGCAACGGATTTTGATGCAGGTTCTTTTTAATAGATAGAGTGATTAAAGAGGAATGTTTATATGTATAATAACATCCATTAAATAGTGCAGTAATACTGTTATTTTTGAGGTTTCTAATGTGATGACGGAAATAATTAATTTTTTTCCGCTTACATTGCACACGCCGGCTGAACCCTACGAGATTTATTAAAATAATGTACTAAGTATTATTACTATTGTATTATATATACTATTGTACACATTGAAAAGGTCTACGGAAAACTCCGCGATGGTATATGTCTATCTCTTATGGCTATCACACAATAATATTTTTTTGCCATTTACTTTTTACGACGAATAAAGGCTTAAATTTTCGAAGCGATTTTAACCTATACAGCATTAATCCTTACCAAATTAAATACCTTAAATATTTTGTTGATTTAATATAGATCTATATGGCCCTTTACACATCGTATGATTTAAATTAATATTTTCGGAGGCCGCGGTTCTCCCTATAGCACTTTGAATTTAGTATCAGTATTGCACCCGTGCGAAGCCGGAATAAATTGAAGATTTTTTTTACATAAAATATACATTTCGCGTGTATAAAAAAGCGGACGCGCATGTGTTCATATTATGTATTAATATAATCCATGTCCTTTTCAGATGAAATCAAACATGTGTTGGGAATCTCAAAACCTAAATATGTCTTTTGTTCGCCATTCACATACAAGAGGAACGGCAAAAGTTTCAAAATGCTGGAAAAAATATTTCTCTTCGGCAACGAGAGTGAAAGAAATACAATCCCTTACGACCATTTAGCAAAGCCTAGCAATATGTTGGCTGAGAATGTTCAGTTCGAGGATTTTGTTTGCGCTGATGTAACTGGACAGACAGACACAGCCTTAATTCTATATTCTTCTGGTACCACAGGACTACCTAAAGGTGTTATGTTGACACATCTCAATGTGATAACAGCTTGTACGTAAGTATTTTTTAAGCCATTGCATAGATTTTATCGCGGGCTTTGAGCGCGGCGCACGAATCAAGAAAATCCGTAACGAAAACCGGTACGCGTTAGAGTGAGACAGACTATATAGGCGTTTTAGTCTGAGTCTGGTAGAGTGGTAGATTGGAATAATATCAAAGAAAAAACTTGAATTAATATCAAAGAAAAACAAATACTGCATAAATAAAAAATAAATAATTATAACTGCATAAGTTGATAAAAAATGCTATGCAATAGCTTTACTTGTTTTTTTTAAGTTTTGACAAAGAGCACAACATCAACAAAGAGTATACTGTATAACATCATTACATCAAGACCATCAACCGTGGCACAAATCAATGATTTCCGAATCCACCGTATTCTCCAGATTTAGCCTCCAGCAACATTTCCCTGTTCTCAAAGCTCAAGAGAATGATCGCTGGGCAGAAATTTTGTGCTTAAAGTCGTAGGTTCGAGCCACGGCTGTGCACCAATAGATTTTCTTTCTATGTGCGCATTTAACATTCGCTCGAAAGGTGAAGGAAATCATCAGAAAACCGTCTTGCCTTAGACCAAAAATGTCGACGCCGTGTGTCAGGCACAGGATACTGATCACCTACTTGCCTATTAGATTGACAAATGATCATGAAACAGATATAGAAATATGAGGCCCATACCTAAAAAATATTTTTATTTTTTTATAATATTTAAGTGTTATTTATGATAGGACCCACTGTAAGCAACTCGACAAATCGTTTCTTTGTATTTATAATAATTATTTTTAACATTTCAAAGGCTGAAGGATTTCCAATTATTTAAAAGTAGTACTGTTGTTATACTAAAAAATATTTCCCAGACCGTTCGAGGTTAGTGTGCCGACCGTTAGTTTAACCATAACACCATGGTATCACAGTATGGGTTTGATTACTGGTATGAGGACTTTAATACTGGGATCAAAGGTCGTTTTCCTTCCAAAGTTTGACGTACAAACATATTTTAAAACTATAGAAAAGTATCAGGTATGTTATAAGCGTATTTAATTTGATTGATTTCGCGAGATTTGAGAAAATATTTTTTAGTTGAAAAATTAATTTAATTTGTATCTTGCTTAGACGCTTATGCAGTTGCTATGAATATGTCACAGCCAACTAGCTTAATTAGCCGGTCAATTAACAGCCTAGCCTTTTAACTAAATGGCGCCGTTAACTAGCGGCCAGAAAGATATTCAGCCGTAGCGTTTGTTACAACATTTAATAAACTGGCTGGCTAATGCTTAGGCCATTCGTATGATAGAGTCATTATTTGGCAGAAATAAAAAAGATGAAACATATGACATAAAAATGTTTCTTTTAAAATTTAATTGCTCTATTTGAGTCAAATTCTGATTATTATTGGGACTACACTCTTCCATTTTCTTCCGTTTTTGTTTTTCATTAAAATTTTTGAACACCATCAAAGTTGTGGTTTGCCGACGCCATATTGACAGTTTGAAGAGTTTCGTTTCGAGTTTGAGAGTGGCAGAAAGTGGAATTTAATTTAAATTAACAGTCAACAGGCTAGGCAAGTAATGTACGTTATCGATCCAAGTCATTTGCCTAGCTTTTTGATCAAGTAGCTGAATATCTTTCAGGCCGCTAGTTAAACGGCGCTGTTTAGTTAAAAGGCTAGGCTGTTTATTGAACGGCTTATTAAGCTAGTTGGCTGCGACAGGTATATAAATTATACATGTTACAGAGCCAGAAGTCGTATGCGTTCCACGAATAATATAGAAATTGGCCATCGTAGTGGAAAAGTATCAATTCATTTTTATATAGACAAATAAAAACCATTGTTTTAAGCAACACATCGTTTCATCATTAACTAAACAAATTGTGTGGAAAGTCGATATTTTTACAACTTAAATTATCGTATTAATTCTTGACAAACGTCGGGAAATTTTCTATTAATAATACTTCTCTCAAAAATCACGATATCATAAGTTAAAATTCCTATAATTTTCAAATGTTTTAGGTAAAAATTACTTGAATTATGAGCTCATTGTATTCACAGGTGAAATCCTTGTCCGTCGTTCCCCCAGTACTGGTAGCTTTGAGTAAAGTAAAGGAGAAATACAACACAAGCTCTGTGATCTCTTTGTCTTGCGGTGCTGCACCGTTGTACGAAGAGACTGCTAACATGGCTATGAATATGTAAGTTGTATTTAAAGTGGTTTTACATAGGAATATAAATTATAATTTGGTACAAGTCTGATGCAAGTGTGGAGACCAGCCCTGCGATTCTGTAACTCACTTCACGAACTCACACAGCGGTTATCGCATCGGCGGTCGCTCTCAAAGCAGCCGTGAAGCAGTAATTTTATGATTTGGCATTCTGAAAAGGTGGGAGCTTGTAGTTAATTGTTTATCAGAACAATCAGCTCGGCTGGGCGAGCGAGTAGTGTTTCATTCGCCTCAAACTGACCACACCACACGCCGAACGTCACCGTTTCCGTAGCTGCACACATTTATTGATAAAAATTTATTAAACATAGCAAGTAAAAGAACAAACAAATATATATATTGACATCGCTAATCGCGGGTTAAGTGGGCTTCATGTGGGTAAAGTGTGAGCACAAAAGACGCGAATAATTATCGTACAGTATTTAATTTAGATTGATTCCTTTTAACACTACAAATAACACTTTTAGTTTAAATTATGACGAGCAGCGGGTCCAAAGCAAACATATAACTTTTAATCACAATCTACTAGACCCTAGGTCCAGCCTCTTATAACCACAATGCTGGAATACTCAAACAGAACTGCGTTCACGCATCGGCCAAGGTGAAGATGGCGTTTGACCTATATTATATAAAACTGAAACACTATAAAATTGCTATGTGGCAGAATACCTGAAATAATCTCCGCCTGGCACAAACTATGATAAAAAAAGGATTGTGTGGTTTTATGAAACCACGGTAAAAGTGAAACTTTTTTTCACATTATAGACATTTAACTAAATTATTTTAAAATAATATTCCATTAAGGGTAAAAAAATCCCTTTATCAATCTTAATTTTATACTTGGAAAATTGGAATGATAATGGGAAATAATAAAAGTAGACTAAGACTCCAACTAATATTTTTATTGAACTCTGTATCTTAGAGAGTATGACATACTTATTACTTAACAATTATTTAGATTATATACACATATTAAATAATAGTCTATACACTACACGGCCAGCTGCTGCGAACTATAGGCGCCGCCATGTTGGCCTTGGCTATGACAAGCGACTTTCACTTTATCCCCACTCCGCGGCCGACCGTCACGCGACATGCAACACACAGTCGACAAAGAGACGATGTAATAAAAGTTTCACTTGTTTCACTTTAAAAAGGAACGCATCTTAAAATCAATAGTGTTTATATGATCTTTTAAATTCACACAATAGTGCAGCGCAATAATTCAACTACACATCTATATTTTCCAATTACTTTCAGTTTTCCTAATATTCAAGGAGTGTTCCAAGGTTATGGTATGACTGAATCTACTCTGCTTTTAACGATGAATCTTAATACAGAGAAAATTGGTAGCGTGGGAACAGTTTATCATAACACAATTTTAAAGGTAATTGAGGCATTCATTCAGATTCTAAATTAATATTGATAAGACCAGGCGCAGACATTTTTAAAATTAATTAAATATGTTAAATATTTTAGATCGTAGATCCGGACACGAAAAAAGTACTAGGACCTAATGAAAGGGGAGAGATTTATGCAAAGGGTTTATCTATTATGAAGGGATATATCGGAAAAGGAAGAGAGGACTTTGATGATGAAGGATTCTTCAAAACTGGTGATGTGGGGTATTATGATGACGAGAAGTACTTCTATATTGTTGACCGGTTGAAGGAGTTGATTAAATATAAAGGGTATCAGGTAAGGATTGAATTATTTATAACATTTATAAGTTTTATATTATTTAACATACAATTTTATTTTGCGATAATTTGAAATAATTAAGTTTATCTGCTAGTTTTAATGGTCGAGTGAATAAGCTATCACGCTCTTACAACTTAATTACTAACATTGATGAGAATATTGATATATTTTACAACAATCTTCCAACTTACCGTAATTCTGTGTATCCGTAATCTTTATGAGGTATAAGTTTCTATTTAGTTTCAGTTATTTGTTATTTTTTATTTTGTGGTTGATTATTCAGTTTTTTTTATAATTGATGTGTGAACAATTTGTGATGTCATATTTTCTTGTATGTTTTAAGCTAACATGTTGTTTTAGGACTTATAAATAAATATGATTGGGTCCCTCGATTATACTTCAGTATTATTTTACATTTATATATTATATAAATGCTCTTTCAAATATAGGTTCCACCAGCAGAAATAGAGGCTATATTACTACAGCACAGTGGTATCCGAGAAGCAGGCGTCGTGGGTCTACCCAATGTCTCAGCTGGAGAGTTACCTTTAGCTTTCGTGGTACTACAACCTGGCGTGCAGCTGACGGAGAAGGAGATCCAGGACTTTGTGGCTGAGAGAGTGAGTTTCGTCCTACAACTGTTTATAGTAGACATATCTGTTTAATTATATCTTTTACAAATATCTTTGCTTTACTATAAACAAAATTAAAATTCAAAATATAGTTCATAATTAAACAATTGACAATCAGAATAAAATGGATTGAGAGATATGAAAATTCTTCTTTTCAGCTGTCAAATCCTAAACATCTTCGAGGTGGAGTTAGGTTTATTCCAGAATTACCGAAGAATCAAACAGGAAAGATACTACGAAAGGAGCTTCGTAAAATGCTCAAAAGTACGAAAAGCAAGATTTAATTAATGTTTAAAGATATTTTTAAAGAAATATTTTGAGTATTCGTTAATTATTATTATTTGAATATGTGATATTAATATTGGTTAACTGTTATTTGATTTATAAAAAGTTAATAAATGAAATAAAACATGGTGATTGTTTATTTTATTTACCTCGGAAAATATAAAAACAACAACTATATTTGCTCAAATTTTTTATCAGGCGTTAAAAAATATTTCCCAAAAAAGCGCCATAAGCCTGAGTCGTGTTATGTAAGCTTACTTTGTCGTGTTAACATCATTTTTCGTCACTTAACAACCAACATCCGGTGAGAGAACTTTCGCTTTCAACATTTAAAGGCATAGAAATTTAGTATTAATAAAGTATTTAATTTGTTCGGCAGTTTTAATTCGGGGTAAAAGTGTCAATGGACATTAACAGAATAAGCTTACAAAATGGAAGTAGTTTTTAAAATACTTTTAATTATCAAAATATGGACAGTGACAGCCGAAATTGATTTAAACAATGTGAACATTTCAAAAGATATATTAAGTGAAAACAATAGTGCGCTATTAAGACTTATAAACGAGAGACGGTTCGATGAGAATTTAATCAAAAATGTCGAAAAAAACACTGGTATAGTTAATAATTATGAAGAAATAACGGTGTTAGAGGACGGTGAATTGAAAAGCTTAAAGTACAAGACCGCTAGACCGATGATACCAGTGAAATTAATAGTGCGTAATGAAAGTGATGTGACAGAAAGTGAAATGACAAAAAATCACGACAAACTGGACAAAACTAAATCAAAGTTTTTTGAGGAGCTTGGTTGTAAGTACTTACATTTAATAGGCACAATTTATATTTGTCTCGAAAGAGATTCTTAAACAGTTATTATGAATCAGTAAAAGCGATTGAGAACGAAAGTCCTCACGAACGTAATAATAACACCACTTTTATCTGTATCACTTAAATCTAAAAAAAAGCTAGGTAGCTCTGCTGTGCCGCTGTAATCTTCGCCATGCGATGATGATGGAGCAACAGCTGCTGCTTTACTTTATGTGAGTAGAGTTCTGTCCCCGGGGACATTTTGTTTGTTTGTAATAAGATTTCTTATTGCGTATCCAGGGAAATTATTGTAACGTTTATGTTTTGTGTTATTTTGTAGGAGACGCAGGAGCGTTGAAGTCTTTTACACAGCCGTAGTCTTTTAGGCAAATGATATACAAACAATAATTTACATATACTAAAACAGTTCCATAGTATAAATCAGTTTTTAAAGATTCTTTAGCTTAAATTCATTTTCAATCGCCTTAAAATAACCTTCAGTTATAAAAGCAATACACTACAAGATTACCATCTCTATTTTAATCAACCGTTACGCCCGACAATGACCCCCTTCCTTATACGCTTAAACGCCTCTTAAAGAGAGATATTAGCTACAGTGATTTTTGTAATCACTCGATTTAGCATCAAAGTTGCGAAGAGGCAATTTATCTTTTATAAATAAGATCTGTTTTATGTTAAATTAAATAGAATTCCTGGCAGCTTGTGCTCCGGGGTCGAGGCGCTACCGGGCGACTTCCCTCTTCCACATAGGATGAATCCTTCCTAAGGTACAAAAATACGTGGACGTCGTACCTACCAGTTAGAACATAACTATTAACATATAGCAAATTAAAGTTACTACTAGTAACTAGACTTATTGAAGGGTTCGTAGACTGTGACTCTCTCTCTGCAGTCAGAAGCTCATGTCTGAGCGTCGTGGTCTGCCAGGAAACATCTGGAGCGGACAATCTGCTTCCACCGGTTCCTGTCCAGCGCCTCTCTTATAACAGTGTATAGTTTTGAGCACTGAGTCTTTCATTTGATCGATCCATCTAGTTTTTGAACGGCCACGCGATCTTTGGCCTACTGTGTTACCAACCACAGTATGGCCGAAATAAGATATAATTCGCTGTCGGCATATGGTAGACAGGCGAGTTGGGTAGATGAATTGGTGCGCTTCGCAGTCCACGGTATTTATAGCATTTGCCTCCATCACCACATATCAAAGGCATGAATCCTTTTCCTTTCTCGAGGCAAGATAGCCTGTATGAGTCTGATTTTCGTTTTGATACCAATTCCTCTGTTCTTCCAGATGTTGCCTAAACATGTCATGGCATCTTTAGAATGTGACGGAGTATGGATAAAATTTTGATAAGTTATGCAATATTTTAATAGGTAAAGGTTGAACAATAAACAAAATCGATTAGTCATACTTACTTTATAATTGGCCAGGAAGTGTTACACAACGTGAAAGTGTGTTAGTCATCTTTGGCGATGCGAGCGTATACATGAATGCTTCGAGCTATTTTTCTAATATAGAAATATTTACCAAGAAAAACAAACGTTTTTTTTCCTTTCCTTGAAGGCACTTGTAAGTCCTCAAACGTTGAAGGTCTATTAGCACTTTATTTAATGTCCATAAACAAAAATTTGTTGATGTATGAAAATAGATTACTCATATTAATCTTCGTTTATGATATTTCTTACAAATAAAGTAATACATTAAAATAATAAAATGCTTAAACATAAGAGTCTCTCCTCCAACTTTGATTTTGATTCTTTTGACTCTTGGGCCGTGGGGTTCAAGTGCACAGGCGCTAATTAAAGATTTAAGTTGGCGTCTGGTAGATAGTACTGCTGACCCTAGAGCTGGTGCTTTCCTCGCTCGACGAATAAGTATCGCAATACAGTAAGGAAATGCTGCCAGCGTTAAAGGTACACTGCCACAGGATCCAAATTTTAAAATTTGTTATAATTTCTAATTTTTAAATTTATTACTTTTATTACTATGTAGATTAAGAATATTGGAAATACATTAACTATGTTACTATAAAAAAACAATGATGCTTTTATACAATAAACAACTCCTATTTTTGACGTCAAACAATAATAATAGATAATATAACACGCCATAGACAAGATGACGTTTACATTTTCGAAAAAGGAATTCTTTTTAATTAGTAATTGTTTGACTTATGGCTGGATACACGTCAATTGTCCTAGATACGTAGCCTAGATCGATACCCAAAACCTAGTTTAGTGACGTTTGACGTTCTAAATATAAAAATTAAAAGTAAAACCGGAGGTGGCTTTCAAACAGCTCTCGCCGACACCTCTCTCTAAGCGCCAGCGTGGGTTGCCAACCTTTTTTATTTCTTGCCTTTTATTTATTTATTAACACTTTGCAGATGTACAGTACAATTAAAATAATTGAAAAAAATCTCAACCATTCAATACATAAATAAATGATATTATTTATGTATTGAATGAAAACGTGCAATGAATTGAAAACGTGGAAATAATTTCATAATTTTGAATCCATATAAAGAATTGTACATTTATATTATATGCTATGATATTTTGGATAATCTATAAGAAAGATCTTTATATAAATCAGAATCATGTTGACTTTCACTTCCATCTCTGAGGTCGTACCCCGGTGCACAAATAAAATTTTCTGCCTATGCGCGCATTTAACACCAGTTCGCACGGTAAAGAAAACATCGTGAGAAACCCGGAATACCTATGACCCAAATTTCGACGTAGTGTGTCAGGCACTAGTCAAGGCTGATCACATACTTACATCCCTTGGGGTAGCGTAGAAACTTGGGGTCTTTCTGCATCTTCTACTGCATTTATGGAGAGTGTGCAGCTGAGTTTCATCGAACATCGAAGCAGAATACAAAATTCCACCCTTATCACCTCGACGTGATACTCAACAACTGAGCGTTTTTTAAAGCAGTTTTTGCCATGCATCACCACTATGTGGAACTAGTCGCACACTGAAGTGCGAAGAAAAGAGCGTATCTATCCTAAATGGCCGGCAACGCACTTGCAAGCCCTCTGGCATTGAGAGTGTCCATGGGTTCTCAATATCACGTAACATCAGGTGAGGCTACCGCCCGTTTGCTAAAAAAACTTGCCTAATAAAAACATTACCGTTAATGTTTTTTTAATAATATATGTATATCTAAATTTACTCTTGTCAATATTAGTTAATATAATATATTTAAATAAGAAAAATGTTGAGTACCTCTTACCAACAAGTGACCGTCCAACGGGTAAGATGCGACAGTACCGTGGTAATGCTATTTTCAATAGCACGCGTAAATAATTAAAATACACATTAAAAATAAATAAAAAAGTGCTATAGTGGTAAGTGGGAAAAAACGTCGAAAATGTTTTATGAATCTAAAAGTTTTTTCACACCAAAAATAACTTCCTTAAAAATATATAATTAGGTGCCTTTAAATTATTTGATAATTAAAATATTTATTTGAATTGTCTTCTAAAAATATTTTTTGTATGTTTGTAATATTTGTGATGTTTATTTTTGTTTCTAAAATTGTAAATAAAATAGTCGACACGAAACACATTCAAAAATAAACTATTAATAATTTAAACTAACTATTCATATTAAGATTTTTTTTGAAAATATTTATATATAATATTCATATATATAATCGCAGCGCAACTTGTGACTTGGTATATATAACGTCTATACACAAATTTACAATATCTCTTCAGTCTTCGTTACCTAAACCCTGATTCTCCTTTACAGCTCTGAAATACACAGCCTTTTATGCATACATCGTATTTCTTTATATAAGTGCTTTAGTGAAGAATAAAATTAAATATTGTTATAGTTACAGTATAACACTTTAAAATGGTTACAACAAATAACTTTGAAAGTTATAAGTTAAATTGTTTTTTCATCATATTTACTCAAAGAGAACTAGATTATGTCAAGAAACGGGGCTACGTTTTTATCCGTAGGCATATTCCGTAATCACAGAGATCGATCATAAACAGTAGAATCATAATAAACTGTCAAAAATTAATGTGCGCGGACCAAAACAACAATGAAGTGAAACGAAACGCTTTTTTTGTAGTGTTCAAATATCGAATTAAAAATCACACGTCGAATAAAATAAAATAGTCAATATTAATCATTTTTAATTATTTTACCCTTTGAAACATGTTTAAAAAATTAAAAAAAAAAATGGTGTCGAAAAGTTACCTGAAATCATACAATTTGTAATATTGCTTTAATATTTCGTTCTACGTAACAATGCAATGATTAGAATATAGCAATTGTCTCTACATCCGCAAAAGAATTGTTCGTCTTAAGTTACGACAGTTTATATGTAAAACTGTTGCGTTCTGTTTCACACGAATCTTTTGAGTGACCTCAAATCGTGACTTAAAAATCACATATTTTTATCGTTTTTAATAGCGCATGAGTCGCTCTATTGCTTATGTAGATTATTCGCATGTAAAGTTTGGATTTGTACACGATACGGAATTGTATTTATTTGTATATTTTACAGCTAACATACGTATTATAAAACACTTAGACAATGAACAAAATAGACAAAAATATTTAAAAAAAAGTGCGTGCGTACAAAGTACACATGTCAGAAATGGCAAAGTAATTTTTAACTCTTGTTCATACATATATACAAATCTAAAAAAATGATTTCTTCGACAAAAGCGCTGCACATCTTCGTGACGTTCCGTAAAAATTTTATCCTCATACCTAAAGAAGTTTCACTTCAATAAAAGAAAATTGAAATTTAACATTAAACGAACGTCAACTAATTCTTAATACTTCAAATAAAAAACTAGATTGTTACTGCTCAACAAATTCAAAGTCTTCCCGCCCTTTCCTTACATCGTCTTTGGTGAGGTGGGAAAGATATAAATTCTATTATTAATCGGAGTCTGAGTTAGTTTTTATGGCTTTAGGTCAAGTTAATCCAGTCTTCTAACAATAACGTTACATAATTACGGCCTAAAAAGAAAGCGCACACGTAATTGATGTATAGCGCGGACCATCTTCGCGATTCGCTTTCATTTTGCGAGACGTAATATCTACGCCATTATGCCTATGTAGTCCCGTTATCTCACTGAGATGCATTGCTTATAAATAAATAAAGCCTCAGATTTCTGTATCTGTTTCACGATCATTTGTCAATCTAATAGACAAGACGGTGATCAGCCTGACACACGCTGTCGACTTTTTGGCCCGGATTTCTCGTCGAGCGAATGTTAAATGCGCACATGGAAAATCCATTGGTGCACAGTTAGGGATCGAACCTACAACCTCAGGGCTTAGAGTAGCACGCTGAAGCGCTTTGCAGTGTTATTCTAATTTTTTTTAAATAATAAAACGAACTTTCATTATTATTCAGAGACTCATGCAATTTTATTTTATTAAAAGCAATCCTGATGACACTTGCATACATTATTCCAGTAGTTGAATAAAATAAATTAGTGGCCCTTTTAGGTCTAGGCCTCAGATATCTGTTTCATGATCACTTCTTTATCTAATAGGCAAGTAGATGATCAGCCTCCTGTGCATGACACACGCCTACTTTGTGGGTCTATGGCAAGCCGGTTACACGATGTTTTCCTTTACCGTTCGAGTGAATGTTGCGCACATAGACAGAAAGTCCATTGGTGCACAGCCGGGGATTGAATCTACGATTTTAGGGTTGAGAATAGCACGTTATAGCCACTAGGCCAACACTATGTCGCATCAACTAATAGGTTTTTTAAATTATGCCAAGAGAAAACCCTATCAGTTGTGTATTTGTTATCTTTGTTTCTTTGACATTAACTCGTTTAGTTACAGCAATTAATCCAATATCAACATGCGTTTAAAACGCAATGCACGACAGTAATAGATTATAGAATATATTATATTGTCTATGGTTTAAAGATAAAGCAAACAGCTTGTAATTATTTCATGTGTACATTTGTTAAATATGTTTTAATTAGAGAGTATTGGTATCTGTATAAATAATTTATAGGTTGTATTTATATGATAGCAACTAATTTGTAAAAAAAAAATGATATATTATAACATACTAGTGGCCCGTCCCGGCTTCGCACAGATGGACATTTACTTTTTAAAGATTTTTGTAGATATTGATATGTTCTTTAATATTGTGGAACATTTTTTTGTTCTATCATCAATAGTTTTCGCAGCGCAGGCGATGAAAGATATTTTATATGCATTTTTTACACATTAAGTAACATAATTGTAGTTTTAGTAGGGATTATTTTTATTTTCTTGCGATTAAACCCTATATTAATCAGTGATAATGTTCGTTCTTTTAAATGATATGTGACGTTTGTCAGCGACTTAAAAACTTATTTTGTGACTTTATATATTTGGGATTAGGACGTTGCAAATAGTATTTTTAAATGACTCCTTTCACTGACCTCTTAATGAAAAATATAATATATCCACTATATTAAAAAATTTGAATACCACATTGTTTTATAGTTTTTTAATTATTTTCTCTATTGTAACCTAATTTCAGCCTTTTTACATAAGATAATAATATGCCGTAATACTACGTGTTAATAAAATAAATTGCGTTTAAGTAAACTGATTTTCAACTGTTAAAAAAGTTTACAAATGGGGTTTAATATGGAAAGGCGTGTGTGATTCGCAAAAACTTATTCGTTATTCCACCACAATGAACACAAAACATCATCCACTTGTGACGTTTTATTGTAAGCTATACCTATTTAAAACATGTCCAGCCTTAGACAACTTTCAAGGCAATTTAAAGATTTCCACACCCTTAAGATCAATTTACATATCATTTAAATGAAATAATCGTTAACCTACTGTACACTCAAACATAAACTTTATTACATAGTAATAAGGCCAGTTCCAGGATAAACCCAAGACGTGTTTAGGTTCTTTTGACTTTCGTACGCTTTCGAAAGTCAAGGGAAAGTTCTATCCAAAGAGGTTAAACCTTATCTAATTGTTTTATTTACGTGATTTAAGGTTGATACAATTTATTATGTAATAATGGTTGTTATTAAAACAGAAATTTACCAAGTTACTTTCACAAGCACTTTATAGTATGTTTACGACCATTTTAAGTTAAAGTCAAAATTTCATTTTGAGAATTGTCAAGTTCACTTCACACGCAAAAAATCTTTGACGGATCTCAAAACTATATTTTGATTAACCTAAAGAAGTAAGTATTTATTATGTACTAATAAGTGATAGAATGTAACTTAAAAAAAAGGATAACCAAGTGTAAAAAAACATTTAAAAGCGACATAAAAAATACTATACAACATATTTTCATGAATACTAACCAATTTATTTTGGCACGATAGTTGGATAGCAGGTAATATAATTTAATTGACAAACATAAGTATGGTTTTGACTACATTCGCAACAATTATATTTTGGGTCTAAGCTCTAAATATGGTCTCATGCCTGTAAAATGTCACACGAGTGTCCTGTGTCAGTTGCAGCTTGTACCTATGCTTTAGTTCTACTAATTTAAATGCTCTATGGTATCATTTTATTCAAAAAAGAACCTGAAGAATTGTATGAAATACATTTCAAATACTATAAGAAGTATGATCATATTTTAATTGAAGTTTATAAAAGTTTAACATAACATAATATGAAAAACTCCTTAAAAGAAAAACGTAATAGATTCATAAAACAATTCCGCGTTGCCATAACAAAAGGTAAAAACACAAACATAAATAATTGAAATGTGAAATTGTGTCATAATTAATCCAATCCGCAGATAATGAAAAACATTGCGTAATACATTAGCACAGAATAAATAAAACATTAACACGTAACAGAGAAAATGAAACGAAAGTGAATCACGTTACTTCCGAATTGGGCGCGAACGCTTCAAGACGTCAGTGTTGCTATGCATAAAATTGTGTCAAAGTGAAATGTGTGTGCGGAGCGCGCGAAATTTCAAAATTCGAAGAAGAATGTTGTGTTTTATTTTTTTTATGGTGGCTGTGGTGAGTTGCTCGGACACAGATAATGACGTTTTTTCCATGGACGACAGTTTAGAAATGTCAGATAGGCGGCGGCCCGCGAATGGTCAGGAAAAGGACATTTTATTATTAGACGCGTTGGGGAGACGAAAGGGATCATATAATAATGGATACAGCTCGTCACAAGAAGAGGAATCGATAATGGACTTGTTGGGAAAGAGTAAGTATATATAATAATATGATATGAGGCACAGAACACTCTCACTGTATTTTACTCTTAAATTTGGAGCATATAGGGTATTTTGTGTAGGTGAGTAGGTAATATACGTTAAATGATAAATTTTAATTTCAATATTTAATTTTTTTGAAGCTTAATTACATTAAGCATTAATTACTTAAAAAAATCATCCGGATTTTGACTGATAGAGACGTTGCTTACCCATAATATTTATATATTGTCAGGTGAACGACCCCAATGTCAATATATCATTTTCACTGATTTTATTCACCGTTCATTATCTGTAGACACGCGATCTTAAATCAATTATGTTCTCAGTAAACATAACATTGATAAATAATTACTATCAAGCATATCCATTATAGAAAATCCATTATACATATAGGAGTGCGTACGTTCTATGAAATTTTGTTTGTCACACCTTTACGGCTTAAGTTTTAATTTATATATGAAAAATACATAAAAGTACATAGGTTAAATAGCTCATTTTTACTAATCGCACTAGATTCGTACACTCAACACAAACAATACTTAACATTTCAATACCATTTTGTCGGATAATAATAAGCGCAGAACTTTAAAATTCCCACACAGGCGAAAAGAAAAATTTCCGTAAAGACAAGCTTTGTTCCGTTAATATTTACTGTTTAAAAAAGTATTGACGTTGTTCCTCCAATGAACTGCATTCTCTTTATCTCTGACGAAAAATGCACAGCTCCTGTGATTTTCAGTGTTTTTCAGCTAGAATGGAACATTAAGATTCAATACAATCCTACATTGATACTAAACTGATACTTAAACTTTAATGTTGGAAGGTGAGTCGAGTATCTGAACAAACAGAAAACCTCCGCAAGAATCTTTTTCTTGCCACCAGGTTGTGGACTCAAAGAGAAGATTCTGACGTCCGCCATTCGGTGCACATGTCCCAACCTTTTAAGCCTGTTCCGTTGAATCGGACAAGGTTGGGAAAAGGTTTGGTAATTTTAAAGAACGGTTTTTTATAAGAAAGGTTTAGTTATTTATAAAATAGTGTAAATTCTTAAACTCCTAGGTTTCATTTTCGGGTTAGTAAAATATGATATTTTATTCACGTATCATCTAAAATAACTAGTCTAGAAGAGCTAAATAGTCAGCAAATATTTTAGCCAAATAAACAAAAATTTATTATTTTGTAAAAAAACTGGATTGAAAAGAGTTCCCAGTTCTTCTGCTCTGCGCTTGATTTGACAAAGTAAATGGAAATTTAAATCATACGTGTACATTAACTTACCTAAATAAATAAATGATATTTTGATTTTGATTAAAAACTAAGAGTGAGAAGTGATAGAAAGTCAAACTTTTGATCCTTTGAACTTACCAACAAACGAAACAGAACAGTTTGCTTAAAATCCTTTTTTGATAAACACAGTCCCTTTTTATTTTCAACCATGTATCTCCCGTTTAATTTCTACAATTTGATACCCTTATAGATTATACAAAATTATGTTGTAGTATAATCCAATACAAAACGGAAAAAGAACAATAGCTAGATATTTTAATTAAAACTGAACTAATACAATGCGGCGTAAATATTTCATTGAATAATTAAGCGTACAGCCGGAGGTGCTGTAATATGTCGTAAACCACACCCAGTCGCTGACTAAGTCTTCTGCTGCAAGCGAATATATAATAGATTTGCTATAGTCAAGTTATGTGTCATAAAACGTTTAATTAATAGTCAAAGTCATAGTAGAGCTACTGCCTTGCGATTCTGTAACTGACTTTTCGAACTCACACAGCGGTTTTCGCATCGGCGGTCGCTCTCAAATCAGTCGTGAAGCAGTCATTTTATGATTTGGCATTCTGATAAACAATAAACTACAAGCTCCCACCATTTCAGAGCAGGGCTGTAGTGAGAGTAGAAATAGCTTTTCATTAACAAAACAAACATTGAAATGTAATTAATTGTAAAAGGAATTGCAGTAAACGTACCTACACTGGGGTCAAAATTTTAAATTTATTATGGTGTAACCTATTATTATTAATATGTGAATAAGCAGAATTGAGCAGTGTTGGCCTAGTGGTTTCAACGTACGACTCTCAAACCCGGAGTCGTAAGTACGAATCCCGACTGTGTACTAATGGACTCTCTATGTGCGAAGGAAAACGAAAGAAACCGGTTTGCCTTAGACCCAAAAAGTCGACGGCGTGTGTCAGGCACAGGAGGCACCTACTTGCCTATTAGATTGACAAATGATTATGAAACAGTAACATCTGAGGCTCAAACCTTAAAAGGTAGTAGCGCCACTGGTACACATTATATGTACATAATTTAAAGACAATTTTACTAATATTTGTATTTATTAGAAATAGATCTTGAGACATCAATAATAACCCTAACAAATGACCTTAGTGGCTTAGTTCTTGGGTTGAAGTTTTGTCGCATTCGTTCCTGCTCATGATCACTGAAACAAACACAGAAGTTCGCCTATCTCATACTCTTTAAAATTTCAAATAACGCAATAATAAAAAACAATTTTCTTCCAAATTTAAGCTTTACGAGAATTTTTATTCATGAAAATGACCAAAAACAAGATAAATTAGTGTATCATTGTTACAGTGATACCACAGACCTGTCGCTATCGAGGAGCCAGGTACTCGTGTGGCCTGAGCATATCCTGTGTCCTGGGAGGTGGGAAACCTCTGGACTTGTGTTCTGGAGGGATGATCTGGGCCTGCTGCGTCGACCGGGACACCACTGAAAAGCCCACGGAGATCGCACCAATCGTACATAACGCCAGTAAGTGTTTAACTTAATACAATCTGTGAATTAGTAACCGAGAAATTTTGTTGCATGCGGGCAATTGTCAATTCTGGATGTCAACAATTTATTAGATTATGATACACAGGTCACATAGTTAGCGCTATGACACGACTTTTTTAATGGAACTGGAGGTAAACGATCAGGAAGCTCACACGATGTTAAGTGAAACCGCTGCCCATGGACCCTGACATTACCAGAAGGCTCGAGTGCGTTGCCGGACTGTTAATAATTTATATTTTAACCACTGAATCTTACCTTAAGGTTGTTCGAACCATGGCTACAATAGATTTACTATTAATTTCAATAAATACCTCTCTTAAGACATTGCGTTGAATAATGGTTTAGTTCACCTTTTATTAGTTTAAAAAGACTTAAAACTAAAAAACTTAATTTAAGACAACAATACAGCTTAATTGTCTTAAAAGCTTTGTAAGAGATTAAACCTAAAGCCTACTTAGGAAATTTTAGGTTGCTATGGTGATATTAGAAGATCAGCGATTCGATTCTTGGCTTTTTGTTCGTCGTAATATTGTACCAATAAATTGTCACTAATTTTTGTCATTATTAAAATTAACTTTGTAGCTAACCCCTGTTAATATTGAATAAATATGCATATTAACTTGTGATAACCACCATCATTTTTTAAATGTACAGTACCATATTAAGACAGAATTATAAAATTCGGCGACTGTCTCAATTGATAATGTATTTAGCAGTATAGTGCGTATACCATGGTAGAAGTTGTTATAAATAATATCGGGAATGTCTATATGAAAATAATATTCACACCAATACTTGCACATAGCATAGCATGAATAGAAGAAAAAAAATCGCTACAAGTATATTGTAGGGAACAACTTTTATTTAAATGTTATTTGAAAATGGCAACCCTGAGTAGTTCCAGTGAATGGCCGTTAATTGAGTGAGCGTTAATCTGAGTTTTCCCTCTGATATAACTCTCGTAACCAGAGCATCAATAGATCGGAAAGCGAAAATTACTAAGTGAAATTGAGAGAAAGTCGCCGGTCGACCGTTAACACAATAAGATGTAAGTGACATGTAATTAGGAATTGTTTCTCGAAAGTAAATTATAGGTGTTTAAAATTGGGGGTTCGTTGAAAATTGCGACACGCATGAGCGGCTTATAAGATGGTCATAATTTTAATAAAAAAAGTCAAAAGTCAAAAACATTTATTCATATAGGTAACAATGTACACTTATGAACGTCAAAAAAGAAATATACATTAAATGCTTCTAATTTTATATTTCCTACCAGTTTTCAAATCAAGGGCGTAGAACGGAAGAGAAGAAGTGGCAATAAACTCTCCGCCACTCTTTTTAATCGCCAAGTTCTTTGTTTTACACAACGTTTGTAAGGAGCTGCAACCATTACAGCATGTTTTACATGACATCTTAAGTAAATAATAATAATAAAATAAATTAAAAACAACGCTTTGTCCTCTATCAGCAGGAGGCATAGTGAAATAGGAGCAGGCACTTACATTCTCGTGGGAACAACACGCAAATACATAGTAGATTCTGTGCCCTCAAGTCACACTTTGTTGGAATGAAAAGAGCGTTTAGAAATATATTTCTCCCTACCCTGTTGTCCCCATCAAGGCGGTTGGGGCTGGAAACTGGATAGTTTGTGTTTATTTGTGCTAAAATCAAATCCAAAAATGATTTAATGTGCATTTTCAACGAAATTGTATTGTTGGATTAAAAAATATTCTTGGACATGACAATTGTAGGCAAGGGCGGCAAAAACTTCACAGCTTTGAAAATTTGTTAATCCGCCAAAAAAAATTTAATTCCTGTTTCATAAATTATCTGTCTATCAAAGTTAGAAATTGAAATAACTAATAACCTAATCAACAAGAAACCAAATTTCTCTCACGTAACTAGCTATGTAATGTTATTGAATAACGCAATTACATAGAGAATCATTAATCATTATGTTTTCTACGTAATGGCCAATCGATGATGGTATACGGGTAATCATTTCCGATGTAATTGTGATGTAATGATTAGTTGAGTTATTTATTCTTATATAGAAAGTTTATGGCTTTATAATTTCGGTTCATTACGACGAATGTTAATTACATTTTTCAATCTTTATCTTTTAACTCTATCATACTAACTTCATTCGATCAATACTTATATTATAAAGAAGGATTTGATGTTTTGTTCGTAATAGATTTTCTATAACAAATAAATTTTGAATTTGTAGTAGAAATATAAATAGCGCAGCGACCAAGAGTCCGATCGGGAAGCGGTTGCTCGCGTTATGCTGGCGTTCCCAAATTTCGGAGACCAAGGCTCATTATTAAATATTAAGCTACATTATCAGCGATCAGCTTTTATTTTTTTTGTTTGGACCACAAAATTAGGACAAACACATGATATAAACATAGAAAAATAAAAAAGCGGTGCCGTCCCTATAACATGTGGACACGACCAACCAGAAGTAATGATCAGCTTAAATGAAGAATATTGAGAAAGCGGGAAAAAAGTGCTTGTGAGCTTCCCAGTTTATTTGGTACAACGCGCTGTATTAATATGGATTTCTGGAACTATAGGTCCCTAAAAAGATTCCTGTTGTAAGGTGTGTAGGTCATGATCGAAAAAGTCTATATTATAATGTAACGACGAAACTCGCAGAGGACAGTTTTTTTTATAAGATTATAAACATAGATTAAATTAAAAAATTACATTGTAACACTGAGTTGAAGAATCCAGTGATTATAGAAAATTCAAAACATTTCATAAGTATATTAATATGTACTTATTTCTAAAACTATGTTGTTCTATAACCCCATTTATTATCCGGCGTTTTACGTTACAAAAATATCTGATTTTCTTTTATACAAAAAAGCAAATGTATAATTCTAATCACACTAGAAAATTGTCCATAACTCTATAGAAAAGACAACAGATTTACTTATATGATATGTTCACCACGCAACAATCAGACCATACTACCAACATTACCTACTCATTTTTCACACCAGGCGACCTGATAGAAATCATCGGTTCGTTCCCTCACGACACATACGAAACAAACCAATTCGAAGACCCAATCATCATATACACGGATACCCGGCCACACAAACCGGTTATGGAACCGGATAGACCGAAACCGGATTGGAATTACTTTCATGTGAAACCTTCGTATCACGAAACCACAACGGTTTACCCGGGTTACGAAAGTGGTGATGATTATGTACCCGTGCATGTAGCAAGACCCAGTTACCCGGGTATGTTTTGTTTGTTTAATGAGGTGATTTGGTTTTTCGATGTGACAACACTTTAACTGTTCATTTGTTTTTGGTACATTTAAGTAAGACGTGTTTGCTGGATATCTTTGTTTTTTGCAACTGGTAACATTTACTCTACATACTTTCTTTACACCACGTCTATAAAAGCGGTATTAAGTTTATTAAACTCTTTTAAAGAGTTGTCACTCGTACCTTCCTTATGCCTTATAAGGAATAATCGACTGAACATCGAATTACCTCGTAAATCTTTTTCTATCGCTTTTTCAGCACTGCGTTTTCATAATCATCATGCACTTTTGTTTAGAACACGCTTTTGCACCGCGTTTTCTTTGTTATGCTTTAATGGCGGATATTTGGTATTATAGCTATATTTTACGTACATTTTGGGTACCCTCAATATCAAGCCTTACATAGGACGATTCATAAGACATGAGTGAAGTATGTAAATATTTTAGCTAAAAAAATACGCCTTGTTAAATAATAAAGCAATGTTACATAGATTCACTTGCTATCTTTTTCAGGCTGCGGAGAGCATTTCACTCGTTCCAATCGCATCGTTGGAGGGCATTCGACTGGTTTCGGCTCACATCCTTGGCAGGCTGCGTTGATCAAGTCAGGGTTTCTGAGCAAGAAGCTCGCATGTGGTGGCGCTCTTATATCTGATCGATGGGTCATCACAGCAGCTCATTGTGTCGCTACGTAAGTGATTTTATTGTTAACATATTACCACAGAATACGTAAATAAACAGTGGTGTATTTCAATAGAAACTAATATATTTTACATTGAATGGTTGGAGTCTAAGGGTATTAAGAAACGATATTTAGCGCTAAAATGCATTAGATTTTGACATACGTCATCATATCATCAATCATAGTTCGCGCTAGCTTTCTTTTCACCCTCAAAGCCATTCACAGACGAGGGCGCATTTAAAATCTGCTTCAGGAGCGAGAGAGACTCACAGCCAACTTTAAATGTTTATAAATGAGATCATCTACTTGTATACATCAATAACAAATAAGATAGAGCTAGACCAAAGTGGTACCATGACACCAGACCTGTCTTAAATTCAGCAAAAACGCAAAGTAATTAATTATTAATGATTTGTATATATCAATTGCAGCACTCCAAATTCCCAACTGCGCGTGCGACTCGGCGAATGGGACGTACGTGACACAGGTGAACGATATTCACACGAAGAGTTCTCAGTACAACGGAAGGAAGTGCATCCGGCATATGAGCCTGCTGACTTCAGGAACGATGTGGCGTTGGTCCAATTGGATAGAGGCGTCGTGTTCAAACAACATATCTTACCTGTAAGTAGTTTGTTTATTATTGGATTAATGACTGAAAATTTAGTCTGTCTCGGCTCTGTCGAAGGTTCTGTAGATAATTATCAAGTTGATTAAATTTACAATATAGGGAACCATTCAACACCTAATAATAATATAAACGCTCGGGTTGCCTTGGTCAAAAAAAAGAAAACATAGAAAATATAAATAGAATAAAAATATAGAATAGATTTTTTAAATATAAAAAAAAAATTAACCGTGCTGTACACGTCTAACGATTTGATTAATTCATATCGTTATTTAAAACTGGGTTGCCACATTTTTTATTAAAGTGATTGGTTTTGTTGTCCTGCTTTATATAAAAATAAATATATTTTCCCATAGGAAGTCTATTTTTCTTATAGAATTTAATGCATCACATTAATTTGCATTTCAACTACTTTAAGTCTATACACAAAAAAAAATTATTTAATGACAATCAATATATTGAAAAAATTTGATTTTAAGGTCTGTCTTCCACAAAAACAAATGAAGTTAGTGGGCAAGATGGCCACCGTCGCTGGATGGGGACGAACAAGGCATGGACAGAGTACTGTGCCATCTGTGTTGCAGGTTTGTTTTGAAATATCTAACACTTTGAATGACAAAAAGCAATTTGTATTCCAAAGAAAAGAACTTTGATATTTAAAATATTTTTTATTAATCTCTTAAAACTAACTAACATTACACAGAATAAAAGATTCTTTCTGTGTTTAACTTAATTTTCTTTTAAACTAGTTTGGTCTAATTGTTATGTCTTAAGTAACATAAACTTAAAGAAAAAGTATCTATATGATGAAATTCATTTAAATAATACTTATTATGGTAACCAACTGGCTTAGTGGCTCATGGCTGGTTCTGGGTTTGATTCCCAACATCAGAATCCTTTCGAATTGTTAGATACAGGCTGATTACCTGCTTGCATATTATGTTAAGTCATTTGAGCTTTTAAAACTAGTGTAACTACTCACTAGTGTTTAAATAGTATTGGATAAACTATAAAAAGGGCGTAACTGACATAGAAATTTATATATATTTATGTTTATATGCTCATAACAAAATCATTGCTTTCTATAGAATCGCCATACTCAAAAGAATTATGATTTTGAATATAGATTTTTTTTAAATACAGCAAGCTGAAAAGATCTATTGTCATGTAGTTAAACATGAAATACAAGAAAATAAAGTATTTAGTATTGGTATATTCTATTATAATATTTTTGTAAGAAATGGTAATACATATTTGTTTTCAAAATATTCATTGTAGAAATATAGAAATCAAAGTAATCCTGAAGTTTGCAAATTAAATAAACTTAAGTGAGTATATCATACATATAAATTCATAGGACTTCATCCTATAAATAGGGTTCCCTTCCTAGGGACTAATGAAAGAGAGAATTTCCTGTACCGTTCCTTATGTTGTATTTCCAGTATATTTTAATAATTGACCTTCACATACAAGAATGTGATTACCGTTCTGTGTCTTCCATCAAACTCGAAACCAGTTTAAAAAATTAATCATCCCCAAAGCAGTTCATTATTTCGGGGACATATTTGTTCAGTTTTGTGACACAGCTTTTGCTCAGTGAGTTCTTAAAGGCATAACAGGTTTAATATCTGTTAGTCATGGGCACAACTTTATTTGTAGTTTGTTTGCTCTATTTCAGCTGGAATAGAGAAGTTGCATATTTTTTTTAATTATTTCAATATAAATAAATATAACAGAAAACAAATAGAATAGATTTCTTAAACTGATAAAATTAAGGAATTAGAAACAAATTTGTTTTAGTTAAATGCTTAAGTGAATGCTATACAATTTCTTATTTATTACTTGCAAACCTAACTCCGACTCCAGCTTCATGTTAATAGTTACTTAGTAGCAAAAGTTCAGACTATTATTAAAAGACCTTTTTATCTAACTAGCCTTGCTTATAACTGATGAAGGGTGCCTTTTGTGAAAGTTGGTTTTTATCTACTGCCTCCAACTATATTTAATTTAATATATAATTTTTATAAGAAAACTTAGACATTAGAAGATGGTTATAATATGGTAGCCTTACATTTATTAAACTGCTGGTTGTATATTAGCTCAGCTAAATCTGCCTTTGCCTTAGCCTCTCTTAACCGTTCCTTTAAAATGTGCATTTCTATTTCATGCTTTTCATTCTTTCTACATTCTTCCTGTTGATCCCTATAGTTAAAAGTTTGTAACTCATTGATACCCTTTTCTAGTAACTCAACTCTCAAAGGATCCTCATTCTGTGTACCATTCAGTTCAGGTTCTTTTTTTAGAATTATTGTTTGTCGTTTGGCTTTGCTCCTTTGTTTCAAATTGAGCCATAATCGTCTTAACTGTTTTGGTGTTGCCTGAAAGTGCCCATGAATAAACATTAAGAAACTAGCAACTAATAATAGCATAAACATTCTCTTTATAAAACTTTAATGAAAAATTGTTCTTTTGGGACAATATATCCATAAACTTGTAACCACAGAATTTTATATACACCAAAACCGGCAAACACGAAGTCGTAACAAACAAACTTTTAATAGATTTAAGTTAGGATTTATTGTAAGTTAAAACAAGCTATATCATATTTTAATGGAAGTAAATTTTTATTGTAAATTACTTACATGGAATGACACGTGTGGACAAGCGTTGTATTCTTCACCAATTTGTTGCCAAGTTGCATTCTTTTGCCTTACGGCTTCGGTGTGAATATCCTTATTTTCTACAATAGCATAGTATTTCTTTACAATATCACGTAAACATTTCTTCTCATTATAAGTAAATATGTGTTTTGTTGTTTCCATTTTTACTAACTACTGTTTCTTTATTTCATTTTTTTTATACGAAATAATAAAACATAAACATCAACATTATACAATCGCAAGTCGCAACTCGCAACTCGACTCCAAAGTCAAATGATAAATTTGACATACTGTCACAGGTCACTGTACAATTTTATGACAGCGGCCTGCGGCATCATATACCGGCTCTTCGTTACGTTCTCCGCAAAAAATGACGACAGAATAAAATTTTACTAGTTATATACTACAATTTCAAAACAGTATAAATTATTAATTTTAATGTTTTGAAATAATATATTAAGTTTTTTGTATAGTAGTACTAAAGTCCTCTTTTTCAATTTTCAGGAGGTGGATGTAGAAGTTATACCAAACGAAAGATGTCAGCGATGGTTCCGTGCTGCTGGTCGGCGGGAAACTATTCATGATGTTTTTCTTTGCGCTGGATACAAAGAGGTTGGTCATATTTCTGCACAACGAATGATAATCCCGGAATAGCGAGATGTTTTTTTACTCCACCAAACAATCTGGTTGTGTTTATAATTAGAAACCGCCGTTATTTTGTTTATGTAGACGCTAAACGAAAACAATAATTCTTATTCTATTTGTTCAAGGAGTTGAACAAAAACTGCACAACATTTCACCTGTCATTTATACTCTAATTAAATAAAATATGTTTAATCGTTTCATTTAACTCACATTTGTAATTTATGTTTTACGAACGAATTTTTACAAAGTTATTATAAAAAAATATTCGCTTCAATAGTGAAATGATAATTTCTGTTTCAGGGTGGCAGAGACTCTTGTCAAGGGGACTCCGGTGGACCTTTAACTATGAAATTCGAGGGGCGAAGTACCCTCATTGGCTTAGTTTCTTGGGGAATCGGTTGCGGTCGTGAACACCTTCCCGGAGTGTACACTAATATACAGAAATTTGTACCATGGATAGATAAGCTTGTAACTACATAAAGTAAATAGTGTCAGTATTATTGTTAGCTTTTTCATGCAATTTCCATAATTGTAAGAATTTCGAATCGAAAAATACATTGTATTGTGAAATTTCTAATTAAAACTTTGTGTAAAGCTTCGTATGTGATAATAATAACTAAATATTAATACAATTTGGTATTTTATCAGGAGATTAATGAATTTTTAAATTAAATGTTAGGCTTATTTATTTCCTAGATACAATATAGGATTTTTCATTTTTTATAAAAGATCTCGAAGTGAACTTTTGCGTACGTAATTTCATTTAATGATAATATTTGTAAATAAATAGATAAGAAATATAAATCATTATATTGTATTATTATTTTTATAATAATCCTAAATTATTCTTAGGATATTACCATGTGGTACATACTTTTAGCTTGTCTATTTATTAATTTTTATTTAAATAAAAAGTTGAAAATAATATTATTTTTATTTACAGCCTTGCGATTCTGTAACTCACTTTTAAACAATAAACTACAAGCTCCCTACTTATCTAGTCATAGCATGCGATTCTTAGTCCTGAGTCGTGCGTTCAACTTTCGTGCGACCTTCACTATATCTCATTTAACTCGAAGCCACCAAAGCAGAAGCCCACAGTAGTCATCAATGCTCGCTCATGCATTTATTATAGACTGGAGTGCTTTGTACGACTCTACTTTTCTTGACAAAGTTCAGTTATTCACTTCTTCTGCTACCAAACTCCTTGGTAAGCCCCAGTAAACCTGTTAAACTCAAATATTTTCCTAGCTCTCTGATGCAATCAAAATATTAACCAAAAAAAGCCAGAACCATTCCAAAAATGATAACTGCCGTTTCTGATGCGGAGCGCGGAAAATATAACGGTGCTTATTCTTCCTTTCTTGCTGTTCTTCAACTTATTACTCACATTTTCAATTATTTGGTTACTAATGGAAAATAGACAGACGACTCCATAACAGATAATTTTTAAGACAATGTATTAACTAAACATTATTTACATGTTTGTAATTTGAATGGCAAAAATACCTATGAAAACAATTATCATTAGAAGCCAAAAAGTAATATAAAGAGATAGAACGGCGTATTAACATGAGCTGAAAAAGTTTTGGTCCGTGAAGGTAAATTTTCCCTTTACTTAAAGAATATTGTCTTGGACAACTGAATTTTACCTACACGTCTGTCAACCGTGGACTTACAATTCAAACAAAAAAAATGTGTGCGTGTACTAAGTGTACACACGTAAGAAGTGAAACTTCTTTATGACCTTATTTTTCGATATTCGATTTCGATTAAAATGATCTACTATATGCAACTTAACGAAATTGGTTAAATAAAGTTTAACAATAGGCTTATTATCATAGACATGAATACAAATACAATTATTTCATTTTACCTTATTACTACTAAGATTATTACAGAATTTCATTAATTGTACTAGAATTATTACTATAATTGTTATCGTTATTATATATTTTTGTTATTAATGGCTTCGAATCTCTTCGGATCAACCGTGGTAGGGACAAGAAAAAGATGGCGCGTAACTGAAAAACGTGACGTTTTGCTACAAAATTTCTCCCATACGTCGATAAAAAATTCATTCTAACGCCGATAAAGAAGTTTGACTTCAAAGAGCAACATGGCGCGTAACCGAAAAACGTGACGATTTGCTACAAAATTTCTCCCATACGTCGATAAAGAACTTCATTCCAACACCGATAAAGAAGTTTGACTTCAAAAAGCAACATGGCGCGTAACCGAAAAATGTGACGCGTAACGAAAAAATGTTACACTAAATTTTTTTCCAACCCCGATAAAGAAGTTTCACTTCAATAACTATACCAGTAGTATTGAACGAGCCAAGGTTGTATCTACATTTTGCTCATGCTTTCTTAGTTTTATAAGCGATTTCCTAAGTGGTACGCCTACGTCTCAAGAGTGTAGCCAGACATAGGCACTCTCTTCGACTGTTACATTGCATTCATTCGTTACTTAGCAATTAACATTTCAGTATTTCGCTTATATTCTATTGTTGTACGCGATTGGTTAGAGTAAAACTAAAATCCTCTATTATTTAAAGCACCCCGATGACCCGGGAACCGTACAAGTATGTTAGAGAGCAATGGACATAAACACTAAAAATAAGAAGAATACCAATAATAAATGAGACGAAAATCAAAAGTTATAGACGTCTTACATTGTGCCCTAAAACAGAAGTGGCAGTGCACGAGGCTTATAGCAAGATGTGCAGATAAGAGCTGGACTTCAAAAAACTTTATGGAAAGGACCAAGGGAAGTAGGAGAAGAGGGTGATATCGAAAAGGAAGGGAATGGAGAAAGAAAGCCATGATAGTGCTTTGAAAAAAGCTGACGGTGGCCTTTTCCCAAGAAGAGTTTCCGCTGGAACTAAAGGAAATTACTATAACGAGTAATAAACAATATATAAATATAATAAGTTGTGTACTGCAAATAATTGTTTAGATTGGGAATAAATGGAATAATTTTTATATATCTGAGTAGGTATGTAGATAAAAATAAAGCTAGAGATAAAGTTTAACAGCTGATCCATCATCATCATCATTTAGCCTGTAGGGCCTCGACAGGTTGTGGACTTACCTCCTCATGTATAACGCTGATAATCTTTTTACGCAATGAAATACATATAAACAATGGGCAATGAAGCAATACGACTGCCCCATACCCGCTTAAGACGTTGTGCTAAGTGGTGTGTGATTTTCGTATTAAATCACGAAAGACCAAATAATGTAAATAGGCTAAGATAGGCATTAAGAGAACTAATTAAGGTCGCGTAATCTATATCAATTAAAATATAATAAAATTATACTAATCGCTATATAAATATGGATTATATGCGCAGTTATATTATCACTACTATAATATTATTAGAATTATTAATTAAAAGTACAGTTTCTTTACATTTGAATGAATAAACGTGCTTTGAAAAAAAAGTCTGACCAAAGAATAAAGTTTGAATATAAATTTTGACTGGTCATTACAATAATTAAAAAAAAACATCAACATGTTTTTGATTTATGCAAATTGCGAATATTACATCTGTATGAACGCGATAAACTAAAAACTACCAAACAAAACAATTTATAAATAGCTAGTGTGATTCCTGAGGAAGGTTTATAGACATATATATGTAGGATTTTAGGCGCGTACGGCGGTACAGGCGCCGTCATATACATATCATTTATTACAAACAAAAACACACACACATAAACACACAAAATAACAATAAACAAAGAAAAAAATTAAATAGAAGATATAATGAGAGATATACATTTTTTTTTCTTTTCCCATTCGGTTCGTTTCAACTATGTAATGCGTGTGTGCTGTGGCTGTAATTGGCGCTGGCTCAGCATTGTGCTGAGAACAAGAATGTTCCACAGCGTTGGTCATTCTGCCAGAGACCACATCAGCTAGTTTGCGCCTCAATCGTATCGCCTCAGTAAAAGTTAGCAGTGTAAGTAATGAAGTCTTGTGTAATGTGGTGTGAAGTAAATAAAATAAAATTAAAAGTTAAAAATAAGAATAATTGTTAAGAATTAGATACATTTTTTAGGCGGATTAAAAACTAGATTTAGATGCAAAGCAAATGTGGTTTTCTGTAAATTGTAGAAAATATCCCAAAATACTCGCCAGAATACACGAAACCCACACATGTGCACCTATAGGTGTTGGCATTGTGGCTTCAGCGAGCTACTCTAATCCCTGAGGTCGTTGTTTCGATCCCGGCTGTGCACTAATGGACTTTCTGTCTATGTGTGCATTTAACATTCGCTCGAACGGTGAAGGAAAACATCGTGAGGGAACCAGCTTGCCTCAGACCCAAAAAGTCGACGGCGTGTGATAGGGACAGGAGGGTGATCACCTACTTGCCTATTAGATTGACAAATTATGAAACAAGTACAGAAATCTGAGGCCCAGACCTAAAAAGCGCCACTAATTTATTTTATTTAACTACTCTAATAATGTATTCAAAAGTCACGACGATTGCTTTTAATAAAATAAAATTATTCTGAATAATAATAATCAAACCATAAAACTGCAGATTTCAAAACACTCAGTCCAGAGAGGGCAGCATGTTTAGGTACAGCTGCTCTGAATGAATTTAATTTTTTTTGTCTATACCACTTTACTAAAAAAATACACATACCGGAATTTTGCCATGTTTGCCATAGAGCGTTCGTTTTATTATTTAAAAAAAATATTTGTATAAAAAGACTGCTAAGCGCGTTTGCGTACATAATGCCCTCAAGTGTATTTATCTTATTATAGCTTATTTAATATATATTTCCATATTGCAATTAAAATATACTTAAAATCAAACTTACCGAGCGAGTTTCAATCCTGACATCATCTTTATAAATCGAATTATAAAAAAATACAACCTTTTTGCTGAGACCGGTTCGAAGTTCGAACTTCGAATCGCTGACGCCAGTTGGCCAAGAACATGCGAAGCGCGCGGTCGCCATGACAACGAACGAATGATATAAAATAAAAAATAACGAATTCGCGGGAAAATCTGTCAAAATTTTCAACTAATCTTTGCATTTCGATTTAATTGTGTAATGTGGTTGTGTATGGAAATGTGGTTTTAATGTGAGTGGTTAAACGGTCGAGTTTTCTCAGTTGCAGTAAGACCTTGGTTGTTTTTTAAAAGGTAAGTTTGCAATCTTGGAATGACTTTTAAAAAGCTTTGCTTCGATGCGTTTTGTTTTTATTCGTGAGAAGACAAAAATAGCAAGGTTCTGTCAATACGTATGAATTAAATATGAACAATATGTTTCGTATATGGTCTTTTAACTGTAGCTCATTTGCACTTTTTAAATATAAAGATTTATTTGAGATAAACCTTATTAAAAAGTTTTATGTAGTAATTAAGAGCACTAAAATATAAGAATTCGTGAATAAGAAAAACAAAAGATTAAAGTTAAGGACAATTATTTTATAAAATTAAAATGTTAAACAATTAATATATACATATATATATTTAAGAAGTGGATTAAATTGTTTAAACCACATCTTAATAAATTAAATTCCAGGCCTCAATTATAATGTATATGTAACGGGTTATTTCAAGGCAACCAATCAAGCATTGTGTTTATTTTGGAGGCTTTTGATCGATTGTTAAATATGAACATAAAGGTCGACAAATTATATGTATGCTATTGCTAACAGAAGATATATTGTGTAGCGTCTGTTGACTTCTCAATGGGGGTCAGTTTTCTGGGTCTAATTGAGTTATTTATCGGAAAAATAATTATTAAATACCCAGGAGCAAAACTTGTACGCACGGAGGAAGTATTATATTCTTACGTATAAGAATAATCAAACCATAGTAATAGCTAACACCATTTTATTTATATAACCTCCTCCTGATTTGTATTAACAATAATAATTTATAATAAATAAAAAACAGAACAGCAGGGGTCTTTTGTACTTCCGCATTATTTTGTTACACCGACAATTGCTATACTCTCCACCAATTGGACGGAGCTTAAAGTTAATAAATAAAGTGAATTGACTCCTAAGCGAATTTATATTTTGTAAACAATTTAAATACAAATTTTCCTTAATGATGTCATATTTCTTGACGATATTTTAGTTCCTTCGCGAAGATGCTTTAACTTACGACAAAAATGAAGCAAAAACTCTGTAATTATCTGTGGTTTATATAAAAACCAGGAGCCGTGTGATGCCTTTTATGGGTAATGAGGCATGTTGACTTTTTACGTTGGATAGCTTACTAGCAAACTATTTTTATAGGTGTCGAATATAAAATTATTTTTGCGATATTTGTAGTTTGAAGATAGATAATAATTTAATACCTGTGAAAGCCTATATTTCACTATATTCACTTTCAACACTGTTTTGATTTTTTTTTTAATAAACAAGTCCTTCTGTGCCTGACCATTGTCGATTTTGTATTCCTACAGCTTAAATTATATATATAACAAAAAACTGTACTAATGATATAGCACAAGACGGAATACATAATATATACAAAAAGGTTCATTTACCACTTCACTTAGACAGGAAAAAATGTATTAAAAATATTTAACTAAATATTTCCTAATTCGGCTGTGATGTGTGATGGTATGAAAGTGAGGATATATACGTGAGAGTGTGGGATGTGGTTAAGATGCAGGTTATTAAGCGCTATGGATATTCTGTATCCTTAAGCATATTCCGCGATAGCTTAATCAAGTCAACGTTTGTTGTGGTCTTTGTATGTCCGGACTGCGCGATACAATACTGAGGTCTTTGTATAGTTGGTGTTGATGTGAGAAACGTTAAACAAAGCACTATTTCAAGTCTGGCAGGCGGAAACATTTTAGACATATTGGTTGTCTTAGAAGGTCTAATTTTACTGTAGAAACAGCGACTTTTGTAGTGATTCGAAAGCACGACCTCAAAATCGAGAGTTGACACTAGTGTATCAGTATAAAATTTATATTATAATATAAAATTTTCGTTTTGCCTTCCTAGTTTCAGAGTTAAAATACAGTTTTGCGTTTTAACCAGTGTAGTATGCAGTTCCAGTATATCAGACACATCCCTAAGGATTAGACTTCAACGGTACCGCAGCTGCTTGAAACCGCATCAGACTTTTATTAGCATTGAATGACAATAACCTTATATTTATATATCCTTTAAAAAAATATTTGTTATATATATAACACGAGTTAATTTAATTTTAAATATTGTTGTCTGACAGAGAATTTAATTATTACGATGACCAGCTTAGTTTTGGTAAGTTTTGGTATATATTGAAACGCAACGCAAACGACCTACCATTTTTAATAACTTCTAAAAATATTTATGGATTATTCTGATTTAATATTAGATGACAATAAATAATAAATTTAATTATTTTCTAACATGTTGTTTATATGTAAGCAAGCAGGTTAGTTATCTACTAGAGCGAGACATTTATCTGTCACTTGGAAATTGATACTTTGACCTTTAAAGGTACAAGAACTGATTAATAATCATTATGTCTAGAATTTACAACTTAACAATCTGGCAATACAAAATACTATCCGTATCACCTCGACGTCCGTCGTTCCACAACTGAGCGATTTTTAAGATAGTTTTGTCGCGCACCATCGCTATGTGGAACCAGCTGCCCACTGAAGCATATCCGAACCAATTCGACATGGGGACTTACTTCAAGAAAAGAGCGTACCAATTCTTAAAAGGCCGGCAATGCACTTGCGAGACTTCTGGCAATGTAAGTGTCCATGGGCAGCGGTATCACTTAACATCAGGTGAGCCTCCTGCCCGTTTACCTCCTATAACATAAGAAAAATCTGTCAAAATTAGTGGGTTTTTCTAGGTTAGACCTGTTTGATTAATAAAACACACATAAATATGGGCAAAAACTGTGCGCGGGTTACGGTATAACACTTAATTAATCCATGAAAACGTCAAAGTTAGCACTAAAAATCTGTATTTTATATTACATTTTTTGTTTAACATATTATACTCTTTATATTTTTTTATTATTTTAACTGTTGGAATCCTTGGAATATAATAGAGAATAAATGAATATATTTGTTTTTGATATAAAAAAAATAATTTTATCCATAAAATAGTGTTACCCAAGCTTAAAGCATGTGGACTCTATCGACCTAAATTCCAAAAGTGTAGTCATTGCTTAACTACATGTTACCTAAATAACTTAAATTGTTACATTACTTGTTAATATAGGTACCGTTATTAATTAGTAACTGTTCTATTTGTCAGCCTTTGTCTTTTGACTTTAAATGGTTAAATAAAAATTAAATATTAAGCAAACACTCATACTCAAACTCAAAATAATAGTAAAATAATACTCATATAGGTAATCAAGTACACTTATGAACGTCAACAGAAAATATGTTAAATTTATTTTAATATTATATTTACTACCAGTTTTGAAAACGGACTGTTTTTGTCAACTAATCCTTTGAATTCGTTTTTTAATAACTACTGATTTACTCCTGACATACGCAAAAATCTTTTTTATATATTGTAATATATATTATATATCTATTTAATTATAAGTAATCTTAAAGGTAACATACATATGATAAAAAAAACACTTAGACAATACGGAAAGCCAAAACAGTTTACATATATAAACAATATATATATGAAACAGAAAACAAGTAAGTATATTAATAGACAATAATATAATACAACTAAAGAAAACTGAAATTTAACATTTGAAACAACAAATAATACTTAATATTTCAAATTACTGCTTAAACAAATTATTAAGCATGTCTGATCTTTGAATATCTCTTACAAAATATTGCATACGTTTGTTTGACAGGAAATTACATATAAGGCTGTAATGCTATAATGTGACTTATTGAGTATAAAAATTACTTAGCATGATTACAGCCAGTCACGACTCAAGGCTGTGTGCCCACGAATCACCCACGCGTGACGTCACTACCGGAACCTGACTCGAACATAATATAACACACCTATTATTTTATATTATAGATTAAAACTAAGGTATATGATGATAGTGTAGTCCTTTATAAGTGCGAGACAACAGAAGTAAAGTAATACTTATTACCTATAGAGGATTTTCGTTTATGTTATTGTTATGGCTCTTGAACACGTGCGTAACGTAAATATATATAGAAAACCAGCAGGTTGTAGGTCCAAAAAATAATAGAATGCGCAGATCACTGTATAGTGTATAGAACATTAAAACATAATCACATCATCAAATATATAAAAAGTAAAGGTCTACGAATCATCTCTTTAATGGTCCATTAGGTGTGAAATTTTAGTTTACATACACATGTATTTGTCACAAAACATAGATGTTAGGTAATTTTACATATAATAATGTTATATATTATGTATATTGCACTGTTTTATCTACTTAATCTTTTGTCCCTTTCCATCAAGTTGTATTTTTTTATATAAAGAAAAGAGATCGCTGATTGTTCGTTTTTATAAGCGTTGAAATGTATTTTTGGAAAAACAATACATTCATATAATTTCAAATTAATCTGTAGGATTGAGGTTATCCAAACGTCGCGTCGCCCGCGCACGCCCTTGTGCGCCGTATCAGGATCATTGAGTAACGTTTCGAAATGGATCTTCGTAAGGTATTCCAACCTCGTTGGAGATTTTTATTTATTACTTGCAAATCCTTAGGTAACATCTGACATACATAGAGAAATTTATGACAGAATTTATATATATTAAGATTCAATGATTTAGATTATAATACTAAGGGTCTGTTTCACAATGTATGGATAAAGTACCAAATAGCTATGCAACACATAAATTATTTGGAAGATAAATTGTGCTATTTGACATTCATCGGACTCATAGCTTATGATGGACTTTATGTGACGAATAGCGCTATCTGACAGTCGTGAAACGCAACAATAGTGTTTATCCTACCAATAAGTAATAAATAGCTAATTTGGAACTTATGTAGAACTTATCCGTACATTGTGAAACAGACCCTAAATACATTTTGTTAAAGTAATTGCTTTGTTAATATTCCTGAGAACGCACTTGCAGGCCCTGGAAACATCAGGTAAGCCTCATAACCGTTTGCAGGGGTAACACAAAATAAAACAAATGTGTTGAAGTTATAAGACTACAGTTTCAGAAAAATAATGGCGGCCATTATCTTGGATAGATGCTGTGAACTCGCCTTCGCCGTTCCTGGTATCTCTGGCTAAAGCTGGAAAAACCTTATCAATAGAACTTTTCGTACTTTATTGTATGATCTACAAAATGTTTATCAAAATCCTGGCCGTTTGCCTCTGTTACATAAAATATTGTTACGTTGAGAATGTAAAACGATCGGTTATTGAATTTAGTGTGAATCTGATTAGTTAAATCCCCCCATGATTATTAAGCTTAAAAAAAGGATTAGAAACTCTGGAACACCTGCCACAGTGGACTGCACAATCCACCTGTCACAAGTTAAATCTCGTCTAATTATTTTCTACTTAGTAGAATTTGTTTTACTGAGTACCTTTCAGGAATGTAAGTGAGCAGCTTATTTTAAAGTACGGAAAATATATTGAACTCAAGACCTCCGCGTTAGACGCATAACAGGAACTATTTACTTGAACACTTGCAAGTTAAAAAGTTAAGTTTGTCCAAAGATGAAAAATGTTTATACAATAAATTTCCTAAGCGTTTTATTAAGAAATTAAGCAATCCTCCCACGTTTATTCGTTTATAAATTTATCAATATGGTGTAAAATTCAATTTTAATAGCGATACATATATGGTTGTTGAGTAATAGTTGTTTCGCCTTTCTCGATCGCGTTAAATGTTAATATCTAATATAAACAAGGAGTTTTCTAATTTGATTCCTGTCATATTGAAATCTAGTATAATTTATAACAATAATTTATTTAAATTCGTATATACAAAGAAAGTATTATTGTTACTGCATCTCCATTAAAACATAAACTCAAAATAACTTTCTTCATATAGGTAACCAAGTACACTTATGATCGGCAACAGAAAAGATGTTTAATTTATTATAAATTTACATTTACTACTAGTTCGCAATTCAAGAGCGTAGAGCGGGCAAGAAAAACTGGCAGGAAACTCTCCGCCGCTCTTGTTAATCGCCAAGTTTTGAGTCATACAAATTGTTTGAACTGGAGCAAATCAATCCCAAGGATTAGGATCATTTAAATAATCGCCAAATTTATAAAAAGCTTTATTGATTAATTTACGTTTAACGAGAGTTTTGAATTTATTCAGTTTCCATTCGTATTCGTATGCTAAGATTAGTTCTGTTTCGAGTATTATACTGGTGAAAGTCAAGGCTTCAAGAATATATTGACCAGATAGTGTTATGACACTATCTGGTCATATTTAATTCCTTAAACTTATTCCGTACTGATTCCATAAACTTAGTTCTCAAGCTAGCAACGCGTAAAACAACTATATTTTTAATTTAATAAAACAAGGCTAAGATATACAATTATATAAATACCACTTTAAACAAAGTGAAGGGTTACTAGTGAAAGAATATTTTGTCACCTTCAATTATTTGAGACATGCCACGAGAGTGATAAAGACAAGAGATTCAATGAATGATATTTGTGAATAAGGATGTTAAACTCGATAACATTTTGCTTTGATAATAATTAAGTAGCACTAATTTTTTTCATAGAGTCAGTCAGTCAGTTTCGTCACGATGTTTGCCTTCACTGTTCCTACAGTGAAGGCAAACATCGAATTGAAACAACAAGAACAAGAAAGAATTGCGTACATAGAAAAAAAGACATATCCATGGTGCAAAGCCGTGATTCGAACGCAACACCTCAGGGCTTGTGCCTACTTGGAGAAGACTACTACATAGAGACGGCTTGGTATAGAGAAAAAAACTAGTTTAAATAAATACAAAATTTTGGGCGTCTATAAAACACAAATGGTGCGCAAAATTCACTTTACCTAGACTGGCTATGACGTAAAGCCTATCTGATAAGTGACTTTCTCTCGTTGTGTAAGCCCTTCTGTTTGTTTTATATATGTTTGTATCTTGTTACGTTTCAGCTCTTATCTTGGCTCAGATATTTGTTTCAAACAAAAGTTATGACAAATCTCGCAAATACCTACTTGAATTCTTTCTCATGGCCTGATTTACGCATGTCTTTACTAATATTTATTTCTCAAATTCAAAAAGATTAGAATATATTATCAAAAACATACAAGAACTTTTAAAAGTGTTTTATTTTAGTGAAAACGTTCCATTCAGTCTATGGAATAAAAAAATGGTTGGATTACGCATCTTACGCATATTTTGTCTCGATTTTAACCAGCAACATCTCCGTAGCTTAGTTTTTAACGCAGGCATATAACCCGATGATCCTATGTTAAATTCCAGATGTAAATCCTTTAAAAATACAACAATATCAGACGCAGAAAGCCTCAGCTTGTCCCATTCCTCATTGCTGGAAAAATTTGTCCAGTCTGAGCCCTCTCCACGCAGCCAAAACTGCGCTACCTAGCTGTATCAATCCAACTCACATAAAATATGACCTTTTAAAGGTGACATGTGAGAAGAATTTACAATTAACCTCAACATATAGACATTACGTACATCCGTCAATTACCCACCTGCAACAAAAACTAAACATATTATTATTATCAAATAATTACGTGGATTCTTCGAGCATCTCTGTCACGCCTCGTGGGCTCTAGTCATTTCCGGGTAACAGACATAAAAATTTACTTAATAACATTAACGTGGTTACGGTATGTAGCTGTGTTCAACGACTTTAAAATTTAAATACGAAAACTAATTGCTTGCATTATTTTAAATAATTGTGACTTGTTTTCTGACGTATTATGAAATTGTTAAACTGATAATATGTATAATTTAGGCATTTAAGTGTATGGAAAAACATACAATATTTTAAAGAAAATATGCAAGATATATCCTACATTATGTGTAGGTACTATTACTTTAATTATGCTGGTATTTTCCGAATACTAACAGCCTATACGCTTGGTATATAATAAATAAATGCTTCGATGATTAGTTCTTTACTATATATAGTACATTTTGATAGAAACAATTTTATAATTGTCACAAAAAGGCTTCAGATTTATTACGTTACTCAAACTCAAAATAACTTTATTTATATAGGTAAACAAGTACACTTATGAACGTCAGAAAAGAAGTTAATTTAATTCTGAATTTACATTTACTACCAGTTCGCAAGTCAAGGGCGTAGAGCGGGGCAAGAAGAACTGGCAAGAAACTCTCTGCCACTCTTTTTAATCTCTAAGTTTTCAGTCATACAAATCGTTTGAACTGGAGTAAATCAATCCCAAGGATTAGGATCATTTAAACTATACTACATGGCCAGTCTATACTATATATGGTTAGCTAGACAAGTCGATATTTTTTTGTACAGAACTGGACAGATGTTTGGATACAATCAAATCCCACCTGATGTTAAGTGAGTTGTGGCCACACCTGTCCAGGAGATGCCCGTTTAACGGCCGCTTTAATCTACTACTAATCGTATTAATACGATCCCTTACTCTGCGACTTCCAATAGCCATACCGACAGGGATCCCGATTACTAGAACGAGTTTCTGTACCGCGCTATATGAAGGTTGCGACATCAGCGGTACGGATATTTGGAGAACTATATTGAACTTATGGAGCAGTGTTGGCCTATTAGCTTCAGCTTGCGACTCTCATACTTGAGGTATCGATCCCCGGCTGTGCACCAATGGACTTTCTTTCTATGTGCGCATTTAACATTTGCTCGAACGGTGAAGGAAAATATCGTGAGGAATCGTGACTTAGACCCAAAAAGTCGACGGCATGTGTCAGTCACTGGAGGCTGATCACCGACTTGCCTATTAGATTTAAAAATGATCATGAAACAGATAGAAATCTGAGGCCAAGACCTAAAGAGGTGGTAGCGCTACTGATTTATTTTTTATATTGAACTTATAAGACCGGCCATATGACAGTGTTTAAGTTATCGAAAGATGTCCGAAATACGTAATTGTTTAAATAACCTCTTGTGAAAATGGGCCACACAGCCACTATAGGTAAGGTGAAGGTGGTCCACCAACGTTCATTAATGAAAACCCATACTGAATCATTATTTCACACATAACCAGTAAAAGTGTGTCAATGAGATGTAACATTATGTAATGATGAATGCAAAATACATCTCATATTGTTCGAACTTTATCTTATGACAGGTTTATGCAGAGGAAATATAGTTTGTATTACGAAAATAATTTAAGAGATTCATTATACTCAGACCGTGGAGGCTTCACTTCGACAGGAAAATTCGAGGGACCAAGGATAACATTCAGTGTCAAACTGAGCGCGAACTAAAACTTCCGTGTACCGACATACTTAGCGCTACGGACACTGCACGGGATGCGTCAATAAGGCTTCACCGCCGAATAAATTCAATAAGAGAGGTCACTAAACAAAAATGTATAGCAGTGTTGGCCAATTGGTCCGATTGTTGGTTCGATCCTGGATGTGTACCAATGGACTTTCTGTCTATGTCTAATCTAGAGAGAAGGAAAACTTCGTTAGGAAACCAGCGTGTCTCATATACATTAATCGACGACGACGATGTGTCAGACAGAAAGATTACATATTTGTCTATGAAATAGAATGATCAAGAAACGAATGCGTTCTGTAGAATACTTACCAACGAGCTTGACCCGATATTGTAATTTGTATGGGAATGATTATATAATTTAGTATTTATAAGTTTATGCAGTTCAAGAGAAGTATTTAAGGAATGTCGTATTATAGGATCATAATAAATCTTTCTATGCCTGCGTTGATATAGGAATAATAATATATGGAGCGCTTTCTGAGATGGTAAACGCACGTATTGTAAAACCCGAACTGCTTATTATAAAAAGAATGGGGACAGTTTATAGTAGCGAATTGTCGAACACAGACTTATATGTAAAAAATGTTAATTATAGCTTAACTTTAAGGTTTCGTTATGTACCTGGCACATAAATTTGATAAACGTTTATATATAACACTGTCATGTAATACATTGTTATATACTTAAGTCAGCAGCCCACACAGGCAGCATTAATATCAATGTTGCGATCTGTATTTTAAAAGAGCGGCTACTGTGACCTTCATATATCATAGAAATAATACAGAAATTAATTATAAATTGAATTAACTGTCTTACGGAATAAATAAATAAGTTTGACTGGGTTGGAAATAATTTGGTACCCGCATTAATACATATGCAAAAACGTATAGTATTTACAATATTCTTAAGTTTGATAGTAAGATTAAAATGGATAAATAGAAAATAAAAATTTAATGCTGGCAGCATTTCCTAACTGTATTACGATACTTATTCGTTGAGCAAGGAAAGCACCATCTCTACGGTCACCGGTACTATCTACCAGGCGCCAACTTAAATCTTTAATTAGTGCCTATAAACTTGAACGCCACGGATTCAGGGTCCAAAAGGATGCCATGCTACAACCCACTGCCACCAATCTTGCAAACGTAATTGAGAACTAAATTAAAAACTAATATAATCATTCATTTTTTATTAGCGTAGTGAACGTCTAATTTTGTGCGGAAAAACTAAGATTCATATTTCATAGACCATAGCAAATCTATGGTAACAAAGCGTGTTGTCATTTTACAGTTTTGTTCCTTAAAAAAGCAAATATTTTAAAGTCCAGTCCAACGGTAAATTATGTACGTCATCATGTCCCTAATCTTGAACGAGGTTCCGTTAGATAAAGCTGGTTTCACGATGACATAACATGATCAGCTGTTTTGATACGAATGTTCAATTGTATTGCGTAAAATATAAAACTATCTTGAAGTTATCAAGTCATACTTAAAATTAATTAAGATTAACTAGTACCTAATCCTAATATACAAAGTAACGTATGCTTTTTTTTCAACGTGCCTTTTAAATGTGATGTTTATAAGCGCCTGAGAAATAACATCTAGCATATTTATTTTTATGTCATTAATTAATCTTTATAAATTAATTAAGACAACTTTATTTATTCCTAATTATATTTTCTATATAACCCAATTGTTTTTTATATAAGTTTTGCGCTTATTATATTTAGTAGGTCTTTTAAAATACAATTTATTATATATATATATATATTTTATATAATATTGTCTATTGCAATAACAGTAAAGTCACAAAATTCTCGCCATGGAAGCTTTAATGATTTAAAGAAATTTAAATATAATTAAGAAGGTTCTATCTTAGAAAATGTTCGTCTATAAATTCTAAGAATGCCGCCTCTTCCATACATGACCGCATCGGTAATGACCTTAAGACCTTGCCGCTTGGAATAATATAAAATCAATCGTATGTTTACATTATAAAGCACATTTTGGCTTGCATGATTTTATTTCCGATTATTAGTACATATTCCCAGAGCTGAGAATCTTAAATCAAATAGATTTTTTTGTCTAAGATACGGTATTTTTTGCTTGAATCATTTATGTACAATACATTAAAAAATAATTATATATTATATTTACGCGAGTTGCGTAGATTATTTTTTTGCATTTTAGATCATTATCTCCCAAGCTTAAAATTAGGCTCCATTACAATCGAGTGTGTTAAAATGTGGGCAATTTGTTGGCAAAAAATTATTAGTAATTATTTAATCGATATAATATAATAAAATAAGGTAGATAGATAAAGAAATACTATACATATAGGTACCTTCGAAACATAATTTATTTTCGTTGATATTTTAAGAAAGGATCTTATCGTATTCGTCTAGAACCATATATATGTGATTTGACTCTCGATATAAATTAAATGATGTATACAACATTACTATTACTTTTCAATTGAAGATGATCATCTAAATAGATCTTTACAAACATGACAAAATATTCCTCAACCATTTTGCACATGTCATGTAAATTCTTATGTCCTTGGTGTGTTTGTGGTCTCATTTGATACTCATATGCTGCTTTTGGGTTTGATGTCCAGGGAAATAGTCGATATTCCAGTTCTAAAGGGGTGCACGCATTATGTATAAAACGGACGAAAATACACAATTCTTACGATTAGTTTAAAATCTAAATATATTGTAAAAAACATCAGTTGTGCTTAGCACACATTTCATAGCAATTTACATGTAAACTCCATATTTGAATAATTACATAATAACACCAGTTGTTACAAAGCGGTATTCTAAACATAATAAGTGCAATTTCATAATTTTCCCATAACCAAGTGGCTGAGAAACTGAGAACGTTTTCGCAAATACAATTGCATTACTTCGGGTAAGATGTGGTTACTTGTGGGGTTATACTATAGCTAATACTAGTTGATCTATAAAAGGCCTAGTTTCAAGGTATTATGAATCTAAATAAATTAAAGTATGCATTCTTCACATATATATAAAGTGATGGTGAGGAACATGAAAATATATTTTTTGACATAGTAGAAACGATTTTATATTGTATTTATGTATTTATGACTTAACCAATCTATCGAACACATTAAGATTATTGCTTTATGTATAGTATATACTTGTGGCAGCTATGTTAAATGTTTTAAATGATATACATTATCAAATAATGCGATCTTTTCCAAGTCTGCTGTTAATCGATTTAAAAAAAAACCGAAAGAAGAAATATCAAATTGACGTGTAATTTTTTTGAAACAAATAATTGTATTTTAAATAAAACATATTTATCTGACAAGAACAAAACCTATCAGTTCTGATAATACATTACATGGTTTGATATAACAAATATCAGTGAAAAACTGAATAACGTGCGCTACGCGTCCGGTTAACGAGAATTCGTTTACTTAAAATTTTATATATTCCTTAAGATGAGAACAATAGATTACAATTTTACTTTGGTAAATCAAGGCCAAACTTCCATTTGAAATTTGTACTATACATTATTTTTTATGCTTCCGAAAGCATACAATAGCTAGTTTATACACATTAAAACATACAAAATAATTAATAAAATACATGTGTTGCTTTCTCAAGTTCTGACCAAGTCTCAAATATGGTTAAAGAACGGGAGTCTTTTCTGCTATCTTACTCTGTCTGAACTCTCATTACAAATTACAACATTGTCCAATATTGCGTATGCATATTGGTCAACCTTGAACAATAAAAGGTAGAGGTGAGACGTGACTAATGGCCTGTGAACGCCTATCTAAATATTAACAATCCGTTCAAGGATTCATTATCTGTAGCAAATAATTATTTTTTATTGTAATACGATATTTAAATGTATTTTAGTATTAAAACACTAGCGCTAAAGGAAATCCAACCAAGCCAAGATAGTCTAGAATTGATTTCTGGCAAAACAAAGTCATTGCTTAAAGAGGAGGTCAGAAATTTTAAGAGGTTGAAAGGAAATATCTACCTGTAAAAAATATTAGTCAAATATTAGTAAATATCTTTAAATGTGGGTTGGCTAGATTTTGATTCTTAGTATGAGTTATTCTTAGAACCAAAATATGTGATATAACCTTTCACCCAACAAAATTGCCACTTACAAGGAAGATGTTGAATGTCGCAACTTTTTAAGATTCATTGAAACTAGTATAAGTTGATCTATGGCTGTATTTTTTTGCGCCAATCTGGCAGGAGCCACAGATGATGTTATAGACACTCTCAATGCCAGAGTGCTCGCGAGTGCGTTGGCGACATTTTAAAAACTGCTACGCTCTTTTCTTGAAGCCTCATGGATGAATTGGTTATGAAGTACCTCACTGGGCAGCTGGTTCTAGATAGTGGTGGTGCGTGGCAAAAACGTCCTTAAATAACGCTTAGTTGTGGAACGAAGGACGTCGAGGTGATATGGATGGAATTTCTTATCCTGTCTCGACGACGATGAAACTCATGTACAGGTGTTTAACTGGTTTCCGCCAAATTAGTGAATAGTCATATATCCAGTAAGACATAGCGTAATAAAATATATATATATACATATATCCACTGGTTTTGGTACACCATTCATCTGGAGACTGCCCCACAGATGGTCAAAAATGGTTTGATGAATAGAGGTGAAGTCTATGAGGGGCGACCCACATATTACCCCTCCAACGTTAAAACTGTTATACAAAAGTTTCAAACCATAGAGTATGTTTGATAGACAGATGAAATTATTAAACAACAAAATCACACATCAATTATTAATAAAAATTAACCTAAGTTTTATTAGGTTCACCGTTCAAGTCCTAGTTAAATTTTATAGAAATATTATTTTAACTTTCATATATTTTTACACTTTAAACAATCTAAACATTATATAATGTCCAATACATACACTTGCTAATGATTACATAAGTCATGTAACAATTTGACATAAGGTCGAGTGGTGAATAGGCGAGGTTGCATTTTTAACCAGTGTATCTTGAACTCTGCATTTTTATTAAAGGTAGATTGACATGAACTGATTTACTAAGCTCTTGAATTAAGGACATACCTATATTTGGTGTACCGTAATATTCTATTAAAATGATTTAATTTTTAAAATTAGTGGTAGTATCAATGTATTGGAGTTTCTTTCTAATGATATAAAGTCCTGCTTAACATATTCCTTTCTAGATACTGAGGTTTTAGAGTTTTCTCATTACGATTATTCCACGAAACATCTGAATAACTAAGTTTGGAAATTACCGTTGTTAGAACGAGTGCGTAAAGCTGTAAATAACGTAAGCTGTAAGTACTTAGCTGGCCAGTCTCAATAGAGATTAGCCAACCTACCCAAGTCGATCTGAAGAACATTATGTAATTAACTTAAGACTTTTGTAAAAAAAATTACATACTCGTGAATGGGTGCTACTTGTGGTGACTGGTCGGACTTGAATTCGTGTATGCGGTGATGTTAGTTATATTTTCGACTATGTATTTGCGTGTTGTTCACACGAGAATGTAAGTGCGTGCTCCTATTTCACCATGCCTCCTGCTGATATAGGTAGATAGACTAATCGTTGTTTTTTTTTTTAATTATTAATTAACGATTGATTACTTAAAATGTCATGTGGAACATGGTGTAATGATTGCAGCTACTTACAAACATTGTGTAAAACAAAAACCTTGGCGATTAAAAAGAGTGCTGGAGTGTTTTTCCCGTCCCTTGATTTGAGAACAGGCAGTAAATGAAAAATAGAAGCATTTAAAATGTATTTCTTTATTGACGTTCATAAGTGTACATTGTGTTACCTAAATGATTTTGACTTTGACTTTATAAAAACAATAAATTTAGTGAAACAATACTTTAAACTAGGTTTACGCGTAATTGTTGACGGACTTACTATGTGCATACAATTAATTTGATACATTGAATGTGCACAGTACATAGCAGGAAGGTTGTGTGGGTGACGTCACTAAATGACATCATTACATAAGGTTACAACACAATGGTTAACATTGAGTTATATTGCCCATAGTGGGTGTAGTTCACTTATTTACTAAGTTTGTTAAATAGCCAATTTTACATTGTAAACTGTTTCATATAACAAAATAAAACATTGTAAGATACGCTTGCGATGTCTACTTTAGGTATACGGTGCCTCCATCTATAAACCTCTTTTACAAGCTATAAAACTATGGAGCATCAGACAAATATCCTATCGAATATATTTCTTTTTAATACACGTAATTATTCGAGAAATCAAACCAGGAATTTACCTGTAAAACTGAATTTATTAAAAAAAAATGGCGATTAAAAAGAGTGGCAGAGATTTATTGCCAGTTCTCTTCCGTTCTACGCTCTTGATTTGAGAACTGGCAGTAAATGTAAAATTAGAAGCATTTAATATGTATTTCTTTTTTGACGTTCATAAGTGTACATAGTGTAACCCATATGAATAAATGATTTTGATTTAATTTGACAACTGGGTTAAGAAGTTTAAAACTGATATAAATACGAGACGAAGAATTCAAAGGATTAATTTTATAGTTAATTTAAATATTCGTGAGACATTTTTAATGAATCATTATATTTTAATTTCTTGCGGCCTTCAACAGCCTCCTTAGATGGTGGAGATATAATAGAAGGCCAGCGATCTATGTCAAGTATTTATTCTAAGATAATTTACTGAACAAGTGATCAGTCTGCTGTGCTCAATCCGAAATATTTATAGTATTATCCTAGTTTCGTAAGGGCGACTTTTATATGAGAAAAATAAAAGCTTCTTCGACTTTGGTTTCGATAGATTAGTCTTTATAGGTATTTTAACGTTTACGAACGAATTAGGTCGTTTTAATTCATAAAATTCAAGATTTATTTCACTTATTTATCAGCAAAAAATATATTTACAATAATCTTAACATGCATAGAAGTAATAGAACACTAATCAAACAGTTCGGTCCCTGTGGCAGAGTACGCTAAATGGCAGTATTTTCTCGCTGTATTGCGATACTTATTCGTCGAGCGAGGAAAGCACCAGCTCTGTTGTCACCGATTTAATCTATATTACCTACCTGTAATTCTTTATAGTAATAACTTTTTCATAGTCAGTTTAATTAAAGGTTAGTCATAAACATTTAATATAGAGACTGGTTCCATTTCACGCAATTTCGCTGTGTTGTTGTAATATCCGTAGTTTTGATGTCGCGGGATCGTGTGTTACAAAAACCGACCAATAAAGTCGTATATGTATTTAGAATTACATAATGGTGACAGAGTCCCAAGTTCTGCAAACTTGGAATAAATTATTATGTGATTGCTCGAAAGCGATAACACCGCCCGTTGCTCTCCTTGTTACTTAGTTATTATAATTTGTAAATAAATAGTGTAAGGATATTATTGCAAAAACTTATCAAAGTTTGACAGAATTGGCAATATAATGATATAATCTGTGAGAAGCATTTCAAGTAATGAGGTCCGTTCGCCTCAAGCAAGTTGTGTCAATAACTTGGTTAAATTGTTACGCAATATGTTAAAGGGACACTACACATTTATACGGATTGAGTTAAATGCCTTTCTGTAAGAATACTTTACCGTTCAATTTAATGTGTTCGTTTTGTATATAATTACTTCCGTAAGCATGCAATTAATTTTTTTGATATTTATTCAAGTAATTTCCTGCTTAAGAATTTTGTATTCATCAAGTTAATACAAAATTCTTTAGCAGGATTCACCATTTTAATATTCTTTAAAACAAATTAATGTGTTTTAATTTAGTTATTGTATAAATTCAGATTTAATATTATAATAAACTGATCTATGTGGCCGCTACATCTACGTGGCGATGGGCAGGCTACACAGCGCGCATGGACAAGAACCTATGAACCCGCAGTCTCCTTGACACCTCGGCAGATTAAAAGACTGCGCGGCCGCCCACCAACTAGGTGGCCTGACGACATCATCAAGGAGGTTGGGTTCCAGTGCATACAGCGAGGCCAGTACAGGGCGTACTGGAGAAAGATGGATGAGGCCTATGTCCAGATATGGACAAGAGAGGTTGATGATGATGTTTATGCCTTTGCGAGACCTCTGTCAATACCTATGGGCGGCGGTATCACTTAACATCAGGTGAGGTGAGCTCGTTTGCCCCCTGTTCTATTAATATCTCTATCTATCTATCTACATTAGTAAGATCTTGTAACATATAGGAGATAGAGCATTATATATGACGTGGGGAACTCTAATAATTAAATAAATAAAACTAAGGAGTTTATGGAAACGGACAATATACACCAATTAAACTTTCGTAACTGGAATAATTTAATTTCGTAATTGAGGAGAAATGTATCTAGTCCCTCTCACAAGTGCGTTCTACTTTCATTTAAGCTGTTCAAACATAGTTTATTTTAATGTAATTGGTTTGTTATTTTAAATATTATTGGGTCACTCGTACTTCCTTTACTATACTAAATTGATAGAAGCACTTCAGTTTTATTTGCTTAGATTCTTAATTGTGTAATATACCTACTGCCGCCGTTCATACTACCTACCATTAAAAATATACTGTTTTCTTTAACTGCGGTTCTCTAGAAGAGATTGCTTTGTATAAGGCAGCCCGTTGCACCACAATTTAAGTTTATTGTTAATATTATTATTTAATTCTTGAATAGAAAATTCTCTAACGCCGGCATTTTCCTTTGTTATTTTTTTTATTAAAATTGTTAAATTGTACAGTATATTTGTGTTTTGGAAATAAACTCTTTAATTCTTGTGCAATTAACTATAGAGAGATAATAGCCTGTAGAGACCTGGGAAGAGATTTGGTTTGATGCGAAAGAGGACCTTAACTCTTGGGTTCGCTTCAAATCAAATCACGAGGGATGTCCAAAAAGGGCAGTATCACCCATTTTAGTGAGTGCGTTACATACTTATCAAATCAATATAACAAACTAGAAGATTCTAAATATACATTACCATTTTCAATTTTATAATAATCATTTAATAAATGATTGTGGACGAAGACCTTGTCTAATATTTATTCACAGATGACTTCACTTCCTCGTAATGCAAAGAACATGTGAAGGATTTCTAGTTTTCTCGATTCTAATTAACTCATTATGTCATCACTAGGACTGACACGTGACTTTACTTATAACTATGAGCTGAGAAAGTAGACTCTTAAATACCTGTGCTAATACCCTAAATTTGGCAGGGGTGGGCAGGAAACCTACAGTACCAGAAGGCTGCCTTGCCAGCATTTTAAGAATTGGTACGGTCCTATCTTAAAGGACCCTAAGTCGAATTAGTACGGTCCTATCTTGAAGGACCCTAAGTCGAATTGGTACGGTCCTATCTTGAAGGACCCTAAGTCGAATTGGTACGGTCCTATCTTGAAGGACCCTAAGTCGAATTAGTACGGTCCTATCTTGAAGGACCCTACGTCGAATTGGTACGGTTGTATCTTGAAAGACGTACGGAAGTACTTCATTGGCTAGTTTAGTCAAACATAGTGGTGGTGCATTGCAAAAAATGCCATAAAAATCGTCCAGTGTGGACCGACGGATGTCGAGGTGATACGGGTGGTATTTCGTATTCTGCCTCGACGTGCGATTATGTCATATGGCCATTCGATGTCATGTTACCGATTTTAAATTCGAGGAAGTATAATATTAACACAGAGTAAAAATAGTTAATTATTATAAAATAATTACATTATTTAGTAGTGTATTAATCTGTTGACTGATAATTCCATCTCAACCATAGCCCTTCGAAGTTAAAGTAAATTGTTGATAAAAAACATATGCAAATAGACTTAAGTAATATGTAAAGATATATTTAACACGGCCTTTTACCAAGGTCATATGTAATCGCCCGTATAGTGTCTACGGTCTAACAATAAAGAATATGTATTAAAAGAATGTCATTTAAACATAACTTGTAAAAAAACCAAGACACGCAACGCAGTTCTTCTACCGTAAAAAGTTGTGAGATCCATGTAATACCAAGTCGGTCAATTTATTCAGTTTCTACTTAAGGACCTTTTGTGTTAAGTTATTACGTAATTAGCTAGCCTAACTACATGTCATAGTGACCATATCAATATTACAAATCTTTTGTTTTAAATAAATACACTGACTTTTATCCACAACGAAGGCCTGAATTGTTTCGAGAAAAAGAGAGTACGGCCGCTTTTTAACTCGACTTGGCGGACACACTGCCGTGCCCTCAGATTATCACCTAACATGGTTTACGTGCGAACAGTATTAGAAAATTATGAACATCAACAACGCGGTAATTAATAGGCAAAACACTTGCAGACCTCCTGGTTTTGCCAATAAGACCATGGGCAGTAAACAGTGAAAAGTGTTTGTGTGTGCGTGTATCAATTGAAATGTTGCGAGGTATCTTCTCTTGTTGTTAAAGAATTTATAAAAAAATACGGCTTACTTATATGAATAATTATTTTCTATTTTTATTTGACTCATTTGCTGGTGAAAATTACTGGAGATATTTCAATCCTCTTTATACCGTTTTTATTACTGTTAAATAAACACTATCGTAAATAAATACTTACATTCATCAGCAATATTGATTAAGTGAATTTCACGTGCGAATCCCTCCTTCTGGTTTCTTCTATCTGTTTGCCATAGTCATTTTTTATGGTGATTTGATATTTTAAAAGAGTACCAAAATTTTCTGTTTCCGGCGGCTTTTTCTCTCGGTCTACACCCTCTGTCTTCTTTGCCGATGAGTAGGGATGTCTACCGATACAAATTTACTGACGTGGAATAAGTCTCTAATGACGTGGAATAATAAAAAATATGTTTATTATAGAAAATACCTATCAATATATATGTTCATTATTGGTATCTTCTATAATAACCATATTTTATTTTACTCTCAGCCCTGAAATAGTAGGTTCGAACCCCTGTACCTACTTCTGTCTATGGGTGCATTTAACACTCGCTCGTATTGTAAAAGAAAACATCGTGAGGAGACCGAAATGCCGAACGAAAAATTGACGGCTCTGTCAGGCACAAGCTGGTCTTCTACTTGCCTATTAGAAAAATAAATCACGAAACAGATACGGAAATCTGAAGATATTACTGTTTTTTTTATTAATAAACTTCAATTTTATTGTTTCAGATGTGGTCCCTTGTGGTGGTAGCGGCATTGTTCGCGACCGCGCGGTCCAAACAATTACCACACAGTGCAGGTAATTTCATAATGTTTATATTAATAATCCGTCTGTGGTCAACTCAGACGCATTGCTACATCTATGGTCTTCCAAACTTCATACTATATTAAAAGCAAAAAGTGAACCTGTATAATTTGGATAACCTCTATGTTTATGGATGTGTTTACTCTGTATCCCTGTATTAGGATTCCTGTCACAATAATGAGTTTTTGTACTCCATCCCAAAGTTGCGACATCAATAACCGTAATTGAGAGAATTACATCCAAATTTAAAAAAGGTCGGCCGCTATTTGGAGGTACATTACGGGCGATCTTCCTTACCTCGCGATTATGGGATATTCCCAAAGAAGTTGATTGCATAGATTACAATTTGTTATAGTAAAACGTTTGATAATCTTAATTTTATATATAAAAGGGTGAGGTGTAAGTTAGCAGTGGCGGATTTACAAATTTTCAAGGTATAGGCTGTGATGTAGTCCTTGCTTGTACAATCCAAGAATTTCGTTAAAATTGCACGTTACATAATTTTGGGTTTGATTACACAAAATTACACAAACCATCCAGTTCGCAGAATCCAACCAGTACCAGGACTGACATGTATGTGATGAGAAGAGAAAGGGAGAAGAAGGAAAAACATTTTCTGCAATTTCGCTCTTTTCACTCATACAAAGTGTGAGCTGAGGTCGTCGTCGATTACTGGTTCCGCACAAGCTGGTTTACTCTAGAATATGGAAGTTTGCTACTCCGAATGTACAATGACAACTAAGAGGGTAAAATCATCGACAAATAAAACATCGAAAAACCGTCATGCAGAAATCTTTTTGATTTCTATGAAGTACAAAAAAAAATTCGGTTCCCAAATGCCGCCCCAAAATTCTTCCGCCCTAGGCTCCAGCCCCCTCAGCCTGCTGGTAAATCCGCCAGTAAGTAAGTAAGTGTAAGTTAGATTTCAAAATAATATATTTTCTTAAAGTATGTAAAAATGAATGTTTAAACCAAAGCTCTTAAGTACATTGTCACAGCGTTTATGTTGTTACCTACTTTGAATGTCGTCTCAAACAAACTCAACCTGTTTCTTCTAGACAAAATGGTCTATTATACACAAATAGACACAAAAAGCCCTCATTGTGATATTCCAATAGCTGGACGCGAGGCCGATGAACCCGAGGCGCCAAGAATTTATCGGGCTCGGTTTTAGATACGCGGAGCGGAATCGCCATAATTGTCAAAAATCGCTTATGATTGTCAAAACGTAAAAAAATATCGCTGGCCGAATGCCACTTGCGCTTGTCTTGGAGATGTCAAAGACCGACCCGGTCGTATGTACTTCACTCAGTATATTATATTAACTGAAAATTTGCTACAAAAAAATCCTTTACGAAAAGCAGAACTTACTTGGCGCGCTAAAAAGTATTAAATAACAATATTTCTTATTTAAATCGACTGGTCGTATGGACTAAGAGAATGTAAACGATAATTTAGTTATTTTTATACAGGGTATAAAGATCGTATAGGTTTATTTTTGGAAGTCTGTCTATGTGTATCTTATCGCTACAAATACGAATAGTTTACGCCTCATTTCTCCAGATCGGGCCACAGATGCTTTAAGATTCTGACGCAAAAATTTAAGTTTACGCGTTAAATTGATAACCTCCTCCATTGCTTTTTTTAAATTCGGTTAAAAGAAACGTTTCTTTAGACAAGTGGTATAATTAAAATATATTAAATATATTTAAATATGTAGTCGCCATAAGTTCATAAATCGCTTACAAAATCAACGTGACCTTTCCCAAATCCAGACATGGCTATTTCATATTCCCGCCTTGTATTTTTGTTTATCACGACTTGAAATCGTTTTATGCGCATACGCAGCATACTGGTTGTACCGTTGACCGATCCTGTAGGGCGCTTGCCCGTAATTATATTAGTGCATTCAACTTTTATATGGATGTTCTATACTAATAAATTTAAAACAGATTCTAATTAAGACTAAATGCGGTACCACCGTAGGATTTTAACATGATTTATTTTTATTAGTACTAACTTGTATGTATCAGACCCACAATTAATAATTGCGTAAGCCTTTTAACGAAGGTTTAAATAAGTTCACCATTGACTCAAAGGGAACTAAGAAAAGGGACTATAAGAATATATTTCACAGTCCAAACGATTATTACGTAGCGTTTGACAAAATCGCGGAAAAACTACCACATTTGCTGTAGAAAAAAGTGTTGTTTCATCAAGACATTGCACCGTGGCACAAATCAATGAAAACATAGCAAACTTCTTAAATTGGGCTTCGTTCTTTTCGCATCCGTGGTTAATTTTGGTTAATCATACTAACCAACCATTTGAAGAGCTGTGTTGGCCTAGTGGCTTCAGCATGAGACTCTCATCCCTGAGGTCGTAGATTCAATCCCCGGCTGTGCACCAATGTAATTTATATTCGCGCATTTAACATGGTGAAGGGAAACATCGTGAGGAAACTGACTTGCCTTAGACCCAAAAAGTCGACGTCGTGTGTCAGGCACTCTTTTTCCACAATTTTTTTCAATATCCATTTAACCAATTTGTTAAACATACCCAAGACGTGGTTACTTTAGTTACTAAATTGTATCTCTGCGTTTAATGTTTTAAACGAAGAGACACAATTTCACACTAAGTCGTAGTAGTAGTTAATTTAGTTAAACAGAAACTTATAATTATAGTGGTCATTACCAATTTTCAGATTTACCAAATACAGCGGTGGCTACAGTTACCGAATCCGACTCGGAATGGCCGGAAGCGCTCGCACCACTTGACACCCTCGCCGTCGCGTGCGAGAGGGACAACATGCACGTCACTATATCGCTCTCAACTAGTCATGCTAACAGGTAATTTATTATTTTTTTATAATCCCCACAAAGGTTCATTCTTCCTTCAGTGATAATTTTTCATACGTAATACCACAAGAGCTTCAAAATTATCGGGTATTTCCCGATAGGTTCGTTGCAAACAATTAATATGGTCGTCATGACGACTATACCAGATAATTTTGAAGCTCGAGTGGTATTCGGGGGATTATTTTTCCGACCCAAATGTCGGCCAATAGAATTGCACCATGAGACGAAATGTACAGTTAACAAATAAGAATTTCATAATGAATAAAACAACTACTTAATACTTTTCTTGAAGCAACGACCAGAGAAAATTTTCACAAAAAATTTTCAGTATAATACCGTGTAGGTTGTACCACGTGACGTCGAATGGTGCAATTCTATTGGCCAACATTAGGGTCGGAAAAATAATCAAAGTAATTTTTTTTACCTAATGTAAAAATTATAACCCTTTTTTTTTCCTGCGGCTATTTGCAATCAGCCCTAAGGCTATTTGTTTTGTGGTGCTCTCATGTGGAGTAACTTCCCATTGGAAGCATCTACTCATCTTCTGCCTAGAGCTACTGCCGGTCTTCTAGCTCTAGAATATGGTGACGTTTTAGTCAACTCATATACTGTCTCATGGTGAGTTGGCGAGCAAGCTCGTTCGACTCTTTGTATTTAGCTGCCAGTCTCCGTATTTCCTCTTCCATAGTTCTCATTTTTAGGTGTTTGTGAACTTCGTTGTTGGTTACGTACCATGGTACTTTTGCAACTGCTCTTAGGGTCTTGTTCTGTTCTCGAAATTATAACCCTAATAAAATTATAATTACTTTGCTTTTCATTGTAACATAAAAGCAAAGTAATTAATAATAGTGGAAGTTGGCTAGATGTAGATTGTAGGTAATGTCTCGATTCGTACTTGGCCATAATATCTAGCACTAAAAAAGACTTAGGGTCCTTCAAGAAAGGAGCGTACCAATTCCTGAAAGGCCGGCAGTGTACTCTGGCATTGAGAGTGTCCATAGGCGGCTGTATCACTTAACATCAGAAGAGACTTCTTCCCCTGTTCTATAAAAAAAACAATTGCCAATCTTTGGTTCTTATTTCCAGTGTCTACGACTCATTCAACGGCATAGTCTACCCAGCTGGGCTGGGCAGCAACTCAACATGTCTCCGAGAATTCGTTTCCGCCCGAGGTGATCTCCAGTACACGCTTCCACTGAAGGGCTGTAACACAATGTCTACTGATAATGTGAGTACACAAAATAATTCAGTTTTGTCGACGCAGAACACTTACCTCCTTGATAGTGCATTCATAAATTAAATATAAAAATGGATAAATAGAAACTTTAAACAAATTTTATAAAGCCCCTATGGCAGTGTATGTGTGTGTAGTAAGTGTTGCCCCTTAGCAATTCCTCGTTGTATTGCGATACTTATTGGTTGAGCGAGGAAAGCACCAGCTCTGGGGTCCGGTAACTAATTAGATATTAATTTTAATAAATGATACGTAATAGTCAGAAGAAGAGCAGTGATAGCCTAGTGGCTTTAGCGTGCGACTCTGATCCCTGGGGTTGTATGTTCGATCCCCGGCTGTACGCCATCGGACTTACTGTCTATGTGCGCATTTAACACTCACTCGTACCGAGAAGGAAAATATCGCGAGGAAACCGGCATGCCTTGACCATGACCCAGAAGTCGACGGTGTGTGTCAAAGAAGTTTGATCACCTATTAGAAATTATCACGAAACATACAGAAATCCGAGTTCCAGACATAACAAATAATTTACTACCATTGGTATACATATATAGGTATTGGAAATCACTATAAAATAACGCACGTACTGTTGAAATTATTCCACGTGTCTGTTAGAACGGGACAGAGGAATTGCAAAGAATTTTTACAAAAAAACCACTCGAAAATAGTTAATATAAGTTCTATTAAGTCCCAGGTAAAATGGTACCTCAGCAAAAGAGTACCGTTACTAATATTGGTTTATTAGGACCGCTGATTTCCTTGACTGACAGACGAACATTATTCATTCATATCACGCGTTTCCTTGTGCGTTTGCGCAATGTCCCTTGGTGCTGACCAATTTCATCTCAATCTATATTGTCGATAATTGTATCGATTTTACCACGCATTCTTGAAATAAAATGTCTGACATTTTTAGATGACATTTATTCTATTGCATTTTAACCTTTTCTAATATTATTGTTTAGTAATTTTAATTATTACATTATAAGGATAGTTTGTATTTACAATTTTTTAACCTACAAAGTAATAATAAAAATAATTAAAATGTATAAAAAGAAAATTAAAACAAATTTAATAAGTTTGGTCCCTGTGGCAATGTACCTTTAACTCTGGCAGCATTTCCTTACTGTGTTGCGATACTTATTCGCGTAGCGAGGAAAGCACCAGCTCTGGGGTCACCGGTACTATCTATTATTAGATATTATTTTTATTTATAGTTTGGAAACTCTCTTCAAAAATTCTCCAATAACATGTTTTCCAATCATCTTTACCAATACGTATAGTAATATTCGATGCTATTTCATCGGAATTGGTAAGGAAAAAGAAAAAGTATACTTCTTTATGGGATATTTGTTTATGTATTGTCCTTCCTTAAACATTTACGTAACACCTCTTTGTAAGGTGTGTTGTGTTAAGAAGGTTGATCCTAAACAAACAACTTTGAATGTTTGTTGCCATAAATCTTCAAGTTTGATTAAATAAAAACCTTTTAAGCGAGCTATTGCAGTGGTTATAAAATATGCAGGAAATGTCCAAGAAAAATGTTCGAGGAACAACGTTCTTGGCTCGATTTTGATTGGTCAAACAATGAGACCAGAAGTCTGTGATTTGACTAGAAACTTTTAACAATTTCTAGTGATATCTTTCGTTTTAGGAAGTTCAGGCCAAAGGTTTAATAAGTATGGAATGTATGTACGTAAAGGACAGCTTTTACATATGAGCGAAAAGTTTTAGGCAAAGCTTATAAATGGAATAGTAAATATAATTGACATATGAAATAAAGATACCGATTAGTCTCAATGCGACCTCAATTAAAGGTAACCCAATTACACGCTTGAAATTAATATACTTAGATTGTACAGTAACCTCCCTATAATGCGGTAGACCCGGACCGCGTTATATGAAATCGCGTTGTAAGTAATATTCTATTCAAAAACTGGGAACACGAATTTAATAAAGTTATTTAGTTTAATTTTATATACAATTGAGACAGGTGCAATGGTACGCAAAACAAATTATTGACTTTACAAATAATTATAAAATCCACACTACAGACAGTATAACTTGAGAAACCTCCGCGTTATATGGAAAATACCGTGTTATATGTAGGATGGAAATCGCTTTATACTAGAGGATACTGCACTTGCCAAAACAAAACCTAAAAAATCCTATAGAAACTAAAATGTGTATCTAGCTTTGCTATATACTTACTTTGGCTTAAAATACAGTACAGTGTTTGTTACTCTCTCACTCACTCACTCAGCTGGTTCTGCGACCCAAATAGTGATTTGGCCTCGGAAATCTTCCACCAGGTTCCAGAAGATAAACCTCCTTATATGGAAATTGTATTCGTTTTTATAACAAACTCCCAAGCGAAATTACAGATTATCACTAAATAAATTCAAAGCCCTCTTTAAACGTAAATTAATCAATAAAGCTTTTTATAAATTTGACGATTATTTAAAAGATCCTAATTCTTGGGATTGATTTGCTGCAGTTCAAACAATTTGTGTGACTCAAAAATTGGCGATTAAAAAGAGTGGCGGAAAGTTTCTTGCCAGTTCTTCTTGCCCCCCCTACGCCCATGACTTGCGAACTGGTAGTAAATGTAAATTTACAATTTATTTAAAATAAAGTTATTTTGAGTTTCCAACGTCCTGTGCCATCTGTCAATTGCTGGATTTTAGCTGCAGCAGGTTCTGAACTCTGTCGATTCATCGATAGGCCAAATACTGGTGTTAGTTATCTTAAATAAAGCCACAAACATGACGTTCGTATGTTGAAATCCAATACATTTTTGACGCTCACGAGTCAGTCAAGTTTTTGAATCTACGAGAAATTAAATTATTCAAGAAACGAACAGAAATCCTCTTTAATCCTTCATATTTCAGCTTTAAGCATTTAAAATCGGAAAGTCGGATTAACCATTCTAAAAAGTATTATTTAATCACATTGAAAGCCCAAACTGGTTATTTATTGTGACCATTGGGCCCGCCTCCGCTGTGAAGCAAGGTTATACTAAAGGTCTCTTGGAACATTAAAATTTTCTGTAATGTGGTTTTAAAATAGGGAGTATGGGGTTACTGGGGACCCAAAACATAAACTTGTTACTAAATCTTTGTTTATTAAATTATAAAATGTTTTAAACAATAAAATAAATCGCTCTACAAACTTTTCAGGTCTGGGCCTCAGATTTTTAAATCTGTTTCATGATCATTTTTCAATCTAATCGGCAAGTAGGCTATCAGCCTTCTGTGCCTGACACACGTCGACTTTTTGGGTCTAAGACATGTCGGTATCCTCACGATGTTTTCCTTCACCGTTCGAGCGAATGTTAAATGCGCACATAGAGAGAAAGTCCATTGGTGCACAGCCGGGGATCGAACCTACGACCTCAGGGATGAAAGACGCACGCTAAAGCCACTAGGCCAACACTGCTCATAAAATAATAAAATGTTTTTAGTTTTTTTTTTTTTTAAATATTCGTCTTGTTTTTTATTTGAATTGACCTTTACGAAAATGTAAACCAATCTTTCAACATGTATGTTAATCAACATTGTCTATGCGCTAGAGGTTTAAGGTGTAAATATATTAACTTTTCGTATTAAACATTTACTATTTAATTTTACACTATCTCCACTCGAATCTATACCATTCACTTAAAGATCAATATCTACATTACAAATTCACATCAGCCCGCCATTTCCGACCAAATACTTGGAACCGGACGTTACGTCACCTCCCCTCATTGTTAGGACCCGAAATTGACCCTAATGGAGTATTATTAGTTATTTATTTCTACGAGCATTATAATGCACTTTTTGCATATGTTTCTTATGTCTATCGGTTAAGTGCTATTAAATTGTTGCCTCGATTGACAAAATAATTCTACTAAGTAAATTCGAGCACACTTCGTAACATGGTTTGTTAAGAGCGTCTGAAAGCACTTGATAGGTGATTAAGAGAAACCTATAAAATCCTTACTGGCCACTATAATGTTACAGGAATTGAGAAGCTCTTTATATTACATAACCATAACATTTGAAGGGTAGTTCTTCAAAACAGAAGACCACTCAATATAATACAATTTCCCTAAAAAACTTTCTCCCAAACTGAGTAGTGACTCAGTGGAATAGGCTTCCGGAAATTGTAATTAGAGCACCCTCTTCGAACTCTGTTAAAAAAAAGGTTAGATAATTACTCCAACCCCGCAAATACGCACGCATCAGCTTATTAACGTGCTAGTGTGTTTATCTAGATAATAATAATAATAATAATAATGCGCACATCTATTTATGCCAAGTGAAACAGTATCGTGTTGAATTTAAGTTTTCTTTCAGTTATAAATGTATGGAAACTTTAGAATTTGTATCCAAAGACTCTGTCCACATCATCTGTATGCATCCATAGCTCATTTGATTTCATCTTTATCAACATTGATCGCGTTTTGGGCTTACTTCTATGCTTGGTTTGGAAGGCATAAAGGACCGACAAGATCTTTTATGCCGTACTTATTAAGATCCGACCTGCCATTGTTGTTCAAATTTAAAAAAAATTCCAGGAGGACGGAACAGTGGAATATTACAACAATATAATAGTGCAACCACATTTGCGCCTTGTGACTGGTCAAGGTCGGGGCTACCACGTCAGGTGTCGCTACCGTAGGCGAGACCTCACGCTTTTCCATCTGCACAGACCACACGCTGACAGACTCACTTCCAGGACTGATGTACGGTAAGTGGCACATTATAGAATTAATTTACATAATTGGATAGTATACTACTCCACATCCGGTGGTGGATCCTCAACTATTCTAATCACTGATAAGCCCAGGTCAAGAAGATGTGTGTTAGTCGGAGTAACTAACAAAAATTACTAGAAAAAAATTGCATTTGGCCATCCGAAAAGTATAATATGGGGTAAAAAGCATATTGTATGGTGTTTAAAAAGTATATAATATGGGGTAAAATAAGTATATATAAAAATGTTATTAAAGAAGTATATAATGAAGGTTGATAGCTGCGCGGTCCGAGTACCAATGTAGATGATCGAGGTGTAAAATTATTTGGTTGCAGCAAATATGTCTCATAGCGGAGTTCGGAAAAATAGCCTATTATGATCTTCAATAGTAAATCTTAGTATCACATGACAAATTGTTAAGAAATATTGTTTTTAATATTTTTTGGAAGAGGTTCTATTTTATTTTTTTTATTTCAGAGATGAGTACGACGAGGAATCCGGTCTATTACCCTCTGTAACTATGAAAATCTTTAAAGGTGACCCCGAAGAAAAACAGGTATTTTACAATCCTTATATCTTTATTAAGTAAATTTTTCATTAAAATTTTAGAAAGATTAAAGAGTTTACAACGTTCATTAGGTTAGCTATTCTAGCTTTAATAAATAAATTGTAATAATTAACGAGAAATAAAGTTTTAATCAAAATTGGAGAAAGGACCCATTATTAATTTAAAAAAGTATATCTCTTTTTATCACAGCATACACTTAATTTGACAAAAAGAGAAGGAGTAGTTTTAAGGAGGAATTAGTTTTTATGAATGAAGTTGGAGAATTAAGACCATCGAGGGAATTGTTTCTATCCATGAAATAATAACACCTCGCTCAGTGTATAGGCCTAGTGGCTTCAGTTTTCCACTCTCGTCCCAGTAGTAGGTTTGAACCTCGGCTGTGCACCAATGGATCCTTTGTTTATATGTGTGTTGAACAGTCAGCCAGCTCTTACGTGGAGGAAAACAAAATTAGAAAACCGTCTACTTGCCTATTAGAAAACCCAACGAAACAGACAGCTGAATCCCAGACCTAAAACATCGTAGCGCAACTGCGGTTTTTGTCCAAAAATGCCTCATTTTTTTGTACATTTCAGGTGGCGTCAAACGTTCGCATAGGTGACACGCTCACGTTAGTTGTGTCATTAGAAAAACAGAGGAAGTACGGCCTTCTGGTCTCCGAGTGCTCAGTGCGGGACGGACTGGGATGGGCTGAACAGAGTTTGATCGCTGATGATGGGTATAAATATTAGTTTTAAAGTTTTTTCCAAATTCCATCGACTATAGATACCGGCAAACTTCTTGAGCATTAAACAAGGGAGAGGAGGAAGGTTTGCGCATCGTACACACACAAACGTCAACTGATTTATCAATCACGTGATCGACACGTCAGCCTCCCTCCCAGTGACACCTAAAAATAGCTTCTGCGCAGGCAAGGACATTTGTTCAAGATGTTTGCCGGTATCAACACGTTGGTTGGGGCAATGGGCCAAGATCAGGCGGTGAAGGCTTACCTGGGCTGGCCTAGTAGCCAGTACTTGGTACCACTGGATCGACTGAGACGAGGACCTGCTACAGCTGAAGGCCAGAAATTGGAAGATTCTCATTTGACACAAAAATAAATCGGACCGATTGTTTTTTTGTATGGCTCTTTTATTGATTCTTCAGAATACAGACTACAGATTACAGAATACAATCTTAGATTGAATTCTGTAATAAAAACGACCCCATTACAGCATCTGTATAAATATATCCAATCTCCAATGGGGCCCACACATAGAGACTCTTTCGAATAGGCTGAGCTCTGCAGCATATGCAGTAAAGAAAATCCGACAGTTTACTGATGAGGACACGGCTAAAATTGTGTATCATAGCTACTTTCATAGCGTTATGTCGTACGGCATTTTATTGTGGGGTGCTGCTGCAGAGGTTCAATCCATATTTGTGCTGCAGAAGCGGGCTGTTCGGGGTATTTGTTGTGTTTCTCCGAGGGAGTCGGTACGGAATAAGTTTAAGGAATTAAATATTATGACACTATCTGGTCAATATATTCTTGAAGCCTTGTTGTATGTCCAAAAAAATATAAACGATTTTAAAACAAATGGTGACTTTCACCAGTATAATACGCGAAATAGAACTAATTTGAGTGTACGACCAACCAGGCTCCAAAAGATAAATCACTCCTTATATGGAAATTGTATTCGTTTCTACAACAAACTCCCAAGCGCAATTAGAGAATTATCACTAAATAAATTCAAAGTCCTCGTTAAACGAAAATTAATCAACAAAGCTTTTTATAAATTTGAGGACTACTTAAATGATCCTAATCCTTGGGATTGAATTGCTCCAGTTCAAACAATTTGTATGACAATACTTGGCGATTAAAAAGAGTGGCGGAAAGTTTCTTGCCAGTTCTTCTTACCCGCTCTACGCCCTTGACTTGCGAACTGGTAGTAAATGTAAATTTACGATTAACTTGACTATTCAAAAGTGTACTTAGTTACCTACTTGAATAAAGATAGTTTGAGTTTGAGTTTATATCCATATCTCAAAAACTACTGAATCCATTTTTATGGGTTGTTCCCTACATTCAAATATACCTGATTCGAAGAAATAGATCATCTCGATATGACTGCTAGTTTTCGAAAATTTTGTGGTCTGCATACGATACTTAGCAGCAGTGTTGGCCTAGGGGCTTCAGCGTGCGACTCAAATCCCTGAGGTCGTAGGTTCGATCCCCGGCTGTACACCAATGGAATCTCTATGTGCGCATGTAACATTCGGTCGTACGAAGGAAAACATTGTGAGGAAACCGGCTTGCCTTAGACCCAAAGAGTCGACGGCGTATGTCAAGCACAGAAGGCTGATCATCTACTTGCCTATTAGATTAACAAATGATCATGAAACAGATCATTTGTTATCATCTCATCAGACTGAAATCTGAAGCCCAGACCTAAAAAGGTTCTAGCGCCATTGATTTTTTTTAATACGATGTTTAGCGCAGGTGGAAGTCTTAATGAGAAATAATTTCCAGCTGCCCATTAGACGGCGAAATAATGGGCCTCTTCCAGTACAGCGTGGAGAAGCAAGAGGCGAAGGTTTCATTCCCAGCTCACAAGTTCCCTTACACGGCCAGCGTCTACTACACGTGTGAGGTCAAACTGTGCGATCTCAATCATCCCACAGATTGTGTAAGTTTCATAGTTATTTTCTTCAACCAATAATCATTATATTTCAGTCAATTTACAACCGTACAACTGTACAAAAATCCGTTCGTTCTGTACATTAATTTTATTAATCGATCAAGTCGTAAATAGTTATTTATTCACTAAAATACTTACACTATTCTTAAGATTAATACGATAATGTCCAAAAAAAATAAAATTAGAATAAAATACATAATTTACACAATATCGCTACTGTGAATTCACTCTGCGAACATATAAATATGTCAATAGTGCCGGAGATAGCATTCAGTAGGCGCAACTTCTTTGATAACAGGTATCTCACTGGGTGTGTGCGTGCGTGCGTCCGAGTTCTTGGAGCACACTTGGGTTGCCATAAAGTATAAAGAGTATACTGAAATTTCACGTTGTATTCACTTTAGGAGCCATGTTCTCACAAGAAGCGCGTGCGTCGTGACACGGAGGAAGGATCGCCCGCAACAGTCGAAGTTTTCTCCGGACTTTACGTCAACGAAGCAGATTCGCTGGACAACGATGACGTTGTTAGCAAGAAGGTTGGTATTGACTCATCAATGTGTCCCCCATAATATTCCATTTGACAGTTCACAATCGTTTGTGCACTGTCAAATGTCAAACTTCAAATTTATTTGACAAAGAACGTTGTTTGTGCGCTGCCGGCTTTAAAGTACATATATCTGATCTTTCTTCTCATTTTTTTCCTTTCGGAATCTCCACTAGAATTCGTTCTCCAGGCATTTTTATTAACTTAATACGTTACGAAAATATAACGCCTTATAAAAAATACTTAGCCTTTTCCTCACTGGGGTTGACTGAAAGATCTTTTTTTACAGAAAGAAGACGAAATATGCATTTCCCAACGCAACTTTGCCATTGGAATATGTATAGCCGGTGTGATTTTAATGATTTGCGTCATAGCAGCTATAGCCTTTATTCTAGCACGACGAAGGAACCCTAAAACTTATTCTAGAACTGGCAGTTCCCTATACAGTGGCCCGTATACCAACACTGGCTATTCGCATACAAGTTAAATCTGTAATAATGAACCATAGAATTACTAAGACTCTAGAAATGGCTGCGAGTCACAGTTCGCCTCCAGTCGAAAAGATTTTGTCTCAAGCCAATGCTTGTTTTATTCTTACCCTGAATCTAAATGTTAAAGAAAACTTAACGATATTTTTATACGGAAAACTTGAGCAGTATTTGGGACCTGTCAAATGTCAAATGCTTTCGATCTGTCAAAAACTGACATTATCGTAAAGAATTCGACGTATACATGACATAAAGTACTCTATAATACATAGCGCCATTTCTAGTGTCTTACTGCTATATAATTCTATAAAAAAATACTGAAAGAAACAGATGTCCGTCCATTTTGTTTAGCTGCCAATGTCAAGTTACAGACAATATTTATTGGTTAGTTAGTGTTAAACAACGAATAACATTGCACTCAGTGCCATGGGCCATTTCTGTGTAATTGTTGTGTTCATTCACAACGAAACAGTCATAATTTAAGTTTAATTTAAGTATTACACATGGTATTTTTATAGTTGTTTAATTGCCCAATTGATTGAATTCGGTGGGGTTTTAATAGTTAATTCTGTTGTTTGAAATTAAGGTTTATATTAACAGATTATTCTGATAAAGAAAATGACAATTATTTTAAAAATATCGTAAAATCTAGTTGACTATAACTTTCAATTAATAAATTCAGATGAATTAAAATACCATGTGTACGAGAACCTTAATATTTATATGGATAATTTGTGATAATTTTCCGTCCGTTAAGTATAGATTAAGTTCAATAGATGGTGACCTTGCATTACGTAATTATATTAAAATGATCATTTATTAATGAAGCAGTTTTTGTGATGTCTTTTTAAGTTTGTGCTATTATTATGTAGAGTAACTTAATTTAAAAAACTGCAGCAAATGTCTTTAAAAAAATAATAAGTGTACCAATAGAAAACTAAAAAAAAAGAATGAATCGGGCATTACGTATCTGTTGAACATTATAAATCTTAGAGATAATTTAATCGACGACTGTGACCGCTTTATAATTGAAGTTACTCTACTTAATAAACTATTTTAAGCAATTAATATTGTTTTACACCAAAACCCAGGCATAATTCTGGTGAAGGGAATGCAATTATTGAATTAGAAAGTTCCTTTTTGACTTATAAAATGTCCAAGATTTTTACTTAAGAAAGCTTTGGCAAAAGTTAATCAATAAGAAAAATAAAATTTCTTCATCATCACTTTAAATTAAAATGAACTTTAATTGCGTTTTAGTTTTAATGCTTTGAAACCCATATTTGACATTTTACATAAAGTTTAACATACTCTGTGGTGAAACAATATATTTCCCGCCTTGTTTTTACTATTTTGTTGGTAGGTCATTAATCAAATTTATTGTATTGCCATACTTAATCCGTCCAACGTCGGTGCTATATTTAATACCGCTTTTGCTTTAAGATAGGTACATTTGTAAACATTTTTAATTATTCTCAGTAGTTCTTCAAATTATTATTGAATAGTAATTTAAGTCTATTTTATTAACAGAGAACGCAATAAATAAAATAATGCTGAATTCAGTCTATATCGACTTTTGAATTATTGTCGTTGGATTTTGGACTGAGTGTAGAAGATTCGTTGACTAGAGTTTTAGAATTAAGTTAAATGTTTACAAATGTATATTATAGATTTATGCAACGAATTTTCGATATAAGTTTCATACACTCCATTGATTGTGTATATTACAATGGGGTTCTGGAACTGTATCGCTATGTATTACGAATTTTTAACAAATAAACTGACTAAGAAGATTTGTGTTTTTTTTACAACCCCAAAATACAGTGTTGGCCTAGTGGCTTCAGCGTACAACTCTTATACCTTAACTTAGCGAATGGGTCGCATAATAATCAATATTTAAACTTATTTCATACAAATTTGTAATAATATTTTTAAACCAGTACTGATAATACTGGTGAAGCTTTGCTAAGTCATAGATTTAAAAAAAAATCGTATGCAGATTACTTAAAATGAGCTCTGAGTATCTCGTTGTTCTTCCCTCGAAAATAATGCATTTATTTTCCAACCTCAACAAAGTCGGTCTCAAATTCTTAACTCATCAATTTCGGACTCACTACATACGATCATTATTCTTGTTTTTGTCTTATAGTCTTTTTCACATCAGCAGTTTCTCCGTTGTCTTTGGTGATTCTGAAAAGAAAAAACACTATTAAATAAATAAAAAAAACGATAAATTATAATACAGACAGAATTAAAACTATCAATTTTTATCGTATGATAAAAGCAGTTGCTAATAAAATTAATTAATTATAATTATAGATATTATCAACATAGATTTATCAAAATCCTTGTTCTTGTCACCAATACAATGCGACATAATTATTATTATTACGAATATACTACGAGAAGCGACCATTTTGTCCCATTATCTCCCAGTTGCCCGACACATTACTGCGTTGTATCCCTGTATATGAGTAATACGATACAACACGTGACGCTGTCAGGAACAGAAGGCTGATCAAATAGGTGAACAGGGGGCAAACGGGAGGCTCACCTGATGTTAAGTGATACCGCCGCCCATGGACACTCTCAATGCCAGATGGCGAGTGCGTTGCCGGCCTTTTAAGTCCTTAACAGTACGAGTATCAGTATTGTATTAAATAACAATTAAAAACATAATATAAAAATAATATTAAAGTCGTTTTATAGTAAAGACTTTTTTAAATCTATAGGGTAAACTGTTTACTAGTTTGTGAGTACAGTCAAGTTTGAGTCGCAGAAAGTGGAATTAAATTTAAATGAACAGTCAACAGGCTAGGCAAGTAATGAAACGTGATCGATCCAAGTAATTTGCCTAGCTGTTTAATCAACTGGCTGAAAATCTTTCAGGCCGCTAGTTAAACGGCGTCGTTAAGTTAAACGGCTAGGCTGTTAATGGCTAATTAAGCTAGTTGGCTGCAACATATACATATCTTTAATATATTATGATAATTTTAAGATTATTACAATTTAATGTCATGTACATTCAAAAACATTTAAAAAAAATTCAAAAACCTGTACGATAGTGATATCGACAGTTGTATAATTACGCTCAATTAATTTAAAATTCAGCATTTAACGTGCTTAATAAGAATAATTTTTCATTATTAAAACCTATTTAATAAAAAAAACTAGAGTTTTATGAACGCTAAATGCACAGACGTTATAATGTGACCAATTAAAATTAAAATCTAATTGATAACTAATCAGAATTAAAAATCACTAAGATATCATATCGACCGTATTTAACCTAAATCGATCACTTTCAAAATGTGGTTGCTCGTGGTCGCACTTCTTTTGGTTGTCCTTTACTATGTTGGGACCAAAAATTTCGACTATTGGAAGAAACGGGGAGTTAAATACGACGAACCCATTATCTTCTTTGGAAGCAACCTAACCCATATCATCAAGAAACACAGCTTATCAGAAAGATTTGCCGAGCTTCACAACAGATTTCCTAACGAAAAATATGTGGGCTACTTCGAGGCGAACAAGCCGGCACTGCTGGTTAGAGACCCCGAGTTAATTAAAGCCATTCTTGTCACTGACTTCAAACACTTCTACCGAAGGGGAATAAGCCCGCATAAGGAAGACATTGAACCTCTAATGAAGAATATATTTACGGTAGACGGAGACGCCTGGAAGCTCTTGCGACAAAGGATGACTACAGCTTTCTCTAGTGCTAAGCTAAAAGCAATGTTTCCTTTAATTGTTGAGAGAACTGAAAAGCTCATAACGATTGCAGAGCAAATTGCCGATTCTGGAGAAGAAGTTGACGTTAGAAATCTTATGGCGAGATACACAACTGATTTTATTGGTGCATGTGGATTTGGTATTGACTCGAAAACGTTAGATGATGACACAAATGATTTTCGTCAGTTAGGAAGACGTATTTTCACAGTAACTAAACGCGATATCTTAGTTAATTTGTTGAAACGCACGTTCTCAAATGTGGAACTTTTCAAATATATACATTTCTTCTCTCCTGAAGTTGAAAGAAAAAACTTATCATTGGTGAGACAAATTATGAGCCAGCGTGATTACAAACCATCGGGGAGAAATGATTTTATCGACATGATGTTAGAATTAAAACAAAAAGGAAAAATGGTGGGTGAGTCCATAGAAAAGGTGAATCCAGATGGATCACCTAAAATTGTGGAACTCGAATTAAATGATGAGTTGATAGCCGCACAGGTATTCGTTTTCTTTGCTGCTGGTTTTGAAACATCGTCATCATCCAGTAGTTTTCTTCTACACCAGCTGGCTTACCATCCCGAAGAACAAAAGCTAGTTCAGAAGGAAATCGATGAGGTGTTAGCCAAATTTGATGGAAAACTTTCCTATGATGCCGTCAAGGACATGAAATATCTGGAAATGGCGTTCAAGTAAGTATAACATTTCAGTAACTAATTTCTATTGAGACAAAAAAACTAGTTATTAATAATAAAAGAGAGATTATGAGGACTAAATTTATATACTTATGTATTTTCTTTAATTACAGAGAAAGCAATCGCGTCTTTGCTTCTCCCGGTTTTCTGGTCCGCAAAACTGTTGGAAAATACACTTTTCCCGGAACAGATTTAACGTTGGACGATAGAACTGGCGTGGTTATATCCACACAGGCTTTGTACGCTGACGAAAGATATTTCGATGATCCTAAGACCTTTAAGCCGATGAGATTCCACCCTGATAATATACATAAGATGAATAAGAATGTGTACTTACCATTTGGGGATGGACCGAGAGCTTGTATAGGTAAGTTCCACTCTCATCCCTCAGGTCGTAAGTTCGATACCGGCTGTGCATAAATAGACTTTCTGTCTATGTGCGCATTTAACATTAGCTCGAGTGGTGAAGGAAAACATCGTGAGGAAATCGGATAGCATTAGGCCCAAAAAGTCGGCGTGCGTCAGGTACAGGCTGATCACCTACTTGCCTATTAGATTGACAAAATATGATCATGAAACAGATACAGAAATCTGAGACCAAGACCTAAAAAGATTGTAGAGCCACTGATTTATTTTATACTACACATTTGTTGTAATTATAGGTACTACAATAGTCTATGACTAATTCATTAGAAAATTCGTAGGATTTTACCGATTTTATCTAAATGTCGCTGTAATTATTTTACTCTTTTTCTTATTTTATATTGTATATATATATATATATATATACTATAGGCCTAGGGGCTATTTGAATTTTACCTTATCTTTCACACAGCAATTTTCGTTCTCCCGAAACAAAAAAATGCCATTATTTGAGCTGAATTTGAATATTAGACGTTTTTATAATGTGACCTTTTTAGGGGAACGTCTTGGTATCATGCAGTCTTTGGCCGGTGTAGCTGCCGTACTTCATGTTTTCTCAGTGGCGCCATCTAAGAGTACCAAACGTTATCCACCAATCGACCCAAGTTCCACCATCATACAGAACGTGTTGGGTGGATTGCCTTTAGCGTTACAGAGGAGGAAGAAACAATAAACATATTTCAGTTTAAAATAATTTATTTCTTACGTACATTTAAATAAAATTGTTAATAGATTTTTTGTTATTTATTATTAACACTTCGTTGCATGCAAAAATATACCTAATACAATAAGCATAATTAAATGAAAAGGTGGGAAACTGGCGGCCTTATCGCTTTCAAGCGATCTTTTCCAACCACTGTGAGAAAAAAATTGATAAGACGTGAAATACATAATACATAATATAGTTATTTAGACAAAACTAAAACAAAACAGGAACACATAAACCAAACTAAAAAAAAGGACACATGAAAAATAATAAGTACACATGAATCCAGTGGCGTAGCTACCAAGGGGCTAGGCGGGGCAGTGCCCCGGGGCCCTCAAGCTCAAGGGGCCCTCGAATCCTCACCAGAAATCTCGATCGTTCTGTACTTTTGGAAATTTCTCCCATTTTCAAAATAAATATGACAGGTTGCAACCCCACTTTAATCAAGACATTATTTTGAGAGAAATTCAAAAGTTATGCCTAGGGAATTCCCCTAAATTCTTTCTGTAGGTTGGCAGTGTTGTCAATTTGACGGATAGTGATATGTGCATTTTATTATTCATCAATGTGCGTTTTATTGTGAATTCGAGTTAAGATTTTTTTTTGAGAACAAAACCGCATCAAGCCTGGATTTAAACGAAGTCATTGATACTTTTGCGAAAACTAAAGCTAGGAAAAAATTGTAAATAAAATTGTTATTTAGTCAGTTGGTAGGCCCGACCTTTATATAATAAACCCGTGAATCTTCTGTATTTCATTTTATTCGCCAAACCTACACCAAGTATTAATTGTAATTTATGTTGTTACTGTTTAATAGTTGTAATACCTGCCCTGCACAAAAAAGAGCTTAAGTAGCTTAGCATTTTTAAAGTATTTGTATTTTTCATATTTTTATATGATAAAACCTAATCAGTTTACATAGCAGTGGGGCCCCATTTTTTAATTTGCCCCAGGGCCCTTGGTCACCTAGCTACGCCACTGCATGAATCACTATAATTTTAGATCAGTTTAGTCAGGAAAGTAAGGGATACGATGTGGACAGGTAAGTTTGTACAGTAGAGATTTAAAGAAAGGTATAATAACAGTTATATGTTAACCCAATCGTATGCCTAAATAACTATTGTCAAATACAACTTTGATACCTACTAATAAAATGTGTTTTTGTTTATATAATATTTAAAAAAATATAAAGTGACATTTTTAGGTCAATTTATTATAAAATATGTGTGAATATATTACAACACGAATTTTAATTTATACTATCGTAATTTATTAATTAGGCCATGAAAGTGTTAATTACTTTTGATAAAAAACACACCGGCTGATAAAAAATAACAGAGTTTAACCTTTATCGATATACTTATTAACACACACTTGTAGAGACATATAGAAACGCAAATCCATAGTTCATTTGAATGGAAAGTGTTTTTTTTAATAAACGGGCAGGTGGCTCATCTGATGTTAAGGACCTATCCTATCGCCAAACTCCAAAAAAGTATATTGTTTCTTTCCATTTTTCGTCATCGTTTCTTGTAGTAGGGCGAATGGAAAAAATATGGTGGAGTTGAGGAGTTTATGTATCCATTTTGAAAGATCGATACACGATTTAAATAACTTGGCTCGATAGAAAAAAAATCCAAACATAGCCAATTTTTAACACTTTGAATTCATTTTATGACGAAAATGTATATAGAACATAATTTTGAAATTTACACGATATATTTAATCGCAAGCCAAGTAATCCATTTCAGAAAAAAAAAATGATAAAATTACATTAATTTAATGTTTTAAATAACTAATTGTTATTACGGGCCGACGCGACGCGCCTCTCCACTGCGCACCGCAGTCCACCCCGAGACACTGACACAGCAATTCTTGCTGGGATAGGGCCTTAAGTAATAACATGCCTATAGACACTTAAGCTGCGTATACATTAAGCGCGGCAAACCATCGAACATTGGCGCGCGCGGCGGCCGCGCTCTATGTAGACGGGATCGCCGCGCGCGGCGACTCGAACATTGCCGCGCTCGAACGTGCCGCGGGTCGATCCGCTCGCTGTCGGTTTTTGAGACGGCATCAAAGGAGCTTCAGTCGTTGGCTCGCGCGCAGTTGGGACGGTTATGATATGACGGATATGAATACGTAAAAATGGGTGCGTACATATACAGTTGTACATATATAAAGTTGGATTTAAATATTGATGACAAAGCTATAAGTTATAAAGTAACTAATATAACAATTATATATTAATTACATACAAAAAAATGGGTGCGTGTACTTATGTACGCGCGTAAGAAGTTATACTTCTCTGGCATTATTAAAAATAGTTTTTGATTGCATGCAAATAATTAATTACATACAATTAAATAATCAAAGACTGGAAAAGGAGTCAATATAGTCAATAAAGTTCAGTTTACATTTGAAAAATTAAATAAATAAATATTTATTTTTCTTTTATTTTTTTTACAAATAAGATGGTGAATCACAGTGGAAGCGGCAGCCGCCCGACCACGCGCGTCCATACTCGCAGTTTACAAGAGTCAACTGGTCTGACTATCCGCCGCGGTCTGTTCGTGATGGATCGCCTGCCGCGCGCGGCAGTCACGTCCAACTAAATTTATATCTACATATTGGCTCGCGCGGCAAATGAAGGTCAACTCTGGTCGAACATTGGCTCGCGCGGCTGCCGCGCTTAATTTATACGCAGCTTAACATTGCCAGAGGGTGCGCAAGGACGCCTAAGTCAAAATTGGTTCGTAAATACTTCAGTGGGAACAAATATATTGTATGAATATATATTATAAATAATATATCAGCGAGAAAGGTGGAAATCCAATTGCATTATTTCTCGGGGAGCCCATAGGCTGAGAGCCTGTGCGTCCTCAGTCAGCCCTCAAGATATCTCAGGAGCTGGCCGTTAATAATGAATTTCATTGCACGTTTCCTCACGATGTTTTCTTTCACCGTACTTGAGTCCATTGGTGCACAGCCGGCGTTCGAACCTACGACCTCGGAAGGAATTCGCACCCCAATTATTATTGCTTATCAGGTTATAATTAACACCCGCGATAAAAATGTAGACTTTAAAACGCCATTGGTTCACTTTCATTATTACACTATCTTGTAATTAGTTTTAAAACAATTTTTATTTCATCAATTAAAACCATATCATTATAGTCCATCATGCATCGATTAATTTGATAAAATATTTGCAGCTGCTATCGCCGTGGAAAGATAAGCATCTTAAGTAGGAAATGACGTTTAAATTAATATTTAAAATACTTATCGGCGGAGTAATGTTTTGAAGTTGCAAAGGGAAGCTCATAAGGGCTTTCTAATAATGATTTTTTAATAAACAGGATTCGTTCTAAGGGGGTGAAAGGGAAGATTATGAAAAAAAATAGAACCATATTCTCTTATCTAAATGAAAAGACATAAGAAACTTCAATATTTATTCTTATAAATACAAAAACAAAACTTACTTCTAACAGAAGATAATAACTTTGTAAAAAATGGTTCGTAATATAAACCGGGAGCATTTAAATCTAATTTTACGTTTTTATCAAAAACCTTTATAAACCCTCGACTTTGTTTGCTAAAGGTTAACAAAGATATATAACGAATTCCTTCACAATCAGTTCAGCAATTTAAACGTAAGCATATAAAACTGAAACTTAGATTGATTTTCCATTACATATCAAGTAATCTTAGCTATAGGTAAAATAAAATAGTTATAATAATAGAGAGCGAGCACAGCTCCATAAACAAAGAGTTGAAGCTGGCAGAAACTGACATTGACGTATAGACTATAGACTATTGTCTATAGGAGAGCTAATGGTCTCTCTCTAGCTACTATTTCGTCATGATCGTAGAACAATGTCGGATTTGAAAAAAATCCAAAATCCACTTTTATCATATTTGGATACTACATTGACTTAATATTACGGCTACATTAAAAAATTCCATGTGTTTTAAATTTCAAATTAATCAGCCGGTTAAGTGACGGATTTGATAGAAACGTGACTTTTCGAGAAAACTGTGTAATTTAATGTTATTATTTTTATTTTGTTTCAAAACAAACCCTTTTGTTTGCTTGTATGCCAATTTTCATAATAACAGAATATGAATTAAAATAGTTATGACAAAAACTAACATGATTATATTATTTTGAAATGGCTGCCCTGTAAAGTTTACTATTTGTCAGATCCGTCACAATTCTACGACTATGACGATTTTGACATTGCTCATTTTCGATTAACTGTCAAGTATTGTCATCAATACAATTATCAGTTTATGTCAAACGCGTTGATTTCATATTTTACTACGCGAATACTATTCGGAAGATATGTTATCTCTATCCCGTTAAATCCAAGATATATTGCAAAAATGTCTTTAGTCTTCTTTATACGTATTTTAACTAAGTATTTTTGGTATTGAGAAAGACTGACTTACAAAAGACTGCTTCAAGAAATTCTTGAGATTGAAAAAAGTAATAATTTTCATTACTCAATACTGCATGAAACACCGCGACTCTCGAAAGAGGCCTATTTCAAACGTTTATTAAACATTACAAAAAAATATAGATATATATATCATTAATGTATTATATTTTGTAAATGTTTCAAGGAATAAATGACGCTTAATTATTATTCTATATTAAAAGTAGATTTTCAATTCATCCTATTTGACAGCTGTTATAGAAACCGGGCGTTAGACAAATATTTAGTTGAAGTATCTCTGCAACTATTCCCTTGGCCATTGTAAAGGCTTAATAGTCCCAAAATATACCAATACCAATTCTTAAAAAAAAATCTGTTTCCCAAGAAATATGCTAAAAAGCCGACATTAGCCATTCGTTATTAGTTACTAGTTTAAACACAAATAGGAACTATATAATGATCTCAAATGTTAACTCGTCAACACCCGTAAGCAATGTAAATTTTTTCATACAAATGTACTGAAAAGAATCAAAATCCATAGACACCGTAAAACTTAAATTACTATTTGTTGAGGTACTTAATATATCCCAATTGTTAACATTCAAATTATGATATAAGTGTAACCAGTGTAACACTTTTGCTAACGACGCGTTAGATTTGAATGTAGCCGCCATTTTGAAAAGGCTACTGATCTCGTACTCGACAATTTGAAAATCTTTTAAAACCTCCTTTAAGAATTCGAAACTGTTTTTGTCATAACAACTGTAGATCAAACTGTCACTTTTGACACCGTGACACTTCAACATTGGAAATGGCGGGGAGACAATCGCGTTCGAAATTCGAGTTTGAATTTCCTTAACCGTGTCAATTGTCATCGGTTTGCCGATTCGTTGAATAATTCTCACGTTTATCACCGAGCTGTTTGTGTTGTCATCTATTTTAAATTTAGAATTTTCAGACATATTATTGGACACATTATTTATATTATTACCAAAATAAAATATATTTTCAACATCACTTTGTTGATTTTTTTGCTCCTCGCTATCTTTAGAACTTTGTACACTTGAGAAACTGGTGTCACTGCTTCCAGAGGACTCTTCATGATTTTCATAAGTCGTGAAGTTTGGACTGCTTTTTGATATTTTATTCAAACTAAAGGACCTAAAATCGCATTAATGAATTTAATGTTAAGTTTGATTCTTGATATTCAACGTTTACTATAAACATGGTCTCTTAGTAAAAATAACTAAATTGGTATAATTGCACTGTTATAAGGGTTGCCACTTTATAATAAGTATTGTACTCTATACTTTATGAGAACATTAAAGTACACGAAAATACTTTATTTCGCATGATGTGCTTTCTTCAGTCGTAAATATTTTTTTGTTAAACGGAATTTATTGATTGGGGCTGAATCGATGTTGCCACTCGCCACTACTAGCCTCATTCAGTGCTCGTTAATTAATAAAAATACATTTCAAAATTATTTCATAAAAAAATGAAATTGTTCTTTACTTTTTTCTTGTGCTACCAATTAATGGTGTTTAATTGCAAAAAGGGTGGCAACCCTAATTGTTATACCAAATTACTCTTTTAACTCTTTGAACTTTTTAATGAGATGAGTACTTCACTTAAATCGGTGTAGACTGATTATTTCTTATGAATAAGGGGCTAAATGTGAACACTACAGACTGAAGAATCATAAATGAAGTCTCTGTCAAATTCAAACAACCATTTGACAGATTTGACAAAGGAGTACTTCTTTGGCTTAACTCTGAATCAAAGTTAAAAAAAGATTCGAAACTGTAAATAAATCAATTGCCAAAATGCAACTTTTGACAATTGACAAGCAAAACATACCTAGAATCCATTTGGACCATGAGATAAAGGTCTCTCCCCTTCAAATACTGCACGATATCCAACCAAACAAACGTCTCTATACTAAAACGAAATTTGTGTTCTGTTCTGCTATTTATGGCTGAGCACAATCCATGTATGTATTTCCTCATAGGTGACGACAATTTACAATTCAAGGTCACATTATCAGAGTCACTTTTGAAAAAGTCTAAGAACGATTTTATTATAAACAATCGTATCTTAAGTTTATTCATAGATTTCTTTGAGATTTTCACCTGCTCTTTCAGATCTAACAGAGAAAGTATCTCTTCATCTGATAGATATGCAGGTTCTCCGCGAACAGTTTTATTAGTTTTTTCTTTACCAGCATTTGGTAAACTATTAGTGTTTTCAAGATGTTTTTCTAATACAAAAGCACTTTGCTTTTGTTTTGTTTGGTTGTGTACGTTTAAAATTGATTTCTTTTCTAATTTAACTTGTCTGAAAAATAAAATCATATCAAAATCGACCAATACAATGAACACCTTTAGAGGCGCTAAATTAACTACTGGCAACACTACATGTGGTAGTGTAATATATCAAGAGAGTACCAATTTGTTAAAAGGCCTACAAAGACCTTGCAAGCCTCCTGACGATGTCAATGTCCATGGGCATTGGGCATATCAGATGAGCTTCCTGTCCGTTGGCCCCCTGTTATATATACAGGTTGGCCAAAAAGTCACGGGAGGATATTATCTTCAATACACCCAATAAACAACCATAAATAGCATGTCTAGCGCTATGAAAAAGATACAGGAGGTAGATTTTTCGAATTTTAATAAGAATTAGAAAAATTTAATAAAAACGCAAAATAAGTGAGAGAGAGTAACTCTGCAGGGGTTGAGCTGAACGACCTCCCGTAGAACAATTTTTACTTACAGGTCTATAACGAGATTGGTAAGATGTATTTACTGAAGTATTAATAGGAATAATTTTTGTTTCGGACGTAATCATAGAGAAACTGTACAGATCGTAATTTGGCCCAAAAAAAAATCTTATATTTATAGAAAAATAACAACCCTTAGTCGTGTCGATAAGAGAGCGTTCAAGTATTACGTAACTAATTTTGGGGGGAGGGGGTCCTTTTGTAAAACGTTACTATACGGGGCGGGGATTGAATTACGCGTTATTGTTTATATTATTTCCGACTCTCCAGTACTTTACACCACATAATGGTAATTTTTAGGTATAAAGAGTCACTAGGTGGTCACAAAACGTTTTAAAATACTTGGGTACAGAAAAACGTTACAGCGCGTTACGTGGGGGGGGTCCAATATTCTCCAAAAATTGCGTGTCGTAATACTTGAACGCTCCCTAACGAGTTGCATTGCGTGCACATTCCTACTATCAGTGACATTTAGTGCCCGACGACTTAGTTTAAAATGCTTCGACTATAGTTTTAAAAGTCCGACTATAAATAACGAAAATTTCCTCACCTCTTATTAACAACCTGTATATCGACCATCAAATCCCGTTTCGAGGACAAAAAAGCTGAAATTTTCTTATCCAGCTTTTCCTCACTCTTACTACTGACTCCGATACGTTTTCCGCTCTTCAGTGCACGACCGACATTACCAAGGTAATTTATCTCCTTTTTGTTCAATTGGTCACAGAAGTCAATCACCAATTCCGTTGAACTACTATTCAATAGATTTAGTATATTTTCTAAGATGTGTAAGCGATATTCCTGGCTATTTTTGGCCTTCACGACTTTGTTAGTACCGACGTGGCCGAGGCCAGCTTTGGCTGTCTGAAATTTTTTTAATTCTAAAGTGATGTTTCGATGTTTGCATCTATTACTTCTACTACGCAATTTCCTATAACGCGGTAGACCCGAACGCCATTACTGTATAGTAATCCCCCTTATAACGCGGTAGTACCGGCGTTATAGGAAATTGCGTTGTAGTAGTACGAATTTTTTTTAACAATTCAAAAACTAGGAGCGAGAATTTTATTTTGTGAATATTTATTTAGTTTCATTTTACAATAACGTAATTGTCTAATTATTAAATCATTTTAAATTTCCCACTACAGAAATATAACTTGATAAATCTCCGTATTATAGGGGAGATATACCGCATTGAAGAATAAATATAATAAAACCGGCATATCAGGTGATATTCAGAAACTCGCCTAGCTTAGAATATTAAAATCCAGTACATTTTTGACATACAGAAATCACTCGACTCATAGGCTGATCACCCTTTAAGAATATATTTTGAAGTTTAGTCCCATAGATATGCCGCACTGGACCATTCACAAACCAAGCTTAGGGGCCATCCATAAAGTACGTCACACGAATTTTACGACTTTTGAACCCCTCCCCCCGTCCTTGTCACAGGTTGTCACATTTTTATAACCCCCCTCTTGATGTGACGTCACACATTTTTTAAATTTATGTATGTATTTAAAAATAATCGTTGTAATAACAACTTTAAACAATTCGCGTAAGGTTGATTTTGCAATAATATATGCTTGTAACTTATAGAAAGAGACAGAAATAGTGTTTCGGGACACTTTCGAGCGTTACTTTTATTCGAGACTGTGCATCTTGGGTTTTTTGTATATCAATGGTTTTAGTATTTAAAATTTTAACATGTGACGTCACAAAAGTATTGACCCCCCCATGCCCCTTGTCACACGATGTCACACTTCGGTGATACCCTCCCTCCCCATTAACGTGTGACGTACTTTATGGATGGCCCCTTAGATTTATACATTTCTATGCATTTTTTATCCTTAAAATAAGCTTTCAAAGATAATTCTATATAAAACTCACGAGATGCAAAGCCGGCATTATCGGTTCGGTGATCCCTCCCTCCCGCGTCCCTAAAGCACCGCCATCCCATCCCATACAACGCATCATTCTGAAATTATTTCAATTATTTCTTACAGAAGTATTGTTAACTGAGATATTATTACAACTATAAGTCATTGGTATTTTAAAGATTCATTTGTATTTTTAAAATTTAGTTACATGACTGATTTAAACAAAACATCAGCTATCTGAAATTTATGAAAAATAAAATACGCAAATTATATATATTTGACAATAAATGGTATAAAAGTTGTTTTCTATGGCTTACATACCACAAGCCCATGAACAAAAAATACCTGTGAAATGACCCAACGTGAATTACGTTTAGAAGGCTGTTACTATATCTGAAAATAGCTCTGAGCACTATGCCGTCATTTCTGAGCGGTACATGTGAGTACGTGAGTGAATGGACTTTCTCAGGTACAATGGGGGAATTTCGACTAATTATTAATGTACGGCTTTGTTATAAGTGTATAGATGATTAAAAATAAATGTCGAAAAACCTAGTGCCGTACCTACTAAAGTGATGGTACCGGAAGTCGGTGCAAATTTTTAATTCGACGACAGTTGCAGAAGCAATATAGGTCATTTATTACTGTACGGCATTTGTGTGATTCCTTTTGGACACATATACAGATACTTTATCCGTAAACGCCGTACTTATTTCCAGCGGAGCGGTAGTGCTCAGAGTTATTTGCAGATATAGTAACAGCCTTCTAAACGTAATTCACGTTGGGTCATTTCACAGGTATTTTTTGTTCATGGGCTTGTGGTCTATTAGAGTTCCTTCTGAACTCTAATATCTAAAAAAAAACCCAACACTGCTATATCAAAGATCAAAGCGTTATATATTATAATATAAGTTTAGTATCGCAGAGCTATTTAGAAAAACACACCTTAAACCCTTTTCACTCTCCAAAGGTTTCGATAAACCTTCAATTAATTTCACCTTAGGCTGGGGCAGCCTTGATGTGTTCATCATTTCGTTTAATGCGCTGTAAAGAAATTTTTTACGTCAGTCACGTGACACAAAACGTAGAATGCTTGAAAATAATGTCTTAGCTTATCTAATGTAGGCAATGCAATGATTGATTAAGAATTACAATGTGGCGAGATCTCGGTATGTTTGAGATCTTCCCTCTTGCTTGCTGGGTTTTACGAATTTTTCACTGCTATAATTTCAATCTAAACTAAAACATCTTTGGGGCCGTTCAAGTATTAGGTAAGCAGATTTACTGCAACCCCCCCCCCCCCCCCCCCCACCTATTGCTAACAAGCAAAGTAAAAGTACATAACGTATGCATTTCCTTTTCAAACATACACAATGTGTGAGGTATATGTGTAATAAATATAGTTTAAAAAAACTAAAAAACACGCTTTTAAAGCACATCAAACTAAACGGCGCTCTGTGCCGTCTATCGAGCAACCCACGCTTTTTCACAATAATACCAGTATTTTTTTGTTAATTACCAATTTCAGCCTACATTAGGAATTATTTTTCACTTTTTAGTTTGATGTGCTTTAAAAGCGTGTTTTTTAGTTTTTTTAAACTATATTCATTTTTTCATATTTTTTTTTTGGATTATTGCATTGTCATCAATCTTTGACAGGTGCGCAAAGTTTGAATTAAATCTGTCCGTTAAAAGTGTGTCAAAATCGAGTCCGAAGGAGTCGGTTACATACATACATACAGGTGAAGCTAATATAAAGCGTGTAAAAAGAAAAATAATTAGTGTTGAAGTGTTCACCAAATAAGAAACAAATAATTCATAAAATTCTAAAAAAAATACAGTACATAAGGGGGCGTCCATAAATTACGTGAGGTGTTTAAGGGGGGGGGAGGGGGTCGAGTCAAATCTCATTGAATCTTACGTTGGAGAGAGGGGGGGTTTTGGCAAATATTACGCAATTTTTTTTCTGATTGAAAAAATTTTTTTTAGGAAAACGGTTGACCCTAAAGGCCATCTCTGCAACTTCCCGCTAACTCCATACCTAAACGCTCAGCATTTCACTTATTTTGTTTTTGAGCTCTTCGAGCTCAATATTACGAATTCTGTGTTATTTTGAGTTCTCCGAGCTCAAAAAGATAACTTCTTACGCGTTTACGTAAGAAACCGACATTTTGAAAAATCTCACGTGAGATTGGGGGATGGGGGAGGGGGTTGAATAAAATCTCACGACATCTCACCAGAGGGGGAGGGAGGTACAGAAAATTTAAAAAAACACCTCACGTAATTTATGGACGCCCCCTAATACATAGTACATAACACAATACATAATAATACCCATCATCAAAAGCATTTAAACAGTCGTAATAATAGTGCTTCACTAAGTTCCCCGGGGAAAGCAACAACAGTTAATTATAATTGAATTTGTAAATACTCACCTAGACACAGTCGGCACTTGTATAGTTTTATTTCTCTTTCTTCCAACAACAGTCTTTTCTACGGTCGGTACTTTATTTGAATTTATTTCTAAATTAGATATTTGTCTATCAATATTATCAATCACGGATTCTTTATCTAGAACTGGATTACTAGTTAATGCCGGTTTTCTATTTGTTGCTATTTCTTTATTTGTTGCTGGTTCTTTATTTGTTGCTGGTTCTTTTTTTGTTGCTGGTTCTTTATTTTTTGCTGGTTCTTTATTTGTTGCTGGTTCTTTATTTGTTGCTGGTTCTTTATTTGTTGCTGGTTCTTTTTTTGTTGCTGGTTCTTTATTTGTTGCTGGTTCTTTATTTGGTGCTGATTTCTTATCTATTGTTGACTCTTTCGTATTTGTTACTGGTTTCGTATTATTTAGTTCTAATTCCCTGCTATTCGTTGATTCGTTAAGTAAGTTCTTACTTGCTAAAAGCATATTACCGCTATTACCGCTATTTATATGTGCTGATTGGTGAGGTGAGTCTCTGAAAATTTTCATGTTAATAATTAAAACTTAGTATTGTCTTTTATTGACATACACTCACACATTTGATAATAAAACAATTTTTTGCCGGATTTAAGTTACGTATGAAGACGGCCTAAAATTTTCAAACACCTGGGATCCAATAATATCCAAATTAAAAACTCTAGATAAACAATCCGCGAAAATAGAGGACACCGTGAGCCATTTCTGCCAAAACCCTCCATCTTTTAGTCGATACCAACTCCGGGGAAACGAATACAGATAATGCAACTTTTTCTACAGCTATGACACTTTTTGACATTCAACAACTTTCCAGTGTTAGCGACAAAAATATATATATTTAATAAATGAAATGTATTTATTCATTGCATTACGTGTAAGATTTGGTAACCCGTTTAGGTAATAAATACCTGTCCGGGTTCCAAAACAAACTCAATATTATATATAATATATATCTATAGTCTATATACTTACTTCTTTACACAATTTTCTATGGATTGCAATAATTTCAACCTGTTAACATCGGATACATCTCTCTCCATATTCGGAGGACTCTCATTTTCAACATCAGAGTCTGTACTTTCATTTCTGAAATAAATATATATTTTTAAATATTAGTTGTTTAGTTCACGATTTGGATTGAAACAACTTTTGGATATACCGCGCGCCGTTCAACTTGGTTAGCGAAGCACCACTCACCCGTGCAATACATATAACATAATATAATAAATATACAGTCGACTCGCGATAATTTGAAACTCAAGGGACCAGAGATAAATTTCAAATTATCAAGAGTTCAAATAACAAGTGTTTGAATAACCACGACGGAAGGAAATAAGAATTTGATAAAAATTTGTTACTTATTATTTCTATATTCTTATTATGTATGGGTGATAACTGACAAGTGACGATTGCTGCAAAATTTGTGAATAATTGTTATAATAATGAACAATTATTATAACAATTATTCACAAATTTTTATTTCGAAAAGATGTCTGTAATCTTTTTTCAATAGTGGTGAGAGCTGCAAAGAATCGTCAGTTGTCACAAATTTATGTAAACAAACGACAGGTATGTGCATGATAAACGCTTCAATTTATAGAGAGTAGAGAAGACCGGATTTCAAATTATCGCATGTTGGCGAGCAAGATAATACTTTTTCAACTTCAAATTACCGAAGGGACCAATTATCATTGATTTTATTCAATTTATCGAGTATTTTTCAAGGGACCAGTAAAAAATTTCAAATTATCGAGAGTCGACTGTAATTTCTGTTGAGGTAGACCTATATGTTTGTACACTGGCTGAGTTCACAAAAGTTGCTTCCTATATTATTAGTTATAAGATTTAGGTATATAAATGTGGTTTTATGTAGGTTAATTAATGTGGAGATAATTAATCTGTCGTTCTATCGCATTAGTAATAACTGTAAAGATAGAATAATGATGTGGAATAAATAAATAACTTTTTAATAATTATTTTTATCACCGATATACCAAATGTTCGGACACATTCCACAGATAAGATAGCGAATGCATATGATCAGATTGTTTTGTATTCGACGTGATTTAGATTTAAATTGAATGTCTAAAGGCCGCCAACGCCTTCTGGCAATGTGAGTATCCACGGCCGGTATCGCTTAACATCTGATTAATTTTTAGCCTGTTTTCTCCCTTTAATAGTAGCAGATAGTCAATTGTCAAACCATTTCTGTATGATGTTTGACATATTTGACAGCGCAATATGTGAAACTAAAAAACAAGATTTTTGAAGTTATATGTACTTCTTTTCACGCGTTAGGGAAAAATGATGAGAATATTTTTTTACGATGCGCGCACACTGTCACAAAAACCCGACACCCTGAAGTTAGCCAGTCAACATTTTAGTTTTCTTGTGATATTTAAATAAATTTTATTTAACTAGATAATGCGTTATAATAAAACTTCCAATGTATTAAACACCTTTTTTCTATTGTTAGTGTCGTTTCTTCTACAAACGTAGAATAAGGCGAAAGATAAAAAAAATTTACGCCAAAGAAGTATAACTTCTAACGCGTTTACATAAGTACACTTTTTGTTTTTTTTTAATCAGACATAACTCTGTTTTAACAATGGTTAAGAGCAATGTTACCCCAGCGTTTTTGTTTGCACCATGTCCCAACTTAGCCTTTCTAAAATTCACCCCTCATGTAATATAATAATTTTTAATATAAAAAAATTGAGACAAACTTAAGAAAATTGAATGATAGGAGGGAAGCGGTGACCCGCTCATCTTCAATCGAATGCATGGAAAGCGTCACGTGACCAATCGTGAGCTATCTCTTTCTAACACAGCGTGACCACAATTTGGCAGAAGAAGACAAAAGCTTCAATTAACACAGTGTAATAAACTACGTACCGTTATGCTTTTTTCTTCTTCATTATAAAGTCTTTCGTAATAAAAAACTTCTCAAAACAAAATTATGACAAGATTACCCGTTTTTATGATTAGCTTTTCCGTGGTGCATGTTTAAAACAAACGGAATATAAGCTATTTATAAAAATATTGTTAAGAAAATGTAGTCTTAATGTTAAATGTAATTAAACAAAGTCGAATAGGTAAGTGACAAGTGTGTATAAGTATGTGAATGCGTGTGTAAGAGTGAATTTGTGTAGCCCATCATTCGAATTGAAGGATTACTTACTCCAATTATAATTTAAGTAACAAATTAAATAAATATAAAAAACATATATATTAATAATAATGATACTTACATTTCTTCAGTTTTCTTATTATTATACTTTGGTGTTTTAAACAACGTTATCTGTCTGAAAATTTAGAATTTAGAGAATTTTAATGTAACGAAGTATAGATAAATAAATTAAATATAAACTCATAGACATAACATTTATTACAGACAAAATAACAATAATCAAATAAAAAAATAAAATGAGAGATATCAAAAACAATTTAAAAGAATGTTTCAAATTTCCCCTTTTCCCATTCGGTTCGTTTCAAGTATGTAATGCGTGTGTGCTGTGGCTGTAATTGGCCCTGGCTCAGCATCATGCTGAGGAGCAGATTGTTCCACAGCGCTGGTCCAACTCCAACCGAAATATCAAAAAGCTATAATACTCCAATATCGAAATAACAGCTACATTATTGTACGGTTACTGGGACATCGGGATTTTAGATTTACTCTTTAGGGAGCGTTCAAGTATTACGTAACGCAATTTTTGGAGATTATTGACCCCCCCCCCCCCCCCCCCATGTAACTCGCCGTAACGTTTTTCAGTACCCAAGTATAGTAAAACGTTTCGTGACCACCTAGTGACACTTAAGTTACTATTATGTGGTGTAAGTCGAAAAAAATATTAAAAATAACGCGTTATTTAATCCCCGCCCCGCATCGTAACGTTTTACAAAGCGACCCCCCCCCCCTCCCAAAATTCGTTACGTAATACTTGAACTCTCCCTTATTAACCACTCACGTACAACATTACAATATATTTAAACTATTATTGCTTTAAGTGAGTAATAGTATGGTTCTAAGTGGTCTCGGGTTCGAAACCCGGGTGGGAAAAGACCAATTTCCGACATTACTAATATTTGAACGTTGTTCTGTTCTGTACATACATTATATCCTACATAAAGGCCAGTTACTAGACATTTGTAGCTTGAGAACTTTATTATGCACTCAAATGTTGCTTAATATTGTTTACTTAATATCATTAAGAAATAAATCAGTGGCGCTACAACCTATTTATCTAAACCTCAGATTTCTGTATCTGTTTTATGATTATTGTCAATCTAATAAGCAAGTAGGTGATCAGCCTCCTGTGCCTGACACGCCGTCAACTTTTTGCGTCCAAGGCAAGCCGGTTTTTTTTTTCCCACACACTGCTCTAAGTAATAGTGAATTATTATTGAGCGTAATATTTACCTCCTACATGTATCAGGATCAACATTGACGCTGGAAATTTCTAGTTTAAAATGAGTTGCATCTTGCAATCTATCATGTATTTTCTTCCATAACATATTACAAACTGGGGAGAATAGTTCCTGCATTGCGTCTTTTCGCTTTAAAATACCTAAAAATGAACAAAATTATTATTATGTTACACCAAAATAATACGCTTAATTATACAATTTGGGTTTCATAACTAAATCAAGACAATTTTCTCACGATGTTTGCCTACTCTACCGAAATCTCAATTATTTATTTATTTACACTTTGTTACATTAAAAAAAACAAATAACATCAATTATTAGGAATCACAAGCGATCTATTCCAGGCAACCCTAGAAAGGAAAAAAATCAAATTTAAGTTATGTAGTTATAAAATTACAATTTAAAGTAATACAAAAAATGAATAAAATGAACCAAAAGCTTATCTCACGGTTCATGAATTAACAACACAAAGAATAAGAAATTAATTGATTACAAAAGTCGCGAATGAGCAGGATAGTATATATATGGTAGAAGAGTTTAAATAGATGTTGGCGTTCAAGTTCTCTTATAAAACGTTACGATGCGGGGCGGGGATTAAATTACGCGTTATTGTTAATATTATTTTCGACTTTCCAGTACTTTACACCACATAATGGTAACTTTTAGGTATAAAGAGTCACTGGGTGGTCACGAAACGTTTTATTATTGGGTACAGAAAAACGTTACGGCGCGTTACATGGGGGGGGGGGGGGGGTTTCAATAATCTCTAAAAATTGCGTGACGTAATACTTGAACGCTCCCTTAGAAGTTGCTGTGAGATGGAATTTCCAAAAAGCATCTATCAGAAGCGTAACATGTAGTTATAAGGACCTGAGAACTAGTACAAGAGTTTAAAATAATATTTACCATTAAAATTATATATAAACACCGCCTCGACTCGCGACAAGCTGTCAAACGGAAAACTAGCCTGTGCCTCATCTTCGACAAAGTCGGAAATCGATTTCAATGAATTCTTAACAAATAAAGGCGATATCGAATCCACTTGTTCTCTAACTATTTGCATAAAATTCTTTTTATTGCCTTTCTTTTTTTCCCTCTTCTTCTGTCCTTTGGATATTGCGCATGATTCTGGTTTGCTCTCTCTGGAAAGTGGGTTAGAAAGGTGGCGTACGTGCCTTGAATTAAAATTTTATGTCAAATTGTAGTGTACACACAATCTACTTCTACAATCACTGCACAAATTCTCGATCTCAGCCACTGAGCCAGTCTATGGTAAGACTGCTTGATGATCCTCCGCTTAAGTCGGAAGTCAGCACCTTCGTTTCCTATGGAGCTTAGTCAAGCTTTTTACACCATCAGGTGACATTCAAACATGGGTACCTCTAATAGCAGTAGTGATGTCAAGTTCAATCTTAAATACTAGGCAATAAATAAGATAATTAATTTCTTACCCATCATCGTAAACAACTTCTTTCTTTGGTATTTTCTCCAAAAACAAATGTCTGCAAACAAAATCACAAATGTTTAGTAATTCATACAGCAAACTATTTCATCAAGTATTGAATATTATATGAGAATGCATAATGTAATAATAGTTATTATTTAGAAACAAGATTATTTTACTATAGTTGAATAAGTTTTTACTTAAATTCTGTTTGAATTGGTCACTGAATTTCCTATATAATCTATATTATATTTAAATCTCTTTGAAATGTGTTCTTCATCTAAGAATCTCGTCGAAGAATGCTTCATATATTATCCTACTGTAATATATAATAATTAAATAATGTGTGTTGACAAGATCTTCTGTGCTTTGAAACCCAAATTTTGTTCTGCCGGGAACCAAACCTAGGACTTATGGAATATTATGGATAAATGGGTTATCAAGACACAAAACCACCTAATCTAATATCTCATAACGCTTTATATCTTTTACACTTATTTATTATCAATAAATCCACATAGTTAGCTACACCTGTTTTGGCACAAATCAAATATTTATTTAAAGCTAGAAAAAGAAATACAATAATATGCTTACAGTACCAAACTTTCAGCAAGATGTTTAGTAGTTTAAACTTGAAAGTTACCAAAAATAGATATAATATTTTTTCAAGTCTTAGTAACTCTGAGTTATAATTATTTAAAACAAATATTGCATTGAACACACTTTTCCAATAAGAAAAATCATTAATTAAACAATTTGACTTTTATATAGCCCACATATAATTTCTACTACCTAACTACATATTATTTTTTTACTATCATTCTTAATAAGTAACTTACCCTTGCTCAGACCCTGTACGTTCAACATACATTCGAAAATCATACTTTAAGCTCATTATTTTCAATGCTTCCCTAAGTGGAGAAAACAATCCATTTGTATTTGATGTTGTTATCATAACTTTAAGAAATTTTATCCTGTTAGCAGGCATTTCTGGATATTTAAATAGTGATAGTTTATCATTTTTTACAAATTTCAATGTTGTGTTCAGCCATAGTACTTTAAAATCAGTGGGTATGTCCTCCTCCAACAGTTTTGTAGAACTACCAATAAAATCACAGAAAAAATATTATTTTATTTATAATTATTAACATCTTAACAGTTAATTACTAAGCCAATAGTTGTTCTTCTAAATAGTACTTGTTAGATGAGCAGAAGTGTTTTTATATTTTTTACTCTAAAAAGTGCAGGCTGTATCTTACACGAAACTCAATAACAAGTCAATCTTATTTTTATAATTCATCCTGTAATCAGGATTCACAAGGAAATGGAAGCTTATTAAATTTATTATTTGTATAGGTATTGAAGTCATGTTAAATTTACTAAATCTTAATAAAATATTGTTTAAGTTACTGAAAACATTATAGGTATTAACAAAGAACTTGCAATCAGTCTCAAATAGTACGTAGTATAGTATATTTATCTGATCAGTGGAAAATTAACGCTTATGACTTACCTAGATTTTTTTGTAGAATCCATTATATCTGAAAAAAGTTAAAATTAAACATAAGAGCATGATGATAGCTTAACTAATTTTGTTGAACGTTTATTCAAACCTTAAAAGACTGAAACTTTTTGCAGCCAAATTTTCTAATAAAAGTACTTTAGAAAGAAAGTAATGAAGATTGAAGTTATTGAAAATACGTATTAATCTAAATATTTATGGGTAAAAGTATTATTTAATACTCAATATGATTGAATAATTCGTATTTCGGTATATCAAAATACAATAAATATTTCTAGCTTATAAAAAACGATTTTTTTAAAGGGAAAGACGAAAATAAACAACCGATTCTGGATCGTGGATCCGCGAACGTTTATAGTTTATACTTGTGGTTTCAATTAATATGATTTTGACGTTGAGTTTTTACTTTTTTCTGAAAAAATTAATAATCATAACGCATTCATCATATTCTGTGGGAACTGGGAAAATTAGACCCATCGGCCATCACCCAAAATAAATATCCACGGTCCACCGTCCACCTAGTCGAGTGTCGACCGTCGTCGTTCTGTTTTTTACTTGTTTGAAGTCAGTTGAAACTTGAAAAAATATATATAAATTGTTTCTTTTAACGAGGGTCACGATCTGTTATTCATAATAATTTATCATTCTTTTACAATAAACTGTTTACTATGCATGTATATCTACTATCTGACGACTGACATCTGTGTTGAATTGGTAGGAGCCTAGGAGGTTAGAAGCGTTAAGCATGAAATGGTAGAAACTAGAAATCAAAATAAATAATTTTTTTTCCTAAAAATATAACTACTTTAAATTTACATAATAATGTCGGTTGATGTGTCATGGGATGTTGATAAATATCGAGAAGAGTATGAAAGCGAAGAGCATTGGAATTTAAGACGAGCGTTTATTAAAAGATGGAAAGATGACTATCCCGAGGAGAGATTAGTTTGTTTGGCGCAAGTTTTCGCCAATATTGAGTTTATGGGATGTAGATACCCTCTAGAAACCATGCAGGAAGTTGCCCGGTTATCACAGGATGTATGTTTTACTTGCTTATAAACTTAACTCCTGAATTTTTTTCCGTTTCTGTTTTAATAATGTTCCTAATTTCACTACTAACACTTCAGCAAGTAGATAGTATTGTGGCTGTTTGAACTTGTTAAATTTTTTTGTAAAAAATAAGACTACATCTATTGTTTTATTATACTATTGCTGAATATTGAGTATTTTAAATACAAGCTATATGGAACATTTTGTTTTTATATTTGTTGCAGTTGGAACCCTAGTCTAAACTGAACAATACCTGAAGGTTCTGTTTAGTTTAGTCTTAAGAATAATTTTGTTTAACATATTATATCCATAGCTTAAACTCACATAATTGTAAATGCAAGCTATCGTCAAGTACCTATTTACCTTTTCCTGAATTTAGAAGATTAACATAAATTTTGGTCAAGCTAGGTAACATAGAAAAAACTTTTGTTTTTCAGATAGCAACTAAATATAGAAAAGAAAAAAAGACAAAACTACAAAGGACATTTGTATCTGCCTCTGATGCTGCAGAAGATCGAGCAAGAGGCATCAAAAGAGAAGGTGGTGTGGTTAAAGATGCTCCAAGTTCAAAATCAAAGAAAATAGAATTTGTCAAACAAGGTGAATCTAAGAACTTAGAAGATATACCAAATACTGATGAGATAGCCAATTCAGATAATGAATTATCAGAAATCATTGAAAATGAAAATGATAAGGAATCTACAGAGGTCAGTGATGAAAAAGTTAGTAATGATGTCCCTAAGGAGGATTTAAAGACAGCTCTTTTCAATACATATGTAGAAGAAATCTCAAAAATAAGATGTTTAGACATCAGATGTTTTAATAGAAATATGTTTATGACATCATTTGGTAAATTTGTACTTCTCATACGGTCGTGGGCACCAAAAATGAGTAATATACAAGGTCAGTGTAATGTATAAGTATATTTAAGATTGGTTGAAAGTAATTAAAATATAATTTTAAGCAATGTGGAATTGAAGTGACGAAAGAATACTTTTTTAAATTATTAAATTATGTAAAATAATGTTTTCATTAATTCTAGGTAGCAGTGTTGCTAGCCATCTCCAATTACAGTCCACATATGAAAATAATATATTGACCGTAACATTAAATGGTAAATTCTTGGCTCAAGCATCCAGCTCAGTAAAGACAATTGCCAGAAAAAATGTTGAAACAATTGCATGGAATGTATGTACAATGTAAGACTTTTATTCTCTAGACAGAACTTAGTGTATTTTTAATAACATATATTTTTAAACATCGCTTTAAGACCCTTACTCATAAAGTAAACCTAATTATTGTTCTGCTGCAATTAGTGTGTTCAACTGTTTAACTGTGTCCAGTTTGTGTTTCCACCACGCCAACTTCTTTGTATTTAGAATCATGTATAGAATAAATAAATAAAAAAATAAAAAAAACTAATTATAAATAATTTGTGTTTGAAATGAAAATTATTTGTGCTGGATAGTTTATTTATTGAGGAAGGCTAAAGGCTATATTATGGCAATGCGCTACAACTTAATTAACACGACTAAATCAGAAGAAAAGTAGAAAGTATTAAATAATGTTTTTTTTGTTTTAAGAAACTATGTCAAGAAGCAATAATTTTGTTTGTAAAAGAGCAGTGGATAGCTCACGAGGATCGACAGATATCGATGAGTGAAGTTTCCGGAAAGAAACAGTATGAATTTGGCACTCCTATTGAAAGCAGTGTTGCTACCAAGTAAGTTTCTATAACTTATCCCTTGAATTGTTTGACAGAAACCTCATGATCAATTAATGATTAAAAAATATTCTATGTTCATCAGGGATAATGTAGGCTAATGGTGACAGAATCATATCCTTTATAATATTATGGTCGACGCATTTTAAACTGAGTCGTCGGGCAATAAATGTCACTGAAACACAGCTACCTGTGTACGCACTCTGATTTATGATAAAAAGTTACATGGACATAATCGTAGACACAGCGATTTGCTACAAAATGTGTCTTTGCAAGTTTTATGTACGATGGATAGTTCAGGAGATATAGCCAAAAACATGGTTTTTGGACCCCTTTATCCAAGATGGCGGCCGGGGGACAAGCACGCCAACCCCACAAACTTGGAGTTAAGCTTGTATTGACCCCCCCTACATGTTCCATAAATAAAATTGCGTCCTCTAAAAAACGCAACCCCAAATGTAACTTTTCAATGGACTATGGGTGCCTATCAAAATTTGGCCGCCATTATTTTTAATAGATTTTTGGTAAAAAATTTCGTTCATTTATTTTTTAAATAAAATAACGTCTACATCACGGTAATTAATATGAAGATTCTAAAAAATCACGGGTGCCATTGCGCACCTGGCCGCACCTCTTTGCAGCCAGGTGTAAACAGGTATGATTTCGATAAATTTATACGTTTATAACCTATTTTTATTAATTATATGTCAAATTGAAGCTAATTTTTTTCTTTTAATTATCATATAAAGTTGCTTAATTAAATCTGGCCGCAAATAAGGGCTACTGGCTGTTAAAGATAATAAATATTTAAGGTAGAGTGAAAGAGAGTTAGCGCGTAACATCATTTGTCAGACGAGGACAGCGATTGTCGGCTGTGCGACGCTTTTAAGCCATTGCGCATGCGTCGAACGTTAGTGTTCTCAACCACCGGGGAGTGTGAGACGACTTCTAATAAATACTCCAAAAAATATGTAATTTTTGCAAAATGACAAATTTAAAAATTGCAACAAATTCAGCCCAGAAAGTAATGGCTGGCTGGTACTAGATGGTTTTTTAAAACCAACATGGTTCCTGGGAGACTCAACTCCAACGCAAGTTAATAGTGTGCTATGTGAATCTACGAACAAAGCTTCCGATAACGACGATTCTGATATTTGTAGCGATGAAAGTGATAGCTCCGATGATTCAGATTTTTAAATAAGAGTTACGGAAATATAAGAGTTATAAGATTAATTTTTTAATTTGCTTAAATGTTTAATTAATATGTAATAGACAATTAATTACTTGAATAAAATCTAATAAAATCTTTAAATAATACTTTCGCAATAAAATTTTCTTTTACTTAAGTCATCTTGGTTTTATTTTTTTATTTTTTAAATTAATATTAAATATCGACGTTCTAATTAGCAAATTATCTAACTCCATTTTAGAGAATCTTTTATTTGTACGAAAAAAACAATGACTTCAAAATTTATTATCATTTTAAAAAACCATTTAATATCATTAATATCTAATAGAGATATAATATTTAAGTTTGAATCATTCAAATAATTTGTAATTGGATTATTGCTTCATCAAAATGTTAAAAAAATCACCCTCTAAAAAATAAGGAGTAAGAGCTGATTTACACAGGGTCAGTAACTGACTAGAAATTCGAGGCATCTCAGTGCTGACCCGAAAAAACCCTGTGTAAACTGATTTGAAGTCAGTACAGTGGCTTAAAGTCAGCGCTGACTTAAATATTCGTGTCCGAATATTTTAAAGTCAGTTGGCGCCCCCCGCCACCCGCGCACCCCCGCGCCAGCTAAATAAACCCCGTGTAAACAGACAAGTCAGTGCGTGGTTAGTCACTGCCGCTGCGTTGTAGAGTGACCACGTTTTTTTCGCTGGCGATAAAAATGAAGCTTAGCGAAGACGAAACCTTAAAATTGGTGCAATTATATGGCCAGTTTGTACTCCGCAGGATCTTCAAATCGCAATTGCTTCAGCAACATTTGCTCCATTTTCTTACCCATTGTCGTTTATTTTTAGTTATCTCATTTTCTACCATTTCTATTAACTCATTCAACAGCAAAATTTATAAATTTTTCAACAAATAATTAAATCGTCGTTTCAGTTGTTTTCGCGAATTCATTTTTCCCACTGACTTCACACACGTGTGCTCATCGTGAGAAACGCACCACTACTACTTACTTCATGTAAACAGTTAAAGTCAGTCGCGGCGCCGACATTGGCGCTACGACTGACTTGTCTACTGACCCTGTGTAAATCAGCCTTGAGACAAATTGCTAACTAGACCGTCGATATATCAAATCAATATTAATTTTTTGTTGCAATTTTTAAATTGGTCATTTTGAAAAAAATTACATATTTTTTGGAGTATTTATTAGAAGTCGTCTCACACTCCCCGGTGGTTGAGAACACTAACGTTGGACGCATGCGCAATGGCTTAAAAGCGTCGCACAGCCGACAATCGCTGTCCTCGTCTGACAAATGATGTTACGCGCTAACTCTCTTTCACTCTACCTTAAATATTTATTATCTTTAACAGCCAGTAGCCCTTATTTGCGGCCAGATTTAATTAAGCAACTTTATATGATAATTAATAGAAAAAAAATAGCTTCAATTTGACATATAATTAATAAAAATAGGTTATAAACGTATAAATTTATCGAAATCATACCTGTTTACACCTGGCTGCAAAGAGGTGCGGCCAGGTGCGCAACGGCACCCGTGATTTTTTAGAATCTTCATATTAATTACCGTGATGTAGACGTTATTTTATTTAAAAAATAAAGGAACGAAATTTTTTACCAAAAATCAATTAAAAATAATTTAATTAAAAATAATGGCGGCCAAATTTTGATAGGCACCCTAGTAAATATATATTCTCTTAATTATAAATAAACATAAAAATTTGGTTTTAAACAAATAGTCGATGAGCACACCAATCCTGCAGCGGGATCTTAGACCATTACCAATTTGAAGAGATCTAAATCGTATTATTAATTGATTTTTAGAATGATGAAGCTAATGGGTTGGAAGGGGGGCGGTTTAGGCGCCGACGCACAAGGGATTGCAGAACCCATCAAACCTACCTTACAAATGGTATGAAATATTCATTTAACCAATCTGGATGAACGTGTATTGATTTATTTTTGATGAATAAGGATAGACCTTACTTTTTAATAATAATTTTTTTTCTTGTTTTGTATGTGAAAATAGAATTTATGGTGAGGTCGTAGGTTCGATCACCGGCTGTGCACCAATGTACTTTCTTTCTATGTGGGAATTTTTCGCTCGAATGGAAAAGGAAAACATCGTAAGGAAAGCGGCCTGACTAAGACACAAAAAGTCGATGGCTTGTGTCAGGCACAGGAGGCTGATCACTTACTTGCTTATTAGATTTACAAATTATCATGTAACAGATTCAGAAATCTTTAGCCCTTTATAAATTATACATATAAATATAATTACCGCTTTTATTTGATTTTGTATTTCATCTTAATTTTTTTTTAAATAAATATTCTAATTAATGTTCTAATATTACCATTGCAATTGAAAAAATGATTTCTGGCAATGTGTTCATTCTATATTAAAACAAATTTTATATTTCTAAAATATTTAATTTAAATTTCAGGTGAACCGCGCAGGCCTTGGCAGTATCAGCTCCGATATACACCAATTACGACGAAAGGGTATGGATATGATGAAGAGGTTCGCAGCATCAGAACAGCTCGATGTGGACCTGGTTTTCAGCAATGAGTTTAGCTCTGAAGAAAGGAGTGCGTTACATCTCTGTGCGAGGAAAGCTGGTCTCGTTTCTAGAAGTTATGGAGTGGATGCTGATAGGTTAAGATTTTAGTAATAATAAAAGCACATAATAAGTACCTATAAAATGTCACATCTCTCACCCATATCTCAAAAACTACTGAACCGAATTTGATGAATCTTGGACTGTCTTCTTTAAGTTTCTGAAAAATTGTGGACAAATGTACATACACTTACGAAAATTAAACGTTCGCCATGTGCCCAAATTGGCTAAATTTCTAGTCCAAAATTTATCTTTACAAATAAATGTTACTTGAGGGAAATAGTTGAAGACAATTTTCATATAATATATCAACAAAATTATAATGAAAAATCATATTATGGAGTCCTCTTCAGAACCGAATTAGCGAAAGTGGCTTAATGCATACTAAATTGTATTTATTTTTGTTTAAATGAAGTTAGTTAGTTTATTTTTACCCTTGCTAAAGTGTTGCACGGACCGAGAGAAAAATGCATCGACTCGGACTCAGATGTTTTTCTTAATAATAATCTTTAAAGACAAGTTGTTTATTTTTTTAATCATACGAACGTTATAAGATTTAGAAACCGTTTCAGATTATTTATTAATGATTATAGAATCTACACAAATTGCTACTTTTAAATCATTTTAGTATAGGGTTTAAAAATCCAAATCAAATATAATTTCAAGAACCCTCTAAAACGCTTCTGTAAACAAGATGGCGTCGCATAAGTGAACACGTAAACAAGCGTCACTTTTTACTTGTTAATTTATCATTAATAAATTACAGAAATATATATATTTCAATCAAAAACAGTCTGCGACGAAATAATTTAGACCGTAATAGAATTAGGCGAAGTCATTTGTGACCGTTTTCTATCTAATATAATCTAAATTATGCAATTTTTATACAAATTAGTCTCAATCTATATATATAAAAATGAAGCCCGTTTTCCGTTGTCACGGCATAACATGAAAACGGCTTGACCGATTTGGCCAATTCTTTTTTTATAATATTCTTTGAAGTGCGAGGATGGTTCTTACGTAGAGAAAAATTAAAAAAATCGAGTGAAAAAGTCTAAAAACAACACTTTTCTATATTCCCATACATAATATTCGTAATAATACTTAAAAGTCAATTTGAACTTTAATACCATATCATAAAGTTCAAGTGTTAGTGGAGGGGTTCCGGGAACGTAAATTTTTATTTTTTGACAAAATGTCTTTGTTGTCTTCAACTTTATTTTTTTTTATCTTAGCTAGACCGGTGTCCCGAATAGCAGAATAAGTATTTAAAAAAAATAAAGAATCGACTGTTAGGCGGGACGATGTTCGCCAGGCCACCTAGTAACTCTATATTTTTCATACTGTCAACTGCCTAAACTAACTATTATTAGAAAATTTGTATAGCCGTAAAACTAATAATAAAACTTGAATTCGAACATTTGAAGAATTTTTCTTTAACCTGTTTGCCCAGAAGGGATCGCTTTACTAAATGTTGCCATGTTATTACTAAGAGCTATTACGCACTGTCGACTTGTCGCCGGCGACTCGGTCGTCTCGGCGACCAAAAAATAGGCAACTAGGCAGGAGACCAAGCTGAGCGACAGTATTCCAAGTACATTCGTATATATACGTCCGGTCGTTACAACAGTTGCTCGCAGTGTGAATGCTTCCATTTGAAGCCGTGCTCCTATTGGTCGCCAGCGACCGGCAGTCGCTTGTGTGTCGCCACGACGCGGCGAGTCGCCCAGTCGCTTGGGCGACCGACGACCAAGTGCGTAGACATCTATTTAAACTGTAGAAACTCACAGTCGCCAGCGACCGAGTCGCCGGCGACAAGTCGACAGTGCGTAATAGCTCTAAATGTCAATTGATTCCTTGATATTTTATTGTAATTTTTTTCAGATTCCTGGTCGTAAAGAAAAAGTTTAATGTATTTTCAACAGTTGAAGCTGTTGTAGAAAAGGGCGGTTCAACCCCTAAATATACAGTCTACATACCTGCCTCAATAGAGCATAGATAATAGACCTCGATACTGCGATAAATCTTTAGTGACAAATTTTACATATCTGTCCTATAAAAATTCATAGCAATATTTTGAAATTTTAAATAAATCGTATAGAAGTAAATAATTTGTAGAGTATAATTTTGAAATTTCTTACAAAATAAACTATTTTTATATAATGTTTATTTCATTTCAAATACATTTTAATCACAAAATAATTATAATTTCATACCTCTAAATTTAGTGTCCATAAGATACTACTTAACTCACTGAAAAAAAGAAAAATGGCAACACCATTTGGTATTAACCCAATATACCTACTGTAGATACTAGATCTACAATAATGGAAATGATTTAAGGGACACCTAAACCTATACAGCGTAGGTATAACCCTCAAATTTAAGTTTGCGACTCCGACTCTGACTTAATTGTTTCGGCAGAAAGTACACATAAAAACATCGGAGTTGCTTTCATTATCGCTATTGTAAGGTACAGAGTACAAACAATAAAAAAACAAAGGACGAAGAAATAAATTAACTATAAACACACATCAGACATCTTTGAGTACATACACATTACATTATGCGTTGCATATTTACCACACGTGTGAATTAGTGGAGGGCTATAAATGTAACATACTATTTAATGCAATCATCACCTACCCCTATCTCTGATAAGTATCAATCAGATACTAAATCTACTTAGTATTCTGCCCTAAACAATGCGGGATCAGGATAAAATCTTCCAAAACCGTATAAAATACAGGATTTTCAAATACTCAACACAGTTCTAAAAAGTTTTGACAATCGACACTTTAAGCATTTGACATGGCGGGAAAATTAAACATCGCAGTAGCTACTTTCTGTTTAATATATCTTTTGGTTAATGTTGAAAGTTCATTTATTAAGCCTAATAATGTGCCAAGAGTTGGTAGAAGCAACGAAGCCGATGGTTTATTCGATCAGGGAATGATGGGATACGTTATAAAAACTATTCCTAGCAAAAATATACCACGGATGGGCAGAAGAAATTTTGACTCTGTAAGTAAATTATTAATTATGGACTCCGAGGAAATAATCTGCCATCACACTCCTCGTGAGACATGGAGCCAAATAAGTTATGACATAAAGGTCTATGTTACCAGGTCATAAAATTAAAAAAAAATATAGAGTGAGGTATATCATCCTCTAATACCTTTAAAATCTTAGCATATTTTGAGTGTTATTCAGAAACGTCATTTTGCGCTGTCTGTCCACGTAGGTACGTCGAAAATGTAATGGATTATGATATATGAGAGTCTCGTTTCTGAATCTCACTTAGTTTCCTTGGAAATGCAGTAACTCTGAGCAAACCACGTAATAGATTACAGAAAGCAAAAGTTATGGTGCCGATAAATTACTAATATTATATTAAGTTAAAATATTAAACCAGAGTAACTTTTTTGCATTACAGACTAGTCGTTACGATATACCTAAGCTGTACCAGATTTCCGATGACGACACGCAAACTTATGCAGGTATGTAAATTTAAGTGGTACAGTGGTTCAGGGGTACACCCAGTACATTCAAACGTTACATATATATTCAATGATAGGAAAGTCAATAATAATTGCGTCTCTAACTTCTCAAATGACAGAATATTATCAATGTGACAGTTGGTTCCTTTAATCTAAGTTACAAATAATATACCTAATTATTAAATGGAACTTAGATTATTTGAATCAGGAGTGCATACATATTACATAGTATAAGTAACGTTCGGGTAATATATGGTTTTTTTATTTTCAGATAATGGTGAGCAGGAGGTTGAACTTTATCAAAACAAATAAGACTCATTCCATGGATGCCGCAGAACCTAAATTCTAGTCATAGTTTTTAATTATTATTATCACAATAAAAATTGCATGATTACATAAACCTTTTAATGCTTACCACCTCCTACTTAATATACTTTATAAGTTTAAAAACACATATACATATTTGATATTATAACTGCTAAACAATTTTAAGGAATCAATTATAATGTATTTTTACAATATTTAAGAATTATTATTATACATATTTATATTAAACTAGAAGATAGTAGAAGATTACACAATCCAAAAAAACAGACTAAAACATAGTTACATGTTATTAACGTTAATTTCGGAAACTACAGACTTCTTTAAATTTAGTCTGGTGAAATTTACATGAGGTATAGGTATGTTAACTAAAGCTGGCGGCTTCAACACATTTACACTTTGTGCTTGTGTAGTGTCTGTGAATAAGCGCGAGACGTGATGTCAAACTGAAATACAAACATAAATACATCATGAATAGACTGTCCGTCGTGTATGAGTGGACTAAAATGTATAGCATGGCAAAAAAATCATATTTTGAAACATACTGTATGTGAAATTGCATTAGTGTGAGTACTGTGAACCCGCCAGCTTTCGATAACCGACCTATACATGACTAACATAGAAGATATGAAAGAGAGTGAATGGGGTTAAAAAATGGGCCAGTCACTAGTGAATAATTGTTTCTTATACGCTGAACTGCAGTAGCCGGTGACAATTTTGAAAAACACTGACTGTTAAGAGGATGAAAGAACATAAGAAAAAAATATCTAAGATAAGTATTTGAAAGAAGTGTGAATAGGACTATACGATATTCTGATAGATGGAGAAACTGTGGAATAAGTGGATAAGTTCGTTTCGGAAAGTATGACGACGATATAGAAAGACAAGTGAATGCTGGGAATATAGTAAACGGTGCGTTGCATTCCTTTATGTGTAGGCAAGAACTCTGAAACGAGGCTCAACTGGCCGTACATTTTATCTCGACGTTAACATAAGGTCATCTTTCTCTGCGGTTCTGTAAGGTGCGGCAGAGAAAGAAAGAATGTGGAATAAATGCCGTGGAAATAAGGGCGTTAAGACGTATGTGTGGTGTAACATTGCGTGATAGGATAAGAAATAGTGAGATACGTGAAGTGTGGGTTAAAAGAGATGACAAGTCCTCCTCAAAGATCGGATGAATGAGAAGTGGGTAACAAGTAGGATATACAAGGCAACCGTGGATCATGGATGGTGAAATCGGTTTTGGTAGGCCTTGTCGTACATATCTGGACCAAATCACTGAACTTCTTGAGAAGGGACAAGTTAAAAATACCCATAACTGCCGAGCATGCATGGTGAATGTCACAAAAGTGGATGAAGCGAGAGAGGTATATCAGGACCGTAGTAAGTGGTGATCTGTGGTCTCTGCCTACCCTTCCACCTTCGGGAAAAAGCCGTGAAGACATAAATAAAAAATATATATGTGACGTCAGTGTCAGTGTGTTTGGTGTCACAACTATCAAATTGTCCATTGTCACAATTTAAAGTAGATGTCTATATTATAAATGATCAAAATTAAGAAGTTTGTAAAAGTATTTTTTGTTTCTTTCGCACGCTCTGTATTACCATATATGATTACTACTCTCTTTTTCGCACATGGAGTTACGTAAATATCTCTTATTAAAGAGTATTATCAACTTAAAAATTTCTTCCACTGGTTTTGTGGAAGAAATCTATTAATTTTTCGGTAAATTATCTAAATTCTCAAGTGAAATTTGCAACAAAACAACATGACCATTACCAACGATGTAGTTCTGCCGGAAGAATCGGAGTTAACTGTTCAAGAAATTAATTTATCGACTCCAACATTACATGCAGGCTCTTTCCATTTAGGAAAATATTGTGAAGAAGTGAATAATGTGAGTAAATTTATTATAAAATACATTTACTTAGGTTTTGAGAGTTATTTAACATATACTAATGGTTAATAGTTTATATTGATTGCATAACCACAGAGGTTATGTTTTGTTTATAATAAAATAGTTTTGTACATTTACAAGGTACTTTCGAACTTGTTGTGTAGCTGCGATTTTAATTTTTAGTAAGACATATATATGCTTTGTACCTAAAGAGTAGAGTTTAGTAGTGCTGAATTTTTAGTAGTGTTCATATTAATTATAAGCTGTTTAGTATTGTTATATTGTATTAATTTGTTTACCTATTGTCATTTTGTGTGTGTTATATTCCTACTAAATATTATATATAAATGAATAGTGTGGTTTAGTAAATTCAAGATAGTAAATTAATGATATAGGAAATAATTATTAATATATGTATTTCAGGAATTTATGCTATGTCGCTTTGAAGAGAAAGATCCTAGAAAATGTATAAATGAGGGCAAAGCTGTCACAGCTTGCACTCTTGAGTTCTTTAGGAAGGTGAAGAAAACCTGTCTGGCTGAGTTTAATCAATATGCCCATTGCATTGACAAGAGTTCTGGAGATATGTCACTTCGACAGTAAGTTGTACATATTCAAGTCTTGTATCTATAATATTGCAAATTTTGTTCAGCAACATTTTATATTATGTTCTTTTTTACATATATTGCATGGCCTTAGTATAGGAATGGAATGGAAATTGAGGCATATAAAAAATAAGTTACTAAAGATAAATAATTATAAAATTTTAATATTAGAAACATATATATATATATACATGTGCTAGAGATTTGAGTTGAAAGCATTTAATAACAGTGAACTGGCTGTTTATCATTGTTGCTGATTCACAAAATTTTAATGAAATCAGTATTTAATTGTGTATTAGATAATCAACAGCCTTTATTTTTTAGGTGTCGCAAGACACAGGGTGTATTTGACCAATGCATGTTGGAAAACCTGAATTTGGAGCGTCCACCATTTGGGTACTTCACTGAAGTTAGAGTTCATGCTACTAAGAGGTAATTATTATTTGTTGTTTATCAAAATTTGAGTATTTATTAATTATTAATAAATAGTCATTAAATTATTGTTAAAAAAATTACAAGGAACATGAGCTTAAATCAAGATTAGTCCTATATCAATGTCAAAAATCCATTTAAGTATATTTTCTAATAAGTTCCTTTAGGCATTGAAAAAAGTATAATGATGCTAAATTTATAAATCTTTTTTTGGTGTAAAAAATCCACAAGCCAATTATAATGTTCTTATTCAGTGCTAACATGACTTAATTCTTACTACAATTTTTACAGACCCAAGCCTTCTATTGAAGGAAAAGCTGTATACCCAGATGCAACCCCAGCTCTACCAGAAAATGCAGAGAAGAAACCTCCTCGATTTGGCAGCCGATTCTACTGGATGACCGAATAAATAACAAATTTGATCAGAATAATAAAAGTCTTTACAATATCAAGTGTTTGAAGAATTTTTTTTTATGTCTGACAAATAGGTGATATTATGTAGTTTTTATTATTCTGTTTGAAAATTGAAATGAAAGAGTAACTCAGTGATAAAACACAAAAGATCAATAGCAGTAATTCTAAGCGTAGTTTTTTTGATGTGTTACTTTATTTTCATTCAGTGTAATATTTAATTGTAGTTAATTAAATCTGTTGAAATTTTGTAATTGTTTTTTTTTTAATACTTGTAAGTAAGTATATTATTTTTTATCACTGCTCCGGTGCAATGTAATTGTTTAATAAGGTTTTCTGCAGAATTATCTTGGACAGGTTGTCTGGAGCCGTCGAGCCTCTCCTTCGCATATAACAAGCTGGCTTCCGGCCTAATCACTCGAGTACTGACCAAATTAATACTCTTCGTATCATTCTCGAACAGGCATCAGAATGGCAGAGGGAGATTTATCTTACCTTTGTTGACTTCGAAAAAGCTTTTGAAGCTTAGGAATTCCTCCCTTAGGGGTTTTCAACAAATAGCAATAATCACACATTGGGTAAATCTCATTGTTTACGTTATGCCTCTACGTAAAGTTAAAAAGTCCGTAAGGTATAAGAATTCTATGGTCTGCTGATCTTCTATGTCTGTGGTTGGATTGTTGAAAAGATCAAAGAATATTATAGTCTTTGGAAAGAACTTTCTTGACACAGTTGGCTTAAAGATCTCGTTACCAGTCTAGCCAAGATGGCTTAACAGTAGTGTATGTAGAAAGTCGAAAACTAAATTTGTATGAAAATGACAGCTCGTGTCGACAGTCGGTAGCCTAGGCCCTAAAGGCGTGAGTCGGGATACAATAAGCGACGCCATGACAGTGCTACGAAAAGACACACATTAACGCTTACGCTATTCGGTAGCCAACGGCCAATTAATGTTTCGGCAGTGTAGAAAAAACGGCGTTTCTCCGCCATGTTTTAGCGTGATCTCAAAAGCTGCTGTTTGCAATAATTCAGTACAACTATTGCCATCTTTAATGACTACCGTTTTAAAAACATCTCATATTTTGGACGTTTTAACGAAATGGTTTTAATTTGTTATCTTTTTTTTTTAACGATCTCGTTTAATTATAATAATTTAAACTAGAGTGAATATTTTTAAGTTAAGAGTTTTAGTTTTTCTATGAATCAATGCGAGGATAACATAATAGACACAGATAAATATGAAAATATCAAGAAAATCAGCAAATTAGTAGAGGTAAATCCTGTTTATATTGGATATCTTTTATTGATATTTATATTGCATGTAAGTTTATAAAATTGTTCTTTAGTTTGAAAAATACATATACCATTTAATATTGCTTATATTATGTAATCACAAAGTAAAATGATTGTACATTTTATTTATATTTCAGATGAGAAAGCAGTCACTAATGAACATAATTAGAAGTTCTAAATATATTTTATTGTAATTATAATAGAAGCTAATGATATAATATTGATTTAAATTAATCAAATAAAGTGGATTTATACTTCTTGAACTTTGGAAATATAAAATCTAGTGAGCAATACTAAGTAATGGTAAGCAGATATTTTCTTTAATTATTTACAAATGTTAATATACTAGAGAAGTTATTATAATATTGTTAATGAATGAGAAGTTTGAATTCAAGTCCCTTGGGAGTTACTGACATTGTTTGGTTATTAAAAACTTTAATTGACATTAAGCAGTAAAGTGACAAATTAAGTATATTTTTAAGTTTAGAATTAAGTAAAGAGTTTTAATATTAAAGTTACCTATTGAACAAACCTTGGACTGATCTTACAGTTTAGTTTGTCAGTTTTCTATTTGATCAAAGTACTAACTAAAATATTTTATTTTCAGAAAAAGAGAAGCTAATAAGACAACTAAAAATATAAAAAAAACCACAAATGGACAAGTCTTATCTTTTAATTAATTTAAGTGTTATATTATGTACCTGAAAATGAATTTGATAATGGGGAATGAAGCATTTTATGAATAATGTAAAAAATAAGACAAGTGGAGTATGAAACATTGCAGACTGCATTATGTTAAGGAAGATATTTGGTGCCTTATTTTAATAAAAACCAACCATAACTGAATCATTTTTATTTTGCTACCTGTTTGTTTAATATTCCTAACTATTAGTAGGTACGGGTCATTCATATATGCATTATCTGTATATTCTTGTAAAATAAACTAATATTGTGAACCACTTTAATGGCTTTTCCTACTAAAGAAGACATAGGTAAATTGCCAAAAATACAACTGACAAATACATAACATACAATGTTTATTCATTTCTTACTTCAACAGATTTTGCATTTACATATTAACTAGTAGCAAATCACTGATATAACCAAAAGTTAATTGACATAAATATTAACTTAAAATCAGCATCAAACTTAAATTTATATCTAAGATGTTGGAACATCAATATGGAATCAAAGGTTCATTAAGGGTTTTAATGTCATACCAGACTAAGTTTCTATTTTATAATTTTTATTAATCCCTCTTTTCATTTCATTGAGTACTTGCTGCTTTTCAATTCTCACTTTCTAAAAGTATAAATTTATTATAAACAATCAACCTTTATGACTCCAACTTAAACTGAAATTGTTTGTTGGACATAAACAGAGATAATTCCAACTAGTAGCAAATCACTAATAAAATCTACACTTATATAAAAGTTTGATTTAAACTCTAATTTCAGTGATCACACTAGTCTACGTTTTTTTTCTATTGTTTTTTAATTCTTTGGACTTTATCAACTTCTAGTCAACCTTATTTTCACTCTTTATTTATCAATCCACAGTACTATTTCTATTGTTTCTTCTAAGCGGTAACAAAATATGTTGCTTCTTCATTTTGCAGATTAGTTGTGAGGTTCCTAATCCTAAAAATATCAAAGTATGAGTACTACTAATTATTATATATCGCGATTATGCAATTTCAAAATATTGTATTTATTTGTAGCCTTAAATTTCCGACAAAACATGAAACAAACCATAATTAATTTAAACATGCAATTAAATTCATATATTTACTTTGCACCTTCCGTAAATTCCACTTAAATCGAAAATTGTTCCGACCTTGCTGACATTCTAATGTCCCTTTTGCAGCTTCCAATTGCAAATTTACAATAATATTGTAAAGTTTTAACTTTTATTTGTTTATAAAAGTGACATTAGGAATACATTTAATCCAGAGACAATATGACGGAATAAGGTGCTACGAACAGCAGCTCGCATCTACGCTGTCGACTTTGCGGTAATGTATCGACATGCCTCTTGGCTACGAACGAAGCGTTTTCGACAGTACAATTACGCAAAAGCGGTAGTGTATGTAGAATACTTTTCGACACCAATATGGCTAGACCCCCAGGCCATATAATTATATAAAAAAAAACTTGACACAGTAATACCAACTTGGAAGGCACGAAAATGCACCCGAATAACTACAACAGCATGTTCACGTAACTATTTTATAGTACTTGAATGTATTAACAATTCATCTTAGAAATTACCACACAAACCGAGTGTACAATAAAAAGTTTAGGGGGTTTATTTCATTGTTATAGTCGATGTCTAGTCTAGGGGTTTTTTAATTTTAAAGTTGGTCCTAGGGGGATCGTGCCGTAGAAGTTGGCATCACTGCCTTGGCCTTGATTATAAAGTATAAACATAATTTTTATTAAAATCGGTTTGTATTAATTGTGTAGTATTTTAATTTTTTTCTTTAGAAACTTGTGTCTAAATTACAGTGCACAGGTTTAAATGAAAAGATACCTTGAAGAGCATTTTACAATAACAGAAAATGAGTAAAAACCGAGGTTTACCACCACTGATGTCGTCTGTACCGAATTATAATCAGTTTTTTAGATCAGCTGAGAATACAAATGACCATCAAATTGATGATATGGGTGGTCCAAGAGATTTTCAGTAAGTTGTTTATTTATTAAAACTTGAGCTATAAAGCGAGATATTTTTTCACAACTGTAGAGATAGCTCTGGCGTTTCGCAAGTTGGGTGCCGAAGTACTACTCACATAACAACTTCTTTATACCACCAATCAATTTAATTGTTCAATCGTCAAACTGTTAATACGGTCATAATTACCTGAAAACGTATAATCTTCTAAATTATTAATTATGTTATATGTATGTTAGTATTGTGTATTAAATAAGAAAGAAATATTTTTATAAAAAAGTATGTTATTATGTTTGGAAATGAAATTGTAGAAATAGACAAATTCAAGGACAAGGACCAAGACAGAATGCAATTGAGAAGAGATTGAATCACGCACTACAGCAGCCAGTTGATTTGGGAAAAGGAGAGAGGTGATTCTTCATGATAAATTTGATATCCCTAAACCTTGCTCATGAATCATTTTTGCATACCATGAAAATTTTTATGGAGTAGCATATAGCCTGTGACACAAATAATGTGAACCAATTTTAAAATTTCTATTGGTAAAAGAATCTTGAAAATCAGTTTTGTAGATAGATAGATTACCCCCCTTTAACAACCTTTACCTCTTTATAATATTAGTAAAGCCAAGTGTGTGGATTACAAAAAAGCACAGGCTTTTGTTTATTTTTAATTGTGTATGTCACAACATCCAAATATTATCATTACAGAAACAGAAAAGTGTCACTGTTAAGGGGCAAAACATTCTATAAATAAATGTTTATAGAATTATTATAAAAATGGTATATATATAAATATGTTCCAGTATGATGAAGAAAATGGGCTGGTCTGGCGGAGGGTTGGGCAGGTCTGGAGAAGGTATTGTGGAACCCATCGCACCAAATGCTGCATATGTAAGTCCACTTAATCGTAATCGTAACTTTAGTACAGGTAGTTAGGGTACATTTTGACGATGGAAGATTAAGATGAAGGATTTTGTGAAGGGGCCATTCAATTATTACGTAAGCAGATTTACTACATTTATCCCCCTTTCCCCCTTGTCAGCAAAAGTTAGCAAAGTTTTTATATGGTATTATGCCATATGAGTAAAATTGTAAATGATTACTCCTGACGTAATCACCATCTAAATCCCCCCAGCCCCCATGTCATTTAAAATAAGAACCCTCGATATAAAAGAAAGAAGAAAAAAATCAAAGACCCCCACAAAAGTGATTACGTAATAATTGAACGGCCCCAAAGGTAAAGATGGTAAATTTTGCTCCAACAACAAAAACTTCCATTGTTTTGCGGATGAAGAACGAAAAAAAAATATCCAAAAATATTAAAAAACTACTATTTTATAAAAACGTTATTATCCAAATATAACATTGGTATTGTGGTATTTCAGGCAACAAATAAACAAGGTTTGGGTAAAGCAGAGATCCAAGAGACTTTCGATAAACGTGGCTGTGCCGTTTCGAAAACATTCAAGCACTCGTTTGGGCCTAAAGTAAGACATTTAATTAACCTCTATGTAGCCTTCATTACCAGTAGTAGTAGTAGTGTGGACTCAATTTCCGCACTTAGACGCTCATTAGGTCCGTTGTGTAAGCCAGCCTAGCTCCTTCCAGAAGTTTCCTTCCCAGGCTTCACGGACCTTACTGCTCCGAGAATTTCTGTTCGAAGCCACAGCCTACATTACAATCACACTGTAATGTGTTCACTGTGTGCATTGCTTTAATTCCGAAATTAATGAATATAGCATTTATTAGTATAAAATTAGGGAATTAAATGTTTGTGAAAGCGGATTGTCTGCAACTGACTGCTTTTTTTATTTTAATCTTTTATATACATGAGTTTCTGTATGGTAACTCCAGTGGAATTTCTTATTTTGAGAAACTCTTTATTTGGGGAACTCTTAAGAAAAACCTGTGTCAGGGTTCCCAGCTCTTTCAAACAAACTTAATAGTTAATTCCATATAATTTTTTTTCAATTTTTTTAAACTGTTTGCAACACTAACTTATTCTAATAAATGTGTAACTTTTGAAATAAAATGGTACGAAGGATAGCGTCCTTTCACATCTCAATTTCCTACGCTTGCTCTATGCTTACTAGAAATCATGCTAAAAACAAAATACATAGACAGAATGCATACACTTTCATAGTGTTTGTAGGAAATAGATCGTTAGAACTCTTAAAACAATTTTTAACCGGATTGAAGTTTTTTTTTTACAATTCACACCAATTACCCGAGTCCCATGCATAAGCTGGTGAAGCTTGTGATATAGGTACTAGGCAACGGATATACATACATATTAAAGATAGATAGACATATAAATACATATTTAAACACCCAAGACCTAAGCACATTACCAAATGCTCATCACATCGATGTTCGTCTCAGCCGGGGATCGAACCCGGGACCCATGAATTCGCAGTCAGGGGTACTAACCACTAGACCAATGAGTCGTCAAAGTTGTGTATTTACAATTATTTTTCATAATTTTAAATTTAACCGACGTTTCGCGTGCTTTACAGCGTGCGTGGTCACGGTGACTGAAGACAAAAGGCGTTAGAACTCACTAACCGCCTGCCCATATAATTCCTAAATAAATTCCAAGCGCGTACACAAAATAATATTTTTATTTCTTTTCCAGGCAACAGATAACCAACGGTTAAGGAAAGAGTCTAAAGCGAAACAAAATCAAAAACCGAAGCGCTCGCAATTTACGACCAAAATGCACAGCAAAGCCAATAAGAAGCAACTCAAAGAAATCTTAACAACATCCGTGCTGGAACAAATATTAGATTTCGTTCAAAACGAAAGAGAAGTAGAATTATTATTTGATAAAAACTTAACAAACGTTGAAAGAAAAACTGTTCATAACCTGATTGACGAAATCAGTTGTATACATACTTGCGATGTTGGAAATATGACACAAATGGAGTTAATAGAACAAATAATTGAATACAATGACTACCATTTGCATACGGAGAGCTCTGGAAAGCAGCCGAATAGGTGAGATATCTTTTAGTGGAAAATAGCAAAATTAATCTTGTCTGTATGTAAAACATAAAATTGTCTCCTGTTTGTTCCTTTAGAGCAAAGATATATTAATTAAACTTTTAAAATTGTCGATATTTATTTAAAAACTTATATCCTTCACGGCCCAGTCATAAAAAATGCCTATTTTCTCTTAAGAATTTACTAATCATTTCAGACAACTTGGCGTATACAAAGACGCAAAAGATTTTATGTTTCTGGTAATACCAGAGGATTTAAGAGAAGAGGATACCGGAGATAATGAGAAGGAGAAAATAGATGAATCTAAAGATGATTCGGAACAAGCAGAGGAAAATACTAACGAAGAGTTCAAGTGTGTTGGAAAAGAAGTATCTAGTTCGTATTCTGAAAAAAAATCAATCAACAGAAATATTACCAAAGGAGAAATTAATGATGCAACGGATAAAATAAAAAATCTAAATACAGGAGTTATACATTTGTGCAATGAGGATAGTACTTCTAATACAGATAAAGAAATTTCATTTCAATCGTTATTTAAGAAGGCAGAATTTCCAAACAATAAAAAATTCAGAAAAAAACTAGCGGAAGAAGAACACAAATTAGTTTTTAAAGATGAATTAGCAAAAAATGTCTCGAACAAAACATTTACTGTGATAGAAGTTCTAGAAAAAGTTGTTGAATATTTTATTGATTTTGTAAATGATAACAGTTTCTCGGAGTTTAGGTTTTTGGGGTCATTTAATGACATAGAATATGAGGCTGTGGGGATATTCTTTGATATTTGTTCGGGAGACACCAGTGATAATAGTGAGGTGGCAGAAAAATTAAGAAAAGCCCTCAACAGCAATACACATTGTTATAATCTAGGGGTGAACAGCAATGGTACCACTATGTAAGTATGGCTTAAGCTATCGTAGGGTTCATTTAAACTTTAAAGAATAAACAAATTAAAGTAACGCAGTAGAATTTTGTGTCTATCATTGATTATTTTGTTATATAGGCTTGGAGATCGGCCTTCTATGCCTGACACAACTAACAGTCTTAAGCTATAATAGGGTTCATTTAAAGAGTTAAAAAATTAAAGTAACGCAGTAGAATTTTGTGTCTGCATCATTGATTATTTTGTTATATAGGCTGGGAGGTCGGCCTTCTGTGCCTGACACACCTGGCATGTGATTCCGGTTCTCAAATTGCGCATATTAGTATAGTCGACGCATTTTAAACTGTCGGGCAATAAATGTCACTGTCAGTAGGAATGCGCACGCTCTCTGACTCCTGATTGGTCGTTACGAGTAAGGGTTGTTGTTTTTCTTATTAATAATTAACATAATTAAGCATATCGATCGTATCTATCCCGTTATCGATATGCACCTCTACAATACTTACGCACATCACTACACCTTTCCATAAGACCGGTAAGTGCGAGCGAGACAGACAGATAAATTTTTCAGTCCAGGAATGGCCATGAGGCCGTGTTCAATTATTTCATTTCAGCTTTATAGTTAAGAAAAGCATAACCACTGAGTGAGGAATTGCATAACAACTTGATGAGAGGGTGACAAAATAATGAGGGTAGATAAAAATATCTACTATAAAATACATACTTTTCTATTTCAGACTATTTAAAGAGAGGAAGAGATGATTTTATACGAAAATAATCACAAATGAAATTTACATAATACTTCCAAATGATGCCTTCATATAGAATCTATCCAACTTTTAATTTACTCTTCGGGCAATAGATGGCGCTAGTCAGGCCAAATTTGTCTAAAACTTTATTATAAAAGTATTTTGTTTGTCAAACTATTATTATTGCTTTGGCTGTGACCAGACTCGTGGATGTAGCATAGAAAATAAATGATAAGAACTAAAAAGTGTTTCATTAATAGATTTATACCCGATTAATGTAAATTTTAATCACAGTTAAATATGTATCACAATACTATGGTTTGGTACAATTATGTATTACCAAATCGGTTCAATAGATCCAGGCACTTAGAGTGCAAATTATATCCTGCATTACAAAGAGTGACCCAAATGGCCCAAGAAACCGCGCAGTTAGGCTGTTTTAGCTTCACGATGACTGCTTGCTGGCGGCCGAAATATATGAAATTCTAGAAAGCGTTTTTGAATGACGCGTAGACCACTGTTGGCGCTGACTCTGCCTTCCATGGTTCCAGTATCGAGCTGAGCGGACGTCGTCAGCGTGTACGGTCATAACTGCCACTCGTACCAAAAGCATACTCTAATCATTTTGATATCAAAAGTTTTGAAGTAGAAGTTATTACGCGTAGTGTAAATAAACTAAAATCTATTGACTGGCAGACTATTTAATATTACCTATATCGCCAATTTTCGATATTTTATATTCAGGGGTCTACCCAACGTCTTATTCGCCGTAAGAAACAAAGCCTGGAAGGATATTATGGGCACACTTCGAAAATGTTTCAGGAGAACTACAACTTGGTAAGTGTTACTTACTGTTCATTTTGAATACATTAATGGTTTTGTTAATTAAGGTAGGTAAGAAATAAAAAACATGATTTTTGAAATTATTTAATGACACATCCACTCAAATAAATCGCAGGGATGTATAGGATTGTCTTTTATATAATTATCTAGAGAATAAAAATAAAAGCAGTCTCTATGATATCACTTAAACAAAGGATATGGCAACACTAAATTACTATAATGGCACAATAATATACGGTATTATGTCGGCGTATTTATACTAATTTGATTTAAAAGTTTGTCCTTTAACATCGTACCCTATATTATTGTACTAAACCCTACCTAGCATGATATTTGTGATTAATTACAAAATAATTTATTAACCTGACCCACTAATTACAGTACAAAAGAATTACAACCATTTTCTCCTCCAACTCCGATATGTCCACACCTTTATACGTTTGCATTTTCAAATTATTTTACACTAAATCGCCCGGTAGAGGTCGCTTTTCATATTATCTAAGACACAGCACTGTTTTCAACTGAAGCATCTCCTTTGTTTCTTCTCTTTCTTCCCAATTGTGTTATCGCTATGACGAAGAGAGAGTGCTTTGATTAAAACAATAATTATTCGTTTACAAAATCGAAATAAAAAATTCACTAGCTTTTGAAAATGCAAATCGCAATAAATAATCTGACATTTAAGTCATATAAAGCAGTATTCACCAACAAAGTTGCATATAAAATATTACTTCGAACTCCACGCCCATCATAATATAAATGAATGTTAGCGACAAATGTCAGTCACACATGACTAGTAAATTCTAGTTATAGAGCATTAGGATACATCATACCAATGCGGCCTTGAACGCCTGACCCTTTAAGCTTCTCCCCCATTCATAGTTGTAAAATTAGGACTAAACACACGATGGAAACTATATATATAGGGGCTATACATACACATCCATATCACGAGATTCGTCTAAACGAGTGCATACAGCTTTGGTATCGCTAGCTTTCTAGTGATCTACAAGCCTCGGTCAACTAAATCGAAACCTCATTCAATATCCAACACGTTTTTGACATACGGGAGAGTTGCTGTCAAGGAAGCGTTACGTAACGAATTATGGAGGGGGGGTCCTTGTAAAACGTTACGACGCGGGGCGGGGATTGAATTACGCGTTATTGTTAATATAATTGGACTTTCCACTACTTTACAAAACATAATGGTAACTTTTAGGTATAAAGAGTCACTAGGTGGTCACGAAAAGTTTTACTATACTTGGTTACAGTACTGTACTTGGGTACAGAAAAACGTTACGGCGCGTTACACGGGGGGAGGGGAGGTCAATAATCTCCAAAAATTGCGTGACGTAATACTTGAACGCTCCCCAGATTGTATGTACAGCCACCATTACAGATATAATTACAATAACAGAATTTCGCCGTGAAAGATCGACGGATTATCACTTGACGATATAAAGTGTTGTAAGTGTGAAGGTTTTCACAATTCATTCCTAGGTTGCAATATGAAATTTTCTGACCGTCTCTGCCACTATCCACTGGTAATATACACACTTTTTTCAGAAACCATATTATTCGATAAGTTAATACGAAAAAGTGCAGTTTAAAATTTAAACAATTTAAAATATAGAGATTATCAAAAAATCTCGCCCTGCACCTCTACCATGAGTAAGACAAAATATGCGTTTGATACGCTTCCTTTAAATATGTTAAAATCCATCGCTCTTAACATATTTTATTACATAATAAAAACAGGTATCAATGTTTGCTTCATTTATATTTAAAAAACATGTGTGTACTTATGTACACGCGTTAGTAGTTAATTTATACCCGCTATTACTGTTTAATCTTTGAGTCGAAGGTACAAACATAATTTTGGAGCATGCGTTGCGTGAATTTTATAAATACCTTTTTGAAGTTATACTTCTTTAGGCGCGTTATGAAAAATTGATGAGATTGTAATTTTACGATGCGCGCGCACCGTGACACAAAATTAACAGAAAGAAGTTGCCTACGGAAGATGCTACGTCATTGGACATAATTTAAAAACAACATTCGAATAATAATAGAATTTATGTTAAACTTAATGTAAGAGAATAATAATAAATATTTATTTATTTAATTTTTTAAATGTAAACTGAACTTTATTTACTATAATTACTCCTTTTCCAGTCTTTGATTATTTAATTGTAATTCATTATTTGCATGCAATCAAAAACTATTTTTAATAACGCCAAAGAAGTATAACTTCTTACGCGCGTACATAAGTACACGCATCCTTTTTTATTTTTATGTATAAACAAAAGGAACAGATCAATATACAAAACAACGAACATTTGTGTTGAAAACTTGATGTCATACTTATTAATTTTACTTATTTTGGCAAACTCATGGTACTGTACAATTTCACAAGTTTTTTCGTTATTATAATATTAGTTTATCTCGATATTTCAGTGAGTATTAAATAATGGCTATTACGTGCATTGGAAGCAAGTTTTAAATTAAGAAATATTTGGCGTCTGCCATTTAGCTATTGTTACACTGCCCCCTTATTAAAAAAAACCCTTATTACAAAACGAATACAGCCTTAAAACAAACTCGGACTCTTTGGGGCCGTTCAAGTATTACGTAAGCACTATAGGGGGGAAGGGGGGTCTTTGATTTTCTTATTTATTGATTACGTTAGCAGTAATTATATACTCTTTTTACACATATTACCCACACATTGTCTATGCTAGAAAACGAAATGCATTTTCGAGGATTCCTACAAAAAATTAATACGTTTATGTACTATTATTTTTGAGAGCTTTGAGAGAAAAGACCGGGGGGGGGGGACAAATTGCAGTAAATCTGCTTACGTAATACTTGAACGGCCCCTTTCGACAAGATGGCGGATGGTTACGTTTTATTAGGTATTTTCACGGGGGGGAGGGGGGGTGAAAATATTATATTATTTATTATTATAATTGCCCATATATTGATATATGGGCAATTACCAGTGTTGATAACACTGGTTAAATGATCATTGCTATGTTAGCTTTATTGCAAGGTGCTTTAAATTAACTAAAATTACGCTATCTAAATTGATATGTAAAACAAATTCATAATTTTAAATATAATATAGCTTATATATTCAAGCTTTCTTTATCATTGGGTTTTGTTTACGAAGCTGCCATTTTTCATTGTATTTATTGTCAAAAACCCGGAATTTTGGAAAATTTTCGAAAACGTAAGAGAAATTTAGCTACTCATAATTTTCTTGTTAATGTGAGACAAAAATACTCTTGGTCCACGCTTGGTCACGTGACCGTCCCTTGGCTCATGCATTTCGCAAAGTATTTATGTTATATATATGTTACGTAAGAGAAAGCATGTGTTCTTCCAAGAACGTACAAAAATCTTTGAATTGTTCGCGAAATTAAACGCGTTTTATTTTGTTTAAACTTCGTTAGAGATAGGCTTTCAAATGTAGTCATTTAAAAACGACAATAAAATAATGCTACCTATTCCAGCGATAATATTTTAAATTAATATAACCTTTAAGACATAGACTGCCCGTAATTCTGTTCGTTGAACCATTTCCAAGCGAACACGAACTTTATTCTGGTATAATAGTGATTAATTTTCACTCAACCGCAATCCTATCCAAGGAGACTTTATATATATTTTGAAAACTATATTAAAGACCAGAGCAGAACGTACTCAGAGTCTGTAATCGTTACTTAAGCTATAAAGAACTATCTTTGGGAAGCTCAAGTCACTGCCAACTCATCAAATTTAATTCACAGGTGATTTTCACAAACAACCTTTCTTAACAGATATTAAAGTTCATTATCCGTTATTTTATAACAAAAATTATTATTAAACTATAATTTCATTGACTCGCCCAGTTTCTGACCTGTTCGTTCTTTTTCATTCAATCAATCGTTATGACACTTTAATTGGTGTTTGACAAGTTTTTCTTTAATGTTACAGAAGACAAACGCACAGGAGGCTCACCTAATGTTAAGAGATACCGCCGCCCATGGACACTCACATTGCCTGAAGGATCGCAAGTGCGTTGCCGGCCTATCAAGAATAGGTACGCTCTTTTCTTCTTCTTCATTTTAATCAAATTATCTCCTAAAAGACTATTTGGCAAATAAAATGGAGTAAACTTGTAAATTATTTAAATTTAAATACTTGACTATTTTTCAGTGTTTACAAGCATTGTACGTCATAGGTACTGGACGCCATCTTGTCTAAAGAAGCGTTTGGGCGGATGATATAATGAATGTTTAATTTAAATAAAAGCTAATAAAACCAATATATATATAAATTCTATAATATCTTTTCAAATAGCCCATTGCTAATTGTCATTCCTATCTGACAGAAGTTTGACACTTGACTTTCAGAAACTGGGCGCGTGAGTACGGCTACATTTACGTATTTATTGTTTAAGATTACAATTTGTATCAAACGCTCATAGTATTTTTCGATACAGTCTATCGTATTCTTACGGAGAGTGCTGTTGCTGTGATAGCGAAAAGTGCGCACAGAATACAACTTATAAGGGGTCCAAAGTCCCCCATGCCCCGTACGGCCGTACCCCACATGTAAGTTGTCGATAATATCAGCCCATGGGCCGTGCATCTGTAACAAAATACATCCTATATAGTTGAGCGTTCAACGGTTCCTTAACTTTAAAGATTTTTTCTAACTTCCATTAAAGAAGCATAAAGGTAATAAATTCCATCAAAATCGATCTAGCGATTTAGGTCACATAAAATAAACATACAATATACCAGACAATGAAACAAAAATTTTGCCATTATAAGAGTTATTTTGTAATACCCTCAATTTTGTAGCTACCCACAAAATGTTTTTAATTAAACTCACCTTAAATTAGCCGGATAAGAATCCACCACCTTAATACTGATGGTGAAGAAAATAACAGTAACGATCAGTCTGTAAGCCGCCTCGACTATGTATAGCGCTGTCTCTATCTGCGCAAAGTAGAGTGTCGGAGATAGCAACACTAACGCGCCGCATAGGATCACTGTAAAATTTAATTAATAGGCCTTTAATCTCCTACTAATTTGAACAGTGATTTTAACACTTTTAGTAGGAAATATCGTCACAGTCGTTGAATAGTGACGAATCTGACAAATAGTAAACTTTACAGGGCAGTTATTTCAAAATAATATAAGCATGTTTTTGTACTATTTTAATTCATATTCTTTAATTATGAAAATTGGCATACAAGCAAACAAAAGGGTTTGTTTTGAAACAAAATAAAAATAATAACATTAAATTACACAGTTTTCTAGAAAAATCACGTGTCTATCTTTACCGACTGATTAATTTTTAATCAAAAACACATGAATTTGTTTTAATGTAGCCGTAATATTTAGTCAATGTAGTATCCAAATATGATAAAAAGTGTATTTTTTTTTTTCAAATCCGACATTGTTCTACGATCATGACGATATTTACAATTAAGTTAATCAATTATTTAAATGTCACAATAAAAGCCAAGTCAATGAATGAAATGGCGTAAGCTTTCATATTTCTTTAGTTTGAAATATCTTAATAGACGTTATTCTCTCAAGTATACAACGTAACGAATAAGCTGAACGGTATGTATTGTACTGAATCTTTGTATTTCGGATTGTATATATCTTTTTATTTATAAAAAGAAAAGAATCATAGCTAAAACAATCATAGCATGTTTTAAAAAAATAATGTCTAGTAATTACTAGTGTTGCTAGTTATAAAACAAAATATTAAAAAAATACGATTACAATTACTTATATTAAATATCGTACTAAATGAAAAAAAATGTGTGCGTGTACTAGGTGTAACACGTAAGAAGTGAAACTTCTTTATGACCTTATTTTTCGAAAAATGATCTACTGTATGCGACTTAACGAAATTGGTTAAATAAAGTTTAACAAAAGGCTTTTATTATCATAGACATGAATACAAATACAATTATTTCATTTTACATTATTACTACTAAGATTATTACAGAATTTCATTAATTGTAATAGAATTATTAGTATCATTGTTATCGTTATTATATATTTTTGCTATTAATGGCTTCGAATCTCTTCGGATCAACCGTGGTAGGGACAAGAAAAAGATGGCGCGTAACCGAAAAACGTGACGATTTGCTACAAAATTTCTCCCAAACGTCGATAAAAAATTCATTCTAACGCCGATAACGAAGTTTGACTTCAAAAAGCAACATGGCGCGTAACCGAAAAACGTGACGATTTGCTACAAAATTTCTCCCATACGTGGATAAAGAACTTTCATTCCAACGCCGATAAAGAAGTTTGACTTCAAAAAGCAACATGGCGCGTAACGGAAAAATGTGACGCGTAACGAAAAAATTTTACACAAAATTTTTTTCCAACCCCGATAAAGAAGTTTCACTTCAATAAAACAAAACCAAATCTAAATAAAGGTATGAATATTTATTTTATTTATATCGAGGCTATTCGACTTCTTGACACCAGGGGCATTTGAACTAGATAAGTGTTAGTGCACGTTAGTCTTAAGGGTTCGTTCAAGTATTACGTAACCAGATTTACTGCAATTTATCCCCCCCCCCCCCTCCTTCCTCTTTTCAGCAAAATTGAGCAAAGCTCTCAAAAATAATAGTACATAAACGTATTAATTTTTATTCTCGAAAATGCATTTCGTTTTCAAGCATAGACAATGTGTGGGTAATATGTGTAAAAGAGTATATAATTACTGTTAACGTAATCACTAAAAAGAAAATCAAAGACCCCCCCCACCCGCAAAGTGCTTACGTAATACTTGAACGCCTCCAAAGTGCTTAACAGTCAGAGTAGATCGTAATTTTCCATATTGTCTCATTGAAGACACAAGGTATTAAAATATAGAAACGAAATAATATATATGTGTATTGGAATTAATTATTAATTAGCAATTCCTTACCAGGCGGTCTCAAAGCGTGCGGGGCCGCAACAGGCAGCGAGGCCAACAGAGCCGCGTACGCCCCGTACGTCTGCTCGGCCAGCGGACCGCTCAGCGTGGAGGTCAGGTCCGCGTGTCTGCTGCACCCGCCCTTCACCCCTCGCACTGTGCTGCCGGTCAGCGTGCAGTCGTCCAACTCCTTTCCTATCTCTATATCCGTGTCTATCATACTGAAAAGTGTCATTAAACATACTTAAATGATGGACATTGCTATTCGTACGACAAGGAACGGTTCTATGGCCTGAATGCATTCGTTTCGATATATTCTTAACATGATAAGGAGGTAATTAGTATGCGAACAATTAGAGGTTAGAATAGTGTTTTCCAACCTATTTTGTGTCCCCCACCCCATGAAACATACATAATTTTTAATATTTACAACAAATATATTGAGAAACTTAAACGATTGGTTTTAGGAAGAAATTTCTTGGAAATTGTTAACGAAACACAGTTTGTGGATTTTAAAACATAATGAAAAATCTGAAATTACAAATATTTAAATAGTACATTTTCGAAAAGCCCCCTTTTACAATCAAATTGCCCTAAAGGGCGCACGCCCCACATGGGACATACTGGGTTAGACTAATAAAGAAACTAATACTTAACCTTGAAATAGTTTAAAATACCCACAAACATTGACTAAAACATATACAATACTTCGTAGGGGGGCGTATAGAGGGCGTAATAAAAAAGGTAAGTGAATAAAATGTGACGATGGGCCGAGTTAAAATATTATGGACTCAACAAAACTTAAAAATAAAAACAATGTATTTCGAACACTATTGGAAGATCCAAGATAGTGAAAATGTTAAGTTTTGATACCCAATTTCGCAAGAATTTCCTCATACTAAAGTTGGCATTGCTATCGGAAGTTACAGACCGACCAATCAATAAGTGGTGATAATAATACAGTATAAAACTGTTTAATTAGGGGCTCATAGCCTAGCGGTCTTATTAAGTGGCAGCTAGGTGAGGGGTACCGGGGTACATGGAGGACACGGTCGAATTTCTAAAGACAAGCACGAATTATAAAAAATCCTATACTTGACGCTGGCTAATGCACAAATCGTGCCAGAGCCATAAAAAAAGAAAAAAAAAACTGTTTAATTTCTTCCAGGGCGATATAATACGTGCAGACGGAGCGCGGTTTCTCAAATTATTTTTTTTTATAGAATAAGATATCTAATATATAAAATTCTCGTGTCACAGTTTTCGTTGCCATACTCCTCCGAAACGGCTTGACCGATTTTGATGAAATTTTTTGTGCTTATCCGGTATCTACGAGAATCGGCCAACATCTATTTTTCATCCCCCTAAATGTTAGGGGTTACCCCTAAATTTTTATTTTTATTTTTTAGACAAAATTTTTAATTTCTATTTTTTTATGATACAGCATTAAAATACATACAACCCCTAATTTTCATCTCTCTACGATCAATCCCTATTTTTATTATAAATGATATACATGGCAAAACGACGTTTGCCGGATCAGCTAGTATTATATAGTTTTCTATTTATCGTCTTTTGAAAAAATTTATGATTGAGCGTAAATGACTAAATGAAGAGATAAAATAAATTTATTTTATACGTTAAAACATCAATAAATGTTAAATTAATTTAAAAAAAGCAAAATGTCACTCCAAATATAATCTTGTATTGTCTATGCTACTCTGTGGCATTACAATTATCATCTATATTAAAATAATGTAATACTCACGTTGAATTAACAAATAGGCACCCCTTGAAGCTGGTGTACGACGTCTTAATATTCGAAAAGGCCACATTCAGGAAGGTGTTATTGTAGAAGGTGACGTGCGACATGAGCATATCCCGAAACGTCACGTTACGAAACGTGACGTCATAAAAGTCTACGTTCTCCAACGTCTCGTTGTATTTCTCGTTCTCATACGTCACGTTCGTTACCCGACGCCTCGAAAGGAGGAAGGCCTCCGTTTCTATGCTCAGCACTGTCGATGGGACAGCCGCTGATAGGTAGAACTGTCAATTAAAAAAAATAAAGACATTGTCAAGAATAAAGAATATAATGTATGGCTTATAGTCGACGAATTATGAACTGAGGGTCATTAAATCATATTTATCTGTCTGTCTCGCTCGCACTTACGGCTCTTATGGAGAGACGTAGTGATGTGCGTAAGAATTGTAGAGGTGCATATCGATAACTTAATAATATATTATAATAAATAATCTTTATTTCTTCTCTCACATATACATACAAGGATAGATACGATCGATATGCTAAATTATGTTAAATTTAAGTTAGTTAAATAAAAAAAAAACAACAACCCTTACTCGTAACGACCAATCAGAAGTCAGAGTGCGTGGGCATTCCTACTGTCAGTGACTCAGTTTAAAATGCGTCGACTATAGTCATACATATAGAAAAGTGTGTACACTCACACAAAACCTACTGAACATATTTTAATAAAAGTTTGACCGACCTGAACTATATCTGATTGAATTTGAATTGCGCTATTATAATATTTTAATATTATTAATTGTCGCTAAATTTATGAACAAACATACATTTAGAGTGCTTGTGAGTCGAAATCATCTAACTAAAACTACTTATTACTAAGGTATTATGTAAGGTAGTATGTTTTTAAAAATAAATATGTCATTCCAAAAATATTATTTTTTTCCTTTTTATAGTGTGTACTAAAAGTGTTTCTTTATTTCTTTCTTCCTGAAGGAAATAAAATAAATAAAGATAATTAAAAAATTAAATTCTCACTTACCGATATCGCCATAGAGAATAACAAAGTCCCGCCCAGAGACACTGTTGTACTCCTGTATGTGTTTGAGAATAATTGGAAAAATGTCTGCCAAAACTGGAAAGAGAAAAAGATTATTACCTAAAAAATATATATCTAATATAAGAAAGATTTTTATGTTTGTAACGAATATGCAGACAAAAATTCACACTTAAAATAATTTTTAATGTTTTTTTTTATTTGCAAGAATATGTTAGAAAAATATTATAGTACACACATAAAGGCGTGCAAATTTATCTGACATAGTAAAAAGGTAGAGTTTTACATATTACATTACCAAACATATCATAGTGAATTCTTACATTATTTTATCACTACATCATCACATTAATAAAATATATTTTTTACAATATAGTATTATCTTTGATTGACATAACCTTTACACATTTAAAGAAAAAACTTTTTCGCCAAAACCCTCTATCTTTTAGTCAATACCAACTCCGGGGAAATAAATACAGATAATGCAACTTTCTCTGCAGCTGTGATACTTTTTGACATTCAACATCTTTTGTCTTCAGTCACCGTGACCACGCACGCTGTAAAGCACGCGAAACGTCGGATAAATTAAAAATTATGTTAAATAATTGTAAATTTATAATAATACATAACTTTCATCCGGTTAAAAAGTTTTTTCTTTAAATATTTTTTACAATAGTTATTTTTATATTTATCAATGCGCTACAAATTTTTTTGGGACTGGGCCTCCGAATTCTGTATCTGTTTCATGATCATTTGTCAACTAATATGCCTATTGGCGAGGTGATCAGCCTCCTGTGCCTAACAGCCGCCTGGGTCGACTTTTGGGGTCTATGGCTAATGTTAAATGGGCTCATAGAAAGAAGGTTCGAACCAGGACTTTCTCTGTGTATATAACACTCGTACGTGAAGGAAAGAAAGAAACCGGCATCAATTATCAGCGACAGAATGCTGGTATACTTGCCTATTAAAAAAACAAATGACCAGGAAAGATACAGAAATCTGAGGCACAGACTTCAAAGATTGAATACTTTTTTGCTACTTATTCAATTCTCACAATTTGATCATGAGTAGGTAATAATAAAAATTTATTTCCATAAAAAAAATATCGATTCTGTAACTACCCACACTTTGTAAAAAATTAAAGTAGTTCCTCACCATTTTGACGCTATGCCTGACGTGATGCAGGGCGGGCGGACGTCTCTTCCCCGGAAGGGAGAGTTCACCCAAACGATAATCGCCATCGTTGCTCACGCTCACTTTGCGGCACACGCGGATTTGGTTGCCGCTGTGTATGCTCTGCATTTATTAAATACCCTCATTTTAATAATACCAAAATTCTACCCGCAAATAATAAATATAAATTATTTTGACGGAAAAGGGCGATCGTTTAATTTTAGTCTTATTAAATCATTTTTTTAAAATGTAACAGGAGGCAAACGGGATGAAAAACGCTCAGTTGTGGAACGACGGACGTCGAGGTGATACGGATGGTATTTTGTATTCTGCCTTGAGGTCTGATGATGTGGAAGAGCTTCTTAGAGGCTAACTTAGCCTTTCCTTCCAAATGACCGCGAAACTGAACGTCATTCGATATGTCAACACCCAGTATCCCGATGCTAGCTGAGGCTTTAAGTGTCTTGGAAAATATATAAATAATAAAAATTAAATTCTAAATAAAGAAACATGTCCGCAAAGCGTAAAAGTCAATTGATTGCCTGAAAGAAATAGCTTATCTTACTTTATGTAGTGTGTTTTGTTTGTCAATTTTTTATTAATTCTTTCATGTTATGTGTATTTTGATTTTTTTACAAAACCTTAAAAAAAAATTTTCACCTGGTACACCATCATAGCGTCAACTTCCCTCCCCACATCGAGGAGGTACCGGGGAGACTCCTGCGTCCAAATGAGGCTGATTAACGACGCAATGATTGGCAACACACAAAGGAGGAGGTACCTGAAAAAAAAGTTTGTGACGAATTGTGGACAAACATACATACACTTAAGAAATTTACATGACGGCGCATTCCTAGCGCCATCTGTTAAAAATACTGGAATTATTGGAACGAGATTTGACTATTGTCAGTCTGGCGGAGCGTCGTGTCGATGGTCAGCGCGGCCATGTTGAATTTCGTTTAGTTTTCAAACGTCAACGGCGAGCGCACCACGTCTGCGACGAATCGCTTTTGTTCCAAATAATCTTGTGTCTTTTTGTTACAAAACTAATTAAAAGTGATTGATTAAGTGATTCCCTAATTACTAGTGAATAGATTTTAGTGAATTACTGTGAGGGAGATACTTTTTGTGATTCTTTTGTTGCTACCCACATTACAACTTATTGAAGACATGGCTTATTCTTATGATAAAGGGTATCCGCCCATATACACGTTTAATTCCTAAATAAAACAAAATACCTAAATATCCTACGGATACAGGTCAAATTGACCTTCTTTTTGGCATTACTACATACCTTAGTACGACTTTCCAAGGTCACTTATGAGGTTTCAAAAACTAACACACACACAGTGCACGATCATAACAACAGCTACACTCTCAAATACATGCGCATACACACCCATTCACTTATTTTGTACCACTAAATTTATTATTATTTTTATCTTTTTTTTAACTGTTTTAAACATGTACATGTTGTGTAGTTACATACAACACAGGGCCTCCCTAGTGTGGGGACTAGCGATAAATAAATTCTGTCACAACCATTTTGACATAAATAAAGTTTTTATTATTGAAGTGAAACTTCTTTATCGGGGTTGGAAAAAAATTTAGTGTAACATTTTTTCGTTACGCGTCACGATTTTCGGTTACCGCCATGTTCCTTTTTGAAGTCAAACTTCTTTATCGGCGTTGGAAAAAAAATTACCGTCACATTATTTATTATTTATTAATTATTATTTATTATTTATTATTTATTATTTATTATTTATTATTTATTATTTATTATTTATTATTTATTATTTATTATTTATTATTTATTATTTATTATTTATTATTTATTATTTATTATTTATTATTTATTATTTATTATTTATTATTTATTATTTATTATTTATTATTTATTATTTATTATTTATTATTTATTATTTATTATTTATTATTTATTATTTATTATTTATTATTTATTATTTATTATTTATTATTTATTATTTATTATTTATTATTTATTATTTATTATTTATTATTTATTATTTATTATTTATTATTTATTATTTATTATTTATTATTCGACACTTAATATTTTAATGACAATTAAATTAATTAAATTCCTAACATATCTTCCTTTTTCCGTCCCTCTAAGTATCGGAAATCTAAACTTTTAGATTTGTATAAATATGAACAACACTTCAAGATTAGTTTGCCACTGAAGTTTCACTTCTGACATGTGTACTTTGTACACACACACTTTTTTTTTATTTTGAAGTCGGTTAAACTCACCTATGCCAAGCGCTGAAATGCTCCTTATTCTCTATCAAAGTCTCGGCCCCGGTCAAAGGTAAGATGGCCCGGGCGAGTCCAGCCGCCACCAGTATCCCCACCCCCATACAAATGGGGAACACGGCCATCGGTATTGTTCGCTTTACCCGGGATATCATTTCCGACGTATACACATATCCCGTGGGAATGATACCGCCCGAACCGATGGCTGAACAAAATCTGAAATTTAACATATTTTTTAAAATAAATTAAAATGCTTTATACATACTAGAATACTTAATTTTATACTTCTTACGTCAAAAGATAAGTCAAAAAATTCTCTGAAATCCAGAGCGTTCACCCCGAAACTTAAAATGGCAAAAATATAAAAAAAAAACAGTGGCGCTACGTCTTTAGGTCTAGGCCTCAGATTTCTGAATCTGTTTCATGAAATCTAATAGGCAAGTAGGTGATCAGCATCCAGTGCCTGACACACGCCGTCGAATGTTTGGGTCTTTAAGACATGTCGGTTTGCACACGATGTTTTCCTTCACCGTTCGAGCGAATGTTAAATGCGCACATAGAAAGTCCATTGGTGCACAGCCGAGGATCGACCCTACGACCTCAAAGAAGAGAGTCACACGTTGAAGCTATTAGGCCAACACTGCTCTAGCAAAAAAGCTAACACATAATACCTGGCCATCATAAATGTCCCATAAGTAGGCATGAAGGCAGCAATAGCAGCAAAAACCGCATTAACAGCGAGCGCAGATAACAACGCCCTTCTTCGGCCGAGGCGTTCGCCCAACGCACCCCAACCGACAGCACCCAGCGATCCACCCATTATACTAATCATCACTGAAATAGCAGTTTGTAGCAGATAGTATAATAGCAGTGATTTCTTGTAATTTACTTCTATTTAATGTTAATCAAAAGTATAACTGAGGGAACATTTTGACATAAATTTACAGTGAATGACACAAATGCAAGACATACAGACATTTATTTAGGTAATGACTAAGGCAAAGGTAAAAATAACTTGGTCGCATTTTGGTCGGAATTTTTACTAAATTTTAAAATGTTTAAAAGTAGTTATACTGACATAACTGCAATAGCTAGACTACTTTTTTGGTGGATATTGATATGTTCTTCAATATTGTTGAAATTTTTTTTGTTGCATCAATATTTATTGCAGCACATGCGATGAAAGATATTTTATAGGATTTTTTTTACACATTGGCCTATATTAATCAGTGATAATGCATAATTTTTAAAATCGGTCCAGTACTTTTTGAGCCAATTCCTTACAAACACAGTAATCTTTTCTCTTTATAGTATTAGTACCTAACTAATAATACTTTAATAATCACTGTGATAAAGTTTAAATTCACTGTTAAATAATTTGTTAGCAGTTGTGAACAAAATATCAATATATTGTTAAATAAAACTAATAACTTTGTATAAAGTGCTTAACAAATGTAAAAAAAAATTGTTTGTTTGTTTGTTTGTTAAAACTTTTAAAAAGTGAAAATTTTTAAAATAATTTAATTTTTTTTAAAGTTGTTTAACTAATTTATAATAAACATGTAGAATTTATTGAAACTTACCTAACCAATTTTTCTCATGTGGCAACACACACAGCTCTATCTCAGCAGATGGCAATACAAATGGAATGGATGACATTTCTAAAGCTGACCCCACCACAGCCAATCCAACCGACAGGAACACTTTTCCTTGAGATAAACCGCAACCGGCCTATAATATTCACAAATTTACGCTGTTGACTTATTGGGTAAGCCCGGTTCCCACAACAATAAACTGGAGATGTTTAATGCTCACATAGAAATAAGTCTATTGGACCACACCCATAGTTCGAACCTAGAACCTCAAGACACTAGGCCAACACTGGTATTATTTCAACTTTAACTCAATTTTTTTATATATCTGTGGGCTGACAATATTCCTTGACATGGATTGAAGGTAGTATAATGGTTTTCATGGTTACGCTTTACATTACCTCAATAGTTAAGGAACTAACTATATTTTTTATTGCAATAATTAACCTCATCAAATCCTAGAGTCAATAATAAAAGAAATATGTTTAATTATTTACCTGTCTCAATGCATCTTCATGGAACTGCTCGAGTACACTTGAATCATTATAGTCCAAGAGCTCACCGCTGTCATTGACATCATTGTTGTCAGGCGGAGGTGGTATGTTATTTCTGATGCCAGGATCACCACCGCCTTCTGAAATTTTCAAAGTATGAATTTTAATAAAGAATACAATTATTTCAAACAGAATCAAGAAAAGGAAATAGCCTAATACTATATCCAAAAATACACCATTTCTGTAAGATAGGATCCAAAATGGTTGCTTGTTGTACTTGCTAGTTGTTAGTATTTTTTTTAAGTAAAACAATTTCACTTAATTGTCAGTACTGGTCATGAATTAAAACTATGTTACTATTAATTCACATACCTGTGAGTCTGTCCTCGGTATAGGACATGGTGTGAGCTATGGAGCCGAAGCTTCCCAGTTTCGAAGAACTCTCAGAGTCAGAGCGAGCGCGGACAAGGCACGCATGCTCCTCCATTGTCACTGCTTATTAACCGGTCTCCCATCTGCAATTATTTATTTTTATAAAGAGATCATCAAATTTGAAATATATCAGGATTGTACTAGCGTGTCTAAAAGGCAGTAAGTATGTAAAATAAGAGTACATGGATGATAGCCAATCCAACTAACGTGGCTTCTCTTTTAATACTTAGGCAATCTACCCCGACATAAATATAGCTATAATTAATTAATTAAATATACTACAAAAAAAAAAAACTTACAACATTTTAGACATTAGTCTGTTAAGAACAAATTTACTTGTTTGGTGTGTTTAGTACGTACAGTTAAAGCACTGGAATTTCTTAGGATTCAACACAATAAGACTAACTAGATATACAATGAATGCCTATCTATAAAGCTGCCTCAGTAAAGGTTTACTTTTTTTGGGATTCTTGCTATAAAGTTGCAAAACTATACATAAATTTTTTTAATAGAATTGCTACAAAATGAATAGGCAGGTTAATTAAAAATATCACTGACACATCTAATTAAGAAAAGATTATAAAAAAATACTTATGTACTGCAAATATTGATAAACTGAACATTTGATTATATGCAAACTAAATACGTAATTAATTTGGTAGTAATTGTGCTCTCTACAGTATAATTGTTGTGGCCTCAAACAAAGGATATCTCTACTTGATAACATGTAATTATAAATATTTATACTAGCATTCTCAGAGATATCAGTAAAATATAGGTATAACCTTATATCAAATTTTAGCTGTAATGTGTTATAATACAATTTTATTATTAAATTGCAAATATTGCAGGCCCTGGTTGACAGGCAAATTTTGTATAGTAAAACCAAATAGATACACGCACTTACTGTACAGAAAGAATAGCATCACAAAATATAAATACTGTGATATTTTAATATGATATGGTGATATGTAATAATTTATTGTGTCAAATATTACATTACATTACAACCCAAAATTTTATCAATTGCACCAATTATATGTGAGAAATTTTTGTATAATTTATTGATATATACAAATAGTTAAACATGATACTAATTAAGCACCTAAAATATGAAGCTTTATCTACTGTACTGATTTGATGATAGCTGTTTTAATATTTTTATCTTATATTTATATACAGCCTTGGCAATCAAGTAATATGAAAACTAAAGTTTATGTGTTTACTTCTTAACTTGTCAGGCATATTGGCAGAGGCAACCATTTATTAAGTAAAAACTAAATTAGCCAGTTTGATCTTTACATACATGAACAACCTGCTTTTGACATGTGAAGCTATACTTAGGTATAAAAATAAACATAGGTTATTAGATTAATAAGGCTTCAATCAAAAGGTTTGATCATTCATAAAATTGCAAGGAACATCAAAACATTTTTCAAAATTTTTAGCTTTAAGTATTATTTAAATCACACAAACTTTAAAGTATTATATCCTATCCTATGGATAAACATACTTAATTATATCTAACATTAAAACTTGAATCTAATGCTACAAGTGAATAAGATTTAAAATACTTGCACTTTAGTGTGCAAAGGGTGTTAAAGAAGCATGGAAGAGAGAATTATGTTTATCGTTTAATATGGAACTATTTCAAGTGCGATCACCATAGGGGCAACTGGTTTTATGTCAAGTTGGCATATGTGAACATCTACAGCATAAGATTCTAGTAGTTTTAAATTGCATCTTATTTAGGTGGATTCAATGATGTTGAAAGTTGGAACTACTTACGTTGTAACTTCAATGAAATAATAGAATGAAGAAATTCGTTTACCGTTACCAATAACTTTCTAAAGTTATTTAAAATAATGTAGCAAACTTCATACGATTAAAATAAATGTTTAAAACGATTATTTTACGATAAAATATCTACACAAAGAAATCAATCTACAAGCAAAATAAAAATAGCCAGAATTTAAGTGTTGCAAGTTGTATTGTTATTTATTTTAACTTTATATTTTCTTTTTACCGATTTATAAATCTCGAAAACCCTTTAAGACCGTCGAATATGAATTGTATTCTGTGTGGTTTATCTAATATATTTAAGTAAACATGGTCTGAGCTACTCATGATTTGACATGAGAGTCCTTTAAATTATCAACCATTAAGTGCCTTATTTTACGGTGATAAGCGTGTTATGGCAACCTACAGTTACCTACAAAAGTCAATTTTTATTTTCAACTACCACGACAACTGTCAAATTTAATTTATGTAATGACAGGGTTAAAAAAAAATGGACGTAAGACCTGGCTGTATGGACAAAAGTCCTTTGCCTTTCCCTGTTCCCATTTGGGATAAATTAATATCATCATCATTATGTAATGACAATCTATGGAAATTCTCACGCGTAGCGTTAATTTTATTCCTCAGACAAAAATATAAATATCAATTAATCCCTAAATTAGCTCATTTAAAAAATCACTCTTATTGACTGATATAGGTTCATTATATATTTTTTTAATGTTATTATCAAAGACCGAGTGATTTTTATTATGTTTTTTACTTAATGGAAACAATCTTTAAAAAAAATTCACTAGGTCACCTAATTCCAACTTATTCGGTACAGATTTTATCATCCCAGTCAGTATCTTGTTATTTTATAAGATATATAGTTTTTATAATACTCTTTAAATAAAAAAAAACATATAAAGCTCACTTACAATTTGTCAGCGCTCAGAAAACATCGTTTACAACATTGCTGATAGAAAATTAGAAGTAGGTAGGTATATTTTACACAACACAAAAAGCAATTCATCAACAGTGCTTAAAAAAAACTATTACATTGCAATTTAATTTGCTTGTGAAATGTGCAATTTTATCCGTGTGTATAATTGTATAATTAAAACCTGCTGCTGATCTTATAGAGCAAACACATCACTTAATAACAGTATTTTGATCGTTAAAACACTATATTATCATCATTATATCACTTGTGCGTACACGTAGTTCACTCATCATATTTTGGACCTTTTATTTACACATATGACTACAGTCGTTTCAAAAGTGTATGTTATAATATAAAATCTATGGCACTTTTTACTCTAAATCTAAATTTAGATCTTGGCTTAGCACCCGGCCGAAATTTTGGAGCTTTACACATACGTATTATGACATAAAATCTAGGGGTTTTAAGGTCAGGAAAGAGATATCGTAAGCCAAGTTTAACAAGTTAAAGCGAGATAGTAAAACTATGAATGTACTAATGAAACAGAACTTACTTAAGCGACAAGTCCGAAGACAAATAAAAAACCTACAACTATTTCAGAAAATTTACTTAAAAGATATAATTACAGTTATGGAAATCAAAAATTAACTGATAAAATCCTAATGTATTTTTTATTTAAGTTTTATATTGGGATTTTTTAATATTAAAAATAAGTAATGTAATCGAAACAATCATTATAAAGAGTTTTACGCTATCAATTTAAAGATCTAGTAAACTTAATGCATTAATAAGTAAATGTATAAATCTTTCGATGTTTTACCCCTGTGTGCCATACACATTATTGATCGACAAATTTCGTTTTCACGCAGTGCGCACAAGGGAGTGTTAACACATGCGCAATTTTGCCCTTCAATTTAATTTTAAATGAATATAACTTGAAAGCAAGGCAAACATTAACAATAAATCTAATTTGATTGAATATATCTAAATTATAAGTTGATTTTCACAAACTACATTAGAGTTTTGTCATTATTGTTAAGGTTTAAGAATTGATTTTGAAGTGAAACGCATGAGGGTAAATTTTTTACAGAACGTCACGAAGGTGTGCAGCGTTTTGTCGGAGAGAGCGATTGAGACCGATACATATCAATATCATTATTATTTTATTAAGTAACTAAATTGCCATTTTTTTTGTTGGTTTTGTATTTTTATAAGGGCACAGAACCAAGACCTTTTTTGTTAAGACCCAGTTGGCTATTTTGGAAAATGTGGGATTAAGCTAGCAATTGTGATAATAATTACCAAATAATATGTTATATTATTTGGTAATTGTTACCATATTAATGGTCGTATTTCTATATACATAACAACAACTAATTTTAGTTCTGGTTTTTAACTAGCCTAAGTGTCATTCATTAATATAGAAAGACAAAATTAAATTATGGGATTTGGGCAGCTTAATTACTTAATATTTAGTTTACAAAGAACATAGTTGACATGTATACTTTTCGCTAGGTACAGTTCGCTAGTTTGCTAAAGAAAATGCCTAAATGCCTTATGTATTTACATTAAAGTCTCTACTCTTTCAATTAATTCTATGGTATCTAGAGAATTAAGTAAATCAGTGTGACTGACGAATTTAATTTAATGACTATAAAATAAAAGTTAATGTAATGAAAATTCCTTTAGCGTTAATAGGATTGTCGTCTGAAATCACCTTTTACTTGAAGACGATAAATGTCAGCCATCGATTTTACTTTCGAGTGTCACTGTCACAGTTGACAGTTTACAGTTGACACATGATTATGTTACGATGGCGCGAGCCGCGAAAACTATCGCAGTTGCAGCTTTCTTTAGAGCTCATTAATTTTAAGTTTTTATTTATAACATCGTCTATTTTAGTATTTTTTTACGAATTGATTAAAATAACGTTATTAACCTTTAATATGTTTGAAATAGAGGACCAAATAAAGCTGGTACGAAAATATCTGAAATTGAAAATCATAGAAGATGATGTAAAATTCAGAGGACATGCAAATGAAAGACAACATGTTTACGATTTATTTATGAAGTCAATAGAGCAAGGGGAGTCCCACTCAGCCCTCATTTTAGGTCCAAGGGGTTGTGGAAAGACCACAGTAAGTTCAAAGCTTAAATAATAGTTTGATTACTTTGGTATAATAGTCTAATTCTGAATACCACTAAATGCTAAACTTTAATACAAAATATGGTGTTCTTAGATTGGTATGTTAGCTAATTACAAAATAACTCATTAATAATATTACTTTTCAGCTAATAAATTCAGTATTACATCAAGTATCAAATGAAGTTGATATGAATAATGATGTTATCATCATAAAACTGAATGGACTTTTACACCATGATGAAAAGATTGCTTTAAAGTCTATTACTGCTCAGGTAATTGAAAGTATAATATAATTGAAATGATCAAAATATATAATAAATCATGAAAATAAGAATTATCTTTTGACATTTTAAAAACGAGACTACCTATTTGGTAAAACTAATCTAATTATTTAGGTTATTGAGAAATTCGAAGTTCTGGAACTTGCAGGACTAAGAATCTAAGCTTTTATTGTTATTTGTTTTCCTCATAATTTATCTTGAAAACCGAAGAATAAACAAAGATTTACTGTATGGTATTTTGAAAAATATGTATTTTCTGATGTAGTCATACAAAGACTTTCTACCAACATTTTATTTTCAGATGCAATTAGAAAATGTTGTGGGTGATAGGGTATTTGGTACCTTTGCTGAAAATCTAAGCTTTCTACTAAGTTGTCTCATGAGTGGAGTTGATAGAAAGTGCAGGACCATGATATTTGTTTTAGAGGAGTTTGATTTGTTCTGCCATAGTGGAAGAACACAGACATTATTGTATAATTTATTTGATATAACACATAATAAGCAGGCACCTATGTGTGTGCTAGGTAAGGTTTGTCTTGCTTTATTAGAGCTTAAAACTGATGTAATTTTTTTTCTTCTGAATCTACTGTGTAACAAATACGCAGTTCAGTTCAGTTTTTAAATATAATAAAGGTGCAAACACATCAATATATAACTAAGCTGATGCAAACATCTGTATTAACCAATAACACCTGTTGTTTTATAAAATCAGTGGTGCAGTTTTCATGTTCCCAAATCTCTATATATATATAAAATTCTCGTGTCACAATGTTCGTTCCCATACTGCTCCACAACGCCTCAAAATGTCATAAGAATACATTTTTTATGCATATTCAGTAAGTCTGAATCGGCTACTTTTTACCTTTCAAACTCCTAAGTTATAAGAGGTGTCCCTTACCCTAAAACAATTATTTTTATTTTTTAGAATTTTTTTTGTTTTTATTTTTTTATGATACAGCATACAAAAATACATACAACCCTTAATTTTCATCTACCCTCTACGATCAACCTAGGGGTTGAGTCAGCTAGTACCATATATATATTTCAAACTTAAACTTTCAACTTATTTAATTTAATGTTTAAAATCAAAAAGGTTGGTGGAAGTTTCATCATCATCTTTTTTATGTCCTGGAATTGAGAATTGGTAGTAAATGTAATTTAATTATTTTTTATAGTTGTTTGTGAGTGTACTTTTTATTCGCTACATGAATAAATATTTTCTTTTTTTTAAACAACATCAAGCTGAATATTTGACTGAATATTTTCAGGTCTGACCAACCGATTAGATGTGATGGAATTGTTAGAAAAACGGGTGAAATCAAGATTTTCCCATCGCCACATCTTTATATTTCCCTGTGAATCAGTGTTGCCGTTGGAAAACTTAAAGAATGTTTTTGTTCAGTGTTTATGCTTGCCAGTTTTCAAGGAAAAGGTCAAACCAAAAAGAAGTAGAAAGAGCAGAGGTGATTTTTTACATGTCCCTAAGAATATAATGAATTAATTTTATGTTCTGTTTTCTGTTCTTTATTTTACTTCATTCAGAAAATATTAGTAAAATTATAATATTATTTCAGCATCAAGCGATTCCGAATCCGATACGGAATCAAAATATTCCATTTCAAATCAAGTATTCCAGGAATGCCATATTGATTCCAGGCAATTCCAGGATTTAGATCCGGTTTTTATTAAAAGTTGGAATGCACACATCCATAGCTTGTTGGATGAAGAAAAAGTGATGGATTATTTTGAAAAGTTTAGCTATTACATTATTAATGAGCAAATATTTAGGAATGTGATGGTAAGTTTATTTTTACAACCGTTTTTTTTATCAAACATAGGTTAGTTGCGATTTTGATTTGTTTGCGCAATTTAAAAGTTGTTAAGTAGGCAATTTTTTTACCTACCTCTAAAAATTTTATGTAATCTAAAGCTTTAGGGGTGTATAAAGTGAATTAAATCTCGTATGTGTATGTTTGTTCACATATTTTTCGTAAACTGATCTGAACTTAAGGAACAGTCCAATCCAATAAATTTCCGCTATATAATATAAATATTTAAGAAATATTTTTAGAAATTTAGGGACCACTAGTAGTATTTAGAGGGATGAAAAATAGATGTTGGTCGACTCATTTTCATTTAATTATAAACATCGTGACATGAGAAATTTATATATTAGATCGAAAAGCACTTCTTCATTTCAAAAAAATACGATAATTAAAAAAAAATTGTCAATACTATCTCTAGAGTAATAAACACTTTACGTATCCGCCTTTCAGTTTGAACAATGACAAAAAATACACGTCGAATTGACAAACTTCTTCAGATTTATTTTGAAGTCGGTTAAAATCGTTTCTTTTTTTTTTACATTTTAACCTTCTAAGAGTATTAAAAATTATGTTTATATTACATGACCAGAGTATAAACATTACCAAAATAAACTCGTGTTATATTAATTCTAAAATTAGTACAAAAATATTTTAACAGAATTTATAAATAGAAGTTCATTTTGTTTATTAATATTTAATCTTATTAATTTCAGTTTCAAATTGTATCAAAATTATCTCCAAAAAAACCGTATATAGACCCGCAAGACATTATAATGACCATAGACAAGACAGTGGCGCCGGAGCATAGAGTAAAGCTACTGCAATCTTTATCTATTCTAGAATTTTCTCTGGTCATAGCTATGATGCACGGTCTGGAGATATTTGACGGCCAGCCGATGAATTTTGAAATGATCTTAAATAGGTACGTATTAATTCAGATCTGGGCTTCATCTGTCAATCTAATAGGCAAGTAGGTGATCAGCTTGGGGTTGACACAAGGCGTCGATTTGGATCTAAAGCAAGCCGGTTTCCTCACGATGTTTTTCTTCACCTTTCGACGTCTGAAGCCTCTAGACCAGAGTTCCCCAAACTTTTTTGTGTCGTAGACCCCTTGCCATGTTTTTCCGTGTTGGGTAGACCCCCTACTTATCTGATATTGATTTCCTGTAAATTACTAACTGTAGTGAAGTTTAGTGTTAAAAACTTAAAGTAAAAACACATGTTAATTTATACATTTATTAATTGAATTTAAATTAAAACTACTCAAAATAAAATGTTGTATCTGTTATGTAAAATATACGTATCATTAAATAAACATAAAATAACATAAGCAATAAGTCAATATAATGTATATGTTTTGATATTATAAGATTGAATGATGTAAGTAAATAGGTACTATCAGTGTGTGTTGAGATCCACTAGAGTGGACCCCCATTTTCATTTCATGGACCGCAAAATTTTTTTTCGCTGACGTAGACCCCTTGCAGGTTGTCATAGACCCCTAGGGGTCGATATAGACCACTTTAGGAATCACTGCTCTAGACCAACACTGAGATTTGGATTTTAGATTCTTAAAAATGTCTGCTTTAAGTTCAATGGTCGTTTATTTATTTATTAAAGTACACATCATAATATATAATCCATTTTCTACAGTTACGATCTATCGATTCTAAAATACATGACAATTATGGTGAACATACATTTTTCATAAAAAAATAGTAGAAATATTACACTTCCAACTATAAATTTTAGTTTCCTAGTAATTTAAATTCCTTATTCGCTTAAAAATGCAAATAGACGCTTAAAACTTTTTTTTATCTTTTTTAAAACATTAAAAATCTTATATAAATAAACAACTTACCTTATGAAAAATTCAAACATATGTACACCTAATTGGGGTTATTTAAATGATTGAAGGCTTATTGTATCTACTTATTAGAGTTAAAAAGGATATTTAACACAAAACACAAAAAGTTTCCAATAACACTACTCACAGTCTCTATTAAGGGGAACTACCACTAGTCCTGTTTAGCACTTAAGACTAACGTGCACTAATTCACTATTTCCAATGGGTTTGTCCTTTCCCATCTTCTCACCAGCCCCGTGGTGTCAAGAAGTTGAATAGATTCGACATTCACGTGTTGGTGGAGACTGTTCGTGGGCTCCAGCAACCTTTTTGATTATTGTGGTGACGTCCTCTACATTTAGGTCCCGATGGAGTACCAGGGAGTCAATAACCCCCAGAGCGGTTTGATTTGGACCATCTCATTTAATTAACTAAATCATTCTTACTTATTCATTTTAGGTACACAAAATTCGCAAACGAAAACTCATCGACGCAATCAGTACCACGCCCTGTTATTCTAAAGGCGTTTGAGCATTTGCAGTCTTTAGAAATAATATTGCCTGTTCGCACTGAATCTGGCAATGACACGACAACCCATAGAGTGCAGAAGGAATATAAATTATACACTCTGGCAATACCCACAGACGATATTAAGGAGGCCGTCAAAGGGTTTAAGGCGCTGCCCACAGAAATTCAGCATTGGGTTAATAATTCTGTTGTTTAGGGCTTTGATTTATATACTATACATTTTTATTTATTTAAAATCGTCCATAATGTCTACTGCAACCAGAAAGAAACCGAAAACATGGTCGTCAAGTAACTATTTATTTACAAAAGAGAATTAAACAAATCTGAAATAAAAATGATTAATAATGACTTGTTGTAACAAGAGTTTTAGATTTGGCGCCGATTCGCAAAAACAAAGTATTAAGGAAAATGCACGCGAAATTGTATTTCTTTTTTTGCCAAATGTGTTATGTAATAATCAAAATAATCTAGTGTAATTAGTAATTTATTGTGTTCTGTGACGTACGCGTCGAATTGTGTTACTAGTTTTTGTAAGTTTTGTAATAAATTATTCAAATTTACTGTATTTTTAATCCATACAAAATAACAGAACTTGAAAAACATTGTCCGCCATTATTCGGTCCATTTGAAACTCGGTGACGATAATCCACTCCGACTAACATCGTCTATATAATTCTGTTCAGTTATTCTATGCCTAAATCTATCCTGATTTGCATTAATTTCGCCCCATTCCCTCAACTCATCCGGTGTGAATTCCTTGAATCTTCTCCCTTTTAGATCTTCAATGTTTTTGGAAGCTGTATTACTAATGACATTGACAGGTCTCCCGCCATTTAACTCACTTTCCATAGAGTCTATAGCGCGATGTAAATCATTTTCAGGATTGCCAGGTCGTTTATTTAAAAAACCGTTTTTGAAAACGGTTTCGGTTGTATTTTCGCCTGGTTCAACTTCGAAAGCGTGGTTTGTAAATAGATTTAAGTTGTTTTTGTTTCGTCTCTTCTTTAGCTGACAAAAGGAAAATGTACAAGTTAAGATCTACTTGATTTCCAACCTGTATATAAAGACTTAATTAAAAACTCTTTCAAATGAAAACTTGAAATGGCTGGAAGTTAAAACTTAACAAGTTGTACGCCAAAAGCTGATAAAAAGAGATACTAGCACATCGCACTATTGCGGTAGTAATTTTTATATGAATATGTGTCGAATACACACTTCTAATTATTATAATTATAAAGATGCAAATAGATAGATTTGAGAGCTGTGTTAGCTTAGTGGCTCCAGCGTGAGACTCATCCCTGAGGTCGTAGGTTCGATCCCCGGCTGTGCACCATTTGTTCGGCGAAGGAAAACATGGTGAGGAAACCGGTTTTAGATCAAAACATTCGACGGTGTGTGTCAGGCACAGGAGGCTGATCACCTACTTGCCTATTAGATTGACAAATGATCATGAAACAGATACAGAAATCTGAGGCCCAAAGCTTAAAAGTTTGTAGCGTCATTGACGTTTTTTTAAAGGAGCAAGTAAAGTTGTAATTTGTATTCTGCGCATCTAAATCTAAATATATTTAAAGTACACGAGTTACCTCACTAAGTTTGTCTATGATCATAGTGTGACCAGTATTAACGCCAATTCCGCCAATTTCTTCAATACTGTTTGACTTGTGGAAGGGTCGTAATGCTGATACAGCTCTTGAAACACCGACCTATTAAAAAAAATATGCTCATGACATTGATGACATTTTATTTTTTGTATTGTCAAACAAAAATATGATTTATACACAGTTATTTTTTTAATAGAACAGGGGTCAAATGGGTAGGAAGCTCACCTGATATTTAATGATACCTTAATAACCTTTCTCATGGACTCTCAATCCCAAATATCTCGCGAGTCCGTTGCCGGCCTTTTAAGAATTGGTTCTCTTTTTATTGAAGGACCTTAAAGTTCTTTTTTTCTGTCAAATTGGTTCGGATCCTCTTCAGTGAGCAACTGGTTCCCCATAGTGGTGGTGCGCGGCTAACTGCCTTAAAAAACGTTCAGTTCTTACCTGACCATGACGTATTCTATGTTCAGTCAAATCAGCGCCTAATAACTCTTCATACGGGTCCATCCTGATCGGCAGGACTTTGTCTATGAGCCACAATAGTACCATAGTGACTAGACCAGCCCAGATCATCAGGCATAAAGCTGTCAAAGTTTGCACTCCGAGGAGATACCAACCGCCGCCTAAAATATTATTTTAATTCAAAATTATATGAAATATCACAGTTTCGTAACTTTTCACTCTCAAAGCATGTTCACAAAATTTATTACTTTTAGTTACAATTATTTAAAAAAAATGTGTGTGTACTTATGTACCTACACGCGTTAGAAGTTACACTTCTTTGGCGTAACAAGATAAAAATCTTTTCAAAAATTTTATTCTACGTTTGAAGAAAAAACTAAAATGTGGACTATAGCTAACTTCAGGGTGTCGGTTTTTTGTGACAGTGTGTGCGCGCATCGTAAAAATTTACTCTCATAATTTTTCCCTAACGCGCCAAAAGAAGTATAATCAAGTACAATAAGAATTTATTACTTCAAGTGTTTTTACTTAATCTTTAAATTAAATAACCTTTAAACAATCCAGATCTTCCATTAGTGGTGTCCATTGGTATCGGGTTATCAGCAAATAGACCCACTGCGATTACTCCTGCAAATGTAAAAAATATGTATATTTAGGTACTCTGAGAGCGTATTCCTTCAAAGGCCGGCAACACATCACACATAATAGTTTTGAATTCATTAAGTGATAATTCCCTAATTGGGAGTTTGTTGTAAAAACGAATACAATTTCCCCATATAAGGAGTGGTTTATCTTCTGGAGCCTGGTAGAGAGAATAACTTACCCCAAAAGCCACACGCTCCATGTACCGCAGAAGCCCCGACTGGATCATCCACATGGAGTCTGTCAAAGAGAGTGGCGCTTAAGGAGGCGATTAGAGCCCCAATCATTCCTATCAGCAGTGCCTCCCATGCGCGATATAGAAAACATCCAGCTGGAAAAGAAATGGATTTTGTGTAATTAATATTATATTAAATATTTTTTTATTCATATGTGATAGTTTAAATGCATTGATATGCCTAAAAGACTAGCTAAATATTATGTTCAGCGCTACACCTATAGCAGGCTCACCTGATGTTAAGTGCCCATGGACACTCAATGCCAGAAATAATTTTAAAAAAAGCTTATGTTCATTTGATTTTTTTAGGAGATATAGTTTAAAGCAGTGGCTTCAGCATGCGTGAAGAAACATCATGAGTAATCTGGCTTGCCTTAGACCCATAAAGTCGACGGCGTGTGTCAGGCACAGGAGGCTGATCACCTTCTTGCCTATTAGATTGACATATGAATGATCATGAACCTGATACAAAAACATGAGGCCCAGACCTAAAAAGGTTGTAGCGCTACTGATTTATTTATTTAAAAATAATTAAAGAATATAATGGTTATATACCACGCGCAAAACTGGGCATAGTAAAATTACTTCATACTCACGAATTTATTGTTAAATATTATTAAGTTAATGTAAATTAAGCTAATATTAATATCTGAAACCCACCTGTTATAGAAACCAAAGATCCAAGGATGCTGTTAATCAGGTCCAGCACTTCAGCACGACCCTTGTTCTTGATGAGAGTGAATCTAAAATGTTTATTTTTAAAGTGGTTAACGGTGATAAAAATATTAAAAAACGTGTGTGTACTTATGTACACGCGTTATTTTCTTATACAAGTTACATTCTTTGGCGTAACAAGATAAAAATTTAATCAAAAAAAAAAAAGTTTACGTAAATTTTACTCTCATCATTTTTCCTAATGCGCCTAAAAAAGTATAAGTAAGTAAGTGACTTCAAAAAAACTATTATGTGGACTATGGCTTACTTCAGGGTGTCGGTTTTTTGTGACGGTCTGCGCGCGCATCGTAAAAATTTACTCTCATAATTTTTCCCTAACGCGTCAAAAGAACACCTTTTTAATTTTTCTTACTGTTTTTTAAATCTTAGAGAGGCCGATAATAATTTGACCAGCCACGTGTTATGTGAGCATAGCGAACTTTAGACAGCGATTGCGATTACAGCTTGAACTCAAATCAAAATATCATAAATTTACATTTACTGCCAGTTCTCAAATCAACACGTAGGACAAGAAGTACTTGGAAACTCTGTTCCTTTTAATAATCAACAAATGAATTTTACAATATATTACGCAATAACTATAACGACAAATAAATCGAATCTAACATAATAATTAATATAATAGAAATAATATTGGAATATGGTTTTACCGCTTTAATAAATAATGCATAGCGAATAGAATTGAACTTACAACAAACCAAAGAATCCGCCGCCAAAGGATCCCATCATCGTCATAACTGCAGCCCGTGCCGCGTACTGCCATTTCGCACCACTCACCTGACAAACGTAAAAATAAAAATAAAGTTTTTTGGTTATTTTTATTTTGTGTGTTTATGTGTATGTGTTGGTTAGTAATAAATGGTATGTCTATGATATTCTACTATAAAAAAAGATACACATTTATAAAATAATCTCATTTTATTAGTCATACAGGCGTCACTACTGTTGCACTTTGTACCTGTAGAATTTATATGCTTTGTTTATTTTTTATTCTTTAATAAAACATTGTTACGCCATGGCCATCAAACTATTTAATCACCTTCCTGGAAGTTATAGATCACTGCCGTGTAATGCTTTCAAGGGAAAGGTGATTAAATTTAAAAATTTAAAATACTCGCCCAAGCTTTAAAGGCAAGGTGCCTTTAAAGCTTGGGCGAGTATTTAGTCCATAAGTTTGACAACAAATATAAATAACTCAACTTATTATTATGACATTATGTTAATGTTCTTTCATAATGAAAATTAATATGACATTTGCATGCCTATTTTTATAGGGCTGATTGTGCGGATTTTTATAATTAATCGATCTAAATGTATCACTTTCTTTGCAATTTGAATAATATTGTAATAAATGTCAACGCTTCAGTGGACGGAGAAATTGTGGCCCATTTGTGTTCCACCGTCACATAACTTTTTGACTTTTTTTAAATTAATAAATAAATACTTGAGCGCTGTCTCGACTGCGTTACCCTTGACGAGATGTGTACTGTTTGTGGAGGGGGGAAATGGTATTATATTACTCCTACCAAAAGGAAGAAAAGAAGAATGAAGGTCAAGAAGTGCATACATCCCTACTTATAGGTGATTCCTTAGTATGTTTCAGGGTATTAACGTCATTGAAGTGATTGACTTGACACTAAATGTATACAAAAATCAAAATCATTTATTCATATAAGTAACACAATGTACACTTATGAACGTCTAATAAGAAAGAAAATTCAAAAGTATTACGTGAAGAAAAATACAAAAAGTTATTTATACTATTTTTAATTATTATTTAAATTTTGCATTAGCAAAATTAGAAAATGACGGATAGAAAACCGTAGTCCGAGGAAAATTTTAGTTGAAAAACATTTTAAATGGCTATTAGTGTAATGAGGGTTCAATTTGTGCTGGTTACTGTAATGAGAGAAAATGGTTCTCATTTGACACACGGAAGGATAAAAAGTTAATTATTTTAACTTGATTTTACTGCGGTTCTGTTTAGTATGATATAAAATCACTTGGAAGAACATTACATTATAATAGACGCACAATAAATGTATTAAAATATGAGATTTATATCTTTTTATTTAACATATATATTATATATGTCGGAGCAAAAGCGCTGGTATCAGCTGCCATTGTCATTATAATTTAGTAACATCAAATACAAATTAGTTCAAAACTGTTCTGTGGTTTATTTGATCAGCTAATATTAATAGATCTACAAATTAACGACTATTTGATAGTCTGTAGTAATTTCATAGTCACATACATTATGTCGAAGCAATGGTTTTAGTGTTAGCTGCCAATGTAATTATAATTTAAAGCGATTGCTCCGACATATATGATGATATTTTTAATAATCCCAGCCGATAAATCAGTAGACCCATGATGATAGCAAATTGCTGGTACTTTGGCTTTAGTAAATAAATCCGATCGCCAGAAGAATACCAAGCTTGTTATGTACAAAACTCAGCTGCGACCAGTGCTGACTTATGGTTCGGAAACCTGGGCCCTTGGAAGAAGGATGAGTTTGCTGTATCGAGCGGAAGATTCTTCTACTTCATAAAATGGAACACGCTCAAGATGTTGGTAGATGTGCATAGAATGGCGGACGTCAGAACTCTGGTAAGAGAAGAGAAAACTCGATAGACCGAGGCTGCGTTGGTGTTGTTGAGGACCTCGTAACAATAGGTTTTCGTAGGTAACGCAAGAAGCACGAGATTGATATGGCGAATGATACTTGCGGAGACCCATTACATTTATAGATGATGATTTTTATAAGACCGATGTTCTCGAATGGAAAATTCAATCAGGTGATGCCATATTACAGAGAAATGTCCATAACAACCACCCACGAGATACTAAATTCAATAATTTAAATACTACAATGCTTAAGAGAATATCGGCTACATATACCCTAAGTAAAATGCGACTTGCCTGGGACATCGACTCTACATATTATATAATTCTGAAGTATCATTATTAATTGATACGGCATACTTCGAAATTCCTACATTGCCATATATTTGTCTCCACTTATACTAGGAACTTCTATTACCCCATAAGTGCTGCCAGAATTGAAGGCCAGCCATCCCCACCACAGCACCAAGGTCCCCATGACGGCATTGACCGGGTTGCCCAAAGGTAATGGCGCGTAACCCTTTGCGTACCGGCCTAAACGGGGACCCAGCATCATGGCTGAAGCGAAGGCAGATGATCCACCTGGAAAACCAGTTCTTACTGAATTGTATACGACAGCTAAGATTTAGACTCTTTTCAATAATCATTACGCGTAAATAAAACAATTAAAATAAATATCTGTCCCTTTTTCCTGTATAATATTATACAGGGTGGCCAAAAAGTTGTGGATCAAACGCAATGGGGGGTTAATTGGGGGTCATCCGGTGCAAAAAATTGTTCTACGGGAGATCCTTCAGGTCAACCTCTGCAAAGTTATAATTTATTTTGCGTTTTAAGAAAGTTGACTTTTTTTACTAATTCTTATTAAGATTAGAAAATGTACATCCTGTATCTTTTTTATAATATCCACTAGATTGGTACTGACGAGTCCTTGCGTTAGACATGCTATTTATGGCTGTTTATTGGGTGTATTGAAGATAATATTAAGTTATATAAAATTTTCTCAAATCATAACTTTTTGTTTACTTCGGACCCCACTGTGAAAAGAAAATACTCTACTGAAAAGTGACCCTGTATTACAAGTTTTGGCGCATTTAATAGGGATTCTGAAAAGATATTACACATGGCGATGGGTGGCTCTAATTTATTTCTAGAAAGATTTACAAACAACGATTGTGAAATAATTGTTTTAATAAAACAAAACATTTTATAGTAAATTCTATATAAAATAAGAATTATACAATCAAAGATTTTATATGTAAATGTTAGATTCTCTCTATTATATATGTAAAAACTTACCAATAAGATGTACAGGTCCAGAACCAGCTATATCAACGGCACCCAGCTTATTAAGGAATCCATGTTCGCCCCAAACCCACCCAGCTGGGACACAGTACACTATTGTGTTCAAAAACGAAAACAGGCAGTATGCTTTGTAGTTGCATCTAGAAATAAAGATAGATTATAACTTTGTATAAATACTCCCTGCAGCATTGACCTAGTGGCTTCAGCATGCGACTCTCATCCCTGATGTCGTAGGTTCGATGCCCGGCTGTGCACCAATGGACTTTCTTTCTATGTGCGCATTTAAAATTCGCTCGAACAGTGAAGGAAAAACATCTTGAGGAAACCGGCTTGCGTTAGATCCAAAAAGTCGTCGGCGTGTGTTGTGGAGGCTGATCATCTACTTGCATATTATATTGACAAATAATAATGAAGCAGATTCAGAAATCTGAGGCCCAGACCTAAAAAGGTTGTAGAGCCAGTGATTTATTTTAATTTTATAAATATCTTTCTAGGACATACATATCGATGTTTTGCGAGGATATAATATATCGTTTATCTTATTTATATGATACATAAAAATTTCTCGGAATTTTCAGCGTTATTAGAAGTAAAAAAAGGGAATAAAATGTAAAAGAAAAGAGTATTAACTGAACAAAAAGCAGTCAAAATTGTCGCTTTTATTTAGAATTAAATATAATTGAAACAATTTGGTAACTTAATTCCTGTCGTAAAAATAATTAATGTTTTAAAAAGATGCGGATGTATTTTATCAAAGGAAATAAGAAACTAATATCCGCTGAAGAAAATAGTATGTTTAATTATTTAGTAAATTTCCCATTATTATCTTCTACATTATTCTTAAAGGAAAAAATGTATGACGTTTATTCGTTTATTTTTATACTAATTAGTTAAACCTTGAAAACATGGTAATTTTTTAGTGTCAAATATTAAGAAAAACAAATGACTGTGAAGACTATGACCATCAACTAAGTTTAGGGCAATCATTCAGTGGTGTCACTATACCATCTGGGGCCCGTGGCAAATTCTTTTGATGGGGCCCTATCTGTAAAAATCGTCACGTTGTACTCAGTTTAATTTTAATAAACTTCGAGATTTTCAGCGTACTCAATTACACGTTGTATATGTCCCACTAATGGCCATAGGCCTCCTTTCTTAGGCGAGCGGGAATGGTCTGTAGTCACTACGCTAGCCCAATGCGTATTGAAGACTTCACATTCATCCATAGAACATAATATCTCTTGGATCCGAGGCATTTTGCCAGCCCTGCTATCATTTAAATGTTAACAAAATTTTGAATGTGTTTTATTTGTCTCCCCGCCGCCGTTTTCTGATCCCGAGACTATGAAATGGTAATAGACAATGGTTATGCTAGATAATATGAAGTTTTTTAAACCTTATTTATGGATTGTACCATAACTGGATCGTGACCATAACTGATTGCATTGCAGAAGTTAATTTGTATGAAACAAAGTATTAAGTATATCTTTCAACTAAGAATTCGCTTTTCTATTTTATTTATGTCGAAATCCTACAGCTAACATATTTATAACAAAAAACAATTGTTTTAAAGATATATCCAAAGATGGAGTAGGTTCATATATACAAAAAGGTTAATATATTTACGAAAGAAAGAAAAATATATTAAATATTATTATTTTTGCGTGTTTGCGTGTTCTTCCCACGAGAATGTAAGTGCGTGCTCCTATTTCACCATGCCTTCTGCTGATAGAGGACAAGTCTTTGTTTTTAATTTATTTTTAATAATTACTTAAGATTCATGTGGATTATGGTGTAATGCTGAAATGTTACACAAACATTGTGTACACAAAAAACTTAGCGATTAAAAAGAGTGGCGGAGAGTTAATTGCCAGTTCTTCTCTTCCGTTCTACGCCCTTGATTTGAGAACTGGCAGTAAATGTAAAATTAGAAGCATTTAATATGTATGTCTTTTTTGAGGTTCATAAACAATAAACTACAAGCTCCCTCCTTATCAGAATGCCAAATCGTAAAATGACTGCTTCACGACTGATTTGAGCGCGACCGCCGCTGCGAAAACCGCTGTGCGAGTTCGAAAAGTGAGTTACAGAATCGCAAGGCTGTATCTTATGTTCCATAATAAACATATTTAATTTTTATTTAATACATATAAAATTAACTAAACATTTCATAGTCCACTGTCTGGACAAGCTGTATACCTCGTTTCTGAATCTCTCCTATTTAGTCAATTAAGTTAGAATAAAGTAAACTTATAAGCACGTTCTTACCGTTCCGCCATTGCCCCACTAACAATAGTAGTAGCGGTGGTTGCGAATGACAACTGAAAGAGGAATGAAGCGAAAACTGGCCCCATCAGCGGGTCACCGACTGGAGGATCCACGAGAAAGTCTCCGACTCCAATGAATGGGTTGGATAGTACCCCTTGGCCGAATGACAGGCCGTAGCCGAAGATCCAGTAGGTTATACCTGTAATATGGATTAAATATTTAAAATTGTCTTCTGCTACAGCGAGCACTAATAACTAGAGAACCCCGCATTTGTGACTGCTTTCACAGAGACAGCTTTGAGCCTTGACTAGTGTCTCGCTGACTAGGTAGGGTAGTAATACATATTTACATATATATATATATCCGGATACATAAATTAAAGTGTATAACCCCAGTAGAATAAGAGACCATAGCAATTGGCTGTAGATGGTTGACTAATAATTCGTGCTTGAGGAATATGGAGGCCTATTTCCAGAAATGTACTCGAAATTACTGGTAATGCACTTGACTACATTTAAATTTCCTCTACCCTCTAGATAACCCAGACCTCCCATCACCCCATTTGTCCCTACATTCAGAAGAACGCGTTTTGGCCAAAACTTACCCATATCCAGATTGAGCATTCTGATAAACCAGCTAGGTCTGGAATGGACACATTGAAATAAATTTTCCTTTAGTTTTTGTAATTTATGAATCGATGTATTTTTTTCTTCGTATTTGTTATTTGCCCATGAGTGCTTGTCACAATAAATCATGTATTTTATTTTTCTAGTAACAGAGTGTGTCGAGCGTAGCTTTTGTAAATAAATAAATAATTTAATCCAGAATCCTATATTTTTATGTGATATTTTTCTTTATAATTAAAATGTTATATATCAAAATTAATTTTAAATATAGTGTATCATAAACAGTCCTGACCTCCAAGAGAAATATCAACTAGGTTCTTCATCATGATGTTGGCTTCGTTCTTTATGGAGACGCAGCCTGACTCCAACATTCCAAAACCTAGAGAAATAATTCAAAAACTGTCACGTATTTATGTGTAGGTATGTAACTAATAGGCCGGGAGATAGTGACACAAAATAGTGGGTCATTTGTACCAGTGTTTTGTGTCACTATCTCCCGGCCTATAAGTATGCATGCATGTTCACGGTAAAATAAATATAAAAAAAATAATTTCAAGCGATTAATTATGTGAAGATTCTGTTAAAAAATCTCGTGTAAATCATACAGATTAAGAGCAATAAGATCTGATTTTCTTTGGCCTCGCGAGCCTATGCAGCAATCATGAGGCCTTTGCGAGCCTCATGATTGCTGCATAAACTCAAAGGTTAGAGTAGATTGACTATATTTATTATGCAAATGCAACCTTATATAACAAATATATTACTTTCCTCAAATAAATTACAAAACATAAGGATAAAAGATAATATCTATTGTTGCACGCCTTGAGCTGTCGGGTTGAAATAATAAAGTGTGAAATTAAGGAAAAATAAATATTTAATCATTATTCTATTTCTTTAATATCCGCTCCCATTATCTTCCTTTACGTCCGGTTTTCATATTCAGAATTACAATGAAAGTTTGTTGGTTACAATTGAATTTTAGACTATTTTCTGATTAACTGAACCTCTGTGAAAACAATTCTTTATCCAGGTTAGGAGTAACGCTTTGTGTTGACAAACAGATTCTTTTTTTTAATAATAAATTTAAGTTTTAATAAATTTATTAATGTGTCGTAGAATTTATATCCCCTTAAGTCCTGGATTTTATATCCGACAATACTTTTTTTTTGAGTTTAAAGAAACAAGATTTTTTTAAACATATACCAAGCATTCAACTATGAAACTTAATGCCCGATTAGTTAATGTCCGATTTAAGGATTTTATTAAAAGTTTTAAATTGGAGTCATTACCACTTATTAAATACTTAGTAAAGAATACGACGCTGAACAAAAATCAATTTTTTATCAACATTATTATAATTAATAATAAAAATTAATTAATGTTTTATTGTTGACGTTCGTATATGCGTAATTTTTTAGGACTGTAATATACCGGAAGCGAAACTAGCAATTGCTAAAATCCAGCGATGCGTTAATACAGCCTTAATGACAATATAGTTTATTTTATTTCTTAAGTTAATTAATAAATTACTTATAGTCAAGTCAATTCAAAGTCAAAAATAATTTCTTCTTATAGGTAATGAACACTTATGAACGTCAAAAAAGAAGTAAACATTAAATGCTTCTAATTTTACATTTACTGCCAGTTCTCAAATCAAGGGCGTAGAACGGAAGAGAACTGGCAATAAACTCTCCGCCACTCTTTTTAATCGCCAAGTTTTTTTGTTTTACACAAAGTTTGTAAGGAGCTGCAACCATTACACCATGTTCCACGTGACATCTTAAGTTATAAATAATAATAAAACAAATTAAAAACAAAGATTTGTCCTTTATCAGCAGGAGGCACGGTGAAATAGGAGCACGCCCTTACATTCTCGTGGGAACAACAGGCACATACATAGTCAAGTTCATAATACTCACCAGTTTGCATAGTAAATATAATAAATGCCGACGTCAAGATCCAATTCGTATCTTCCAAATCTATTTCGAAGTTTTCTTGCAAACTTACTGTTGTGTTCGTTAAATTCGGTGAACGGAGACCAATGTGTGGAAAGGAATAGTTAAGATCCATCTTTATTGTTTTATATAACTCTTATAATATTGAATATTGTTTTATCTTAAATACGTATTATTTTATACATTTTTAAAGTAACTATGAAGACACTAATTTTTTTTTAATTTTCTTTATTCACTTGATTCGTCTACTCTGTTTTACGGAGCAATGTATAATGAATGGAATTAGCATTCCGTGACGTTATTACCGTAAACGAGGCTGTGTTACGGCTTAATAATTCTTTATGTCACCGTAAAATTGTGACCAACCAACAAACAAAAAAATATATTTGGAGAGCGTTTTATTGTTTTTAATTGCGCAATTTTAATTTTATTTATTTAAAAGTAATATTATAGCTACACGTATACATATTATAAACACTGAGACAATATACAAACCCAAAACAGATTACATTGTTAATCAACATTTACGAAACAGAAAACATTCAATTAAGTACATTAATCACATTTGAGTCGGTTCGATTCCCAGACGAGTCAAGTAATTTTTAGAAAATCATTGAATCCAGTAATTCTTACTTTTCAAACTAAAATAAAGTCTTCTTTCAGCAAAATATCCTATCTACTATACTTCAGGTACTTTCGCTTGATGTCCCATAGTCTTGGGACGCCCTGTATATATAAATAAGAAAATAGATAAAAAGGTAAAAACAGTGTACATTCTTTATAACGACATTCGTAAAATTCCATATAACATGAAATAGTTACATTTGTTTGGTTTAACACAAAACCCATACAGTAATTCACTCTTCTTAATGCAACAGTCATTCTCTATAACGAAGAAATATTTTCAAATTTAGACATCAACTACTTAAGTGTGTAATTGTTTTTATATTCAGCTTACAAAACTAAACTTTTGAGGTGCCGAAATTTCTACGAAAGACACCTGAGGTCATAAACAGCCTTCTCGCCTTTGTTATTGTTAATTGCATTAACACGTGTTATTCTTAGATTTCATTGACTTTAGGAAATTTTGGTGTTTCGTTATAAAGAGTTTACACTGTTTTTACCTTTTTATTTTACTAAAGCAGAATATCATCTAAATGCTAGGAAGTATCTTGCCTTGCATCGCTCGCTAATAATTGGGTAATTATTGATTATTTTACTGTATACTAATGACAAAAATTAGTACCTAAATATCATTGCATTACTTTTTTGTGTAACAATCTTGTCAAAAGGTAAGGTTTGTTATTAATAAGGTTGGACCATAAGTTATAAACAAGAAACGATAGTTAGTGTAAATTTTATTCACCTAACATATATATTTTTCTATGTGAAAGTATTAGATATACAAGTAGGTCGAGGTATTCTTTAAATAATCATATTACTAATTATTTTTTAATGGATTTTAGTGACGCTAAATTAGTTTTGTATTCGTTCCAATTAAATAAAGAACGAAAATACGTAAGTAATAAGAACAAATATGAAAACGTATCAATTTCATATCCCATACTCACGCTTCCCCCATCATATTTTTTTAACCCCCATACACAAATGAATATCAATGGATTTTTCTCTATATGTGTCTGTATATATATTAACCGGGATGTCTTAGGGATGTTTTCAGAAATGAGTTTTTAGCTTTGTCTGACTCCCGTGCGTACCTATGTGGAGGAAGGATAGTGTACGCTTCCAATCTAAAGGGAAGGTTCTCGACCAGTCTAAGCATTGACTGGTCCGAACGCTGACTGGCGGAAGGAATAATATCCCTCCCCCGCTGAAAAATCTTCAACTAAAATCAAATTTTCGTCGCAGTTATAAACTACATGTACTTACTCAACAAAAATCCCACGTAATCTATCTATTTCTTATAGTAGTTTTAGTATAAATTTTGAAGATATACATCGCGAGAGTAAATTTTTACAATGCGCGCACACCGTCACAAAAAACTGACACCCTGAAGTTAGCATATTCAACATTTAGAAATAAAAAATGTCCTTTCTTTAATTATGTAGAAATAATTTTAAATAACACAAAAATTATCATATTTTCAATTTAACTAGATAATGCGCTATAATAAAACTTTCATTGTATTAAATATACCTTTTTCTATTGTTAGTCTCGTTTTTCCACAAACGTAGAATAAGACACTAACGCGTGTACATAAGCACACATACATGGTTTTTTTTCTTATTTTTTTTAATTTATACTTTTTCTAATAATACTTTATACACAATTCTTCCAAGCCTTTTATACTTACATTGTTAATTTTTACATTCTTTTTCTTTTTTGTGTCTAGTGCGCAAATTAATGTTGTGGTCTCTGGCAAAATACAGAATGGACCAGTTACAACCACAACACACACAGAACCTTATTCCTTTTTTTAATTCATATTATTATTTTGTGTGTTTCGTTAGTAATAAATGTTATGTTATGTGTTTATGTTAAAGTCGAGAAGTTGTATATGTTAGTAGCTGGAATAACTTCTTTAGCGCGTTTCAGGGCAGAATGAAGATGACGTCCAAAAATTTACTTTGACAGTTTGACCTAAGTTTCTGGATTCCTCAGACCCGAAAGTAATTACTCTTTTAAGTAGACCTTTTGACGTTTGCGTTACCAGCATCACATACATTATTCGAAGGTGAAATAATATCTTTTAACAATTCATTTAATTCATTTGTGCGGGTTTGGCACCAAGGCTAACTGAAGTTTAAATTTTTTTGAATGAAATGGAAATTATTCTTGTTCCATAGACATGGCTTTGAATTTGGTTGCCGCGCTTCTTAACAATGATTTGGTGCTACCATTGCAGAAGATTCTGCAACCACTACGTGCGTCTGCAGTCAGACCTTTCCTACCTGATACCTTGTGCCAGTTTCTATTTAGGTTTTGTTGACTGGATCTTTGTAATATGTCTTGAAAGAGCCTCTCCTAAGGGCTTCCCTAATAACCCCGCTGCTCATGTGTGGTCGGGGACTGCATGTAGCAACGTAACCACACCTAAGTAGTTATAGTTGTTACTCATGCTGCTTTGTTAGTGTGAAAACGAAAAAACATACATGCTTATCATAATCAAATATATGTATGTACTGACGCGAATATAGTCAAAATCGATTCAGTATTTGAGTACTCTTTTAATTTGGAAGAAAATTTAACGATTTTGTTTTATGCCTCTTATTTAGTGGCATATTTAGTAACATGTTTATGTAACGCGAGATTACGTGTTTGAGAGTATAATGTCATAATATATTATGACGTTATGTCTTCGTTTTTCAACTATTAGTTAAATTTGTTAAACTTTTTAAATTTAGACCACTTATATATTTTATTACACTATTATTAATCCTACTGAAATTCAAAGTAAGCAACATTTTTATAATCTTAATATTAAAAATTTACAGTAATAACTAAATACATCTTTTAATAAAAATAATGAATAGTATTTGAAAATACTGCCATCTGCAGGTACATTTTTTTTCTACAGTCAGAGTTTTAAGGGTCACACTGAATTGTTTATAGCTACTCAAAGAGAGATGGCGCTGTGATACGTCGTAAAGTCCAGTGAAGATTATATTTTATTTCAGGTCTACTGGCCGCTAGATGGCAATACTGGTGTATAAATATTTTTCATATTAATATTTGACGAATTAAGCAATGTAAAAATATAGTATAGTCAAGACCGTATTTTAGTCTACATACTAACATTGCTTGCTACCAGTTATACAAATTTAATAGAAATTGAATAATCTTGACAAAATTTGTGTAAAAATATATTTCGTAATTTATACAAATCTCGATATATCATATTAATTCATCATCATCCTGATTTACCTTGATACCACTATATCTTTGCGTTGTTTCCATAGTAATGTACCGCACTTTCCTTCGATAGAGGTGAAATATTCGGGTTTCTTATTTATTAATTAATTATTAACCATAATTAACGGCTTTAATGTATCATAAGAAGTATGAAGTAATGGTTGCAGGTGCTTACATTTTTTTTTGTAATAACCCACACCACTGACCACAGCAGCTAGTTTGCGCCTCAGTCGCAAGAAAAGATATAAACGGAATGTAATAATACTTAGTAGAAAAAAAAATAGTAAAAGTTAGCAGTGTAAGCAATGAAGTGTTGTGTAAAGGTGTATAGTAAATAATAAATTGGAGCTCATTGGTGGTTTAAAGTAAACCCTTAAGACTGAGGTGTTTTTGTATGCGATCCCAATGCTGCGATATCATCGCTACCTACCTACGAATTACATATCGCTTGCCCTGGGGAACAAATTCATAAAAGCAAAACATAGTTTTTTTAGGAAAAAAAACAAAGTAATGCTATTATTACTAGGATACTAAGTACATTACATATATAAATATATATAACAAAAAAGATATTTTGTTTCCTATTTGACGATTAAAACGTTGTTGTTATATATTTAGTGGAAATAAACAAAAAAGTGCGTGCGTACAAAGTACCTACGTGTACACATGTCAGAAGTGAAACTTCTTTGTCTAACAATTTTTTTAAATTTATTTCTTGAATAATAAAAACACTTGTAATTTTAATTTACAATTCGTTGTTATTGAGATGATTTGAGATTTCAATAAATTATTTTGCATAAAATATAAAATACTAGTATTTCATAACTTCTCTTTACAAAATTTTTATAAGGTCCCTTCTCACTCTCTCTCCATCGGTCTCAATCGCTCTCTCCCTTTTCTTCGACAAAAACGCTGCACATCTGCGTGTCGCTAATAATATTATTAATGCGTTTTATCCGTAAAAATTTTACCCTCATGCACCTAAAAAAGTTTCACTTCAATAACTAAACCTACATTACAGTACATAATTTATGTAGGTAATTAGACTTAAGAGCAAAGACATTTTAAAATTTGACCATAATCACAATATTATAACGGCACATTGACAATTGTTTAGACCTTGGTGAAACAGAAATATATTATTAGCACTATTTTATGATTATGTGGTAGAATTACAAACTAAACTAAAACTATCTTTATGGTTGTTGCTATCTATTTCAGGAAAGTAAAATTAGACAAACGATTATTAACATTGTGTACAATATAATTTCCGTAGAATTTAAGACATTCTCGTGATTATTATAATAAAACTAGCTGACCCGCCAAACGTTGTTTTGCCATGTATATTATTTCTAGGAAACATTTTTTTAGTTTAATAAAAATATGTATCTCCTATAATTAAAAAATTGGGGTTGTTCGTAGAGGGGTGAAAATTAGGGGTTGTATGTATTTTTGTATGTTGTATCAAGGAAAAAAAAAAAATAAAAACAAAAATCAAAATCTATAATAATTCTTGTTAGGTATAGGATAAAGAAGTTGTAGCAACCACTTCTTCTTTTAGTGCCTCTCCATTACTTGAGGTTGGCCGTCAGTCTCTTGAAACGTGTCATGCTGTATCATAAAAAAATGAAAAGGTTTTTTTCTAAAAATATAAAAAATATTTTTTGGACACCCCTTATCACTTAGTGGTTTAAAAAACAGATAGTAGCCGATTCTCAGATTTACTGAATATGCATAAAAAAATCGAATATTGTGACACGAAAATTTTATATATTAGATTAATAATAAATGTTTATTTCTGAGTGATAACACACAAGAACAGTGTTGGTCTGGCTTCAGGGTGCGTCTCTCATCCTTGAGATCGTATCCTATCCTATCCTATCCTATCCTATCCTATATCCTATCCTCGGCACGGCACGGCTGTGCACCAATGGACTTTCTGTACCTATAGCTCGTTCGAACACTGAAGGAAAACATCATGAGGAAACCGGCTTGCCTTAGACTCAAAAGGCACAGGAGGCTGATCATATACTTGCCTATTTGATATATGATCATGAATCATATACAGAAGAAGAGCGAACTTAAAAAGGCTGTAGCGCCACTGATTTATTTATTATAATGACACACTCATATATGATAGTTTGAATTAGTTATTATGTTAAGAACTAGGTTAGTATAACATAATATATCGATAATAATATACCTAAAAAAAATTTTTTATTATGGCAATTTAGCGGTGTCCAATGCCAATAGCTGTTCTAGTATTCTGAGAAGGAATGAGTTTCGCAATCGTACCCTCAAGATAAGAGCGTACCAATTCTTACCAAAAAAGGCCGGCAACGCACGTGAGCCTTCTAGCCTTCACTTAGCATCAGGTGAGCCTCCTGCCCGTTCGCCTCCAATTACGTAAAGAAAAAAGATGTAATCCTAATTATATCAAAAAATAAATAAATGAACATTGGTCATTAGTATGCAAAATTTTAATTAAAAAAAAACATTAAATCACTGTAGTATTCACGTAATTAAAGTATTGTAAGAATCACCGTATCACCTCGACGTCCGTCGTTCCACAAAAGCGTTATTTAAGTCAGTTTTAGCCGCGCACCACCACTATGTGGAACCAGCTACTGAAGTATTTCGACTTAGGGTCAAGAAAAGAGTAACTTACCAATTCTTAAAACACCGGCAACGCACTAGCGAGCCTTCTGAGTTCTGGCAGTGTCCGTGGGCACTTAACATCGGGTGAGCCTCCTACCCGTTTGCATAAAAAAAATCAAATGACTTTAAGAATAGATCAAATCGAGGCAAATCGTTAAGTATGTTTCGTTTGTCTGCTAAATATTGAATTTTGACATGTGGGAGTCATAGTTAAGCGCGCTAAGGGTGACATTCAGAAACGAAACTTAGCTCGAACTTAATCCCCCGTATATCAAAATCGAATACATTTTTGACGGACGAAGTCATACTTAGCGTTATGAAAAGCCCTAAGCCCCTAAATATTGATAAAATACTAATAAATGGGTCGTTTATGGGTAGTTTAGGAAAGTTTATAAAATAAAACACACAAAAACTTCACCCAAGATAATAATGTTCTGTAATTGCGTCTAATAAATAAATTACACTTTAATAACTCTAAGTATTAAGAGAGTAATAAAATAAAATAGTTTTTTCTAAACCACAAGAATCCAAAGTTCACGGAATAATGCGCTTTATATCGTACGCATTTAAACACATAATAGCGTAACGGACGTTTCAGTACCTTACATTTTTGTACGGAAAATAAGGTTTAGAATCCTTAATAACAATTGTATGTCATTGAATAATATACCATAGTTACGTTAACATAAAGACTAGTTTTGCCTATTTGTATTGCATTCAAATAAACAGATCACAGAGCAAGATGTACTCTAAGTCACAGACGTAAGGTTCATAATACAAAAATGGCAGTCTCCTCCCCCACACGTACAGGCGTGGCCACCTCATCTCAAACCAAGTCAGTCAGCATCAGTCGTTCGAAATTCAGTGATCGATACGTGTTGTGAGTGAAAAATGGATTCCGAAACCAAACAAACCAAAATCCCGCCGAAGAATTTCTCGATCGAGTCTATTGTGGGGATCGATCGACGCTCCCCGGAAATCGACATCGAGAATAATATCGATTTCAACGATGAAGAGGTCAAGAAAGTTGGTTATTACTTCCAAAATCGTGTACCGAACTTCCCTTTCTTCATGTACGAGAAGAGAAATGAGTACCAGGGGGAGGATTTGAAGAGGGCAAGCCCCGGGAGTGTCAGGAGTGAGGTGGACAGCGACGGCGCAGAGGACAGACCACACGGTAAGTTCGCAGTTTTAAATACTTTAATATTAACAATACACATTGCATCAAGTAGTATTTAAAATATAATAAAATAGACTGACAGATGAATTAATTACGATATTTTTTATAGAAAAATACCTTTTAATCCAGACTATACGAATTAGAGATTACATAATATATCCTATAAATGCGTTTTTTTATAATTCATAAATTCTGAGATAGTTTAGCAAAGAAGTACTGCTACCGTATTTTATTAAGTGTAGGTATAAGTAAAGTAAAAAGTTTGTTAGCTAGTATACCTATAATATATTGACAACTGTGTGTACAAAGCTGCGTATTTTTTTTAATGGTACTTCATTACGCATCTTCTAATATAACTGATAACATTTCAATCCCTCTGTGGGCACGGCCGCGGCGCTGCGGCCGGCGCACGGGAGCCGAGAAAAAAAGCGACACGGCACTTATTAATTTTCTCAAAGCAGTTCAGGACATTTTCGACCCCCTATAGGGTTATAGGGATAACTTCATTATGGATAAAATTAGAAGCCTGAATTCAGTAACCAAGCAGGGATTGTAGAAACACGGTATATTAATTTCATTCAATTTGAACCAGTAGCTTAAGAACTATAACTAATCGAATTTATTTATTTTATATTTATTAAAAGATAATTCATGCCGTTTTAAATACAATCTGTATTAAACTTGTAATAAAATCCTCTCGAAGTCATCGCTCTAATTTTTATTGTTAGGCATATTTATAATACCTTCCCTTAATAATAGACAAATAATTAAAGAATAAAAAAATAATCATAGATTATACACTCGTATATAAACACGCCGACGAAGCGACAGGAGATGGAATCATACAGATAATAAATGACACCTTATTACAATAATATAAAATTAGTATTTACCTGCCTGTATTGGCGTTATTTGAGAAAATTATCAGGTCATTAAGCTAGCTGTAAAGCAATAAAGTGTGGTCCTTTTTATAATTTTTATTGCTGAACGGTACATTGTCACTTTGTGAGTACCGACGGCCGAGATACTATTAAAATTAACAATGACTTTCCAGGCTAGAAATTCATTTAGATTTTTTGCAAAGTCGTAACGATTCGGCTTGATTAATTATTAGTAATAGTCGAGCATAATAGGATCTCTCTATGTGTATCAGAGCTTAATCTGATTGAAAAAGTATGGAATTATTTATGACATATCATATTTACACGGTCATTTAGCACATTACATTAATTTTTTTCAACTATGTTTACTATTGGGAACTGGCCCAACAAGCGGGGAGTTTGGCTACTACGGCTATAAGAACCGTTGTAAGTATATAATAATTGCAGCAATTATTTTTTTTTGATTTATTTACTGACCAAACTGCCTCGAAGGCAAGGTAGATTAAAATGTCACGAAAATTATTTTAAAAAAATTGGTGGGCTGGAAAGTTCGTAGGCTGAATAGAATTTGATATGGTTTTCAATATTGCCTTTCCGATACAACGATGATAGCGGTCATACGATTTTTCGATACCATTTTTATAGTACAATAGGTTTCAGTTTCGGCAAATACCTCTTCATCAACGCAAAACTTCTGTCCAGCGAACATTCTCTTGAGGTCTGAGAACTTGTACCTCTGATATTATCTAAAAGATCAAAGTATTCTTGCAAAGTTACAATCAAATATTAAATGCCTTTGACAAGCAATAATGACGACGTACGAAAGTAAAACCATAAATATAGAGGATGGTGTTAATAGCCAGATTTTACAGTTCTAAAGAATCAATTAACATTTGTTTATAAACAGGTGGAAAATAAAACATTTAAAGTTGAAAGGGTCACACCCTTGTTCATTGGTTTATAATACGATTAGTTGTTTGCAAAATATTTTTATCATAACTCCATTAGGGGTGTCACCCTCTACATATTTAAATGTAACGAATTATCATAGCAAATATTTTATTATTTGATTATGTTAATGCTTAATTGACTGACAATTTAAGTTTTGATATAATGGCATCTAAACGGTAACTAGGCAAGCACAGTTTTGTATGTACGAAGTAATAATATGTCGCCATGTACAATTGAAAATATTATTTATATATGTTAGCAATACTACACATAAATATATAGTAGGACTATATTTACATTTAATTATATATCGTAATGCAAATATTATAATAATAATATGACATTAAGATATATGGGGTTTTCAAATATATTTTAATATTCATGTTTGTGACGATTAAAAGTTCTGTGTCAATAATTCAAAGCTCACATAACTTTGTAATGAAGTATGAAGTAGCAATTCCACAAATTGTAAGAAAAATGCAAACAATAAACACTTCACGGTTTAATATTGACAAATTATTCTCCGCACCTACCGCGAACAGTAGCAATCGTATTCAAAACAATTGTTTTAAAATAATAACAAGTTTGGACACTAGCAGTTTTGACGCAGCGTGACATTTGTCAAATTTACCGCCAAAACAATGAGACCACAGACAATGCATGTCTTTCAATGTTGCCATACAATTGTTTTGCTCAATTATAGACTGGTGTATTGTGGTGGAAATTTCTCTTTTATTACTGCTTAGTTTTGGGTAAATATTTGGTTTTATTGCTTCCATATTTCGGTGGAAAGGTTTTATTACTTTACGGTTAGTTTCATTAACAATGTATTATAACAATACAGAACGAATTTTACTAGTCTTGAAATTCTGTAACGCTAAACTACGCTACTTTAAATGCAAAGTTATATACATATATAGCTTTTTTATTCTATGAGTACCTACCGTTATAAGCTGTTTAGCCCAGACACAAAATAAGTAATACCTCATATACTCTTATCTAACAACCCATACGGTAAAGGAAATTTTTTGTGGGTTGGCAATGACTTTTGGATAATTATTGTTAATAATATATTAGTAAAACATATAAGATATAATGATGGCATATCAGTTGTTACTTTTCGTAATACAAAATAAATCGTTTAAGTACTTTGTTTATCTATTGTTCGACATTATTTAATAGTATCTGTTATACAGAATCAAAGCGCTGTTAGTCGTATTTATCAGCGAGGTGTTATATCGTATTAATAAAGTTACCAAGCAATAACGCGCCATGATACTCAACGCAGCCGTGATTAAATTGTTAGGATAATGGTACACTGAGTGATACAGCAACATATAGAAGTTTAAAGGTTTTATACATGTTTTATAATGAATTTGTTTATATATGGGTTTACTATTAATATGTACAATGTAATTTGTATAAGGTTATGACACTAAAAGAAGGATAAAATGCCTAGGGTTTATTATACGGGAGCCTCTAGTTTTTGTATTATTTGGAAATACTACAAATAAAAAAACATTATTACGTATATATCACCTCAGTGAGGCTTTAATTAAACAAGTTTTTATTTAGTCAAATCCATTGTACCACCAGCCTTATAAAGCAGTTAAATAAGCTTCAGAAGCTCGTGAGTGAAAGAGACAGAACGTGCCCCGCCCTGATTGGTGGGGAGAAAAACGTTCAACCTTATTGGTTGGCGCATTATGGATTTTTAGTACAAGGCGTTCCACATTCAAATATCGATAAAACGTTGACTTTCACAGTTCACTTTTTCCGCGCGCGTCTCTAGAATTTCCTGAAAAATCAATTGACAATTTACATCTACGCGCCTTTTCCGTTTTGTTTGGCGTTTTTTTTTAATGGAGGCGCTTAATTACGTCATGGATACAAGGTTAAGAGGATTATCCGTTGACATAGTGGCGAAACCTCATACTTGTAGTGACATACAAAATACGCCACCATCGTCACCTAAAGGTACCCATTGTCTTATTAATTACTTTTTATTTTGACAATCTACAATAATGTCAATTACATATTGAAATATCTTGAAAATTCTGCAGTTTAACACGTTGCATTCCTTCTATTTTACTTTTGTTAACTTAGACATATTATTCAAAATTCGAATATAAAAGAAAACTAACAAAAAATATTTATCAATTTAATTGATTTTCTTCCATAGGTAAACTGTTGCAATAATAAAAAAAAAACATAAATTATGATTGATATTGAATTTATATTTGTCAAGTATCTTTTTAATATTAATTTAATTGCAAGAATATGGTACAAAAATGTTATGGTGGTACAATCCAAACTTCGCATATTCTTCCACACATAATGGGGTGCAAATTTGTCTTAATAGGAATTTTACATACATTATGAGTCAATTCTTATATTATTGGTAGATAGTGATAAAGTATCACATTATTAAAAAAAATAATTACGTTATCAATTTAATATTAATTATAATATTGCACGCAAATAATCATAAATAGAATAATACATTTTTTCCAAAAGTAATACTTTAAGTCGATTTTTAAAAACAATAGTAATCTTTTAACGTTTTTAGTAACTATTTTTACCTATCCCTAGTTGTGCGTAATGGTAACTTAGACTTTTTACAACTTAGAATAGATAAATTAATTTTATTTTCATCCTGTGCACTTCATGAATTCTCTGTCAACCACAAATGTGTCCTAGCGGCGACTTCGTCGATAGGTATCTTTATGTAAGTACATATAGTAGACCGAGGCGAATCGGATCACTTTTTCTTTGAGGTTGAGTAAATCATACTAAAGTGCTATATAATGTTATTTTTATTGATAAAATCGTAAGAAGTACCAATTACCTATGAAATAAATATTTGAAAACTTAAATCATACATATATTCTCTTAATTAGCTATTAAAAACTAAAAAAAGGAAAATATCCGATTCGCCCCAACTTTCGGGGTGAATCGGATCGTGCACAAAATAAAACAAAATTTTAAGGTATAGTGTTAAATAACTTTGGAATCAGTAAAAATATATAATAATAAGATCAATTTTAATTATTAGCACATAATTCACATATATATTATGGTCCTTTTTTTCTGTTAGCTCGTGAACGGTACTGAAAAACTCTTAGCAGCTTTACGCAAGGTCAACTCTTTGTTCTGGACTTAATTTACAGCCTCTTTAATTTTTTCTTGACACCATTCTCCGGTGGTCATGAAATAAATATGAATCAATAACCTCAAACATGTAATAAATCAGTTTAAAAGTATCATCCAATTCCATCCTAAGGATTATCCGATTAGCCCCATAATTAAGACTTTTGAAATAAATATTTTAAACGTTAACCTCTAAGATTATACTTAAAAGCGAATTGGTTCTTCAATATTAGCATCTTGCTTAACAATATAAACCAAAGTAGTTAAATTTTAAGACAAATCCGTCATATGACACAAAGAAAACGTAAGTACGTAACCTTAGATGAGCGCCAAATTGCGACACACACAAAAAACCGAGTGGCTGACGAGCGGCATTGCCTCTGATCCACAAGAGCGATCGAAATACTGCTTATGTCGGGAGGTGCTCAGTAAATGGAGAGACACAAAACGCCGGTTGAGTGCGTTCTATGTGAATGTGATATTTGAATTATCAACACATTTCTTATTTTGATCCGATTCGCCCTGTGATCCGATTCGCCTCGGTCTACCCTATCTGGTTTTTAGTTTTCATAAACAAATCAAACAATTCTTATTTTTTGTGTGTACAACCGCAATATAATTTTATGTAGTTATTAAGTAATAACTTAACAGCACTTATTATAAAATTACGATCCATAATTATGTTGTAAACCGTTATTTTGTCAAAGTCGCCGCTAGGACACTTTTGTAAATCTTTCCAGGTAATGCTATGATTTTAAACTATCTTCGTACTGTGTAAGAAATGAAGGTTATTTTACTCATTGTTTAACTATAGCAATTATGAGGTTACAACTCCAAATGTTTTGTCTTTAGCGTTTGAAACGCCGACAAATTTGCATTCATTGTTTTATTTCCCGTTAGGTACCGTTTTGAAATGTGCCGATTAGTTTTTATATCCCTTTTAATCTTAATTACACACGTTTACCTAATTGACCACGCAGCTGTCACAAAATCCTTGTCTACGGTCACTTCCCGCCACAGATTGACAAGTCGCCATTTTTAATTACACGTCACATGGGGTAATAGGTTGTACGTCTTGTCAATTGGGCTTTAACTGATTGTGTTTTTATTGCCAGCTCCCTACAGAGATATTTATCTCCATTACAGTGTTGCCGACTAGTAGATACGGATTTTATTATGAAAATTGGTTTAGGGGAGCGTGCCGAGGGATGACACTGGATAATTGGCTGTGTATTGGATAATTGTTCGCTATCGTCTGTCTAAATTGTTTTAATTCCTTTGAGAATTACTTTTTTTAATTAATCAACTTTCTAAGATACGTTTTATTGTTAGGGGTTTGTTGAGATTTAAAGCATTGCTTTTTATTTTATTTTGAAGACTTTATGACACAGAAAATATCAAATTAGTTCACTCAAATTATAACAGTACCTAAATTTAAACGTCTCGTTTCACGTTACAAAAGCTGTTTAAATTACAGTTTCAAATCACGTCCTATTACGACATGAATCACCACAGACCAGACCGCAAAATAACAAAGGGCAGTAATACTACACATACAAACCGGATTAATCATTCGTAAACACATTAGCGTAAACGCACAATTAATACCGATTCGCAACGTAATAGCCCTTGTAATAGTATCGATGCATCAATTACTATCGATATCTCACCCTCGCCACGCGTCACTAATTGATCGGCCATTGTTCATGCGTTTATTGTCTATGATACCGGTGATGGGATTCGTATTTTGAATCTGTTAGAATTCGATTTGTGTTCAACGTTCGCTGCTTTGTCCGATATTCATTGACTTTTCATTTATTAGTATATACAATTTTATACTTTATAGTTTAACATTTATTTTCATTTTTCTAACAATTGCATCATTATTCTTTCGTTTCTTTATTCTTCTTAATTTTTAGTCAATGTGGGCGAGAAATAAACATTCTTCATTTATGGGTCTTTGCTAATATAGAATATAATTAAATTGTTATGTATGTGATATTAACTTAACAAACGTGTCCTATTAATTATCGCTGACAGCATCATAAGTGTTATTTTGTTCAAATATAGTCACTATATTATGAAAATTATTAAAGTTTGATTTAGGTAAATGTTTGCCTCGGCATTTTGTTTTACGTGCCAACAAAACTACGCCCGTGGTAGCCATCTCCATGCCCACAGAGCAACATAAAAATTAAAAAGAAAACACAACTTAATTTTAAAACAAAATCGACCGTTACTTATTGCATTACGAAAGACTGTGTGTCATTTTAAATTTATGACTGTCAGTTGACTTTGACAATTAGCGCGTTTTGAAACAATGTTCGAGGTTCTCGAAATTGTGTAAGTGGTGCATCAGTGTGTGTGGGCGGTTTATAAATTACATTATCATACATGAAATTGTTTTTTTGTAAAATGTATATAAATCTAATTAGTTAGTTAATAATGAAGTGAAATATTTTGAACCAATTCGGTTCTATTTAAATCTAATTGAAAATCTTTTGCAGAGCTAATCATTATTAAATTTCATGATTACATAGCTATTAATAGTAAGACACAAATCACAAAGTGTTAATTGAAATTAAATGTGTCTTGATTAATCAATTATGATTTAATAAATTATAAAATAAATTACGTCTTTCTTAGGACACAGATTGTTTTCAAATAAAAAATAAAATAAATCAGTGGCGCTACTACCTTTTAAGGTCCGGCCTCAGATTTCTGTATCTATTTCAAGATCATTTGTTTATCTAATTGGAAAGTAAGGGATCAGGCTCGTGGGCCTGACACACGCCGTCGACTTTTTGGGTCTAAGGTAAATCGGTTAAACGCGCACATAGACAGAAAGTCCATTGGTGCACTGCCGGGTATCGAACCTACGACCTCAGAAAGAGAGTCGCACGCTGAAGCCACTAGGCAAACACTACTCAATAACCATCAAATAAGTCATGTTAATATTTTTACACCATCAGAAGCCACACTTAAAAGATATTTGTCACCGACAAAATTAGTTTACAATTAACTGCGCTCCATTTCAAAACAACTTAAGTGGTGCGTCGCCATGTAAATTAAAAAATCAGATGTCACATTCAAAAACCGAACGGAAGCAATACGGAAGCTTGTCTATGACACACGCCATAAATACAGCTGTTAATTTCTTTTTAAAGAACGATAGTCTGTTGTTTTTTTTAAAGGAAACGCGGCTAGACCCTTGCAAATTGAGCTTAGAGTGCTGTCGCCACCCAGCATGGGAACGACATAAGTGGTTGCCGCTAATATAAATTAAAAAAATTAACGTCGCTTGCAAACACTTGAACGCAATAAATGTTTCATAACGAGGCTCATTTATTAGCCATTCTATTTAGATATTTTTAAAACCTTGTCCATACATGACGATTCATAAATGCACAACAAATGTACCTATACAATTCGCATACATTTATATGAAAGTTGTTTTATTGAAGTGATAAATAAGAAATTTATGACTTTTTAATAGGCCAATAATAACGTACCAGAAATAATGGAACGTCTTCATCACGAGCATAGACAATAGACTTGAAAGCATTACATTTAGTGGCGTGTCAATACGCGCCCTTTTTAAATTTAGAACCACTTCAGCGACTAATCAGATTTGTAAAGTAAAATCTTTTTGAACGCCGAAATCGGTATTCTTTGAACTCATGGGAAAATATTTAATTAGAAAATAGCTTATTTGTGTTTGTTTTGTGTTAATGTATTCCTTTTGAAAGGTAAGGCAATTAGCACCTACCGGCTTCTGGTAAAAGCGAGTTTTTATGATAAGTCAATTGTGAATTCGGTTAGTCATTAGTGGTATGAGTGTTTCGATCCACCTGGTGTGATGTTTGCAATAAACATTCAATTTACAATCATTATTATCATTTAAAAATCAAAAGGTTTAGATTTTTTAATACAAACCTCTTTTGTCATTGACTTGATAATTCAGAGTTCCATTTTCGAATAACGAGTGCCATTACATTGGAGATAAAGAAAAGAAAACTATTTGTTTCTTTATTACCGACTTGACAGTTCCGCGTTCGAAATTCAAACGGGAGCTACAGATTAAATTCCATTTAGTACAAGTAGCGATGTCTAGACAAGAGTCATTTAGATAATACGCGACTTGGTATAAAAGGTGCCGACTAAGTACTACTTACAACCCTTTGCGTCTTGAGCGTCTTTACGCATTATTATTATTAATTGCTCTGTGGTATTTTTAGAAGTGATGCCAGCATTCAATAGCCATTAACTGTACTAAGGCGTATATTACCACAGCGAAAATTATTACTGCTAACAACTTTCGTTCGAGAGCAGTGTTGGGCTAGTGGCTTCAGCGTCTCTCAGTCCTGAAGCCGTAGGTTCGATCCCTGGCTTTGCAACAATGGACTTTCTTTCTTTGTGCGCATTTAGCACTGGCTCGAACGGTGAAGGAAAACATCGTAAGGAAACCGCCTTACCCATAAAATTCGACGGCGTGTGTCAGGCACAGAAGGCTGATCCCCTACTTTCCTATTAGATTGACAAATCATGAAAAGATACGGAAATATAAGGCCTAGACCTAAAAAGGTTTTAGCGCCATTGATGTTCGTAAACATGAGTTTATATTGGGCTAAAAATTAATTTATGAATGTTTGTTACAGAATCGTTGAGTCCACAATCAGAACAAATAACAAATTCATCGTCAGTACCAGATCCCAACATCAGGTAAATATATATTTTATGAACTTTTTGAAATCGCTTTATAATTTGTATTACATAGGATTTATATTTATCTTTAAGCCGTATGTACTAACAGTAAGAAAAATTTTGTTTCCGAAAACTGTTTCTTTAAATTGTAACGTGTAATTGGAGGATCTTTATAAGCATTTAATAATGTTTTTCTTGTTATAGGAGATACCGCACAGCGTTTACAAGAGAGCAGTTAGCTCGTTTAGAGAAGGAATTTATGAAGGAAAACTATGTATCAAGACCGAGACGATGTGAATTAGCAGCTCAGCTACAATTGCCCGAATCTACTATCAAGGTAATTAATTTAATTAACTTAAAATACCAATAAAATATTTTCTTACATTAACTGGTCACCCTATGAGGTAACACGTTTGAACCAAGTGTCGCAGTGCACAAAGGGGATTTGTCTAGAGACGCAACTGACCAATGATAATTAATCTATGCAAACCAATGCTTCGTTTATTAAAAGTTTCTAAACGGCTGAGGCAGAAACAATAATTCCAGAAACGTTTAAAAATAGTGATAATTTGCTTTAAATAACCGACCCGAGTACACTTGTTGTTTAAACAATCGAAAGTATTGCGAAATGCTAAATCAATAGACAAAAATTCTGTTGTCACTAATAAATTTTGCTTTCAATACACTAAAAAATTCTACACAGTAGATAATAAATTACCAACATTCCAGAAAACAGACATAAAATTCTTTAAGAATTCATATAAAAATTAAGCAATACTAATAAAACCAGTTGCGCGTTGTAAACATAATTAAAACGAATCATAAATTGATTATTTTCAACCACGTCTTAATAAGGAATGTGTTAATTGGCCATTAGAACCGTTAAGTTTGGTTGCGAATCTATTATGAAACATGCGTATAGTAAGAATTCTTATATAATACAACAACAATAACTTTTTGATAATTATAAAAAAAACTAAATCTGTCTATAATCTATTAGTAACGAAAAAGAATTCAGAGGATATATATATATAATTAAATATCAAGTACATACCTAAATGAAATATGTACCTAATTGGTATAAATATATTTCGTAAAATGTTCTTTGTGGTACTTTTGAGCGAAACTTTCTCTTTCCTGCGAACAACAAATTTTGATGAATGTTTTACGATATATCAACAACGGTAAAGCTGGGGTATTTATTTGTATATAAACACAACAATCTTTCCTTAAGAGGTTCATTAAGCAAACAAACAAAACCCTTTAAGATTTTAAAGCGAGATACGCAATTAGCAGCCATTTTGAAGTTTGCGCGCGCAAAATGGCGCGCCTTCTGCAAGCATCATAGACAAGATTATTGCTTTTTACAGTACACGAAGGTAATAAAATATTCCAGACGAGGTTTTAGTATATTTTGCTTTACGAAAAGGGCTGGCAGTATTTTTGTTGAATTAATTTAACATAAATTTCATCGCATAAGCTTTGGATGTCGAAGTGTGCTCAAGTTATTATTTTTTACTAAGAATAACCTTATCTAAATCTTTATTATCAACAACACGGAAACTTGATAATTAAAAGAACTAATAAAAGTACAATATGCTAGAAAATAATCTCAAACCTTTCATTATGATACAAAAGACTCAATCAAATTCTTTCTAGATAATCGTAATTTTATGAGAAATAAAATTGTCTATGGCCAACCATAGATTACACCGCAATAAAAGTCCATCACAATAAACAAATACTTTACACATCAAATAGTAGCCGCTGTTTATAATTTTTTAATTGGTGTTATCGTAAAACCAGTTTAATACAATCGCTCACATTTTTGTCGAACGATAAGCAATTTTAATAGCATAAAATCAGAGGGATGCTTTTGATTATAGATAAAATGCTTGTCATGAATACAAGCCCTAATTACGATTTAGTTTTTGAAATAATTAGGATTCGAAATATAAAAATAAATATTTCTTGGTCTGTGAAATATAAAATTTGCTTGTTTTTATCTACTTACTTTAACCACAGACCACAACCAAATGTAAGTAAAAAAAGACAACAAACTTAATGTAGTATAAGTAAAAAAACATTTGTGTTCTCGACTGTGACCGTCATTTATTGCCTACGAGTGTTTATAATGATTTGACTTTATAATGGAGTTTCTTTTCGAATTAATGTTTATTAGCATTGTATGGCTACTGAATAATTCGGTCGGTTTTTCAACAAATTAGCGTTGGTGTAAAATTTGAATGGCGTTATAAAACACATGTATATCATTTGGGATTTCTTTTTGGACGTGATAATTGTAATTAGTGCGTCATTTGAACTAAAAAATATTTAAATTGGCATACGTTTTGAATTTATAATAATTTTATGGTATTAATTATATTGGTATAACGAAGTATTTATAATTTTAGTTAACGTAAAATGCTATCATCATCGGAATGCGGAAAGACTTAATGAAAAGCAGGTTTTTTAATCGTAAATATTTTAGCGAAGAGTTTTAAATTTAATACTAGCAGTTAGACATTTAATACTTACATTTAAGTCACTTATAAAACAACGAATGTCCAAGATGTACGAGGGAGTTGATTGTTGTATGTGATGTGTACTTATTAGTTTTGGTATAAGTACATAATGTTTTTCTTAATTGAGTCTACTACTAAAGTTATTGTGGGATTACAGTGAAATACATAAGACACGGAATGGTCGAAAATCTAAAGCCTGCCCAAAAAAAAACAGTAGCTCTACGCTTTATCGTTTTCGACTTTCGATTTTTGAATCTGTTCCATTGTTGTACGTCGATAATGCTCCCCTTATACAAGAAATCATTTAAAGAATCGCTAACTAACCATTAGAATAGCGCATGATGAAAACGTTCAAGTATGATGCTTCAATTAGATCCATCATAATTTCCATCGAGGTGGTGTTAATTCGCAGAAATCATGTTTCAAATTTGTTGCTACCAACCCAATTCACACTTAACGGTGCTTGCTCTATGTTATGGTACCAAAATATGTAGGTTAGTACAAAAATAGTTTGTATAGGAATTGCCTTTGGTTGGTATCTTACGACGTCTATTACGTATGTACATCTAATGTGAGAATAAATATATATTCCAAAAACGCGTTTATTTTTGTTCTGATTTCTTAGAACACAGGAAAATTTTGTTACATTAAAATGGCAATAATTAAATGATCTTGGGAAAATCCTTGGTCATGTTTATTTATTATCGTAATTATATAAGAGACTATTGGCAACACTTGTAATGTTTTTTGGATGAATTATATGTTGAATAATTCAATATGTGTTGACCTAGTGGCTTCAGCGTGCTACTACCATTACTGAGGTCGTAGGTTCGCTCCCCGGCTGTGCCACCAATGGACCTTTTATATGTGCGCATTTATCATTCGCTCGAACGGTGAACCGCCTTGCCTTAGATACAAACGGCGTGTGTCAGGCACAGGAGACTGATCACCTACTTGCCTATTAGATTGAGAAATGATCACGAAACAGATACAGAAATCTGAGGTCCAGACCTAAAAACTTAGCTAAGCAAAACAAAAACTAACCAAAAATTTATCTTGCAGGTATGGTTTCAAAACCGAAGAATGAAGGACAAGCGCCAACGTATCGCCGTGGCCTGGCCCTACGCAGCAGTGTACAGCGACCCAGCCTTCGCAGCATCTATCCTCCAAGCAGCTGCATCATCAGTAGGCCTGCCTTACGGCTACCCTTCAGCCCCAATGATCCCCCCCTTCCACAACCCGCAACTTTTACCCTCGGGCTACCCGTACCCCTATCCCTACCCCAGATACCCGTACATTCCACCAACCCCACCTTCCCCAGTCAACCCAGAAGGGCCAGTGAGACCCGGGTATTCGAATTTTAACATTAACGTTGATAAGTAATTAGCTGAAAGAAACAAAATGTTGTATGAAAATTAACAAGTATTATAATGTATCTTAATAATTGATATTTATTCAGGATTTTATAAAACGAATCACTTTAACCATATTGTATCGAGAGTTGAAATATTTTATGTTAAAAAATTGAAATTTCATGGTAGTAAACATTACATCGATATTTTAACGAGAAATCTATTGTCAAGTTTGTTCATTACCAAACTGGCCCTAGTGTAATAAAGACAAAATATCAGGAAAGTTCTTATGGTAGGAAGTAGATGAACTGCTATTCAAAGAATGATATTTCAGTACTACCAGGATATTTACATGAGGAATCTTTTGTCACGTTTGCTCATTACCAAACTGGCGCGAGAGTAATAGAGTCACAACATCAGGAATGTTCTTTTAGTAGGAATTTACCGCTAAGTATTTTTACGGGGGATATAGTTTGCGGCGGCTCGCCTCAGAATTATATCAAGGCACTTATGTAAATAAAAATAGCTTAGGTAATTTATTATATATTCAAAAAGACATATTCATTCCACTATGTAAATAGGTTTAAATCACTAAAATAAGAACCAAAGTGTATATTTAGTGCAATATTGTTTAAAGCTCAATCAAGTGTTAATACTCAGAATCCTTCATTAAGCGTTGATTTTAATTGCGTAAATTTTCTCCTTTAATTTTTGATTCATATCCTTTTGTTTAATGGATGACTCTGAATATAGCGGCTAGACTTAGTGCTTATATTTTACGAAAATTAGGTTTATACAGTGCCAAAGTATACCTATGAACGTTGAGGTTTCTGTTTATTTTGGTCAGATAGCTCTGTGGCTCTATAAAAAAAAATTAAAATGTCATCAATTAGAAATTTAGTTTGTAATGTATAAACTGTAAATATTTTAAGAGTTCATAGGACGTATTTAGAATAAGATGTAAAAATTAATTTTAAAAGACAAATATAAGAAGTTATTATACTTTTGTTTTATTAATTAACGTCGTGGAAGAGAAGAAAAGACACAAAGGAATCTTATAATTACGACCGCTTCTCGCTAGCCGTCGCTGGATGACTTGATTACTTAGTAATAGGTTTTTTTTCCAACACACAAATATACAGTATTTATAAAGGTCAAAAAGTCAAAATCATTTATTTATATAGGTACACTTATTAACGTCATAAAATAAATATATATTAAATGCTTCTAATTTTATATTTACTGCCAGTTCTAAAATCAAGGGCGTAGAACGGAAGAGAAGAACTGGCAATGAAGTCTCCGCCACACTTTTTAATCGCCAAGTTTTTTTTGGTTTTACACATAGTTTGTAAGGAGCTGCAACCATTACACCATGTTCTTAACCTACATAGTAATAATAATAGTACTTTCTACTAGGCGCTAACTTAAATCTTTAATTAATGCCTTTGCACGTGAACCCCACTGCCCAAGAGTCTCTACTCCAAAAGGAACAAAATCAAACTAAACTATTTTTAAATAGTCTAACACTGTCTGTAATTAACTTGAAATTAAAATATTATTCGTTAATGGCGTTTTTTGATTTGGCAATTAATTAATAATTGTAAAAAGTACTAACAATACTTTTATTTCGCCATTATAATCTCCAGATTTAACTGAAAGTTACAACTCTACCACAATGAAAATTAAGGGTTTCAGGAGAGAGAATGATATGAACTCTGAATATATCTGTATTATTAATTTAGGCTAAAGACATAAATAATACAAAAAAAAAAGAATAATAACAAATATACAAGATCCAATGGTAAATTTTAATACAACATTCGATTATTATAGTCGATAGGTACCTATAGGTGTTTTTGAGTGTGTTTAGAATATTCTGAACCTCATAATAATAGTTAAAAATATACGTATATGCACACACTAAAATAAATTTAAAAAGTTTGGTCCCTGTGACTGTACCTTTAACGCTGGCATCTTTTCTGGTGTATTGCGATACTTTTTCGTTGAGCGGGGAAAGATCTATCTACCAGGCGCCAACTTAAATCTTTAATTAGCACCTGTGCACTTGAACCCCACGGCCCAAGTCTCTAAAGGGAACAAAATCAAAGTTAGAGGAAAGGTTGATATTTTTGCCCTTTATTAATATCCGCCTGCTCTTGTGCTTTGAGTTTCATAGACAATATTATTAAAAAACTTGATCAATACACAGCCTATGAAGTAAAAAATACCTATTTCCGGGTTGCTGCTCTTCCATAACCAACTTAATAGTAAATACCATAGCAATATAAACAAAACGGAAAGCGCATACTTGCTGGGAGAAATCATGAGACTGTACGTTCCGGAAAATTATTACCGCTGCCGGAAACATAACCTTTTTGCTGTGCGTTCGGCTCGCACTGTCCAGCGTCAACAAGCTCCCATTCCTCGCTGCTTAATAGGTTTCTCGACTCTTCACCAGTGAGCGACCTATTTGGGAAGCGTATGGGGGTAGTATACTGTGAGTTGAGAGTATACTTGGAGGATAAGAGGATAGCATTAACTGTCAATTTTGTAAATAACTTAATTGTATTTTATTGTGGTTTTATGTTGTTGTTGAGTTTGGCCATGAATGGGCTGTAATTAAATAAATAAATAAATATACTATAGTTTTTTTATATGTTTATCTAGAATCTATTATCAAGTAAGCGTTGGTAAGCCGGTAAGTCCCTAAGTTAATAAAGCAACACGTTTATTACGTCACCTGACACGTACTTTATTACGCTTTGCACATTATGTGTGACTTATTGGCAAAGGTAGGAAAGCATTTATTGGACTAATTAACAGTCACCGTGGTTCAGTGAATCAAGTGCTCACTTCGTGTGTTCAGTCTTCGTTTCGGTTTCTGTTGAAACTATTTTACAAACAGAAATTATTTTAAGAAAGAAAGAACTGTTTATTTTTGAAAGAAGTTGTTTTATTCTCTGTAATTACAATATCTTGTCCTTGTATACATACATATTTTAAGAAAATTGGATTTATAATATTTAAAACAGACTATAGTATAAAACAACTTATTTGGGTTCTAAATCTGGGGCTGAACATTCTGGCCCGAGACAATCTCTTATCATCAGCTGTAGGAGCTGTATGCAATGAGCAGTGGCGGATTCTAGGGGCTATTTTTGGGGCGGCAAATTTGGGATTCTTCTTCTTTCACTTTTGAGGTTCTTCTCACTTATTGTATATTTGGTGTAGCAAACTTCCATACCCATATAACCCCATACATGTCAAAAAAAAATGTTTATTATGGAACATAAGATACATGTATCACTTACTCCACGTCATTAAATTTGAATTTGTAGGCATCCCTACTCATCGGCAAAGAAGACAGAGGGTGTAGGCCGAGAGAAAAAGCCGGCGTAAAAAACTCTCGGTACTGTTTTAAAATAGCAAATCATCAGTCAGTAGTCAGTCCTATTACTGGTTGGAGGCAGCGAACTTGATGAAATTTTGTTCGTAGAAGGGAAACTTAATCGAAATACCGAAACTTTTGCAATAATTGCAGCGTCGACTATTCCGATTGTTAGTAAGTTTTACTAAGCTCCAATTTACCACAATATATTATTATTTATTTTCTTGACTTACTAAATGGGGCTGAGGGCGTCTACAGCGAGACTCCTCCTTAGAGGCTGCTGCTGTTTTTTTGGGGTTTTTCCAAAAATATACCTTTTTTGTTTTCCTAGAAGTTATAGATCACTGCCGTGTTATGCTTTCAAGGGAAAGATGATTAAATTTATAGGCAAGGTGCTATTAAGCGTGTGCAAGTATTTAGACCATAAGTTATGATGACAATTTTATATAACTCAACTTATTATTATGACATTATGTTAAGGTTCTTATTATGTATATGACATTATGAAAATTAATATGACATTGCGTGCCTGCTTTGATATGGCGGATTGTGCGGATTAATCAATCGATCTAAATGTACCTTATTTGCAAATAAACGATTTTTTATTATATATTCCAGAAAAGCGAACAGTCTCTATATAACATAGCTAAATGTTCCATATGTTAAGTAGCTACTAAAAACAACTTATTATGGCGAAAATAACTTTGCGAGGGCAGCTCGTTTGAAATAATAATTCTTTTACACTTATACAACGTTAATCTGATTTATTCAGACTTGGAAAACAAAAAAAGATACAAAAGAATTTATAAGGATGTATGAATTTATGATGATGTACAATACAGAAGTTTGATAGCAATCTTTACAAATAAAAACAGGGAAATTCTAATATGTATTAATTCTTAACGGAGGCCCCGTTCGAAGTTTGGCGGTCTTCTACTTAATTTTAGCCATGCTTCATACAGAAAGAGAAAACAGATTTTATAACAAGTTACCTCATTAAACAGCAAATGCGCAAAATATGCAATCAGCAGACTACCACACACGCCCTCGACTTTTTGGGTCTAAGGCAAGCCGGTTTCCCCACGATGTTTTCCTTCACCGTTCGAGCGAATGTTAAATGCGCACATAGAAAGAAAGTCCAATGGTGCATAGCCGGGGATCGAACCTACGACCTCAGGGATGAGAGTCGCACGCTGAAGCCACTAGGCCAACACTGCTTATGCTTACGTATTATGGAGCGTTCAAGTATTACGTCAAGTAATTTTTGGAGATTATTGACCCCCAAATGCGTTATAAGAAAACACAAGAAAACAGAAATCAGAGCCGAAAACCAATTTTTAAAGTGTTGTTGACAAGTTAAATTCGGTCTGTTGTTTCTTGTCTATGAACTGCAAATAATTCCCAAACGCTTGGCCACCCCACCCAATTCCGTTATGCCTTATCATTTATTACCCCTTATCTCGCGTCCATATATAATGTTATTACAGAAGATATCCAGCGCAACGCAATTTACAACAAACAAAATCGCATTTTGCTGATCTTTCTCATTATTTTACGACTGGTCACTAATTATATGGAGTTTAGGACGTCGTAAAATTCATGGGATTTATGAATACATACAAATTCTTTCGTTCACTGTACTTAAACTAGTGAACGGGCGAACGGTTTTCACTAAACGTATCCTTCGATTTAAGTGTATATAAATTAACTGTACTAAAATATAACAAATTATGTTGAAAATAACGAATTAAAAAAAATAAAAAATAAATAAAAAATGATTAAAAAGTCAGTCTTGTCTAACACATACCGTGATTGCTTTGACAAGAACAAAAAACTAATTCCTAGTGTTGGTAAATCGGGTGTTGTAGTTTCGAATATCCAACATCCTCGATATCCTCTAAATCCAAATTCTACCACTGCACAGCTTAAGGATCAAAGAATTCAATACAATAAGCGAAAAAATTAGGTACGCAACGCGTGTGTTGGAAGTACCTACCGCCATTTTGAGGTTATTCTCGTGCGTACCAAGATTTGGAATTTATATAACTTTTAACTCGGAAAGGCTGTTTGTTTATGTTTAAATCATAATCTATTATAAACATATTTACGTACAACACGGCCTTGGTTTATTAACCAGTTTTTATTTATTAAAGATTTTTTATTTAATGCCTTGACACCACGAGTCTAGTGAGAAGACTGAAAAGGAAAAAACCATTTGAACTAGTGAATTAGTGTTAGTGCACGTTAGTGTCAAGTGCTAAACAGTAAGTGAAAAATTGAACAATAGAACTACCCTTTAATAGAGCCTTTAAGTAGTGTTATTGGACATTTTCTTATGTTAAATATCCTTTTTAGTAGATTAGGTTAGACTTAAATTACTTATTCTTAAGTTGGGCTCGTAATGTTCCATGATGTCTTTGTTGTCTTAATGGTTGCATGTTTTAAAGCCGAAAAATCAAATATCACAAGTATTTTAAAAATATTCTAAATCCCTAAATATTACACTGCATTGTCACCTTACACAAAAACTTCCCCTATACGCTTATCATTTATTATTTCCCCATCGTAGCTGAGATAAATTACTTATATTTGTTATAACTGTATTCGACTATTAAACTTCTAGGTTGGACATTTTGGGCGCTTCGAAAAAACCACATCCAATTCCCCAAGAAAAACCTTAGTTCAAATAACAATATAATTCCTTTAAATATAATACTGGCGAAAGGATTCCTAAAAACTGTTTCTTGCTATTTTTTATACACATTGCCAGAAAGCTCGCTAGTGCGTTGCCGGGATTTAAGAATTGAAACGCTCTTGGAAGACCCTAAGTCGAATTGTTTAGATTGACAAATTCCTATAAATAATAAGCAACTATCGTTTTTCATTACAGCGTAAACTGAAAGAGACAGAGACATACGTAAAAAGAGTTTATATAAAAGGTAGACTTAGAATTGGTGAGTAGGTATATGGCCGGTTTATTTTTAAGTAGCTGCCTTAGAACTTCGTTACTTACCTTTTTAGTAGCTACATATGGAACATAGATATGATTTTCCATAGAGACTGTTTGTTTTTCCGGAATAAAAATCTAGGTACTAAATTTTCACATTTTTCACTCCATAAAAACCTTTCTGAGTTCAAATAATTAACAAAAACTTACTCGAATTTGTTCAGCCGTCTTCGAGTTTTGCGCCTGGCAATTTTTTTTGCGATTCATAATATCATTAATAATAGAAATTTTGTTTCTATGTAAAATCCCCTTTATAAAACAGAAACAAGCCCAATTGGGAAGTTAAAATGTAATAAATAAGATAGGTTGTTATGACATCGTTATTCCGAAAGCAATTTGGCTCAGTACGGCATTACATTATGAAATTTCAACGCATTTTGAAACGGCGTAAGTGACATTTTGTTCATATGGGATTTATTTTGGAATTTTAATATGGATAAATAAAGTCCAATTAATATTTAATACACGTATAACACAGAATATTAATTTTTCTTTTTATTATCTGTTACTGGATAGAGAACAGAACAATTTGGAAGAATTATTCTAAGACTCTTGGTGATCTATAACATTTATAGCAATATGTCTATGCCCCTACAGTGAAGGTACCACCCTAAACTAATCTAAAACTTGTCTAAAACAAACAAATCATTCGTCCAATGGTGGCGTGTTCCTTTTTCAAAACGACCAATAGCAAGCTAAATAATAGACGACGCCGCACACCCTAAGCGTTTTAATACGAAACTCCCGGAAAATCTGACGTGTTAAGGGCTGGCGAAATTTTTTTTTAAAGTAAATAAATAATGTAGATTGCGTAGTCAATTTTCACGTTGAAGAATATATTTATGGCTATCCGTAGCCGAAGAACCGAGCTGATAGGCAAAGGTATTTAAGAGTAAGAAGTTTAATAGTGGATCTTGAGTGAGAGAGCCTACATAGCGTTCGATTCTCGCTCAAAAAACGACTGTCTAGGCACAGAAGGGTAATGAAGCAACAGGAATTTGCTCCAAGCCCCCTTGTAATTTTTGCCTGATCACCACATTACCACATAGGAAAAAAAAATCCAACACTTTTAAGGATTTTAAATTTTTGTACAACCCTAGCTTTCAACCACATGAAATTGTATAATCAGCTATCATGAAATGCGAACGAGTTTAATTTACTCGCAGAAGAGCCTGGCTCGCTTTGCCCACAGTTACGCGTTGAAAAGGGATAGATATACCGAATTCGATTTGTGGAAGCGAGATAGACCTGTGGCGGTTACGTTGTTTTCGAATTGTATCAGTTGAAAGCAATTTCCCGGCATTTATTCAGTGGAATAACATTAGTGTATTCGTTTGGACTATGGCATAATAATAAATGGTCTAGGGTATCGTTTTAAACTTTGCTTTTTATATAGAACAATGGGCAAATGGGCAGAAAGTTCAACTGATGTTAACTGTGCCCATGGACACTCTCAATGCCGCTCGCGAGTGCGTTGCGAGTCGCGGATGTCGAGAAACCGAACTACTCTTCGTTGAATACTGTTGAACTGGTGAGCTCCCCAGTTCCTTCCACGTGACCGTTCAGAGGTGAAGACAATATTCTATGTGAGGCCAAATTTGTCCTTAATATATTGATGGCCTGGGATGGAGTACAATTTTAAGAATAAATTAAAAGCCGCCCGCGCGGCGAATAATAATAATAGCCAAAAACAGATTAGGGTAAAAAACCGCCTTCCCCGGGGAAGGCAATGACCTTTACTGCGTACTTCGCTCACTCCAGTGAGCTTCCGTTCTGCCCTTCAGGCGATTGACCACCCCGCGACGGCCCAAGTAGAGATTCGAGTCTCACTGGAGACGCCCTTGCGTCCATTCAGGCCGAGCTACTCTCGCCAAAACCGAGCTGACCTGTAAAGGCCCTTAAGGCCAACAGCCAGATTCCATTCCAAAAAAAAAGACGCTAAGTTTAGAGTGAATCTTACCCTTACCCTCAAATATCGACGATGTGTGAAGAAAGACGACGTACTTACATAAAAAAAGATCAACCTAGGGCCTATATTCAGCCCGTCATATATATAACATATCCTAATAGGGGAGGTCAAAAAAGTCAAAATCATTTATTCATATAGGTAACACAATGTACACTTATGAACGTCAAAAAAGAAATATATAGTCCTTTTCATGAAAGAAGTCCCCCAGACGCGGCGCTGCAATCGCATAACGTAATGTTGCCATTTATGAGTAAAAAATTTACCTATTTTATTTACATTTAGTAGATGTAATTTATCAAATAATATTATTTTCCGCATGTAAAAAGTTTGCATTTCTGTTATGTAAAAAGTATATTTTTATTTAATTATATTAGCGGTGTTCTAACTACTTACAGGGAAAAGATGAGAAAATAGGGTAAAGAAAAGCAATACAATTTTTTATTCAGAGTTTTATTGCATAATAATTGTTGGGTTACAATTTTTTTCGAAGTACACGCCACTATTATACCTTCGTTTGTAATTCTTGTTACAGTTTTCTCTGACACACCTGCAATTAAATTATGAACAATTAAAAATAATAATAACTTTAAGTTTATAATGCTTATATAATATGTAACATATGTTTTAATTTCAGTTACCTAGTTTCATCACGTTATGTATTTGTTCTATTTTGTGACAAAAACGAATTTATATCATAAAAGTCCCATCAATACAGCAAAAAATGATTAAATGGCAACTCTAAAAAGTACCTGTTATGGCGGCAACTCTCTTCCGAACATTGTTTAGTTGTATTAAAACACCTTGATTCTTATGTACCGCTTCACAGAACTCTTTCACCTTTAATATCATTTCTCGAGCCGAACTTTTTACAACTTTTGGCATTGTAATCAATCTTTAAAATGCACTAAGCTAGTTAAAAATTCACCAAAATCTACCACAACAAACGAACTTGATAACATCGACGAATGACAACATTGCCGACCTGTCAAATTTAGTTCCAAAAATCACCGCGGGACTTCTTTCATGAAAAGCACTATACATAAAATGCTTCTAATTTTTTTTTATTTACATTTACTGCCAGTTCTCAAATCAAGGGCGTAGATATATAAACTCTCCGCCACTCTTTCAACCCGGTAGACCAAGGCTTGGATGTGTGAGGTGGGATGGAGTTGTCAAGGACCTCGTAACAATAGGTGTTCGAAATTGGATGCAAGAAGTACTAACAGAGATAGGGAAAGATACTTGCAGAGGCTAAGGCCCACAAGGGGCTGTACAGCCATTGATGATAATTATGGTCTAAGATCCCGATATACAACGACCTTCACCGAGATGCTTATTTAATGAAACGTATTTTATATTTAATTTAATATGTCAATAAATATAATCCATATGGGTTGCCTAGCAAATTTCAGTCCAGATTATTTTAATTAATATTAAAAAAAAATATTTTTTTAAACATTTCACCGGTATGATTATTAGATAAATTCTATACCAATCGAAAGTATGAAGCCCATAGAATATGCAAACGTTAGGTTGTTTTTAATCAATTAATTATTTATGTGTATATTTTTTATGTGACACTAAAGTATATATACATCTTTAGTAAAAAAGAAAGTTATAGTGATACATATATAATACTACCCTGATTAAAAATATAGATTGAAAAAAATTTACTACATGCAAATTATAAAAAAAAATTTTTTTTGGACTGAAATTTGCTAGGCAACCCATATGGATTATATTTATTGACATATTAAATTAAATATAAAATACGTTTCGTTAAATAAGCATCTCGGTGAAGGTCGTTGTATATTGGGATCTTATACTATTATATATTTCATGTACCAGAGAGTAAAAATGCCAATATTGTGATAATCTTTATTTGAAACTTGAATAATACTTGTACAATTTATAAAATTTGACAATACCAGAATTAAAGTACAAAATTCATGCATAATTTCCGCGTTAGTATGCACATTGCTAAAATTTTACTCTATCTTGTTTTTATACGCACTCGTAACGATCAAATTTATGTAGTATCTCGTAACATTTATACGAAAACGGTTTTTTTTCTGCAGAATTCCGCAACTATTCCAGTGTATCAAGTGCATAAGCTTAAAATATAGTAATTATATGTGACATTTGCAGATTTTGTGTTGTAAAATTGAATTGTGTGACTTTGTGTTGACATACGTTTTGGACAATTTGTCAGGGCAATCCTTTAGTGTTTTTAGTTTTTAATGTCACCGTTACAGATTGCTTGGCCTTCATTGATGGTCTCATAAATAAACTGCCTATAACGAAATGCGCGCAATCCGATACCAACAACTTTACCATCTGGAATGCTGTTTAAGGAAACAAGCAAGATGCCTTTTAGTTGTCTTTTAGCTCCAACAATTGGTCCTCCTTGGTAACTGAACTGTGAACAAACGACAGTAACATATATTAAATAATAAACTGATTATATTTGTGGAATTTATCACCGTATTATTCCCGTCTTTGCCCCTTCACCGCTCAATACATTTCTATAGAAGCAGACTCTGGTCACAATGTTTTCGTTCTGAAGCAAGTTTTCATTGAGTATGAAGAATTAAAAGGAAGTCTTTCATAAATGATATGTTTTGTATTTTATACGAGTAGGTAATGTTAAAATGAGGTGCTGTGTTTGAATTCAGACCAAACTGGCGGAGAAGGCTGATCACAAACAAACTCAAGAATATAGCAATTCTAAATAGATTAATTGTGTCCTGCTTAAACGTCTTGTTATTTAGATATGATATCAGAACACTGTTTCTTAATACTTGTATGGAGGACCTCGCCTTCGTGGAGGTTATTTTTGTTTGTTGGTCCGATTTAACCGCGCGGATTTGTAGTGTTTGATAAGCTACTATGTATTATGCTATCATTCACTTAATGTCGGTTCTCGAATATTACTTTAAATTCTCGTCTAAAGAGATAGATGGAGCCATAATATCTTGTTTAAATGTTAATGTGTTGTGTTTGTGTGTTATCCCTGAATAAGCTGTATTTATTTCCTAAATTGAAATATTTGTCAATAGCTCTAGAAAAACAATCGTGGTCGTATGTTTATTTGTAAACTTATCATATCATATTGAGCAGTGTTGGCCTAGTGGCTTCAGCGTGAGACTCTCATACCTGAGGTCGTAGGATCGATCCCCGGCTGTGCACCAATGGACTTTCTTTCTATGTGCGCATTTAACATTTGCTCGAACGGTGAAGGAAAACATCGTGAGGAAACTAACATGACTTAGACCCAAAAAGTCGACGGCGTGTGTCACTGGAGGCTGATCACCTACTTGCCTATTAGATTTAAAAATGATCATGATCATCATCAGAAATCTGAGGCCAAGACCTGAAGAGGTTGTAGCGCCACAGATTTTTTTATGTTGATGTACTTACAGGTGGAAGGTTATCATTTCCAATATCTTTCCTGTTCTGCCTCAAACAGAACAACTCTTTTACATCATCCACATCTCTTTTGGCTAGGGCACCGCAGTCATCGTTGTCTTTTACTCCATTACCAAGCAAAACTTGCAGACGACTAACATAGTTTGGATCCTGAGAAAAGTTTAGAATTTAATTTTATAGCCTATGCAAGAATTCACGTAAGTTGCCAGCGTTTTATGTTGTTTTGTTTAGTTGAGGAAAATTTCGACAGCGTGTCTTCTAATCACGTATGGGAATTTATAGATGAGACTTGATAGAACACATTTAGAACTGTTTATATTTAAATCAGACTTAGGGTCCTTCAAGAAAAGAGTCAGTCAATAAAGATTTGTTTGTTTAAGATTTGTTTGTTCAAGAAAAGAGCGTACGAATTCTTAAAGGCCGGCAAGGCACTTGCGAGCCCTCTGGCAATTTGCATGGGCGGCAGTATCACTTAACATTAGGTGGTCTTGTCCATTTGCTTCCTATTACATACAAAAAATATCTGAGCATCCCATGATAGTCATGAGTGACTAACCCTGCCCAACTGGTCTTAATCACTTTCAAGATATTTTGCGAAAAATCTAAATAAATCTATAAAGTGATTAATCTGCTAATGATTCCCTCCTCTGATCTGGTTCATCCTCAGTATCTGGTTAGCCCTAAGCCCAACTTAGCCGAATATTCAAGATGCTTTTGCTGCCCTGATCCCTGGCTGTGCATCAATGGACTTTCCTTCTAGTGCACATTTACCATTCGCTCGAACGGTGAAGGAAAACATCGTGAGGGAAACGGCCCACCAAAAAGGTGTGTGTCAGGCACAGGAGGCTGATCACCTACTTGTCTAGATTGACAAATGATCATGGAACAGATTCTGAAATGAGGTCCAGACCTAAACAGGCTGTAACGCCACTGATTTTATATGAAAGCAATCCAAATGTACCAAATAATCAAGCCTTAAAATTCTATACTTACATAAGGATTTCTCCGAGCACTTGTGGTTAAAGTTTCACCGTCGACAATATCTTGGTTTGAAATGGTAATTGGTTGTATTTTCGCGTTGAATGTGAACCTGGTTTGAATTCTAACCAATGCTATATTATTTCGTGAGATTATGGTGAAGTTATATGAGTTCTCATAATATGATCGTATCTTGTCGACTTTGTAATAAACATTGCTCGGCGAATTCAGATCGTTGGAACCAGCTAAAACTCTCAGTGAAGACTGGGGATATCTGAAAAGAGGTTTTAATTAGTTTAGGTCTGTCCTGCGATTCTGTAACTCACTTTTCGAACTCACATAGCGGTTTTCGCATCGGCGGTCGCTCTGAAATCAGTCATGAAGCTGTCATTTTATGATTTGACATTCTAATAAACAATAAACTACAAGCTCCCACCTTTTTAGAATGCCAAATCATAAAATCACTGCTTCACGACTGATTTGAGAGCGATCACCGATGCGAAAACCGCTGTGTGAGTTCGAAAAGTGAGTTACAGAATCGCAGGGCTGATTATAAACTATTGTTATATCCCTAAAGGATGAGGGAGGCACAGTCTAAAACATGTTCTTTTTAGATCAAATTCTTTTGTATATTTAAAAAAAATTATGTTTTGCCATTTTGATTTCCTCTATTCCAATTTTGTAACCACCATCTTTATATTGCAAAACAACGTTTTGCCGGGCCATAAATTACAACTTTGATAAATTCTAAGCTTTGGTCTTTTTACTCTTTGTTTGTCTAATTCACATAGATATTTAAAGAATTTCCATATTGCCCTCGTAATTGACAAAGTTTTCTGTTTGTAAATTCAAATTCAAAATAATTTCAAAATAATTCAAATAAGAAAACATATGGTTACATATCTATTAGGTTATTTTACATATGGTTATTTAAACCTGCATCATTAAAACTTGCAAAAAAAACCCAGGAGGAGGCCTGACACGTGAAGGGGTTGCGATCGACGTTACTGAAGGTAGCTAGGATATACGATAACAAGATGAAAACAATGTAAAAAATCTATGCTGTACATTATAATTTTTTTGTCGTGATTGGACATTAAACGGGCTTCATAATTATTATTATCATTACTTGCATTGGAAAACTCAAAGCTGTTTTAAACAGAAACATAATTAATTATTTCATAAACCAATGGCGTTATACCCTCCAGTTCTTGACTTCTTGAGATTTCTTTATGGGGTTTTTTTTTTAATTGGGTCTGTCTTTAATCTTGCTTAATTGTTTGAACGCTGAATCCTATAATGATAAACTTACAGTTCAACGAGAAAAGCGATTGTGATGATATATCGTTGGTTTAAAATTGCGCCTGCGCAGAGATACAGATACTCGCCGTTACGTAGAGTTTGAACAACGTCAGCTTGATATGGGAACTCACCGGGCCGGGCGTCTCTCGCCCATGAGCCTAGAAATACATACAATAAAGGTGGTAAAGCCGAAATTGAACATCAGTGAAGTGGAGGCAAAGAGTTAACCAGTATTATTGAAGAGCCTGGTATTAAAAATTATACTACTCAAATCGTCGTACCAAATTATTTTCAATTAAATTGTAACAGCTTCAATGATAATTAAATTTAAATACTCACCCTGCACTTGAAACAGCAATGCGAATATACATATTGACAAAAAAGAATACATGTTTCTCTATCCTTAAAGCCTCATACTGAGTTCTTGAAATTTTGTATCTGTATTTATACAGAACATAAAAAAAAGTGTGCCGCTGATTATATCTGACAATATCAGGACTTGTTAACGAAAACCTGTTTGAATAAACATTTTTATTAAACTGAGACAAAAAGGTGTTTATTTTTATTGGAGCAAATTCTACATTTTTTTATAGTACAGGGGGAAATAGGACTGATGGGAAGGGAAAAACTCACCTAATGTTAAGGGATAACATAACGGTCGGTGCTCGTAGAAATACTGTGGTGGTGCGCGGAAGAAACTGCCTTAAATAACGCTCTGTTGTAGAACGATGGATATCGAGGGGATACAGGTATTTATCGGAACAACTCCTCTTACCCTACGCAACGCCAAGGGATCGAGCCGCTTGGATAGTGACTGTTCGTCGATGATTAAAGGAAGGAGCTGGTACTGGGGAGCTCCCGCCTAGAGGTGAGAACGGTACTCGATGTGGGACCGAATTTTCGCATTATTGAGATGCAAGCTCTGGCCCGGTGTGAAGTACCGTCTCGCCTTGCTGAGCACTCCAAGCTTCTCGAAAGCTAATTTAGCGTTTCCCTCCAAATGACAGTGACATTGAACGTCTTTCTATATGTCAACTTATTCCGATGCTGGTTGTGGCTTTAAGGAGAGTGCCTCGGAAGAGAGGTATAGGAATAGCAATAAAGGGTGTTTTTTTAGCGGAAAATGGGGCAAATTGTGTCTTCGAAGGGTAAAATTGGACTAGATTTAGACGACCCTACTCCGAGACTCCATGTAGCAAAGTTTCCACTTTAGATAAAAGTTGGTTCTGAGAAATACCTTCACGGTCAGTGTACAGAGTATCCCCAGTGCACAGCAAAGGATGTTGCTAAGTTGCAACACATGATATGCAAAAGAAACACGATCGGATCCCAGCGTTCACGGGGTTTAAGGTAATCTACCAGTTTGTTTTATTTGTTCAAGAAAGTAATGAAAAAGAACATGAATTTTAAAGATAGTGTCCTCTTGGGGTTAAATTGGACTAGATTTATTCGATTTTCGACTTCAGACACAAGTATGTTCCGGTGATGATCTGCAACTCCTCAAGAAATACCTGCAGAATAAATAAACTATTCGATTTTTGTTTCTTTTGGTCCATTGAATTCATCCCTCATAATGTGGAGCTTGCTTAAATAATTTTTTTTTTAAGGGGGTAGCTGAAAGTTTCTTGCCATTTCTTTTCGACTGTTTTACGCCCTCAATTCGGAACTGTAACGGCGTTATTATATCTAAATAATGTGATCGGGCATAGGTCATATGTACGTGCATAATAACACATAATAACACAATAATTTCCCGACTAATCGCTGTCCTATCAGTCGTTGAATGGGAAAATATCTCGTCGTTGTACGCGATGTGTTTCGGTGGAGTAAATTGTTAAATGGGGTTCAGCCGCCGTAATGCTAGACATGGCGAAGGCTTTTGACCGTGTCGTGTCTGGCACGACGGCCTCGTGCTGCAGCTCCTCGAAGCTCCTTACGTCGCGTCGCGCCTTTCTCAGTGTTCGCACATTCTTCATCGCGACGGGAGAGGTTGAGTCGAGACCGCGACCCATCGCGTTGGACTTCCCGCAAGGCAACGTGCTGTCGCCTCTGGCCTACGCCACGTACACAGGCGACGCACCATATCTCCAGAGCAGTAGAGAGAGCCAAGCGGGCGAAACATAAAAATTAAGATTAACTTCTCACCACCGGATTGACACCCTGGACATGCACCCCAAGCTCGGCCACGCGCAGTGAGTAGAGACTATGCCTCCTCGCGACCTGCCACCCCCCACCAATGCTTATAGAAGACCGCCCCCGTACCGCCCCCCCCCCGTACGTAATTTTATATACCATTTAATTGGTCAAAATGTATTTCTTTGCGACATACAATATATGACAACACATTTTTCCAATATTTTTATTAGAATACAAAGCTTTCATGGTTAACTCGGCTGTACAGATACCAGCAAACATCTTGAACAAATTTCCTTGCCTGCGCAGAAGCGATTTTGACGCAGTTGACGTTTGTGTCCCGCGTATGTGTACGATGCGCAAACTTTCCCCCACTCCCTTGTTTAATGCTCAAGAAGTTTGCCGGTATCTGTACCATCCTGCTAATAAAGCAGTTGTTTCGAGTTGGTAGGATGATTTAGATGAAGGGAGTATTCATTAGGTTTCAGAAATTCGAAGGTGTATATATAATAATTTATATTTATTTATAGATTAAAATGTAATAAAATGAAATAAATTAAATTTTTTCAATAATGAGTAATGTATTATGTAATCTACATGATAATGAATAATTAAAGTTTATCAATTTCCATGTTCTTAATACCAGTTTTATTGCTTTTTATCACACCTTTAAAATATAACTTGAATTTTGTATAAAAAATATAATTATGTATTTAGTTAGATACTCAATCATTATATTGATTGAGATGATTACTGTCAATTATTGTCATTGCATATTTATTCTATTTGTCTTTGAAAAGTGCACTAAAATCAAGGATTATTAATTAATTACTCTTTTTTTTTGGAGTTTATGGCCTGGTATCTATACCTTTAGGCCAAATAATTACTCTTATTAACAGAACGTAACAGACTGAATAATATTCAATACATTAAAGCGGGTAGCAGCAACCTTTATGCCAGAAGCATTTCCTCACTGTATTGCGATGTTTCTAGAGTTTCCTAGTGTAAACTCCATTACTTTTGATGTACGCAGTCTTAATATGTAGTCTGCATGCACCACCACCTTATAATAAACATTTTAAAACTAAATAAAACATACTACTTTTTGATTCTGAAATATAACAAACAAACGTTGAACTATGGTAAATAAAAATTTATATTTAAATTACTTACATAAGCCAAAAGCTATATTAATATATTAATTATTAAAATGCCTATTGGTTTTAACTTGGACAAAGTTAATTGAATAACCTTTGACCTTCAATCAGAGATCATTAGATTTTTTTTTTTATAACAATTTTCAAAATTTTCGATGTAGGATTTAATTTGAAAATATACTTTCCTGTATGTTATATTTTTGGAATATAAAATTTTTCTATCAAACAAATATACCGTATTTACAATTTTCTTAACCTAATAGTAATAATATACTAAAAATTAATAAAAAGAAGGTTAAAACAAATTTAAAAAGTTTGTCAGCATTTCCTCGCTGTATTGCAATACTTATTCGTTGAGCGAGGAAAGCACTAGCTCTGGGGTCACCGGTACTATCTACCAGGCGCCAACTTAAATCTTTAATAAGCGCCTGTGCACTTGAGCCCCACATCTCAAGAGTCTCTACTCCAAAGGGAACAAGATCGAAGTTTGAGGAAAGACTCTTGTATTTGAGAGGTTTATTATTTTTCTTCAAATTGTATTTACTCTACCAAAAATCATTGCCATTAAACTGAGAGTTATATAGGGTTCTTTGGGCATAGCGTCCTATTAGTACGGGAGGTAGCAACGTTTTCGAGAAAGTATTTCAGGTCAGCTGATTTTGTGATATGTCTTCCTTCTTACACTTTCGGTTAGAGTCTGGGCAATCTGGCTGGCGGTAGCGGTTGCGTTCATTAGTGCGCATCCTATCTGTCCAGGTAATAATCCTGGATTATAAAGCATTTTAAGAAGCGTAATTTTTAATTTTTCGTTTTTAAATAAGTCTACCTGATATACTTTTTTTATTGCCAGACATTTTTCACATTGCTAACCATGTGCCAGACGCGATTTTAAGTTTTTTTTTTATAAAAATTTCAAAGTATTTTAGAATGTCTGTAATATTAATATTATGTTATTTAAATATAAGAAAAACTAAAAATGAATTTGCCAAACATTAATTCGATTGTTAAGTCCAGAATTAAAATGAAAAAGTATTGCAGTATGATGAAGCATTGCATTTTAAGAAGCGTAATTTTTAATTTTTCGTTTTTAAATAAGTCTACCTGACATACTTTTTTTATTGCCAGACATTTTTCACATTGCTAATTGTGTGTGTTTGGGCGTTTATAATGTACTCATTAATTGTAACCGGTAAGAAATATTTGCATAGAAACCTTGAAAATGTAGTGGAGTTTCTAAATGAAATTTTTTTTTAATAATCTTGTAAGGCTTACGAAAAAACACGTATTTCTTGGAACAAGTTTTATGAAATTTCCGCACACTATTTTTCTTTCAATTTTATCGCGTTCTCCCTTACTGACATTGCGCTGGATGAAACAACAAGCTTTTTGGCCATACTCGCGTTGACGTTCGTAGGACGGGGAAGGGCGCTCTTAACTCAAATCCGTTGGCGAAATTCGTCACTCACATTTTGCATACTCACTTACCTCTAGCGCCCGGACTATTAAAGGTACACTGCCACAGAGACCACACTTTTTAAATTTGTTGTAATTTTCTTTCTATTTATTTTTATTATTACTATGTAGGTTAAGAAAATTGTATATACTGTATATTTGATTGTTATTTGAAGGAAGGAAATAAAAGAGTACTTTTAAACATGCCACTTATTTATTATATAGGGAAATATTTTTATTATAGACTATTTATTACTTTACGGTTGTGTCGGACATTTCTACCATCGTTGTATTGGACTTATTGAATAAAGTACATGTGTAGGTCAAAATATACATATTTTTGTATATAAAACATGAAAATCTTCAGCATTTTAATTCAAAACTGCTTGATTGACCTGTTACTATTGGTGACTGCATAGCTTTTTCAAAAGCTAATTCGAGCTTATGAAGTTAAGTAAATTATATTACTATAGATTTTAATAAAATATGAATTTTCAATAAAAGAAAAGTAATGATGAAAATTATTTTATTAAACCTTATACATACAATAAGAACGTATTTTGCTAACATAACCTTTTTGAAAATGTAACTGTGCTATATTTTTAATAAATATCCTAGTGTTACGTGGTACAGGATATTTAACAATACATAAAGATTCGAAGATAATCAAACATTAATTTTTGATGGCAGAATTAATCATGTTCCTGTAAGGTGCTAGTCGTAATCCTACAGCTACGATGTCTTTGTCCACTCGCCTGCCTCTTGCAGCAATGTTCAAACCCCTCAACTCGTTCTTACTGGCAATTGGTCCTCCTTGGTAGCTGAACTAAAATTTGAGTTATGGGTTAAAGATCTGCCAATGTTTTACGTTTTTACGTAATTAAATTGACTAAATTTGTTATATTTAATAAATGTATGACATTGCAGTTGAAGATACAAGGTGCTAGTCAATATGAATATAAATTGTATTAAAATACATATCAATCTTAAATTAGAATATCACTTATGAATTGTATTTATTTGCAGTGTTGGTCTAGTGGCTCCAGCGTGCCACTCTCATCCCTTAGGCCGTAAGTTCGATCCCCAGCTGTGCACCAATGGACTTTCTGTCTATGTGGCCATTTAACATTCTCTCGAACGGTGAAGGAAGACATCGTGAGAAAACCGGCTTTAGACCCATGAAGTCGGCGTGTGTCTGGTTGATTACTTACTATTAGATTGACAAATGATCATGAAACAGATACAGAGATCTGAGGCCCTGGCCTAAAAGAGTTGTATCGCCATTGGTTTCTTTTTATTTTACTTTTATATCATTAACATAATCATAACTCGACGTTTTGACTGCTAAAAAGCACTTGATATTCCGGTTTCCGACGTTTCACCCTAGAAGCAACAGATCTTTGCGCACTTTGAAGGAACATCTATGAGTTCGAAACTGGAATATTTAAATGCCTACTCGCTTAAACCCAACAATGCTTTATCTGCTTACTGGTGGTAGGTTTTCATTTCCAGTATCCCTTGGGCTCGCGGTCATACAGAACAGTTCCCTGACACTGTCCAGTCCAATTCCAACTAATGAATTGCATTGTTTATTATTTTGTATTGCCATTACCAAAAACAGCTGGAGGCGGGTGGAGTAGTTTGGATCCTGAAAATAAATCTTAAATTTGTATCGTTCACTCTGATGAAATAAGCTCTGGGATATTTGTAATCAGAAATATATTTTTTCTTGATAGAATCACCTGTTGTGTTGTGAATGTGTTGTTCCCACGAGAATATAAGTGCCTATTTCACCATGCTGATAGAAGATAAATCTTTGTTTTTAATTTATTTTATTATAATTTATTACTTAAGATGTCATGTGGAACATGGTGTAATGGTTGCAGCTCCTTACAAACGTTGTGTATAATAAAATACTTGGCGATTCAAAAGAGTGGCGGAGAATTTATTGCCAGTTCTTATCTCCCGTTCTACGCCCTGGATTTGAGAACTGGCAGTAAATGTAATTCTAATTTTAGATTTATGTATATTTGACGTTCATAAGTGTACATTTTGTTACCTAAATGAATAAATGATTTTTGACTTGAATTGACTTTAAGAAGAAAACTAAAGATTATAAGATCATTAGTAAAATATGTACTTACAATATGATTCCTAAAAGCTGTTAAGCTGTAAGTCTGACCGTTCATCACGTCCTGATTCGATATCGCTATGGGCTGGACTCTTTTATTGAAGATTATCTGGTTCTTAACCCTGACTACAGCAATATTGTTACGGGAGAATATAGTTACATTGTACTTGGGTTGACTGAACTGACGAACTGTATCTACCGTGTAGTAGGTATTATTTCGGCGAGCAAGATCGTTTGACCCAACTAATATGTTAATTGTAGAAGGCTTGTACCTGTGAATAAAATTAGTTTTAGGTAATTCTTGAATTGAATAATATAGTTACATATATAAAAGACTAGCTGACCCGGCAAACGTTGTTTTGCCATGTATATTATTTCTAAGAAACATTGTTTTAGTTCAATAAAAATAAATATCTGCTATAATAAAAAAAATGGGGTTGATCGTAGAGGGGTGAAAATTAAGGGTTGTATGTTGTCTCATAAAAAAATAAAAACAAAAAAAAATCAATTTTTTTTTGTTGGGGTGGACACCCCTTATCACTTAAGGGTTTGTAAGAAAGATAGTAGCCGATTCTAAGACTTACTGAATATGCGTAATAAATTTCATAAGAATCGGTCGAGCCATTTCGGAGGAGTATGGGAACGAACATTATGACACGAGAATTTTACATATATAGAGATAACAGATTGTGTCGGATTTACAAGAAAACTGTGAATTTTCAGTAACTCTATGGAGCCCTTTCGCCGAGTCGTTTTACTAAGTTAATTATGTATTAGCATTGTATATTTGCAGCTGCTTAGTGACCCATTCGACCTCTTCAATACAAATAGTCCCAGGGAGCCGTGTGGTGCGATATTGCGGGCTACTGCCTTGCGATGCTGTAACTCACTTTTCGAACTCACACAGCGGTCAGCGGACCGCCGCTGTGAAAACCGCTGTGTGCGACATTGGCGCTGCGACTGACTTGTCTACTGACACTGTGTAAATCAGCCTTTAGCTATGATCATTTTAGTTTTTTTGAAGTTATACTTCTTTTTGTGCGTTAGGGAAAACTGATGAAAGTAATTTTTTTCTATTGTTACCTTAGTTTTTTGCTACAAACGTAGAATAAGGCGAAAGATACAATTTTTGAAAAGATTTTTATCTTGTTACGCCAAAGAAGTATAACTTCTAACGCGTGTATATAAGTACATACACGTTTTTTTTTTCATAGAAATCTGATCGTTCTATTTGTGATATGTGGATGTTTGAGTGCAATAACAAAAACAAAATATGGATTTTGCCTAATTGCCAAAGATCTAAGCTGGTGTTGTTGTTTAATTATATATTATATATATATATATATATATATAGGACTCACTGTACAGCACAGAGGGCGAGTGTCAATATATATCTTTGGTTAAGTATTGCGCCGGAGCATATGTACAGAAGTTCCTTATTGCGCAGTCTCAGTAAAACAGCCGCCTGGTATGGAAACTCGCCTTCTTTTGCATCTCTTGCCCATGTACCTGAAAGATATCGTCATTCAAAATATGTGTGTGGAGGTTTTAAACTAATTCATGTAAATAATAAAGAGGCTAGTCTAAGATTTAAATCCAATGCCAAAATTTATATTTGTGGTAATACAGTAATCCCGTAAGGACCGCGTTATAGGAAATCGCGTTGTTTATTATCATAAAACAATATTTTTACAATTCAAATACTGGTAACACGAACAGTAAAATTATAGATTAATTGTATAACAACACAATTGAAACAGGTGCAAAGTATGAAAAACTAATTATGGACTTGACAAAACTACAAAAATATAACTTCCGATATTTCCGCGTTATAGGGGGAAATACCGCGTTATATGGAGGAAGGTAATCGCGTTATACGAAAAATTATTCTTAAATAATCTAGACACATAACTTGGCTAAATTTGTCTTGATGAGGAAACGTGCCGGAAACTATAGTAATGCCCGTAATTCTATTTTCACCGATAGAGGTCACTTTAAAACATTTTCTGATGAATGTAAGTTACTTGTGAGCAATAATAATATAAAGACTTACCTTGCACTTGACAAAGCAAAGCAAATACACACAAAGGAAGAAAAGAATACATGTTTCTCGATACTGCGGAATGATACTTTTGGCTGCGAACTTCATATTTATACAGAGTTTAAAAAAATAAAAAAAAGCAACGCCGATGTTCAACATACATGATAAAACCTTATCAGAACGAGTTTAGCACTTTCATATGTTTTTTGATCAGAAGTTTTATTAATTTATTCATAAAATACATTATCCTTACAGTAACTGAGCCAATACGATAACGTCGATAAAAATATATTATATACAATTTCGATACTGTGAACTCACTCTGCGAACATATAAATATGTCGATAGTGTTAGAGACAGCTTTCAGTAGGCGCAAAGTCTTTGTTAACGAGGGTCAGTGCGACAGAATAGTTCTGGCCTTCGCCATCGCATATATTCAAAATTCAAAAATCATTTATTCACGTAGGTAACACAATGTACACTTGTGATGCGTCATTAAAGAAATACATATTAGTGCTTCTAATTTTACATTTACTGCCAGTTCTCAAATCAAGGGCGTAGAACGGAAGAGAAGAACTGGCAATAAACTCTCCGCCACTCTTTTTAATCGCCATGTTTTTTTTTTTTTTCACACAACGTTTGTATGGAGCTGCAACCATTACACCATGTTCCACATGACATCTTAAGTAATTAATAATAATAACATAAATTAAAAACAAAGACTTGTCCCCTATCAGCAGGAGGCATGGTGAAATAGGCGCACGCACTTACATTCTAGTGGGAACAACACGCAAACACATAGTCGAAATAATTAACATCACCTAGTCGAAATAATTAATATCGCCTAGCTACAAAGAAATCGAGTTCTTGAAGAACCCTTGGGTTTCTCACCACCCCCCGCAAGACTTTAAGTATATATATGTAGGCCAATTTTAATTTTAACTATGTATGTATTTTTACTTAACAAATTTTGGAAGTAGGTATGTTTCGACGAAATGCAAAGACTTCTTGCAGACTTTTCTATTGTTTCAAGATAGAAATATTCCTCGTAAAATCATAGTTTAAAGTTGTTTTTGTTTTATGGTAATTAAATACTCGATTTCTTACAGAAAAATGACCTAATGCCCAATGAAGTAAGTTCCTCGTACCCCCATTAACGATACTTATGTAGTCCATACAAATGACAGAAGACAAGCGAAAATGTGCTCTCCCTAACGTTTGGCGTGGGCGTTGAAGTACCTTTAAAGGCACCAACCGCTATTTTTTGTGCTACTAATTCCCAAATGTACTCGAAATGTGTACACAAATTATTTTACTTTTTTAAAGACATGTAATTAACATAATGATAACTGTCGTCACATTGTACTATTCGGATGATACTTGCAAGTGAGTTTCAACAACAGATAGAATACGAAATTTCACCAGTATCACCTCGACGTCCGACGATCCACTACTGAGGGTTTTTTAACCACCACCAATATGTAGAACTAGCTGCCCATCGATGTATTTCCGACCACTTTGACTTCGTGCCCTCAAGAAATAAACGTACCAATTAAAAGGCAACGCATACGCGAGCCCGCTGGCAATGGCCATTACACATCACCAGATGAGCCCCCTGTGGTGTAATGGTTGCAGCACCTTACAAACGTTGTGTAAAAAAAACATGGAGATTAAAAAGAGTGGCGGAGAGTTTATTGCCAGTTCTTCTCTTTCGTTCTACGCCCTTGATTTGAGAACTGGCAGTAAATGTAAAGTTAGGAGCATTTCATATACATTTTTTTTTTGACGTTCATAATTGTACATTGTGTTACCTTTATGATTAAACGATTTTTGACTTTGACTTTGAAAGAGTAAATTTTATAATTAAGAAACAAAAAACCATTATAATTACACATGAAACTAATTTCACTTTACTAAAGATAACCTTGAAGTTTAAATAATTTAAAAATGTTTTTCTAAAGGTATTTATATAATATATTAACAAATATATTTAAAACTGTTTTTTTTTTAAATTTCATGTTCATTTTTTATTCTATTACGTTGACATATATAATTTCGCTTGAATGAACAAAATTATCGTATTCTATTGAATTTTCCTCTTATATCCTTATTTAGTCTATAAAAATAAGCTCGATCGATATATCGAGATAACAATCAAAGAAATATCTAAATTGGTTTTTATTCTGGTGGTTATTTGGGTTTTTGTCCCAAATATCCTACAGTAGGGAGAAATAGCAATGTAAAAATTTTTTATTCAAACAAGTCGTAACATAAAATATTGTTAAATTTAGTAACTTGACCTAAATAATAATTAGAAATAGATAAATATATAACTATAATAATTGTCGTTTAATAGTAGGATTTTTATTAGATTTTTTAATATAACAGGGGGAAAACCGCCGCCCATGGACACTCTCAATGCCAGAGGGTTCGCGAGTGCATTGCCGGCCTTTTAAGAATTGGTACACTCTTTTCTTGATGGACCCTGAGTCGAATTGGTTCGGAAATACTTCAGTGGGCAGCTGGATCAACAAAGTGGTGCTACGCGGCAAAAACTGAACCAATAAAAAACAAAAAAAAATTTCATTACATAATAAAATAAATATAAAAATATTTGTTGAATAAAATAGTTACGTAACTATTATATCAAGATTAAATAGCTTTATTATGAATACTACTTTATGATCATAATAGTAATATATTGCCATGAAAACTATTTTTTATTCAGTCTTTTCAAAATGTTCTCGTCACTCCTACCTATATTTTTGGTCGCCGTTGTTTCGGGTAATATATTTTTAATTTTATATACTGTTTTCAAAGTTTTAATTTCAAGCAATTAAATTGTCAACGTGTAAAATAAATTCATAATATTATAAATTTTACAAGCACTTTAATTAATATATAAACTAGGTTAGTCACATCTAGTTAATTATATATGGCTGATTGTGCAGATTCTTATAATTAATCGATCTAATTGTACCACTTACCATCTAATTGTTACCATCTTTGAAAATAAACTATTTATTATTTATTGAAGTGAAACTTATTTAGGCGCATGAGGGTAAAATTTTTACGGAACGTCACGAAGATGTGCAGCGTTTTGTCGAATTTTTTTTCTTTAATAAAGATGTGCTAGTATAATATTGTGGCGCAATTATTCATACTTGAACACCGATGGTGTTTTTAATACATATCAATATCATTATTATTTTATTAAGTAACTAAATTGCCATTTTTTTTGTTGGTTTTGTATTTTTATAAGGGCACAGAACCAAGACGTTTTTTGCTAAGACCTAGTTGGCTATTTAAGAAAATGTGGACATAAGTTAGCTATTATGATAATAATGAATTTGTTATATTATTTGGTAATTGTTACCATATTTATGTTGGTATTCTATAGACATAACAACAACTAATTTTAGTTCTAGTTTTTAAATAGCCTTAGTAGCATTCATTAATGTAGGAAGACTGGCAAAATTAAATTATGGGATTTGGGTAGCTTAATTACTCAATAATTAATTTACAAATAAGTTTCACTTCTGACATGTGTACTTTGTACGCACACACTTTTATTTTATTAGTCACAGAACATTTATTTTGAAATAAATGAAATGACGATAGATACTATTTTTTAATTTAAATATATAAATAATTTTGTTTTTAGCAAAAGAAGCGAGAGAAGGTGAGTTCCCCTATCAGGCCTCCATTAGGTCTGAAAGCGGTCACATGTGCTCCGGCGCCATTTTGGATAAGTATTGGATACTGACTTCCGCTAAATGCGTATTGCGGTAATTTTATTATTACAATTTTTTTTTTGAATATTATATTTCAGCTGGATATTAGGTTATATTTATTAACACATAAGATGTCAGATGGTAAAATAGGCAAGTAGGTGATCAACCGTGTACAGGAGTATTTAACACACGCCGGTGAATTGAATCTAAGGCAATCCAGCTACCTCGCGATGTTTTCCTTCAACGTCCGAGCGAATGTTAAATGCGCACTTAGAAAGAAAGCCCATTGGTGCACAGCCGGGAATCGAACCTACGACATCAGAGATCAGCATCGCACGCTGAAGCTCCTAGGCCAATACTGCAAAAAAAACTGTCATGTATTAATGATATTTAATCAACAGTGGTGTAACAATAGGCAGGGCAGTGGCAGGGCTGGCAAAATGCCACGGGCCCCCGACCCAAGAGGGCCCCTGTCTAAGAGATATAATGTTCTATGGATGAATGTGAAGTCTCCAATACGTATTGGGCTAGCGTGGGGACTACAGACCATTCCCTCTCGCATAAGAGAGGAGGCCTATGAGTTATGACCATTAGTGAGACATATACAACGTGTAATTGAGTACGCTGAAAATCTCGAAGTTTATTAAAATTAAACTGTGACGATTTTTACTCATAGGGCCCCATCAAAAGAATTTGCCACGGGCCCCAGATAGTATAGTTACGCCACTGATCAAGTCCTTGATTTAGCGTTTTATGAATTTATACAGTTTACGCCGCCAAAATGTACAATATGTTGTGGTCGGTACAAACGACGTCACTGCACCAGGTACTAGTTTTCCAGTTGAGATTATTCATACACACCCGAGACACGTCAGCTATAAACACGACATAGCGCTGGTGAAAGTTGACGGTACAATTAAATTTAACGACAAAATCAAACCCGTACACTTGCCCGAGAGAAGTACCAAACCGGGAGCCGACATGGTTTACTCTGGATGGAAAGGACCATCTGTAAGTTTATATTAATTTAATTCGTGAACGGGTGCTACTTGTGGTGACTGGTCGTACTTGAATTCGTGTATGCGGTGATGTTAGTTATTTCGATGTATTTGCGTGTTGTTCCCACGAGAATGTAAATGCGTGCTCCGATTTCACCATGCCTCCAGCTGAAAGAGGACAAATCTTTGTTTTTAATTTATTTTATTATTATTTATTACTCAAGATTACATATGGTTTAATGGGTGCAGCTCCTTACAAACGTTGTGCAAAACAAAAACTTGGTGATTAAAAAGAGTGGCGGAGAGTTTATTGCCAGTTTTTCTCTTCCGTTCTACGCCCTTGATTTGAGAACTGGCAGTAAATGTAAAATTAGAAGCATGTAATGTATATTTCTTTATTTTGACGTTCATAAGTGTACATTGTGTTACCTACATGAATAAATGATTTTTTTTATTTACATTATGTTTGTAAGAGTCAGCTTAACCCTGGCATTCAAAACCCGGCTTGGGACCAATAGATTCTTTAGTCACAAGTAGCACTTTTCGGCGTCCTGCCCTGCGATTCTGTAACTCACTTTTCGAACTCACACAGCGGTTTTCACATCGGCGGTCGCTCTGAAATCAGTCGTGAAGCAGTCATTTTATGATTTGGCATTCGGATAAACAATAAACCACAAGCTCCCACCTTTTCAGAATGCCAAATCATAAAATGACTGCTTCACGACTGATTTCAGAGCGACCGCCGATGTGAAAACCGCTGTGTGAGTTCGAAAAGTGAGTTACAGAATCGCAGGGCTGTAGCCAGTGACTGTTAATTTCATTGTTGATGTACATATTATGTTTTTAGGATTCGAATTGTACAAAAAATTTGCTTATGAGAAAAGTGTCTTCTATACCCCGTGATGAGTGTCAAAGGTCAACAGGACCACACCTCGACAGGTACCAAATTTGCACCCTTGATTACGACGCTTATCGAAAAGGCGAAGACTTCTTTGTAAGTATCAAACAACAAAGCAAAATATTCTTGCACACAATGTCGAATCCAGGGAGACTGGTCATGCTCCTAAATCACTTATATCATTAATAGTGGACATAAAAATAGACAGAATTACGTTGACATACCTCCCACTCTGCCCTGCGATTCTGTAACTGACTTTTCTAACTAACACAGCGGTTTTCGCATCGGCGGTCGCTCTCAAATCAGTCGTGAAGCAGTCATTTTATGATTTGGCATTCTAATAAACAATGAACTACAAGCTGCCACCTTTTCAGAGTCAGTTACAGAATCGCAGGGCTCACGTGAACTCTGCCTTTCTATCGTGTGTAGTTTTTTTTTTATACGAGGTGAAAATGCGCTTACGCAGGCCCGCGTCAAGGATGTCGAGCTTGACGCGGGGACTGTGGGGCTGGGTCTACACTCAAAACCCTCTGCTATTCAGAGGGGTATTGGGCCCTTAATATGGGCCCTCGGGGTTCGCTAGGCATTCTACCCAAGGATCGTGTGTAGTAGCTCAACTTGGTTTAGGTAGGTGTATCTTCACAGGTTCAGAGATACAAAGTAATGGCAATCCTTGTAGCTATACAGCTGAAGAGATGGTATTACATATTTGACTGTTCAATGTATGTACAGGTCTACTACGACAGGTATAAGTAAGCAAGTTATGGGAATGAAAGTAACAGAGACAAGCAATATATATATATATAAGAAATCATTTTGAATAAGGTGAAAAATACATCTTTCTAAAATTTGCTGTAAATGCAAAAAGTTGTTAAAATAATTAAGTATTGCTCAATCATATTTATACCAATGCTATTTAGCTATTGCTATTTGATACCTCCTAACGGCAATATATTCTGGGAAAAAGAAAGTATTAGTATAGACGCAAACTAGCTGCTGTGGTCCAGCGCTGTGGAACATTCCGCTCCTCAGCATAATGCTGAGCTAGAGCCCATCACAACCACAGCACATACGCATTACACACAACGTACAGTACCTTCTTCGTTAAAAGAAAAATTGCTATGTCTCATTTACTATTTTTTTTTATTTTTTTCTTTGATTGTTGTTATTTTGTGTGTTTCTGTGTGTTTGTTTTGTTAGTAATAAATGTTATGTCTATTTCAGAAGTCGCCATTATAAATAAAGTGAAGTGAAGTGAAGTTATGTCTATGTCTAATATATTTCTTTGGCTTGTTTTTATGTGGGCTAACGATAAGCTATTAATCATTTATTAGGTAGACGATACTCCAATATTTATCTGTTAATGACGTTGTTAGCTTGCGTTTGTACAACATGCTCAACACGTATTTTTATGTCATCTGGAAAAAAGTGCTCGACGGAGACATTTATTATTAATTGTAATACCTTAAAATCCCTTTCTTCTTGTATGAATCGAGTAAATTTTTCGAGACAATATTGAGGATTCGTTGTAGGAGGTTTCATATTCGGTTAAGATACGTCGGTTAAGTTTTGCCATAGCTACTAAGACCGTTACTTGCGCACTAATTCGCAAAGCGTGTTTGGTTTTAAATTTTCTATAGTTATTTGTTCTAAAAACGTGCGGTTCGACTCAACGTCCGTCAAGAAAAGAGCGTACCCATTCACAAAAGGCCGGTAACACACTCGCAAGATCCCTGGCATTGAGTGACCATAGGCGACATCACTTAACATCAGATAAGCGTCCTGTCCGTGGACTGAAAAAATCTTTTTTCTTCTCTTATTAACTTATTGAGTTTCTTACACTTACATTAAGAGTTTTGATACTTGAAGAAACATCTATTTTATCACATAATACACTGGTAACAGAGATTTTAATATTACAGTTATATTTTTCTTTTTAGGATGACAAAGGTGGTCCAATCGTGGAAGGGTCAAAATTGGCAGCCATCGCATCCGTTCCGCGTAGGAAGAACGCAGCAAGTGTACACACAAGAGTCTACGAACATCTACCTTGGATCACAGTTACCAGAGATCCGGACACTATTATTCGTTAAATGACAATGTATAAAGTAACATTGAGATAATTTGTATTTAAATGTTTTGTGTGAATAAATGCAAACTATATATTTATGTTTTGATACACTTAGAATATTGTGTACGTGGGATTTAGATTAATTAACGAAGAATCATTAACAAATAGAAATTAACACGTGTCATCTCCTTCAGGCATTGATGAGTTTGGGAAATCAAACAGCTATTAATAATACAAATACAAGCCTGCAACGCTCTGTTTTTAAGGAATATCAGATGCTTGCTACGAAAATGCTACGCGATGTTTATTCCTGCTACGCTGATGCTACAGCGCTACGGACTTTTTTTACTTTAGTACGAAATCATAATCTAGTTCGATCATGGCGAACTTTATACAAGTAATTTTATTAAGAAGCCGTTTTTTTAATAAGCCGACATAGAAAGTCATTTTGTTATTGGATACCTATTTTATGAGTTGCCGACCGTTGAGAAAAGACGCGCTTTTTCCACCTGGAGATCGTATGTCTCTTAGAAGTTATTACATGTTTTTAATAATTAATGTATTAATAATAATAGCACCGATAAAGGATATTTTTGGTTTTAATCCCCATTTAAAGGCAAAGTCATTGGGAGAACTAAAAATATTAACATTTTTAAGTTTAATATTTAAAGCACGCAAAACGTATAACGAAAACGAAAAGCCATTTATTGGTTATCGTTTTTAATTTAAGACCAAGGATGTAAGTGTAGGTAGATAATACGTATGTGTGTGAAATAATGTTATTTATCATGTTTGACATTTATTGTCCTTGTTCACTTGTTAGCACTTTTAGTTTCATTTATTATTTATGAAAAATAATAAAATCTTGTCCCATAACCCAGTGGGACTATCTGCCACTTTTTTATTACTTTCTTGAACAAAAAAAATAAACAAGACCTTAAACCCGTGAACACTGGTGTCCCACAAGGCTGTTTTCTATCCCCGACTATATTTGTTATGTATATGCATATCAATGATATGTTGCAACTTAGCAACATTCATTGCTATACACTGAAAATACTCTTTACACTGGCCGTGCATGTATTTCTCAAGAGATTAGCACCGGAACAAACTTGTGTTTGAACTCGAAACTCTGCTATCGTATCTGGGATCAACTAAATCAAGTCCAATTTAACCTCAAAAAGACACAAGTTTTCGTGTTTCCCGCTTAAAAACACCATTTGTCGCTTCTCCTCTTGAAGACACTTTCCTTAAAGCCACAGCACTACAGCAGAATACTAAGTGTTGATATGTGACCGACGTTCAAATTCACAGTCATTTTGAGGGAAAAGCTAAATTAGCCTCCAAGAAGCTTGACGTGCTCAGCTGTACAGGGCAATTTCGGGCCTACACGGAGTACTATTCTTACCTCTGGGCGAGAGCTTCCCAGTACCAGCTCCTCCCACTTGACCGTAATCAACCTTCTTAATTAATTAATTTAAACGCAATAATAAAAGTATTAGCGTCACGAAGATGAGCGGCGTTTTTGTCGAAGAAAAGGGAGAGAGCGATTGAGGCCGATTGAGAGAGAGTGGAGAAGGACGAATTACCTAATAGAAATTCTATTTTTAAAATTAAAATTTCGTAAAGAGAATTTATAAAATATTTTAAAAGAATCTGTCCCTTTCTAGTTGAAAAAATAAGTTACTTTTGACATCTACAAGTCGAGTCGTATACAGATATTTTATAAATTTATTTAAACCTTATATTTTCAAGTAAAAGACGTTGTAACATAAAGAAAAAGGCTAAAGTGGAAATGGGCCGGTCACATTGGCCGCATTTGTGATGGCAGATGGGTCAAAAATACCCTTACTTGGGAAGATGAAATAAAAGGGATAGGGGGAAAAAACTGGAAAATTTTCGCAACAAATAGGGATAAGTGGAAGAATCTGGAGTAGGCCTTCACTCCGTCGGAGGTCGAGTACTAGTGTAAAACTTAAAAGACATGGACTGTAGTTATAGTGTACTCGAATAAAGGCTATTTTTATTTTTTATTTTATTTTCAAATCGTCTAGATTAATATAATAGTCTAGTCGACAAGTTGAAAATGGTACAAAATAGAGATACTGCTCTTAAAATTATGTGCGATACCTCATTGGATCCGGAATGACGTCTAAAAAAATGTGCTAAAAGCGTGTATTAGCACATAAAAAATTGCAAAAGTTATACACAATTAAAGATGTAAAAAAAATGGCATTTTGTTTTTTGCCAATATTTAATAAACTATTGATATTTAAGAAATTTAAAAAAAAGATTCTGAAAGAGGAGACCTATTTTGAGCGTTAAATTAAAATTATAAATAATGGAGATAGAGTTCCGAGAGTTAAGAATTTTTTATTGGAAATTTCCTCCTCTTTAAAAACCTTTTTTTTAAATTTCTTAAATATTAATAGTTTAATAAATATTGGCAAAAAACAAAATGCCATTTTTTTTCATCTTTAATTGTGTATAACTTTTGCAATTTTTTATGTGCTAATACACGCTTTTAGCACATTTTTCTAGACGTCATTCCGGATCCAATGAGGTATCGCACATAATTTTAAGAGCAGTATCTCTATTTTGTACCATTTTCAACTTGTCGACTAGACTATAAAAAGTTAATAATGTAACATAAGTGAATAATAGATTATAAATCTGGTAAAGTATAGATCGGTTCAAAGATACTTTATTTCTCAGATAATTAAATTCACTTAGTGAGAAAATTTAGAGTAGGTTAGTTATGTACATCGTGTTATGAAACTTATATATTCTAAAACACCTTAATAACAAATTACGGCTTATTATGAGTGCATTGTAATTTGTAATAAAACTATTTTATTTTTGTTATTAAAATGTTTTAGAATGAATCTTTAGTTTACTAGAAACATATTTATACTATTTTTAAGTATGTTGAATTATTATTTTAATCAAGTCTACTTTTATATTAATTTAAACGATTTGAATATATATATACAAATTTATAAGATAATTGTTAAGGTATAAAAGTGGAATTCATCTTGTACTTATTTACTCCTGAGGAAGAAATGCTTTTGCGGATTTCCTACTTCTTCTGAATCCTTCTTATGCGGCCTTTACTACTCAGAGAACTGGGTAAAATACCCGAGGTGTGCAGCCCGAGAAGATCGCAAATGACAATCGACTGACATGTGTTTGACCCAAATGTTGGTGATAGCACCTAATGGGTTACGGGACTTTAGACTGCAATTGTAAACGAATTATTCAAATGATTTTACCTTTAATTCTGTATTTAATAAATTGAAAAATGCTTTAAAATTACTTATTAGCCCAAAATGGATTACATAATTAAAACTGCTGTCCAATAGCAACGTGTAATTGGCAAAAAGTTCGAGACAAAAATTTGTCTATGCAGATAAATTTAAAGGCTTTGTGTTATTTTATAGATTTTTTTCTGAAATTAATCTAAAACCTTAAACAAGAACAATAAACATCAAGTATGATAACTAATTATACCTATTGGTTGGTTGGCCTTGGTTTTAAATTGAAAATGATAAAAATGTAAATGAATTTTCGTGTATTTACTGGAACGAATGTATAGGTATTAAACTAAATGTAATATTAAAAAACATTAGTTTATGGTTTTTAAACATTTCTATATATATACTCGTATGTGTATAAGAGTGTAATAATTTTATAGTCAAATTCAAAATCAATTATTTATTTAAGTAACACAATTTACACGAATGAACGTCAATATAGAAATGTTACATGCTAAATGCTTCTAATTTTACATTTACTGCCAGTTCTCAAGTTAAGGGCGTAGAACGGAAGAGAAAAACTGGCAATAAACTCTCCGCCATTCTTATTAATCGCTAAGTTATTTGTTTTACAAAATGTTTGTAAGGAGCTGCAACCATTACACCATGTTCCACATTACATCTTTACTTAAGAAATTAACTATAATAATAAAAAATATATATAAAAAAAAACAAAGATGTGTATTAGCAGTACAGCTACAGAGTTTATTCTTAAAAACCCTTCCAAAAATGGAAATATATACCTAAGCTGTGCATAAAGAATACATTTAGTACCGACAGCGTTTGCTAGGTAGAAACATACTTCTATGTAATTAAAATCATTTCAAAAGCAACAGGTTAGAATGTTCAACTCATAAATTCTTTAAAACTAATTTCCTATTTCGTTATCGTCATACCCTTTTATTTTAAATTACTTTTTATGAGAGTGTAATTATAAAGTAGGAGCAGCCCTGTGATTTTGTAACTCACTTCACGAACTCACACAGCGGTTTTCGCATCGGCGGTCGCTCTCAAATCAGTCGTGAAGCAGTCATTTTATGATTTGGCATTCTGAAAAGGTGGGAGCTTGTACTTTATTGTTTATCAGAATGCCAAATCATAAAATGACTGCTTCACGACTGATTTGAGAGAGACCGCCGATGCGAAAACCGCTGTGTGAGTTCGTGAAGTGAGTTACAGAATCGCAGGGCAGTAAGCACTAAGCAGTGTTCAAGTGATTTGAGCGAGCGATCTTCGGTCGGACGTTCAAATCCCGACCAAGCAACTTCGATTTTCGTATAACGCTGTCAGATAAAAGTTAATTTAAAATTGACAATGTCAAATAAGGAAATTAGTTTCACGGAAATAATAAGGTATCCAGCATGGTATGAAATAATTATGGATAACTACTTTAATGGACTCAAATTTATTTTAGTGCTATATGTATTTTATTACGTTTTTGCAGTAAGTTGAAACAATTAGGATTTAAAAAAAATTAAAATTAAAATTAGGATTCGTGTCAGTTCAAGAAATTCCGATCTTGATGTGAATCAGGAGATGCAACCATCTTGATCGAAGACATGTGTTACCTCATCAAGTAATGTTGTATATCAGAAAGTGTTTTAACATGCAGTATCGCAATATTGGCGCTAGAGAGAAGAGGCCTAATGTGTAAAACTGCCATTGTACTTTCGCAATGGCACATTTCTGTATTTGCAAAAAAAGTTGTTTTATTATTATTATTTTTTTTTAAAGACAATTAACATCAATTGACCTAGTCCCATGCTAAGCTGGTGAAGCTTGTGTTATGGGTACTAAGCAACGGATATACATACATATTATAGATAGACAGACATATAAATACATATTTAAACACCCAAGACCTAAGCTCAACACCAAATGCTCATCGCATCGATGTTCGTCTCAGCCGGGGATCGAACCCGGGACCCATGGATTCGCAGAGGGTCAGGGGTACTAACCACTAGACCAATGAGTCGTCACCTTAATATAATCCTAAAATAAGTTTAACTAAAGTTAACACGATATTATTAGACTGTAAGGTGGAACGAAGTTCGCTGGGTCAGCTAGTAAATAAATAAACAAATTGATACCATATTTATTAAATCACACTATTCTATGGTTCGTATACAATTTTATTGCATATTCGATTGGATCCAGTCCTTAACGGCCTCAACTTTGGAGTTGAATCCAGGCAGCTTATAATATGGATCCACGTAGGAAATGACGAGACCAACCACTTTATTGCTCTCGACAACTGGGCCACCGTGGTCACGCTTAAACAAAATAAATAGGAATTCAATTATTTTTGTTCATATCGTTTTTGAAGTGAAACTTCATTAGGCGCGTGAGGGTAAAATTTTTACGGAACGTTGCGAAGATGTGCAGCGTTTTTGTCGAAGAAAAGGGAGAGAGCGATTGAGAGAGAGTGGAAGGGTGAATTTCATTACAGAAATTCTATTTTTAAAATTAAAATTTCGTAAAGAGAATTTATGAAATATTAGTATTTTATATTTTATGCAAAATAATTTATTGAAATCTCAAATGACGAATAGAAAATGCCACGTGTTTTTGCTATCGAAGAAATAAATTAAAAAAAAATATTTTATTATTTGTGTTATATTTCGACACTTATTTATAATTATCACAATATTTTAACGACAGTTAAATTCCTAACATATCTTCTTTTTTCTCGGAAATCTAGTTTTAGATTTGTATAAATATGAACAAGAGTTAAAAATTAGTTTGCAAAAGAAGTATCACTTCTGACATGTGTACACATATTACCCACACATTATCTAAGCTTGAAAACGAAATGTATATTCGAGGATTGCTACGAAAAATTAATACGTTTATGAACTATTATTTTTGAGAGCTTTCCTTACGTTTGCCGACAAGAGGAAGGGGGGGGGGATAAATTGCAGTAAATCTGCTTACGAACGGCCCTTTAACCCTAGCTATGACTTTTTTTTTAAATTTTATACTGTCTTCTTTTTTTTTATGGCTCTGGCACGATTTGTGCATTAGCTAGCGTCAAGTATAGGATTTTTTACAATTCGTGCTTGTCTTTAGAAATACGACCGTGTCCTCCATGTACGGTTTAGGCACTCGCCCGGTACCTACCGCACAACCCTCCCAAAGGCCGAGAACAAATTTAAATTAAATTAAAACTTGCCCTCGTACCGGGAATCGACCCCGGTACCCCTCACCTAGCTGCCAGTTAATAAGACCGCTAGGCTATGAGGCCCCCAATACTGTCTTCTTTATAGTTGTAAGAAATGTTACATAGCCTCTGGTTTTATAGTATTAAGGTAAGGTAAGGTTTTATAATATTTATTAAAAGTGCTTACGAAAAAATCTGATTCGGTCATTCCATTCTCATAGTCTGTGCAAAGTATTGAATCCTCGTCGATGTAGAATTTGTGTCTCATTATACAGTCATAGTTGGAGATTGTGTTCTCCTTTATCACTTGTAAAAAATCTGTGCGGTCTTTATCCTGTTCAATAATATTTAAACTTTATTCTCAATAACAAAATGATAATTTTCATGAAAACTTTTTGTCTATTGCACGTCGCCATCGGACAGCTTTAATTTTGTAATCCATTCTGGGCTACTGAGTAATTTTCTTTAAATACAGCAGTGTTACGAAGTTTTGGAGGAAATCTTTTTAATAATTGCACATCCTCATGGCGTACATATTTTTTAAATAATTTGAGCAGCTACAGAAGGATACGCAAACTCGATCGACGATCGATTTTTTATATAAAATATATTTGATAACTATATGCTACTATGGAGAGAGTTATTTAAGATCTTTTAATTAAAGAGTACCGAGAGTTTTTTACGCCGGCTTTTTCTCTCGGCCTACACCCTCTGTCTTCTTTGCCGATGAGTAGGGATGCCTACAAATTCAAATTTAATGACGTGGAATAAGTGATACATGTATCTTATGTTCCATATTAAAAATATTTTATTTTTATATTTAAAAAAAAAATACAAGTGCTATATGAACATAATGTTATTTTCATAATTTTGGTTTCTTTGTATTATTATTAGTTTGTGCTTTAAAAACAAACATGCATTTTTAAATTTATTTTCTAGTGTTTGTAAGTTATTATTGTTTTTGCATGCAGTGCGATATGAAAACAGTTACATCGTAAATGAGCACACGTAATTGTTTATTTATTCATGTGTTTTCGAATTTAAGACTTTACGGACGCAAAGACGTAATATCGCACAATGCGCTGTGAAGTTGTAAATTAAGCCGCCCGTCTTATTAAGTATTTTTTTCAGTTTTGAAAAGTTGTTCTAAAGTGTTTTGAATAATCTGTAATGGGGAATCATTGTAAGAATATATGTCGATGATATAGCTAAAAACTCTGGCCGAGTTTAGCGACCGCACTGTAGGCCGTCGTAGTAATTAAATTAAAAAATGTTTCGTATTTAAACTGTCCTCTGGTTGTATAATTATTCGATAAATCTTACCCTGCTAAGTTTCCATCCTGATGCTTCAACACTGGCTCCTTCCTGGGTCGGATTGTCAGGCAGAGGAATGGCCGTAACGTTATCATTAAATTGAATAGTTCCATCAATCTTTAACAAGGCAAAATTGTACTTAAATCTATTAGGCCGATATTCTTCGTGTATTTTAATCGCAGACACGGCATATGTCTCTCCAGGTTTTGTGATGTCGAGGGTACCAACAGCGACAGTTAAGGAAGGAAAGGCTTTGACGCTTAAATAAAAAAGCAAATTTTATTTAGGTTTCACTACTAATATAAATTTTCTATTATAGAATACCTTTTTATAATTACGAATGAATTGAGTTCGTCACAACTCGGTGTATTATGCTTATAGACCAGTGCCGATAATTTTTGAAACCAAAAAAAATTACAGTAGGATGAAACCCATTAGAAAAGCAGGGGAATATGATCAAAATGAAAGGAAAAATAAATTACGGTCGATCTGAGGTCGGGAAGGGGAGGGGGGGGAGTTTTAAGGGTAAAAAACGGTTTACCTCGATTTCCGGCAAAACTAAAAGTCGAGGCAAAAGTAAGAAGTAAGGAAGGGGATGACAGGTCTGGGCGTTACTGCATACGATTTTTTGCGTTTTCTGACAAGATTTACTATGGTAATATATATATATTTTTTTACCATAGGAAAGTAGAGATTTCAACGAACTGAAAGCACACCAACCCTTTGAAAAAAGCTGAAATTTTGACGTCAGAATTTTCGATTGAAAATTAGGGTGTTTTTTCGATATTAATTCAAAATAAGGCGAACAAATAAATATTTTTAATCAAATAAATTACAGTATATTTGGGACATAATAAGGTAAGTTTTCACCAAATTTCGTTTAAAAAAATAAATTTTTGTAAAAGATAAAAATAAAAAACCAAAAACTTGGTTTTTTGAATTTTTCACACCAATTTTGAGGTTATGTGAAAAATGTGTAAATACAAAAGTTTTAGATCTTTTTATTACCTACAACTTTGCCATTTAACTTTCTTCGATAGGACTTGTAGTTTTGCCGGAAATCGAGATAAACCGTTTTTTACCCTTAAAACTCCCCCCCTACCCCTTCCCGACCTCAGATCGACCGTAATTTATTTTTCCTTTCATTTTGATCATATTCCCCTGCCTTTCTAATGGGTTTCATCCTACTGTAATTTTTTTCACTTTTTATTTATTTTGAAGGCTATCTGCACTGGTCTATTATCTAGGTTCGATTCATGGAATAACGATTCTTTTTCTTCACAGTGTCAAAAGTCTTAAATTAAAATATATATTTATGTCTTAATGTATTATTATTATGTATATAAACACACTAGCAGCTTAATAAGCTGATGCGCGCGTATTTTGAGATTTGGAGAAACTATCCATACTATTTTTACAAGAGTTCAAAGATGCACTAATTACACTTTCCGGAAGCCTATTCCAGTCGGCCACTACTCGGTTTTGGAGAAAGTTCTTTATGGAATTTGTGTTATTGAGTGGTCTTAAGTTTTGAAGAACTACCCCTCAAATGTATATTTTCACTTAAAATAAAGAGCTTCTCAATTCCTGGAACATTATAGTGGCCAGTGTATGTAAGCTGGGTTTATGTATAAACATATATTAAAAAGACACATTACCTGTAGACGCAATCTGCGACTGTCAATATCCACTTGTCTCCAATGAGAGTACCACTACAAAGATGTGAACTGCCTCTCCGTATCGAGACGTGATAGGGAATTACCTTCGAAGCCTGCTTAGCCGTTACTAAAAAATGGATACCTACTTACTTAAATAATTAAGACAAGGGGTGGCCTAACTGCTAACAAGCGATCTCTAACAGTTATATATCTAATATGTTAACATAAATGGTATTTAAGATTGTCCCATAATTTAATTATTCCGATGGATGACAAAATAAAAGTATGGCCACAAACAATTATCTCAGTTAGTACAACTGTGACTGTGTGAAAAGTGATGGTTCCCTCAGAGTATTTTCCAAATTCTCATAGTTTTCTAGCATACCTTCACGGCAAGCTGCTTGATAGAACTATGTGTGAACTCCGTCAACGGTTTTTAAGTACTCAAACGTTCAAATAACGTTGATCTTATGATCTCTATTTGAGACTTTTTTTTAAGCGGCATCTTTTTTATGCCGGTATGTGAGGTGTGTATGTGCGTTATATATGTAGGTTATGTGTGTATGTGAGGCCAACCACATCCCCTTCTTGTGTTTTTTATAAGCCATGTGTAGTACTGCAGAACTTAGTGGTATAGTGGTCTTTGCGTATTCATCTTCATTACGAAGCTAAAAGCAGTTCCGTGGGCCACTTGTTTTGCCGTTTGATAAAATCCACCCTTTCGCGGTTTTGGCGCGAATGAGCCGCGTGACACTTTATTTCTTGACATTTAGTCCCTTTCCATATCCCACTGACGCCTACATTGCATATTATGGTACTGCATAGCTAATAGAGCGGAGTGAACGGCGAACACGCGACATTTTTCTAACACTCGTTATAAACTCGTGATATCTTTCGAATAGAATGTCCGAATTAAATAATTTAAAAGTTATAATATGTAGTTAAGAATTTAACATTTAAATTTTTTAAATGAAAGAACACTTATCAATAGTTTTCGCAGCCCAAAACGCAGCAGCAATGGAAGGATTTTTAGGTCAATTACACCTCAGGTAATAGTCGAATATGGCATATGTAACCCGAGGGTAGTCTGAAAGGTTTATTTAAATCAGTCCAATAGTTTCGGAGCCACTTTCATGCAAACAATCAAATATTTTCTCTTTATAATATTAGAATATATGTGCTCCAAGTCATACTACCTACTACTATCAGACTCAGTGAAAATTTATTATTCAAAACAAAAATATTGTCAATTTGTATATGCAAAAAAAAATACTATAAGATGCATAAATATTTATTCAAAGAGGGTTTTTCAAATCAACTTACCAATAGTTATACAAGTTAGGAGAAACATAAATTTCAACATTTTCGTTTTTAAAATATATTCAATAAATATATACTAACATAGATCCGTTACATACATATGTATACTTTAAATGATAACGCAAATTAAACAATTTTAATTGTACCAGAATGAAATTCCAAGGTATGTATTATATTTTTCATTCAGACTCGTTCATAATGGTCAGAACTAATAACAGGGCATTAAAGGATGAAGCAGGAACAAACGTTAAATCGACAGGTTGACCCAATATCCCTCTTTTTCTATCTATCTATAAAACAGGATGAATTGGCCGATGTGAAAGGCCCTTGCTGTGCCAAGGTCCATTCCACTTCATTCGTGGCCGTAGAGGACCTTAATATTAACGGTTGATCGCGTGGCTGGATGCGGACAAGGCTACGCTGTTGCCGTGTCCTGCCCCGGGCGATTGCTGGTGGCACCGTGGGGTTTTAGTGGGTATGCACAACAGCGAGTCCCACATCACCATTCCCCAGGTCAACGATGCCGCGGGAAAAAAAAATCCCTCTTTTAAATTAAAAAAAACTCTTTCGACTCTCTTTCGACTCTCATTCTTATATTGTACTTGCATTGTGATGGTCGTAGGGCTTAGGGATCAACCAAGTTGGGGTAGGTAAGAAAGCATCGAAAAGAAAAGCCGTACTTTAAAGACAAAAATATACAAAAACGACATACAGTGAAACTTACACTGATAATACCTGTCAACGCTGCTTGGATCATGTAGTCACTATATGAAAAAAAAACAGTAGTGTTACAACTTACGTTAGGTCTAAGATTTCTGAATTTGTTTCGTAATTATTCATTAAAGGCAAGTAGGTGATCAGCCGTCGCTCTAAGGCGTGTCGATTTCATGACATTTTTTTAACTGTGGCGCAGTTATAGACAGATAATATATGCTGAGATTAAGAGTGGGGGATGAAAAACTATAGACTGCAGTATAGACATTACTTTATAAACAAGTAGTAATTACGAAACATTTTTATCAATTCTTGTACTATCACAACTTACGACTTCGCTATTACATATTAACGTAAAATAATTGGGATCACGTTGTTATAGATATTATTAGTGTTCGAGACTAGAGCAAGGTCCTGTAACAGGGTTTTGACAGACTAGATGAAATAATAGCCAAAAAACGGAATTTCGAACTTCCAATAAAAATATTCATTATTTATAGTCAAAGTCGACTATAAATAATCATTTATTTCAATTAGACCATCTAAAATGGCACTTTTGAACGTCAAAAAAAAAATACAAAGAAGATTCTAGTTGCCCCTTCCAAAAGGTAGTTCGTGTGGAGAAGAACGGGCAAGAAACTCCACACTTACTCTTTTAAAATAGGTTTACAATATTTTCTTACATTTGTTAAATAATTATATGTGAAGACAATGTAATAAACTACTATACTAAAAAAGTTGTATAGATGTTCCTCACATATTTACAAATATCGAAACCGTAGAATATTAACATTAAAGAGTAATAAAAATATTTAAAAAAACACAACAAAACAGTGTCTGAGATACAATAAAATAATTACTATTACATTATATATAGACACAAAAACACATATCTAAACAAATAAACAAAAAATTAAAGTATTCGAATAGGGCATTCACAATCTTGTTACCACCAAAAGATAATATATTTGAAGGTAGTGGAGGGTACTAGGTACTTACGTCTTTGGGACAAAAGTCCAGGCCCCTCACTCTGTACCTTCCAATAGCAGCAGCAGTTCTCTTAATATCCGTAGCGCTGATGTCGCATGCTTTGGACCTCGCGGATCTAGAACTCATTGGGGTCGGGATTGTCGGAATTAAAAGATACAGAGTAAGGGCGCTGGTATTTAGAATTGAGTGGCCCTATCAAGGATTTTATGTCGATTATTTATCTTTTGAATAGATAGATAAATCTTTAAATATACTTTTTTTGTTACCTTCCATTGAATTTATAACGTCGAAAACCTACCTACTTCCATAATTAGTGGCAAAAAACATGCGCAAGAGATAAAAGAATATGAAAGTACTAAACTCGTTCTGATAAGGTTTTATCATGTATGTTGTATATCAGCGTTGTATGTTTTTTTTAACAATGTTCAAATTGCAGTTTAGTTCTTAAAAATATCACTCTGCAATATCAAGAAACATGTATTCATTAAAAACTATATCCCTATTAACCGATAAAAAAACTGAAATTTAGGAATCATTCCATTGATCTTATGGAGATCTTTCGTGTCTCATATGGCCAAAAAAGACAGACTTTGCGGAGTAATTACTACTGAAAAACATCTAAAATCCTTGTTTATGTGTTTTATGATCATTATTTCTTTAATTGGCTGGAGTAGTTACCGTCTAGTGTAACATGCACACAGTGGTGTAAAAAAAAGAATTTAAAAGGCCGGCCCTCCAACCCGTTTGCGCCCTGTTCTGTAAAATAATAATAATTAAACCATTTCGTGTCTATAATCCTCCTAATACTGTGGTATATTAGGTATGGGTACATTTAGGTATGTGTTTAAACCGTCAAAAGTGTATTTTCTTAATAATTAATTATATATTTGATAATTGATAATAACTGCGGTTAATAAAATTTTAAACAATTGTATCTCTCTATATATAGTGTTACAGTGTCATGGTAAAAGATGCGTACAGAGTCCTGTCGTATTATTACTAACTAAAGTACGTATAATATAATATTGACTAGGTGGCAGAAAGTGGACCTCAATTTAAGTATCAGTCAACAGGCTGGGCAAGTAATGAAACGTCATCGATCCAAGTCATTTGCCTAGCTGTTTGATTAACTGGCTGAATATATTTCAGGCCGCTAGTTAAACGGCGCTGTTTAGTCAAAAGGCTAGGCTGTTCATTGAACGGCTTATTAAGCTAGTTGGTTGTGACATATACACAGTTAGGTTTCCGTTGATCAAGCCGGAACCACAGATGTTAGCACAAATTTCAATATTACCCTGTGTGCCATGTAAACAGCCATAGATATTGCCGTTTACTGTGGTTAATAAACGCGAAACCAAACCTTAATAGCATTAGTAGGATAAATATTGTAAAAGGTGGACTTTTATTTTTTAATCCGGGTAGGTCGTAAACATCGCCCTCACCGAATCACGGGTAGTTGGGAACAATCATTCCGGAATCTACACTATTTTTTCGGGTGAAAATGTTGCCATCTCCCCAAGGAAAACTTTTATTGCCCGTGAAAGGTGAAGGGTTCTGAGATTTTGAGATAATTTTGTATTATTGTTGAATTTATAGTCAAATACGGGACGAATTTGTTTGAGGATGTTTTTTATAATCGATAATTTTTTTATTTTATTTTTTTTATTGTGGTTGCTTATTAGACGCTAAGGGCAGGGCTGTGTAAAACTCAAAATAACATTATTCATATAGGTAACTAAGTACGTCAACAGAAAAGATGTTAAATTGATTCTAGATTTACATTTACTACCAGTTCGCGAGTTAAGGGCGTAGAGCGGGCAAGAAACTCTCCGCCACTCTTTTTAATTGACAAGTTTTGAGTCATACAAATGGTTTGAACTGCAGCAATACAATCCCAAGAATTAGGATCTTTTAAATAATTGTAAAATAGATATATGACTTGATATATGACTTGACTTACATTCCAACATATTACGTGACTTTTTCGTTCGTGACAAGTTCGTTTGGCAATACTCGTAAGACCCTCTTGTAGTTATCTCATCTTAAATCATAAAATCGATTAATTCTAATGATATATTTAGTTTTCATTGAAAATATTTACTTTAAAACTTTGCTTTTTACTTTACGAAAAAGACACAAGAAATTTAATTAAAATGCATTTATGTTAGTCACATCCTTAATTGTAAGGGTTTTTTCGTCCTTTTTTGCTACCATTGCGTTCTACATGAATATACTATTCAAACCGTTTAGTCATCTTTCACCTACACCATAAACAAAATACAATAGACAACAAGATTATTTACACTTAAAATGGTTACCGAAACTAATCATTTGCTACTGGTAGCTATATTAACAACATACGCTCAGCGGGACACACCTATAAAACCTCTTTTGAACAAAACCCCGAACGCAATCATAAACGTCACTGTCTCGAAACGTCAAAATGTTTCCATCTAAACTTTTTTTTCTTTTGTTTATGGCCTATTATACATTTTGTATAGATTTCGTCGCCACGATTTGTAACGGATGAAATTGTTACAATTTCTTTCTGGTTAAGTTGTAAACGTGTTAAAATGGGGTCTTGGGCCAATAAATACTTCTGGTGAAACATTGATCGCTTTTAATTTGCGTGTCGTAATCTACTACTGGTTTCTTAGTAGGCGACAAGAAAAACTAACAATGGAATATAAAGCAAGTATCATTTCAAAAAGAAAAAAGACAATATTAATCATAGAACAGGGATTATCTTATTTATTATTAATAATTCGAGCGTCCCTCAACTAGTCGGCAAAGTCCCACGTCGGCAATGAAAGTAAAATCATGGCGTCGACCCGCGTAGATTGAATTCAAAATTGGAATCAAACGACAATCCTTTTTTCTTTTTTATTACGACGAATGGCGAACACGCTTTGACAGTGGGTTGCCAGTTGTGAATTTTATATAAGAAAACACTATCGATAAAAATAACAAAAGATTGCAAATAATTTAGGTAAATACATTTATATATTATGTGGCAATTTTCAAGTCAGTATAAGAACCAAAATCTAACAAAGTAAGTTAATGTTCGACGTTTAATTAACACAGAATTTTTTTAATACATTTATTTAATATAACTTATATCTATCCTTTCCTTTTCTTTAAAGACATTGTCTTGTAGTTGTAATTTATAGGCTATGTGGACTGTATGTGTGGATGTATGTTCTTCTAAGAGAGAGAGCAAATAGAATCGCTTACCTAACCACAAAATAAGACCGCGTTTTCATTCAAATCTACCAGAATATTAGCCCAGTATTTGCGTGCGACTCCGATCGCATTACCAAACTGCGATTGATTCTGTGATGTGCCTGATGTTTTTTTACCTTGCACATCCTGAAGAAAATATCAGTAGGAAACCTAATATTATTATTTAATTGTGTGCTCAAGTGTGAATAACTTACATAAAGAAATATTTTGACAAATCAGTACAGCTACTAAAACAATAATTTTACGGTACTTAGGACATATTTTTTGGGGACATATTTAATACACCAGACATAACCGCTCGAAACTGTGTATAGCTTGGCGCTTGGAAGGCGCACCATTGAAGGAGGTCCAGATGATTCGCGGCTTGGGTGTAATTACTTATAGAAAATTAACGTTTATATCTCAAGTAAACTGGAATAAGACGCCTAAAGAGAACTAAACCTTTTGAGGTAATAAACCTTGTGTAGTGAATATAAGTGCAAGTGCGGTATCTCAGACACACGAACATTATAGAATACTAAGACTGTTATTGAACATTACCTTAGTTTAAGCTATTCATTAGTATTGTAGAAAATTAAGTCAACATAATATTACTTATTAGCCATAATAATTGTATAGGCTAGATTGTAATTCATGTAAAGTCGCACTCCTTTTTGTGAACTTTATTGTAGGAAAAAACATATTTACTCGACAAAGGCACCACATCCGCACGAATCCTCGGATTTCTGAAATGGAATACCGCTTGTTTTGAACTAAAACAATTTTGTATAACGCTTTAGTACGCAGTCATATTAAATACGGTAGCATTATATGGAAGCCATTATATGCAAAGATCATTTTTACTCGACACCATTAGTATAGGATTTTCTCATAGGCGTACCATCAGCGACTTAGGAAATTTAAATTTAAAATGATGTCACTGTACTATGGGAGATCTCTAGCCAGTGTTACATTCTTATACAAATTGTTAAATGGTATTACTTACAATAATAAATAATTTAGAATTAATTTAACATATTTTCTGTTGACGTTCATAAGTGTAGTTGGTTAGCTATATGAATAAAGTTGTTTTGAGTTTGAGTTAACAGAATATTAACATTGTCGTTTACCTTATTAATTTGATAGGTTCAAAATCAACAGAATCTTCCATATTCCGTCTATAAAAACCAACTAAAAGTTCAGGCACATTGAATTCTTCACGAATACAGCAGACAAACGCTACTTATTCAGAATAAGAGTCAAGCTCAGAGCTTTATGTATTCGGTAGTGGGTTGATCATAGCGAATAGGTATTTTTAAATAGAAAATTATTAGGTATAATGTAATAAATAATAATAGTAATGTAATAAACGGTAGATTAAATTAAAATTTGTAGTTGGAAATTAAAATTATATATTTTTTTTAATTTATGTGGTGAAAATGTCATGTATTTTAGCTTGTAACATATACAATATAGTAAGATATTTGTATCAAATATAAATTAGCATATCAAAACTATTAACTTCGATTTTGTTCCCTTTGGAGTAGAGACTCTTGGGCCGTGGGGTTCAAGTGCACAGGCGCTAATTAAATATGTAAGTCGGCGCCTGGTAGACAGTACCACTAAACCCAGAGTTGGTGCTTTCCTCGCTCAAAAAAAAGCATCGCAATACAGCGAGGAAATGCTGCCAGCGTTACACTGCCACACGCACCAAAATTTTTAAATTTGTTTTGATTATATTTTTATAAATTTTTAATTGTTATTATTTATTAGAGGAAACTCTTTGGTAATTTGCATACATATTATATCGTCATAGTTCGTTATTTAAAGTTGGCGTTGCTATGGTCTTGTTATGTTTTTATATTGTCAATTATTAATAAACTGGACTGCTGCACGCGACTACCGCTGCACACTTATAACCCAACATTATTATTACTATGTAGGCTAAGAAAATTGTAAATACTGTATATTCGATTGTTGATTACTAATAAACGTTATAAACTCTCATCAAAAATAAAAATCGACCATCAATCGACAAAGTGCTCTTAATGACAATTACATAAGAGCTTTAAAAAGCTTTCAATTAACTCCATAACAAGAGTATCACATTATCTCACCCCAAAACGGCTAATTGTAACTTTGCTTCTGTGACATATTGGGAACGCTTTAAATAGAAATAATGCCGCGGTCACACCATGCGCTATCATTTTTAAACACTTAATAAAAACTGTACACGTACTACAAGCCCCAATTTTTGTTTAATTTTTGCTCTCAAACATCTTACATGTAAATAATAATTATTATTACACTTCAACACATTAATATTCCCACCTCATTCTTTGTAGGTATGTGCCCTTCTTTGGCAATGGTCTCCTCCAAATGGCACTGTGCCACTCTCTGTCATGTACCACCTGCTATTTCCTTAATTTGTTCTATTCGAAGTTGTCTTCCTCTTTTTCGTTAATTTTCCTTGGGTATCAGTTTAGTACTTTCATGTTCCACTTTAGTTATTTTTATTGTAACATCTGCTACCTTATATTTTTTTATTTTTTATTATTACTGGGTTAAGAATATTGTAAATACTGTATATTTATTTTTATATAGATTGTGCGGTGGTTTTATAATTAATCAATCTGAATGTACCTACTTTCTTTGCAAATATTCTTGTTAGAATCAATTTCTTAGAATTCGTATTCAGTCGAACTTGCTTACCGCGAGTCGCCAGTTATATCTATAGCTTGCTATCTGAATACAGACTTTGAACTATTAAAAGTATTTAAAATGTCTGATGTCACATTATGGAGCTTATTTTTATGTCCACATTTCGCTTTTTAGTTAATGCATTTCTTATTAGTGATTGAAGTTAAAAAAAATCAAATTAAGAATATTGATTTATATATATATATCTAGTAATTGAGAAGTGTTGGCCTAGTGGCTTCAGCGTGCCACTCTCATCCCTGAGGTCGTAGGTTCGATGCCCGATATTAATGAATTTTCTTTCAATATGCGCATATTAATACTCGATCGAACCTACCGGCTTGCGTTAGACCCAAACAGACGGCGTGTGACGGGCACAGGAGGCTGTTCTTGCCTATGAGATTGACAAATGATCATGAAACCGATACAGATCTGAGGCCGAGATTTAAAAAATTGTAGCGCCACTGAATTTTTTAAAATATTAATTAAAAAACGAACTACTTATAAACTAATATAAACCGTGTTAATTGTTTTATTTACACTTCGTTATCTCAAACTTCGTAACGGGCGGCTGTATCGTAAAAAACCGATCTTCCAGGCAATCCCTTGTATGGAAAATAAAAGAAGAAACACCAATTGAGGTGTATAAAGTTAACAATAAAAAATACATATACAATTAGAAACTAAAATCTAAACAAAAAAAAATAAAAGTACATTATTAAAAAAGTAAAAGCTACATTATTAAAAAAAAATAAAAAAGGTGATTACGAGGCAGAAGATATATATTATCAAGGTTTCTAATAATTGACCAAAAACATTCAAATATATAGAGTTTTTAAAAATCGACTTAATAGATACTTTTATATTATTCTATAAATGATTGGTACCTTATAATTAATATTAACATGATAATGTAATAATATTTTTTAATTATGTGATGATAATATAGTGATAAAATAATATAAGAATCGACTTTGATATGATAATATAATTTTAAATGTAAAATTCTACCTTTTAATTAATATGTCAGATACATTTGCCCGATTTTGTACCATCTTTCAAATAAATGATCATTATTATACGCACTATAACTTGCAATAAATACAGATTATCGTGTTAAAAAAGTTAACTCCATTGACAATAGACTATTATCACTTGTGCGCTGTCAAAACAGACAACGATTAAGCAATCCATTTTCGAAATAATAAAAAAGAGGGTCGCAGGTGCCCGTTCCGCCCCCACGCGGCAATTTGACAGACTATTTATCCGGATTTAGCCGGCTTAGGAGCGGATATAACCGGTTCTAAGTGGATAAATGAGAATTAACTTTGTTTTGATTTGTTAACCCGACAGTTATTTAGTCTAGCTGATACGGCGTTTTTAAGTTGAAGTCTAAACGAAATGTTATTGATATATACATAAATATATAAGAGGCCGGCAACGCACTCGCGAGCCCTCTGCCATTGAGATTGTCCAAGGCTATCACTTAACATCCTGTGATCCTCCTGCCCGTTTGCCCCCTGTTTTATAAAAAAGCATATTGTTGGCAAGGGCAAAGTCTACAATTGTCTCTGTTTGTAGAAAGAGCGTTTATTGCACGATAATAAAGTAAACCTTTGCGGTAAAGCACAAACCACATTTAAAAATAGCTAAGACAGTGCCTATAGTGAGTTTGAGTTCCGTATATTTGATAGCAAAACAAATAACTAGTGATTTAGTTAATAGCGATAGGCAATTCTCTAAGCCTGAATTACATCGAAAACAAATCAGTAGCGCTCCAACCTTTTTAGGCCTGGGCCTAAGATCTCTGTACCCGTTTCATGATCAATTGTTAATCTAATAGGCAAGTAGATGATCAGCACCCTGTGCCTGACGCACGCTGAAGATTTTTTGGGTCTAAGGCAAGCTGGTTTGCTCACGATGTTTTCCTTCACCGTTGGGGCGAATGTTATATGCGGACCTAGAAAGTGCATTGGCGCACAACCGGATCGAACCTATGACCTCAGAGATGAGAGTCGCACGAAGCCACTAGGCCAACACTGCTGCTATATTAATTTTTAAAAATTCTCTAAGAAACAGTCAAAAGTTTTTCTCTATTTGCGGGACTTTCAACGCTTCTAACAAAATCTCAATACGAGGATTTTTAAACACGACCCGAGAACCCTATTGTCATAAAAATTAGGCAAATTCAAGGACAAGAAACAAAAACATTGCTTTTACCTAATTTCCAAGCGTCACTAATTGCTTTGCGACAAAATGGTCGCCGCCCGAAGAGAAATTATTTTATTGACGTATTATTTTCACTTTACAGTAGTAAATTATTGTTATATTGCAACCCAGATACACTACCACACTTTACGGCCAGAGACAAAAAACCCTTTGCATTGTCTCTGCTGTTTTGGCGGCAACTTTGACAATTGGCCAGTCGTATTTCATTGTCTCATTCAAATCATGGGTTGGTTAACGTCATAATTTTCTTATTGCTCTTAATAAAAACTCATGACCATTTAAGTTATCATAAATTTAAAATTACATAGAAAAACGTCTAGTAGGTCCAAGCAGTGGTAAAGGACTCTTTTAAAGGCTGTATCTATATTAATAGTTTCGTAATAGCTTTTAATATACCTAAATTAAATCGAAAGGTAAATTTGTAATTTATTTATTTTTAACAAAAGAAAGAAAATACCTACATGCGTGCCTTAGTGTACCTTTTTAGGTCTGGGCTTCAGATTTCTGTGTCTGTTTCATGATCGTTTGTCAATCTAATGTAGGTGATCAGCCTCTTGTGCCTGATACGCGCAGCCGACTTTTTGGGTCTAAGGCAAGCCTCACGATGTTTTCCTTCACCGTTCGAGCGAATGTTAAATGCGCACATAGAAAGAAAGTCCATTGGTGCCCAGCCGGGGTTCGAACCTTATTTATTAAAGTCGCACGCTAAAGCTAGTCTGTTGCTCTGAGAAGGAAAACCAATGTTATTTCTAAAACAGCTTAACAAACATAAATAATTCTATTGTGAATTTATTATCAATAATAAAAGCATTATAAACATCATCGAGACATTCAATGGGCCATGGGGCAGACAGAATCATTCTCTTAAGCAAATTCAATTGTTATTCCGAGAAGTGAACCCACGACGTTGCTTGACTCAAAGACCGGGTACGGGGGAATATTACCTTGATATTAGATGCTTACATAGCTTTAACCCTGTGTTAGAGCGAGATAGATAGAGTGTGCCCCCTCAGGGAGGGGGGAGATTATATTTTAATACAATAATTCTATGTGATCATACGGCGTTTACGAGAAATGGGTCGGTTTACATGAAGGAGATATTGGCGGATATATCTTTGTAAATTTTTTACAACTTTAGGTTTTTTTTAGGATACGTGCCTTTGTTTTATGTAGTTTGTAGTTTCTAGTGTGTTTATAAAAATATTAACCTACAATAAATCATCGGCGCTACAACCTTTTTAAATCTGGGCCTCAGATTTCTGTATCTATTTCATGATGTGACTCTCATACCTGAGGTCGTAGGTTCAATCCCCGGCTGTGCACCAATGGACTGTGTTTCTATCATTCGCTGGAACGGTGAAGGAAAACATCGTGAAGAAACCGGCTTGCCTAAGACCTAAAGAAGTCGACGGCGTCTGTCAGGCAGAAGAGGCTGATCACCTACTTGCCCATTAGATTTAAAAATAATCATGAAACAGATTCAGAAATCTAAGGTCAAGACCTAAAGAGGTTGTAGCGCCACTGATTTATTTTTTTGCATTAAAATGTAATTTCTTTATTTTAAATGTCCTTTCTGTATTTTCCTACATATGTAGGTCTAATTGTTGCGAATCAACGCTACAAAGTTACTATTTTAATAAGATAACTCCATTTAATGTGATAGGAACATGGTATAAAAAATAGCTAACTTATGATTATTAATTTTAATTAATTTAGAGATACCTACGATTTAGTACATACGTACTCCCAGTACTAAATTACTCATAACGACTAACATAGCATTCTTAAGACAACTGTATCTCAAGATATATCTCGCGGACATTATTTCCCGTAATCCAGTCCCAATGTTCAAAGATTAAATTTGCTGAAAGTCAGTTTATTCGCGCCTCGAGTACCCCGGGCAACATAAGTGCTGTTTTTGCTTGCTTTGCAGAAATTGATAGGTTTTGTTTACCATATTATATTTCTTTATGTGTAAATTATATTTATATACAAGCAAATTTGTTTTGAGTCTTACAAATATAATATATTAGCAGACCCGACAGACGTTGCCCGGTCTTAACTATGAATATTGATTTCCAATTGGTATAATTAACTAAAAAAATATTTCAGAAACAAAGAGTTTATTATTCTTATGCTTTATGATATACAACATTCTTTGTTTGTTTTTCATGTTTTGATATTCATTTTTCTTACATCCTCTTTGACGATATTTGCAGCACGCATTCTGTCAATGTTATGTCAAACGCCATAAGGTTACATCAAAAAAGAATTGTAAAAGCGCTATGCACTGAAAAAAAAATTGCTATCGTAATAAGTCAGGATTACCTATTCCGCGCAATCTCTTAAATTTTTCTTTCATAAGAACCTTCTCCTGACAATAACAAACGCAACAAAAAACTAATTAGCGAAATCGGTCCAGCCGTTCACAAGTGATGCCGTGACTAAGGGAAATAGGGATTCATTTTTATATAATACTAGCTGGCCTGGCGAACATCGTACCGCCTAACAGTCTATTCTTTATTTTTTTTAAATAGTTATTCTGCTATTCGGGACACTGGTCTAGCTAGTAAGATAAAAAAAGAAAGTTGATAAGACAACAAATACATTATGTCAAAAATAAAAATTTACCTTCCCGGAACCCTTTTTTTTTTTTTTTTTTTTTAACGTCAGGAAATGCTTTTACGCATATCCCTGCTGAATTTTACTCCAGCAGGGATTATGTGGGACTCAGACATAATATTTACACGGTAGGTACCCACTAAAACCTGACGGATGCCTTCGGCTCGCCAAAGGGCGGAGGCAGGTAACAGCTGTGCCCTATCCTTACCCCCGCCAAACGCGAATGCCACAATATCAACGTGACTCCTCCCACGAACAAATCATCAGCATCTTAACTTAGGGCAGACGTGCGAAAGCACGGCGTCGCTGCCCCAGTCGTCGTTTTCTTACCGGCGGAGCATCAGAATTGTTTTCGCGCTGACGCTCCGCATTCTCTTTCTCAGTCATGACGGCCTCACAAAAAGCCTTGAAGGCATTCCATGGGCCGTCATTGTCAGCTTCCACCATTCTTTGGATAATTAGTGGAAGCGACAGATTGCCAACAATGCTATCAGCAAGGACCGAGCGAAAGCCGTCCCAAGCCGGACACTCCTCAACAGTGTGCCTCACCGTATCCTCTCTACAGTCACAATGATGACAAGCAGGTGTCGCCTCTCTCCCAACGATTCGATGCAGGTAACTCCCAAAGCATCCATGCCCAGAGAGAACCTGAACGAGCCGATAGGAAAGCGATCCCCACCGTCGGTCCACCCAGTGTTTCAAGAAGGGACGAATAAGATCAACGGTTTGTAAACCAAACCGACATTCACTTAACTCATCCCTCCATTCTAGCAATATTAGGCGGCGATACTCCTCCTTCCAGACCTTGACTACCTCCAGAGGTGGGTCAAAACCACCACTCCTGGCTTCAGCTCGTCTCCAAAAAATTTCACCCAAAGCCAAAGCTTCCAAATGCCAAGGCGGAGTGGCGGCTATGACACATGCCGCGTCACAGGATACGGTACGGTATGCCCTAGCAATTCTTATGGCAACTTTACGCTGTGACCGTCTCAGTAAAGCCTTGTTGTAAAAAGACAACTTATCTGCCCATATCGGACACCCATAAAGCGCCTTTGCACGCACCACTCCAGCATAAAGGAGCCTACAGCCCCCGCCTGGCCCACCGATATTTGGCATTATACGACCCAATGCCATTGCAGTTGAATCAAGCTTGGGTTCCAGGGCAGCAAAATGAGCCTTGAAAGTCCATCGGGCGTCAAGAACCAACCCGAGGTATTTCAACGTCGACTTTAATGCCATATGAACACCATCCACTATTATCTCAGCGCCTCTAGGTGGTGACCTCCTAGCGAAACATATGACATCTGATTTTTGTAGAGCGACTCGAAGACCAAGTTGTCTTATACGAGTCACTACTTCTTCCACTCCAGCAGTAACTAACAAACTCGCCTCCTGATAATTACATCCCTTGGCCGTCACAAGTGTATCATCCGCATAACATATTAAACCTACTCCTGGCATCAGTCTACCTCGAAGGACTGCATCAAATCCAATGTTCCACAAAAGGGGCCCAAGAACAGACCCCTGTGGAACTCCACATCGAACCTGATAGCATCTCCAACCTTCCCGACTTGGATAAATGATCGATCGATCAGAGAGATAAGTTCCTACTACATGACGTAAGTACACAGGCACACCATGATAAAGGAGACCATCCATAATCGCTCTCCAGGGAATAGTATTGAACGCATTCGCAATATCTAGCGAAACCGCCAACACAGCCCCACCCCCAGAGACAGTTTCTTCGCACAAGTCCCTTAACTTAGCTAAAGCGTCAATTGTAGAGCGAGCACGTCGAAAACCGAATTGAGTATCAGACAGATTTGGACCAATAGTCTGAAGATGCTTCTCGAGGCGCGAGACAATTATTCGCTCAAACAGTTTGCCCACCTCAGGAAGTAAAACAATAGGTCGATAGGCCGAAGGTGAATCTACCGGTTTCCCGAACTTCCTAAGAAGAAGCAATTGTCCAACTTTCCCGGAACCCCTCCACTAACACTTGAACTCTATGATATGGTATTAAAGTTCACATTGACTTTTAAGTATTATTACGAATATTTTGTATGGGAATATAGATAAGTATTGTTTTTAGACTTTTTCACTCAATTTTTTTTAATTTTTCTCCGTAAGAATCATCCTCGTACTTCAAGGTATATTATAAAAAAAAATCAGACAAATCGGTCAAGCCGCTTTCATGTTATGTCGTGACAACGGAAAACGGGTTTCATTTTTATATATATATAGATATAGATAGTATGCCATTTAGTACTTTCTTATGGTTAAAATATAATATATTTTTTATTAAAATAAATATATAAATGATAGCACCAGTTTTTGCAGAACACAAGTAGGTATAAGTGAAATACCCGAGTTTCTAGAACTTTCTCAGAAAAGGGCGTGTTCTTAACATGCTTATAAAGATAGCTTGTCTAAAGTAAAAAACACAAATTACTATAGTTTTCCTATTTATTGTAATAGGTATCTCTTGGCAAATGATGTTAAATGTTTCACTGACTTCTGTAGGTCTCTGGGTTTTATTTTTTAGAGACAATTAGAAGAGACGTTTGCCGTGACTGATAATTAATGAAGAAAAGAAAAGCTGGCACCACTCTTAATTAACGGATTAGGAAAAATCGGTTTTATAGACACCCACTGTAAATTTTCCTGTAGCTATTAAATTCATTTTTATTCGGACTAGATTACAGTGAGACGGATTCCTCTATATATAGATAATAATATATTATATATATATACCTAAATAAGTTCTAAAACATACGTTATGCATAAATTTATACAAGAAAATATGACATCACTAATTTTAGACATATCAATTATATTAGAACAAGCAAACAAAATAAAAAACTGAAAAAAAAAATTATAACTATTAACTAATTTAAATCCCATTAAGAGCATGGCAATCAAAGTTACGGTAAGTTAGAAAATTGTTCTAAAATACATCAATATTCACTGGACCATTAAAAGTAGCAGATAAACGAGCCGTAGGTACGTACAGAAGACTTTTAGTTCTTTAACTCTAGGATTACAAAGAAAGGAAAAGAAACAAAATATTGTAAAAAAATAAATTAAAAAAAAACATACTTCTTGGCCTTTTTTGGAGCTTAATAATGTATTTTTTTTCCTAGGTCGAGAATGCTTCACACAATAGTAACCTCTACTCCATTCATTATGATGAATAATTGTGAAGAACCTTTGTCGCTGATCGTACAGCTACCATAGTATAATACTCAATTATTAATACAATAATCCAGCTTCACTGGCCTCGGGGGTTTAACGCCATCTAGTGGCGATTAGCGCGTCCAACCCGTGATTTCACGAAATTATTTTGCTTTAATTTTAAATAAAAATACAAAGGATTTTCTTGCCTCCACTGTGAAAATAAAAAATCTGATTTCCTTATTTAAAAATGTATAAGGTTGTGGTTATCTGATGTGGTGGTGGTACGCTATTTACTATATTTGTTTACAACATAAGCTACAAGAAATTTTACACCTACCTTTTAGTAAAAGAAGTTTGAACCAGAAATTAAAAATTTCTAATATATGAGTCCAAACCAATACGACTAAGGGTCTAACGTAGGGTCATTCAAGAGTGTACCTACCGATTTCCAAAAAGGCCGCAAAGCACTTGCTAGCCTTCTGATTATGTGTAGGTGCCAGGTGGCAGCAGACACTCTTGACCTCCAGCCCGTTTAGCCGATGTTTTAAAAAAAAGTTTAAAAGTGACTTTTACTTAATACCTATCTCTTGACTTTATTTTAGCCTTGTAATAATTGAATGAAGAGAACCATTTATTCATTAACGGCACACTACGTACAGTATGACTCAAAAGAACATACAGTATAAAGGGAAATTTAAAAAAATGCTTTTAAAATTATATTTAAGTACTGCCAGTTCTCAAACCAAGGTCGTAAAGCGAACGAGAGGAACAGGTAATAAATTCTCCCACACTCTAAGTACTAGTAAGTTAAGAAGACACAAAACAAGAGGAGTCCTTCAATTGGAGGCGACGAAATCAGTTGAAAGGGAATACGGAATACGACTCCGGAGGACGATGCGGACGTAAGACACTCAGTTTAGTCATAGCTTTGCCTAAATATAAACTAACGACTCCCAATGATGCTTCCTAACTTCTCTCTGTACTAAGTATTCCCCTGCCAAAAGCAAAAAGTGGATAAGATGAAAGTCATTTTATTAAATTTAAGTTAAGAAAGTTTTATTTAAAAGTATAGAAAACTGTTTATGTCCTTTGAATAAACTTAAACAGATATACAGTGGCATCTATTGTTGAGTAGCTACGAAGAACATAAATATAATAATTGACATATAATGACGTGTTTGTCACTCAACGTCATAATAGCTTGATATTTTTTAAATTTATTTGTTTGAATTTAAAAATAATTACATCCTACATCAATTTAATAAAAGGCTTGCTTCATAAGCTTATGAATGCACAGCTGTGCAAAGCCATCTTTGATTCAGTAGCGTATAGTAAAAATACGTATCGTGTAGTAAACATTTTGGGTATGTTCCGATATACACTGCGAGTACTGTATAGTGCTCCCACTGTTCAAAAATTTGTTCCGCTATGGACTGCAGTATACAGCCGCAGCGTCCTAGGAAATATATGACGTCACAAATCCCCGCTATACTTCTACTGCGAGCACTGGCGTTTTCGAGGTAAGGTACTCGCAGTGCTTTGATCACGTGATCAATCAAAACCACTTGAATGCCTAACGGCTGATATAACTTACAGTTTAATAACAAACATTTAAAATTCTAACTTACTTTCTTTGTAGTATTAATTCAATTGACAGTTAATATTAATATAGATTTTTTTAATGCGATAATACTTCAATAATACTTTTTCTTGTTGAATTGAAAAACTTTGATGCACTCATTTGAAAACTGTGTCGAAAAACGAAGCTGACTAGTATACTGGACTGCGTTCCGTTTTAAATTGTAACCAGTATAGCTGGCTATAGAGAAACGGTTTCACAGTATACTAAATTGACGGTACTCTGTACAGTGGTCGCAGTGTATATCGGAACATACCCTTTATTATAATTTATAAGTCTTATACTTTTGTATCTAACAGCTAGATGTCGCTTTATCATGATTAATATTTCGCATAATACGGCAAATATAAATACTGTTTCTGTTTTTTTACGTATTTAGCCAGAGAAAATGTGAATTTTAATTTGCAATCAAATAAAAACTAACATTTTCATATGCAAAAAATCAGGAACCTGCTAATCATACACAAATTGACAACATTAAAATTTCAATGAATGATCAATAAATGAATATGACATTGACATTCAAATTTTCAGTGTGCCGGCCGCCGTGTTACATTTAAAAGGGCGACTTATTTAAATTCAAAATTCCAATAATATTTGTTTGATCTTCGATCTTTTTTCACACGAAATGTTTTAAATTGAACGAAAGTATTAACATCTCTTAAAGTTGTGAAAAAGAAATCAGAACCATGAAGGACCATTTGTACGCACTCGGAGTGACCTGCATCCAACTTATCCAATATTGGTAATATTATTGATTTTTCCTTTGTGTCGCTTTTTGTTTTGTAAAAATTCATGGATATATATCTGAGAGACTGATGTATAACAACAACCTTTTTTATGAAAGTCCTGCCATAGACCCAACTGGAGGTTGAAAATTATATTAGCCTTCACACTCACCGATTTTTATTTTATTATTATTTTTCTATATATTTTTTAAAGCCTTCAATAATGGCTGAAGGTCACCTTTTTTGTTTAATAATATGGCATAAAGTGATCCGATAAACTTTATGGCATTCTAAAGTCTAATACCGGTTTTACCTATTTAAACAATTATGCACTTTCTGAAATAGATACTTACTATCACATATGTACCAAAAAATGTATAACATGTAGTTATTATACTTACAATATTTTGTAAAATTTTCCAGGTGCTCAGATTATGCTCCATTCTTAGAGCAAGTAAACAATTTCTACAATCCAAACAATGTACTGGATATATTGTTCCCAGTTATATCATTTGTGGACTCTGTATTTGCTTCACAACTCTTACTTGTCACATCATTCGGTGGCTGGCTAAATTGCATATTGAAATGGTATGTAACAGTTATTTTCGATAACCATATAATATGCTTTAAACAAATATTAAATACAGTCAACAATCATACAACTCTCCATAATTTGATTTTTTTCCCATCCCTTGAAAAATCGTTGATAAATTGAATAAATAAATGTTATTTGGTCACCTAAGCAATTTTAAATTGAAGGTATGGTATCTTGCTCACCAACATATGATAATTAATAAAAATTATTTTTTATTCTCTCAAGAATTTGAAGTGTTTTGTAAAATCGGGGGAGGTATTCCTATTCTAACAAATATTATTATTTTTTTTGGCCATGAGCATTATCAATATCTTTCTCAAATTTTTTCAGGTGGTTCCTAGAAGACCGACCATACTGGTGGGTCCATGAAACAAACTACTATATAGGATCTGAAAGACCTAAGTTGTTACAAACATCTCAAACATGTGAAACGGGGCCAGGAAATCCTTCTGGGCATACATCTACTGCAGCTTCCGTTCTAGTTCTTGCTATTATGTGGATTTCTCACATTTTTAATGATCGGTAAGCGATAGGAACTTTAGAAGATATGTAAAAGTTCTCCTGTATAATTAGGGGTCCTATTTATGTACGATCAGTAGGTAAAAGAAATGACAACATAATGAATGAAATTATTTTCAGCAAATGGAAGACATCTCTTTGGAAGTATGCCGTATACCCACTGTTTGGAAGTCTACTGATTAGTGTGATGTTGGCAAGGATGTATATAGGGACACACTTTCCACACCAGTGTATTGTAGGAGGGATGATTGGTAATATATGCTTATATTATAAATAAAGAAAAATATTTTATGTATATTGAATAACTATGAAATTATTGAATCGATCATACAATTATTTATGTATAAAGCGTAACATATGGTACAGAATATCACAACAGAAAATTATTTCTTTTAGATAGCTATCACTTTGTTTGGTTGAAAATTGTGTTGTTGTCCATTTATTAAGGAAGCTAGTCCCTTTTAAAACCTACATGAAGCAACTGCTGAAGGTTTAAATTTGTGCTAATCTCTGAACCTTGAATTCAAGAGAATCAATTCAATTTGTTTAATAGCCTAAAACTAGTTTATAAAAATTAATTTTATAATTAAACTAGCTGATCCGGCAAACGTCGTTTCGCCATGTATATCATTTATAATAAAAAAATAGGGGTTGATCGTAGAGGGGTGAAAGTTAGGGGTTGTATGTATTTTTTAATGCTGTATCATAAAAAAATAGAAATTAAAAATTTTGTCTAAAAAATAAAAATAAAAATTTAGGGGTGGACTACCCTTAACATCTGGCGGGCTGATTTGTGAATCTAAACCATTCCCAGATCCCCTTGAAGACACACAAAAAATTTCATCAAAATTGGTCCAGTCGTTTAGGAGGAGTTCAGTCACATACACACGCACACAAGAAATATATATATTAAGATTTGGAAATTGTCAGTAATTGTATAGAATAAATAGAAAAAATGTATGACTATTTTACGCTTTTTAATATTATTTACCATGTAATTGTCACCTTAATAATTAAATTTACAAATACTATTTAAATTAAGTAAGATATTATAAAACTGTCCCAATGTTTTGCTTACATTTGTGCTATAAGTCCTTATTCCTAGAATTCTATTTCTATATCTGACTTTGATGAATTTTTATGGGACTAAGTATAATAAATTTTCTTAACTATGCGAGCAAGTTTATATTTTAAAATATTTTATCGACTCTGGACACTTATGAGACCATTTTAGTACTACGAGTAACAAAACCGATAAAATTAATTTATTATTATTATAATCATATAGCCCGATACAAGAGAAATTTCTCATCTCGCACAATTAATTATCATGTATGTTTTCTATTTCAGGTGCGTTCCTGGCTCCAGCACTATGCATCTACATATCAGATCCTTACATATGGCAGTATGGTTCCTATTTGAAATATTCACCCAAACAATCGATTAAATTTCACATGACATGCGCAGTGACAGCGATTGCGTTGTGTCTCGTTACATATCACACGTTGTTATTGAGTGGAATTGATCCGGATTATACTGTCAGATTGGTGAGTAAATTAATATAGAATACACAAAAAAAATATTTGATACGAGGTATAAAGTTATCGCTAAAAAAAGGAAAAACTTGGCGTTTCTAGTTTGTAACAGAGTTTGTATTAACTAAAGTTTAAACCAAAAACTGTTATAATTCTTTTTTTTTTTTTTAATATTTGTCCTGTAACTAGTCTGTCGTCATTCACGATTTCGCCACAACCTAGTTAGTAATTTGTGATTTGGACACGGCATGGTCAATTTGCATGAAGTGACCATGCGTTGACTATTCAAGATTATGGTCATTTGAAATTACCTATAGACATACATTTCGGAGTAACTATTGCCTTACTTACCTTTACAATAACTAATTTTAATAGATATATTTTTATTAGGCGTTCCGTTGGTGCGATAACCCTGATGACATTCATGTATCAACAACTCCAATGTTCGCAATGGTCCAATGCACAGGGGCAATGCTCGGATGGGCTATGTTTGTTACTCCAGCTGTTGCAAGGTGAGTTATCTGGGTTTTGCCTTATATAATTTTAGAATTTTATATAATTGTACTATTTTTTTTTTATTAAGTCCTCTTTATTAAAAAAATCTGTTAAACTCTCAACTAAAGTACTCTTTCGTCTCTTTTTGTCATATTGTGATTTTGCGGTGATGGAAAAGGATAGTACTTTCATTTTTAATTAATATTTATCGTTTATTTGTAGTAAGGAAATAGTATAATAGAATTGTATTAGATGGACTGTCTATGTGCGCACTTAACATTCGCTAGAACAGTGAAGGAAAACATCGTAAGGAAACTGACTTGAAAAAAAAGTCGATGGCGTGTGGCACAGGAGGCTGATCACCTTCTTGCCTATTAGATTGACAAATCATGAAAGAGATATAGAAATCTGAGGCCCAGACCTAAAAAGGTTGTGGCGCCAATGATTTATTTTAGTTTAATTGTTTTTTCAGATTCCGCCACGACACATACAAGAGATCTTTCATAGTTTCAGCCGTTTCCACTATTCTCATAACATACGGATTGCACTGCGCAGAGACCGCTATACCCGATGACAACATTACGACATTCTATTCACTGAATTTCATTATAAACATCATTAAACCACTTCTCTATCTGAGGGTGTTGCCAGAGTTGTCGATGTTGCCGTTCAAGGACAAACCTCAAAATTTTATTAATTAAAAATGACGAGGGATTTGCGCGGTGTTTAATATCAAATTTATACCAAAAATATCTTGAATTTATGGCTCATTTCTAATGTCTAGTATAAAAAAAATAGAATAAGTTGATGTTGAAAAATTATCACTGGCAACAAAAAAAATCGGTGTTGTGGTACTTACTGCATTTAAATGTGTATTTGTCTAAGCACAAAGATGCTGATTTAACCAGTAGTTGTGTCTGTATTGAAATAAAGATTACCTTAATTGTATTTTTATTAAAGTACCTTTCATCTCTTTCTCTTAAATTGTAATGAAACGAAACAGTTGAGTACTTTTTTAAAAAGGTGCCCTTTTTTAAAAATTGGGCTATAAATAAGGCGGTAAATCAATAAGTGTGATATTTAAGACATAATTGTAAGGTTTTCAATGTCGGGTAAGCTATCCTATTTTAGTTAAATTTACAGTGTTATTAATTTAAAATTGTTTTGTTAAAACCACTTTGTTTTAATTTAAGTGTTTTTTAAATGTTATATTGTTTTTATGACAAAGTTTATATAGCTAATATTAGTTATCATAATTTTGAACTTATGACAAATTATCCAACAATAATCTGTATGTAGACTTAATTATTCATAAAAACTAAGTAACAAAAACATCCTTTACCGATAAAAGGTTCGTAATTTGTTAAAATTTAGATCATTCATTTTAAATGATAACCATTTTAAGTAAAGTTTTACATGATATTTCAAGCGATTAGGATTTTAAACAAATTATGAAAGTACCGACTGCAGCGCCATCTGCCGGGCTCATTTGTGAATTTAAACAATCCAGAGCGCCACCGTATACAAAAAATACATTCACATCGGTCCAGTCGTTTAAGACGAGTTCAGTGACATACACACGTACAGTAGAATTATACATATATAATTAATACAAATTTATGACGCAATCCTCAGTAGCTTAATAATCAGCGGTAAAGTATTAGGTAACTTTATTTTTGGAGATGTTAAAGCTTGCGAGGGCCCTGTAACGCGCTGTAACAGTTTCTGTAAAACCCTATTAAAACTTAGTACCTAAGTCAGAATAATATGACGTCATAATATTAAAGTTACATAACGCGTAGTTACAACCTCCCCCCCCTCCTTCCGCGCCCCCGTAACGCTTCGTAACGTTTTACGTGACCCAAAATTTGTTACGTAATACCTGAACGCCCCCTTCCCCTCTCAATCTCACTTTTTATCGGCAATAAAAATTAAATACTGTTGGATATTGACAGTGTTTATCGGTAAAGGGTGTGTAAAACACTAGGAAAGGCGAAGGAACGGCATTTGTTAAAGCAATATGCGATTTAGTTTTTATGAATAATGAAGTAAGAGTATATCAGACTTACTATGTATGGTTGTATGTTTAATTTAGTTCTTCACAATTTTAATGAATCTCAATGTCGTAGATAATTGTGTAGACTTATTGTAGTAGATTATTATAATTCTGTGATCTATTTTTGTTCATCAAATGAATGTTGTTTTAATAAAGTATATTCAACTGTGATTTGTTTTATTTTTATTACATTATTGAAACTATACTCTTTAGTTTTCACATTTTCCTAATGTTATTAATAATAAAATTTGGTTGTCTGTAAAGTCTATGACAATATCGATGGAGTGACGATATTTCTCCGACATATATTGGGTCATCACTGTGCTTTTAATAATAGAGGATTTTCTTTTTACCTATATTAATCACTCGCATAAAACAATAGAATGTAAACGAAATAATGAAATGTTAATTGCTATGTAACGAATTAATGCAATTTAACAGTCAAAGAGAGTGTCTACGTCTGGCTATACTCTCGGCGTAATGCACGATTTAGGAAATTGCCACACTTATAAAACTAAGAAAGCCTTAGTGAGCAAATGTACAGCCTTGGCTCGAACATATATATTTCTTATTCATCGATATAATCTTACAAAGTTTTCGATTTTAGGATTATTATCAAATAAAGCGCCGCTATGTAATTAATATTTATTAATACAGATCGCGATAACGCATTGAATGATAAAAGTTTAATAAGCGCAATGAAGTACTCATAAATGAAATATGATTACTATTATCATAATAAAAATGTATGTTTGTTTGCTGCGATTATAAAAAAAAGATGCAAATGGTACCTATAGGTTAAGATTGTCTTTTTGGATTTAAAATGAAATGAAAAGAAATGGAGCTTCCATTTCAGGGTTGGAAGGTACTTACTTAAAATAGTCATCAAACAGTAAATATCTGTTTGCCTGTAATTTCTTACTTGTTAACTCATAAATTTTACTATGGCACGCTTAGTATTTATGTGGACCATTCAAAATCAGTACTTCCAGAGATTACTACAGAGGAATTCAAACCTACATTTTCGCTTTTAGAAACAGTAGTATACTACTAGTGTTTAAATTCCTGGGCCACAGAATACCAAAGATAAGAATTTATTAACCAAAAGGTTATATTGAATTAAACTCTCGTAACGGCTAAACGAAAATGAATAAACCTGATACATTTACACCAAAAGATCTACTTGATTATGTAAGTAAATAAAATATAACTAAGTTTTTGTTTACTCCTTTTTCTGAGGACCGATGTTTTTAATTCAGTTATAATTATTAGCTTCAATTTTTTTACAAAGAACTGTACAAAGCCTGTCAGGCACGCGATCAGGCAGACTGTGGCCAAGAAACTAGGCAGCACGGAGTCACCAATCTCACCTTTCCCAAAAAGAGACTTTATTTGCTAAAGCTAGGTCTGGTAGGCTTGCCGGATTCCTCATGAGATTTCTGAGGCAGTCGGAGCCCGCTGGCCGGCGCCCGCGTCATCTTTTGTGCTACCTTACTGATATTTGACAATTCTATGGCAAAATTTTTCCAGCTGCGATCTGTGGTCGAGCAACATGATAGGCCCATCCCGGAATACCCACATGGCAGTCATGAGCTCCAGATCGCACCTGGTTCTTTCGAAAGTGGGACAGTCAACAAGTAAATAAACCACTGTGGCGAACAATTGATACCACTCCTCTTTTCCACCGCGTCGGTGATTTTTCCCCGAATTTCCACTTTGGATTTTATAATTAACGATTTTACGCTTTCTCTTTTCTTGTTTTATTTTCAACTCTGTTTATAACTTTGTTTCTTCCGTGTTAACTTCAATATACATATTTAAGACCCGAAGAAGTTTATTTTATATTCCTACTGCCTAGCCTAGAAACTTTTATTATATGGTGCTCGCCTCACTCGCTCCTATACCACCGTTTGGTCAGTTCTCTCTTCAAAGTCGCGGGGCTTATCTTCAGCTTGAATCTGAGTAAAGGCCCATTTACATGATGCCATTTTCTTGCCTGTAGCATACAATTATGTCGACGCAATAAATGAGTTGCATGGTCTAAACAAAACGTAACATTCTTGATCAATGGGAAAAGTTTCCTTTCAAAACTATCATTGATGTAAACAGCACGTACAATAATTTCTTACGCAATTCTTGTACGCAATTACCTCTTCATTTGCAAACATGAGTACAGTGATTGAGGGTGTTAACACGTTCACTGCGCCATCATTTTTAAAGAACTTTCAGCTGGTGCTTTGGAGACCTAAAAGATCTCGTAACAAGCCTATCCCTTGGTGCGTATGAGACCTTATCAGTCTCCTAAAAATACACTTTTGAAAATAATTTATATCTTCCAAAAAAAACAATGACATATATTTTGAAGTTTTTGTGGGTGAAAGATAGCTAATTGCTTTATATTTTGCTAGGTTCGCACGCAGTTACGACACTAGAATAAACTACAAATACCAAAAAAAAATTAGATATCGATTGTATGATGTATCTCGTACCGCAACCGAAGATAGTTCAATATGTGTAGTAAGTAGTGATGGGAATAAAATAATATCTCAGTTATCGATTCTAAAAGTTTTATTAATTATGCAAAGTGTTTTTCATTAAAACATGGTAAGCTCATTGATTGCTTGCACATTACGCGCAAATGGTAACAATTCGTTTAGTTTTTTAGAAGCGTCAGTGCTGTTTAACTGCGTGTGCTCCAACGAAAAAGGTTAATCGTTAAATATTTCATAATCAGAATCACTGTCATTATTAGTCAATGGGGGGCAAATTTGAACATTTTCCAAAACAAATATTTTACTGGACGATGCAGCAGTATAATCCGGCGTTGATTTTCACCAATAAAATAGATTTTTTACACTTTTTTCTTTTAAAATCACTCATTGTTTATCAAAAATAATCAACACGCTGGTATATACGCGAGTGTTATTTCCAAAACGTGCGTCTACGAGGCGTACGATTTCACGAGTACCGACATATCTCCTAACGCAAGGAGCTAAAACAATTACAGTACTGTGCGTTAGGGACCTAATCCATCTCTAATTTATTTTTTAATGTCCTTGAAATTCGCTTTAAGTAGGAAGCAAAAAGGGATGTATATTTGTCCTGCTCATCCTTAAAGAACTTTACAAGTTAGATCCTCCCGCAAGGAGTGAAAAAACACGATTATGTTCAAGGCACAATATAAAAGTCCTGCAAGAGATCAGCCCTGCGATTCTGTAACTCACTTTTCGAACTCACACAGCGGTTTTCGCATCGGCGGTCGCTCTCAAATCAGTCGTGAAGCAGTCATTTTATGATTTGGCATTCTGAAAAGGTGGGAGCTTGTAGTTTATTGTTTATCAGAATGCCAAATCATAAAATGACTGCTTCACGACTGATTTGAGAGCGACCGCCGATGCGAAAACCGCTGTGTGAGTTCGAAAAGTGAGTTACAGAATCGCAGGGCTGATAGATCTCGTAATGCAACGAACGTGTTAAATTAAATTAATTTAAATTTTTTATTTTGTTTGTTATTTCCTTCGGTCCGAAACCGTCAACTACAAATTCCTGTGAACGAAAGCATTACGTACATTGGTTCTTATAATTTACATTTTCGGTATCCCATAAACATTCATGACTGCGATAAATCTCAAAGAACTTTATTAATTCAGTTCGAATTTAAACACCTTTTTACTCATATTCATACCTCTCTGTTAAATGGTTCTAATCTTTTAAAAATACTGAGCTCTGGTGGTGAGGGTCTATTTTAAAAAACAACAATTTATGTTTATAAAGAGCCAAAGATATTACACTATCCGCGTCTAGAATAGAAGTACTAAAAACAAAAACAGGTATTCTTTATATTCTAAACTAAAACTTTTTCTTTACATGTGGCAAGTGTTGCCTGCCTTTATTACATTAATATTTACATATTCAAACTCCAACACTCTTCTAAAATATTTAAAGGCCCATTTACATGATGCCATTTTCTTGTACATACCAGAGCAATAATTGAATGCAATAAATGAAGCGCAATAATTGCCGTTCAAGAATTGTATGCAACTGTTTACACTTGAAAACTTGAATGCAATTATTGTATTCAAGTATTGACAAGGAAATAATTGCACATGCCTTTTGTTTACACCAATGCAACTATTTTAAGGAGATTATTGCTTTCAAGTTTAGACTTGTCTAAACACAGGCTTGTACGTGCGTATACCATTTAATGGCGCTTTCGTGCAAGTATTGCACGTATTTGCATTGACAAATTTTTCATTCAAGTCTTAAATATTTTAGAAGAGTGTTGGAGTTTGAATATGTAAATATTAATGTAATAAAGGCAGGCAACACTTGTCACATGTAAAGAAAAAGTTTTAGTTTAGAATATAAAGAATACCTGTTTTTGTTTTTAGTACTTCTATTCTAGACGCGGATAGTGTAATATCTTTGGCTCTTTATAAACATAAATTGTTGTTTTTTAAAATAGACCCTCACCACCAGAGCTCAGTATTTTTAAAAGATTAGAACCATTTAACAGAGAGGTATGAATATGAGTAAAAAGGTGTTTAAATTCGAACTGAATTAATAAAGTTCTTTGAGATTTATCGCAGTCATGAATGTTTATGGGATACCGAAAATGTAAATTATAAGAACCAATGTACGTAATGCTTTCGTTCACAGGAATTTGTAGTTGACGGTTTCGGACCGAAGGAAATAACAAACAAAATAAAAAATTTAAATTAATTTAATTTAACACGTTCGTTGCATTACGAGATCTATCAGCCCTGCGATTCTGTAACTCACTTTTCGAACTCACACAGCGGTTTTCGCATCGGCGGTCGCTCTCAAATCAGTCGTGAAGCAGTCATTTTATGATTTGGCATTCTGATAAACAATAAACTACAAGCTCCCACCTTTTCAGAATGCCAAATCATAAAATGACTGCTTCACGACTGATTTGAGAGCGACCGCCGATGCGAAAACCGCTGTGTGAGTTCGAAAAGTGAGTTACAGAATCGCAGGGCTGATCTCTTGCAGGACTTTTATATTGTGCCTTGAACATAATCTTGTTTTTTCACTCCTTGCGGGAGGATCTAACTTGTAAAGTTCTTTAAGGATGAGCAGGACAAATATACATCCCTTTTTGCTTCCTACTTAAAGCGAATTTCAAGGACATTAAAAAATAAATTAGAGATGGATTAGGTCCCTAACGCACAGTACTGTAATTGTTTTAGCTCCTTGCGTTAGGAGATATGTCGGTACTCGTGAAATCGTACGCCTCGTAGACGCACGTTTTGGAAATAACACTCGCGTATATACCAGCGTGTTGATTATTTTTGATAAACAATGAGTGATTTTAAAAGAAAAAAGTGTAAAAAATCTATTTTATTGGTGAAAATCAACGCCGGATTATACTGCTGCATCGTCCAGCCCTGCGATTCTGTAACTCACTTTTCGAACTCACACAGCGGTTTTCGCATCGGCGGTCGCTCTCAAATCAGTCGTGAAGCACTCATTTTATGATTTGGCATTCCGATAAACAATAAACTACAAGCTCCCACCTTTTCAGAATGCCAAATCATAAAATGACTGCTTGGCGACTGATTTGAGAGCGACCGCCGATGCGAAAACCGCTGTGTGAGTTCGAAAAGTGAGTTACAGAATCGCAGGGCAGTAAAATATTTGTTTTGGAAAATGTTCAAATTTGCCCCCCATTGACTAATAATGACAGTGATTCTGATTATGAAATATTTAACGATTAACCTTTTTCGTTGGAGCACACGCAGTTAAACAGCACTGACGCTTCTAAAAAACTAAACGAATTGTTACCATTTGCGCGTAATGTGCAAGCAATCAATGAGCTTACCATGTTTTAATGAAAAACACTTTGCATAATTAATAAAACTTTTAGAATCGATAACTGAGATATTATTTTATTCCCATCACTACTTACTACACATATTGAACTATCTTCGGTTGCGGTACGAGATACATCATACAATCGATATCTAATTTTTTTTTGGTATTTGTAGTTTATTCTAGTGTCGTAACTGCGTGCGAACCTAGCAAAATATAAAGCAATTAGCTATCTTTCACCCACAAAAACTTCAAAATATATGTCATTGTTTTTTTTGGAAGATATAAATTATTTTCAAAAGTGTATTTTTAGGAGACTGATAAGGTCTCATACGCACCAAGGGATAGGCTTGTTACGAGATCTTTTAGGTCTCCAAAGCACCAGCTGAAAGTTCTTTAAAAATGATGGCGCAGTGAACGTGTTAACACCCTCAATCACTGTACTCATGTTTGCAAATGAAGAGGTAATTGCGTACAAGAATTGCGTAAGAAATTATTGTACGTGCTGTTTACATCAATGATAGTTTTGAAAGGAAACTTTTCCCATTGATCAAGAATGTTACGTTTTGTTTAGACCATGCAACTCATTTATTGCGTCGACATAATTGTATGCTACAGGCAAGAAAATGGCATCATGTAAATGGGCCTTAAGACTTGAATGAAAAATTTGTCAATGCAAATACGTGCAATACTTGCACGAAAGCGCCATTAAATGGTATACGCACGTACAAGCCTGTGTTTAGACAAGTCTAAACTTGAAAGCAATAATCTCCTTAAAATAGTTGCATTGGTGTAAACAAAAGGCATGTGCAATTATTTCCTTGTCAATACTTGAATACAATAATTGCATTCAAGTTTTCAAGTGTAAACAGTTGCATACAATTCTTGAACGGCAATTATTGCGCTTCATTTATTGCATTCAATTATTGCTCTGGTATGTACAAGAAAATGGCATCATGTAAATGGGCCTTTAATAGTGTCCAAAAGCCCCGTGGCCAGTCAGGACCGCAGGACTTTTTTGTATGATGTGTTTGCATGTTTGAAAAACATTTTTGTGACAGAGGCTGTTTCACCCCCCACATAGCAATCGACCAAGGTGTCTGGAGTCTTGTGTGTCGCAAGTAGAAAAGCAGATACGTGTCGTACCCTATCCGCGTCCCCGTTTCCTCGGCATCATATTCATAAAAATACTTGTGTGAAGGGCGAAGGCCTAGTTGGATTCACAACTTATTTTAGAATCACGGCGGTGGACTAATTGTCCTAGAAGAAACGCACAACAGATACAGAAAACATAAAATGAAACAGTTTTAAAAACCCGGGAATTGTCACAATATGAACTGAAAATCCTCATGAATTCTCTTTACGTAATACATCATTCAATTTGTGTCTACATCGATATGGGTCCAAGACCTGACAGTTTCCTCATGTTATCACTTCTGATGAAGTGAAGTGTTTCATTAAAAACATTTAAAACATTAATTTATGTAGAACAAATTAATTCATTCCCGATTTGCGAAGTAATAAATATTTCTTTCATGTTTATGTATGTAAATCAATTAGCATTGTCATTTAAGGGATATCTTTATGCAGATTCTCTTAAATAGGATATAACCTTCTTTCTCGTTGATCTATTTCACTTAATATAGTCTGTGTAATTTATTTATATATGCGAAAGTTGATCTAGAGTTTAAATAGTTTATCAGAAAACATTTTTTTTACATCCTTGATTTCTGTCTGTGATTTACTGATTATTTAATAATTGAGATATATAAATAAAAATAAATCAGTAGCGCTATATCTTTTTAGGTCTGGGCTTCATATTTTTGTATCTGTTTCATGATCATTTGTTAATCTCATACGTAGTAAGTAGGTTATCAGCCTCCTGTAGAGACACACCGTCGACTTTTTATGGTCTTAAACAAGCCGGATTTCTCACAATGTTTTCCTTCGCCGTTGGAGGGAATGTAAAATGCGGGCATAGAAATAAAGTCCATTGGCGCACAGCCCGGTATCGAACCTACGACCTCAGGGGTGAGTTCTTACGCTGAAGTCACAAAGCCAACAGTAGTCAAGCCAATTTTGAATAATGTCTTCTGTGCGAACAGAAACAAATCGCTGGGAATTTAAATTGATTTAAAAAGAGTCGAAAATGTAATTCTTTCTATTCAACTATATTGTTAAATCATGAAAATTCTTGGCGACTTCTATATGATTCTTGATTATACGTAAAATGTTTATTGCCAAACTGCTTAAAATTACTTTGTAGTTACTCAATAGGTTCAATCTATATTTAATAATAAAGGAAGTAATTTCCATAATATATGAAGTAACTAGTTTACGCGCGAATCTAATGTTTAAAGTATTTTATTTGCGTAAACAAATTCTAGGTAAAATCCGTAGTAAGAGTGTCAACCAGAGATAATAGAGACACGGGTTCCAACTACGCCTGGTTGCGTTCAAGACATTTAAGTGTTGCCGAAGACAACTCATTGGACAAATATGAAAGTATGGTAAGGAAAGTAAGTATTAAAGATAATACAGGACAGATAACCCATAGTGCGCTTGTGTAGACATTTTGTGAGTAAACGGTGAACTTTACTGGAATACCACAAGGAGCAAATCTACGCGCCAACTCCCGATGTTCCCGTTCAAAATCATGATTGTCTGTGACAGCAGTTCCTTCTCAGCAGGTAGCATATGCCCCAGGTATTTAAATGTTCAAACCCTGCCAATATTGCCAATATTTTGACGACTCAATGGTCTAGTGGTTAGTACCCCTGACTGCGAATCAATGGGTCCCGGGTTCGATTCCCGGCTGAGACGAACATCGATGTGATGAGCATTTGGTGTTGTGCTTAGGTCTTGGGTGTTTAAATATGTATTTATATGTCTATCGATCTATAATATGTATGTATATCCGTTGCCTAGTACCCATAACACAAGCTTCGCCAGCTTAGCATGGGACTAGGTCAATTGGTGTGAATTGTCTTAAAAAAAAAATGCTATTCATTAATTTGAATACTAGGTAAGCACTCCGTGTATGAGCTGCCAGTCTCAAAGACCATGACCTTACATTTATGTACATTATACACAAGGCCATGCCTCGCTGCTAATGCTGCGCAAACCATCAGCATCCTATTGACGGCTCCCGGCGTCGGTGCCAGCAGTACCATGTCATCAGCATAGCTAACGCTATTAATACTGATGCCACGGACTCTGCAGCCAACAGGAAGACTGCTGAACTCGACGGGTTATTTATTTTAGCTTAAAGTGTTTTGGAAACGAGATTCCGTTAACTTCTTGAATTAAATTAATTCTTTTTTCCCTTAACAATAAAACCCTGAACATCTAAAACAGGTTACGTAATAAAACTCATTTCATGAATTCAGTTTAAATTTCAGTTGTCACCAGAAAGCTGCACAGCCATCGCTGTCAAACTTGACACATTGACAGAAGGCACGCAAATGTCATCCGATGATGTTATCAAGATGTTCGAGAAGCTGCTAGAAGAACAAGAGAGTATACAACTGCTACAGCTCGTGGATAAAGGTGAAAAGAAGATACCGGCACGACTTGGCAAAAGACGAGCTACGATTGCCTTTATTTCTTACTAACGGTATATCGTGATATTGGTGTTGAATTATAATAGCAATCACTTTCCGAGCGTTTAATTTTGGTATCATAATTCCTCCATACAACCTTATTAGTAAAATAAAATTAAAAGATATTTAAAAAGTTTGGTCCCTGTGGCAGTGTACCTTTTACGCTGGCAGCATTTCCTCGCTGTATTGCGATACTTATTCGTTGAGCCAGGAAAGCACCAGCTCTGGGGTCACCGGTACTATCTACCAGGCGCCAACTTAAATCTTTAACGCCTGTGCACTTGAACCCACGGCCCCAGAGTCTCTACTCCAAAGGGAACTAAACCAAAGTTGGAGGACTCTTTTATTTGAGCCGTTCATTATTTTGAGCCTGCTCTGCCTGCTTGTCTAAGGGGGGGTGAGATAAGATTTTATCTGACTAAATATAAAAGACTTCTTCACACCAAGTATACTAACTAATGACTTAATATCATTATTGAATTGTAACTTAATTTCGGTCTTAAAAATAAAGGTTATTTTAATAATCCCGCTTTTATCTGTATTATTTTGCGAATAACTTAATAATATTATACAAAGATTTGTTGTGTTGTACCAATATTTATTTTTGCGAATTAGCGCTAAGTAGGTAAGTCACATTTGCCTTGCAAAAAAGAATAAGTGCCAGGTGTGGCATGCCAGTCCAATTATAAATATATACCTAATAAATTTAATTATTTCAAGCAAATGTAAAAATTAAATGCGCGGAATCGCTTGAGTTGCATTAAAAATTGCATGTAACTCGTCGCGATAGATCGCGTGCATCGATTAATGCAATATTGTTTACAAATACGACAAATTTCAATGAAATTCAGGTCAAAATCGATTTGGGCGTAATTTTGCTTAACTCACTTGCGTGAATGGAATTTCTAAACAATTTTTAATTGGTTTTTGATAAAATATTATTGATATAAATGTTTCTTACTATATAACAATAACTATACATAAAAACAGGTCGACCATTTTTCCTTTTTGCCTTAATTAAGCAATTGTCATTTCGCGCGGGAACTCGGCGATCGGATACTCGCCCTTGCAATACCAAATACGATGGCAATTTGGAAATGATGGATGCGCCGGTAATTACTATCACGTACACTGCCCATTTAAAGTTGTGATGAATGAATAAAACACCTTGATGTTGAATATGCTATAATCTTTTATTGTTTATACTTGATAAATTATATATATCTTGGCCGTCCTTTTTTATTATTTTGGCTTAACCATAAGAAAATTTTGAAAAAGGTTTTTTAAAAATTTGTATGATATTACTTTAAATGGTATTAACTATTACTCGTCGAGCGAGTTTGCTTATCTTGCCAAAGCCGCGCACAAATTATTTAAAGAGATCTATTAGGTATGAGGGTGTGCAATTGTTTAATCAGTTGCCGTCTAAGGTTCGTAACATTAGCGTGATTAATCAGTTCAAAAGGGCATTAAAGATACACATCAGAATGAGCCCATTAGACTAAAATTGGGCTAGCTGATGGCGACGTGTATCTCGTTCGTATATACTTAATATTAAATTTCTCATGTAAATAAAAAATAATTTTGTAATGAGAAATAAAGTTCTTTAAACATTAAACTATTAATATGACATATATATATGGTTAAAATAAAAGATATATTTGTAATAACGTGTTTATTTACATTTTTACAGTTTTTTTTTTACAAAACCAAATGCTCAGCATATAAAACTTATTTTGAACACACGAATTATTTACATTTTAGAGGTATGGCAGTGAATTTGCAATTACGCTGATTGTATACGAAACTATCAGTAATTTAATAAAGCCAAGATGAAATTTGGCACGTTACTTGAAAAGTTTGGTGATATTTTCGTAAAAAATCGGGTATTGTCAAGTAAACGGTCTGGTTTATTTGGAGTGCCAATGGTCAACTGTTCACCAACAGTATGGGTAATTGGGGCAGGACGCAGGGTTCACACCAGCAGGATATTCACGAGCAGCGGCGGCGTTGGGGCTGTAAAGTTATATTTCATTATTAGATACTAAAGCTATCTCTTAAACATAGACAAACTTGTGTCTACTAAATGGTTGTAATTCATTTATTTTTGATTCGATAGCGAAAGTTCTAAAAATCAACGAATATCTCAATTTTAATATCAGGGCCTTGTAAAAGTACTATGTAGCGATGTGTGATACACTTACTCAGCGGGTGCTACAGGCAAAATGGATGGGTTGTAGACCCACTCAGGGATGGGTTGACCGTCGGGTGTGAAGCGAGCCAAGGTCGTGACATCGCAGTAGGGGTAGTTGGGGCAGATGGCGGGGTGGACTCCAGCTGGGTACTCGCGGGCCAGCGCTACCACGGCCAAAGCGCAAACGATGAACTATAAAACAGGTTGTTGTTGAGGTTTTACTTTGGTAAGGCTTATCGTACGTTTACAAAGTATATGTACCTAGGCAGAAGCACAAAGAACAAGGTACAAAGTCTAGATCTTGCTGCACAGACTTCTTAATGTATCAATTAAATTAAATTGTCAAAATAGTATTAACATTTAAGTTACGATCCATTTATTACGTACCTACCGTACTGAATATCAGCCAGTCATTATAAATTCACGGATAAATCAACTTATTAATACGCGACAATTGATTCTTGAATAATTTGAGTTAAATTCCACGCCCACGTTTTGATTTACTTCGCTCATAACAATGTCAGCAATTTGACATTATTTGCTAATTATGCGCATAGAGTTGCGAATCAGAAATCGGATAGCTGTATTAAATTGCGTCTAGTTTTCAACCACATCAAATACCGCAAACTAGAGACATTGACTTTTTAAATTTTGTTCGCTTTTTTAGTGTCAATTGTCAAAGTAGAAAATTATTATTATTATGTACTAAAATCCATTTTTTTACTTATGATGAACAATGTTACTTTTTCTATATAAGTATTTAAGCATTTGACATTTATTAAATGTACTTTATGGTTCTCAATGTTTATTAATATTTCAAGAATATTGATTTTTCAATGCATTTTCAGGAACTTACTAGACGATATTAGACAATTTTAAAATATAAAGTTGTTATTTCATTTTAACTTTTTAAATTTTAAGTTTTTAAATTTAAACCCTCCACCACCACGGTTTACCAAACCTTATGTTTACCGAATCAATCACTAAAAGTATAAATAAACAATTTTCATTTTCCATTTTTAACTCAACAACAATTTGCGTAATTGTCTTGACAGTAATATTTAATTAATTATTCGAATCACACCTGCTGTCACCTTGCGCCTACAATTAGTTACTTTTGATGGTATGAGGAACGATCTCAAGGCAATTTAGTGGGTAATTTACACTTATTATTAAATATTCATTTATTCGTATTATTTTTGATAACTACTGCACATTAAATATCACTGTATTTTTGAACTGGAGTTGAAATTAATAATGCCACATTTGTTAATATTTTGTATGAGTATTGTACATAATATTTAAACGCTATATTAGAAATGTATGAAGACGAAGATATGTTTTTTATATGGCGCAAATTGTAATGATTAACAAAGCTGAATTATATTTACTAACGTCAAAACATCGTAATAATTAATTTAATTTTAACGAAGAATTTAGTATCTGTTTAGTACCTTTCATTCTTAAATGAAAGACGTTAGTTCTAACACAACTTGAATAGAATTTAATATTCGAAATTCATTGAAATTGGTTAAGCAGTTAATCCGTAATATGAAAATAGACTCACCAGTTTAGCGTACATGTTGTATATCCTCTCAACTTTCGAATGAGACTGATGCCTTCAACAACATCGCGACTCTATTTATACTCTGGCGATCAGTTTTCGAGCCTGTTCTGTTTTAGTTTATATTTTTTTCTAAAGGAAATGGCTGTTTTAAAATCAGAGGACACATACTTGGTTAAAATTCATCGAAAATTTTGTGTTTTTAACTTTTAGCTTGAGATTTCTCAGCAATTGCTAACATCGTTATAAAATTGTTATTGACTCTATGGTCCAAATGTGTACCATCTACCAAGGAAGAGTCCTACTAGCATCTGTGACTTCAGCTCTTGAACTCAATGGGAAATTCAGAACAATTTTGACGCATTTTGTTTTAGCTTTATATTATATATTTGGTCTGTGAGTTATTGAATACCTTGTACGATATAATATTACACATATACATGAAAACATCCTTTACGAAATGAATTTGTACAATTTGCGTTAATATTTAAATTTTTGGTCAATTGCTATAAAACAAGAAACGTCGTGTTTAAACTCGTAATAATTGTAATAAATGTTTTTGCTCGTAATAAGTTACGCATTAGTTTGAAGTTGTATTTTGAACAAATTAAAATAACGTATATAAACACAACTCCTTTCATTTAAAGCAAACGTTATTTTATCGTCGTCGTTTAATACTCGTAAACTGAAAAATTGGAGGTTTTAAAAGTAGGAACTACAAATAGATATATTCTAACCGAGTTCAAAAAAAGATATTACATATTTTGATCTGTATGTTGGGTTTGTATATTTGGTTATGTGTGCTTCCGTAAATATATTATGTATACGTCACACGTCTCCCAGATTAAAAATCATATTGAAATGATTGTTATAAATCATATATATTTTAGCTTAGGAAAATTTCATCGAAAATTATCGAAAATTTCATCATCGATTCTGGCGTTTTTGAGATAAGGGACTTTTTCCAAGTGACGTTTGGAAATAGTTTATTTTTAATTAATCTTATTAAACAAAATTACAATTAATTCACTACTTTAATTTTTCGAAATTCAAGAACCAAACTCAGCTAAGTTATAATATTTTGACCATTTTTAAAACGATATTGTTATGCCATTACTGGTTGAAAAAGTTCGTTTTAGACAATTAATTGTATAGATTTAAATATATAAAGTATCTTTAGTATAAAAATATAATATTTTGACTATATTTAATGCTTTGTAGCTTTGAATTATTTAATACGCACTTTAATTATTAAGGGTCTCGCTTATTTAGCTAACTTTTCCTTTTGACTAACTTTTCCAGGCAACTTAACACAGATATAAAAATGAATTGCTGTTCGTCAGTCTCGCTAAAACTCGAAAACGGCTGGACGGATTTGGCTAATTTTGGTCTTGAATTACTTGTGGAAGTCCAGAGAAGGTTTAAACAGTGGGAAACATAAATAATAAGTAAAGAAAACTAATAAAAACGACAATTTCATTATCCAATAAAATCTGTTCCTATTAAATAAAGAAGTGTCACTTGGTTGGCCTTCAGAAATGTGTGTTTCATGGCTGTAGTTAGGTTATGAGCTGAGGTTATCTTTGGTCTGTGTTAAGAATGTTGTATTACGTTTTGTCATGGATATATGTAGGTGATACGAAGTACACGAGTTCATCAAGCCTTAATACTTTTTTGGTTCACGGCTTTGCACCAATAGATTTCCTTTTAACAGCTAGTAAAAAATAAAAATAGGCTTTATTCGAGTACACTACACTAAGTCCATGTCATTATGTGTTACACTACTCGATCTCCAACAAAGAGAAAGCCCCCTCCAACTCCCTCCACTTGTCGCTAATCCTCGCGTCAATTTACCCTTAAAAACCCTTTTATTCCTCCTAATTTTCTAGAGGGTGTCCTCTCTTTTTTCATCCCAACACATACCATTGTTAAACTTTCGGATACACTTGATAATGATAACGTTTTTCACGTTATTAATAAATATATTAATTTCCCGTTTCATAACCAAATTTAATTATAATAATAATATTATTTATAGAATGAAATTCATGACAGGACATCGGTTTTCTTGCGGATATGGTGTTATTATGGAACCATAAAAAGAGAAAGAAAGAATAAACTAAATTAGCTAATTTCTCGTCTCTGGGTAACCATTTACTTTGTAAATTCGACTGTCACGGAACATTCTTATAGATTTTCGGGTTAAAATAGAGTGTATGGCACTCATAAACAACGTGGCTATCTATTGGTAAAATAATTTTTAAAATCAGTTCAGTAGATGCAGAGATTACTCCCTGCAACCTGCATCCTTGAAATATTACTGTAGATAACAATTTGTTAGCTATATTCTGTTTTACAATTAACTAAACTGAAATGAAATGCACACTGTCATTTTTATTTATGGTACAATGTTTTTCAGATGCCAAAGTTATGGTAGGTCTCATTTATTAAAAAAATATAGGTCGAACGTCTTCTTTCGGTTTTCATAGAAGTCGGTTAAAAAGGAAAAAGTTTTTGCAATTGCGTGGTCGGCCTTTTAAAAATTTATTTGGATAACGAAATATGTTCCTACAAACTACTTCAGTAGTTGTCAAAGCCTTTATATATTCACACCGCCGTGTGTGTCTTAATTCTTCGATTATTCTGCAAATATAATAATTTTTATTTAGAACAACAAATATCAGTTAGACAAAAATATAGTAATTGAAAATAACAAAAAAGCTAGGAAAAAAAAGCTTTAGCGCGAAAGTTATGCTTCCGGCGTAAACATCTGCTTGTTATGTTTTGTCAATTCTCTTTGTAATATAGAATCTGCTTTTTAAAATATAACCATCGCTAAAGAAAAAAGGTTATTTATCAATAAGGTCGTCCGTTGTATCAACTGCGTAAATGGTTTTGCGCAGTGGCAACATTTTAAACTCCCTTTTAAACCTGTATTAATGTGTTTTTTTTTGAAGTTATACTTCTTTTGGCGCGTTAGGGAAAAATGATGAGAGTAAATTTTTGCGATGCGCACACAGACACAAAAAACCGACACCCAGTTAGCTATAGTCAACATTTTAGTTGTTTCTATTGTTAGTGTAGTTTTTTCTATAAACGTAAAATTTAATTTTTGAAAAAATGTTTATCTTGTTACGCCAAAGAAGTATAACTTCTAACGCGTGTACACACACGTTTTTTTGTTTTTATAGAACTGGGAGCAAACGGCCGGAGGCTGATGTTAAGTGACACCTCAGTCCATGGACACTTTGCGAGAAGTCTCGAAAGTGCGTTGCCGGCGTTTTGTGTGTGCTATTTGATACTATTTGAGTATAATTATCTGATTTAGACTATGTGATAATTCCGTTTATGCTTGTCTATCCATAGTGGCGTAACTATACCACCTGGGGCCCGTGGCAAATTCTTTTGATAGGGCCCTAGCGGTAAAAATCGTCATGTTGTACTCACTTTAATTTTCATACACATCGCGATTTTCAGCGTACTCAATTACAAGTTGTATATGTCTCACTAATGGCCATAGGCTCTCTTAGGCAAGAGAGAATGGTCTGTAGTCCCCACACTAGCCCAATGCCTATTGGAGACTTCCGTAGAATAGCCCTGCCACCCTATTGTTACGCCACTGTCTATCCATTACTGTGAAACTAATAGGTTCCTTTTTGATATGTCAGGTTGAGAACAGTCTAATTTTCAACGAAATCGGTGAAGTAGTTTTTGAGATATATATATATATATATATATGCTATATGTCTATATAGTCATCGTATCTTTAGGCCATACGATGCGCAGATGCGATGGGAACTTGGTGAAACTGATCGTGGTTGGTAACACAGAAGGCAAAATCACGTGGCCGTTCACCAACTATGGACCGATCACGTGAAAGACTCATCGTCCTCCAAACTGTAGACTGTAATAAGAGAGGCGCTGGACAGAAACCGTTGGAAACTAATAGTCCGTTCCAGGTGCTTCATTGCTGACCAGCACGCTCAGACATGAGCTGCCGATTAAAGAGAGAGAGATATAGTAATAATTATGTAGTATTTTTCCGCAGTTTTCAGGCATATAAATTACGCTATACTTATTTTTTTATTATTTTACAGTCCCGGGTGTTGAACTCTCTACCTCGTGATCTGTTGAATAACCAGTCTTTGCACTTCCGACATGACCATGATCTCGTATTGACGGATGCGTCGATATAAAATATTAATGTATGTTATTAAATGTTAAGTGGGAAAACGCCCTTGATAGTGAGACATAATTTCACGTCGGAACTCATGTCAAAGGATGGTTCTGATATCATTTTAATTAGCCTTATTAAATTTAATTTCGTATTGTCTTGCATTTCTGTTTTTAATCATCTTTATCGTATCATCTCGATTTTCTACTAGTATGTGGCCATAGTAGTATCCAAAGACTCTACCACCACTTCGGGTCCTTCAAAAAAGAACATACCAAGAAGAATTTTTTTAGATAAACGTATTTTTTTTTGGACAGGAGGGCAATATTGTTGAAACTAAAACAAAGAGATTCACGGGTGTGTTGCTGGCCTTTATGGTCATGGCTCTTTTGAAGTCGTATTTGTACGGAAATATTTCTACGGGCTTTTACACTGCTGCAGGAGTGTCTTACAAACTATATCATGATGCTCTAAATGAGGTTTAAGTTTTCATTTAGTTTTGAGTATTTTATTTTTATATTTTTAGTTTTAGTTATTATTATTAAAACATCGTGAGGAAACCGACATGTCTTAGACCCAAAAAGTCGACGGCGTGTATCAGGCACTGGAGGCTGATCACCTACTTGCCCATTAGATTTAAAAAAATGATCATGAAACAGATTCAGAAAACTGAGGTCAAGACCTAAAGAGGTTGTAGCGCCACTGATTAGATTTATCAATTAGATTTAATCATCTCGGACGGACACTAACTTAAAATATATTCCTAGACACCACAAAAAGTGTATATTATGTAAAATATACAATGAATATGTAAGAAAATGTATTAAGATATAATCCATATTAATTATCTGTGCCCATTGCTAATTGAGCTATGACGAACTTATGATATCTGATCAACAAAAACTTGTATGTTACCGTTTGAAACGTAATAATTCTTATTTTATAAATGACTATCGGTCCAGTAGTTATGGTAAATAGAATAAAATAAAATAAAAACTCGATTTTCGAAAATTTTCAATTTTCTTAGCGGGAAGTTAAAAAGAAGAATAATAAAAATTTGAAAAAAAATAATAATGATACAAAATTTTATTTATTTCCTATTTTAATTCGCCCAGCAAAGCGGGCGGGAAACGGCTAGTAATAATATATAAGTATAGTTGTGTTATGGGTATACCCATAAAATCTGTTTTAGCTGCAACACATACATAATGTATATCAAATTGTTGTTCACTGAATCATTTCCAAGGTACAAATTAATAGTTGAATTATTACCATTCTAGCTTAAGCCTACGATTTAATGACATTATACAAATTGTCTTTGTATCTTGTAACCAAAACATATAGTAATGCAGTCCTATGAAGATTCGCTGGTTGCTCCATCATCACGAACGTAGGCGCCACCCCTAACTACAATTTCAAGAGACTAATAAATTAAAAAAAAAATAGAAAATAGATAATAATAATAGTGGTACAGGAAAAGTAACAGGTTTTTCTACATAGCCTTTAATATAGTTTTATGCGTAGGTAGTTTTAATACCTAAAGGTTATGTGTTGTTTAATGTAAGTATTTTTACAAATACGAGTGCGCCACACCACTACATGGAACAGCTGCCCACTGAAGTATTTCCGAACCAATTCCACTGAGGGTCCTTCAAGAAAAGAGCGTACCAATTCTTCAAATGGCAACACTTGCGAGCCTTCAGGCAATGTGTCCATGGGGTGAACATCAGATGAGCCTCCTGCCCGTTTGCCTCCAGTTATATTAAAAAAAAACTAACAAAATTGTTAATACTTTTCTGTTAATATGCTGAAATTAGGTGATAGCAAAATCATTTCTTTGGGACAAATTGCAAATCCGAATCATGAGACATTGAACACCCAAATCGGGCCACAGACGCTTGAACATGCACAAAAAATAACTTATGACCAGAGACACTTTACTTACAAACTCTATCAAGACCTATTGGCCATACACGTCGAATAGTAAACCAAGGAGGTTTCGGGTTTGAAGACGGTTCACATGCTTTGTCTCTGTCTCTCTTGAAGAAATCAAAGTGACAGACTAATTACGAATAATATCGATAGAAGATAAAAAGGCCGATAACAATCTCGGACGTAATTCTCAACTTTTTAATATAATCGAGATGACATTTACAGAACGAACCAAACTAGAAATAATTGCTGTTTTAAGAGAAGCTCCATTTCAAGATTGAATGTGCATTACGAAGTAAATTGATGCGGTATTATAAAATCATTTATTATTTACGATAACACGTGTTACTAGTAACGGTGCCCTGGGATCGAATTGTGATTTTAATTGTTTCGGCACATAATTCTAAGAACTGTTTAAGCTATCGCGGAATATGCTTAAAAGGTATTAAGAATATCACCTGCATCATGAGCACACACCATATACGCCTCACGTACATAACCTCACTTTCTCACCATCACACAGAACAGTAGGATTTACGTATTTAATAATTTTTATTGATTTTTCATTCGTAAATATTTGAACCTTTTTGTATATAATGTATATGGAATACCTGGCTTTGGCTACCTGTATATCTTTTTAAATTTATGATAGCTGTAGGAATACTAAATAAATAAATTCTGCGTTTGGTTACTCATTTTGGACGTTTATAATGCGCATGTTTTTAAACGTATATTTATTTTCGTAATGCATTGTGTCGAAATTTTTATCCGTATCTCGAATGAGGAACTAAATCTTACGTTCCCCTTTTGCCAGTGTAGAAGCAAAATAATTTATCACTACACATATAGCATCGCGACTTTATTTATTTTCAAAAAACAGACCCAATTAATATACACGTTCTTAATGTCAGTGCGAGTTCTCCATTCATATTGTGAAATATAAGTATCTTTTAGCAAACATTAATAACGGAATATATTAAAATTAACGCCCTTAAGCTTTTTGTTTGTACCTAGGCAATAATTTCATCCTATCTATCATCTTATCGACCTATCTGTCTCCTTTTCTTCTAACTAACCCTGTTATTGCTGTGTGCATATATTTATATTCGTAATCTTTTATGATTAAGATCGTATATGAACTAATTTCCACAATTATAGAACGTATATAACGTAACGTAACGTAACGTAATAAGGAGGGAGCTTGTAGTTTATTGTTTATCAGAATGCCAAATCGTAAAATGGCTTCACGACTGATTTGAGCGCGACCGCCGCTGCGAAAACCGCAGTTAGAGTTCGAAAAGTGAGTTACGGAATCGCAAGGCAGGAGGCAAATCGGTAGGAGGCTCACCTAATGTTAAATTATCCATGGACACACATGGATCCATGGAGTTTCGGCCTTTTAAGAATTGGTTGCAAAATTGCCCTCTCCATAATGCAACGGGCAACATATGTGACACTCTTTGCTCACCTTTAGCACTTTATCTTGATTTATTAGGGATGTTCATTGTGAGCAAAGTGTAAAAATTATTAAAAAATACCACATCCACAATTCGCATTTACCATCAACACGTCTTCCGCATTCTTATTCAGAGCACTGAATAATTTTATTCATTTAACTTTTAAGCCCAAATAAGTGTTAATTAACATTTTAACTTGGCCATTAACCATGTTTAAAAATGGCTACCGTATTAAGAATGAAATTCTCCCGAATGACATTCTAACAATTGTAGAGAAAAAGTTAGCCCGAAGGTTTATTTTTGCCGCTCAAGGGGATGGAGTAGTGTTGGCCTAGTAGCGTTAACTTGCGCGTTTCCAACCTGAGGTCGTGTGTTCGAATCGCGGCTGTACACCAATGGATTTTGTTATTTCACAATAATATTGCAAATAACTTTGAAAACTGAATTTATTAATAAGAATTTCCAATTAAAAGTCTTTTAATTTTACCGGTTATGGTCATCTTTCGTCTAATACGAGTAACATTACTTTACTTTATTACAAAAGTCAAAAATAATTTATTCATAATGGTAACACAATGTAAACTTATGAACTTCAAAAAAGAAATATGTACATTAAATGCTTCTAATTTTACATTTACAGCCAGTTCTCAAATAAAGAGCGTAGAACGGAAGAGATGAACTGGCAATAAACTCTACATCCAATATCGCCATTAAATACTTATTGATAATATTAGCCCTACCAGTTACTAAGCTTATGTTACATGTACATAAAATGAAAATATTGTCATTTTTCCCCGTCACTAATTAAATATTAACAGTACTGTACCTGTTAACACCTCTTGATAATAAAATTCGTATAAGAATATAAAGGTGATTAATTTTACCAGATTTTTTTTGATGTTAAAGGAAATTCTAAGGATAACATCGTGAGGAAACCATAACTTAAAAAAATTACGTGTCTAATGAAACTGATGCGAACTAATGAAGTCACTAATGAAATCGGTACTTTGAACAGTGTAATTTAAGCTAGTAAAACATTTTTTTATAAAGGGTATTTCAACAAGAAGTTTGTTTTTCAATTGTGGCAACACCGAGAACGTGATAGTTTTGACATTTAGTTTTTGGCGGTATTCGTAGCAGGTGCTTTGGCAATTATTACAATGAATTCAATTTCGCTCGAAAATCGCATTAAAATAATTCAAATTCACTATAAAAATGGTGGTTCTGTTAAAGTTACATTTCGTAAAATTCGTGATATTTTCGGCCAGCATAATCGTCCTTCTGAGACCGCTGTTAAGAATTTGGTCGCGAAATTTGAGTCGACAGGCTCGGTACAAAATGTGCCAACACCAACACGTGTTCGACCGGGTCGTTCAACAGAAAACATCGCCGCCGTGAGCCACAGTGTTGAAGAAGATCAAAATTTGTCAATTTCACGACGTTCTCAACAATTGGGGTTATCCAAAAGCACAACATGGCGAATTTTGCGAAAGGATTTGGCTTTGAAGCCTTACAAGATTCAACTGGTGCAGGAATTAATGCTGATCGACCATTCAAATCGCCGCAGATTCGCTCAGTTCATTCAGGAACAACCTGCTGGTTTTTCTGAAAAAATCATTTTTTCAGACGAAGCCCATTTTCATTTGTCAGGGTACGTCAACAAGCAAAATTGTCGCATTTGGGCTTCTGAAAATCCTAAAGCAATTATTGAGAAGGCTTTGCATACTCAACGTGTTACTGTGTGGTGCACTATGTGGTCTGGAGGCGTGATTGGGCCGTTTTTTTTCGAAGATGAGGCTGGAAATGCGGTAACAGTCAATGGATCACGGTATCGCGAGATGTTAACCACTAAATTTTGGCCTATTATTGATGACATGGATATCACTGAAATGTGGTTTCAACAGGACGGTGCCACATGTCACACAGCCAATGAAACGATCAATTTATTGCAAACCAAATTTCCCGAGCGCATAATTTCGCGAAATTCAGCTGTTAAGTGGCCAGCCAGATCGTGTGATTTAACACCACTGGATTATTTTTTGTGGGGCTATGTTAAAGACAGAGTCTATACGGAGCCAATAGAATCGATTGCAGCCTTAAAACTCAAAATCCGTGATGTCATTAACGAAATAGACCCTCCATTTTGAAAAAAAGTGATTAAAAATTTTGATGAAAGAATCAACATCTGTCAGCGTGGTCGTGGTGGACATTTGCCAGATATCATTTATCATTCATAATTGCCAAACTTTTCTCTTTGTAATACAATAAAAATTTTATTCATTTTCCTCTAAATTCTTTGTTTTATTTTGTTTTAGAAAACAAAGTTCTTGTTGAAAAACCCTTTAGAATGGGAAGCAAGCTGGGATCATCCGATGTTGAATTTCGTTTCGCCTTAATATGATTTTTTTACTTAGCCTTTTTAGTAGCTATTACCAAGATATAGAACGTTTTTCTATACTACACATGGAGACTGTTCGCTTTTCCGGAACTAAACATATTGCGATATCGACATGATTACTAACTATTGTGACGTAGAATGTTGTCAAAAAACTTAATAGAAAATGCCGGCCAAGCGGAAGTGGCACTGCCAGAAGGTCCTGCCATATGTCTAATAAAGCCATCAATTTATTTACAAATAAAGTTTTATCAATATACAGTTTAAAATCTTATATAAAGTTTTTTTATTGATCGGAACCCCTTCACAGAACGGGCTCCTCCAAACCAGGGCAGTACTTTACCAAATTTCTCATGGCTATCTTTCTCCATTACATATAGTACAGTTATATATATATATATATATATATATATATATATATATATATATATATATATATGTAGTTATATCAATCCGTCAATTGTTGATCATGCGTGCTGTATCGCGAGCACTATGTTGATCCGAAAACCTATGTTGATCCGGGTGGTTTTTGTTGATCCAATATAATATTTTTCATACAAATGTGGTTCCGACCGGATCAACGATTTACTCCGTTGAAGTTTAGGAAACGCAACCGAAATGTTGATCCAATATACAAATCCACTCCGATAGTTGTTGATCCGATTCAAATGGGCCAATCAGAAGTCAGCAAGTCCTCCTACTGGACATACCTAAGGTATATGGATGGTTTAATTCCTATAATTTATTGCAAGACCACTTAATCAGTAACCTTTCTTTAAAACACTATTTTGACCGGATTGAAGTCATGTATTATTATAAATAGTTGTAAATTTATAATAATACATAACTTCAAGAGTTATGTTAATCAAAGACAATACTAACTTTTCTTTATTTATTCAGTTTTTATGTTTATAGGTATGATATATATTTATGGTAAAGAAATTTGTTGACGACACGCGCTTGTCGCTTACCCGATGTTAAGCTTCGTGGCCAGCTGCATGCATGCCAGCAGCTCAATGTCATACAGACTATGTGATATTGTATTGCACTCAGTAACCCTGAGATATAAGATCTAGAGTCTCGAAGCCCTGTTATTACTCCGCAAATAATGCCCTTCATCCCGGGACACCGTAGCGTTGTTAAGCTACTGCTTGGCCGTTGATTAACTGACAAAGGTCTGGCCTTTCCTCAGACTGGCCTTCGCAAGAGTCCTACCAATACTCGATATAGTATTATATAAGGACAATTTCTAATTGTTATAATGTTTAAGTGGCATGGTTACATAATATATTAATTAAAGTGATAATTTAGAAAGGCAAAAAATTATCTTATCGCATCATATCAAAGTTGAGTTTGGATGACATTTAGAAAAAAACATTTGTTATCAATAATATTTTTTTTGTTATATAACATCTTTAATACGTTAGACATGACTAACATTTACAAAATAATTTTGAAAATAAAACAACATAAGTAACATTTCGTTTATAGGTACTTAATCGACAATTCTAACATTTATAACAAACATTATAGTTAGCCAGATAATAAGAAAAAATATGTTCTCAATATTTTTATGAATAATATAACTTAAAAAACATCTTCAAAATATTTATAGTCAGTCAGTCAAAGATTATAATTATTAACAGTTAGAAAAAAAATCACATACCAAATATTCTTACTTATTTGTTTTTGCCTGGATTTATCTTTTTATTTATGTATGATTGGAAATATTTTTTGACTAATTGTATCTCTTCATCCGACCACTTTCTATGACTGTTTTTTTTCGTTTCTGAATTGCATTATCACTATCACTATCGCTTAAACTTGGGCATTTTATTTTTGTCTTTCTGTTATTTGGTTTAATATTGATATTTTTATTTTTAGAATCTTTATGATATATATTATTTTCTTTGGCTCGTCTAGTTTTACTTCGTTTCTGAATCTGTTTATCATCATCAACATCGCTTTCACTTGTACTACTTGACCATTTTCTTTTCGTGTTGCTTCTGTTTGGCTTAATTTTGGGGTCTTTATTTTTAGGATCTTGGTTGTAATGATTGTCTTGTTTTTATCGTTTACTTCATTATAGTCTCCAATTTCTATATCGTCCATGTTCTTATTGGCTGTAGTTTCTGGTGTTTCGATAGATATTTTGGGGTTTGTAAGTAAGATGTTAGATTGGTCGCTTTCTATTGCCGAATTTTTTGAAGATGGCGTCTCTTCCTCAAAGTTTTTAGTTTCTGCATGAACTGATATATTATGCCCTAGAAATCCTGCCAATTGCTCAGTATAATGATCATTTTGTTTAGAATGAATTTGGGACATTGTAGCAATATGATGTCTCATTCCGGTTGATGTAATCATCTCGGGGCGTTTCAAATTACACTGTTTTTTTATCATATCTAAACACTTACCGCCCTCAAAAGGTTCTTGTGTACCAGGTCTTGGAAATAAATATTGGTTGGAGCTTGGCATTTTTAAATCTTCACGGCAAGCTATTTTTCAATCTATGTTTTCTCGCATTATTTTTGTTAGTTTTGTTAGTTTGACCATGCCTGTTTGTTCATTAAAGCCACACATTTCTTTTATGGCACTTACAAATGTTTCATTGTTTTCAGGATCAATTGCGTCAGTGAGATTTTCAATAGTTGTGTCTTTTTTCCGCAATAAAATTAAAAGAGTAGCTAAATCTCTCATTTTGGAGAAAATCGCTTTACGACTTCGTCGTTCTTTTTTCTTCTTCAAGAGACGAGCACCGTATGCTATGATTAATGGATCATTTTTAACTACTAATGAAATTTCATCAGAACGAAGATGCGACAATATTTTTTTCTTTTAGCTTAATCGAAGCGTTCGCCGTATTAGGAACGATTGTTAAGCTGTGATTAAACAATGCTTTTCTTTTAAGTGACGGAAGAACATGTTCAGAAGCTTTACAATTTCTTAAATGTCTGAAAAATGAAGATCTTTTAAATGTACCCAAGCATGTTTTACAAGTAGCGTAAGTTGACGGACTAGAGGTACCCTGGTTGCTTCGTTTTGATGGTAATAAGGTTAAATGAGCGTCCCGATCAAAGCTATTAGAATTGTGTAAAAAAAATCCCTTGTTTCTCAATTTATCTGTAATTTTTTGTCGTTTTAGCTTTTGTATTTTAGGGTCTGTATCATTAATAGCTTTATACTGAAGAACTTCGATTTCATCTGCGTGGTTACGTAAAAGATGTCTAGAATAATTACGTATAGTTACAATTGCTTGACAGTAGAAACATGCATTTCTTCGGTACCACTTACATTTTCTCGCCGTATTATTAACGCTTTTTTCAACTTTACCTCCTCCAAAATCCGGAATTCCTTCTATGAGTACACTTACGCCCTCATTAGTCGATAAGTTCTGGCTACTTTCCCCACTATTGACTTGTGTGTTTCTTTCTTGTAACTGTTTTACTTTTCTATTGCAATTTTTTTCAACTGAACGACTGGGTCGTCATTATATTCATCGTTAAAAGACTAAAAGGTCAAGGTCAAAAGCCCTCGGATCAACGTTAGTTAGTAATAATTTCGCATATAAAACGGATGCACATTTGACTCGTCGGTATAATATTTGCGACCGTTACGGATCTACAAAAACATTATGTTAATGTATTTTTTGATGGCAAGTATGTTGCAAAGCGACCGATGCAGATCCACAAACAAGCCTTCCATTTCTAATTCGGATCAAAGTATATCAGTTATATTTGTAAAGAGCCAATTATACACTGCAAGAAGGTGGATCAACATTTCTTTTAATATCTTACTAGATCAACGTTTACATAGAACGGATATATATATATATATATGCAGGAAGTATTTTAATAAAACATTTTGTAAAATGGCTGTATTTATTGGGTCATATTGTTTCCAGTGACATTTACAACACTGAATCACTTAATACATTTCGTTTGCAACAATGTAGGCGTTTATGTCTTATTTAACATGTAAATTGTATCATTTACCTATTATAAGTTATTTCTGGTATTTATTGTATAGAGCGCTCATTTGTATACAAACAAAATAAATAAAGTCTCAGGTCGTGTCTTTGTACACCGGTGAAATCAACTTATGAGACAATGAACACTTGCTGATACAAAAAAGGATAATATCGTGAGCGGTATTACCCAAAAAACAATAATATAAGAATTGGCCAAATCATATGACTAATAATGTAAAATATAAAACTACTTTAAAGACAAATTTGCGCGCCATTGTGTGTGGCAGAATAAGCGAACTTACGATTGTACCACCTTACACATTTTTGTACCATATTCTTGCAATATTTAATTATTATAATAACGCACAGCAGACTATCTACTGAACCAAAATGAAGAAGTTGTACCAAGGAGTCCGCTATCTAACCATGTGCAGTGTACTCCTGGGTTCAACTCCCCGTAAAATAAATTTCTGCGTCTAGATCAGCCTTGCGATTCTGTAACTCACTTTTCGAACTCTCACAGCGGTTTTGATAGAGTTCGAAAAGTGAGTTACAGAATCGCAAGGCAGTTATCAGTTTACTGTAGGCAAGCATTGTTCTATGCCATAATATGTGCGGTGTACTCCTGGGTTGAACTTCGCATAAGATATATTTCTGCGTCTGCGTCTAAAAGCTATCATGGTGACAAGCGCACGCGCTCTATTAGATCGATATCAATTATGTAGTTATGTGTTAGATATTTAATTAAAATATGCAATTATGTTATGTATATTTTGCATATGCGTAGCATGCGTAATTTGTTAGGCGATAAAGTTTTAATTTCTGCATGTTCGTATGTAGGAATTTCACTTTAGGATTTCTTTAAGGTCACAGTGGGGCAGTAAGGCAGTAAGGCAGTGAGGGTATGTTGTTGTTGTTGCTGTTTTATTACATTCTTTTCGTATATCGTGTAGCTTTACAGTTTTAGCGCTCATCTTATTTATTAATTTTACAGCCTAGAGTTAGCTACTCTAGGTATCTAAGTAGAAGATTAGAGCTTTTGTAAAATACGGAAAACAAATGAATTGGTCCAGCTCTACTGTTATTGACATATTTATATATCTTAATATATATAAATTACGTGTCACGTTGTTTGTCCGCTATGGACTCCTAAACTACCGAACCGATATCAATCAAATTTGCACACCATTTGTAGTTTGATTCAACTTAAAAGATAGGATAGCTTAAATCTCAATTTATACCCGCAATATGATATTATTGCAAAATATTTGTTAGTCGCAATTCTAACAGATGGCGCTGTGTTGAAAGTACCAACGTTTCACATAAGCTACAGTTTAATGGCATAACCACCAAAACAGCATGGTGGTCCCCATGACTGGTGTTCTCCCACCGTGTCCCTTGAATAGGTTACTACTATGTAATATAACAAAAACCTTAGCCACAGCACACTTGGCCGGTCTGCTAGTATTATTTTTTGCCGTCGCCATCCAATATTTTCCAGCTACCCTTTCGATCCCGTCGGCCCATCGCTCTATTGTTCTGCCCTTGTTCCTTTTTCCTTTTGGACCAGTCCATTCGGTTACTGTTAGACCATCTGTCATCTGTATAATGGGCTTCGTTCCCTGCCCATCTCCATGTAAGCTGTAGGGCAAATTCCGCAGCAGCATATTGTTTAAATAATCTGGAATAATTCCTATCTTAAAGCTGCATATATACAAGTTCATCTTATATGGGTGAAAAATAAATCAAACAGATAAAAGATAATGCAAATGTCGCTAGATCGGGAAGTGAATTCGTTGAATCCGGGATAGGCCGAGAGGTAACTCATTTTAATTGCGTTAAACAATTCAACGTCTGTACTTCTTGTGTGTCTATGGGCGTTAACATCAGGTGAGCTTCCTGTTCTATAAACAAAAAGTCTAAATCATAACATACCCTATCTATATAATCAGAAAAAAAATTTGCAGGACATTTATTAATTATCCCTTTCGGTCATATAACGTTGTGATAAAAAGGGAAAGAATACTTTGAAACATTTAAGACAATATACAAACACTGAACAAGCTTTTATATTTACTGTTGTTGGTTTTGAAAACACAAAAAATAGTTTTACACACAATGTAAAAAAAGTATGAAAAACCCTAGTGCAAAGTAAGATTATTTATGTATTGATTTCAAGACACAAAACACAAAATCTTACTAGATGGAAACTATTTATTTCGTTAGAGCTGGTGCTTTCCTCGCTCAACGAATAAGTATCGCAATACAGCGAGGAAATTCTGCCAGCGTTAAAGGTACACTGCCGCAGGGACCAAACTTTTTAAATATGTAAAATTAAAAAAAAAAAATTTATCAATTTTTAGTTATTATTATTACGTAGCTTAAGAATATTGTAAATACAGCGATTCCGGGGGGCAGATCTCCAACACGCTGCTATGACTAAAGTCACGATTCTTACGGGTCTTCCCATAACAGCTGCGGAAAGCTATAGAACGAACAAAGTGGAGAGATAACACTAGCAGGGCAGCAGGCACCTTACAGTGACACGACCTTCAGCAATAGAACGAATTTAAAAATTGATTTTATTATCGAACAAAATATTTTTTTCAGTTTTTTTTTGTAGAATAATATGAAACCTTTTTGGTTTCTTTTTTGATTAGTCTATAACTCTATGTCTGACATATTTACGAGTATATTATCTTTACTAATAACTATTGCAAGAGAACTTCACGATAAAAAGTTATGTAAACATTCACCAATTATTTACAATAATTTAGGAGATATTATTTTAATCGAAATGCTTCTTACTTTCCGTTCGTGACTTCGGTTGGGTAGTTTCAGGGTCCTTAATGATTTCTGGCCTACGTATATTACCTAAAATATAAGAAATCTTAACTTTACAAATATAAATATTTATTAAGAACAAATTTAAATGTAAATTTCCTTATGATGTCTGAGAGCAATTGTAGAAGGCGTATCGTAAAATAAATATAATACCAACATTATTACATTATTTGTTTGTACACTAACCTCGTAAACTTCTTACAAATTGCTAAATTAATATATCTTATCAAATGTCCCTGTAAATAAATCGCTTGTATTTATCGTCCAACTCCTGGACTATAAATGTAAAGTGCCGACGGTATAATTAATTGGTAGGGCTTATGCAATACTTCAAACGCCCTAGATTTTACTCTTCATAATGGTAAATTGTTTATGGTTATTAGTACTATTCAGAAATTGGGTGAACAATAGCCACTAAAACCACCTCCAGTCGTTCAAAGCTCACAGTGGCTCCGGGGTCGCTATCGCATTCTACCGGGACCTCAACGGCAGTACACAGGCGGTAGGTCATTGGCATATCTTCTCCTATTTACTCCGCGTCTTCTAACCTTAGGATTCGTCCTAGAGCACTCCCTGTCTCGTTCTACTATTTCCTTCTGTTGCATTAGGTACTAGCCCAAAATTCAAAGTCAAAAGTCAAAAATCATTTATTCATATAGGTAACACATAGTCTAGTCGACAAGTTGAAAATGGAACAAAATAGAGATACTACTCCTAAAATTATGTGCGATAGCTCATTGGATCCGGAATGACGTCTAGAAAAATGTGCTAAAAGCGTGTATTAGCACATAAAAAATTGCAAAAGTTATAGACCATTAAAGATGAAAAAATAATGGCATTTAGTTTTTTGCCAATATTTAATAAACTATTAATATTTAAGAAATTTTAAATAAAGATTCTGAAAGAGGAGGAAATTTTCAACAAAAAACTCCTGACTCCCAGAACTCTATCTCCATTATTTATAATGTTAATTTAACGCTGAAAATAGGTCTGCGGGTGACATTTTTAGGATTCGCGCGTGGCGTCAAAAGCGACTACGGCACATTAATTAATTTATTTAAGGTATTGAATATTTTTTTTTAAATTTGAGAAAATTATGGTGTGTTCTGAACACTATAATTAATTTATTAACGTTGAAAATTTTACTTAAAGTTAATTTTTCAACAAGTTAAATAATTGTTAACTAACGAAATTTTCTCGAACGACCGTCTTAATTGTAAGTGAAAAAAAATGTTTAAATAATGGTCGTAAAAATATTTCGCTTCGTAGAGCCTTTCTTACATACATACTTAACAAGATCGTGCCATAAAAGTTAAAAAAATATTTATACTTTGTTTATAACAATTTTTGTACTTAAACCAAAACTTAAAAATCCAAGTAATGATGTTAAAAAAAAATTTTTTTTTCTCAATCATCATATAATCGTTTTTTTATTAATACAAGATATTTATTAATTTGCAAAAAAAAAATTCCCGCCATTTGTTGATAATTTGTTTTTAAACAAATTGATTAAATCAATATTTTTAAAAAAAAATTTAACACAACTTTATTACACTAAAAATTTTATGATTTTTAAAAAAAAAAATTTTCCTTAATAACAATCTTTAATTGTTTATAATCGTTTTTTTTAATTTTCTATTGTTTAAATAATTAGTTAAGAAATTTTTTTTTCCTAAAAATCATAACTGACAGTCTTCTATAAAGTAACAGAAAAAAATTTTTTTTTAATCAACAATTCTATTGTTTATTAACTTACCAATTTGTTATAAACAAATATTCAACTTTTGTTTATTTTTTTTCTAAAACTTCTAAAATTAACAAAAACAACCATATATAACAAAGTATAGAAAAAAAAAATTTTAATTTTAAATAAAAGTAATATTCATGATAATCAAAAAAATTACAAAAATTTTTTTTCTATACTTTGTTATATATGGTTGTTTTTGTCAATTTTAGAAGTTTTAGAAAAAAAATAAACAAAAGTTGAATATTTGTTTATAACAAATTGGTAAGTTAATAAACAATAAAATTGTTGATAAAAAATTTTTTTTTTCTGTTACTTTATAGAAGACTGTCAATTATGATTTTTAGGAAAAAAAAATTTCTTAACTAATTATTTAAACAATAGAAAGTTAAAAAAAACGATTATAAACAATTAAAAATTGTTATTAAGGAAAATTTTTTTTTTAAAAATCATAAAAATTTTAATGTAATAAAGTTGTGTTAAATTTTTTTTTAAAAATATTGATTTAATCAATTTGTTTAAAAAAAAATTATCAACAAATGGCGGGAATTTTTTTTTTTGCAAATCAATAAATATCTTGTATTAATAAAAAAACGATTACATGATGATTGAGAAAAAAAAATTTTTTTTTAACATCATTACATGGATTTTTAAGTTTTTGTTTAAGTAAAAAAATTGTTATAAACAAAGTATAAATATTTTTTTAACTTTTATGGCACGATCTTGTTAAGTATGTATGTAAGAAAGGCTCTACGAAGCGAAATATTTTTACGACCATTAATTAAACATTTTTTTTCACTTACAATTAAGACGGTCGTTCGAGAAAATTTCGTTAGTTAACAATTATTTAACTTGTTGAAAAATTAACTTTAAGTAAAATTTTCAACGGGAATAAATTAATTATAGTGTTCAGAACACACCATAATTTTTTCAAATTTAAAAAAAAATATTCAATACCTTAAATAAATTAATTAATGTGCCGTAGTCCCTTTTGACGCCACGCGCGAATCCTAAAAATGTCACCCGCAGACCTATTTTTAGCGTTAAATTAACATTATAAATAATGGAGATAGAGTTCCGGGAGTCAGGAGTTTTTTGTTGGAAATTTCCTCCTCTTTCAGAATCTTTATTTGAAATTTCTTAAATATTAATAGTTTATTAAATATTGTCAAAAAACTAAATGCCATTATTTTTTCATCTTTAATGGTCTATAACTTTTGCAATTTTTTATGTGCTAATACACGCTTTTAGCACATTTTTCTAGACGTCATTCCGGATCCAATGAAATATCGCACATAATTTTAGGAGTAGTATCTCTATTTTGTTCCATTTTCAACTTGTCGACTAGACTAACAATGTATACTTATGAACGTCAAAAAAGAAATATACTTTAAATACTTCTAATTTTAAATTTACTGCCAGTTCTCAAAACGAGACCGTAGAACGGAAGAGACGAACTGGAAATAAACTCTCCGCCACCTTTTTTAATCGCCAAGTTTTTGTTTTACACAACGTTTGTAGGGAGCTGCAACCATTACACCATGGTCCACATGACATCTTAAGTAATAAATAATAATAAAATAAATTTAAAACAAAGATTTGTCCTCTATCAGCAGGAGCCATTGTGAAATAGGAGCACGCACTTACATTCTCGTTTCTCTTTTTTTTGTATAATCCTGTTAATTACAATATTGATTGGCACATAAGTGAATAATACTCTCCGCGATGAACCAGTACTGAGGACTGCGTATGCGCACTGTATTTAATGTCAAGGTAGAGCAAGGTTGTACTTGGATTGCACTCAGTAACCACGTCTTAATGATCTATAGGACTTATTTCCATGCACTAATTTATAAGTATTTCACATAGTATTCATTCGACGTATTTTTACATAGTAGTATTATCAGATTGAGGTTAAAAATATCTTTTATTATTCATAGAAATAAAAAATTATAATAAAAGTGCAGCTATAAGAATTACTGAACTGATTTAGCGTAACTTGTATTTTGTGACCAGTAGTATTACTCTATAATATAAATGGCGATTACGATATGAATATTAAGTTAACACACACTTAGTTCGCGACAGCAACAAAATCAGACAGGCCGGCTACGCACTCGCCATTCTTCTGGCTGTAAGAGTATCAATCGGCCGCAGTGTAATATGAGACGATTTATAAAAAGACAACGCTACCTATACATAACCTGAAATGGGAAGAAAATCCAAATAAAAAATGTTACCACCTATCCCATAACATTTTAAAAGTATAGTCACCCTACGATTGTTAAAAAGATCAATTTGGTGTACATGTTTTTGTACATTCCACGCAGTAATGTCGTTTAATGTATTCATTTGTTTTTGTGAAATGGATCTGATTGATTTATGGGTTCATTAATATTAATCACACAATTATTAAGCTTTAGATATCACTGTGGCTAAAGCCTGTAGCTTCATGAATGCGGATGGAATAAAAAAAAATTAGGACGGATATAAAAATATATATTGTCTATTAGTCTGTTCTTTGTAACAGGAAATAAATATTCAAATAATCATTAAAAAATAACGTAATTATACGTAAAAAATCCTAATTGTTACAAATTATTTAAATGTTCACTCAGTTTGTGTCAAAACAAATTATTATTGTTTTAGTGGAAACGTTCGTGTGCTCATCGTTTAATGGTTAATAGGTTGTGTCGGATTTACGTTGAAACTGTGACGAAAAATGGACATTTTCGGCAACTCCATAGAGACCTATCGCCGAGTCGTTTAACCAACCTTGCAGTGTTAATTCTTATTGTTATCTTCTGCTTTGTGATACTCCTACCTAATTGCTATTTATAGTAATTTCGTGGAAGCTTGGCGGAACCATGCCGCTACTTCGATACAATAGGCTACGATATTGCGGGCTAGTCGCTTGGTTTCTTTAGGTATCATGTCATTTTCACTCATGTATATCCTTTTTCTAACATATTTTCATAAGTATTTGATTGTCCTCATTTGAATGTGTGTGATGTTTGAGAGCAAAAAAAATAATAATAATAGCAGTCCAAAGACATTTCCGGCTTTCGAGAAAGTAGTAAGTGTTTTTACACTGAAGATTCGTATCTCCTTACAAAGTGCGTAGAGAATAAAATACGTCACAAATGCCGCCTGATTTTCCTTCTAGGGATTGTTATATAGATATTAAAATAGATTATTTTTCAGTGAAGTAAAAAATATTGTAATAAATGAAATATTTACATCATCATAAATCACGCGTCAAGAGATAACGCAACGTGTTAAACAAAGTGTGGCGATGTTGCCAAAACATAATTATTGGATATCCTATGAAACAACAAAATAACTTTCTAGGTTTGTCAGGAAAGTGAAATTGTCTGTATACTGGGTGTGTACACGCGAAGGCTAGGCCGAATTTGATTTATAATATTAATATCAACTATGAGTATATTTTGTAATAGCAGGAATTTTAATACATACATATTGGTTTTACTTCAGACCGAAGCGAAACATTCAAAAGATAACTATGTACATACAATACGGTACAATAGAACTGACTAGCTTGTCTATTTTACCTAGTCTTTTGCTTAATACAATACTTCCATGTTTAATAAAGAATAATATAAATTTGGCACATAAAAACGACATTAACATTTCTTACTGAATATTTAAATACGGCCGGCAAATTTCTCTTCGCACGATGCAAAGGCGTTCTCTAGACACCAAGGCTCACAGACATAAACTATAATTACCAATTACTATGAATCACATTGAAATGGCGCTGGACCGAGCACATAACAATAAACTAGAAGCTCCCTCCTTATCAGAATGCCAAATCATAAAATGACTGCTTCACGACTGATTTGAGCGCGACCTCCCCTGCGAAAACCGATGTGTGAGTTCGAAAAGTGAGTTACAGAATCGCAAGGCAGTACACAATTTTCATACCCTATTTTTATATCCAAATTATTGTTTGACCTGTAAGAGAATCTGGCATGTCTTAATTATTTATATTTCCTCATACAATTACTGGTCTTGTAAAACAGTATTGAAAAATCGTTAGTAATGATCTCTTGTATGTACTTGAAGAAATAAAACTAAATATTATTGATATATCGATATATATTTGAATATTATAAATATTAATGTGTTTATTTAGGGTCCTGGCATCTCATCTTTCGGCTGACAGTTAGGGCATTGCCCATAGACCACGGCTACCAGCGTAAGAGCCATAACGAGGGCCAACTAAAACAAAACACAGCTAAAGGCAATTCAAATCTTCTTTAATCTTTCACTTATGAAAGACTTCTTAACCGATTTCAAAATGAAGAAGAAGGTTTCAAATTCAGCGTGTTTTTTTTTATACTATTCCTCTTAGATCTATAGATTTTACTGAGCAGAGATGGTCTTAGTAAAGCGTGTGAGTCTCAATCCTGAGTTCAAATCCTCAATTTAAAAATTATTATTATTAACACTATCATAAGGTAAAGGAAAATATCCTGTGAAAACGGCAGTGTCAGGCACAGAAGACTAATCACCTTATCAATGAAAGAAAATCTTTTAATTATCAAAGAAATAGCTGATAATACCTGAGGCCTCTGAGTACCTCTGGATTATTATTGTTAAGTTGACCTTAATAAAAACGGTAGGTTTCAATAAAAAATGGGTTTAAAATCAATAAAAGGAACATTACTTGTCTGTTTTATCCTTTCATTTTCACGAATTAGCCAAAATTGAGTATTACAAATAATATTTTGATCAATTTGGAATACCATTAATTACTTACCATAACTTACACAAAAAGATAAACACTTAGGACGACATACGGAATAAGAAAATTACCTACAACTTTTAAACACGATTATATTAAAAAAATGTAATTATCAAACTTATACGGGTTGCAGACCAAGAGCTAAGCTACGTTAGTTTAGCTTAGCTCGCATAGCTGACGCAGTTTTCCATACTTGTGTGCAGACCGCAAACTATGCTAACTAAGCTATGTGAGCTAACTAAAATATGCGAAGCTAAGTTAGTTGTGTATGCCGATGCGCAGCTACACGAGCTAAGCTAAGCCCCTCCCGCTAGCCCGCACACCCTTTGCACATACTATGCAACACTGACTGAGCTTTGGGTTAGCTGTTGGTATGCACGCTATTTATTTCTTGCTTAACTTAGCCTAGCTTGCTTAGCATAGCTTAGTTTAGCCTTGGCATAGCTTAGTTTTCGGTCTGCAACCGGCTTTATGCTTTGTGGAGTCAGGTTCCGCACTTAGATGCTCAATAGATCCGTTGTACGTAAATTATCAAACTTATATATAATATACCAAAAGCCTGGGCCATGCAATCCAAAACAATTATTCTTTTCAGGAACAAACTCCTTATCGAAATACAAAACTGGATTTAATAAAAATAAGATTTACCACAATCAAGATTTTCATTCTTGCGTATTTCAATTCTCAATCAATAATGTGCGTGGCTGTAAGTTTCAATATTTATATCGGAATGATTATGCATAGGAAATCGAGTATGACAAACAACCATAAAAATAAATTCAATTAATATTCAATTATTTTCGTTACTATGTAGGGAAATAATACTTACGGTTTGTGACTTCAAATACTACATAAGCATCGTATATTTGCAAACGGTTTTGGTTTGTAATCTAGGATTGAAAAAAATATCGGGATGACTTGTTTGTCAAATAAATGAGCATTACTGCGCTGATAAAGAGGTAATCGCCGAAACTGAAGCCTATTTTAAGGCTAAAAACAAATCGTATAACAAAAATGGTGTCGAAATTTTTTATGACCACTATAAACGTTCAATCGGTCTCGACGGCAATTTTATTGAATTATCAAATCAAATTATATCAAAAACAATATTTTTTCTATGTTAGCCTTACAGTCCACCTTTATATGCTCAGCATTTTTAACCAAGACATTCCGGAATTACCAAAGAAAAACTACAGTGTAAACTCTTTATAACAAATTTCAAGGGACCGAGTTTTCTTTCGTTATAGAGAGTTTCTTCATACGGAGGGCGGAGAACCAAAATCAAATTTAACCAATTACAATAATTTCTAATTTTATTACTATCAAAAGGTGAATTGTTTTGTTTACTGGTCAACTTGACAATTTCAAAGTTTGTTTACGACTGATAATACACGATAGGTAATGATGGTGCGTTTAGTAACTGAGACCAAAATTTCGTACAGAAAGAGATGGCTGTTTTTGACCTCAGGTGTCTTCCTTAAGAAATTTCGGCAGATCAAAAGGGTAATTTTGTAAGCTGATTATAAAAACAATTACACTTAAGTATGTTGTTGATGTCTAAATATGGAAATATTTTTTCGTAATAGAGAGTGGTTGTTGAAATATAAAAACTGAATGAATGTATCGGTTTTGTGTTAAACCAAACAACTTATGGGATGTTCTATCTTATAATAAATCATAACCCATATTTAACTTTGTTCATTGGTTTATTCTTCACAAAACAAGAGTCATTAATTTATATTCTTATAGAAAAACCCATGGAAAAAAATATACATATCTCACTCCTCTGAAGTCTGTCTTGAGTGACATTCGTTTTCTTCTTTTTATTAACCGCCGGTATTTGTGTTGCCACATACATCAAAATATGAAAGAAAGTACTACACAAACGCTACACCACCCCCCTACGGAGACAGAAAAACTAAGGCGAAAAATTATAGTATATAACAATAAAATAAAAAAAACTTAAAATATTTGACATTACAAAGAAAAACTTAATATTTACAAATCTAACCTAGTCTTAAATCTAACCGTTCTGCCTGACCTGGTAACAACAGGATTAGGGGCAGAAACTGGAGGAATATTTTCCACAGTAGGCGAGAGTAATGACGGCAACGCAGGACCAGCGGGTACAAAGCTAGGTGTGCGAGCTGAAGGAAAAACAAACTGCTCGACGAACGCTGGTTTAACGCGATCCACACTTACAGTTACGTCCTTCCCCTTTAAATCGATGTTCAGGGTTTTACCATCAATGGCGTGCTTGATATCAGTTGTAAATTGCGAAATAAATGAAAGCTGGTTTAGCTGTGCGGGAGCCAATTTTTCTCGACACTGTACGAAAGCGTACAGCAATGGTTTGTGGTCTGTAAAAATGGTTGCATGTTGCACCTCGAGAATGTGACGGAAATGCTGTACACTTTCGTACACCGCCAGAAGTTCGCGATGGTAGGCAGGCCACTGCGACTGATTGGGAGTCAGTTTCTTGCTGAAAAATGACAGAGGGCACCATTGTCCATTGATCAACTACTGTAAACAGGCGCCGATGTGCATGCTAGAAGCATCTGTAAAAAGACCCAAAGGTGCATCATTTACTGGATGTGTAAGTAGCGTGGCGTCTGATAAACTTTTCTTGCAGTCTTCGAAAACTCTCAACAGCTCGGGCGTCCATGGATACGGTTTGGAGCCTTTGCCATTGATCTCGACTAAAGCGTCTACTAACTGCGCTTGAAACTTGGCGGCATGAGGGATGAAACGGCGATAAAAATTAATCATACCGAGAAAACGCCTCACGCCTTGCACGGTGTCAGGAGGGGGAAAATCTAATAGCTTTTGAACGCGGTCCAGAGGAGGCCGCGTACCATTAGCGTTAATGAGATATCCGAGAAATACAACCTCGCTGGCACCAAGAATGCACTTAGATGGATTGATCACCACCCCGTAATCTTGTAGGCGCTTAAAAAGGACGCGCAGATGCTCTCTGTGGCTGCTCTCGTCCACTGAAAAAACAAGCACGCCATCGATATAAGGAAAGCAGAAATCGAGACCCCGCGTGACCTCGTCGATAAAACGCTGGAAGGTTTGGCCAGCATTGCGCAGCCCAAAGGTCATGAAAGGAAACTCGAAAAGCCAAACGGGGTAACGATGGCGGTCTTCGCGATATCTTCTTCAAAAACGGGAATTTGATGGTACGCTTTCACTAAGTCAATAGTGCTGAAAATAGTAGCTCCAGCGAGGCTGCAGGCGAAATCATTGATATGACGAACGGGGTATCTATCTGGTATGGTCCTAGCGTTTAATGCGCGATAATCGCCACAAGGACGCCATGTGTTGTCTTTTTTGGGTGTCATGTGCAATGGTGACGACCAAGCGCTTTTAGAGGGTCTTGCTGTGCCGCATTGAACCATGTCTTCAAATTCTTTTTTGGCAGCAGTAAGTTTTTGAGGTGCCAGGCGACGGGGACGACACGACACAGGAGGACCATCAATAGTTTTAATATAATGCACGGTGCTGTGCTTGATGATTCTAGGTAGACCAGGTGGACGCGTGACATCAGGAAACTCAGTAAGTATGTGTGTTAAACTAGAGTTATTAGAAATAACGGTCTTGACACTGGATTGACTGGAGGATGCAATGGAAGTGGGGATAGATAACCCAGTGCTACCATCTAAGAGACATTTGCTTCGGCAGTCCGGTAATAAATTATAATGACTTAAAAAATCTGAGCCGATAATCGGTGTGTCAACATCCGCAATAACAAAATTCCAGTGGAAATCCCTGCGTAAACCTAGGTTAAGATGCAAAAATATGTTGCCATAGGTTTTAATAGAACTCCCATTCGCAGCGCTTAGATCAAAATCTGCAGAAGCACGACGGTTTTTTGCAAGACGCTTAGGAAAACAACAGAGATCCGAGCCAGTATCCACTAGATACTGGAGTTTCGAATGTTTATCTGTGACAAAAATACGGCGGCTTTGATGAGAACAATCAGTCGCCGCGTCTACTGACTGTGTTTCCTGTTTTCCGACGGCGAGGTGTCGGGTTGCCAGTTGCAGGGTTTGGTACATTTGGTTGCCCTGCTATTGAACCTTCTATGGTACCAACACATATCTGGATTTCTAGGTGAGGCACCGCGAGAACGCTGTATTTGCTGCGTGAGCGACCGCGAGGATGCGAGTTGCAACTTGCTTGCTTAAACCTTCCACTGTCTTTACTAAAGAATCCAGTACCGATGGTGCAGGCGCTGGCATCGCACAGGAGTACACCTGGTGGCTGGGTCCTGATATCTCTGTGATCTTGTCTGCGAGGTCTGCTATTTTGTCCAGACTCAGTTCAGTTTGCGAAGCTAAAATAGCCTGAATATTTTGAGGAAGACGGCGCATCCAAAGCTGGCGCAAAATATTTTCATCTGTAAGGGTGTTACCCGCTAACGAACGCAGATGACGCAGAAACTGCGATGGTCGCCCGTGTCCAAGCTCCTCTACACTAATAAGCTGGCGTACCCGCTGTTCCTCTGACATTGAAAGACGCCGTACTAACTCATCTTTTACCTTTTTATACCGTTGGCCTATGGGTGGGGGTCTGGTAATGATATCCTCAATCTCCCCAGCTAACTTTTCGTCTAATCTACTTATTACATAATTATATTTGGTATTATCACCAACAATACCCGCTATATCAAACTGAGCTTCTACCTGCCCAAACCATACTGCTGGTTTGTCAGGCCAGAAAGGTGGTAACTTGACAGCTACCTTGCATACCGCTTGCTCTTCGGACTTGAGTGTTGATTCTGATGTAGATCCAATATCAGTCAGTTTCTGCTGAAGAGCTGCATTCTCCAGTGTCAGCTGTTGTAATCGCTGTTCTAATTCCCTATCAGCCATTATACCATACGACCAAGCAAGATGAAATAATAAAAAAAAATTGTAGCTGTGAGAGAGGTGCAGTAGCAGATCACACGGTTAGTATACAGGTAAGCTAAACAGTAAACATATAAGTTGTCATATCAAATAGATATAAATATAACAAATAACAATATATGCACAATAATTTAGTTGAAGCGTTTTGTAAATGCGACAAATGACTCGTGTAAGGAAAAAAACCATCCAGACGATCGCGCTGCTGGAGCACCTGGCCCTGGAGCGACACGATTGGGGGCTGCACCTCGTCGTTGCGCCCTCGTCGCTCGTGCTCAACTGGGAGTGCGAGTCCAAAAAGTGGTCACGTCACGTCGGAAACTTCACATCACGTCGGGGTCACCAATTATGGGATGTTCTATCTTATAATAAATCATAACCCATATTTAACTTTGTTCATTGGTTTATTCTTCACAAAACAAGAGTCATTAATTTATTTTCTTATAGAAAAACCCATGGAAAAAAATATACATATCTCACTCCTCTGAAGTCTGTCTTGAGTGACATTCGTTTTCTTCTTTTTATTAACCGCCGGTATTTGTGTTGCCACATACATCAAAATATGAAAGAAAGTACTACACAAACGCTACAAACTTTAACTTATTTTTACGTTATAGAAAGGATTTCGTTATATCGATTGTCGTTATAAAGAGTTGACACTGTATGTATAAGATAAGGCGGTCAGGTTTCGTTCTGCGATATAAAGGTTATATTCTTAAATCATTCTCTGGGAAAAGGTTGAGGATATTGTTATAGAATCCTCTTTTTCTCTCACGCCAATTCAGTGATTTTTCTTTTAAAGTAGGCTTCTGTGTTATTACAGTCACTAAATTTATTTAGAAAACAATAAAACATGTCTTGTTTCCATTCGCAATAAGTATAAGTACAAAATATGTCCTACTGCATTTTATACTTTTAATTTTTAGTGCCTGCGGTAAAACGTTTAGCAATAAACTAATAACAAATAATTGCTAAGATGATTAATTCGTATTGTTTAATGCTCTATGGTATTTGTGTAAGAAATTAAATATTGCTTCAATGATTATGGGTATATAACACAATAAAACTCAATGCACATAATATATTCATTACAATAATAATTCCATTTATATAATTTTATAATATTCTTATTTCTATTAAAGCTGGCATAGATTTAGTGTGGTTTCACCGCAATTTGCTAAATTCATCTACAATACAACAAGTCCACTTTAGACATGATTTTAAATTCCTTAGTAAAACATATAAATCAAAAACAATTTCAATTCGAACAATTACAAAATGCAAAATAAATATCGCATAATTAATTACGAAATTTAAAATCATGCTAAAGCTCATCAATGGCCGTATTCGAAAATGTAAATTATTTGTACTAGAATGAAGATCTGTCAGAATTTATATTTTAATCTTTGACAGCTTTCTTCCAGTACATTTTAAAATACGGACTCAAATTGTCAATTTAATTAAATAACCATTTCTTTATGCCGTGCAAACTTTTTTAAAATATCAATATGAACTAAACATGCTAAAAAATTATTACATATTTTAAAATTTCAAAATTAAAAATTCGCTTAGTGGTCTTAGCTTAGTTTATGATAGCTCGGGCGCAACGATTTTCCTTACAATTTGTAAAGGTTTCGAAGGAATAGTTAGGTTCGGTCTTTCATTCAGTTCCAAATTAGGGCACTGAGCCCTTAGTAAGCTACATTACTAACCTTGGCCTATCCAATATACCTACTAGGTGAGCATAAGGAAGTGGAGTTACTAGATTCTCGTTTCTTATCAAAGACACGCCTCTGTTATATATTTTCTAATTAAAGTATTAAATAAATTAAAATATGCTATCTAATTAAATTGACAAATTACGATTATAAACTTCCATAACACACATACATTACACATAAAATTTTAGCATATAATAACATTTAATTGGTAATAATAGTAAATTGTGATTTGAAACGAAATATGATGATGGCACCACTGTGCACTGAGTCGTTAAGTCTTCACAATTTAACTAGATCCTTTAAAAATAGACTATTTGACAGTATACAAAAAATAAAGTGTTATTGAGAATGTGTAGAAAACATGGATTTAAAAAGCGTTATGGAGAAAAATTACTTGTAACTTTAAGAACGTCGGAGGCTGTTTTAGATCAAATAATAATATATAGACCAGTGCAGATAGCCTATAAATAAATAAAAAGTGAAAAAAATTACAGTAGGATGAAACCCATTAGAAAAGCAGGGGAATATGATCAAAATGAAAGGAAAAATAAATTACGGTCGATCTGAGGTCGGGAAGGGGATGCCGGGTCTGGGTGTTACTGCATACGATTTTTTGCATTTTCTGAGAAGATTTACTATGGTAATATATATATATTTTTTTACCATAGGAAAGTAGAGATTTCAACGAACTGAAAGCACACCAACTTTTTGAAAAAAGCTGAAATTTTGACGTCAGAATTTTCGATTGAAAATTAGGGTGTTTTTTCGATATTAATTCAAAATAAGGTGAACAAATAAATATTTTTAATCAAATAAATTACAGCGTATTTGGGACATAGAAAGGTAAGTTTTCACCAAATTTCGTTAAAAATAATTATTTTTGTAAAAGATAAAAACAAAAACCCAAAACCTTGGTTTTTTGAATTTTTCACATAAATTTTGAGGTTATGTGAAAAATGTGTGAATACAAAAGTTTTAGATCTTTTTATTACCTACAACTTTGCCATTTAACTTTCTTCGATAGGACTTTTAGTTTTGCCGGAAATCGAGATAAACCGTTTTTTACCCTTAAACCCCCCCCCCCCCCCTACCCCTTCCCGACATCAGATCGACCGTAATTTATTTTTCCTTTCATTTTGATCATATTCCCCTGCTTTTCTAATGGGTTTCATCCTACTGTAATTTTTTTAGTTTTCAAAAATTATCGGCACTGGTCTAATATGCGTATTTGTGTAATTTAATAATGACAATTAACACGACTTGACGTTTGTTTAGTATTTATTAGTACGTCATAGAAATTTGTGCGACGCCATCTTCTCTAGGGAAGCGTTTTGGTGGGTTCTTGAAATTATTATTAATTTGAACTAAAACGACAATTTGGGTAAGTTTATAGTCACTTAAAATAATCTGAAATAGTTTTTAAAACCCTATCAAATAGCCCATTTAGATTTTTAAGTAACATACTAGTCATTAAAACCGTTTTAAAGTAGCGCCATCTTACACTCGACACAAGAACTAATAAAGCTCCATGATAGTGTCAACTGTCATATAATTGGGATACCAGTTGACAACCTATCCTTGGACAAATAAAGAACCGTGCCGACACTCAACAATGTAGATAAATAACGATGAATGAGTATTCTTACGTTTTACATTTAAAACATATTTAACATTAATAACACACTTAAATATTTATAGCGATAATAAACTTAACAACAAAACCCGTTTGCTTAAATAATAACTTACAAACTATAATTATTTTGCAATATATTTAATGCAATTAAGATGTTTCAATAGAATCAGAATGGTTTTGTCACAACTACGTCTCGGGCCATGTGGAGATCATACCGGTAAAGGCTATGGCGGCTGTCTTTCTTCTGAAGTGCGTCCAGCATTCTCGAGTGAGAACAAATGCTCTCTTAGATTTAGACGAGTTGGGAGTAGCAGCAAAAAAATTTAAATATTATGTTTATTGTGCTACGCGTGATAGCTCACCGGTGAATAATGACTCATTTTTGAAGTTATACTTCTTTTGGCGCGTTAAAGAAAAATTATGAGAGTAATTTTTACGATGCACACCGTCACAAAAAACCGACACTCTGAATATCGGTAAAACAGTCTGGGCCGCTAGTTGGCGCTTGCTCTGTTTTATCGACAAGTTGCATTGTCTGTCATGGCGTAGTGTTTTTCAGAGTCGTGTTTATTTAATCCAAAAGAATGATTTCTATACAAGAAAACCCGTTCCAATGTAATAAAAAACATATTGTTTATTTTAAAATATCATGATTAGTATATATTATATCGTTACAATATTATCGTTCCAATCGTAACAAGGAAAATGCAATTCGAAGAGGGAAACGTCCCTCTAAAGTGCTCGAAGAAAATTATTACGCCAAAGAAGTAAAACTTCTAACTTCTTTTTTTACAACAGTTTTGTATAGTAATTTAGGTAAGTAATATTATTGTTAATTATAATTATTCTATTACACTAATAATTACTACAACGTTTGTAATTCGTAGATATTTTGTTTTGTTAAATGTATAAACGATATTTGTATAATTTTTAGTACACGACAAAGCGTGTGACAATGGACCATTCTAAAACTAATTACATTCTGAGATGACAATATTTTCAAGTGTACTGAGATCAAAAAAACATTTACATTTAGCGGACGAAAGCTTAATCTTACGCATAACAAGCATTTAATTCTAATTACATTTAATTCGGATACACTACCAATATAGTTATAAACATCATATAATAAAATATAAACATTTCAAAATTATTTTATGAAAGCTCGTGAATCTATTGAAAACATAATTTACATTACGTGACACTTTTAAACTTTTGCAGAAGTTTTACCGTGACTATAAAAAAGTATAAAATAATATGAACATATTTGTAAAAAAAATTTAACATCGTACGCCCAAATATGATTAAGTATTTAATCGTTTAATACTTCGTCAAAATCGTTTAAAGCGTTGCGATAGAGCTAGGTAATAAAAATTAAGAGTTGTGGAGGAAGGATGGTGTACTGTTTCTAGGAACTAAAGCAAGGAACCTCGACCAATATAACCAATGACTGGCCGGCTCTTAAACAAGACTATTTTGAATTGGATCTCGGTGTAGGCATTTGGGCCTTTACGGCCTAGCACAAGCGTCTCCTGCGAGACTCGAAGTAGGAAGTAGGAAGTAAGTGACTCAGATGGAGAAGTTGTATATATCCTTAGCGGCCGGAATAACTTTGTTAGCGGGTTTTAACGTATGACGTCATCGCAGTGATTTGTAAGCGCAGATTTATAAGAGCAGATTTAACATGTATTAATTGTATTTAAAGAATAAAATAACTTTACATTCTTCAAGATCAAAGATTCACGGACTTTCAAAAGATTGGGACGTTGTTTTAATTGGCACTATATTTACAAAAAGCTTTATCAATAGGTTTTCTAAAATAATTTGTAAGTCTGTCATGAGATTAACATAGTATTAAATTAAAATTTAGTAAATTTGAATTTTGTATTGGACACACTGTATGAAAACGCACAGAACTAAGATTTCTCATTAATACGATACACATTAATACAAGTATTTTTGTATTCAATTTAATACTTTGTCAAACTCATGGTATTATTTGTTGGTGTAAAATATAGAGTATTATGAGTGTGTTTTGCAATATATAATTTAAAAAATGCAAAATAATCAGTCGAATCCTAAAGTTAAGTGTAGAGTAGACATATATATGTCTTTATAATATGAGGCCATTAAAATTATAATTGCTGAAAATAAATTGCTACATACGTTTTCTATAAAATATATGTTTCGCCCAGTTTATATTATATGAATATAGTATATGTTATGGACGACGTTATAGTAATGGCCTAAATATTGAATGTATTGTTTAATTTATTTGAGACATTTTGTTTCATATTACTGTGATGTTATTTGTTTTAGTTGTTTCAATGGACATAGTCTAAATAGGGGTTAGGGTGGTGAGATTGTAAAACAAAAGACGCAAGAATCGTTACGTCAAACGGACGTAACGTGACGGGTGTTAATGCGTCAGAGATGCTGTCGAGAGTAGACCAATCATAATCTAAAGGCATGGTTTCGTCTTTTGCTTCACATTCTCGCCCATAAAAGAACTTTGAGAAGCTCTTATACAACTTTTGTGTTTGGACCAAAGTATTGTGACCAACCAGTGTTAGTTAAATTTTGGTTAAAATTACCAAAACTATTTTCTACAATACAGCAACAATATTTTTTTACAAATATTCCATTTATATTTCTGTAAGGAAAACAGCTTAGCAAACCCCGTTGAACGGTAGAAAAAGAAGATTCTAGAAAATATATGACATTTTATATAGTAACTTGGTCAGATTTTGCGTAGAGGAAAAGTTCATTTTTTTTAGTGTAAAAATAAAAAAAAAACCCGCGATTTCAAGGCAGAATAAATGGCATACCGGTTACATAAAAATGCCTACACAGAACACATTTTGTAACACAATATGACGTAACCCTTTTTAATTTTTAGTTCTGAAAAATAAATGTCCAAATATGTCGGGTAGCTCTAGATTTCTAGGAAAAGATATATGCGTTAGGCCGCCCGAGGACTTGTTTTTTATGATAAACTTGATCAAAAGCATATTTTAGAGGTAATTTTGGTTGTTGAATTTCAGAATCCATTAAAATAAGTTTTCCTGCGCTATCATGTTTAAGGTAACTTAGGTAAGGTAGCTTTTGAGTTTGATTTACAGATTTTTTATAAATTAATAAAACAATATTCGTCTCTTTCGCACATTAGGAATTAATTAACAATGCGTAAATAGTTTGAAGAATCCCCTGCCCTTCTCCGGAGCTGGTCCCATCAACATAGGAACTTGGTTCTTGTGTGTTATAGTTATCTGGAAAATCATGAACTAATATAGTCAAAATCATTTATTCATATAGGTAACAAACACAATGTACACTTTTGAACGTCAAAAAAGAAATGTATATTTTTATATATTAAATGCTTCTAATTTTACATCTACTGCCAGTTCTCAAATCAAGGGCGTAGAACGTAAGAGAATAACTGGCAATAAACTCTCCGCCACTCTTTTTAATCGCCAATTTTTTTGTTTTACACAACGTTTGTGAGGAGCTGCAACCATTACACCATGTTCTACATGACATCTTAAGTAATAAATAATAATAAAATAAAATAAAAAATTGTGCCCCAACGAAGGTACCTTGCTTGGAGTCTGCATCCAAGGTTCTCCATCAATCTGCATGGGGAAGGTCTTCTTCGTGGTGATGGTGATGGAGCTGCATTGCGCTAATCGACGACCAGATGCACGAAGACCTACAAATTATTAAATAGAAAAAGTTAAAAAAAGAGGTAAAAAAGGAGACACAAAAAGGTAAGCAAGAGGTACAAGAAGGTAAGCAAGAGGTATTGAAAGGTAAAATAAGAGGTATAAAACGGTAAGCAAGAGGTAAAAAATGGTAAAAAGATGTATAAAAGGGTAAGCAAGATGTACAAAAATGTACAACCAGAAGTTGTACTTCTGGTTTTATAAGTCAGTTACATAGTTTATTAACAAGATAAAATGTAAACCAACAATACAATACTATAGCCAATTTATAATATTCCTTATTTATAGTAAAAATATACTCCTAATTATATATTATATATGTTCAAATTGAGTCATCCACCAGTATGATCCGAGTATTTTTCTGATTATTTTTTGTAGGTACAGCCGGAAATTTTGAATATTTATTGGACATTTTAAGTAAGAAGAAGAAATATAATGTGATTTGGCTTTTTCTCCCAATTTTTGTTTTTTCATTAAAAAATTGTTCGAAGACGTTGTAGTAGCAAGTTGACATGTTTAAGGTTTCACTCTAGTTTTAATATTTACTGAATATTTTAGTACACATTTCTTTACAACAATAAAAAAAATTCTACCTGTCCGCACTTGTCCCATATGTAGGCAGTTTTCTAATCCTATCACTTCAATTAGCTTATCGCCAATATCTGAAAACATCGAAAATCGCATAAAATTCAGTCAGTAGGTACTAATGTCTTTTTTGAAATTTAAAGTATATATAATTTAAAGTATTTAATATAGTAGATTATGCAATATAATTAAATAATTTAAAAAAACGAGTTTAACACTGGTTGTTTACAGTTTATTATTGCGAACTAATAAAATATTAATAAAAACTTACGATTAGCGCCAAATATGCAGGCGCTTTCACAGATTAGTAATAAAATATTTAAAAAAAACTGCAAACTCTTTAATACAAACTTTTTCGAATTTCGATATTCTGTCCATGAAATGCATAATCGTTTTGACGTTCGATGTTCAAAACACTTTTAATAAATCAAAAACGGTATATATACCTTGTTGCGCATTAGGAAATCGCCCTCTCCTATGAGCCCCACTGGCGCCCCATAGATTTGAGCCACCGTGTGCGTACGGGATATTTAGTAATGCCACACCTTGCAATGCCGGACCCTTGTTTAGTTCCAGCGATGACCCGTCACACTGAATTCATAAATTGTATTATGTAAAATCAATAGTATTAAAAAAATCTCCGGGATCTGAAGTTTGGGTTTGATTCCAGGCGAAGATAATGTAGGATTTATTTTACATGCATCAATAAGATACAAAAATATGTCTGCCAAAATATGACTGGAATTATCTCCTGATAATTTATAGATGTGATGGAGAGCGCAAGCATTATGCCGAAAGCTAATAAATAGAATATTAATATATTATTTTAATATTCTGTGATTTTAAAACATTAACACATAAGATGATAACTTACAACGATATCTATATTCTCGTGTAAATTCTTGCAGCTGGCGGCGAATTGCTCAGACGTCGCAAACTCAAAGTACCACAATTTATTTTTCATCCGAGAACTGAACTTGTCGGGATTCCTTTCACGCTCCGTGTGGAACTTTACGCAAATTGCTGCGTCCTGAAAGTATTTTTTTCTTTTTAAAATAGTATTCTTTCAGCTTGAGACCTCAGGTGTTCTTTCTATGTACGCAATTAACATTGGCTCAAACGGTGAAGGAAAACCATGAGGAAACCTTAGACCCAAAAAGTCGATAGCGATAGCCCATTTGATTGACAAATTATCATAAAAAAATATATATAAAAAAAAATATGTATCTGACATAAATCCAACCTAAATAGGTTGTAGCGTCACTGATTTATGTATTTATTCTTTCTAAAAAAAATATTAAACAAAATAATTGGCTTTAGATTACATCTGCTTCTATGATATTTTTTCTATTATAAGCGAGTAACTAAGGTAACACATATGAAAAACGAAGAACAGGACAATAATAAATAAAAAACGGCGCTCCATGTTACAATAAATAAAATTATGTACTTTCAACGAAATGAAAACAAGACAATTAGATGAAATTCATTGAGAAATCAGAGATAAAGAAATGTAATGGAAACATGTGAGAAGGCTTTTACCCTAAAAAGGGTCATACAATACTAGGCCACAAAAAAAATTAACTTAAATTTTTACAACTTATACTAACACAACTAATGAGAAATATTAACTAACTAATTTTTGTATGGATTCATTAATAAAGTTCTAATAAGGTACCTAAGTTTCAAAATCGAATCCCGTTTGTCGAAAACGTACTTAATTACATACAAATAATTCATTGATGCACAGTTGGGGATCCTAGGTCGTGCATTTAGGAGACACTTAAGTACTAACACTAAGCTAAATGATGCAAATACTTACGACTCCAATAGAGAAGTAATTGTTAATGATGTTATATGGCACCGAAGTGGGATGGGGCGCGGAGTCTGGCATTTGGACCAATTCACACTGAAATACATTTCTTTGTTAACAGGTTAACTGTTTTAACTGTAAATTTATTTATTTATTTAATTATAAGTAATCTTACAGCTAACATACATAATATTACAAAACAAACACTTAGTACAGCAAGCCAAAACAGATTACTTAGATAAACAATATTATATACGAAAAATAAAACAAATAAGCGCATCAATAGACAAAACTATATACAGAAAACTGAAATTTAATATTTAAAACAATAAATAACACCAAATATAACCTAAACAAAATTAGAGTCTTCCCGCCTCTTCAAATATTTTCTCACATGTTCTTTGGTGAGGTGGAAAATATCAATATCCTCATAATTAGTGTCATAGTTAGATAAATCCCGTAACATTGGTGAATTATGCAGGTAATTCGAGTTCGTACGAGGCACATGGAACAATTTTGTGTGTCTTGTCGCATATGGTGAAGGAATTTTAAAAGAAATTAACGACAGCAAATAGGGGCTATCGATCCGCCCATTAAGAATAGCGTGTAAAAAAAGCAGGTCTTGCTGACTTCGCCGACTTTCTAATGAGTCTAAATTAAAATAATTGCAAGAATGCGCATAACTATCGAAGCATCGACTTTTGAATTTTTCTTGAGACAATCAGTTAATATTCTGAAAATACTTAAATACTTTGTATGGGAGCTATTGGCTGCCCAAATTAGGGATGATCGATATTAGAAAAACGTCGATATCATAATCGAAAGCCCAAAATCGATGTTCGATATTATCGAAAACCGAATGATTTTGTATAATAATTGACACAGAAATAAAATACAGTGAAATGGTTCGAATTTATTAAGAAACAGAACAATTTATGTATAACATATTTTGATATTTTCTATCAACTGACTGAATGAAAAGTAATTTTGATTAAGAAGAACCTTTTAATCTATTTCCTAACGAATGATAATGATTTGATATGATTTTAATTCAATTCATTCAATTTTCAATTCAACTTTCAATTCAACAATTCAATTTATTCAATCAGCCGAGAGATTCAGTTGCGTTCCCTCTTTATACTGGAGCAATTCTTATTCAAGCACTAGGATCGTTTAAATATTCATTTGTATTATAATAGGCCTGTACTGTAAAGTACGATTTAAATTTATTTGATTTGATTTAACTCCGGCCCAAAGCTAGGATCTTTATAAAGCGCAAATTCGGCCACACATTGGAGTACATTGAGTTAATATTTGAATTAATACATACGTCATGCGTCATATTCTCGACATGTATCTGCCACCGGTCCATCATGATGGTGCTTGCCCGTGCTATTTTATCCAATATCTTGTGTATTGATTCACCTTCGTATCTAGAATATTTAAAATAAATGCATTTTTAAACTAAACTAATTATAAATTATTAATGGTAATTTTCTTTAATAGCTTCTAATTGATATTTTATGAACATATTTATAATTTATTTTTTTAAATATGTACTCCATTACTTGAGTGATAATAAACTCTAAGTAGAAAATAATATATTGTTTCTTACCCCCCACCCCATCGCAAACAACGAGCCAGGTCGTTGCCAGTGCCAAGTGGTATTACCCCGACTGCGGGTTGCATCTCCATTTGAATCTTGTCTAAAAATCAAATAAAACAACTGGTTGATAATAAATCGAAACTATATATGTATAATACTAACTTAAAAGACCTGTCTCTTCTTTCAAATGGAAAATTTAATATGTAAGAAAGAGATGAAAGAGTGCTTTTGTTAAAAGAGTGCAATTACACTAATTACAGAGGCCTGTACACTGTGTTGCAAACTTATATATATATATATATATATCTAATAGGCAAGTAGGTGATCAGCATCCTGTGCCTGACACACGACTGACTTTTTTGAATCTAAGGCAAGGTTTCCTCACGATCTTTTACTTTACCATTCGAGCGAATGCTAAATGCGCACATAGAAAAGCACTCCATTGGTGCACAGCCGCGGCTCGAGCCTACGACCTCAGGGATGAGAGTCGCACGCTGTAGCCACTAAACCAATACTGCTTTCTAAATGTATATAATATATATGGCCTTTATTATTCAAACATTAATAAAATATTATTTAAGGCTTGAATGCCACCTCAAAACGCTCAGACACACTTATCATGTTACGGGTAATGCTAGAAGGTGGAGTAAACCTAGGTTTACTCGGGTTGACTTAGTATTACCCAAGCTTCTTGGGTAAAATCCGAATAATAAGTAAAATAAATTTTAATTCGGGGTTTACCCATGCTCTACTCAACCCAACCTAGGTCTACCCAACTCTGGCTGGGTAATGTTAAAAATTTGTCTAATTAATTAGTGAAATGAAAATCCAAGGCCATTTTAAACATTTATTATCTGAAAAACATACAAACATAAAAATTATTTATTTGAGCAAGATAAACTGCTGTGACATTTTGAGTTGCATAATTTTCCTGCAGCTTTGCATGAACACTTCTTTGTGGCACATTTTGTTTTGCAATTACACCTTTTATAACCCTGGCCTCCTGAAAGCGACTGTTCATTTGCAAGCTCTCGTAAACTTTTTTTTTCTGGTGATATATTTTCGATATCAATCAGTTTATCATGACACACAGAAAACTGATTCCTTGAGAACATTTCCTCAATAGTACCACGTTCGTTTCCTAGCCTATACAGATCACCAGCTTTTTCTATAACTACCATAAGCACGTTCCGAAACTCGCCTCTTCCTCTATCGACATCTGGTATTTGGACTCTCACCGTATCTCCAACAGAACATGGAGGAAATTTTAAATTAGATAAGGCTTTCATTTTCTTAGCTTGATTTTCTAAGCTCAATCGGGCAGATAATCTATGTTTATTTATATTTTGTTGAGTAGTACAAATTTCACATAAGTTTATTTCTTGTGTACTTGTGCCTGGGTTCATACATCTACTACACTCTAATTCGTCTTTCTTTTTGGCCGTTTCTTCTGAATTTATTTCTAATAAAACGTTCCTTTCACCTTCTTTTGTATTTAAAACTTCTGTTTCGATATCGCTTCTCATCTCCGTGTTCTGTAAGTGGTAATTCTCTGATTCCAGCTCTACATTTAGTAAATCTTCTTGAGATTCTTGTCTAGATTCCGGTCCTTCTTCTTGGGATTCTGGACTAGATTCTGCTTCGGTAGTAAATTCCGTCAACATTTTCTCGAGCTCTTCCTCAGTGTGAATATTGACAATAACTTCTTTTGGAAGAGAAGACGACGCTAAACCCACCTTGACATCACTACCGAACATGGCGGTATAAGGAGCTCGTTTTATTCCATCGTGGAATGCCCTATTTTTCATTAATTGTACGAACTTCAAACCTTCTGACCAACGCTTACAATTTTCGTCGTTCATCCACGTCATAAGCATATTTTGTACGTCTTGATTTGCTCTTTCCACACTACCTTGAGACTGACTATGGCGAGGTTTGCCATGTACTATCTTCAGACCGCTCCACATCGAGCACAACTCTTCTATTACGTGATTTGCAAACTCGCGGCCATTGTCTGATTGAAGAATTGAAGGTGCGCCAAAAATACAAAATATGTCCAAAAGCTTATAAGCAACTTCTACGGCTCGTTTAGATGTTAACGCGCGCAGCTGTACAAACTTTGTCAAATGATCTTGATAGACCATTATGAATTTGAAGTCGCCGTCAGGGTTAGACTGCATGTCAATTAAATCTACTTGACAGCGACTATTCATTTCTGTTGACACCAATGGTTTGACAACAATTCCTTTTTTAGCAGACTTTAACTTTTTTTGGCATGGTTCGCATAGTCGTAAATATAATTTGATTACTTCTTGAGTAATATTTTTATATTTTTTTTTACATTCTTTTTCCATTCGATGTTTTCCTCCATGTCCAACAGCCAAATGAGTTTCATGCAAAATATCGAACATTTCATCATTAGTCACGTAATATTTAATTGTTGTCTCACTTGAAGATAGAGGAGCAATCAGTTTCTCGACGCCACTTACCGAGCACAAATCAAAACGCTTCAATCGCCGGTATTGTAAAGTAGTTTTCGATTTAGCTTCTTTTGCACTTTTTACCGAATTAATTATTTCCAAATACTGTTCGTTACTAAAGTAAAAAGAATTTAATCCTTTCGCTGAGAATAACTCTTGAAATTTTGTATCAAAACGCTCTCGAAAAGAACGTGCACTCTGTTCGGTCGCCATTTTGTCACTAAGCAAGCGGCGGCGTGGCCAGTGTTGCCAACAAGACTAATGCAAAATTTGCTAAACTGTTGTTAAAATTTAGCCAACACATTACCCAGACAGAGTTGGGTAGACCTAGGTGAGCATGGGTAAACCCCGAATTAAAATTTATTTTACTTATTATTCGGATTTTACCCAAGAAGCTTGGGTAATACTAAGTCAACCCGAGTAAACCTAGGTTTACTCCACCTTCTAGCATTACCCGTAACATACACATTGCACACATACAAGCAAATTATTATTAGTAAACGATCTTTGTTAGTACATAATGTTTGTTGTATATATTATGATGTCATTTGTTTCGCCTATTTTTTTTTTATTAAATAAAAAAAATGATATTTGAATTTATTGATAGCCATTTGCGTGATAATAGCAAATTGTAAGTAATATTTTTTAATCCATTCGATCTAATTATTATGTAAATACATATTTGTCTTACCCATAGTTTCCAAAACCCAGCCGACAGTACCATCACCACCACAACATATGACTCTATAGTTCTTGACATCTTTGAACATTTGTAAGCCTATAACAATATTCATAATAACATATCAACAAACTATTAGAAATCTCATTAACACATAAGATTTTAGAAAGTTAAAAAAACACAAATTATACGGGGTTTTGAATAGGTTATTTCAACCTGTTACTTAAATAAAAATATGAAGAGGGATTAGATCTAGTCTGTGGGTAAAGATAGTTGTCGATGTAGCGCTGCTAGATCACTGCAGTGCTAAACTACCATTTTTTATTATGTTGGCAACACTTACGTCATTATAGTTCGACTGTATCATCTTAATACTTTACAGGAAATAATTAAAAGTGTATAAATTTGTGAACAAATGAGATGTCGCGTAGCAAATAAGAATTATCTCTACTGTATCCAACAAATTTTAAATTTTAAGTCTACTAGACTTTTCATATTATAGATTATTATAAAAAAACTCTTTAGAAATTTAACAACCTCAACCTCAACAAATAATTTAAACCTCCACTGTACAGAGTCCCCAAAAAAAGTAGCATTTATATCATTATAGATTATATAATATCTATATGTTATTTAATTGTAATAATTAACCTTCACTCTAAAGCAGTGTTTCCCAACGTGGGGCCCACGCCCCACAGGGGGGCAATTTGATTATTAGGAGGGGCTATTTGTTTTTTTTTTTAAATTATTTGGAATTTCAATTTCAATTTTTCATTAATGTTTTGAAAATTTACTTACTGTGTTTCGTTCGTTTTAGTAATTTCCTCCTAAAACCTAACTTTTTAGTTTACATAGGGGGCATAATAATTTTAGAAAGGCTAAGATGGGGCACGGCACAGAAATGGTTGGGAAACACTGCTCTAAAGGTTTTATTTTCAAGACAACAGATCAAACAAACTAAATTCAACCAACCTTGCATAGGACCACCCTTGGCAATATCATGAACCTGTCGCGGGTTCAAGATGTACTGGAGCTTTCTCAGCACTCTAGAGCCTTGTCTCCCTCCACTTTTGGGGTTGATGAATACGAGAAGGGGACAAGTTCCCTCTGGAGGTGTTATCTGGAAGGAGATCGGTGGAGCTCGGTGCTCATTCTTTTGCTCTATCTTCTCCTCTGCCCCCGCGGAGATTGAGGATGGCATGGAGATGGAGATAGGAAGAGATTGCTGAAATAAATTTATAATTTCAAAACTTTTTATTCAACGGGAATTATGTTGCTCGTAACTGTTTAATCTGAAATCGAACCGATATGCGTTAAACACTACAGTTCTCTCGGTAATAAAAAAAAAGGTGCGTGTACTTATGTACGCGCGTAAGAAGTTATACTTCTTTGGCATTATTAAAAATAGTTTTTGATTGCATGCAAATAATTAATTACAATTAAATAATAAAAGACTGGAAAAGGAGTCATTATAGTCAATAAAGTTCAGTTTACATTTGAAAAATTAAATAAATAAATATTTATTATTATTCTCTTACATTAAGTGTAACATAAATTCTATTATTATTCGAATGTTGTTTTTAAATTATGTCCAATGCCGTAGCAACTTCATTCTGTTAATTTTGTGTCACGGTGCGCGCGCATCGTAAAATTTCACTCTCATCAATTTTTCATAACGCGCCTAAAGAAGTATAACTTCAATAAATTGTCAGGATTAAACATCCTTTTAATATTATCACAAAATGGTTAATAAAACTTCGTAGTATGTAATGTGAAAAGCAAATCACCTGTTCCGGCTGCGGCTTATGAGGCAAGGAGCGCTGTCGATCCAAGACCAAGGGTCGTATGGCGGTGGGGGGAAGGATGTGTTTCGCGTGACGACCCAGAGTACACGCTCCACCAGCACTGCCCACACAGCGATTGTGGAGCTGTTTGTAAGATAACATTTACATAATTAAATATTGAACTGTACCTAAGCTTATAAGTATTTTGATTTACGTTAACTTCCGCCTGACGTTCGGAGTGGAACACAGAATATAAAGTTATGGGCACATGCGCATGGGCGTTCTACGTCTAGCTTAGGAGTAACAGTTTTCTTCAGTTCAGATTTCCAAGTATATCAAATTCCTCGGTCTAATACAAACTATTTACATAACTCAGTCGTGTATCGTATACCTTCAAATTATAACACAAATTACCAGCAAATAGAAATATTTAATATAACTAAAAATTGCTTAAACAACAATATAAATAACTCTGGTATCATTTATTAGAGATAATCGCTTTGTTATTTCTCTTTTATTTTGATCATATTATAATAATAAATGCATATAATATATATTTATTTGTATAAGTGGGTAATATGTAATTGTTAACTGTGTTTTATGTTTATGTCTGAATGTGTATTACGTTTTTGGTTTTTGTAATGTAATTGTTTAGATATTGTATAACAAGTAGATGTAGGAATATTGATAAGCAAATAAATAAACCAGGTACGTAACAATAGGGTGGCAAAATGCCCTGCCAAAATGCCCTGCCCAAGAGATATTATGTTCTATGGATGAATGTGGAGTCTCCAATACGCATTGGGCTAGCGTGGGGACTACAGACCATTCCCTCTCGCCTAAGAGAGGACGCCTACGGCCATTAGTGGCACATATGCAACGTGTAATTGAGTACGCTGAAAATCGCGAAGTTTATTAAAATTAAACTGAGTACAACGTGACGATTTTTACATATAGGGCCCCATCAAAAGAATATGCCACGGGCCCCAGATGGTATAGTTACTGAAATAAACATTAGGCCTACGGCCCGTTTACCCCTGTTCAATAAAATTTATAAAATAATTAACTCACAGTAATGTGACACCAGCGACAGTGGAGTCCAGTAATGCCATTGTAGCCTTTAATCTTTTTCCGGCAACGCGCACACTTGCCGTGACAATTTCCTGGAAAACATACATACACACATTAGAATATCGCATACAACATTAGTGATAACTAATTCAGCTAAACATACCTTCAATCCAGTGATGCGCGAGCGTAGAGGGCGCTCGTCTCGCTTTACAATACGTTGCGATACACGAAGCAGGCGCACGCTGAACGCAACGCTCGTGGACGGTGAATTTACAAACTGTAAAATGTATTATAATCTCTCATAACAAATGGAGGATGGAACAAGAAAGAATGATCCTTGACTATGCTAAGAAACCACTGAGTTCTGAGTGGCCCAAGGTTCTGGTGGCTATTTTGTTCTGTTCTATTGACCTCCGACACTAACGAAGAGGAAACTACGTAAATTTTTGAGCAAATAAAAAATATGTTGTATAGTTTGGCTGGCGATATGACTGGACTGATGTAAAATGTCATTACAAGATTATTACATTAGAAACCCTTTGGTAATTGTACTCTATACTTTATGGGAACAGTAAAGTACTTGAAAATGTTTTATTTCGCATGATGTGATTTCTTCAGTCGTAAATATTTTCTCGTTAAAAGGATTGGCGCTGAATCGATGTTGCTATTCTCCACTACTCGCCACACAGCCACATCACTTCAGTGCTCGTTATATAATAAAAAAAATGGTTGTCTGTTGTTGTAAGTTGGTTTACGGATGATAATTTGCATTATTTTTCGAATGGAAGAGAGATAGATGCAAGCGTACAATCAGCGTAACGGGACAATGAGCGTAATGGGACAATGAGAAATGCTTTTTCGTGCGTGCAGCCGGCGTTCATCGATTTATTAGACGTCGCCACGTCAAAAATATATTTTTAAATATTTTGAAATTGTACTTTGTTTTGATACTATGTACTTTTTTCTTGTGCAACCAATTGTATAATTAACATACTTTAAACTGTATGCATTATTGAAAAGATAGTTTTAGTTTTTTGAGCCATTCAAAAAATAAGTACATATGTATATTGGCTCTTTATAGTACTATTGACCATTCGTTAAGCTTTGTTTTTATAAGTTATACTCACAAATACAACACAGCCCTTTCTTCCCAAGCCCTACCAGGAGGTTCAAACACAGATTACAATAAGCAGGTCGATTGAAATGCTTAAGCCTCCACGCGTGTTCTCCATCCTCTTTGACATTCGTGTCCAAACCGAGGAGTACTAGTAGCGGGATTGTAGTCATTCTGAAATAAAAGAGTATAATTATGGGCCTCAGATTTCTGCACTTGTTTTTTTTTTATTAATTGCTTTATAGATAAGTAAGTAAGATTAGCCTTTTATGTTTGACATCCGTTTGAGACGTGGCGGTTTTCTCACATTCCTCACATACTAATTATTATAAAAAACATTTACCCTCCGCGTTTCCACTCATCAAGAGAGACGGTGCCATCGGCATCATAGTCAATTTCTACCATCATGTCTTGGAGAATCTAGAAGAGAGAGAAAAGAAGAAGAGGTTAATTTAAGGGCTTAACATTATCTAGTAAATGCAATTTATATTCACGATAGAGGAAAACAAATTCAATCTTGTTATGACTATTGCAAAAACACAAATGGAAAAAAGCCAAGATTAATACTAGATACAAATATACGCAAAATATTATTATGAATTCCGTCTTTTTAAGAGGGTTCTTATAACTTACGGGTCGTAATTCAGATGTCTCCCAACCAAGATACTCGGCGACCGTCATCATTTGGTTCACGATGCAGTCCATTTCATTTGTGTCCAATACACCGTTGCCGTCCGTGTCATATAGGCGAAACATGACTAAAAATAATTATTTTAACACACATTTTAACATAGATTCTGAATTAACTAAGACACATAAATTGATCCGATTCACACTGATGCGTAGAATGAAGCGCTCAAATTCTAATATTCTCTCAGCATCTTTTTCTTAAAAAAATGTTCTAAACAAACAGTACCACGGACTTGTAATCTCACAGAGTTACCCTTGTGGGGACTAGCGTTAAATAAATTTTGCAACAACTATATTTCTGTCATGAGTATTTTTTTTATTTATTAAATAGCAACACCCTGAATTTGGTAATAAGGTTTCTTTGCGTCGAATCCATGTTTTGATCTTACATTCAGTTATAAACGTATATTTAGATCATCTCATTTTCCACTCATAAGGAAATTAACTATTATTATATCTAATAATATAATAAATTAGCTACTATAGAAGCTGTAGTTAACAAAAAGTGATTAAATAGATTATCTTTAGATGTTAATTGACAGTGTAAAAAAAATCAAATGTAATTATTATTATTGGATGGTTTTATTGTTATATATTATTGAAACTTATAAGAATTAATATTAAATAATGTAATTGCTATAAAAATTTGCAATGTAAGAAATTAATTGAAATTAAGTTAAAACCTGTTAATATGAATAAAATTTCCTCCATTTGTATTTAAATCTAGCTAGTTATTTCCACAGCCCGGGGATAAATCTCTCCAGATGGTAGGGTATTAGGAAGAAATATTACTTACACTCCAGCTTATCTTCAGGCCTACCAGCTTCCAGCAAGGATAAGTAACACACGATATCCTTAAGTGAAACCCGAGCGGTGTGTACTTCCACAGTCGATGACCGACGCATTAGGTGCTTAAAGTCTGGAATATAAAGGACAGTGTTACAGAAATTCTTTGTTTCTCTAATTCATTCTTTTGTTATGTAACATAATAAAATCTTAGAATACCTCTGTGAAATGAAAGGCGAGACGCTGTTTGACTATGTGAATAGAGTCTGGCTAATGAAAGAAGATAATTGAATTATTTGAAAACTTACGGATGGCAACACAGAATGTTATTCAATTTCTTAGGTTAGTATGATTTATTGTCTTGATACTTCATGCAATTACTCATTTTTATTTCTATTATATATTTTTTCCGAATAGTTAACAGATATAAACTAAACTTTGTTTTATTGATTTTTTGGATTCTGATTTTGATTATTCCGAATAAAGTTGTGTTTTATAATAATACTTAATTATAGTTATAGTTTTCCATGCAATGCTAGTAATTTTAAGTATCAATAGTAAAAGACTAAATACGTATAGTATTTAATTTTATAGAAATACAGTTACTATCAATGTAAAAAATAATAAAATAAAATCAAGTATCAAGTTTAATCCAAAACATTATATATCAAACTTTTAGGGATACCATACTAAAATTAAAGGCTGGACGCATTGCCCATATTCCAGGTCTATGCTGATTGCCCTTTAACAAGAGAGTCTTTACAGGATTTTACGTTACAGGAGGATGTTAAGTAATACCGCCCATGGACACTCGTACTGCCAGAAGGCTCGCAAGCGCGCTGCTAAAATAATAGGTACCTTCGATCTTAGTAGACTGGTTGACTCGTAGCGAGTTGCTGCTCTTCCTGCTGGAGTTCCTGGACATCTGACTATGAGAAGGACTGGTCTCATTCCTGCCGACGCCCAGTTCATGAGCGGAGTAGGACGGATGGGTTGTTACTGAGAACATTGGGTGGACGCTGCCTGTGAAGAATGATTTTATATTATTATCTAACATTTCTATGACATAGAAAAACTTTGTACTAACAGGCAAAATATATGATTACCGAAACTCAAAGATGTGATTAACAAATTAGTATGCAAAAACTACTTTAAAAAGAGAAAGAAAGAAGAAGAAACTCTTTCGCTGACAACGATCGCTGTAAAGCACTCCAATCCAAGTTTTTTTTTTGTAAGTATTACATTAAAAGAAGTTTTTTAATGAAATATTAAAATATGCAGATCTCAATTATAGTCTAAAGTATTTATCTTTATTAATCAATAAATAATTATAATTATAGAAATAAATAATCTAAAGTATAATCTAAAGATTTTATCTTAAATCACTTGAATTGTCTTTAGTTACCAGTTCTACTCCGAGACGCCTTATCTCCATCCACAGGGTCACTGGAGCTTTTGCCTAGCTGCTGCAACCTTTCTGCCAGACCGTGGATCTTCGAAGCTAGACTTAACTTTCCCTAGAAAAACCAAACAGTAGGTACTTACTAAATTTGTAAATTATATTTTCGATACTAAAATACATTGTCTCAGTCGGTAGCTCATGTCTGAGAGACTCTGCGGACTATCTGTTTCCACCGGTTTCTGCCAACACCTCTCTTATTACAGTTTTAGTTTTGAGGATGATGAGTCTTTCACTTGATCGGTCCATCTGGTTGGTGAACAGCCACGCAATCTTTTGCCTTCCGTGTTATCAACCATGATCAGTTTCCCTAAGTTCTCATAGCCTCTGCGCGTTATATTTATTTATTTTTTGTTTATTAACACTTCGTTGCAAAAAACAATAAATCAAACATAATACAAAAAAATTATAAGGGATGCAACGGGCGGCCTTATCGCTAATAAGCGATCTCTTCCAGGCAACCCTAGTTAAAGAAAAAACTAAAAAAAAAGAAACATGATTCGTGCGAGAAGTGCAGAAACAAATGTTATATAAAAAAATATATATATATACATAGTACCTTAATCTAAAGTAATACAAAAAAAAATATTAACAACAGACTAAAAACTTAAAAGCTAATCTTACAAATACATGGACTGCAAATAGTGATGTAAAAGGAAACATAAGATTTATACAAGTCTCGATTGATCAGGATAGGATAAGGTTAAGAAATGATTATACAGAAGAGTTTTAAAGATGACAGAGAGGTAGCCAATCGTACGGAGTCGGGCAGCGCATTCCACAACTTAATGGCGGAGATCGTGAATGAATTGCCTGAAGTGTGAGATGGAATTTCGCCATTAAATTATGAAATACATTTTAATAAACAATTTTTCTGTGTTAAACAAATAAATACGTGTAAACGCATTTATTACCTGATGATCGCCATGTGCGGTGACAGCAGCGCAGGCAGCGGTGGAGCTCGCGGCCGCCATTTCGCGTAACGCTGGCCGCTTGTCACGGCGTACGAACGAGAGAAATAAATGTCTGAAAATTTGTTTTGAGATGTTTTAAAAGAACGAGTTGAGCGTGTGCAGACCCGAGCTGTAGCGCGAGCTGTCCAGTGAGAGAACGTCGAGGTATTTGCTACCGAGGCAAGTAAATTACCCATCCGATCTTTTAGATTGGCGTTAAGCAACATAAAATATACGTAGAATTATTTTTATATGAATTTGTCGCGCTCATGATAAGACTGCTATTGTTACATTAATACACTGTGGTTTTAAAATGTAATATACCATGATTAAGATTGTATTATTCTGTAAATAAATGTAATGTAATAGCAGATGTTGCAATAAAACTAAATAAACTTATAAGGAAATGGGCGGGGGACATAGAAAGAGGAACAGAAAAGTGGAGCAAGAAAGTACTTAACTGGTGCCCAAGGTACAACAAACGCAAAAGAGGAAGACAATTTAGAAGGTGGATAGACCAGATTAAGGAAACAGCAGGTGGTAGAGGGTGGCAGAGTGCAGACAGGAATGGCGGGATTTGGGTGAGGCCAAAAAAGGGCACAAGTACACATAATGAGATGATAGAAATATAAATGTGTTTAAGTGTTAAAGTATCTGAAATAAAAGGTTTTATTCTGTAAAAAACGTGTTAGAAGTTATACTTCTTGGCGTAACAAGATAAAAATCTTTTTAGAAAAAAACGACACTAACAATAGAAAAAAGGTATTTATTACATTGAAAGTTTTATTATAACGCATTATCTAGTTAAATAAAGTTTATTTAAATATCACAAAACAATTATTTCTACATAATTAAAGAAATGGACATTTTTTTATTTTAAAATGTTGACTATGCTAACTTCAGGAAGTCGGTTTTTTTGACGGTGTTTCTCACCGTTTTTCCCTAACGCGCCAAAAGAAGTAGATATTCATAAAATTGCGTAAAAGACTTTGATAGTTCTAATAACTTATAAATTACTTCCATTGAGTCTATGTGAGATCTAATTTATGTGTTTTCCTTTTTTGGAATTAAATACTTTTACTTCTTACGTATTTGATATTGGTAACTCACCTTGATAGTTCATCAGGCGTGGATACTTCGAGAAAGGTGTCCAGAAACCACTTGAAACCTTCATAGTCGATGTCCTGAAATTAATTAAATTTCAAATAAGGAAAAGAAAACAAAACGCATTGTAGGTGCAATATCTCTTTAACAAAACTGCCTTTAGTATTGTCTTTGATTGACTTAACTTTTACTCATTTAAAGAAAAAACTTTTTAACCGTATTAAAGTTATGTATTTTTATAAATGTGATACTTTTTGACATCCAACACCTTTTGTCTTCAGTCACCGTGACCACGCACGCTGTAAAGCACGCGAAACGTCGGATAAATATAAAATTATGTTAAATAGTTGTAAATTTATAAAAATACATAACTTTAATCCGGTTTTAAGTTTTGGTTGGTTGGTTAAGTTTTTTCTTTAAAAACTGCCTTATTAAACGCTCAGTTGTGGAACGGCGGATGTCGAGGTGATACGGGTAGTATTTCGTATTATGCCTCGACGTCTAAAGAAACTCAGCTGCAGGTATTAATCCAAACAACTCCTCTGAAAACTTTCACTAGGTAATAAATTTTAATAATTGTATGTTCACAGTAATTGTCATATATTTTAAAACAAAAGAACTTAGTATTGTCTTTTATTGACATAACCTTTACACATTTAAAGAAAACTCTTTTTTACCGGATTGAAGTTATGTATTATTATAAATTTACAATTTGACAGCTGTAGACAATGTTAAAGTTAAAGATACTTTTTGACATTCAACAACTTTTGTCTTCATTCACCGTGACCTCGCACGCTGTAAAGCACGCGAAACGTCGGTTAAATTTAAAATTATGTAAAATAATTGTAAATTTATAATAATACATAACTTCAATCCAGTAAAAAAGTGTTTTATTTAAACTTTACTGTAATAAAAAATAAAATAAACTATTTAGGTTCAGAATATAATAAATACTGTACATTTGTGTGTTGGAAATGAATTTTATATGCATTATCTATTGTATTATATATTCCATCGTCAGATGAATTTTTGTTTTAATCATTTTATATCAGTAAAGAAATATATGAGAGCAGTGTAGGCCTAGTAGCTTAATCGTGGACTCTCATCCCTGAGGTCGTAGCTTCGATCTTCGGCTGTGCACCAATATTTCTTTCATTGTGCGCATTTAACATTCGCTCCAACGGTGAAAAAAATCATCGTGAAACAACCCAAAAAAGTCGACGGCGTATGTCAGGCACAGAAGGCTGATCACCTACTTGCCTATTACATTGACAAATGATCATGAATGACATTTATCTGAGGCCCAGACCTAAAAAAAAATCAAATTTCTAGACAGTCCAGACGATCGACCTCTATACAAAGTTTCATCCGATATAAAGTAAGACAAATAAATATTATCAAATTATTTCTATCGAAGCGTCGCCAATAATGGCAATATTCATTAAAGTAAATATCTCAAAACAAATAAACTCTATTCATTATGTACTGAAGTAAACAGATACTGTTAATATTCATTCCTAGAAAGTAGAATCTATTTGTGGAGCTCCCCTTAGGGCTTACGGCCCACTCAGCCTCGTGCCACAGTTTAAATACGAACAGTTTAATAATTGAAAGACGCTCGACAAACGAGACATTCAAATGCTATTGTTATGTGTACACGGGTGCAAAGTATTAAAAATATACTAAAATCCTATATGTATAACGATATGCTTGTTAATAATATCAAAGATATATATGACTATTGTCATATATGACTCCAACGAATACAATACGCTATGTTGCTGTAAAACTTTGTATCAAAAGTCAGATTTGGAAATATCATTTTTTTAATACGTTAGTATCTGGTATAATACGTCAATCTTCAAGCATAAGAGTATACCGTCATCGCAGCATAGGAAAATATATTTTTCATCTCCTAATATATATTTTTTTCTTCTTAAGTATTATTACATTCCTTTTCTTTCTTTTTTTTGCGACTGAGGCGCAAACTAGCTGCTGTGGTCTCTGGTAGAATGACCAGCGCTTTGGAACATTCTGCTCCTCAGCATAATGCCGAGCCAGGCCCAATTACAACCACAGCACACACACACACATTACACACTTTGATTATTGTTATTTTGCGTTTTTGTTAGTAATAAATGGTATGTCTATGATGAAAAGTAAATTTGAAGTAGGTACCTTAAAATAAATAGGGAATTTGTCGTCGGTCAGGCAGTACCAACTTCGCCAGACGCAATATGTAGGCAGATTACATCTAAAATAAATTAAATAGGATGCTCAATATCTACCCGCTCACCGCCCACTAATAACGGTTATAGAAATGGCTTCTGAATACAATGTTATATAATTGTTATGTCCATTGGTTTAGTATGAATAACCTTCTACTTAATGCAAAAAAGACAAAATGCCTTAAATTTTCTGCAAAAAATGCAAGGGTTATGGATACTGGACCAATTATAAACGATGAGGAATTGAATCTGGATGATACAACTGTATTTCTCGGAATCACCATGGATTCAAAACTTCAGTGGTCCCCTCATATTAACGGATTGGCGAAGAGACTTAGTTCTGCAGCCTACGCGGTTAAAAAAATTCGCTCACTAACTGATGTCGATACAGCTAGACTTGTTTATTTTAGTTACTTTCATAGCTTAATGACTTATGGCTTATTATTATGGGGTCATGCTGCTGATGTCGAAACTATTTTCATCCTGCAGAAGAGGGCTATTCGTGCAATCTATAATTTAAAATGTAGATTCCCTAGAGATAAATTCAAGGAAATTAATATACTTACCTTTCCCTCGCAATATATTTATGAAAATATTATGTATGTATACAAAAATAGTGATAAGTTTACTAGAATAGAACATACGCACAATGTTAATACACGGAACAAACGCAGGCTGCAATTTCCCCGTACTAGACTATCCAAAGTTAGTAATTCTTTTTTGGGGAAAGGGATACTCTTCTTTAATAAAATCCCAGAGGCTCTTTTATCTCTGCCTTTCAATAAATTTAAGAAATGTATTAAAGAAAAGCTGTGTAAAAAGGCTTACTATAAAGTCAACGATTATCTAGTTGATAAAAGGGCCTGGGACTAGTGCTAGACAGGCTACCTCTAATTAATTTGCGATATTTGTTTTAAAATAAGTGTTATTTGATGATTTGATATTTTAAAAGAGTACCGAGAGTTTTTTACGCCGGCTTTTTCTCTCGGCCTACACCCTCTGTCTTCTTTGCCGATGAGTAGGGATGCCTACAAATTGAAATTTAATGACGTGGAATAAGTGATACATGTATCTTATGTTCCAAAATAAACATATTTTATTTTTATTTTTATTTTACACCTTACGCAGAGTTTGAGATGATACTGAGACCTAGCCTGTAGTTACACATTACACTCACTTATCCACCCACACACTCGTTCTCGCACTCGCGTAATGCTTTTTGTTTAAAAAATGAGCGTGCGTACAAAGTACACATGTCAGTGAAACTTCTTTGGCAAACTAATTTTGCGATAATAAAGACACGTAGCATTTTAGTTTATAATTCGTCATTCAAATTATCTGGCATATAATATAAAATACTAATATTTCATAAATTCTCTTTATTAAATTTTAATTTTAAAAATAGAATTTCTGTAAGGTAATTCACCCTTCTCACTCTCTCTCAATCGGTCTCAGTCGCTCTCTCCCATTCCTTTGACAAAAACGCTGCACATCTTCGTGACGTTCCGTAAAAAATTAACCAAAGCGCCAAAGACTTCACTTCACTTTACTTCAATAAATAAAAAATGTAATTTAAAAAATATTTCAATTTTGTTATGGAATCAACTATTAAGTTCGTTATTGAAGAGCTGGGAACCATGTCACATGTATTTTTTACTTAAAAGAGTTCCCAAATCATTGTTATAATGAATAAATTTTTTTTAAAGTGTGATTTATATGAGTTTCGAAGTAGGTTTAATAGTTTTCGAAATTAATACCATACTAACGAAGTTACCCCTTTGTTAAAAAGAATCAATATCAGATTTACTTTATAATAAAGAACTAAGTCTCTTCGTATAAATGCAGAAAACATTTTAACGATGTAGCTTTTAAAGCTTTTCTAAAAGGTTACTTAAAATATTAAAAGTTTTCCTTAGTATTGTAATCCTCAAGTATGCCTGTTAATAGCAACTGTTTGAAAAAGAACTATGAAGGTTGAACGAAAATATTTTCGCCACCAATCGTGGGACGACGTTTGTAGCAACGGATGTTCCGTTGCTAGGTTACTAGGTAGCGGAGGCTGCGTTGCCTAGCAACCGCTGGCGCCTAGCGACCGCCATCTTGATCCTTTAAAGCAAATTCAAAGGATATTTTCTATTGGAAATTATTCAAGAAAAGTGTTTTTCAAATAGAACCTACACAATATAAAACTTGATGCTAATAAATTTAAATAATTCTCGTCCATAAATGATAATATTTAAACCGTCTACGGCAAAAAATATTATTTTTTATATGCGGTTGAGGTTTTTTTATTATAATGCGTAGAGAATAATAAATAATAATTATAAATTAAGCTTAATAATTACTTATTTTAAAATTTGTACTTATTCGCCTGTTACGTATTACCTGATAGGCGCTTAATAATGCACTTAGATTGATCAGCCCACTTCCGAAAATATTAAACTCTGAATAAGTAGCATTCATTCTGTTGTCTTCTCGAAGAATTCGAGTATGAGATGCCAGAAGATTTTCTTTTTATTACTATTCACAGCTGAGCTTTGAACGTACGAATTTAGGATTAAAAATCTCTTCTACATATAAACAACGTAAATATTTCTTATTGTGATAAAGTTAGAAAAATCCTAGTAAAGCTATAAATCAATTTTGTTTACTTTAGAAATGTTTAATGCAATTTACTGTAGCCATCGAAGACGTAGTTGGAAAATTCGTGTGTTGTTGTATTTATTATTTAAAATGTTTCGGAAAATTAAATTAGCGTATAATAGTGTGTAATGATATCAGCAATAAAGTGGTGCTGGAGGTGAATGCCAATACATCGATCCTGACCCAACTCCGCATACGAACTCGCCCGTCTTTTTTTTTTTATAGAACGGGGGGCAAACGGGCAGGAGGCTCACCTGATGTTAAGTGATACCGCCGCCCATGGACACTCTCAATGCCAGAGGGCTCGCGAGTGCGTTGCCGGCCTTTTAAGAATAGGTACGCTCTTTTCTTGAAGGACCCTAAGTCGAATTGGTTCGGAAATACTTCAGTGGGCAGCTGGTTCCACATAGTGGTTGTCTACCATATGCCGACAGCGAATAATTCGCAGGTCGCTCTTAATCTTATTTTAGCTATACAATGCGCAGAGGCAATTGAGAGCTTGAAGAAACTGGTCGTGGTTGGTAACAGAGAAGGCAAAAGATCACGTGGCCATTCACCAAGCTGATTGTTCTATCACATGAAAGACTCATCGTTCTCAAAACTGTACCATAAGTGTAACATAAGAGAGGCGCACGGATACCAGTGGAACAGATAGTCCGCTCCAGATGTTTCCTTGCTGACCACGACGCTCAGACACGAGCAACCGACTAAAGTGAGAGAGATAAACACATTTGAATTAATTTATTTTCCAATTTCAATGAAAAAACATCAATGAAGAGAAAAAACGATTTGTATTCATGGCCAATGTTTATGTATTGCTTGTTACGATCAAATGGCGAATTTTCCACGAAAACTTTTTACAGTAATCCTGATATCAACCAAATCTATACGTATTGTGGCATTTTTATGGAACTGAAGTAAATTGGTAGGCTTAGTTTGTTAAAATCGGCCTTCGCTGTACCATAAACTACAGCTATAGCTTAGGTTAGCTTAGCATAGCCGTAGCTTTACCATAAGTTGGACAAGGTATTGTACGAATTGACTTAGTATTGTAATGGCCTATTTGACTAAAAGAAAATAAAGTTGTAATGTCATCTATAAAAAATAAAAGGCGTTATGGTGTAAAATTGCCAATGAAAAATTAATAGCCATTCGCGCGGTAAAGTAAAATCAAAATCCGATTAGGGTTAAAGCCGCTTTCAACTTAAAAGGCTTTACTTCGTACTTCGCTCACCCCGCGACGGCCCAAGCCAAGGTCCGAGTCTCACAGGAGACGCCCTTGCACTAGTCGCAGGAAAAAGCCCTTTCCGACCGAGCTACGTTCGCCAAAACAGCCCAAGCTAATCTGTCAAGGCCAACAGCGAGATTCCATTCCCAAAAGCTGTAGAATAACTTATAAATGATCAATGATTTATCAAAAAGTCCAGAATAAAAATTATGCTATGTTATACGAATATTTCAGAAACAAAAATATTCGTAATGGTTCTATAGTCACTGATACTTTTTAAAATCACTGTCAAATAGCCTATTACCGGGGACCACCATTACTTTTTATACACATATTTGACAAAGGCATTTTAAACTTTGTCAAACTCATGGTATAGCTACCGGCTAGTAGGTGCTTAAGCAATTACTGGGTTCTTAAAAAGCTGCACACTTCTAGAAACTAAATGAACAACTAAGATTTAAAAGAATATAATCATCTTTTTTTAATACAGAACTGGACAGACTGGACTGGAAGGTTTGACCACAATCCCATCTGAAATTAAGTGAATACGGCCGAATCGCCTGTCCAGGAGATGCCTATTTAGCAGCTGCTTGAATTAACCTATGTTTAGGAAAGATTGACGAAGGCAAGAAGTTCCACTAACTTGCTGCATTTACGAAGGAACGACGATCCAAATGATGCTGTGTGGAGATGCCAAGAATAAACCTACATTAAATTTACCAAAGGATGATTAAGATTGCAGGTGACTTGAACAACTAATATTTTGCCGCAAAACACAAGAACAGCCAACGAGCATCACATGGGGATCACTCTTAAATGGGACTGGCTCTTGTATGGGATACTTGAAATGGAAATAATTTACATCAGCCAATAGTCAAATCTAATTAGCATTTAAACATGTAGAAAAATTTACATTTTGTGTTTCTCAAATCTTTAGTTCGGAAGAGAAGAACTGGCTGAAGAAGAAGATCTGAAACAATGCTGTCAAAAGTTGAAAGAATCTATGAAGTTCCCACAGTAATGTTAGTGCATGCTCCTATTTCACTGAGCCTTGCTGATAGAGGTGGAACATTCGTTTTTTTTTTTGATATTTTTTTGAAGTTATACTTCTTTAGGCGCGTTATGAAAATTTGATGAGAGTGAAATTTTACGATGCGCGCGCACCTATGACACAAAATTCGGAGTGTGATTATAGCGTGCGCAATCTACAAAAGAAATAGAATATAAGCTAACTTCACGCATATTCTATTTCTTAGCTTAGCAGCTTAACAAGAATTTTGAATATCCATGACAATTGACATCTGACATTGACATTTACCTTTTAAACAAATATAGGAGTTTGAATTATTGTTTAAAATAAAAGATTATCTATGTATCTAGTTATTTTCATTATACAAGTGCGAATTTTATATGTGCGTCTGAATTATAATCAGAAGTGATTTAAATTTAATATCTAAATCAAAACTAATTAATATGATAAAATATTTGTGAAAAAACTGTGCCAACCTTCCTGAGTGCTTCAATACAATTGAGGTTAACTATCCGTAGGTATTATCGAGTATTATTGTTGATTAAAACTGAAACATGAACCATTATTCATTGCTTATGTTTATTGCGTTTGTTACAGCAACGTTTTAGAAATATTCTATATATCAATAATTGAGAACAAAGATTTAAGCACGAATACTAATAAGGAGAAAATGAAGGCTTGGAGCGATATAACAGAGAAGTAAACATTTTAATAAGTACCTGCATCTCAAAAAAATGACCACATTATTTAATCAAAACATGTAATTTTTCAGATTTAATCTAGCAAATATAAGGACAAGAGACAAAAAACAATTGATGAATCAGTGGAAGTGCACTAAATTGAATACAAAAAAAGAGTTGTCATCTTATCGCCGTGAAACATCTAAAACTGGAGGTGGAACAAAGCCACCATCACCTTCTCGAGACACAATGGATATGGCAGAGATGATACCGCAACGGTTTGAAGTAGATTTCAATGAATTTGATTGTGATGGTGTCGAGGTAGGAATGTTAATTATAAATATGATGTATGGTGATGTTCAAGGTTCAACCTTTCAAGCATAGGCATATGCTCACAACAGTACTTTATTCCCCTACAGGTAGTTAGAGATATTGTAATACCTCAAAACATCCATGTTGCACTTGTAGTACCGAAACTCTGTCCAGCCAGAAGTGAGCCCATTCCCACTTATAATGGACAGTGGGTATAATACACCTTAATACCTGAGTGCGAACCACTCACCATGATACTTAAATTAATAGATGTTATTTATATATTTCAGGATATTACAAATAAAATCATTTTGGAAACAATTGATATCCCAAAAGCCAACAATGACAAGGTAATAAATCAGCTTTGACATAACTTGAATACTAAAAAAGCCAAACAAAGGTGTGCACAACAGTGACAACATAACTTAACAATTTCATTATTTTGTAGGATTAAAGAAAGGTTAAAGAAAATCATGTCGAACTGAACAACAAGAATCCCCAAACAACTCCAAAGAAACCTACAAGGAAGACACCGGTATTATATTTAAATTATCTCTATCTCTAAATAGAATAAAAGAAAGTTGCTATCCAGGTCTGTAGCATGTGCTACAAATTATATTATTAACACATTTATATAATTATATTAATATAAATGTGTTAAAAAATTTATAATATGAATTATAAAAAAATTTAAGTTTTGCATGGACAGAGCTTAAATTAATATTCTCTTATTTGTTGCAGAAAGCAAGTAGTAGTTTTAGTTTTGGAGAAGCCTCGTAGATGCACAACCAAGTAATGATTAATTTAAAATTACAAACCGAAATTCTGATGAAGACAGTCACTTAAAAATAAATAGTATAATGAAATAAAAATGTTTTAAAGATAAATAGTGTTTTATTTGTTTAATGTAAGAGAATAATAATAAATATTTATTTAATTAATTTTTCAAATGTAAACTGAACTTTATTGACTTTAATGACTCCTTTTCCAGTCTTTGATTATTTAATTGTAATTAATTATTTGCATGCAATCAAAAACTATTTTTAATAATGCCAAAGAAGTATAACTTCTTACGCGCGTACATAAGTACACGCACCCTTTTTTTTTTATTACAATATTCCTTCTACTTCAACAAGTCATGATTAGCATGATGTAATGGTTGCAAATGCTAACAAACATATTCCAAATATTATTCTAAATATAACTTATTATTAATTACTTAAGATATCATGTGGAATATGGTGTAATGGTTGCAGCAGCTACTTACAAACGTTGGGTAAAACAAAAAACTTGCCAATTTAAGAGTGACGTAGATCTTATTGCCAGTGATTCTCGTCCATACTACGTTGATTTGAGAACTGGCGAATTTAATTTTAGAACCATTAGACCAGTGCCGATAATTTTTGAAACCTAAAAAAATTACAGTAGGATGAAACCCATTAGAAAAGCAGGGTAATATGATCAAAATGAAAGGAAAAATAAATTACGGTCGATCTGAGGTCGGGAAGGGAAGGGGGGGGAGTTTTAAGGGTAAAAAACGGTTTATCTCGATTTCCGGCAAAACTACAAGTCCTATCGAAGAAAGTTAAATGGCAAAGTTGGAGGTAATAAAAAGATCTAAAACTTTTGTATCCACACATTTTTCACATAACCTCAAAATTTATGTGAAAAATTCAAAAAACCAAGTTTTTGGTTTTTTATTTTTATCTTTAACAATAATATTTTTTTTTAACGAAATTTGGTGAAAACTTACCTTTCTATGTCCCAAATACGCTGTAATTTATTTGATTAAAAATATTTATTTGTTCACCTTATTTTTAATTAATATCGAAAAAACACCCTAATTTTCAATCGAAAATTCTGACGTCAAAATTTCAGCTTTTTTCAAAAAGTTGGTATGCTTTCAGTTCGTTGAAATCTCTACTTTCCTATGGTAAAAAAATATATATATATTACCATAGTAAATCTTCTCAGAAAATGCAAAAAATCGTATGCAGTAACGCCCAGACCCGTCATCCCCTTCCCTACTTCTCTATGAATCTTCTTTAAATTATAATCAGATGCCTATTTATTACTATTTTAAGATAACTTATATATACCTTAGTGACCTAAAAAAAAATTTTGCCTTTAGATGGGCTAAAATTTTCGTATTTCATAGAGAAGTAAGCAAGGGGATGACAGGTCTGGGCGTTACTGCATACGATTTTTTGCGTTTTCTGAGAAGATTTACTATGGTAATATATATATATTTTTTTACCATAGGAAAGTAGAGATTTCAACGAACTGAAAGCACACCAACTTTTTGAAAAAAGCTAAAATTTTGACGTCAGAATTTTCGATTGAAAATTAGGGTGTTTTTTCGATATTCATTCAAAATAAGGTGAACAAATAAATATTTTTAATCAAATAAATTACAGTATATTTGGGACATAGAAAGGTAAGTTTTCACCAAATTTCGTTAAAAAAAAATATTTTTGTTAAAGATAAAAATAAAAAACCAAAAACTTGGTTTTTTGAATTTTTCACATAAATTTTGAGGTTATGTGAAAAATGTGTGGATACAAAAGTTTTAGATCTTTTTATTACCTCCAACTTTGCCATTTAACTTTCTTCGATAGGACTTGTAGTTTTGCCGGAAATCGAGATAAACCGTTTTTTACCCTTAAAACTCCCCCCCCCCCCCCCCCCTACCCCTTCCCGACCTCAGGTCGACCGTAATTTATTTTTCCTTTCATTTTGATCATATTCCCCTGCTTTTCTAATGGGTTTCGTCCTACTGTGATTTTTTTCACTTTTTATTTATTTTAAAGGCTATCTGCACTGGTCTACATTGTTTACTGAAGTTTTAAAGTAAGTTACGTAAACATGAATAAATTATATTTTGATGATTCAGAAACGTTATTAGATCTGTAATATTACTCCTTACATAAACATGGAATGCGCAAATATGAATATTTAATTCAGGCATCGATTTTACGCCCTTCAGGCTTCTACGGCCCACAGTATGATTACTGTTCACTAACAGTGGTCTAAATTGTCATAAATATTGCTTAATAATTTTTTTTTATTTACAATGCATAGTACATTATAACGTAAAACTCATAGATTAGGTCACCAATGCGACGGTATAGGTCTATGTTGTTTGCGATACCAAGGGCCAGAACTAGTCTATTGCACAGGTCTTCGGATAATAAAGACGTTCTACTGGAGGGCGTCTCCGACACTATCGACATCTTTATATGTTAGCAGAGTGAGTTCACAGTAGCGATCATGTGTATATTATGTATTATATATTTTAAGCTATTGCATAGATTTTATCGCGGGCTTTGAGCGTGGCGTCCGAATCAAGAAACTTCGTAACGAAAATAAACCTAACACACGATGACGTAATATAGGTGCGGCTAATACGCGTTAGAGCGGGACAGAACTCATACTACGTCTCATATCGGTCTGGTGTGAGCGGTGACGTAGCGCAGATGCGTTAGGGAATGACTTGATGTTAAAGAAAAAAAATACTGCATAGATACAAAATAAATAAATAATTATAATTGCATAAGTTGATAAAAAATGCTATGCTTATAGCTTTTCTGCAGCAGTCCCCGAGTGCCACACGTTTTTTTCTACTTTATCGTATTGGCTTAGTACTATATTTTTGAGAATAAATTAATTGGTTAAATTATTATGTAAATTTGGTATTTATTCACCACATTTCCCATACCTGTGGCGTTCATAAAATAATTATTTTGCAGGCCACGTAATTATCACTGGGTCATCAATAGATTGCAGCAAAATAAATTCTATTGCATTGAAATAAAGTTCAATTTATCGAAAGGTCACGGTTGTTGATTTTGAATCAAAACCTTGAATTTCAGGCCTTTAGAAATTCGATGGCTTGTTTTAATAAGGGTTTTCATTTGCATTTCAAAGCTTATTTTTGTAAAGCGAATTAATATTACAAAAAGGAATATTTGACAGGATTTGGAAGATTAATAAAATATGTATTTAAAATTTGCAATGCTTAACGCGGCCAATATTTATCGGCGTTTCATTAGTAATAAATGTTATGTTTATGTTTGTACGTATCATTTTGTAAGTGCTTTTTGTTTCTGACAAACTGTGCTATTAATTCATGTTTTTTGTGAATAACAAATTTAAATAGAAACTGAAGCGACGAAGACAAAAAAAGGAGAGGGGCTGCAGCGTCAAAATATGGAAACTACTCACCGATAGTCTTCCGTCTCTTCACTTATCTCCGTGGGAGAAGACCACAAATTAAAGTATAAGAACAAGCATAAGCACAAGAAGAAAAGACACAAGTAAGTCCCCTCCTTTTACACTTGGGTATGGCAAGAGAGACCGACTGGTGTTTAGGGAATGGGTGCGGTAAAGATCTGAGAACGGAGAGGACTATATGTACTTGGATGGCGTGAACAGAAACATGACGTACCATCATGAATGTATACTACAAATACATACTTTATTATGAATAGAAATAATCCAGTGGCGCTACAACCATAAATGGGTCTTGACTTTGCATCCGTTTCTTTGATCATCTGCCCTGCGATTCTGTAACTCACTTTTCGAACTCACTCAGCGGTTTTCGGATCGCCGGTCGCTCTCAAATCAGTCGTGAAGCAGTCATTTTATGATTTGGCATTCTGAAAAGGTGGGAGCTTGTAGTTTATTGTTTATTAGAATGCTAAAAATTTCAGAGCGACCGCCGATGCGAAAACCGCTGAGTGAGTTCGAAAAGTGAGTTACAGAATCGCAGGGCTGTATTCCATAGACAAGTAGGTGATCTGTCGTAGGCATTCGACACATGCCGTCCAATGCCTTTCACTGCTTAGATAAAAGTTACCGAAAAATAAACCCAATGCTAATGCTTAAAACATTTCAAACTCTGTTCTGTTCTTGCTGATTTAAGCAAGATATACCTTTTTACGAGGCTGCACTGTTTACACCTGGCAACCTTCTCTTTCAATTCCTTAGAAATCAATATTAATTAATGTATTACTTTCTCTTAATGTTTGTTGCGTTTGCCTATAAGTCAAAGCCTATAAGCTTGTTTAAATAAATCAATCGTAAAAAGTATTTATTTATGTACCAATGTAAGCTTTTGTAAATAAATAAACAGTAAATTCTTCACATCATTTGAAATAATGACATAAAATTGTTTGAAAAAAGAAATAGTTGCAATTTATACCAGCAAATTAATTATACATAAATTAATTACAGGTAATTGAGATAATTTTTTATAGGCAACCAATCGCTTATCCATTCACACCCTCAACATTAATTAAAAATTTATTTCATCACAAAAACACATAACTGCTGAATCGAGCTGTGGGGATTACGATATTTTCCTTCACAGTACGAGAGAGTGTTATATGCCTACATATACAGAAAGTCCATTGGACAGCCGGGGATCCAACCTACTACCTCAGGGATGGGAGTAGCATTCTGAATCCAGTACACGATACTCTCATGGTGGTTAATCTTCTGTTAATAAATCTAATTAAAAAAGTTTATATGTAATTTGTGCGCACCAATAAAGGTCATAGTACCAATTAAGTCAGAAGACCTCACAAATTCCCAGGAAATATATCGACAAGGAGGCTTCAAGGCTTTTACTTGAGTTATTTTTGCGCACAAAATGGAGAGGAAAAGGCACTGAAGATAACGTTGGAGCTAGTTAATGTGAACGCGTGTCATGACGTCATTAAGACTCTTCCTCGTAGAGTGGCCACACTTCATAAAAAATTGGGACATTAGGTACCTTCAGATGAAACACTTTACGCGTTTTATTTGTGTAAAGAGTATTTATTAACATAATGCAGCAAATTACTTTCTTTCTAAGTGCGCATTTAACATTTGCTCTTGTCTTAAACCCAAAATTTCGACGGCGTGTGTCAGGCCCTGGAGGCTGATCACCTATTTGCCTATTAGATTAAAAAACTTATCATGAAACAGATTCAGAAATCTGAGCTCAAGACCTAAAGAGGTAGTAGCGCCACTAATTTATTTTTTATTTATAGTAATATCAATCCCAATTTAATCTATCTACCGTTAAGATAGCATTTACAAAAATAAAAACAGACACACATTTTTTTTCACAAAACCATTAAAGACGATAAATCGGAAAACACAATTATGTAATCGCATAATATTTACTATTATTATTCGATCAAAGCCTGTAAGTTATATAAACTTCCTAAACAAAGCTATTTTGGCTTCTCCGACTCCTACAGGGCCTTCTTAAAGGCTTTCCGCGTTATGATAATGATAAGAGCTTTCGTGCGATCTGTAGGGTGACATTTATATAGGGAAAATGTATATAGTTTATCTTAAATTAAGTTATTTAAGCAAAAATTTACAACACTATACCAATAAACCTTTGATATTATTTACCTATATATTTTTATATTGACTACTTTAGCGTAGTTAAGTATAGTATTTTCTAAATGTTTATATTATTTATGTTTTAAAAGTAACCCCGCCCATTTTCATCCTTTGTCTTCATTTATTAAACCAATTTTGCTCCTGTTTTTGTTACTGTGATGTAAATAAAGTGTTATATAATGTAAATAAGAGCAACGACCTCGCTACAAAAATATATATGAATTAATTGATTAAGGTGTAATAGGGTAAAGTAGTGTTAGCATTATAAAAAAACCTTGTTATTTTGACTCCTGGAATTAGTCTCAGCCCTGTACCTGTGTGTTCGTAATCATGTTTTTTCCTAATACACAAGCAGGTGATGTGCCTTCTGTACATGATACAGGCCGATGATTTATGGGTCTAAAGCAAGCTGGTTTCCTCACGGTGTTTTCCTTCACCATACGAGTGAGTATTAAATGCACATATAGTGGCGGGCAGCCGTGATTTGAGTGCTTCAGCCACCAGGTCAAGACTGCTCTAATAATTAATTTGCGATATTTGTTTTAAAATAAGTGTTGTTTGCCATAGTCATTTTATATGATGATTTGCTATTTTAAAAGAGTAATGAGAGTTTTTTACGCCGGCTTTTTCTCTCGGCCTTTGCCGATGAGTATGTTTTAATATCAATAGTATTTGTGTTTAAAATAATGGACGACAAAACACACATACATAGACAATATAATCAGTGGTTCCAATATAAACTGGTCATCACACAATATAATATTGTCAAATGAAACGTATAAAATATGATTTTTTAAAAGACATAATTAAATAATACTTGCATAAACGCATTTTCCATCCATGCATCACATCTGTATTAGAATTCATGGTGTTACTACTAAAATATCGAATCAATGTCTGAACTCCCCACAGCCCACATTATTAAGGGCAACTATTTATTTCTATGACGTAATATAAACTTTTGGTTTTACGACTTTCACTATTTATTTTCAGATCTTTTTAGCCAATATACAGGTCCTATAGTGTAGTAAGTAATATTGATTATATCTTCTCTCGGCAAAGGGTAATTTAAAATTTTATCTGTATTATTTTACTAACATATAGAAAGAAAGAAAAACTTTACATATTATTAAATTTTAGCACTTATAAACAACTTTCGAAGAAATATTATAGATAACATCAAGCTCTCCCCTATACCAGCTCCTTCCACTTGACCTTATTCAACGAAGAGCGGTTCGAATCGTCGACGACCAATCCCTTTCCGAGCGGCTTGTTGTGTAGAGATGTGGGGTCACTCTGCATCTTTTACGCATTTACGATAGAGAGTGTTCAGAGAAGTTGTTCGGATTAATACCTGCAGCCGAGTTTCATCATCGGACGTCGAGGCAGAATGCAAAATTCCACCCGTATCACCTCGACGTCCGTCGTTCCACAACTGAGAGGTTTTTTAAGGCAGTTTTTGCCGCGAACCACCACTATGTGGAACCAGCTGCCCACTGAAGTATTTCCGGACTAATTCGACTTAGGGTCCTTCAAGAAAAGAGGATACCAATTCTTAAAAGGCCGGCGTGTCCATGGGCGGCGGTATCACTTATCATCAGGTGAGCCTCCTGCCTGTTGGCCGTTCTATAAAAAAAATAACATCAAAAGAAATTTTAGTCTGCTAACCAAGAACAAGACTACATAAGGTAGACTCGATACACGTATTACACTATATATGTATCAACATTCTCTATTACACAACATAGAACACAGAAAGAAATAAAGATAAAAATACCTATTTCTTAAAAAAATAATCACTCGTTTAAGTAGAGTATTGTTTCATCTCTTTTTCTCAAATTGTGTTTACGCTATGATGGATAGTGATGAGATTACAGATGAGTATTTCAGCTAACGGTGCAATTACATTGATATATTTTTTATGAATTAGGATGTTTTATTTATACTTTAACTTATTATAAAATAAGTTAAGGAACCAAATATACAGCCAAATACAACCAAATAGGTCCACCTTCGAAGACAGCACATTTATCGCTTGCCATCGCTGTATTTGGTATATAAATAAAAATGAATCGCAAAATATATTGCTAAGCTCAAAACTCGAAGACGGCTGGATTCTTTGAGCTCTGAGGAAGGTTTTTAGTACGTTTTTTATTCCGGAAAAGCGACCAGTACATGGGGTAGCATAGCAAAATGTTTCATATGTTGGTATGTAGATACTTAAAAGGTAGGCTAACCAAAAAACACATTAGGCCAAAAGGAAGTTTGCGAGGGCAGCTAGTATATGATCAAAACTTTTTATTTCAATACAGGAAATTGAATTGTTATTCCTAAAAGTTTTTATCGGAAACGTTTCAATCTCATAATAACTTTATTCATATAGGTAACCAAGTACACTTATGAACGTAAACAGAAAAGATGTTACATTGATTCTAAATTTACATTTACTACCAGTTCTCAAGTCAAGTTTATAAATTTCTATATGGTATTGTAGTGAATACTGTTTAATATTCCTTGTACCAAATCTTCGTAAACATAAAAACATGGTTACTATAATAAAACGCCTCATTAACGATTCGAGCTTATCATATAAAATATTCTTATCATCCCTGACGTCACTACGACCCAGTTTTTCGTGACGTCACTGTTGCATTGTACACAAAATTCAACCTTATTTTAAGGTCAGAGGATGTTTTATCCACTTCGCCTTTCTCCCGCTGTAGATTACTGAACGAAACTCTTGGACTATTTATTGATTTTAATCTGCAGTTCCCGGGTTCATATTTGGCAGTATATTTAAATAAATGTTACGTATCTCTAGATACTTGAAATAATAATGATTATTTTTTTCATCAATGGTATTATGACGGCTCATTGGTCTAGTGGTTAGTACCCCTGACTGCGAATCCATGGGTCCCGGGTTCGATCCCCGGCTGAGACAAACATCGATGTGATGAGCATTTGGTGTTGTGCTTAGGTCTTGGGTGTTTAAATATGTATTTATATCTATCTATCTTTTATATGTATGTATATCCGTTGCCTAGTACCCATAACACAAGATTCACCAGCTTAGCATGGGACTAGGTCAATTGGTGTGAATTGTCCAATCATAAAAATAAAAAATAAAAAAAAGCGCTGTTTTGTTATTGATAATGCTTTTTTTAAGAAAATTTATAAATTTCTTTCAAAATAATATGTTTATTACATACAATTAATATGTAGCAATGTGATTGGATTGTGATTTTCATTTAACATTGAAGGTGGAACATGAAAGAATCGGCGCAAAGTACGACTAACTGCTGGCCCATACTAAATCCAGGTGGCTTGTGGAAGGGAGAAATGGCTTTCCTATAATGTGAAAGGGTTCCTACTAAAACTGTAATCTATCAAGTCTAGTCAAATCAAAATCATTTATTCATACAGGTAACACAATAGAATAAAAATAAACAAAATAAAATATGCTTATTATGGAACATAAGATACGCGTATCACTTATTCCACGTCATTAAATTTGAATCGGTAGACATCCCTATTCATCTGCAAAGAAGACAGAGGGTGTAGACCGAGAGAAAAAGCCGGCGTAAAAAACTCTCGGTACTCATTTAAAATAGCAAATCAACAATCATTACTTATTTTACAAATATCGCAAACTAATTAGAAGTAGCCCGTCTAACACTAGTCCCAGGCCCTTTTATCAACTAGATAATCGTTAACTTTATAGTAAGCCTTTTTAAACAGCTTTTCTTTAATACATTTCTTAAATTTATTAAAAGATCTAGAGCCTCTGGGATTTTATTAAAGAAAAGTAACCGTTTTCCCAAAAACAAAAATATATAATGTATGTCAATAAGATGTGGATATATAAAGGCTTATTATTATTATTATGTACTAGATTTAATAGCCTATGTAACCGAAGTTCACTAAATTAGCCGAACATATTCCCCAGCCAACGCTTGTTTTTAATCTACGCGGAAACGTAGCCGTCCAAAACAAACCTACAGATGAGGCGAAGAGAGCCGGAAAGACTTGAAAAGATAAACGAGGCCACCAACCGCGACGAAGAATCACTGTGGACAGGATCTGCACCATCCCGGGGACATTAAATTTATGTTTAAAAAGGAATTTGAAGTTTTTTTTTGGGGTGGACACCCCTTGTCACTTTGAAATTTGATTATTTGAAATATAGATAGCTGTAGACGATTCTCAGACATTCTGAATATGCAAATTTCATAAGAATCAGTTGAGCCTTTTCAGAGGAGTATGGGAACTAACATTGTGACAAGAGAATTTAACATATAAATATATATATTTGATTAAACGGGTATTCTAAGCTACCATGGCAACCACCGCGCTGCAGGGGTAAACTAACAAATCTTTTTAAATAATTTAAATATAGAAAGGGAATATTCTGTTAATGAAGTGCAATGTGGAACGTGTGACGTCATGTGCGAGCGAGATGGATGATATGACGTCATACACGGTAGCGCTATTTATCCTAATAACGGATTTATTGCGTAAAGGTTTATGGCGTCATAGGATAATGATGATTTATATTTGGATCTTATATTTCGGTGCGATAATCTACTTATTTTTGTAGCTTCGATATTCTATCTATCTACTATATAAAAATAAGTCGGGTTTTCCTTCCTGACGCTATAACTCCAGAACGCACGAACCGATTTCCACGGTTTTGCATTCGTTGGAAAGGTATCGGGTTCCGTGAGGTTTATAGCAAAGAAAATTCAGGAAAAACTTCAACAGAAAAGCGGGATCACCAAACGGAATGTTACATAAAACGAAGCCATCTGGTGGCGAAACGGAGTTCGCCGAGTTTGCTAGTATTTTATATATTAGTTACAAAAAAGCTATGAAAGGGCGACCTTATCTTAGGCAAAGTTTATTTAATAATAATAATTTATTGCAAGAATATGGTACAAAAATGTACGGTGTAAATGTAAGGTGGTACAATCGTAACATCGCATATTCTGCCACACACAATTGCGCGCAAATTTGTCACTACAGGAATTTTACATTTTACATTATTAGTCATATGAATTGGTCAACCTTGATGATGATTGCCATACAAAAGGTGTTTTTCCTAAATAGTTCCAGATTGAGTTTTGGCACAGCCAATAGCGGCCTTCACACGTACAGTTCGAACCGTAGGAAACAGCCCGCGCCATTCCGATCTGCCGTCCAATCCGTCCGTGTAGACGCGACAAGCGCGTGGTGGTTTGACAGTTCGATGCGGCGCATTGGTGTGTACGAAAGTTTGTACAGTTTTATGCGGGTACCTCGTGTGGATGACAATTATTTCAAAATGGCAGTTTGGAGCGTGGAAGCAGTGACAGGTTTTATAAGGATATCCTTATATCCGATATATATCGGGAACATCCATGTTTATGGCAAGTTAAAAATAAGTCGGCTTATACAAACCGTAATTTAAATCTCCAAATGAACGTGCAGTTGCCAGATATCTTAATGTTGCGGAAAGACGTTCTTCTTGTGTTATGCATTTTCTCATAACTGTATCTTGCTTAGTAATTCTGTTTTTTTTTTTTTTTTTATATATATATAATAGGGGGGCAAACGAGCTTGCGGGACGACCAAAAAGGGTAGTCCACGCAGCCCATAGACACCCATTTTAGTGGGTGCGTTGCCGGCCTTTGAGGGAGGAGTAGGCTCGTTTTTTAAAAATTTGGAGGTCGTATCTCTGAGGGAAGACCCCCCCCCGGGAGCCGATTCCACAGTTCGCTAGTTCGCAAAAGAAAATGCCTTGTGAAGCGGACCGTGGAAGACCTCCAACCATCAAGATGATGCTGGTGAAATTTAGAGGTCGTTCGGCTCGTACGGTGTTGAAAAGAGGCAGGAGGGATCAACCCAAACAATTCTTCCGAACACTCTCCGTAATAAATTTTGTAAAAAACGCAAAGAGACGCAATGTCTCTGCGTAGCGATAGAGAGTCAAGCCGATCAGCAAGACATTGGAGATTGACAATTCGACAAGCCCTTCGCTGAATTTGGTCAAAAGGAAGAAGCTGGTATTTGGGAGCACCTGTGACGGATAAGTTCCAATAAGCAATTAAAATTATCGCCGTCCATCCTTAGGTAATTTTTAAAATCTTCTGGATAGTTTTCTCGTATTTTTTTTAACATGGGTAAGTAAATGTCCAAATTTTTGTCTCTATTTCTTAACCCATACACGTTTTTAGATTATTAAAACCAACCACAAAACCAGCTAACGCGATCACTAGACGTGTAGATACACGTTTCTACTGTACCGGTTCAAACTGAAAGAAAACTTTTAAAATTGGTCGACATTCCACGCGCCATTCCATACTGCGATCTAAACTCTCGAAAAGCATTTATACGTACAGTTTTATCTGCAGAAAAGCGAAATAGGCAGTTTGAACCGCAGTTCAAACTGTTATTACAATTGAAGCGTAAAGTAGAAGCACAGATCAGCGCGCGGTCTAGTCTGCACAGATTTATCTGCAGATTTGTGCGCAGTTCCAGAAATGCCATTCCGAACTGCACGTGTGAAGGCCGCTAATTTCTCCCCATGTCTACTTCGACAGATGTTTATTCCCGTTGACTTATGAATATGTATGTTTTTGTGCATGAATACGGTTTTACTATAACAATTACCATATCGCATTATTAGCCTAGTGGTAATTCGACGTTCAAACCTGAGAACTTTCAAAGAGAGAGATTCGAAAGCAGACCAATAGAACTTTCTTTACTTGTGCGCAACTAACACTTGCTCGCATGGTGAAGGTAAAGCTTAGGTTTCCTAGAAAAGCGGTGTCGCTATCTAGCGGAGAAAAGGCGATGAAAAGCTCGGGGACCTACTAGAAATTTAGGAAAAAGGTCTATGATATGTCTGTATGCTGTATGCTGAAACGACGATTCCAAGTTTACGATATTGGTAAACTATTTTTTTAAATGAGGTGAAAATGCGCTTACGGAGGCAGGCGCCAAGGATGTTGAGCCTGACGCGGGGACTGTGGGGCTGGGACTACACTCGAATCCCTCTGCTAATCAGAGGGGTAGCGAGTCCCCACCCACTAAAAACACCTCACCCTTAAGATGGGGCCTCGGGGTTCGCCAGGCGTTATACCCAAGGGACCCGGGGCTATTGAGAAAACTAGTCTAGCCCTTACTAGACTAAAGTATAACGCACCAATACATCGACCCTGACCCAACTCTGCATACCGACTCGCCCGTCTACCATATGCCGACAACGAATCATATCTTATATCGGCCATACAATGCGCAGAGGCGATGAGAACTTGGAGAACTGATCGTGGTTGGTAACACAGAAGGTAAAAGATCACGTGGCCGTTCACCAACCAGATGGACCGATCAAGTAAAAGATTCATCGTCCTCAAAACTGAAAAGAGAGGCGCTCGACAGAATCCGGTAGAAACAGGTATGCTTGCTGATGACGACGCTCAGACATGAGGTATCGACTAAAGAGAAAGACAATGTATTTTAATATCGAAAATATAATTTACAAAATTAGTTAGGTTTTCTAGGGAAAGTTAAGTCTAGCTTCGAAGATCCATGGTCTGGCAGAGCGGTTGCAGCAGCTAGGGAAAAGGACTCTGTGGATGGAGATAGGGGGTCTAGGAGTAGAACAGAAACCGGTAGAAACAGATTGTCCGCTCCAGATGTTTCCTTGCAGACCACGACGTTCAGACATGAGCTGCCGACTGAAGAGGGACAGACTAAAATATTGTGACATAAACAAATATGATTTCTCAAAGCATAAACCCCCAAAGTATTACTTAGTAACACTATATCGCAATTTCAAATTGTATTTTCAATTTAAACTTTTCTCATTTTAGTTCTAAACCGATTTCTGTATCGCCGACAACTTTTACCGTATATATTTGATTTTCCATGACAATACATAATTAATTGACAAAAGATAATTTATTACTATATTAAGGTTTCATTCTTAAATAAGGAGGTCATTCGGAAATAAGCTAAATCATTAAAGTTTTTTTTTTACAGAACTAGACAGATATTTAGCCACAATCCCACCTGATGTCAAGTGAGATGCAGGCTGAGAGCATACCTGTCCAGGAGATGTATATTTAGTCGCCGCTTGACCGCACGGGTTCACCATGTTATGCTCTTTAGGAATGATTGAAGGGGGAAAGAGTTCCACTCCTTCGCTGTTTTTACAAGAAACGAAGATCCAAATCGTGTAGTACACTGGATGTTAACATGGAAGGGACTCCAGCGTGCTCCTAGATGAGCGTAGTTTGAAAGGGGATAACGGAACCAGGTTATGTAGGTCCAATGAGCTTTCTCTGGAGTGAAATCTATGGCTGAAAGGCAGGCAACTGAACGGCGAAGATCTAGAGTGGATATTTAACGAGTGAAATGCCGTCTATAATTCCTTTTGCTCGACTCTCAATAGCATCCACGTCCAAATGACATTTCCCAGCACTGGCCTAAAGATCACTGCAGTCCTCCACAAAGCAACGGATTTGAGCTTTATATAAATTTAGAAGCTGTTACGGTATGAAGAAATGTCGGACTTTTGCCAAAATACCAAGTTGTTTGGATGACACCTGGGCCTTAGAATGAATGAAACGCCCAAAGCTGAAATCAGCCGACAGATGGGACTGAATCCACGACTCAAAAAGTCAAAAATCATTTCATCATATAGGTAACACAATGGACACTTACGAACGTCAAAAAAATGAAATGTATATGAAATGCTTCTTACTTTACATTCAGTGCCAGTTCCCAAAACAAGGGCGTAGAACGGAAGGGAAGAACTGGCAATAAACTCTTCGCCACTCTTTTTCATCGCCATTTTTTTACACAATGATTTTAAGGAGCTGCAACCATTACACCATGTTCCACATGACATCTTAAGTAATTAAAAACAAAGACTTGTCCTCTATCAGCAGGAGCACGCACTTACATTCTCGTGGGAACAACACGCAAACACATAGTCGAAATAACTAACATCACCGCATACACGAATTCAAGTACGACAGTCACCACAAGTAGCACCCGTTCACGAGTATGACGCATGGCCAGCCATCGGCCCCCTCGCCATATTTTAGGGAGAGAGACAACCCGACGCATGGACTCCAACTTATTAGACCGGCCTGGGTTTTGTTTGTGTTCAGTCCTAAGTCCTTTAAGGTCAAATTTTATCCGATCGCTCCTTTAATAAATCTGTGATTCAAAGAGCATTGGGTAACCCTAATGATGAGAGCTTGCTAAGAGGCTTACGTAACAAACTTTATTTGATAAAGTATTAGCCTTTTATTAGTTATTAGCATTAAGTATAGGCCTTAGAAATGTTAAGGGATACAGCAAGTGCTTCACAATATTCAGTTCTCTGTCAAATATATTATTTGAAAATATAATTTATTTATGTAAACTTTATTGTGCACTAAGGGCACAACTAAGGCTTAGACTTGGCAAACTATAACTCTTGTATGAAGACGTCATAACGTTTTTGACATACTCGAGTCAGACTTAAAAAGTTTTTGTTGTCAAAATCCTTTTCTAGGTTATATTCTGAAGGTTTATCTTTTCTCTAACAAATGGCCTGTCAGCCTGCATTTTTATTGGCTAAAAACTTGATATTAAATTTCTCCTTGTAACTTTATAGGTAGTTTCCTAGCTAAGCTTAAGGCGTGGTCTGGACACACGTAGGAATAACATTACAATGACTCACCCCATCCGGGTTCTGTTTCCGAACTTCACACAGCTCGTTGAGCACATCTTGCAATTTTCTATTTGAATCTGAAAAACAATGCGAATGTTGTTAGTGTGACAAATAAAAATACATAGAGACGGAAATTATGTGGTACATTTAGATCGGTTAATTATAAAAATCCATTATAGGTAAATGAACAGTATTGGCCTAGTTGCTTCAACGTGCGATTCTCATCCCTGAGGTCGTAGGTTCGATCCCCGGCTATGCACTAATGGATTTTCTGTCAATGTGCGCATTAAACATTCGCTCGAACGGTGAAGGAAAACATCGTGAGTAAACCGACTTGTCTTAGACCCAAAAACTCGACGGCGTGTGTCATGCATAGAAGGCTGATCACTTGCCTGTTAGATTGAAAAATGTTCAAGAAACCGATTCAGAAATCGGAGGCCCAGACCTAAAGAGGTTGGGCGCCACGGATTTTTTTATTTTATTTAATTATAAAAATCCGCACAATCAGCCATATAAAAATAGACATGCAAATGTCATATTTATTTTCATAATGTCATATAATAAGAACATTAACATAATATCATAATAATAAGTTGTGTTATTTATAATTGTTGTAAAACTTATGGTCTAAATAGTAGTAAAAGATACAAGTATACACACTTATTATACTTTCTTATCTAAAGCATCGATCTGTCTCCTTACATCACAGCGTAAACACTTTGACGATAAATACAAACGAGTATTTTTCGTACGGAAAAAGCGAAATTGGAGCTTTTTCTAAGCTAAAGTAAGTTATGACATAATTATTTATGTCTAAACTCAGTTTTATTTGTAAACCATGAACTGGATAGTACTAGTACAAAGTTTGCGTACATAAGCTTGAAATATGTTTTGTGCACAATAAATAATAATAATAATTAGGTAAATAAAATTAAAAATGTTTTTGCTTCTACCCTACAAAGACCCTAGTAGCTACATACCAACATATGGAGCAATTTGCTATGTTACCCATGGAAACTGTTCGCTTTTCCGGAATAAAATCTGACTACTAAAACAAAATTCTATTTTTGTTTTACATTTTACAAAAGTTTTCTCCATAAAAGCCTTCAAGAGTCAGTTCTTCCTTCCTCAGAGTTCAAGGAAGAAATAAAAACTGCCCAAATTGATCCAGCCGTCTTCGAGTTTTGCGCTTAATTCTCTCCAGGAGTAGGAAAATATCACACAAGCTTTTGCGAAATAGCAGATGAGTCGATACTCCATAACGTGTTGGTAATAAAACAATGCAATTAGCTAATAGCCCCTTCAAATAACATTTATGCCCGCGACTTTGTCCGTTTAGTTCTTCGGAGGTTTTATCACGTTTTATCATATTGTAAAAATGATAAACTGTTTCTGGTACTTTACAAAATCTGTGGGTTTACATACCATTTAATTTTTAAATGGAATAAAACGTACCCAAATTTAAAAGTTTGGTGCCTGTACCAGAGTACCTTTAGATAACGCTGGAATTTCCTCGCTGTATTGCGGTATACATTATGCTACATACGCTGTATATCATTTTTTATTTCATGTTTTTTTGGCGTTGCGTAGAGATGAGGGGTCTCTCTGCATGAAGATGGTAAACAGCGGTGGAACTACCGCATTTACCATGGAGAGTGTTCAGAGGAGTTGTTCGGTCTAATACCTGCAGCTGAGTTTCATTATCGGACGTCGAGGCAGAATACAAAATACCATCCGTATCACCTCAACGTCCTTCGTTCCACAACTGAGCGTTTTCTAAGTGAAACTGACTATGTGGAACCAGCTGCCCACTGAAGTATTTCCGAACCAATTCGACTTAGGGTCTTTCAAGAAAAGAGCGTACTAATTCTTGAAAGGCCGGCAACGCACTAGTGAGCCTTCTGGCAGTGTGAGTGTCCATGGGCGGCGGTATCACTTAACATCAGGTGAGTCTCCTGCCCGTTTGCCTCCTAGTACATAAAAAAAAACTTATTTATACCGGTACTATCTACCATGTACCCAATAAAATCTTTACTTAGCGCCTGTGCACTTGATCTTACTTTAGTACTACAACGATATTTTTAGCTTGATGTCCTTTTCACATTAATAACCAATTCCAGAGTTGGCAAAACCCTGGAAGATAATAATAACAGACGCAACGCAACCTTTGCGTGTTGTTCCCACGAGAATGTAAGTGCGTGCTCCTATTTCACCATGCCTCCCGCTGATAGAGGTGTAGTCTTTGTTTTTAATTTATGTTATTATTATTAATTACTTAAGATGTCATGTGGAACATGGTGTAATTGTTTCAGTTCCTTGCAAAAAAAACAATTAAAAGGAGTGGCGGAGAGTTTATTGCCAGTTCTTCTCTTCCGTTCTACGCCCTTGATTTGAGAACTTGCACTAAATGTAAATTTACAAGCATTTCATATACATTTTTTTTTGGCGTTCATAAGTGTACATTGTGTTATCTATATGATTAAATGATTTTTGACTTTTTTTTTACAATAAATAGAAAAAATTCCATAGACAGACATCTAACAGAGACAAATTTTGTTGTACAATAACGCAATCAGCCTAATAGTCATCAAAGCCTTACATAAAGCTAATTGGTTTCTATTTTAATCCCTTTAATCTTTAATAAAATTAGTGTTGCTAGTCGAAATATTATTTTTTCCTTATGCGAGCTTTTCACAAATCAATTTACTTACTTAACTGGATTTTCCTAAAAAGGTTTACTTCTTCATGTCAATAAATATTATTTAAATAAATCTTATTTATAGTGCGCTGTGAACCAAAGACAATATTGTTTATTTATTTGTTTTCAAAAACAAGTTCTTTTGGGACATTTTCCATCAATTTTTTCCATCCATTTTATATATTGTGTAGTTGTGTACTTATAAGTGATAATTTTAAGGTTTATATATGTTAACGTAAAATTGTAAAAACCGTTAGATTGTAATCTATCTCGCGAGATTATAAACTGTCGAAAGATTGTGAACCTCAGCGTACTGCTTACAATTTAACGTATTATTATTCGGTAGATTGTACTACACTAACTTAGTTATCATTCAAACTTCTTTGGTCAATTACACATTAATTTTACTTCCCAACAATTTCATATAACTACCGAATAATAATACCTTAAATTGTAAGCAGTTCGTTGAGGTTCACAATCTTTCGACAGTTTACAATCTCGCGAGATATATTACAATCTAACGGTGTTTACAATTTTACGGTGACATATATAACATATATTTCCTCTAATTAGAGAGAGAGAGAGATATTAGAGACTCTTGGCCAGTGGAATTCACGGAAGGCGCAAATTAAAGATTTAAGTCGGCGCCAGGTAGATAGAACCGGTAACCTCAGAGCTGGTGCTTCCTTTGGTCAACAAATAATTATCGCAATACAGCGAGGAAATGCTGCTAGCATTAAAATGTACTTCAACAGGGACCAAACTTTTTAAACTTGTTTTAATTTTCTATTTAATATTTTTTTTAATTTATCAGTATAACACGAAATAATACATACTTAAACGTTATAATTTTAGAAAACATTTAAAAATGTGATAGGAATAGGTATAACTTAGCGACAATGAGAAAACCACAGAACTGAGTGATTACTTACATGAAGTCAACTCTTGCAACTGCTGGAACTCTGCAGGTGACAGCTTATCCCACTGGAAGCTTATCCCGCTGCTGGCCTGGTTCGGCATGACCTGTAATAAATTGACCATTGTAGCTTTAACTCCTTGCGTACTAACTAATATTTTGACAGTCTCTAGGCAGCCCACTACGCCGAACCATATCATAATCAATTTTTTTTATAGAACAGGGTGCAGATGGGCTCACCTGATGTTAAGTGAAACTGCCGCCCATGGACACTCTCAATGCTAAAGGGCTTGCGAGTTCGTTGGCGGCCTTATATAAATTGTAAATATATAATAATAAAAGCCCGATTATTTCCAATATTTACAAATGTATTAATATACAGCCTTTGGTACATAGGTTTGTTATAAACATTTCTTTTTCTTGTTACTCGATATCCTATCTTCATTCAATACCATTGATCGGAACACCTTCACGGGTAAATGCCTCCCCCAGCTTTTTCCACATATCTCCATGGCTCCCTTTCTCCTATTATATGACATTGCAAAAAATTTATATGACATTTGCATGCCTATTTATATATGGCTGATTGTGCGGATTTTTCTTGTTGTTCGATCTAATTGTACTACTATCTTGGCAAATAAACGATTTATTTATTTATGTATTATTAAATAACCTATATAAAAACGAAAACATGCAAACACTGACATCGTTGAATTTATGTGTTTCTCGCAATTATCTAAACGGAAACCGTCCAGGCTTTGTACCCAGGATCGGGCATTAAATGGAGCTTAATCTTGGGTACACAAAACAAAAGATGTTTGACACGCAAGACAGATAGTGGTTGGGATGCGATGCTTTTATATTTTGACACTGACATAGCGATTTCTTTCACGTGAAAATAAGACTATTATAAACCTATACTTTCGAAATTTGTAAAGGTGATATCAGACGGTTCATTTTTTGTTCATTTTCACCTTTCATTCGGTACATTTCACTCGAAATGAAATGTCTGAACAAAAAATGAAACACGAGTGCCGAATGAATTCATTAGTGAACCGATCCAACAGTGTTGGATATTGGCATCCGGTATCTTTCATTCCCACTCCGAATGAACTAGAAGTGAACGTTCTGAACACTGAGAGAACGTTCATTCGGATTCGGCCATTTTGTTTGTTGTCGGCGAAGTTATAACTTTTTTTTAACTTTTCTTCAAATTTACTTTCATCCATTCGAAGATGATTACAATATGAATCAGGATCTTCAACGGCTAGTTCTCTCAACAATGTATTGGAAGCTCCTAATAAATTCCTTCTTTCAATCCATGGTCGCACCCACGTTTTCTTTGTTTCTTTTTTGTCAACTATTTGATTAAATGATCACAAATTAAACTAATTCCAAGACGTACGACTTCATTCGATGACATATTTAAAAAAAAGAACAATGAATGAATCTGTATCATTTCGTCTAAGCCGTGTGAACATAGAATGAAAAAAAATGAAGCATTCACTCGAGTGAACAATCATTCGAGTGAACCGTCTGATATCACCTTAATCGTTTTATGTAATAAAGGTGATATCAGACGGTTCATTCGAATGATTGTTCACTCGAGTGAATGCTTCATTTTTTTTCATTCTATGTTCACACGGCTTAGACGAAATGATACAGAAATGAACATTCATTGTTCTTTCTTTTAAATATGTCATCGAATGAAGTCGTACGTCTTGGAATTAGTTTAATTTGTGATCATTTAATCAAAGAGTTGAGTTGGATTAGAGATTATATAGAGTTTGCCCGCATTGTTCGGTCTTTGTATTCAACAATTTTGTGGTTCCAAAGGCATTGATAATTTTTAAAGTTCTCCAAAAAAAGTAATGTATTTTGATCGTTCCACTTGAACAACATTTTGCCGCATGAAAACAATATAATAACACACAGAAAAAAAAGTTATAACTTCGTCGACAACGTGATGTCCGTCGGCTACAGGACTCGAAACATAATGGCCGAATCCGAATGAACGTTCTCTCAGTGTTCAGACCGTTCATTTCTCGTTCATTCGGAGTGGGAATGAAAGATACCGGATGCCAATATCCAACACTGTTGGATCGGTTCACTAATGAATTCATTCGGCACTCGTGTTTCATTTTTTGTTCAGACATTTCATTTCGAGTGAAATGTACCGAATGAAAGGTGAAAATGAACAAAAAATGAACCGTCTGATATCACCTTAAGGTAATTTCATCTTAATATATTAAACAAGTTGAACACTTTTACCACTTTTGGGCCTATTATCGTGGTGTTTGATTTGTTGTATTCTGCATTCCAAATATTAAAAACATTGTACAATTAACGAAAAAGTATAATAGAAGATTTAAAAAATCCAATATAAAATTTTAATGTTAACTGTCAAACATTTAATGTTCATCACGTCGATACGGTAAAATCTCCCCTCTAAAGAACGTATTTCAATAAAGGTTTCGTAATTAGTGACTTAATATTTTATTAATTGTATTACTTTCATAAAATGATAAATTATGTTCAGCGTATCTGTAATACGATATGTATTAACTGTTAGGCGGTACGAAGTTCGCCAGGTCAGCTAGTAATTACATATAACAAGAGCCACTACAACCTTTATTTGCCATCAAATTAATGCGCCTGTTTTATTGCTTAATGTTTATAGACAAGGTGATCTGCCTTCTGTGCCTGACACACGTCACCGTCTTTGCGCGACAAGGGGCTCACGATTCTCCTTTATCATCGGGGTTTAAGCAGAACCGGTGATTAAACATCGTTTAGTTAGAGAAATGAAGGCCTAACTACTAAAGTAACCATAGTCCAACTTTGAATATACATGTATAAAGATATTCTAAGATCGTAAATCATCTAAGAAAGTCTCATGGTAGCCATGATACTTTATATCTCTGGATAGGATCACAAACGCAACTATACTATTAAAATATCTATAATAAATACTAGCTGACCCGACAAACGTAGTTTTGCCATGTATATTATTTCTGGGAAACATTTTTTTAGTTCAATAAAAATTACTATCTACTATAATAAAATATTGGGGTTGATCGTGAATGGTGACAATTAAGGGTTGTATGTATTTTTGTATGCTGTATCATAAAAAATAAAAACAATAACTTTGTCTAAAAAATAAAAAATTAGGGGTTAACATTTAGGGCATAAAAAATAGATGTCCGATTCTCAGGCTTACTGAATATGCATTAAAAAATCGTAAGAATTTTGCGATTTACTTTTGTTATATTCGAACCTACAACTTCAGAGCCCTTGTGGTCTTTCTAAACTTGTACACATTTTCTGTGGTTCGATCCTCACTTAAGTACCTAAATAAACGAATGAAACAGGCTCACGCTTGATTGCCATAGCGATACGGTGAATAACTCAATTTTCCAGCAACCGGATAAGCCAGTCGTGTTACCAACTATCCCGGATAATAACGTTATTTTTAACTTATTTAAGGGTTACATTTTAGGTTTTACAACCTTCGAGTTATACCTTAATATATTTTGATTAAGCCGTACGTATTTAACATTGACTTTTGTGAAAGAATATAATATAACAGAATGTGCAGGGATTTCTTCTAATTATGTCCAGTGAACGCACAGTGTTAACACGTTTTTCCGGGCAATTGGAGAACCAAACGCCCTTGAGGTCCTGGGGGATAAAAACCAGGATAGTGAGCCAAATGGTTCAGTTCCCAATCCTAAGTTTACTTTGTTGTTGACCAGTAGAGCGATTACTTTAATTTACTGAAGCACTCAATTAGTAAACTTAAACAGCTACAAGTTCTACAAAATTAATTTATTAAAATAAAACTAACAAACTTTACACTAACACCAAATTAAAGAACACTTGCGTTTATACACAACATGCATTTTAGTTTAAAAAAGTGCGTGGGTACAAAGTACACATGTCAGAAGTGAAACTTCTTTGCCCAACTAATTTTTAAGTCTTGTTCATATTGATACAAATCTAAAACTTTAGATTTCCGAGACTTGGAGGGAAAAAGGAAGATATGTTAGGAATTTAATTGTCATTAAAATATTAAAAGTGACGAAAATTAATACAAATAATAAATTAAATTTTTAAATTTATTTCTTCGATAATAAAAACACGTGGCATTTTAATTTACAATTCGTCATTTGAGATTTCAATAATTTATTTTGCATAAAATATAAAATACTAATATTTAATAAATTCTCTTTACAAAATTTTAATTTTAATTTTATAAGGTGATTCGCCCTTCTCAATCGGTCTCAATCGCTCTCTCCCTTTTCTTCGACAAAAACACTGCACATCTTCGTGACGTTTCATCCGTAAAAATTTTACCCTCATGCGCCTAAAGAAGTTTCACTTCAAAAACAAAGTACTAATGTAAACCTAATTAGAATAATATTCCTATACAGAGGTGTAGTGCTGTTTACCATAGCTTGGGTATCCAATAATTTATTGCATATAGCCTTAAAATAATTAATTAAAATGTCAAGCGTGAATATTTTATTTCAATTGAACTTGTTCCTATTTCAATAAAGCAATAAATGTTGGCGTTCAAAGGATACCCTTGAGAGCAGTTAGTTGGTTTGAACCGGTCACAAATAAACTAAAACGATAAAGGCTTTTCATCCCAAACGAATACAGTGTTTGTCGTTAAATAAAATACCTTTTTTTAGGTTGTGTAAAGTATTGAATGTTTTTCTTTTAACTATTTTTATTCTGGCACTTATATATCTATTATTGCAAAAAACTTATTTTAAACCGCGCAGCCCGGACATACAACGACCAATATATAAGCCTTGACTTGTTTAAGCTATCGCGGAATATGGTTAAAAGGATTATTGAAGTTATACTTCTTTAGGCGCGTTATGAAAAATTGATGAGAGTGAAATTTTACGATGCGCGCGCACCGTTACGCAAAATTAACAGAATGAAGTTGCCCACGGAAGATTGCTACAGCATTGGACATAATTTAAAAACAACATTCGAATAATAAAAGAATTTATGTGACACTTAATGTAAGAGAATAATAATAAATATTTATTTATTTAATTTTTCAAATGTAAACTGAACTTTATTGACTATAATGACTTCTTTTCTAGTCTTTGATTATTTAATTGTAATTACTTATTTGCTTGCAATCAAAAACTATTTTTAATAATGCCAAAGAAGTATAACTTCTTACGCGCGTACATAAGTACACGCACCCTTTTTTAAGAATATCCATAGCGCAATATCACCTCCATCATGAGCATACATTTAAAATCAGTCAAGTCGTTTCGGAACAGTTTAGATACAAATACGAGAATTTTATTTAGTTTAATAAACAAATAACCCGAATAAACATCTAATGACAAATAATTTAACCAATTTGTTAATGACACTGGAAGGAACTAGCGATTAAGATACAGGCTAGGCCTAGTATTTAAACGCTAGTGCTCATAGAATTATTTTATGTACGAGGTACCAAAATAATTAGTGTTACACAACGATTTGTAAGTACAAAATGTAATTGTTTTTGCGTCAAATAAAGTGATTTTCATTTATTTTATTTTTTTATACACATTATATGCGTTAAAGAACTTAAATTTTACTTGTGTATATGTATGATGTTATTAGTACAGGTGTAATACCGTGTAGTTACTACTCCACAGCTCAGATATTAAATTGACCCCAAAAGCCTAAAACCAGCTCTGGAATATCTCCAAAAATAGACTCAACACTCGTAAATTACTACAGATCGCTAGAATTAATGTCAACGCCGCCCTAACTGAAATGAATATGTATTTAATACATAAAACAAAGCGTATTTTTATGTCATTAGAATGCTTATGTTCTATCCGGATAGTTTATTTATATTAGATATTATTTATAATAGCAATAGGGGTTTGAAAGATAGATAGTAGCCGATTCTCAGACTTACTGAATATGCATAAAAAATATCATAGGAATCGGTCGAGCCATTTCAGAGGAGTATATGAACGAACATTGTGACACGAGAATTTTATATATTAGATGTACTTTTGAAGTTTAGTTTATTTAAGATTAAAATGTTTGTAACAGTGTTTTGTTTAAGCTGACTCTCAACTCTGAGGTCGTGTATTCAAATCCCTGACACAACGTACACCCATTGATTTATATGTTACTTAAAACTTTCTCGTGTAAACATCGTAAGGTAACCGACAGTCATAAGACAGGCACAAAATCTGTCCTGTCTATAAAAAAAAAGATTATCTTTATAGTCGGAGAGATTTTGTAAAATCAGTTTCATCGCATTAATATCGCTAACAGCTTGTAACACAGCCCGTAGCTGAGGAATTTCATATCTCCCGGAGAGGTCGTAAAACGAGATTGCTTGGTCCAGGAAGTGGAGTAAGTGGTGAATTCCGACCTTTATAATACTTGGTATTGACTTAACTTGATGGGGAACATTAAAATAAGGCTATGTTTCGCAGGCTTGTGTGGGACCGTGATTCTGGGATAAGCTATTTTTATTTCATACGGAAGTTAAGATATCTTGAATATGCAATGGAAATAAATTTATTTACAATATTTTTGTGCCCACTAATAATTCTTTTTAAAGATTTAACTATATTAGTATAAAAAGATGTTGGAAAATGTTGTATGCCATAAAAATTATTAACAAATAATTTTTTCATCGATGATAAAATATAAACGACCGAAAGTATTGAATAAAAAGGTTTATTGCTCGTATAAATAATACAAAAAAACTACACTAACACTAGATCAAACTAAGATGTTGACTATAGCTAACTTCAGGGTGTCGGTTTTTTGTGACGGTGTGCGCGCGCGTCGTAAAAATTTACTCTCATCATTTTTCCCTAACGCGCCAAAAGAAGTATAACTTCAAAATTTAAAACATTCTCCGTTCCATTTTAATGAAAACCTTTGATAAAAAATAATATTAGTTATTATGAAACAGCCGCGTGACTACTTAAATGAGACCAAACGCCGTTCCGCAACTATTTACGATAATACTAAACTTATAATAATTACGAATAATATACAGTATGTCCCATTTACTGTGAACACCTGGTGTATGTATATTTAGTCCGCTATTTCAGTCCGGGCAATGCTCCCGCGCAAATACAGGGCGATTACGAGTTTAACTATAAATTGCACATTTGATGTCCCGAGAAAAAAAACTTAGATTCATAATTTTTGTTCCGAAGTGTGACACGTTTGTATCTGTGACTAATATATAAGCATTTCTGTTTTCTCGGGAATCAAACACTACTTAGAAAATACACCGTGCGATTAACAACGCAGCGCAGATGACAACAAAATTTATTTAAAATTATTTATTTTACTAAATTCTTTCGAATCTTATTTACTTTGAACGTTGAATAAAAAACATTAAAAAAAATTCTTTTAATTTGATAAATACTACTGCGTAACTGACTTTTTTACTCGTAGTCCTTCGAAAATTTAAAGTCGAATAAATATAATAAAAGCTAAGGTAAGTTTTATTTTATTTTTATATTTAAACTAACGGATCCGAGATGTTGTCATGTACACACGTCTCACACAAAAAAATCTAATGTAAATGATTCTCGACTCCACATGAACACACAAAATCTTTCCAGCCGTTTAAGAGTTTAATTATAACACATACACAACGGTTTATTTATATACCTGCTGTTTATAATTGCTGAGTAGATAAATAACCTAGATACCGACTGCAGCGCCATCTGCCAGGCTGATTTGTGAATCTAAACCTTCCAGGGTGCCACCCAAACGCATTCAAAATTCATTAAAATCTTCTCAATATATATATTATATATAAAATTATCGTGTCACAATGTTCGTGCCCATACTACTCCGAAACGGCTCGAGCGATGCTTATGAAATTTTTTATGCATATTCAGTAATCTGAGAATCGGTTACTATTTACCTTCGAACCCCTAAGTGATAAGGGGTGGCCATGTTTTTTTTTTAGAATTTTAAGTAATTAATATTGTTCTTCGAAAGAACATCCTGTATCACAGATTTAGCTCGTGTTATATTCGCGCGTATGTTTAACATTGTATTTGAACTACCGTTTCCGAATAATAAAGGGAGAACAAGATTTATTATATATACGTGTTTATCCAACTGCCTTGAATATATCACGGAAATATTATAACAATATATTTATAAAGAGGCGTTATATATCTAGAGCACGTTTATTAGTTTCTATAGTTTACGTGTAAATTCATTTAAATAGATATATATGTATGTATTATAATTTTGAGTATGACATGTCCTTTAGATCTATTAGTTAATATAACTGAAAGTGAACTATTAGAAAAGACTTTATAGAAAGAGAGTCTAAAGTATTTTATGCAAAAATGAATTTGCAGTATAATTTTTTGTTATTTTGAACCATTTATTTGGTTAAGCATCACATAATGACTGATAATGACATCCCTAAATGTATACTATCACTAGATTAAAATGTGTTTAGTTATCAAAACTTTAAATGATATTTTTATTATGGTAGGGGAGCCCAAGAGGGGTTTTCGGGATTTACTAAAGCGCGGCAGATTAATATACAGGGGGATACCTTTTACCCGGTTAAGTACCTCCACAAAATATGAGGCCCATATATAAGGCCGCCCGTGAAGGAGACAGGATCAGATTAGTAAAAAAAAATTGACCATCAGAAATTCCCGAGCGCGTCAGATTAAGGTAGGGTGAGTTAATTACATCCTAAAAAGTGTATATTGCACTAATCTGACAATTTGAGAGTATAAAATATGGTTAAAAGGATTATTAAGAATATCCATAGCGCAAAATCACCTCCATCATGAGCATACCCCACATACACTACACACGTACTTACCCTCACTTTTACACCATCATACAACACAACCAAATTAGGTACCACTTAGATAAACGTATTGAATAGTTTTTATTTGTTTGTTTCCTTTTATAAATTCTTGAACCATTTTGTAGTTAAATGTATTATTATGTATTCCATATTTGGCTATATTTTTAATGTAACTGTTTGTTATTGTATATAATTTATGTTAGCTGTAGGTTTACAAAATAAATAAATAAATAAATCCCTATCGGCGACACGAAACATGGCCTCCGATAGAATAGACAAGAAAATCCCTTGTTACAACACTGGTTGATTATTGATTGATATCTTTAGTTAAGAATTGCACACATAGGCTAACACAGTCGTTGGTAGCTGATAACTGCTAGCACGATCCTTTCATTCTTTTTAGCTATGAGTCTGTATTGTCTTTGTAAGAAAATTTGCTTTTCATTCGCGTGATGACGCCTTAATTACATTGTGTGACAGTCTAAAGATTGAACTAGATCTTTAATCTGTTGACGAAACACAATTATATAGATGAGACATAATCGTATGAACATGTGATATGTCAGGAAAAAAGAATATAGGTTCTGATAGGCGAAACCGACATAATTGGTGAAGCTAAAGTCCAGACTCCGTTTAACCGGTCATCTTCGGAACGAAAGGTTTGGAGTATTAAATAACCTAATCTCTGAACCTATACCAACCTGCTGCTGGATCCCAATATCTCTGGAAAGACGCGCGTGGTGGTGGAGAAGGACCTACACGAGCTCGAACTACCCCATTGGCAAGTGGTAGCAAAAGTGGCGTTCTCTAGTTTCGGAAGCCAAATCTCAATGTGCATCGCTACGTAAGTGAGCCAACGGAGTATGCATAGACAATAGACATCACACACATAAACACACAAAATAATAATAGTAATAATCAAAAAAGAAAAATTAAAAAAAAATATGGACAAAAATTAATAAGGGACGATTTAAGTGTGTAATGTGTGTGCGTTGTGGTTGTATCTGGCTCAGCATTATGCTATGGAGCAGACGTGTTCCATAGCGCTGGTCATTCTCCCAGAGACCACAACAGTTACTTTGCGTCTTATACGCAAAAAAGAAAAATAATCTAATAATAAAAATATTAGAAACAAAAATTTCATAATAAAATGTAACAATTATTAGTGTAAGTAAAGAAGCGAGTAAGTATGAACTTAATTTTGTGATGTTTTATTTATTATGTAATTGTTAAAAGCTATATATATATAACGTAAATCATAATGTGCCTTCCATATAATAGCCATAATTGTTCTATTAAATAAATTAAACTATTAAATAGAGAAACAATTTTTCTCCCATTCATACAAACAACACAATTTCTATTCAGTGATACAATGGCGAAACTCGTAACAAAATAGCAAAAACTTAAGTATTACTAAAGTTAAGTTATAGATTTGTTATTGAAGAAAATGATACTTCAAAAGTACTGACGGAAATAGGGAAGTTGCTTGTTTGAACAAACAAAAAGTTCGGCAGGCTCAATATTTACATTGCCAAGGGATACAGTTTTGGTTCAGAATGGTATCGTATAACAAAGTTTGCATATTACTTTAATTGGAGGGGGGGGGGTTTAAATAAATGATATCTATGTTACATTTTAACTCTTATTTTCCATACATAAAATACATTAGGGTAAGATAAAAAGTCGCTACTTAACGAGAATTCCTAATGTCATACATTTTAGAAATAGGAATCTGGAGTCTGGCGCTAAATCTCAACACCGAATCTTAATTTGGACAAAGGTTTCAAAATTTTACAAACATCAAAATCGGCGTTTGCCCATTAATGTAAAATCCAGCCATATATTTTCAAACTTCAATTTAATATTAATTAAATGACATTAAGATAAATAATTTCTTGAAGACTATTCATTGATTGTGTGATTGGCTACAACGTTTGCAAAGAATGAACATTTATATCATCAAAAACAGGAATACAAATTTCATATTAATTTTCATAATTTCATATAATAAGTACATTAACATAATATCAAAATAATAAGTTAAGTTATAACTGAGCGCACGACGCATTTGAACTCTGGCGCTCTCTCTCTTCCTTTCTCTGTGCGACCCAAAACTTGTTGTTTACTTACTTATTAAAGAACACCAATTTATAAACAATGATATTCCTTTCCACACTTCACTATATTTAATTCAGTTATTCATTAAATATCTAAATTTACTTTCACAAACAAACGTAAATATAATCTAATAATAAACGAATTTGAAAACATAATAAAACCGATCCCCACATTTGCTACGAGTTATCATAATTGTAGCACTTGTATCCTCTACGAACACCTTTAAGCTACGGGAAGCGCTACGTAACATTTGATATTACAATTTCCGAGTCGTCATGTTGATTTCCTGAGAATTTCATTTGCTAATGAAACCTCTGTGGCGTGCTAATCTAAAACGTTAGGTCAATATCGTAATATTTATGTTATGAAAGGTCCATTCGTTGTATTGTTTCAAGAAATTTAATTAAGTTTCATTCCATTAAAACGTAAATTAAACGTATGCGCTAAGTAATTACAAATGTATTTTGATAATATTAATTTATTAAACATTATTATTTTCTTGTTAAATGAGCAGTGTAGAGGCTTCAGCGTGCGACTCTAATCCCTGAGGTCGTAGGTTCGATCCCCGACTGTGCACCAATGTACTTCGTTTCTATGTGCGCATTTAACATTCGCTCGAACGGTGAAGGAAAACATCGTGAAGAAACCGGCTCGCCTTAGAGCTAAAAAGTCGACGGCGTGCGTCAGGCACAGAAGGCTAATCACCTACTCGCCTATTAGATTACCAAATGATCATGAAACAGAAATCTGAGGGCGAGACCTAAAAAGGTTGTGACACCATTGGTTTTTTGTTTCTCTTGATAAGTTTTTAAATTTCATATTTTGATGTATGTCTTGAATACCATAAACTCTGCACAAGTATTACCGTTATAATATTAAACATTTTCTCCGTTATAAAATAAAATGATCCCCATAATATGTTTAACAATAGCAGTTTATATTATCAAAATTTTACGAGCGGCGTTGGAGTAAACAAGGCGAGCGATCATTCAACATCAAAAGTACAATTGTTCTTCGTTTGCCAAGACTTTATAATGACTCAGTTCAGCGTTTGATTCAACTTCTCAGAGGTCACATAAAAATCAGTCGAACGTTTCGACTCTCGTTAAATAACATGAAAGTTTGCTTGAAGTTCTTTGGAGTCGGGTCGGTATTCAAAAATTATACATGAAATCGTCATAATAATTTATTTGCATGCAAATGTTATGGTGGTACAATCTAAAGTTCGTATATTCTGCCACACATAATGGCTTGCAAATTTGTCTTAAAAGGAATTTCACATAGAAGTTACATATATTATAAGTCGTATCATTGTATCATTTAGACGGCTCATTGGTGTAGTGGGTAGTACCCTTGACTGCGAATCCATGGGTCCCGGGTTCAATCCCCGGCTGTGACAAAACATCGATGTGATGAGCATTTGGTGTTGTGCTTAGGTCTTGGGTGTTTAAACATGTATTTATATATCTATCTATCTATTGCCTAGTACACATAACACAAGCTTCACCAGCTTAGCATGGGACTAGGTCAATTGGTGTGAATTGTCCAATCAAAAAAAAAAAAAAAATGTAGTGATAAAATATCACATTATTAAAATATATTAATTTAAAAAAACGATGCTTTATTATGTAGAGGTGAATAAACTTGTACACGGATAAGTGTTTTTGAAAATAAATAAAAAATAATTAAATACGATCAGTCAGCACTATTTGGGCATGCCTTAAAATTTTTTTGTAAGCTTGAGGTACCAAAACATTTTTTTATGTAATACTTACGTAGTAATAAAAATTCTTTAAAGATATACTATTTTCTATTTGCGAGATTTCATTTGAAGGCTTTTCCAGGAATTATTTTCCTTTGACCTCTGTCGGAAAGAAAAGCATTATTGCATACCAGCTCATCTCTACGTGAATAGGAAAATTCTTTTAACGCCACAGTTTACAAACTCTATATATAGAGGTAAAAAAAATTGTCTTTCTTATTTTGTTTGTCTTCCTATATATTTATAAAACTCCTTTTCATGTTTAATCTGTGTCAAGCAGAAAAATACTGTGTTTTGGAATCTGACATTGTGAGTGAACATTTACAATGAAATGTTGCAAGATTATCACTTTCTAGCGCTGTCAGATATCATGTAAAGACAAGTTTCTAACTCTACAATCCCGCACTTCACAAAATCGTCACATGGGTGAAAAACACATCCACTGTTCTTTATTATATAACAATACAATAGTTTTTGTAACGTAACGGCCATGCCACGCGCTTTGCTTGGTTCGTCTTGAAGATGTAGAGGTTTTGGAATTCTTTTGGTATATATAATTCTCCATCCATTCCATCTTCGTCCATTTCAGTAATTATTTTCAAGTCAGTTTTTCAAGTTAGTTTTTTGTTAATCCAGCGTCGCACAAAACAAAGAGTTTATATATATAAACATATCTACTACAACCGCCACCCAACTCAACTCACGTAAAACTTTATTTTATTTACCCGAAAACAGGATTTTTGTATTGTATAAAATGCATAAGAAACAAATCTATAGCTTGCCTGTGATTATATCGTGAACAAATTAATGTTATATAATAATTAGCGATTAAAAAGCTTTTAGCTCTATATTCGTTATAGGTATCAGAAAATGTATGCATTTTTAAACTACGTATAGACGCAGGTGTACATTTTTATCGATTAGTCACTTGTTTCTGTGTTACATTGCCGTTACTACGTTGGAACACTCGGCTAAGTGAATAAAAACAAATTTATTGAGAAACAACAAATTAAATAACCTCAAAAATACAATTTATTTATTCCGCAATCCTAAAGCTAATATAAATTATATATAACAATAAACAAATACTAAGGATATAGCCAAAGACGGAATACATAATACATACAAAAAGGTTCAAACATTTAAAAAAGTAAAATATCAATAAAAATTAAGAAATGAAGGTTCTATCCTTCTGCGCAAGCACACGATGCCCATCTCATGTCATCTAAAATCTAGGTAACGTGTTCTATGGTTCTATGGTCAGTGACCTGACATTTCCTGTTCTGAGACCTCAAGAGATTGCTCGCTGGTCAGAAATTTGCTCTGAAGAAGAGGTAATCTCCGAAACTGAGGCCTATTTTGAGGCTAACGACAAATCGTACTTAAAATGGTACCAAAAAATTGAATGACCGCTATACTCGTAGTCGTTGTATCGCTCTCGACGGAAACTATTTAATAATCAAATCAAATTTTATAAAAATAATGGTATTTTCTATGCTTTTCAGCCCACTGATGAAATCCACGTAATTTGCCAATGTCTATGTTACTATACAAACCTAATGCCATGTGTATTGAGACTTGTATGTACACTAAGTGCACCCTAGTTTGCGAGGCGAGAATTTCCAATGAACCAGATCGATATAGTGATACGCAAATTCTCAGGTTTCATTCACGGGCGTTCACTTAAAGCCTGAATACATTTTGTTATATTTATTTGATTATTATTATTTATTTTTATTTTCTTAATAAAATTACACAAACATCTTTTCTTTCTATACTAAGAATTATTTTTTTACTAAACTTTTTGTTTAAGAATGACCAACAAAACAAGTTTATGTCCAATTATAAAGTAGGTACTTAATAACGATGCGTTCAAAGTCAAAGTCAAATCATTTATTTCAATTAGACCATCTAAAATGGCACTTTTGAACGTCAAAAAATATATATATGAAAAGAAGATTCTAGTTGCCCCTTCCAAAAGGTAGTTTCGTGTGGAGAAGAATGGGCAAGAAACTCCACACTTACTCTTTTAAAATAGGTTTACAATATTATATACGTTGTCCATTATGATAGTCAATACATAACATAACTTTGTGCTGTTCCTTAAACTTATAGACATAATAGTACACATCTGTACGGTATTATCACATATCACTTGTGACACAGATTCTTGAAAACTTTGGCCTTATTTCTTTTTAAACGGGAATTAAAGTAGTTTCTTATGATACTAATGATATTATCTCTATATAAAAATAATGGTAACAAACATGGTAAAGTTAGTTACCTCACGTTTCCAATAAGATCTGTCTTTTCGCATCGCATATTCCAAATACGGTCACCAAATTTTATTGGTAAGGCCCTTGGCAACAACATTCAACCAAACAACGTGGTTGTGGTGGGAGGGGAGTTCTTTAACTAAAATTATTTAATTAATAATACATTTAATACCTTTTTCATTTCAAAGGTATTTTGTATAAAATCAAAAATACAAATATTTTTATTTTAAGAATAAGATAAAAAGAAAAACGGATAACGACTTCAGGAAAAGAGCGCACCACTTCTATCTCTCTATATATGTATCTCTTAACATTAGGTTTTCCTATTCTGCCTATTTGCTGATCTTTGTAAAAAAATATAAACCAAGGAGAATTTGAGAAAATATAATAAAACACATTGATGTATGATGCCTGTTTGCGTATCCGAAGAATTTTCACATATAATTTTGCTTACATATGTAACGCTCTTTCTACGTATTTATTACCATTCATATGGTAATGTTTTATCCTAAATTTCAATTCAAATCGGACTGAATATATTTATATTTGTAAAAGTATCGTTACATTATCTACGTTACCTATTATTCAAATTCATACAAATAAATCTAATTGCATACAATGTACAATTAGGATATTTCTTTCTGAAGTCGAGTCTTTACTTTCTTAAAAACAAAATGTACGCTATCGATTCAAAACTTTATACCATTCACTAACAATCCTAAATAACATTTTCTATGCTAAAACCGAAAGTATTCTTCTTGTTCGACACAAGAAATCCTAGTGTGGGGGCTAGTACACTTTCTCTTTAAACTATACATCCTTTTTCATTATTTATTTATTTTTTTCGTTACTCTTCGTTACATTTATACAAAAATAAATAACATAATACATAAAAATTATAAGTCATGCAACGGCCGGCCTTATCGCTAAAAAGCTTCCAGGCTAATATAAGAAATACAAGAATTACAAAAGTCACGATTGATCAGGATAGGATATGGTTAAGAAATGTTTATTTAGAAGAGTTTTAAAAGATGTTAGAGAGGTAGCCAATCGTATGGAGTCCACCTAATCCACAAATTAATGGCGGAGATCCTAAACGAATTGCCCAACAAGCATGAGCTGTGAGATTGAATTTCCAATAAGCATCTATTAGAGGAGCGTAACATATAGTTATAAGGACCTGAGAATTTGAATTCCTTTTTAAGATAAAAGGGAATTTTAGGATTGAAAAGAATTGAGTATAGAAGTTGAAGGAGATGAGCGTCACGACTGAGTCAAAGAATATGTAGCCACCTGCCACCACTATTTTTCTTTTTTTTCTTTTTAAATGTTATATAATTTCCTCTGATTTAAAGCGTTCAATAGCATATAAACAAAAACAACGCAATTTTAAGTAAATTATATGAAAATGTTCGACGCTCCTACTATACAACTTTGTAATTGAAATAAATTTATGTGTCTCAGACGACTTTTATATATATTTTAGTTTGAAGGTCAATAACATAATGTATACACCATTACGACTTTTTTGTCTGCAGAATAAAGACATAAGTGTTGCGACGCCAGGCTATACAATTGGCTTTATTTCACAACGCAATGAATTCTATTACAGTAAAGAAAACATAATGAGGAAACCGGCAAGACTTATAATAAGTCAATAAATGTGTCAGGCACAGAAGATTGACTATTCATTGAATTGCAGATGATTAAATTACTTAGTTATACAGAGATTGTTATGTACACGAAAATAACAAAACAAACGTTGCGTTGCTGAACGGAAAGGCGCGAAAATTGACAGCTGTCAGGGCGACGCCTGACAGCTAACGTAGCGCATAGGTATGACGGTAAACAAATGGGCACGCGTTGACTAAAAATAACTGTACATATACAGTGGCCTGAATACTAAAACGAAGTAAATTTTATACCATGCATTATCTGCGTTGCAATCGTTCATTCAAATCCATGGGACATTAAAAGCCAGAATGTACATACACAGTTTATTTTCTTAAAGTAAAACGTTTAAAAATGCTTAAATTATTTATTTCTCTACCTGACAATTTATTTGATACAAAATAATTCACTTTTAATTGACAAATTCGTTCACAAGGAAGTTAATAATATGTTTCAGAGTGTGTAGAGTTTTAATTTCAAGGGCAACTGTGGCAGACATCTAGACTGCCAGTCTAACTAACAGCAGGCATCTAAGAAACCAAAACAATATGCCCCGTCTCCAACCAGCCTGGTCGAGAAGGTTGAGTTTGAGTTTTGATTGGTCATCAGGTCAAAAGTCAAAAATCATTTATTCATATAGATAACACAATGTACACTTATGAACGTCAAAAAAGAAATATATGACATTAAATGCTTCTAATTTTACATTTTACTGCCAGTTCTCAAATCAAGGGCGTACGGAAGAGAAGAACTGGCAATAAACTCAGCACATCCAGTCCTATACATGTTGACTCCTGATAATACGTAATTCCGTTTGTCCAGTAACAATGAACACGCTCTTTTATCTTTCTCACCACCTTACATCTTCTTACATGTACCGTTTTCAGCCGGTCATGACACATTAACTGTTTACGTTACGAAAATCATTGTTCAATGTCCGCCTGTCAGTCGAGATATATTTTGACAACTAAATCCTAGATTAATCAGGAATACATTAAAACGTAATGGTTGATCTTGGCGGGGACCCAAACGTTAATCGTGACTGACTGAATCTATAAACTAAATTACATCCTAACTAAACATAAATGCAAAAGTACGTACGAGTTTTAGCTTTAGGAAATAACGTATTTAGTGAAAAATCTACCAAATGGATTCTTGAACAGTTACTACCAATAGATAGTGTTATTTATTAGCGGACCCGACAGACGTTGTCCTGTCTTAACAATGAATATGAATGGCTCAAATATAAGTCTTTCCTCAAAATTCTGGGGCCGTGGGGTTCAAGTGCACAGGCGCTAATTAAAGATTTAAGTTGGCGCCTAGTATATAGTACTGGTGACCCCAGAGGTGATGCTTTCCTCGCTCAACGAATAAGTATCGCAATACAGCGAGAAGATGCCAGCGTTAAAGGTACACTGCCTCAGGGACCAAATCTTCTAAATTTGTTTTAATTTTCTTTTTATTATGACTTGGTAGGTTAAGAAAATTGTAAATACTGTATTTGATTGTAATGTTTAGGTTATAATAGACGATATAAAATGTATATACAAAAGGGATAAACATATACATTTTTATTTATTAGAAACATATATTTATATGTACATAATGTATTGGTTGTCTACAAGAGATCGCTCGAAAGCGATAAGGCCGCGAGTTGCCCTCCTTTCCATTTAATTATGTCAATTGTATTATATTTCTATAAGCAACGAAGTGAATAAATATAATATACGAATAAATTTAAAAACTACTTAACTGATTTCAATTATTTTTTCATAATAGTACGTATATAATGTAGCTCAGACCACTAAATAAACATATGAATCGGATACCCTTTACGATTTACATACAAAATAAAACTACACATAACAAACCAATCTGTAACTAAAATCAATGATCTAAGGGTAAAGTCGTAAAGAAACTTTTATTGCTTACTCTTTATCGCCAGTGAGATTGGCTAGTCTTAATAAAGTAATTAAAAACAAATAGAATGTTAATAAAAGTCTCAAAAGTTTTTATGTGTTTTACTTGGTTCGATAATCTGATGCAATTCACTATTCTATCGAACTTTAACATTTGTTCTCTTTATTGTTCGGATAAGAAATCTTTATAGTACAGTCAAACCTGGATAAGTGAGAGTTCGAGGGACCGTGATCTCATTTTCTCTTATAGAGGTTTCTCACTAACCCGAGTTTCTAGCTTACAGAGTTAAAGAAGGGGACAGTCTCAAATAGAGGTCTATCAAACCCTCTGACCAGCTGTTACTAGCTGAAAAGCTCTGGATTCCTAAATTTATGTCGAAGTCTTTAAAAATGCATTTAACTGCCTCTTATAGAGGTATAGGCAAGTATCAATCTCACTTATGGTTTGTACGTGAGGTTCACGCGTGATCAATACATTATACACACTACAGGTTTATACGTATATATACAGGTTTCATGTTTCTCACTTATAGAGGTTTTAGGAGGGCAAAATGACGGGTAAATACTCTGATTAATAGAGTTTTCTCGCTTACCCAGTTGTCACTTACTCCGGTGTGACTGTATATAGCTATATTTGGTGAGAATCGTACGTAATGGTCTATGGCATGGTGAAATCAGAGAAGGTTATTGCGCTCCACCAACTCCATGGTTCAGTTGTGTCCCTTTAGCGACCACTTTGATGTGTTTTTGAGGGGTTAAAATTATTTTTTTAGCTAAGGTGTATTGTTAGCACGCAAGTTATTGTTTTTAAGCATATTAATATTTGAAAATCCAAATATTTCCTATACACCACAGCGGAATACAAAAGTATATATAAAACGCCTACAATAACGCGTTGAAACATTTAACATTGAAATGATTTATTTCATAAATACGGCGGCCGTAACTCTACATTACAGCTTTTTTGTTTACAAAGCTCTGTGTGCAAATTGTATATTGTTATTCGATGGATTTAAAAAACATTCAAGATATCGATCTTCATAATACATAACTTAAAAGTTACGTAAAGTTTTGCTACAATCCTGGGTTTTGTCCTCTCATTTCTCTTGATAATCGTAGAGGCTTCAGCGCGCGACTCTCATCCCTGAGGTCGTAGGCTCGATCCCCGGCTGTGCACAAATGAACTATGTGCGCATTAAACTTTCGCCCGAACGGTGAAACGGTGTGTCAGGCACACTAATCGCCTACTTGCCTATTAGATTGAAAAATGATCATGAAACAGATTCAGATATCTGAGATCCAGACACAAAAAGGTCATAGCCACAAAGCTTTTTTTTGAAAAGTCAACTTTTCAGCAGAATAGTGAGAACTTTAATAATTCCTGCGATTTTTAACGTTTCTAACGTGTGAATTAATGTTAATAATTGTTTCGTCTTCCCCATATAAATAGGGCATAGAGAAACTGATTCGATGATTTTTCCAGACCAATAAGCACCTGTGACGTTCATGACGTTAAAAAAGTTTTCACGAGTCATACGTTATATTTGAGTTTATCTATTTTTATCGCGAAGTTCCAAACAATTCTATTTCATTTGGTATATTTGAACATCTGTTGTCATGAATCATTCTAGATACGTAATGTTTTGTAATTTGATGGATTCATTTATAGACTATTTGTGTTACTAGGAGTATAATTAAATAAAACATCAATAAAATTATTTTTGCATACATTTAGTTCGAGCGAATGTTAGATGCGCATATACACAGAAAGTCCATTGGAGGACAGCCTGAGATCGAACCTACGACCTTAGGGATAACAGTCGCACACTGTAGCTTCACTAGACCTACACTGCCAGTGTCAGTATGCCTGAAAAGTTGAAATTGGCTTAGTAATTATCGAAAAGAAAATCTGAAATGGTGGTTCACGCACCGTTCGTTTATGATCGCCATTTTGGATTTAGACAGCCTGTAAAGGGTGGAAATTTCTGTCTAAAATTAATGCAAGGTTAACTGGTAACCCGACAGTGCTATCTACTAATATAATACTTTGTAAAACTTACGGAAAATTTATATCCAATATAATTTATGAAATATCTTCGATCTCTAGAAAATAGACTCGGTCATGTGTTGCTGTGGCTAAGGTTTTTGTTATATAACGTAGTAGTAAACTATTCAAGGGAAACGGTAGAAGAAAACCAGTTATGGCGACTACCATGCTTTTTTGGTAGTTATGCCATTAAATTGTAGCTTATGTGAAAAGTTGGTACTTTCAACACAGCGCCATCTGTTAGAATTGTGTCTGTCATATAGTGAACAACTTTGCAATAAAATAATGTTGCGGTTATAGAGATTTCAGTTATCCTATCTTGTAAGTTAGATCAAACTGCAAACGGTGTGCAAATTTGATTGAAATCGGTCAAGTAGTTTAGAAGTCCATAGCGGAAAAACAACGTGACGCGTAATTTATATACATTAACATAGTTAATTAATACCAAAAATATATGCAATAAATATTGTCTATGGTTCTTAATTGTGTGAAGTCCATTAAAAATAGCCGAAACCTTTTAATTAATGGCAAGGTCAGTCGAAATGTCAGGCGTTGAATTACGCGCGATGTCAAATTAATGAGTGGCAGCGTGGCGTCTGTCAACTAATTGAATTCTAGCGAAACGTATTGGTGACACTTACTGAATCTAAATAAGAATGAGACACGGGTGGATATTTCATACGGAATCTTTAAAAAACCGCCTCTCTTACTTATATTTTACTTCAAATTAATATCAAAATCCAAATAGTCATTAAAAGAAGCAGTTTTGAAGAAATAATTCTAATAATTACTGGCGCAGCGGCGCAAAGTGTGCCTCCCAATAATAGTAATTCTAATAGAAGAATATACTTATTACTTAGTCCCATTAAATAAAAACAAAATCAGTCAAATATACAGTGTAATATAGTACTCATATAATCTTTCAACTTGTGTTGAGAAAGAAAGTTGACATGTTCTGTTTTATTGTAATTCAACAGTAGTTGTGATTCGGTTGTGACTGCTTCTTAACTTCATTTTTTTTTTTTTGGGGCGCTCACAGTGAGTCTCCATCGGGTTCTGTCTTGAGCTTCGTATTTCACCTCGCTCCAAGTCTTTCCTTCTTTATTGCTACTGCTTATATTACTATTTTTTGTCTCGCTTTATTTATCGATGGATTTAGTTAACATAATCCATTTATCCAAATTTATTAAATTTAGTCACCGGAAAGTTCAGTAAGAGTTGACAAGAAAACTTATCAACAAACTCATCAACGCTGTAATACAAATCTCCCTATAAACGTCAAACTCTCTTTACAATACAAAGAAAACTTGAATAGCGAATATCTATCAGTATGTTTTCAAAGCAAATATTTAGTTCCGCGGCACTTTAACTTCAATTCATTACTTGATGTTCCACTGGCAGTGTCTTCTCTTAATTGCATGCTAATGTACACACACCTTCTGTTGTCTCAAGTATAAATCACGAAGTGTGGGTGTGTATGTATGTTAATTATAATATAGGCAAGTAGGTTTTCTAGATCTTTGCTTGCATCTGCTTCTTTGTTCTTTTTTTTAGTGATCAGTCTAATCTAATCTAGATTTGCTTGATCGATTCTTCAGTCTAAGACTAATTCCTTACGATGTTCACCTTCACCGAACCAGCCAGTGGTATATGCGCACATAGAAAGAAAAGCCTTTTAGTGCACAATCGTGATTCTAACATTCTCAGGGTCGCAAGCTTAAGTCACTACACTGCTCTGAAAACTGCTTTTTATTCAAAAGAATTTCAGAAGGTGACGAGTTCTTCTCATCCGTGTCGTCCTTAAATTGAAAACTGGCAGTTAATATTTTAGACTTAATATTAGTACAAGATTACCAGCATGTATCAATATTTTGACTTTACTTGACCAACGCCAAATGTATTAATAAACAAAACCTTTTATTTCAGATTCTTTACATTTATATTTCTTTCATCTCATTATTTCCTAGGTATCTGTGTGCCCCTTTGTAGCAAAGGCCCACTTGGGCACAAGTTTAATACTTTGTTGCTCCACATTTCTTTTCCTCTTACTGCCCCGCCCATTTCCACATAAGTTTCTTTATTTCCATTGTGTCATCTGTTTCTTTAGTTATTAATTGATGTATTATTTATTTTATCTATTCCTCTCTTCCATATCACACATCGTTCCATCGTTCTTAGACACACCTGCAGTTTTCTATGTTGCGCTGCTCTCCAACCTTTGCTATTCTTGTGTCAACTTCTTATATAGTCTGATCGAGGTACGAATATTCATTCATATTTAATAATACATGCTTTATTTTAATAGTATTTGAAATTCATCATTGCTTTGATTTTCTCGGCAATCATTTTAAGAACGACAATCTTGCTTTCCGAGCCAAATTCTGTGACCATCCTCTCCTTGTAATAAGGCAAATAAAATCAGATCGTCTGAAAACCTTAAGTGGGTCAATCTTATACCGTTTATTATTAGGCCGTATTTATCCCAACTTGGCTTTCTGAACATTTCATCCAGAACCAGAAATGTATTAAACGTAGTTAATGTTCCGTCGTCCGTTACGCTAATTTATTTCCAATATACCTTATAGTGATAAGGACAAAACATTACAGAATCTGTTTGAGGCGTTACTCATAGTTTTCGTTTCTAAATACTTGAATAAATCATTTCCTCATTTGCCAGTTCTTCTCGTTAGTTCTACACCCTTGATTTTAACTAGTAGCAAATTTAAAAACTGTTTTTTATGGTTCAAGTTCATAGGCGTTAATTAAAGATATTAAGTTGGCATCTGGTAATACCGGTGAACCCAGAGCCAGTAATTTAGTCGCTAAACGAATAAGTATCGCAATACAGCAAGGAAATGCCAGCATTAAAGGTACACTTCCACAGGAAGAGAAAAGACTTGGAGCGAGGTGAAATACGAGGCTCAAGACCGAACGTGATGGTGACTCACTGTTGACGCCTTCTGCCCCATCTTGGGGTTATAGGGCATTAAGAAAGCCACGGGAACCAAACTCTTTTAATTTGTTTTAATTTTCTTTTCATCAATTTATAATTATTATTATTACTATGAAGTTTAAGACTATTTATTGATTTTTTGGTTATGACGTTCATAAGTGTACATTAAGTGTATATGAATAATAGATATCGATTTTATTTTCCTACTTAACCCCTTCTTGGACTATGAATTATTACTATTATTAACTATAATTTTAATACTCAACCAATGCGTTCAACTGAACTACGATACCTGTGAATGTTATTATTCGTTATCTTTAAATTTGCAATATTTTCTAAGGGGAAGAGCAGAGATAACAGAGATCACAGACCCCAAACGATGTCATATCACGCGTCATCCACTCTCATTACATCATACGCGCTAGTTATGGACGCTTTTGATCTAACTCTTGTTGTCCGAGAAACATAAATACGTTATCTGTTATACGTATAGAAAAAAATTAAATACACCAAGTGCCCAACAATGGGGAAAACTCGTATTACAACCGTTTTCGGACTCAGGTGTCTCTAACTCTTTTATTTCTACTTTACTCCGTTCTACCTTGGACTCATGCTACCCATAGAGCTCCATTGGAGCAGAAATCCCGTTGTTGCTCGTTATTGTAAACCTATTTTAAAAGAGTAAGTGTGGAGTTTCTTGCCCATTCTTCTCCACACGAAACTACCTTTTGGAAGGGGCAACTAGAATCATCTTTATATTTTTTCTTTATACGTTCAAAAGTGCCATTTTAGATGGTCTAATTGAAATAAACGATTTGACTTTGACTTTGACTTTCCAGTTAGGGTTACACCTGAAGGGATTCCTAGAGGTGTTAGGTTCTTAGTTCCACCCAGGTATTAAAATGTCCTGACTTATCAAATCAATCGCTACACTAGCTGGTATAATCTTTTAGTTTCAAAATAACAAAAACTCGTCTCTGCACTTTTTAATATATTGGAAATAAATATTTAGTAGTGTTGGCCTAGTGGCTTCAGCGGGCGACTCTCATCCCTGAGGTCGTAGGTTCGATCCCCGGCTGTGCACCAGCGGACTTTCTTTCTAAAATTCGCTCGAACGGTGAAGGAAAACATCGTGAGGAAACCGACATGTCGTAGGCACAGGAGGCTGAACAGCTACTTGCCTATTAGATTGAAAAATGATCATGAAACAGATTCAGAAATCTGAGGACCAGACCAAAAGAGGCTGTAGCGCCACTGATTTTTTTTTAAATAAATATAGTCTATAGTGCTCGGGAATTATGTACCTAATTCTCTAAAAGAATTTTCGCAATCAAAATGTTCAAATCCTCTTTTTATATCTCTGCTAAGTTTACAGTAACGTCTGGCATCCTGGCCGATAGCCGATATAGACATTAAAGAACCGTTATATAAATCTATTTTATATTACAGAGAATAAATAAAATCCGAATAATTATTCCGAAAATACAAGTTAAATAAATACATTTTCATCACGAGCCGTGTTTATTTTCCTTATCTCTTAACCTTCAAAAGATTATTATAAGTGCTGGCGTATTTAGTATTACTGTGAATTATTACTTACTAATACTTTATCCAGAATTATACCAATATATAATGAACCGATCAGCGTTTTATGTGGTAAAACTAAACATACATACTTTCATTATTTTTTCAATTAATTGTTTGACTTGCTTGATATCGAACGTTCTATGGATCGGCAAAAGAATTAAAATTGGCATTGTAATATTACGAAAAAAGTAAAAGCAAGATAATTATAGAAACAAACATAAAAACTCTTATTAGATAATTTCAATAATTACGGACAGAAATAAAATAAAAATATCTAAAACTCACCAAATCCCAATAAATCCAATTTCCAAATTTCAAACCGAGCACACAACTCTTACAGTTTACACACACGATTTGCAAGCGTCAAAAAGTCCATAAATACACGAAAACAAAACACCAGACTATCTTATTTTTACATTTGCCTACAATAACAACATATTACGGTGTATTTTCCTTCTAATTCGCTTTAAATCGAGTCATTGCGAATTCCTTAGTCACTCCCGTCAAACAAACGGAAAACATCACATGGAATCACGGAATTTTCTGATTTAAACATGAGAGACGTATTCCCTCCCCGACGCTCTGACGTTCACTGAAAAGCAGAAAATTGAAGCTGAACGGACCCTATCATTTCAACAAATCTATACAGACTATAAGAGAAAGTACACGTTAGTCTGTCCCTTTTCCCCACACCCTTTTGCGTTAACACCGTCTCGCTCTACGTTATCCTGGCCATTAACAAAACCAGAAAAAAATAAAAAGGATCAAATTACGCTTCCATAAAGTGAAATAGAGCCATGATTTTCAATTTGACGTGACGTTATAGTGACATACATTTTGGCGGGAATATAGAAGTCTCAGCAAAGTCAGGTATTCGTTATATTTACTTATTTTTTGGGGACTATATATTTTATTAGCACAGTCGTAAGACACATTTGCATACTATAGGTAGGGTAGTAGTTAAATAGTAGGTAGGTAGTAGTTAATTTCTTGTAATGGTAATTGCAATCATATACCTATAGTTAAAGTATTTGTCTTTATTAAAGGGTTTAAGTAACGTTAAACCAAAATAAACTCAAACCGACTCTGAGTACAGCGGTAACTAAATATTTATTTCGCGTTAGATTTACGAAAAGATACAAAGAAATAAAAGTCGTGTAACGACTACCAAATTCAGATACTGCCTTTGGAATATATTAAGTTTCATTTCCTAAACGAAGTCAAATGGTAAATATGAGGTGCATATAATATGAGGTGACTTGTAGTTTTATAGACCTACATTAGTTGCATTCCATTTAAAAAATGTTCGTGTTAACAAAAAGCTATTAACTAACGTTTTATTTATTTTACAGCTCACGTCAAATGTCTTTGGATACAGATTTCTCCAAGTAGTCATTAAGTATATTTTATTTATTTATTTTTTAATAGCCTCACGCAGAGCGTATTGCCACAGACAAAGGTAAGGAAAACGGAATAGTAAAGAAAAATAATTTTACACCGAATGAACATTACATCGATAAAGGATAGGATCAGCAGGATATAAAACTATCTCTAATACAAAATACTACATTATGGAAAGGAACAGTAATTAATAAAATATATATCATACAAAATACGATTTGTATACATATGTATTTATAATTTTATATTATTTACAGTAAGAAATAAACATAACTTTTTATATATATTATTATTTAAAGATGAAAGCAGAACAGGAACAGATGTAGGTAACGGGATACTAGAAGAAGGATGAGAATGATCGAATAACATGGAGTGGTTATACCGGGGACAGGACAGAATGATATGGTTTAAATCACCAATATTCAGCCCACACTCACACATTTCACTATCAATAATATGAAATCTGGAAAGGTGGGCTGGGGTACACACATGGCCCAATCTCATACGAATGAGAGACGATGTTTCCTTTTTATTAAATTTCATTTTAAAAAACCATGGCTTTAGTGGTATTGTGGGCTGTATACATGAAAAATATTTACCCTTAATTAAACTGGTCTGAATCCAAAGGTCAGTCCAAGATTGTCGAAGAAAAGAAGCAGGAAGTGAGGCCAAATCATGATAATAATTTTTATACGAGTTAGAATCGCCATCCTTAACAGCTTCATTTGCTAGTTGGTCTGCTATGTCGTTACCAAAAATACCAGAATGTCCAGGTATCCAACCAAATGACACAGACAACCCCAATTGCTCACATTCATACAACAAACTCCTAATCTCAATAATGATAGGAAAAATTAATTTGTTTTTTAATGGATATTTTTGGAGAGCTTGAAGAGCACTAAGTGAATCTGTGAATATGATGGATTTCTTAAGTTTCTTACTCAAAACTAATTTTAAAGCTTTAAATATACCGTAACACTCCCCTGTGAAGATTGAGGACTCTGGAGGAAACTTTATTTTTATTGTAGTTTTACTTTGTAAGTGAAATACTCCTATGCCTACATTACCAGACGAACCGTGTTTAGAGGCATCTGTAAATATGTAATTGTACTCATGGCAGTGTTGTTCACAGAAATAATTAAAAGTAATCCTTGCGTGGGAATCGCCCTTGTTTATACCAATATTGAATCTAATGTCTGGAGAAATAATTAGAGATTCAAAGTTGGTTCCAAATAAAGGGTAAGTTGGTAAGGTATGAGTTGGAGCTTGAATATTGATAAATTTATTGAAGCTGACGATGAGACAAGGTGAAGATTTATTTGACCAGTACTTGGAAGATGTCAACAATTGAGATAGTTCTTGAAGCTTAGAACGGAGAGGATGGTTGGCATATTGAAGGGAGCGAAATATGAATTTATCAGATAAATATTGTCGTCTAAGATGTAATGGGGCTTCAACACATTCTACTTGTAAAGCATTAATTGGACTAGTTTTCATAGCTCCTGTGATTAATCTTAATGCCTTAGACTGTATATTATCTAATTTTTTTAAACGGGTTGCATTTCCAGGAGATAATAAAAATGTACCATAGTCTAAAATACTTCGGATTAAAGCATTGTACATGAGTTTCATACAAAAGGGATGGGCACCCCACCATACACCGGATAAACATCTAAGAATGTTCAGGTTTCGCTCACACCTATTAAAAATGTAGTCACAATGATTTACACCAGAGAGCTTAGAATCTAAAAACACACCAAGGAACTTCACAGATTTTTTAACAGGGATAATATTATTATCAAAATACACGTTGATTGGAGGAGGGAGACGCATTCTAGAAAAAAGCATGGCAACACTTTTAGTGGGGGATATTTCAAGGCCATTAGTATCAAGCCAAGTTTTTAATAAATTAAGAGAATGAGACAGTAATGAGCAAGCAATGGCCGGTGATTGATGAATGGAATAAATTAAAAGGTCATCAGCATACTGGAGAATACAAATCCGATTACCCAAAGAAGCTTTCAAATCATGGGTATAAATATTATATAAGATGGGACTTAAGACTGATCCTTGAGGAAGACCTCTCCATAAGGTTCTGGTTACAACAGTAGAGTCTTGTGAAATTAGAGTGATGTGTCTTTCGTATAAGGTATTTATGATAAAATTTGATAACATTACAGGTACATTCAAATACTGTAGCTTTTTATGAAGAACTGACAACACTACATTGTCATAAGCGGATTGTACGTCTAAAAATGTGGCAACAACAGAATCGTTCCTTGAAAATGCTAAAAAAATGTCAGTTATAAAGATGGCAATACTGTCCATCGTACTCTTCCCTCGACGGAAACCAAATTGACTGTCACAAAGTAATTTATTGCTTTCTACAAACCATTCAAGACGAGTTTTCACTAAATGTTCACAGAGTTTTATCAAGACCGAGGATAATGCAATAGGACGATATGAATTTGCGTTAGAGGGATTTTTATTAGATTTCAGAATTGGTATAATGATCTGGTTTTTCCAGCGTGGAGGGATAGAACCGGTTAACATAAGTGTATTTATCAATTTCAGGAAATATTCAAGAGTTTGGTCACCTAAATGAGAGATGAAGGAATATGGGATTCCATCGTCACCAGGAGCAGAGTCTATAACTGAAGATAGTATTCCTTTAATTTCATACATAGAAAATGGACTATTGAGACCAGAGGGGTTCAATGGCATCAGAGGCATAATTATTGTTTCAGGAACTGTAGTAGGAGCAAGTCTGTCGAGGAATTGATTTGTTAATGAATCGGGGAGAGAACCAGAAGTTTCAGTAAATGCACACCTGAATCTTCTAATATTACGCCATACCACAGAAGGACGGACATTAGGGGAGATGGAGAGACAAAAAGATTTCCAGCTATCTGCTTTTTTCTTTTTGAATAATAAACTAGTGGCCTTGAAAGAATCTGTAACCAGATCAAAATTTTCAGATGTACAATTCTCACAATATTGGAGCTCAACTTGTTTTCTTTTTTTAATTGCATCTGAACATTCTTGATCCCACCAAGGTGGAGATGGAATAAAGCCCAGAGCACCATTTTTTAGCGGAAAGGTTTTGTCTGCTACTTCTATAAATAATTTAGTTAATGCATCAGCACAAATTGATTCTGAACCATGTGAGATATTAGGAAGGGAAGTCATCTTTTGTTCTATACTGGATTTAAAGGTATCCCAATCAGCATTATTAAGTCGATGTTTTAATCTAGGTGAATGTCTAAATGTAAAATTAATGTGAAAAGGAAATCTAAGAAGTAAAGGGAAGTGGTCACTACCATATGAAGAAGAAAGTGTAGACCATGAAATAGTGGAAGCTAAACTAGGAGTACAAATGCTTAAATCAGGGACACTTGAGCCTTCATTGGGAGAGGTCCGCCGGGTCACAGAACCATCATTAAGAAAGCAAAGATTATGAGAGTTTAACAATTCCATCAATGAAACTCCGTATGTATTGGTTGTTGAACTGCCCCAAGAATTATGTTGACTGTTAAAGTCGCCTAATAAGATAAAAGGCTTAGGAAGAGTAGAAATGATAGAGTCAATTTCAACAAAGATAGAAGAACTAGGATGAGGAATATATATTGAAACATAGCAGATATTATTAACAATAGCAGCAATAATTGAAAAATCATTACTATGAGAAGGAATAGGAAAGTGAGAAAAAGGAAGATGATGTTTGACTAGTAAGGCAACTCCGCCATACCCGTCAATACGATCCTCACGGAGACAGGCATAGCCTGAGTACCTACAAGGAGCACCTGGTTTTAACCAGGTTTCCTGTAGAGCGAAGATAAAAGGTTTATATTTATTTATAAGATAAATAATATCACTTTTCTTAGACGAAGCACTTCTACAGTTCCACTGTAGAGCTTTGGCTTGCTTGTCCATTATTAATATAATTTGGTAAGCTAGCAATAGTGTCAATTAAAGGAGCAGCGTTGGACGGTGAAAGAATATTAGACTGTGATAAAGTGTTAATGAGAATTTTTATTAGGTCTGCAATTGATTGTAATGTCAAATCATTATTGTTGTTTGTGTTGAATCCACAACCATTTCTGGGTGAGGGCATATCATAATCTTTAATTAATTGTTGTTGTGTATTTCTGTCATAACCTTTGGATAGTTTAGGAATAGATTTTGGTTTAAGAAAAAAAGTCTTTTTGTAAGAGTTACTCAAAGACTGTTTATGAGACTGTTCAATTTGAGGAGTAGAAATTGTAGAAGCACCTACATTGGAAGAAGAAAGTAAAGCATCAGCATAAGATATTTTTGAGATAGGTGCATGAATTTTAGATGCTTCAGCGTACGAAATACAGCTCTTGGCCATAGATTCTTTGATGGCTTTTTGGCGATCAAATTCTAAACATCTTTTACTTGTGGCAAAATGGGAACCTTGACATAAACAACAGTATGCATCTTCCTCTAGGATAGAGCACTGATCAGCCGCATGGTCTTGGCCACACTTGAAACACTTTGGTTTTGATCTACATAATGATTTAACATGACCAAATCTGCAACAATTGTAGCACTGTATTGTGGGGAAAATGTAAAGATCAACTGGGAGGGAAGTGTAGCAAATAAAAATTCGCTTAGGTAGTATTTGTCCATCAAATGTAAGAACCACAGTTTCAGTAGGCTTAAACTCACTGCCATTACTAGTAATGATACGCCGTCTCATTCTTCTTATTTTTAAAATTGGACCGCATCCAACAGGTAAATTAATATTTTCCGTAACTTCTTCATCTGACCACTCAGCAGGTATGCCTCTTACAACACCCATACGGGTAACAGTAAATGTTGGGATAAAAACCTTATACTCGACTGATTGTAAAGCAGAGTTATTTAGGAAAGAATTTGCGTCCTGGTAATTATTAAAAGACAGAGACAGTCTATTACGACCAATTCGTTTTAAGCTTCCGTTAACAATATTGTGTATAGAATTTCTTTTTAAGAAACGACCAAAAGCAATTGGGTGGACTGAAACGCTATCATTTGGAGTTTGCTGTACTCTTTGTATGTGAACAACATATGGTGCTGCATCACTTGGCTGGTATCTTAAACGTGCTACTGATTCTGGCTTTTTATATTCATTAGAGGAATTAAGTTGTGACGGGTTGGATTGTGACTCATTGAACAAGGGAGCAGTGCTAATTTGGGTATTGGTTAAAGGAATGCAATGACATTCGTTTGGTTTGATTTCCTTGCCCTCATGTTTCCGACTACGTCTCTTTTTATTACAGTGGGTGCAATGTTTATGCACAGTGGCTCTCCGTTTTCGAGCACCACTGCTAGACTTTATAGATCCATCTGTTTCCATTCCAGACTCATCATTTGAAATTGTTACTATACAGCCCACCCCAGGGACTTCTCCGCCCCCAGGGTCATCAGGCGGCTCCATAAGGAGCAAAAGTATATTAAAATAACTTACCAATAAATCTTCTCTTTAATACACTATTAAATAAAACTAAAAAATAACAAATATATACATTAACTACACTAGACTACTGATCCAAACCCTAGAAATAAAATAAAATTTAATTAAATCGAAAAACGCGTCAGTCTACGATCGTATTTCCCGCGCTTCTAATCATTAAGTATAATTAATAAAATAAAATAATGTTTGTCAGCAGTCTGTGACTTATGAACTTACGTCATAATTATTGTTTATTAATAACAAAATAAAATAGTCAGGCCATAAAACGTTTAAATTAAATTTGGAATGTTTTAAAGGATATTATGCAAAATCGTTTTCTCACAGCGTGTACGCTGTCTTACTAGTTGCTACGCATCATTTCAACAATAGAAATCAATTACGCAACACCTAATAGGGTTGTTATGAATGGACTACAGAAAATAAAAAATTGCTAGCATGTGATAATTTAAATAGCATAATTCGCTATTTTTACAATTAAATCACATTCCATAAATAAAGTGAAAGACAAGTTAATTTTATTTTCAAGTCCCAACCATATGGTAGCGCACTTTATGGGTTAATGACGCATAAAGACGCACGCAGGTTGCTTGGTCATTAACAGAATTTACGACTAGGGATGTCACCTGTTTTAAATATCGAAATTGAGCTTTCTTAAAACCGCTACTCTAACATAAACTTCAAATGTTTAACCTTACAGGAAGATCAAATTTATTAATTTTACAACTGAGCTTATATTATACACTGTTGTGTAATATATGAATGTTTGTTTATTATAATGGCTGTGCTCTGCTATAATGGTTCGAGATCTGGGTTTATCGACGTATGCTTAAAATATCTCGGACAGACCGCAAACGACATACAACCCTGCTGGACAGAATGCAGAAGAACTAAGAAGTGCTTATGATGGTTAAGAAAAGGAAATATTCATTTTGGACACGTTTTACGAGTAAAAAAATACGAGCTCATTCAACTAATCACACAAGGCAAAGTGTAGAAAGAGACCTAGCCGCAGACGCACGTCTTGGTTTAACCTTAGTTTAAGCTTAGATGATCGCCAACCTTCGCAAAGAGATGGCACTATAAGAAAAAGAAGTAGTCCGCTGTCACTGTCAACAAACTGGTCACTTATGAACGTCAAAAGATTTTTTTTTTAATTGAATCTAAATTTACGTTTACTACCAGTTCGCAAGTCAAGAGCGTAGAGGAACTGTATATCCGCCACTCTCATTAATCGCCATTTGAGTTTGTTTGTTTGTTTGAGTTGTTTTGAGTCATACAAATTGTTTGAACTGAAAATCAATCCCAAGGATTAGGAACATTAAATAATCATTAAAATGTATATTAATGTATTTATTAGCTTCATTGATTAATTTACGTTTACCAAGAAATTGAATTTAATCAGTGACCATTTTATAATTTCGCTTGGGAGTTTGTTCTAAAAACTAATACAATTTCTGTACAGGGAGTGGTTTATCTTCTGGAGCCTGACAGTCTCGCTAACGTCAAAAACTTATTAGATTTTGAGATTATGCGCTAAGTCTCAACTGTAAAGTTTCTCTCTACACCTTAACTGTTCGTAAAAGCGATATAACGTCATAGTACCCTCGAGAAGTCAAGACGAGGGAACACGAGAGTAGTATTATATTTGTAACTTCGACAGCCCTATTTACGACACCATTGTATTAGGGATTTTTATTAGGATGTAGGCTTAATAAAACGTTTTATACTTGCGTTTTCCCGGTGGACGCGTAAATTTCTCGACTGAGATTCTTTATCATCAGCCCGTTAAAGTCAGGACAACGGTTTTCTTAATGCTTGCGTATATTTGCAGGAATAAATAGCATTGATAAATGAAAATTTCATTGAGTTCTGCAGCCGTCATATATTGTTTAATTAATAGTCCTATTTAAATTTGTTCTTGGATATTTGCTAAATTCTAATGGTATTATATCACTCCATCAAAGGCCGGCAACGTAATTGCGAGCCTTCTGGCAATGTGAGTGTCCATGCGCGGCGGTATCACTTAACATCAGGTGAGCCTTCTACCCGTTTGCCTCCTATTACATCAAAAAATTCATAGTTTTTTGAAGAGGAAGAATCTATGAAAGAGCACATTTCGTATCTATGTCTCCAATTCTCATTTTGACTTATTTTTATAGTAAGTATAAACAAATTTGCTAACAATACATAGATAATAGACTTTTAAAATTCTACCCATGAATAATAAAGCAAAGACAATTTTCACTTTTTCTTTTAAAATAAAAATAATAATCTATGCAAATATTGTCTTTAAATTTGGTAGGTACTCTATATCAAAGAATTTATATTTATAAAATCTATGTTGAAAGATAATTTATGTTTTAATAAAAATACATATCTATGGAAATATTGTCTCTGGATTTCTCAGATTGGGAATAAGAATTTATATTTCAAAAATTCAATGTAATTGAGGAAAGCCTCATACGAAAAAAAGCGCGGGAAACTTCGTTCATGGTAGACGTATTTTTCACGGTGTTTAATATTTAATTTAATTTTACTAGTTAAAACGCAGAGGATAAGCTGGTAGTTTTAATTTTTGTATTATATGTAATCTTTATATCATATTTGTGTATAGTGTCATCGTGTAGTCGGTAAGTTTTTGTAATTTCTGTAAATATTGTATGAACAAGCCCCCCGATTTAGGTCGGGGGGATGATGGCCTTGTTGGCTTGAATCTCCCTGTGGGATCAAATGTATCTGTTGGTTCACAAGATGAATTTGACAAAATGGATACCGATTGTTCGGTATCATCTCAAACAGGTGAAGGAAGTCGTAAACGAACACGTTATTTGCGCCTTTGTCGGCAATGTACGAAAATTAAGAAAAAGAAAGGTAGTGGTTCTAGCGGTGATTACTGTCAGTGCGAAAGCTTATGCAATGTAGAAGATGAGTCAATTTTAATTAAAAAGGTTACTTCAAAACCTATATCTCAATCCACGTCATCTCCACACTTGCAAAATAATAATAATTCACATAGCACATCCTCTCTACCATCAACATCTTACACGGAAAATTCAAATATCTCTCAAGACTCTAACGCGGGAAATTTAAACAACACCACAACTTCAGTAACCAATACGGACCCCCGTTCGATTGGCCGTACTGAATATGTTTCTACCGATGTTTCCCCTTATTTTATACATGTTCAACGTATTCAAAGTTCACCTGACGACGGGACCATTCTCCATCCAATAACATTTGGCAATTTTTTAAAGCAGAACAAATTTAATAATATTATTCCCGGAAGTGTAAAGCGTATAGGAAGAAACAGGTGCGTAGTTGGCTTTTCCGATTATAAAGACGCCAATAATTTTCTTAACTGCAATCTTTTGGAAACGAAAAAGTTAAAAGCCTTCATTCCCACTTTCAGCGTAACAAGAATGGGTCTAGTTCGCGGGGTCCCTGTAGATTGGAGTGTAGAGGAAGTTCAACAAAATGTATCCGTACCTATAGGCTGCGGCAAAATACTTAAAATAAGACGTTTGAATCGCAAGGTAAAAATTAATGACTCGGTTTCTTGGAAACCCTCTGAATCAGTTGTATTAACATTCGATGGGCAAGTTTTACCAAAAAGGATTTTCATGTGCTATAATGCTCTTCCAGTAGAAATATATATTTATCCTACCATACAATGCTATAATTGCTGCCGTTATGGTCATACCAAAGTTCAATGTCGTTCTAAGACTCCAATATGTTATAACTGTGGAGGTCAACATGCAGGTGTATCATGTGACAGGTCAGATAAAGATCCTCTGTACTGTGTAATGTGTGAAGTCGAAGGGTCCCATTCAGCGATAGATAAGTCATGTCCAGAATTTGTGAGACAGACAGAAATCAAAGTTAAAATGGCTCAGAGCTGCATGTCTTATGCCGAAGCCAGTAAATATTTTTCTTCTATTAAGCCTTCATACGCAGATGCATTAAGTTCAACAATTCCGGAAGTACCAAAACCCGTATATTCTTCCGCAGCGAAGTCTGTATCTCGTAATAATTCTACTAATGCCTCAAATAAAAAGACAATATTCTTAAAACCTCGCTCTCCTCGTAAACCACAACATGGTTATGATCGCGTTGCTCATTATAATGTTTTAAAAGATTTCCAAGTTCCAGAGCCTAAAAATGGCAGTGCTCTGGTTGGACACAAAAATAAAGAAGAAGAAAAATCTGATGTATTAGAAATGATACTAGCATTATTAACTAGTTTAATAAACTCAAACTTATTGAAACCGTCCCACGTTGCCTCTATTAATGAAAAAATTAAATCAGTTAATGTTATTAAAAATAATGGATTCCAAGATAATTCAATGGAATTGCAGGAGTGTTGTTCCAAAGAAACATGATTTGATATATTTGATAAATAAACATTCTCCCGTTGTTGTTGCGTTATCTGAAACGTGGTTGAAGCCAGGGTACCTATTAAGGATCCCAGGATATACCTGCTTGCGTGATGATAGATTTGATGGCCATGGTGGCGTAGCGTTACTTGTCAGGAACTCAATTAATTTTTCTGAAATAGCGTTTTCTTCATTAATCTCTAATGATGCCATTAATATTGTCGGCATAAAAATTGATAATATTTCTATAGTTTCCATTTACCTAGCTCGTTCCTCTTTTGTTATTCTCAATAGCGTTAATAATTTACTTTCTTCACTTAGTCGTCCATTCCTTCTATTGGGTGACTTTAACTCTCATCACCAAATGTTTGGTTGTGGCACTACTGACTCCAATGGTGTACGTTTAGTTGAAATATTCGATTTACATAATTTGTGTTTACTTAATACTGGCTCACCAACCAGACGTACAAAGCCTAATGAAAAGCTTAGCGCGGTTGACTTATCAATTTGTACTCCAGATCTTGCTTCTTCTCGTTCTTGGTACACTTCATCATCTACTTTTGGCAGTGATCATTTCCCGATTATCATATCCTCACCTATTAGACGCTCTCCTTATCAAAAACGACAACCTCGTGTGAAATATAAATTAAATAATGCTGATTGGCTTGCATTTAAAATCCTTGTCGAATCTAAAATAAATGATTTGCCTGAATTAGTTAGCGGTGGTGAGACCAATTCCTCTAAAGCTTTGGCTACATGTTTAATAGAATCTGCCGATCAGATTTTTTCTGTCAAACGAAATCCGTCTAATAAGATTCCTTTTCCTCCATGGTGGGATAGAGAATGTATGGTTGCTGTAAGCAGAAGAAAGGAAGCTGAGAGAGTCTATGCTAAGGACATGTCCAATGAAAATTTAGATATTCTCAATGAAGTTATTAGTACCACACGTAAATTCCTCAGAGATAAAAAGCAGGCAGGCTGGAAAAAATTTTGTACTTCTTTATCTCCTTCTACGTGCCCTTCAGAAGTTTGGACAAGTATTAAACGTTTTCGATCTGCTTTCAAAGAATCTTTATCATCGTCTTCACTTCCCCCTTTTTTAACAAATGCCTTTTTAGACAGATTAGCTCCTCCATCAGCTGCTGAATCGATCTACTTTCCTTTGGAATCGTCTTTGATAGATGACACTTCCTCTTTAAACTCTCCTTTTTCATTACATGAATTGAAAGGTGTGCTTTCACATGTTAAAGATTCATCTCCTGGTCAAGATGGTATTATGTACTCATTTTTATCTCATCTTGGTGATACTGCCTTAATGTATTTTTTAAATTTAATAAACTCCGTCATGGTCACAGGTAATATTCCTGAAACATGGAAGTCTCAAGAAGTTATAGCGATTAAAAAACCTAACAAACCTACCAATGATGTTGCCTCATATAGGCCTATTGCGTTGTCCTCCGTTTTAACTAAAATTGCTGAACATCTTGTGAAGAATCGTTTGGAATGGTTTATAGAAAACAATAATTTAATAGCCAATAGTCAATACGGTTTTCGGAAGTCAAAATCTACAATAGACAATTTAGCTATATTGACCACAGATATTCGCATAGCTTTTTCGCGTGATGAAGATATTGTTGCTGCCTTTTTGGACATCTCTGCCGCCTATGATAATGTGAACATTTCTATTCTACAACGCAAATTATTAGAGCTACAGGTTCCTACGTTATTAATACGTTTTATCATCAATTTACTATCATGCAGATACATATCATTAATCGTTCAGAAAGATGGTAATATTACCGAGTTAAAGCGTACAGTTTTTAAAGGCCTTCCCCAAGGTTCGGTACTAAGCCCACTTTTATATAATATTTACACGTATGATTTAGAATTATCTATAAATTCCCATATAAATGTGCTACAAAATGCAGATGATCTTCTTTTTTATTCCGTTGATAAATCTGTGGTTAAGGCTTGCAATTCCATGTCTAGTTCACTTAATTGTCTTAATATCTGGTTAGTTAAAAATGACCTAGATCTTTCAGTTTCCAAAAGTTCTATAGTCGTATTTTCCAAAAAACGCACAACTCCTATAATAAATGTGACCTTCAATGGTCAATCTTTGCCACTCCAAACAAAAATTAAATTTTTAGGAGTTATATTGGATTCAAAATTGTCTGGACTTGCCCATTATGAACATGTTGTTATGAAATGTGCACAGCTGCTTAACATCATGAAATGCCTTTCAGGTGTATGGTGGGGTGCTCATCCGTTTTCTATGAAACTTGTGTATAACGCTCTTATAAGATCTGTTTTAGATTATGGCACATTTCTCTTAGATGGAGGAAGTGTCTTGGGAAGTCAAAAACTTGATGTCATTCAGTCAAAAGCTTTGAAAATTGTGACAGGAGTAATGAAATCAAGCCCATCCAATGCTTTACAAGTAGAATGCTGCGATCCTCCTTTAAAATTAAGAAGGCAATTTTTAAGTGATCGATTCTTGTTCAAATCTATGCAGTTTTCTAACCACCCTCTACATGGAAGGCTGCATGAATTGAACAATATTATTTATACATCCCGTTACTGGCGTCACAAATCATTACCATGTCTAATAATAAGCTTTCGTAAATTTTTAACATTACACAGCCGCATTCATCGATCTCCGTCATTACCCATATTTATGACACAATTCAATTCTTTAATTCTTGATCCGGATATAAGATATAATATAGGCGTCCGTAAGCAAGATATACTGGAAACAAATATTCGTTTCATGAGTAGCGTTGAGGAACAAAATTGGGAAGGTTGGGATTATATTTTTACAGATGCCTCTAAAATCTCTGTTGATGATTGTGTTGGAGTTGGTCTAATTCATTGGCAACATAAAATAATTCAAAAGATTAAACTTCCTCCTGAATCCTCGGTTTTTACTGGAGAGTGTTTTGCTCTTTTAAAAGCTTTAGAACTAGTTATTTTATTAAAATCTAAAAGCACAATCATATTTTCAGACTCAAAAAGTGCACTACAATCTCTTGAAAAATTTCCTTTCCAAATGAAACTTTGTTATCCTATTATTTGCGAAATACGTGATAAGCTTTTAATATGTTCTCAAAGAAATTACACCGTTATCTTTGCATGGATTCCAAGTCACAGTGGAATTAAAGGAAACGAGAAAGCCGATGAGCTTGCTAAAGAAGCTATAAAGGATGGAGACATAGTCCCATACATTAATTATTGTCATGATTTAGCTGCTCTTCCGAAAACCCATCTTTGGGAGTCATGGAATGATGTTTGGTTGAGAAGCAGCAAGTTCAAAGGCAAACATTATGCTGAAATTCAACCCAGGATCCCCAGTAGACCATGGTTCTTTGAGGTTAAAAGTTCTAAAACTGTCACTTCTATCATTTCCAGAATGCGTTTAGGACATGTTTGTACACCTCATCGTTTAGCAAGGCTTCGTATTATTGATAGTAATATTTGTGAGTGTGGAGAAGATATTGGTGACCTTGACCATATTTTCTTTTCTTGTTCCCAATATGACCGTACCTCCTTTCTGAATTCTTTACAATCACTTCATGTTCCGTTTCCGACTAAAATCTCCTGCCTTTTGCTTTATCCTTTATTGTATTATAATGTATTATCTTCTTTCATAATCTATAATAATATTAAGATGTAATATGTTTATGTACATATTTTATTTTTAACCAGCTTATCCCTTTATTTCCTTTTGATGTCTCTGTTTATTTTTTTTCGCGTGTAGTTTCCCAACCTTTTACTTGAAACTGGCATAAAGTTGAAGCTGTTGCCATAATATTTAAAAAAAAAAGAAAAAAAAAAGCCTCATACAGCCAAATTTAGTAGAACTAAAACCTTTCCATGATTCCTTTCCAAGCCAGAATTCTTGGATCCGTCCTTGGAAGGAAGTCCACATCTGCTGGCACCCTTCCGTTCCTTTATACGTATTTCGGCTTTGCCCTTATTTTGACTCCTTTTATCAACAAACTCATTGGAGCATGAATTAAGTTCACGATAAGAAAGTTTTCTAATTATATTTCTCACCAAGTTACGAAGTAATATCCGTTTAGCGAGAGGGTTAAGAAATTCTAAATTATATTTACTTCACTAGGCGGAAATTTGTTCTTCATACATGGTTCGAAATACGCCAATTTTAAGTTTTATTTATTTTTTTATCGTAAATGATTGAACCTTTTTGTTTATATTATTTGTATAAACGGCTCGAATATAAGAGTCTTTCCTCCAACTTCGATTTTGTTCCCTTTTGAGTAGAGACTCTTGGGCAGTGGAGTTCAAGTTTACAGGCGCTAATTAAAGATTTAAGTTGGCGCCTGGTATATAGGACTGGTGACTCCAGAGCTGGTGCTTTCCCCAACGAATAAGTATCGCAATACAGCGAGAAAAGGCTGCCAGCTTTAAAGGTACACTGCCACAGGGACCAAACTTTTTAAATTTGTTTTGATTTTCTTTTTATTATTTTCTTCATTGTTATGATTGTGTTAAATTTCTTATGTATTTATCTTTGGCTATATGTTTAGTATAATTGTTTTTGACGTGACAACGTCTTATAATTCTATGGAGCCGGCTGCACGCACGAAAAAACATGATTCATGCGGCGTTACCTCTGAGGCGTTCCATTTAAGGCTTGAAGTGCAAGCGAGAGCGCGGAACGAGTGCTCTCGCTTGACACACTCACACAAAAATTGACATAATTGAATTTATGCGTACAAATAAATGTAACTTGATCAATTCAATTGTGATTTCCATTTACTTCCTTCTCTATATCCATACAAAATATCTATCTAACAAATAAAATTAAAATTTTCTTTTGAAGAATGCAACCATTCCATCAGTATTTTCTTATGACGTTGTCACGTTCAACTATCGTCAGTAAACCGACTTTACAGACAACCGATATTTTAATAATATATAATGTATGGTAGTTGTTTTTAGAAATTTAATTTGTTCATATATGCCTTGCGTGCAAAGCCGCAAAGACGCAAAGATGGTGTAACCAAACTATAGTAGTTAACCACAACAAACTTCTAAATTAAAGTGACCAACTATCAGATCCGAGCCACCCCAAAGGAAATCATTTAAAAACTAATTGAATTATAGGGTAAGTGGTCCTATTTCGGTCCCCGAGCGTCCATTGCAATTTGATATCGTATCTTCAAGATAAAAGCTTTCCTTGTCAGCTTTATTAAAGGGGAATGACAATAAATTGCGGATTTAATTTAATTCCAGATTAGCTGAAAGGTTTTTTATCGAAATATTTCACTAATCAAATTAAATAAATGTATTCTAAAAATATCCTGGCTGCTGAAAAGTTAATATCGTGAAGAAACCGTCATGTCAAAAATAAATGTGACAAATGGAACAAGACCTGGAGGTATAGACTAAAGTCTTTCCCATTAGGGATAAATTAATATTATCATCATGTGACAAATAGAACAGATGCAGAAATATATCTGTATTAGAAGTACTTAGTCTGCGGGACTTCCGACTATAGTCCTTTTTATGAAAGAAGTCCCCCAGACGCGGCGCTGCAATCGCATAACGTAATGTTGTCATTTATGAGTAAAAAATTTACCTATTTTATTTACATTTAGCAGATGTAATTTATCAAATAATATTATTTTCTGCATACTTCGATGAAACAATATTTCTGTTATGTAAAAAGTATATTTTTATTTACTTATATTAGCGGTGTTCTACCTACTTACAGGGAAAAGATAAAAAAATAGGGTAAAGAAAAGCAATACAATTTTTTATTCAGAGTTTTATTGCATAATTGTTGGGTTACAATTTTTTTCGAAGTACACGCCGCTATTATACCTTCGTTTGCAATTCTTGTTACAGTTTTCTCTGACACACCTGCAATTAAATTATGTACAATTAAAAATAATAGTAACTTTAAGTTTATAATGCTTATGTAATATGTAATATATGTTTTAATTTCAGTTACCTAGTCTCATCACGTTATGTATTTATTCAATTTTGTCAAAAACGAATTTAAATCATAAAAAACCCATCAATACAGCAAAAAATTATTAAATGGCAACTCTAAAAAGTACCTGTTATGGCGCCAACTCTCTTCCGAACATTGTTTAGTGGTATTAAAACACCTTGATTCTTATGTTCCGCTTAAAGAACTCTTTTACCTTTAATATCAATCCTCGAGCCGAACTTTTTACAACTTTTGGCATTGTAATCAATCTTTAAAATGCACTAAGCTAGTTAAAAATTCACAAAAATCTACCACAACAAACGAACTTGATAACATCTACGAATGACAACATTGCCGACCTGTCAAATTTAGTTCCAAAAATCACCGCGGGACTTCTTTCATGAAAAGCACTATACATACTTTTTTGTAATGGGTGCAAATGGGCAGGAGACTCACATTGCCAGAAGGCTAGCAAGTGCAGGTCTTTAGGCATTGATACGCTCTTTTTTTGCTAAGTCGAATTGGTGCGGAAATACTTCAGTGGGCAGCTGGTTCCACAAAGTGGTGGTGCGCGGCAAAACTAGCTAACGCTCTTATTCTCCGATGATGAAACTCAGCTGCAGTTATTACGCCTTTTAAAATGATTTGAGCAATAAATAAAGCACAAAGATAGCATGAAGATGTATATGTGATATCATTATTATGACTTATATAATAAACCAATAACAGCAACAATATTTATATGTGATAACATATAATGTAATAATTACAAATTGTATCAGGGTCATTGTGATCATTTATACTCATAGAAGTATACAGTTATATACAAGACACCCACGTGGGCCTACATAATTTATTTAAGTCGAATCTAAAACGACATAGTATGCCAGTGGCTACTGATATTCAATAATTGTAAGTCAAAAGATAGTTAGGTCAGTTTATTCTCCTATCTGAGTGCAATATGCATAATAATTTATTGACGATTTAATTTCATACTTCCAAAGACAGGATCTGGGCAAGTATCTTATTCTAAATATTAAGAGTTCTGCATTCATCTGTAATAAACGTATGTCAAATGAGAGGTACCTATTACAAGAGTAAGACAGCGATACAGAGAAACAACGTTATATTATTATTAGAGTGGAAGGATCATAGAAACGGTGGTTTTTTGGTGTCGCGTTGTTATTTCGATATTTGACTTAAAAAACTGAACCTGGATTGGAAAATATCTAACTAGACTTAGAGAAAATATATATGTGTGACCCACTTGTCTAAGAGGTTCTTAGATTTCTAGCATTAATACTAAACTTTATTCACAATTCACATTTTAATAAAATACACGTCTTCAAAAAACATACACACCTTAAAGTATAGCTATCTCGTGCAGTTTACGCCCAGTCTAGGCAATTAAATATTAATCTAGTCCACAAATCCAAAAAATGATTCTTGAGTGCATAATCTGTTTATACAGATAATTATGACAATCCAGACTACTATATAATATAAATGACAACTGACAATCATTACAATTTACACTTTAGAGCGGTAAATTTTTGCCGGGAAAGCAGAAACTGGAATGTTAGAACTTAGAAATCAAACTTTTTTTTCTTTCACCTCTTTATTATTCATTAGTTATTGTTTGAAATCGAGTGCGATAGCTTTATCGTAAAAACTTGTTTCATCATTATGCCAAAGATTAAATTAAACTTGATTGCTGCAGCGTGCGAAAATATGGGAATCGGTGTTAATGGAACTCTTCCTTGGCGTTTAAAGTATGTATAATTTAATTATTACCCTAGTTTTGAGGTAGCTTGCCACATATTTAAAAACAATCAAGCGTGAACAAAAGTCTAACAGCACTATACATCAAGACAAGGAATGACTGTACAAAAAAAATCAATATAAAATTTTTCATAATAATTTCCGACTATAGAATAATGTAGTTTTTCCTATTGAAACTCATTTACTTATTACTAATTGGTACTTACAGAAACGAGATGGCATACTTCACCAAAATGACATCTGTGGTTCAGGATAACTCCAGGCAGAATGCTGTTATAATGGGAAGAGTAACATGGGATTGCATTCCACCAAAATATAAACCTTTGTCCGACAGAATCAATATTGTCCTAACTAGAAATGTTGATGAAGTCAAAAAAGGGGTAAATTTAACATTCACTATCTATAGGAAGTAGATCCCCATTTGTGATAGATCTGGTTACGATATAGATAGATGAAAACTGTAAAAAATATATTTAACTTAATAACTTTAAGGATTTAATAATCAATTTATTATCAAATGTGTAATATTTTAAACCTACAAGTCTACCTAGAAATACTCTAAGGTAATTTTAACCATGACCTGTGTGTTGTTTTGTTTCATAAATATGAATGAAATTTTCATAGTTCTGAAGGTAATATTTTATTTATTCTTATTTCTAGGTCCCAAATGGTGTGGAAGTTGTAAATAATTTAGATGAAGCTATCAAGCTAATAGAGAGTCGTTCCGACATTGAAGCTGCATGGGTTATTGGTGGTTCACACATCTATAAAGTAAGTAAAATCTTAATTTTGTTTTGTTCCATAAAGAAAATAATGTATCATTGAACAAATTCATATATGAGTTCTATGAATTTGTTCAACCTCGTGGACAGACAAAACTATCTATAGTTTATGTTGCCAACACGCTACCATAAACTAATTTTTTATATGTATCAATAATAAGTAAAGTATATATTTATAAGAAATATATTAAGAATCGGGTATATGGTATAAATATAGATTAAACTCAATTAAATTTGTAATACTGTCTACTCAACATGGTTGTCTCATGATTAAATAGTTACCAGACCATGCAATGCTAAACAATGAGGTTGTACTATGTTGTGAAGAAACAGGATTGTCTTCGACAAAAATGGATGACATGCTAGGCACAGCAGGCTAATCTTCTACTTGCTTATAAGAGACAAATTAGTGAAGACACCCATTCTAGCAACTTTGGATAATTTTTTTCTTATTACTAGATGTTAAAGTAATTCCTTGACTAAGCACCAATTTTATGAGACTAGTATATAGCATTAGTAAGAGGACTATTTTAATTTTCTAAATCTTAGCATAAATAAATACCTATTATAGATAGTTCTTTTAATTCATTAACTGTTTCAAGGTATTGAATCAGATTTGTCTTAAAACAGTAGTAGATGTCGCTCTCAGGCTTTTAATTTTTTGTAATATATATATGCGTTTTATTTTGGATAGCACTGTTAGATTAATGGTTAATTCTGCAATTCTTATATCTAATACATATATGTATGTTCTTTTTCTTTTCAGGCAGCTATTGAACACCCAAATTGTGAAAAAATATATTTAACTGAGATCCAAAAAAAATATGAATGTGATACCTTTTTTCCTGATTTTGATAGAAAACAGTTCCAACTTGTAAACGAAGATGGCGTTGTAAGCGATAAGCATACTGAAAATGGAATCGAATATTATACTAGAGTTTATAAGAAATGTTACTAGTGAAGGTTGTGAATAAAAATTACGTTTGTTGAATGTTTTTAATTTAATATAAAATCTTAAGGAAGAAAATAATAGATGTTATTTTTTTATGTTTATTAAGAATATATAATAAATATGAATTATTAAAATGTTTAATTAAATTTACTAATTTAACGTGACACGAGACACACGATAGCGACAGCTACAATGTACATTTTAAAGCAAGTTTAGGATCACTTATATGTCGTTAAACTAGCCTCTTAAGAAATTTTTTCTTAAACAAATGCAATAAATGATATAATATATTGTTTTCTCTTAATTATTGGTAGTATAAATTGTTTTAACTACTTACTAACCAAGCGAAGATACATTTTTTTATAAGTAATTATATAAAAGTTTAACAATTATAAAAATAATTATTATTGTTTAAGACATCACGCTGTCGTTGAATGATCAAGTTATTATAATATAATAGGAAATTAACAAAAGAAATAAATATTAATAACAATATAAAAATTATCGAACATTTTATTTATAGCATTAAATAATCTGCAGCGACGTTCTTATATGCCATTAATTTGTAGATATTTCAATATCAAGCGCGCGGCATAATAACTCAACATAAAATTTTGGATCGCATATCCCGCGTGCTTTACGACTTGCATGTTGGCCTGTTATATTATTACCTATTTGTATATTTTCTTACACGGAATTTCTTGATTTCGTTCTTTACTGCATGAGATTCTGGTATTACAAGGAAGTATTTAAAATGTATACAGCTAAAGGCATGTAGATTTTGATAGGTTTAACAAAATAAAATTATAAGACTTGTTAATGTTCATGCGTTTATTCTTCCTCGTTACTTAATTATGGCTGTTACTCTGTGATAGGTATACTTATAAAGTCATAAGTACTACTTAAAAAAATAATGATTTTCTTATACCTGTAACGCGCTACTTTCGATCAATTATATTATTTTGTGTAGGTAACCTAAATGTGAAATGAAGCCACGGGAGTCAAAGTGATGACCTTATTTGTCTATTCCGTGGTTTCAAATGCATTGAAAATTTGTTTTAACATTTAGAACTTAATTCTTCAAGATTAAAGCTATACATGCAAATGATGCAATCACTTGCAGGGTAAGATATAAACCGGTTTGTTATTATAAAATTTATTAGGCTTAATAGTGCTATTTCAATATATTATTATCTCTTGACCTTATTTCTTTACCTTAAGGCCTTTGGTCAATTTCTGTTTACTTTTGTTAAGAAGTTCTTTAAACTTTCCTATTAAAACTGATTATTTAATTGTGACATAGATGATAGACTAAGACTACTACAATTATTATGTTTGAAATATTTTGTTCATTATTTAATGTACAACACGATTAATTACTGCAATATTTAATCATTTCCAATAAATAAACAGATTTTTACAAGTTAAGACTAGCCCATACCCGTGCGACAATTTTCTACATACACGGTTGAGGGTCGTAACTCGTAATATCTCAACACTACGCTGAGTATTTCTTTGTGTTTTTTTACCAATCTTGATTAAAGATCTTTCCGTTATTACTTGTGAGGGCATTTAAGATGATCATTATAATTGGTTATAATGCTCACGAAACATCAGAAATCTGAGGCTGGGCTGTAGCGTCATTGTTTATGAGCTGCCCGAGGTCAACAGCGTGATGTCTAAAAACTTAAAATATCTAAGCGTACATATAAAATATACAAGGATAGACTTTTTTCATATTATGTAGTGATTAGGTACTAAACAATATACTTACATATAAATCCTCTTTTACCCTAAAATATTCGTACATACGGCGGGAATCAACTTTTAAACCTGCATAGTTTGGTTCAATTGTACAGCAAAGCCAGAGTCAAAAATTAGCTTTATCCATGTATATATTTATTTTCTTATTGAGTTTTTGTCACCGACTTATTATACAATGCATTGATCATTATAATATGAAAGAGGAATAATAAAGCCATTATGTTTAAATAAGGATACCAGATTTTTTAAATTGGAATTATTGTTTAAGCATTTTGAGTTACTCTGTAGGTAATCTGTTTGCTGGTAATTTGTGTTATAATCTGAAGGTATACGATACATGACTGCGTTATGTAAAAAGTCTGAGGAATTTGATCGATGGGTTTGCCTTGTATTGTATCAAGACGGGGTGGGAAATTGTAAAAGCGACAATAAGTCTTTAAGTGCTTGTCACATTAAAAATTGTATTTTGTGTTTGTTTTTACCAATGTGTCAGTGGCAGAGCGTTGGCAAGCATTTTATCAATTAAAAAAAAAGTCAGGGCAGTCAATTAAGCCGTTGTAATTTGCGTGTAAAAACATCATGTCGAATTGTTTATTGTCTACATTCTACGGACTTAAGACCAAAGTACATGCAGGAAGCTACTATACTTTCGGAAATCTAAAATTTTTTTTGTTGAATGTTTTCTATTGTTTCAATTCTTGTAGATTGGGGACCAAACAGTGCATTTATATTCTAGTGTGCTCCTAACAAAAGAAAAGTACAGGCATTATGCAATTTATATTCTTAAAAGGTCAAAGTAAAAATAACTCAATTGAATTCTTGTTAAACGTTTTCCTCGCATTGTGTTCCTCTTCAAATGTCACGCGAATATAATATTACATATATAAGAGACAGGAAAATCGTTGAGAATACTAAATACTTTCCCACGTGCTAATGGAATGTTCACTAGCATTATTTGTTAATAATAACTCTTATAAGAAGTTTTGAAAAAAAAACAACATTCACTTCACTTATACCTAATATATTTTGGGTTTGATTTATGAACACAAATTATACGCAAATCATCCCGTTCGCGCCACCTGTAGTAGGACTGACACGTATACGTTGATAGAGGGAAGAGGGAAATACACTTTCTGCAATTCCGCTCTTTTCATTTATACAAAGTGTGAGCTGCTCTGCGATTCTGTAACTCACTTTTCGTTAATCAGTCGTGAAGCAGTCATTTTATGATTTAGCATTCTGAAAAGGTGGGAGCTTGTAGTTCATTGTTTATTAGAATGACAAATCATAAAATGACTGCTTCACGACTGATTTCAGAGCGACCGCCGATGCGAAAACCGCTGTGTGAGTTCGAAAAGTGAGTTACAGAATCGCAGGGCTGAGGGCGTTGAGGTCCGCCACTATTCTTAAGCGCCCTCTCTCGCTGTCTGTCTATGATCGCCCTTTCGCTGAGATCCTATTAACTAAGCAACACAGATTTTAATACGGTTTCCGACAATAGTATTTACTTGCACTGTTTGAATTCACAAAATGTTTTCTGGTTTTTTACAGGCATTTGATATTATGTTCTTAGTGTAATTTGTGTTTAAGTTACTGTATAATAGTAAATACATATTAAAATATACGATACCTACTTGGGTTCTTCTTTTTTCTATTTATAAAAAAACTAATTATGTAAGTAAATCTGTGACGCTTCATGAAGAGAGCTACTTTAAAATGGTGAGATTAAAACATGTGTAATTGTTCTAAATTTATCTCTGAGTGAGTGTAGTGTCTCGTTTTAATTAAGCATTAATTAATGATAAATCATGAGTCAAGTTTTAAAATTCAAGACGCAATTGATAAGGAAAACCCGTGATGATGCGATAAATTCCTGAGAAAACAGATTTTAATTAAGGACTATTTATGTATGTAGCGTACCAACGTAGGAATATGAGTGATATCGCCGCCTATCGACAGCCACATTGCCAGAAGGCTGGCATTGCAGAAAGAATTCCGTGTCGACGACAGGTAATCGATGTACGAATAAAACACGACTTAAAATAATTATAATTTATTTAAGTGACTGCCACACCCATTGTATTTACAATAAATATTTAAGATTAACTTAGAATTATAATATCAGTCTACTATCTATAAATTTTACGTAAACCCTCCATTGGGACAGGTGCTAGTCGTCTTCAGGCGAGCCTTCAAAACCAAACTTCTTTGTTCGAAGTTTGGTGCGATATATTCGATATTTTTAAATAAGACATCTCTATAAATTTTCTTTAACAAACAATAATATATCTATTCTAACAATTTCTAACTACGTGACATTTTACTATCTCATACTTTATTTTCTAGGTGTATTTACCAACGGGTCTCCGTAAGTTGAATATTGCACCTCGATTTGGATGACATATAAAGGTAGGTACACTGTGTCACGGCTATTTCGTAACCAACCTTGATTAAGTGGGATTCCCGTTCCATTCCCTTATTAAACCGGTAGAACCAATCATATAAATACCACACGAACAAAAATTACCAAAATAATAGAATTGAAACATTTGTTTATATTATGTTACTATATTGAAACTAAACCAAACCATGAGGTGACCTTTAAATAGCATTCACAAATTTCGTAGAAAAACTGTTTTCGCACTTCGATTTGTCAGAAACAAATGTTATCGTCTTGACTTAGCTAAGCTCGTAAGATTGAAATATAATGGAAGTACCATTGTCGACATCTACACATATCTATGAATTTCGATTAAGTAAAAAATCTGATCTGGTCATTTCAGTCATCATTCTGGTCTCAAAAAGCTGAATCCCTTTGAAATACCTTTTACACTAAATCTATACATATGTATATATAAAGAGAACTATTTTAAGAATTGTAAATAACTTTTACGTAAATCATACAAATCTGTAATTAGACCACATTCTGCTAAAGTCACACTGTTGACATTTCCCGCCAAAATTAACGTCAACCATTTTCGTAAGAGGCCTTGTTCTTAGCGTAAAATACGCAATCTGTGACTTTTCAAGGATGCATTACGAAACGTAATAACGTTTGGAACACAATCGTTGTATTAAAAATATAAAAAATACATACCAAACAACGGTACGACTTATCAAGTGTTTATTTTTAAATCAATGTCTATGTCACTATAATGGGAAATTAAAATAATTAGGCAGAAGTTTGTTTTTAGGACTCTTGCTATGACGCATTATCTTGCCAAATTATGTGCCAAGTACATTTCTAGTTAAAGACATGACGACAAGTGAAACAATCCAGTCCTATATATGGAACAATTTTAATACTTGAATGACATCGAAAATGGTGTTCATTGAATTGTGCCGAATGCCAATACATAACTCGAAGTTTATGTAACGATTTATTACATGAAACAGCTGGATTTGATAACACGTATTTCTTATAGAAAAACCTTCCAGACTACAATAAAAAGAAGTGTTTTAATGCAATAATTAGTAGGATAATTAAATATTTACCATTTTTTCGGTGTTTTACTGTAACTTTGACGGATTTAAAAGCGAGTTTTCTAAACCGGACGCTTCTAAAAGCTGTGAGACACCTTGGATTTATGCGAAACATCAAGTAATAGATTCGCGTTTAAATCCGTTAAACTAAAGACGATATCATATGCAGATTTTGATATTACAGCAACGCCATTACAAAATTAGCATTCATTTGTCAAGGTTTGTTAGAAACACTTTCAGTTACGAACGTCAAGAAAAACATTAAACGATTTACACAATAAAACTATATTTTTTATTAAAATCGTGGCAATAAACTGTTAAGTACGTAATGATATCAATTTGTGCATCAACAGTCTTCAGTTAGTACCGACTTACATATTATAAAATCCTTAAAACTTCTAAGATAAATCGCAATATGTTACTTCAACACTCAAACCGCGAAGAAACTACAATTTATAAGAAATATTTCAAAGTCGTGTTCTACATGATTTTAGTACGATAATATCGACCATGTTTTATCTTTCAAAATGGTCATTAAAAATGGAAGCACAAAGATTATTTAACAAAATGTAAGCCTCAAACAGTTCAAGCCTCAGCCCAGCACTAAAAATTCTAAAACGAATAAAAGGCCACGTTATAACTTTGGTACTTTTAATGTCATGTCATTAGTTGAACCTTGGACATTCACCGTCGATCTGTTATGCCGCATATGAGATTTTACCAAATCGGAATTCACAAGGGCAGCCATCAAACTCAACTCGCCTGCTAATACAGTAGCGCAAATTAGTGAACCTAATCTTGCTGAATTCTCTGCGGGTCTCACGCCAGCTCCCTTTACACCTAAGATCTCTAAGCACGCGCTTTGACCTGTCAAAACTGTCCCCCCACCTACAGTACCGACTTCCAGACAAGGCATGGTACATGTAATATATAATTCGTCCCTATTCTCGCCACAAACCTCCATACTGGTGGAACAGTTACTGCTCGTTACATTCTGAGCTGGGTCCTGTCCTGTAGCTATAAAGATGGCCGTCACCATGTTCGCAGCATGGGCGTTGTTACCTCCAATAGAACCAGCTAGCGCTGATCCCGATAGGTTCTTGATTTTATTACACCGCGCTAGCGTTTTTGCATCGGATTTTAAAATTGTACGTAAACTCTCAGCAGAGACTGTCGTTTCGCAGACAACTCGCTTACCCCGCCCTTTTACCCAGTTTATAGATGCTGCTTTTTTATCTGAGCAGTAGTTACCCGAGAGACTGATAACTTCCATATCGGGGAAGAATTTTTTGAGGACTTTCAATGCGTTCTCTGCACCCTTTGATACCATGTTCATTCCCATTGCATCACCTGTTGTTGCTCTGAATCGTAGATAAAGCGTTGCGCCGTCAACACCAATGTGAACTTCTTGAAGCCGGGCAAACCTTGATGTTGAGTCGAACGCTTCTTTGATCAATTCATAGTTTTCTTTATTGTCTAACCACTGGCGGCACTCTAACGCTCGTACAACGTTTGGTAGTTTCACGGCCGGCGCTCGTGTCATTCCGATATCTTCAACCACACTAGTAACTCCTCTAGGTCCGATCGCTTTAGCGCCTCTATTTGTTGAAGCGACCAGGGCACCTTCTGTAGTAGCCATCGGTACCATATATGGCTTTCCATCTACTACTAATGGACCTGCATACCCGACGGGTATACCGACAAAACCGATTACATTTTCGCAACATGCGTTCATCACTTTGCTGTAATCATAATTCAAGTAAGGTAAAGTTTTTATTGCGTCTTCGGTCTGGAATCTTGACGATATTACTTTTCTGCGCAATCTTACACCTCTTAAAGGATCGCATAAAACAACTTCTAGTCTGTGTAAGGGAATATGAGACTGCTCCACTAGCATTACAACTTCTTCGTCACTCAATGAAGTGCAAACTCCTTCTGATCGATAAATTTCAAGGCATTCTGCCATGGGTCGTTTCTTTGAGTTCAATTTGGCAACAGAAGAGCTTGGCGATAGCGTTGGCCATTCGGCTTCATCATGGCCTAATAAGTCCTCAGTTTGTATGCCTGCGTCAGTCTTCACGTCCTCTCCCAACGTAAACACCGGTTTGTCGTTATGCACCACTTCTTTAACAGTTAGGTCGTTCATATCGATAACCCAGTTCCTTTGTTCTTCAAAGAAAATAAATTTGATAATCAGAGCGCATAGTAAAGTTGCAATTACGAGATAATCAGCGGATACAGAGAACCATTTGATGTATGAGTGTAGTAGAACGTTATCATGCGGCGACTGCTTGAAACTGTTGCTCAGCGAGCCGTCTATCATTCCGTTATCTCTTGCCCAAGGCCATCTGCTCGTAAGATGAACGCACAGCAATCCAGCAGCCATAATCATCTTTACTCTTTGAACGACAGGGTTAGGTTTCAAGTCGGTTTCCATGAACGGGTTATCGCCAGTTAAATCTTTTTTACCAGATGCAAAGTCCGCTACCAACGATAAGCAGGCAGGATAAAACGTAACGAAGACTAGGTAATCTACCATCAAGGCCAAACAGGCAAATGTGCACATGTGTTCCAATCTGGGTACGCCTGACAATCCACCAACACCGACTAGAAGAACCGCTAGAAGTGTATCTAACGTAGCTGTCGGTCCCAATAACGATAAAGCCCGCCCCACCCTCTTTCCTTGATCCTCTCCCGCGCTCCAGCCAGCTTTCGCCATTCTCGCACCCCTCGCTACATCAGCGACTAGTAGGAATAAAAACGGGGCATCTTTAATACTTGCTAACTCAGTCCAGAATAAGCTAGCTAACGCAGACGTGAATATAAAGCTGGCGAAAGTTGAGAAGACACCGGCGATGATTAAGAGGTACTTGGAGGCGATTTTTTGAAGGTTGGAGACTTGGTAGTACGCGTATAGAAGGGCGGAACAGCGCACAATGGTCATTATGACGGCGTCTGCAGCTTGATACTCTGCTTCTAGGCCGGGGCAGGCTCTGGCCCAACCCGCGCACCTTTCGGATCCTTGTCCTGATGCATGACGCTCGACGCTAGCTGCACAGGCTAATAGAGCCAAGGTAGCGACGATCACTTCCCACTGATGTCTTGCACAAAACTCGCCGTGCGCCCCCCAAACCTTCATATTGTCTGTGGACAAAGAAATAGTTTAGTAAGCTTGATATAATGTATCTCTTATCTACCTCTATGAATATACGACTTTAATCTTACAATATTTAATGTATAGCAAATATGATTTGTCGTTTAATACGAATACAATAATGAAGAAAAAAAGAAATCTCTTATTTATTTATTAAAATAATTACATTATTTAACAAAAAACAATTACAATGTATCATTGTTCCAATAATTACTAGTTATTAATATAAAATTCTTATATTTATAACGATCCTTGTGAAATTATAATACCGTTATTATATAAGCACGATTTCTCTGAATGAAATACGTGAAGCGTATTTTATAAACTATATATTTTTTATACAATTTATTAGCACGACCATTTATATTATGTAAGTTTGCTACATATAAATTGTTAGAAGAATTGCGATTTAATGTTGTTCTGAGTGAGTGAAGACTCAAGTTAACGCTAAGATGAGACGTATGGAATAAGAAAAATATTATCTAATATGTATTATCTATATCATTCTCGGGTCCCTTTGTAAATTCATATATTGATAAAAAATATATAAACAATTTACTAATACATATGCAAAATTATATAAAATTTAGACTATTGTGTGATATATATTACCTTCGTCACAATGTTGCGTAATATATGACTATCGTGGAGATTTTTAGATTATAAAAGCGGTCATTATATCTCAAATTAGTAAGTTCTTCTTTCTTCTTTGGCAGCAATATTTAAACTAAGATCAATTGATCAACTGAGTTTAATTATAATAATTTAAATAAATCTTTGGATTAATCTAATCAGGGGATATGTTACGGAGGAGAAAATAATTAAAATCCGTTTAACTGATTTATATTATGTTTGGTAACTGTACACTTGTCTCAGTCAGTAGCTTAGGATCGATTCATGATCCTAGTTCACTGTTGCACATGGGCCTATGCCTAATTAACACCGGATGTTTAAGAGTTTAGAGTTACCCGCGAATTTCTACAATATATGTAGAAATTCGCGGGTTATTCTTGCTGTATTTAATATAAAGGATATAAATGGAGTACGAGACGTGTAACAATTTGATAGAGTCTGATAGAGATAGTGTAATTGTGGAATTATTCCGGTGTTAGATAAAATAATGATGAGTCCACATCTTTTTTCGCGGGGGCATCTAGGACTCTATAAATTTAGCAATTGGGCACCTTTGTCCTTCTAACACATCCCTATGTACATTAAAATCTTTGGCCTTCGCTATATGAACCCGTAACCTTAGATCAGTTAGCAAATATGAATACATAATATGTCAACATAGACTGGTTTATGTGTTAATTATGTTAACAAGCTATATACATATTTTATGTGTCAAATCTATGAAATCGTCAAGGTCACATTATTTTAGGGCATAGAAACTTTCGTCATATATTCAAAGGCCCATGAGACTACATAATATATATCTATATCTTTTGAGATAAACCCTAAGATAAAAATTATCCAAATGATAACGTATTACGTCAATTATTTCTGATAATAAATTGCAGTGTCTAGTGCATAATTAACATTACATAATTTGATAATGAAAGAATTTGTGGCTTCCGCGAGCGACTATCATTCCTGAGGTCGTATGTAATATGTTCGATCCCCCGCTGTGCACCAATCTACTTTCTTTCTAGGTGCGCATTTAATATGCTCGAACGGTGAAGGAAAACATCGTGAGGAAACCGGCTTGCCTTTGGCCGAATAAGTCGACGGCGTGTGTCAGGCAGAGGCTGATCACCTACTTGCCTATTAGATTGACAAATGATCATGAAACAGATATTGAGATAAGAATATTACAAATTATAATTAAAGGTTCAGTAATCTATACACGAATTTCGACGCAGTTTCGAATTAGTGTTGCAATTATTCTCGCAAAACCACTTAGACTTGTTTCCATTAATGTTAATCTATCAAAGAAATATCGATTAATAAATAATTATGTAGCACGTTCGCTTTCAACCGTAAATAATAGTTGGCAAGTCGAGAGCTTTTTACTTAATTGACTCAACAAACAAATAAATTTTTGACAGCGACAGGCTTATATTACACGACATCGTTTGCAACAAATTTTAAGCTAGTTTTTTATTAAATACTTTTTTAAGTGATATAACAAAATTAAACTTATGTAATAAACGTATGTATACTTGGTCCACTTAAGTTTATAAACATGCTCAAAAAGTTTTATTGAAGTAGTATTTGCAAGTTATCTGAACTTGCAAATATAACAGTCAAATATTACGCGCACGTCGAATTGTAAACTTCCTCCTTCGGCTTTTGATAAATTAAAAAAATAGACACATAACATTATTTATTTGTTAAAAATGGCATGAATCAATTGTCAAAACTTTCTGAATTTACATTCGACAAAAGTCGAGTTTACTGGTGGTTCAAAATTAATTGGAATTTTTTTTTGTTGTTAAAATGGTAAACAAATTAAAATTAAACATATTATTTAACTTATTTCGATCGTATTTAAAACACAGGAATATTGATTCTTAGGTCAACAATTGAATTATTTCAATGTTGTGGTTACAATAATCGTGGGCGTATTTTCCTTACTCATCCGGTCTAAATGAAGAATAACTAAATATAATTTGCCATTATTTCTGAGTATTCACTTTGCTTTATATGTTCAAGACAATCGAGTCCGATAATTTAAATTTAAATTTTTGTTTACGCAACATCTGGTATTCAGCTGATCAGAAATGTTAGCACGATTTGTTTAACTTTATCTGTTAAATTATTTACACTAAGGTATACTTAATACCGCACAAACATATTCTGAATAATCTTATATGTTCTGCTTTGTCGATCATAGTACCACACGGTTTTAGCATTGTGGTTATATTACTGTCCTTACATAAAATACATATAAACAAAAATATCGTTACTTCAAACCACCTTTTGTGTCATAAATTATTCCGTGTTGTATGACGCAAAACGTTTATTATTCTTAAGGCATTCATGTGGTATCAGTCCATCTGTATGCAACAGGAAATGTTTTGAAATAACTCGGTACCAGAATAAAGATCATCAAATTTCGATCATGTACTTGTTGTACAAGAAAAAATCACATTGAATTGGTTACCTGTATTTTTTTAATTGCAACAAGCTTAGCCCATTAGACTATGCATAGATAATAGATATGTGGTAAGCAAAAGTTCTCAGAACCAAAGGTTTTTAATATAAAAAACAGAAACTTTTACACATACAGTACTGTTTAAATTACTTATAAATACAATAATTGTAATAAAATTCTGTTAGACCATTTGTTTGCCAAATAAATTTATTATTTGTTTCATAAAATATAATCATACAAGATAATCTTCAAACACAAAAATCCTGACTTCATTATAGATTTTTAATAACAAATTTATTTGAATTACTACCAAAGTATGAATTTATACTTTTTATGTTGATTCAGTTCAAGTAAGATAAACTTATCTAAAGTCCACTTTCAATTTCTTGTTATTGTAATTTTTTTGTATAACATTTTTAAAAAGTATATACCTATACAGTGTTGGCCAATACAACCTTCATAAAATGTATTACTTGCTTACCATTAGCATACACCACTATCACTTAAATGCAATTATATGAATACAAAATAAATTTTAGAATATTATCTATATTTATAGACCACAATCATCATAAAATCACATATTAGATAAAACACTGCCTGACTGGCAAATTCAATTTAAGATAAATCTAACTTCCATATAATTTATATATAGATATATCTATAGATTACTAAATACAGAACTTTTAACGAAGCATATTTTTAATTTATCACTTGATATAATAGTAATGGATTCATTAACAAATTACTTAAAAGAAAACAATTATTTAATTATTCCTAATTTACAGATTAAGTATGTGTAAGATAATAACTTTATCTTGATCATGATAAAAACTCATTATTAATAAGATGTTTATCTATTTATATTTATTTGTCTAAAAAGTAGAACTCTGGTTTAAGTCTAATTTGTGTTTAGAGGCCACAATAATTTTCAAAAACAGAGGCTTTCTATTAAAAAATATAATTATTATTTGATTTTAAAGATTTTTAGAATAAAATACTATAACTAGTATCTGGTACATTTATCTATATTATGAAATGTAAAGTTTTTTAAGCTATACACATATTTATATTTTAGAATACAAATATGTGTAACACTAGGCTTCTTCTAAGTGGTCATCAATAAAAAATCTGTGCCACAAAATCAAGGTCAACAAGAGAGAGTTGAATGACATAGAAAGTTTACGTCTACAAGTTTCACTTTTAATCGGAAGCTCATTAATTTTCCTTAAATATTGCCATGCATTTCTATGCTACCTAATTCGTAGGTAATTACGCAGATCTAGTTTATTAAAATATTATTTGTAAACAATCTACATCCCTTACACATCAGGTATTCCTTTCTAAAAATATTAATAATATTACTCCTATTTATAATATCGTTTTTCGCGATGTAAAGGATTGATTTGATTTAAAACAAAAATTTCTCTTTTTGTTACGTGAATATTTCATGTGAAAAGCTGACTTACCCGATATTTTTCCTGATTAAGACTTTTATCTTATTGCGCCAAATAGTAAAACTTCACAAATCACAACAGTTTCAATCATTAAAATTATAAAATTCAGGAATTTATTTAAAGAAAATCGTGTGATTTAAAAAATTGTGAAATAAAATTACTTTGACACACTTTTCAACATTTTCCTTGACGTCCGTCCACTGACGACCACAGACTAATTTAAATCTATGGAGTGAGACGCGAACGTCTGCTTCCTGTCGACTGTCGAGTGTCGAGTTAGGAAGGAGGTTGAATTCCGACTGCGAATTGAAATTTGTAAATGCGAAATGCGCTGCGAGTAAACGATTAATAAACATAAAAAAATGTAGGTAAATGTATTGGAATTGTATTATTATAAAAAAACAAAGGTCACAAACAAACACGTCTTTTTTATAGCTGTTATGTCTGGTATTATTCAGTTAACATTTTTGAAGGTAGGTATATACTTTAAATAAAAATATTAATTTTCAAAAAACATCTATTATATTATTGATAAAAAGATGTGTAAATAATATTGTCACCGCGGGCACTACACTGTATATTTTCTCAGATGCTGATGTTTCCATGGCATTATCAAAAATTTCACTTTTTCTAAAGCAGTATCTTCTAAATGCTAATCTAGTCGTGTTTGTAGTATTTCTGACGTCTATTTCCATGAGAGCTATATAGAATGCCTCAAAATATGGGATAAGCACGCTCTTTCCAAACCAAATCCACAGCATAATAAAAAAAAGTGTAAGTAGTATGACTTGGCAGAACATATAAAAATAGTATGGAAATATAATTGCATCTGGTGTTGTCAATTTTGTAATTTTACAAACAATCCATTGAATGACCATCCAGTAGACAAGGCATTGATTGGTTCCTGAGCAGAGAGAGACGAAGCAATCCCAAAGACGACCACACAAAATGTATGGGAAACAAAATACCTCCCACCAGTTGTGTTGCATAACATCTTCGGTTGGTGCGTGAAACCGTTCACCCTGAATTTCATCACAGCGTATTTTTTGAACGGGACGTTTAGGTTTCTTAGTTGGCATTTTGAAAATTTCTTTCTAAACCCTTGGTAAAAGATCGGAATACTTTCGTACATAATTTTCAATCAGACATTTTATATGAAAATCAATGTCATAAAATTAGAAGTCAGCTTTTGCTAGTCGTCGTTCTAGTTTTAACGTGATAAAGACTATGATTAGTTATATTACCTGTAGGCGTACCTAATATCTATTGCCAAAACTGTCAACGTCTCTGTCAAAGTGTCAAATATCATTTATGATTTTATCATTTTAGTATGCTTTAGACGTTGATAAAGTGTAGTATTTTGTTTTGTGTTGTTTATAATTGCGTGATATTCGTGTTATTATAATGTATAAAACAACAAAATAAAAGAAAGCCATACCTTTGATTTGTATATCCACTCCTAATAAACGAATTTATTGCGGTAAGTTTTTTTTATGAGTCATTGTATAAGTGAAAGTTATTTGTTAACAACTTTGTAATTATTGAAAACCAGCTTTTTCTTTGTCAGAGAAACTAGGAAGTTAGCTAAAAGTAGTTTTAAGTAGTAGTATACTATTCTTGCTTCTTTGTGAGTCTTTGTGTGCTAGAACTTGCTTTTTCTTTGATCACCTTGTTTTTATGGATACTTAGTGTTATTTACTTACTACTTCCTATTGTATTATAACCTTGAGAGTATGAGCTTATTTAACTTTTGATTGTTGTTTAGTAATTTATCTTTTATTACCCTTAAATAAAGATTTTGTAATATGTGTCTTTCTAGTAATAAATAAATAACACAAACAGTTAATTATTTTGTATAAGAAGATTGTTTTCTATCTACAGAATACCCTCATATTTTAGAAAAGGAGAGTAATTAAGATAAACGAATAAAGAAATGTAATCCTGTGACATTGCATACACATTAACTTAGCCTTAAATGCTATTTAAAAATATGTTGGATTTATTTTAAATTGATTAGTGGTTATTTTAAACTAATTTTTGAAAAGTTTGTTATTATGATATACTGTCCAATTATTATTTATATAGTTTGACATAGACATAGACATATCATTTATTACAAACAAAAACACACAGGATAACAATAATCAAAGAAAAACAAATTAATAAAAAATTTAATGCAAGATACCTATATAAATTTTTTTTTTGAGCAATTTTACTTAATTTAAATGACCGTTTTTCATAATTATTATTTATTTACATTAGTAAATGTTTCATTCTCAAAATTGACTTGGACTCAAATATGTATTGGATTACAATTAGTAATGTTAAATTTTTTTTAGGTAAACATGGAAGCACTCGTAATCATCCTGGTGTTAGCAGCTATTACAGTTCCAGTTTTAAAAAGTGAATACATTCCCCCTGGACCAAGATTTACCTGTCCAAAAGAGACAGAAAAACATTTGATCTATCCCTGTGTGTGTGAGAAAGGGACAGATGATGGATTGTTTATAAGGTGCTCAAATGCTGGGTTGGCAGTGATGAGTGTTGGTTTGGGAAATTTAGCAGGTCTAGGCCTGCCAATAGAACAATTGGTGTTGCAAGAGTGCAAAATATGTCAGTATTTTTTTCTATTTAATAGATAAGTAAACATTATGTATTTACTACTTTATTCAACAATATTAAAGATGTCATGGTAGTAGGACTCCTTTCTCCGCAATTAGACTCGTAATTGGTCCGTTGTGCGTACCTTTTTTAAAGATGTCATATTTATATATATAAAATATTTTCGGATAATCTTTTAGATGATTTTACTGCATCTCAAAAAAGAAAATTAATATCATGATAACAATAAGGATATTACAATATTACTTTATATTAATAATTCAATATAATAAAATTTGTAACTTTACTAACTCTGTGGCTTTCAAAATTTTTGGGTTTCAGTCAATATTGAAAGTAGTTGGTACTAGTTCGCAAGTATTTTTTATATTTTTACACTTCATTTGGGGTTATAAACAACTTTTGAACTAGTTAGTCAGGCTATCTTCTTGTCTACCTACAGAACTCCGGGACTTTAAATACTAAAGTTATTGATTACCCAATATATTTATTTACGTCAAGGTAAGAGCCCTGACCATTTTGCCAGCCTCTTAGATAATGTTATGCAGTTTTATCTAATAAAATTTCAAGGCTAGGTCGACCTCTTACATTTGACATTGATTTTTTTTTTATAAATTAATTTATATGTTGTTAATAGTTTTGAAACAAGTTTCAATTATCATTTTAATATGCTTAACAGTAAATAATTGCAGTATATTGTTAATTAAAAATAATTGGGAAAAGGCGTAACTTATTTAACATTGTAGTGTTGGCCTTTAGCGTGCGACTCTCATACCTGAGGTCGTAGGTTCGATCCCCGGCTATGCACCAATGGAATTTCTTTCTACGTGCGCATTTAACATTTGCTCGAACGGTGAAGGAGAACATCGCGAGGAAACCGACATGTCTTAGACCCAAAAAGTCGACGACGTGTGTCAGGCACTGGAGGCTGATCACCTACTTGCCTATTAGATTTAAAAAAATATAAAACAGTTTCAGAAATCTCATAAATCTCGTTTTTGAAGATAAAAGTACATTTTATCATCAAAAGCGTAGTGTACCTACCAACCACTCAGACCACTCAGACCACCCACTCAGACCTACCAACAGAAACTTTTTTTACAGCAAACCTGTTTGGGCCTCTCTTACACCGATCAACAGTGCGAGTGTTACATATAATAGATACTCCAATCAAGACCATTGATCAATATGCATTTGCTGGTGTAAATAGAACACTGCAGCAGTTGTATATTAAAAATTCAAATATTGACGAATTTCCTAAAGAAGCTTTTCAGGTATGATACAAATAATTATTACAATTTGTTGAGAGATAATATTGGAAAGTATAAAAAAAATCTTGGCTATTAAAAAGAGTGGCAGAGAGTTTATTGCCAGTTCTTCTCTTCCGTTCTACGCCCTCGATTTGAAAACTGGCAGTAAATGTAAAATTACAAGCATTTCATATAAATTTCCTTTTTTTTGACGTTCATAAGTACATTGTGTTACCTAAATGAATAAATGATTTTGACTTTGTAATCTAATTGTTTTTCGACGCGCTACTAAGGAAAGATTTTTCAGGAAAGACTGGTTGTATTTTAATAATGATTGTGTCCCTTTATTTTGAGGAAAAAATCACTATAGTATGAAATGTATCCAATTTAAAATTTTATTTCAGATTCTAGGCAATTTGTCAATATTATCATTGGATGGACACAAGATTAAGTCCCTTGGAAAGGATATATTTGCTAACAGTCTGGCTGTTGGCAAATTAGAAAAATTACATTTAACTAATGGTTTAATATCTGATATATCACCGGATGCTTTACAGGTAATTGTATGCAAATGCTTAATTCTTTTCCACCCAATTTTTATTCTAATTTATTCAATATTTTTTTCCATGTAATGTTTACTAAGCTTATACTTCTCCCTATTTAATTATATTTTGTAATTTTAAACGGTCTTATCTTCTATCTTCTTTAGGGAGCGTTCAATTATTACGTAACGAATTTGAATATTGAATTACGCGTTATTGTTAATATTATTTTCGACTTTCAAGTACTTTACACCACATAATGGTAATCTTTAGGTATAAAGAGTCACTAGGTGGTCACAAAACGTTTTACTATACTTGGGTATAGAAAAACGTTACGGTGCGTTACATGGGGGGAGGGGTCAATGATATCCAAAAAAGTCGGCCTTATCGCTATCAAGCGATTTCTTTCAGGCAACCCTAAATAAATAAATAAACACCTAAAGATGGCAAAGTACAGGGAGTGCATAAATAATTAACAAAAAATGAACATAACATGTAACACCAACTATAACTAATATAAAGTAAATCTAAAAAAAAATAGGTTTTTAGAATTAATTTAGATATTTCACATTTAATTTATAGCATTTGAAAAAGCTAAGAACGTTGGATCTGCATGGCAATCGGTTAGTGACCTTGAAGAGAAGCCAATTTAAAGGATTGAGGGAAGCGGAGGTACTAGATTTGAGGTAAGTTTTTGACAAAAATAACTAAAATAGCACGCTAATTTCATAAAGTATCTATTTAGTTGACGTGCAACTTTAAAATTTAAAGTCCTTTCTTTGGGTTTAATTTAATTTATTTATTGAAATGGAAAAGAAAACATGTGACAGTGGAACATATATAGGTCACGATTTCTTGGTCCTCCAATGCGTGAACAATTATTATAATTATTGGTTCACAATGTTAAGGTGATACGAAGTGCCACAGTAGGTACAGGGTGTTTTTGAAGTTGACTTTATATTTGTACAAGCAGGTTTAAATATAAAATGAAAGACGAATTTATTACTTAGTAACAACACTATAATGTCTATTTATAGTCTTAAGCTTACGACTCGACCCTGAGTTCGAATCACGGTTGAACAACAATTTATCTCTGTGTGCACTTAACACATATTCAAAACTTTCTACTAGAATTTTTAAAAAACGACTTAATGTACTACTTTTGGACAAAATGTATTAATGATTTGAGTGATACATTATAATTAATATGTTTTTTTAATGTAACAATATATTGTAATAATGATATAATAGTGTAAAAATTGGCATTGATGATATGATAGATAATGAAATATATAACTACTATGTAAAATTCTACCTTTAAATTGTGTCACATAAATTTGCACTCCATTATGCAGGATATTCGAAGTTTTCCATATATTCTTGCAAATATATTATAACATGCGTCAGGCACAGAAGGAATAGATCAATTACCAAAGAATCATGGTATCTCAGGCCAAGACCCATATAGGCGCCTCTGGATTATTTATCGTATTTTTATTTTCAGTTATAATAATTTAACGAAGTTAGACGGAAGCAATATCGGAGATTTGACAAAACTCGGGTGGTGTAATGCTAGTCATAACCAGTTGCCTGATTTACCAAGGTGAGTTATAACTATATTTATTAGTTGAAAAATGTTATTACAGGTCCCCAATGCATGGGCGGATCGTGAATTTGCTATAACATCTCTGGGCTATTACGGGGAATTCCCCCGTAATAGACGCACGTCGCTAATAAATACACCGACCGAAAACAACGCGACGGGGAATTCCCCGTTCCGTTCGATAGACACGCATCACTCATGTATTGATTGATCTCAGGAATACCAACCTTATGATTGGATTTTTTTATATTCTAAATATCGCCTAATTCATTAGGGGCTCCAAGGCTCTTTGTAATCGATGGTTTAATTAATTGATGGTTCGATAATGGTCTTGTTATGAGGCAAGTCATTTTTGAAAATCATTGAATATCCAAATATCCTATCTACGATATTTAAGGGACTTTCCCTTCATGTCCCATAGTCTTGGGACGCCCTGTTTATTAGTAAAAAAATATCCATTACAAGCAGAAAAATAAATCTTCAAATATGAATTTCAAAAAGGAGCAGTGTTGGCCTAGTGGCTTCAGCGTGCGACGCTCATACCTGAGGTCGTAGGTTCGATCCCCGGCTGTGCACCAATGGACTTTCTTTCTCTAATGGACTATCTGCGCATTTAACATTTGCTCGAACAGTGAAGGAAAACATCGCGAGGAAACCGACATGTCTTAGACCCAAAAATTCGAGGCACTGGAGGCTGATCACCTACTTGCCTATTAGATTTAAAAATGGTCATGAAACATATTCAGAAATCTGAGGCCAAGACTTAAAGAGGTTGTAGTGCCACTGATTTATTTTATGAATTTCAAAATGTTATAATAATCAATATTTATTTAACAATTTATGGCGTATCCCTATAATAAGTGGTCTCTTTCAGTCTTTAATTAATTTTATTTCATTACAGAGGCATGTTTGCAAGGAATACAGTAATAAAAGTGGTACATTTGGACAATAATAAGATTAAAAAGTTGGATACCAATAGCTTTCGTGGTATGCGGTTTTTGAGGTGAGTCCATTTTTATCTATAATAATAGTTTAATACCGGTACTCAATTACCGTAATAATTTAATTGACAATAAGATTTTTATTTTTAAAATTATGTAATTTATCGTGCTCTGTGCATGTCAAGCGATCTGTGAGTTGTCACTTTGACTTTGACATTTGTTAGTATAGTCTTATCGATACATAGTTTTTAAGTAAATTTAGTATAGATAGTATTTGATATAAAAAGGAAAATAAATTCATCCGAACAAATTTCTATCAAATTTTGAGTTAAATACTAAAAATAATACGTTCACATTTACAGTCTTTACTCACTAGAAATTCATGAATTCTTTCACAGACGACTCTATCTACAAGACAATCAGATATCGGACGTAGGTCGCGGCACATTTTCTGCTGTCACCCGTATAGGAACTGTTGATCTGGCGAGAAACCTCATCACCAAGGTTGACTTCCAGATGTTCCAGCAGGTCAAATATGCTGAGGTGAATATGACAAATCTCTTTAGTACACAAAAATACCGGCTGTCAGTTTGGAAATGGCTGAATATCTTTCAGGCCGCTAGTTAAACGGCGCTGTTTAGTTAAACGGTTAGGCTGTTAATTGAAACGCTTATTAAACTAGTTAGATTTTTTTTCATCATAATTAAATCTAATAAAAGTTTATTAATTCATTTATATATGAAGATCCTGTAACTTTATTCATTGTAATTTCATCTAATATATAAAATTCTAGTGTTTGACAACGTTCCCATACTCCTCCGAAACGGCTCGACCGATTCTTATGAAATTTTTTATGCATATTCAGTAAGTCCGATAATCGGACAACATCTATTTTTCGTCCCCCTTAATGTTAAGGGTGGTCACAACCCAAATTTTTTATCCAAAGCCAAAGTTTTTGTTTAATTTTTTTATGATACAGCATACAAAAATACATACAACCCCTAATTTTCACCCCTCTAAGATCAACCCCTATTTTTGATTATTGTATATAGTTATTTTTATTAAACTAAAAGAAATCCTAGTAATAATATACAAGCCAAAACTAACGTTTGCCGGGTCAGCTCATATCTTATATAAATGTTTTTATTCCAGATAATAAATTTAGCTGAAAACAAAATAAAATTAATAGAAAAACAGGCGTTCACCGACCTGTATTTGGCTACTGTGAATATTTCCCACAACGAACTGACGAGCATCGAACCTGGAGCGTTTCAAAATTGCAACAACATGACCCTCCTGGACCTAAGTTATAATAATTTGACGGAAATTAATAAAAGTGCTTTTGATGAAAATACATACGCATCTGAATTTCAAGTGTCGTATAATCAATTCACAGATTTTGGACAGGTAATTATTATTGTTTTCCAATGGCAACACTAAAATAATTTAATGATTGCTTAATTAAAATAAAAACTGCATTTAATTGACTTAACTGCAAATAAAACAATATTTTCGGCTACTATCGCCTATTTACCTTAATAATAATGAAAAGACAAATGTCTAATCTAATGAGGTTTTATGGGGCTTGGGAATTGGGGCGTCTGTATGTCCTTAATTCATAGATTTTTTTTTTCAAAATTACCAAAAAAGTAAAAGGAACCACACTTTGAATCTCAACTAAATCTTGGCCATCGCCGTTCAGTTACCTGCCTTTCAGTCTTTTATCGATTTCACTCTGAAGAATACTTGGAATTAGGGGCATTTTAACATTTTTTAACCCCTCCCTCCCCCATGGTGATACGTGGGGAGGTTTAAGACTACCCCCCCATCGACCACCAAAAATCACGTGTATTTTTAGTACCTATAAAATATCTTAATTTTTTTTATTTGGTTTAGAAATCACGCGTTTGACGAAAAATACGTACACGTGATATCTTACTATACCCCCTCCACCTTGTGATATTTCGTGATTTTTGCCGACCCCCCCTCCGAACCTCACGTGATTAAAGGACAGCCCCAAATTCCAAGTATTCTATAGTGAAATCGATGGAAGTCGATTTTTGATTATGTATAAAATATGTTTTTTTTTAATATATTTTTGTTTTAAATGGCTCTGGCACGATTTATGCATTAGCCAGCGTCAAGTATAGGATTTTTTCTATTTCGTGCTTGTCTTTAGAAACCGTGTCCTCATGTACGGTTTAAGCACTCACCCGGTACCGCACAACCCTCCCAAAGGCCGAGAACAAATTGAAATTAAATTAAAACTTGCCCTCGAACCGGGAATCGAACCCGGTACCCCTCACCAAGCTGCCACTTAATAAGACCGCTATGCTATGAGGCCCCCCTATATAAAATATGTTAATACAATAATTCCAGATCCCAATTCACAATATGACCGGTATAAAGATAATGAACGCGTCGCACAACGCAATCGAAGTGATACCGAGGAATGCGTTTCCCAAATTGTACGAACTGCACACAGTTGATGTGTCACACAATAATTTGAAGGAAATATCCAATGCTGTGTTTCAGAATTTGTTCTCTTTGAGGTATTTATTTACTCTTCGTTAATTATACAATTTCCTACAGGGTTATCGCTAAGTTTAGGAAGCGGGAAGTTTTTGACTTTTACAAACAATTTAGCTTTTACAAGCTATTGCAGAGATTTTATAGCGGGCTTTGAGTGCGGCGACCGAATCAAGAAATTCCGTAACGAAAATAAACCTAACACGATGACGTAATATAATTGCAGCCTATACGCGTTAGAGTGAGACAGACTATATAGGCGTGTTACTCTGAGTCTGGTAGAGTGGTAGATTGAATTAATATCGAAGGAAAAAAAATACTACATTAGTATATATAATTGCATTAGTTGATAAAAATTGCATATCTTTACCGCGGCAGTCCCCGAGTGCCACACTTTTTTTTTTTAAATAAGTTGTCGTCAGTTGTTTAGTTTCAGGTTTTTTTTAAATTCTGTACTTTGGTTTTCTGTATCTGTATTTTGCACTAGCGGCCCGTCCCGGGTTAGCACGGGGATGACATTTATTTTTGTAAAAATTTTTGTAGATATTGATATGTTCTTTAACATTGTGGAAAAATTTTTGTTCTATTATTATCAATATTTTTTTACACATTGGGTAATATTGTTGTAGTTTTAGTAGGATCCTTATTGTTTTATTGCAATTAAAATAACATATATTAATCAGTGATACTGTAGCATTCAAATGGTGATACAATTTTTGAAATCGGTCCAGTACTTTTTGCGCCAATTCGTTACAAACATACATACAAATCTTTCCTCTTTTTAATATTAGTATAGATATCAATATAATCTGTGTTAGTTCTGTGTATTGTCTATGTGTTTTCTTTTACAATATGGATGTATTAAGTAAATGTAGTAAGTAATAGTAAGAAAAAATATGAAAATATGTTCTTAAGGTTAAAATAGGTTCTTACTTTTTTAGAAATGTAAGTTTTTCCTTATCAGTCATTGCACAGTTTTTCACAGAACAAGCTTTAATTGCTCATGTAAAATAAAAAGCAATGGATGCACAGACAGGATTCGAAGGCACGACCCTAAGGGTTATTACTGTGTAGGCGACTCACAAGAGTTTGAATTGGGATTAAAATCAACATAATCTTTATCGATGGCCGTGTTTTACACAACAAAACTGTATTTTATTTCATTTACAGATATCTATACCTCAGCCACAATTCGATGGTACAAATAAAACCGGCGACTTTTGGTACGATTCCTACAATACTGGAGCTGGATCTGTCGCACAACCAGTTGAGCGACGTGTCGAGGGGGAGTCTCGCCAAATTGGCTAGTTGTCGACTGCTCGATATTAGTCATAATTACTTAGAGAAGATCTTTCAAATACCTATTAGTTTGGGGTAAGTTTTTGTTATATATTCATTTAATTTTTCTTACATGTTATTTATAATATTTATATTATAGGTATTATTTAAAATAAATAAAGTTTCTCGAAGTACTTTCTTACTTACATATATTATATAAATATTTTTTTTATTATTAAATTATGTACAGAAACTTGACTAGATGAATTCTTATCTTTATAATATATAAAATTTTCGATTAAATTTTTATATATTGATTTGAGAATAAGTCATAAACTATTTTTTATACGCCCAATGGCTGTCGCAAAATATGGAAAATGTGAGATAGAGCGAAGGTCGCATCACGCATAGTGCCGTGGAGCGAGAGGTGGGAGAGAGCTATAGTGAGAAAGATTGAGAGAGAGAGTAAGGGAGATCGAGAAAAAATACACGCTATTGGTTGATGTATTCGTTTAGTAGTTATATTAGAACTTCAGATGGCAATTCTGTCACATAAAGTCTCATGCAGTAAACGCAGATTATTTATTAATTTATATTATCATTAGCACGTATACAGTGTGTAAACAAAGTGAATATAGATATACAAATATAGGTATGTTATCTAAAGCTGGCGGCTTCAACACATTTACACTTTATGCTTGTGTAGTGTCTGTGAATAAGCGCGAGACGTGATGTCAAACTGAAATACAATCACAAATACATCACGAAAAGACTGTCCGTCTCTCTCGCGCTCGGTCAAGCTTATGAGTATAAAAGAGACAGTTATTGTTTTTCTTCTGCTACTGTTTATGTTGATCTTTACTATTTTATATTATTATTATTTTATACATGTTGATCTTTTTTCAAACATTACCAGGGCAATCTCGTGAAATGGTGCACAATGTTTTTAATTATTTTAAGCATCTTAATAAAAACAGTTTAATGAAAAAATGTTATATTTAATTTGACATCAGATGCGATTGGGATTTCTAAGAGGAGTATTGAAAGAATAGTTAGTGTATAAAAGTGAAGTGTGTTGATCTAGATGGTGCTTATGTCGAAAAATTAAAAATTATTTACACAAACTACTCTTATACGTTCTTGGTCGGGCTTAGAACTTTTGGATCCACCCTCGTATGCACATAATATTTATATGTATTTGACACATTTTTATTTATTTACAACCCACCCAACCTTTCTAAAACCAGAGTAGACTAAAATATATAGCTTGGCAAAAAAGTAATATTTTTAAACATACTGTATAGTGAAATTGCATTAGTGTGAGTACTGTGAACGCGCCAGCTTTCGATAACCGACCTATACATGGAGTGATCATATACTGGTACATAATCATCTATTGGGGCTTTTACCTTAGTAATAATTAATTTACAAAGAAGTTTCACTTCTAACATGTGTACTTTGAACGCACGCACTTTTTTTGATCGGTACTAGTTTCTCCCCTTAATAGCGATATTAGTACTGCAATAATCTTCAAATATCAATCAAGTAGAAATAACTTATATGGAAAAACTATTTATAATATATATTGTTTCAGGGAATTAAATATAGCTCACAACAATTTGACTGAAATCCGTATAAACACGTGGCCAACAATGAACGCGTTGCTAAGACTCAACTTGTCGCACAACATGTTGGGGGACCAGTTGACGCACGATGCCTTTTCGGGTTTATTGACACTCCAGTCGCTGGATTTGTCGGCCAACGGGTTGACTAGAACGCCATGGGAGGCTCTGAACACATTGACCAGCTTGCAATATTTGTATTTGCAGGTAAATTTTTGTGCCGTTTGCTTATGATTTACACGATTAAGTAAATTCATATTTTTAATTTATAAAACTCGAAGCAAAACCACAACTATTTGATTCATAATTAAGGGATTTTTTGAAGTAATACTTCTTTTGGTGCGTTAGGGAAAAATTATGAGTAAATATTTTGCAATGCGCGCCCACACCGTCACAAAAAACCGACACCCTGAAGTTAGCATAGTCAACATTTTAGTTTTCTTGAAGTTATACTTCTTTTTTCTATTGTTAATACTACAAACGTAGAATAAGGCGAAAGAGATTTTGTTTTCGTGTTTTTATTTAAAAAAAAAAATCTATACGTCGAATTAATAACCTCATGCTTTATTTAAAGTCGGTTAACAATAAATTTTCAGTACAACGAACTAACGTCCCTAACGAAATCCGCCTTTGGTAATCTGCCAACGACTTTTAAACTCGACTTGTCGTACAACAAGTTGACCGATATCGAACCACGATCCTTTAATGGAATGCAACAGCTGCTCGATTTGTCGCTCCAAGGAAACCTGTTAGAGAAGATACCGAATGAGGCATTTAAAGGATTGGTTGCGTTGAGGTAGGTTTAAATATAATTATATATTTATTCATATGTTCCACTTTTTTTTCATATAGAACAGGGAAGGGGGCAAACGAGCAGGAGGCACACCTAATGGTAAGTGATACCGCCGCCCATGGATACTCTGAATGCCAAAGGGCTCGCGAGTGCGTTGCCGGCTTTTTAAGAATTGGAAAAGGACCGGAAAAGTCAAACAACATTTTTGGAAAATGGCGCCAACCGTAAAAGAATATAAGCAGAGATTTTTTTTGTTTTCTTCAACCATTCTGGGTAGGCAAAGGGTACTATTCTATACTTCGTGGTTGGTTTTTTTCTTTTTAATAGACATTATTTTGACAGGTGGGAAAGAGAACGCACGAGTTCGGAAAAGCTATACGTCCTTGTAATACTATAGTATATTTCATTACAAGTGCGGAAAGCCTGTCATTGCAAAGAGTTTCGACAAATGTCTACCCGAGCCGAGGCGCAGCCGAAGGTGAGGGTTGACAGTCGGAACAAGTTGCAATGACGGTTCCGCACGTGTACTGAACAACTATTTTTAATACAGTTGCGAAAAAATTATGCAATTTAATAAAATAATAAAAAACAATAAACTCAACTAACTAATCATTTATTTCTTATTCAAATTATTGTTCACATATACATTGGTACAGTTTTTTATACTAACTGGAGAAGTTTTAGGTTGCATATTTATTTACTGTTTGAGACAAACTATTATTTATTTCGTATGATTTTTCATGTATATTTAATATATCATATAACAAACAACTAAACGCGCAAAGAACATTTTTGGAAAATGGCGCCAACCGTAAAAGAATATAAGCAGATATTTTTTTTTTCTTCACCCATTCTGGGTAGGCAAAGGGAACTATGCCCATACAGCCAAGTCTTCAGTACAATTTTTTATTGATATGAAATGAAATTTAAGGAGATGAAATGAAATCTAACCTAACTCATTGAATCAAATCATTAAATCTTATATTGAAACAAAGCAGTAGCTTCTTTTTAAAAATATTTGCATGAATCATAAAAAATTCTATGATTTTTTTTTAGTAAAAACTTCGTGGTTGGTTTTTTCTTTTTAATAGACATTATTTTGACAGTTGGGAAAGAAAACGCACTAGTTCGGAAAAGGTAAAAAAAAAGCACGAGTGTGTAATAGCCCACATCCCGAACGCTATACGTCCCTGCAATACGCCACTTTTTGAGCAACTGTATTAAAAATTTAATATACATATAGATGGCGTTTATGTCAATAATGACATATTAATTGTTGCCATTGGAATAAATGTGTTCCAATATTTTTCCGCAATATGGCGATATGTTTTATAATATTATTGGCCGTTTTTTTTCCAGAAAATTGGATCTATCTCATAACAATTTGGAGAAAATAGACAACAAAACACACGGTCTGTTGGATGACTGTCTGTCGATTGAAATGGTAATATATAATGTGCATGTTTGATTTTTAAATGATACAGTTATTGCTTTTTTTGATGTTATACTTCTTTTTTTCTGTTAACTTATAATTAATTAAGATGTCATGTTTAACATGGTGTAATGGTTGCAGCTCCTTACAAACGTTGTGTTAAACAAAATATTTGGCGATTAAAGAGAGTGGCGAAGAGTTTATTGCCAGTTCTTCTCTTCCGTTCTACGCCCTTGATTTGAGAACTGGCAGTAAATGTAAAATTAGAAGCATTTCATATATATTTTTCCTTTTTTTGACGTTCACAAGTACATTGTGTTACCTATATGATTTGGAATTTGGAACTTTGGCGCGATAGATGAGCGTGACGAGAGTAAATTTTCACGATGCGCGCACCGTCACAAAAATCCGACACCCTGAAGTTAGCTATAGTCAACATTTTAGTTTTTCTATTGTTAGTGTAATTTTTTCTACAAACGTAGAATCAAATTTTTGAAAAGTTTTTTATCTTGTTACGTCAAAGAAGTATCACTTCTAATGCGTGTACATAAGTACACACACGTTTTTTTTTTAAATCGAACCCAGGAACTATTTAAGCGTAATCCATTAAAAAACTGCGTTTGTATCACTAATCATTTTAAGTCTTGTCTCGAAACAATAATAATTTCTTCAGAATTCGAACGTACGGCCATTTCTATAGTGAATTTGATTAACGAGTAGACATTTTGCTTATTAGATGTTAATTTCAGATTAATTTAAGTCACAATCGTATAGGATTTCTGTCAAAGAAAATGTTCCCTGCCAGCCCGTGGATCCCTTACAAACTTTTAGAGATCGACCTGAGTCACAATGAGATACCAGTTATAACTTTGGATCTAACTATTGGAGCGAAAAAAGTGAAGAAATTGAATTTATCCGGAAATTATATCAATGATATACGTAGCAGTAAGTATCAAAATTCTTTATCATAAAATACTATATGTTTTTTCTAACTATATGTATGTTTGTAACATGAATAGTATTATCCCGGATAAAGATAAACTATATCTTCGGCTCGGGCTTCAAATAAAAGATTTAATTTGGTGCAAAATAAGACAAACATTTCTGTTTTCATCGAATGTTATATAAGATGTGTTCTGTTTGTATAAACTATACTAATATTATTCGCTATGAATCGAACCCAGCAGTGACATCAGCGTGCGACTCTCATCCATGAGGTCGTAAGTTTGATCTCCGGCTGTGCATCAATGCTCACTTGAACGGCGAAGGAAAACATCGTGAGGAAACCGGCATACCTTAGACACAAAAAGTCGACGGCGTGTGTCAGGCACAGGAGGCTGATTGATTGTCTATTAGATTGACAAATTATCAAGAAACAGATATAGATCTGAGACCTAGACCTGAAAATGTTGTTGTGCCACTCATTTTTGTTTTACCCAGTAATTTAAGTTTGTAATTTAAGCTTTTAAGTTTTGTTTGTTATTAATATTTGTTTGTATTACTTTAGATTAAGGTTGTATATATATATTTTTATATAACATTTGGTTCTGCACTTCTCGCACGCATCATGTTTCTTTTTATTTTAGTTTTTCTCTTTAACTAGGGTTACCTGGAAGAGATCGCTTATCAGCGATAAGGCCGCCCGTTGCATCCCTTATAATTTTTATGTATTGTGTTTCTTTTATTTGCAACGAAGTGTAAATAAATAAATATGTAAATAAATAATTTATATGCCGCGGTAGCAAACCATTACTTTTACAGTAATTTTTTTAAATATTTCAGACGTTCTCGGTAATTTTACATCTCTAGAAGTTCTCGATGTCTCCAACAACCAACTCAAAGATTTAGTCTCAAGAACAGGTAACATTTTTTTTATTTTACTTTCATTTGCTCAAGGGCGTCTCATGCGAGACTGAACTTGGCTTGGCTCGTGTGGTCAACAAAAAAACTTAAGGCTGTTTTTTTTAACCTGGTTAAGCGTAGGTGTCCTAGAAAAGCGGTGCCGTTAACTAACGGCCGATCATTTTACGGTTATTAATAACGGCCGTCTTTACTTTTTGACAATGCAAAAAAACAATCATTTTCGCTCGTCCAAATCACGTTTCCACTCATTGTATTAATTAAATATGGGCACCGCTACACGCGAAAAACGTTGAACTAATGTTTATCACCGCTATGACGGCCGTCATGCAAATGACAGCACCGCTATTTGACGTTTCGGTGACACTCAACGTTCTCTAGAAAACCTACTCACATGTTATTTATAGACAACGTATGGGTGACGTCACCAAACGCTACATTACGGCCGTTAGATTACGGCACCGCTTTTCTAGGAAACCTAATCTTTAGCCGAACGTGCGCCTTTTAATTCGTTGAATGTGTGTGTGTGTGTGTGTGTACATTATAAATAATTTAATTACTGTTTTCGCTGTTTCGAAAACGGTCAAAATATTTAGACAATCCAATTAAAAATGATGGCGATGGGCCGATGGCTTTGGTTTGATATTTTTTTATTAGCAAGCATCTGCCTCAATACAGATGAGGTCTATTTGTGTCGATTGCCTTCACCTTACGCAAGTGAACTGCACGCATAGATAACATTTATTCGTTAAAAAAAATATTATATCCCTAAACAAAGACAAAATTATTGATTTAAATTTATTTTTTCAGCTGACTCAAAATTCCAATTACCACAGAATATAACCCACCTCTATCTTCAGAACAACTCTCTGGCTGTTCTGCCCATAGACAATATTGCTAAAGCACAAAATCTTAGAGTGTTGGACGTACGTCATAATGTCCTGACGAGTTTTTACCCGGAGTTGATGAAATTAGTCGAACACGGATTGGAGGTTTATTTTGAAGGTAGGTTTAAAACAGACTTTTAGACACATATCCATAGAGCTGGTTAATAATTAGTTTAGTTTGTTAGAACACATTGAAATACGTGTAACTGGATGTACCTTTTTTCATTTTTATAGTTAAAAGTGCAATTTTTTATAGAAAACATCTATATATAAAGTCTATATACAATTTGAATATAAGAAAAAATCTGATTTATCTATCACAAAATTTAGTTAATTTCGTTCATACAAAACTGTTGTTTGACCGTGCACTAGTTTTATTTATTATTTTTGCAGATAATAAATTAAAATGCGACTGCTTCACAAGGCCACTGAAGCACTACTTAAATAAATTACCAAAATCCAGTCTGGCTAAAGAAACAAAGTACAATAATATAATCTGTGCCGAGCCGCCATCTTTGGAAAATGTCAGTTTTATGAACATAGACGAAGATAGGCTGTTATGCGCTGGCAACATTGAATTGATGGATAAAATGAAGGAGTATGGCAATGAATATATGTTTACTACTGAACCGGATTTGGCGTTTAGGGATATTCAATAGTAAGTGTTTTTATTTATTTTTATAATAAATTAAACAGCCATAATAACTGTGAAATCTTCTACCCTTTTAATACCTCCTTTCAAAGTTTTGTACTTCTAACATATTTTTAACGCTTTAAAATGAATTGTTCTAATTAATGACAATCTATATACACCGAAGTATGTATTATTCTTATTAAAATATTATTTTTCAGTTCCCAATCTTCAATTTACGTCCATTGGTTCATACTGTCAACAGAAGATGTCGCCGATTTCTATTTATTTATTCGCGATCAAAATAATACATTGTACTACAGCAAAGAAGTCGCCTACAACCTCCGCTTTTTGACAATAGTCATAGATGACAACTTCAAGACAGCGCTGCAAAATGGCGGCAAACTTGACGTCTGTATTCAAGCGAAATCGTCAAGCGGTTTCGCGCGCAAATGGTTCGACGGCCAATGTCAGGGCGTTCCTTCGAATTTCGAATCCTGGCCGAAAAAATTAAATGTAGACAAAAGAAGGTTGAGCAGGAAAAAGGTTAAATATGGCTGGTTTTCGAATAATGTTCTTGGTTTAGTGAGTGACTCGATTTTGATTACTCTGTGTATATTTTTAGGTGTATGCTTTAGACGGTTATCTGACCTTGACTTATGATTTCTAGGTTATTCCTTCAACTTAATAGTTTTTTAAGCGCAATTTAGGTACCTAGTATTGTATAGGGTTGCCATATACCATTAACGATTTCATTACAAAGTTATAGTTTACTTTAGGTGCTTTACTTTTTGTAATTGGCTTTCTAGTCTATCTATGAAAATGTAAATAGTACAGAATCTCTAGAGTGGTCCTTAACTAAATCTGGCTCTCTTTCTCGTGATAGTGTTAGAAAAAGACAGCATGTTAGAAAATAATGAATTATAATGCAAGTTATTCCGTCCATTTGTGATATAATTTATTAAGAGTACCGAAAGCAATTAATTTTTAGTTAAGTTCGTTTCTGTGATATGACAAAATGAGATCACAATTTTGGCTTTAATTTTTTTATATTTTTATTGGTTATTTTTGTATTGTTGTAAAACTGTGTACTTATGTTTTAAACACATTGTATTGTTATTTTTATATTTTTGTAATAAATATCCGTCCAACTTTGTAGAAAATTTTATTGTGAAATAAATTATTTATAAATAAAGGCATTTTACTAGCGAAGTCAGCATTTTATCCTATTCTTGATTTTTTGTCGACTTGATGCTCCGAATATTCAGTGGGTATAGATTTGTATGACGTTTCGCCCCAGCCGTGACCCAATTCATAGACGGGACCTGAAAAAAAAGTAACTCCATAAATGTATATATACGTATTATAAATTATGCAAAGACCGCTTGTAATAGAAGTTTGAGTCAATGTTTCGTCATATATTGAATTCTCCTGTGTCTCGCTTCTCTGTCTTGTGTCTCGTTCACTCTTTTACTTGATTCAGTTTTTAATCTATGATTCCTCACTAAATAACCGATTTATGCGTATCTTTAAGGTTTTTATTAATTACATACGTTATGAAGACATACCTGGTGAGCCAATATCTGTGATATGTTACCCACTGATCCCATTTAAACTTCTATATCCTGCAAAAACAAATTATATTAAAACCCCCGGCTCACCAGTACAATTATGAAAACATCCATAGTGCACAATTCTATTTACCCTATACTAATCTATGACTGCGTAAAAAAACAAACCGTTGTCTTTGGTTTTCGTACGCATTAATATTAAAACAGTGTAACGTAAATTTATTTCATTATTCTGTTTCAAAGACAATGTGAGAGGATCTTCTGGGCAAAAGAATTAAAATAGTACCCTTTTTTAATTTTAATTATTCTCTTGTGTACCTACCAATATTATTTGATCAAAGTAAATTATAACTGGATATATTTTACTATTTTTATAGTAGATTTTCGATTATTTTAATGTTTAAAGAACTTTTCTCGTAAACAAATGACAATTTAATTTTCGTGAGAAATCGCTCATAATATCTTATAAATTGATTATATACAGTAATGTTTCGAATTTTTTAAATAAATCCTCCTACCTACTACATATTACAAATTTCTTGACGTTTTGAATGATTGACAGATTTTTTTTTGGAATAGTTTTTGAATAGGAACTTCTATTAATGTACCTATACTTTTTTGCCCCTGGACACTCAAAGCCAGAGTGCTCGCGAGTGCGTTACCGGGCTTTTTATTTTTACGCTCTTCAAGGACCCTAAGTCGAATTGGTTCAGAAAAACGGCTTTAAATAACGCTTAGTTGTGAAACGATGGACGTCGAGGTGATACGGGTGGTATTTCGTATTCTACCTCGAAGTCTGATGAAACTCAGCTACAGGTATTAATCTGAACAACTCCTCTGAACACTCCAAAATACCATGGTTGTATGTTTATTACGATTGACAGTCAATAAGGTGAAAGGTAGCATTTAAATAAATAGATAATTATTGAAGAGAATAAACAATTACCATGATGCTCATGCGGTGGCGACCACGCCCACTCGTGATGGTGACCGTGACCAGAATGTGCTTTTAAGGTTGTGAAGAATGATCCAACCTGGAATAAAATAAATATCCACGTGCATTTAACTACGTATACACCTGTTTGAATGTAATGCTCACGCGCATAGAATTACGAGAGATCGTCACAATTTAAAAAATATAAATTTGAGATTATATTAGAGAATATATTGGATAATAAAAAAGATATAAATCAGTAGGTCTGGGCCTCAGCATTCTGTATCTGTTTCATGATCATTTGTCAATGGCAAGGTAAGTAGGTGATCAGCTTCTTGTGTCTGACACCATCGACGCCATCGACTTTTTGGGTCTACGGCAAACCGGTTTCCTCACGATTCTTTCCTTCAGCGTTTGAGCGAATGTTAAATGCGCACATAGAAAGAAAGTCCCAAAAAAAAGGAAGGAAGCTCGTAAACAGTATTAAGTATAAATAAAAGTTCAGATTATATGTCTTGACTTGCTTTTATCAGCTGTACTAAATGAAGAAACGTAAGCATGTTAAAATCACCTAAACTATAAGAATATATATTAAATATAAGGTTCAGCAAATGTATAGCAGCTAATCTAAGCATAATAAATAATAAAACTGCCTCTATCTATAAACGCCTGAATTCACTTTGATTAGTAATAAGTGCAGGTGATTAGTTGGCTGCGTAGTAACGTAATTAGAAGCGTGTTCTATTTTTTTGCGAGTGAACTGCGAGTAGCCACGTCCCGTGCGCCCTCTCTTCCCCCTCACTTGCAGCGTGCCTGCCCTGAAGAAAAATATTCCGGCGTATCGTCAGCAGCCAATTCCTTAAAGAGTTGGTAGCTTGCGCCATGAATGGGTCTTCTATTAATCCATTTTCGAACCCATACTTTTCTTGCAAGTTCAGCTTACAAAACTTCTTCAGTTTCAGGTAGCACCGCGTTTAATACTTCTTTCAGTGCTTCCCGATGTTCGTCCAAACTTGCTGACAACTGAATTTGCTTAAGAGAGCCACTAAGCAAGAATTGTACACACCTGCACTTATCATCCTCAATTACTAATCACTTGCACTCGAACTAATCAAAGTAAATACAGGCCATAACTCTCATAGACTTGCCAACTTGCCAGGCGCATAACTTTACATTTCTCACCCGAGACAGATCTTATTGACCATTCGAAATTTGAACCTGAGACCTCATAATCTGCTGAACAAACACTAAACCAATGTGGCGTTACTTAACCTACCTTAGCTGCACTAACGGCAATCTTGCAAACGAGTAAGATGATACCAATAAAAACGGATTTTGCCGCTAGAATCGTAGTCAATATCATCCAAGTCGACGTGGCTCCTACGTGGAATATCAGTGGCATCATTCCCATAGCCATTTTCTTCAGACCACGGGACTCTGAAAAAGAATTTTTACACTTATTCTGGATCCGTTGTCTCTGAGTATTCTCACGTATTAAGGTTGTACTTAGCGCTAATGTTGAGGATAAGAAATGCGGTTTTTTACGTACGGCTATGACTTTTTTTTTTAAAGACAATTCACACCGATTGACCTAGTTCCATGCTAAGCTGGTGAAGCTTGTGTTATGGGTACTAGGCAACGGAAATACATACATATTATAGATAGATAGACATATAAATACATATTTAAACACCCAAGACCTAAGCACAACACCAAATGCTCATCACATCAATGTTCGTCTCAGCCGGGGATCGAACCTGCGACCCATGGATTCGCAGTCAGGGGTACTAACCACTAGATTCGTCGTCCAAGTTAAAAGTAAAGCTACCTCTAGTCATTTATATAGTATATCTAGATTTCCCCTCGTCTTTTCTGTGCCCCCTAAAAAGAATTCATGAGGATATTATTGTGACTACTGCAGAAAATACTAGTATCACTTGCAAGTTAAAACTGTTGCAAAGTTAGAGCTTCACTATATTTGTTATACATTAAAATACAGATCCAGTAATGCAGTAATGAACATATCTTACCTTCTAACCCCGTTGAGTACAATCTGGGTTTAATTTGGTCATATTTAATATATTTACCAAACGCACTTTTAGCAAAATATTCATTATTAAATCTTTCTAGCAATTCCGTAAAATATAAAACAGAGTCGGCTATTTCGTCCCGAATTTTTTTTAATAAACCTCTTTGCTCCAGCTCAGTCGCATTACCGACCGCCATGTGAATTATTAAAAATAAAAATGTCAATGTCAAATTCCGCGCCATTATCGTGTCGCCAATACGAATTATATTTCGAGACTGAATACTAAAATTGTGGTCTACGAAAGTAAAATTAGTCATTATGTCCGAAAGCATTTTTTCCCATTCTATTCCGCTGATGAGATTGAAAAATGACGCAAATCGCTTTTTGACGACTTCATGTTCCCAATTAGTTTTCACCCGATAACTTTAAACTCTCTCACAGTAGTGACACATTCCTGAACTGTCATTAATTATTCATAAATAAAACACACTTTTACTAGCTTTTGCTAACGCGACGCTCGAAACTTTGTAAGGGTAATGAAAGAAATATATCTTGGAGTTTACATGTGTTAATAAAATGAAATATAGTCGAAAATATATTTCCGCTTTCGTCTGTGTCTTAATAAATCTAATTTTTCCCCAGTACCAAAACAGGATATCCAAGTAAGAGGCATTCAATAAAGCCAACTGATGGTCATACATACTTTGAATAATTGTTAAAAATATTTGTTATTTAATCTACAGGTATACATCAATATAAATACATATTTTGTAATTTATATTTAACTAAAATAATAACGATTTATCATTTATTCATATCATTCAAACATATATAATAATAATTAGAAAGTTTTCTTCATGCCTTACGAAATGACCAAGCGACAAAACGGAAATCCTGCTTTTTGAGTTACGGCTAAGGGAAAATTCTTCAAAATATTTTTTTAGTTTTAGATGTCAACAAAAACAAGGATCCATAAAAACTCTTTAATAAATCATCGAAAGACAAACAATTATAACAATAGAGAACAATGGCGGACTGTCAAAACTTCCCGCGCTTTTCCGCGGCGCAAAGAGAGCGACATCCAGTTGATTTGAATTCCAACCGATTAACTGCTCGTCGCGATTTTGAACCCGTAGCCATAGTTCGAGTGGACGGAAATATCTGAAACAGAAGATTGCTTTGTGAATAATTTTAAAGAATAGAAAAGAGGAGAAAGCGCCTAATGGTGAATCAACTAACGGGGTTGAAGTTTGACAAATGTGTTGGAAAACTAATTATTATTATACAACTAGACAATTTATCGAATTAATTATTATAACTTGGTCAATCTTTGAAAGTTACCCATAGATAAATTCTGTATTTAAAACCATTCTGGCGCGATCAACTTTATGTGATGTTCAGGCCAAGTTCCTCAAAATTTATCCACTTTACTTTAATTATATGAGTGTTCAATGCGAACATAGACAGAAAAGTCTGTTGGTGCAGTCGGACTTTAGAGTGAGAATGAGAGTCACACACTCGATAATTTAAGAATATTGCGATTAAATAATTTTTAGCTTACTTGACAAGTGCTTCAGGTGATATCCGGTTAGTTCTTCCCCGTGTCACACTTCGAATGATCTCTGACGCTGACTTGGAGGAGCCTGGCTGCATTATTTCACTAAGAAGAGAACATGTAAACAGATATTATTTATAAAGACTAGCTGACCCGGCAAACGTTGTTTTGCCATGTACCTATATTATTTCTAGGAAACATTTTTTTAGTTCAATAAAAATAACTATCTACTATAATAAATAATAGAGGTTGATCGTAGAGGGGTGAAAATTAGGCGTTGTATGTATTTTTGTATGTTGTATCATAAAAAATAAAAACAAAAAATGTTATCTAAAAAATAAAAAATAAAATTTAGGGGTGCCTCCACAAATTTAGAGGGTTGAAAGATAGATAGTAGCCGATTCTCAGACTTACTGAATATGTATAAAAAAATTCATAAGAATCGTCGAGCCGTTTCGGAGGAGTATGGGAACGAACATTGTGACACGAGAATTTTATATATTAGATACAGAAGACATATTCGTGCATGTATGCAAACTGAATTTTCACATAGCATTTAAAAAGCCTTTAATTATTTTAAATAAAAATTATTTTAAATTTACTGCTACTCTATAAATGGCTCCATTTTATGTTGAGCTTGACTAGCAATAGAAAATGGAATACCTTAACAGCCTTCCAGCATCTCTACTCCTGTATATATCACACTCATGCAGGTGTCCTAGATGTCCGGAGACAAGGCACAGCTGTTCAAAAATCTGGAACTCGAGTATCGTCGCCAGAAAGTACTTAATGTATTCCTGCAGTACGGTTATCAATTAAAAATTAGTCTCCGAGCAGAGTTTTATTAAAAATACTCATTATGCATAATTTTTGTAATACTTGTTTTTTTTTAAATACCTATATAAAATTTTAATAAGCACAACCACAGACCTAGCTTTAAATTTGCCCTATATATCTATAGGCCGTTCAATTAACTGCCTAGCCTTTTAACTAAACAGCGCTGTTTAACTAGCGGCCTGAAAGATAATCGGCCGTAGCGTTTGTAACAACATTTATTGAACTGGTTGGCTAATGCTCAGGCCATTTGTACGATAGAGGGATCATTTGGTAGAAATAAAAGAGATGAAACATGTAACATAAAAAATAAATAAAAAACATTTTTATGTTATGTAAATTGCTTGAGTCAGTCACAGGTAAATTCACACTATTAATTGTCACTACACACTTCCATTGTACTTGTTGTTATTCATAAAAATTTGGAAAACACCATCGAAGTTGTGGTTTGCCGACGCCATCTTGACAGTTTGAAGGGTTTCGTTTCGAATTTGATAGTGGCAGAAACCAAATTTAAATTAAGTCATTTAACAGCCTAGCTGTTTAATCAACTGGCTGAATATCCTTCAGGCCGCTAGTTAAACAACGCTGTTTAGTTCAGAGGCTAACCTGTTAATTGAACGGCTTATTAAGCTAGTTGGCTGCGACATTTATATTTTATATAGTTATTTCGTACACTTATAAATGAAACTAGCTCGACACTACGGGGCTAGTGCGTAGACTCAAAAGGACTAAGCCTTTTAAGCTAGTGTAGTTCTAGCAACTTAACAAATAAATCTCAGTGCTTAATTTACACTGAAGTGCTAAGTTTATATAAATCTTATTCAAAGTTTAGATATTCTTAAAATGTTAATCTCACTTGATCTGAAATAATGTGGTATTTGGATCCGGGATCAAAATCTGCTTCTGTCCTTGTAATAGGCGGTGTAACTCCCTAAACAATTATAATTAAGTTATATTTTTTGTAATGTTAAATCAATTATATCAAATTATATATTTCGGAGAATGGGACACTTTTTAAATTTGATTATCGGCTCCAAAATCATCCCTGGAGATGCATTGTCGAACCTCGCGCTGAGTGAAGTGAATTCTATTATTTAGGCACAGTAGGTTATACCGACAGCGATCCTGTATGCATCAAACCGTGAGGTATTGTCAATCCCAATCAAATTCATTTAGCGCAAGTGGAAAAGTGATTTTGTTTCAAGCCCCGGATCTGAATAGTGACTTTTTGTTCAACGCGATCCCAACGTTACAGCATCAGGAAGAAATTAGAGACACTGCAACCCCTTAGAGCCTCCCAGTAGTACACGTAAAAGCTAAATTAGAATTTTAACAAGGAAATTGTAGGTACATCGTTTAGTTACCGGTTAAATTGACCAAAATCAAAGGTCCCGGCTGAATTCTATTGTATTAGGTACTTAATAACAACGTCATCGGTTGTTACGACTATCGGTTTTTACGACCAAATATGAGTAGTCCCTTCGATGTCGTTAATACAGATTTTGACGGTATATACAGGGTGGTCAAAAAGTAGTGGATCAAACGCAAATAGGGGATAGATGAGGTCATCAGCTGCAAAAAAATTGTTCTACGGGAGGTCTGTTTGTTTACTTCGGACCACACTGTGAAAAAAAAATACTCTACCAAAAAGTGACCCTGTATTACAAGTTTTGGCGCATGTAATAGGGATTCTGAAAAGATATTACACAAGGCCATGAGCCACTCTAATATCTTTCTAGGGTGAATTACAAACAAGTTTTTGGCCACCTGTATATATCTCTTTTATAATATTGATAAGAACCTATTGGATCCCGTAGGGGAAAGGATGATTTAAAAAATACTAACTTGATATCTAAGTTTCATCTGCCACCATCTTGTGTTCATGTTTTCGACGCCACTTTCAAATACCGACCAGCGCCACTAAATTGTCAAAATGCTTTATTTATTAAAAAAAAATTTTTAATTAAGTTTTGATAGTTTCAGCAATTTTCGATCTATAGGTGTTGTGAAAATATAATTAAAGAATAATTTACAATTTATTGGCATTAAATTCTAGAATTACAATATTTCAATTGATAAAATATATATTTATTTATTTATTTAGTTATCAAGCCCACAACATCACACACAGTCCTAAGTCCACCAACTATTTCACAAAATCCCACATCTAAAATGTGTGACAATTAATGCAAGCATAAGTTTCTCAGTAAAAAAATCAAATAGAAATTAAAAAAAAAAACACATCTAAAACACACACGACAATGCAAGCACACATTAAAATAAAATCAATTTTTTAACATAAACATAAAATGAGAATTCAATTTGTATCGTTATATTGAATTGTATTTAAAGAATTTTAATAATGTTTCGAATGTAATATAAATTGCTTTAAATGGAAAGTTTTCTTATTTTTTAAATTAACTATATCTGTATTATTTATATGCACCCAATTAAGACATTATTATCACATCATCCCCAACTTACCTGATCCACCATAAACGCGAAAGGTAAATAAGCCACCTTCTCCAAAGCCATGGACATGAGGAAGTTCATCGTCACTTCGTAGGGGTCATGAGACCTGGCGGTTAAACACACACATATATATATATATATATATACCTACACACAAACACAAACACAAAGTGTGTCTGTGTGAAATGGCTAAACCTAAGTGATGAACGCTTACTAAGAATGCTCAAAGTAAACTTACAAACAAATATGACCTGACCAAAGATGAAGGAAAATGTGAGGGACAAAGACAATTAGTACCAACTTAATAAAAAATAAATAATATTATGACTCCTCATACCAATTTGTACCAGAGAAGTAGTTTTTTATTTAATTCTGTGATTTCTTATAATTTTAAGGCTTTTGTACTGAAATTGAACTAGACATATTATAACTTTAAACAAAATATAACAGGAGCCCTCACAAAAACTAAATTAGTTCTTCGTCTCTTTCTATCAAATGGTATTTAATATATGGTGAATAAAGACAGAAACACGTAAAGCTGTTCAATTTACAAATTTGTTTGTTATAAATAAGGGAATTAGTTTTTATTTCTTACTTATTCTGGTAAAGTCCCACTCTTTGTAAATGTGGCAAGTTATACACTGATAATGTCGCCGCGTTCGCTACCGCCTCGTGGAAAGCTGTAAACGATAGAAAATATTTTTAAATTTTGTTAAGTAGTGATAGCTAGTAGAATTGAGTTTATTATATTCTAAAGAAAAACGTTAACTAACGTTAAGGCCATCTCAAGCTTGTACAACGCATTGGTTCGCAGTATATTAGACTACCCGTCTGTTTAGGCTCCGATTGAAACTAAATACTGGCTTATGTTGAAGCGCATACAGGATAAGTTTACACGTTTTCTATATTACATATACTGTATATACTGTATGGTAACTATCCCTTAATGTACCCAACGTTATTTGTCTTGGCACGGAGCCTTTGCACATTACCTTCATAGGTTTAAAATTAGGACAAGCCCAACATGTGCCTGTAGTAATGAAGATCAAACAGTTGAACATGTGCTCCTACATTGCCCTATATTCGCATCGTCCAGGCACGACCTGGAGCAACAAATGCAGATGACAGTAGACCGTAACGGCCTACAGGACATGTTAGTAAATCACAGTTCGTGCCTGGAACGGTTCTGCGAAAAAATTGTTAAATATATTAAGGCGGTAAACAAACTGAAAGAACGGGTCTCGCGACGAATTACGCACCGGCTCGCCCATAAATATTGTAAACAAAAATATTACCGATGAAGCCGTATTTCGCGAGACGTGTGATGTGAAGTTTAGAGATAGAAAAAGTCCCTGGACACAATGGCAGGGGAGTAGAAAAGGTATTATTTATAAAAAAATGTTATTTGTCTTAGGGATGGTGAGGAACAATAAATTAGACACAAGACGGGCAATTGGCCTTACAGTATTGCGAGGGGTGGTATAAATCATTATATTACTTAGTTTAGATTTTTCTTAATTAGATACCTGAGATTATTAATTATCTATTATGTGTGAACTGATGTTTCGTTTAATTTGTTTGTTAGTCTCTGGAAAAGACGCTAGTTTTGGCCTGTCATTTAGATGTGTATGTCTTGAAATGCACATTTCAGCAAAACATTTGAGTTTCATTCATGTAAAATATTTTCTTTTGTATTTGTAATTATTGAATATGTACTGTAGCGACTCTTTAGGGACCAAGGTTAGTTATTTTTAACCTGTGTAGGCAATAAAAAAAAATCTTACAGAAGCATTTGACGCACATATATAATATATTATATATAGGATTATACAGATATACGCTTACCCGGATTTGCGCCGTCTCTGAATAGATGTGGTTGGTCAGCGTATTGTAGATAATATTGTATGTGCGCCATTTCGTGATGTGTAGATATGAGATCCTGCATTGTCACTTCTGTGCATTGCTTTATCCTGTTGAAATAAAAAAATATAAAATAAAAGATTTCTAAAAGCAAGTAGGTGATCAGCCTCTTGTGCCTGACATTGTGATGCTCTTTCTGTTCAAATATAATGTGTTTTTTTTATTCAAACATTATTTACCTATAGTCAATCCGATTACAAAAGTCCCAAGCGCTAGCAGTGCACTGGACGCTCCTCTGCGAAGGTCGGACCAGCATGGAACTGCGCCAGAATTCCGGAGGCACTGGCTTCATGCCCATAGAGGTATAGAACTCTTCGGACATTTGGAATATTCTGAGAAAAGTTTTTAAATAAAAATTTAGTTCCTAATTGCTTCGAAAACTTACGACTCTCTATCTAAATCATCTCTTTTTGTCAAATTGTGTTTACGCTGTGATAAAAAGAGATACATATATGTAATTAGACTGATTTATTTTTTAAGGCGGGTAAATTTTAGGGTCGATCATAGACTAAGCAAAGAGAACCACAGATTATGAAATTGTTAATAGAGTTCTTTTTCTTTTTTTCTGAGCGTAATTGAGAGTAAAATGGTTGTATAAAAGTTACTAAAACACAAATGTGGTTTTAATAGTCACCCGAGTGTGTTAACCTAGTTCTGTACAGTTTCGTATAGTTTATTATTTTGTACATAACTAGTTGTTAAAATGATTAGAGTCTGGCTAATGAAAGAAGATAATTGAATTATTTGAAAACTTTCGGATGGCAACACAGAATGTCATTGAAATTCTTAGGTTAGTATGATTTATTGTCTTGATACTTCATGCAATTACTCATTTTTATTTCTATTATATATTTTTTCCGAATAGTTAACAGGTATAATAGCCTAAACTTTGTTTCGTTTGATAGAATATTTCGTTTCTTTCGCATTTGATTTCGATTTGATTATTCCGAATAAAGTTGTGTTTTATAATAAATATAGTGTTATTATTATTTTATTAACCAGACTCTAATACACTTGTTATTACAATACCGTGTAATGTTTTAATTTGATGCTATTTAAATAAATTATGTTTGTATGTATGTATTAATGTTATTTAATTAAATAAGTTATAGTTTAGTTTAAAGGTTTAAGATTAATTATTACATAAACCCAAATAATTGAAATATTCATCTCTAAAAAATATAAATGCACAAAAAAATTATTACAGAAATAATTTGTTTTTTTCCAAAGACTTATAGAGTATAGCCCTTCTCCTATTGGCTCCATCACTCTCTATCATGAGAATTTTACTCCCAATCTTCCTCACCAACTTCTTTAACCTCGTCAGCCCACCGTGCTAGAGGTGCGACCTCTCTTTCTTATCCCTGGAGGCCTATTCCACCTGGTTACCCTCTTTGTTGTATAATATTTATATATTACTAGCCGACACGGCAAACGTTTGTTTTGCCATGTATATTAGTTCTAGGACACATATTTTTAGTTCAATAAAAACAACTATCTACAATAATAAAAAAGAGGGGTTGATCGTAGAGGGGTGAAATTTAGGGGTTGTATGTATTTTTGTATGCTGTATTTTTTTTTTAATTCAGGATTAAGACAGATAACCCTTAACGTATATGATTAAAGGTACCTAAGTGGTGTGAATCCCTGTCGTAGCATTTCCGAGGTGACATCAATATTTGAGGCCTGAGGAAAAGGCATCACCAAGTCCATTATCGACTTCCAGTTCTGAGCCCACATGTTACCTGTAAAATTAAATTGAGAATTTTGCAAAACTTCACTTGAAATACTTCCTTACCCTATCAAACTCAAACTCAAAATAACTTTATTCATATAGGTAACCAAGTGCATTTATGATTATCAACAGAAAAAATGTTAAATTGATTCTAAATTTACATAAATGTACTCGCGAACTCGTAGTAAACTACCAGTTCGCAAGTCAAGGGCGTAGAGCGGGAAAGAAGAATTGGTAATTGAAACTCTTCGCCACTCTTTTTAATCGCCAAGATTTGAGTCCATCCCGTGATGCACCCGCGCGCCATACGCGCCAAAATAATCCGTCTGACGTCAGGGTGACTGATGGTTACGTTAGGCGACATCGACCTCTAGCGAAAACTAACCTCTCGAAAAGGGCACACATGACACAATGTATGGAGGTAATGAACTGCATATATTAACATACGTTTTTAATTGTCCGTTGAACTGACCAAAGGTTTTCCTCATGTCAGTTCCTATACTGTTTTTTTTTTTTAATATGTTTGGACAATTCACACCAATTGACCTAGTCCCATGCTAAGCTGGTGAAGCTTGTGTAATGGGTACTAGGCAACGGATATACATACATATTATAGATATATAGACATATAAATACATATTTAAACACCCAAGACCTAAGCACAACACCAAATACTCATCACATCGATGTTTGTCTCAGCCGGGGATCGAACCCGGGACCCATGGATTCGCAGTCAGGGGTACTAACCACTAGACCAATGAGCCGTCATACACTGTAAGAAATAGGTAGTCTTTTTGTAAATATTTTAATCTATTAGTATGTTGTGTTGTTTTTTATCTTATATTTTAAACATATAAATAACAAAATAATAAAAAAGCTTTATAGCGTTGTGTATTTAAAATATACCCAATAAATGAGCCGGTATCGGCCCATCACTGCGAACACTGTTCTCGCCGTATCTTTGCACCAGCTTCCGTCTGACATAAGTGAAGAGTTGCTTGTAAAGCGGGGCCACCTGGTTGTAGACCTCTTCTACACTCTCTCGGAAAGAGGGATCGTCGTAGGCCGATCTCATTTGGTCACCTGCGTCTTTGTAACCTGGAATAGAAAATTTTCACGAAACAAATAGGTGTCCGATTAATCAAGGATTCAGATCTCCTGCAGAAATTTGCATTCTCCGTAAATTTGGAAGGTCAGGAATTTCATTGAATATAAGTAAGGTGAAAAAAAAGTTGTTTGTCAAATTAAACACTTAAAAAAGCTATCTATTTTCATCCAAAAAGGGTCATCAATTTCGTTTCAAATAAATTTTCACGTTAGATAAAAAATGCTATATAGCTAGTAAAATATAGATATTTTTATAAAAACTTTAATCAAGAGAACTTTAAAAAACATCCTGATCAGACGGTAGAACGCAGAAAAATATTATATATATATATATATATTTATATATATATATATATATATAAATATAATCACGTCTCCACGTCCGAACTTCCCAATATCTGAATTATATACTGCAAAATAGTATTTTTTACCAGAGCTAATAGCTGCCTGATTCGCCAGTTGCACATATCTCATGAAGCGATTCTTTAATTTTGGTCCAGTTTTATCCCGGAAACTCTTCCAGACGTAGAGCAACTCGCTCTCTATCCTGGAGTGGGCAAGAATCCTGGATATTTCCGGATCCAGTTGCATATCACAGTAGTTTGGGAACTCTGTCACCTCCTGAAAAATATCTTGCCCTCAAATTTTTCTTTTAATTCTTATATAGAGATTGATCAGTCTAGACACACGCCATTGATTTTCAGGTGTTGCTGGTTCGCTTCACGGCTTGAGAAAGTGTAAATTGCGTCCATATATAGAATTATTGTTTAGAAATTTAAATTTCTCAGATTATTTGATGAGAGTTTGTGAATAGCCTGAACTCTCTATAATCTGCGAGTCCATCGGTTCTTCACTTCGGCAGAACAATAGATCGCGCGGCCGCCCACATACTAGGTGAACTGACGACATCGTCAAGGAGGTTTTTCCCCGGTGGATATAGAGAGCCAGTGCAGGGCTACTGGAGGAAAATGGATGCTTACGTCCAGAAATGGACCAAATAAAGAGGGTGATGATGATGATCTATAATCTATGAATCGTCTATCTACGAACTATAGATTCCTAGTCAAGTCTAACTTAACTTATCTCTCGTATGACAAAAACTTATCTGCGGGGGACAATTTTGAATCTGATACCAGAATCAGCCGAAGTTTTTTGTTGACGCGTTATGAATAAAGTCACAACACACAATATAATGATTTTATATAATACTAGCTGGCCTGGCGAACATCGTACCGCCTAACAGTCGATTCTTTATTTTTTTTTTTAAATACCTATTCTGCTATTCGGGACACCGGTCTAGCTAGTAAGATAAAAAAAAAGAAAGTTGATAATACAACAAATACATTAACTCAAAAAATAAAAATTTACCTTCCCGGAACCCCTCCAATAACACTTGAACTTTATGATATGATGATAAAATTGCCTTTAAATATTATTACGAATATTTTGTATGGGAATATAGAAAAGTGTTGTTTTTAGACTTTTTCACTCAATTTTCACTCAAACCATCCTCGTCCTTCTAAGAATATTATAAAAAAAGAATCAGACAAATCGGTCTAGCCGTTTTCATGTTATGTCGTGACAACGGAAAACGGGCTTCATTTTTATATATATAGATATATTACAATATATAAGAATTGCTATAAGAAGGATTTTACCTGGTTCAATCGGTAATGCTGAAATGGCTCATTACTAAGATGGTACTGGTGTTGATTTATCTCCGGCACTTCCGTGGGAGGCAGCCTCGGGATATGAGGGTCATATGGTTTCTGACCAAAGGGACAGATTTTTGCCGAGTTGTATATCTCTTTCATCTCATTTATTAGGGTTTGTATCTGAAAGAGATAGATATACATTTAAGTGATACATAACATACATATATTAAAGAATCTAATTAAGATATTTTTGACAAGCAAGAAAGCTGGAACGGCCGCAGAGCAGGCGCAAAATAATACTATAACGGCTCAAATATCTTTCCTCCAACTTCGATTTTGTTCCCTTTGGACTCTTGGACCGTGGGGTTCAAATGCACAGGCGCTCATTATGACCCCCACGGTCATGATTTAAGTTGGCGTCTGGTAAATAGTACCGGTGACCCCAGAGCTAGCGATTACCTCGCTCAACGAAGTATCGCCACAGGGACCAAAGTTTTTAAATTTGTTTTAATTTTCTATTTATTAAGTTCTAATTAAGATGTATTTATACATCTTAAATTTGCTTTATCAATAAATGTTAAAAGTAAATTAATTAAGGATAAAACAAATATAAAATGAATCTGCTAAGCACATGGCGTGTTTTGTAGGTACATATGTTTAAGTTTTTCCGACTCTGTTAAAATATAATCTATTATATCAATCAATCATCGCACACAAAAAGCTTGTACGTAATAAAATAAACTGCAAATCAATCTTACCTATTTATTGATTACATAGAAAAACCAAAAACGCCTCACCTCGGAAAACTGTTCATCAGGCAAGGCAGATCGACTGCCCTGCAGGATTTTCACCAGCTGCCGCCTGCTCTGAGGATCTGACACCCTGGAGGCATCATACGCAGCTGCCTTCCTCCACGAGAGCCTCTCAAACTTGGAGTTGATTCCCAACTCCTCAAGCATTTTGCGGCGATTATATTCTGTTATGTTGGTAACGAATTTCCATTGTGCTATTGTTACTCTGAAAATTTAGTTGAAATGTTGACGTAATATCTACACTAATATTATAAAGAGGAAAGATTTGATTTCTTGTTTGTTTGAAATGAATAGGTTCCGAAACTACTGGACCGATTTCAAAAATTCTTTCACCGTTGGCAAGCTACACTATTCCTGAGTGACATAGGCTATGCTTCATTTTCCAAAAAATTAGGGATGCTTACTAAAACTTGAATAATCTAACCCAAGGTGTAAAAAAATAAACAAAAAACTTCCTTCAATCGCGTGCGCTGCGAAAACTATTAATGATAAAACAAAATAATGTATTACAATTTTTCAGGACACATCACTATCTATAAAAAATGTAGCATGTCCCTATCTTTTATAGTTATGTCACAATAAGCGCCCTTTTATTATTATTTTTTAATTAAAATACCACCGCCAGAAAAGGCTCTTTATTCGTACCTAGGTATTGATCCTTATCAAAATAAATACCAACGTTTCACATAAGCTACAATTTAATGACATAACCACCAAATAAGCATGGTGGATTGGTGTTCTCCTATCGTTTCTCTTGAATAGTTTACTACTATGTAATATAACAAAAATCTTAGCCACAGCAACGTTTGGCCGAGTCTACTAGTACATTATACAGTAACAAATTACATTAAGCTACATACAAATTAACGTGTATCAGTCACAGAAGAATCCTTTTGATGATGCCCATAAAATGATGTAGTGTCTGGAGAAGAGAAACAAGAGAAATCTTACCTGTAACACATGCCTGACGCTTCCCGATCGTACTCTCTCAGGAATTGCATCGCTTCAGCCGCATTTGTGTTAGTGCCCTATGAAAACAATAGTATATATGGGTATGTGAATTGAAAATTGAACATAAAGCCAATTTCGTGTGAACATTGTGTATTTTATAATAGTTTCTTTGTTTGATCTCTACTCTAAGGTATTAAGGGAGAGTCAATGTTATTATGTGGTCACCGTGACCACGCACGCTGTAAAGCACGCGAAACGTCGGATAAATTTAAAATTATGTTAAATAGTTGTAAATTTATAATAATACATAACTTCAATCCGGTCAAAACAGTGTTTTAATGTTATTATTTTGTTTATTATGGAATATAAGATACAGGTATCACTTATTCCACGTCATTAAATTTGTATCGGTAGACATCCCTACTTATCGGCAAAGAAGACAGAGGGTGTAGGCCGAGAGAAAAAGCCGGCGTAAGAAACCCTATTCTATTAAAATAGCAAAACATCATACAAAATGACTATGTCAAACAACACTTATTTTCAAACAAATATCGCAAAGTGAAGTCAATGTTTTTTTTAAGGGGTGGTTCGATCTTAAAAAAATATTTAAGGTTTTGATGGTTTCATTTTAAGAAGGTTATATAATACGAATATTAACGCAGATTATCTTCACTGTCTTCCATGAATATAGCGCACCGAAAAATTGGTTTTATCCTACACCAGGTAGGCTTTTCAGCGGCCTAGGTAACGTGCAACAATTTTTTTTATTCTTCTCTAACATACCTCTCTTTCCTTATTACCTTCCTTCTCACGTCTTTCACCTAAGTATCCTTCAACAACGGTAAAATTACAACAGACATTCAATGGACCCTTTCGATTAATGGTGGGTACTATTAGCCGAATGGGTCCATAAACCTCACCAGAGGAAAAGAACAAATTACAGAGGACTGATCAGACTGTCAACTTTCACTTAGAGAGAGGGTTTGGAGTTGTTCGGATAAATACCTGCTGCTGAGTTTCATCATCGGACGTCGAGGCAGAATACGTAATTCCCATATCACCTCGACGTCCGTCGTGGCAACGCACTCGCGAGCCTTCTGGCATTGAGAGTGTATCACTTAACATCAGGCGAGCCTGCTGCACGTTTGCGCTCTCTTCTATATTAGAAAAATTGTTAAGAGAGAACCGAATAGTCTAGAACTGGTAATGTTAGGACTGATAGCAGATGTCGGGGTCGCCTATCCGTTGGTCTGACCAAATAAAGATTATGGGTTTGAACATCCCAAAGCCCTGGGACAAGCCATTGATGGGGCAAGACAGGTACGATCTGCAGTAATCCCCACGCGTCTCTTTACGAAACCGTCTCATCACACTTAAGGGTACTAAGGTCGCCCAAATCACCGAAGCAAAACGTATCACGACATGAGACACTTTGTCACAGCGAATTAGATAAACATAATAAAATCCTTGAGAACTGTAATACCACTTAATGTGTGTGTGTCAGCGTATCTCCTACAGAACTGGGTTTCCTTCAAAAATTAAGTTTGCAAGGTTTTGTGTACACAATAGAATCGTTATGATACTGAAATTTAGGGCAAAATTCAAAGTTGAGACTTAAAACCATGACTCCTGAACGTCTGAATCCAATACGTTATTGACATTTGGGAGTCATACTTAAGTAGTTGTAAAAAGTAAATAAATCCATAGCCTAACCTTTTTTAGGCCTGGGCCTCAGATTACTGTATCGGTTTTATGAACATTTGTCAACTAATAGGCATGTGGGTGATTAACCTCATGTGCCTGATATACGTCGTCGACTTTATGGGTCTAAGACAAGCCGGTTTCCTCACGATGTTTTCCTTTACCGTTCTAGCGAATGTTAAAGGCACACATAGAAAGTCCATTGATGCACAGCCGGGGATCGAACCTACGATCTCAGGGATGAGAAGCCACTAGGCCACGACTGCTCATGCTTAGGTAGTAGTATTCATATTTAATCAAATGTTTTTAAGTTTGGCTTCATTTTAATTGTTATGCAATTTTACAGATGTGGAAGATTCCATGGAGGGCAAGGTTCAAAAATCTATTGAATTTTGACATACGAAACAGTATAAAAGTAGTTTGCGCTAAGACCCTCTTAAAATTACCCTACCGTTTTTAAAAGCTGATCGCTTTATATAGCTGGTTGAAAACTAAAATATAAACATTTCTTCGTAAAAAATAATAATAAGTAATACAATTTAATGTTATAAATCTAACACAGAATATAATTTTTCATAGATAATTTACAGAGACAAAATTCGCACTTGTTTGTTGGATACCGTAACGATGTAATTAACTTTCATCGATAATTAAGTTGAGTTGGACGAAGCCGCGTTAGCTCAGTGGTTCTCAACGTGGTTGAGCGTTCGAATCCCGATAGTGGCAATTGAATTTATTGAACGCACCCGAAGAAATTGGCTCATCGGTTTGAACGAAAACTTAATTACCAAAAAAAGAAAAAGGTGAAGAAGTTTTATACTAGGAGTCGTAAAAGATAAAAAAAAATTAAAGATCATTTTATTGTATTAAAAAGCGGTTAATTGCTTACTATTTATTTAATGTTATTATAATAGGTACCCTGACGAGACAATTGTTATCCAGGCAAGACCTTTCTAGTAAAATATACTAGACTGTAGTTTCTAAAATTGTATAAGGAAAGATGAGATCTTTATAAAGATTTTCACATTATGATTTATTATATACTCACCATTCGATAATAATCACAGCACGCAAACCGTGTGTAGAAAGCAAATAATATTAACGCGCCTTTTTTGACCGCCATCTTGGAAGTCAATTGTCACTTGAATAAACACATAATATATTTAATTGTATTATTTATCACTGTCTTTATCATGCTCTTAATAAAAAAAAATGGTTTAATAAGGTTGTATCAAATTAAAAGCGTGTTTTTGTGAAATAAAATAAATTACATAAGAAATTTAAGTTTTAAGAAACACAGACACTTAAAAATTAATTTATTACGAATTAATAAAAGATTATATCCGCATAATACAACAAAATACGCTTTTAATCCGTAAAACTAATTTTATTTTTTTAGATATTTTTAATTTTACGTTATAGAAAACAGCCTAGCGTTACTCCTTGTCGTCAACTAATGTTTCCGCTGTATTGTTTTGGCCACGGTGAGTACACACGACACAGATTGAGGGGACCGCCATATCGCACATAATATCTATAGATATATCTTTTCAAATTTTTAAGAATAGAGGAATTTTTCCCAAACAACATTAACACAAAAGACGAAATGATGGCGCGTTATGAGATACGCGTGTCTGTAATGTAATAGATATGAAAATTGCTTTATTTTAACCCATCAATTGAATAACTCCATAGTGTAGTTAGTGAATATGTCCCTTGCCTGGAGACATCTCTAAGTGGCGAAAAGGCCACCCGTTGGACAACGTAATAAAGTGTATATAAATTATAAATAAATAAGGCTGTAATATACCCGAGGCAAAAGATACGTTCACGTAGAGAAAATACAAAGAGCACATTTCATACTCTCGTTTCCTTGGGAATCCGATGAAATAAAACATATTATGACACTTTCGCGTCAGGCGTTTATCCTCAGACAGATCTTTACGTCTAAATATCACGTATACCACACCCATCTTTTAAGACAAATGATCGCATGCCATAATATCATAGATTGTTATGCAGCTTTAGATAATAATTCATACATGTAAATGCGAAAGTGCGGCACGATAATCTTTCAAATTTACGTAAATATCAATGAAATTGAATGAATACTTTTGATAGGCTACCTATATATTTTAAACATCGACAATCATTAAATTTCATCCCTACTGTATATTGAAATCGTTACGGAGGTTTAGACCGTACTTTGATTACTTTAAGATTATTACCTATTTGTTTAATAGATTTACCTATTTAGCTTGTTTCTTTCTTATTGGAATCAAATTCATGAAATAACAATAAAGATAATTACATACCTAACTATAATATAGAAAACTCCATGTATATCGTTTTAAGAGATTAATAAATCGTATAATATTTCCAACAGATATGCCGCATAATTTTAAGCATGAATCGATAGTATGGTTAGTAGGACATTGTAACAAGACTTTTTTAAAAGACAGTACCTCGACAAATGATTCTATTATTATTATTATTTAATAAGTCACATTTTGTAGATTTAAAAGCTATTATTATGAATACAATGCGGCATTTCGTAGATATTATGCAACTTTCGTAGCAAACTGTAGTTAAAACAAGTGATATACATAAGCCAAACAACATAATTACTCATAGCAGTACTTTCAAGTGACAAAGGGAAATTTAAGAAGTCACGCTCTGAATAGCTATTGTTTAAGGTTTCATACTACTGTTGTACTTTAATCACTTTTATTAAATGTAAACTAATACCTGACACTGAGGTTGATACTAATTGACCACCAAAAATGCGTCTTCAACTTTAAAATCCATAATATCCCATAATTCCCTGCGCCGTATAGCGCCATTTCACTTCAGCCTCTGGCCTTCCATTGCAGCAACTCTTTAAACCATTTTGTCTATACAGCTGTATCTAAGCTGGCCTTATCTCCGGCCGTATATAGTTTGATACTTTGCCAAACTTATAGTAGTGTGTAAATTATAGATGGTTCAAATCATGAATTCAACTGATTTTCATGAATTTGTAGAGATCAAGGACATTACCTCTTTTATATTTTTCTACACAACATAAAACCTTTTTTATGTAGGTATAGGTAGTTAGACTGAATAAAAGTACTTTGGTTTAAAAATATTTACTATAGCTAAAATTATAAAATGTACATTTTTGCTACATAAAAGTATTTTTATATCAACTTATATATTCATCACAATAGTAATACATATTTATTGATGTTGTCTTCTAACAAAGGTTAAAATGTATCTCAAAGGTGGGTGTGAATTGTTTAGTTTATATGTTTTAAAACATTTATATTTTACAATATAGTATAACAATAAGTAAAGTCAAATATTTGTGCATAGTACAATTGAGTCACAAAACACAGATTTTCTATCAATATGATATGGACCTGAAATTGGCAGCTGTAAGTAATATACCTCATTACATCAATACACAGCAATGATGACAAACAAAATGCAAAACTTTTATTTTTTTACCCTACAGTACTTTCTCATTCTCACTGTTAAGCTGTGCATCATCCATTTCCATATTTTGATATGCTTTTTTGGATGTATCAATACCATGTCTTCTTTTCATATGTTTTTTGAAGTTAGATCCATTTGTGAAATCACGCTGACAGTACAAACACTTGTATGGCTTAGCTCCTGTGTGCTGTCGTATATGCAGGTTAAGTCGTGTTTTAAACCGGAATGTTTTATCACAATATTCACATACATATGGCATAAGATCTGTATGAATAATTGAGTGTGATTTTAGATGCCTCTTAACTCTAAAACTTTTACCACATTGTTCACACACAAACGGTTTCACTCCAGAATGACAGCTTATGTGAGACGTCAGGTTTCCTCTTGCTTTAAATGCTAGTGGACAGTATGGACATTTGTAAGGTTTTGTATCTTCATGTGTCATCATATGAGTGCCTAGAGTACCTTTAGTGAAAAACATTTTACCACAAATATGACATGAGAAATCCCTGGTACGTTCTTTATGTACTTGACGATGTTGTTGCAAATTACTCCGAGATTTGAATTCCTTATTACAATCTTTACACTTGAGATCAAACACAGGCTCTCCTTGAGTAGATGACAGTCTTTTATGACGCTGATTGTAGAGTAACTTGTGTTCTTGTAATTGCTCTGGAGAATCAAACTCTGAACCACAATTCCTACATTTTTTGACAAATATTCCAGCATGCACTTTAGTTTTGTGTATTTTTAAATCAGATGTTAAAGTAAACAAGCTGTTACAAAACTCACAACAATATCTAAGGAACTCTTTATGTGTTCGTACATGTTTTATAAAAGTCTTAAATGAATGAACAATTTTATTACAGTCAAGGCATTTGAAAACACAGCAGCGATTATGTATTTGTTGAGAGTGGAGTTGAAGTGAGGCTATATTTTCACACTGAGCATCACATTTTGCACATCTACACATCTGCTTATCCCAAGTTATTGTGTCAGGTAGGGGATCTATTGGTAGCTCTTTCTTTATAGAGCTATTAATATCTTTCTTACAGATACGCTTTTGTTTTTTCCTTCTTGATACAAGTAATGGCATGTCACTGTCGGAAGTATTCCCGCTATGAATACTAAAATCACGAACTACTGTAAAATCAGGATCACTGTCATCTTCGGATTTAACATATTCCGTGAATTCTTCGCGTTCGACTTTTATTTCTGTCTTAAGGTCTTGGAACTTCTCCCAACTCTGATCAACTGGTTTACCAATGGTATTACAAGTGTTTTCCACATTTTTTAAGTTAGATTCCTGTTTGTTTGTGTCTTGTTGTGATTGAAAAATACTGTGCAGTTTTTCCTGTGCAGAACGTGTATTATGTAGAAACGACCATGTTCTTTCCAACAGATCGAAACAAGAGAAGCATATTGTATTTGGAAGGGTGCTGGATGAAGATATATCAATGTTTATCCATAGTAATTTGGTGGCCACCTTTGAACTAATTGCAACATCTTCATCAGGCGATATTAACTGGGCTTTTGGAGTGGGCTCAGCGCAAAGTCGACAATAATAATCCTCTTCTTCACTCATATCTATTAATTTAATTTTGTAAGATCATTTTACAATTAATTCCGTATTTTTAAACAAATAACACCGATATTAAAATGATCTATTTTCAAGATTTACTTAAAATGTGGGTGACCATCTACAAGAAATATCAATTCTAATTTTCTAAATTGCAAACCTTTCGTACTACACAATATTAGCCCTTCAAAAAATTCAATTTGTATAACACGAAATCAGTTGTAACAATGAGTATTTTAAAATTTTGTTATCCTTAAAAAATTACATAATTTAAATTTAATTGTCATATAAGTAACTTTTTAAATACCTCTTATCTGGCCACATATTCAACGAATGGCAACACTTTTGTTAAATCAAATTTAATACTTGAAATTGACAGCTTACAAGTATCAAGTTAAATATTGTCATTTGTCAGATTTATGCTGACCAAAAAAGAAAGGCTATAAATATTAGTTATTACTTATTACTTAATTAAATTTTTTATAATTTAAATTAGATATCTTTAAAGTTGTTGAGTGTAATATCCTTGTTTACCTTTTAGGAGAAACTTACTGACATGAGATGGCGCTGTTTTATTACAAACCAACTACATACGGTGCAAAATTTAGTTAAATGAGAATAAAATAATGTATCAGAGTCGTAGCAATGTTATATTTCAAAGAAAACCACGACCAAAATTATTACTTTTTATTTAATTATGTCTATTCTAAAGTTAATAATAGTCTCAGTCATATTTATTATAAAATAATAAAATTATCATAATATTTAAGTATATCAATACCAACATAATATGATGAAATACGTCTGGTTATATACTTTGAACCATAGACAAAATGACTTTAGTAGGATTTGTTTGAAAACTGGGATGTCACAAGCGTGAGTTTATTCCATAAAATCATCGTGTATATAAGTTCTATCTAAGGCCCCTTAAGCTGATGATCGTGAATTATCAACAATTTGTTGTTCACAATTAAACGCAAAAATATATTTAATTGTTATCATTTAAATTAAGAAAGAGTAAGAGTGAGGGAACGGCCAATGCAATTTACAAAAGAATGGTGACAAACGCAATTTATTTAATTACAGTCATAGATATCGTTTTGTTTGAAGCAATATCTCTGGAACAGACGAGTGCCAAAACGATTTAGAACGTATTAATCAACTTTTTGATCATTTCAACAGTATCATTTCTAGCGATACTTTCAATATATCCAGTCGCCTTTTTCGCGTGGTCCTCATACAGCATTTTGGTTTTATCAACAGCGTCCGTTTTCAATATATTAAACTTCAGATCTTCATAATCCACATCTTTCACATCGTTCTTGGCTTGATCGATGACTTTGTATAGTTCAGGGTTTTCTTCCAACGCGAACAGCACCGGGGCACTTGCTAGACAAAACCTGTCTTTATTGTCAGCGTTTAAGGCTTGTAGTTCCGTAGCCGCTTGCCACGCTAATCCCACATGACATCCGAAATGATAGGCGCTGTTCTGAACATCACGATTCTGCTTTCCGAGCATCATCGCCGATTGGCAACCACGGCCTAACAAACTGACTCCGTTGTAAACTGTTCTAGCAGTCCATTCCTTGCGCGGTTTCCCCAACACGTCATCAGCGGTTATGGATGTGGTGTCAAAGGTTATATCGTCATCTGTATTTTTCTTCGGTTTTCCAGGTAACGGCATATTCTGTTCGTCCCGTTCTCCAAAGAATTCTGATTCAGACAGATCGCGTAACGCGGTGGACACGATGTATAGCACGTCGGCGTTTTTGAGGCCGGCCAGCATTGCATTTGCAGTGACCAATAGATAGTCACCGAGTAGGATAGCGATTTTGTTCCCGAATATGGCTGATTCTGTGTTCTTTGAGCGTTTCGCGAATGGGACGTTGACGATGCCTGTAAATTGAAATTTCAAGTATGTATATTTAAAAATAATAAAGAAATTGAAGATCAGAAGAGGCCCACATCATAAGGCAACGTCACTTTTACCATATTTAATTGTATTTATTCGTTAAATCATTACTTTTTATAATTAAGTTTGTGAATAAAACTCATCTCAAGTATAATAGTGTTCAAATACTGTAGGAATTATAAATTTATTTGAAAATTTTGGTAAATTCATGAAAACATTTCTTCATTACAAGACTTCATTAAAAGCAATATAATTTATAATGTCAATAGGTACTACTCGTAGTTTAATATTTTTGACAATATAATACAGAACAGGACAAACAGGCAGAAGGCAGAATCATCTGATGTTAAGTGATACCCATGGACGCTCCCAATGCCAGAGGGCTCGCCAGTAGGTTGCCGGCCTTTCAAGAATTGGTACGCTATGAACTATAACTTGATTCACAAGGAAGGAAAATCTTTTCTCTAAGTTTATTTTTTGTGGTATTATTAAGATAATAGTCTAGTTAAAATCTACAAAAACTTTGTTCTCGGATTCATAGGTATAAAATAGGTCTGGGCCTCAGATTTCCGTATCTGTTTAGTTATTATTTCATGATTATTTGTCTAATAGGCAGGCAGGTGATCAGCCTCCTGTGCCTGACGCCATCGACTTTTTGGGTCTAAGGCAAGCCTTTTTCCTCACGATGTTTTCTTTCACCGTTTGAGCGATGTTAAATGCGCACATAGAAAGAAAGTCCATTGGGGCACAGTTGGGGATCGAACTTATGACCTTAGGGATGAGAGTCACAATTATATCTTATAAATTTAATTAAAATCAGCTCAGTACCTCTATGTATAAGATGTCCCGTCCTCATCATTTCAGTTAGTTCCGCTAATTGTCTTTGTTGATCTTCAATTAATTTCGTTTGGGATGATCTTATTTTGACGGATTTTGACAGGAGCAGCATGATGAGGCCCCAAGGTTGGAGGTTCTTGGAGTCACCGTAGAGGACGTTTTTAGCTGTTTGCATTACGAGATGGTTGCTGCCAACCTGGAATGATAGATTTTATGATTAAATTTCTGTGAATAAGACACATTTTAGACTTCATTGCATTGATATTTTTTAAATTCAAATGATAATCTTGAGTGGTTGCCTGGAAGAGATCGCTCTAAAGCGATAAGGCCGCCAGTTGCTCTCCTTTTTATTTAATTATGTCAATTGTACTATATTTATGTACATGCAACGAAGTGTTAATAAATAAATAATCTTTCTGTAACTATCCGAAACAAATTTTATTTTACCGGCAATTTAACCGCCAGTTAATAGTAACTCCCGATAGCGAAACAGAAATACACTATATCAAAATCGATCTTGACTGATTTAGCCTGTTTAAATTTCTGAGTGTCGATACTAATGTTCTTAAGTATTACAGTTCCGCTACCGCTGTTTACTAGACTTCTCAAAGATACTTGTTCTATAAATTATTTTATACATATATAATTCGTAATTAATTTAAGTTCTTTTAAATTGAAATCAAACTGGTATTCCTATAGCAAGAGTAATCTAAAGAATATCGAGTGTAAACGCAAATAGTGCAAAATAACTGTATTCATATAGGTAACCAAGTAGAGGAGACCGGGTACAAAAGTAATACTTTGTACTTCACACTTGATTTGTGGCTAGGTTTTAATATTGTCATTAAATTAATATAACCATATATAAATTCAGTTTATGTTCTTTACACTAGCAGCTCGATTTATTTTACTATGGTGTGTTTTATATGAATAATAGAGAGTTTAAAAAAAATCATCAGTTGTTACTTTCGACCACGTAGGCAGGTCGAAAGTAACAAGACGAAGCGGTTGGTAATTAATACAATATTATATATTTAATCAACAATTATTTATTTAAAAAGTAAAAGTTCTGCATTCTGCATCCATCCACTAGCATTGCCAGCTCCGGCACAACCAACAGGACCCTCAAGAATCATGTGGTCTTGGAATTGTTTAAATGGGAATACGAAAAAGGAGGAATGTGTCCTCCTTGAGCATTAATGGCAACAGCAACAGTTCCTAATCTTCCACGTTCTGAGGTTACTGCACCTACTTTAGTTTAGTTCCTTTTTGAGCAAAAATCTTGCTAGGTTTGTTTGTTACTTGTGTACCCATAGGACTATGTTACTTTTGTACCCTTCCTCATTTTTGTTGAAACATGAAATATAACTTAAAAACGGAACGTGCTAAACAAAAACAAATTTAAACAATGTACAATCAATCTAATCAAAAATAGATATGCAAACATTCAGATTACTACCATCCTTTTACGACTATGTAAACATTAAATAACAAAATATCGAAAAACTTAGTTTTGGTTTGTAAAAACACATAGTATCCTCTCACACAACCTAACAGTGCGTGGAGTACGTGGCGACTAACTACAAGTGAGGGGGGCACTCTCAGCTATCATTATCATATAGCATTATGCGGGTATATCATAAACTCTTTTGCTTGATTTATAATTTGATACATTTTAGTCTATAGTTATTTTGGGCTGGCGATCTGAGTGAGTTGTTGCCCCACATATTTTTATGGTGCCACTGGCGGTATTGTTGTGTACCGGGTTGTGCAGCTCCCTTAAAAATGGTTGAGCTGCATGAGCTATTCGGGGCATGCTAGCCGTCTGCTGGCACAGGCTTGCTCAGATCGATCTGGTTCTTTCTTCCAAAGACCAGTCCAGTAAATACTCTGCATTTGTTTACACCAATTTATTAATTTATTATTGTATTATCTGGACTATAAAAGAGACTAAGACCCCCGAGTTTGTTTCGACATTTCTTCTCAGGGCAGTCAGTTAGGAAATGTCGACTTCATCTAGTTTAGGATGACATTGTAAAAGTGATTTATATAGTCCTACTTGCAAGAATAAACTATTTCATTTCATTTCATTTCATTTCATTTCATTTCATATCGCCTGGCGGCGGCGAAGCTGTTTTCGCCCATTGGATGAATCTAGAGAGCAATTGTTACTTTCGACCCGCCGTTACTTTTGTACCCGGTCTCCCCTACACTTATGAACGTTAACAAAGAAGATGTTAAATTGATTATAATTTTACATATACTGCCAGTTCGTCAAGTCAAGGGCGTAGAGCGGGCGAGAAGAACTGGCAAGAAACTCTCCGCCACTCTTTAGTTGCCACCATACGAAATCTGGCTAGAGCACTTGTGGATGTCTTGGAAAATCATAGAAAATTAATTAAAATCTGTGTTACATTCGTGTAGAAGCCGCCTTTGTAAATAATCGTTGAAGCGAAACGCACAACAGTTATAACTGTATCGAGAAAGTTAACTTTCCATATTTTCCTTTTTTATTTTAGTTCATTGATAGACCCATTTATTGTGTTTAGAGAATTTGTCACCTCTTACCAGCTCATTTAATATTATATAATACTAGTAGACTCGGCCAAGCGTTGCTGTGGCTAAGATTTTTGTTATATTACATAGTAGTAAACTATTCAAGAGAACACCAATCCACCATGCTTTTTTGGTGGTTATGCCATTCAATTGTAGCTTATGTGAAACGTTGGTATTTATTTTGATAAGGATCAATACCTAGGTACGAATAAAGAGCCTTTTCTAGCGGTGGTATTTTAATAAAAAAATAATAATAAAAGGACGCCTATTGTGAGGTTACTATAAAAGATAGAGACATGCTGTCGCGACATTTTTTATAGATAGTGATGTGTACTGAAAAATTGTAATACATCATTTTGTTCTATCATTAATAGTTTTCGCAGCGCACGCGATTGAAGGAAGTTTTGTGTTTATTTTTTTACACCTTGGGTAAGATTATTCAAGTTTTAGTAAGCATCCCTAATTTTTTTTGAAAATGAAACATAGCCTATGTCACTCGGAAATAGTGTAGCTTGCCAACGTGGAAAGAATTGAAATCGGTCCAGTAGTTTCGGAGCCTATTCACTTCAAACAAACAAAAAATCAAATCTTTCCTCTTTATAATATTAGTATAGATATATGTACATATATCATAATATCGTAAGTTATTGAGACAAATCACAACATCGTACTACAATTGGAATCATACAGGTGTATTATTATTTATATGATAGAAGCTGACCCGGCAATCAATGAGTAGATTAATACAAAATTATTAAGTTTTATTTCAGATCGAGTCTTTAAAACAGCTTGCCTCCTGAGATACGGAAAATAGTAGCAGTTGACCAGTTGAGTTGACTCTAATTCATTAACTGCGTACGACGGTAGCGTATTTTACTTTTTATCTTTTTAATTAAAAAAATCTCACGTAAGTGATATGTGTGCTTTTATGAGAATAAACCTCTTACAACCTAATAATTTTTATTTAAAAACCAAATGTTTTAAAGACGTGCTCGCAAACACAGTCAAACAAACACATCGATCTGTTAACTTCAATTTTGACGTTTTGCGGAGTTCATTCACATCATCAACATCATTATTTTGTTAAAAATGAAATTTAACAAAAGAATGATGTTTATTTATAAATATTTATTTACATATATTTTATTTTTTGTTAATTTTTATCCAGCCTTGTATTATAAATGGTGTAACTAGCATTTTGTTTATATGTAAAATTACATTATCAATTAGGTGTGATAGAATCGTTCTACCAAAGGATCCCGATTCCTGAGCTTTTAAGACGTATAGCATACAGAGATCCCCATAACTTGGAGAAGTTGGTGGTGACTGGTACGCCGGCCCTCTGGATCGACCAAGTTAAGGTCCTTACAGGCTTTAGAAGACTTGCCGATCGGGGAATGGAGGAAGCTATGCGACACTAATACATTAGAAATGAAGAACGTGACTAAAGAAAGATCTTTTTAATACATTAATTAGTTTATTTATATATTTTATCACAGTAAAATAACAGTCAATATCGCTTAATTACAATTTATACTCAAAATATTTTAATCGAGAAAATCAATTCAAATTATTATTACGGATTAAAAGTTTTCGATTTTTTTTATATAGATTATGATGCGCTGTTTATATATTTACGGTCACATATACAAGGGTAAGGGTAACGCTAATGTAGATAAACACTTGTAAAATACTGGTTAAACGTTTTGTCAACAGAAAGTCTTAACTTTCATAGTAAAGGGAAAATGATTTGCTATGAAAGTTAAGACTAATTTTTCGTGGCATTTATTACCATGGTATTTATTAAGACATCGTTGCATTGAGATTAAACATTAAATCTACTATCTGAAATAGATAGACAAAGCTAACAAGCGCAATCTCTTCCAGGCAACCCTGAAAATACTACGAGGATAGAGCGTAATAAAGAAAAATAAATTAATAACGAACAATATAGCATTATGTTCTTTTTTATTAGAATTAAACGAATATTAGCCCTTAGCCCTTAGAAGAGGCCTATGTCCAAGGATAAGCTGTATAACAGAAATCAACCGGCTTGCCGATTAAATATTAGTATTTATTTTTAATTTTTGGAGTCATTTTTTTTAGTATTTCACATTTTTATGTACTAGTATAAGTGATTACAGCAATAAAGGCTTTTATTATTATTATTATAACTCTTAAATGTTAAAGTTAACTAAGCATTAGACGGAAATGCAGGAACGGTGCAGTGCGGTGCGATCGAAGACGGACTTCCAATATATGCCCAATAAAAACTCTTACGGTAAAAGATAACACCGCGTCTTAGAAAAATCGTCAGCGTTACTCGGCTATAAAGAACAAAATACTCATACTGCAATATCTTTATCACCTATAATTTGTTTACTGATTTTATCAGCTACTGTATGTATGTATTACAATTACGCCCGCACTGTTCGTTCGTACTTCGTTCACAATTCCATTTTTGGGCAGAAAAGGTTTTGAGTAAAAAGGCGCACGTAAAAACATTGATGGCATGTAAACGAAAACGCTAAATTTGTAAATTTAATTTATTATTAATGATGTGCCGTAAAAAATCTAATAAACATGAAAATAACTTACCAGTTTACGTAAATACAGCGCGAGATTAGCAAATTCATCGCTCAATAGACACCTTAAGTTCATGAAAGAGGTCGGATAGCCGACAACTTTCTCCGCTTCCCGAATCACATTACTCCAATTAGTGAACGGAGGTCTTAATAAAATTAAAATTTCATCTTTAGTCAAACTTGCAACGGTCGTTTCAAATCTTTTTTGATAGAAAAATGGCGAAGCACGTCTTAAAATGTGAGTGGGTAACGCCATTTTATATTTGACACTTTAAAATTCGCGCGTTCTAAAACATTCTATTATCTATGCGTGCGCTTGTTGTTATGACAACGCGTACAGTGGTGCATTCGTCAGTGTTACCTTTGTTATATAAAAATTACCTTCATTAACACCTCATTTGTGGCGACAATGATTTTCATGTTACCCTTGTATAGCCTTGTATATTGGTTCTAATGTGTAAATAAATACACTGAAGTGGCATTCATAATATTTACTTATTATATTTATAAAATATTCGTCAGTTACTAAAATATGTGAATTACCTATTGGAAATAACTTTTGAGAACATATAAAAATACTGTCTTGCTACTTAAATTAATATTTTAATACATAGTCAAAGATAGCAGAGCCACAATAATTGTTCGTACATTTATATTTTAATCTGTAGGGTACTGCGTGAATGAATATTTTTTCCAAGGCATCTTTATAATTTAATAAACAAATAAATAATTACTTGACAAAACTTTGGATTTATTCTGTGATACATTGCTCGTATTTATTGTAAGTAAAACAATTGCGAAACACTATTAATACAAATGATTTACAACATATCCGGGAATTTCTTTTCCATAGCAACACTGGTCTCGACCGTGAAAAGTGGAATGCATCGGACCCATTACCTATTTTAGTAACAAACTAATGTTGGTTGTATGATTACACATTAAATACCTTAGACCATTGTAATAAAAGCCATAAAATGCGCTTAGATAAGTAAGCTAGAAACGCATTCAATTGTAATAGTTCACGATATTAAGCCTTCTGCTTTTGACTTAAGATACAAATTCCAATACAATAAAGTATATGCGTCTAGCTTTAATAGCCAATATAAGAAGACCCGGTTTGTGACAAGTAATTAACTGTGTAGTACCAGCTAGATAGGTCAATGTCCATGGTTAATCGTTTTTTCGAAAGTTATCGAAGAATATTCATTTCTTTGGTTTTATTGGAAGCTTTCTAGCAGTAAACGTAGTTCTTCCTTACGGGTTTAAAATTTTGTTTAAAATTTCTTTGCAACTACACGATCTAAATTACTTTTAAACGTGTTAATTCTTAATTAATATTAAAAGTTATTTTACAAAAACTGTATCATATGATATTTATTAGGTTGTAAAATTTATTTGCGGCACACTTATACATTGGTACATAAGGAAAATAAAATACAAGATTTAATGTGACAAGCAGTTGCAGGAAAACATAATAAACACGCAGAGAAAAAAAATACGTTTCATGAATTATAGAAACTAAAGAAAAATTTAATTCACTGTGCAACTATGGATATCAAAATAAAAATAATATTGAGACTACATAATTTGAAAAGCATCAGAAAATTGTACGTAACATTTAAATGTATCGAAAATGTAAGTAAATGTGTAGTGTTAAGCAAGAATTAACACTAATTTACAAAATACTAAATAGCTTTTTTTATATTTTGGCGCCAAACATATTCCGCTAGCGGCCATTGTATGACGTAAGCAACTATTGCTATGCCCGCCATTGTTAGGTGTATGAGTGGGAAGAAGATAGTTCCATAAAGTTTTGCAAAAATCGGATAAATCCATAGACCACTTTCTATGTATGTGTAGATCATTCTGAAAAGGAATAAATATACATTTTAGGACAAGTTACAAGGATTTATTTTATGTCACAATAAAGCTTTTTCTATTTTTAGATGTTAGTAATCTACGAAATGCCTGGGTAACCTAGGCCGTAGGCTCCTGACTTAAACAGACGAAATAACTGCGTGTTGTTTCGTTAGGCAGCCAACTTCCACAGATAATAAACTACTAACATTACAAATAATATAATTTATCCACACGATGGCGTTCCTAAACTATTGCGCCTGTGGTTATGACGGCGAAGATTTGCTTTGTCAGTTGTCACAAAACAACGAGATAGATTTTCAAATAAAATATTTAGTTCTTAATTGATAATTAAACGTGTTTTAGTATGCAATACTGTATTTTTTAATGCTATGCTCTTGGCTAATAAATTAAATCGTCAAATTATAAAATGAAAAGTACTTACACAATAAAATAAAAAGCGAAATAAAATAAAAGATGATAAACATTTTTCCTATGTGATCTGGGCAGCCTTCTCGGTCTATATACTACTTCCCATACAGATATAGGTACTATTAGTGTATGCATTATATGGTTAGATATAGGGTGAAGTAATTCAGCTGTCTGTTCAGGGAATATTAGATCTTTATCATATAAACAGAGCGACCAAAATACAATAGCTACAACCTGAAACCAAAATATAGAATTTCAATTTTAAAAAGATGATACCGGTAACTATCCGGTAATCGGCCTAAGCGTCACAAATTTTAAATCCGGCCGGATACCGGATTTCAAATAAATACGATATAAAGATGGAAGGCACATTATTTTACATAGATAATAATGCATTTTTAACAGAGCAAAAAATTTATACTGAAACTGCATTAAGGGCAAATTATTTTAATGTTAAAAGGCAACAGAAGGCTTGTCAAATTGGTGAGATTATCAGCAACATACAACTGTAAGGCTCGCTTTTATTCTATTAGACGTTCTATACCTAACTTTAAATTTATAGAAAAAAAACACTAATAAAATTACCACAATCTCAAACACAACAAAACTTTTTCATAACCTCTTCTTATCGTATTTGAAATCAATTCAAGACTCGAGAAGACAATAACGCCCTAATGTCACTCATAAATGAAAGGGCGGGAAAACCGAGTCTTCCCGATTGCATAGTGATGCATTCGGCACTTCGGCAGATCGGCTATCCGGCACAAAATCATCCCTTTCATATCTACTTTAAACAGATAAGATATATTTACCCAACAAGATGGCCACAGAATACTGGAAAACAAAACATTTCTAAATCCATTTACATAACGAATTGTGTTTTTCCTATTCGTTGTGTTTTCCAACATTAATTCACATATCAAACTTACAGCAGAGTATATCAATTGCAAAATCTGAAAGTATAATAAAAAATATGTAAGTGGGTGATATTTCCGAACCACTTTAAAGAGAGCCTAAAGAAGATTCTAGGCTAGGCTCTCTTTAAATTGGATCTAAAATCGTGGGTATTGTGTGTCCATAGGTGGTGATATTAGTACCTACATGGTCACGTAGGATAAAATTTGAGAAGAGAAGATGAATATATAGTATTAAAAATGTAGGAGCCAAGGCTATATATTTTGTTCACTCAGGTTTTCTTAGTTTTATAAGCGTGGCGATTACCTAAATCGTTGGACTTCCCCCCCGAGAGTATATCCAGACGCAGGCACTCTCTTCACCGTCTTAAGCATATCAGGAACGAAGCTTAGCGTTATGACTCCCGTATATCTAAATACATTTTGACTTACAGACTTAGCGGTAAGTCTCGTTGCCGAATCTTACCATTAGACCACAAGCCCATGAACAAAAAATACCTGTGAAATGACCCAACCTGAATTACGCTTAGAAGGCTGTTACTATATCTGAAAATAGCTCTGAGCACTATGCCGTCATTTCTGAGCGGTACATGTGAGTACGTGAGTGAATGGACTTGCTCAAGTACAATGGGGGAATTTCGACTAATTATTAATGTACGGCTTTGTTATAAGTGTATAGATGATTAAAAATAAATGTCGAAAAACCTAGTGCCGTACAAAAGTGATGGTGCCAGAAGTCGGTGCAAATTTTTAATTCGACGACAGTTGCAGAAGCAATATAGGTCATTTATTACTGTACGGCATTTGTGTGATTCCTTTTGGACACATATACAGATACTTTACCCGTAAACGCCGTACATATTCCCAGCGGAGCGGTCGAAAGCCAAGGGTCGCAACATATGTCTGATTAGCATATAGGTGATGATGATATGAAACAACATAAAATTAAATGATCTTGAGAGTACTTCACAAATAGATAACATTTTCCAGCATGCCGTACATTTTTTGTGGAACACATAGGTGTATGGGGTAAAATACTTTTCTCAGAAAAGAGTCATTTTCCGGTGACTTTTATCTGTACGGCAATAACACAGGTTATTAATACTTTAGACAATCTTCAATAAAAGATAAATGCCGTACACTTTCGATAGTCCGCTACCAGCGCCTACCAATACAGGGCGTCCCAAAGTTATGGGAAATGAAGGGAAAGTACCTTAAATATCGTAGATAGGGTATTTTACTAAAAGAAGACGTTATGTTATTTTTAAAAGTTATTAATTTTGCATTCAAAGATTTTTTAAAAATTACTTGCCTCGTCTGGGAATCGAACCGACTTAAATGTAAAAAAAAAACACCCCTACTTTTATGATGCCAATCGAAAGAATGGCCAAAAACTAATAACTCTTCTTAAGTAACATAGTATTTTAAAAGAAAGTAACAGCGTGAATATATCTTTTTAATCAAACTAAAAACATTATCTATCGTATTCGGCCTAAAAAAATCCCCTACGAGTCTGTTACTTTAGAAAAGTTATTAGATTTTGGCCATTCTTTCGATTGGCATCATAAAAGTAGAGGTGTTTTTTTTTAAATTTAAGCCGGTTCGATTTCCAGATGAGGCAAGTAGTTTTAAAAAAATCTTTGAATGCAGAATTACTAACTTTTAAAAATAACAAAGTCTTCTTTCAGTAAAATACCCTATCTACGATATTAAAGGTACTTTTCCTTCATGTCCTATAACTTTGGGACGCCCTGTATTATATTTTTATTTTTGTTAAAAATATTTTTCTTTTACCTCTCTCTGCTGGTACGATAAGGCTGTAAATATACTTTACAGCCTTATGGTAGTATACTCAGATATGTACAGTTATTAATGACCTTAAGGGACACCTCAAACGTCGTCGAAGTTTTTATCAGCTGTAAAGAATAATCTGGAGTAAAATGTACGGCATCTGGTTTTTTTTGTTTATTTATATTTGTTACATATAAAATAACAATAATCTTTGAAAATATTACTCCCCATATTACTCTAGGAGCATTTGAAAAGTCATCTAAATTTCGGAAATTTCATATATTTTTTATCATAATATTTTTATTTGTTACCATTTATAATGAACGGCTATAATGTACAACGGTAATATTTAGTAACATTATGTAAAAAAAACAAGTTGCCGTACATTATTCTCTGATCTTACAGCAGTAAGAACTTGGTAAATCCTGAAATTTCGATAAATATTTAATTACACAAATATTAACTATAATATTTGGACGGCATGATTATAAAACATTATTGTCCGTGTTAAATAATATTTTGAACATGTTGCCGTACATTTTACAATGACCTTAGGGTATATGGGTGTAGGGGTAGGGTTCCGACCCTTGGCTTTCGTCCGCTCCGCTGGGAATATGTACGGCGTTTACGGGTAAAGTATCTGTATATGTGTCCAAAAGGAATCACACAAATGCCGTACAGTAATAAATGACCTATATTGCTTCTGCAACTGTCGTCGAATTAAAAATTTGCACCGACTTCCGGCACCATCACTTTTGTACGGCACTAGGTTTTTCGACATTTATTTTTAATCATCTATACACTTATAACAAAGCCGTACATTAATAATTAGTCGGAATTCCCCCATTGTACCTGAGAAAGTCCATTCACTCACGTACTCACATGTACCGCTCAGAAATGACGGCATAGTGCTCGGAGCTATTTTCAGATATAGTAACAGCCTTCTAAGCGTAATTCAGGTTGGGTCATTTCACAGGTATTTTTTGTTCATGGGCTTGTGGTCTACATTGTCAATGATTGATTTCAATTGCGAACTCACTTCATCCATACTATTAATTACGCGCCTACGTCCAATCACAGAGCAATATATTGGTTAGCAAAACGTTGCGTTTATATTCATCGAAGGAGTTTTTATTTAAATGTGAGTGTAGTACTCACGTCAATGACCTTTTAAGAACACATATTTGTGCCCAGAATGTTGCCATGAGAAAAGATGAAATAAGAAAATTTTAGGGAAAGCCTACGTCGCCGATTACAAAAGATTATAAATAAGCTTCTATAGAGTACTGTACAAACGGTATAACATTAAGTCCATGTCACATACGCGACCTCCAACGGAGGCCTTTTCCAATATCTTCCACTTATCTCTCATCTTCGCCACCATTTTCCAATCCTTAACCCGCTTAATCCCTTTTATTACATATTCTCTCTTCTCTCTGGCGTCCTCTCTTTCTCTTTGTTACAACAACTAAGTAACTACTAATGATTAGTGTTAGTTAATTGTAATAATTATAATACATTTTAATAATCGTAAATTAACATAATTCACCTAGAACATTGTGAATTTATTGTTTGATTTCTATATGCATCTGTTATCTGTAAATTGTCTATTGCAAGTTGTCAACATGAATAATTATTGAACAATTAAGCTTACCAAGGTCCAGATCGTAAAGAATCTCGGTTGTAAATTTTTAAACTTCATAAGTTTTGGATTATCGTAGACCCTTGGGGATATATATGTTCCCATATATAGCATATTAGCCATATGCATAAATATTGCTAATGAATATCCGAAAATTCTATGTTTTCTGTATTCCATGACTCTGAAAGATTAAATAAACATTTCCAGACTGATTCAGCCATGGCGTCTTCATTTACGCCGTAAAAATTAAAATCACATCAAATATGATAATGTGCAATGATATGTAACTTATACATTGATACATCGTTCAAACAATGATAATATTAACTTAATTATCACACTTAAAACATTACACGCAGTTGTTTTTGTGAGATAATAGCGGCTGAGTTTGTTGTAGGGAAACCCTTGGATCTAGGGTTTGCCAGCTTGCCAGGTTTCACTTGTAACTCGATATTTTGAGTGCTTTTCACACTAATAATAATAATCCACTTGTTTATTGAACAAACTTACTAAACAAATAATATCCACAAATTTTTAAGGGTGTATACAAAACAAATCCGGTTTAAATTAATGTGACCGCTAACTTCACGTATAACAAGACACGACTTGCGATAAGTGTGTTTTACAATGTTCTATTATTTATAATTTCTGTATTTAATCGTTACTATATTATAGTTGTCATATATTGGGTGTCATAGTAAATAAATAATTTTTAGCATCGTAAATTATTATTATCTAATTTATTCTATATTATTAATCCAGTGTTGATACAACCAGGACTCTTTCTTTAGTTGCTCTTTCTAAGTCCATACAAGTTAGGTGAAAACATAAAACAATTTGCATTTGACATTCGTACATTTGTGACACTAGTTTTCGACTCAAAGTCTTACACAATGAAATCGGTTGGTAAATTTACATCCAGTCGAACTTTCCTCTTATTAAAATAGCATTATTACTGAAAGTAAATGTTGATTAACCAACCACCAGGCCAACACTGCTCCTAGTGGCTTCAGCGTGCGACTCTCATACCTGAGGTCGTAGGTTCGATCCTCGTCTGTGCACCAATGGACTTTCATTCTATGTGCGCATTTAACATTTGCTCGAACGGTGAATGAAAACATCATGAGGAAACCGACATGTTTAAACCCAAAAAGTCGACGGCGTGTGTCAGGCACTGGAGGCTGATCACCTACTTTAGTCTATGTCTACGTCTATTAGATTTAAAAATGACCATGAAACAGGTTCAGAAATCTGAGGCCAAGACCTAAAGAGGTTGTAGCGCCACTGATTTTTTTAAAATGTTGATTATTATTATAAACTAGCTGGCCTGGCGAACATCGTACCGCCTAACAGTCGATTCTTTATTTTTTTTTAAATTCTTACTCTGCTATTCGGGACACCGGTCTAGCTAAGATAAAAGAAAGAAAGTTGATAAGACAACAAATACATTATATCAAAAAATAAAAATTTACCTTCCCGGAACCCCTTCACTAACACTTGAACTTTATGATATGGTATTAAAGTTCAAATTGACTTTTAAATATAATTACGAATATTATGTATGGGAATATAGAAAAGTGTTGTTTTTAGACTTTTTCACTCAATTTTTTTAATTTTTCTCTCCGTAAGAACCATCCTCGTACTTCAAAGAATATTATAAAAAAAGAATTGGCCAAATCGTTCAAGCCGTTTTCATGTTATGTCGTGACAACGGAAAACGGGTTTCATTTTTATATATATAGATAGGTTCAGTTAAACGTACGTAGAACCGGCCCTGTTGCTAGTTTGGAATAATTACTTGTTTGCAATGGTAGTACCTAACCTTTAACCCTGGTATCTGTTTCCTCTATATCTAATATGTATTAAATCTACACATGAGATCGTGTCATTTATATCATACTATGCGCATTTATCTTGGCACGTGTCTCATAAAGTTCGCATGAATCTACTTAGCAGTAAAACAATCTTTGGCCAATTTATTTGCGGTGAGCAATCGGGTTGGAAGACGAAATGACAATGGGTGAAATGTCTTGAAACTTATTATTAACACAATAAATATTGTGCCAAATGATATTAAGTAAATTAACCGTAGTCAGTGTAAATAGCATTAAAGAAGCTTGAGGAATAACAAGTTTTTATTATAATTTATCTAGACTAGCAAGCTATTTTGGCAAATGGAATATCGCCGTTAGGTCACCTGAAGGGTAGCTATGCCTGAAATCAGGTAATTTATCATGACAAAAATTCACTAGAGTGAATGACACGATATCATGTTTTATAGCATGTTTTTTACGAAAGGATTGCAACGCCCTCTATAAATAACTTAAAAGACTTTGTAAGTAAATCAACGCGCTTTAGTTCTTTATCGGTTTAATAGATGGCGTTAAATCAAGAATCAATATCTCAGTTGTGAAAAATGGTTGTACTAGTTAAAACGTTTTGATCGTTTTATGATAGATGTCTCTTTATAGAAAAATAAATCTTTTGAATATGACTGTATATAAAATTAATACTCTTAAAAGACTTTTGGAACGCGAATTTTATAGAACTTAAGACGGTTAGAAAGATGGCACACCTGATAATAAGTGATGGCCTATGGTCGGTCATAGTGCCCAAATGCTTACGGTGTGAATTGCCGCCCTTTTACGAATACTATGTGATGCCAAACCATTATAGTAATTAGGGAAAATAATTGTTCTTTTCTGTATTCAATTGGTATTGGTACTGTCAACTAATTAATTAAATTAAAATTTATCAATTTGGATTAATTAGCCATAATTAGCCACCAACGTCATTTTTCCGTTGCACGAACGTCACGTTTCCATTCTGTTTACCAGTTAGCCTGGATTAAAATGATTTTATTTGTCCCAATCCACCTAATTATTAAGTACTTGTTTATATATAATGATATAGTAATATCAGATAATAGCTGTAAATCCTTTTAATAAATAGAATAAAACAAATGACTCTATAACCATCTGATAGTGTCGATAAAAGTGAGTGACAGAAGACGGGTGACAATATTGTCTTATTCTAGTTCTGAAGGGATATCTTCTCTTTTTTATTCTGCGGCTCTTTCTTTTTATTACTTGAAATCTTTGACAGCTCAAAGATAATATTATGACTTCGTGATTTTTACTTTTATCCTACGACAAATACAAGCTAAAACGTTATTGACAATTAACTGGCTGTTAAAAAAAAAATTCTTTAATGTTTAATCCACTTCGCTCAGAGCTGAAAAATGAATTGCCCGTTGCCACCACCAATTAACCCAGACCTCTGCGATACGTAGAACAACTAATGACTGTAATTATATTTATTTTATTAAAATCACAAAGCACGCGCCGCGGCCTCGGGCGCCGGTAGTTGGCGCCACTGAACATTTTGGCGGGAAACACAAGAAGTTACCATAGAGCGTTTTTAACGTTGAAATATAACTAAATGAAGTAAACGACAAACATAATGTAAAATAAAAGTGCGTGCGTACAAAGTAGTCAGAAGTGAAACTTCTTTGGCAAACTAATTTTTAAGTCTTGTTCATATCTATACAAATCTAAAACTTTAGATTTCCGAGACTTAGAGGGAGGGAAAAGGGAAGATATGTAAGGAATTTAATTGTCATTAAAATATTAAGTCATGAAAATTAATACAAACTATAAATTTATTTATTTTTATTTATTTCTTCGGTAATAAAAATACGTGGCATTTTTATTTACAATTACGAGAAATATTATTTTCTTTTCTTTCTTTCAGTTAATAACTTAAGCAGGATTAACATTCTAATAAGTAATTAATGAGCATACTTCGTAATTAGGAACCTTTATGATGTATTTATTTCCAATGTTAGTGACAGCTTGAAGTTACGTGGTATGACAACTCTTTAAGTTATGTAGATGTATGCTGGATATCGAAGAAAAAGTTCATGTTGACGATTATATTAAAATGATAAAGAGATTACATAAAATCGTGAAATTAAGTATATAAAAACATATGGGTTTATTAGAAATGAATGTTATTTCGCAAGGAAAAAAACCCTACACAGTCGGTACGTTTCATACTTTGGTTCATAGTATTTAGTTTTTTTTATAATTTATAGAATCTACACTGTAGCCTTAAAGGCACGCGATCAGACAGATCTGTCGCTGTGAAACTAGGCAGCAGTTGAGTGTAAATCTCCCCTTTTCTAAAAAGGGATTTTATTTGCTTGCCCCGGGCGACAACTAGGTACTCCGGAAAAATCCTCATGATATTTATGTGCGAGTTGGAGCCCGCTGGCCCGCGTTACTTCATAGTATTACATAAGTCTCGAAATAATAACAATCAATGGCTCTACAACCTATTTAGGTCTGGGCTTCAAATTTCGGGTCTCGGGCAAGGCGGTTTCCTCGCGATGTTCTCCTTCGCCGTTCAAGCGAAAGGTAAATGCGCACATAGAAAGTGCATTGCTTCACAGTCGGGAATCGAACCTACGACCTCAGGGATAAGATTCGCATGCTGAAGGCACAAGGCCAACACTGCTCATTATCGAAAGATAACATTTAAAAAACGGGACTCAATTCCGCGAACATTTAAGTCATTGAGAAAACCGTAATTGATTTAATGACCTAAGCCAAGGTCTACTAGAATAAAACTCGAAACGTTCCGAAAAGTCGAAACCAGACGTATTATTATCAGGCAACACGCAATTTCTCAAAAAACGCTGTTCCAAATCTCTAATTTACCGAAAAAACTATATCATTCACGATCCTTTTATTTTTTCAACTCGGGCTTCGGACGCGTGACTTTTGACTGACTTCTCTGCCCCGCGGGTTTATTCTATCCTAACTTCTAACTTTTTGGTAGGGTGGCCATCTTTTTGTATGTGAAAAGTTGACACAGATTAAAAACGGGAACCGAATGTACTGGCCCAAAAGGAAAAAGAAACAAGGACAGAAAGCGTAGCTGGAAAAATTGATGACGACATCGAACAATTGAATAAGGTGGTAAAAGTTGGAGGAGGCCTTCTTCTGGACCGAAGCCGCATCTTAGAGTAAATTAAAATATTTATTAGTTGTATAATGTATGTCAATATGATGTGGATGAATAAAGGCTTATTATTAGTACTAACGTTAAAAAACTTTGTTATATTACGTACACCCACACTAACACCAGGTTAGCTTTCATTTAACAACAAAAATAAATACAAAATATATTAATTAGTAGCTTTGAGAATTTTGGTCTTTTCGGTCGGTAACGAATCTGGGACTTGGCTCTCATCGCTGCCGGGGCGTTTTAATTTTATATTGTATGGATTATTATCCATAAGTAAAAGGAACTTGGAAGGAAGGAGCATCGACATCTAGAACTTTATTTATGTTTACAATCCAACTTCTTGTTACAACAGGAACAAGACGCCTAAAGAGAACTAAAACTTTCGAGTTACGAAAATTAGTGTAGTGAATATAAGTGCACTTGCGGTACTCAGACACACGAACATAGTGTCAAAAAATTATAGAACACTAAGACTGTTAATGAACATTAGGTAGGTACGTTAGTTTAAGCTTTTCACTAGTATTGTAAAAATTAAGTCAAGTTCTGACTTATTAGCCATAATTATGCAAGGCTTGATTTTAATTCATGTTAAGTCGCACTCTCTTTTGTAAACTAAGGTAAGGGAAAAAATGTGTTTTCCCAATAATAACAATATGTTTTCACTATTAAAATGTAACAACAGAAACAAAAATGGTCACTGTCCCAACATTTTATTTTCTGATCAAAATAATACCTCAATAAAAAGGCGGTAAAGAGTCTCACTAATAAACGATTTATGGCAACCCTCGTCTAACGTAACCACAGAGAAAAAATATCGTTGGCGCCCGACGCTCGCGTGCTGCACTCACGGGCTTTAGAAAAAACAAAAATAATACTTTTACCTGTTGAGTCGGCTAAACAAAGGAGAAATGGGCGCTGTTATTACTTTTATTCATCGCGAAATCCATGTCAAAAGAGGTTTCAATATGTGTAATCTGGAAAAATTGGGCGACGGAGCAAAGGATTTATTATTTAGAGAAATATAGTCATATTGATTATGATGCTAGCTAACTATAAATTATTTTTATTAATATAAAAGTTAGTTAGCAGTGCAGTTAGCATAGGAACTACCTATGTACATTTCTGTTCATTTTCTTTATTTGTATGCAACATTTGCTGGTACGGTGGTAACCATCGTAAGGAAAGAAAATCTACTGTTTAGGCACAGAAGGCGCAGAGTCTTGTCCATCTAGGAAACAGTACGACTTAGTTTTTTATACTACAAACGAGAACGGAACAGCCACAATAGGCAACGACCGCAGCCGATGGACGCCCATGATGGAGGATGCGTTGCCGGCTGTAAGTGTGGAGCATAATGAGAATGATAGGAAAATTTGTCATATCTATCTAGTTAGAGTTTAAATTATAAAGTAGTCAATAGGCGTTATGGGTTGATAGGCCTTAGATTTCTGTATCTGTTTCATTATATTATTTATTTCCTAACAGACAAGTAGATAATCAGTCATGACCCAACCGTCAACTTTTTAGGTCTAAGATATGCTGGTGAGTCACGATGTTTTTCTTCATCGTACGTGCAAGTGTTAAATGGGCACCTAGAAAAGAGTTCATCAGTGCAAAGCCGGTGTTGAAACCTACGACCTCAAGTTTGAGAAGTGTACGCTGATGCCACGCGATCACTTCTCCAAGAATTTAGAGGACGACAATTATATAAGGCAACTGTTTTAGTATATAAAAGAAAAAAGTTTGCAATATTCAGAATTGATATTTGATGGAAAATAAAATATTACTACGCTTTGATGTTTTAGATCAGTCATTAACTTAATTCAATTTGAATAATAAATCGATTTAAGTTAGGAATTCTTTTTATATCCCTATTTCCTATAATTTGAAATTAGTATTGCCATTAATTAAATTATTACTTATGATGCGACGCCTTTGCCGCGGGCGCTTTGAACAGAAAAAAATTAAAAAAAAAAGTTAAAACGTCAAAGCGGAAAGCTTCGGCGCCACTGACACTCGACTTGTAGATCGACCACGCCTTTGGCGCCAAGCCTCTATAGTCTATTCTTTATACTCTATACTGTCTGTTACAAGCCCTTCATTCAGAAGTCTTGAGAGAATAATATTATTTCTGCGACTTTGTATGCGTAATATATTCGTCTAATGTGTGTACTTACGTTTAAAGCAAATATTGACATCATTATTTATTTCTTGGAAAACATTTTTAATTCCCAATGTTTAAAATTAACCAAAATTTAGTAAATTTTAGTTCAAAATACACAACAAGTATTTTTTAACAGGGGGCAAAAGGGGAGGAGGTTTATCTGATGTCCATGGTATCTACTCAATGCCACAGGGCTCGCAAGTGCGTTGCTGGATTTTTTGAATTGGTAGTAACGCTAAAAAGTTTCATGAGACATAAACTGATGAAGGTATTTTTTCTCGCACAGTTCAATCTCTTTTATAACTAAGCTTTCAAATTAAAATCTAAAATGTTTGAATAACGAATTTACGAATTTATAGGAATAAATTAAGTTCTTAAGCAAATACTCAGCTTAAACTCTTGCTATTTGGATGTGCCAAAGGATTTCTATAGAAAAATTTAAGTAGCCTATACCTACCTATCGTCTATTCTGAATAGCAAACAAAGACAGGCGCTAATAGTTTTCCAATAAACGAATCGTGTGAAATCTTGACATAAAACAGTTGTAAATATAATACAGATCAATGAATAACAATTATATTTCATAATCTTCGTTTTTAAATTGCTTTTTCTTATTCCTATTGTTCATTGTCTGTTTTTCCTCAATTGCATACATAAACGGAACGAGTGCTTTTGTCATCATAAAAAAGATTCTAATTAATATGAAAAATATTAACATAGCATAGGAATTTTAATTACGTGTAATTGCTATTGTTTTTCTTGTTTTTAACTTTGACATGAGTAATAAATAATAATTGTATTTTTTATATTAAAAATGGATTGATTTGATGTTTTAATCCGTTGTAAATAAAATCAAATTTTAACTAAATTAACCAAAATTATCTATTATTTTCGATTTTATTCGGGAAATTGGACAGGACGTGACAGAAGTTAAAGAAAACTGTTACTTATATTAAATAGTAAAAACATTATTACTGACAACATTTATGTATGTTTATACAGGGAATTTAAACAAACACATCAGGTAATAGTTCGGAAAAGATAGATGTACGTTTCAAACACACACCTAGTAATGAACCTTGAATAGTAAATTATTCCATATACTTTTTTTACTCACTATTGTAATTAAGCAAAATACGACCACAGGGCCTAATACTAACACTTTTCGGTGGCGGCTATCATATTCTATATTTATTGTAAGAAAAAGATAACTAAACTTCAATCTAGAATTGTTAAAAGTAGCCAAGACAATGCAAGATACTTATTTGCGTTCTCGTTCTTAATTTTTATTTATTTGTACGCCATAGACATTTGCCACGGTCAATGACAATCGAAATGGCGGGAAAAAAGTGCGCGCGCCTTGTTCCCGCGCACCGCTTGTCACTCACGATGACGTAACGAAAATGGCGAATTAAAATGTAATTAAACTCGACCTCTTCCGTTGAAAACTTTTTAGTGCGTGTGAAAGCGAATTAATATTAAATAAATCATTGTTATTCCATTGGTAAATGAGATTGTTTTATTATGTGAATGTTTGATTTATTGTTAAATGGTTTCTTTGTTTGTTCTGTTTTAAGTTGGACAAGAAAAGTTCAAATGTCCGTAAAAAATTGGTTTACGGTATTTTTTGCATTGTCTTTTTTTACCGAAAAAGTGAATATTTTCTGTTTAGAAACTTGTAAGAAACGCGTACATACAATAGTTATTTCATCTAATGACATTTTAATATGTAATTTTAACAGGCTCTGTACAAATTATCTTTAAAGGCCGAAAACGTATTTCCGAACATCATAATATTTAATGAATCAAAACTTTAATGTTTTCCGAGCACAACTTTATCTTTTAATTCAGTGATTTTTTTAAATTTTTATTAGCATTTTCTTTCTATTAACTGATAGATATAATAATATAATAGTCAAGGTAAACGTGTAAAATCTCATCATGAATGATTCATGCGTTTCTCGGGATCCTGTCGACACATATAATGTCCATTAAGATATTAAAAATTAAGAAAAAAACACACTCAGGTAGCAAGAATCTGCGCCACATACTTAATCATCAATTAAATCCTTTTGATGACTGCTAAAATTGGAACAAGTTAATCAAAATTGAGCTTTATTAATAGTGATTAAGAGTTAATATTGATGGACGTGAATTGCTTTGTAATGCACTGTTTAAAAATGCATAGTCAGCGTGTGTAGTTGGTACACTCGGTGGTATAGAAAATGTAACAATTATATTTGTATTAATTCAAAATTTTATATATAATAAATACATAATCGATTGTGAGATTTTACTTTGATTTTTAAAATGTTTTTTTAAAAACCGTTACTTAGCTTCATTTGTAAGTTTAGTATTTAGCATCTGTACTTAACGACACAAAACAATTATGGTTTTATTGGGAAACCTACCAGGAAACTTCCAGCTGTGCCAACGTGAAACATGATTTGGGTACATGTTCAGACAGTAAAGTTGTTAAAGTTGTCCATGAGTGGCAGAGGGCTTCCAGCATAGCACACCAGCCTGAGCGTTCTATCAATTGGCACCTCTATGCAAAAGAATATCACGATGATTTGTCGAAGGTAGTTTAGAGAAGACCTAGAGTTGTTGCATGGTGTTTTTTGTAAAGTTAAATTACACTTCATGGTAGCTTATGAAAACGTATATGTGTTAGGAACACATTGATTCAAGGTCTATTTCAATTTAATCCCCTACGTAAATGACTTAATGTCACGAGAGTTTAATATGTATTTAAAAATACTTTTGTTTGAAATTATATGTCTCGCAGTGTACGCTGGCGCCAAAGTAACTGCTCACTCATTCAATGATGTCGCTCAAACTGAGTAAATGTATCTCTTACTTATCTCTTTCTTATGCCAACCTACTGGAAAAAGGGGAGTTATGCTTGACTTATAAATTATGTACTGCACATTTTTGCATCTTCATGAATAATTAGCTAAAGGACCGATCTGGATCAACTAATAATACGAAACTGCGTCATATTCCTCATTGTGCATACTAAAAGGAGTAGTGTTGGCCTAGTGACTTCAGCGTGCGAATGCCTGAGGTAGATGGTACGCATTTAACACACATTCGTACGTAAGCCGTAAGGAAAACACCGCGACGAAACCCTAAACACAAAAAGTCGACGACGTGTGACAAAGAAGACTGATCACCTACTAGTCTAGTCGACAAGTTGAAAATGGAACAAAATAGAGATACTACTCTTAAAATTATGTGCGATAGCTCATTGGATCCGGAATGACGTCTAGAAAAATGTGCTAAAAGCGTGTAATAGCACATAAAAAATTGCAAAAGTTATAGACCATTAAAGATGAAAAAATAATGGCATTTAGTTTTTTGCCAATATTTAATAAACTATTAATATTTAAGAAATTTCAAATAAAGATTCTGAAAGAGGAGGAAATTTCTAATAAAAAACTCCTGACTCCCAGAACTCTATCTCCATTATTTATAATGTTAATTTAACGCTGAAAATAGGTCTGCGGTTGACATTTTTAGGATTCGCGCGTGGCGTCAAAAGCGACTACGGCACATTAATTAATTTATTTAAGGTATTGAATATTTTTTTTTAAATTTGAAAAAAATATGGTGTATTCTGAACACTATAATCAATTTATTCCCGTTGAAAATTTTACTTAAAGTTAATTTTTCAACAAGTTAAATAATTGTTAACTAACGAAATTTTCTCGAACGACCGTCTTAATTGTAAGTGAAAAAAAATGTTTAAATAATGGTCGTAAAAATATTTCGCTTCGTAGAGCCTTTCTTACATACATACTTAACAAGATCGTGCCATAAAAGTTAAAAAAATATTTATACTTTGTTTATAACAATTTTTTTACTTCAACAAAAACTTAAAAATCCATGTAATGATGTTAAAAAATTTTTTTTTTTCTAAATCATCATATAATCGTTTTTTTATTAATACAAGATATTTATTGATTTGCAAAAAAAAAATTCCCGCCATTTGTTGATAATTTTTTTTTAAACAAATTGATTAAATCAATATTTAAAAAAAAAAATTTAACACAACTTTATTACATTAAAAATTTTATGATTTTTAAAAAAAAATTTTTTCCTTAATAACAATTTTTAATTGTTTATAATCGTTTTTTTTTAATTTTCTATTGTTTAAATAATTAGTTAAGAAATTTTTTTTTCCTAAAAATCATAATTGACAGTCTTCTATAAAGTAACAGAAAATTTTTTTTTTAATCAACAATTCTATTGTTTATTAACTTACCAATTTGTTATAAACAAATATTCAACTTTTGTTTATTTTTTTTCTAAAACTTCTAAAATTAACAAAAACAACCATATATAACAAAGTATAGAAAAAAAAAATTTAATTTTTAATAAAAGTAATATTCATGATAATCAAAAAATTTACAAAAATTTAAAAAAAACGATTTTAAACAATTAAAAATTGTTATTAAGGAAAAATTTTTTTTTTAAAATCATAAAATTTTTAATGTAATAAAGTTGTGTTAAATTTTTTTTAAAAATATTGATTTAATCAATTTGTTTAAAAAAAATTTATCAACAAATGGCGGGAATTTTTTTTTTGCAAATCAATAAATATCTTGTATTAATAAAAAAACGATTATATGATGATTTAGAAAAAAAAAAATTTTTTTAACATCATTACATGGATTTTTAAGTTTTTGTTTAAGTAAAAAAATTGTTATAAACAAAGTATAAATATTTTTTTAACTTTTATGGCACGATCTTGTTAAGTATGTATGTGAGAAAGGCTCTACGAAGCGAAATATTTTTACGACCATTATTTAAACATTTTTTTTCACTTACAATTAAGACGGTCGTTCAAGAAAATTTCGTTAGTTAACAATTATTTAACTTGTTGAAAAATTAACTTTAAGTAAAATTTTCAACGGGAATAAATTGATTATAGTGTTCAGAACACACCATACTTTTTTCAAATTTAAAAAAAAATATTCAATACCTTAAATAAATTAATTAATGTGCCGTAGTCGCTTTTGACGCCACGCGCGAATCCTAAAAATGTCAACCGCAGACCTATTTTCAGCGTTAAATTAACATTATAAATAATGGAGATAGAGTTCTGGAAGTCAGGAGTTTTTTATTAGAAATTTCCTCCTCTTTCAGAATCTTTATTTGAAATTTCTTAAATATTAATAGTTTATTAAATATTGGCAAAAAACTAAATGCCATTATTTTTTCATCTTTAATGGTCTATAACTTTTGCAATTTTTTATGTGCTAATACACGCTTTTAGCACATTTTTCTAGACGTCATTCCGGATCCAATGAGCTATCGCACATAATTTTAAGAGTAGTATCTCTATTTTGTTCCATTTTCAACTTGTCGACTAGACTATACTTGCCTATAAGAGAAATGATTATGAAACAGAGACAGAAATCTAAAGCCCAGATGTTTGGTTTTTTAAACTATACAATATCACATACATTTCTGCTTTAATCTCTGAAGATTCAGAGATTTTGCTAGCTTTAGCTTAGCTTGCGAGCTATTAAAACTATTATTTCTTAATTAGAATAATAGATAATCAAAAAATAATTAATTATCTATTATGTGTTAACTGACGTTTCATTTAATTTGTTTGTTAGTCTGTGGAAAAGACGCTAGTTTTGATTTGTCATTTAATTTTTTTTTAATTTAATTTGAAGATTATTTTGTTAGAACATCTTGGATTATAAAAGATATAGGAAAGTGATTATTTTCAAGTAAAATAGCAAATTCTAAATGTTGTTTCTTAAAATACATATTACAGCAATACATTTGAGTTTCATTCATCATATATATACTTATATTATATTTGTCTATACTTTATACTATATGTTAAAATTGCATCGTATTTTGACATACAAGAGTGTACCGATTGTCGTTTGAATAAATAGGTGACGATAGAATTGTATTAATATTTTTTTTAGCGCAAATTTTAAACATTCGACAGGTAAGGTCATCAACAAACTTAAGATGACCTTGGAAATGTAATTTAAATAATCTAGCTTCATTAGAGATTTTGTCACATATTTGAAAAATTACTAAACTATAATAAAATTTACTTCGTAATTTTTTTTTTAATGGCTCTGGCACGATTTTTGCATTAGCCAACGTCAAGTATAGGATTTTGTATAATTCGTACTTGTCTTTAGAAATTCGACCGTGTCCTCCATGTACGATTTAAGCACTCGCACGCTACCGTACAACCCTCCCAAAGGCCGAGAACAAATTTAAATTAAATTTAAACTTGCCCTCGAACCGGGAATCGAACCCGGTACCCCTCACCTAGCTGCCACTTAATAAGACCGCTAGGCTATGAGGCCCCCTACTTCGTAGTTTATAAAGAATGTTTGACTCACTGCTTACGGGTGGTACTGGGGTCGATTTGTGGTACCTATAATAATCGTACTGACTGTTAGGCGCCTAAGGCTGTGTTGAAATGTTATATAGGAAATGGCAAGGTAATTTTCAAATTTGGCATTAAAAGATACCAAGTTGATCTGATTTTTTTTAATGAAAAATGAGGCTAACGTGCAGGAGGCTCACCTGATGTTAAGTGATACAGCCGCCCATGAACAATCTCAATGCCAGAGGGCTCGCAAGTGCGTTGCCGGCCTTTTAAGATTTAGTACGCTCTTTTCTTGAAGGACCCTAAGTCGAATTAGTTCGGAAATACTTCAGTGGGCAGCTGGCACATAGAGGTGGTGCGCGGCAAAAACGCTCAGTTGTGGAACAACGGACTTCGAGGTATTATAGGTAAATGCGGTAAGAGATGACCGCACATCTGATTTATGAACGAAGGTGACAGCTGTAGGAAGTTGATTTCTGCCATCACACTTTTAATTAAAATCTTGGAGATTCTTTTTTGAGGTATATCAAAATTAAATTACAGACAAATTGTTATGTGGGAGTAAAAATTAATAAACATTACATACCGTACAACGGTTTATGTTTTGCCATGCAAAGCCGCGGTGTAGGCTAGTATTATCCAGTATGTTTTTTGTGGCAGCTGCAGTATCGGGTGGACTTCAATCACGCTGCGCTGAAGGAAACACGTTCGTTTTTACCTCTTCGACACAGTGTTTTATCACACTGGCTGATTTTACAGTCAAAAGTCAAAAATCATTTATTCATGTAGGTAACATTTATGAACGTCAAAAAAGAAATATACATTAAATGCTATTTAATTATCAGTCAGTATATCTTCTACTAATACTAACACAAAACCTCATAGAACAAAATTAAATTAAATACGAATTACTCGTCAAACGAAACATTTCAATCGAAGGCTATCCTCGAACGATCCTAACAGAGATCGTGCCCTGAGATTCTGTAACTCACTTTTCGAACTCACACAGCGGTTTTCGCATCGGCGGTCGCTCTCAAATCACTCGTGAAGCGGTCATTTTATGATTTGGCATTCTAATAAACAATAAATTACAAGAATACCTTTTCAGAATGCCAAATCATAAAATTACTGTAAGTGAGTTCGAAAAGTGAGTTACAGAATCGCAGGGCTGGTTTCTATTACAAAAAAGGGTGCGTGTACTTTTGTACGCGCGTAAGAAGTTATACTTCTTTGGCATTATTATAAATAGTTTTTGATTGCATGCAAATACTTAATTACAATTAAAAATCAAAGGCTGGAAAAGGAGTCATTATAGTCAATAAAGTTCAGTTTACATTTGAGAAATTAAATAAATAGATATTTATTATTATTCTCTTACATTAAGTGTAACATAAATTCTATTATAATTCGAATGTTGTTTTTAAATTATGTCCAATGCCGTAGCATCTTCCGTGGGCAACTTCATTCTGTAAATTTTGTGTCACGGTACGCGCGCATCGTATCGTAATTTCACTCTCATCAATTCTTCATAACGCGCCTAAAGAAGTATAACTTCAATAATAAAATTATATATAAATGAGAATTTGTAAATTGTATAAAAGGAAATAATTTTATAAAAACATAATTGTAATAAAACCATAGTGAATTAAAATAATATGTAACAATATTATAAAAATTATATAAAATAAAAGTAATTCAAATAAACAATATTCTTAACCAACATATTAATAAAAATAATAATTAAAAATCGATAAATAGAAAATTATAAACAAATTTAAAGAGCACCAGCTCTAGAGTTACCATCATCATATTTTTACCAGAAGTTAGATATATCTGTTTCTTCTCTTCTTGTTTCTTTTCTTTATTTATTCTTTATGGCCTCTATACGGAGCATTTTACTGGGAATAAATATTTATTTAATGAATCAATTCAATAGCAACTAAATCCACCGAGTGTGCATCGCGCATGCGTGCGCCCTATTATTAGTCCCGAGCGTGGGCGCATTATTTTCAGTACATAGGTATTATGTACAATTACATACACCGCTTATTTACAACATAGAGACACGCAATCTTTATATACAAACTTGTTTCTCTGATTGTGGGGGTGATTTTTATTCTATTGAGATTATGTTTTATCTCCTGGCTATTAAGAAATAACTTCAAATTGTTATAAAGAAGTTGAGATATAGTCGAGGCTTAGCGCTTAGTAAGTATGATTCCTCTAAAAACCTTTTCTAGATACCCCAGACATCCCATCACCCCATTTGTCCCTTTCAGAAGAACGCGTTTTGGCCCAAACTTACCGATATTCTGATAAACGAGCTAGGTCTGGATATCCATAATTGATACTCTCACAGTTTGAAATCAATTTTCTTTATACAGTATTTACAATTTTCGTAACATAGAAATAATAATAAAGATTACATATTAATAAAAAGAAAATTAAAACAAATTTAAACAGTGTACCTTTAACGCTGGCAGCATTACCTCGCTGTATTGCGATACTTATTTGTCGAGGAAAGCACCAGCTCTGGGGTCACCGGTACTATATACCAGGCGCCAACTTAAATATTTAATTAGCGCCTGTGCACTTGAACCCCACGGCCCAAGAGTGTCTACTGTCTATTCCAAAGGGAACGAAATCGAAGTTGGAGAAAAGACTCTTATATTTGAGCCGTTTATTATTTAGTTTTCATAATTTTTGATGATTTTTTTTTCTCTTCGAGGTTGTTTCGCTTAAGTGTTTGTCACATTAAATCTTGTTTTTTGTAAATAAAATAAATACGTCAAAATTGTTGACATACAGAAGTTATCGCTTAGATTGACTGACTTACTCTGAGAGAGAGAACATTTTAGACTATAGGCAAAAATAGTAAGGAAAAATAGCATTCATCTCGATATAACCTATCTGATCCAGCTGTGATTAACACTTCACTAACGAATATTTTAAAATTAATTAAATAATGCATCTTGGGGTAGGTATAAATATATATTTTGTCCAGGTTGGCTATATTAATTGGTTGGAAAATAAAACAATTGCAAGCGTTGGAAGAATTAATTACCCCTGGAAGAAGACACTGCCTTTGAGATAATTCTAGAAACGATGTTTGGTTTTACGCTCATTACGTTGGATATCAAAGTATTTCCGACGCAATAGGGTCCTACAAAAAAAGAATCGATACGTAAGAGGCCAGTAACGCACTTGCGAACTCTGCAATAGGGGTATTTAACATTAGGTAAGCCTTTTTTATATCTGAGGTGGAAATGTATTTGCGCATCCCCTGCTCCCAAAGTCTGACTGAGACTGGGTGAGCCCACTAAAACTACCTCGAGTAGTTACTATAAAACCAAGTTACAGAGGATACGGTCGCTCACCAATAGGTGTGCCTACGGTATCCTCTGTTCTATAAACTATAACCAGATATTTTAGAGGTAACTGAGAGTCAGTTCATATATTTTCATGTACTCTCTTACGCTAAGAAATGGACTAATTATTTATCTTGATTAAGGACTTGTGACGTCCCATAATTCCCAATAGGACATTGGCCATTGACGTTTTTTCCCCCCTATAGGAATATATATAATTTCCCCCCTATAATATTATCCCTTAAGGAATTATCATTCCTTATATATATATATATATATATATATATATATATATATATATATATATATATATCTATTTAATTAGACTTCTGTGCATACTAATACTAAATCGCAGCTGTAATGGCAGGGACCTTATTAAAGTGATGTTTATAAACAAAAGTAAAATAAAAATAAAATTCAAAATCATTTATTCATATAGGTAACACAATGTACACTTGTGAACGTCAAAAAATTAATATATATTAAATGCTTCTAATTTTACATTTGCTACCACTTCTCAAATCAAGGGCGTAGAAAGGAAGAGAAGAACTGACACAAACTCTCCGCCACTCTTTTTAATCGCCAAGGTTTTTGTTTTACATAACGTTTGTAAGGAGCTGTAACCATTACACCATGTTCCACATGACATCTTAAGTAATTAATAATAAAGCATGCAAATACAGGGGTCTGGGCTCAGAATATGATTTTGTCCCATTCGGTGTCGAGACCCTTGGTCCGTGGGGTCCTAGCGCTTTAAGGCTTTTTAAAGAAATTTCAAAAAGGTTAGTCGACATCACAGGAGACCGAAGATCTGGCAGCTACCTCGGACAAAGAATTAGTCTAGCAATTCAAAGGGGGAACGCTGCCAGTATCTTTGGAACCTTGTCTAAAGGGACTCCTTTTAATGATATATTTTAGTTTATGTTAAGTTTAGTTATTTATTTCAATGTATATTATTTTATTATTAGTTTTACTGTTCTTATTATTATGATAATGAATTTGACAAATTCGTGCTTATTTTTATATGGCTGATTGTTGGGTTTTTTCGTAATAATTTAATATTAATAATAATAAAATAAATTAAAAACAAAGATTTGTACTCTATCAGCAGGAGGCATGGTGAAATAGGAGCACGCACTTACATTCTCGTGGGAACAACACGCATGAAGGGCTTGTTTTAATATCCTTATAAATTGTATTCAAGTTCTTTTTCAGTCGCACTCTTCAATCCTGAAGGTGTTAGTGCTGCCGCACAACTTCACTCTCCCTATCTTCGTCAACGCCTGGGTGATGGTAAGACCTGAAAGATGGTTCCCGAAGTCTGGTGCTCCACTCTACATGTCACGATAAGTTTTTCAAAACTTTCTGGATCTCTGCGTGTTACATGTCCATAAAGACGGGATGAGTTGGTAACGTGTCGAAAGATAATTTTTTATCTGTCTTAGTATGGTTGGTTTCCTTAGCTGACCAGGGAATCTTAAGCATCCGTCTCCAACACCACATTTCTAGAGTCTAGAACAACTTACCTACGTGTCTAAAATATAGGAAACACGACGCAAAAAAGTTTGGACCACTTATTAAAAAACTTGTAGAGATTAGCTTTTTATCAAAATTCACACGCGCTTTACACGGAAAACTTTCTTAGAAAGCTTCAATACCATAGTTTCCTTCACATCTCTAATTATTTTGAAAGTAGTTTTTAAATAGCTCTTGAAACCTATGCCCATAATAACAAATCACAACAAAAAAGTTTGTACAACTTATTAAAAAGCTTTAAAATAGAATGCCGACACTTTGTCGGTACTTTCTCTAGAAATGGCCGACGTCGGCAAATATGATGGATGTGACGGCCAGGTATATTCGCTAATTTAGTGTCACTTCAACGCATTTCTTGCAAAAATAAATGCAACATATTTGGATAAGCAAAGATAAAAAGCTTGCGTTACTTTGCTGCTTTAAAAAGCGACTTTTAATGTAGCCAAGGATAATTCTTTATGTATTTAGCGCCTTTTGTCTATAAATTAATATCACCATATCACCTCGACGTCCGCCGACAACTGAGCGTCTTTTAAGGCAGTTTCAGCTGTGGAACCAGCTGCCCATTGAAGTATTTCCGAACCAATTCGACTTAGGGTCCTTCAAGAAAAGAGCGTACCAATTCTTAAAAGGCTGACAACGAACTCGCGGGCCCCTGTCCATGGACGGTCTCACTTAACATCAGAAAAAAAATATGTCAGCATTTTAGAAAGCATAGAACAGTGAAGCTTTCTCCTTCATTTTAAGCTTTTGAATATAATATGGTTGGACTTATTGAAACTTATTTTACTGAATGATCAATGTCTTCGAAAACGAAACATTGTTTTGGATATCCTAGATATTGTCTATGTAACAGCATCTCAAGTATTAGAAGGCAAGCCTATACTATGCGGAGAAATAAACCTTTAGTAAAAATGCATGCGACTTACTAATAAAAACAAGCTTTTTAAAAGTACAGTAGCGTATAACAAATCACTGAAGCAAGTAATGGATCAATGTGTTTGTCTACGCGTAAAAAGGGATTACTATTATGTTACAACGTAAAGAAATCCTTTAGAAAAATGAGTAGACGGTTTAAGTTTAACCGAACGGTTAAGTTAACCTGTAGAGTTGCCTTGGTAATGGAGTAATACCTGAACGCATCCCCCACACGCATCTCTAAGGGACAGCTAAACTTTAATTTATATTATCATAATAATAATAATAATAAAAGCCTTTATTAACTAATGATATACGTTTACATATTCTTTATCTATTTTTTTTTATACTAAGTATCAGTGGCCAGTTGGTCAGGTTGTCTTCCGACATAGGCCTCCCCTTGTTTTTTCCAGTTGTCTCTTTCTCTTCTTCTCCATTATTTCTGCAGATCGTCTTCCCATCTCTTTCTTTTGCATCTTTTCCTTCTCCCTTCTCTGGAATACCATTCTATGAATATCTACCATTATTCGACCTTATGATATTCATCGGGCATTATCATACTGTAATAATGTAATATAAAAAAGTCGGATAATTGACATTAAATTGGTTTAAGGATTACGTTTTTCCACTGTTTTGTAATTTCTAACAGCAGATCATGAAACAGATCCAGAAACCTGAGGCTCAGGCCTAAAAAGGTTGTAGCGCCATTGTTTTTTTTTATTTTATTTACAACTATGAAGTATCATAGGGTCTCAGATTTCGAAGAAGATATTTTTGTATGTCCAATTTGGGTCTAAGGCAAGCCGGTTTTCTAACGATGTTTTGGTAATGTTAAATGAAATAATGTTACATGTAAAGAAAGTCCATTGGTGCACAGCCGGAGATCGAACCTACGACAGGAATGAGAGTCGCACACTGAAGTTACTAGGCCAAAACTGCCGTAAATCATTTAAAAGAAAAGACAATTTATCACTTTAACGCCTGCTCTTTGCTAAATAAAGTAGCCACGATTTTTGCACCGTCATCGACTAACGAAAATATTAACTTTTAGAAATTGTCGCGTCATCACTTAGACAAATGGGTTTTAGATGTCAAAATATTTAGTTTGTACTGATTGATAGCTCCTTTTATGTCTTATTTTAACCGTAACTGCTGAACGGATTGTGATAAAATCTAATAATAACGTTAACTAAACGTTTCACTTGCGTGGATTTTGCAATGAATTTCTGAGACTTCCAAAATAATTATTGTATTTCATTCAATTTACCTAAAAAATAATTATGTTTATAACATATGTAGGTATTATATATTACTACTATTACTATACATACCTTAGCCAGGTATGATATTAGTGAATACTGTACCAAAATCTTTTTCTCGCGGTTATAGAGACACCTGCACTCTTCATTCCACTATATTATGAATCGTAATTATTAAACGATATTGCTATGATTATATGATACCTGTAGAGTGTTGGCTTAGTGGCTTAAGCCTGCGACTCATCCTGAGGCCGTAGCTTCGATCCGCGGCTGTGCACCAATGGATTTTCTTTCTAAGTGCGCATTTAACATTCGCTCGAACGGTGAAGGAGGATATAGTGAGGAGCTTGCCTAAGTCGACGGCGTGTGTCAGGCACACTTGCCTATTAGATTGACAAATGATCATGAAACAAATACAGAAATCTGAGGCCCAGACCTAAAAAGGTTGTAGCGCCACTGATTTATTTTATATGATACCTGTCACATTGTCTAGTAGATTTTCGACTGCAGATCTTGTCCCAGGTCCAAACGGTGGACTCAATAATAAAATTCCCAGCCCTTAGTTCAGTTTATGGTGTTTAAACACCCCGTCGGACACATAACGCTTCTTGCGTTCGTCTTGTAGGTTCGAATGTGTCGGGTTGTCCCATCGGAGTATGATATAAAGTGTCTCTGCGCATACATCTGTACATATTACTATATTTTCTGCGTAGATAGAGTAGGCTAACATTATTAGATAACTATTTCTTAAATTAGAACTAAAAGAATCTAAAATAAATAATCCAGTGGCGTTAGTGGTCTTGGAACCAGATTTATCATGATTGACAGATCTTAGAACATTCTTATTTTATATACAATGAGGTGATCATCTGTGTCTGATATGCCGTCTTCGGGTCTCAAGCAGTGCCCGGTTCCTCACGATGTTTCCCTACATCGTGAGCTCAAATATCTTGCGAAGAAAGAAAAGTCCTCAGAATTGACAGTTATAGCCAAAACTGCGCTCGTAGTATAAATAATATATTTTCGTAGAATTAAAAAAAAAAAACTCTTGAACAGTTTTTAAGACGCCACTTTATTGAAAATCAAATTATACCATCTATTTATTTATGCTTAAGGTAACATATTTAATATAAAAACTTATTTTTTTATTAATCACGTATAAAGCAGTTTTGATTGTCACTACTCGCCGATAGATGTCGTGCTATTAAAGTCAACATGACAACTTTTCACATTGCAGAATATTTCTTAAACTTACGTATTTAGTATTTATTTATATGTATTGTTTTTTATAGTGTTTAAAGTCTACTAAAGACTACATTCTATAAAATGACGAAAGTGGAAACTCAGGGGTCAAGCTAAATTGCCAAGCCTTCAACTGAAATCCTCAAGCCAAAAGAAAAGTGTCCGCCTAAAACAGACCTGGCAACGAAGCTGGAATGATTCCAGAGGCGAAGGAAGCTGGAATTAAGAGAGCCCTCTGCCCCCACCTGGGGGACTTAAAGTCAAGTAATTCAAAGTTAAATTTTACTAAATTTTTGTTTTTAAATTTTAAAAGCGTTTTGTAAAAAGATATATAAATTTCCCAAGTTACCATAACTAAGTATAACATCAATTGTGCATGCGCGCACGCATATCAAATATACATAATGATCCATATTACCTTAGTGAATAGATAAATTGTTGTCGACAAGTCGTTTACAAATTGCATTAGATCTCATTAAATGTACACGCTATATGTATGCTATATGTCCGTGACCGACTTGGTTTATGTAGCCCGGGTTTGAATCCGGGGAAATAATTGTTTTGATGTTGAGGCACAGCTACATGATAAACATAATTCACGGACTCGGTTCCGGGGATAATAATATAAGAAAGTTTAATTTCCTTATTAAAAACCTTCTCTTCCATTGTTTTAGACCAGTTGGTTCTTTAGTGTTTTAACCTTAAATTATGCGTTCCAACTCTTCCTATGAAGCAATACATTTTTCTATTTGTATGCGCTGGAAAACTTGATAATAACATGAATAATAACATCGTGAGCAGTGTTGGCCTAGTGGCTTCAGCGTGTGACTCTCATACCTGAGGTCCTAGGTCCGATCCCCGGCTGTGCACCTGTCTTTCTTTCTATGTGCGCATTTAACATTTGCTCGAACGGTGAAGGAATACATCGTGAGGAAACTGACATGTCTTAGACCCAAAAAGTCGACGGCGTGTGTCAGGCACTGGAGGCTGATCACCTACTTACCTATTAGATTTAAAAATGACCATGAAACAGATTCAGAAATCTGAGACCAAGTATTAAAGAGGTTGTAGCGCTACTGATTTATTTTAATAACATCGTGAGGAAACTGGCATACGACCCAAAATTCAAAGGGATTTGTGACCAATCAGTTCATGAAATGGGAAGACTTTTTAAATAAATATGATCCAGCAAATAAATATAGACATCTGAGGCAAGACGAAGAGACACTCGTGTTTTAAGTAGGGACTAGATTTGTTAATAAATTAAACAATTAAATTATGTATTAAAAATCCATCATATCAAAAGAATACCAAATCGAGTTTAGAACTTCGACCTTTAACCATGTCAAAAAGGCGGTGGCATAAGACAAAGCTACATCTAATTTACCTAAGCTAAATAAACGTCTGGGTGGGCGCAATAATCGGCCGGAAACCGGCGAATATCAATAATAATTTAAAAAAGATCACTCCAACACTAAAATGGCGCTAACATCCCATTTCACAAATTACACAATCGAAAAACTAAAGGCGCCGCGCCATAAAGCCTTGCCGCCAGAAAAAAAACAAATTATCTCTGGTTTTTAGATAATTAAAATCTGTCTTGTTAGCTCGGCTATGTTCTGTGGATAAAATTTCGTTTGATTATGCTGTAGTGTTATTAATGAGGTGTTTGGTTTTCTTCTAAATTATTTGCTTGTTTATTATTTAATTTTTGTCATATTAACTTTGTGAAAGTGTGTACACGTTTGTGTTCACAATCTCTAAATTTTCATTAATTTTGGTATGGAAATTGATAAGATATCGCATATATTGGTATTGGTAGATTGTTTTAATCATAATGAAAACATTATAAACTAGCAAACTAAAGAACATTAATCAACTGGATAAATAAACAATACACATTTTAGTTTGAAAAAATTACATGTCCACAGGAGTACCTATTAAATTTAACTTCAGTCCCACACATAGCCGGCATATCATCATATACCTAATATTAGAACCGAATAGGGTCGCAAAAATATAACCTATTTTGAACCAGCCCGCGAAGTTTTTTGGTAGATAGACTTTGACGCAGTGAAAGCGATATAAAATAAAAATCATTTAATTCCATATAATATTTTAATATAGATATTGATATATTTTTAAAAAATTTCGTGTAATTGACATGTATGTTTTTAATCACAATAAACTTCTTTAAACCTAAAAACTAAAGGAAATAAAGAAAAACAAAATTCCGGAATAATTATTTATTGTAACACACATTATAGAATACAGAACAACAACTCTTATTAGCTAATATCAACAATTGTGCTTAAACCAAAATAAAATACTTGACATTAACGGACTAAACATAGAAATGGAATAAGAAAATATTCTCGTAATAGGAAAGCTTTTTTGGTTTCCATGACAACAAATCATACTTGTTATAATGTTTAAAGAACTTAATTTTATGGCGTCCAAGCCACGGATGAATACAAATAAAAATAAATTAAATATCGTATAACTAATCTGTTTTTCCTTTGAAGTACTCTTGGGTTCAAGTGTACAGATAATTAAAGATTTAAGTTGGCGCCTGACCGGTGACCCCAGAGCTGGTGCTTTCCTCAACGAATAAGTATTGCAATACAGCGAAGAAATTCCACCATTAAAACCAAACTTTTTAAATTAGTATTTATGTTCATTTAGTAGGAAATTAAAAGCTTTTTATATATTGCGTATTAAATACTACAACTTACAAGTTTTACCGTTTCTAAACTAACCGTTTCGGCTGAGTTACCGCTTATGGTACTTTGGGCGAAACAAATCTATAAATGACAATAAAAGCTAGATTATAGATATATTCCCCCATAGCCTCGTTAAACCTCAAACTAAAAGGAGTAAAAGATTATCGAATACCGTAATGTTAACTAATCATAACAATAGGTCCCTTCAAGCGCCTATTAGACCCCCCATAACAATGGGTGAATAGGACCCCAAAATTCGCAATACCGTTGTCAATTTGAAGTTTAAGTGACATTCAAAGACACCGCTTTATTTTTTTTTAGTGGCGCTTGCGATTGTAATAAAATAATAATTAGTTTAAACTGACATGAACCTTTTGTTAATTGACGTTTATGTCAAGCTTAGAAAATTTAAATACGACTAAACAGTGTAGGAACTACTCTAAGCTTAGAAAGGTAGGTTTTATAACATATGTTTGACTGTTTGACAATTAACAGCTACCTACTTATGAGCGTATTTTTATATTTAATTACACCACATATATAATGCATTTTCCATAGTAATGTGTTACAAGCTCTATTCTATAAAGCAAGACAAATTTTATGATACCTGTATACGTATATGTTACCTAAAAGCTACAAGGCCTACCATTAAATGTACAGAAACTTTATATGTTATTAAAAATATGTTTTCAGGTTTCTATATGTTGCTAAGCTAAAACGAAAATCATCCTCTTGTACATAGACTAAAGATACTCTTAAATAAGAGTAGACATACAAAAAATATTTAGCAGATTTTATATTACAGAGTAGTTGGCCTAGTGGCTTCAGCGTGCGACTATCATCCCTGAGAGGTTCGATCACCGGCTGTGCACCAACTTTCTTCCTATTTTTAACATTCGCTCGAACGGAGAAGGAAACACGAGGAAACCGGCTTGCCTTAGACCGAAAAAGTCGACGGCGTGTGTCAGGCACAGAAAGCTGATCACCTACTTGCCTATTAGATTGTAAATTTATTTATTTATTTAATTATAAGTAATCTTACAGCTAACATACATAATATTACAAAACAAACACTTAGACAGTACAAAAAGCCAAAACAGATTACATAGATAAACAATATTATATACGAAAAATGAAACAAATAATCGCATCAATAGACAAAAATATATACAGAAAACTGAAATTTAATATTTAAAATAATAAATAATACTAAATACAACGTAAACAAAATTCGAGTCTTCCCGCCCCTTCAAATATTTTCTCACATGTTCTTTGGTGAGGTGGAAAATATCAATATCCTCATAATTAGTGTCATAGTTAGATAAAACCCGAAAATCAAATGATCATGAAACAGATACAGAAATCAAAGGCCCAAATCTAAAGAGTTTGTAGCGCCACTGGTTATTATACATAAATTAAATATTGATTTCCTTTAAATAGACTTATCCGCTAAAGCCTGTCTACAGCTTGCTTACCTAATTATTTATGTTTTATTCAAGGCACGGTAGCTTCATTAAAAATGCAATAATATAATGACGTAATAAAAATTCATTTCAAGATGGCGACTAAAGGGGCACTTGTCGATCGTAAAGTGTATTTCTTGTAGATAAGGATTATATGTTGAATTTAAATCTGCTTCGGGATTTTTTGCAGTTGCAATTTATAAACAGTTGTTTAACAGTCTTTAAGTATTGTTATCTATTCAATATAGATAACAAAACTTAGTCTATGATATTGTATAAGTTGCCTTAATCTATGTTGTAAATTAAATAAATTAAGACATCATAGATAACTAATATTAATCTATGACTAGATTATTACCTCTTAATCACCTAGTAATATGGTATATTTATCATATTACTAGATTATTTTTAAATCTAGTAATATAATAAGTATAGTAGGTATATATATCTAGCTGGGGCGTCCGCAGAGCAGGCAGAAAATAATAAACGGCACAAATATAAGAGTCTTTCCTCCAACTTCCATTTGGAGTAGATACTCTTGGGTCGTGGGGTTCAAGTGCACAAGCGCTAATTAAAGATTTAAGTTGGCACCTAGTAGATAGTACCGGTGACCCCAGAGCTGGTACTTTCCTGGCTCAACGAATAAATATACAATACAGCGAGGAAATGCCAGCGTACACTGCCACAGGGACCAAACTTTTTAAATTTAAGAAAATTGTAAATACTGTATACTTGATTGTAAATTTGAAGTGATTATTAAAATTTAAAATATAATCTAGTATTATAAAATTGTTTATAAATCTATTTTATGTTTTAAAAAATTTTTTGGTTTTGTCTATGGACGCTATTATTTAACATTTGATGAGCCTCCTGTGCGTAGGTTGTTACATTAAAAACAAACCATAAGAGTGACCAGTGGCGGCTACATTTTAAGATAATACGAAACTTGCCGCGAATTCCGTCAAAATACAATACGGGATATAATAGGAAAGAAGTCGAAGTGTATGGCACATAGGTACATAAATATAATAAATCAATCAGTAGCGTAGCGCTACTGATCTACCTTTATGATCATTTGTCAATCTAATCGGAAGTGATCAGCCTGACACACGTCGATTTCCTTATCCATTCGAGCGAATGTTAAATGCTGACATAGTAGGTATGTCCATTGGTGCACAGCCGGGGATCGAACCTACGACCTCAGGGATGAGAGTCGAACGCTGAAGCCACTAGTCCAACGCAACATCGTCCCATCGAAATCCCTCATTAAAGCAACTATATTATATATTTTTCTCGCCTCCTTAAGGTAGGTAATTTTAATCAAATAGATTTAATTGCAAACAAATAGATGCGCCATAATCAGTGTTGGCAATTTAACAGTAAAACGGTCGTAAAAGAAACGCTTCGTAGAACTATTAATAGGCGTTTTACGATTTTATTAGGTTTTTATTGTTTATTTATTTTACTTGGAACTGTGGTAGATTCGGGTTGTAAACAATTAAAAAACAAAATTCTTTATGAGTGCCGAAGTTGATTAGTTTAATAGGCTTGTTTTAATATTCTTCGTCAGATATTTTGCCTATTTCGCGGCTCAAATAAAAAAAAATACTTAAAATGCCTTTACAAATGATTTTTAGTTGATTGCAAAGAATAGAGCGTACCAACTCTTAATGGGCCGGCGCACTTGCAAGCCTGGCAATTTATCTATTGGCGGCGGTATTACTTCAGATGAGCCTTCTGCCCCATGTTTCATACATAAAGATATTAAAGCGTCTGAAAAGACGATTTTTGACAGCTGTTTTGATACCGATTAGTTATTACGTTTATTGAAAAAACTATTTTAAAAATCGGTAACATAATACTAATACTAAATAAAATGTATTTTAAAAATAATTTATGACTTCGACTAATTATCTAGATAAAGACTTTGTATTCACCAGAGTTAGACCCTGCTACCTATCTTTATTATAAGCCTCCCACAGCCCGCGGGACTCATGTATTTATATTTTATAAGGATTAAGATTAATTATATTTTAGTAAATTTACATAGGTATAGGTAGGTACCACACATATGGGTGAAACATATACAAATCAGTAGTATTCGAGATTATGATCATACAGGAGCGTTCATTTTAAAGTTTTTATTTTCACCAATAACCAATGCGAAAGAAAACTTAGATTCTATATTCAAAATAAATAATAAAATCACTTATTTTCTTAATTGAGTCAAAATAAAGACTTGAGTTTAAAAGATTTAAAAGTAATACAACAAACTGTTAAAATAAACAAAATACAATGAAATAGAAAAAAACATCGCAAACCTACCACATCGCAAAGGTGACAAAAGGTTTTTTTTTAATTTCACAAAGCTCAAATACAATGCTAAATGTTCACGCCTCATAAAACAGATAAGAGCTATTCATATCTGGCAACAAACAATTAATGTCACAGACTATAAATAGAAAACCATAAAGTATCACCCAACTTCATTAACTACTGGGCACAGATTAAAAATATTAATTGGACGGCCAGGTAACATTTTTTGCGATGGCAATAAAGTTTTTTAGATTTGCCTTAGTTTTGTTTGCTGAGCTGTTTGTCTATGACCTATTTAATTTTATTGCAATATCCTTTATAGTTTAATCAGTCAGAAATGTTTGTTAATTTAAATCTTTTTAACATGCCCATTAATTTTATCGGATGTAGACTTTAAAGTTATAAATAAGAAGAAAATTAAGGTAAGCATAGCAAAGAGTATTTAATTTAATGACTTACACTATATAATATTTAATTTAAAAATCATGAATTTATTTAAACGCACTATAGTATTCTTATTAATAGGTACTTATATTTCAACTTACTAGGTAACATATTATCACATAGGTATATTCAGTCTTTAATAATTTATCTTCACTATTAATTTATTTCTAGTATATATTTAGGTTACGCACTACTACTGTATCTATAAAGTAAACCTATGTGAGTATAAAAATATATAGACGTAGTAACAACGGGTAATTCTAATAATATCCAATTCTGCACTAGTTTCAACTATAAATCCCGCAATTAGTAAAGTAACACCTCATTCATGTACTAAAATACTTACAACCATATCTTAACATGGTACATACAAAAAACGTCACAAAACCACAATATAATAAAAAGTACAACTGACACCAAATCAAAGACACCGTCACGAAAAAAAACTCACTTCGATAAAAAAAATCAACGTTCGCCGTCCAGATTGATAGCGTATGATCTACGTCTGTAGCTCTATGGGCGTGGTCTATGGAACAGGTTTGCCGCCAAAAAATACCCATAAAAAAAATTAATGGCAACCTAGACGCCAGCGATCGATGTTCGGTTACCAACCCGCTCTCAATGCACGTACGAACGAAAAAAATAGCGCCATATTCAGCGACCAATCGGAGAAAAGCCGCGCCCTTGAAGCGTTCCACCTTCAAATAAGCTCCACCCGCCGAGCGCACTAGCGCCAAATATCCCATACAACCGGCGTAATTCCGAACTAAACAGAGCGGGACAGCGATACATTGGGCCGTTCGTTTCTCGGACAATTTCCTCCAACTGATCATTAAGTGTTTATGTTCAACGGGAGTTGGTTGTGTCGGGTTTCTTCGGAGGGGAAACGCTATTAAAATATCCACAAACATTATCTTTAATTGGACAGAAATTTGTGCTTGTGTGCGCCGGTTTTTTTTTCATTGTGACGATTTTTTAACTTTGATAACAGCGTACGGATTGTGCTTAGGAATGAGTGACTGTGCAATTATTAATAAAAAATGACATCTATAACGTGAAAATATTCGCAGCGTGTTTTTGATTAACGAAATCCCACATATGGATAGAAATCAACCAAATTTTTAGTATAATTCCCATTTTCACATTCGTTCTAGAACTTTACAGTGTTGTGTGACAATTTGTGTTTTGTGAAGTGATGCTGTGATTGAAATATTGATTATTCCTAATAACCGTAAGTAACACTATTATAATCTGTCAGTAGAACTAGTTGCCGCTCTATAAGGGCCATTTGCATAGATTATAGTATGGTATTCAGGATAAAAGTAGTATAGATCTCTACCAAGGGATTACGCTACTGCATACAGTTAGATATATTTTGGTCCAGAAGTACCGAAGTCTTAATTGACTTAGGTATACGTATTATATACTAATTCAAAGTCTAATTTTACTCAAGTACCTACTATTACCTCCTGTTCGAAGAATTGCTCCTATACGACAAAACCGGCAAAATTTTAGCGAAGTTACTTAAATAACAAGATAAGATTAGGCAATACATCTTTACTTATGTCTCTAACCGACTTGGAAAAGCGGTTTTTATTTCGTTAGAATTCAATAATAAATTCGACATTCGAAGCCATTAGAATACATATTAAGACACAGAAGGTCCACGGACTGGGGATCTATGACTTGCTTGACTTGTCCGACGATCCCCAAGTGGGGCAGAGAGTATCCAACATAAAAAACGAGCCTGATCTTCCCTGGGTCCTATTAATTAACGGGGGAACTATGCTTGAACAAAAAAAATGCGAATTGTAAACCTTCGTTTTTTGGAGTCGGGCAAATGTTTAATGGGTAAATAATATTTCATTTTCACTGAAGATATCATCACTTAAATCATATTTACATTTTAAGACAGATTTAAAAAAGGTTTTAGTTTTTATGAGACTAGTGTTTTTGTCTATGGCAGAATTTAATAACATCGGAATTAGATTCTTGTTAAACCAAATAACCAATAGATTATAGATATTTATTTCTAACACACAAACTGAATTAACAATATTCTTAACCTATTAATAATAATAATTAAAAAGTTGGTAGGTGTACCTTTAATGCTGGCATTCCCTGCTGTATTGCGATAGTAATTCGCTAAGCGAGGAAAGCACCAGCTCTGGGGTCAACGGTACCACCAGGCGCCCACTAATATCTTTAACTAGCGCCACGGCCCAAGAGTCTCTAATCCAAAGCGAACCAAATCACGAAAGACTCTTGTTGAATAGGTGCTAGTTTTGTAATCTTTCGATATCTCGATAGTAAACTCATTTGTTTACAGTCGTGTCTTAGCATCTGAGCGTTAGAACCCCATTCCCCAAAAATATTTAACTTTTAAACACTGTAAGAATAATACCATAATTATTTTTTATGTGTTCACTGAGACATCCTGGAACATTACGATCTAGCCTAACTGACTCATAGGTAATTTAAATCCAATTTACTAAAAAGGATTAAGGGAAAGACTGTTATTGAACCTTCTATTTGATAAAAATAATTAGATAACTGAATAAAAGTGAATGTTTTGTCCCTTTTCATTATTACAAGAGCGATAAAGACAAATACAAATTGAGCTGTTTTGATAGATAGATGTTCAGGAACTCACCTTTTGCCGCTATATATATTTCGATTTCTCCTGATATCCGTACAAACATCGTGTCCAAATACTTGACGTTTGAAAGAGAGTGGCGGAGTTACCAGTTTACTGGTTCGCCGTTCGTTCGTCATAAAGTAAACTTAGACATTCAACTGTCCATTTTAATAAGTTAGGTACACAGCATGATGATTTAGACTTTAACAAATACTTCAGCAGTGCTGGCCTAGTGGCTGCGTGAGATTCTCATCCCTGAGGTCGTAGGTTAGATCCCCGGCTGTGCACCTACTTTCTATGTGAGCATTTAACATTCTCTCAAACGGTGAAGCAAAACATCGTGAGAAAACCGGCTTGATAGACCCAATAATTTATAGGCTATTGGATTGACAAATTTATTTACTAGCAGCCCCCACGAACTTCATTTCGCCTTAATAGGATTTTACTTACCTTTTTAGCAGCTATGTCCTACATAATAAAATATGGTATATTTTGCTATGCTACCCCATAGAAACTGTTTGCGTGCACAATTACAGCAAAAGAAAACTTGCTTTTAGGTTTATCGGTGCAATTTTTCCAGTTTTTTTTTCTCCATAATAACCTTTCTCAGGTTAGCCGTCTTAGAAATAATTTCTCAATCTTTTCATATCAAATAAATGTTAATTCCTGTACATAGTATATTACAAAGATTAACTAAGTGCAATTTATTTTGTTGATCTGTAATCTCATGACGGCTCATTGGTCTAGTGGTTAGTACCCCTGACTGCGAATCCATGGGTCCCGGGTTCGATCCCCGGCTGAGACAAACATCGATGTGATTTGGTGTTGTGCTTAGGTCTTGGGTGTTTAAATATGTATTTATATGTGTTAGGTCTATCTATGTATAATATGTATGTATATCCGTTGCCTAGTACCCATAACAAGCTTCACCAGCTTAGCATGGGACTAGGTCAATTGGTGTGAATTGTCCAATCATACAAAAAAATCTATATCCAAGTAAGTCTAGAGTTCGTTATCGAACAGACCGCAGCATCGGCTAACAATACTTGAAACAATAACATTCATAGCCCAATTACGCATTAATACCATAGACATTCATAGAGACAGGTCAATAGTTATTACTTATTTATAAGTGAACGGCGCTTGCCTCTTTTGACTGGGAAAATATGGCTTTATTTCACGAACATAGGCTGATCAACATTTTGACACCAGGGGCCTAGTGAGAAGATTGAAAAGGACCATTTGAATTAGTGTTAGTTCACGTTAGTCTTAAGGCCCTAAAGCACGAATTGCTGTGTCAGTGTCTCGGAGTGGACTGCGCAGTGGAGAGCTGGAGCACTAAGGCGCGCCGGCCCGTAATAACAATTAGTTATGAAACATTAAATTAATTTAATTATATCAATTTTTTTCGGAAATAGATTACTTGGCTTGCGATAAAATGTATCGTGTAAATTTCAAAATCATGTTCTTTATACATTTTCGTCATAAAATGAATTCAAAGTGTCAAAAATTGGCTATGTTTGGATTTTGCTATCAAGCGAAGTTATTTAAATCGTGTATCGATCTTTCAAAATGGATACATAAACTACTCAACTAAACCATATATTTTTTCCACTCCCTACTTCAAGAAACGATGACGAAAAATGGAAAGAAACAATGTACTTTTTTGGAGTTTGGCGATGGTGGTGGTAAATAGCACAGAAGAACAGAGTGTCTTCCCCTTAATAGAGACTGTAAGAAGTGTTATTGGACTCTATGTTAAATATCCTTTTTAGTAAATTCGATTAGACTTAAATTACTAACTAATCTTAAGTTAGATGGTAATTTTTCATGACGTCTTAGTAATGACACATTTTAAAAAATCACTGATTCGGGAATAAGATACACGGACCATACCTTGAAAAATATTTAATCTTTTGGTGAAAACGTCTCCATTTTTATAAGAGAGACGCGGCATAGGAATTTTGTATGTGTAATACGTTAATTCGCAGCGAAGTATCTTCATCATCATCATCATTATCACCAAAGGCTACACAACCCCTTGTTTGTGCCTCCTCAAGGATTTCGCCTTCTTGCTTTCGAACATTGTTTCGAGAGCCTTGACACATCAACGCAGCTTCCGTCTACCGGGTTTTCTCTTGCAGGTTGTGAGTTTAGTAAGGGCCTTGGGGTTCTGTCATGTCCTAACCACTTGAGCCTGTTGACTTCATGAATTGGACGATTTTGCCGTCATCAATTACCTACGTTAGGTATAGTATAGCACTTCGAAGCGAATACGTCACCGTCGCCGCAAACAGGGCGAAAATTCTTTCTCATTCAAATAACATTTACTCCCTAAGGACCTAATAATGTAAAGGTTTAGTTGAAGTTCCACCACTGAGCGTTTTCTAACACACCCTGCGTAACACCACTATGTGGAACCAGCATTGAATACTCTACGAATGAATGTTAAAAAAACAGCGAACCAATTCTTAAAACGAATCACAAGTGTCCATTGTGTTACCTACGTGAATAAATGATTTTTGAATTTGAATTTGAAAAAGCAGGATATTCGCGAGCTTTTTGGCATTGTCTATGGGCGGCATCACTTGGACACGCATGATTGGAAGATGGCTGAGTTTTATTATTCTCAGAGCAGCGTTGAAACTTTGTTACTCCTATAGAAATTGCATATCCCTGTTTGGGTCGATCCCATGGACAAGTGCGACATTAGCGCTACGGATATTAAGAGAACTATATCTAAATATAGTATATAAAAACCTCGGCTTGCCTTGGAACCAAAAAGTCGATGGCGTGTGTCAGACATAGCAGGCTGATCACCTACTTGCCTATTGATTGATAAATGATCGTAAAACAGATACAGAAATCTGAGGCCCAGAGTTTGTAGCGCCACTGATTTTTTATTTTATTAATTAACTGTAGATTTAGGTTAAACCTCTCAAAGGATTAAAATACCTTTTTGCGTACTGTCAATGTTTCGCTGATAAAATCTCGAAATATCAATCTGGTTTGAATTATTTCTTAATATCGTAAAAGTACATTTATCTTGGGTTAAATTATTGACAGTGAAAAATATTTATTGAACGTGACTAATTTACAAAGGGGTACTAAGACACGTAAGATTTGTATCTCATGTCAAAATACAGTCTTGACCACTGTCTAATATGTTAAACTTCATACAGAAAAAATGATTTGACAGCTCCTGAAACTAGGTATAAATTTGATTGACGTTTAAGAATGAGATCCGTCAAATTTGTATCACAAGATACAATATAGTCTTGATCACTGTCAAGTGTTTCTTAAAACGTTTCGTTATTCCACAGATTAGTCCTATTATTAATCTGTTACCATGGTTACGATGTTTTTACCGGCTAAAACTCCAGGTCCATCTATGTCCACATTTATGTCATGTGCAAAGAAGCGTTCAAGCTGGAAGCGTATTAAATGTATCAGAACAATTTCTTATTAAATATTTATATAACTATTGAACAAAGAAAAATTATGCTTTAATAGGAAGAGATTATTTATTTGTTTTTTCATAGAGCTGACTATGTATACATCTTAACTAAGTAGTTTTTATAGGTACAAACTTTTGACAAATCACTGAAATATCTCCATTAATAATTGCAAATCTGTCATGGTTTAGATTAAAACCTAACCTATCTGGTTAGATAATGAAGCTTTTAGACCACAGATGCTATTGACAATTTACAATCAAAGGCAACGCACCGTCTGTTCGTTTTACGTATTATATCTCACGGGATTCAGAATAACTTATGATGTTTGACCAACACCGTGTCTAAGAACCTAAAGTATACTCGTGCTGTCATACTCCAGTCGTGTCGGACAACCGTTCCATCGGGACATAGGGTTATGGGTCTACGCACGCGCATTACTCGATATATCTCTCGCATAGAAGACTGGACTTAGAGAAAAACAGAGGCCAAATTGACAAAAACTTTAATGATAATAATAATATAAATATTGATACGTGGAACAACACAAAGTAGCTACATGGAAATATTGCAATAATGTAACATCTGTCAATATCAGATGGTCTGTGGTAACTTGCATTGTTGAAAATGCGGTTCTAATTGTTTTTATTAATAAAAGAATTGCAAATGGTTCAAACTTAATGCTTATTTCGTAATGGATTAGTTAAATCTTAACTCTGAAATAATGTTAAATAATTGCCTTTGGATTCTACTCAAAAGCATGGTTAGGCAACCCTATTTCGATTTTTTAAGGGGCTGATCAGTAATGTGCCATAATATAGGTATTTTTGCCATAGGCAACACTTAAATAAAATGTTGCGTGATCATTTTTTAATCTGTTCTCGTATAGACATTTGGGCAAACAATCTTTTTGTTAAGAATCCAACACTTATCTGGTTAAGAAAACATAGTTTAACCGTGTGATTGATGCATAATTCACATATTTTTCAGTGAATAGCGTGTATATATTGTTTTTACTTATCGTAAATAACGCGTGTAATAATTACGCACTATACAATTTCAATATTACGTCTCAATCGCCATTTTCCTACTGATAGAGCCGCGTTCTAGTTACCATGTTAGGCTAATGACAAAATGGCGGACAAGATTGGCATATGACGAATGGCGGGAAACGTAAATGTCAAAACGTGAGAAATTTTTAATGATGCCGCCTATAGATATTTTTTATTAGTTTTTATGCCAGGACTGTAAAGCTTCCGCCATTTAATGATTTTTTTACTGCAAGTAATTTTTTCTAGATTCTTGAAAGTTTCGACTGTAGGTACGTTTCAATTAAATTTAATATAATTCGCCAATGAAAAATATTAAAACAAAATCAAACTTTAAGGCTTACAATGCGTTTATTAACTCAAAAACGATTGAATTAGGTACATCTAACTAAAAGTAGCCCGTGACAATGATGGTTAAAAAATCGGTACTATTAAGCAAATATCTATTTGAGTGTGTGGTGCGCGTCTAAAAATGCCTTAAAAAACGCTCAGTTGTGGAACGACGGACGTCGAGATGGTACGGGTGGAATTTTATATTTTGCGTTACGTCCGATGATGAAACTCAGCTGCAGGTATTAATCCGAACGTCTCTGAACACTCCATTGTATGCGGTAGATGATGCAGAGACAACCCACATCTCTACGCAACGCCAAGGGATCAAGCCGCTCGGAAAGTGACAGGTCGTTGACGATTCGAATCGCTCCAAATAGAATACCATTAAAATTTTTTTTTCAGAAAAGCTGTCAAATCAGTAGCAATACATTTCTGCACGAAAGAGGTTTTACACGATAGTAAAATATAATTTAAAAAACAACCGTCATTACTAGTTATATCCACATAATAAAATAAATTTTCCCCGTTTAGTAGTTTCCGCCTGTCTCGTTCGAACATAAAAATTTCTAAGTAAATGATCATAGACAATTTAAAATTTTTATTCCGTATCAAAAAGCTACACTAACGAATCGTAAAATTTTAATTACCACCTTTATTAATGCCGTAAAATTTATAAATATTATTTAATTCGCAAAATAACCAGTTCTGCGCGGCCGCTTTCTTCGACCCACAAATCAATTATAATTATGTCAATGCAAAAATCCGCAAATGTCAGAAGATTCCGATCGACTGGAAATAATGTTAAACTTAATGCAATTTTACTTTATTTTATCAAATGACCTTTATGTTGTCGGCTCTTTAATAAAATTGATCACTTGTTGGGTTTAAAATCAATTTCCCGACATCAAAAGACAAAAACAAACGACTTATTTGATTTTTTTTCCTTTAGCCACGATTATTTTTTAGTTTTGTCACGTTAAATTTATCGTAATAGGGGAGACCGGGTACAAAAGTAACACTTTGTACTTCACACTTGATTTGTGGCTAGGTTTTAATATTATCATTAAATTAATATAACCATATATAAATTCAGTTTATGTTCTTTACACTAGCAGCTCGATTTATTTTACTATGGTGTGTTTTATATGAATAACAGAGAGTTAAAAAAAAAACGTCAGTTGTTACTTTCGACCACGTAGGCAGGTCGAAAGTAACACGTTGTGGGTCGAAAGTAACAAGAAGAAGAGGTTGGTAATTAATACAATATTATATGTAATACTTGTTTATTATCAACAAGTATTTATGTAAAAAGTAAAAGTTCTGCATTCTGCATCCATCCACTAGCATTGCCAGCTCCGGCACAACCAACAGGACCCTCAAGTATCATGTGGTCTTGGAATTGTTTCAATGGGAATACGAAAAAAGGAGGTATGTGTCCTCCTTGAGCATTAATCACAACAGCAACAGTTACTAATCTTCCACGTTCTGCTGAGGTTACTGCACCTACTTGTTCAGTTCCTTTTTGAGCAATAATCGTGCTAAGTTTTTGGACAGTGGACCCCTGTCTTATCCATATTCCAGATATCTTTTGGCTCAAATTTGTACCTATCAATTACCTCGGCAAGATTATCAAAAAATTTGCTCACATTATGTTCGTTGAAACTCTGAGATCTCAAACAGAGGCTCGGGTGCCGTTTTAAAAAACCCGTCTACCATTCATTACCAGCCATTTGACTATCGTGCCACCTTTCAGAAAAAAAATTATCCGCCGCTTTTCTATACACTTATGTGTCGTGTAGTTGTTCTTATGCGTTGTCGCGGCATTCTGTTGGAGTAAAGGTAATTAAATCATTGCGGGGACAACAGTAACTTGTTACTTTTGTACCCATAGGACTATGTTACTTTTGTACCCTTCCTCATTTTTTTTATTTATTTATTTTTTTGGATGAATCTAGAGAGCATTTGTTACTTTCGACCCGCCGTTACGTTTGTACCCGGTCTCCCCTACATACCTACGCCATGTTTATCAACAACTTTCCCGCGCTGGTTGTTAATAACAGGAAAAAAGAACCACGCTGGAGTTTCACCCCTTCGTTGTCGACATCCCCAGGCGCTGCTCGATTTGGTACGTCGTTTCTTATGAAATGAAAAGAGTAGAACTCCTTTCCTCTTCCATCTACCCTAGACGGTAAATTTAAGCGGCGATTAAACACACAACACCTGGACAAGCGTGCCCTTCAATAAACCACACACTTGTTGTATCCTGTGTAAAAAGTGTGTGTAACAGATTAAAATTTGTCCATAGATAATATTACAATGAATTTATTCAGTCTATGGGCATACTGTACCCGAATATAGAAATGCAATTTCTTGTATAATTTAATGGATAGGTACACAGTGACATTCACCGACGATAAAAACATAATGAGCAGAGCAACACTTTTTGCCTGTCTGCTAAAATGATTGCTATCTCACGCAACTGAAATCTTAGAAAATATAGCACATCATCTAATAAAGATTTATTAAAGTGTTTAATAAATCCACAGAATTGGATATTTAATAAATAAAAATAATTCAATGGCGCTACAACCTTTTTAGGTCTGGGCCTCAGATTTCTGTTGTCACTAGTCGATCTAATAGGCAAGTAGGTGATCAGCCTCCTGTGCTTGATGCCGTCGACTTTTTGGGTCTAAGGCAATTTCCTTAGGATGATTTACTTCACAGTCCGGAAACACCAAAAAACCTTAGTAGGTACCTGAAGGGCCACAGTACAAACTTTAGATTCCTTATAAACTAATGTTAAAATTAATACAAAAATCGAAACGATAACATTACCACACACTGAGAGAAACAGCTACAAATTATATATATTTTGAAATGAAATCTTCCCAATTTTTACTCTCTTCTTTAAGAATCTTTAAAAAGCCCTCTCTTGTTGATATTTTCTCGAAAACCCGTGTTAGTTTTTTTTTAAGTTTGCTTCGGTGTGACTTTTAATTGGCTTTTTAACGTAAATTTGTACAAGTGTCTCTAAAAGCCTAGCGTTTCTCGAACGTATATCACTTGACAATTGACGGTGTAGGCTAGCTAGCATAAACAAGATTCTTATTTCCTTTAAAAATTACGTTTCGTTGGGAATAATAAAACCCTTAGTCGAGTTATAAAAGCCATAAAAAGCAGATGTCATACACGAATATTACAAATAACATTTAAATTCACGTGCATATTTTCTTTAAATTTCCTAAAAACTTTTATTATCGTAAAGTTTTACCGTCGCTTAATGTAAAATTGCATTATGATAGCAATTTTTTGCGCCAAAATATCGTAAATTATCGATTATTTATCAAAATACCAACGTTTTTATATTGCACCTGCGGAAGAAAGAGACGGACATACGATACATTGTAAATTGTAATCGGTAATTTATAATCTTTGTAATTAGTTATTAATATGCTTATATTATGGTAATTTACATTTTATTGCTGTTAAACAGTGGCAGTTGTACAAATTTAAGAATTTTAGTGATCTGTGTATTTTGACAAACAGTTTGCTTATGTCATTTATTATTGACGGACATTTTGGATTATTTAAATATTCCTAACGTTAGTAAAACATTCCTAATACTATGTAGTACTAGTTTAATGCTTCGATAACAGGTTGGTTTACGGAAAAATATTTTTAAAGAATATATGTTTTCATTTTTGTTTCTGGGCAATTACAAATAACTGTTCTACAGCTTACAATAGAGAATAGCTAAATGTCAATGTCAGTTCTACGATGACGAATTTAAGAACACCATTTAAGTACTTTAAATCAATCAAAGAGGTTGTATGTGATTGCTATTTTTTAATTTAGATATAGTTGTTAGCGTAATAATTAATTGTAAAAGAATATATTAATATTATAAATAATGTAGACGCTGTTACACGCTAGACTAAGCAGAAAATGATTTTAATTAATATTTTATTGATTATATCAATAGCTGTTCATGTTTATAATTAAAGTATCTCTAAAAACTAATTTAGATCGATTTTCCAAACAGATTTAAAGTTATTAAAATTAACATTGTTTTGATTATTCGCGACAGGACGCCATTACAATAGGGCTGTCAATACGTATTCAAAATGGCTGCCAATGACATGCGACACCGGTAATAATATTTGTAATTAACACTTGAAGAAATTACACGTTTTTTGGACACTGTATGGGGGAAATATTTTGGTTAGCGAATGTCATATGAGTAATAGAATAATTCTTGTATTTAGTACTTAATCATTTCCTAATTGGATTTATAGTACCTACTTATTATGTTTCACACCAGCTGTCTCTTTGAATTGCATACTTACATTGACAGATGACACCACCTATTTGTTAATACAGATTATACTAATACTATACCTAAACTTTGATCTAGTATTCAAGCGAGTCTAATCCCTGAGATTGGGCGATGAAATTTTCTTAACATCGTGAGGAAACCGATATCTAGACCCAAAAATAGTAGACGCGTATTAGTCACAGAGATCAGAAAACCTGCTTTCGTATAAATTGATTAAGGACATAGATGTAGAGGAATCTTCTTTTTTAAAATCTACGATCGGGAATAACCTATAAAAATAGAATAGCCGGCCCGGAACTAACATCTTTTGGAATTAAGAATTCCTATTTTAAAATTCGACCTTCAACAAAACTTCAAATCGAACTGTAATGGTTAATTAAATTAAACTTGAGAAAGATCAAATAGCCCGCCCAACGGTACTCTCACAGATTAGTTATAGCGTATCGAATCCTATATTTTCGATCATAAACTGAATAGCACGCGAACGTTTAGAAAAAAATATTAATTCGTATTTTTATTATCTTTGTTAATTAATACCAGATTTAAGAACATGCAATCGGTTTTAATGACACGATAGCTGTTCGAAATTCAAATAGATTTGCGTTTTACTAATTTGTCAAGTTGTTTTTTGGAATGTCAGTTGTCTTGACAAATGACAATTCAATTTACGTATCAGATGGCGGGAATGTATTACAATTCACCAGCTTCAAAGGGTTAATGCCAAAGGATTCATAGTCTAATAACCTGCAGGCGCCATATTAAATACTAAGAATCAATCGTAAAACAAAAGCGAATCAAACAAACGTGGGAACCCGTCTCCCTTTACAGAACGACATGGCTCATTGAGCCAAGTACCTTAAGTGATCTAGGGTTTAGGGCCATAAATAAGTCGAGTGGACAGCGAATTAAAATAATTCGATCAATAAGAATTGAATTTTTGAAAATGGAATTCGACTTACTAATTGGAATAAAAAGGTTGTATATGTCTAGGAATTAAATGTTTTTAAGCGCCTCTATTGGTTATGATGGCGTATGGAGGTTTGATATCGAGATAGAAATGATACAGATAACACACGAATCTAGCACGGTACTTCATTACCAACATGCTTCTTCAGTCGCGCTCACAAATTCCACGCTCCCATGTCTTGCAAGTATTGCACATGGGAAAGACCTGTAAGGGTCTTTAGTTGATAGGTCCAGCAAGGATCGGCCTCGAGGCCTGGTGCACTCTTCTTTGCCAGATACAATAAGTCTTTCTGAACTTGCTGGATCTCTCTGAAAAAAAAATCAGCATGCGTTGGTTACAAAGTGTCGCAGGTCGAGTTTTTACCTATACCTAACCGTCTTAGTAGGTATTTTATTATTATTAATTACTTAAGATGTCATGTGGAACATGGCGTAATGGTTGCAGCTCCTTACAGACGTTGTGTAAAACAAAAAACTTGGCGATTAAAAAGCGTGGCGGAGAGTTTAGATAGTTCTTCTCTTCCGTTCTACGCCCTTGATTTGAGAACTGGCAGTAAATGTAAAATTAGAAGCATTTAATGTATTTTTTTTGACGTTCATTGTGTACATTGTGTTACCTATATGAATAAATGATTTTTGTTTGTTTGTTTAGTAAGGACATATTTGTTTCCTTATTCTAAGCAAAGGAATTCTAACTTATTTAATTCTAACTTAGTCTTAAGTGAAAATCTTACAAGAACAGAGTCTTTCCCTTAATAGAGGCTGTAAGAAGTGTTAATGGACAGTTTCTTTGAAATGTCCTTTGAAATAAATTAGTTTAGGTTTAAATTACTAATTAAGTTAGGTTCATAATGTTAAATGATGTCTTTGTGTTGACAATTAAAATACATGGAAATAAAAAATAAATCAGTGGCGCTACAACCTTAACAATCTAATAGGCAAGTAGGTGATCAGCCTCTTGTGACACAGGCCGTCGACTTTTTGGGTCTAAGGCAAGTGAAGAGTCCATTGGTGCACAGCCGGGGATCGAACCTTCGACCTCAGGGATGAGACTCGCACGCTGAAGCCACAAACACTGCTTTAATATACTGAAATAAAAAATTAAGAGTACGAATTGGAGCAAATGTTCATACATATTTTGTCCTTATCACTCCAGTGTCTTTTTGTTAATGTTAGAAAGTGATAAAGTATAATTCGAGTCTCAAAGGCCTACGTGAATGTCGTGTCCATAGACAATGTAAGATTAAGCCCACATCAAGCTTTACCTTGTCCCATTTGATTATCTTTGCATGACCATCGACAATCACGCGAATCTCTTGTACTTATATTTTTACTTGGATTCACTTAGTTTAACCATAGATTATTTTTTTAAAGCTTGTGTCAAATTTTATTCGCATTCATAGTTAAACATTTTGATACATAAATAATAGCTTTTTTGAAGTATTTCCGAATCTATTCGACTTAGGGTCCTTCAAAGAGCGTACCATTTCTTAAAAGGCCGGCAACGCACTTGCAATGTGAGTGCTCCTGGGCGGTATCACTTAACATCAGGTGAGCCTTCTGCCCTTTGCAACATAAAAAATGTCCTTATTTGTAAGACATTTAAACGCGTTTAAATCGAGTAAAATTCTGAGTGTTGATTATTAAAAATTATTAAAGTAAACAATTTCAAATTGATTCACAAAACCAATGACAGACGATAATTCCCAATAAAAATTTACACCAATTAATTGGTTTTAAACATTATTATTACGGGCATGAGCAATCAACAAACAGATAAAAAAACAAAACGGTTTGACCCGACCTTAGTCACAGATTAATTAAAACAGTCGCTGTTAATTTAAACGTCTGGACATCCACAGTTCAACTTCTATAAAAAGTTTGTAAATAACTTACTAACTTAAATAAGACATTAATAAATGTAAGCGGATGCTTAGGATTCTTAGATAGAAAGGATCAAGGGAAGGAGAAATAGAAGCGTTAGAAGCGAACAGAGATAGAAAGCCATTGATAGAGAAATTTGGTGCTGAAGCAAGCTAAGAGGATAATAAGAAAAAAATATAAAACTACTCTTGTAATGATTGATTAATCGGGGTTTTATTATGTACATAGTAATAATAATAATTAATAATATGATAATTGTTAAACATTGGACACGAGTAGGTAATGTAACATTTATATGTTAAGTTTAAGTTATTTATATCCAAAATGAGTCCTTTTGTTTTTACCACACCCATAAATTGTAATTAAACATTCTCGTTTCCGATAATGTCCAATAACATATTGTCACTTAGATTTACGAACTTATAAGTGAAGTTAGTTATTTGTTAATCCAGCGTCGCAACCCCACTACCCCTAATGTTATAAGCTCATGGTTTAAACAATTAAAGCCAGTTGTTACCCAGCTTCAAACAAAGTGTTTCATAAAATGAACTTAATTCGTGTCTAAATTTTTATCTTAATAAACCAACTGTCTAACTAAACTGTGCTAAGCGCCGCGCGGCGAAAGACCAAAGAAATGAGACAAACATACATTTCCAAAGGGATAAAAAAGGATAGCACTAATTAAAACTTGCCGAAAGGGTTTTTTATTGTTTTATTCCTGTTTTGGTCTAACTTTTCTCGCGTTGTGAGAAATGGATCTTTGAACGCCGATTCCAATTAGTTTTTTAGGGATCCTTAAGCCGCCATCAGGGGGTCATCATATAACTAGGGGTCCTGGGTTCGGGACCCGACTTGTCATACCTAAACCATGTGTGGTCCTATTCGTACCTTAAGTTACAATCACAATCTCGTCAAGCGCTGTCAAATACGTCAAACTTCATAGAGAAAAAAATGTTGACAGCTCGTAAAAATCTTCTAGAGTCTGGCTAATGAAAGATGATAATTGAATTATTTGAAAACTTTCGGATGGCAACACAGAATGTCATTGAATTTTTTAGCTTAGTATGATTTATGGTCTTGATACTTCATTTTTATTTCTATTATATATTTTTTCCGAATAGTTAACAGGTATAATAACCTGAACTTTGTTTTATTGATTTTTTGGATTCTGATTTTGATTATTCCGAATAAAGTTGTGTTTTATAATAAATATAGTTTTAGTTTTCCATGCAATACTAGTCATTATAAGTATCAATAGTAAAATACTAAATACGTATAGTATTTAATTTCATAGAAATACAGTTACTATCAACGAAAAAATAAAATCAAATATCAAGTAAGTTTAATCCACAAAAAATACCATAAAAATACAATAAAATTTTTTGAATTTGCCACGCTTTTTCGTTATCTTCTTTCATTAGCCAGAATGTCAAAATCCTGTTTCGGAATCTTACCTTAGTCTTGTGTATATGCGTCTCTGTCCTTGTGTAACTTTTCTATATAGAGGGGGCAAACGGGCAGGAGGCTGACCAGATGTTAAGTGATAGCCATAAACACTCCATGGCAGAGGGCTCGCGAATGCGTTGCAAGCAAGTAAATAAATTTCTTCGTAGTACTGTGAAGTGAACCCGCAAAGGTTACAGTCGAGAATTACAAGTGTGACTCCCGTATGTCAAACACGAACTGACATTGACACATTGACACTGACAGACTCAGTGGCGTAGCTAGGTGACCAAGGGCCCTGGGGCAAATTAAAAAATGGGGCCCCACTGCTATGTAAACTGATTAGGTTTTATCAAATTAAAATATGAAATATACAAATAATTTAAAAATGCTAAGCTACGTAAGCTCTTATTTGTGCAGGGCAAGTTATTAAAAATAATAAATAGTAACATCATAAATTACAATTAATATTTGATGTAGGTTTGGCGAATAAAATGAAATACAGAAGATTCAAGGGTCTATTATATAAAGGTCGGGCCTACCAACTGACTAAATAACAATTATATTAAAAAAAAATCCTAGCTTTAGTTTTCGCAAAAGTATCAATGACTTCGTTTAAATCCAGGCTTGATGCGGTTTTGTTTGGGCCCCGGGGCACTGCCCCGCCTAGCCTCTTGGTAGCTACGCCACTGACAGACTGCTAGGTCTGGACTCTGAAGTCCTCAAATCTAAAACCCACGTGTGGCAGAACATTTTGGCTAGAAAACTCCATTCATCAAGTAAATGTCTAATACCAATTAGTTTTAACGCTGTAATAAAAAATCCATAGACTTTGTGAACCGGTCGCCATACAAATTGTTTTACCGACCTCTGACCCCGGTGGGCGTGGTCAAGAATATTCAACACAGTTTGATGAGAATTCTTGTTACTACATCTTGTTATTCTTTAGATGTTTTAATACATATAGTTAATACTAGCTGCCCCCGCAAAGGTTTCTCCTTAATGTGATTTCACTTAGCCTACCTTTTTAGTACTACAGCAGTGTTGCCCTAGTGTCTACAGCGTGCGACTCTCACCCCTGAGGTCGTAGGTTTGATCCCCGGCTGTGCACCAATTGACTTTCTTTGTGCGCATTTCACATTTGCTCGAACGGTGAAGGAAAATGAAATGGACATGTCTTAGACCCAAAAAGTCGACGGCGTGTGTCAGGCACAGGAGGCTGATTACCTACTTGCCTATTAAATTAACAAATGATCATGAAACAGATACGGAAATCTGAGACCTAAAAAAAAAAGGTTACTGATTTATTTTTTTAACCTTTTTAGTACAATACCAACATGGAACATTTTGCTATGCTACCCCAGAGACTAAGAGTTTTCCGGAATGAAAACTATTTAGGTTTTTCTGTCAATTTCTCTCAGACAGAGTTCAAGTCATAAAGTTTTTAATTAACAAAAAAAAATAGGGTTGATCGTAGAGTTAGTAGCTATCCGGAACTTGATATATTCGGTAATGGGCTGATCGGTTTTAATAAAAGCATTTATTAAAATCGATTACTTAAATTGTCATAAATTTTAGATAAAAGAGTTTGTAACATATACCGTAGATTTAGTACCTACTATGTATAATGTGGTAAACTTTAATAAATAAATAAAAATTAACACTGATTATCTCTTTTCAGGCTCACAAAGCGGTCAAAATATCAACAGAGCATCCGAAATCTTTCAAAATTACCCGAATTCAATCCCCAAACACAAAACCGGCCACGCTGAGTTTCTCAGATCCCTTCGGGCCTCCCCAGTCCGCGGACGGGGGGGGCCCATCAACCCCCCAACCAGCCATGACCACCCAGGAGGCGTTGGAGCACCAGCACCACCATTTGGGGGGCACGCAAACCCCCCACGACATCTCGAACTCCGCCAACTCCACCCCCACGAATGTCTCATCTAAGTCCGCGTTCATCGAGCTCCAACAGCACGGGTATGGGTTCAAGGGGGGCTACCAGCATCCCCACCATTTCGGGAGTCCGGGGGGGCAACAGAACCCCCATGAAGCGTCGGGATTCCCCAGTCCTAGATCGTTAGGTTACCCTTTCCCTCCCATGCACCAGAATACCTATGGGTATCATTTAGGTTCCTATGCCCCCCAATGCGCGAGTCCTCCGAAAGATGGTGAGTTTTTTATATTACCTTTATTTTATATTTTAACATACAAATTATTAGATATAAGGAAAATGATGAGAAAACATAATGTAGTACAAGAATGTAAGAAAGAAAGCTACTTACTTAAGCAAGAAATAATCTTTCGGAATGTGTAGTAGATCTATCTTTGGTATCATCTGTGACATTGGTGTCAAAAGTTTTGCGAGAACTACGATCAGAAAATAAAAATACTGAAAAAAACGAAATTCCCCACGAGGCGTTACGCAACATAAAACAAAAAAACTATCCAACAATAAACTAAAAAAGGTATATTATTTTCCAATAAAAAATAAAATTGTCTTTGGAAAATGGTTATGCATATTTTATCATAGACAATGTCACTTACGTAAGCACCTTTCTATATAATTTCCTTAAAGTACTGTAATTTGCGTTTTTAAAGAACCAAAGGTGTTGAATAAGTTAAAATTACCCTTTATTAAAGTGTATTAAATGTAATGACTTTTTCATAAATTTCGATATTTAAGCGACCTACTTTACAAATGTATGGTTTAGACATTGTTGTCTATGTGTGTGTCATCTGTTTCATTTGTCATATATCGAGAAGTTCTTATGCCCTGTAACATACATAATAATTTGTTATATCAAAAAAATAATTGTTTACTAAGAAAGGAAAGGCTAGGAAATTGTTACGAAGCAAACTATGTATTTAAAAAAAAATATATAATGATAAACTGAAATTCCAATTCCATATAAATCTAATAAATTTTTGGATATCCCCCAATAATCAAGTGGCCCTCCTGTGGGAGATGGGCCCCACGTTGGGAATACAGGTCTGGAGTTTAAGTAATTATTAAATATTTTGAAACAAATAACAGTAAATTTAAGATTTAGATTTGTCTAGAAATTTTTATCTGTTGGCTCAAGTCCTTAAGTATTACGACATAAATAAATAAATAAATAGTCTGTGCGGACTGAGACGAGAGATTTGAGGTCGCTGCAGTGCTAGATTACCCTTATGGTGTCAACACTATTACGTCAATTTTGACACGTAATTTAAAGAAATTAAAAGTACATTTTCGCCAGTAATGAAAGAACGCTACGGACGCTACCTATTCATAACAGCCTCTATGTCCTACAAAAAATAATTATGCTATTACTATATACAGCCTTCATTACTACAAAAACTAAATATTATTGAATAAGACAGCTGATTCTGAGTAATTACAGAGTGAGGACAGTAATTAATGTCAAAGTGATATTTTAATGTCGGAGATTCTTTGTTCTAGGGCTAAATACAAAACTTTGTTATGACTTATTTGACATATTGTTACGAAATACACACTTGGTATTGTATATTTTACTCAAAATTCACATTGATAAATAATAGTATTTTGTTAACACTTTTATTATGACGGCAATTAGATTAATTTTATTTATATTTTCACGCCTTTTTCCGAAGGGGTAGGAAGAGACTATGGCTCTCCATTTGCTACGCTGACATACCTCTCTCGCTGACACTTTCATGACATTCATGACATGCTCAAGCAGTGGTGTAACAATAGGGTGGCAGTGCTGACAAAATGCCACGGGCCCCTGCCCAAGAGATATTATGTTCTATGGATGAATGTGAAGTCTCCAATACGCATTGGGCTAGCGTGGGGACTACAGACCATTCCCTCTCGCCTAAGAGAGGAGGCCTAAGGCCATTAGTGGGACATATACAACGTGTAATTGAGTTCGCTGATAATGTCGAAGTTTATTAAAATTAAACTGAGTACAACGTGACGATTTTTACTGATTGGGCCCCATCAAAAGAATTTGCCACGGACCCCAGATGGTATAGTTACGCCACTGTGCTCAGGGGTACTTTTAATTTGTCTCTTCCCTAGTACTGGATTGGTACAGTCCTGGATTTGGTCTTTTAACGGCCTATCCAACCCGATTTCACCATCCACGGTTGCCTTGTATACTAGAGCTGCTTCTCATTCATCCGTTCTACGTAGCGAAGCGAAAGTATTCCGAAATAAGATTAGTTTTGATAATAATATCGTATAACCAAATACCTATTAGATTATTTCCTTAATTAAGCCTTTGTCACCTCTTAATAAACTTAATAATGATTTTCGTATAATTCTACGTTTATACGTAACGTACGTACGTGTGGACGTAGGTATACTAGGGCCACATGTTTATACAATATAAAAGTATTAAAAATTTCCGTAATTTAATGTTAAATACTTTACTTTAATTAAAGTATTAAATAATTAAAAAAATGTTAAAATATCGATTAGAAGATATGGGTTTAATAAGTTCATATCTGGACTGGTCGTAAACGTAAACACGTACAAAATTTGAGCTCCGTAATTAAATAGTGAAAAGTGACAAAAATACTGAACATACAACTACAATTCACCAATAAAGTTATAAGAAAAGTGCAAAGATAAGAAATACAGTTATAAAAACAGTGCGATTAAAAACTATATCGTAAAACAATCCCGAAACAACTTCTGATATCCCAGTAAAAAGTGAAAGTTCATAGTCCGCCATTACACAATTCAATCGTAATTCGCGTCTGACAACTGACATCTCATCTAGTACCAACCTACGCAGCAGTGCCGGGCAGTGTTGCAAGATTTAAAAAATTATTAAAAGGTGTTACAATTTATTAATTCCACTTTTCCCTAAAATGGATAAAAATATCGAAATGCTTTGGGAAAAATTAGAGGAAAAATTGAACCAACAAACTCTAACTATAACATCAGCTGTAACCACAAACGTTATGGAAGCGATAAATGATAAGATGGATTCAATTATTCAAGAAAACAAAAAATTAAAAACTCAGATTGCAAAACTTGAACAAAAACTAGATCAAATGGAAATAGATAAAAGAAAAAAGAATTTGGTATTTTTTGGAGTTGAAGAAAAGGGAAAAAGGGAATCTGAACTGGTAGACTATATCAAAGAAATTATAACAGATACAGGTTTACATCTAGACAGCCAAGAAATAAGCAATGTTTACAGAATTGGAGCACAAACTAACAAGAATCGGCCAGTTGTCGTTTCCTTGTCGACAAATTGGAAAAAACATTTGATACTTAAAAATAAATCCAGCCTTCCATCTGGGATCTATGTAAAAGAAGACTACCCGAAACACATATTAGAAACCCGAAAGCAACTGCAACCAAAAGTAGAGGAAGAAAGAAACAAGGGTAACTTTGCATATATCAAATATGATAAGCTAATCGTTAAGAAACCAAATGATCAAGGCCGTGAAAAAAGGAAGCGGGAACAGAGTGGCTCGCCGATATCACCTACACAAAAGAGGTCAAACCCTAACAAAGCAACGATGCCAACTGCAACGAATACAAAGGATGTAATAAAACCTAATTTATTAAATTATATAGCAAGGGGAAGGTCTAGCTCACTTTCAGAGGTATCAAAAAACAACTAACTGCCCCCGACAACCGGAACAAAAACAATGCTAACTGTAGATCAACACCAACAAAGGACAACGAAAGAAAACATGCACCAACCACCCCAAGCCGGCTGGTCACCGTGGGGCTCAGCGACTACTACCCTCCATCCAACAGGATACATATGGCAACAAATATAGCAACACTTAACAGCAACACACAGTATGACCAAAACCCTCCAATGATCACACCAACGGAGCAGGGAAACACCTTGCATAAAAACAAATTAATGATCGCAACATACAACGTCCGAACCCTCTCATCGTATGACCGTTTGCTCGAGTTTGAAGAGGCTATAAGAGATATTAAATACGATATCATCGGAATATCTGAAATGAGAAGACATGGAAATAAAATAGAAGAGTACGAAAATTTTATACTGTGCTACATAGGGCAAACCCCTGGCAAACATGGAGTTGGCTTCATTATAAATAAGTCTCTCAAAAAACACATAATAAGCTTCAATGGCATAACAGAGCGAGTGGCAACACTAAACATAAATATACAGGGACATAAAATATCCATTATACAAGTTTATGCACCAACAGAAGCGGCAAGCGACCTTGATATAGAAGAATTTTACACTACAGTTGAGAAAGCCTTGGGCACAGCGCAAAAAACCATAATATTAATGGGTGACTTCAACGCCAAGCTTGGAACCCCCAAAGCTGACGAATATTTAGTTACTAAAAAACATGGATACGGCGAGAGAAACGAAAGAGGACAAAGACTAGTAAAGTTTGCGCTCCAACACAAATTAATGATAATAAACACATGTTTTAAAAAAAGACAGAGCAAAAGATGGACCTGGCGATCTCCTAACGGACAATACAGAAACGAAATCGATTTTATCTTGTGTAACCAACATAGAATATTCCAAAACATCGAGACGCTCAATCTGAACTACAATTCCGATCATAGAATAGTCAGATCAACAATAACACTAAACAAACAAAAAATATCAAGAGCCAAGTTTACAAACAGCCAAAATAGCAAATTAAAGAGGGAAGAGGAAATAAGTAAGTTCAACGAAACCCTAATATCACAGCTATCTACAACTAGCTGCGAAAACACCACGGTACAATACTGCTACGACATGATAGAAAAGGCTATCACTTTTAGCTTGAAACAAGCTCGCCCAAAGAGAGAAGAAAATAAACAACATAAAATACTATCGGCAAGTACAGTAAGGCTACTAAAAAGAAGGAAGGAACTACAGAAAACTAAAAACAAATCACGAAGTCAGAAAAATGAATTGTCCGCAATATACAAAGTAGTCAATAAGTATATAAAAGCAGACTACAAAAGATATAGGAAAGACACAATAAAAGAACATATTCAAAGAAATGGAAGTACAAAGAAGGCCTATAAGAAGCTCAAAACTAATACATCATGGATAGAAGGACTGAGGAAAAAAGATACAGAAATGTACACTAGAGGCGACATCATATCTACCGCAACAGAATTCTATAGACATCTTTACAGAAACAGAGACACGAAATCATTTAATCTTGTCACAGAAACAGATGCTACACCTAGAAATAACGTTAAACTCATAGACGCAACAGAAATAATTGAAGCAATAAAGAAACTGAAACTAGATAAAAGCCCTGGTTCAGATAATATTACGAACGAAACACTAAAAATTGGACACAAAACTCTAGCACTGCCGCTAGCGGAACTGTTTAACAAGATCTTGCAAGAGTCGGAAACACCTTCCCAATGGTCCAAATCCAACATCATACTAATTTACAAAAAAGGCGACCCGAAGGATATCGGAAACTACCGACCAATCAGCTTGCTGCCGAGTCTATATAAACTTTTCTCCACAATTATAAACATAAGGATTAGAGACACATTGGAAAAAAAACAGCCAGTGGAGCAAGCAGGCTTCAGAAGGGGCTTTTCAACAGTCGACCACATCCATACCCTTGAGTTGATAATGGAAAAGTATCAGGAAAAACAAAGAACACTCTATATATCATTCATAGACTACCAAAAAGCCTTTGATACAGTAAGACATAACAGCATCTGGGAAAGCTTGAAAGAACAGGGAGTAGAGGAAATATATATAAAAATCATCAAATCCATATACAAAAACAATAAAGGTAAAATTAAGCTTGAAACATTAGGCCCTAGTTTTCCAATAGAACGAGGAGTAAGACAAGGGGACCCGCTGTCTCCAACAATATTCATAGCTGTTCTTGAGTCGATCATTAGCAAGCTAGATTGGAGTAAACAAGGTCTATACATAGACGGTACTTACTTGAGTCACCTGAGATTCGCGGATGACCTAGTACTGTTATCCGAGTCATCTTCCCAACTACAGAGCATGGTAGAAACCCTGAACCAAGCTAGTGGAAAAGTAGGCCTAGAGATGAACATTACAAAAACTAAGACAATGACAAACAGCTCTCAAAGACCAATAACAATCAATAACAAACCATTGGAATACGTTGAAGATTATGTCTATCTGGGAAAAACCATAAGTTTTCACAGAAAAAATAAAAATACAGAAATAGAGAAAAGAATAAAATTAACATGGAACAAATTTTGGGGTCTCAAGGAAATTTTTAAAGGTGATCTACCACAAGACATTAAAACCAAAGTCATGAATTCAAGCCTCTTGCCTTGTTTGACATATGGTTGCCAAACGTGGAAATTCACTGCTGAAACAAGAAAAAAGATAACCGTCTGTCAGAGAGGACTCGAAAGAAGTATGCTAAAGATCAGAAAATCAGATAAAATACGCCATACTAAAATAAGAAAAATAACCAAAGCAACAAATGCTTTAAGCTACGCAAAAAAACTGAAATGGAAGTGGGCAGGACATGTTGCCCGGCTAACTGACCATAGATGGACTAAAAAAGTAACTTTCTGGAAAGGCCCACTAGGCAAAAGAACAAAAGGTAGACCTATTACGCGATGGGAAGACGACATTAAAGCGATAGCTGGTCGAAATTGGAGTGAAGTGGCCGAGGACAGAGATAAATGGGCGTCACTGGAGGAGGCCTACACCCAACTTGGGGTTCCAGTAGATTAAGTATTTAAAAGGAATATATATGTATATATTTTTAACTAATATAGATTAATAACATGAACTAACACTAAAAATAAATTGTAAAAAGTGTAAACTTATATAATACTGGAAATAAAAGGCTTTTTTATTTATTTATTTTAAGTTCATATAGGTAATTTTATTCATAGACCTGATCGCACTATAATTATTTAATGTCACATCACATTTGACATTAAGGTATCAAACTGACATTTGCCATAGATAATAAATTATTGGATAGAGGCGTGATTGAGTAATTATAAGGTTTTCCTCGTATTAATGTTTTATTTATTTTATTAATAATTTATAACATCACTTGTTTATTGTAAAATATTTTTATGTATTTAATTTTAAAAAAAACATTAAAAATACATTTTTACTCGCTAGGTGGGATTTTATAGTTAAAAGTTACTCAACACACATACATTTAAATATTTTTTTAAAAAACAATAAAAAAAATACATAAGTATTTTTCTATAGACCTACAATTGTACAAAGTATTAAATGGTAATATAATCACTACTAGAAAAAATACTTAATATATGAGAATACTTAGTACCTATGCGAAAATACTCCTTATACGAAAAGACTTAGTATTTAAAATACTAGGTTTTTTCAGCAATATTGGACGCACACTATGTGTATGCGGTAGAACTTCTCAAACTTGTAGTGCCTTTCATAGACAAACAGTCTACACAAGGTAGAGCTCAGTGTAGGTTCAAGACGAGATTTTGACTTGAGATACGAATTAGAATATGGTCTCTATGTCCCAATGCGATTCTAAAGGAGCACTCCCGTCTAGTAGTCTATGGATTTTGCCGCAGATTTCTGTATTTTTCTCTATAATTAATAAACAAAATGAACACGTGTGATACATTACATAATAAGAAAAAAACTCAAAGGATAATGCCATAATGATTATTTTCCGACGTGCATTTTCTAAGTAACCGGTCGTAACTTCAAGGTCGATTTTACAATGCATCAGTTTTCATATTTCATGATTTCTCTTCACCTTCCTTTTGCTTCAAGGATAGTGATATCTAGTTTTTTTCTGTTATGATACAGGAAAATATGGTATGTAATCGATACACATTTTGCCCTTTCATATGAATTTAAAAAAAAGTGTTAAATCATCAGCGTAGGTAAACAATATACGTAGGTAATAATAAAAGTAATTATTAAAAATTAATAAACAGAAATATAAACAAATTTAAAACGTTTGGTCCCTGTGGTCCCTTTATAGTGTATTTTTTCGAGTACTCAAAATAAAATTTAATGAAAAGAGTACTTTTGCGTGATAAATTATGTTATAGTATTTAGCTAAAAGAAATTACATATAGAAATGTACAAAGTTATTACAATTATGTCTTAAATTCCTTATTTGTTTAGTTAGGCGTGGTCTCCGTAGCTAAGTGGTTGACGCACATACATAAATCTAAGATTCGATTCTCGACAGAATATTTCAGCTATAGAATGTCGATTTAGACGTTTAAAATTTAATAGTGTCTGGAAATAATTTAATTAAGATACAAAAAAGCATACCTTTTAATATTCTAACATGGATTGCATAAGATTACTAACAATGCATTAACAACGCTGTTGAGTCAACAATAACACATTTTTTATAGATATGGAACATAAAAAAGGGTCTGATCATATTTACCATTAATGTTTATTCTATTATGCCGTCATTGGGTGATGATATACTATATTTATCTATAGTTATATTTTGTATCTTTGTTAGGAATTAGCACAAAACATAGTCTATATATTTAACAAATATTTTGATATGTCCATATGTCGGGACTTTATTGTATAATTGTTTTCATATACATATTTTTCTACGAAGTTATTTAACCCCCAAGAGAGGGGTTTTATTGCTCATATTTCTTCGGCTTCATCGTGCTACTCTCATCTCTGAGGTCGTAGATTCGATCCCCGGCTGTGCACCAATGGAATTTCTTTCTGAAACGATGAAGGAAAACATCGTGAGGAACCCGACTTGCCTTAGACCCAAAAAGTCGACTTATACAAAAATATATATTGTTAGATGCATTGATTATTATAATATATGTAATATAAAAGAGCCTATCTAATAAAGGATGCAGGATTTTTTTTCCAAATTGTTTTTCCAGATCTCGAACGTAAGACCCAATATGAAAAACGAGATATAATAACATAATTTCGTAATTTAATTAACTTCGTTAATTGCGCCAATTATTTAACAATTGAATTTAAGAACTCAATCAATTGCTTTTATTGTTTTAATTGTTTATTAATTACGAAATCCATATTAAACGCGATTTTTTCAATTTTCAATGCATTTTTGACGTTTGCGCTTTTTTTCACAACAGGTGCCAAACTCACCTGATGTTAAGTGATGCCATAAGGCTCGCAAGTGCGTTGCCGGATTTTTGGGTATTTAATTGAATTTACGTTTTAGAAAAATATATTATTTAATGATTCGTTAAGCATAAAATAGCCCATTTTTATATAAAAGCTAGCTACCCCCGCGAACTTCGTTTCTCCTTACTGTGATTTTACTTAGCCTACCTTTTTAGTATATATACCAACATGGAACATTTTGCTATGCTGCCCCAGAGACTAACAGTTTTCCGGAATGAAAACTTTTTGGGTTTTTCTGTGAATTTTTCTCTAGGTATATAAACCTCAGAGTTCAAGTCATAAGATTATAATTAACAAATAAAATAGGGGTTGATCGTGGGGAGGTGAAAATTAAGAGTTGTATGTATTTTTGTATGAAATAAAAAAACAAAAAATATTGTATAAAAAATTTTTTTTTTTGCGGTACCCACCCCTTATCACTTAGTGGTTTGAAATATAGATAGCAGTCTTACTAAATATGGATAAGAATCGGTCGAGTCGTTCCGGAGGAGTATGGGAACGAACATTGCGCACGAGAATTTTATATATTAGATTAATAAATTAAAAAGAAGTTTTGGACACTTAAATCAAATTCGAATATTTTAATTAATTTTCGTAAAAAGAAGGTTACCTATTGGTTGCTGTTTTACCCAGATATTGTGGGTTCGAGTCTAGCCTTACGGATTTTTTCCACTTAACTTAAATAAAATTAATCGATTTTTATTTAATTTTAATAAAATGCAAAACCCGTGTCAGACACAGAATGCTGATCAAATGCCAAAACTGAATCATTATTACACGTTTGAATCGGTCCTGTAGGTTGACATATGTTGAAAACGTACTTGGCAAGTGACATATATAATTATCGAACCCGGAACCCCGTATCACGCATCTGCTGGGCCTGGGGCGAAAAAAATTCTAATAACACACCACAAAACCGTCATTATAGCTTTTAATTGTTGCTTTAAGTATTTTAAGTTTTTTCGAAGAAAACCAACGCGGCACGTGGTTGTACAGTTGCGGTCACAAGTGGATTTCAAAAATCCTAATTTAATTAACAAAAAAACACCATATAATTTCAGCATAGTATAACGATATTTGTTTAGACTTAGGGTAATGACAGAATGTTAGGATGCCCTGTTCCTGGAACAGCAGGCCTTTTTTTATAGAACAAACGGGCAGGGCGTTAAATGATAAAACTGCCCAAAGATAGAGTCGCTAGTACGTTGCCTGCCTTATACCTACTTCGTGACGATGTTTAGAAAATATAAAAACATATTTGTTAATAGTGTCAATGTCACATCTCTTCTTAAACTTTAAAATCTTGATCGCGAGTACGTTGCCGGCCTTATTTTTGTTTTTTGACCGTATTTAGAAAATATAAACATACTTGTTAATAATGTCAAAGTCACATATCTTTTTAAACTTTAAAATCTTGATCGCGAGTACGTTGCCAGCCTTATTTTTGTTTTTGGACCGTAGTTAGAAAATATAAACATACTTATTAATAGTGTCAATGTCACATAATATCTTCTTAACCACAAAATTAAAATTTTGACGAGAAACGCGGTATAAATAAAATAGCTAATTTCCATTAATAAAATACTAATATTACAGTAGAAAAGCTTTAATAACACTTTTCTTTCCGACTGTCCGTAGAAAAAGCTTAGCCCAGTTTAGAATACAGCCCGAGGTCACTGCTTACTACGAAACTTTATCTTTTATCTTCAAACCCGTCTGAAAAGATTTTGTTGTGGCTTTGATAGTCTGAGCGATAGCGAGGCTTGGGACTCTCAACCCTGAGGTCGAGCGTTCAAATCACGGCTGCGACCAATGGAGTATTTATCACGGACATATAGGAAAACATTGTGGGGAAACCAGCCTTAGACCGCATTGACGGCGTGTGTCAGGCACAGGAGGCTGATCACATACTTGCTTAGATTGACTAATACTCTTGAAACAGATACAGAAATCTGAGGCCCTGACCTAAAAACGTTGTAGCCATTTTTATTAGATTAGTTATAAAACTTTTCATTCATCAAATGTTTAATGCGTTCCCGAATGACAAGGAAAGCCGTTTTAAATACATAGGGCATTGTCGCAAAATGCCCAGGCGTCATAGCCATCATTGCTATGACCGTATCTCGGCTAGTTTATTCGTTCTAACACCAACATTATCAGGGCCTCCAGTGAATTCAATTCAACATTATACACACAAAGTTTATTAATAGTAACTTTATTAAAGTTGCATTTGAATCGAGTTGAGTTTATAAGTTTTATAACTGTAAAAATGTAAAAAAATTAAAGGCTACCAACGCACTCGCGAGCCCCCTGGCATTAAGCGTCTCCAACACTTAACAGATGATCAAGCCCGTTTGCCCCATATTCTATAAAAACGAAAAATATTTAAGGTTTTTTTCGTGTTCAAATACTAGATTTAAAAATTGATTCTAGGCTTATAATAATTATTTATTTAATCATAAGTTCATATAGTTGTTGTGTTAGTTACAATATTGTCCAAAATATTGTGTCCATGGGCGGTATCACTTAACATCAAGCGAGCCTCCTGCCCGTTTGCCCTGTTAAAAAAATAATAATAATAATAAGTAGGTAAGTTTTAAAGAAAAATTAAAATTAAATTCTTTTAGACGTTTAATTCACACACTCTTATATTCAAAACATACAACCACTCATGCTTTAGTTTTAATTTGTTTATTACATAAGTTTAGTCATAGTATGGAGTCAACGCTGTGTATATTTTCTGTCCGCGGTAGAAGACGTAACCTGTTACAACTGGACTCCAATAGGCACCAGACTCTAAAAAGGATACCTGCAGCATGTAAGCCCGTATAAATATTGTGAAGAGGCAAATAAACTTATAATAAACTAGCAGACCGGCCAAGCGTTGCTGTGGCTAATGTTGTTGTTATATTACATGGTAGTAAACTATTCAAGGGAAACGGTAGGAGAACACCAGTCATGGGGACCACCTTTATTGGCGGTAATGCCATTAAATAGTATCTTATGTGAAACGTTTGTACTTTTAACACAACGCCATCTGTTAGAATTGTATCAAATAATAAACAAATATTCGCAATAAAATAATATTGCGGATATAAATTGAGATCTGAGCTATCCTATCTTTTAACTTCGATCAAACTACACACGGTGTGCAAATTTGATTGTTATCGGTTCGGTAGTTTAGGAGTCCATAGCGGACAAACAACGTGACACGTAATTTATATACCTATATTAAGATTATTGGAGGCTGTCATAAACTCTCTCTGGATAGTTCATAGATTTTTGTCATTTTGTTTTTTTTATTTGATATATTGACCTCGCCCAAGTATTGAGTCGGGCTTTAAAGTGTTTTTGTAAAGGGCTAAACGTTTTTGGGAAAGGTTTTTTATTAAAGTTCGTTTTATCTCGACTTTCGGTAGGCGGACTGGTGGGCGGGACGATTTCGACGCTGGCTAGTGATGTGCGTTTTCTCGATTCTGTTAGATTTAAAACGAATCCACTGCAGGATCCATCAAAAGTAAAAAATCATTTATTCATATAGTTAATGCAATATACACTTATAAACGTGAAAAAAAAGAAATATACATAAAATGCTTCTGATTTTACATTTACTGCCAGTTCTCAAATCAAGGGCGTAGAACGGAAGAGAAGAACTGGCAATTAACTCTCCGCGACTCTGTTTAATCGCCAAGTTTTTTGTAAACATTATATCTTAAGTAATAAATAATAATAAAATAAATTAAAAACAAAGATTTGTCCTCTATCAGCAGGAGGTATGGTGAAATTGGAGCACGCACTTACATGGTGGGTTATATGATGGTGGTGGGGGACAAAATCTGACGCTGTGATGAAAAAAGACAAATAGATTATAACAGTGTAATTACATTTATCAAATATAGGGTTATTCAAATCAAAACGCGTCTATTAGTAGTTATACAATTCTAAGTAATAAAAATTATAATAATAAAAAATTGATGAATAGAAAATTAAAACAAATTTAAAAAGTTTGGTCTCTGTGGCAGTGTACCAATGCTGGCATTTCCTCACTGTATTGCGATACTTATAAATTGAAGGAAAGCTTCAGCTCACTGGTACTATCTACCAAGCGCCAACTTAAATCTTTAGTTAGCGCCTGTGCACTTTTTTTAAGTAACAGGAGGGAAAGGTGCCGGAGGCTCGCAAGTGAGTTGCCTCCAAAAATGGTACACTCTTTCCTTGAAGGACCATAAGTCGGTTTGGAAATTTTTCAGTGGGCAGCTGGTTCCACATAGTGATGGTGCGCGGCAAAAACTGCCTTGAAAAAAGCTCAGTTGTGGAACGACGGACGTCACGGATGGTATTTTGTATTCTGCCTTGACGTCCGATGACTTTTTTGATTTGCACTTGAACCAAAGAGACTCTACTCCAAAGGGAACTAAATCAAAGTAAGAGGAAAGACTCTTATATTCCGTTTATTATTTTCTGCCTGTTCTGCCTCGCCAGCTTTTGTGCTTGTCCGAGGGAGAGAAGACGGCGCTAACGGGTAAAAGGTTTCTATTCAACTCGATCAAAGCACTTAAATGATTTTAAATGAATATTAATCAATTATTGCACCGGTTTAAGTGCTCGGCGGTTACCACTTAACCAGAAATGTTTATAACCCATAAAACCTAGCAAAATTATCTCCATAATAAAAAGTGGATTTCGCAACACCCCCCCAACAATTAAACACCGGAAGCGGAAAAAAGATTATAATAGAATAACGTATCGATAATAAAACAAAAAGTAATTCATGGATTAACTGAACTTTTAATATAATGACCTTATACGTTGCATTATCATAATACATAATTCATTATATAATTGTATGTAATTAGATTTATACAGCATTTTTATGTGACACGTTGACAGATACATGAAAAACTTGTGTTAAACAGACACATTTTGTGTCGTCGCTTAATGTCATTACGATTTCAGTTTTTGTCCCATTCATTGCGTTGCAAAGGAATACTTGGAAAATGGGTCGTATTATTTATGTTTTAATATTTTTAAGAACAGTAGCTACTGTAAATAGGCCAGCAAAAACCAGCCGTACGAAGTCGGAATCCAAATAGCAGTTTTAAAGATGCAAATGCTATATTTGTTTGTATAAGATCTGACTTTAAATTAAAATATTGTAATAATTGTATTGTCTTTGATTAACATAACCTTTACACATTTAAAGAAAAACGCTTTTTACCGCCATTTTTGCCAAAACCCTCCATCTTTTAGTCGATACCAACTCCGGGGAAATAAATACAGATAATGCAACTTTTTCTGCAGCTGTGATACTTTTCGACATTCAACATCTTTTGTCTTCAGTCACCGTGACCACGCACGCTGTAAAGCACGCGAAACGTCGGATAAATTTAAAACTATGTCAAATAGTTGTAAATTTATAATAATACATAACTTTAATCCGGTAAAAAGCGTTTTTCTTTAAATTATAATAATTTACAAAAAACACTTTATACGAAGACAATTCTAGCGTTAGCAAAATGTCGGGAAATCTTCTTAAGAAGCCAGAATATCCAATTGCAAAGGACAGTGCCTGTGTTTCTATCAGGAAGGTTCAGTTAAGCTGTGTTTTGTAAGAGTTATCAGGTCATTGCTTTCCATGCTGAAAAGAACGTAGGCAACCCCTTGTGTAACTTGAGGGGGCACAGAAATAGTCCCACACTCCCTGCGACATTGCACAGCTCAGAACTCCCGAAACCATAGAGTTTTTGATTTATTTAATAATATAAACTACCATTTACAAATTACTCCAATATGGTAACTATTTACATCACATACAAAACAATAGATACACAGAAAAAAAACAACAGGTATAGATGACAATATTATCAAAAAATATATTTCTTACAGTATAGGAACGAAAAGCAGACCTTATCTCAGTGCACTCAGGTGTTGCCTCTATAAATAAATAAAAAAGCCTATTTATTTTATTACACACAATTTAAAAAATTTAAAAGTTGAAATAAATCCATAATTCCAGTCAAACCTCCAGAGGCTTCCAGAATACTCCATTCTTCACCATCCGTCACCAAGTTTCACTTTACAGCGTCCATTTTGTAGTCTATCTCTTCATCCTTGGTTCCTCCCATGTTCAGTCCCATCATGAACATCAACTTGTTATCTCTACGAATGAATTTCTTCTCTTTAAAAAGGCTTTATGGACAGTACATTATATAAGATGTCGAGTTCGATACTTTTGATACCTATTACGAATGCATTGAATCAATTAAATCGAAAAAACGCTTTGTCCGTTTAACCATGACAGTTAACTCTCGGATTATAATTATCGGAACTCTTGCGCAGGCCTTAAATTATATAAAGTACGGTAGTGAATGTACTATTCATCCGAGTACTCTGTTCCTACTTAAACCGCCTTTAAAAGAAATTTAATTAATTTATTAAAGTTGCTACTACACCTTTGATATTTGTAGATGGCAACATTTTACTTATTCATAATTGTTTATCTATGAACCCACATTTAATCTGCTATCAATATAATATCTTCTGTCACTGTCTGACAATTTACAAATAAAAGAAAATATAATTTAAACAATTGTGTACAAATAATTCTATAGCAAATATTGAAAGCGGATACGTAATGTATAGCTAAAAATTCTTTATTTGAATTTGAAAAAAGTTCTATTCATCGACAAGTGGCATCACTAGCGGGGTGTGGCGGTACCTCAGGCCTCGCATTGTTTCGTCTGTCGGTCTGATGTGCGCATGGGAAACATAGGGGGCTTAGATTGATTTACACCAGTCTTGTTTGAATTTAGAAATAGTATAGACAAACACGCGTAGGTATTAAGATTCAGAGTCAAGACTAAGTACGAGACATAGTTTGTGCTTAACTTCTATAATCCTTGGAATCGTTATTTTTTTAGTTCGGGCATAACATTTCGTCATAGTATTCCACCGTTGTTTAGTAATGTACCATTAGAGAAATATAATGGCAGACTCTGAGTACGATTGTTTAATCCTATAAAAACAGCTAAACATAAATAAGACTCAAATATAACCTCAAGAATCAAGATGTTTTAAACCATTTCTCTGTGAAGCTTTGCATTTTTGACAGCACTCAAAGCTAAATTTTCTAGGGACAAATCTAGATTTCACAAAATAAATTAATCACAGATATCATTCTAATTAAAATATACAATATGATGTCTTAAAGTCCGACCGATGTTACGACCGAATTGACCAAAACCGCGGCAAACAGCCACATAATAGCCATCTTTAATGTAGGATATCTGTATTTCTACTTTGGGGCTACAACGTGCATTGCAAAATACACCTTATAACATAATATTAAAGTCTGTAATGAAAGAGAAAAGTAATGTAGTATCTCTACACCCTTCACTTCATTCAACCCTTTGCCAATAAATGTCAAGAATGAGGTTCATATTACGTCGTAATAAATAAAGACTATTGTACGAAAACTATTATTTGTGCTAAACAAACAGTTTCGTACACGCTATAGTTTATGGAAATATAAATTTTTGCGTAATTTATGCTCTAGGTATTAATCATAAGATAACAATGGGTGAGGATAGCACAGACTATGACCTCTGTCAAAATTCAATAAATTTTTGACACTTAGACCGAAAAGAGATTAGGCAAAAAAAGTTTATTGCCTACTGTGTTTTTATTTTGTTTAGAAGGCTTCAAAGAGCTCCAAATGAATAATAATAATTTGCAAGACTATGGTACAATCTAAACGTCACATTCTGCCACACAATGGCGTGCAAATTTTTCTTAGGTAGTACATCACTTCAAATCAAATTAATACTAATTATAATGTATCCCTCAATGTTTAGAAACCCTAAGATATTTGAATGTTTTTGGTAAATTATAAACCTTGATTTCCATACAAAAGGTGTTTTTCTATACAATTACTGATTATTTTTTGGCATAACCTTGTTAATGGTAGATTCGTAAGACCGAATTGTCATTTGACAGATGTACTTCACTCTATTCTCCATCTAAAAGTTTACAAGTGACAATTTGCACCCCATTTGACAGAATGAGGCTCTTCAAAATTTAAATATCGAACTCGAGTGTCCTTGAGCCAAGTGGCACGGCGCGGTCGATCTGATACCAATAATTACAACTTACCACTGACTATTATCAAGTAGCGGTCTTATATTTTACGATGCACTCGTATTTATATTGTGAATTTATTGCATCGTTCAGCGCGCACTGATTTATGATGCATGCATTTGAGAATAATATAAGTGTGTTTAGTTAAACAAGTGTTGGCTCAGTGGCTTCAGCTTGCGACTCTCATACCTGAGGTCGTCGATAGGAAGGAAAACATCGTAAGCAATCCGACTTGCCGTAGACACAAAAAGCCGATGGCGTGTGTCAGGCACAGAAGGCTGATCACTTCCTTGCCTATTAGAATGATAAACTATCGTGCAACACATACATAAATCTCAGAACTAGACCTAAAAAGGTTGTAGCGAATTGTAGCTGTTTTTTTTTTTTTTTAAACTTATGGGTTTATATATTTTGCAGAAAAATGTGGCCTTTCCGATGACCCGGGTTTAAGGGTAAATGGAAAGGGCAAGAAGATGAGAAAACCGCGCACCATCTACTCCAGCCTTCAGCTTCAGCAGCTAAATAGGAGGTTTCAAAGAACGCAGTACCTGGCACTACCAGAGAGAGCAGAGCTCGCGGCTAGCTTAGGATTAACGCAGACACAGGTAAGTGGCTTATAATAAAAAAACGATATAAAAGACCTTAAAAGGATATTGTTGTATAATGCTGTGAATATTATTTTTAAAAAAAAGTGCGTGCATACAAAATACACACTACACAGTACACATGTCAGAAGTGAAACTTCTTTGGCAAACTAATTTTTAAGTCTTGTTCAAATTTATACAAATCTAAAACTTTAGATTTCCGAGACTTAGAGGGAGGGAAAATAATATGTTAGGAATTTAATTGTTATTAAAATATTGAAAGTGTCGAAAACTAATACAAATAATAAATTTAATTTTTAAAATGTATTTCTGTGATATATAAAAACACGTCGCATTTTAATTTACAATTTAAAATTTAAATAAATTATTTTGCATAAAATATAAAATACTAATATTTCATACATTCTCTTTACGAAATTTTTATTTTAAAAATAGAATTTCTATAAGTTCCCTTCTCACTCTTCTCACTCTTTCTCAATCGCTCTCACCCTTTTCTTCGACAAAAACGCTGCACATCTTCGTGACGTATCCGTAAAATTTTTACCCTCACCCTAAACAAGTTTCACTTCAAAAAAAAACAATATCAAAGACCTTAAACGAATATTCTTGTTTCTTAAATGCTGTGAATATTATTTAAAAAAAATATCGGGACATATTAACTACTAATTATATTCTTAAATATCGAAATACAGAATATAAATTGTCCCTTTTTATCGCCTTTTCTACAATTCGAAAGCCTCACACGTGACTAGCATTTTAAATGATAAAAAAATCAGACAACACGGCTACATAGTAATTATGTCACAAACCTAACAATTAAACGTATGTACCATTCACTGGTGTTTTTTTCTACTTAATTATGCAAAATGGACTGTGTTTCTTTGGAATAAGATTTGAAATTATCTGACTGATGTTTGATTGTACAAATTCTTATTCGATCTAATCTCTGCCTTATACACTTAGGTTAAAGTCCTAAATCGCTTTACTGTTCGCCTGACATGCAGTAGTACAGATTAGAGAGGTATAATTACAAGTTTTTTGTTATCTGTGACAGTGCGGTTTCATATGTGCTTAGTTTTATTTTTTAGCCTCCAATAGACAATATTTAAGGCGGGAAAATTACACTGAGCGATTGTTTTCATTTTTAATTAAATTTTTCAACGTTAAAAACTCACAATTGAATTTTGTGTATGCTTGCATATAGATAGCATTAAATTGCCTTTAAAAAAATAACACTGCCAGATATTTTAATTGACTTCCGGAACCACGACTGCTGTCCAATACTAATGTATTGAAAATCCGTTAAATATGTAGTGCTCGTGTTTTATTATAAAGTAAAAAGGTTTCATATAAACGTTTAAATATTGATAGATTTTGGAAGATTTTTTGAAAATAGAACAAATAAAAAACGACATTTAAAAAACGAAGGACATTCCATTTTTATTATGACAGTCATAGAGTATAGAGTATTTTTCGCGGCGAAGCGCGGCAATTCGATTGGATTTCTTCATGACGGATTGATTCGTTATGTGTCACCGTGTAGAATGAATAATCGTCTCCTACGGCTTGCGTGTGAGATCGAGTGTTTCAATATTTTTAAGAATACTAATCAATAGAATTTATTTATTTTGATTTGAAAATGGAATATGTTTTTCGTGTATGATCTGTTATAGAGAATACATAGAATTGTTTGAAAAATGCTTTACAATGCTTTACAAAAACACAGATAAAAACAATATTTATACCTTTGACAGTTATTACTTATTTGCAATCCTATTGTTCTACCATATTTATATGCAAGAAGTATGAGTGTGACTTCTATATATTCTTATTTCTTATATAAAAGTAATCTGAAGTTTTATATTTCTCACGCATGTATTCTTTGATCATCCCGCATCGATAGGGATGTGTTAAAAAGGGATTCTTATCGATAAATGTGATTTGATAATTTGATTGTCTCTAAACTGTTTTTACGCTAATTTGATATTAAAACAGGTAATTTATGTTTAAAAGAATTCATTTTCAAACACATGTAGTAAGAAATATATGAATTATTAATAAACTATTAAGAAATTGTAATTTTCCATTGATGTTATAAAAGCAATAAAAGAACTAGTTAATTACTGTATAAGGAAAATTGGAAACAAACTTTGCGTCACATCACTATCTGTTTCCTATTTCAATTCGATTCCTCATTAAATTGAAAATATTAGAATTGTATCCGTCCCTTTCTGACACTCATCAATCTGATTCAAATAGAGAATCAACTTTACGCCACAGATAAAAGATAACTTTTTATAACAGACAATAAATCTTAGTTAGTCTGTGATATTTATGATCCATTGTTACACATTATACAAACATAATATTTTCTTCTGTGCTAATGAAGCAATCTTGGAAGCGTTCAAGATCGGATTAGAAAAATAACTTTCACACGCGTTTACTAAAATATTTTATAGAGACAAGAACTATTTATTAAGTAATTTACGTAATTATGCAATTTTATGAAGACATGTTGAATTAATTTCTTTAAAAAACTGTGGAGCTGTATTTTTTGGCAATCCAGTCCATAGTTTTACGGTTAACAGTTAGAAAGCTTTAACGATCCAAATTTTGTGCTAAAACACGCTCTTGGGTTTATAAAGGGATACATTATCTTGTACATAGAGATAGCGCAAGTCATCAACAGTTAGGAAAGATGACTTTCGAATTTCGAAATCAAGAGCCTGATTGGCCGTCAATACTTACCGTTCGGCCAATGGCAGCTCGTCAAATCCCATGACATGGCACTTCAAAGACAATTGAAAAAATTGAGATAAAAAATATCGGCTTCTGTTAAAGTGGTAGCTTTTGTCGGGCTCTGTGACTCACTGACAGTCGTGATGCCTTTGTTCTATACTCTATGTAGAAGCTATATATACAATGCCCCTTCAATTTACTATTCTGTGACCCAAATGGGACTTATATTATTATATTAACGCATAGCAGTGTTGGCCTAGTGGCTTAAGCGTGCGACTCTGATCCCTGAGGTATAAGGTTCGATCCCCGGCTGTGCACCAATGGACTTTCTATGTGCGCATTTAACATTCGCTCGTAAGGAAAACATAGTGAGGAAACCTTACCTTAGACGCAAAAAGACAACGCCCTGTGACAGACACAGGCTAATCACCTACTTGCCTATTAGATTGACAAATGATCATGAAACAGTTAGATAAATTTGAGGCCTACACCTAAAACCGCCACTGATATTTTTTAACGTAATTCGGCGTTTCGCGTGCTTTAGAACAGTTGTTATTAAAATATACTACACATTACTATTACATATATCTACATACTATATTTACTAAACTATAATTAAATTAATAAATGTACTTCTTTCAGTTAAACAACTAATTCAATATGTATATTTTAATATATAAATCTATATATATAGAAGTCAATTTAATACATACTTGTACGTCGTCAACTCGTCTATTACAAGTAAATCACCGAAGGGTCCTAGAAATGAGCAGCCAGCGATTCGTCACATCGCCTCATTCCGACAAATTAAAGAACGGTAGCGTCCATCCATCATCATCTCTCTGACATCCACCGGTCACAAATGAGCTTTTTTTTCTTGACACTTGACTTCAGCGGGCCGCTTTGTTGTCCTCTTTTTTGTCTATGGATTTATTTTTTAATCAACGAGTTCGATTTTTAAAATGACAGAATCGAATTTCGTAAATGTTATCTAGTATTTATTCCACAGTAGGTACATTAGAAATAACTCTGCTTTGTTACTAACATCAACACCCCGGACATACAACGACCGCTATTTAAGCCTCGACTTGTTTAAGCTATCACGGAATATGCTTAGAAGGAATTAAGAGAATGCATAGCGCTAAATCACCTGCATCATAAGCACACATACACATCCTCATACACATCCCACACATCCATCCTTTTTGTATCTATTATGTATATCATCTTTGACTATATGTTTAATTTAGTTTTTTGTTGTATAAACTTTGTTAGCTGTTGCATTGCGAAATAAATAGGTAGAACCTTAAATTTCTTGACTACAAAATATTTTGTAAAACACTAATAAAATCGACTAGCAACACAGACTTTTCACTTACTATTTGTCATGTTGCAACTGTATTTTTTGTCTATGCTCCAGTTCGAGGGCCCATAAACAAAAGGCGGTAAATTGGAAAATTGTTTTCAATTGTAAACAATTAACAACAATTCGATGTAATTGTTATAAATACGTTGCTGTTGACAGACAATTGGGATTCCAAAAAGCGTAAAAACTGTTACGTTTTTAACAAAGATACATTGTCATTAGAGTTTTATGTTAATAGTATAGAGAGCGGAACAAGTATCATAGACATACGTGTTTGTTCACAACTGACACATGTCTTTTATTTTTGACTAATATGACATACCAGATATTAAGGATTGATGCGAAAGATATAGTATTATTTTGCTCAGTGATATGTGTTTAATAATTTGTTAAGGGTTTAGTATTGCTTAGTAACAAGGATACGAAATGGAATGCTTAGGTTTTTTTAATTATTTAATTCTAAGTGGCGTTTGTGTTTTGGGTGAGCTTTTCCACAACTGAGAGTGTCTTAAGGCAATTTCTGCCGCGCACTACCACTATGTGGAACCAGCTGCCCACTGAAGTATTTCCGAACTAATTCGACTTAGGGTCCTTCAAGAAAAGAGCGTACCAATTCTTTAAAGGCCGGCAGCGCGCTTGCGAGCCTCTAGAATTGCGAGCGTCCATGGGCGGCGGTAACACTAATTGTAACATAAAAAAAAGCCTATAAGCTAAACAAAAATCATACACAGAAGGATAAAGTAACAAGAAGAAGAAAATAAAAGAAGTGGGGAATGCTTAGATTGATTGATTGACCATGTAGAACGGATGAATGAGAAGTGGTTAATAAGTACAAGGCAACCGTGGATGGTGAAGTCGGGATGGGTAGGCCTTCCAAAGACCAAATCCTGGAGGTACTGGAGAAGGGACACGTTGAAAGTATCCATAACCGATTAGCATGCATGGTGAATATCTACTATGAATGAAGCGAGAGGCGATAGGACCATGGAGGGAAAAAGGCGTGATTATATAAATAAATATATAGTATTTATTCTTAATAATTTAATTGATTATCTTAGTCATGTTATATATGAATATGTTTAAACGAGTGGAATTTTCCATACCAAAATGTATGAGAACGAGCAATAAAGAAAAAACTTCAAGCGATGACAGCCAATTGTCAGATAATGACATAAACGAATAGACATTTGATCGAGTACTTCGTTTATTCAAATCCGTGTCATAGACAATTGAAAAAATATGCAGAAAAGTTTTTATTGCGTAATTACTTCTTGGGAAAACGTTACTCACGCCATCTCGCTTTGAAAAAAAATGCTAAATATGTAGGTTTAATACATGCAAATTAATGCATTAATGTTAGCTATGATGTTTCTTTGAATTCAATGGTATGTTGGAGATTTTATTGGTATAGTACAAGTGCTTAGTTCCTATCATTATGATATTTACATTTAACTATTTTGTATGAAGATCGCCTTAAGTTGGTACTTTGTAGCTTAGAAATGACAAGTGAAGTCGGGCGTGAAATATATACATTTTAATAAGGGTTCGACCCTTTTCCGATAAATACGGGTGGAGACGCGGTAACTTAATATTACCTATAGATTTTATATTAAGCTACAGGAGTGATAAGTTATCTGAGGTCGTGGGTTCGATAGACACAATAAAAACATAAAACAGAAGAATATACCAAATGAAGAGAAAGGATTTTAATGGGAGGTCTTACTGATAAAAGCAGTTTCTTCTAGACAACAAAAACAAAATAAAAACATTTAAAAAAATAGACATTCCATAGAGAAAAATAAAGATGTATTTCTAAAGGTATCTCAAGTCCCAATCTCTGCTTCAGCTCCGTCAAATCTGGCAAAGTTTGATTGTAAAAAATAGTTTGACAGGTCTTGAAAGCAGATTAGAGTTTGAGTGACATTCTAGAATACGGGCCTAAGTAAGGAAACCGACTGTTTCGTGGAAAATCGAATACCGAGTTCTAAACCATAGATTATAAACTAAGGCATAGCGTAGGCGTAGCGGATTTTACTACTCTTTAACTTAATGGATAACAGTTCATCTCTGTCTAATTGTATCTATAAGAAAGAGAGAGCGGTAAAAGAATTATCAAAGCCTGTTAAAGATATTAAACATGTCTAATCCAACCCTAGAACAATATTAACCCGTTAATAAAGAGGAAGGTGTAAGCCAAGGACGCGCCATTGTATGGTAATTTAAATAACTTGTGACCATAATGTATAATATTTATGGGACAAATGCAAATTAATTTCTTGTTGTCAATTATTACCTAACGATGAAGCTTAGTCATAATTTATTGTTTACTTAAAAGCCTGATAGCTTATAGATAATACTTAAAATTTAAAGTATTTTTAATACAAAAATATTAGATTTTCGTGTCCGCAAATATCTGTTAATCACCAAAAATCATAGTCACCCATCTCGTTTCGCTGTATGATTTAGTAGGTAGAAACAGTACAAAAACCGACCTATACTATGCCAAGGGAAAACGAAGAAGAAACAAAAGATAGTCAATATGAAATCAGATATTTGCAGATTTAGCCTAGTGGCTTCAGTTTATGACTTTCATCCCTGAGGTCGCAGGTTCCATCTCATTTAGCATTCACTCGAACGGTGAAGGAATTGAAAGGAACCGGCTTGCCTTAGACTCAAGTCGATGGTGTCAGGCACAGGAGGCTGATCACCTACTTGCCTATAAGACAAATGATCAAAAACAGAAATCTGAGGCCCAGACCTTAAAAGATTGTAGTGCCACTGATTTATTTTTATTTGGAAAAACGTATTAACGTTAAAGGAACAATCTAATCATTTCGTATTTAGTTAAAGTATGAATAAAAAACTTTGATTTTGTTCCCTTTGGATTAAAGACTCTTGGGCCGTGGGGTGACCCCAGAGCTGGTGCTTTCCTCGCTCAACGAATAAGTAATGCAATACGCTGCCACAGGGTCCAAACTTTTTAAAATTGTTTTAATTTTCTATTTATCAGTTTTAAATTATTATTATTATTACTATGTAGGTTAAGAATATTGTAGATATACTGTATATTTGTGTTCCAAAATATGTATTTTTCATAGAAAGTTTAACACAACGCCATGATTTGTTTTCTCTAAAGGCCTAGTATTGGAAGTACTGTAGAGAATAAACACATGACATGCATGCAAGTTGTCAACGTCACGTCTACATATGACTTTGACAATTGACATGACAACTGCCATCGAAAGATGAACGAATATTTTCGTTCCGAGCCAAGAATTTTGAACTTAAATCATAACGCATAAACCTTCATAGTTTTGAACGGTCGGTAACAATAACTGTAATATTTAACCCGTCTTACAAACAGTATTTTATCATACATGTATGACAGGAAATGTAGCAAGATACAACATACAAAAACGGTGACGCTCCGCTGCGCGCGCGTCAAAATAAAAACATGCTATCTTTTCGTGGCATCAAAGAAAATCAATTATGAGAGGTGAAACTGGCTTTAAGTCAAGTCATAGACAATCTAGCCATAGATAAGTTATTTACTAGGAAGTCTCTGTGACTAATTTCCCGCATTATCATAGACAAGATAGAGCAAATAAAACCACGCTTGCAATACTCTATGGTCTAGTTCTATTGAATATATTCTCTAAACAGTGTTGGCCCAGTGGGTTCAGCGTGCGCCTCTCATCCCGGTTATCGTAGGTTCGATTCCCGGCTGTCGACCAATAGCACAATTTATACCTCTTCAACAATATTATGTTTTAATTATATACAAATTAATTCTTTAGAAGCTACCGCATAAGACATTTTTAACGGTTTAATTTTAATACATTTTAAAATAAAAATATTTTATAACCGGTTATTATAAAGTGTTGTTATGAATCATAATATGCGGTTTTATAATTTATAAGTTTATCACGCTGACGGTATCTTGTAAGTCAACTTGGATCTAGATGCATTTCATTATAAATATGAACAGATTGCAAAAAAATACGACATTAATTTACAAAACTTTTCTTTACCCAAATCTTCACATTATATATTTTTTTATTTGTATAAATTGTCTCTGTACAAAGACACAATTAACATTATAATCTATCCGAAATTATTATTTTATAATATTAATTTACTCAATAAGCTATTTAACATAAAGTGTCCAATAACACTACTTACAGTCTCTATTAAGGGACCACTGCCACTGTTTAGCACTTAACACTAACGTGCACTAACACTAATTCAAATGGTTTAGTCTTTTTCAATCTTCACACTAGGCCCCTGGTGGATAGAAGTTGAATAGCCTTGACATTTACGTGATGATGGAGTCTTTGCTCGTGGGCTCCAGCAATCTTTTTAATTGTTGTGGTGACGTCCTCTACATTTAGGTCCCTATCCCCTAAGCACTTAGTTTTTGAATCGATTTATATATATAAAAAATGTCTGATTTGATTGTTTTCACGTGTTTTTCAAAATGACATGAGAGAAAGCCACCTAGGTATAATTGTTTTAAACTATAAATTATAAATAATATCATTAATTATTTATTTATTATAATTGGATTGCGAATCCTGTACTCAATAAAGTAAATATTATATTATACATCTCGCCTCACTTGCTAACCCTACACGCATTTGTGTGCGTAACTTTGTATGTGTGCATCCTGCAATTAATTCAACTATTTATAATATTCAAGTTGTATTAATATTATATATAGGTCACTGTGGCGTCATTTCCTCTTAGTTTTCCAACTGAGGTCCTAAGTACTAATAAATATATTAATTGAGATACTCAAACCAATCGTATTTGCTACGAGTCGTAAGTAAGACTTATAGAAAAAAAATTGCAGCAACTAATAATACCCTGAATCACTGATTTAACATTGTTGTGTTAAAATCAATCTTAACACCAAGAAATAAAATCGCAATTGAATTCAGCAAAATACTAAAAATAGGAAAAGAATTGCCTACATAGGCTCCAAAATTGGGCCGGTTTAAAACATTCTTGCACCACCAGAATTCTACATTATCCCAGATGAACATACCCTCAGGAATATTTTCAAAAACGTTAGGGATACGTATGAAAACTTCGATAGTGTAACCCAATATGAAAAAGACCAATAAATATTCCTAAATCGCGTACGCTTAAAACTATTGATAATAGAGGAAAGTGATGTAGGTACCTACTTCAGTTTAATAGAAGATAAAAATCTACTAAATCCTGAGGAATTGAGGATATGTAGTCCATACTGGTAAGGGTTGGATAGCGCTAGATTACCTCGTTTATTGAAATGAATATATGTTTTTGCCTGTACCCACAAATGAGCCAAGAGTCTATGGTTCTTGGACATCCTTCACATCGAAGTATAAGATTCAGCCAGTCTCAATAGACAATATTTTTATTTTTAAATGTGTAAGTAACTTCGCCTCACAACTGACCTTTTGATGAAACCAGCGGTATTTTATACGAGTTGTATAACATACTGGTATCAACTCAATCGATAAGGTACACCGCTCACTAAACCCCACATTGGTTTAAAAAAAGTGGTCCGTAAGACATGACGCGCAAATTTCTATAAGACCATAAAATCCTGTCACTTGACTTATCACCAAAATGGCTAGTAGATGGTAGCACCAGGATGGTACCGTCGTCGTACCAGACGGACTTGAACCAATCCTGAACTAAAATAACCAGTTACGAAACACTGAATAACATTAATTGTGACATAAAACAAGAGAAAAGAATCAAACAAAAGATGTAAGGCTGCTAAAAGCAATTTCTTTCAGACAATCCGTATTAGGTATTTGGGATTGTAATGAATATAAATGATGGCTACATAGTCATCCTTAGTAGAAAGTTAATATTCTTCTTCTTCTTCTTCTTCTATTCTACTTCTAAAGAAAAAATAAATTAAGGTTATCATTTGGACGCTTTTTTGTGTGTTCAAGCATATCTCCTACCTACATCCATGGACCGATCTCATAATAACAATCCACAAAAAATCGGGTAACTATAGGTATATGGCGCTCAATCTTCTGCATTATGAGCACACCCCACATTCACACCCTCACTTTCACACCATCACACAGCACAACAGAATTAGGTATTACGTATTTAATTTTTTTTTAATTGATCCTTTCGCAAATGTTTAAACATTTTAGTAAATATTATGTATTTCATCTGTGGCTATATGTTTAGTATAATTGTTTTTTTTTGAGCAATGTTCGCCTAGTGGCTTCAGCGTGCGACTCTCATCCCTGAGGTCGTAGGTTAAATCCCCGGCCGACCAATGGGCTTTTATGTGCGAATTTAGCATTAGCTCGAACGGTGAAGGAAAACATTGTGAAACCGGCTTGCCTTCGACCAAAAAGTCAATGGCGTGTGTTAGGCACACGAGGCTGATCACCTACTTGCATATTAGACAAATGATCATGAAAAAGATACAGAAATCTGAGGCCCAGACCTAAAAAGGTTGTAGCGCCACTGACTTTTTTTTTTAATTTGTTTTTTGTTGTATATACATTATGTTAGCTGAAGGATTACGAAATAAATATACTAATCATAGATATTCGTAATAAACACATAATTATTTTTGATCGCAGTGTGACCCAACCCTTACGTGCTCACAAAGCGAGGCCAATTTTTTACCGGCCGGTGAAATTTTACTTATCACTATATTACGAATTTTTCCTTTTTTATTCAATATTGTATTTTAATATAGCGTTATCAATGTCAATCTTGGTTTAAAAGTTCATAATATTAACGCGTGTAACGTAACATATTGTGTACAGGTTTTAAAAGCGTTATTTTTCGCAAATACATTGATTTAAATTTTCTCTTTGGTAATGCAGTCATCGTCTCAGGTTCGATTTCCTGTGAATATATAAAGGACAGAGTGACCTACTTGTATGCAAAAGCAGAAATATTACGGAATTTATGGTTTATTAATAATAATAATAGCCCGTTTAATTTCCAATTTCCTTCCTTCCTTCATTACCATTCCTCTCCTCCAGTTTTTTCCATATCCATGCCTTTTACTCCATTCGCTTTGGAGGTTTAAATCCGATAAAAACTGTAAAGAATGTCTGTCAAAAATAAGAGGACAATGACAAAACATTCCGATTAAAAAAGCTTTTTTCTTATAAATTTGCCAATGTGTTATACAAATTGAATACGATACAGAATTGTTGGAAAACGCTCAAGTAAACGTGGATTACCTTGAAGGTATTTGTCCCTCTCTAACACAAGTCCAAGTTCTATCCCCGTCTCTTTCGTCAGTTACGCAAAAGGCAACGCGCGTTGGATTGATTAAAAAATATACTTTTGTCGTATAATTAAAAATTCCTATGGTAATTACTTATGGAGAAATTTTTGATACATTCTTTTTGAGTTTAAAATGTAAGGTATTATGCTTCCGAAGTCCATGAGTTTTAATATTGTCAGCGAATCGAATGTAACAAAAATAACGTACTTTTATATTTTGCAATATTTAACTGTTAAACACAAATAGCAATACTAGGTCTATGTAATATTAAGACTGCGCATCGCATTTGCGCATAGATAAAAATTGATCGAATTTAAATATTTGAATTCCGAACTATTTTTTACCACAATTCGCGCGTTGCTATTTAAATCACACCACAGATTATTTGAAAGTGAACATTTGAATTTCGAAGCGTATTGCATTTTATCTACTCTACCATCTTTGACTACATTTTTAATTTAAATTTTAGCGCCATTTCTTCATTGTTTTCCGCACGTTGCAATTTTAATGACACCACAGATTATTCGAATATTAACATTTGAATTTCGAACCGAATTGTATTTTATGTAGTCTGTGCCATTATCTTTTCGTAGACACGTGAGTCATAACCGACCCACATTCACTTCTTATTACAAGAATATCTTTGAGTATTGAAATTTAAATAGGTTCTTTGTGTCCTTATACCCCATACTAGCATGAGGACTCCCCATTTGATAAATATAGCACTCGCTAACTTTGGGACGGACATATTTTTGTGTTTTTTACAATACACATACATATATACTCAGGTGTCTGCAGTCCATCTTGGCGTATGTCATAAAAAAAATTGCTTCCTTTTAACGCGTACATATGTGTAGCGCTAGCTAGTTTAAATGTAATAACTTGTCGGGCAAGTTAACTTGATGGATATCAGGAAAGTAGATAATGTTTATCTATTTAATATGCAAGTCGGTGGCGCCAGTATAGAAAACCTCTGAATTAAACGGTAAAAGGTGTTGCCAACGGGAAAAATATACATAAATTAGATGTTGCTAGTAATTAAATTTTAAATTACTCTTGTACTTCTTAAGCCCTCGAAACACTGTTATATGTTAATTTTAGAGAATCTAAGGTTAGCTTTATGTATGCTAAATCATGTCTTTGGAATCGTACCCATACCATATAAATTACGACCTCCAACTATTCAAAGTTAGAGTGTACTCCTCATTCAAAGGTCGGCAACGCCACTAAAAATGGATGTCCACGGGCTTCGATGACAGCCCTTTATGGGTAGGCCCTTTGGCCTCCTATTATATAAAAAAAATACGTCCTAATGTCACCCAGATCGGGAAAACTTAGTCATTTAAAAAAATAAAGTAAAGTGGTATTTAAATTAACATACATATTACATATAAAACAACTGTTCACCAACAGAATGACTGTCAGTTTAAAGTGATTTCGATATGTATGTTGAAAAAACTAATTATAACTTAATAAATAATATATTTACAAAATCAGACATAATATATAACATAATGGAATTAATTGCATTTAAAACACTGTCGAAACAGTTCACCTTTGCACTAAATATCAGTTAAAAAGTCATTGCCAACACTTTCTCTACAAAACGTGAAAAAATTAATTAGGCCACAACAATACTTAATGCGATTTAATCCTTTCAAAGGTAGTAAAACGTAGAATTTCTTATAATTATTTCTCCGTATAAAGCAGAGATTAGAAGAGATATAGAGTTACCATGAATACATAGTTAGACTCATGGTTGAGAGAAGGGTAATGGATGTAACAGGTACCGCAGTGAGGTCGCTCCGCGAAGTTCTTTGCTTTTGGAAGGCTGGTTTAATTACCCAGGCAGGCACTACGGACCTATTTAGAGTCTTAGGGCGGAAACAGAGTCCACAAACCAACCAACCCAATAGGAATAGAGAAATGAAACCAGCTAGCTAGCTATGTGGAACCACCCACTGAAGTATTTCCGAACCAATTCCACTTAGGATCCTTCAAAACTGGTATTGAGAATTTTCATGGGCAGTATCACTTAACATCAGGTGAGCCTCCTGCCCGTTTCCCCCCTGCAAAAAGCAGTTGAGGAATTGGGGAGTGAAAAGCAAAGACCAACTTGGAATTTCTTAAAAAAGATTCAGCACGATATGGCTTTTAGTTTCTGACAAATTCGGGGACAAACATAAACTTACAAATCTATAGTCCCTTTTTGAAGTCGTCAAACCCATATCTTAGAATTGTACTTGTATATGTCAAAATATATCAATATCACATATCATGTGATGAATGGCTGATAGATGTATTATATTGAATTAATTCTCCATATTTGGCCTGGCAACATCACGCGAATCAAACGTTATTTATGGCACTTTGGTTATTTACGATCTTAATACTGATAAATATATCTGTGAGCAATTTGACAGTAATATCATATACAAAAATCATAATCTTGTAAATATTAAAGTCGAAATGGAAATATTATTGCGTCCGTTTCAAAAAGTTTCCATCTGAGTTCTTTGGGTTAATCCCTCCTGCGTGCTGTATTAATTCAAAATTTTCTTTGGGCGTTATATAAAAATATCAGTTGTAAAGTCAACATTCGATGTCGACTCATAAATAAGCTTTCATCGGAGTCAAATAGACGAGAATTTACCAAGACTATTGGGTTAATTCTTATATAATTTAATGAAGGACCAATGCCGGAGTTCTTTAGAAAATAGTCAGTTCACTCAGTGACTGTTTGCATCAGTCTTGCTACGGTCATTGTAACCCCGTTAACCCCTAAACAGTTGGACTGAAAAGTTCATAGGCTAAATAGAACAAATATTTTTCTTGATAGACTTTGATGGTTTATTAAAAAGCCATGGATACAACGACTATAGCGGTCATACAATCTCTATATTATAAAATTCTCGTGTCACAATGTACGTTCCCATACTCCTCCGAAACGGCACGACCGATTCTTATGAAATTTTTATGCATATTCAATAAGTCTGAGAATCGGTTACTATGTATATTTCAAACCCCTAAGTGATAAGGGGTGTCCACCCCAAAAAAAAATTTTTTAGAAAAAAGATTTGGTTAATTTTTTTATGATATAACATACAAAAATACATACAACCCCTAATTTTCACTCCTCTACGATCAACCCCTATTTTCTATTATTGTAGATAGTTATTTTTATTGGACAAAAAAAATTATTCCTAGAAATAATATTCATGGCAAAACAACGTTTGCCGGGGCAGCTAGTTTTTTCAATAATATTTTTATAGTACGATTTGTAACCTCAAAATAGGTTTCAGTTTCGGCAAAGCACTCCGTTACACCATAAAGGTTTAAATTTATATTACTTTCGTATTTATTTAAGTAGGCAACGCGTAAGTTGTTCAAAAGCATGTTTATGGCTAACTACACAGTTTCTATAATAACAGTTGCTCAAAATTAGGAATAGATATTAAAAATTAACACATAACTAAAGAGTGAGATTAATATCTACTTATAAAGATATTCTATAGGTACGATTGCATATGATTGAAAAAATGTTGGCGAGGAAGAGAGACAAGTGGAAGAATTTGGAGGAGGCATTCACTCTGTCGGAGGTCGTGTGTGATGACATGACTTAATGTACCTAATCCTGATTATGAACTTGAATAAAGGCTATTTTATTTTATATTTCAAACCTGTTTTGAAAGTAAATTTAGGTTTGAGTCTAGTTATTGAATACAAGTCTAGACTAAACCCTAAAGGGACACAAAAAGGGTAAGATTTGAAGTCGATACTAGCTAACTGTCATTATTGACGTATGGATGTCAGATTTAGCCATAAGTATCTGCTCTGAATCTTACCCTCATTTATTTTATTTTATTATAACAAAGATTATCTGTAGTTCTACCCACAAATGAGCCAAAAGCCCATGGTACTTGGACTTTGTCCCATCGAAGTATGCGAGTTAGTCAGTCTCAATAGATGATATTTTTATTTTTAAATGTGCTTGTAAAAATTAAAGTAATGGCTTACAACTGATCTTATGATGGAAACAACTTCGGAATCTTACCCTTAGGATTGTCTAGACTTAGCGTGAACTTTAACCCACCAAGTCGGGAGTCATACGTAGTTCTCACCCTAGCTAATTCAAAATATATGTATGTATACACCCTATACATACCAATAGCGCAACAACCTTTTAGGTCAGGTCTGGTCAACCTCAGATTTCTGTATCTGCAGGCAAGTGAACAACCTTCTGTGCCTGACACACACCGTCGACTTTTTGGATCTAAGACATGTCAGTTTCCTCATGATTTTTCCTTCACCGTACGAGCAAGAGTTAAATAGACAGTAAGTCCATTGGTGCCAAGCTATTCTGCCATGATTGAGTCAGTGTCCACACACTGTGGCTCGCAAACGGGGCCAAAAGACCCGCCCCAGTCATTCTCTCAGAGTTCCGTTCGCGATGTAATGAATAGACTGACATAACTACGTTTCTTATAGTACATTATACTCAGATTTTAGTACCATAGATTAGATCACCATTTTGTTGAGGGATCGATTTCCAGGAACAAAAAATAATTGCATATTCATACCTAACCTTACTTAACCAATATAGAATCCTTCAAGAAAAGAGCCGCGAAACTTGGCTGTCAGCCCCTTTGCTTCAAAAATTTACTTGTCCCATACCCCAAGGGAGATACTTTTATAAGTAGTGTTAATAGTAAGGTGCTTCGAGTTTACTCCAAAAACTAATAACAGTTATTGTTAAAGATTTAAAAAATCCCGTATTCAAACCCCCTTCTATATAAATAAATAATTAAACTCTTTATACATTTTATTCACTTCGTAATACAATTAATATGAGCAGCCTTGCCCTAGTGGCTTCAGCGTGCGACCCTGAGGTCGTAGGTTCGATCCCCGGCTGTTCACCAATGGACTTTCTGTCTATGTGCGCATTAAGCATTCGCTCGAACGGTGAAGGAAAACATCGTGAGGTTAGTCTTAGATCCAAAAAGTCGACGGCGTGTGTCACAGGAGGCTAATCACCTACTTGGCTATTAGAATGACAAATCATGAAACAGATACACAAATCTGAGACCTAAAAGGTTGTAGCGCCACTCATTATTTTATATAAATTCAATTCATAAAAATAGCCATTATTTATTTTGGTTAAATAAATAATACACGAAGTAATACGTAAAATATCCCACATAAGAAAAAGCTGTACCCCATTATCGGATCACAAAGCCACTGAACTGTCAAAATAAACCCAAATTATCAATAGAGTGATTGTACCATTGACGCTATTGCACAATACGTTTCTCATCTAACCAAATGGAATAATCTAGAGGGCGACACGCGCCTATCGAAGCTTATTGAATTGTAAGCCTGTTAAATGATAATGTCTATTTAGCCACCGATTTGGGGGCTGTGTTCTACCCTCTTTATATTGTTTATTTTTATCTACCTTCCAATGAGAATAAACTATTAGCTACTAATAATTTTATAGAGTTTGTTTGACGTTATCCCTGATGAATTAGACTATAGAATATTTTCAAAAGGTTTCACAAATAAAAATCCTTAAACCGTGTCCACTACGGAAACTATTGACAATAGAGCAAAGTGATGTACGACAGTTTTATAGAAGACATCAATATCTACAAAATCCATATTTTTAAAATATATTTTAAATATTTAAAAGTCAATTTAAACACATATGTATAAAACATATAACAGATAAGTGTATGACTGTATCAATTTATCAACCGAATAGTCAAAGCCAAAGATCATAGATCAGGAACAGGAGATACACAAATACATTTTTTAATTACCACCAACTATATTTTTTAATACCCACCTCGGAAGTAAGAAATAAAATGATGTCAAATTAAAATTATTGGACATGTAGGAAATTTTATCAAATTATACTCAATTTTTAAATCAAGAAACGTATTAAAATATTTGTTACAAACTCCTAGGCAGGGAATAACCGAGTCTTGTTTTTATCGCCTTTTTCCTTATCCACAAGAATTGCATACTATCAGAGGTAGATACCTAAACACACAGTAAGATTTAAAATTCGAATTTCAAATCTTAAATAGCAATAAAACTCCTAATTAAACGTTTCCGGACAAAAAGTTTAAATTTTAAAAATAGAATTCTGGTTCTAATTTATTGTCTTAATAAAACAGCAATTAATTTTTTGACTTGCTTTAGTGAAAAGTGAAAAAATCGATTCATACAGCGTAACGTTCGTTGCAAGTACAGAAACTAGTTTTTATATAATGCATTTAAATTGTTACTAAGAAAACTGGCTCTGAATTCTTGTTTGGTTTAAAAAAGTCTTTTTGACCTCATTTGATAGTAATAAGGTTTAAAACATATATAAATTAAAGTATATTAAATTTGTTTTATTTCTTTATTATAGTTCACCACATCATACATAATCTAGAGTATATGTTACAAATAATAAAATACATGAAAAATACTAGCAAAACAGATTATAACAATAATATAAATATAAATAAATAATAGTATTATGTAATACATAAATTATACTCGTAAATTAAATTCTCTTCAGCTTTTTAATCCGTCATAATAAATCATAATGGCGTCCGCAGAAATTTCATTTATTCTCACGCGATTATAAAAAATTCAATTAAAATTTGGTTTTGAAATAACTTTTCTGTTTTAATGCAGAGGTGTTAAAATGTTGACTCCCAAAGAGGATTAATACAGAACCGATTAACCGATTTTGGTGTTGTTTTGATTGTCACACAAATTATTGAACTTCTGACATTTGTTTATTTTTAATCTTTGTAATGTCTCAATTGACCTTTACATGGTCAGGCTAAAGTTGACGTGATCGCAAATTAAATTATATAACATAATTTCTTCCGTCATAATCCGAACTGTCATTCCACAATGTCACTCTGACATTTCATAGAGTAAAAACCTAAAAGGTCGTTTACAAACGCAAAAACACTGTGTGGCAATTTACAATTACTGTATAGGCCCTCACATAACGTTGATTATAAGCCAATAATGTCATTATCGACGTCGACAAAAACTACATTAAGTTACACTCGGCAACGCGAAAATTATTACAAGCGAAAATATCCTTATTTCGCGTGGTTTTAAGTGCCAATTTTCCATCCACCAATTTGATAGGAAAACGGGGTCTATTAATATTGGTGCATGCGACAGATGCGTTTTCATGATATTATCTTGTTTTCTATTAAGCTTGAAAAAATAGTTTTGAAGTAATTTTAAATATAGCTAGTTATATCTTTTAATAACCTATCTACTCTTTGATGGCTTGGAGATATTTTTAATCTATTTTGACGAAGTATCTAACAAGTAGGCGTATTTTACGGTATAAATAAATCAATATCGTATCCTAACTGATGTGAAACTGATCCAAAATTATCGTGATTCATGTGCACTTTTTCTTTTTCATGGCCTTTTTTTAATTGCCTTGTTCACTGTTTACATATGTGTTGTTCTACTCGTTTTGTCTAAATGTATTATGTATGTATGTTTGTATTATTGCACTTCTTGCGCTTGTCCTAGCTATTTTTTTTCTCCCATTAGTTGCCTGTAAGAGGTCGCTCGAAAGCGATAAGGCCGCCAGACAGGAATTATTCCTATATATCTGGATCTAGCATTTGAGTAATGAATATATCTTCTATATTTCAAATATATAGACATATAAAAGAAAATTGTTATATAGGCACCCAATAATATCAATCAAACATACATCTAGTTTCGAGAGCTGTCAAACGATTTTGTCCGTGAAGTTTGACATTTGACAGCGCTCAAGACGAGGTTATATAGTACCTACCAACATTAAATTATAAGTTTCTTTAAAGTAAGCCATAGAATATATCTATGACTAATAATATGACAGATAATAAATACCATAACTTATCTAGAAACAACTGCTTGATATATTACGCAATGACCGGCATAAAAATTGCATACATTACACAAGCAACTGCGCAAAAAATATAGATTTTATATAAAAATAGTGCACTCGGAAATTCTTGTTCAAAATATGACTTTTTCAATTAAAAATAAATGTAGAAAAAAGAACTTTTAAGTGTTTCCTGTAGTAAATACTTTTTCGTATGTAGAGTTCTTAAAAGGCAACACACTTGCGAGTGCTCTGGCAATGTGTCCATGGGCGGCGGTATCACTTAACATCATGTGAGCCGCCGCCAAGTTTTCCCCCTGTTACATACAATAAAAGATACATACGCGAACATTGACTACTACAAAATCTAGCTAATGGCAGGCACTTATGTTCGTTTTTTAAATATTCCGTTACTAACTTAATATTCCTCACAATCATATAACGACACACATATATATATATTATATATGTCTGTCCTTGAATAAGAGTTCTTTACGTAATAGTACAGTTTTAAGGGGTTTAAAATTAAATGCTGTTCTCGAAGCATCACAGGAAAAAAAATGAAATTTTTAAGTAAAACATAATAAGAAATCTTTATAGGTTTTTTCTTGGTTTTAAAAGTCAATGTAATTTAATAAAAAAGTTCATTCAATAAATTATAGAACTATAACAAAATGAAGATTATAATTGCAACATTGTTTCACTAAGGCGCCATTTCGCTATAGGATAGATAAAAAATGGCGTATTCAAAGAAATCATAGACTATAAATTAATGTTTTTTTATGATACTTAGATATTCATCATCATCATCAATGGCTATACAGCCCCTTCTGGGCCTCCTCAAGTATATTTTGCTATTTAGTGCTTCTTGTATCCAAATTCGAACCCCTATTGATTCAAGGGCCTTGACAATTCTATCCTACCAACGCAGCCTCGGTCTACGTTTTCTCTTGCCACCAAGTTGTGAGTTCAGTAAGGACCTTTGGGGTCTGTCGTCCGCTATTCGGTGCCTGTCCCAAGTCCCAACCACTTGAGCCTGTTGCATTTTATTGCACGATGTTGGCGTCGTCAAGGATGTTTTAGTTTAATTGTATTCGCCAAAGACAGTCGTACCAAATAGGGCCAAAGATTCTTTGAAGAATCTTTCGCTGGGATATAAAGAGAGCAAGATTATGTCTCTTGCTAAGGGACCAGGTTTCAGAACCATAAGTGAGCAGAAGAATTTTTTGTACAGAACAAGCTTGGTATGCTTTCTGAGAAGTCAGAAAATCCGGCCAAATGTCAAATTTTGTATGCTTTGAAATATTTTAAGAGACTCCAAATGTGTAAGACTAATTAAATTATATTTTTATATATTACAGGTAAGATATATAAGATTATCTGTTATGTGTTAATCAGATGGCAAAAAACAACCTAGATGAATGTTTAATGAAGAATAGGGAAAAACTTGAACAACAACTCATTGTTTAATAAACAATGCAAAGTCTAAACTAATGTCATAGTAACGGATATAGTGTAGCTTGACAACATCTACGTTTGAAGGAAATTGTCTATGGAACTTGAGTAGAGAGCTACTGAAGAGAGGAAAAATTTGGTGAATAACCCTGGGCTTGTTTACGTTACCGAAAGGAGCTTTGAGGTTACCAAATTTAACTGCGTCGTCTAGAAACTAATGTTTTATAGAAAATAAATGAAGTATTTAGCGTACAAGAGTAGTACTAAAATATATTTAATGATAAAAATAATAATTAAAACATATAGAAGTTAATAATAGTCTATTAGTATGTAAAATATTTAAACTTATGAAGCAGTCAGAATGTATGTAAATAAAAATTAATCGCAAAAAAGACGGCTTGACCAATTTGGGTAATTTTATTTATTTCTTGAACTCTGACGAAGATGGAACGAAAATTGGAAAAATTTAAGTTGTTATTCCGGAAAAGCGAACAATCTCAGTAGCTAAATGTTCCATATGTTGGTATTTAGCTACTAAAAAGGTAGACTAAGTAAAAAAGATATTTTTCCACTGACCTTGCAAAATAAGTTCTCTAAACAAGTTACACCACGTTCTATACTTTGTTTCTTAGCAAAAAGGGCAAGAGTTTTATGTACTCATGACATTCAAGTAATTAACTGCCGGTACATGACTGGCAGGTCGTCGTTATTGTAGGAAACTTTATAATTTTCTTAGATTCTAAATTCAAAAGTTCAGTGACAGTATATTTTTGTTTTAATCTGTCAGATGGTCATAGTGTCATCGGTGCGTACTAACTGTGAATTAAACATTTAATTAATTATTAACTATATTGTTATTTATTATTGAGTTAGTAGTTAGTTAGTAGGGCAGGTTTTTTTTACAATCAAACTAACAGACGAAGCAATTAGTTAATTTTAACTAATACTTGTCTCTGTTAGCTTGAATAACGGAAGTTCTGCGTCAAAGGTCAATGCTGGCCCACAACTGACCAGTTAAAATCAAATATTTAAAATTGGAACAAATCTCAGTGCGCCGCGCTCGGGACGTAAGTAGGAAGTCCCGATTAAACCCATAATGTGCTCAAGTGATGTTGTTAAAGCACCACTTTAATTTGACCCTCGATCCCCCGCGCTCACCTTCAATATCAGACCGAAAGGGAAACTACTATAGCTCTTCTTGGGCCGGTCGTTCCACGTCCGAAAGTATCTTGTGTAAGTTGACCTGCATTCTCCTATGTGCTATGCGTCGCGGTGGGTCATTGCTATCTGGCTAATATTGTACGTCCGATAGTAACCGGTTTATTGTGACCTGTCTCCCGTTTCTCAGCGCACGGTTCGTGGACGATAGAGGGGTATCCCAGTAATGTAGTGGAGGTCATAATAATCTGGTCGGTATATTGGCTCGATTGATACGCCGGATACTTGCTTAAGACGGTATGAGGTATGTTGCAACTTTGCGTCAAAATTATGACCTCGACTCCTCATCCAAGCGGTTTCTCTTATTTATTATGTAAGCGATCTTTATGTACTGGGTTTCCTTGTTTTAGATATATTGGTAGGACGAAAATGTTGCTCTGAAATTAATCTATCTAGTAGTTACAAAAATAAGTCTTGCTTTGCGTTTTAACTTCCAAGTCATATCATCTATACCTAGACTATAAGACTAAGCCGTGTAGTTGAAAATTTGTTACGACCTTTTTAGGTCTGGGCCTCAGATTTCTGTATCTGTTTCATTATCATTTGTCAATCTTATACGCAGCCTCCTGTGACACACGCGGTCGACTTTTTGGGTGTAAGGCAAGCTGGTTTCCTCATGATGTTTTCCTTCATTCGAGCGAATAGTAAATGCGCTTATAGAAAGTCCATTGCTACACAGCCGGGGGTCGAACCTGCAACCTCAGGGTTGAGAGTCACACGCTGAAGCCTCTTGGCCATCACCGCTCAAATACTGGTTTAAATGAAGTTTTACGAAGACTAATTAAACTGTAAAACATGATTTTACGTAACGCAAATATATCGAATTTTTTTCCAGCTGTCAGTTTTGCCATAAATCAAAATAGCAAGGGCATATGATTGACTTGTTGGTTCAGTGTTACACCAGTGTTGCCATTAATCATTTTACAAGTAGAGGTTAATTGCGCAATTTGTGGACGCAACTATATTTTTTGTTTCAATTTCGCGTGTGACTCTTATTGTTTTCGTTAATTTTAACGTTACATTTTATTTTCTGGATTTAAAAGCGAATATAAAGTTTTTCCACGTTTACATATTATATATAATGTCAAATTAAATTTAAAAACAACATGTCAAAATGTTGTATTGTGTTATGTGGATGTTTTTGGAAGTCATAAAAATAATAAAAAATTCTTTAAAGACGATAAAATATCTAGAAACATTTATTAGTCCATATAAATTTATACTGTTCTTAAAAAGTACTTCCAAAAACGAAAGTCCTATCCAAATTCGATATGGATATCATATATAGACTATATCACAAATAATGGAACGAATAGAAAATATCGTATCTATAAAACCCCACAGTCTATTATAATAAAAAACCCGCATTGTTATAAAAAGGTCCCTCTATTTCCCGCCAAGATTACAAATGATCTACATCTAATTAACTACTAATGACGTAACGAACAAAAAACTATCAATCATTCTCTATTAGAAAAAAAGAAAAAATGGCTGACCATTCATAATTCTAAATTTGAATATCGCGCCTTTTGTTACCGGCACAGATAAGATTAACACTTCATTTTATTTAAATAAATTAGAATTACAGATAGTGATGCCGAATAATTTTAAATGTAAACTTCAATTACTATAATTGTAGATACTAGATAGAATAAATTTGTTTTCGTCATTTAATATAGTATATACAAACGCTCCTAAAGTAAACAATAACAGATGGAAATAAAAAACAGACAATTCGAATAACTATAAAAACAAAATTCCCTTGGTCCCGTTATTTCTTTAGCAATAAAATTGTACATCAGTCCGTCTGTCGACTTTAGGAACCGGATATGTCAAAAACGTCACTCCGTGATCCCGCGTCATGCGCCAAGGCGCTGTTAATGAATGTTTTGAATCAAAATATAGTTTAAAATTTAAAAGTAGTTTTTTAATTATATACAAATTGCCGATTTATTGGTTTTAATTAAGAAAGGATCAAATAAGAGTCTCACTGACAAAGAACTCAGAATCTAGACGACCACAGATAGAAAGTTACTAATCTATAATCTATGGGATTGTCGGTATTTGAAATAGGTAATGTCTTAATCACTTTAATTATAAGGCGCGGAATTGTCGTTGAATCATGTTACCATAAATGAGAACTATTTGCATTGCTGAGACGAATATAACACCTTTAACTGACAAACCTTTTTATAGCTGTTATAAGTTCGATATCCAATATGAAGTTAATACCGCACACAAGTAAACAATTTAAATATGGCATTGTTTTCAGATGTGTGCTTTTTCAAAAATTTCCGTAGTATTTATGATTACCGATAAAATTTAATGAAAGTTAGTTAAACACTTTTCAGCTTCCAAATGGATCTATATTTAACTTATTAAAATGTTTACTAAGTGGCCATTAACTTTTAATGGATAAAAGTAATAAAACACGTTTCAATTCGTATTTTTTTGTATGTCAATACAATTTTGACAGGTTGGAGTCATACACACACAAGAATATTGATATAAATCGTTACTTTGAAATGTCTTTGATGCTTCTACTACTACACTACTTAATAAACACAAGAAGAAATACTAAATAAAAGTACAGTTTATCGATAATCGCGATAGTAAAGTTATAACGCTTGTGCATCCAGCGTGGTTACCTGATGACGTCACGGTCGCCTGACCACGCAACCAGACTCGTAAAACCCTCAACATTTCAAATTACGACTCTTCCACGATGAAATAAGGTTGAGTTTTCTCTAACGAAGCCTCAAGTAACACTGGCCTTATAAAATAGTTCTCGAATTTGAATGTATTTTAAATTGCTTTTTTATTGGACTAGAATTTATGACTGGCCCGTCTGTTTTGCCGCCAAATGTCAGTACTGTAACTTAATTATGTTTTTTGTTTGTTTTGGATTGATTGTGTAATCATAGTTTTCAATTTGTTACAGGTACATAATGCAGATTATAAGAGGTTTGTTGATTTTAGTTAAAAGATTTTCGGGGTACGCCGTTTATTAAAATGGGTGTTCATCAAAACCCAACATTATTTTAGATTCTAAATTCAAAAGATTTTTTCTTTGAATAACAGCAATTACCTTTTATGAATTCCATACAAAATGTGAAACCAATTTTTCTATTTCACAATAATATTTTTCCCATTATTACGGCGTAATGGCTTCACGGTTGACACACACGGTAATCACAGTTTTATCTTAAGTGTGGCATCGGCCTTAGGTGCATCCGTACAGCGAACTTGGCCTTAGATTCATAGATTATAGACTTGAAGGGTTTTCATACAGCTTAAATTAGAACTGTGAAAAGACTTCTAACATTCAAAAAAAAAACTTTCTTATTCTTAATAAAGGCCGGCAACGTAACGCCTTGTGGAAGAGTGAGTGTCCATAGGTGGTGGTGTCTAACATTAGATGTATAATATTTAAAAAAGACTATGATATAGGAATATACACCTCATTTTTTAGCAGAGGTATAAGGTCCTAATAGTTAAAAAGTTCGAACATTGACGTACTTGACATCAGTATGACAGCTGTCAAAACGGATGTTTTTTTAGATGATGGGAATAAAGAATTGTCTTTATATCTTGCTTTATTGGTGAACTTAGTTCCGTTGGGCTACATATGAATTACAGTAAAATTTTAAAACTCCTAAGAACTGTAAGAATTAACAGTTTTTTAAACAAAAGTTGTACATGAATCATGTCACGCTTGGCATGCCATGTCCGAGGGTTGTCACTCGTTTGAAAAAAAAAAATTGCATTGTAATATAATCTATAAAACGAATTGAATTAAATTTATAGTCTGTATTAAATAGACAATAAAAATAGCTAGATGTGTTGCTTGTCCATTGAGTTGTAATTCAAGCCTTTTTTATTGTCAAATAACCCTTAAAGAATAAGCCTAATTAATCTGGACTTCAGGTAGAAAGACCAAATTTAAAAAAAAACTGACGTCACAAATAAAAACTTTAGATAACACGGGGCAAATGGGCAGGAGGCTCACCTGATATTTAGTGAACCCAGGAACACTCTCAATGCCACAATATGCTCTTTGAAGGATCGGAAATACTTCAGTGGGTAGCTAGTTCCACATAGTGGTGGTGCGTGGCAAAAACTGCCTTAGATAATACCCAGTTGTAGAACGACGGAAAAAAGTGATGGTCCTGTCTGTTTTTCTAAATATTCGCTCTATCTCACTCTCTCTCTCGATCTTTCTCACTTTCTTGCTCCCTACTCTCACTCCATGGCTATTTGCTTCATACTACGATCGCCCTTTCTAACTCTCACTTAATCGGTCTCAATCGCACTCTCCCTTTTATTCGACAAAAGCGCTGCACATCTTCGTGACGCTAATATTATTAATATTGCGTTTCATCCGTAAAAAATTTACCCTCATGCGCCTAAAGAAGTTTCACTTCGATAAATTAATACTTTACATTAAATTCAAAGACAGCCCTATGCAAAGCCCCTCTCTTAACTGATTCAGAAACAATTTCATAACGAAAGTGAATCACTACGTAACGTTATTTAAAAAAACCTTTTTTGCATTAAAGATAATAATTATCCAAATTATTTGCATAAAGGTATCTTTAACCTACACAAAATAAAGGTGTGTAAGGTAATATAGACTGTCACAATTATATTTTTACATATACGAAAAGTGTATATAATTGATATTTACTGTCTGTTCTCTAATGGGAAGACAAGAAGAATTGGCAAGAAAATCTCCACCCTTTTCCTGTCCAAAGTAGTCCCAAAGTATTGGTAACCATTTGATTGTACAAAAAGGCCGGCAACGCACTTGCGAGCCTTCTGGCAATGTCCATAGGTATCACTTAACATCAGGTGAGCCTGAGGTGAGCTTCAGAAATCAACCAATATAATACATTTTAATAAATTTTTTAGTGTTTATTCTTTATTAACATATTTTATTTAGGTAAATACATACCTTTTAAATATATGTGGTTACCTTTATGTCAAAAAAAGCTAGAACCTAAAACATTGTAAATGTACACTAGTTTGTTAGTTTGTCTGTAATTAGTTCAGAGACGTGTTTGTATGTAAATTTGTACAAGTGTTATTTTATACAAGTTAACTAACACCTTGCAATGAAGGCTTGGAATGTTTAGACATTACTTGATATATGAAATAAAATACGGTAAAATTAATAAAAAAATACTTTTTTTTTAATAATAATAATTAAAAATTTCCTCGCTGTATTGCGATACTTATTCGTTGAGCGAGAAAATCACCAGCTCTGTTGTTACCGGTACCACCAGGGGCCCACTTAAATCTTCAATTAGTACACTTCAATCCCACGGCCCAAAAATCTCTACTCCAAAGGGAACAAAATTGGAGGAGACTCCTTTTTTAGCCATTATTTTTAGTAGGTATATATTTTTTTATTCCTTGAGTTTTCACAATAATTTTACTATAATATATATATATGTATTTAATAATTAAAACACAGTCTATAAATTTTAGCTCACAATAGGGGTGAGTAGCGAACAGATGTATAGCTGTCCTATGATATTGATATAATTATAATGATCGACAATATGCCAATATAACAATTGTTTACTTTCTATAATATTGTTAACTAAAAACGCGATGTTGGTGCAAAAAGGAAAACCTAGTATGAGTGAAACGTTAAGAAGTTACTTTATCCTACGATTTATGATGAAAACCTTTTTAAATCTAGATATTGCAAAACAATAAAAATAATGCGTAGTTTATGTATTTATTTACAAAAGCTTGCCAATATATTGGTACAATAAAAATAAAATACAAGATTTAATGTGACAAGCACTTATAGGCAAACTTAACAAACACGGAAAAATTACATTGATTCATAAATTACAAAAAGTAAAGGAAAATTTATTTGTTTAAGTGTGATCTATCCAGACCGAGCTCGTTTATCAGAATGCTCAATCTGGATATCGGTGAGTTTTGGCCAACGTTCTTCTGAAAGGAGGGACAAATAGGATGATGTCTGTGGTACAAGAAATTAAAATTTAGTTGAAACGGTTGAAGCAATCCACCTGGTTCTTAAATATCTTGAAGCAAAACAAAAAATCAATGATTTTTCTACAATTTTCCAATGACATCTCAAAATGCTTTTTCGTTTGTTTGTTTCGTTTAGCAACAATTTTTTCAAGAGACTCAGGAGTTTAGAGTAATTTTAAATTAACAAAATTAAAACGATTTGGCTCGATTACCGATTACATTTTTACGCGTATAGTGTTTTGTTTTACATACATGTTCATGTAAAAGTAATATTGAGAAACACAAAAACCTTGGGGTTATCAACGGAAAATTATTTTCCCCGCATTCAATAACGTTTTACAAAGGCAAAAAATGACAATACCGCTCCGGACAATGTGACTACACATCAATTATTATTTTAAAATAACAGTTTTGTCCGTACAAAATTTATTTACGCACTGCTGGCTATGTGTAAAGGGTGTTTCGTAATTCAAAGCTTTTGTTTGGTCCTAAATAGTACTGCAATCTACTTTATTCACTTCAAAACTATCTTTGATGGTGATAATGTGAAGACAGTTTCTTTAAGTCTTCTTTCGGCAGTAACACTTCATATTTTTTCTGTTTTGTGATATTTTTTTTAATATAAATAACGTTTTTATTAGTGTGAAATGATCAAAGGATTGCACGTTTTGTTTATGTCAAAAGTCGAATCGTATTGCTTATCTGTAATTGGTCAAATGAAACGTTACCGTTTCGTCTTTCGCTTTAGAACTCTTGTTAGGCTGAAATTAAAAAGAAATTTATTTAAAATAGTTATGCAAACTTTTTATTTATTTATAACACTATTGCTGATTTGATCTCAATCGAAGTGGTCATGAAAGCCAGAACAAATTCTTAGGAAAATTCTGTATTTGCCTTTGACACATTTTTTTATTTTTTTTATGTTTTTTCTCTTTTTTGACAATAAATCGCCCCGTATATGTCGGTGTGTATGCACATCAATTATAAAGGCACAGCGCGGAACGGACTGAGGGCGATTCGGAGGTCAACTTGTGAGGATAACAAGAATAAAAAGGTTAAGCTAAAACTTCACTTGAATTTAAGATTTTTTCGTACGAATAAATGAAAATACCTTGGACGGTACTTCAATAGGTGCTACTTAATTTGTTAATGTTTATATTATCTATGGTATACGTCAGTAATTTTTTATGTAGTACAGTGGGCAAACGGGCAGGAGGCTCACCTGATGTTCGCCAGAGGTCTCGCTAGTAAATATATATATACATTAATCTTATCCAACGGATGTGACAGCTACCATTGCTGAACGAAGCGTACTCGACGTCGTAAATCCTTCTCTTCTTTCTTTGTAGTCTTCATTCCTGAAGGTCTTACTAGTCCTGAAAAGCCCTTACTGATACGTCTTGTTGCTACTTGCTTACCTCAGGGTATTGGGATGTTGAGACCCATAATTGTCTTAATTAGGTCTGACCAACGGGTAGGCGATTGACTTCGACTTCCCCTGCCACCACGTCCCTACCATTACCAGCTTGTCGAGACTATTCTCTTCTGCCAATATGGCCAAAGTAGCCAAGCACCCGTTTGAAAATGATAGTACTCTTGTGGTGATTAGTTGGTTGAGAATGGACTTATTGATTCTTTTTGCAGTCCATGGTATTCGCAACATTCTCCTCCAACACCACATCTCGAATGCCTTTATCTTTCGATCGTTAAAAATCTATACTGTAGAATGCTGAATGCAGAACTTAGAGTTAACATTAGAAATATTTTTGTTCCTATATCATCTTTAAGACACACGCATAACGAAATGGGACTACTTTACGTAGTTCAATCAGATACTTTATCATTGGAAATGTAAAAAGAGGTTATATTATAAGTTTTATGGCACAGATAATAAAAAAAAATGTATGTGCACAGATGCCTCTTTAAACAACCATTTTAAAATGCCCTAAATAATCACAAAGTCGGCGGAAATGATTTTAATTATTCAAAAAAGATTTTAGATACGTGTAACAGTTATAACGGTGAAATTTTAATGCTCGGTGCAAATTAAAACCCCAGCGTTTTAGCGTAAAGTTGGGATAGGTACAAATAATTTCAAGGTGCATTCCCCATCATTCGTGGCAGTAGAATGGCTGATCGCGTGGATGAGGACACGCTGATTCCGTGTCCTGCATCGGGCGATTGCTGGTGGTGCCGTGGGGTTTTAGTGGGTTTGCACAGCAGCGAGTTCCACATTACCCTTCACCATCAGGCAATCGTGCCGCGGGCGGGTGGGTATGCCTAACACATTTCCCCACAAAAGCTACAAATAATTTGAATAAAAGGTCATATCAGAAACAAATGAATTCTCAAGACACACTCTCTATTATACAAGTAGGTGATCAGCCGTTTCTGCTTCACACACGCCGTCGACTTGGGTTTAAGGTTTCCTTAAGATGTTCCTTCACCGTACGAACGAGTGTTAAATGCGCACAGAGAAAGTCCATTGGTCTTCCGGAGATCGAACCTATAAGTCACACGCAGCAAAAGCCACCAGGCTAACGCTGCACAGCGGTAAATAATCATCTCCATCACTCCCTGGAGCATATGCTTGTATTGACTATTTCTAGTGGGTTGTGAGGACCTGATCTTCGTGTTTACCTCGCTCGTGGAGACTTGGAGAACTGTGTGTCCCGTATCGTCACTGTAGAATGATAATCTCGTACGTCAAAAAACTCTTATGTCATTTAACTGGTAGGTATAATCATGAAGTAAGGTCTTATTTATGTTATTATTAAATAAGTCCTTTTTACCATCCAAAACTATGGACAAAAGCACAATAATATTTGAACGAACATTGACGAAATGAAACATTGTTTTCATATTTGGTTTTCTGGTCATACGAGGTTATCATTATACAGGGACGGTATGTCTTTGACATACTTGGCGCAATCTTGTATCAGTTCTTCAGCCTTCGTTCTTCTTAGTCCCGTCGTTCTATAAAGTTTATTTGCTATAGACGGGATCTAACATTCAAAATATCCAAATAGTCCACAAAAATGTTTTACATGGACCGTTAAATATGCAAAATCAGTTTAAGCATATAAAACTAAGCAATTTAACACAATTACACACTAAAAGCCGATTACAATCTGATACACAATAATCACAGTCATTAATTTAAAGTCCAGTGTTTTATTTCGCAACTCTTGTCTATGGCAAGCTGATGTATTCGAATAGTTTGACATTTGACTTTGACGTTTACAATTACGTCCGTTTTGTATATTTTTCGATATTTTTTTACTAAATGGTATCTGTAAACATTTGTCTCTTTATAAAACGTAGACTAAAGTTCGTTCGTTATTTTCTTAAGGGACATCTTAATTGTAATGCGATTGTAAATTTAAACAAATATAAACACTTAAATAACAGCCACAGATTATGACAAACTAAAATCCTTATCTATGTTAATGACAACCATAAATTATCCAATTCGATTTTTAAACAATTCGCTAAAACCATAAACAAATTAATTAAATAAACATCATAAGCTGTGTGGTCGGCAAAATTAAACCGTGTTACAATCACTCATATTCTCGCAAAACTAGTTTTGCACTCACACAAAATAACACATTAATATACAGCGTGTTGAGAGATGCACACACATAATATATCATCTAATCCCAGAGTATTTTTAATAAATATGAAGTTTGTATAATACTCTTAAAAATATATTTGGCTTTGACCCATTTTAATTCTTCTACAATATCGCTAGTGTAGAAAGACATCTATATCTTTATAAATGCCAGGCGAGAGAGAGAGAGAGAGCGAAAGAGAATGGTATCTATGGAACAATCGACAGCACGTAGCATTTACCGGATATAAGGACTTACAAGTCGAGAGAAAGAGAGAGAGGAAGAGGAAGAGAGACCGAGTTATCAGAAGAGAATGGCCTCTATGGAACAGTCTACGGCCTGTAACAGTTTCTGGATATAAGGACTAACAGTCGAGAGAAAGAGAGAGATATCAAAGATAATGAAGTCTATGGAACAATCTACGGCCCGTAGCAGTTACTGGATTTAAAAAAGGACTTAATCAGTGGCGCTACAACCTTTTTAGGTTTGGGCCTCATATTTCTATATTGTTTTATGATGATTTGTCAATCTAATAGCCAAGTAGATGATCGGCCTCCTGTGCCCGACACGCCGTCGTATTTTTGGATCTAAGCAAGCCGGTGATCGAACCTACGACCTCCGAGATAAGAGTCCTTTAATAATTTTTACATTTAGAATTATTTAGAATACTGTCCCATGCATTTTTATGGATCTTTTGGATGTCCAACCTGTATAGTATAACATGTATTTAAACCCACACAGAGAAAAAATTGATATGCATCAACTTACTGTGTAATTATATGTTTACAAACACATTGCTATACCTTTACCGTAGTAGTAGTGGTGTGACACTTATCGATTCTGTAAACGTTAAACGTTAACTCGAGTATTTTTAAACTATCAGTTTTGACTACAAGAAAAAATAAATAAATCAATGGTGCTACAACTTTTTTGGGTCTGGGCCTCAGATTTCTGTATCTGTTTCGTGATCATTTGTCAATCTAACAGGCAAGTAGGTGATCAGCCTCCTGTGCCTGACACACGCCGTCATCTTTTTGGGTCTAAGGCAAGCCGGTTTCCCTACGATGTTTTCCTTCACCGTTCGAGCGAATCTTAAATGCGCACATAAACAGAAAGTCCATTGGTCCACAGCCGGGAATCGAACCTACGACTTTAGGTTATCGCACGCTGAAGCCAATAGGCCAACACTGCATTCGCGCCCTGCACTATAAAATATTCTTATTATACTCCAATCTATCTGTTTATAATAACCAATCTATAGTCTGTCATCAAAATCATCTTTTACGTGAGAGCTCCGCCATTTCAATTTATCAATGCAATAAAAAATATAATCGATAACCACAGAGCGTCACTAGTGTCTCTCACGCTGACTGTTATCAGAATAATGACTGATCAAGTTGTACGTGGCCACAAAGCGGCGGAATGACAATGATTTAACTCTATGGTCTGTAACACCATAGACAAGATTCTTTAGCTATTCTAGTTTAGTCTGTGGTTTACGTCGCGAGTTGTCTGTCAGCTGCCTTAACCTTGATTATATACACATTATAATCACGTAATATTGGTTTTAGATTTTTCAACTTAGTTTTAAATACTTTTCAGTTATAAGCCGCTCGCAGTAAAATTATTACTAGAAAAAATCATCAGTTTGTTTAAAGACGATGAATAAAAATAATGTACAAATTATAATAACAAACACTGAAAAATAAAGTAATAAAAGTCAACTTGCACGAGATTTTTTTTTTTTAATGTTTCGTCGTTTCAATATCGGCAATGCACTCTTTAAAATTAACTACTTTTTACAATTATTAGAAAAGTAGTAGATGTCACAATGACAAATGGGCGGGGCACATGGCAAGAGACACAGAAAAAAACTGGTGCCCAAGGTACAATGACGCAAAAGAGGATGACAATTTATAAGGTGGATAGACTAGATTAAGGAAGCAGCAGGTACATGGCAGAGAGTGGCACAGTGCAGACAGAAATAGTGGCATTTGGAGGAGGAAAGAATGGCGGAGTTTATTGCCAGTTCTTCTCTTCTGTTCTACGCCCTTGATTTGAGAACTGGCAGTAAATGTAAATTAGAAGCATTTCATATATATTTATTTTCGACGTTCATAAGTGAACATTTTGTTAGATATGAATAGATATCTAAAAATAAGATGAAATAAATATATATGTTTTTAAATGTAAAGTATCTGTAATAAAAGGCTTTTATATATATGTTAGTTACAATTACGATTAATATTGTCTATATTAAAATCTGACTGTTTTTGTTTAAAATTTAATACCGCACCCTATACATATCGATATTACAACATATTCCGCGTAAACATCAAAGGTCAAAGAGTCAGCCCAATAAAAAATATAATTAATTATACTTTTAGTTCGGAAATATTCGAAAGTTACATTAAGCTTATCACTGTAACATTTTTGATGAAGTTTGATTAGCGCTTTTCGGTGTTTTTTATAACGGGTTTTTAAAAGCTTTGAAGCAGTGTTTACCCAGTGGCTTCACCGTTGGACTTTCATCCCTGAGGTTGTAGGTTCGATCCCCGGCTGTGCACTAATGGACTTTCTTTCTATGTGCGCATCTAAAATTCGTTCGAGTGCATAGGTAATTAAAGTTGGCAACTGGTAGTACTTCTACAAACGTAAAAAAAACTTTTGAAAAGATTTTTATCTTATTACGCCAAAGAAGTATCAAACGTGTGTACATAAGTACACATGTTTTTTTTAAATTTGTTCTAATTTTCTATTTATTATAATTTTTTATTATTATTACTGTTTAGCTTAAGATAATTGTAAATACTGTATATCGTTAAAGACATTATTATTAAATCAAAGCAATGTAATTCCTATGAACGTATTGTAGTAATTAGGAACATAATAACTTTAAAAATTCACCCTAAAATAGACAATGATGATTTGATTAGCCATCATTAGGGTTGTCACAAACACATCGCTAATTGTAATGAGGGATTTCGCAACCCTGGGGCGTCGTCATAGCAACCGGTTAATTTTGACATATGGTTTAAATTTGTAGCCAAGTTTAATTGGAACCCAATTCATCTCATAAAATTACAGGGTTATACGAGAATGGGGGTTAAAAGTCCCCGGAAGCTTAATTGAGAGCTTATATGCATTATTTTAGAATTTAATTTATAAATTCGACATTAATTCTTAGAAATGTATTTTATTTATGCAAGGAAAGCATATCGGAGCTGTAATTCTGGAATGACATATTAGCAAAAAATTAATAAAAAAATAATAAATTACGACATGTAGATAGATATTGATTAGGTACTAGAAATTTTAATATAACAAAAATGTTTACTTATTTAAATTTAAATGTTTGTGTAATGAATTCGTTTATTCTAGCTTAAAATTTCGATACTGAAGTATATAGGTACCTATATAAAACAACTTGCCATATTTATTTATTTGTTTAGAGTTTTGGGCATATAATGTAACTAAATAATTTGAAGCCAACGGTCAAATTATTTGATAGAACATCAAATGGCCACCCCTAGTTTCGGATAGCAATATAATGATGGCATTTGATCCCTTATAAACTGAATTTATAACAGACAATAAACAACATAATTTAACAAATAATCGTTTATTAAAACATAACAATCAAATAGGTACTGTTTTTACAATTTTCTTAACCTAAATAGTAAGAATAAAAATTAAAACAAATTTAGAAAGTTTGGTCTTTGTGGCAGTGTACCTTTAACCCTGGTATTTCCTCGCTACGATACTTATTCGTTAAGGAAAGCACCAGCTCTGGGGTCACCGGTACTATCTACCAGGCGCCAACTTAAATATTTAATTAGCGCCTGTTATATTTAATATATTTTGTTAATATATATAATAAGTATATATTTAGCATTTAGGTTTTAAAGCTTTTGTGTTTTAATATTTTTATCGTAGTAAATTTATTGATAATCTGATTTATAACTATTTTCCATCCATCATCAGCGTTTTCATCATTGTAATGTGTTTCTTTTACATAGATTTGCGAATTTGATTATTATATTCTTTTTATAAATATTAAAAGTATTTAACGCATTCAAATTAATTAAACGCAATTATTCTAAATTGTTGTGTCAACTTCAACTTCTACAGTCTAATAGAATATATCAAAAGATCTAAAGAAATACATGAAAATAATGTTTATAAGTAACGGAATTATCTAAAAAAAAGTGCGTGCGTACAAAATACACATGTCAGAAGTGAAACTTCTTTGTAAATTAATTATTACTAAAGTAAAAGCCCCAATAGATGATCATGTACCAGTATATGATCACTCCATATATTTGTATATCTATATTCAGACTGTTTACACATTGTGAATCTGCGTTTACTGCACAAGACGTCATGCGACAGAATTGCCATCTAAAGCTCTAATATGTAACTAGTAAACGAATACATCAACCAATAGCGTGTACTTTTTCTCGATCTCCCTTACTCTCTCTCTCAATCTTTCTCTCTATAGCTCTCTACTCTCGCTACTCTCTTTCTCACACTCTCTATCGGTCTCAATCGCTCTCCCTTTTCCACGACAAAAACGATGCACATTTTCGTGACGCTAATGTTATTATTATTACGTATAAATTTTACCCTCATGCGCCTAAAGAAGTTTCACTTCAAATTGTTTACAAATTTGGAAGTAGCATCCTCCCCCCCGTTTCGCTGGTTTCACACGACCAGTAGACAAGTCGAAAATCTAAGAATTGTGACTAATTCGAAAATAATTGGGCAGCCACTTCCGCCAGGTAACCACAATTGCCGACTTGCGTGCTACATAGCAACAATGCGTTCTAAAATATATTATTCTAAACCCTCTCGCACTGTGATAAGAGCGATATTCGTTGCTATATACATTGAAGTACCACTTCTCACGGCATATTTATATATTTAACGTTCAGTATATACGGGAATTTCTTAAATTGTGTGAACGCTGATCGCGTGACAGTACATTTTTGAACTGCCAGTAGCCACTTCAAAGCTTTTTGTAATGTACATATAATCGTGTATGAAAAAGTCGTCAAAGCTCTTTTGCTTTTGAGATAGATAAAAATAAATCCCCGGCGCTACAATCTCCTCAGGTCTGGGCCTCTGAATCTGTTTCATGATCATTTTTTCAATCTAGGTTTCTAATATCTAATAGGCAAGCAGGTGATCAGCCTCCTGTGCCTGACACACGCCGTCGACTGTTTGGGTCTAAGACATGTCGGTTTGCTCACATAGAAAAAGTTCATTGGTCAAGCCGGGGATTAACACTGCCATCTTTTGGGATAAAGTCGAAAATCATTTATTCATATAGGTAACATAATGTACACTTATGAACGTCAAAAAAAGAAATATAAATTGAATGCTTCTAATTTTAAATTTACTGCTAGTTCTCAAATAAAGGGCGTAGAACGGAAGAGAAGAACTGGCAATAAACTCCGCCACTCTTTCCTCCTCCAAATGCCGCCATTTCTGTCTGCACTGTGCCACTCTCTGCCATGTACCTGCTGCTTCCTTAATCTAGTCTATCCACCTTCTATATTGTCTTCTTCTTTTACGTTAATTTTACCTTGTTACCAGTTTAATACTTTCTTAAAAGAATGATTTCTATAGAAAGAATTTTGAAAATCGTAAGTAGTGGCACAAAAACAATTCAAACCTTTAACTTTTTAGTATAGATTTCAACATAACAATATAAATGAACAAAGCGGGTATTAAAAAATAAATATTCAAGAATTGTAGGAAAACGGAAAATATAAATCGCATAGCAAAAACTGACTGACCGTTCAAGGGCAGTGCATTTTCTCACGTTGCATTCAAACGCTTATAACTTTAATGCAATCGCAAACAATATTAAGATTACCTCGGATTAAAGTTTGCGACTTTAAAGCGGATTTTTAGAGGCCAGGCATGTGGTATCATTTATATATAGGTACACAAGGTCATCTATATATACTTCTGCATTAGGGCTTAGTACAGACGAGAATATTTATTTTCAATAAGGAAACAAGACATCACAAATACATGAATATATAGTTATAATTATAGAAGTGTCAGATAAGATGTTTTTGCTATTATATTAACTCTCTGCTACTCTTTAATCACCATGTTCTATGCTCTCTTTCAGGGCTTAGAATTTACTCACGCGTGTTAAGCATGAGGTTAGGCAAATTCTTAACTTTCTATTTACACCATTGAGCTTAGTTTAATAATTAATTTTAGACTAAAGTACTAGAGGCAATCGATTATTAAGTTCAATAGTAGATAATTCCTTCGTTCTAGACATCACTTTTAATTACGCTGCCTATATTTATATGTGCAACACTTGCACTTACTGCGAAGAAACAACTCGTCTAAGAACCAAGAATGATCGGAGTGTGTCAGGCACAGATGGGTTACATACTTGAAAATTCAGAAACTTACACCATCTGAGCCCATCAATGTTGCCTACCTAGCCTTAAAAGGTCTACGATCCGTAGTACTAACGACACGTTAATAACATCGAAATAAGACGCCTAACCATGCATCTTATTTCATCACTCCGTAAACACCATTTGACAGAAAGAGACAAAACACTTAATTAAAAGAGTACAATTAAAATATTTTTTTTATGAATAAGGAAGGACTACAGACTCATTTGTCCACTTGGCACGTGGCCATAATCACACCTATTATCATAACAATTATGACCGTGGCGAGGATGATATATTATATGTTAAAAAACACAACTCTAAATTCGGCAAACAAAGGGAACGCTACACACTGCGCACGCGCTTTCATAAACGTTTATCGCTAATTGAAACAGGTTCTTGAACTAATGAAAATGTGAATTTTCTTTCTTTACATACACTAGTAATATAAAACTTGTTTGACTACATACGTTTACATTATTTATTATTTTAAACATTTAATTATTTAATAAAATAAGCGGCCATACAGATTACCTACTCCAATGCGGTTTATACATTTACATACACCAAAAAACAACATTATTGTTTAATAACTTACTGTTTAGTAATAGATTAAAATATTTACAAAAAAAACTTTCTTACAGTATAGGAACTGGCATGAAGATAGACCTTTGGTCAGTTCAACGGACAATTAAAAACGTCTCTTAATATATGCAGTTAATTACCTCCATACATTGTGTGTGTGCCCTTTTCGAACGGTTCGTTTTCGCTGAGGGTGCGAGTAACAGCGGTCGCTGTCGCCTCGTTACGTAACAACCCTGAGGCCTAGGCATAAACTATTTTACATAGTTTTTCTGTCCATACACGTCGGACAAACTCACAACTTATTTTTGCCATTGAAAAATATAATTTGACTTAGGGTCCTTCAAGAAAAGAGCGTACGTGTATAATTCTTAAAAGGCCGGCAACGCACTCTCGATTCCTCTGGCATTGAGAGTGTCCATGGGCGGCGGTATCACTTAACATCAGGTGAGCCTCCTGCCCTTTTGCCCCCCGTTCTATAAAAAAATTTAAAAAAAAAACCCGAAATTTGGCGTTTCATCGTTGTCATATTGTAGCCTATAGATCCGTCTCTATGATCTGTGTCATTATATTTCATCCAGAAAGCAATGCTATACCAGCGTCCAGCACCTCTAGAACTACTTGAAATAACTACTAGCACTAGTTACTAGCACGTTATTTATTTATTTATTGAAGTTTACGAAATCAAATATACTACCATATTAACAGTATAAGTTACAAGCTATTTTACCTAAAATAGACAATTTTGGACAAAAATTAAAAGATTAGTAAATTTTTCTAAGCAAAAAAATAATCCAGCAAGATTCAGTATGAAATAGGCATAGGCACTTAGCAATGCTATTTTAAAAATTGACGATGATTCAACGTAGCATGTTTAATTTGATGTCCGATATGCCTTATCGGGAAAATAAGATATCATCACACTAGTATCTCTATGTCACATACAGTGTGTAAACAACTGAATTCTGAATAATTCATACAAACTTCGCGTATACCGCGTCAAGGCAATTTCATCAAATTTTTTCATCGAAATACATATTCATTGTATTATTACTTCATTTCGCTAAATAGCGTATCTGATTATCTCTTATTTAAATGTCTTTGAGCGGGATTTCATGTTTTTATTCGCGTGTATTTAATGGACATTTTAGTTTAACAGAAAAGTATAATAAAAATACAGTACAAACTCATTCTCTCTTTATCAAAGCGTAAACACCATTTCACAGAAAGGGACAGTGTTACACTGATGATAAACTCCGAACAATCTATGAGCGAAATAAACGTGTCAAAATCGAAACTAGTGATGTGGCACATCAAATGTTTTTATCGATAACAGGAAAAAGGCGCATGCCCGCGCATCGCATATAAAACTTTGTCGGCGAGCATAAAGACATTTTGCGAGATGTGAGCGGTCTTTCACCTACAACGGCAAAAAGGCCCAACGTTTTTGTACCTTTCGAAACTCGATTCGTATTACTGCGCGAGATTTGTGAAATTCTAAACGTGCGCGTGTTGCGATTCGAAAAAAGCAGGTTATCCTACCAGTTCTCTCTAAACCCTTTGTATCGCTACACCTGTTTAATAAAACGCCGATTTTGTTACTGTTACTGCTTGCAATAGTACAACTGTTATATAATATACAACTGTTCTACTATTGGTAATTGAAATGATTGGCGCTACAACCTTTTTAGGTTTGAGCCTAAGATTTTTGTATCTGTTTCATGATCATTTGTCAATCGAATGGGCAAGTAGGTGATCAGCCTCTTGTGCTTTAAACACGCCGTTTTCAGTATTTGAGCTAAGGCAAGCCGGTTTCCTTCACCGTTCAAGTGAATGTTAAATGTGCACTATGGATTCCACAGCCGGGAGTCGTAACTACGTCCTCAGGGATGAGAGTCGCACGCTGAAGCCACCAGGCCAACACTGCTCCATATATAGTACAATAATTAATATATATTAAGAAAAACATCGTATCTGAGACCCTAAAATTGACGGAGTTTTTAGGTACACAAATCTTAAACTATCTTTAAAATTGTATTTAAATGAACTAATTCAATAGTTTTAATCAAACAACCAATTTTGGACGGTCCAAGGTATTGGGAATTGGCATTAGGCAATCTTTTTATGAACAGGATAAATTGTAATCAAAGCGAACCATGACACAATTCTTGCTTTATAATTTTAGTTATTTCGGATCAATTAAGAGAAAAGTCCATTGAAATACAAATATTTTTCTCGCTCAATTACTGTAATTAAATTAAACCTTATAAATCAATCTAAGACATCGCATTGCAGCTATTAGTGACGCTCCATTCGAAAAAAACATCGACATCGATACATTAAGATTAGCAATGAATAGTGGTTTTGCTGAAAAAATCTCGATAGCTTGTCAATTATTTTACACTATTGATTTATTAATGAATAATTTATAGACATAAGATGTTACATTGTTGCTGGCAACTTTATTTGTACGGAAATAATGTCTTTATTGACAGCCGTGAAAAAGTAAAATAAATTTCCTTAAATTTAATCAGTTACTATTTCATGTTACGTATAATACAAATAAAAATCAGTTTTTATTAATATAACTGTAATATATTTCCTAAGAAGAGCCGGCAGCTACCTCGGACAAAGAATTAGTCTAGCTATTCAAAGTGAGAACGCTGCCAGTATCTTCGGAACCTTGCCTAAAGGGACTCCTTTTAATAATATATTTTAGTTATTACATTATATTTTTTAGGGTTTTTAGGTTTAGATTCAAAGAATGTTAATGAATTAATATTTTTTTTCTTAATAAAACCCACACATTGCTTCCAAATACTCAAATGAAATTTTAAGGTCTTAAGGGAACACTCGCTCATAAAGTGAAGGAAAACATCGTGAGGAACAGAGGACAAAAGGCTGATCATTTGTCTATGGAATAAAAATGACACGACCATGGTCAAAGAATGGTGGCCAAGGCCCATTTAGGATTGTAGCACCGGATTATTATAATTTTGCAATAACAAAACCTAAAGCGTGAGCAAATAATAAAATCGCAAGACAAATTCGCGTGGACTCGAGTTAGCGCGAGAGGCCGGTTGACGTATTTGTGTCAGGAGATACAAATGCATGGAGATTTCAACTTAATTTAGTACTATTAATTTATTTTACCTTTGGGATTACTATAACTTTCCGTGAATGAAAGATATTTTCATTGAGAGTGTCCATGGGCGGCTGTATCACTTAACTCAGATGAGCCTCCTGCCTCTTTACTCCCTGTTGTGGCGAAATCAATTTAAAAAAAATAATAGACTGAAACGGATTCAAAAGATGGCAAGCCGCTAACGCAAGCGGGGCACATAAATTCATTATTCTCAATAATCCCAGTAAAAATTCCCACCACCAAACGGTCTTAAAAATTCTTGGAGATAGGATTATTTTTGTTATTATAAATACTTTTTGTTAAAGTTTTCAATAGAACCCATTTGACATTTATTAATATTTTTTGAATGACAGATACAATATGGTTTTACTCTCTGTCACCAGCCTTTGTCTTTGGTCCTATATTTATATACATAATTCTACTGTACGCGTGTATGTCACTGAACTCCTCTTACACTGGACCGATTTGAATGAATTTTATTGCATGCGTTTGCTGACTGCAATGTCTGTCGGGTCTCCTAGTACTAATACCAATATAAATTGTTTAGTATCTTCTAAACTTATTCATTTACAATTGCAATTGAATGGTTATCTACCGGAATAGACAAAGTCAGGGTAACAGCGAGAATATGGTTGTATAATCTGTACCGTACTAATTCATGCATATTTATATCAATGTTTGCATCGCGTTGCATATAAATATCGACAGCTCGTTATCTAGAACAGTTGACAGCGTCAACTTTATCGATATGCTAATTATTATACATCACTGACACTTAAAAATACGATTTGTATGAATTAATTTCTGTGTTTTACTTTTTGTATATTTTTATTACGTTAGTTCATGGTTCATTAGCTCTGAATTAAAATTTAGGTTTTTCTATTGTAATTCTTACAAATCCGCTTCCTTAGAAATTGGACTCTTAGCGTTGTGTCCACTCCGAGTATTATTACTGTCAATTGGTAAGACTACAATCTATTAGGTCTGGGCCTCAGATATATGTATCTGTTTCGTGATCATTCGCGTTTCCTAAACAAGTAGATGGTCAATCTTCTGTGTCTGACATACGTCATCGATTTTTGAGTCTAAGGCATGTTCCTGATAATGATTTTCTTCGCTGTAGAAGCGAAAATGTTTGGTGCACAGCCGAACGTACGACCATAGGCTTGAGAAGGGCTCGCTTAAGCCACTAGGCCAACGGTTCTTCGTGCAATTAAAAAACCAACACTATTAGTGAGTTCCACATCGTTAAAATGATTTTCCAATAATTCTCACGAGAAAACAGGAAAGGGGTGTATCAGAAGGAAATAGCCACACCCAAGAAAATTAATACGTAAGATACTTTTTACAAGATGCAGTCACGTGAGGCATTAGCATAGACAATTGTTGGTTGTCGATGATCTGTTTTATCTATGGTTAAAAAGTTGTTTTTGCAACTGTTATCTTGTTTTTTTAGATCATGTTTATAATATTTATTTTATAACTGATAAAAATTCTAGCCTATTAATTCATAATTTTATTCATAACTTATCTGTAGTAATAATCTATAGTTTATAATGGATATTAATAAATATTCAAGTAAGATTACAGCGCCATTTTGTCCCATAATAACATGTTAGATTTAAAAAATCAACTCCATGCCACTCACTGTCCGAGGCATGCAGTTTTGTAGCTACTGTTTTTTCTACAAAAAATCAAAGAACAGTGCAATGCACGATCGACCACGTATTAATATTAATACATTGTAATTAATTATTCACTTCGCCATTCACAAATTGAGCTGTGATTTTGACGTGACTGAGTCATTTGAATATAGAACGTGTGAATGTCCCATTTAACATTATTCAGATTATATTGTCTTTGGTTAATGCGAGTTTAAAGTTTTAACTACACAAACGCGAATTTAAACGGACTTTGGCTGACAAGTCAAAAGCGCTGGAAAATTCGTGAATAAGTTTAATAAGTTTTTCTTTAAATTAAGAAAATTCTCAATATTTTAAACAAAATTATATTTTCGATGTACCTAGATATATAAAAAACACTTTTAAGTGTTTATTTATTTGTAACTGAAATAAGTGCAGACAAAGGCTATTGTGTCTAAACTAATATCTAAGGAATAGATTTACATTTTTGTATGTAACCAATATCAAAAAAGCTTTCACCTATAGAACGAGTAAAATAGGCGTTAGATAACAAAATATTAAAAAATATAATTAGGTAGTAAGTCGGGACAAGTCGCTTATATAAAAAAAAATGAGCGCTACATATTTTGTTAAGAAAAACTCGAAGACGTCCCTGAGGAAGGTTTTTAGAGGAGGTACTTAGATTTTTGTTCTTTATAAGCGAATACTGTCAATGGGGTAGCATAGCAAAATGTTCAATATGTATCTAGCTACTACAAAGGTAGGCTAAGTAAAAAATCATGTTAAGGCGAAACGATAATCGCAGGGGCAGCTTTTTAATAAAAACGTAATTAAATATATAAGAGAAGTAAACAAAAAAGCATTTATGATTGACATTTTCATTCATCTACATTGTTGCAACGTTGCATTCAGAGAAATGTTTGTATTAATTACAAGATTCCTGCATTTTAACATGATTAATTTATCAGAACGTTCAGTGAATTTAAATACAAATATATAATATCGAAAAATTTATGTTATTGACCCAAGTACATTAAGCCCTCCTTATTTATAAAAATCAAGTCAAACGTTACAGCTAAGGCTCTCTTTCTGTAAAATTGTGCTTACGCTGCGATAAAAAGAGACGGAAAACTTTTGTTAAAGCCTATTTTTTTAATTACAGCGCGGCGGCCTGAAATTCATACAAATTCATTGCCCCCCCTCTCTATTGTTTCCCAATAGGGTTAAAAAACCCACGAATAATTGTGACATTTAAGACCTAAAAGAACTTTACATCGATTTAAATCTTATTCAGATAGTCCATAAACTATTTAGGTCTATCTTTTTTATCTGTGGTTCAGCGTTTGTTGTCTATTTAAATAGTACATTGCACTTCCTCAGTACAGCATAACGCGGTCCCAAGTGTCCGAATAGCTGTATTCGCGGTTCCCGGTGCTATGCGTTCTATCTTCTTTGAGCTCGCCGCGCCCGAATGCCCGCGAAGGTATGCCATTGCATACCGCCGACCGCTGACGAAACGGTGGGAACTTGGGGACTTTTTATTCTGAATTTATTTTCGGAATTTGTAATTGTTTCACTAGTAACAAAAAGCATTTCCGTCAGTCATTTTCAAAATTTAAAAAATTCAAATTCAAATTCATAACTCATCGAAAATTTAAAATGTAGCCAATTTTTTTTATGGTATTCAATATTTTTTGAATTCGATTACGCGTAGAATAATATTTACATATATTAATAATTTAATTGATTCATGCACTTCACACTTGCAAACCTCCTGGTGTTGCGAGTGTCCATGGGCGGTGTACACTTAAAGTAAAGCTGCCTTCTTGCCTCCAAGCGCATTCTGGCTTCTAAAGTGTTTGCCGCATTTCGTAATATACATAGGAATTACTAATATTTGAATATTTAATAAAAAAAGGCGTGAAAAAGCTTCATTTGTGAAAATTCCTTACAAAAGTAGAAATGTTTTTTTCGTTGTTCCTTTGGATTTAACTATACATTTATTAATTATTTAGTTCCAATTAGAGAGTAAATTGTCCTTTTGAGAGTAATTAAATAAAAAACCACGAGTTTTACTAATAACTTAAATACATATTTAAAAACGTTGTTGTTCTCTTTACTAAGATTTCTTATACAAATAAAACTCATATAAATGTTACGATGGATTTTTGTATGGAAACGTATTAAGCGCTTGTGTTCGAGCTGTCAATAAAAAAAAACTATTTTTTTGTATCTATGTATAGATAAAGTGGTTTTGTTAACTAAGATAGATTACTAACACTAACTATAACTACATATAATTGTCATCGTTTTGACATATACAATATACTTGACAAAACAAAACGCGCGGTAGTGGTTTCCCATTTACAGCAAACATTGTATTGTACAAAGTTTGGTAACATAGTTCTTTAACCACTAAAATTAATCGAATTGAAGTGAGGTAATATAAAATAGAATACCAATAGCGTGTTGGGGAGGTTAACGCGTTGACCCGCGTAATAGGGGTGGGGTCATACTAGTGATGCGCTAGTTTAATGTCGATAAACTACTTCTGTCATGTAATTTTAAAAAAGAAATTAAAAGTTTGGTGGCAGTGTACTGCTGGCAGAATTTCCTGTATTGTAAGACTTAATTTTTAATTATTATTATTACTATGTACTCTGTGTGTTAGAATTAATTAAAAAATAACTACTGAAATTTATATGACAGTTTAAAAAAATCACCATTTTTACATTAAGATATATTTTTGATATATTTAAGCGATCACCAGTAAATATTTCATATATTTCATAAAAATCATATAAAAAATATAAAATAAATCAGTGGCGCTACAGCCTTTTTAGATCTGGGTCTCCGATTTCTGTATTTGTTTTATGATCATTTGTCAGTCTAATAAGCAAGTAGGTGTTCAGCCTCCTGTGCCTGACACACGCCGTCGAATATTGGGTCTAACCGTCTAAAGCTAGACGGTTTCCTCACGATGTTTTCCTTCGTACGAGCGAATGTTAAATGCACACAGAAAGTCCATTGGTGCACAGCCGGGGATCGAACCTACGACCTCAGGGATGAGAGTCGTAATTATCATTTAAATGTAAAGCCTTAAAAGTTCAGATTTATAAATTCACACTAAATCGTAACGATTGATTTTAAAATTATTTGCAATATGTTTATTACATGAGCACTTAATAACTTCATTATGTCACTTCGATTCAAACATAACTGGATTTTACAATAATGTAAACAGTAATTAATTATATTTTTGGTAGCTGTTATCATTTTGTATTTTTATTTCCAGACTAATGAATGAAGTCCGAAATAATGAATATTATTAATAGTCTTAAGGAAATACATGTTTTTGCTTCTCAAATCACAATACATGTATGTATAATTGGTAAAATTCTCACTTAAACTTGTCCCCGTATTTTTTAATTCTGGTCCATTATAATATTTAAAACAACTTAACCATTTTCGGAGTGATCGTCCTTTACGAGTTCATGTTTACGGACTGTCACGCTTTTAAATAAACATAATATATGTACGTGAAATTCATACCCATTGATTAAAATACCGCGCGACTAGTTAGCCTTACATAACATATAATTATCGCCGTGAATCTTGCTTAAATTGTTATTTTCATCACGTTTTTGTTTCGTTAATATGGAGTTTATTTTGAAATGACTGTCATCGCGCCTTACCCGACCCATTGAATGTTTCTGACGATGCATTAATTATCTTAATTATTATTTTAAGTACGTCTAAAGTGTCCGTGCTAACGTGCCACTTTTGAAGTGCACCGGTTATTTACATTAATAATTAAAAGCGCAATAAATACAGTTTATCAATTAAGTATTTAGGAGAGGCTCAAGTTTTTGCAGATCAAGGTTGTTGTTAATTAAAATTAAGTATTATTTTTATTATTTCGCTGGTAAATTATGGCAGCGAGCTGGCAGTAACAAGGCGTACGCGGGTTACAGTTACAGTAAAAAAAATCTCGGAACTAGAAATATTATTGTACGGTATTGTTACTTATGCCTTAAGATTTTGTATTGTTATATATACATAAGTCTACTATATAAAAATAAGTCGGGTTTTCCTTCCTGACGCTATAACTGCAGAACGCACGAACCGATTTCCACGGTTTTGCATTCGTTGGAAAGGTCTTAGGCTCCGTGATGTTTATAGCAAAGAAAATTCAGGAAAAATTTCAACAGAAAAGCGGGATCATCAAACGAAATGTTACATAAAACGAAGCCATCTGGTGGCGAAACGGAGTTCGCCGAGTTTGCTAGTGTTTTATAGAAAACATGTTAGCAACAACAAGTTTCTTAACGCGTGCTTTTAATTATTTATTCCTTCCGTGTCTGCACATAGACAACTTCATAAAGCAATCGATAAATAGATTGAAACAGCACATCACTACTCACCGAAGCTCCGCCCAAGCTTATGGCGTACCCTATGCGTGAGAGGTGAAAATCGTGCCTTTACCAACAAAAATTCACAACTAACACCTTTAAATATATTGCTTTATCTGAGGGTGGCAAGTAGCTTATAAAGATTTACTATTGTGTTCATCGAATTTTACCAATGGTTTAAAAAGTAAACGTAATTTCTACGAAGCGTATTTTCGCTTAAAATTATATTTTTCATATTTTTTCAAGATCAAGAAAATATTACGACATATAAATGTCGCAAAAAAGGAAAATATAATAAAATTATAAGTTAACAGTATTTGCAATATTCTTAACCAACATTGTAATAATAATAATTTAAAATTAAAACAAATTTATAAAGTTTGGTACCTGTTGCAGTGTATTCTTGTCTTTTTACGTCATTTACACACCGAAATGACATTATTTTACAGGAATAGAACTTGTATGTATATAAGATAGTTAAGATACAATACATATTATATTCAAATAATAGGTTTCTGTATGTTATTATAAATGACCTTATAACCGATCCGGCATTTTTGCACTGATAATTATTACGAGGAAAAAATATATAATATGCCAAGTAAATTGTTCTTGTTGTTAGACACGACGTAGGTACTTCGTTGTGAAGATAATATTCAAAACGCATAATTAGTAGAAAATTACTAATGAAAGTATTTAGTAAATATAATTCAGACCGTACTTTAATTTTTTATTCAGGAAATTTCGTGCATATGTTGTCTAATCGCATGTCTAAACTCTTCTATAAAAACATGTTGCCCGCCATTTGAACGTTTAGTAGTACCTTAAAGTAAAAATATATAGTAATATTAGATGACCCGGCAAACGTTTGTTTTGCCATGTATATTATTTCTAGGAAACATTTGTTTAGTTCAATAAAAATATCTATCTACAATAATAAAAATAGGGGTTGATCGTAGAGGAGCGAAACTTTGGGGTTGTATGTATTTTTGTATGTTGTATCATGAAAAAATGAAAACAAAAATGTTTGTGTAAAATATAAAAATATTTTCGCTTAGGGGCTTGAAAGATAGATAGTAGCCGAATCTCAGACTTACTGAATATGCATAAAAAATTTCATAAGAATCGGTCGAGCCGTTTCGAAGGAGAATGGGAACGAAATGACATAAGAATTTTATATATATATATATATATATATATATATATATAGATAAAAAGTCACTTTCCATAGCAACTAATATAATTTTTAGTTGAGAAATACAGTTATGTAAACATAGTTACACTGGTAAGGAGTGTTTTTAAATAAACTAATAGTGTATTGTTTATCAATAGGTGAAGATCTGGTTCCAAAACCGAAGAAGCAAATACAAGAAGATGATGAAAGCCGCCCAAGTAGGAGCACCCCCGCCCAACCTCGGCCTCCCGCCCGGCAGTCCGCCTAACAACAACCAGTTGTTACATGGTCAGTATATGGAAAAGAAATTCCAAGGTATAATATCCATACTTGTTTTATTTTTTCTAGTTTTTTGTATTCCATTTATTTTGATCACATTTTAAAGCATATAGCCCGTCACAGACTTAGCTATAATATATATGTATTAATATTTTTATGGCTAGGCATATTACTATATATTTTCTATACTAATTTTCGCGTGACCGCACACTCAGCTATAATATATATTTCTGTGACGTCACCAAGCGATACCATAATATACATTATTGCATATTACTATATATTATGGTATAGCGAACACTAGGACGACCATCAATTAAATGAAGGCAAAATATATATTTCTCAGTGTGTGGTAGCTTGCTATAATATTATAGTACGGTATATTAATATATATTATAGCTAAGTCTGTGACGGGCTAATTGCAAGGTTTTTTGATAAAGCAATTAACTTAAAATTTATTTTTTTAATTAATTAAGTTAACTCTCAGTAAACAAACAAAAAATCAACATTAGCTGTGGTATTTTAAAAAGAAAATGTTCAATACTGATAACACTATCTTTTTTATCATTCCCAGGTGGTGGAGGCAGCTCTAGTGGCTCCCAGCACTCTCCTTCAGCGTACCAAGGTGGACCAACACAGGCCCACAGTCCGACGCCCAGTTCTACTCCAGTTTCAGAGTTGTCCCCTGGTTTGTCTCCAACGGGGACCCCTTGGGACGTTAAACAGCCCCCACAGCAGTCGTGGGACGTAAAGGTTGGATATGTAAGAGAATTTCTTTTGAATTTGATTTTTACTAACACAATTCTTTATTTACAAAAATATATTTATTTTTACGAGTAATGCTACATTTTACATTATTAGTCATATAGACTGGACTATAAAAGAGACTAAGACCCCCGAGTTTGTTTCGACATTTCTTCTCAGGGCAGTCAGTTAGGAAATGTCGACTTCATCTAGTTTAGGAAGACATTGTAAAAGTGATTTATATAGTCCTACTTGCAAGAATAAACTATTTCATTTCATTTCATATGAATTGGTCAATTCTTATATTATTTGTACATATCATACGTTATTAAATTTATATCAACTACAGTGTCTCACGCAAATAATCATTCAACACTTCAATCATCCAAAAGTAATACACCAAGCGGCTTTTTAAAGACTCTATTTGGAAAATCTTTTAATTCTTTTGGTAAATGATTGTAAACCTTAATTGCCATACAAAATATGTTTTTCCTAAACAGTTCCAGATTGATTTTTGGAACAGCCAATTTCTCCCCATGTCTAAGTCTACTTCGACAGATGTTTATTCCCGTTGACTTAAAATATGTATGTTTCTGTGCACGAATAAGGACATTTCAAATATACATACCGGGAGGAGATAAAATTTCTTTCCATTTCAAAGTTCCAATTTAGATTCCATTCTGTCTTTTTCTTAACGCTCTCACCTCTCAATGCACCTTTAATGTATAGTAAATACGAGGTCTTTACATTATGTTATTGTTTTAGCCTAACTCGGGGCGGTCGCCGGACGGCAGCTGTGATGTCAAACCACACCAACAGTCGTGGGATCCCAGGGTCGGTTATGTAAGTACAAATATTACTATTTAAACCTTTTTTAATGGAATCTCGCTGTTGGCCTTGGCGAGCGTAGAGCGGAATGGAATACTGAAATATTTCCGAACCAATTCGACTTAGGGTCCTTCAAGAAAAGAGCGTATCAATTCGCACTCGCGAGCCCTCTGGCATTGTGAGTGTCCATGGGCGTCGGGGTATCAATTAACATCAGATGAGCCTCCTGGCCGTTTGCCTCCTGTTCTTTAAAAAAAACTCGGCATATAAATAATGCATGCGTTTTGTGGAATAGGAACGCAGTGGTATAGATAGGTATTTGTAAAAAACCACGACTACAATGTATTTTTTTGAAGTGAAACTTCTTTATCGGGGTTGGAAAAAAAAATTGTGTAACATTTTTTCGTTACGCGTCACATCTTTCCGTTACGCGCCATCTTTTTTAGTGAAACTTCTTTATCGACGTATGGGAGAAATTTTGTAGCAGGTTACGCGCCATCTTTTTCTTGTCCCTACCACGGTTGATCCGAAGAGATTCGAAGCCATCAGTAACAAAAATACATATATAATAACGATAACAATGATAGTAATACTAATAATTCTATTACAATTAATAAAATTCTGTAATAATCTTAGTACTACAAAGTAGTACAGTAATAAGTTAAAATGAAATAATTGTATTTGTATTCATGTCTATGATAATAAAAGCCTTTTGTTAAACTTTATCTAATTTAACTTTATTTAACCAATTTCTGTAAAGTTGCATATAGTAGATCATTCTTCGAAAAATAAGGTCATAAAGAAGTTTCACTTCTTACGTGTGTACACAAAGTACACGCACACATTATTTTTTTTCATGGACGCATTAAATATAAGATGAGAGAAAGTTTACGAATGCATTTTTGACCTTACAAAAGACCTCTGTATATCTAACGATTTGACTTTTTAAAGAAAATCATACCATCTCTTTAATCATGCATAACAATGATGAAGTAAACCCATCGTATTTTTAATTCACTTAACTAAAATTTAATTAATTCTATACTTCAAATAGTGGAACCTTCTAATCATAAAAGTAGCTTTTTCCAAATGAAATAAATACCGTGAGTTTAATTTAGATAAATGCTTCATGGCTCACCCTTACCACACCCTTCATATACATACAACTATGTTATAGAGCTTAATCGTTTTGATAGGTAATATAATGCATATAGTTATTTCTAACCGTCTAAAAATTCGAAGGACTGAGGTTGGGGATTTGAGCAATATAAAATATGAATTTAACTAGAATTATGACATAAGGAGAATAAACTTTAGTTAGTTAACACAAACATCACTAGAAACAAACAAATAATATGACAGTAATAAATTAAATTACAAAAAAACAACTACTTAATTTTATATATACAAGTATAGAATATAGTAAATTATCTTAGCCAATTTATTAATAGTTAAATAAAGAAAATCTAATTAAAATAAATGTTATAAAATAATCAACGGCTCAAATATAAGAGTCTTAACTCGAACTTCGAATTTGTTCCCTTTGGAGAGACTCTTGGGCCGTGGGGTTCAAGTTCAGACTAAAGAAAGATTTAAGTTGGCGCCTGGTAGATACCTCTACTCAACGAATAAGTATCGCAATACAGAAATGAAATGCTGCCAGCGTTAAAGGTACACTGCCACAGGGACCAAACATTTTTATTTATTTTTGTTTTAAATTTATCTATTTTAAATTATTATTAATAAGCCTACTTAGAACTTAATTTACTTAACCTATTAAGAATATTGTAAATACTATGTATTTGTGTGCTTGAAAAAGTTTCGTAGATTGAATAATATGAATAATAGTGAATATATACATACATGTATTATAATAAATAAACAAAAATGTTTGGTCCCTGTGGCAGTGTTCCTTTAATGTTAACATTTCCTCGTTGTATTCAAGTCAAAGTCAAGTCGAAAATCATTTATTTATATAGGTAACACAATGTACTTACAAACATCAAAAAAGAAATATACATTAAATGCTTCTAATTTTACATTTACATTTTTATTGCGATACTTACTCGTTGAGCGAGGAAAGCACCAGCTCTGGGGTCACCATCTACCAACTTATGTTATAGATAATTTTGATGTGTTTAGACGCTTCAAAGGGTTAATAAGGGGACAGAAAACGTGGCTTTTAACACCTAAACAAAAGAACCATTGTTCCATAGAATGAAATTTAAAAATTTGTGGTTTTACAGTGAATAATGTACAATGTAAGACTTGAGGGCACTTAGAAATGTGGGACGGGGACTCGTAACTACTTTAGTCCTAAAAGTTCAAGTAGCTATTATCCAACAGACTTTAAGATATACGTCCGACGCTACGGAACTTTGACTATGAAGGAATGAAGCCTTTATTTCAAACAACCAAGTTCTTACACCTAATAATCTTATGAATTCTATGAAATAAAATATGAATTCTTAAAAGGCCGGTATCACGCTTGCCTTCTGGCAGTGCAAGTGTCCATGGGCGGCGGTATAACTTAACATCAGATGTGCCTCCTGCCCGTTTCCCTCCGGTAACATAAAAAGAAATCTACTCAATCTTCCTCGATGTTTGCTTGTCTTCCGACATAGGCCTCCTTCACATTAAAAATATTATTTATTTAAATATTCATCAAATTTTAAGGCAGGTGGTTAAGCATTGGTTAGGATACTTGACTGCTGTTAATGAGGTCTCAGAGCAGTGTTGGCCTAGTGGCTTCAGCGTGCGACTCTTATCCCTGAAGTCGTAGGTTCCATCCCCGGCTGTGCACCAATTGACTTTTTTTCTATGTGCGCATTTAACATTTGCTCGAACGGTGAAGGAAAACATCGTCAGGAAAAGAACATGTCTTAGACCCAAAAAGTCGACGTTGCGTGTCAGGCACTGGAGGCTGATCACCGATTTGCCTATTAGATTTACAAATGATCATGAAACAGATTCAGAAATCTGAGGGCAAGACCTAAAGTATTTTAAATTAGTTAGCTTGGAACATATACTGTACACAATGCAGTATATATGATGTGTTGTACTTTAATAAATAAAGATATGATTTCTATGGTGGTGGGGTTTTGAAAAGTCCAGGATAAAGAAAGCTCACATTATAACGCTGTAAGTCGGATATCCGAATTACATTTGTAAAGCAACATATATACATAGACAGTCAGATATAGTCTCAATAGATATAAACCTTAGTCCGCCTGATGGTATAATAATAAATGTTATCGCACAGGGTGCGCCTGGAGGTCCATGGGACATGAAGGGTGCGCACGCACATGCTTTGCATCATCAGGCGGCGCCGCAGCCGCATCCACCCTACGTGCCGCAGTACTCCTGGTACCAACCTGAAGCCAACCCAGGATTACTGACGTAAGTATTTACATTATACATATATATTTACATTTATATTTTCCAGTTAGCTTCACAAAACGATCACGAACCAAACCATACCGTCTTGCCTTATGTTTAGATTGTTTACGACCTTTTTACTAAATACACAAATATCACTAGAAATTTAAAAAAAAATGTAAATTAAATTACAAAAAACCTTAATTTTATGTAGGTATACAAATATGAAATATAATATAAATAAAGAATATCTAATTGAAAATATGTATTCATAATTTTTTCGTCTATGTATTCTTAAAATATTTAATTTAATTAATATTAATTTTCACCTTGCTATCGCCTCCAAAACGGGCGAAAATATTTTTTTCACCTATAACTATTGAATAAAGGTAGTTTAAATTTCGAACAGGTTTAAAATTAAAATCCAAATTTTATATAGGTATAATAAACAAATTATTATTTACAGTGAAAACGGCCTAGCCTTATTTCATCGGATGGGCTTGAGGAGCCAATTTCTAGGACCAAATGAACAAAGCTATGACAGCTGAAGCTCTATTTAGGCCTATTTATTGAGCTGAGGAACAGACAGACAATCCAAATTAATATAGAAACATTCCAAAAAGGAAATTCGAATCGCTAAATTATTCGCAGAATCGCAGAATACGTCGAAATAGACAAAGATTTATAAATAAATAGACAATTTGGACTGTTCGACCGCTCCATTGCTCAGTTTCTTGTTATTAAGTGGCTTCATTTTCGAATTTTCCTTGGTGTGACATTACACATAACAGTATGTTACTGTTGCCATGACAACGGTGATAACTGGCATTGTGTGATACTGTCACATCAAATACATAATTACCAATTTCAATAACTTTTTATTAGTAAAATCGACAAACCCTCCTTTGTCTACCGAACGGATTTTTACAGGGTTTATTCTGTAAATATAGCTGAATTTTTGTATAGTTATTGAAAATGGTTATTAAAATCTAATTTAGTTTAAACTTTTACAATGGCACACATTCAATAATAATATTTTTGGTTGTAATTTGTTCAATAATAATAAACATATGGGGATTCGTATAATAATCAAATTATTAATTCAAAAAATTATTTGTCAACAGGGTCTGGCCTGCGGTCTAACATCGTTGGGTAAAAGAAAATTGAGAAAAGTGGAAAACAACCTTTATTGCCACAGATTATGTATGCCATTGTAATCGTTTTATACAGGCAATGTTTAAATGTATAGTTTATATTATTTTATTAGGCGTGCAATAATGTACATATTAATATAAATTCCCATTTTATTTGCATCTTGCTAAGTACCTTGTAATGGACAATTTTTCATAATGGGCCTACAGTAAAACTGATAAAATAAAATTATATAACAAATGAAGGTATTCGAAAAAAAAATTACATAAATTTCAAATTACCCGCAAATATTTTTTTAATTTTGCTGTTACTAAAGAGTTTTAACACCAGATATTTCTTGGGATTGTATTTTTATTTTTTAATTATAAGTTTATTTTCTGGAACGAAATATTTTCTGCTATTTATCATGTTTTGTATGCAATTAATCTTTTTACACATAACCAAAAATAATCTAATTCCTATATAATTTATTCTTCATTTTCCGGACAATAAGGAAAATACATTAAAATTGTAGGCCCTAAAAGACAAGTTTCCTATGTTTAATTGTCCAAACTAAAAATTTGTACTAAAAGCAACAGACCTTGCAACGTTAGAAATTGCGCATGCGCATTATTTCAGTTTGTTGTGAGAATTCACGAAGACCAAAATTCGCTTCAATTTTAAAATGTCGTAATGACAACGCACACGTATTTTTAAAAGTTAACCTTATTTTAATTGAAAAAACTATTTTAAGCTTTAAAACATTCATCTAGATACTAAAACGTCAGAGCCAAACACTTGCAAAACACTTTGAGAGGAAAGCTTTCTCAAAAATCTTATTTAGATTACAAAGGAGCACTCCGTATCTCCCAATAGCGATTCTGTTTAATACTTGTACCAAAGTATTGTACCGTTAAATTGGTTCTATTATTGAACGGACTATATCGAAGTTGGTTTTATTTCAGAACCAATTAGGGTCATAAAAAGAGCGCCAATTCTGGCAATGTTAAGAGTCAACATTAGATGAGCCTCCTGTCTGTTTGCCTCCTGTAACACGAAACAATTTAATTCAAGACTATTGATGTCGATATTGGGAGTTATAGAGGACCAAATTCTTCAGACTAAACTAATATTAGTCCAGTTCTTAAAAAAATTGAAATGCCAATACAAAGGAAATTAAACGGAAAAGCGATTTTGGGGTTTGCATCAGTCAAAACTCAAGTCGAGTCAGTAGAACTTTTAAACTATGACTTCTTTAAAAAAAACTTACATCTGCATGGTACAATTGTTTTATATTTGGTATAGTGGGTGAAGGCCCCAATTTCGCCCTTGGAATGGCTAGACAATTAAAATGGGGCTCTGTTATCGTTTTAGTACACGACTTATTTATTAGTGAAACAGAAAAATAAACCATTCTGTTGTGATATAATTTTAAGCTATTTCTTGTAAAATTATCTGAACTACAGTTTATTTGGGCAACTTGTAACTAAATTCTATTACGCTGTTTTAACAAATGTCTAAAAGTTAAATTGTGTTTACTGTGAAAGAAGGAAAAAAATATTTATTTGCCCACTGAATGTCAGTGTCGCTATTGACAGTAAGTTAAAATACAGGAAAGATATGGGCCTACTAAGTCAGTATTGCTGTTGACAGCAACTTAAAAGATAGAAAATATATAGGCCCACTGAATGTCAGTGTCGCTATTGACAGTAAGTTAAAAGATAGAAAATATATAGGCCCACTGAATGTCAGTGTCGCTGTTGACAGCAAGTTAATAGATATGGGCCTACTAAAAGTCAGTGTTGCTGTTGATAGCAACTTAAAGCTGAGCTAGGTCAATTTTTATTAAAAATTACTGACTTTTTGTATTATTTGTGTGTACTTTAATCAAGAAAAGCATTTTTTTTAATTTATAAATAGAAATGACCAGTATATCAGTTAAAACAGTGCAATTAGATTTAGTTTCGATGACTTAGTGCGTACTATGACTAAAACGTTATGTATTTTGACAAACGGGAGACATACTTAGCGCTAAGTCTCGACTCAGCCAAGAGCTTTAGACGCTTTTACATAAGTATTATATTTAAAACATAATATGTCAAACTACAATCTAGTCTTGAGCTCATGCTTACGAGTGCAAATGTTGCCCATAGACACTGTTTTCGCACAAAAATTGTTGAGAACCGATAATAATGTACTTTTTCTTTTATACTAAAATCAATTCATTTATTTTATTAGTATTTAAACAAAAAGTTAAATATTTAGTAAATTTTAGTTGAAATAACTGAATTGGTTTCAGTTGGGTCTTTACGGGAAGAATGTAAATATTTTTTGTAAAATATAGAATATACATATAACTATAGATAGATTAATTACATCATAATTACAATGTATTATAAGGAAAGTGGAACTAAGAAAAAGTGAATTAATTTTTTTTGTCAAATAAAAATGGAAAAGATTGACTTTGTGTTTTATTTTATTTCCAAAGATAATTGCCAAATGAATTCGTTGAAAAACTAGATTCCAATTAGCCGCACGGTACAAAGTGCGAAAACCCTTAAAAAGAAAAATATTTTACCGGAACACAAAAGTACCTAATCAGTTTTTTTTAAGGCCGGCAACGCAATTGCGAGCCCTCTGGCAATGTGCCGCCAGTTGCTCTCCTTTTTATTTAAGTATGTCAATTGTACTATATTTATGTATATGCAACAAAGTGTTAATAAATAAAATAAATAAATAAATGTGAGTATCTATCGGTATCACATAACATCAGTCCTGCCTGTTAGCCCCCTGTTATTAAAAAATGACGCATTGCTCGTTAGTTTAGAGGCTAATTAGTTCAGTTTGGAGGGAATAGAACGTTGAATCAAATCTATTAATAAATTCCGAATTACCAATAATTTTAGTATCAGAAACCAACTGTATGCTAAACGGTTGGTAAAACATCATAGAGAAAGCACAAACAAGCCCCGTAATGTTATGTCTGCCACAAGCTCCCTCTATACAACCAGAGAGAATCAAGATACTGATGTTCTCCGTCTATTTGCAATGATTTAAGTGCAAGGAGAGGGCAACGGCTGTGACGGAACGACTACCGACACCACACAACTGGTTGGCGGACTGCCCAAGGTATCAAAACTGTAGGCACATAGGTTATGATGAAGAGCAGAGAAGGGGTTTAAGTGACTAGATAACAGACTTGATAAATACAAGCTATAGAATTATTTTGTTGCTGCATACAGGTCGTAAAGGTGTGTGCGTTAACAGTTGGAAACCAATGCACCCTCTGTCTTCTTTGCCGATGAGTAGGGATGCCTACAAATTCAAATTTAATGACGTGGAATAAGTGATACATGTATCTTATGTTCCATAATAAACATATTTTATTTTGACGTGATAACGTCTTTAAAATCGTTTTAGTCGGGTGACATGTTCAGAAACTTGTGTCACACCAAAACCTCACGAGCGCGATCGCAGGTATAACGAGAGAGAGACGGACCGATCTCCCGTCTCATCTCGAGCGCTGCCAGTCATTCCGTGAATGTATGAAGAAAAATGTATATCATAGTCGAATAAGTAAACTTGTCATTTTACACCCGAAATTTATCATCAAAAGTGTGAATAAACGATAGATGTAATTTAAAATTTGAAAAAATTGTTATCTTCATTAATTCCTTACTTCCCAAAAACTTATATCACCAATAAGACGTTATCACGTAAACATCTCGATCGTAAACCTACTTTACAAACAACCAATATTTTTTTTATTTTATTTTTAATGTACCTGAAAGGGCTCTATTCGGAAGAGGAGAGTCGAGCGGTAGCTCCTTGACCTTGGAGGCCAAGCTGTCATGAAACAGTTTCCAATAAAATAACCACAAGCTCCACCAATTCTGTACAAATATCTATCCCATAACAGATTTTATTGTTTCGTTGGGAGCCTCCACAAGTAACAGTCGAGAGTAAAATGAGCAGAAACGAGACAGCGTCTGATTTCCGAACGTCAAAAATCTATAAGATTTGAGCATACATACACTGCTATGAGTCGAAACTCTATTACCTACTTATAATAGAGTTTCGACTCAGAGCAGTGTTGGGCCAGTAACTTCAGCGTGAGACTCCCATTCCTGAGGTCGTAGGTTTATCCCAGGCTGTACACTGTACAGCCTTGGCCCACACTGTACACCAATGGACTTTCTGACTATGTGCTATTCTCTAGTACGATGAAGGAAAACATCCTGAGGAAACCGGGTTGCCTTAGACCCAAAAAGTCGACGGTGTGTGTCATAGGCTCAGGAGGCTGATCACCTACTGGCCTATTAGGTTGACAAATGATTATGACACAGATACAGAAATCTGAGGCCCGGACAGAAAAGTTTGTAGCACCACTGTTTTTTTAAGTTTCGATTCTGAATCCTAGAGTAATACTTCAATGTAAAGTAAGATATCAAGAAACTCCCCCAAAGGTTCTCTTTAAAATACTTGACTCATATAAGATTCGCGCTTAACTTCTCAAAAACAATGTGATAAGTATTCCAAAAGTCTTTAAATGTCACAATGATTTGTATAATAAAACATTATGTGTAACTTTAACCATTATTCACTATACAATAAAATAGATACATATTAAAAGGTTCACATAAGCCGGTAAATCACAGAATTAATTTCATGCACACTGTGAGTAGTGTTAGACATAATGTTAAATATCCTTTTTTAGTAAATTAGGATAGTTTTAAATTAAATTAAGTTAGGATATATTATCTTCAACTTTATAGGGCTGTGTTATCCGTACGAATATAGCAATGCTGTATCCAGACGCAATACATAGAATTACATAATAAGATACTATAAAAAACATTAATTTCTTATTGCTAATTTACATACTGAATGCCTGAGTGTCCTCATACCATTTTAGTTTGAAATGCAAATTAAGCGACGTGCACACAAATGCAGACAGATTAAAATACTCAACTTTTTCTATAATTTGTTATTGTCTTTGGTATTTATGACAATTAGGTCCAGTTATGACAATTGACAATATGCAGCAATCGTCTTAATTTTATGTGTATGCAAATTATCAACATTTGATAACTTTTTTTTAAACTTATTAACAGTTTCTTTTGAATTGAGGTAATAACATTGTTGCTAATTTAAGTATTCAATAATTAATTGTAAAACAACATCTATTTTTAAGTCGAGGGTATTAAAATTCCTGGCAATAAAAACACTTAATTTTGCATATTGTAACATATAGTTGCTTGTATAATTTAAATTTAACTGTACGACTTAAGATGCATGCAGACATTCCTATATCTTACAATTAAATGGAAATCAATGTCGATTCTCTAATCTATGGTAGCATTTTTTATCAATATTTTGGCGATGTCTCAGCTAGTTGAAACGACTTATGGCTTACTACCTATACTTATCGCTTGCTGTATTGTTAAATTTAAAGTAAACGTATAGCCGTCAAATACAGTACAAATTTCAAATTCTTTTGCATATTATCTGTAGAAATTTATCCGCCTTTTCACTTTATGTCCGTTTTATTGGCAGTTTTCGATAGTCTTATGGGGCTAATCGAATACGTCATAACAATTTTACTACTGTATTATAAATCCATCATAATACACGCGAGGCACGAAATAATATGTAATAATGGTATTTCGGGAGTAGATACAGGTACAGCATTGTACCCAAGACCCTATCACCGCCATATTCAAATAAGCTGGCTTTTTATGCCAAGATGTGATTTATATGGGCAAGCTTAAAGGAAGCCCTCTATTAGACACAGTTACGTAAAATGGAAAAACTTAATAAAACTAATTTACCAATTATGCTAAAACAAATAAACGTTTTTGAATGAGCGATTTCCTTGAACATTTGGCAATTTCTGGCTTGTTCGATTTGACAACTCTTAATAAAAAATTAGTAGCCTTTTTGGGTCTAAGGCAAGCCGATTTTCTCGCGATTTTTCCCTTCACCGTTTGAGCTAATATCAAATACGCACATAGACAGAAAGTCCATTGGTGCACAGCCGGTGATCGAACCTACAACCTCAGGGACCTCGCAAGCTGAAACCACTAGGGCAACTCTTAATATATGTTACTATTGTTTTAATTAATAATGTATGGTCGTTTAATAAACCTTTTGTAACTGATGAAAATTGCGTATTTATTACTAACTTGACTAACGCAGTGCTTTAAAGTGGTGGTCAGAGGAAGATCAGGATAATCTAATATAAACACAGAGCCACAGAATTAAGTTACATTTTAGCACAAGTTTAATTAAAATTGGTAATAAAACAAAAATTACAATAATATTATGGAGTAACGACGTATAAGGTCTCTAATATAAACTTTGCTAATAAAAAAATTACTTGTTGAGAGTTTTTATAGCAACATAATATCGCAACTAATATAAGAATCGTTCAGGATTATTACACAATTTAATTTTTAACTAAACTCCCGTCTATTTTAACGCAGTAATACTATTTGGTCTACATCTAAGTGGCAGCAAAAAACTTTCTTAACGAAGGAGTTTGTTTGGTTCACTAATTTCAGAGCCATTAATTACCAACACTAATTAGTGATATATACATACCACTATATTTAAATACCAATAAACTTTCGCTTTCAGTAATTATAACTGATAAAAAATAATATTGACGTTCGATTGACAGAAATTTCAAGATGTCTGCCAGCGCTTCCCGCGCAAAACGCTTCGTAATTAAAATGGCGATCAGCAGCCAATTATTATGTGCCTTTATTGAAACGTAGTGCAGATGGTGTGGGGTTTTTTGTATCGCGGCGTGGTGCAAAGGGATTTTTGTTTTTACCAGGTTGTAGGTAACCTGGCTTAGTGACTGGTTAAGTGGGGAGTTGAGACAATATTTAACATGGATTAGAAGTTATCTTTACCATATTGAAATGTGTCAGTTGGCAAATTAAAAAAAAAAAAATCTATTTTATTTTGATGACATACTTACTATGAATTAATTCTTTGTAATAATTAAACTAAAATAATAAAAAGAAATACCCTAAATACACTGACACAATTAATACTAATATTAAAGATTGTAAACTAACCAACTGTTGTATAGATTAATAAGGCTTTAATAGAAATTATAACAATTTGATAAATATTTTTTGTTTTATTTTACTATAAAATATTATTTTAATCGAAAGTTTAACCGTAGTATCTTTTTAATGAAGCCCAAAACCTGAAATTTTTTGATACAAAACTGCATTAAAAAGTCGACTTTACAAACTTTTTTTTTAACATTCATCTCTCATTATTTCCATAGACAATCACAAAATTCGTAAACTTCAAAGTTTAACGATTCACAAATATTTTATAGCAATTTATTATAACTGGTTCGGAAAGGTCGTTCAATAATAAATATGTTTGCGGAAAAAATGACGTATTGACGGTCAAATTAGTTGTGTCTCCGTTAATAGACGCTAAATATATTTGTTACTTTGATAAATTGCCTAAACGAATTTATATGAACTGGGAATGCATTTGTGTAGAGTTATTGGATATATACATAATATAAATGTATTTTATCGCGCCTTTGACACTCCAGATAACTTTTAACACTGGATTCTATGTCAGGGCCTCCCCGGGTCAACCAGGGGTCAACCATCACCTGGCGGGGCTTGACGCGATGGTCAAACGCGTCTTCGGTCGCGACTTCGGCTGCGCGTTGCGAGTGGAGCCCTTGTAACCTCGTGAACTGCAGCCCCCATCACGGGCTAAATAGCTGGCCCACTACCGCCCTGTATCAGAAGGGCGCGAAAATCCTCATCACTGTACGAAGGGTGCATATGCCCCCAGCATAAACACCCCCCTCGCGAGATGTAGGTATTTGTGGAAGCAGCAGGCTGAGATTATTGCTGCATAAACAAGGTTTTCAGCACTGACTCAGTCAGTCTATTTCAGCTCCTTTTAAAGCGATAAATGCGACAAAACCTTACAAAAAATCATATATTAGTGTACCTATGTAGGGACCTTGCGGACCTTACACCTTATAGGTATATGTTTTCCCTTTCCTAAAGCTGCTCTACGAGTTATAGTCGGGACGGATACTCCGGTCGTGTCGGACATCCATCTCATCGGGTTATGAGAGGAAATGCACAAGTACAAATGGGTACGTACGTGTTATCAATCTCCAGCTCTCTTCATTCATCTTCGAACTCATCATCATTCAACTCTTATACCGATTCGAAACGATCTTCGATCGATTTTCAGAAAACCCAACATGATATTCTATTTTATTAGATTTTGAGAGATAATAATATAAAAATAAAATTCAGATCTAATTGATTGAATTATTCAGAAACATAGCAGAATAAGGTTTAAATAAAAGGCTAAGAAGTGAGACTGGCAGACGAAAGCTCACACTTTCCAAGCAATCGTATCTGCTGGAGTTCCTATAAAATCACAAACCGCGCTACAACGTTTAAGTTAAGGGCCATTTCTGTATCTGTTTCGTCATTATATATTTCCTAATACTTGCCTAAAGTATGTCAGCCTTCTGTGCCTGACACAGGCTGTCACCTATTGGGTTTTGGGCATCAAATCACGATGTTTTCCAACATAGAAGAAAAGTCTATCTATGAAGAACGATGCTAGACTAAATAACGTCTCCTGTATTTTAAAAGCATGTACAAGTTTACAAATAAAAAAAAAACAAAAGTGTTGTACTAGTTCCTACTTTAAATGAACTGAACATATATCTAACGGTCAGATCCCTAATATATATCCCCTAATATTTATTAAAAAAATATGTCTTTGAAGACGAAGAATTTGTACAGCTCTTGTATATTTAACAAAAAGCAACTTATAGGTACAACCATAGTATACAGCGAATACTACTTAACTAAAAGTCTCATTTTATTGGAAATGTGTCGAATAACATAAAAAAATTACGTAATAAAACACGCAACGCTGTCCCACGCCCACATCGCCTAAAGTGTCACACTTTAAAAAACGCCAAAGAAGGGAATCGAACCCCCGTCCATTGAGCGCAGGAAGTGCCCGCCCACGGAACCCTTTTAAAAAATAATAAAAAGGACTCAGGAACTAAGGGACAAAGGAAAAAAACGTATTTTTGGCATCTGCTTCACAAGTCTCATAATACAATTTTATTGATATTAACTGCGCATTAAGAAATTGTAACTTCTGTTTTATACATTACTGGTTTTGTTTCTTTTAAACATTACATTTTGTACAATATTACAATGAAATTACTTATTTGTTTTACGTCGTTTCGTAAATCATTTCTTCAACTCAGAAAATTGTACTAAAATCGTACATACGTACGTAAATAGAGCGGGCATTTGGAAAATTTTAGCCTTCTAAGTATAATTTTGTTTTATTTAAAAAAAAGAAAAAACATAATAAAAAAGGTTATTTAATTAAAAAGAAACTGCACTAGCCCCCACACTAGGATTCCCAGTCGTTGTTACTCTCTTCCTTTTCACAAGTAGACTGTTACAAGAAATTATTATAATTTTTTTTTTAATAGAACGGGAGGCAAACGGGCAGGAGGCTCACCTGATGTTAGGTGATACCGCCGCCCATGGACACTCTCAATGCCAGAGGGCTCGCGAGTGCGTTGCCGGCCTTTTAAGAATTGGTACGCTCTTTTCTTGAAGGACCCTAAGTCGAATTGGTTCGGAAATACTTCAGTGGGCAGCTGGTTCCACAAAGTGGTGGTGCGCGGCAAAAACTGCCTTAGAAAACGCTCAGTTGTGGAACGGCGGACGTCGAGGTGATACGGGTGGAATTTCGTATTCTGCCTCGACGTCCGATGATGAAACTCAGCTGCAGGTATTAATCCGAACAACTCCTCTGAACACTCTCCATGGTAAATGCGGTAGAAGATGCAGAGTGACCCCACATCTCTACGCTATATCAAGTATCTTGATAAAAATTTCTACATACCACTTACAATTTTATAATTAAACTATTGTTGCACAAAAATACTTTCCGTTTCAGCATAGGACAGGATGAGATGTTGTTTAAGATTTTTAGTGACAGTATAAAGAGTTGAGTCGTTAGTGTTTTATGAAAGTTGTGTTGTCTATGTGCTCGGTGTTTGTACTGAGTAATTCTAGCAGCTAATTTATTAACCGGTTACCACAGTAGGTAAACAGAAATGGTCTGATTAAACGTTCGTAAATTATTATTTGGATTCTCCGTAATATATATCCGTGGCCCAATTAAAGAATACTCCGCAAGCTATTTTTCATGTCTCAAGATGCTTTAAGGTCTCTTAAGAGTCTCTTTTAATCATTGAAACATTCATCTACAAATTTTACATTAAAAATTGTAGATACAAAAATTATTGTATTATTTTTCAAGGATTTCTTACAGAGGCCCATACAATCTCTCTCCATCTTGAGCATATTTTAAATTTTCCCCAGCAACTTCTTTAAGCTTTTTGACGAATATGTTCAACAATTGATCATATGTTGCGCAACATAGCTATGAAAATAAAATAATAACAGTGGCGCTACAACCTCTTTAGGTCGGATATGTCTGAATCTGTTTCATGATTATTTTTCAATCTAATAGGCAAGTAGGTGATCAGCCTTCTGTGCCTGACACACGCCGTCGACTTTTTGGGCCTTAGGAAACCCTAACGCTGTTTGCCTTCAAGTGAATGTTAAATGCGCACGTAGAAAGAAAGTCCATTGGTGCACAGCCGGGGATCGAACCTATGACCTCAGGGACGAGAGCCGCACGCTAAAGCCAACACTGCTCTTAGACAAAAGACAAGAGACCGTTATAAAAGCGTTATTTTAACGAAAATCTCTTCAATCATATTTTGTTTTCAGCACTTTAATAAGATTGATTTAAATTGTATAAGTTTCTTGTTACTATCCAATAACACTTAGTTATATGTATGTGATACTCAAGGCTCTAATCAAGGTTTATATTAATGGTCTGTGGATCACTAAAAGCCAGATGCCTGTACCGAGGTTACAAAGAATTATTTTGTGTAAAAACCTCAAGAAATACTGAGAGTTGTGCGGCGACCTCAAAGCGAGCCGTTGTCTCGATGAGCGAATTGAGATTTAAATGGAGGAGGCTTTACGTAAAAACACTGATTATTTAGTAATATTGGTTTATTATTAGATTAGTAACTAGATTGATTGTTTTAATATCGTGTGCACTTAAAAGTTACAACTGTATATTAAGACAAATTGCAACACAAAAATCGTTCGTACAATGTTTATTAATCGCAAATAAACGTGGATTTACGAGTATTATATTATTCGACTTCCTAAAATAATAACGCAGCATTGATGGCCTAGTGGCTTCAGTGTGCGACTCTTTTCCAGGAGGTCGTACGTTCGATCCCCGGCTGTGCACTAATGGACTTCCTTTCTATGTGCGCAATTTAATATTCGCTCGAACGGTGTGAGAAAACATCTTGAGGAAACCGGCTTGCCTTAGACCCACAAAAGTCGGTGTGTGTCAGGGTCTGGAGATTGATCACCTACGTACCTTGACAAATGATCTTGAAACATGCAGAAATCTGAGGCCTAGACCCAAAAAGGTAGCACCACTGATTTATTTTTAAAATAATATCCCCAGTTGTCTTTAAAGTAACGCCTCCATAATTCGCGTCTCTTTACACCGCACTAACTCTGCTTGATCTTTACGTCACAATAAATTTTATAGCTCGGACTCACGGCCTAAAATTAAGTACTTCTAGACAAAGTTACTACTGCCTACTCTGTACTTACAGATATGACATATGACCGGCCGTAATATTATTTCGTAAGGCGATATCTACTGTGCAATATTCGTTCCTTTTTTAAATTTCGCTTTTGATTTTCGAATTTTATGCTAGAGTTTGAACGAATTTAGTACTAATACTGGGATAAAAAATTGTCCTTGCTGTTGCATAATATATGAAAAGTATCTTGCTGTTTTCGCGTAATACATTATATTGTCAATAATAAAATCTTATAGTAGTGAGTAAATCCGTCCGTCGACAACCTAAATTTTGCCCACGTTGTTCCAAGTATGTATGTTCAGTTCATATTCAATAGACAAATATTACTTTTTAAAAACAATTTAAAACAGCTTAAAATTTTTCATTTCACAACAATTACTGTATTTAAAGATTTTAATAAAAAACACGCCTATTCTATATCAAAAATGGCACGAGTGTAAGTCATTATTTGTAATCCAATAGCGTAAAATTAAGCTAACAAAACGTGTAACGGCACGCGTCACATGACACTTAAATTGGCCGCCATCTTGTTTTACCTTCCGTTATAATTCAAAATTTGCAACTGTTTTTAATATTAGAAGGTTTTTGTTACTTGTAACACACAGATCGTTTGTGGATTATAAAGACAATGGATTTCTACATCGAAAAATATCAGTGTAATAATAATCATTTTGGTGTTAAAGCACGTCTCTTTAAAAAAAAAAACAACATATATATTTTATTCTTATATAAGGAACAACCTTTATTGAATATTGTAGCAATCGCGCGTTCGCGCTTTACAAAAGCAATACAAAATTGAGAATATTCACATATATATTTTAATCAAATTTTCATTTTGTCTTCCCCAATTCTAAATGTAACGGGTAATTAATTTAGGTATAATAGACATTATAGATTAAAAATCTATCTCTGAAAAAGTAAAATTGTTCACTAGGAATAAATACTTTTTTTAACAAACACGCGCCAATCAGGGTTGCAAGTGCACATGCTGTGTTTGATTGGTAAATTACATTCATTTTCGACGCTGGCAACCCTCCCGTGGATCTACAAATAAGTTAATTAGGACATAATAGATTTGTTTAGATTTAATATCGAGTCAAGTTTGAAATATGTGTAATTTATGCTTGTCGCATTGTAGGGGTTTAAAGAAATAATTAACTATAACTGTGTTGCTTTAATATTGTATTTATATAGCTAATTACAATATATTATAGATATTTATATCTTATAATCCAGAAATACTAGGTTGTACGCCTAAAACATCTATGTCTAGACTAGACTACGTACGCATGTAGGTACGCAGTCTATCTGGAACGAACAAATATTTCAATATGTGTGTTTTAAATTTAAATCGCATCTAAACTGTTAATAAAACTTCAGTCGCTGCACTAAATAACTTTGAGGAGCGGTATTAGCAGAGTTTATTTGTCAAAGATCGCGTATTTTTTCAACTGGCCACACCCAGGAAGGAAGGTGTAGCGTTACCATTGTACGGATGGCTTTATGTTTAACATAATAGGGATTGTATCTTGAGATGTTTGGTTACTTTTTTTCAATACAAAATTAAAAAGTGGTTTATGAGAGCAGTTAGTCTAGTGAGCTGCTCATAGGTCGTGTGTTTGAATCCTCAATGCAGCAATGTTTTTTTAAATTATCATTTGCTGGAACTGTTAGGAAAAACTTCGTGAAGATGTCCGGCATGTCTTCTAAACTACGCTGATTTTGGCCAGCGTGGTGTTTTTTTTTTTATAAGTACAATGCCAGAGGGATCGCGAGTGCGATGCTGGCCTTTTAAGAATTGGTACGCTCGTTTATTGAAGAACCTTGGAAGTTCAGTGGGTAGCTGGTTCCACATAGTGGTGCTGCCTTAAATAACGCTCAGTTGAAGAATAACGGACGTCGAGGTCGTGGTGGAGTTATGGCGTCACTGGAGGTCCATATGCCATCACTAGGATAATAATAAAATACTACAAATAATTGTAATAATAGTAGATACCCCAAATATTCTAACTTAACCAAATATTTTAGCAGCAAGAATATATATATTCGTGTATGTTGCTGCTTTCGTTTAGAAAGAGATTTCCATTTTCCTAATGGGACAGGCGGCAAATGAGCAGGCGCTTGAATAAATAACCCCTGCCCATGGACAACTGAAACGCCGGGGAGTTTTGCCGACCCTTCAGGGAATGGTACGCTCTGTTCTTGAAGGCTGCTAAGTCGTCTCTACATCTACTGGCAGCTGGTTGAAGAGGTGAAAGTGAGATTCCACAAGGAGGTTATCCATACCCAAAGTTATTGCTTCTATTTGATTTCAATATAATAATAATAAAAGCACGTTTAATTTCCAATTTAAAATTAGAATTTATATACATAGGTTAGATTTGTTATACATTGATTTTTTAATTAACCTAATATCCTAGATTCCTTAAGTGCCATTGATTGAAATCCCTTCACGGGTAAAGGCCTACTCCAGCTTTTTCCAAATACCTAGACATAGACATAACATTTATTACATACGAAAAACACACACACATAAACACACAAAATAATAATACTCAAAGAAAAAATAAAATAAGACGTATCAAAAACAATAAAAATTAAAAAATCCCTTTTCCCATTCGGTTCGCTTCAAGTGTGTAATGTGTGTGTGCTGTGGTTGTAATTGGCCCTGGCTCAGCATTATGCTGAGGAGCAGAAAGTTCCACAGCGGTGGTCATTCTGCCAGAGACCACAGCAGCTAGTTTGCGCCTCATTAGCAAAAAAATAAAAAAAATAATACTAATTAGAAAATAATAATAACCTCTATCCATGGCTTTCTTTCTCCATTCGCATCCTGATAACCCTTCTACTTCTTCTATCCACCTTTTTTGGGACGCTTCTCCTTCTACCCTTTGGTCCTTTCCATATCTTGTCTTTATAGTCCACCAATTATCTCTGCCTCTTGCTAGATGCGATTTTAACTTACTGAACTAAAAAAGGAATTCAATTTTATATTTAATACAACTTTTGAATTGAATATAATTAAAATCATCAAAGTTAAAAGTACCGAATTCGACATCCAAATGGTTGAATGGCAAGATTATACAAAAAGTATATTTCACACTAAGTCATTAGGTGTAAGGCAGGGTGCACACTGGATTACGGAGATGTCCCACAAGCGGGACATAATAAAACATTAGTGCCACTGCATTATATGCCGCACAAAAAGACTAACGGTAAACGGGTAAGGCATGGGCGGTAGCGATTTGAAATTTTATGAGCGATTATGACAGCTCTTTCAATTTGTAATGATATTGAAGAATTTCGTTATTCCAATTCATCACTATAATATATAAAGTCTATTAGGCTCTTCACGATTTTGCAACTTATTAATGGGTAATGATATTTCTGAAACTATGCAACTGATAAGTTTCTTTTCTAGAACAGGAGGCAAAGGGCAGAAGGCTCACTTGATGTTAAGTTATACTTACAAAAAAGTGAGTGTCACTACTTAAGTAAAATACTTAACATTGTCAAATATTTTCTTTTGTTTTAGCTGTCAAATTGGATTTGCTAATTTTAATGTTGGCCATCTATAATCTGTCATATTAAATATGATATAATAACCTATCAATGAATATATAAATATTAAACTTCGATTCAATTATATAAATCAGTAATCTTTGCTGTACAAATCAGTAATGCTTCTCAAACTTTCTGTTGGTGTCATTTTTGTTCTACTTTTTTGTATATGGTGGGGTAATGCTGTAACGTATACCCTCCATACAACCATTGTCAGTTGTCCCATCTAGTCTATATATACGTACTACAAGTGTGTGTGTTTTTTTTTTAATTTTACTAGTATGATTTTAGACCCTCAGCCTTAAACCTACGAGGTTCTAGCAGTCAGGGGCAGGTGATATACTTCCCCTATTCTATAATAGCATTAAAGTCCTCTTAATTTATAAAACACCGCCATAATCTTATCTTTTGCACACATAAGCCGGTGTTCACACGTCCCCCGCTGAGCACATTAGCAGTCGATAAGCCGGCGCCCCGCTGTCTCTTTGTGACCTGGGCCTAATCGGGACAAGGTACCACTTTGTATGCAACTACCTTTATGTGGCATCTGTATTAATTCGCCCTTTAGCATAAACATTACACAGTAAGCAATGTTTTTAAAGTGAGAAGTCGGTTTTTAAGTATTTATATATATACTTTCTACATAGTTGTAGAAGAAACATTTATTAAACACGGAATCCAGGAGTGTTAACAAATATTTTGCGTTTAAAATTATTTCCGTTAAACTGTATAAAAATTATTTTTAGATGGGCTGAAAAGTTTGTTGGTACAACTTTTGCGTTGATGAAGAGGTAATCGTTGAAACCGCTATAGTCGTTGTATCGCTCTCGAAGGAATTTTGAATAATCAAATCAATATCTATAAATAAAAATTTCTTCCACGTTAGCTTACGAACTTTTCAGCTTAATATATACATTTTATAAAGTTTAACGTAAATATTTTTATAAGCAAAACCTTGGGTAAGAGAAACTCCAGAATTGTGTGTTTAACTCTAACTCTTCAGCGATTGGCAGAACACATGATCGACCAACCACTGCGATGAATCAAATGAGATCAGAACTAGACTTGGTTGGACAATTACAGAACTTTCTCTTGGGCAAATCTCAAACCCAAGAAAAAAGATGATTTTTTTCCAAATAAAACCGGATATAAACGAAGAAATCAACTGCGCAGGTTTTATTTCTTTTATCTCACCGATGAGTAAGCAATACTTGTAAATATGCGAATCTCCCATCGTGTCCCCGGAATAGCGAGTGCAAAAACGCAGAAGCCTTTCCGCCTGCGCGGACGCATTAATTTACTTTTGATGGATCTTTTGATATCGAAATCTCTTTTTTGCCCAACGCCCGAAACGAAACGATGTGATTGTAGGAATTTCCACTTGGTGCTTGACATTAGGATTGCTTCAAACAATATAATTCTGAATTAAAAGTATTGAAAAATAGTATACTTGATCCTACCGTAAAGGAGGATATGACGTATAAAAATGTGTGTCACGAAATCCTGATCTTCCTTTCTTTAGTCGCGTTCTTTATTCCGGAAGGTCGAGTTGGTGATGTATTTCTTCCTCCATTCCCCCGTCTTCGACAAGCCTTACCCTTGTTCAATACCGCGAGTAGAGAATCAGCCTTGGAGTAGTGCCTACGATACTACCGGTCACAAGCTTCCTCCAAGTTATTGTGACCTCTGCGTGCTACATGTCCAAAAAACTCAGGATACTTTGATACCGGAAGAAAGACGCGTCACTTGTAGATGTCTGAGAATTAACAAATTCATCCTTTTCGCTGTCCAGGGAATCCTGAGCATCCATCTCCAACACCACACAAGGGCATCTGGAGAAAAGATATAGGTCCAAGTTTTTTTTTTTTTTTTTTTAAAGACAATTCACACCAATTGACCTAGTCCCATGCTAAGCTGGTGAAGCTTGTGTTATGGGTACTAGGCAACGGATATACATACATATTATAGATAGATATACATATAAATACATATTTAAACACCCAAGACCTAAGAACAACACCAAATGCTCATCACATCGATGTTCGCCTCAGCCGGGGATCGAACCCGGGACCCATGGATTCGCAGTCAGGGGTACTAACCACTAGACCAATGAGTCGTCGAACGACCAATGATTCTGCGCCGTATAAGGAAATTGTGATCACTAGTCACTCGATCCACACGAAAGCCTGGTACGTACCTAAACAAAGATCAAACGCACAGTGATCTAAGGAGAAGCTATTATTGATGACCCAGATGGCAGTTAAAAGAGCTGTCCAAGACTAATCAGAATGGAGAACTATGCTGGATGCCCTCCCTCAAGAAGGACATCGGACCCCAAGTCAAGAGCGAAATACTAGGTCATACATGCTTATACGTATAATTTAATGGTCAAAAATAAAAAGGTTTAATAGGTAATGATATAAATAAGCCTTCTTTATCAATTATAAATAGCATCCTGAAAACGGCAACTAATAAAAGAGTTTTAAGCGTCAGAGACAATACAAAGTTTTAAGTGGAACATACCACGGGAAGGTCACTTTTTACCTAATTTCAATATCATGTAAACAAGAAACAATGGGATTTACCCGTGCGGCTTAATGAAACATCTGATGTGTGATTCCGGTAGCTGATTTAATATATTATTATAAGTGAAGGACAGACAAAGAGGAGACTTCGACAGAGTCTTCATAAGTCTGTCTTCCTTCAAAAATGTATTCGAATTCGTCATACGCAGTCATGTTTCAACGACTCCTGAATGATATACGGCAACAATAATATTTGTAGAGAACGAACGAATGATTTGAACTGCGGAAATGTTGCTGCATCTGGCACAGGACAAGACACACTTCTTGAAACTGACGGCCAGTAAGTAGGCACCAAAATAAGAACGACTGTTTATTTAATTTGTTACAAGAAATTATAACGGCCATTTAAATAGTAAAATAATAACAGTGTTTTTTAAATCATATACTAATTAAATATAACTTAAGTTAGAATATAACTTATAGGTGGTAGTTATATTCCTTGAATTAATGAGTAAATTTAGTTAGTTTTGGACAAAATTAAATATTTGTAATACACGAAATTTGAGTAAGGATAATAATAAAAAAATCATATTTAAGTTATAATTTAGAGTTTTAATTAGAGATAATTATTAAAATAGAGTATTTCAGGACCACCTAGCAGTGTTTCCAATATGTAGCCTTTTTAAAATACTTACGCCATATAACATACATAATTTTTATTATTTAAAAAATCGAATTGTTCATTTACATGATAGGTTTTTGGAAGAAATTCCTAGGAAACGATCGAAACACAGGAAGTAAATTTTCAAATCATATAATGAAAAACTGAAATTCAAATTACAAAAAAATTTAATAAATTAACGACTAGCCTCCTTAACAATTAAATTACCCCGATATCCTCATCTTGAACAAAAACATTGTTTATTATGCATGCATAATGGTTGCAGCTCCTTACAAACGTTGTGTAAAACAAAAAACTTGGCGATTAAAAAGAGTGGCGGAGAGTTTATTGCCAGTTCTTCTCTTCCGTTCTACGCCCTTGATTTGAGAACTGTAAATGTAAAATTAGAAGCATTTAATGTATATTTCTTTTTTGACGTTCATTGTGTTACCTATATGAATAAATGATTTTTTTGCATTAAATGTACACTCGTAAACTTTCCCATAATTCTTAAATCTTCATTGCCGCAATTTTTCCACCTGTTCTCGGATTTGCCTTTGTGTAACTGGGTGATGGCTTTGGAGCCCAAACCATTCGCTTTAAGTGACCTCATTTCTGGGTTCGCAGATTCATTTCGTTTGCACTTACCTACTACTAAATGCCCATGAATCACTTCATTGATAAAAATCGCATTTAAAAGCGCATTTCTTGCGCTTATTACACTCAGACAAACAGACGCAACGGGAGACATTTATAGTACTTTTATGTAGATTTATTGTAAACTCCGATTTAATTTCACGAATAAAAAATTTTTGTTCCGTACTTCGGGGGACATAAAATACCAAAACCTTGTGTCACAGAAAATTCTTCCCAACATCGCTGTATCAATTTTCATGGATTCTATATTGTAACAAATCTATAACCATAAGGGCGTATAAAAGGGTTAACAGACAATAGTTGTCCACGCGATTATATTTTACGAAATCCGTCATAATCTTTTCATAACAGTACAGACGAGTGCGCAAGTGGGTAAAATCAAATATCAAAAATAACAACAAATATTAAAAATATATTCTAATTTATAAAAACTAAAACTCTTGTAACTAAAGTTCTATCTCTTTCTGTCTTTGTGTTACCGGTGGGATAATAGAGATGATTATGGTTGGACTGATTTATTTCTCCGACATTTTTAATCGCCAAATGTTTTATTTAAAAGATTAAGCTGCTATTACAGCTTGCTCCTCGTGACATATTGAAAAAGTTTAGACTAATATCCTAATATACATAAATTACGCGTCACGTTGTTTCTCCGCTATGGACTCCTAAACTACTTAACCGATATCAATTAAATTTGCCCACCGTGTGCAGTTTGATCTAACTTAAAAGATAGGATAGCTTAAATCTCTATAACCGCCCAATTATTTTATTGCAAATTATTTGTTTATTATTTGACAATTCTAACAGATGACGCTGTGTTGAAAGTACCAACGTTTCACATAAGCTACAATTGAATGGCATAACTACCAAAAAAGCATGGTGGTCCCCATGACTGGTGTTCTCCTGCCGTTTCCCTTGAATAGTTTACTACTATGTAATATTACAAAAACCTTAGCCACAGCAACGCGTGGCCAGGTCTGCTAGTATAATATACTATATAAAGAATTGGAGTGTCTCTCCTAATGTATTACAAATAATATAGAGATATCTTATTATAAATCAATAATAATAATTTCGCTCCGGAGTTTCTTGGATAATTATGGATCTGTCATGTCACAATGTTTTCTGTTTGGTGCAGCCATGATTCAAACTCTTTGCTCTCTTCTAGGGATTAAAAATCATTTTCTTCATTCATGTAGATCGGACAATCTAATTAAGTATAGCCACTGACCCTGCGGCAGTTGTTTAAATCCCAGCCCTGCGATTCTGTAACTCACTTTTCGAACTCACACAGCGGTTTTCGCATCGGCGGTCGCTCTCAAATCAGTCGTGAAGCAGTCATTTTATGATTTGGTATTCTGATAAACAATAAACTACAAGCTTCCACTGAATGCGAAATCATTCCACAGAATGCCTTTCAGAATGCCAAATCATAAAATGACTGCTTCACGACTGATTTGAGAGCGACCGCCGATGCGAAAACCGCTGTGTGAGTTCGAAAAGTGAGTTACAGAATCGCAGGGCAGCATGGATTGAATACTAGTACCAATGAATACTTGCTCGTAAGATTTAGGAACCCTGTGAAAATCGGGATGTGTAGACCCAGAGTCGAGACTTTACGCTAAGTAAACGAAAGTCAAAGTCATTCTGATACTGTTAGACAGAAAATATGTTACGAAAACTTAGGATGATTTTGAGCGTGTACTTTAAGACTAACATTATTTTCTCCCCGATTGTCCCATATGAGAGAATTGGGGCGTACTGCAACCATACTATTATGCCCCAACAATAGGTTTATGCCGCGTCGCTGCACACTGCTCGCTTTATGGACCTCGCTACCTGTACAGACACACTACGTGGTTTTAGAAATATATTCATGTACGGCTTAAGATTTATATCTCATTAAAAACAATACAAAATTCACTTGAGTAAATATACTAATATATAAAACGGCAGGCAAGAAACAGAAGACTTATTATATATAAATTAAATAAGAAAACAATATGAAATATTCGAAGAAACATCATCAATTAATGAAAAATAGAAGTCATTTAACAAATAATACACATAATACTTTATTGAAACGAAATTTCTCGTCAACGTACGTTTTTCGTATTACTGCTATGAGTTCAAAATACAATAATGAGTATCAAAATAAAACGTCGAAAGTGACAACCCTCTTAATGCGAATAAATACACCACAAAGCCCAAAACGCGCTAAGAAATATCAAAAATAGTAAAAGTTTCATACAACATTAGATATAGGTATTTACTTAAAATACTCCAATAATAAACGGCTCAAATAAGTCCTTCCTCCAACGTTGACTTGGTCACCCTTTGCAGTAGAGACTTCTGGGCAGTGGGGATCAAGAGCAAAGGTAATTAAAGATTGTGGTTGGCGTCTGGTAGGTAGTACCAGTAACCCCAGAGATGGTTATCCTCGCTCAACGAATAAGTATCGCAATACAGCGAGGAAACTGCCACAGGGACCAAACTTTTTAAATAAGTTGAACTTTTCTATTTATCAATTTAATTTAATTTTTATTATTAGTATGTAGGTTAATAATATTGTAAATACTGTATATTTATGTGATAGAAATAAATGTATATCTTCCTTCTAGTTATTCATGCTTTTTTCTCTTTCAGGTCTACACAATTTAAGTTTTATTACATTTGAATTAACTTTTATTTAAGCCAATCCATATGCCAAGCAAACAACTAGCCAACACACGTTAATTTGATCGTAATCTTAATGTAACATGACTAGGATGGACTATCAATTTGATTAACATTTTACCAAATCAATAAACAGTCCTCATCTGTATAACTGTATGTCAAAGATAAAATACACGACACTTATATTAAATAAGGGCGGAGGGGTTCTAAACACACACTTTTCACCCCGTGTGTGTCGATCTAAACCATCAAAAGCCTTTTAACAATATAACAAATATTTTGTAAATATTATTTGAACAAAACAAAAATACATTTATTCAGCAAAGCGATCCTTTGGGACACTTTTATAACTTTTGTAGTTAGAATCCTAACAAACGAAATCACTAACTAAAGCACTCTTCCGTCTCTTTCTGGTTATTTGTTTTTTGGCTATGATGAAAAGAGATAGATTAGAAAGCAATTTTTGTTTTATTATAACTGTATAATGGTCTAGCAACTTCCATTGATTGACACCGTCTCTTTCGTCTTTATAACGAAACTTCCTAGTGGGAGTGCCATGCTGTCCTAGTGGGAGTGCCATGCTGTTGCCTTCGGGCTTCAGCCAAATGGGCAGGCACGACCGGGGCAGTACCACTGTCTCTCAGAAAACCGGCGTGAAGTGATGCAATAAGTTTGCCTTATTGTACTCGCGTTTCGTGCGGTGAGAGAGACTCCCGGAGCCCATTTCCCCCCCCCCCCCCCCCCCCTCTACAAGAAATATGAAGGTGCAGAAAAAAAGACAGAATCTACCCCAGGGGGGTACCACACGCGCTCGCGGTGGAGAATCCCCCTCTGGGCGTCCAACACCGGGACACTCTGCGCCCGGTGGTGGACGCACAGGCTGCCCTTCGTATTCTGGGGGGGGCAATTCTGCGCTCGGAAAAAATAACATAATTCGTTCTCGGGGCAAACGGAGCAAACCTACAAAGGCACCCCCGTCCACACTCGCCGTGGACTTCACAAATGTTAGGGGGCTCAATACCAATATCAACGCAGTCCACTACCATTTAGAGACTGCGAAGCCGGCCTTGCTCTTTCTTACCGAGACTCAGATTTCCTCCCCGGCTGATACTTCCTACCTCTCCTACCCGGGGTACAAATTGGAACATTCATTTGTGCCGCGGGCGGGAGTTTGCGTGTACGTCAGAGAGGATATCTGTTCTCGTCGCCTCGGGACGCTTGAAGGAAGGGACCTATCTAACCTCTGGCTGCGCGTAGACTGCGATGACCATCCGCGATTCTACGCATGCCTGTATAGGTCCCATAGCGGAAATATCGAAACTGACCGACTCATTGAGCACATCCAAATGGCTACAGATTCCCTGCTCGAAAGGGTTCCTACCGCTGAAATCGTGATACTTGGCGATTTTAACGCCCACCATGCCGATTGGCTCGGCTCTGAAACTACCGATCACGCGGGAAGATCCTTTCACGACTTTGCTTTAGCCTACGACCTGACACAAATGGTCCCTGCGATTACGCGAATACCAGATGTGGATGGTCATAAACCCTCTTTGTTGGACCTTCTGCTGACTTCACATCCGGAGAACTATCAAGTCTCTGTTGACCCGCCATTGGGTTCATCAGATCATTGTGTGGTCCGGAGTACTGTGCCATCTACGCGCCCTTCACGGCCCCGCTTTATGGGTTGTCGCCGTATTTGGCACTATAAGTCAGCAGATTGGGACGGGATGCGGTCTTTCTTTGCGTCCTACCCTTGGGGGCCTATGTGCTTTTCGCCGGAAGCTCCAGATTCCGTCACCGCCTCTGTCGCCGAAGTGGTTCTGCAGGGCATGGAACTCTTTATTCCATTTTCTGCGGTGCCGATCGGTGGCAAGTCTCAGCCCTGGTTTAAACGTTCTTGCAAGGCGGCCTCGCGTCGAAAGCGAGAATGCTTTAAGGCATGGGCGGAAGCGGCGAAATCTCGTGATGCCAATACCAGCGAACTTAAAACAGCATATAACTCAGCCTCCAGGTCCTTCAAACGAGAAATCACTAAGGCAAAGTCAGAGCACATTGCCAGATTTGGCGAGAGATTGGCCCAACTCCCTTCAGGGACTCGAGCCTTCTGGTCTCTCGCCAAAGCTGTCCAGGGGAATTTTTGTCAGCCCTCCATTCCGCCACTGCACAGGGAGGATGACTCTCTGGCCCACACTGCGAAGGAGAAGGCCGACCTTTTGGGCTGTCTCTTCGCGTCCAACTCGACTTTGGATGACCGAGGGAGATCACCACCGACCATTTCGCGGTGTGATTCCTCGATGCCGGAAATCACATTCCGGCAACGTGCTGTCCGCAAAGCACTATCTTCCTTGGACATTCATAAGTCGAGCGGGCCGGATGGTATCCCCCCAATTGTGCTGCGTACTTGTGCTCCTGAGTTGGCTCCGGTCTTAACGCGCCTTTTCCGGTACCTGTACTCGCTCGGCACTGTCCCGAAGTGCTGGAAGACCGCTTCGATACATCCGATCCCAAAAAAAGGCGATCGCTCTGATCCGTCCAACTATCGCCCAATAGCTATAACCTCCTTGTTCTCCAAAATAATGGAAACCATTATTAATTGCCAGCTCTTGAGTTATCTAGAAGATCACCAGTTGATTAGCGATTCTCAGTACGGCTTTCGTCGTGGTCGCTCAGCTGGTGACCTCCTTGTATACCTTACTCATAGGTGGGCGGAAGCAATTGAGTCCAAGGGGGAGGCGCTGGCGGTAAGTTTGGACATAGCGAAAGCCTTCGATCGGGTGTGGCACAGAGCACTGCTCTCGAAGCTTCCAGCCTATGGGCTTCCCGAGAAATTATGCGATTGGATCTCCAGCTTTCTGGCCGATCGGAGCATCAAGGTCGTCATCGACGGAGCATGTTCCGACCTTAAACCCGTGAACGCTGGGGTCCCACAAGGCTGTGTTCTATCCCCGACCCTATTTCTTCTGCATATCAATGATATGTTGCAACTTAGCAACATTCACTGCTATGCGGATGACAGCACTGGGGATATTCTTTACACTGGCCGGGCAGGTATTTCTCGGGCAGTTGTTGATGAGTACCGGAACAAACTTGTGTCTGAAGTCGAAACTCTACTACGTGGAGTCTCAGACTGGGGCAGACAAAACCTAGTCCAATTTAACCCCAAGAAGACACAAGTTTGCGCGTTTTCCGCTAAAAAAACACCCTTTGTCGCTACTCCTCTTTTCGAAAACACTCTTCTTAAAGCCACAGCCAGCATTGGAATACTTGGCGTTGACATATCGAACGACGTTCAGTTTCGCGGTCACTTGGAGGGAAAGGCTAAATTAGCCTCCAAAAAGCTTGGTGTGCTCAGCAAGGCGAGGCGGTACTTCACTCCGGGCCACCGCATGCAACTATATAAAGCGCAAATTCGGCCCCACATGGAGTACTGCTCTCACCTCTGGGCGGGGGCTCCCCAGTACCAGCTCCTTCCACTTGACCGTATACAACGCAGAGCGGTTCGAATCGTCGACGACCAATCCCTCTCCGAGCGGCTTGATCCTTTGGCGTTGCGTAGAGATGTGGGGTCACTCTGCATCTTCTACCGCATTTACCATGGAGAGTGTTCAGAGGAGTTGTTCGGATTAATACCTGCAGCTGAATTTCATCATCGGACGTCGAGACAGAATACGAAATTCCACCCGTATCACCTCGACGTCCGCCGTTCCACAACTGAGCGTTTTTCAAGGCAGTTTTTGCCGCGCACAACCACTATGTGGAACCAGCTGCCCACTGAAGTATTTCCGAACCAATTCGACTTAGGGTCCTTCAAGAAAAGAGCGTACCTTTTCTTAAAAGGCCGGCAACGCACTCGCGAGCCCTCTGGCATTGAGAGTGTCCATGGGCGGCGGTATCACTTAACATCAGGTGAGCCTCCTGCCCGTTTGCCCCCCGTTCTAAAAAAAAAAAAAAAAAAAAAAAAAAACGAAAACATAGAACTCCTATGTTCATCAAAGAGTAGAACATAGGCTATTTAGAGGTGTAATAAGCATCTAGACATATAGGCCGCATCTCACATAACATCAGCGAGTCTGAACTGTAACGATTAGTATAACTTTTGTATAAAAATACTAGCTGACCTGGCAAAAGTCGTTTTGCCATTTATAATAAAAAATAGGGGTTGATCGTAGAGGGGTGAAAATTAGGGGTTGTATGTATTTTTTGATGCTGTATCATAAAAAAATAAACAGTAAAAATTTTATCTAAAATAAAAAATAAAAATTAGGGGTGGATAGGATGGTAGCTACCCCTAACATTTAGGGGGATGAAAAATAGATGTTGGCCGATTCTCATAGATACCCGATAAGCACAATAAATTTCATCAAAATCGGTCAAGCCGTTTCGGAGGAGTATGGCAACGAAAACTGTGACACGAGAATTTTATATATTAGATACATTTTATACTATATAATTGGTGTCTGTGAAGTTATCAGAGCAATGTTTTGCCTAGCTATGTAACAGATCTAATAAAAATCGCGGAGTTGTCATGTCTTAGGAGTTCTAGGCTAAGATTTATTTGTTTTACAATTATATGTTATAATATATACCGTGGAGTTTCTGTCTGTGCATTAAGTATTATATATTTTATTAATTTAGTAAAAAGTATGAAAAATGCTTCAAATTCAATAAACTATTTAATTTGTATGTGTTGTTTTAATAAGACTTTGTTTCTCGATTTCCAAAAGAAATCTTTGATGATCAGTAATCTGGCATTATACGCTTTTAAAAAATACTGGACTTAAATATCCAGAACTCTTTCCAAAAAATCAGGAACAATAGTACTATTGTGGGTACGAGAACTATATTTTGTTTGTGCTAACTTCACAAACACATTATTGGGGCACCTACTGGTATGTAATATCTAATCTCTGAACAGCTTATACATTCATTAATCGGTCGAGCTGTTTCAGAGTCGAGACTGAAAAGGAATGTTTATATGTTTTTGGTATATCTTTTGGTTAATACAACAAAGATTCTATGTCAAGTTAATCAAGCATATTAAAACATTTGACAAACAGTATCAGAGCATCTTAATAAAACTGATTTGATTTGGTGCACCCCTTTTCCGCAACTAAGTCAAATAGGGCATACAATTGTGCACGGTAAAACCTTCTTTATGTACTTAGTACAAGGCCTACAATTCCGTATACACAAATATTCTGATAAAGACTTGAACTGAAGTAATAGGTTGTAAGTACAAAATTCTGTGATGAGATTTTGATCTCTCTAATAAGGTACTAAAGATGAAAATCGCGTGTTGTATTTTCAAGTGCAATAAAATTGAAAGGAAGACACAATTACTGTCAATTTAGATGATTTAGACAAGAGTGGGATTTTCGGCGACTCTTGACTACCAAGGCCGATGGACCTAAATGGGGCATGGGACAAATAGATGCATGTCTAAGAGAATTCGGAAGTTTGAACCAATTCGACTTAGGAAGATAAGCACGTACAAAAATTCTTTAAAAGCCGGCAATGCACTCGCGAGCCCTCTGGCATTGAGAGTGTCCATAGGTCATCAGATGTGCCTCCTGCCCGTTTGCCATGGTCTATAAAATAGAGATTTATTGCACTTTCGATTTAACCTGAGAATCCATTTTTCTCTCCAGCTTGGCGTTATATTAATAAACCGATTTTCATAATTTATATATCTCAAATGAATAGATAAATTTTACTATTTCTTCTTTTTACGCAAGAAAGAAGTATGTAAGCAATATTAAACTTCTATACTCTCTTATCTTTAAAATGAATTCAAATTCTCAGGTCCTTATATGTTTATATTTCTAACTATATGTTTATTATTATTATTAAAGCTTTATTAATGAATACATATACAACAATTGTTTAGTTTACATTTCTTAATATAAGTAGGTATTTGTTGTGTTTGTATAAGTTCTAAAAAATTAAGTTAGATTTGTTTTTTAGTGGTCTAGTTTTTGTATTGCCCCTTTTAGGGTAAAAGCCTCCTCCAAATTTTTTCTATTTCTCTATGGCTTGAGCAACATTCATCCAGTTTTTCCCTGCTAGTTCTATTACGTCATTTGTCCATCTTTTCAGTTGGTCCAGTCCATTTTGTTATTTCAAGTGTATCTTTTGTCCCGCGCTCCAGAAATATGACCTGCCCATTTCCATTTAAACCTTACAGCGGCTACAAGTGCATCTGGAAGATTTGTTTTATTACGAATGTCAACATTTTTATTTACATTACATGCTGGCAAGACAAAAATTTTCTACTTGTTTCCTTGCTGTAACTGTATGTTACGCTCCTCTAATTGATGCTTTTTTGGAAATTCCATCTAACAGCTCATGCTTCTTGGGCAATTCGTTTAGGATCTCTGCCATTAATATAATAGGCTGTCCGTACGATTGGCTACCTCTCTAACATCTTTTAAAACTCTTCTACATAAACATTTCTTAACCATGTCCTATCCTGATCAATCGTGCCTTTGTAATTCTTGTATTTCTTATTCTTTTGTATTGGATCGCAATTCATGAATCCGTGAGATTAGCTTTGTAGTTTTTGTATTGTTTTAGATTAAGGTTGGTGATTCTATAAATTTCTAAGATTTGGTAATGCACTTTACCCATCATATTTCTTTTTTTAGTTTTTTCCTTAGGGTTGCTAGAGTTTTTATTTGTTTTTTTTTTATGTTAAATCCAAGGGACAATTGAGACAATTAGTTATCATATAATATAAGACATTTAAAAATATAAGACATTCGTTGTATTAACGAATGTTTAACTGTGACAATGAAATGTTTGAACTGTATATTTATTGTAGAAATAGAAATAACTAATTTTATCTACTCTGTAATACGATAATTTTAAAGTCAATCTTTGCAACATCAATTGACATAGTCAAATCATTCATATTTTTTTTAATTCAACAATATCTTTTGACGTGATAACGTCTTTAAAATCGTTTTAGTCGTGTGACATGTTCAGAAACTTGTGTCACACCAAAACCTCACGAGCGCGATCGCAGGTATAACGAGAGAGAGACGGACCGATCTCCCGTCTCATCTCGAGCGCTGCCAGTCATTCCGTGAATGTATGAAGAAAAATGTATATCATAGTCGAATAAGTAAACTTGTCATTTTACACCCGAAATTTATCATCAAAAGTGTGAATAAAACGATAGATGTAATTTAAAATTTGAAATAATTGTTATCTTCATTAATTCCTTACTTCCCAAAAACTTATATCACCAATAAGACGTTATCACGTAAACATCTCGATCGTAAACCTACTTTACAAACAACCAATATTTTTTCATATAGTAGGACCATTTTCTCGTTATTAGTTAAATCAAATTTAAATTGTTATACAAATACAAAGGCCATTTTTAGGTTTATTTTATATAACAGGCAAAGTGGCAAACGGGCAGGCTCATCTGATGTTAAGTGTTACCCATGGACACTCTCCATGCCAGAAGGCGCAAGTGCGTTGCCGGCCTTTCAAGAATTGGTAAGCTCTTTTCTTGACGGACCCTAAGTCGAATTGGTTCGGAAATATTTTAGTGGGCAGCTGTTTCCACATAGTAGTGGTGCTCGGCAAAAACTGCATTAAAAAGACGCTCAGCTGTGGAACGATGGACGTCGAGGTGATACAGGTGGAATTTCGTATTCTGCTTCGACGTCCTATGATGAAACTGAGCTGCAGAACGAACAATCATTTTTTTTTTTTTTTTTTCAATCATTAAGTCTTTCTTTAATGCGTGCTTCTGCCTTTTACTACAATCATACTATGCCGTATACGTAGCCATCCGAGTTGTTGACGCTTGTAAGAACACCTATTTCATTTTCTAAGTCTTGAAGTGACCAAGCGGGTATTTAATTGCTACTTAAACACAACTAGCGCCATCTCTTAACGCGTAGTAGAACTATATTGTATTCTTTTATATGCGATTTGTCCTTTTTTACCTTGTATTACTAGATTTAAAAAAAACAATCTTTATTTTAGTAATCTGTACACTTATTATTGCTTTATTAGTATCCAATCTTCCCTATATTGTAGGAAGGTAATAATGTTACTTATTTATATAAAAAAATTCTCTTAAATCTTAGGTCTACCCATACACTTAAATAGGTGGGAAAAGTGTATTAATTTAGACTATTAAATGCCATGGAATTTACCCTGTGGTAAATTCCGTGTGTGTTAATGTGGAAATGGTTTAATCTATGTCTGTACATAGATTAAAGTCATGAATATTTAGGAATCATGGGATCCCAACCCAAGGTTATTTGACAGTTTATAATATCTTTTGGTAAATACAAATACCCTATTGCATGAAGTTTGTATGGATTTTTGGTTGCCAGCTGTGTGGCTGTACTAGTAATAGCCACATCCAAATAATGCAACAGATTCAAAACAAAGTTCTCAGGGCAATAGTCAATGCTCTCTGAGACATTCGCAATTACGACCTCCATCGGGACCTTAATGTAGAGGACGTCGCCACAATAATAAAAAAGACTGCTGGAGCCCACGAACATAGGCTCCACCATCACGAGAATGTCGAGGCTATGCAACTTCTAGACACCAGGGGCCTTGTAAAGGACTAAACCATTTGAATTAGTGTTAGTGCACGTTAGTTGTAAGTGCTAAACAGTGGTATGTGAAAGAATAGAAGAGAAGAACTGAATGTCTTACCTTTAATAGAGACTCTAAGTAGGTAGTGTTATTGGACTCTTATTAGAATATAAGTAAGACTTAAATTACTTATTAGTTTTAAGTTAGGCGAATCGTAATGTCCCATGTTCAAAACTTACCCTTATAAGATTTCATGCTAAAACCAAACCTTGGTTGAACGCTTTAATATTTCAAAAACATCTTTTTATTTAAGATGTCCCATGTATGCAGATACAATTATACATTAAACTGTGTCTCCTACTGCGCAAATAGCCAATACCACCCGCGGTTTTATTAATTAGGCAAAATACAATTCTTCAGCGAGATAATAAAAATTAATGCACGGTCCATTCAATTAACCACACTAAACGATAATGATAATTAAAATTTCCTATAAAATAATTAAAAAACTATAACGTATGAAATTCACATAATTCGCTTTTTCTAAATTATTAACACGTAAAGGGAGAGGGACTGTCAGTCTGTCTCTTTCTCGGCGACATGGCGTGTGTCAAATGGCAACTCCCACGGCAGTTGAACAGAGAGGTATTTAATTCCAAAAATCATTAATTACAGTCGAAAATACGATTAATGGCTTATTTTAAAAGTGTTTAAGAGATTGTCGCGAAAACTTATAATCCTTTTTTTAGATATATATTTATTAAATCCAAACATATAATATGTTAAGTAGAAGTGAGGGGTGCGAAGAATTGTGTCTGTAGTGTACAATCACTTCGATAGCATCATAACCTGAATCGCCCTAACAAAAAACTTGACCTTTAAAAAAGTTCTTCTCTTCCGTTCTACGCCCTTGATTTGAGAACTGGCAGTAAATGTAAAATTAGAAGCATTTCGTATATATTTATTTTATGATGTTCATAAGTGTACATTTTGTTACCTATATGAATAAATGGCGGCGGTCCAAGCCGAGGTCCGAGTCTCGTCGGAGACGCCCTAGCGCTAGTCGCGGGAAAAGCTCTTTTCGACTTGAGCTCGGTTATCAAGGCCCTTCAGGCCAACAGCTAACTCCATTCAAAGAAAAAAGCCACTGAAGCCTTCAAACAGGCCAGGCCAGCCATTTAGGTACCTACACATCTCTTTGGATGCAGTGCCAAATGTCAGGGTCAAAGCTATTGGCCTAATACTTGAGTTTAGCTGCATTTATAATTACATTGTTACCTTATTAAACAAGTTTAATCCCGCTCCAGTTCCCCACCTAAGTTAAGATGTTTTACAAAATGCAGTGTGAGTATACAAAAGGTATAAAACAAGTATGTAGATACGCATACAATTTCCACCAGTACTACTAGAGGAAATTGTATGCGTTAATATTTCTAAAAGGATTCTTATCCTTTCCGACTGAATTTAGTCAAATTTATTTAATTTAAACGCTAGTAGCATTAACTATATCTAAATAAGCAAATTCAAAGTGTATATCTATCCTACTATCTATATTATGGACGAAGCAGAAACCATTGCTTAATACTATAAGTCAAGCATTCACCAAAACATTTTTTTTACCAAACCCATGCATCATGAGCACAGCCCACATACACACCCTCACCCTTCACACCATCACACAGCACAGCCGAATTAGGTATTTTATTCATAATTTTTGTTGCTTTTTTCTTTTGTAAATGTCTAAATCTTTTTGTTTATATTATGTATTCCATCTTTGGCTATATGTTTAGTATAATTGTTGTTGTATGTAATATATGTTAGCTGTAGAAACGAAATAAATAAAGATATTGATTTAATTTGAGACCAAGTAGAACCATCACTGAATTGCATGTAAGTAACGTTTGTTTTAAAATAAACTCCTCTTCTTAAAGCTTGGTTAAATATTTAAAGTCCGTCCCTGAGCCGTCGCCGCACGACATTTGGCTTGTACTGACATTCTTTATGTTACAACTTGTTTATGAGACACCGCTCCCTCTGGCGGTACTTGCATTTTTGCTACACATAGTTTGTTTAGAATAGGGTAAAACGCCTATATACAAGAGCTTGAAATATATACCAAACAAATGACTTTAAATCGTTAAACTAAGATTACGAATAAGTAAACCCTAATTGTATTTACATCAACACATTAAAATCAAAAGTATTTGACGAATATTTTATTTTGTTTATTTATGACTAAATATACGAAGTCACAATTTTATTAGAATATCTGATGCTTAAAGAACGTTTTTAAGTACGAGTTAAAAAAGAGGTATAACCCACGTTACATAAAACATAGTTTTTACTAAAGTAATATAGTATATATAGTATGTGTGTCTGTAAGCTTACGGTTACACATATTCATTTTATAAAAGATGACAATATACAAAGCCAAAAGTTGTTTGGATTAATACCTGCAGCTGAGTTTCATCATCGGACGTCGAGGCAGAATACGTACCTAATTCATATATCACCTCGACGTCCGTCGTTCCACAACTGAGAGTTTTTTAAGGCAGTTTTTCAGCACCACCACTATGTGGAACCAGCTGCCCACTGAACTATTTCAGAACCAATTCCACTTAGGGTCTTTTTAGAAATGAGCGTGCCGATTCTTAAAAGGCCGGCAAAGCAATCGCGAGCCGTTTGGCATTGAGAGTGTCTATGGGCGGCTGTATCACATAACATCAGGTGAGCATCCTGCCCGTTTGCCCCCTGTTCTATGAAACAAATAGATTACATTGATAAACAAAATATATGAAACAGAATACATAGGAACATTCATAGATTAAAATAGAAAACTGTACATTAAACTAACAACAACTTAATATTTTAAAGAAGGAACTAAATTGTAAAGAACTAAATAAAATCATTTGTCACTTTTCAGCATAGCGTAAACACAATAGGACAGAAAGAAACAAAAGACTACTTTAGTTAAAATAGCGCAATTAGTTTTTTTTTTCTATGAATATAGACTTCTCATTAATTTCTAATCAGTTTAAATGCAATTACCGTTTTATAAAAAACAAAAAAGTCAGTCTTACTTAGTATTCGATTCTCAGCGTAATATTATTTTTCCGAGAATTACAGGAAAAGCTAGGAAAGTAGACTTTAATGCATGAAATACACTTACTAGTTTTTACACGATTTAACTAATGGATTATTCTTACGTATAATTTAAATTATCAATAGTATAAGATCCCGCTATACAACGACCTTCACCGAGATGCTTATTTAATTAAACTTATTTTATATTTAATTTAATATGTCAATAAGTATAATCCATATGGGTTGCCTAGCAAATTTCAGTCCAGAGTATGTTTAATTAATATTTAAAAAAAAAATTTTTTTTTATAATTTGCATGTAGTAAATTTTTTGAACTTTTTTCAATCAATATTTTTAATCAGGGTAGTATTATATATGTATCACTAAAACCTTCTTTTATACTAAAGATGTATATATACTTTAGTGTCACATAAAAAATAAACACATAAATAATTAATTGATTAAAAACACCCCACCCCAACTTTTGAATATTCTATGGGCTTCATACTTTCGATTGGTATAGAATTTATCTAATAATCATATCGGTGAAATGTTTAAAAAAATATTTTTTTTTTAAATTAATTAAAAATACTCTGGACTGAAATTTGCTAGGCAACCCATATGGATTATATTTATTGACATATTAAATTATATATAAAATAAGTTTCATTAAATAAGCATCTCGGTGAAGGTCGTTGTATAGCGGGATCTTAGACCACAATGACTTTTGCTATAGAAAACATTTAAATTTTTTCCCGCCAAATTCGTGTAAAAACATGTTCACAAAAACATGACATTTTTACAGCTAAAATGCCATAGACTATAAAGCATTACACTTAAAAAGAATTATTACAGTGATTATAACCAATTACTGAATTCATTTAAGCGCCGTTTAGCTTTAGTGACCGATAAATTTAGTTAATTTGAAGTGAAAATTGTATTAATTACTAGCGCGTGGCATTAGTTCCCTAAATCACCATGCGTAGCGCTTGTGAGCTTAATACTGCTATTCGGCGCTAGATGGCGAAAATTTATTGATTTATTACATCGATTGTTTAATCGCTGTTTATAAGAAGTTATATGAAGTATGTTTACGCCATGTTGGTGAGCATTTCATAATTATTTTTTAAAAGGGGAAAATTCGTGGAAGGAATGCTAGTTATTTTTGTAATGTTAGCACAAAATTTGTTTGTTTGTATGCATTGGCTCCAAAACTACTGAACTGATATAAAAAAATCTTACACCAGTAGAATTCTATATTATCCATTATGTGCATGGGCTATAGAAAACTTAAAAAAAGTTAGGGATCCGTCTGAGCAAGAACAAAAATCCCTGTATCGCGTTATCTGCGAGTTATGTTCAACTAAACTCAATATAAAAACATTTCATGTATTTTTAAAAGACTTAATTAAATACTTTCTTAAGTGTTTTTCCCAATTATTTGTTTATAATTTATACCTAGGTTCATAAACGCTATACACCACATCTTTCATCCACAGCTCATCACATTTCACCACAGTTTCATCATCACACCAGCGTTACGTGCTGCATATGTTTGGACTTTGAAAAGTGTGGTTAAATTTATATATATTAAATGTCAGGAGTATCTCTATAGTATATGTAGTAAATGTATGAGCAAGTTGCACTGGATAACTAAATATATGAGAGGGTGAGCTGTAAGAACCTAACATCCCTACGGATCCCTAAGCCCTACAGATGTACCCTGACACATAAATAGTGAATATAAAAATAAGTACGGGATCTGCACCAAGAGACCTAAGGTAACAGACGGAGCCCTACGGGTAGGATCAAAGGTTCAAGGTGGTGGGATTATCTCAAAGCTATCGGGCAGGCTCACCACGATAATTAAGGGCTTGAAGTAGTCTTCGCCACATTGAAAGGGAACGAGTAATGAATACTGAATATCTTCTAATCTTTCTAAAAAAAAACACATCATAATCGGAGTATCCCTTTAGGAGGACCTTGCTCGGACAGACAGATTTATAATACCCCCTTTTGGCATCAGAGGAAGTAGGTATCAGCTAGTAATAAGTACCCTAAAACCTATTTATATTAAAGTTAAGTGTTGCAATTTTCATATTTCAAATTTGCTAAAATTAGGTTTTTATCTTTAAGGAATATTTTTCCCATGATACACCAAGTTATTGAAAATTTCATTTTTAGGTATATCAACCATTACAGGCTAAAATATATAACGACTTATGGAGCTAACACCGCTGTGCGTGTTTTACTATTTTAAATATTGCAACAAAATATTTATCATTTTTATTTACATACAAACTTGTAGTAGAAAATTATAGACTATAGACTGAATATGAATTTCCCTGCAATGAAACTCTATGCAATTTTTACCCATAGATAACTTCCGAGCCTTAAATTTTAATTCATAATGGCTAAATTAAAGGTTGGTTTTTAAGGTTTCTTCTCATAACACAATTTTTTAAAGATAGTTATAGAAAACAGAAAGAAAGGAAGGTGCACAGGTCCAACATTAAGAGGGAATCCTCAAACAGTCTAACACCTGGTCTTAACTTGACAATTCGAAGGTCCCGTCACCGCTGTCCTGAAGGGACAGTTTGGGCTGTTGGCAAGTATACCTCTGGAAGGCATAAAGACATTTTTACCATGTATATTGAGCAGTGTTGGCCTAGTGGCTTCAGCGTGCGACTCATCCCTGAGGTCGTATGTTCGATCCCCGACTGTGCACCAATGGACTTCCTTTCTATGAGCGCATTTAACATTCGCTCGAACGGCGAAGGAAAACATCGTGAGGAAACCGGCTTGCCTTAGACCCAAAAGTCTACGGCGTGTATCAGTGACTGGAGGATCCCCTTCTATTAGATTGACAAATGATCATGAAACAGATACAGACATCTGAGGCCCAGACCTAAAAGGGTTGTAGCGCCACTGATTATTTTTTTACATCTTTAACACTTTACTAGTACAATTATAATGATATCATACTGTTTATAGTCGAAGTTATATATAATATATATGTATATTGGTGTGGATGCATTCGTAAATTCGTGATATACGTTCGGACGTTAGTAGCTATCATTGGCGAACACACCTAACCCAAATTATAATAAGGTCTATAAAGGTTTATTAAAACATGGTTTTCGTACCGGATCGAGTTAATATTCATAATCTTGTATGTAGTTTATTATGAACATATTGTCTTATGTTTTGTATTACAAGATGACATAGTGTAATTATGTAATAGAGCGAATACGAAAAAGTTTTCAGCGAAACGATTTTTTATTAGTTTTTTGAAGTTTTTATTCGTTTTTTTATGGAATGTTACTGTGGGTCTAAACAGTTAGCGTTTTTGAAGGCAGTTTTTGCCGCGCATCACCACTATGTGGAACTAGCTGCCCATTGGAGTATTTTTAGACCAATTTGACTAAGGGTCCTTCGAGAAAATAGCGTCAATTCTTTAAAGGCCGGCAATGCACTCGCGAGCATTGCCATTCGATGGTCCCGTTGGGAAACACTGGTCTCAAATCTCTTCACACACAGTGACCTAATGAACAAGTGTAGAAGAAATTTGAGTAGAATTTTTAGTTAAGGATTAAATTTTTGTACTTACCACACATACACTTGTATGTGTGGAAATTTGCAAAACGTTATTTGGGTAACATTAGGTGTTCAAAACTAGATTTTCTCTGTCTTCTTCTCTTACCGACCGCAGAAGATACTTAGAGTGAGTACCATACCTTTGTTCTCTGTCTCCTTCTAGTTGTCAGACAAAACAAGGTAGGAAGGGACAAGACCTATTCAAGGCCTCGCCAGTAGCGCAATAAAGGAACTAGGTTTCAAAGGGAACTGGGGAAATTGCACTCTAGACTCTGACCTCGTCACTGCGCTGATTTTCCCGGCACCCAAACATTACAAAGCAAGTACAAATAGGTATAGTTATGTTCAGCTCAATTAAATAAATAATAATTATTATTTTTTGTCCCATTCGGTGTCGAGACCCTTGGTCCGTGGGGTCCTAACGCTTTAAGGCTGTTTAAAGAAATTTCAGAAAGGTTAGTCGACATGACAGGAGACCGAAGATCTGGCAGCTACCTCGGACAAAGAATTAGTCTAGCAATTCAAAGGGGGAACGCTGCCAGTATCTTCGGAACCTTGCCTAAAGGGACTCCTTTTAATGATATATTTTAGTTTATGTTAAGTTTAGTTATTTATTTCAATGTATATTATTTTATTATTATTTATTTTAAGTATATTAAAGAAATGGACATTCTTTTAAAGTACAGGTTGAAGTTACTAAATTATTATGTAAAGTATACAGACTACGTGTGACAATTCAATTTCATTTAATTAACTGAAATCGACCATAGAACGTAAATTTCATTAAATAAAACAATATCCCCTCTATATATTATTACTCTATCTGAATTATCATTATGTTAATACGGTCATGTTAAGCTAGGTTTCGGCTAAACCGAGATGGATATAATGATACCCATCTGTCCAGTAAATTAGTTCCCGAAAGGATCAAATTAAGGATAATATAAAAGGGGTACTTCAGGTCGTAAAATCGTTTCAGTCCGATTAAAAACACTCTTAGCGAGTATATTTTAGTTCGGCAAATACATTTATATGTGTGTGACGATATACGCAGTTAACACACACTATGAAGGAAATTGTGAGGAAACCGCCATGCCCTAATAGCCCAGGGCTCTTTGCTTAGGCCAGACCTTCGTCATTTTATAAAAGCTGAAAGTTCTTCTGTGCGTGTCCCCTATACAGGTATGAACGATCAGAGACTATAGAGTTTGGGTAGTGGTTACTTTGGCAGATAACAGGTAGTAAAGACTAAGCGCTCGCGCTCGGACCTACAGCGGACTTTCAATGTGTCTGGCAGGGTGTAAAAACCATTGAAACTGTCCGGCTATTGAGGTATCATATTTTCATAGGTCCCCAAGTAACATATATAAAATTTTGCTTTTATACTCTAACGAAAGTATAATTAAAATGAATTAAAAATTACCTGTATAGGGGACACGCACAGAAGAACTTTCAGCTTTTATAAAATGACGAAGGTCTGGCAGTCCTGGGCTCTTGATCTACTATGTCCTAGACCCAAAATCGGCGTGTATCAGGCACTGTCTGTCAAAAAAAAACTGTGGCACTACAACCTTTTCAAGTTAGCCTCCTGTGCCTGACACACGCCGTCGGCTATTTGAGTTTAAAGCCGGTTTCCTCACGATGTTGTCCTTCACCGTTCTTCTCTTTTCTTGAAGGAACTTGGAAAGGTTTTGTGTTATGATATGATGCACCTGCCCTGCGATTCTGTAACTCACTTTTCGAACTCACACAGCGGTTTTCGCATCGGCGGTCGCTCTCAAATCAGTCGTGAAGCAGTCATTTTATGATTTGGCATTCTAATAAACAATAAACTACAAGCTCCCACCTTTTCAGAATGCCAAATCATAAAATGACTGCTTCACGACTGATTTGAGAGCGACCGCCGATGCGAAAACCGCTGTGTGAGTTCGAAAAGTGAGTTACAGAATCGCAGGGCTGTTCTAGTAACAAAGCTCCAAAATCTACTCTTGCGCATGCCTATTACCAAACATGTTATATTAAATTGATACTTAGCAAATTTGAGTTGACCTATCAAAAAATAAATTAAACAAATCCCCTCTCTTATAAACATAATTCGATCACGTTTACCGCAAATTGCTGAATACAATTTAATGTAATTGCTTCTTTGTGAATAGTACTACATGGCCCTTCGGTTATGACGGTCCTGTTACATTGTGGTTCAGTGAAAGTGGTTTAGGTTTGATACCGGGGAATAGCAAATGCATTTTGTAAGTATAATTTCAAGATTATTTGGCTAAGTTCCGAAGCTTGAAAATGAAAAGTCATATCGGAATCTTATACTGTGGTGGTATCAGGCCCAGTTGGAGCGAAAATTATTCATAGGTTCCTTCAAGAAAAGAGCGTACCAATTCTTAAAAGGCCGGCAACACACTCGCGAGCCCTCTGGCATTGAGTGTCCATATGCGGCGGTATCACCTAACATCAATATTGAAATTTGTAACTTGTTCTCGTGTGAAAACCCGACCAAATCGTGAATCCCCTTACTACGTCAAAGTTTTTAACTAAGATAACTTATGAACTTCAAAAAATGATTTAAATGGTTCTAATTTACTTTTACTGCCAGTTCTATGCACACGGCGATTATAGTGAAATTATAGCAAGATCAATGAGGTCGGAGACCCCAAGAAGTAGCTTCTAAGAAATTCTCTATATGCCAAGATAATAATGATGTTTCATGATCACTTGTCAATGTAATAGGCAAGTCGGTCAGCCTCCTGTGCCTGACACATGCCGTCGACTTTTTGAATCTAAGACAAGCCTACTCACGATGACTTCCTAGACCGTTCGAGCGAATGTTAAATGCGCACATAGAAAGAAAGTCCATTGGTGTACAGGCGGGGATCGAACCTACTGCCTCCGGGATGAGAGTGAGCTGAAGCCACTTGGCCAACATCGCTCTAATCTCTAGCGAGTTACGTCTGCGTCAAACATTTGTATGAGAAATAGAAAACATTGTTTTGACATAGGAGTTATAGGTCCCGTTTTTAAATCTCATGTCCCTTTCTTAACAGCGTACATCTTTCATTTTAAAAATAAACAACTTATATATTTTTTTAAATACCAAATTTCTTGTATTATTTGAGTTGCTGTTGCTTGTCATTTGGTATAAGCACTGTAATTTTCTGTAAACATTTTTTCGATAAAATGCATAATGTAATAACAGTAAATAGGTTAAACAAATATAAACGCAGATCAAAACATTATTTACATAACGTTTCATAAACATGGCCTACGTAATGTCAAAAATTCGTTTATGTAATTCGTGGTTTTCATTTTTATTACAGTAATTAGAGGAAGATATATTAAATACTTTGTGACATCTCTAGGTCGTGCGTACCTACTAACTTCGGCTTTGTATCTCCATTAGTGATCCGTTTTCTATGTGGACAATTATGCTGATATGATAAAGAAAAGCGTCATATTGAAACAAGTACCTCTAAGACATCGATGTTGGCTGATACGACCAGTCACTTACCGTGAGCCCTTGGCTTTGCGTAGAGATGTGGATCTCTCTCTCTCTGCATCTTTTACCGCATTTACCATGGAGTGTTCAGAGGAGTTGTTCAAACTAATACCTGCAGCTGAGTTTCATCACCGGACGTCAAGGCAGAATACAAAATACCATCCGTATCACCTCGACGTACGTCGTTCCATAAATGAGCGTTTCTCAAGGCAGTTTTTGCCACGCACCACCACTACGTCTTCCGTTCTTACGTTTTTAAAATGCTGGCAGCGCGTTTGCGAGCCTTCTGGCAGTGTGAGTGTCCATAGGCGGCACTATCACTTAACATAAGCCTCCTGCCCGTTTGCCTCCTATTACATAAAAAATACAGAAAGCTCACCTACTTACAACGATCAAGACACAGAAATCTGAGGCCAAAACCAGGTATAGTACGCATAATAAAATCCCTTAGGTATTAATAAAATCTAAATACACGTTTTAACTAAGTATCTCTCTCATCACAGTAAACAATTTGACAAGAAGAGATATATTAAAAGTGCAATTAGATTTAGTTGGTACTCTACATTAAAACGCCCCAAAACCATCCGATACTTTTTAATAATAGTAAAAACTAATCACATTATCATAATGTCGGGATGGCGCCGAAACTAATGTCTTCTAATAGTCTGTTTATTATTCATGACATTAAACTTACCCATTTTGTTTATTCTACGCATTAAGAATTGAAGTTATGATTACCTTCAGCACCATAGATAAAAAATCTATTGGTGATATTCTATAGCGATAGTCTGTGTGTAAAGAGAACTGTATAAATTTGATTTTGACAATTGTTATGTTGTTGACATTAATACTTGATATGAACAAAATTCTATGTATATTGGGTAGGTAAAAATCGCATGAATGCCACGCCGCACAGAGTCTACCACTAGGAAAGAGCGTAGTGACTGTCAGAAATGAGGTCGTGCGCTCAAATCACGGTACACCAATACAATTTTCTTTCTATGAGAGCAATTAGCATTAGCTAGTACGGTGAAGAAAAACATCGCGGGGAATCCGGCCTGTCTTAGAAATTTCTTATTAGGTACGAGGTGAAGTTGTTTGGTCTATAAAAAAAATTAAAAAAAACATCACCGTAAAATAATAATATTTATTTAATTTTATTAATTATTTTTGAGTACGTCTCGCTTTGTGTAATTCCCTTTATACCTATGAAGTAAACCAAATATTAAATCTGACATTAAACGATGAAATTCAACAAAATCATTATAATAAAATCAAAAAGCATTTAATTTTTTTCTTAACTTGTCAAAAAATTGTCTATGATCTATTTATAATGACGGCCCGGAGCATCAATTCGAAATTCAAATTTTCCTGCGTAGGCGCCACACTGCTGTCGCGATGCGGTTTAAAATACAGTCATTTGGCTTTCCGGGTTAAATAAATAAGGGTTAGTTTTTTAGTCTGTGGTTGTATAATCGATGTCAATCAAAATCGAATCGTAACTGAAATTATTTGCGGTTTTGCAAGATGCCAAGTGGTAAGCATGCGCATCTCAACCCAGAGGTCGTTTGAATCAGGGCTGGGCACCAATTAACATTAGAAAAGTTTTTTAATTAGTGCCCAAACAGATTATTTAACCGATGCGATGACGAATGTCAGGAAGGCTTATCGCATATTAAGTAAAAACATGATCACGAAACAGACACAGAAGTCCGGAACCAAGACGTACTTTTTTTTTTCTTCAAAATGCCAAAAAACCCAAAGAGCTGGCGCTGTCCTTTGACTCTGAAGTAGTATGTCAATTAGGCCATAAAAATTAATCTTCGTCAATCATTAATGCTTCTACTCGTATGATAGTAGGTAAGTGTCCTATGGTCCCCAATGAATTTATAGAACACTAGTTTAGCGCAATTAAACTAGTGTTCTTCTAATAACATCAAAAAAGATCAAATAAGGAGCTATTTAAAGATTTAAGTTGGCGCCTGGTAGATAGTACTAGTGATCCAAGAGCTAGTGCTTTCTTCGCTCAATGAATAAGTTTCGCAATACACCGAGGAAATGCTGCCAGCATTAGAAGTACACTGCCACAGGGTTTTAAATTTAGTTTATAGTTATCTAAATAATAATAATATTGTAAATGCTATATATGTATTTAGATATACATTTAGATCATAATTTTGGTTTGCGAGATGTCAGGATAAATTTTAAGTTTGGGTGCAAGTGTTAAGTTATATACATATTATGTATATTGTATATTAGCGAATACTTGGCCATGCGACTTATTCTATACAAACAGTCCATGTCATTTCTATAATATATTTTCCACTACAATTTGATTGATTTTAACTTTGATTTGTCTTGATTTTAACATGTATGAGTTTTGAGAGCATAAATAAGATCCTCTTCGGTAAAACTATGTTTATTTGTAGGGTTATTTTAGGGTAATTTGTTTAATTAGCCCAGCTTTACAGTACTTTGTTAACTGAAAAGGAGATTAATGTGTGTTAAAATATATTTATAAATGTGATTAAGTTAATTTTTTATAACAAACATGCGCCTGTGAAATTAATTGGCGGCCGTCGAAAAAGTTGCATTACCCACTATCTCTTATCATAAATAAACCAAAATGTTCAAGATAAGAGTCAAGTAAAATAAAATAGCCTAATTGAGCGTCCATCCCTCTCCGTGGTTCACAGCCGACTGATCGCGGACAATACATTTGATTCGCAACTACCCTCGCATTTCAGAACAATAATAAGTAAATTGTTGGATGGGTCAATTTTTCGATTCAAACTCGTGGAAAATGCGCTTGTTAGCTCCTTTGTAAGGCCTTGCATATTTTATTGAGAGATATTTATATTTTACTTGTTCTACTTGGAGGTAGGGTTATTCAGTAGCCCTATAGCCCTTTCTTGGCGCTAATATTCAGTCTGTGCCTGACATACCTATGTAATTTATTAGGATTAAGACATGCTGTGCAAACGATGTTTCCTTTACAAGATAATTGGGATTTATTTTAAATACGTCACCATTATTGGGGGTTTCGAGTGGGAACGGGGGGAGGAGGGGGTTTTCACCCCCAACCACTTCCAGGCGCCGGAAACAGTTATAAAAAAATCCAATTCCAATGAAGGTCCCCCGAGACTAATATATATAATAATCAGTATCATCAAATTCAGGCGACTTATTTCTAAATCCTACCCGATAATAGCCAAAAAAGAATGTATGGAGTAATATTTTGGATCATAAGGATTCGAATCTACTGCCTTAAGGTTGAGGTTAACTATGACATACACAGATAAAGTTTAAGACATATTTTAATAAAATTCCATAATTATATTGTGTAGTGCCATATTTATTTATTAATGTTTACCAATTACAGTGAAACCTGGTTAAGTGAGACTTCAAGGGACCTGCAATGTCGTTTCACTTATAGAGGTATTCCACTTACCCAGTGTCTCAGATATACAGGTATAAATAAATATCTGTCTCATTTACAGAGGGTTCCATTAAAAATTATGAATATCGAGCCTTCGCGCGAAATCTTGTGCCTTTTTTTTAATCATCGGTCCACTTACCGGAACGTTTTTGTTACGAAGTTGCTTGACCCATGTTAGCAAACACTGTTCAAGTTCAGGATATTCTGATAAACGTACACATTTTAGTTTTCCTTGTCCTTCAGAACATTGTGATTCAATTTTATGTTTACTCTGAATTATTCTACAAAGAGTAGATTTTGGCACATTAAATTCGGCACAAACTTCTTCGCGTGTCTTCCCACTTTCATAAACGGATATTAACTTCAGTTTTTCACGTAATGATAACGATTGTAGCTTTCGTTTTGGCATTTTTCAAATAAACATCTGTATGATAGTAAAGCGAAACTAAAACCGAAGGTAACTGAAGCTCAAAATTACTTACGTACTTGGAATTACGTGTGGCATTTGTGGGTAGAATAAGAATGAGTAAACAAACAATTTTATCTCAGTTACAGAGGTTTATGCATATAAAATTTACTCGCTGTCTCAGTTATAGAGGTAACTATGATCATAAGTCGAAAGAACAAATCCCAGATATAGAGGCTTACCTCGTCCCAGTAACAGAGGTAATTCAGTGCCAAAGTGTTGGGACCTCAGCATGAGTTCCAGTTATGGAGGTTTCTCACTTATCCAGGTCCCACTTAACCAAGTTTCACTGTATAATGCTTTTTCTACATTATATATTACAAGCTATCTATTCTATACATGACATAGATATAATATATGACAATTATGGTGAACATAAATTTTACAAGTAATAATATTTTTTTCGTTTTATCTATTTTATGCTTAACAACACGGATTAGGTACCAGATAGGCGCTTAAGAACGCTTTTTTATTTAGCCGAATTTGGAAGATTCAACTGAGGTTCAAAACCTGGGAAATGAATACGGAATTAAATGTTAAATGTTACCATTCTGTACGTATGTTCCTGTGTCCTAATAATATTTCTAGCATTTTATAGCAGTTACTCCTGCTTCTGTCCAACGTCAGACTTTAAAAATAGTCGTTAAAATAAGTATATCATAATTCAGTATCTACGTTGAAATAGTTTATAAATTATGTGTGCATCGAGTAAGTAATGTACATTGTGCTTACATTAACCCTATTAAGTATTCTAATTAACATTTGACAAATTGCCGTAACAAAAACATTATTTTACAAAGAACATTAATAACCTAATAAATCACACAAGGACGCCATTACAAAATCATTACAAAGATACCCTGTCAACCGTACGTAAATATCAAACTAATATGAAAAATTATACAAAGAAAACCAATTTGTCAAGACCTTTCAGTCCCCTATACTCTAAAGCAAAATTTCAAACAGAATTTCCTCATCTGAAGCTCAACTTTAAACGGTCTTTATATTCAACAAGAAAGCAGCAGATGTACAGCTATCTCGCTCTAACGTACAGTAAACACAGAGTTAGAAAGTGAAGTAGTATCTTTTGCATACGATTAAGAGTTGAATGATGAAATAATGTTGTCTCGTTTTCAAGTGTATAAAGTAGCCTTATAAGACAGGGATAAGTAGCTAATTTGAAATATGACTATGTGAATACAAAACCGACAATAGTGACTACCTAAAATTAGTAGAATATGGGTTACTATGTAAATAGCTGAAAATTAACTTACTTTAAAGGGCATTCGTTAATTTTCTAATTCTACCTTAACCAATAAGTTATAATAAATAATACAGTACGATATCTTACTTACGATATTTTCCCGATCTAATTACGAACATAGAAAATTGAAACCCAGGCGGGGCTCGGCTTACATCGAGAAATTAAAGTTTGCTTATCTACTAGAAAAACTACTTAAAGTTATAATTAAACTTATAATTCGATTTTAACAACTAATGCAACCACTCGTAAAAAGACAGTGTGCGGGTGTCGTGCAATGAGTAATGACAGTAATTAAAGCAAATCACATAAATTTATGCAGTAATAAAATAATATGTTTAGTTTAACAATAAAACCTCTTTAGCGGAAACTTATTTGCAGAACTTATATAGGTTCATTTTTAATTATAACTGTTAAATGTATTATAAATATGGAAAATGTTTGCCAACATCAAATTTTAATGCAATTGCAAAGAAAATTTAAAATTCTTGACTTTTAAATAACAATATAACATAATGCCTTAATAATTGAAAGGAATAATCTTAAAATGTAATTAAGAAAATTATTAGATACGTTTTAGTGTTATTTCAGTTCCCTACAAGTAACTTATGTAGTTCTTTACAAATTCCTAATAAGGACATCTAGTAAGTATTTACTAGGAATGGCTTTGACATTTTCAACTACTAATAGAGAATCTTTTCTTGAGACCAATGTTGATGGAGGTACAAGATTACGGACCTTTATGTGTGTTCCCTTAAATATAAATATATTATAAAATTCTTGTTACAATGTTTGTGACCCAACTCCGGAACGGCTTGACTTTTTATGACAAATTTTGTGTATTCGGTAAGTCTGAAATAGGCCTAATAATGCTTGTAAAAGTGTCCAAGCCAGATTTTTTTTAATTTTCAGTTTAATACACAAATTAATAATATACTGCCTCCAACCCTTATTTAATAGCGATAATATTATTCTAATAATGTTTACCCGGTAGATAAAATAAATAAATCAGTGGCGCTACAACCTTTTTATGTATGGGCCTCAGATTTCTATATCTGTTTCATTTATGAATCTAATAAAGTAATAAAGGTGATCGGCCTCCTGTGCTTGACACACGCCGTTGACTTATCGGGTCTAAGACGATGTTTTGTTTCACCATTCGAGCGAATGGTAAATGCGCACATAGATAGTGCACAGCCGCGGATCGAGCCTACGACCTCAGGGATGAGAGTCACACGCTGAAGCTACTAGGCAAACACAGATAGATATAATATATAGATAATTATATAATACCGTAGATACCTTAAAAGCCTTAGTTTTCGCAACTCGAAACAATAAATTTAAAAATCGAAAAAGCAGAAAATGTATTTTCCGAGTTAAAGAGTTCTGAAATGAAAAATGGAAATGTAAAAATTTTATTTTACCAACGCACCCATTTATAATGCTCTGAAATACGTCGCGAAGGGAAAAGTCGGCAAGTGAGAATTTCCACGGGTTTTCCCTTTATATTAAACACTAATTTTACAATAATACTTTAAAGATTTAATTTGATAAATAAACACAATTAATATTTAAAAATAGCTAAAATGAAAATTCCTACAAGTTTGATTTTGTTCATTTTGGAGTAGCGACTCTTGGGCCGTGAGGTTCAAGTGCCCAGCCAAGTAAAGATTTAAGTTGGCACCTGGTAGTGGATAGTACCCTGATAGTACCTGATAGTAGTTAGATAGTATCTACCGGTGACCCCAGAGCTGGTTTTTTTCAGGCACAAATTGTCAAACTGCAGGAAAACCTTTTTTATTTATTTTACTATTATTTTATTACAAAAGACACTGGTTTTCAAATATAATAAGTAATTTAATGATTTCTGTAAAATAATGTCCCTGTAGGCAAGGTTCCGAAGATACTGGCAGCGTTCCCCATTTGAATTGCTATACTAATTCTTTGTAATGATTCTTTTATAATTAAATACTAATACTAATTAATAATTTAATACTAACTAAATACAATTTAAACTGGTGCCTTGCTGCGGAAGATGACTCGAAACGTTTATTAACTCTCGTTTATATCAGATTTGCTTAAATTTATATTTTTTCAAAAGTTACGTCATAACTTACATCCAAAACTTAGAAAACTTAGTCTCGTCTCAATTAAATTTAGGCTCATTACATATCAAGTAAAAACGATTTGGTGTGCTTTCTTAAATAATTAAAATACGTATTCTATAACACGTACAATCCCCAGAACTAGTAATAACCCTGTAAAGCCTTTTTTAAAACAATTTCCAAATCTAGTAATAGGTTTCAACGAGTTATATTATTAGTCTAACTTTCGCCAACTCATATTTCTGAACAAAAAAAGAGTTTCCAACATCCCAATACCAGAGATGAGCCAAGAAAAGCAGCATTGAGGTGCGGCGAGCGTTTAAGCGTTTATATAAGCGTTTTATAATAAAAATTACGGAGAAGACATTTTGTTAAAAACTGTGCATAATTTCGACCGCCTTTGTATATCTTTACTATATATAAACTCAATCATCATATATATTAAATAATATTTAACAAACAAATTCGTCAAAAAATTTCATTTGAAGCCTTCATTTGCCCCCGCTCGAGGTTGGGGTGGGAGCTGTCGGTTGCCATGGCAACGGCGTAGGGTCGCGTTATTCCTACGAATATATTTCAAGGGGAGGCTCTAAATTTACTTACTTATGTAATACATGTGCTTTTGTTTACTTACGGCAGCTTGGTATATATTGTCTATTGTTTACGAGTACTAGAATTGAAGCATTAGAACGCGATGATAATATAATAAATTCGCGCTTAAAATCGTAATAGACAAAAAACATAGACACGTGTTAACGTGGAGTTAAACATTATCCTGAAGCTTGATATATATGATATTATCCTGAAGATAAAATTAATCTTGTTCACAGCAAAAATTCTCTATGTATTGTGAAAAGCTAATCGAAAAACCGCATATGTATGCAAATTAGCTTGACTTTTTACTGACCACATTTATTCCTAATGTATAAGAATTGTCTGTCATTTTTATCTTTATATACTTACTAGCTGACCCGGCAAACGTCGTTTTGTATATTATTTCTCGGAAACATTTTTTTAGTTCAATAAAAACTATCTACTATAATAAAAAATAGGGGTTGAACGTAGAGGGGTGACAATTAAGGGTTTTATATGTATTTTTATATGTTGTATAATAAGAAAATAAAAACAAAAAGTTAGGTCTAAAAATTAAAATTTAGGGGTGGAACCACCCTTAACATTTAAGGGGATGAAAAATAGAATTTGTCCGAATCTCAGACTTACTGAATATCCATAAAAGATCTCATAAGAATCGGTTGAGCCGTTTCGGAGGAGTTAGAGAAATTCTACTGTACGTGTATGTCACTGAACTCCTCTCTAGTTCGCCGAATGTTAAGTGACCCATGGACACGTATACTACCAGGAGGCTCGCAAGTGCGTTGTCGGCCTTTATTGTATCGTTCTTTTCTTAAAAGTACCCTAAACAAAAATGTGATCATATTCACATAAATATAACCTGTATCTAAATAACGTTGTATGATTATTAATTTTAATACTATGTCCCTATAAAAAATATTTTTAAAATAGCCTCAATTAAGCTGATAAATTAAATATAAGCTATGAAATAATTGCATCAGCTATAGTCATGTCTCTTTTAATCACAGCGTAAACACAACTTGATAGAAAAAGACAAAAGTTAGTTTAAAGAGTCCAATAACTCTGAATTAGTTTTTATGATAAAAAAACCGTGATGCTACAATTTCTTTTTCACATCAGATTTCGCTCCATGATCGTATTTTAACAGTGATTATTGCAAGCCAACTGTGCCTGACACACGACTGCCTTTACATATTCATGTGTGTCTTTCAATAATTCGTATATTTTCTGGGTATTATATTTGTTTTCTACTATTAGGTACTACTTTCTTAACTTTTGTCTTGTCTTTGTCTAATAAGTTTCCTTATTAAATAAATACGTTCCCGCGAGGTGTGAAGGTTCACAGATGAGAATAATAGTTGAAAACAAAACAAAAATAAACAAAATTGTACGAGGTAACAATGTTCATACTTTGTTTAAGGTGGTACCAAAAAAAATATTTTACTTAATGTAACTCTTTAAAAACTAATAAAGCTAACGGTAAATACAATATAGAAACACCCAAGAATGAAACGAAGCGTTTTAAGTACCCATCAATAGCAGAAACAAATTGAAGAGCTCTCATGTCGACTGTGCATTGCGACCATTGTTTCAAATCCCTCTATTGTGAGGTTAATTACGCCATCTGGCGGCGTTGTGTCGCGGAAATGAAACTGTTTTTAATTATTCGTGTGGTTTTGTATTAATATATTTAATGTACGCGCTTTCTTTGCCCAACGCTTTTTCTCCTTCTTTAACCACTTTCTATAGATCTACTAACATTCCTATTTCCGAACCAATTCGACTTAGGGTCCCTCAATAAAGAGAGTACCATTGAGTAGCATTGAGAGTGTCTTCATTTTATAGAACTTGAGGCAAACGGACAGGAGGCTCATCTGATGTTAAGTAATACCGCCGCCCATGGACACTCACATTGCCAGGAGGCTCGCAAGTGCGTTGCCGGCCTTTCAAGAAATGGTACGCTCTTTTTTTGACCGTAAGTCTAATTGGTTCGGAAATACTTTAGTGGGCAGCTCTACATAGTGCGCGGCAAAAATTAATGTTATAATGTGTAAATATATATATTGATGTGCATCACAAAAGTATATGCCAGTGTTTTAAACAAATATTTATACATTATTCAGCGACTTAAAGTTTCTAAAACCTAACCTAACCTCATTCATAAAAGTTTGCCACAGAAAACTTTTGTTGCTACACTAATAATATTATGTTTTTTCGTCTAACTTCTTGAAGGTTTTGATGGTTTTATTCGATTTCCGTGCCGTTGCGCCAACGTTGCGTAATACGTCATTAAAAAATAAAAATAATAATTTATCAGTAAGGAGTTACAATTATATCTATAAACTATCAGCTAGTATCTACAATTCGCAGAGGCGTTGAGAACTTGGAGAAACTGATCGTGATTGGTAACACAGAAGGCAAAAGATCACGTGGCCGTTCACCAACCAGATGGACCGATCAAGTGAAAGACTCTTTGTCCTCAAAACTGTACTGTCATAAGAGAGGCGCTGGACAGAAACCGGCGGAAACTTATAGTCCGCTCCAGATGCTTTCTTGCTGACCACGATGCTAAATCATGAGCTGCCGAATAAAGAGAGAGATCAGCTAGTAGACACGGTTATGGTATGACTTCACTCCTCATGAAGAATTCTCCTACAATTATAGTTATTTTTACTATTTCTATCTAATTTTATAAAGGAAAAGATTACAGTTATTTTTGTGTTGCATACTCCATTTAAATGGCTATAATATCAAAACGAGTAATTCAAGAAAATACTGTCCTATCGTATGTCTTGAACAGGGAACTTTCGTGTCTAAGGAAAGAATACTAAATGTTAAACAATAAAAAGAACTTTCTAAATTGGCATAAAAAGCACCCGTTAGACATTTGCAAGAAATTTAATTTGAGACGGCTTATAATCTCAATGTTATTATTATGTATGTATACCTTGTATACGTGATAACTTTATTGACCGGGAATCAATTGTAGGTATGTACGTTTTTCTATCCTTCAATATCCCTCCCCTATATTTATTGATATCGGTTAAGGTTATGACAGGTCATGAACACATTAGCAAGCAGGAAAATAATCGACAGTAGACATCGTTTTTTATCTATGAATAATGTATTTGTATAAAACTTCTACAGATATAAACAGATCTATTGCCTTAAGTAGAGACTCTTCGGCTGTGGGTTACAAGTGCACAGGCGCTAATTAAAGATTTAAGTTGGCGTCTGGTAGATAGTACCGGTGACCCCAGAGCTGGTGCTTTCCTTAAAGAATAAGCGCAATACAGCGAGGAAATGCTGCCAGCGCTAAAGTTTAACCACAATTTTAAAATTTGTTTTAATTTTCTATTTATCAATTTTTATGATAAGTACTAAGGTTAAGAATAAATGAATACTGTATATTGGTGTGTTAGAAATAAACCGATTACAACAAATTTATGACATATGACATTTCGACCAAAAACAATATAATATGTGTACTAGCTCATACCAGACCCTCTGCCGATAAAGCCTACTTCAGATTGACTTTGGATTTGTCAATCCCTAAATTTCGATAAAAGTAACAAGTGTATGAGGGTGAGACAATAGTAACCACAATGGCACTTGAGTACGAGCTTGAGAGCTCTTGACAATTAGTATTGTATGTATATATTTCTTATAACCAGACGAATGTTCCACACACTTCATGTATTGTATTAAAATTTAATATCAACTTCAATTAGATTCTGATCTTGCTGATAAAGATCCTCAAGCCCAATGTTTCCCAACTTTTTTTGTCCCATGCCGCACCTCAGCCTTTCTTATATTCCTATGTAACATATGTTCACTTAAGTAACTTAAATGATTGGAAATTATTAACTACTACTTATACTAGTTTATTATTCATATTAACGAAACACAGTAAGTAAATTTTCAAAATATATAAAAAAACTAACATTTTCGAATAGGTGATCGTATCGATTCTCAGACTTACTGAACATACATAAAAAAATTCATAAGAATCGGTCGATCCGTTTCGGAGGAGTATGGGAACGAACATTGTGATACGAGAATTTTATATATTAGATAAATATTACCGGTAGATACACTAAGAAAAAGCGAAGACTTCCTCCAAATCACTCGTCTCTATCTTCGCTACTCTTGTTCATTCATTTTCAGGATAGCTGCACATATTGATTCTTAGTCAAAATCAATCCGGTTCTTAAGAAAGAAATATCACTATACAGCCAGATCTCGAACTGCCTTTAAATTATCTAAATAAAATGTCAATAACAATACCATACATAACTTTATGTATTTGATTTCTGTATGTATTTTATTTGAGGCAATTTGAATTAAAAATATACAGCTCGTTTTGTTTACGTATTTCGAGATTAACCTCTCTATTATATGTAGTGTTGGTCAAGTGGCTTCAGCGTGCGACCTCATCCCTGAGGTCGTAGATTCGATCCCCGGCTCTGCACCAATGGTCTATGTGCAGATTTAACATTCGTTCGAACGGTTAAAGAAAACATCGTGAGGAAACCGGCTTGCTTTAGACCCAAAAATTCGACGGCCTGTGTCAAACTCAGGAGGCTGATCACTTACTTGCCTATTAGATTGATAAATGATCGTGAAACAGATACAGAAATCTGAGGCCCAGATCTAAAAAGGTTGTAGCGCCACTGACTTTTTCATACTACCTATTATTATTAACGCTATGGAAGCATTAAAATTCGTCATTTCGGTTCAAAGATACTTTATTTCTCAAAGAATTACATTCACATAGCGAGAAAATTTAGAGTAAGTTAGTTATGTACATCGTGTTATGAAATTATTTGAAAATACACTATATAAAATAAAAATATTAGTTTCTAACAATATGTACCATATTTGTTACAAAAGTGCAGGTAGGTCGCATCAATGTTACAACATGCATTATGTGACAATGAATAGTAATAATTTCTAAGACGCTCGTTCGCAGACATAAGTAAATGCAAGAATAGCCTTTTTGATGTTTTAATAATAATTATTCCATTCCATTTCAAATGAAGGCGACATATTTTCTATCTATTAAGCATGTTATATGATTAATAATAATAATTAATAATTAATATTAATTGATACATAATTAATTATGTATATATTAATATACATGTAATATATTGTATATTTTACGCAGGCGTTGAAATCACCGTATTGAATTAGATCTTCATTTTATTATTTACTTTAATATCTTGTGTCATACATCTGTATGATTAGTGATTATTTAAAGAGTTAATCAATGGCAAAACCAGAGTTCTGGACAAATGGCTCATTTAAAGATTTAAATTTAAACAGCTACATATTAAACCACTTAGACAACATACAAAGCCAAAACAGATGAACATGTGACACTATTTCAACACCGTCATTTAAGTTATCTGTGGAACTTTATATTTATACTACAAAGGTATATTATTAATCTGTAAATAAATAAGAACACTCAGTCTACAATCTATTAAAATCACAACAGTCTTTTACTTCGATGTACGCGTATTATTTTAAAGTAGCCATCATGCAGATAAAAAATAGCATTACTAGGACAGAGAACAGTTAAGCATAGATTATAATTAAATCTTGTCACACACAGCTTGTAGACGTGCGGATATGTTTTTGCACCGACACGGTATATCAAAGGTGTGCTGGGTGGCAAAGATAAAGATACAGATGCGACAAAGAACAAGAAATTGCGCTCTATTAATGGTGAACGAATTTGTGTGTTTTTCTACTTTTTAGGCAACGTAGGGTAAGTAGGAAAAACATTAAAATAATTTTATTTATAACATATGATGTGATTTAAATGTATTAAAGTGTTAAAGTTGCATATAAATTATAAGCTTATCTTTTGAATGTCTCAATAACTTTGTTATGTCAAAGCCAAGAAAACAACATCATTTAATAGTTTTCATTTTATTTAGGATTTTTCCATTTTACCTGGGTACCTGAAAGAGACACACAGACAGATAGACATAGAGACTTCATAGACATAAGGCAAACCAGGTATTGGGTTTTTCATTTTACATAGATGCGAGCAAGATTTGAGATATGAGGAATCGCACACTACACACTACACTAGTAGTTTATTCCATCTCAGACTCGTTTCTGAAGAATTTTCGATAAGTTGGGTTCACGTTTTTTGTGTTTTGTACGTTTACAAAACATTATCACATTCATTTTTGACCATGAGTCCGAAGAATTGTTGTCTATTGAATTCCTGAAATCATTTTCTTATTCAAAAACAACTCAAGTGGTATTTTGGGTGCTGTAACGAATTAATGGCATTTCAATGGGGAAATTTGCTTTGAAATACGAGCAAATATACGGAACAAATTAAACTCTTTTGAATTTTTTATATTTACAAAAACATTATCACATTTATTTTTATAGCCATGAATCCGAAGAAGATTACGTCTATTGAATTAAAGCATTAAATCATTTTCTTATTCAGAAACACTTAAAATATAATAACTGAGGTGGTTTTTTAATGGCGTGTCAATGGGGAAATTTGCTTTGACATAATACGAAGTATACGGAATGAATTCAAGTCGTGTGTACGAGGTACTACTGTATATTTAAATCTTGTAAATGATAAATCTTAGAATGTAATTAAAACCAGATCAATGGAAATGAACCGCTATAACAATGTTTGTCTAAACCTGCATAATATACCTAAATTTTCCACTATACCTTTGCCACCTCTGTCACTAACCCAATCTATGCCCGCCCAGCAATGCGGGGCGCGTTGTCGGCGCAGGTTTTTCCCTCTCTATCCCCATCTCTCTCGCACCAAACGCACCGCGCTTTTTCACCACAGTTCATTGTCACTGGCGCAATGATGCAAGGAATCGCTTCTTTGTCTTTCCCTTTTTGTTTTACATTATTGAACTGATTTTGACGTTTCGATGCACCTGCAATGTTTAGATTCTTATTCTAACCGATGCAAGAGTTTAATAATGGGTATTATTATAAAGATAAATAAAAAAAAAGGCCTTTTATTTCTTCTATAAAAAAAATCTGTGGCGCAACCTTTTTAGGTCTGGGCCTCAGATTTCTTTATCTGTTTCATCATCATTTGTCACAAGGCAAGTAGGTGATCAGCCTCCTGACACACGCCGTCGACTTTTTGGGTCTAAGGCTAGCCGGTTTTCACATAGTAAGAAAGTCCATTGGTGCACAGTCAGGGATCGAACCTACGACCTCAGGGAGAGAGTCGCACTAGGCCCACTACTCAAAATAATAAAATAAAAGTAATCTTAATCCTATTATAATATTTAAAAGAAAATAAATTACCCTAATTTTCATCTGTGAATAATATCTATTTTCTAATTAGTAAAAACCCCTCCGCAGGTGAAGGCCACCTCCAAGGATCCAGGTATCTCTGTCATGGGCTGCATCCAACTCGAAGCGAGAGCTGCGGGAAACCAGAACCTATTTATTTTTTCTTGAAACTACAAGCTCCCTCCTTAACAGAATGCCAAATCATAAAATGACTGCTTCACGACTGATTTGAGCGCGACCGATGCTGCGAAAACCGCTGTGCGAGTTCGAAAAGAGAGTTACAGAATCGCAAGGCAGTATGAAACAAAACAATTATGTAATCTATTCAGGGAAGTAAATTATTATGAGTTAATTGTTTGCGGAATTAGCTTGGACTATACGCTTGGCTAACATACAGACTTTATCTATGAACCTTCCTATCCCTTCGTCATATTGATTTTCTTTAAAAATTATTAATTGTGATGTAAAAATAGTTTTAATTGGATGTTTATTCTGTGTAAATCGTTAATAGATACTGTGCTGTAGGACTAATTAGTTGTAATTGGAAAATTGTCGTGATTAATTAAAACTTTAATTAATCCTTTTGTGGTGAAATAGTTAAAGAATATCCTTACTATGCTATAGCTTGTTACATAAGTGAGTCTGTATGTCAAATATATTAGTTTCGACACACTAGAGTAATACTTTGAGAGTATCTAAAAAACTAAACAGTGATGGCCAAGTGGCTTCATCATGCGACTCTCATCCCTGAGGTCGTAGGTTCAATCCCTGGCTGTGCAACAATGGTCTATGTGCGCATTTAACATTTGCTCGAACGGTGAAGGAAAACATCGTGAGGAAACCGACATGTCTTAGACCCAAAAAGTCGACAGTGTGTGTCAGGCATTGGAGGCTGATCACCTACTTGACTATTAGATTTAAAAATCATGAAACAGGTTCAGAAATATGAGGTCAAGACCTAAAGAGGTTGTAGCGCCACTGATTTATTTAATTTTTATATCTTGTTAGATAAGTGAGTCTGTATGTCAAAAATATATTAGTTTCGACACACTGGAGACATACTTAGCGCTAGATTCCGACTCTGACCCATAGACCAAAAATAATGACGGATTTTTCTTCGAATATCTAAAAAAAACTAATACTGTAAATGTGACTGTTTTCTGCAGTTTTGACAGAAAACTACAATTTTTTTACTCCTAAATGATAACGTATAGGCCAGTGTGCTAAATTTAATAAACATATATATATATATATATATATGTTTAGGGATGTCTATGTTTCGTCAAAATCGTTTCGATAGTTTTTGAGATATTTGACTCATTTCTTAACATGTATAACAAAAGTTATCATATTTCGGGCATACATTGCGCAGAGAGCTTGAAATAACTATTCGTGGTTGGTAACACAGAAGACAAAAGATTGCGTGACCGATCAAGTGAAAGACTCTTTGTCCTCAATACTGTACACTGTCATAAGAGAGGCGCTGGACATAAACTGGTTGAAACGGATAGTCCGCTCCAGATGTTTCCTTGCTGACCACGACGCTTAGAGTGAGATAGAGAGTCACGTAAGTAGGTACTTACAATTATTTTTTATTTCTACTACGTATTAGTATTATTTTTATTATTTTGCGACTGAGGCGCGAACTAGCTGCTGTGGTCTCTGGCAGAATGACTAGCGCTGTGGAACATTCTGCTCCTCAGCATGCTGAGCCAGAGCCAATTACAACCACAATACACACTCAAAACGTACCTTGTTCTTAAAAAGGAAAAAATTGTTATCTTTCAATCTTTTTTACACGCTTTATATTAGCTTCACCTGTATGTATGTATGTATGTAACCGACTCCGTCGGACTCGATTTTGACCCACTTTAAACGGACAGATTTTATTCAAATTTTGCGCACCTGTCAAAGATCGATGACAATGCAATAATCCGAAAAAAAGTGAAAAATAATTCCTAATTTAGGCTGAAAATGGTAATGAACAAAAAATACTGGTATTATCTTTGCCATATTTTTCGTCTATAGAGCAACCCACGCTTTTTCACAATAATACCAGTATTTTTTGTTCATTAACATTTTCAGCCTAAATTAGGATTTTTTTAATTCTATTTTGTGTGTTTTGTTGGTAATAAATGTCATGTCTTTGTCTATGACTACTACTTTTACTATAGTATGCATTATTACAACTATTGCACAATACGTTTCCCATCAATTCAAATAGAATAATCCCCAAAATGCGACACGCGTCACAGCTATTACAATTAGAGGGAGCTCATTCATACAATGTACATAAGTTAATCAAATTCTGCTGAGAGATTTTAACAACTTAAATGAGAGAATCAAAATTCGTTAGATTTTATGTTTTTAGAATTAAATAATGGGAAGGGAACAAACGTGTCCATACTAAGACGGTTACAGGTAAAAAATCTTCGACACTTTGCTACCAACGCATCCTGATTTAACGCGCAGGAAGTTTAGAAAAACTCATCGTGACTGGTAGAGTGGAGGGCACCAGACCTCGAGGCCGGTCTCCTACTCGATGGACCGATCAAGTAACGGCCCTTGCACATCTTATCATCACCCAGGCGCAGGTGGCACTAGGATGACCTTCAGAAATGAAGAGTGAGGCTAAAAATTTTGGGTTAAGATAGATAGATTTACTAATTATTGATCTTTATCGATTCTTTATCGGGGTTGGAAAAAAATTTTGTGTAACATTTTTTCGTTACGCGTCACATTTTTCGGTTACGCGTCACATGTTTCGGTTACGCGTCACGTTTGACCGTTACGCGCGTCTTTTTCTTGTCTCTACCAGGGTTGATTCAAAGAGATTCTAATCCATTAATAACAAAAATGTATAATAACGATAACAACGATACTAAAAATTCTATTACAATTTATGAAATTCTGTAATAATCTTAGTGGTAATAAGGTAAAATGAAATAATTGTATTTGTATTCATGTCTTTGATAATAAAAGCCTTTTGTTAAACTTTATTTAACCAATTTCGTTAAGTTGCATATAGTAGATCATTTTTCGAAAAATAAGGTCATAAAGAAGTTTCACTTCTAACGTGTGTACACTAGTACACGCACATTTTTTTTTTTAATAAATCGTATCTTGACTGAAACATCATTGAACATTACGATCCAGCCTAACTTACCAATCAGTAATTTAAGTCTAGCCTAATTTATTAAAAAAGATATTTAACATAAGAAAATGTCGGGAAATAAAAAAAAAGGGAAGACACTCTCTTTTGTGTTCTATTTTTTCACTTACCACTGTTTTTCACTAAGACTAGCGTGCACTAACACTAACACACTTCAAATGGTTTGGTCCTTCTCAATCTTCTCACTAGACACCGGTCAAGAAAGTAAATATTATCTTCTACCACTTCATGGTGGAGCAATTCGTGGGCTCCAGAAATATTTTTAATTATTCTGGCGACAGCCTCTATATAAAGGTCCCGATGGAGGTCATCATTGATTTATTAATTAATAAGGCCATAATATAAACTATATTTTTATAGCGCAATATATATACCTACCGATGAACAATAACGAATAATTTAATGAGATTTTTTTTTCAACAGGGCCCGAACTCGCTCATCTGATGTTTCGTGGATACTCAAACTTCCATAAGACTAGTGTGTTGCCGGTTTTTTAGGATTCGGTACGTCGTTGATTGAAGTATACTAATGTAAGTTACTTGAAATAATTAAAAATATTAACTTAAAGTAACCCAAAGATGTTCGAAACGAAAAAATAACAATGATTTCCTAAACACCTATAATCAAAAACAAAAAACACCGGAAAGTGACCTGCGCAGCAAAACATAATTATGTGTCCGCAAACAGACAAAAAATGTCCGGAATTATATGAAATTATAGTGTACCCTGTGTTATTGTCTGTGCTTATGTCATTTCGGATATTAAAAAAAGTTAGCGGTCACCTTAGAAGATATTTTAGATTTCATAAGAATTGGGACTATGTTTCTTGTAATTTGGCAGTGTTTAGAAGAATTTGGAGTTTTTAGTGTCCCATATCTTTAAATCGGATATTTCTAGTAATTATGTAAAAAAATGTTTTATACACAAATTTGTAAGGATAAAATGTGATATAGGAATTTAGTGTCTAAAATATGCGAAATATCACTTGACAAACAATTGCCGACGCAATATGCAAAATATATTTTTCGTGTTAATGGTTAAAGATAATCCATATTTGGTTTATTATTAATTTACTTTAAAAGATATACATGATATAAAATATTTTTAACTTTAGACAACCATTAAACTGACACAAAAATAAAGTCTAGTCTTGAAATATTTTGTTCGTTTCGTGAACAGGACCAATGGCGCCATCTCTTGTCGAGTAGATAAAACTCAGTGTGTGTATTATAACATCACCTCCAGCGGGTTACATACTACAATAGTTAGTTAATTATATGAAATTTATCAAATCCGAAAAACAGAAAAAATCTTTTTTTTTAATGAAATAATATAAAATATAATATTTCAAATAAAAATTAGAAATATTTGATAAGTCTTTGGTCAACCTCCCAAAATTCTTCATACATTTTGTGGTTAATAAATAAATAGCAGGAATTTATTCCTATTACTTTCACTTTTAACATTTATTATGTGTAATTGAAGTACGATATTTGCATATAGGATCTATGTATTAATATGTCTATGTTCTTCTTTCATTTATGGGAAAACTAAAAACATTTATAATTTATATATATAATACACGTGATTTTATAAGGTCTGCATATTATGACTCTATGCATTACAGACTCACAATCTTTATCATTGTTTTACTCAAGCAGTAAGTTCTAGAACTTTTGTATAGATCGCAAAAGTGTGTTTATAATACATAACTTTACGTTTCTGTCGCTGGCCACCATTACTGAAAAGCAATCATTATATAATGTAATAAATTCAATTTATACATGAAACTAGTCTTATTTTTAAAAATCTTTCGTGTCTATCTCACATCTTTATGTTCCTCAGCAACACCATGACCTTCGGAACTCCGGCGTAAGATTAACCAAGCTCACCTATGTTGTGACAAGAGAGCGGAGACAACTTATCAAATATGTTCCGAGAAATTAACTACAGATTACAAATATATTAACTGAATTTATTGAAAGATAAATGACCAAAAACCAGTGGCGTAACAACTTTTTAGGTTCAACGGCTATAGAAAATCCTTAAATTAATGTTACGTAAATAATAAGATTTTCTTATTTCACGACGAGAAAATACTTTTTCGTGGCATCCATGGGAACATTTAATTAAAATTTAAATAGTTGCTTTTTGTGTATGCGCATGTGTAAAGGTTTATCTAGCCCTGACTAAAATGTAATGCTTTTGTGTCTGACAAATGTCATAAAGCTATCGTGGCATATTAAGAATATCATTAATCACCTGCATCATGGCTACACCCATACACCTCACGTACATAGCCTCATTTTCACATCATCACACAGCACAGCCGAATTAGGCATTACGTTTAAAAAAATCTAGATTTTTTTTCCTTTAGTAAAAGTTTGAACCTTTTTGTATATATTATCTATCTTTTTCATCTTTTGTTATATGTTTAGTATAATAATTTTCTATTGTATATAATTTATAGTACGAAATAAAGTGTTAAAAGTAAAATCTATCCAACTTGACATCTGATTTGAAAATAGCACACATAAATTAACTAAATATTTGTCATCAAATCATCTTACAATTGGTTTGTAATTTAGTGTAGTTTGGTTTATATTAGGTGATATGTCAAATGTCGGTCGCCATTTTAATTCCCTAAATACACATATAATTTACACGTCAGTTGAGGGCTGGTTTCACCCCATTCGTAAAACCAAAGGTGTGACGAGTCGCCATCTTTGTCATGCCATAGATTAAAAACACGTGTATGTTTTCTATATAAATGTTTTTTATTCATTTATACACAGCATCGAATTTAAAGGCTAATCAAAAGCAGTAAAAAATGTTTTACATACATTTTGTGCTTAGCAAATTTTGTAAAAATATACGATTTTTTTTTTAATATAGATTATTATAAAATATACATTTTAGCTATTAACATCATTTTTCTATCATCAGTCAGTTAAGTAAGTTTCAAAATAAAAAATGATGTGATAATCTGTCTCATGCAAATATACCGCACAATTTTGGTAACTATTTAATTTTTCACTACAACACATCTGTATTCTTAATCTTTGTAACACAAACATTGCATGTCATAATGGTAAATATATGCTGTCATAGGAGAGTCAATATGTATAAATCATTATTTACAGAATTAAACCTATATATACCTAGAGATTTTCTTAAACCATTCTATGTCTAAAATATTTGCGATATTGGTAAATTTTCTAATCACGTCCCTTAAATTTCTCTATTTTATATATAGTGACGATTATCGAGAGCACCCCTCATCATCCAAAGACCATCAGTCAATGACACAGATGACGAAAAGCACCTATCCTAAGCCCATTCTCCAATTCTTTTGTTTCCATCCAGGTTAAAAGCTTTAACTTTAAATATGCGAAATAGTGGGACCGATTTACGATTTAGTACATTATTTTGTTCCCTTTGGACTAGAGACTCTTGGGCTGTGGGGTTCAAGTGTACAGGCGCTGATTAAAAATTTAAGTTGGCCCCTGGTAGATAGTACCGGTGACCCCAGAGCTGGTGCTTTCCATTCTCAACGAATAAGTATCATACAGCGAGGAAGCCACAGGGACCAAACTTTTTTAATTTGTTTTAATTTCCTATTTATGAATTTAATTTAATTATTATAGTACTATGTAGGTTGAGAATATTGTATATACTGTATATTTGTGTGTTAGAAATAATTAGTCAATAATATTCAGAAAATAATTTAGTAAAATATCTTTAAATGTAATTTAGTTATTAGTTTAGAAAATATTTGCAGTCATTCGACTAAATAAATGCTTTAGAAAAATCACGAATAAAAGTACGAAAAATTCAACGAAAATATATTTAAGATAAGAAGTAAGCAAAAACAGTTCATTTGACTTAACATCTCGATCGGAGCATATCATAAAGGCTAGCTCAATGTAAAAATATTCCTTAAGGCGAAATTATATCAAGTCTAAGAAGATAAACCTAAGCTAGGGATGATTTTTATTGGAAATTGCTTCTCTCTCTCTTCAATCTGCAGCTCATGTCGTGGTCAGCAAGGAAGCATCTGGAATGGACTATTAGTTTCCACCGGTTTCTCTCCACTCTGACAGTGTACAGTTTAAATTGCTTAATTACTGATCAAATTGTTGGTGCAGGTGTTAATTTATTACATAATTTTGTATTATTTGTCTAACGCTTGTAAAACCATAATAAATAATAGTTTAAGTGTTAAATGACTTTACGATTCATCAAAATAATTGCTGCACATTTGTATCTTGATTATATTTATCTGATCTCTTATTGAACAACGTCCGTTAATACTTTAATGAATATAAATGCTAAAAACAAATTTATGTTATTTTTATAATATTACGAGTAAAAAGCAAGCTAATTCTATAGTCTATACTCCACCTTACCTATGACATTTTACGCATAGGTACCTTTACTTTTTTAAATTTTTTAATGTCAGCCCTGCGATTCTGTAACTCACTTTTCGCACTCACACAGCGTTTTTCACATCGGCGGTCGCTCTGAAATCAGTCGTGAAGCAGTCATTTTATGATTTGGCATTCTGAAAAGGTGGGAGCTTGTAGTTTATTGTTTATTAGAATGCCAAATCATAAAATGACTGCTTCACGACTGATTTTAGAGCGACCGCCGATTCGAAAACCGCTGTGTGAGTTCGAAAAGTGAGTTACAGAATCGCAGGGCAGTATTTAGTATAGAACAGGGGCAAACAGGCAGGAGACTCACCTGATGTTAAGTGATACCGCCGTCCACGGAAACTCTCAATGCCAGGGGGCTCGCGAGTGCGTTGGCGGCCTTTTAAGAGTTGGTACTCTTTATTGAAGGACCCTAAGTCAAATTGATTCGGAAATATTTCGGTGGGCAGCTGGTTCCAGATAGTGGTGATGCGCGGCAAAAACTGCCTTAAAAAACGCTAGTACTAAACTAAGAAAGATATGTGAAACAAAGTTCACAGACTGAGTGTTGCCCCTTAATAGAGACTGAAAGTAGTGTTATTGGACACTTCAATATGTTAAAAATAAGTATCCCACTAGTCTACGAGTATATTGGGCTAGATTATAACGTCCACGAATTTCTCAGTCAAGAGACAATTAAAAAAAAAACATTTTAACCGAAAAGTTTACAAATTAGTAAGGTCCAAAGCATTTATTTATTTTATTTTATTTTCTAAGTATTTTTTTTATATTGTAATAAAAAGTACCTACTATAGTTTTAAGATAACTGTTAATGAAAGTTTTGACAAAATAAACACCGATTATTATGTAATTTATGTTAGTTTATGCATAAGTAGTTATCAATTACAGAGGTGTTTTATTCGATTAATATGTCAAAATATGTTTAGCATATTTTAATATGTTTGTTAGTTGTCTTGTCTAATTTAAGCTAATAAATTTAAAAATGTCTATAATATATTAAGTCTAATAATAAAACTGCTAATAACTTAATTAGTGCATAATTATTGATAAGTGTTTCATTCGATAATTAACGTAAATAATAATAAATCTCAAGGGATTTTTGCATATTTGTAACAACCTTTATTTTTGCTACATTATCCCTGAGATTTAAAAATACCAGTCCTGGGAAGCTCGGACAGCCTGCTTTTTTAATATATATATAATAATAAAGCCTTTTTTCATTTTACATTTCAAATGTTGTTAGTATTATTTACGTATGGCGAAATGTTAGTTGTAATATGTTAGTTCCTCTTAGGGTGAAGGTCTCTTCCTCCTCCGATGTCTTTATCTTTGCCAATAGTCTGCCTCTGCTATTTCTATTAAGGTCCAGTGATCAAAGAATAATATAGACTTCGTTCAATGTCACCTAATATGTTAAACAGATCTTCTACATGAACAAAAAAGCTAAATTTCTCAGAATTATCAGAGTAAAATCTAAGGTCGGTAGCAGTGACGCGCCTTCCCCGAAAGATACCATAATTATACAGCACTGCACAGCCAGCGGCTAACTGGACACGTTACAACTATACATGGTGTTTTATGTAGTCATGCATTTCTTCAGTAAGTTCAGTTTATGGAAGAGAGATAGATTTGATCGGGAAATTTCAATTTTGTTCTGGGACCAAGGCCGCTATGCCACAATGCCAAGGAGTCGATGTTCCGAAACTTATAGAACCTTAATTTAACTTTATTTACAAACAGTACAAAGAAATCAGGAAACACAAATGTTTAAGCGATACCGCCGCCCGTGGATACAGCATTGCCAGTATGCTCGCAAGTTCGTTGCCGGCCTTTTAAGAATCGGTATGCTCTTTTCTAGGACCCTAAGTCAAATTGGTTCGGAAATAGTGGGCAGCTGATTCCTCATAGTGGTGGTGCAAAAACTGCCTTAAGAAAGGCTCAGTTGTGGAACGACGGACATCGAGGTGATACGGATGGTATTTTGTAATCTGCCTTGACGTCCGATAATAAACTCAGCTGCATATTACACATAGCATCATTAATTCTTAATTAAAGCAATAAAAGAAATTCAATTATTGAGGACATTTGATTATTATTTATTTATTGGTCATCTAACAGAGGTTACTTATTTAAATGTTACGTACCGGGGCCATGACAGCATTCAGCTAATTATGGTGGAAAAGAACGAAATGTAGAATGAACTTTCGTGAAAGGGTTGCTGAATTTAGCACAGAATATACCTGGAGAAGCACCTCAAGACATACGATTTATATATAAAATCATTTTGATCGTTAAATGTAGTTTCAGTATTTTCAGGACACAAAAGTATATATTATATTTTAATCAAGGTATAAAAAACATTCCAATACTTAAATAACTAATTTAGTTTCATTAAAAGCTACCAGTAATAACATATAGCAGTTTTATTTCAACCAATCCTCCAGATGTTACTTCGGATATGATGACATAATACTTACTGACCAATAATCTCCAGTCGAATATTGCAAATACCAACTCTTCAGAAGGGGTTATAAAGCAGTGTTGACCTAGAGAGCGTGCGGCTCTCATCCCTGACGTCATAGGTTCGAACTCCGGCTGTCCACTAACGGACTTTTCCGTCTATGTGCACATTTAGATCGCTCATTCATTAAAGGAAAACTTCGTGAGGAAATCGGCACGCCTTAGACTTAAAAATCGAAGTGTTAGGGACAGAAAGCCGATCGCCTACTTACCAAATACAAATAAAAATATCAGAAAACAGATCCACAACAGAACAGAATAGGCCAAGACAGGGTTGTAGCGTCACTGGCTTTTTAACCATAATAGCATATCAGCTTGATCTGCCAATCTTCCGCTGACCAAGATTGCTGACACACTCACCACGTCGAGATTCCCGTTTATATCTTCTGTTTTATTTAAATGTGTATCACTTGTATCAACCAAAGAGAATAATCAAAATCATTTATTCATTTAGGTAACACAATGTACACTTATGAACACCAAAATTAAATGCTTCTAATTTTACAGTTACTGCCAGTTTTCAAATCAAGGGCAGAACGGAAGAGAAGAACTGGCTAAACTCTCCGCCACTCTTTTTAATCGCCAAGTTTTATGTTTAAGCAAGGTTTGAAAGGAGCTGCAACCATTACACCATGTTCCTTTTTTCACATATACAAACCCTAAAGCTATGTCCGTCTCTAGACTGAGTATAAGTTTATGAACACCCTGTGTTTAAAACTCCCGGAGTTACAGTGAAACCACGCCTGCCGTTTGGTCAAACGGAATATATTATAATGATATTTTTGCTTCCAGCGCTCTCTCATTACACAAAACAAAGGACAGGCGAGAGAACATGTTCTATGACTACACAGTTGTTTGGTCCGAAATCGTTTGTTTATAAAAATAGTACGCGTGTATAACATTTTTAATTCATTAAACACTCAATCACTTGGACATAAAAAAAAATCGGCATCATCGGCAAGACAGAGGGTGTACTAGAGAAAAAGCCGGCGTAAAAAAACTCTCGGTACTCTTTTAAAATAGCAAATCATCAAACAGCACTTATTTCAAAACAAATATCGCAAATTAATTAGAAATGTGCTTGTTTAATCACAAATTTCTTGAAAACTACCTAAACATCATATTGAGCCCTTTGATTCAAATAATTCGTATCACCTTAGGAAACAGTGTATTATCAAAATGAATTCAGTCGTTTTTAAGATAGTTTCACGTTTTTCTGAAATATGTAATAAATAGTACACGTGTAAGTATTTAATATTAACAGGTCTTTGACGTCGGTTTAATTATTCTTAATCACTTTTTACGGCTTACTCTTAATAAGTTGTAAAATACTTGAAATTATTAATAACTGATGTATAAATTTGTATTTAAAGTTTTTCGATGTGTTTATTGTGTAATGTGCTCGGTACAATACTCTTCCTTTGACACGATAGTAAAACATATAATAGTAAGAAAAAAAATCTTCTTTCCTTAAAATTATATTAGTTAGAAGTAGATATTGTATTTATTGTACTCTAATTACATTAAATTACAAGTATATTACGAGATACAATTTTAAAGAATCCTTATTATGTAATGAACTAGCCAATTATATAAATACCTAACTGAACGTCTAAAAGGTTTAACTGCCTTCAATTTTTCTACACATTTGACAGAAATGGACTAAAATATTTACTATAATTAAATCCAGACTAAGACAGGTAGCAAGTGTGAAACATATCTGTCAAAAGTTAATAAAAAACGAGTAAATGGTTGCCATGGAAACTATTTTTTTATATTCTAATATTTGACAAACACGGTGTAGTCTATAGTCCATGTATATAAGCAAGAAATATTTCATAAATATTTATATCTTCTACTAGTCTATGATTCAACCATAGATTACAAATTCTCTTTCGCACAAGACAAAGCCAAGCAACAGATAATAATCAAAAACCTAAAAAATCCGATCGGAAGCTCAACTCTGGTTCGATATTCAAAAATATTTATAGATTAATACGATAAATGTAGGTTGTAAGCTGTAATTATGAATTTATCGACATAAATTTATCGGTGCACGAAAATTAGAATTTCGATCGTGCTTTGACGGAGTCCGATAAAGATGGATGGCTTTTTGAAGGTATGACAGGTTTAGCTGCACGAAATATTCTTATGAATTTGGTAGACAAAATCATAATTAAAAATATAATGTAAAAAAGAGACACCAATATATTCGAAATATCAGATAGGGCTAAGTATATCTAATAATATTTTAGTGATGATAACATTTCTGTTTTTTTTAAATTTTATTCCGCATCACCTTGATGGCTGGGAGTTTTCCACGGCTTGCTTCACAAGACACTCCCTGGAAAATACGACCTCTAACTGTTTAGAAAAGAGCATATTCCCGCCTCCCCCCTTCCTCCTTCAGCCAGTACCCAACGCACCCAATGAATGGGGTGCCCATAGGCTGCAATGAGTGTTCTGTTTAGTTTGGTTGTTGGGAAATGTATCGATTTCCCCATACTATAAAAAAAAAACCTATCAGTTTCATTGATTATTTTTCTTTATAAATAGACAAGTATGTGATCAGCCATCGATTTTTTAGGTCAAAGACAAAGACGCTTTACTCGAAATATTTTTCTACGAAACACATAGACAGACCAATTTATTGGGGCGCAACTTGAATCCACGCTCTCAGGGTTCAGGCTTAACCACTAGGCTAACAGTGTTTATCAACATCCACGGAAATACGCCTAGTTTAAAATGATGCAATGAATTCAGAGAATCCTTCTTCAGATCTCACCTTAACCATTAAAATAGCGAGAGAAAATGCATAAATGAGTCGGTAACGATGGTTTGATTCCCAGAAAATGTTTCGATTTGAAACACTGACAAGAAAATGAAACATTATTTTCATTTTATAAAATTATATCTAAAATGTATGTTCTAGATATATGTTTTATAGGTTGGAGTGACTGACCCAAAACCCCTAATTAAGAAAACCTAATAGAAAGTTCCCCAAGTAATCTTTGGTAGTAATAAAATGTTTAGTTCCGTAAAGAAACTTGTTCACTTCTATAACGCACATCGTGGTATGCTCTCCTTCTACTGTGAAGGTACCAGTAGAGAAATAACAACGCGGTTCCTGCTGCTACTGTGAAACTTCCAACAGCAGTTACGCAGTAACAGAATGTTACTGTTAACAGATGTAGGCTGTAAAGACTTTGTTTTAAATACAGTAGGCACAAATATCTTTATATATATAATTCATCTGTGAGTGTGTATGTCACTGAACTTCTCTCAAACGACTGGACCGATTTTGATGAAAATTTTTGTGTGTGTTCAAGGGGATCTGGGAATGGTTTAGATCAGCCCGGCAGGTGGCGCTGCAGTCGGTACTTTCATACTTTAATATCCTAATAGCTTGAAATATCATGCAGGACAACGTCTGTGGGGTCCACTAGTTTCATATAAAATAGTTATGTTGAGGCTGTGGTATTCCCAATTTTACGAACGAATGTTTGCATGCTTCATAAGATGTGCTATTCGGTACAGTTTTTTTTAAATGTAACAGCCAAACGGACAGAACGCTCACAGGCCTTTTAAGAATTGGTACGCTTTTTTCTTGAAGGACCCTAAGTCGAATTCGTTCGGAAATACATCAGTGGGAAGCTGGTTCCACATGGTAACACTCAGTTGTGGAACGACGGACGTCGATGTGATATGGGTGGAATTTCTTTAACAGAGAGTCTTTTGTCACCTGAATATGATTATGACATCTTAACAAGTATCTCATATCTTGTCATAGTAGCGTGTATTATATAGATATTTACCAACATGCGCGGGCCAGCTTCCACTAATTTATATTTTAATATTATCAATAAGTTATCGAATATGGCATCACCGAATCCATAATTCATAACGATAACGTCATGCGCTTGCGGCACTAAATCAAAAATCGAGAATACAATCAAAAATTTTATTCAAAACATTAATATGTCGAAAAATAAGAATGAAGGAAACGATCCGTCAATTAAAATTCTGTTTAGAGAACTGTAGAGTCGCGTTGTATGTTTTTGTTGAATTTCTTAGACTTTTCGTTTGTAGCATTTGAATATTAATTAAAATGCTTTAAAAACTTTTTGCGTAGAGTTATTTGCATATATAGACACGTGTCAACGAATTAGAGCGCAATTTCCGCTTGTGCCTTATATGGAACAAGGGGCAAACGGGCAGGAAATTCAACTGATGTCAAGGGATACCATCGCCCATGGACAGAGTGCCAGAGGGCTCGCGACTGCCTTGCCGGCCTTTTCAGAATTGGTACGCTCTTTTCTTGAAGGACCTTAAGTCGAATTAGTTCAGTGGGCAGCCGGTTCCAAGCGCTGGTGCGCCGCAAAAGCCTACTTTATAAGTCTGTCTGTAAGATGGCATCTAATTCTTTATTAATTTTCCTGTTATAAGTGATCTGCCGTATATGCCTGAGAAACGTCGTCACTCTTTGATTACTTGTTAAGTATTGCCAATAGCCAAAAGCGTAAACTAACCTTTGGAAAAGGGCGCACATGACACAATGTATGGAAGTAATGAACTGCACGAAATAACAGACGTTTTTAATTGTCCGTTGAATGACCAACGGTCTTCCTCATGTCAGAAAAAGTTTTCTTTTTGTAAATACATATTTTAATTCTGTGTCGTTTTTTTCTGTGTATGTATTATTTTGTAAGTGATAAATGTTAACAGCTAACTTTACAGATTACTCAAATGTTAACATTGGAGTACCTAATCTGTAAAGTTAGCTTATTTTATTTTATTAAATTAATAAGGAGTAATTAAATACTTACCTTTTTTTTTTCTTTTTTTTTTGGGAAATGTCACGTAGGAAGTGCGGGGTGCAATGGACCTACTAAAACCCAACAGCCCCATCTGTTTGCTATTGACGGAAGGCGCGGAAACAGTTTCCCTTAATCCATGTCTCCGTCATGAGCGTCTGCTGCGCTACTGCGAGCTCAACATCCGAGTTGCCCAATCCGGTGCGAAGGTCACAGCAGAGTACGTGCGTAATCGCGTCGTGGTCTTCCAGGCCTTTTTTGCGTTGAGGGTCGGCGTCTGGGATCCACTCCCGAACCTCTCCGCAATCTCTTTAAAATTAAGTACGACAAACACTACAGAAATACAAAGCTCATCAATTTTTTTTCAAAATTGGAACAAAATGTTTGGGATGACGTAAAAAATTTATTAATACAGGTAAAATCAGTGTCTAGGATACTTTAGTTAGGACATAAAGTATATAGTAAAGATTTGTTAAGAAATGTGAGAAACATAGCAGCGACTCCACGGTTTCCTTATCATCGATTCATCACCGATCAATCAAGAGCAGTCCGGCAATAAATTTAGTTTTTTTCTCGATAAATCCAAGGTATTATTAAACCCTGTACGTGGGTGCTAACCTATAATTAAGAACAATACATCTATTGATCTAGCTTTTACGAATTTTGGTGTTTTATCTTTATTTTGATGAGTCAGCCACAAACAAAATCATATGGAGTATGTGTTCTTACCTAATACAGACTTATATATGTGTATAGACAATTATCATTCTTAATTTATTAAACAAGCGTATTGACATGTACAATAAATGCATCAATAAATATAATATCTATCTACGAAACTCTAAAACCACGCGTAATTAAGATTAACTAGAAAACGAAAATACATATATGTATTGTCGTTTTATATTATATTATTGTCTTTTTCGAGATATATTACGTCGCATAACATAAAAATTATGTACATGCCAGGATGACAGTTAACATTTTTTATAATGTGTATTATACATATATGTATTATACGATAGAATAAACAAAAAAATAATACAAATTTAAGAGTTCTTAGCCGCGATTTAAGTTCAGGACATCATTTTCTAGATTGCATTTTTTCTAGTGTGTTTACAAACATTACCCAGCAATATAATAAATATACTTCTGAAAAGGGTATTAAATATTAAGATTACATTATCAAATAGAAAAATTACATTTGGTTAAACTAAGGCCCACGCTCGCATCGCATTTTAACTGAACCTCTTCATATGTGACCGTGAATGATGTTGCTACTCTTACCTCTATTTATATGTTTTATTAATTTGCATTTAGTATGCACATAGTATGTTAGATTGTTTTCATTTTAACAGTTATAGTTATTTCATTTTCTTCTTCTACGCCCTTGACTTGCGAACTGGTAGTAAATGTACATTTAGCATCAATTTAACATCATTTCTGTTGACGTTCATAAGTGTACTTGTTTATCTATATGAATAAAGTTATTTTGAGTTTGAGTTTGTTTTTTCACCACATTATTTTGTCCTGTTTTGTGACAGTGTAGTAGTGTTTTTGTGAATTTGGTTAGTTTTGATGTGCACCAATTTTAAGTAGTTAAATAAAAATTAAACTAAACCTTGATTTGTTTTCTAAATGTGAATGGAAATAACATAATAAAATGTAGTCGTAATTCACACAGGCGCTAATAATGATTGTGTCACGGGATATCATACCCGGGACTGGAGTTGCACAAGAAACTTGTCCTTGTTTTAGTCCATTTTGACTAAAGTATCCTATTCAAAATAGGCGGTAAAGTATGGAGCAGTTTTAGCTTATTAGGTAGACACGCGACTTTAAAGCCCTGATCGTGCGTTTACCCGGCTTTAAAGAATTTGTCTTTCTTTGAGCATAATTTATATCTAATACCTACAAATTTATGATGAAGGCCAGGTATAGAATGCTGAACCAGATGATCAGTAGCTAATCTATAATTATCAAAAACAATACAGGAACTCAACACCAATACCAAGGGTTATAGCGCCATTTTTTTAAATACATAAATACATCAAAAGACAATTAAGGTTTAATTATTTTTATTTATTCAAAAACCACAAACAAAACCACTTTTTTAATCAATTGTCAAAATTAATGTGCCACAGATACCATAACTAACAGAACCAGTAGGAGTGTTAGTTATATTTATTCTGTAGCCCCATTTTAAAATATATTTAAATATTGCCAAAGAGGTTGCGTGCGGGGATCGCGTGATTCCCGCCAATTATATACGAGCCTCCTTTGTTTTATATACTTTTATTTCTTTGTTTTATCTGTGGTTGCGTGACTGCGGTTTGTGAAATAAATACTGTCTCAAAACGTACATAGACATTCTTAGACATATTTCCATTGACACTTTCGCTTTTACTAACACATGTTAATGCCAATAAATATATTTATTATGTGAATTAATCTTTTAAGAAAAATATTGTTTATCCATTGCACTAATTTAGTAATTAATATAGGTAAAACATTTCTTGCTATACTTGACTTAATTTAGAAAAAAAAAAAGATTTCTATTGGACTACGAAGAAATTTAGAACTTAACTTATTTATTCTGTGACCTGAGGTACATCTGTAGTATGTATATTTTAACCTTTAATTTGGTATAAAATACTTTTTTGTGTGCTTTAGTTTTTATATGTTCTTAGGAATAAGTTAAATCGTGGTTGTACAGAGCGCCATCTGTTGCTGAGTAGCTGATACGATAAGATAAAAAATATTATTTTGTAAATAATATTTTGTTTAAAGGTAGCTAAAAAAATATTGTCATTGCCTGCATTTTGACATGTGTGTCAACTGACAGGCACCAAATAAATTAAGAACGATCGACAACGTGGAAAGATTGGATGATATTATTTAATTGATATTATCTAATGTTTCTTTATCAGTCTAAAACAATACAACTAATTTATATCAGACTATTATTTTTTGAGAAAATTATTATCCCGGTTTAATTGCAATGAAAATATAATTGTCGCAATTATCTTCCGCTATTATATAGCGATTTTCTAAAATTCCAAAACCAATAAATCACAGACGTTCGAGGTTTGATTCCCGACTGTAATCATTACCCCAGGGCCTGAATTAGACGCAATTAAATGTACATTCCGAAAACCCTCGATTTTATTTTTATTTAGTTCCATTTGAAAATTGCTGGAACTTTTTGTGAGTAGAGGGAGAGATATATTCGTTCTCTTCGAATTAAAAATATCGTTGAAATCAAATAAATTATCAGTAACAGATATATCGATATTATAATATACACTTCTATTAGTATTATTTATATTACAATTATTATATTGTAATATATTTCGCGTAACGAATTAGAACATATTTGTAATAATTTTATTTATTACCATGCGTTGACATAAGTGACAGCCGTGGTTATTTATTAAACGTCAGAGTATTTAGAATCAAACTTAACTTATAAATTATAATGTAATAATTAATCCTTGCCATCTCTTTTTTGGAAGACAATCTGCCGGAAGGATAGAAGAATATAGTCAGCTATACAACAAACTTAATAGAATCCTTAATGTTTACCCTAAATTATTATTCGAAATTAAAACATGAATTACCAAGTAGCTTCATTCACTTAACTACGAAGAAACTGAATTGCTAGTTCAAGTATAATTTAACCTTTCTTAATTTCCACACTGCACTTTACACTATTTTACACTATCACCCTCCAACTCCCATTCCATCCATCCCTTCCCTAAGATTTTCATTCTGTTGCGTACAAATGTAATCCTTAATTTAGTAATTAGTCAGAAGATAGAAATCTAATTTCTGTTTTTCTCTATAATATAGTATTTTGGTATCAATTTTTGTTAATTTACTATTTCGTTATACCATTGTCTCCCTAGACTTAGTTCAGGGGCTCCAATATCTGCTAAAAATGTAACTTGTTATTGAATAAAAAAAATTGAATTTTTATTTTGAATAGAGAAAATCTGCGCGTGAAAGAGATGAGTGGAAACAACAAGAGGACTATGTCGGAAGGCCACCTGATCAACTGGCTGTTGATAAATATATATGTATATCTAAATGTATGTAATTGGTTAGAGAATAAAGACATTTATTTATTATGAATCCTTGTAAATCTTAATTATAACTATGTAATACATAAATAAAATACAAATTAATAGAATTTACTTTTGACGTGCGTAATGCGTAATAACAACGTACGTGTATTAATTGGAATCGTTGATTACAGTGTTGCCTTTCCCACGCATTGCGGCTTTTGGCAGATTCTGACCTAACATTACTTTTTGATAACTGGTTTCTGTTTTTAAACCTTTAGGTTAGATATAAAGGTAATATAAATAAAACAGTGGAGCTACAACCTCTTTAGGACTTTCATTTCTGAATCTGTTTCATGATCATTTTTAAATCTTATAGGCAAGTAGGTGGTCAGCCTCCAGTGCCTGACACACGCCGTCGATTTTTTGGGTCTAAGACATGTCGGTTTCATCACGATGTTTTCCTTCACCGTTCGGGCAAATGTTAAATGCGCACATAGAAAGAAAGTCCATTGGTGCTCAGCCATGGATCGAACTCACGACCTCAGGTATGAGAGTCGCATGATGAAGCCACTAAGCTAACACTGCTCTACATAGGTAATATATATACACTATACATTAATCATAAAGATAATCCATATTCTACTGCATAGCAAAAGATTAAACACCAAACTAAATAACACGATATTTCATGGTTTCCATTTTATAAATAGAGTGACGCAAAGAATAAAAATTAAAACGGGAAAATAAATAATCATGGATTTCGAAAAACAAATTCACTTTTACACACAGTAAATACCTATAAAAATTTGAAATTTTAATTCCTAAACAAAGAGGAGATATTTGAGGTAAAAGTGGCCAGTACGACAAAAAGCCAATTTCGTGTGTAAGGACCTAATATTAATACAACTATTATTTTATAAAAGTTGGCAATAGAAGTAGATGTTTGATTTCCGCATCATAATTATTATAATCTACCCTTCGCGTTGTGTTTATTTTCTTATTACAAATATGTAAACTTAATGTAAACTTTAGAACTTTATTAAAACTGGAAATTATTTTTATTATAAAAATATCAGATTAATAAATCGTTTCAATTTTTGGTTCAATTAATTGTACCGGCTTTTAAGGCTAAACGGCGTGTTGGTAAAAGGAAGAAAATATCATGGCTTGGCAATGATAGGGAGTAGATGGGTATTGCGACTGCGGAAGAGTTGCTGCATCTGGCACAGAACCAGACACGCTTCACGAGACTGACGGCCGAACTCCAGTAGGTAATGGTAAGGCACTAAAAGAAGAAGAATTTAAAGGGTCTAATTCTTTAGCCGATAAAAACACAATAAAAACTATTTCGTAATCAAATTTCTTACACATAAGCAGATGTTTTAATGACAATATGTCAAATTTGTGATTGATAAAATCATTAATACGATGCAAATTTTATTGCCGCAAGCTGCGTTTTGACATGTACCAGTATTTTATACAGATTTTAATATGTTTCAGCTCACGAAACCTAAAATTACTTGCGACAATCTGAAGTTGTGTTTACAGCTGTGAGTTTTAAATATATTTAAACATGAATTTGTATTATTATTTTTAGATACCCACATTTAGATTACCCACAAATATAAAAAAATATTACTTCTATCAATTCAAATTGAAGCTAAGTGAATATGTTCGACAAAATTACTTTTAAATTCACTTCTTATAATATTTTATTATTATTAAAAATTGAAGTGATCGAACAGATTTACAATCAAGAATACAGTATTAACAATTTTCTTAACCTAAAAAGTAATAATAAAAACAATTAAAAAGTATTGAAAAGAAAATCAAAACATATTAAAAAGTTTGGTCCCTGTGGCAGTGTACCTTTAACGCTGGCATCTCCTCGCTATATTGTGATACTTATTGTTCTTTTCGTATAATTACTTTTAATTCATATTTCATTGGTTACTTTTAAGTTATTGCATGTACGGCTATCCTTAAAATGATTTTTTTAAGAACGACGATTATGTAATGTTAATCTTAAGTATTATTCTCATGTAATTGATGCACATGCATGTATCTTGTCACAAAATATTGTAAACCTATTTTAAAAGAGTAAGTGTGGAGTTTCTTGCCCATTATTCTCCACACGAAACTACCTTTTAAAAGGGGCAACTAGAATCTTCTTTGTATTTTGACGTTCAAAAGTGCCATTTTAGATGGTCTAATTGAAATAAATGATTTGACTTTGTCTTTGACTTGTTTTCTATGCTATGTGTTCTCTGTAAGTGTTTGTATGTGTTTCGTTAGTGTGCCTTTTGAAATAAAATAAAATAAAGTAAGTGATACATTTTTGTCTATTTTGAGAAATAGTCGTTAAACCTATTTGTATTTTTAACAGTGATATCTCGCTAATGTAAAGCACCCGAAGCGTTCCAATAATGTGATTAATTATAAATTAATATAATAATTTTCGTGTGAGCCACTCGTAATTATTACGAAACGTTTCTAATACAACACTACGTTTGTTTTGATAGCTAACTTTATTTTCATTAATTTTTAATTTTTTTATTATTAGATACTATGGTTAAGATAATTGCAAATACTGTATATTTGATAGTTATATTATATCTAAAAACTACCTATACACTTTTTTTGAAATCTCAAATGGGTCCGAGCGCCTTCATTTCTGTATATGTTTAATTTTTATATTATTTTAAAGTTAGAAGCTTATATGTGGATCAGTCTGTGTGTACCAACACAAAATAATTTAATTTCACCGGTAAAAGTACCCCGGGGTTATAGGCCATATGTCACCATTAACCACAGAGACATATCATAACTGTCACTTTTTGTTAATTATTCTTTATGTAAATTACACCGCATCCGCCATTTTAGGTACATTATTTACCATGTTATCACGAAGCAACAAAATACAATAGAAACCCGATACATCTGCGCGGGCGCATGTCATAACTGACCAATCAGGCGCGAGCTCGCATCGAGTAGGTCACGACTGGGTTCCATATTTGAAATTATTTATGTTCGTTTTGTTGTACTTGTTACTTATGACCTTGTACGGGGAATAATGATACAAACTTTTGCCCGTGGTTTCCTTCACCATAAGCACACATTTTTATATTATACGAGTATATTAGTGATGGAAACACAAAAATGTTATATAGGTGCACATTGGACATAATATTAAAACATTTCTTTCTTTCTTTCTTGTTTGTTTGTCTCACTAAAACTCGAGAATGGCTGGATTGATTTGACTAATTATGCTTTTGCAATATTTCTGGAAGTTCAGGGAAGGTTTAAATGATGGGAAATATAAATTATAAGTAAAGAAAAATTCTAGCAACGGCAATTTCATTTTCAAATAAAAACTGTTCTAGGTGGGAAATTGATATCTTTTGTCTTTTTAGAAAAAAAAATTGTCTCTTGGTTGTCATATATTTAATAGCCTTCAGAAATTTGTGTTTCATAGCTGTAGTAGGTATAAGGTCCGATCTCTTTTATCTGTTTGAAAAAAAATATTAAATTTTGACGCAAATATATTATGTTAGGTGGTACGAAGTTTACCGGGTCATCTAGTATGAATAAATTAGTATGATATTTGTTTTTCCGTTAAGTTCCATTACGTAAATAGTTGAAGTTTTCTATGGAAAGGTGAATAAAAAGAGGTTAAGAAGGGGAAGATTTTATCTCTTTTTTATATTTTTGCTATGAGTTTTAGATTTTTGATTTAATTTGCTTTGTTCAATTAGTTTTGTCTAAATAACTTTGTTTTATTTGCAGTTTTCCACTTCTTGCTTTAATTTAATTTTTTTTCTCATAGTGGTTGCCTGGAGGAGATCGCTTGAATGCGATAAGGCCACCAGTTGCCCTCCTTTTTACTCAATTATTTTAATTGTACTATATTTCTGATATTGATGACGTTCTTATGTATAGAAAAAAATATTTGTAATTTGTTGTACCTATGTTGAAACTTTCTTATGAAGTAGGTACGTAGTTTATGAATCTGTATTAATTAAATTTGGCCAATACAATACTTAATACACAAAGACAACTTCCACACAAATTTCAAATGACGTCACAAGCGTAATGCGCAATTTGTGCGTTATATAAAATCTGTGTAAAACAAAAGAAAAACTTGATTGATGTACTATCCGCCTTGAGCGACGTCAGGCGTAATCACTAGTTTTCATGTGATTGATTTATCGATGTTCATGAGTACTAAGAATTGCCTATATATAAGCAGATATCAACATTTCATAACTGTTAAACATCAATGACAAAACCCTCGGGTTTTCGCCGCATATCTTTTTGAAGTAAAACTTCTTTAGGCGCATGAGGGTAAATTTTTACTAAAACGTCACGAATATTTGCAGCGTTTTTGTCGAAAGGGAGAGAGCGATTGAGATCGATGGAGAGAGAGTGAGAAGGGTGAATCACCTTATAGAAATTCTATTTTGAAAATTAAAATTTCGTAAAGAGTAGGTATTCATGAAATAATCATGACGAATGACGCAAATGACGAATTTTAAATTAAAATGCCACGTGTTTTTATATCGAAGAAATAATATTAAAAAAAATTATAATTTGTATTAATTTTCGACACTTTTAATATTTTAATGACAAGTAAATTCATTAAATTCCTAACATATGTTCCTTTTTCCCTCCCTCTAAGTCTCGGAAATCTATAGTTTTAGATTTGTATAAATATGAACAAGAGTTAAAAATTCCTTTGCCAAAGAAGTTTCACTTCTGACATGTGTAGGTACTTTGTACGCACGTACTTTTTTTTTAGAACCGGGCAAACGGGAGGCTCATCTGATGTCAAGCGATATCGCCCATGGACACTCTCAATTCCAGAGGCCTCGCGAGTGCGTTGCCGGCCTTTTAAGCAGTACCTACGCTTTTTTCCTGAAAGACGCTTAGTCGAATTGGTTCGGAAATACTTCTTTCAGTAGGCAGCAGGTTCGAAATGCTCGAAATATCTGTCAGTCAGTGAAACTCAAAAAAAGGCTGCTATAAAGTGTACCTAAGGTCTTTTCGAGCTTAGAATCATTAATTAATAAGAAACTATACCTTTTTAAGGGTAATTTAAATAATATTGGGTCAAACACTATTAAATAACCTGTGAGAAGCAACATACGTCAATACATAAGATTCGAATTTAAATTTCTAAGTTGCTAATTAATTTCGAACCCTACATTTTGTTATTTAAGTACATAGGGTAAAAATATTGTTGTAAAGTACACCGCAGACACGCACTTTTAATAATACAACTGATAACACGCTTATGTGTAACCTAAGCCGGCCCTAATGTCACATTGGCTGACACATCACACGCGTAAATTTTGGGTGACCTACCGGTTTTCTCGCAACGTTTCGTTACAGACGCGGTACGAATACTTCCGTGCGCCAAAAACGTGCACATAATTTTTTTTTACAGCTTACATATGGCCAAATTTCAACCAAAAATATTAGAAAACTTATACAATTAAGTATTTTTTTATAAAATTAACAGAAAACCTTTTTGACGTGATAACGTCTTTAAAATCGTTTTAGTCGGGTGACATGTTCAGAAACTTGTGTCACACCAAAACCTCACGAGCGCGATCGCAGGTATAACGAGAGAGAGACGGACCGATCTCCCGTCTCATCTCACTCTAGCGGCATACAAACGAATGGAGATTTTCTCGTGCGGTTAAGTTTTCGTTGAATGTTTAACAGTGAAACAAAATGTGAAGTGCAAGTGAAGTGTTACAACAATTGCAACAAAAAAAGGTGAATAAAATAAAATAGCCTACTTACTAACAATTAACATTCTTGAATAAACTTGTAAAAGTAATGAAAGATGGAAAAAAGACACGTGTAAACAAACGAAATTTAGAGGTTATGTTATGATAAAAAACTTAACTAAGACGTTATCACGTAAACATCTCGATCGTAAACCTACTTTACAAACAACCAATATTTTTTTTTTATGTTACAGGACACTGTGCTGCCGGCCTTTTAAGAATTGATACGCTCTTTTCTTGAAGGACCCTAAGTCGAATTGGTTCGGAAATACTTCAGTGGGAAGCTGGTTCCACATGGTGGTGCGCGGCCGAAATTGTATTAAGATTGCCTTTTGCTATGTATAAATCATTTCGAAGTATATGTTTAAATCATAGTCGGTAAAATACCCCCTACGCTTCACAAATAGTATCAATAATTCACAAGGGCGCTCTCCGGCGAAGAGTCGAGAAAACTATTAAGCTGCGAGTCGCGAGAGTAAGCGGGGATTGGGAGCTTGTTGTCGCTGGACAGAGCGAGTCGAATACACAGCAAAAAGGTTATGGCAGCGGTGATAATTGTACGGTACGTACAGTCTCATAATCTCTTCCAGCAAGTATGCGCTACAATATTATATCCTTAGGTTCAATCCCGTGGATTGGGATTCCCTTTGTTTAAAAGTTTAGCTAAAACGATTGCGTCTTACAATTGAGGTACCTTCGTTTTGGGATATATGCGACGGCAATGTTTTTTGCGATACCAAGGGCCAAAACCAGTCTGTTGCACAGATCCCTATTGTCAAAGAAAGACGTTGCGCCTACTGAATGCTGTCTCCGACACTATCGACATATACAGCGATATTGTCTATATATATATATATATAGATATATATATATATATATATATATATATGTGTGTTTATTGTATTTTACTTTATTATATTTTATTTATCTCGACATAATCGTATAGGCATAGTCTGTAAGGATAATGTATGTATTTCTGTAAATAAATAAATATTCGTTGGTTCTCCTGATTATGAACTTATATCGTGTGTGCTACCGACTTAAGATGTGATAATCATTATAAAAGCCATGTCATAATAGGCTAACAAGAAAGAAATATGTATTATTATAGGTTACGTCTAGATCGGTGGGGTTTTAAATATTAATTGACAAATCGCGGCCATTTTGTCGTTTATGGAATCAAATGACAAACCTGTGTAGTTATACATTTAAGAAAAGGTATTAATTTGTGAAATTATAGTTCATTTAAGTATGAAATTAGTGTATGTTAAGTATACCTAAGGTATATGGTGGAAGGCGTGGGTCATATTATGATATTTATTTATTTACAAATATTATTTATTTATTTCTTTTATTCACACTTCGTTGCAATAAACATAAAAGAAACACAAATAATCCAATTCATAAAATTATAAGGGAAGCAACGGGCGGCCTTATCGCTAATAAGCGATCTCTTCCAGGCAACCCTAGTAATAGAAAAACTAAAAAAATAATTGTATAGATTCATGAACAGCGAATAGTGATGCAATACAAAAGAAAAAGAAACACAAGAATTACACTAGTCACGATTGATCAGGATAGGATAAGGTTAAGAAATGTTTATACAGAAGAGTTTTAAAAGATGATAGGGAGGTAGTGAATCGTATGAAGTCGGGCAGCTTAGACCACAACTTATTAGCGGAGATCCTAAATGAATTGCCTATGAAGGATGAATTAATAACCCTGCCTTGTTCTACGTTCCTCACATCAACACATTATGCAGAAAACTCAGTTTTGTATCGCGCAGCCCAGGAACGACCAAAATTTAAGGCTTGACTTGTTTAAGCTATCGCGGAATATGCTTAAAACTAGTACTAACAATATCCATAGCACTAAATCACCTTCGCCATGAGCACATACACATCCTCATATAAACACCCTCACATTCAGACCAACACACAGCCGAGCCGAATTAGGTAGGTATTATAAGTAGATATATATATACTAGCAGACCGGCCAAGCGTTGCTGTGGCTAAGGTTTTAGTTATATTAGATAGCAGTAACCTATTCAAGGGAAACGGTAGGAGAACACCAGTCATGGGGACCACCATGCTTCTTTGGTGGTAATGCCATTAAATTGTAGCTTATTTGAAACGTTGGTACTTTCAACACAGCGCCATCTATTAGAATTGTGACTATCAAATAATAAACAAATATTTTGCAATAACGTAATATTGCGGCTATAAATTGAGATGTAAGCTATCCTATCTTTTAAATTAGATCAAACTGCACACGGTGTGCAAATTTGATTGAAATCGGTTCGGTAGTTTCGGAGTCCATAGCGGACAAACAACGTGACACGTAATTTATATATATATTAAGATTAGTCTTTATTTAATAATTATCATTTATTTTTTACATTCGTAAATGTTTAAACCTGTTTTTAAATATAATTGTTTTGTTGTACCTATATCTATACTTTATGTTAGCTGTAGGACTAAGAAATAAATAAATATAATCATTAAGGCTATTTGGAAATAAAGGAAAACGCTAAAACTTTATTAATTTTAAAGCGCAGTTTAAAATATACTTAGAGAAGTTTTTAATAATTTTACCACCCATAGTTTTCACAAAGCTGCAAGAGCGGGGCGCTTGTTGACCCTGTACTTAATGTGTAGAGTATACAGAAAAAAGGTTATGTTTGCGTGTCGATGACCTCCATGGGAAATTTGATGTAGAGGACTTCGCCAGAATAATTTCACAAAGGCTCCACCATCACGTGAATGACGAGGCTATTCTACTTCTTCATACCACGGGCCTAGTGACAAGTAAGAAAAGCATTTGAATAAGTTAACGAGTGTTATTGCACCTTAGTATTACGTGCTAAACAAAGGTAAATGAAAAAATTGTTCACAAGAATGCCATCAAACCAAGCGTTAACAGGAGTATTTGACAGCACTCTTCAAACACAGTATATATAGCAAGTTTAGTAGACAACCCCGGGCACTAACTAACTGTCCTTTAACTGTAAATACTTATTTATGTGTGTTTTAAGAACACTGTCAAACACTTTTGCTACGATTGTGGTGAGTCAGTTAGGCCAATTATTTAAATTTGTAACATTACCTAATTTATTATTTACTACTGGAACTACAACAGTTTTCATCGAATTATTTGGTAGGTAGCAATGTAATGTAGTACCGCGATGTAGACAAACCTCCATCCATCGCGACCAGGGAACTAATTGCTAAAATTGATTCACATATTTTACTACGCGAAAAGCTTCAGTGATTGTCACAAATATGCCAAGTATCAGACATATTTTAAAATAAAACAAAATCTATTTTTTATACGTATAATTCATACACAATACTAAATGTATAATTCAAATACAGTGTATAGACATGCAAAAAGTCGCAAAATATAAATTTGTATAAAATACTCTTAAGACTAAGTTTGTAATATGGCTAATATGCTAAGATTTGACAAGTTCATTTGAACCCTGTCATCTGTCAAATTCCGATGACTATTTGACATGAGATAGACTACTTATCTACGTCCGCACCCTTAGCTTTCTCTTTATTTTTTTTGAAATGTCAAGCATACCATAAAATTGTATCTAAAAACTAGCAAACATATCGTTTTAATTGCCAGTGCCTGTTCAAATACGGTACAATAACTCCACAAAAATACACAATACTTTTTTCTACTATACGCTACTATAAATTATGCGCCAATATTAAAAGACTAAGGGTACAGAACGCATAATAAAGGAATTAAAATAATATTTCCCGCCTAAAATCGCTAGTAAATTTCTTAATAAGTATTAATTTAAAAAATAATGGCAGTCTTCAGCCTTATTAACGTATACATTATACCTGCTCCACATTGTATTTACGGCTCAAAAAATAAATAAAAAAATGCCTCATATACAATTCTAAATAGTAAAATAAGATACAAAAATAAATGAGTATAACATGAAACACGAAACCAATTTAATACTGATAAATTTTTCTAAAATTAAATTTTGTTTAAGTTTAGATCCCAACTCCGAGCTTCATTACAGGACCAGAGTCAATATTATTTATTACGAAAACCTAAATCGTATTGTAAAAATCTCACACATTATGAAATAAAAAAATAAAAAATGTCACTTCTATGAAGTTTTTATCGAGCAGCGCCGGTGCATCGTGACTCCCAATAGCAAAAGCAATAGAGAACCACTGTTTGAGATTTTTATCGATTTCCATGTCCTGATGTTGCAATCAGCGCTACGGATATTGAAAGAACTACATATATCGAAACTACAAACTCGTGGTGATCTGATGTTAAACTTCCAATAAGTTACACAGTACGGACGCAGTTACAACATATATAATATATATATCAGAAATCCTATATTGCAATGTTCATAATTTTTATAAATATAAAAATAATAATAAAAATATAAAACTTTTTAAGAGATAGAAACTATAAATGCGTAAATTTGCAACGAGTTTCGTAAATAAATTCGCGTTTGTATCGTAATGTATTTCGGACGTAATTCAAAGACAATATTATGGCCATTTGTGATCGTCACTGACATAGATTATAGAATCTCCAAGAAAAAACCTTGTATCTTTACTAGGTTATGTAAATGTTTATAAATATTATACGTCAATAAAAAAATATATGCAATTGAATTCGTCCTACTATGAAACTTGAAGATTATGAAGAGTAACATTCAGTAATGAGACAGCTCTGACTCCAGTGCATCAAAAAGAAATTGGATTTGACATAAGAGTCACAATTCATCACAAGTCTCGTTTCTGAATCTTACCCTTAAATCTCCTGAATTAAAAATACTTATAATGGCACATTTAGATCCTGATTAATTACAAAATGTTCCAATTATTTAAAAAAATAATTATTATCATATTATAAATGATAAAACATTTAAAATTATATAAGGTGTCCATGATATTCGAATACGAAGAGGACTAATGTAAAATTGAATACATATTGTTTTTTAAATCAAATAACAAAGACTTTTTCCGTTTACAATAGCCAACTACATAAATTTTAAGTTAAATATGTATGCAAATTTAAATATGATTTAAAATAACAAAATCTATAATTATTCATTTTAAATTTTGTCTTAAAAGTCTTCTTATATTATAATAAAAATTAGCACTTTATCACTAATAAATAGTTTATACAAATATAAGTTTTGCAAGAAAATATTTAAACAAAACTCTTGTTTATAAATATTGATGTTGGTAGATTTGTATACTAAGGCATTACAGAAATATTTTCGTATAAAAAATATATATGGAAGCCATTAATCAGTCTGTATATTCGAGTCATAATGTACGAGACACGACATTGAACTATTTCTCCTTTGATAAAACGTTTAGAATACAAAATATATAGGTATAACAATGGTTGTGTAACATATAAACATGTGATGTACAAAAATTAGCAATAGCTAGAAAAAAAATATCAAATCACTTTTGAGCATCAAAAACTTTATAAATAAATAAAATGACAATAGACATCTGTCACTGCATACTCTAAATGTCAATTGTCAAATAGAAGTAATATCCGAAGTAATCATAATATAGGATATGTTAAACGGAAGGACCCCCTTATTTACAAAATTTTTAACTAAAGTTATGTCTCTTTTTGTCACAAGGTAAAAACAATTTAATAGCAAGAGATGCAAGAGTAATAAATAAAGGGGTTAATGTGACAATGCAATAGATTATAATCTTACACTAATGTTCACAAAAATGTGATGAGTATTCTAGAATGAAAAGAAGTATAAATGCACCTGGTAACAGCACCATTTGTGAATTATAGAAACTGTAGGAACTATAGACGTATTCAATTGTTGGTACGCTTCTCACAAAGGTAACACAACACGGCTATAAGTGGCTATAAAAGTATATTTTGGCCATAGATTACTATTTTTATTTAAATGCGAACTGTCAGAAGGCTCACGAGTGTGTTGCCGGTCTTTAAAGACAAATGATATGCAGTCATATGCTCAGTTTGATTCAAAACAACAACCCACTATTTGCCAATCAGCATGGTATAATAATTATATTATCCATTTCACAGCTCTAAGAAAAATTAAAAAAAAAATAGTTTAAATGACACTTTAACATTTTCAGCTCATTGCTTACTATATAAATTCAATCATTATTATTTATTGATTTATTTGTGAAACCTTTTACTTAAATTTTGTATTTTCATGATTATATGATTTCTGAGATCTCTCTTATTATTATTTTCCTATTCCTGGTCAATTATTTAGCTTGTGATATATGTCATACCATACTTCATCGAAATTTCAGCAGTTAAATCATATGTATTTCGAAGTTCTCAAGTCGAAAACTCGTTAACTCGTTTTTTTTTGCATTTCCATTGACATTAGAGCTATCGAGATTCCACTGTATTGAAACAATTTAAGACAACATAATGAATGTAACAGTCCGTTACCTATTAGATAAATAAGTTTGAAAGAGTAATGTAGGAACCACAAGGGTGATTCAACAATGATACTTCATAGATTTCTCATAAATGTGAAAAGAGTCAAACTAACACTGGTTCCAGTACTAATTACCACCAAAAGCCTTTCCAACCGTATTTCTATTTTCACCAGTACCTTATAGGTATCATGCTAGGCAAATCAGCTGTTTCCCTTCATCCATTTTAAACTGGACTTTGTCAGAATTAGCCGCTTTATCCGCTATCTTTGATAAAGCACTTGCCAAAAACACTAGACCCACTCCGAGTATTGTCATGTATAGGGCCCAACCTGGAAAAAGCAAATAAATTATGTAATAAGGTGTCATTATAATTTTTATTTAAAGTACGGAGGGCAAACGGACGGGAGGCTTACCTGATTTTAATAGAAACCGACGCCCGTGGACACTCTCAATGCCAGAGGCAATTAAAATTGCAATTTAAAATGTATCCTACATTAGGTTTCTTGAATTACTACTATCTATGGTATTGTTAAACAAATGTTTGACAACTGACTCTGACTATCACAAAACCTTTGAATAAAATGTCATGTACTTTATCCACTAAGCCACAGAAGAAGTACCAATCAACTATTGCAATTTTCAAACAAACTACTCCCATACTTTTAGAGCTATTACGCACTGTCGACTTGTCGCCGGCGACTCGGTCGTTGGCGACTGTGAGTTTCTACAGTTTAAATAGATGTCTACGCACTTGGTCGTCGGTCGCCCAAGCGACTGGGCGACTCGCCGCGTCGTGGCGACAAGTCGACAGTGCGTAATAGCTCTTAAGGTGAAAAGTAGAATTATGATCATTAACATCCAGCTTTAGGTACATATTCCAAAATATGTCTTAGTAATCCTATATATTTGTATTTTTTATTTGTGTATTTTATAAGCCTTACCAATAGAACAGTCCCCAGGTATGTAAGGCTCAGAGTATTCACCACAAAGCCGCTTTACTCGGGCAGCACCCCAACCCCAAGGATAAAGCAGTATACCCAGCACACCAAACAAACCTAAAAAATTATGATTAATAATATTTAGTGCTTGCTACATACACTTTGTCTGTTTGTATTTTGTCTACACTTTGTTTACGTAATCAATTCTATTTTAAAAAAATAATTCATTAAAACGAAAAATAGTATTTAGTATTATTTTTTAAATTCAAAAACCACTAATCTCTTAATCAATTGTAAATTTACCTCCCAATGCCTGAGTGGCACCTGCAAGTGATATTACACTCTTTTTAAATACAGATTGGACACAGCATGCCAAAACTCCTGCAAGTACTGTAGAAAACTGGATAGCTGCACCTGAAAAATGTATTAATATTATGATTGTATGATGCCACTTCTACCCTAGTCACCTTTTGTTTTTCATAAGATAACTGTGAAACATTGAGATAGAAGCAAGAATAGTATGCATATTTCATTTAAAACCCCCTTACAAAAGCAGAAATGTCTATACACACACTTGTGCCATCAGGTTCTGTTTCTTTGATCTAATATTTCTATTAGGTTTGCCATCAACTTTATGGGTCCTCTAATATGCAACACAAGAGTGATAAATACTTACAAAAGGATAAAAAAAACATTGCTGCCTTCCAAGGAGTAGGATACACATATGAATCGGTTGCAAGTCCATAGAGTGAGAATGGAGCACAATGGTTTCGGTCATGTTCTGTACGTATACATCTATAAATTTAAAGGCTCATAAACAAAAATATAAAATAAGGTGTAATTAGTTAAAAATATTATAACACAATTAGTTTTGACAATTTATAACTGTGTTAAATATGAATTTTAAAAACCAAATGTCATAAAACTTTTAACAGACATCTATATGTATGACCTTTAACAAGATAACAGTAGAAGAAACAAATCCAAATCAATTTTTTTACGAAAAACATACTTATGAAAAACCTAAATAATAGTGATAACAATATATTTCATTCCCTTTAACTTAAATCAGTTGAATAATTTAGTCATGATAAAAGCGCAATGATCCCTTTAGATCAGGAAATGATCGCATATATCATAGGGCCACATAATAATAAATTGATCTTAAAAGGAAGTCGAGTTACAATAACTGACACCAATACGAGAATACAAACCTATTGTAGATACCAACACTGGGAACATAAAAACTGGTAATATTGTTTTCATTCACTATGTTTGGCTGGCCGAGCAACCATTTAGGCGTCATAACACCGGTCAAAATTAGCATAAAAGCAGCCAAACTTATCAGCAGCCATGCTAGACTGCGGCCGGTTATAATAACATAACACATAGCTTATTAATTATTCTAATTTCGTTTTCTTGTAAACAGTATACAATAAGTTTCTTAAAAACTGTTAAGAGGATAAGACAATAAAAAGGTAGAACGCTTACAACTTCCAGTTCTACCTCTCAATCCTCATATACAACTCACGTATCACGATACAAATGAAAACAATGAAATTCGTTCAAAATTCAATCAGCAATCAGCATGATTGTCATTGAAAATTTCAATTTGACATTTGGATTCAATGTATTGTCAATGTCAATAATTTATTGTATACGAGACTTCTGACTCGGATACGAAATTCAAAGTTCGTGCTAAGTCTATAGTCCTTTTCACGAAAGAAGTCCCCCAGACGCGGCGCTGCAATCGCATGACGTAATGTTGCCATTTATGAGTAAAAAATTTACCTATTTTATTTACATTTAGCAGATGTAATTTATCAAGTAATATTATTTTCTGTATACTTCGATGAAACAATATTTCTGTTATGTAAAAACTATATATTTATTTACTTATATTAGCGGTGTTCTACCTACTTACAGGGAAAAGATGAGAAAATAGGGTAAAGAAAAGCAATACAATTTTTTATTCAGAGTTTTATTGCATAATTGTTGGGTTACAATTTTTTTCGAAGTACACACCGCTGTTATACCTTCGTTTGTAATTCTTGTTACAGTTATTTCTGACACACCTGCAATTAAATTATGAACAATTAAAAATAATAATAACTTTAAGTTTATAATGCTTATGTAATATATGTTTTAATTTCAGTTACCTAGTTTCATCACGTTATGTATTTGTTGAATTTTGTCGCAAAAACTAATTTATATCATAAAAGTCCCATCAATACAGCAAAAAAATATTAAATGGCAACTCTAAAAAGTACCTGTTATGGCGGCAATTCTCTTCCGAACATTGTTTAGTTGTATTAAAACACCTTGATTCTTATGTGCCGCTTCACAGAACTCTTTCACCTTTAATATCATTTCTCGAGCCGAACTTTTTACAACTTTTGGCATTGTAATCAATATTTAAAATGCACTAAGCTAGTTAAAAATTCACAAAAATCTACCACAACAAACGAACTTGATAACATCGACGAATGACAACATTGCCGACCTGTCAAATTTAGTTCCAAAAATATCCGCGGGACTTCTTTCATGAAAAGCACTATAGTTTCTGAATTGTACCCTAATGCATATTTCAAAGTTATTCTTATTTTATAATTTTTTAAATTAATATTTATTATTATATTCTTTTATTATATATTGATTATTTGAGTAATAAAAAATCTAAAAAAAATATACAACTTGTGTCATATTGAACGCATCTTTATACCAATAATAAGAACGACACCTAGTGTCAATACCGAAAATCAATAGCTTCTCAAGTGACAATTGACTAATACCAATGGACAATTTCTCAAATATTGGCATAATTAGGCGTTCGCTCTTATTTTCTTTTTCTTTGTATTCTAACGTGATTTGAATGTACGTGAAATGTTTCTAGCCAATTAAACTTTATACAGAACTATTAAAGTAAATGCAATTTATTCTTCACTAGAAGATATTGCAACGGAAAAATATATTACTTTTTTATCATTTTGTGTTTGAAGTGAAATGTGGTCGATGACAGTGTAAAACGGGTGTTTGCTACGTAAGTATAATCTAAACAAATTGTGATATCCCTTAGTTCTAAACGAAACAAGTCTTTAGTATTCTATTTCGTTTTGTTGTATTATAATAGCAGACTGACAATAAATAATGACAAGTCTTGTAAATTTAGATGATGCCCAATTGTATTCGACATAAAAAGCGATAGAATAACATGAAAAAGTCTGATATTTGTAAAAAACTAATTTTTTATGGTTTTCGCGTGTTCAAATCAGTGCCATAGCTGTGATCTGTATTTATACGAATCTGGTACGTCTTAGCTAAGGATAAGAAAAAAAACATGTTTCGTTTGCCCTTGTTGATTGCAAAATCTCTTTGTCGAATAGACTTTTACTTTTTAATCATTGTTCGTGTGACGATTTCCCGTTGTAAAAAAAATACGCGGATAGAATCTACCTACTGCGTGATAAGTTTGATGTAAACTTTCTTACATTAAAACAAAACAATATGATAATATTGGCACAGTTAATGCATGATTAAACATTGTTTGGTAATTTGTAAATACAGAAATACCTGCTTTTTGTCTTTATAATGCAGAAATAACTTGAAAAGCTTGATGCTTAACATCAATACAAATTATGTAAGTGTTGTGCAAATGTTAGTATGAAAAACTTGTTATTTACACACACTCACTTGTATATAAAAGAAGATAATAATATTAATTAAATTTTCGTGGAACAAACTCTCCAACCTTGATGTTTTCAAAGTAGAAAACAATAAGAAACATCAAAATATTTAAAATGACTTTATTTTCAAATTTTTTGTGTGTACATTGCTATACAAAAGCAGTATACTTTGTAATAAGAATCACACAAATAATAAACAAATAGAAAGTATAATTTAACAAAGGTAACAGGATTTGATATGATTTAAATAGTAAACTTAAACCCAATATTATGATAGCTCTATTTAACCTAAATGCTAATTAATGGTCTATTCAGTAATTATCAAACAAAGACATAGCCTTGACATTGTGTTGAAATAAACTGATTTCATTTTAATTGTGCCAAGGAAGACTATGAATTGTAGGTTGGTTAAATAATAATTAGTAATCTTGAATTAGAGCAAAAAAAATAAATTATTATTGCTACAATAAAAATTATTTATTGCTGCAATACTTATACTTACCAGATAATATTAATTTATTCTATCTTATATCTAAGTTCCAAGTTAACAAATGTTATTATTTGCTTTATTGTGATTATAATGTATTTATATAAAAGTTTTGCTGCTATATTTCATAGGTTATTTTCACAATTAAGAACCTAATTAAACCCTAGGAAAAGAGGGTAGGTTTCCTGAAAATTATGGATTTTTTTCTGTAGTATGTTGATTCAAATAAAACTTTTTAAACTGATCCTGTACATTTGGGTTACATACCATATGCAGATATGTTTGATACATGTTTAAACATAATATATTTGGTGTAAATATAGAAATAGAAAAGTCATAGATTGGCTTATTTTGTTTTTTAATTGCTCTATACTTGGATTCTTTTGGGTAACTTTTAAGTCTTCTTATAATACCTAGGTTTAGGGTGATCACATAAGATCTTTTCAATGAAGCCATACATAAACAGATTATGAGATAAAACTTCTTTGTGGTTTTATTTTAGTTGCTTGTTATAGTAAATATCATCTGCTTAGTAGATTGTATAATGTGTCAACTGTTTATGCTGAAAATTATTGTGTTTATTATAAATATTTTTATTTTAATGGTTGATGAAATAAAAATTAAATATTTGTTTCTATGTTATGTGTGTTTTGTTTCAGACAGTCCTAGAAGCACAAGACAGTTTGACCAAGCTATGCTGTAAATAGTTGTAATCCATCTTCCGTATAGTGTATAGTGAGTGGATAGTGTTTATAGTGCTAGTGTGTTATATAATGAGCGGACAGAACCGTCTTAACATGCCTCCACCACCTTTGAGACAGATTGACTTGGATCAGGTATGTTTTATCTTTTAAAAACAATTTAAATACAGACTATTAGTCTGTGACATTTTCCTTTTAAATAACAATACAACCTTATATACCAACTGAGATTCCAAGAGATTCACAAAACACAAATAATATCATAATTGGTATACTCATACTGAAATAAAGAAAAACATCCAACACCCCAGTGAGACTTATCGCCATCAGATTTGAGAGGTATTTTCATAATTAATGTACCTTTATATTTTTAATACATGTGATGTATGTACCTTCGGAACATATGAGTCTCTAGTATTAACCTAAGTTCCCTTAAAAATAAATTTGTACTTGCCATGGCCAATTGAACACAGAGCTTTTGAGAGGACTTGTGTAATTTAGTCTGTTTTAAGTATATTAAAATTGGAACCAGTAATACTTTTTTATATTGTATTGGGATGTATTACTAATCAGAGTTCAGTTATTCTTGTATGTTTCCTAATATGGAACTAACTTGTGTGGGTGTTTGTTGCTTTTTACATATTCAAGAACAGTTTTTTACAAATACAAAATGTATTTGAATGGTTTTTTAATCCACTTCAACAAAGGATGTAATCAGTTTGTTGATCTATTTTGGCTTTCAAGCACATGTACTAAATTTCTTATGTAATTCTATGTATAACCACAATTTATTAAGACTAGTTTTTTTTAACTTAGGGAACAATATCCAGTTTCATCAATATTGGTTCAGTTGTTTTTGAGACTCTGTGATGTAGGTAAACAATGTTAATGGGCACTTGAAGTCCATTAAATTTTGTAAATTACTTTGTCTAATGTATTCTATCAGATATTACTAGGTTCCATCAAAGTTTTAAATAACTTAAAAAAACCGCCATTTATTAAATAAACATTTAAAAAAAATTATGTTTATATTACTTATGGTACATTAACCTATTCCATCAAGTTGGTCAAGTGGTAAACATAAATTTATTTACAAATAAAGAGCTCAATTTTTATAACATGTTGATGATAACAAACAATTTTTATTTATCATCAATGATGCTGCAGAATGAATATTTCTTTTTTAAAATCAAGATTAATATATTCTATGACATGGGATCATTGTGACCAACAATTTTCCTCTCACGGTAAGCTACGTGTGAACGCCATTTGTAAAAATGTAGTTATAGCGTATTGAAAAAATAAGTCGTAAAATTAATAATTTAAAGTATCTTGTAGTATGAGCTTTAAATCGAAGTTTTTATTACGTCTCCTGATTTGGAAATTCTCTATTTATGTGTTTAAATGTATTTAACTCATTTATATTACTGTCTATTGTACGTATACTAAATTCATTTGTACCCTCAAAATGCTATTTTAATTTTTTTTGATTAGTTTATGTTGTTATTTATATATATAACCCTCCAATAGCTATTGATTATTTTGTCCTTATCAGTTCTCAATAGACGTCACAAAATCAAGCGTTTTTTCAATAATATCGCTGTTTTGGTGTCAGTTACGTGTTTGGTACTTGTTTTACCGACACAGTTAGCTAACTGTAATCTTTTTGTTTCCACGTTACCTAACTGAGTTTAATTAAAACGTCATTTGCAGTAACCTGTATTATGCAAAAATGGTCCTTCCGAACATATTTCAATAAACATTCAAATAGTACTCAGAGTCATAAGCATTTAAGATTAGTTGAGCTAAGTAATTATTGAATTAAGTTCACCATAGATCCAGACGGAAGCTTAGAAAGGTCTCTCGACCGAACCCAATAACCTATCTCAATCAATAATCCACCATCTGAGATAGTAATCTTTATCCAAATGTTTTAACAATGCCAATATGTGCCAATAACCAATCGATGGATTGTAATAGCTATCTGTCGATACAAGCTATCCATGGGAGGTCGTATCCGTGTCTTTGTATGAAAATGACAGTTGACGGAAGCTGGATTTCATCAGTTAATTATTTTAACAGATTTTAACTTACACCAGTTTTAAATTATAAAAAAAAAACTGTTCATTATGTTTTAAATATACACATGTATATTTTAATGTTATTTGTACGGTTTTATTTACTTTATTTGGTTTACATTGATTATCAAATATGAGTGAAAACTCGGTAAAATGGAACGACGAAGAGCATTTTATCCGTCGCCAAAAAAGGATTGTCTTCGTAGGGTTTGGTTATTGGGATGGAGTTGGAGCGACTGTCACGGTCTGATCTTAGATTGATTTCTGAGATTGTGGATTGATTATTGGGTTCGGGCGTTTGCCGTATTCTTCCTTTAATCAGTTGTTATTTAACGCTGTGGTAAATTCCCTACAGTTGCTCTGTTGAATACACATTTACATTAAAGAGAACGAGCTCGTGATGCTCTCGGTACGGCCGTTAGTCTCCTATAAGTAATTAAATATTTAACGACTAAGAAAATATCTAGAGCAGAGACATGCTATTGTTGTAATGTAATGTCGTCTTTAAGTTAATTATTGTGTTAACATAATATAAGAACGAGCAGTATTGGCGTAGCGGCAAAGAGCAGTTCAGTTTTGTTTCTCTTCTTTCCATGTGTGATATCTTGCGTCTTGGGAAGGTTTGTCTTAGAATCGACGTCGTATCAATCACGGTAGTCTTATCACCTTGAGGAATATTTATCAATAATTATTCAGAAATCTGAGACCAGGTCAAGATTTAGCGCGTAGTATGGCTCCTCTAAATCCCCTACTTTGTTAACTTTCGTGAGTCATATCTATACTAATATAGCGATACGTCTCGACTGGTGAGATTAAAAAAAAAATATTGTTCCTTATTAGGGTTGCCTGGAAGAAATCGCTTGTTAGCGATAAGGCCGCCCGTTGCCTAATAACTTATGTAACCTACTTACTTTTTTTTATTTTTTATATGTATAATTATGTGTATTATGGCAATGAAGTATACATAAATGAATAAAAGTGACTTATACCATGAGTCCCATATGTCAAAATCCAATCAATTGTTGACGTACGAGAGTCACACTTAGCGCTAAGTCTTGTTTCTGAATCTTACCCTCAATTTACCAAAACACCAAGGAATCTTGCGATTTAATTCTACAACGCACTAATACTTAAAAGCTCAAAATCATAAAATGTTATCAAATCTAACCTAAACATAATAGAATATTACTACACTCTCTCTCTGCATCTTCTACCGCATTTACCATAGAGAGTGTTCAGAGGAGTGGTTCGGTCTAATACCTGCAGCTGAGTTTCATCATCGGACGTCAAGGCAAAATACAGAATAACATCCGTATGTATCACCTCGACGTCCGTCGTCCTCAACTGAGCGTTTTCTAAGGCAGTTTTTGCCGCGCACCACAAACCAGCTGCCCACTGAAGTATTACCGAACCAATTCGACTTAGGGTCCTTCAAGAAAAGAGCGTACCAATTCTTGAAAGGCCGGCAACGCACTTGCGAGCCTTCTGGCATTGTGAGTGTCCATGGGCGGCGGTATCACTTAACATCAGGTGAGCCTCCTGCCCGTTTGCCTCCTATTACATAAAAAAAAATACTAAATAAAAAAAAAACAACATACACTGCCGTCTTTGTGATACCTAAGGTATATCTAGTAAAACGGTATACGTGACCTGTATACGTAGTTGTATGAACGTCACTTGAGATTTTATTCGTTTGGGAGCATTGCAAGGCCTACAGGTTTGAAATACTAACTGTAAGGCCTAGTTTAGCGTCTACGTCAGCGGATGGTAAATGTAATCACTATATATAGTAGGTATATATGTACATATATACTATATGTATAAAGTTGTTTGTCCAATCTTAATCAAGTGGCAAGTTATCTTATTATTGCTTTTTATTTTGTATGTTTTTTTTTATTGTACTAAGAAATAAATAAAGCGTTTATGTGCAAAGATAGTTTTTTAGACATTAAGATTGATAAATTATAAAAAAAATATTGGTTGTTTGTAAAGTAGGTTTACGATCGAGATGTTTACGTGATAACGTCTTATTGGTGATATAAGTTTTTGGGAAGTTAGGAATTAATGAAGATAACAATTTTTTCAAATTTTAAATTACATCTATCGTTTTATTCACACTTTTGATGATAAATTTCGGGTGTAAAATGACAAGTTTACTTATTCGACTATGATATACATTTTTCTTCATACATTCACGGAATGACTGGCAGCGCTCGAGATGAGACGGGAGATCGGTCCGTCTCTCTCTCGTTATACCTGCGATCGCGCTCGTGAGGTTTTGGTGTGACACAAGTTTCTGAACATGTCACCCGACTAAAACGATTTTAAAGACGTTATCACGTCAAAAAACGTATAGCCATATAAAAATAGGCAAATGTCATACTAATTATCATATATAACAGTTAAGTTATTTATAATTGTTGTCAAAATGTATGGTCTAAATACTCTCCAACGCTTTTAAGAAACTTTAAAAATTTAATCACCTTCCCCTTGAAAGCTATACTAAAACTAAATATTATAAAGTGAGTACTTGGGATCTGTTATACTTTTTTAAATATCTAGATATTGTTACAGTTAACAGTGTTTCCCAACGTTTTTTGTGCTTCCCCTTGCCTTTTCTAAACTTCCTATGATGAAATATAATAATTCACTTAAGAAAGAAGGTTTGAGGAAGATATTACTAAATGTTAACGAAACACAAGAAGTAAATTTTCAAAACATTAAGAAGACCTGAAATTCAAATAACAAATAATTTTAATCAATTTTCGAAAAGCGTCACCCTTAAGAAGGCCATATTTAAGAAAAAAACGTGACAAAACTTAGATTTACGACTAGTTGCGAAATACTTGTAATAATAATAAAGCCATTAAAGTAATTCCTATTAAAAATTACATATCAAATGAGTATTAGTTCTGGTATAGTAAAGGCACTGAACTGGATATTTGGATAATCAATTTCTCCCCAGAAACCTTAACTACTCAACAAAACAAAAAAAAAAAATCCATAACATCTGTTACAGTCGTGTACATTTAATGTAATGGAAATAAATCCTAGCGTGCGAAGATATCACTATTTTTTAAAAGTTAAAAAAAAGGCTTTTCAAATGTACAAAACCTAATACGCTGATAGGTTGGGTTATGAAAGCGAAACATAATACTTTCACTAAGATTAATACTTAACAGGAATTAGGAAGTGTCATTAAACACTGGTTATAATATGTTGTTGCATGTCATTAAATTATGATTAACATCAGCCTATTATATATATAAGCATTGTAACTTTAATAATGAAACTATCTAATAGTGCTCCCGATGTGGTTATGGGACTGAAATTGTACTTTTTTAACCACCATAAAACAATTCAAAATATCATCATAAATTTTTTTTTTAAGATAAATAAAAAATATTTTATTAAGACACAGTAAAACCACAATCAATAACCAAAGATGGGTCCAGCTGTCACCAGAAACACTGACTTACAGTGGGCCATACAATCTTAGACATAGACATATCATTTATTACAAACAAAAACACACACACATATAACAATAATCAAAGAAAAAAATTAAATAAAAAATATAATAAATATATTTAAAAAAATATAAAAAATGTTTTCCCTCTTCCCATTCGGTTCGTTTCAAGTGTAATGCGTGTGTGCTGTGGCGGTAATTGGCCCTGGCTCAGCATTATGCTAAGGAGCAGAATGTTCCACAGCCCTGGTCATTCTGCCACATCAGCTAGTTTGGCCTCAGTCGAAAAAAAGTAAAGAAAAAGAATGTAATAATACTTAGTAGAAAAAAATAATAATATTAGTAAAAGTTAGAAGTGTAAGTAATGAAGTCTTGTGCAATGGTGTGTAGTTAATAAAATAAAATGATAAGTTAAAAATTAGAATAGTTGTTAAGTCAATATATTTTTTTATATTATCTTGAAACTAAACAAATTATAAATTAAACATGAGACAATGTAACTAAATTCCCAACCCAGCCAAATGGCATTCCGATAGGTTATTTTCCGTTAATTATGCAATTCCATTCAGTCACGCGGAAATTGTATTCGTTTTTACAACAAACTCCCAAGCAAAATTAGAGAATTATCACTAAATAAATTCAAAGACCTCGTTAGACGAAAAATAATCAATAAAGCTTTTTATAAATTTGAGGAATACTTAAATGATCCTAATCCTTGGGATTGATTTGCTCCAGTACAAACAATTTGTATGACAATACTTGGCGATTAAAAAGATCGGCGGAGAGTTTCTTGCCAGTTCTTCTAACCCGCTCTACGCCCTTGACTTGCGAACTGGTAGTAAATGTAGAACAATTAATTTAACTTATTTCTGACAATTCATAAGTGTACTTTACCTTTTGTTTACCTACATGAATAAAGATATATTGAGTTTGAATTTAATAATAATGTCGATTTTACTGTGCAGTCAGAAAATGTCAGGACTTTGTTTTATTCAGTAAAGCGTATAGTTAACGATTTGACCGTTCGCCGGTTGAACATCTGCCGTTTTCAATCACATGCAACTTTCACTCGCATCCCGTGTCCCGTTATAGTTATTCAAATGAACCGTATGTTAAACGTAGTTTTAGGATACAGTATCGCATTTTTACTAACTAGACATGTAGATTATCTATATATATTCACAGAGCTGGTATAGGTGAAAATTCAACGTGTCAAACTTTTTTTTTTGTTTGAGGACAGGAAATTAATTGCCAGCGTTTTAAAAATAAAAAAGGAATGAAATATGTAGTCGTAGACTACAATTTTGTTTGTGGTTTAGTATTATTTTGATAATTAAGATATTCGGATGGATTTTAAGTATATCTTTAACCAATTAATTCTCCCTAAAGTTAAGATGTATTCGCAATTAACACTTGCTCTTAAATGAAAACTGCCTAGACTCGAAAACCTTAATGTGATACACAATGCATAAAAAAACAGATTCCATCTAATAGACCAAGATTCAAAATTACTTGATTATTTATTATTAAATTCTACTCAAAAACTACGTAAAGTTTCACGAGTATAGTGTTATTCAAAGCTCATAAGCTAATAAAAATTAATATATCGTACTTTTGTAAGTATTTTTATGCGTTGGCACGTTGCCAAGTAAATCTTATTGAATAAAAACCTCATATATCGGCCCAGATTCGCGATTATTATATTTAGATTTTATTTTTAATAACGGCAATTTTTGCCGAATAATATAAATTTGTAGCTTATGTTACATAATATAAGGCTCAGTTTGTATTGTTCAATAGATTTTAACCAGATCATTTTGTATAAAGGGCTACTAAGTTTTATGTAAATTGGCTGAACAATTTCATGTCTTGTCGTGTCGGGAGTTTTATTAACTTTAAAGTAATATATTACTAGGTTACAAAGTACCTAAGTCGCGAGTTATAGAGACGGACCATTTATATATTAATTTATATCTCGTGCGGAGACACATAATGCGCTGTTGTATATATATATAATACTAGCAGACTCGGCCAAGCGTTGCTGTGGCTAAGGTTTTTGTTATATTACATAGACTATTCAAAGGAAACGGCAGGAAAACAACAGTCATGGCGATCTCCATGCTTTTTGGTGGCTATGCCATTAAATTGTAGCTTATGTGAAACTTAACTTATGTGGAACTTTCAACACAGCGCCATCTGTTAGAATTGTGTCGAATAATAAACAAATAATTTGCAATAAAATTACATTGCGGGTATAAATTGAGATGTAAGCTATCCTATCTTTTAAGTTGGATCAAACTACACACGGTGTGCAAATTTGATTGATATCGGTTCTGTAGTTTAGGAGTCCATAGCGGACAAACAACGTGACACGTAATTTATATATATTAAGAAGATAATACTGCAATGGTTCGTTCCGTGAATGAAATCTCGCTGTTTTCCCGTGGCTGGCGCAAGGCCGTCTCCTACGAGACTCGGTCCTCGGTTTGTGCCGTCACGAGGTGGTCAATCGCCTGAAGGGCAGGACGGAAGTTCACTGGACTGAGCTAATTACGGAGGAAAGGTCCGCGCCCTCCCCGGTGAAGGTTTTTTACCCTAATCTAATTTTTAATATTATTTGGTTTTTAATTTGGCGTTAGCTACGGTGATTGGATCATCCGGATCCGTAAGGACATGTCCGGGCCTCCTACGGGCCTTTTCTGTCGAGAACGGGCCGTGTCGGTCTAGTGGTTAGGACCCTACGTTGTGTAACCAATAGCGATCCTTACGTTTTTGTATTGGCAATTTCTGTTTAATCCTCTCAAAATCCATAGCGTTCATGTCGTAACCTTGTTATAACCCGGTACAAAGACTAGACATTTGTAGTCTAGATCGCAATCGCTCTCGCAATTGGCAGGTAGGTATCGGTGCAGGGCTAAGACAGCTTTACGTACTCATTCGATCATCCTTTTATTATTTTTACTAACACAATTTGACGTTTCAGCCGTCAACAAGAGAATATTATAACAGCGTTTATATCGGCTATAGATGTATACAGTATACGTTTTTAAATTTAAAATATTATTAAGTAAACCGAAACTAAAAATCCAGTTATACAAATAAATAGGATTAATTATGCAGCCATAATTAATTAGTCTTGATAGCAAATTAATATTATAGCTAAGAGGTTTTCTGTCCACTTATATGTCTTCGTTGCATAAATAGCAGAATATCGATGTTAGTATTGTGACGTCATTTTATATCTTAATATATGTATATATAAATTACGTGTCACGTTGTTTCTCCGCTATGGACTCCTAAACTACCGAATCGATATCAATCAAATTTGCACACCGTGTGTAGTTTGATACAACTTAAAAAATAGGATATCTTATATCTCAAATTATACCCGCAATGTAATTTTATTGCAAATTATTTGTTTATTATTTGACACAACTCTAACAGATGGCGCTGTGTGGAATATACCAACGTTTCATATAAGCTACAATTTAATGGCATATCCACCAAAAAAGCATGTAGATCCCCATGACTTGTTCTCCTACCGTTTCCTTTGAATAGTTTAATACTATATAATACATATAACAAAAACCTTTGCCCCAGCAACGCTTGTTGAGTCTTCTAGTGTATAATAAAGAGGACAAATTATATTACTGTTAGGGATCTATGTTATCTCTAATATGTATGATATAACGTTATTATAACCAAAGATGTGAAAAAGACTAATAAAATTTTCTAAATCGCTTACGCTGCAGAAACTACTGCGACAATAGGGCATAGTGATGTACCTAATACAGTTTTATAGACGACATTAATATCTACAAAAAAGTAAAGTCTAACAAAAAAAATCTTTTTGCATTTATAAGTCTATTTACTGAGAAAAGCTATAGAACGATGCTGCGACCGAATTAATGCGGGTGGAACCGCATTCTATGTATATAGAGTTTAGATATTAGCGCGTAGTAACTAGTAACTTACGCCCGAACCCAATAATTAATCCACAATCTCAGATTGAAAATTATCTGAGATCAGACCGTGACAATCGATCGATCTTCTATCTGCATCCCAATAACCAAACCCTACGAAGACAATCCATTTTTGGCGACGAATAAAATGCTCTTTGTCGTTTCATTTTACCAAGTTTTCACTCATATTTGATAATCAATGTAAACCAAAAAAGTAAGTAAAACCGTACAAATAACATTAAAATATACATATGTATGTATAAAACATACCAAACAACTTTTTTAAATTATTTAAAAAACTGGTGTAAGATAAAATCTGTTGAAATAATTAACTGTTGAAATCGAGCTTTCGTCAACTGTAATTTTCATACAAAAGTCTATCCACAGACCTCCATACGACCTACCATTTTGGGGTTTTTCTTGTCTCTACGACCAAATTGGTCAAAAAGGCCGGCAACGCACTTGCGAGCCTCCTGCTCGTTTGCCTCCTAAACTACAAGCTACTTTATATAACAATAACTAGAGATTAGACTACACGATATATTCATGAAGTAGTTGGCTAAATTATTTACTCAAATTCTTTTCGTACTTATTCCATATATATACGTGACAACAATATTCGATTTTATCGTCTTAAGAAATGAATTATGAATAAATTTTACACAATGCTGCAGATACATTTTGAGTTGCTACAGATTAAAAAATGACATTTTTTTTTATATGTTATATATCCGAAGAACAGTGTTGGCCTAGTGGCTTCGGCGTGCGACTCTCATACCTGAGTTCGTAGGTTCGAGCCCCGGCTGTGCACCAATGGACTTTCTTTCTATGTGCGCATTTAACGTTTGCTCGAATGGTGAAGGATAACATCGTGAGGAAACCGACATGTCTTATACCCAAATAGGCGTGTGTCAGGCACTGGAGGCTGATCACCTACTTGCCTATCAGATTTAAAAAATGATCATGAAACAGATTCAGAAATCTGAGGCCAAGACCTAAAGAGGCTGTAGCGCCACTTATTTATTATTTTATTTTATATATCCGAAGAAGAAATAGCATTCGTACTAGGGTTGTATGTCGCACCGGAAGTATTGAGTGTAAAAGTTATGTCGTTTAGGCCGTGGTAGAATGCCAGATCGAACCCCAGAACTTTATCTAAGACGGCCTTAGATAGGTTAAGGAACTACTCAGGCATTGCTACTCCATCTCTCTAAATAGCTGAGATTCTGGTATGGGTCGGTTCCCTGCTACTTTCGGAGGCACGTGATACGACAATGCGTATAATACATAAGGCGTTGTATCTGAGACTCTGAACACTCTTAAGTTCTGTAGAGAGCCAATGAGCACAACAGTTGCATTGTAAAGGCCTTCTAACGATTATTTCACATTAATACGACATTAACAGCCATACACTTTATAATATCAACTATACAAGTACAAAAAGCAAAATTGTTTGAATAAGCAACGTAGAATGATATCAGCTATAGTAGTTAAGTAATACCTACTTTGATCTTAAATATCAATATGAGTGATATGCCGGATGGATTATATGGATTATAACGGTTTCATACAAGCATATTAACGCTCAACCGTAACAATGAAGACTGTAATGCACGCGATATTCGAGTTTTATCGTTCAAATTAAATTTAAAAAAACAAATCATATGAGGGTAGTCTAAAAATATAATTTTTAATTAATTAAAGGTCAATTACGTCAGCGTTTACGCATATTTTAATTTATGATTAATGATTATTATTTGTTATTTTTATTGAATTATTTATTTGAATGAGATTCTTTTTTACGTCCAAATGTGGGTATTAAAAAAACTTGTCTCATGTTCGATTTTTTAACTCTCATTTTGTATGTATGAAAGAAAATGTTTGCAAGGTTCTTGAACAATTTTCATTTCACAGTTCTATCAATAGCCATAATTTTGATGTCACAAATTTTTAAATAACGTGATGATAGTTTTATTTCGTAACCGAAAACTGTTTTATTAAGGACGTATTTAGGAAATGGAAAATAGCGTTTTCTTACCAACGGAATATCTTTAATATCTATATTTTCGTGTTTAGCATAATACGCTGCATGTACATTTATCATTTATCATTTAGCAAATTTCCATATTTAAAATGTGTGCAAAAACGAGAATTTTGGTTCAAAAACTAAATCTTATGTTTGGTTTTCAGATATGGGGCGACTTAAGGGAAGGAATCGAACAAGTATACAAACGACAACAGATGTCAAAATTGAGATACATGGACTTATATACGTATCCTTTTTAAAACGAATATAAAACACTGCCTATCGAGATTGAAACACACTCAAAATTGTATTCCTATTACTCATAGGGTTCAGTTTAGCATGTGGCCCCTCCGCATTTCATTAACCTTCAATTCAAATCACCCACTATTCGAAATTCAAACTTGAAAAAGGTTCTTAGGTATCGAGGCTTTTTATAGAGCAACGGCAAATAGGCAGGAGGCTACATGTTATACCACCGCCCATGGACACTTATTGCCAGATGGCTCGCGAGAGCTTTGCCGTTTAAGGATCTATCTGGTCGCCAAACTCGAAAAATTCTTTCCATTTTTCGTCATCGTTTCTTGAAGTAAGGCAAATGAAAAAAAAAATATTGGTTGTTTGTAAAGTAGGTTTACAATCGAGATGTTTACGTGATAACGTCTTATTGGTGATATAAGTTTTTGGGAAGTAAGGAATTAATGAAGATAACAATTTTTTCAAATTTTAAATTACATCTATCGTTTTATTCACACTTTTGATGATAAATTTCGGGTGTAAAATGACAAGTTTACTTATTCGACTATGATATACATTTTTCTTCATACATTCACGGAATGACTGGCAGCGCTCGAGATGAGACGGGAGATCGGTCCGTCTCTCTCTCGTTATACCTGCGATCGCGCTCGTGAGGTTTTGGTGTGACACAAGTTTCTGAACATGTCACCCGACTAAAACGATTTTAAAGACGTTATCACGTCAAAATATATGGTGGAGTCAAGTCTTAGTCAAGATTATTTATTTGACATTTTGAAAGATTTAAATAACTTCGCTCGATAGAAAATATCCAAACATAGCCAATTTTTGACACTTTGAATTCATTTTATCACGAAAATGTATATAGAACATGAGTTTAAAATGAACACGATATATTTTATTGTATGCCAAGTGATCCATTTAAAAAAAAATTGATAAAATTACATTTAATGTTTTACATAACTAATTGTTATTACGGGCCGGCGCACATCAGTGCTCCAGCTCTCCACTGCGCACCGCAGTCCACCCCGAGACACTGACACAGCAATTCGTGATAATATTCCTTATCGTAAATCAGTCATGTATATAACTATTGTACATCAGTTCATCAGCAGAGTGGTTCCAGTGGGAAGACAAGCTATACAAGTCGGCCAAGTGGAACGGTGCCTAAAAAACAGGTATATTCCATGATGTTTATAATCCAAATGCTGAAAAAGTTCCTTTCTCCAAGAAAATCCAATTTTTTGACTACCTGGAATTAGTAGGCAGTGATGCCAGCTAAAGAATAAAATAAAGTAATTAAAGTTAATTCGATATATTGTTCGTGATATTGAAATATTTGTTATTTTTGTATCAGGTTACTTGAGTAAGCAAATATTTAGATTTGTCTTTTTGTAGGTAAAACAGAAAAAATACGTAGCATTTTTTTTATTGCCCTCAAATAAGTCAAATTTTTCCGTTTTTCGGTGGAGAAATGTCAGAATTCTACGGAATAAAAAATCAGAGTATTTGTGTTTGTTTAAATCACGTTGATCGTTCGTTGACTTCTTTCTCTTAACATTAACTTAACGCTAAGCTACCCTACGTATATTATGAGTTATGACCCATAATAATATCGCCGCCACAACTTATACGAAATTCCAGAACCAAGTGGCGGGAGGTGCGCAACTAGTCGGTTTGGAGCTGTACAAGAGGCTACGGGAGTTTCTGAGGATGTATCTCGTCAATTTATTGAAGGTATAATCTTTATGTATTAATTATTATCCTTTACAGTTTTGATATAGAATACATTTGTCTCTTACTGTCACATTGTGTGTGAGCTGTGATGAAAAGGGACAGATGAGTACTAACTAAAACGTCTCCCGTGCTCTCTATTTGATGAAGTAAATACGGCAAAATATTATTTTACTAATTACTTCGTAGTTTTCAGTAATGAAAATATAAATATAGTATTATGAAGTAGCAGGGAAATATTAAAATTCTAAGTATTTTAATTCAGAATGGCTCCGATCTGATGGGCGAAGATGTGTTGGCGTTCTATACAAAACAGTGGGAGGAGTATCAGTTCTCATCGCGAGTGTTGAACGGCGTTTGCGCTTACCTCAACAGGCATTGGGTCAAACGGGAGTGTGAGGAGGGGAGGAAGGTTTGTATTGTAAATGGATTGTGGGGTAGACAAGGGGCAGATTCGTTTTTTCATATACAAGGAAAGAAAACAAAATGTTCATTTGATTAAAGCACACACACATATATATATAAAAGAAATACTATTATCCAAAATCTCAAACCTAACAACTCCTACCCAGCTTTAACTTCTTGTCACCAGCAACACTGATTTTCAGTGGACCCATATATTGTAGAGACAGCTAGACGCACTGAAGAAAACAAAAATTTAACAATCAAAATAGAAAATAAAATTATTTAAAAACAATAAAAAAAAAGTTACAAACACAAACAAATATCGAGACAATGCAACTAAATTCCAACCCAGCCGACTGCATTGCAAAAGATAATATAATATATGCTATATTATAGCATACATGCTTGCCTTGAATTTCCATTAAAACAAATCTTCAAGTAGCTATCAACTGAAAAGGAAATGACGATAATTTGTTAGGTACACCTATATTAGACATCATAAAGGTTAGGTATTCACCTATATATGAAAATGACTACTGATTTTTGAAGAAACTCGGACTAAGTTAGAATATACTTAAAAAAAGTGTAGCACTCGGGGACTGCCGCGGTAAAAAAATTATACAAAGCTATTGTATAATTTTTTTTTCAACTTATGCAATTATAATTATTTATTTATGCAGTATTTTTTTTCTTTAATATTAATTGAAGTTTTTTCTTTGATAAATTAATTCAATGTACCACTCTACCAGGCTCAGACTAACTCGCCTATGTAGTCTGTCTCACTCTAACGCGCACCGGCTGCACCAATCTCGTCAGAGAGATGTGAATACGCAGTATGCGTTCTGTCCCGCTCTAACGCGTAAGGTTTTTTTCGTTACGGAATTTCTGGATTCGGTCTCCACGCTCGAGGCCCGAGATAGAAGCTATGCTTAAAAGTATTTTTGAGAAATTTAGGAAAAACACAATTAATGCAATGGCGGTTTCAATAAGGTACGTAGTAAAAATACTTATAGGACTCAATATTAACCATTTTCAGGGTATATACGAAATATACCAACTGGCTTTAGTGACGTGGCGCGACAACCTTTTCAAGTGCCTCAACAAGCAGGTGACGAACGCTGTTCTGAAATTGATAGAACGTGAGCGGAATGGAGAGACGATCAACACTAGACTTGTTTCTGGCGTAAGTATGCTGTTTTTTTATAGAACTCATTTTCTATTGTCATATTTTTAATTAGACGAAGCCAACTGACAGTAGCTAATGTCACTTTGTAAAATAATGTTGCCATGTTTAAAGTAATAGTGATACGTTCAGTTCTTGTTCAATTAGATAGTTCAGTTAATCATTTCAAACTATAAAATAATATTATTTCCATTTTAAAATTGTATAAAAGTGCTCTGATAGAAGTTAGGTACTAGTAGTATGTAACTACAATCAGTTTTTTGACGTCTTAGTACAAAGCGCGGCGTGGTGACTAGTGCCATCACCGATCATTAATTCAGGAGTTTTTTCAATCATTCACTTTGTCACAACACTATTTTAATTTCATTAAAAACTGACAACACCGTAAACGTCATTTGACTTCGTCTAATTAAAAATACGACTGACTATAGTTATTACTCTCGACATGACTCACTTATTCACGGAGGGAACCAGATGAGACAAGCTAATTAATTTATAAGAGAAGGAAAAGAAAAAGAGTAGTTTTAGGCTGAATTTAGTCTCACGCTCACCCTCAGCGCTCATAGATCAGCGCGTAGTTCGTCAGCGCTGACAGCTACGCGGCGCCGACGCGCGACGCGTACGGCCGCGCAGCCATCGGCGCTGACCACCGTGCGCGCTGATAGCTACGCGTCATTCAAAAACGCTTCCTAGAAGTTCATATATCTCGACCATCAGCGCCGACGGTGCGCGTGCGGTCGGCGTGACACTAAATTCAGCCTTAGAATATATGTATTTCAAACAAAAAGTAAATCCATTATTTATTCTATTGGTACTTTGTAGTAAGAGTCTTATACATATAAGACTATATTATGTTTATGGACATCCATAAACATTAATATATTGTTTTACCAAAAGTCTAACAATCTCCGGAACTAAGCTTTGCAAAACAGAAATAATATTTGTATTTAATATTCATGTAATTTAAATAATGCAGGTAATAAACTGTTACGTGGCACTCGGTCTCAATGAAGAAGAGCCAGCCGCTCGAGGCCAGAACCTGGTGGTCTACAAGGAGACCTTCGAAGTCATCTTCCTCGAGGACACGGAGAGGTTCTACACGCGCGAAAGTACGGATTTCTTAAGGAATAACCCCGTCACGGAGTATATGATCAAGGTATGAAGAATATTTTATATACAGTCAAACCTGGGTAAGTGAGAAAACTCTATAAGTGAGAGAGAAAGTTTTTATACCATCTATCCTTTAGAAATAATAAATGTGCAATGTTGAGTAAATATGAGGATAGGTTAAATTTTTATAACTTGGAATCTCTGAGTGTTCGCAGAGAAAACATCGACTTGCTATACCTATTTAAAGTAATTAACGGAATAGTGGATTGCCCAGAAATTTTAGAACGTTTATCCATCCAAGTTCCTCGGGTCGGGAGTCGTTTGCACAATCGAAGATGTTTTCACATCCCACATTGTCGAACAAACGTTGGCAGAAACTTACCAATTAATAGGTTATGTCGCTACCATAATGATATTGCACAGAGTTTTGACATTTTTCACGGTTCTCTGGCCTCAGCTAAGAGTAGAATTAGGACACAGTACCGATAATTTATTTTCTTGGTTCAAATAGTTTAATTCTTTTATAGTTTGTATTTTTAATTTTTATGCTTGTTTGTATTTAACACTGTTTTTTGTATCTACTTGATTTCGCTGGTCGTGTCCACATGTTATAGGGACGGCACCGCTGTTGATAGTTATGTATGTATGTCAATTTATATCATGTGTTTGTCCTAATTTTGTGGTCCAAATAAAAAAAAAATAGTGAGAGTAATAGCCGGGACCCATCATCGCAGTAATCGCAGCCCAAAACCTCTATTAGCGAGTAACCGAAATCTCTGTAAGAGAGAGTCGTTTTTCCCTCATGGACCTCCGTAAGTGAGACTGCTACTATAAGCGACAGTAGAGCTTTATTTATTTATGAGGTTACAATAAAAATACATACACACATACAGTAACAAATGATAAAACATATTACAAATTTAACATCTGCTATTTTATGACTCAATCTTAACTTTCGTGGAACTTCCTACCATTGTTTTTGAGTTAGAGAAAAACAGTCAAAGTACAAAAACAGAAACCCAAACGATATTGACGGATTTTTTTAAGGGTAAAAAAATATACTGTGACTATGTGACTTGTTATTGATGCGTACCTCTATTAGAGAGAAACGCTACCCATGTGCCTGCATTAGCGAGAAACTCGGGTTAGTGAGAAACCTCTATAAACGAGAATGAGATTGTGGTCCCTTGAAATCTCGCTTATCCAGGTTTGACTATAATAGGGGTAATATATTTGTATATAATAGAGGTAATATATTTGTATATAATAGGGGGGAAAACGAGCTTGCGGGACGTCCAAAAAGGGCAGTAATCGCAGCCCATAGACACCCATTATTAGCGGGTGCTTTGCCGGCCTTTGAGGGAGGAGTATACTCGAACATTTGAACCAATTATATATAAAAGCTTTTTTAGATTATTATCAATATTCTGTCATTGATAACCGAAATATAATAATGATGATGCGATAATGGATTGGAACAATCAAATTCGAGTATTAAACTAAATTAAGTTTGTGGTTTATATGGTCAGAAATCGTAACATAACTGTCAAACTTTAATTATGATAACTTTTCGATTATACTTATTTCGTACAAAAATGCAAATCGAGGTTGTCTTTGTTTTCAGGCTGAACAAAGACTCCAAGAGGAACAGCGTCGCGTGCAAGTGTATCTCCACGAGACCACGATGGACAGATTGGCCAAGACCTGCGATCGTGTGCTTATCGAGAAACATTTAGAGATATTCCACTCTGAGTTCCAGGTGAGTTGAAGTGAAACCTCTTTAGGCGCATGAGGGTAATTTTTTTACGAATGAAACGCAATAATAATAATAATAGCGTCACGAAGGTGTGCAGCGTTTTTGTCGAAGAAAAGGGAGAGAGCCATTGAGACCGATTGAGTAAGAAAGAGATTCTATTTTAAAATTAAAATTTCGTCAAGAGAATTTAGGAAATATTAGTACATATTTTATGCATAATAATTTATTGAAATCTCAAATGACGAACTGAACATTAATATGAAGAAATAAATTAAAAAAAATAATTTTCAACACTTAATATTTTAATGACAATTAAATTAATTAAATTCCTAACATATCCTTTTTCCTTTTCTCTAAGTCTCGGAAATCTAAAGTTTTAGATTTGTATAAATATGAACAAGACTTAAAGTTTAGTTAGCCAAAGAAGTTTCACTTCTGACATGTGTACTTAGTACGCGTGCACTTTTTTTTAAATAGGTAACATTGTTTTTATTGTCTTATAGAGAACTTTAGAAATTTGGTATTTCGTAAAGTTAAAAATAAATTTTAACGTTGTTAAAAGAAACTTCTGGACGCCGACAAGAACTCCCACCTGGGCCGTATGTACAATCTGGTGGCGCGTATCCCCGACGGCCTGGTCGAGCTGCGACGCCTTCTAGAACAGCACATACACGCCCAGGGGCTGCAGGCCATCGACAAGTGCGGGGAGACTGCGCACACGGTGAGTCATAGATATCTTAATATATATATTTCTTGTGTGCGTGTGTATGTGACTGAACTCCTCCTAAACGACTGGACCGATTTTGATGAAATTTTTTGTGTGTGTTCAAGGGAATCTGGGAATGGTTTAGATTCACAAATCAGCCTGCCAGATGTTAAGGGTAGTCCACCCCTAATTTCTATTTTTTTATTTATAGATAAAATTTTATGTTTTTTATGTTACAGAATTAAAAAATACATACAACCCCTAATTTTCAACCCTCTACGATCAACCCCTATTTTTTTATATTTTTATTATAAATGATATACATGGCAAAACGACGTTTGGTATTATTTAAAATTCTCGTGTCACCATGTTACTTACCATACTTCTCCGAAACGGCTTGACCTATTTTCATCAAATTTTATATGCATATTCAGTAGGTCTGAAAATCGGCTACTATCTATCTTTCAACCCCCTAAGTGATAAGGGGTGTGTCCACCCCAAAAAAAAAATTGTTCTTATTTTTTATGATACATCATACAACATATAATCCCTAATTTTCACCCCTCTACGATCAACCCCTATTTTTTAATATAGTTATTTTTATTGAACTAAAACAATGTTTCCTACAAATAATATACATGGCAAAACAAACGTTTGCCAGGTCAGCTAGTACTATATAATATCTCTCCTTTCACGGGACTTGCATATAGTGCTACGATAATTTGTATATATAGAGATACATGGATAAAGTATAGTATAGATCTCTATCTATATCAAGCTTATTATTATCTATATCAACATGTATCTCTATATATATCAAGCTTTGTAAGAAAAAAAAGTACGTGTAATATAGATTTTAGAATCTAAAGGTTTTTTTTTCTATCTTTGTAGTAGCAATACAAATTTTTAAAAGGCCAGCAGCGCACTCGCGCGCCCACTGGCATTGAAAGTAGCTATAGGCTGTATCACTTAATAATGACGGATTTTTATTATGTTTGTTTTTTTTTATATTAATATTTAGACTCCGCAATTAACTTTTGTTCCGCAAACAACTTAATTGGATATAATTAAATTTCCTAATTGCACCTGAGTCATTGTTATAAATTAATTATATACAAACTACTTAGGATCCAATATCTCGATGTTATTGGATGGTTTAAAAAAATATTGTTTTCCAATTCAAATAATCAAAATAGTTTCTATGGAATGAGAATTAAAGTCACTCCTTACTTTTCCCGACATTATTAAACATAGCTGCCCCCCCGAACTTCGTTTCGCCTTAATATTTTTTACTAAATTTATCGTTTTAGTAGCTTCATACCAATGTTTTCCTATGTTACCCAATGGAGAATGTTCGCTTTTCCGGGATAAAAACCTAAGTACTAAATAAAACTACATTTTTCTCTACACAAAAAATCCAGCCGCTCTCTAGTTCTGCATTTACCAATATTGTCACGATTACAATTTACAAGGAAGTATCAATGATACATCCTTACAGTCTAATTGCACTCTTTTAATTGAAACTTACTTTAGCGCTGCAATTAGACCGATATTTTATGATTATATCTATTATACTGATAGAGGACAAATCTTTGTTTTTAATTTATTGTTTTATTATTTATTACTTAAGATGTCACGTGGAACATGGTGTAATGGTTGCAGCTCCTTACAAACGTTGTGTAAAACAAAAAACTTGGCGATTAAAAGGAGTGGCGGAGAGTTTATTGCCAGTTCTCTTCCGTTCTACGCCCTAGATTTGGGAACTGGCAGTAATTGTAAAATTAGAAGCATTTAATATGTATTTCTTTATTGACGTTCATAAGTGTACATACACCTATATAAATAAATGATTTTTGACTTTGAAAATAAAATTCCTCCTTACTGGGAAGCCTCACTAAGAAGGAAATGAACTAGATCATAAAATGATGTTAGCATTTGCTAAGTCTGTCCATGAATGTCCTGGTGTGATGCAAAATAGGCCTCTTCGGGTCTTTCAGGAGGTAGGGACACCCTTAACTTGCAGCTTCAAGCAAAAGCGAGCTACTTTAATTAAACGAGCTGGATCTGGACATCCATAGTTGCTCACCTCAGACTTTGAGAGCGATTTTCGTTTAGTGTTTGTTTAAATTTTATTATTGTTTTGTTTAATTAATTTTATTACTCCTTGCATGCTATGTTTGCCAGTAAGTGTTTGACACATTGAAAACTGTACTGAACTTTTCTTCTGTCAATGTTTTAATGTAAGTCCGGAACCGATGGGACTTTTGCTGGAGATTTACTAACAAAATACTTCTACCATTTAAAGATCTGATGTTCAATTGCAGGATCCAAAGATATATGTATCGACAATACTGGAAGTCCACAAAAAGTACAATGCTTTAGTACTGGTTGCATTCAACAATGACTCTGGCTTCGTGGCTGCACTCGACAAGGCTTGTGGACGGTTTATTAACAGTAAGTATGCTTTAGCATAAAAAATAAAAGTGTACGATAGGGTAATATTTAGAATTAGGCCTGTCTTAGCTGTAGACAGCTTTATAAAAGAAATTATCTATATATATAAAAATGAAACCCGTTTTCCGTTGTCACGACATAACATGAAAACGGCTAGACCGATTTGTCTGATTCTTTTTTTATAATATTCTTAGAAGGACGAGGATGGTTCTTACGGAGAGAAAAATTAAAAATGAATGAAAAAGTCTAAAAACAACACTTTTCTATATTCCCATACAAAATATTCGTAATAATATTTAAAGGCAATTTGAACTTTAATACCATATCATAAAGTTCAAGTGTTAGTGGAGGGGTTCCGGGAAGGTAATTTTTTATTTTTTTACATAATGTAAGTATTTGTTGTATTATCAACTTTCTTTTTTTATCTTAGCTAGACCGGTGTCCCGAATAGCAGAATAAGTATTTTTAAAAAAAAGAATCGACTGTTAGGCGGTACGATGTTCGCCAGGCCAGCTAGTATACTATAAAAGTAAATAAATAATGTGTAACATAGTTTTCATTATTTATTTTATGTCTATACATTCTGTAAATTGTGCTCTGCAATTAAAAAATAAATCAGTGGCGATATAACTTAATAGGCAAGTAGGAGATCAGCCTTCTGTGCCTGACACACGCCATCGACTTTTTGGGTCTAAGGCAGTGATTCCCAAAGTGGTTTATATCGACCCCTAGGGGTCTATGACAACCTGCAAGGGGTCTACGTCAGCGAAAAAAAATTTGGGGGTCCACGGTAGTGGATCTCAACACATACACTGATTGTACCTATTTACTTACATCATACTATCTTATAATATCAAAAAATATACATTATTTATAAAAGTACCTACATATCAGATAAAAAAATCTATTTTGAGTAGTTTTAATTTAAATTCAATTAATAAATGTATAGATTAACATGTGTTTTTACTTTAAGTTTTTAACACTTAACTTCACTACAGTTAGAAATTTACAGGAAATCAATATCAGGTAAGTAGGGGGTCGGAAAAACATGGCAAGGGGTCTACGACACAAAAAAGTTTGGGGAACTCTGGTCTAAGCCAAGCCGGTTTCCTCACGATGTTTCCCTTCACCGCTCGAACAAAACAACGCACATAGAAAGAAAATCCATTGGTGCACAGCCTGGGATCGAACCTACGACCTCAGGGATGAGAGTCGCACGATGAAGCCACTGGCCAACAGGCTCTGCAGTTTCACTCGCGTTATTTAAAAAAAAAATTGTTATTTTAGGTAATTCAGTGACGAAAGCCGCCAACTCATCATCCAAGAGCCCGGAATTGTTAGCCAAGTACTGTGACCTGCTGCTGAAGAAATCCAGCAAGAACCCCGAAGAAGCCGAACTTGAAGATACTCTCAATCAAGTGGTGAGTCTGATATTTCTTTAAATAAAATAAAAGAACGGTAAAAAGTAATTTACAGTGCAAATTCCTATATGGTTTTTATTAAATTAAATGTAACCTATGTAAGGCATGCTAATTCTAAAACAAAAATTAATATCGGTCCAATATTTGAGTATATTTGTTGCAAATAAACAAAATATTTTTTGTTTCCTTTTTATATCATTAATGTGAATTCTTGTGTAACAACCTAGTTTCCTTACAATGTTTCACCTCTAACGCATATGAGTACTTTTTTTATAAGTTTTTCTGCACAGACACAATTTTACATTACGATCTAGTATTTATATTATCTATCTAGATAATTCACTAAAAAGGATATTTAACATTAGATAGTGTCCAATAACACTTCTTACACTATTAAGGGGAAGACACTCTGTTCTTGTGTACTATTTTAAAACTAGTGTAGTGCAAAATTAGTTGTTTGTAATGTTGATACCACAAGTAATCAATACAGTAGTAACATAAAAATATATAATTCTTGTGTAATATAATAATATGATGTAAAAAAATGACGGTCGTCCGCATACCCGCCACGCCTTTTGTCTTACGGCACACTTATTTTAAATTCTATCTTAATTTTTAATTAAAATATGCTAAATACATATATGTATTCAATTTAAAAATATTTGAAATAGTAATGAATTAAAAATATTTTATTATATATATTATTTTATTTTTATAAAAAAAACTACTATCTTGCAATGTCTACTAAGCGCCATCTATTGTCGCGATCTCTAATAATAATATTAAGTTATCTGAACTTAGAGACATGAAACATCGACAAATGTAATAAATTCGCGTTTGTATCTGTTAAATAATTAATTATTTTTTTATTAATACTCGTGTAATGCAAATATATTATTAAAAATAATAAAATAATATATTTTTACAGATGGTTGTATTCAAATACATCGAAGACAAGGACGTATTCCAGAAATTCTACAGCAAAATGTTGGCGAAACGACTCGTACAACACATGTCTGCTAGCGATGACGCCGAGGTAAACGGCTGAATTGAATTTGACGGATTCGTTGAAAATGTGACAACTTTTATTTATCGTTAAAAATTGTTTTCAGGCCTCGATGATCTCGAAGTTGAAGCAAGCGTGTGGTTTCGAATACACGAGCAAATTACAAAGGATGTTCCAGGTGAGATATATTTTATTCAAGTAGATATATATATATATAGTCAAGTTAAAAAAAGAATGCAGAGATTGGCGTTGTGTTTGTTTCCATGGTTACGATTACTTTTAATGTAAATAGTTTTAGTTTTTTGGTAATGTATAAAAAAAATGTTGTTTAATTCGAATATATTTTGTATTTGGTTTAATTAGCTACGATATATATTAGTATGTTATTTTAACCGACTTTAAAAGGAGATTATCAGTTTGACATGTATATGTAATAGAATTTGTTATTTGAGTATCGTAGTTATTCCAGTGGGATGCTAAATTTTGTAAGTGCTTAATAATTATTTTTTATACCATTAATAATTTGTTGTAGGACATTGGCGTGTCTAAAGACCTAAACGAGAACTTCCGCAAGCACATAGCGAACAGCAGCGAGATTCCTCTGCATATCGATTTCAGTATCCAGGTGTTGTCTTCTGGCTCCTGGCCCTTCCAACAGTCCACCTCCTTCCAGCTGCCAACCGAGGTGAGTTTGTGATATTTTATTAAAAAAATATTATTACATAATATTTAAAAAAATACGACGAATACACTTCAATATGAATCTTTTTATTTACTAGTAAGTATTACTAAATATAATAATAGTTAATACCATAGACTTAGTATATACTGGCGTATAGACGAACTGGCAGCTCGATAAAGCGTGACCAATTTTGATTTGACAGTGTGTGCATTAGCTAGTGATGTACCTTTTACTTTGGAGGACTATCGATAACTTATTGAAGTTAGATGTTCGACCCTTGGAGAAAGTTATTCCATAGACTGTTTTTGTCCAGATTATAATTATGACATTATGTAAAAAAAATGCATTAATAAAAAAAACAACTTTTTTCATTGCTTCTTAATTTATTGACCTTTAAACAGAACAATCTTATTAAACTGGTTCCTTTCCTAAATTATTAAGTTTACATTCATACTTAAGTCGAATGTCAAAGTAGATTTCTATAACGTATTTTATTATTAAATACCTATGACCACTTAAAATATCTTGGTCCAAATTGTGGTTTTCTAAACTCGAAAATAAGCCGGGATTATCTTCTAATATAAGAAGTACCGCTTTGCAAATTGTAGATTTCCCAATAGCTTGAGTGATTTTTTTATTTTCACGAATAAATTTTTCTATTTTTAGACAAAGTTGTATCACATCTTTTGAAGGGTATGTTAAAAAGCCTTGATCAGCCTTAGATGAAAAGTCTCTTTTGTTTATGAAGGATTCTTGGCTACTACATTGACGGGAGGACTAACGCAATGCTTACTGGTACAAATAAAGTTGGAATGGCTCCTTTAACTAAAACTGTATTTATTCGTCTTTTTCTTTTATATTCGTCCGGGAAATGTTTGCTGCAAATGGTAGAGTTCTTCTTTGAAGTCCAACCAACGCGCCCAATTAATCTCAACCATTTTCCTCTTAGTATAGTATCTAGAGGGAATCTGTTGGACAAATAATACAAAATTGGGCAAAATGGTTCAGATACGAGACGGTAAACGTAAGCAAGCATTTATTTTCATAAGTAACATTCAAGATAAAATATCGATAATTCTATCGATTAATTTGAGTCAATCCCTAGCGTACATGTAAAATTAATTGATGAAATATTTATCCACTAAAATCATGTAAATTATCAACAAATGGACTTCCACATATACAAAATATGAAAGTAAACAAAAGCATTGGCATTATTTTATATTTTATATAGGATAAAAGACAAATTTTAACCAAAAATAAACGCGTCTTGCCAGTGATGACGATTTGGGTATTTACCTGTGAAATGTGCAATTTTCAGGATTATTTCTATTATTAACACCACAATCACTCTCAGAACATGTAACCATTGTTGAATACAATTAGATTTACTGAAAATAAACCACGATGTACGCAAAAAATCCAAAATACTAAGGGGTTGTTTCTCCGCGTTCCGACTTGTGATGACCTGTCATTCAAAACCAGTCACAGTTTCATTGGATTCACTATCCTTTTCTATCTTGGCAAATTTCCGTAAGGGATTTTCTTCTCCCTCGCTCGCTTTGTTGGTCTATACGCCAGTATATACTAAGTCTATGGTTAATACAGACTACATAATAGACAAAAGCATGAACCACAGATAACAGTTATTGTGAAAAAAATAATATATAAAATTTCAAAATATATATATTATATATTTATTACTAGCATTCTTGTGTACATAGTTAAGGAGTATTTCTCTTTCTCACTTAAAAGTAAAAATTGATGGGGTGGCATCAACTAATTCAGACGTAGTATAGAAGCGCAATCAATACGGATTTCATGTGCCGATTCCAAGTGGGGTTTGCGCCCACTTTAGTTTGTAGTTGGCGGCGCTGGCGTCGTTTTCCATCTCTTTCTCTTGTAGTTGCACTATGTATCATCTGAAGGAACTTCCATCTCTCTTGCTCATTCTTCAGTTAGGCCTACGTCTGAATTCGTTGCCGCCAAGTCTGTTAATGTATTAGTGACACGATGTTTATTAAAGTCCTACCTAAGACAACTTTAGGGTCTTCTACTTGTCTATTAGAAAAAAGTAAAAACATTATGACAAAACCGATACAGTTTGAGTTCAAAGTCAAGCCAAACGGTACAGAATACTAATTTTATTTGTAAATACACGATTATTACTAAAAAAAAACAATATACCATTCCTCTTACCTTAAATTAACTTATAATGAAATCTGTATTCATAAAATAAAATACTTGCCGTGTAAGTGATCAGCCTGCTAATTTTATTCGCCTGAAATCGAACCTGGATAAATTGAATAATTGTCGTCAGTTGGAGCGTTCCGTTCACCGTTTCACGACATTCTACTCGTCGCAACATTCTGGCCGCAAACTCAACTGGCTCTATAACATGAGCAAGGGCGAGCTTGTCACCAATTGCTTCAAAAACAGGTAATGCCTTATGGGAACTATTTTTTAACTGTTATTTAAATATACGAAAAGTTATTATGATCAATTGAAAAAAATAATGGGCAGTAATATTTTTATTGCTGGTTGGTAAATTTGGGCGACGGTAATAAAAAAAAAGGGTGCGTGTACTAATGTACGCGCGTAAGAAGTTACACTTCTTTGGCATTATTAAAAATAGTTTTTGATTGCAAGCAAATAATTAATTACAATTAAGATCAAAGACTGGAAAAGGAGTCATTATAGTCAATAAAGTTCAGTTTACATTTAAAAATTTAATAAATAAATATTTATTATTATTCTCTTACATTAAGTGTAACATAAATTCTATTATTATTCGAATGTTGTTTTTAAATTATTTCCAATGCCGTAGCATCTTCCGTAGGCAACTTCATTCTGTTAATTTTGTGTCACTCTCATAAATTTTTTCATAACGCGCCTAAAGAAGTATAACTTCAAAAAAGAATTTGCCAGTTATTTCGTCTTACAATGACAGAACTAAAAATACGTAAGCAGACTAAGAAATAAATGGCCGGTAAAAATTATGGAATGTTCCATAAATAGTTCGACAGTTTTGGGTTAGCTTTAGGATGACTCACAATTATTATGATACATTTTATAATTTTTTACGACTCATTTTTGTTTACTTCACTGCTAAGATTTAACCACCGTACTTTTGTAATTTTGTCATTTTCAACTTACACATGGGAATACTTCGTGTTATACGAAGCACTGAAATCGCGTAATATGAAAATGCGTTATAAGTAGCGTGTTATAAGGGAGGCTGAACAGTGTACATTCCTTTTTCAAGTAAAACAGTTGATAGCAAAGAAAATTTGTATTCCGACTATTTTCATTTCATAAATCATTTAGATTATTAAGATTGCAGCATTTGTAATCTCAGTTCTTAAGGATTTTACCTTGTCATATTTATTATAAAAAAATTAAGGTAAACAATATTGGATGCACACAGGCATTGCATTTCTTATAAAATAAATAAATCAGCTACAACCTCTTTAGGTCTTGGCCTCAGATTTCTGAAACTGTTTCATGATCATTTTTAAATCTAATGCGCAAGTAGGTGATCAGCCTCCAGTGCCTGACACACGCCGTCGATTTGTTGGGTCTAAGACATGTCGGTTTCCTCGCGATGTTTTCCTTCACCGTTCGAGCAAATGTTAAATGTGCACATAGAAAGAAAGTCCATTGGTGCACAGCCGGGGATCGAACCTACGACCTCAGCTATGAATGTCGCACGCTGAAGCCACTAGGCCAACACTGCTCACTTATATTTACATTGACTTGTATTTAAGTTAGTAATAATATTTTTTATTATTCAGAAAAAATTTGCGCGCCATCTAGTAATAGGATTTAAAGTTAAAAAATATTTTCCTTATTGCCTGTGTAAAACTCTAATTTACTATCTACTACCCAACAAGGCTGATTCTAAGAATGTTTATAATCGATAGATACACGTTACAAGCGAGTACCTTCCAAATGGCGGTGCTCCTTCAGTACAACGACAACACAGCGTGGACTGTGAAACAGCTCGAACACCACACTGGCATCAAGGGAGACTTCTTGATACAAGTAAATAATCATTTTATCGAAATTTAATAATATTTATAATAATATATGCAGAGGCGATGAGAACTCTTTGATTATTGTTTATGTGTGTGTGTTTTTGTTTGTTATGTTAAATGTTATGTGTATGAAAAGTTAAATACAATTTACTCATATAGGTAACACAATGTACAGTTATGAACGTCAAAAAAGAAATTTACATTTACTGCCAGTTCTCAAATCAAGGGCGTAGAACGGAAGAGAAGAACTGGCAATAAACTCTCCGCCACTCTTTCTCGTGGTTGATAAGACAGAAGGCAAAAGATCACGTGGCCGTTCACCAACTATGGGCCGATCAAGTGAAAGACTCATCGTCCTCAAAACAGTACACTGTTATAAGAGAGGTATTGGACAGAAACCGGTGGAAACATATAGTCCTCTCTCCTCCTCTCTCTCGGCACCTCATGTATGAGCGCCGATTAATGAGAAATAATAATATAATTTTTGCCGCGCAACACTATGTCGAACCAACCAGCTGCCCACTGATTTCCGAACCAATTCGACTTAGGGTCCTTCAAAGAACGTACCAATTCTTTAATGGCCGGCAACGCACTCGCGAACCCTCTGGTAGTGAGTGTTCATGGGCGGGGCGGTATCTCTTAACATCAGATAAGCTTCCTGCCCGTTTGCCCCCCTTGTTTATAACAAAAAACCTAATTATTTTATATTTATTGAGTTTTATTCAGTTCCCTAATTGGTATCGACTTATGGAACATTTGTTTAAAGTATTTAAACCTAAGTAATTTCGTGACCTGTAGTGTAGAAAATAAGATCTAGATTCGATTCCCGGCGTAAATAAGTGTATTTTAATTGATGACTTGCCTTGCAGGTGTTACAAATCCTGCTGAAGGCGAAACTGCTGGTCTGTCAGGATGATGAAGCTGAGCTGAGTGAGTCATCGGTCGTGGAACTTTATTTAGGTTATAAAAAGTGAGTATGAAATTATTAATTCGTATCGTATTTTTTTTTTAATTCGTAATGATTGCAAGCCTGAAGCCTTCCAACATGCGCCACGTGACCTGGATCAAGTAATTATAATAATAAATATTAATGTTTCTCGCCACACATATGGGAACAACTCGGGTCATACCATTAACAAGACAAATGACGTCATTTCAGAAACAAAGATTTTTTTCACATTCTGTCAAAATATGTTTCCGCTACGAAGAGACGTCAATCGTACTTAAAGTGACAATTTGGTCTTCAATAGAGTAATATATACTTTTTATTTAAATAAATATCCTTTACAAATACATGAAACGAATTTAATCAAAAAGAAAACGCAGTAATTAAACCATAATAGGTTTTATATTTGAAAAGGCAAAATTATCATTTTCATATGCAATTATAAAATATACAGTCGCGAGCCTATCACAGTTAACATTTTTAAAAAAACTCCTACCCGTTAGTTGTAAATTTTAGTTTCTTTTAAACGTGTATATGAATAATATTTTTTCATTCGTAACGGATTGTGTGTACCGACAGAAAAAAACAAAACATATTTATAATTACAAAATCAGAAAAAACAGGTATTGTGAAAGATATAATTTTTGTTTAGTAAAAAACTTCGCGTGAACATAAACATCCCCCTGAAGACAGAGCTGAAGGTGGAACAGGAAGCGACGCACAAACACATCGAGGAAGACCGCAAGATGCTTATACAGGTGTGTATTAGATGATTTCCAATTACATATATGTATAGCTTTTGACGTGACAACGTCTAATAAATGGATAAACGCCGGCTGCACTCACGACTCATTGTCCCGTTACGTTCATTGTCCCGTTACGTTCATTGTCGCATTACGCTCATTGTACGCTTGCGCCGCATCTATCTCTATTCCACTCGATTGGCCCATGCGTCCGAAGATTCACTCCTTTTTTGTACATACAAAATAGTGATAATTCAATAAAAATAATTCATTTTATTCAAAAGTATGCAATCATTTCATCACTGTTTTGTTATGTCGTTGTCACAACCAGTTTTTTTTTGTAGAATCCTATAAGTTTGATGTAAATTGTCAGATTGACGATTGTGTGAAATTTATAATAAAATAATTTTATATTTTCTTACACTAATTTATGTGACGAAATTATATGTAGAAGTCGATAGGAGTAAAATGATATTTTCTTATGAATCTCAATCATAGAAGAACTGATCATTTTTCAAACTTTATTTATCTGATATGATGTTGATATAATAATATAATTTTGTAAAATAATTAGTAAATTTAGGACTGTGTGATGTCGTAAGCTTAATAACTAAATAAATATATTTTTGAAGTTACTTCTTTTGGCGCGTTAGGGTAAAAATGATGTAGTTGTTGTAAATATGAGTAAATTTTTACGATGCGCGCGCACACCGTCACAAAAAACCGACACCCGAAGTTAGCTAGTCAACATTTAAGTTTTTTCTATTGTTAGTGTTTTTTCTACAAACGTAGAATACAAATTTTGGAGAGACTTTTATCTTGTTACACCAAAGAAGTATACACACATATTTTTTTTTCATTCAAATTTATATTTTAATCGATTTTATTATTAATAATTTCAGGCGGCGATCGTGCGTATAATGAAGACCCGCAAAAAGCTGAAACACCAGCATTTGGTTGTGGAAGTGCTCAACCAATTATCGTCAAGATTCAAGCCGCGCGTGCCTGTTATTAAGGTGAGTTTGTGTTTGAACCCCCCTCGGGTTTACTCTCTCTCTCTTTAGTCGGTAGCTCGCGTCTGACCGTCGTAATCAGCAGGTCTGGATCTGTCTGTTTCCACCGGTTTCTGTCCAGCACTTCTCTTATGACAGTGTATAGTTTTGAGGATGATGAATCTTTCACTTAATCGGTCCATAGTTGGTGAACGGCCACGTGATCTTTTGCCTTCTGTTATCAACCACGAACAGTTTCTCCAAGTTCATCACCTCAGCATTGTATGGTAGAAATTTCTTAGCGTCTTTACTTAGCATTTGCATCCAGCACATCTCAAAGGCATCAATCCTTTGCCTTTATCGAGCCAAGATATCCACGTTTATACTCCATACAGGAAGATATGGAATACTAGAGCCCGTATCGGTGTGATTTTGGTTTTGATACCAATTCTTCTTTTCTTCCAGATGTTGCCTAAACATGTCGGTTTACACTATGTTTTACATTATGTATTAAAAAGAACATTACTAAATAGTAAGTTATGCTTCTCTTGAAATGTCCCAACCGATACGTAGACGTGACGACTTCGCGCTGCTCTATTCTCGGCTATTTTAGGTTTTTAGATGTTGAGACCCACAATTGTGTGAATTTGGCCATTCCGACGAATTCTGCTAGAAATCAACCCTACTCTCTCCAGTTTCTATCTATTATTTTATTAATACATACTAGTATACTTAAAAATAATTAAAGTATTTTAACAAATTATTAAACAGCTGATCTTAAACATTCGCCATCTTGTCTGTAGTTTTGCTGTTGTTTAAATGAATTCAGTTTATCGGTGAAAAGATAAAATACTGTTTAAAATAAAAATTCTTAGGTTAGCTAGAGTTATTTTATATACATTTTATAAGCATTGTTTGATTTCAGAAATGTATTGACATCCTGATAGAGAAGGAATACTTGGAACGCACGGAAGGAGAGAAGGACACGTACAGCTATCTTGCGTGATCTCACCTATACGTTATTACTAAATAAATGTAACAATATTATTAACACGCTTTTTATTTGCGGCAACCCTAATTATATCATAGATTTAAAATGAAGAAAAATATCTGTAATCTATGAAAGGGAACAGATCAATCGTTAGATTGAAGATAAATTTAATTTAAAAAATATCTTTCATGGTCACAACTAAACTTATATTACTTAAAAGTCATCTTAGTTTTAGTATTGAACTAGAAATCACTAAATTAAATTCGGTGAATGAATAGTTTTGGAAATTGAAAATCGAACTTGTAATTTTCGTGTCTTTTTAGTAATTTTTTTTATAAAACCCAACCTCGAGTGACAAAAATAGATATAAAATAAAAATACAGCCGGGATTTGAACCTTTGACCACAGAGGTTTTAGTCGCATTCTGAAACTGCTAGGCCAAAAAGTGTATAGTGGCTAACCTAACCTTAACTATGTAACAGCTTTTCGGCTTAAGCAACTTTAATGAAACATATATATTTTAAATCATTTTAATAATTGCAAGTATTTCTTAATCGTTAAATTTTTGTTTTGTTCAGTGTATACAGCTTTAACTTCAAGATAGTATAAGCAGTGACGTAACTATACCATCTGTGGCCCGTGGCAAATTCTTTTGATGGGGCCCTATCAGTAAAAACCGTCACCTTGTACTCAGTTTAATTAACTTCTAGATTTTCAGTTTCATTTTCTCTTAGGCGAGAGGGAATGGTCTGTAGTCCCCACGCTAGCCCAATGCGTATTGGAGACTTCACATTCATCCATAGAACATAATATCTCTTGCGTCGCGGGCCCGTGGCATTTTGCCAGCCCTGCCACCCTATTAATACGCCACTGAGTATCAGTCTACTTGTAAGTTGTGACAACAACTTAGAGATGAGTTAGGCCCATTTTTTATTTACGTGATTGTTTGTGTTTTAATAAAATAAAATATAAGTATTTATTGAAAACTAAACCGAAAAAAAAACATTTTATTTGGAAAATAAACTGGGGCTGGCGGCCTTCAGACCTTTGAATCCGGCATTGTGGGTTTAAGTAGATTATTCAATCACTCTGTTAAAAGGAGGCTTAGGAGGAATAAAAAACAAACTTTAAATACATAATTTATTTCTATGGTACATGTTTGAATGATTTGCCGAGAGTTAATAAACATTTTTATCGTCAACATACAGAGGTAACCAACTTCGTAAACCGGGTTTTCATTTAATTTTAGCGCATTACTATTTATTAATTTTAGCGAAGTCGATCCACGCTTGTAACACTAAAAGTCCGCAAAATTTTTGATTCCCTAATACATTCAGAAACAGCCACTGTATTAATTACTTTTAATATAAACATAAAAAAGTAACAAACATAAAGGCACACTTCCGTTTTTCGGCTTTTACGATTTTTTTAGACAGTCGCCCTTTATTATTATTAGCTAGCAACACTGATTATGGAATACTTTATTGTCTATGAATGGAACGAGGATACGGCCTTTGGACCGGGCCTAGCAAAATTTATCGTTCAATACAATTCGACCGGCGCTTACATAAAACCTAGAGACGATTGAGCTTAAAAACGTTAAATCTTCTGTTTACATATTCTAATTGATCGAATATATTTGATCGACTTTGTTTCTGTCAAAGCTTTAATTATTCGGACTCTGAGTGCTGATTGACAGCTGACGTTTTTCAAAGATACACTTAGCTGGAATCACATTTAATTGATAGTATGAATATTTCACTTTATAAGAACACCATCTAGGCATTGATTGATTATAGCAACCGTCACAGATAATATATTTAAGAGTAGATGCGAGGAAGTGCGCGGTAAATTGCAATATTGTTTAGTTATATGGGAACTATGCCTGGCTTGCTTAAAGTCCATAATGACACTTCACTTTATTATTTATGTTCGCCGAACGTCCAGCTACCTGGAATTGAAAATCAATAATTACATAACTATATATCTAAACAAGAAATCTTATTAATAAACGCTATAAGGCTTAAGCTGTTTAATGTTAAAATTTAGTTATAGATTTTTAACGCACGTATTTACCAGCTTGTACATTTTATTTCTATGGTAACATTAATTCTAACCATTCAAGTTAATAAGTCTCGACTCTGAACCTATCAATTATTGTTTGGCTGGAAACCGAAGCACTTCCAGGGTTTTACGCCACGTGGGTCAGAAATAGTTATGCCATTCTTTTTTATGCAAACGCGTCTTTAACTGAACTATGTTTATCATTTCTTTAAAATGGTAGTAATGTAACATCAATTTACTATGTACAAAGAGTATTATACAGTCAACAACATAATATTTGTTAATATTAAGTTGTTGACTCTATTTTTCCAACACATCATTATAAACAGTCAACAACATAATATTTGTTAATATTAAGTTGTTGACTCTATTTTTCCAACACATCATTATAAACAGTCAACAACATAATATTTGTTAATATTAAGTTGTTGACTCTATTTTTCCAACACATCATTATAAACAGTCAACAACATAATATTTGTTAATATTAAGTTGTTGACTCTATTTTTCCAACACATCATTATAAACAGTCAACAACATAATATTTGTTAATATTAAGTTGTTGACTCTATTTTTCCAACACATCATTATAAACAGTCAACAACATAATATTTGTTAATATTAAGTTGTTGACTCTATTTTTCCAACACATCATTATAAACAGTCAACAACATAATATTTGTTAATATTAAGTTGTTGACTCTATTTTTCCAACACATCATTATAAACAGTCAACAACATAATATTTGTTAATATTAAGTTGTTGACTCTATTTTTCCAACACATCATTATAAACTCCTTATTTAAACTAAGTAAATAATAATTTAGATTTCTTTGTGATGTCATTTGCATTTTAGAACAAGGCTACTCTATTTGTCTACTCTGTAACTGATTTTAACACCAGAAATCAAGAAATTGTTTGACTAGATAAAATTACCCTAAATAGGAAAAAAACTAGACATTCATTTTTTATAAAAAACTTTAGCAGTGTATTTTAACTGTTACTATATGCGCAAGTAATACTATTGAGATGGTTTAGGCTACTTTAACATAGTAGAAATATAAAAGCCAAGGGACATCAAAAGCAAAATGGAAGAGAGATATATATTATCATTACTTTTTTACTCCGAATATTTTGTATGATTTTTAAATGTTTGATAAATGAAAGAAAAGGGCCTATTTCTATGTTTAAACTTATACTTATCGAACTAAATCTTTATGCTGCAATAAATTACCTAGCTAACTGTCGTCGGGCAAAGACGTGAATCGGTTGCCGAGAGCCAGCGGGTTGAGCGCGTGCTGTGCGCGGGGCGGAGCCCCACCCGCCGTGCTCCAACCACCACCGCGTTTTGCCCCCGCAGCCGCACCCAGCACAGGGAAGTAGTCCTCGTTGTGGATGTCCAGAGACGCTTTCTGTTTGCCCATAGTCAAATCATTAGTAAATCAACTTTGTATAGTATTTATTTAAAGAAGAAAACCCACAGGAGAAACAACCAATACTGTCCTCATTCTTCTACACAAGCATTGCAGATTACCGTACCATTGAAAATATTAATGAGTATTTTCATGTAGCTTTTACTGTTCAAATAAATAGAATATAAAGATAAAACATAGTTTACAGTATAGTTAGTTTTAAGTTTTATTAATTCTGTATAAATTTGAGCATGACCATACTCAAAACTGTCTTGAGTTACATTAAAAAATATGGACCTGACAGTAGTATGTAGATGCATGTGTATGATTCCTATCCAAAGGGCTTTATTTATCCATTCTATATACAAAACATCTAAGTCACCTCATGAACAAAAACACGAATTATATCTAAAAGGTTGTACAAGCAAATCGGAGTAAACAATAAACCTTAAGAATCTCTTAATAATTATGTATAGTTAGAATTAACAAGTATCTTAAACTATAATAAGTACTAGGTCCACAAAGTAATTCTGAAAGCTACAGTACATAAGATAATTATTCAAATATTCTACCTTGTTTGACATATGCAAATCAAATGTGGGTCCCAGCAAGTAAACAACAAGAAAAAACTGTCTGCCCTGCATGCAAATTGAGAAGAATAAACAAAACAATTTTTTTTGATAATCGTAACAATACAAAGCTTACAGATGCATTTGTAAATTTAAATGGGCAGGACATATATCTAGAGTGCAGAATAAAAGGTGAAAACTTTAAAAACAAAATGGTCTGGACCTACTGGAAAGAGATTCACAGGAAGATATGGGCGAATGACGTAATAGAGGTAGTGGAGAAAATCTGCATGACTGTTGCTCAAAACAAAGATAAATGGAAAAATATGAAGACACAAATTCAAATATAGTGTATTTGTATATACAACAGAACACTAACAAAACTAACTAAAATTTTAATTCTAATACCTCAATACTAAAAGAACTATACTTATATCAAGAAATGTAAATAAACTAAATGATTATTGTATCAATTAATTAAGAAAGCTTTAATAATAATAATCTATTATTTTGTTGCCACACTTACATTCTGGGGACGCCGTACTGATCCATCACAGGGGCGTTGTCTCGACTGTGGCGGGACATAAGTTGACGTCGCACGAATTTTCTCTTCCACGGGTGGTGGTGGAGGTTTAACCACTACTTGTTCAGCTTCCACCTAAAGCCCACAAAAATAAACATATTCCCACTTTCTTACATTTCTCTAGAATTTTCTCTTTAATTATCACTTGCATGTACAGTGAATGACATGCATCAGGCAGAAGGCTGATCTCACACGAGTACAATCCACTACTTGCTAAGAAAAATGCTCAAGGAAACAGACTGCATCACTAAAGGGATATAAATAATAAACAACATATATATATATTTAATATGACACAAAATATGTAAACAACTTTACATATTTTATCAGACATGCAGACAGATGAAAACTTGTTTACATATTTTATATTCAGATGAGACTTTCATTGCAGAAAATTGTGTATAGATTCAAGGTCAAATGGCACATTAAGATTCAATTATACCTACATATATCATAAACAATCATGTTTGAACGTATAAAGTATGTAATATGTAGTAGAAAGTATCTATTACAGTAAAGTATGTTAAAATTGTTATGCAAAAAACTAACCTATTCTGACATATTTAATTTATATTTTTATTTCTATATAAAAAAACAAAGAACTTAAATATAGTTTTCTTAACTTAAATATTTTATGTAGTTTTGTTTATTTAAATTTGACTTTTCTGTCAAGAAACCTGAGCTCTGTAGTACCCAGATTACAAAATAAAAGACAATTAGTGTTTACAAGAATTTTAAAATGAATGTGACAAGGATGTACATCCATTCCAACTCCAATAATATATTAGTTTAAGAACAAAAATGTTTTTCTATATAGAGCATAACAAATAAATTATTGTTTTTAAAAAATTAACCCAGTTTGAGTGTTCTTAATGTAGCCTGTAGCTTTTTTAAAGTATACATTAAACTTTAACACACTTTACATGAAAAATCAATATTCCATCTATAAGATGTGGAAAGTTGAATGAACAAGAACTAACCTAAAATAAATAATAATAATATATAACTAAAAACATTAGCTCTGCTAATATCTAATTACAAAGTCCAAATAAATTATTTTTGCTAACAATGTGATATGTACTCACCGGCTTGTTCCATGGGCCCTTGTTTTTAGAGTTTTCAGGGGTAGAGTCTTCAGCTGCTGTATCCCGCCCACTTTCTGGAGCTCTAGTACCTCTCTGTAGCACCTGTAGCTTGAGGCCTGTATAATCCTTCACAGGTTCTTCATATTCTTTCCACTCCTCTTCTTCCTAGAGATTGCATTATTATATCAAAAAGGTTTCAAAGAAAGACAATGATTCATAAATCATTCAATATATGTTTCTTATGGAACATAAGATACAGGTATCACTAAATAATAATGAAACAAATTCATACAAATTGCATTCACAATTTATCTAATAGTAGAAACAAACAATGCAAAAGTGATATCAGTTGATAACAAGTTTAGTTTAAATAGGTTTGTCATAGATCTTGGGTCTTGTTGATGGGCACAGAAATAGAACATAATATGCATTATAACAAAATCTTTATCTAAATTAACAGTATCTGTATACAATGATGAAGAGTATTGTGTATCTTATGTGACATTAAGTGACAAACGGCATAAGTAGGTCATAATTTGCACTAACTTAAACAGTAGTTTTTTTTATACATATGTATTATTTATATAATTGAAGAACTATGTTTTCCAAAATAAAATGTTGAAACAAAATCATTTCCGATAGATGGGTTTCTTAACCTGTAATTTAGGGCGAAGGAGTGTCACTGATGTGCTTCCGTGGGAATAAGGTCAAAATCAAGCGAAATACATTCTCAATCATCATGGTGATATTCGGGCGATAGAAGTTACACCAGGATAGACATGGTTTCCAACTAGGAACACCTGCTTTTGACACTTCGCGCATTTCAAATGTCGATAATCACCACGTAATTTAAAAACTTTAAACTAACCCTAATTGATCCAGCCTCTTCGCCTTCTGTCGCCGGCCTGTCTTTCTTCGGTCTTACGTCCGTTTTCTGTTTTGTGTCCTCCAATTTTTTCGCCATTTCATCCGCAGTAGCAAACTTTTTGACCGACTTAGACTTTTTACGATCTTTTTTTGCGAAGAAATCGTCTAGATCAGCCATTGTGTAATTTTGGTTATAACTTTAATGTTGTTGTAAAACGTAAAAAAACAGTAATATTGGAATAAAATATAATTAAAAGGGGGAAATACGTGAATACTCCCCCGGAATGATTTAGTGGCAAGCGTGGCCGACTGTTTCTTTTTTAATGAAATGGCATATAGTAGTGTTGCCAAATGCCAGTTCAGTTAAGCATCAAGCATAGACTAAAGTCTATGTAACAATTAACATGGCTGATCATTCTACTATAATAATATAAAATGGTAGAATTCGTGAAAATAACTTTTAAAATTGTTACTTCATATTAATAACTAAACTATCAAGAATTTCCTAGTGAAAGATATATTATGTTTTTATTAATATGCACTCAATATTTGGCGTTAAAATGGTTTTTTAATACCAAAATGAAGCTGCTAAGACATTGTACGAAAATATTAATATTACTTTTTTTTAACTGTAGGTATCTAATCTAGACGCCAATACTACCTTTTATTATTAAATGCTTTATTTCAGGCCTTGTGGGAATATATAAATTGGCATCTTTAAATTAATATGATATTGAAATTAAAAAGATATTAATTGTAATACACTTTAGTGTAATTTATTATTGTTTGTTGTTTTAATTCAAATTTGTCAAATCAATAGATATGCAAAATAATAAAGTTATTAGGTAGGTATGTTGTTATGCATATATTTGTAATTAAGTATGAACCTTTTCTCAAATGATGTACTGGCCCCTGACACCCCGGATACCCTTGCAGCAATTAAGTAAAAATATCCCAATGCTTCAGACACACCTTTTTTTACACCTTCTCACAGATGTCCAGGCTGCCTTTAAATTCAGTCTACTGAAGATTTTATGGTTTAAATGAATTTATTGCATTTGAATTTTAAACGCTATAAATTTATCCTGGTTCAGACTTCAGCTGCTGGCGTGGATGGGCTGTCACCCCAACATCTATAAGAATTAAGATCATTCAGTGTTGGTAAAACAGGTGCTCGTCTTTTAGAAGCCCTTAATAACTTATAAATGCTTTGTGGGGAGATAAATCAAGCTATTGCCCCCATTTTATATGGGTCAATCTTGGTGGCTCTTACCAAGAAAGAAGGTGAGATAAGGCCAATGCTCTGGGAAGCACTTTTGGTGGATTAACCTCGAAAATTGCGGTAAAATATACAATCAGTAAATTGAATAAAATTGTTGAACATTGTTGGCTTTGGCACTTAAAGCGCCTGTGAAGCCGCTATACACGCTTTGCGCACTCTTTTTACTAACGAAAATTGTATGTGCTGTTGAAAGTCGACGTTAAAAATGCATTTAATTCAATAAGAGGTGACATCATGTTGAGAAGGCTACTGAAAACATTCCAAAAATATATTGAAATATATTTTATTGTTACTCAGAGACATCAAAATTAATATATAAGAGTTATGAACTCTCTTCAGAAGTTGGTTGTCCAAAAGGTGATCATCTTGGGCTGGCTACTTTTAGTCTCGCAATAAATTCTTGCATACAAAATTAAATTTTAACGTCTGATCATTGATATACAAAAAACCCAAGATGCATAGTCTCGAATAAAAGTAACGCTCGAAAGTGTCCCGAAACACTATTTCTATAACAGTATATGTAACAAGCATATATTATTGCAAAATCAACCTTACACGAATTGCTTAAAGATGTTATTACAACGCAGTGTATATGTCACCGTAAAATTGTAAAAACCGTTAGATTGTAATCTATCTCGCGAGATTGTAAACTGTCGAAAGATTGTCAACTCAACATACTGCTTGCAATTTAACGTATTATTATTCGGTAGTTATATGAAATTGTTGGGAAGTAAAATTAATCTGTAATTGACCAAAGAAGTTTGAATGATAACTAAGTTAGTGTAGTACAATCTACCGAATACCGATAACTGATAACCGATAGATTACAATCTAACGGTTTTTACAATTTTACGTTAACATATACGTACTTAAAGCAATAAAATTTTACAACCGACCGTGGTCGGTAGGACAAGGTATTGAGTGGAGTCGAACATGACTTTTTTATTTACAACTATTTAACATAATTTTAAATTTATCCGACTTTTCGGGTGCTTTACAGCGTGCGTGGTCACGGTGACTGAAGACAAAAGGTGTTGGATGTTAAATAGTTGTAAATTTATAATAATACACTAGTGGATGAGGTGGTAAGGACAGGTGAATAAGGACTAGTGCTAGACAGGCTACCTCTAATTAATTTGCGATATTTGTTTTTAAAATAAGTGTTATTTGATGATTTGATATTTTAAAAGAGTACCGAGAGTTTTTTACGCCGGCTTTTTCTCTCGGCCTACACCCTCTGTCTTCTTTGCCGATGAGTAGGGATGCCTACAAATTGAAATTTAATGACGTGGAATAAGTGATACATGTATCTTATGTTCCATAATAAACATATTTTATTTTACATAACTTTAATCCGGTTAAAAAGTTTTTTCTTTAAATTAAAAAAAAAATGTTAAATTGGCTACCTCCTGACCTACACTTTATATAGCGTAAATATATTTGTCAAAAACTACACACAAAAAAGTTCAAAAGTACATAAATTTATTTATAAAAAAAAACACAAATAAATAACATCGACTTCACTTATTAGACGCGAGACTATTTGAAATGAGCGCACAATTTAGAATGTTGCGCTCATTTTTTGAGGACTTTTTTTTGACGTTGAGTGTGCATCTTGGGTTTTTTGTATATCAATGCGTCTGATATCTTGACGATGGTACTCTAGGAGGTAACGCAGATTTGCGCTTTCAGATCTAAGTTTATATCAGAGTTTAGTTCAATAGGTCTAACTTGAAATTTTGATAAATGTGAAATACATATATATCCATGCTGAGAATGTGGACACTGACGACACAATAAAAAAAAATGATACCTTCGGGTCAAATAAGAGTATTTCCTCCAACTTCGATTTGTTCCCATTGGAGTTGAGAGTCTAGGGCCGTGGGGTTCAAGTGCAATTAAAGACTTAAGTTTGCGACTGGTAGATAGTACCAGTGACCACGGAGCTGGTGATTTCCTGGCTCAACGAATAAGTATCGCAATACAGCGAGGAATTGCTGCCAGCGTTTAAGGGACTACTCTGCCAAAGGGACCAAACTTTTTACATTTGTTTTAATTTTCTTTTTATTAAATTTTATTATTACTATTTGTAGGTTAAGAAAATTATAAATACTGTAAGTATATTTGATTGTTGTGTATAGATTTTAATAAACAATTCGGAATATGCAGTATAACTCACACATTAAAAAAAACTTTATAATAATTAAATTTTAAAATAATAATATCATCAAAACATTTCAAACTCTAACTGATAATAAAAACATATTTTCCTTACAAATTATTTAGTACGAAACAACAGTCCAAATACCAAACAGTAGTTTAATGTGTTTCCCATCATCAATTTGATAATATTTTTAAAATACAATTTTATTTTTTTATATTATATTTTGTCTATTAGATTTGCTACTTATAATTAAGGACCCTTTATGCCTTATTTGCTTTGACCCCGAACCGACCTCTCCCTTTTACAACTGAAATACGTAAGCTCTGGCCAGTAAGCAAACGTTACATTTTGCTTATCACTACGCCTCGGGACAGACGTATCGACATTTATCAATATTTATCTAATCTACCTGGCCAAGGGACTCATTTAGAACAAATAACCAAAGCAACTATGTTGGGTGTTGTAACCAGATCAAACCTCCTTGGAAGGAATGTGATGAAAACTTTCATCAGGAATGGATCCCATGGTGGTGTTCCAGGAGAGGTAAGTTATTTATTAAGCTATTATTTTTTTTATCTTAATAGTTACGTAACATTAGAATGTCGAACCACGCTGGTAGTATATTAAAAATAATGTCCTATATCTTATACTGTTTTAAACATTAGTTTAGACATGTGTGTATAAATGTTTAAACGACTAGATAAATTCAATATTACTAGAAATAAGAATACCTTTAGACTTAAGCACATATCTGGTTTTGTAATCGAAGTTTGGAAGTTTATATTATTCGTATGACTGTTACACGTTTTAACTAAGGAGGAGAGGTATTTCTGGTACTCTCACATTTATAGTTCTTGAAGCTTGTTAATTGTATGATATGTGCCTTATTTTTACATGTTGATTCATTAATTAATCTTAACAATGTAAATTGTAAATGCGAATAAAGAAGTTATTATAAAACTTTCAGAACCTTCCCTTCAACATTCACAACAGAACACGATTGACTGTCAATTTCTTCCTCTACATCTTGACTGGTATTTCATCACCATTTGTCATCACCGCTTACCAAATGAAAAAGTAAAAGAAGCGAAGTAAGGTAAGAAGTATTTACTCTGTAGCATGTTATGTTAAGGGGTCATTTTATTACGAAAACAAAATGTAAAAAAATGCCATCAACGAGGCATGGGATTCGTAAAGTAGTCCTATTTCCTCCTTGCGATATTTTTTTAAGTTTTATCCCTGATTGTTTAAGCACTAAAAAACTAATGGTATTAACATACATTAGGTACACATCCACATTGCCAAAATCATCTCTTTGTTTATTCCCTTGGGAACTTCCTTTAAAGTTTTTCAACTCCTCAAAAACTTAAAAATCTTTAAAAAACTATGACTTTTTTTAACACATTGTATAGATTTTTAAAAACTCAATTGCCGCAGTAAAATGTCTAATATTCGTAACAAAGAGCAGGAAAAATATTTGCTTATTATTTTCCTTGTCCGCAGTCAATATATAGTTACAGCGGTGATTCCGTGTAATGTCATAAAGGTTTAATTAGTTGTTCCAACACAACCATAGGTATAACAGTTTATTACTATAACCAATATTATGTGGAAACCATTAAAATTAAATAAAACTAGGATTATGATGCACTTTTACGGTAAATTGCTAAATTAATTGTGAACAGTTTAAAGATACTGCGTCATTTAGGCATAAAAAAAATCAGTCGCGCTACAACATCTTTAGGTCTTGGCCTCAGATTTCTGAATCTGTTTCATGATAATTTTTTAATCTAATAGGCTAGTAGGTGATCAGCCTCCAGTGCCTGACACACGACGTCGACTTTTGGGTCTAAGACATGTCGGTTTCCTCACGATGTTTTCCTTCACCGTTCTAGCAAATGTTCAATGCGCACATAGAAAGAAAGTCCATTGGTGCACAACCGGGGATCGAACCTATGACCTCGATCCCCGGTGATTTAGGCATAGGTCCAAAAATAAGATGAATTATGATATTAATAAAATTAACTACAAAATATGGAGTAAATTAAAACAATGCGTTAAAATCGTATTAAGTACCTAAATTTCTCTTTTTAATAAAAGTAAAACTCATTTTGGCATTCTCTGTAATGAAAATTATTATTCAAAACACAAATATATTCTAAGCAATTTTCTCTATTACATTTGCATAACATTTACCTAAGTATTTTCTAAACACACTATACAAATAGTGCTTTACACAAAAATAGTTAACGAAAGCTTATTTGATGGGTAAAGATATATTTCTTATCCCTTTAATGCTTACTCCAGCTTCGATTCTTCGTGAAATATTAATTGTCTAGAAAGACTGACCTTTGGTTGTAGCCTGATTATGTCTCGATTAATTGACTTAGCAAATCGGAAATTATATTCTTTTCAAAAAAGCATACACGGTCAGACGGGCTAGTGTACCTAAAGCTCTAATTGTGTTTGATTTTTAATACGAATGAGCCTGGTTTCATGTCAGAATGCTATAAAGATGGTATCTGAGTCATTCTTTATTATTTGATTATAGTGTTGAAGTCGTCCTTTTACCCTTCAAAAAATCAATAATTAGTACGAAAACCCTTTCATAGTTGTATGTCTATATCAAAAGTTTGCATTAGGTATAACGTTAATTTTGTTACTGTTACCGGAAAATAATAAACACATATTTTTTAACAAAAAAAAATACTTTGTAAGAATATTGTAACTACTGTAGGTTTATTTGTATATAATCTTTACTTAGAATAATTAAAACATGTTTGATTTTTGTTTTGAATGTCATTGGTTGTATCCAATATAAAAATATAGGTTCCAAATACGAAACTTTCAAAATAGAATATTAATGGTTCTTGTATTGTAAGTATCTATTGTACACCTGAAAGTGGATAGGCGCGTTTATGCGATTGAAACAACCTCGTGAAGTTTATGATCCATTGTTTTCGGTAGAATGACAATATTTTCATTTACTAGAAATCATACAACATCAATACAATATGTAAAAATGATTATTTATTGAATTTGTTTTGCACATAGCATATGCCAATGTAGAAATAATTTAAACGTTAATGGCCATATAGAACAAAACGTGGGATACGCTGCGACAAAATCTATAAATGAGTTAGAATGTGTTTTTATTTTTGTACATATATCTGAACAATAAACGTTATTACACTTCACACATTACCTAAGTTAACGTTACCATAATGAAAGTATTTTAAAGAATATATTATAGATAAGACAATAAATCTGGAAATCCACATTGGATTTGTCCGCATAGCAGACACATTCAAATAATATGATCGTGTTTTTGCTATTCTTTCTTTAAGCAATCACGTTATCTCGTCGATATACGAGCAATGTGAATTATGATTACAGAAAGTAATTACCATTGCTTATTCATGATTTCTTTTTTATTATCCTAAGTTAATAATATACGGAACAAGCATTACATTTATTCAACTTCTTTTCAGATATAATTATTGCGTGGACAAGTGAAAATAATGTTTGTTACCAAATCAATGATTAATATAATTTGTAAGAGAAAATTATCTATAAAATATAGCTAAATAAATTGATAGAGCTCATATTTGTTGTTTTATTCTAAGTATAGGTTGCGTTCAGATTTTGTGATCAAGAAACTACCAAATTTCTTAAACGCAATGGTAGTTAAAGCGTGCATATTCCTAGAAAGAGATGGAGAGTGTTCGATTTTAGATAGCCTTTTGCGACTGCGTTTGGCTGATATTTTCATTTCCATCTTGCAGTTATAAAACCTAATTTGTAACTATGCAGGCTCCATTATCTCGTCTTTCGACTAGATTAGGCAGAAATGTTATGTCTAACTTCGTGCGAAACCATTCCCATGGTGGGGTCCCTGGCGAGGTAAGTTCCAAATTCAAAATATTACATAATCCTCTTTTGTCAAAACTTAAACTGTACTGTAATACATGTACCTACTTTCTACTCCAATAAGAATGATAATATTTTTCGGATGTTAGTCAATAGGCACATGCTATACATGTAATTATTTCGATTATAATCTTTTTACCAACTAGTATTGATACTGATGTAGTAACCTTAAAAGTTTGTAATCTATATGTCAGAAAACTATTTTACCATAAAATCTATGTAGGAATATAGTATTTTTATTAATTACTTATGTTTATAATTTTAACAGTATTTCATTTTACCTATTTTTCTATTCAACATGTAATGTTATGGTTCGAAATAATATGTTCTTATAGGCATTTGACTTTGTTTTTTATTGACTTCTCACTCTACAGTAAATACTAACAAAATAAGTACACATTTCATTATTTCTGTATATAAAAAAGTTATTATGTTAATTTTCAGAATCTGCCATTTGACATCCAAAACAGGCACAAGCTAACTTTATTGTTTACTGTTTTCATTGGATCCGGCCTAGGAGCACCCTTCCTCATCACCCGCCACCAACTGCTTAAGAAGTAATTAGTATTACCTGTTTAAATAACATTTGTCCCAGTAATTATTAAAACTAAATTAAGCTAACTGCACTATTTCAGTTAATGTCCTCATTTGTCTTATTGCATTTTGACAGGACTATATGTTACACTGTTGAGATAACCGACACCAATTTTACTTTTGTGTTTACTTTTAAAACTATTATGGCATAATTAAAGAGGATTCTAAAACTGTCTGTTTCAAATACTACTATATAACATTAAATATATATGTATATTGCACTAGCATAGAAAATGGGTCTTAGATCATATCTTAATTCTTCTTTGTTAGGAAGAGCCCATGGCTACCAATTATTGAGTCATTGAAATCTGAGTTAGTTTAAAATTGCAAGCAACATTTGGAGGGTTACCAACAAGTATGAAATTAACTGTAAGAACATCCTGTTTTTGCAAGCGTTTAGTAAATTTATATATATTTTTAGATATTCATGTTTTCATCTGTGACAGTTATAATTTGAATTAAAAATGCTTTATAAAACTAGTTATTTTATGTGTATATTACTTTTAAATTATAATGTTATTTTTCTTTTGTTACAGGTAATCTCATAATTCCTTAAATCAGTTTAGGTTAAGCTAGAAAAGTGTATTATGTTGTAATAAATTATAATAGAGAAACTGTTAATTTTTTTAAATAATTCTAATTTTCAACTAAGTTGTTAGAGAAGCCCTTCAACCATATTTATATTTTCTGTGGCCAAGTTTAACCCTTACTAAACAAAATATAACTTGCTGAAATTATATATTGAATAGTGGTTTCTTCTCTAGAAGTCTAGAGTAACTAAATAATATACTTATAATTCAAAGTATACTTTAATATATTATTGTAAAGGTATAGTTTGAACTATATAAATTATTTAATGTGAAGAAATTAAATATATAAATAGATGTTTTGTTTGAGAATCAGCTAAAAAATAATAGTATTTCTACTTTACCCTGGCTGATATTGTATAATTATATTCTGTGGTTGAAATTAAGTTGATTGTTGTCAATTGTCATGGCACTTATATTGCGTTTGTGATGTTTCATGTTGATTGTCAATTGTCATGGTTATTTGTTACAAGTTTTAATTGTTTTTGTGGGTCAATATACTACCCCTAGTATTTAATAAATAAACAATAAACGTTTTTGGCAATGTTCAATATTGTAAGCAGAAAAAAATAATACATGCTAAAATTGTGTATAATTTTATCTAGAATTTACATTCCAACCTTTTCGCCGGTAACCTTCAAGAAACATGAGTGAAACTTCATGTTATATTCTTGATAATGGAGCTTATACAGCTAAAGTAGGTTTATCTACAATGGAGCCGAAGATCGTACCCAATTGTATTATGAAAGCTAAATCAGAACGCCGTCGACCATTCATAGCCTCACAGCTTGATGAATGTCGTGATGCTTCGGGCTTATTTTATATATTACCATTCCAAAAAGGATTTCTTATCAATTGGGACACGCAAAAAACAATATGGGACTATATATTTAGCAAAGAATGTTGTCCAGTAAATTTTAGTGAAACTCCATTGATTTTGACTGAGCCTTTGTTTAACTTTCATTCAATTCAAGAAGCAATGACGGAAATTTTTTTTGAGGAGTACGAATGTCAGTCATTATTACGTATTAATGCAACAGATTTGGCAGAATATCATTATAGAAAACTTCATAAAAATGAAGGTACCGTAGTTGTTGATTCTGGTTACAGCTTTACTTACATAGTGCCATATATAAATGGAAAAAAGTATAAGGAAGGTATTAGGCGCATAGATGTTGGAGGAAAAGTCTTAACTAACCATTTAAAAGAGATTTTAAGTTATCGTCAGCTAAATGTTATGGAAGAGAGTTATGTTATTAATCAGGCAAAGGAAGACTCCTGTTTTGTATCACATGATTTCATGGGAGATATGCAAATAACTAGAAGAACAGGTAAATCATTAATAATATGGTGTCACCCTGATTTAACTGCTTAAGTAAATGGTTAATTATTTGGAAATTCAAAGTTAGGACTAACTTCCTAAAAACTAAATGACATAATAAATTTAAAATTGTTAGCTGAATTATTAATTTTTATTATTATAAATCTTTTTGTGTTCTGCAGGTTCTAGAAACACAATAGTTAAGGACTATGTTTTACCAGATTACACCACATTAAGGAGAGGATATCTTCGAGATATTGTTAGACCAAATGAAGATTTAGAACAACAAACATTACGGATGAACAATGAACGATTTAGCATACCAGAACTATTGTTTCATCCATCAGATGTTGGAATACCACAAATGGGTATACCAGAAGCAATAATTAATAGTATTGATTCCTGTCCGGAAGGTAACAAGGAAAGTCTGTTGGAGAATATAATATTGTATGGTGGTAATGCTTTGTTTCCTGGTTTTCGTGATAGAGTTTTTAATGAAGTTCGTGCATTAGCATTAGACCACTTTGATGTAAACGTTAGTATTGCTGAAAATCCAATTACCTATGCCTGGGAAGGTGGAAAGTATTTGTTTAAAGATCCTGAGTTTTACTCATTTTGTTTAACAAAAGAAGAATATGAAGAGGAAGGGAGGAATTTGGCATTTGAAAGGTTTGATATATAGCGTAGAAAACGAGCGAGAAATTCTTCAGAGTAAAGGATATCGCTCGGTAAATGTTACATTTCTAATAAAGTATTATATACATTTTATGTAAATTCTATGTATAAAAATATTATGTACATTATTTTTGGATTAACAAAAATATGATGTTTTGGGACATCCATGAGTTAGATTTCTAAGCTACTAATGGAAATCAATACCACTATTTGGAATTAGTATAGGATTGTGAAATACCTCTATAACCCTTAATAGTGGTAAGACAGCATGGAAAAGAGTTGAATCCCAACATGCTCATCTTAGTTTTGAAACTTACCTGTTTTATTATTCCACAATATATATTAGAAGCTTTTAATACTTAGTTTGATGTAAAAGTTTTTATATAATTAGCATGAAATGCCAAACTTAAAAATATGTTGTCCAACTTACATGTAAATTACCACATTATTTTTAGGATATTGTAAAAAGATAATATAAACATATATATTTGTGCCAAGACTGAAATTTTAATATGAGATTGAGGGACAATCCATGTCATGTTGTTATTATATAGAAGCTCCTAGTTAGCTTATTATTTCCAACATACATATAATTAATTAACATGGTAATTGCTAAATGTAGGAATAACCCTGATAATGTAAATCTGAATAGGTAGTACAGTTATGTATATTATGTCATTAGAATTAAATCCTTATATTTTTATATGGAGACAGAAATATCTGATTGTAACTTACTTGGTAAAAAATACTCAAAATAGTTTATTAATTTTATTATCTTGAAGATTTCCATTACATATTAACCTAAGCAAAATTGTTTAAACCAACAAATACAATACAGTATACCTATTAACAATAAATGCATGTCATGTGTACTTAATAAAGCTTTATTTCCCACTACGCTGTTGTATACTTTCAAGCTGTTTTCATGAAATAAAGCTCTTTTGTGGTTTGTATTATCAGAGAAATATCTATTTGTAAATCAGTCCACTGATAGGTCAAATTACAATATTTAAAGTAAAACGCTGACATGTCTAACACAATCACAGAATGAATTGATAAAACAGTGTTATTAAGCTGATTTTGTTAATAATTTCTATAAATATTCACTCAGATCTCCATAAAATAAGAGTGGCTGTAAGTTGTGTTAAATGTTTAAAACCACCACTAATTTCAAAATAAGTTTTATTAGAATTAAATTAATAATTAAAATATGTGAATACATCTAGTATGTGACATAAAGTAAATTAACAACTAAAATAAAATGCTTTGTGAATTATTCACAGATGAAGCAAACAAATCAACTATTGGTTAAATTGGTATAAAAGTGTAACCAAATGCTGAGAATACTTTTTAGATTTTTTACTTCAGTTTTAAGAATAAATTGTTCATAAACCTTTTTGCCATTTATTTAATTCCTTGAAATATCTTCCTCAGTGTTGACAGTACCAAAAACTAAGATACAGTATAAGGCATACATGCACATTATAGAAGCAGTATAAATTGCTATTGCAATTGCTATTATTTATAATATTTTATTTGAAAACAGATTTTTTAGGATCAATATGTGCTTTATAATTATGCACAAATGTATATTTATTTAAGCAAACAAAAACAATACTCAAGACCCCCCTATATAAATTAAGTTTAGCCAACTTAAAAATACTTGGACTAAGGGGGCTATTTTAATACAATTTATTGCATATTATCAGCTGGGGAGCGAACATCATCAATTTTGAGTATCATTTTGACTAGTTGTGTAGCTAGTGCAATTTGTTGCTTCTTAGAGTGAAGGGACTCAATCACATTGAGTGCTTTCATATCATTGGAATCTGGAAAAAAATTTACTGCATCAGCATTAAGTTTAGAAAACCTATCAGGTTGGATAAATATATAGCTACCTAAAACAAAAGTTATTGTTAAAATAAGGCTATAGTTACTCATAAATTGTAATCTTTTCTTTTGAATTGGCAATTCACTCAATACTCAGTTAACATAAACTTACCACTGTTCATGCAATCAATTCCAAGATTTGGATTGTTCTCGGCTGCCTGACGAGCCTTCACATCTGATAGAGCATCAATTGGAGACAGACCACTGAAAAATGGAGAATTCCTCTTTAAATTACAGATTAAACTTTTAGTACTAAATAATACTTATTTACTTTAAAAGATGCCTCAGACACAGCCAAGGAAAATAATCATTATAATTCATGATTTAATAATGAAATTTTATCATCATTGGCATCTATATAACAAGTACAAAAAATAAAACATTTAAATAACCATTCTTTGAAAAACCCCATCTCTCTGTTATACTGAGTTTGTATTAATTAAAGAAAAGCTATATTGTAGCTCAGTGTTTTAATACAACAAAGGCAAAGTAGAAAACTGATTACCTGTTCTCAGCTAATGCCATAGGAATAGCTTCCAAGGCATCAGCAAAAGCCCTGTAGGAATACTGATCAAGTGAAGATAATTTATCAGCTTCACGAGCGACGGCCAAAGAACAGGACACTTCAGCTGCACCTCCACCATATACTACACGAGAGTCCTAAGAAAGATAAAATAAAAATAAATTATGACTAAAATAACTATATGCTAAATATAAAATATTTGCATTGCAACACATCGCAATACAAATTTCCTGCTTCAAGAATTTTTAAGTCTCTTACAAAACAGCACACCTAAACATTACACTATGTAACCATAAAAACATTGTTAATGATATAAAAGTATTTTTAGGAGTTGGCTTAAAGAGTTTTACATTTTATGATTTCACACCTAAAATACTCACCACAAATGATAAAGATGACATTTTGATTAGATAATTAATGTTTCTATATAAATTACCTGAACCAAACTTCTAACAATGCACAATGCATCATGCACACTGCGTTTTGCCTCCTCAACAATCATTCGGTTACCACCACGAACCAAAACTGTTACAGCGCGAGAGTTTGAGCACTCTTCAATCACCAACATCTCATCCTTTGTTGTGCCAAAAGCTGTAATTGATTGATATAAAAACTTAACTTGTATAAATATGTAACAAGAAAATATAAAATAAATTTAAAAGGTCTTCCTCATTTGAAGACTTATCTATAAAGATGTTCTTATATTTGAGTGGCCTTTACGTATAAGTAATGAATTAAATTTTTACCAATACATACTCAATTCTCTGACAAGTCCACAGTGTCCAAGTTTCTCTGGGGATAACTCCTCAAATCTAGGCACAATGCGACCACCTGTTGCGATAGCTATTAACTCCATCTCTGGTCCACCCACCCACCTTACTGCTGGCAACTGTTCAGCCAGGAGAAGGTGATTTGCTTCATCATCAAAGCCCCATTGGCAGATGGCCAGTGTAGCACCAGTATCCTTAACTTTGCGAACCATTTCAATAAACTTCTCATGTTCATACTGCCTTAAGTCTCTGTATTCTTCAACTGAGCCAACTTGGAGCTTATGCTTGGTTTTGGGCTTGGGTGGTTCAAATGCACAGGTTAGGATTGCCAGTTTTACATCTTTAAGAACTTTAGGCATTTGTGGATGGCTCATAGTCTTATCTATGACAACACCACGGACAAGCACGGAATCTTCCATCCTTCCTCCAACCTTCCCTTCAACTTTGATCAGTTCGAAATTGACATCACGCTTCTCTAAGTCTGCTACTGACAGAACAGCCTTAAAATAAGGAATTTAATTATTAAAATAAAAAATACTAAACACATAGTAGGGACTTCTTAACTCTTCAAAAACAAAGTACTCCAGCAAAAATGTATCTTAGATAACAATAATAGATATAATTATTCAAGCCTTAACTTACATCAACAGCAATCTCCGCCATCAAACGGTGACATTTAACAACGACTTTACTACCAAGGGTTGTCATGGCAACCTTAATAAGATGTTCCCTTGTGTTCTTGCTAACTGGGAAGGCTTCACTGATGCTGTCAAGGTGTGCCAAAGCAGTTGCTGCAGCTAACTCAAAACCATCAGCAATTCTTATAGGGTGAATACCCTTATCTAACAAGTTGGATGCCTGCTCCAATAGAGCCCCTAAAAAAAATTGTGGTTAAAAACTAACTAGTTTTGTATTAGACAACAAATGTGTTTATGTTATGTTTATATTATTGTATAAATATTTTCACACTTTTGAAAGAAAAACTTTAACATTGACAAAAAAAGCAGCTTAAAACAATTTTATTAGGGCTGAAAATTAAATAGCTACCGATATTAAACAATACCTGCTAAGACAACAACTCCAGTGGTACCATCACCAATCTCATCATCCTGACTCTGAGCTAGTTGTACCATCAATTTTCCAATCTGGTGTTCAACATCCATCATCTTTAGAATAGTAGCTCCATCATTAGTGACTGTCACTTCACCATCAGAAGATACCATCATTTTGTCAAGACCACGGGGCCCCAAAGATGTTCGGAGGATCCCCGAGATTTGACGTGCTGCTTGAATATGGGACTAAAAGACATTTTTTACTTAAAAATTTGAGAAATGTATAGTAAACTAGATAACATAAAATTTCCCTTTTAATGCATAGAGGGCAGCAATTCTGAGATGAAACTTGACTGTTTTTTGTATTGGAAACTTTAAACGAAAACGAGCGTCGATTTTTTCGTATAATGTATCATGTGACTCAGAACTGAACAGAATACCACCTGTGTACTTTCAATGATTTTTTACGTAAATTACAACATTTTTTTGGAAAACAACGAACGTATATTGATAAACCACTTAAAAATGACTTAATTGTGAGTTTATTAGACAAAAATAATTTTCCTAATATTCCTGATAAATATTCCAAATACTTTTAAGGTTACAACTATAGTAAAAGTATACGAAATATTACGGTCTCTAAGAAAAATTTAATTTAATTATATTGTGATCGTAAGAAAGTAAGATATGTAGTTTTGTCACTAAATTAACACAATTCGTAATTTAAGAAATGTACCTTCAAAGCATCAATACCGGTCATCCGTTTTTGGCTTTCTTGGTCTCTTAGAATAATAAAAGGACGACCATATTCGTCGAAAGCCACAGTTCCCGGGAACATGGACATTTTAAAATTTTCTTAATACACAATTAGGATCCAAACTGATTTCTTTTCTTGAATATTTTCAGTAAGCAAGCAAAAGACTCAAAGACACTTTTGACATTAGTGTTTATTATTTACAATTTGTTGCATACAGATAATAAATACTTTTTTTTCGCACAGGTGGTAAAATTTTAATGTACATAATGTCAGATGTCAATTATCAATTTTGTTCCAAGCCTGGGAGTGATTTTGACATCCAAAATTGTTCTAAAGTTCTTATTGCGAGTTTTACTTTTGTACAAGGTAAATAATCCGTTGAAATCTATTTTATTGTGTTTAAATTGTGGGGATAAACAACGTAATTGTGATTTTTAATAATTTTGTGACTGTGTTAGTGATTTATTTTTGATATTGACTATTTTGGTATTGTTATTTGCAGTCCGCATTTGTAGCGGCGTTTAGCCGACATCTCTCTTATTTATATAATTTTTATCCAATGGGGCATGGGGCAATTAACACTTTACTTCTATGATTCTTTAATCGTATGTACACAAGAACTGTATTCAACACTTATCACAGGTGAAGATATCAAGTTACTAAGAAATTGTAATCATCAGATTAAATAATAATTTCAGGAATTAAAAGCAGATAAAAATGCCTGAACTCACAGAATTAGACAAAGCTACAGCTTCCATGACTGAGAAGAGGAAGGAAGAGACAGCCTCTTCAGACAGTGATTCTGATGATTCCATCCCAGAATTGGAAGATGCAGGTAATATGATTGTAATATATTTAACATTAAACTAACGATAAGCTTAGCTGTTTAATTAGTGCTATTAAAATATGAAATCTCAGGGTAAACACCCTAGCTATCATTTTTTACATATTAAAATTTTTTATGTCAGTATAAAACATGGTATCTTAATCGAAAATGGTTTATGGTATGGTAATATTTCAGTCATTTTTCAGGTGCACCAGGAGCTGGAGGTATCACTAACCCCATTGCAGGCATTGATATTGTCTCTAAAGCAAAGCAAACTCGTGGGGAAAAGAAAGCTAGAAAAATCATGAGCAAGTTGGGACTTAAGCCTGTAAGCAATTCATTTTAAAATTAAACAAAAAATAATAATAATTAAGCCTTATTTATTCCTTGAAAAATTTACAAAATATACACACACTTAAAATACATACATGTATATATATATTTTTTAATGGACCTCTTATTGAGTATAGGCCTCCTCCAATTGGCTCCATCTCTATCTGTTTTGAGCATTTTTCTCCCAATCCTCTCCACCAACTTTCTTAAGCTTGTCAGTTTTGTTAAAAATAAATACATAATATGTTTTTATTACAAAAGAAATATATTTGAGCATGTTAATCAAACTATGCTAAATTATAATATAGTAGTTACACATACATTAATATATTGATAATGCCGTTTTAGGTACAAGGAGTAAACAGAGTAACAATAAGGAAGTCTAAGAACATTCTTTTTGTTATCAACTCACCAGATGTTTACAAGAACCCTCACTCTGACACATACATAGTATTTGGAGAGGCCAAGATTGAAGATCTTTCACAACAGGCAACTATGGCGGCTGCTGAACGTTTCAAGGCACCTGAAACTACAACAGCTGGAAATGATACTGCTACTGCTGGAACAGTAAGTAAATTGTTTTAGGCAACAATTTTGTTACCTTTTATATTAAATGCTATGTACTACTTTTATATAAAAAGTAGTAGATACCATCTCTAAGCCATATCTCAAGATGTGGCTAGATGTTTCAACAATGAAATAAAACTATTTTTTTATTCTGAACTGAAAAGTGATACATAACTCAGACTTATGAAGCTACCTTGATTCTTTTGTTACGAAGTTAAGTTATTCATAATAATGTTTCTTCATTTCAATAAGATTTTATATACTTGTTTTTTACAGACGGTAGCACCAATAGCTGAAGAAGAAGATGAAGAGGGTGTAGATGAAACTGGTGTTGATGAGAAGGATGTAGAAATAGTCATGTCCCAAGCCAATGTGTCTCGAGCTAAAGCAGTTCGGGCACTTCGGAACAATCAATCAGATATTGTCAATGCTATTATGGTAAGTTCAAAAGTAGCTCTTTCTGTACTCTGATAGTCTCGAATTTTTGTATAATTCCTATTCAATTAAGTTTTTTTTTAATTATACAAGAGTATCACTCATAATAATTAGGATGATGATTTTTATAACTTTCAGAAATGTTGCATATGTTAATCCAAAACGAATTGTGTAAAACTTTTAATTATATTATACTAAATTTTGTCCACAGGAGCTGACAATGTAAGCGAGGGATAGTCACAAGGTTACTTTATGTTCCTAGTTTTAAGTCTTACAATGATTAATGCTAAATTTAAAGTGTCAAAATTTTGAAACCACACCCAAAAATATATTATAAACAGTTTATATCCAAACATGTTTTGGATAGGTCATGGGAATGTAAATAGCATTCAACAAAATAAATATTATGTATTATAATATTATTAACTTGTTTCATTTATTGAGTGAATTAGCGTAATTTATAAATTTGTTTTCACCGAACTTAAGGAGTTGCACAGATATAAGCTTTGGTTTGTAGTCATAGTAGTACTACGTCTTCAAATCAAATCAAAATACGTTTATTCAATTTAGATGCTTCTTAGAGCATGCTTATGAATGTCAACAACGTTTACAAAATTCACGAAAGAGCAAGACTACGCCATCCGTTCGCAAAACTCCCAGGAGGCCTTGTTCTGAGAAGAACGGGCAAGAAACTCACCTCCCTTTACATTACAATTATTCAAAGGAAAATGTCATAAACCACAACGTCATAAAAGTTACATAAGTAAAAAAAAATGAAAATTTGTTCTGTGATTTACCACATTCACCATTACACACATATTCATAACACTTCAAAGATAACAAATCAAATTATAAGAATATAATTAGAACTATTGCCAAGCGTTTTTATCTTCCAGGTAGTCATTGACTGTGTAGTAACCTTTACACATTAAGGTTTTTTTGATATGTGTTTTGAATCTGTTTAAAGGCAGTTCCAATATTTCACTAGGAATCATGTTATAGCAGCGTATACTTAGGCCCATAAATGAAGTATTTATTTTCTGCAACGGCTGGAAAAGTTTTCCCTTATTTCTTGTATTCCTATTGTGAATGTCGCTGTTCATGTGAAAAGAGAACTAATATTACTACGCACAAAAATGATACAGTTGTAAATATATTGGGAAGGTACTGTCAAAATATCGATTTTATTGAACAAATTTCTAAGTGAAGTGCCTGGTTTCAAGCAATAAATTGACCTAATAGCACGTTTTTGCAAGATAAAAATAGATTGTATATCTGCTGCTTTGCCCCATAAAAGAATTCCATACGACATAACGCTGTGAAAGTAACTAAAACATACTATTCGCGCAGTTTCCTCGTCTGTGAGTTGCCTAATTTTCCTAATAGCGTATGCCGCAGAACTAAGCTTGTCAGAAAGTTTAGTGATATGCTGACTCCATTGAAGTTTTTGGTCTATTGTAATGCCCAGAAATACCGTAGAATCAACTAAATTTAGTTTTTCATTGTTCAATTTAAGCTCTATAGTTGTAGTTTTAACATTAGGTAAAGTAAATCTTATGCATTTTGTTTTTGTGGCATTTAATTGTAAATTATTTGCAGAAAACCAGCACACTATTTCAGAAAGTGCATTGTTCACATCGTCAAAATTTGTCTTATATCTATTTACTTTAAAAATCAAAGACGTGTCATCAGCAAACAATACAATATCACATAATGGCTTTGGCTTCAACAAACAAAAACGCAGACATGACGTTTCAAGGTGCTTATGTCTTGCTGACTACAACTGCTGTAATGTTTTATTTAAATCTGTATTAGTACTCGCGTAAACCATACAATCTTCCCTGTAATACTACTTGGATGGTTCACACTTCACATCTTAATATATATAAATTACGTGTCACGTTTGTCCGCTATGGACTCCTAAACTACCGAACCGATATCAATCCGTGTGTTGTTTGATCCAACTTAAAAGATAGGATACTGGATAGCTTACATTTTCATTTATACCCGTAATATTTATGGCAAATTATTTGTTTATTATTTGATAGTCAGAATTCTAACAGATGGCGCTGTGTTGAAAGTACCAACGTTTCATAAAGCTACAATTTAATGGCAAAACCACCAGAAAAACCTGGTGGTCGCCATGACTGGTGTTCTCCTACCTACATACATACATAGTAGTAAACTATTCAAGGGAAACCCCTTGAATAGTTTACTACTATGTAATATAACAAAAACCTTAGCCACAGCAATGCTTGGCCGAGTCTACTAGTATACTATATTTATTTTCTTAACATAGTTAATCTTCTGCCCGCGTTATACAGCATCACTGTATTTATATTTTATTAGGTATCTAAAAATGGCTGTGTTCACGCGTGTGTCTACTATTTTTATGTAATTCAATTAATAATAAGGATAAATTGTAATCAGTAACGCATTATGCAATATTTTTTTATTATATACTAGATGACCCCGTGAACTTTGTTTCACCAACATATATTTGTGTCAAAACTTTTAAAACAGACCAAAGAAGTCGGCCCTCATACAGCAGACTACATACTTAATACTATGAAACACATATTTTTGAAAGAATCTACAAATATGTAAATGACAATAATTTTTAATTTCTAAAAAGACGTCCAATTCCCCATCTAAGAACATTTTGTATTGGGATATTCAATTGTCGTTTTTAGTATTTTTCTTTAATTATTATTTACGTTTCCCATCGTTTAAACCTTCCCTGATCTTTCACAAATATTTTAAGATCATAATTAGCCAAATTGGTCCAGCCGTTTTCGAGTTTTAGCGAGACTAACGAACAGCAATTCATTTTTATATATATAGATGAACCAAAGCAAAATGCCCAACACACATTAATAATTTAATAGTACTCTTGACGAATGTATATTACTATTTCCTATTCGAGTATGTATTTAATATTTTATGCAGCCTTTTTATGCTTATGGGCGGATGCCCTTCATTATTAGAATCAGCCATGTCTTAATAATTTTAATGTTGGTCACCAAACTCAAAATCTATTTACTATTCATTAGGAAATCTCTTAAACAAGCATTTTCAATTAGTTTTGTAACAAAAAGACACCAGATTATTTAGAACAAAAGCGATTCGTCGCAGACGTGGTGCGCTCGCCGTTGACGTTCGAAAACTTCCAACGATTCAACATGGCCGCGCTGACCATCGATACGACGCTCCGCCAGACTTGACAACTGTCAAATCTCGTTCCAATATTTGCAGTATTTCTTAACATGGCGCTAGGAATGCGCCGTCACGGCCGGACTGACTTTCGACCGTCCTCGGGCGCATCAGATTGCAGTCCTGTAACAGTGACACAATCAATCGGACAGGTGTCAGTAAATCTACCCGCTCGCCCAACCTGACAAGCTATGACTACTAGACGTAATGCTACTGTCATGCAACTATGACTATCAGAATAAAAAAAGCGTGTGTCCTTTCGACCACTCATGGACCGGACGGCACCTTTTTCTAATCACTTAACAAACATTACACTCTTTATCTAACAAACATACTCACAGTATCAATTTGGACCGGACGAGTGTGTCCTTTCGACCAGCCACTCGTGCATGGACCGGACGACACTGTCCCTTCGACCAATTAACACCTAAGATTGGACCGGACGGGTGTGTCCTTTCGACCAGCCACTCGTGCATGGACCGGACGACACTGTCCCTTCGACCAATGAACACTTAAGATTGGACCGGATGAATGTGTCCCTTCGACCAGCCGCTATCAGCTGCGTGGCCCGGACGACATTATCCTTTCGACCAATGAACACTTACGGTTGGACCGGATGAATGTGTCCCTTCGACCAGCCGCTATCAGCTGCGTGGCCCGGACGACATTATCCTTTCGACCAACGAACACTTAAGGTTGGACCGGATGAATGTGTCCCTACGACCAGCCGCTATCAGCTGCATGGCCCGGACGACATTATCCTTTCGACCACCTTCACACACACACACACACACCACGTTATTCAATGACTCATCTCACTAATCGTGCCAACATAGTTAAGTAAACTTCAGCGCTTACAGATTACACATACCTATAAGTTACGGACTGTCTTGCTCTGCGTGAATTCGGACCTCATGCTCAAAGATTTCGCGATCTGAAATGTTACTTAGGGTATCAGACTCCGCTGTAAGCGTGTCTGATCCTGCGGACAGTGTATCGGAGCCTGCAGTCAATATATATCACAAACATTCGGTCTGTCGAGGTGACTATTATCGAGTTCAACATCGTTCGGCGCCGTCATGGCCTCTTCTTCAGTCATCAAACTAGTAGATATTTCAACTAACCCGTCATGACCCCGAGGTACTGGACGCAAGTTCTCGTGCGCGTATTTGAAAGTACGATGTGAACCGGTTATGCTTTTCAACTCGTAACGGTAATTAACTAATACTGCGATTATTACATAAGGACCCCTAAACTTCCTATCTAACTTGGTTTGGTTGCGTTCACAACTTTTGATGAATACGAAATCGCCTTTAGAAAATGGCTTGATAGTAGCTCGACCCTGGTTAAATCGTAAAGTATCGGATGCGGCTGCCCTTTGTATGTTAAGAGACGCATCTTGCCTAGCTGACTCTACGTCAATTCGCTGTTCTTGTTCTGAATCTGGACTTGAACACCTAATTCTCGACATACCTAGAGATTGAGAACGGATACCGCACATGAGTTCAGTTGGCGTAAATTTGGTGACTGTAGACCTAGTACTATTAAGCGCTAATTGCACATTACCTAACTCGTCACGCCACGCTTTATTGGGATCGTTTTCGATAATCGTTAGCAAACTTTTCAAAGTGCGCATCACACGCTCGACTTGCCCGTTTGCCTTGCTGGAGCCAGTTGCTATAAAATGCAGCTTAATGTTATGTTCTGAACAAAAGTTCTTGAAATCCTGGCTAACGTAACACACCTGCCTTGATCAGCTATTATGCGCTTAGGTGCTACAAAAAGGCAAACGGCACTTTTAACGGCTTGAACCGCACTAATGATGAGGTGTGCTCTAATAATACGTATTTAGTGAACGCATCAATAATTACTGAACAATATTCCTTACGGTCACTTTTTCCACTTAGTTTGCCGGTGAAGTCTATATGAATCGTGTGCCACGGTACCGGAGCTTATGGAATAGAATGTAGCTGCACAGGCTGAGCACCTGAGGGACCTTTTGATGCCTTGCAGACAATGCAAGAGTCAATAAATTTTCTAACGCACAACATCTGAGGGAACCAGTACTGTTCGTACAGTTTGTCCAGTGTTTTGTCACCACCCAGATGTAACTCGTTATGAACGTGATTAATCAAAGTCCATATTAGGGAGCGAGGGACGACTGGCAGCCATGATATAATCTTGTTTCTTACAACCTTCCTATAAAGAATGCCATTCCTAACGTCATATGTCTGACCAACCGTTTCAGGAAAATCGTTATTATTGTGCTTGTTGATCAAGTCACTCTGCATCACGTTTCTGTTCTACAGAAAGCCAACCCTGATGTAATTCTACAAAATTTACTATCTGAATTGTAGGTTTTGAAGAGACTTGTGACTCGGAAATTAAGCTATTGGGGTCCGGCAGGGGATTTCTAGAAAGGTAATCCGCGTGTTCCATGCCACGACCTTCGCGATATATGATATCGAAATCGTAGGCTTGTAAAAATGCCCACCAGCGATGAACACGTGGGGTTAGGTCAGTTTTAGATTTCGATGCTTTTAATGAGTTACAGTCCGTGAAAACCTTGAAACGTCGGCCGTATAAATAATGCCGGAAGTGTTCTACCGTTCGTACGACTGCCAGCGTTTCCAGTTCATATGAGTGGTAGCGGGACTCTACTTCAGAGGTACGTCGGCTAAAGTATTCTACAAAATGGGGAAGGTCTTTCTTTTTCTGTATAAAATCGCCCCATATCCCTCCGAGCCAGCGTAAGTCCGGGTTAAAGATCATCAGAACTGGTTCGGAGGTAAGCATCTGTATAATGGTATTACGGATATGGGCGTCGTTGAACAGTTTTATGGGGTAGACCCCTATCAATCAATTTCTAACTCTCCTGTGTTCACGCGTTTACGGGCTAATCTAATAAGGGCATCTCTATCATCAGCTGCCAAATCCGTATCTATCCGAGTAAAGTATGGCTGGGTAACAATCGCCTCACAAACATTAACTTCAAATTATCATTATTAATTTTGACGCTCACACCGTTTTCTAAAATGTCCCTACCTATTATAACAGGGTCCGTAAGACATGAGTCTGGTACTACATGAAATGTCAAGAGTTTTATAAAATTTTCAAAATTAACCTCACTCGAAATCTGTGACGTAGATTTTATCACACAAGATCATTGCGTACAGTACTTGGGAACTTAGTATAATAGCTCTCTTTTATCAACGAGCAAGACGATCCGCTATCAAACAAAAAGAAAGGAAACTGACTCACCAGATGACATCCTCAAGGTGCCCCTCAACAGCCACTGTTCGCAGATATTGACCTATTACCTTGCAGTAGATCCACCACCTTTTTCCTTTTCTTTACAAATTGTTGCTATGTGTCCAACTTGACCGCATATATAACAGGTTACGGTAGAAGTTTTCTCGGGGGCACGTGTTGCAGTTGACGGATCTTGCTGCTTAGTCATCCAAGAAGAATCTTCTCGAAGACGCTTGCCGGTGTCCGAGGATTCCACAAAAATGATATTTACTAGGAAATCTTGCGTCCACAATTCTAGGTCGCTTGAAAACAGGCTCTTGGATTTCAGTAACCCCCGATCTTCGCTTTAGGGTATAGTGACAGTATATGCGTTTAGCTCACGGCATATCAAATCATCCTTCTGACATAAGACCGATATGACGTATCCAGTTATAAAATCTTGACATTCGGGTTTTAGGTATAGTTTCGATCATATTCCATAAGCGCAGGCCACTCTGCTGCAGTTTCTTTTGTTCCAATTTGAAAACGCAATATTTCATCAAAGAAGTCTTGAAATAATTTTGGTTTACAAAATCTAGCCATTAAACTTTGTTTTACATTCTCCCATGTCAGCTCATACAAATTTAACTTGCTCAAGGAAGCTGCGCGCCCTTTCAGTACACTGCTAAGAGCTAGAGAAATCTACGCCCTCTAAATGTTTAGTCAGTACTTTAAGCTCTGTAATTAAGACCAACCTTCTATATCCGCGTCTGCGTCTACCGGATTAAACTCTACGAATTTCACTGAACTATACTGGGCGTTAGCAGTTGCCACCGGTGGTTGCGTTGTCGCTAACATCCGAGTAAGTAAAATTTCCATATTACTTAACAACTTCAAGGCGCTATTTTAGTCAGGTGGTTGTTTTTGCACGGTCAGTAGCGCATGGGATCCCACTTCTGATATGGGCGGATGCCCTTCATTATTAGAATCAGCCATGTCTTAATAATTTTAATGTTGGTCACCAAACTCAAAATCTATTTACTATTCATTAGGAAATCTCTTAAACAAGCATTTTCAATTAGTTTTGTAACAAAAAGACACCAGATTATTTAGAACAAAAGCGATTCGTCGCAGACGTGGTGCGCTCGCCGTTGACGTTCGAAAACTTCCAACGATTCAACATGGCCGCGCTGACCATCGATACGACGCTCCGCCAGACTTGACAACTGTCAAATCTCGTTCCAATATTTGCAGTATTTCTTAACATGGCGCTAGGAATGCGCCGTCATGCTAGTTAAACTGTCAAAAATCAAAATATCAGTAACGCCGACGTCTGTTCACTTATTTATTTTTTTTTTTTTTTAATGGCTTTTATATGTGCCAACTGGGCACAAGGTACTTCGCCAGTGTCGTGTAGATGGAGAAGGCACGATGGAGATTGATCGGTGAAAATAATAATTAAGTTAATTTTGAATATGCACCTAAACAAAAACAAAATAGTTGCAATTCGATTGTTAGTTTTAAGACTGCACAGACAACACAAATATGAGTGAGTAATAATACCATTATTAAATACTGTTTCCTCTTTATAATAATTTTTATATATATATTACACTTTAATTTTATTGCTTTCTATATATTTACATAAAAATCTACAATATGGACTAAACACAAACATTAACAAACATTTAACACTTAAAGGACGGGGGACTTTACGGGGAAGAACGTCATAGAGAGGATAGGTTAGTTTGGGACAATTAAATAGAATGTGAGATACAGTGCCTTCATCCAAGCCACACTCACAGATAGAGTGATCCCTTTTCCGGAGCTTGGCTAGATGAACAGGGGTGCAAGCATGACCAAGACGAAGACGTGAGATTGTGGATGTAATCCAGCGATTTGCATTCCGATAATGACAAAACCAGGGTTGTCTTGGTATGTTTGGTTGGATGGAAGCATAAAACTTACCCTTAACCGATTTGGAGTCATTCCAAAATGTCTTCCAGGTTCTGTCCAGATATGTCTTTGCAAGAGTACAAAGATCCTGTGCTGAATTTTCAAAATGATCTAGAGAACCTGACTCAACAGCTGATTTGGCACATGAATCAGCAGTCTCGTTTCCAGGGATACCTGAGTGGCTAGGAATCCAAACTAGTATGATAGACAATCCTTTTTGATTACAAGAGAGCAGAGTCTCCCTGATTTTTAGAATAATGGGAAAACGTGATTTGCTGCGAAATGGGTTTTCTTTAATGGACATTAAACAACTAAAAGAGTCTGTCAAAATAGCTGTCTGTTGTATGTTATGGGAGTGTGCAAACAGGATTGCTTCCAATAGAGCAGTGGCCTCTCCTGTGAACACTGAAGATTCGGGAGGACATTTAAATTTCAGGATATTTCTATACCGAGGAACCCAACAGGCAGCACCAACACAGCCGTCTGGAGACAGCTTTGATGCGTCAGTGTAAATAAGAAGATGATTTGGCCAATTTTGATTAATATAGCTTTGTAATTTGATGTTGGTATCTGGGGCTCCTTTGATCAGACCAAGGTCTGTGATGATGGGAGGTTTGTATACCAGGGCTTTATAAGAAGTAGAATACAGGGGATTTATTGGAAAAGATATCAGGGGGTTAGGGAGGCTGGTGAACTTTAGATAACTATCTAGCAGATAGGAAGAGGAGTTGCGGGTACAAGGAGAATGTGATAGTTGGGATAATCGATGCCAAAGAGGGTGGGATGATAGCTGTAACATTTTGCTAACAAAGCGGTCACATAAATACTGCCGGCGGATGTGTAGAGGAGGATCAACACACTCAACCTGCAAAGCATTAGTGGGGGAGGATTTCATTGCACCTAGAATGATTCTAAGGCACCTATATTGAATTTTGTTTAGTTTCTCAGCAGCTGATTTGTTAAAGGGATCCAGAACAAACATACAGTAATCCATATGACTACGTACTAAGGCATTATACAATAACTTTAAAGAATAGGGGTGAGCGCCCCACCAAACTCCCGCTACTGCTCTTAGTACGTTAATACCTTTTTCGCATTTTTTGATAATGTGTTCAGAATGGGCAATTCCGTTCAGCCGGTTGTCTAAATAAATACCTAAAAATTTTGCTTTATCTGTCAGGTTGATTGCTTGATTTTCAAATGAAATCAGTAGAGTGGGAATGTATCTCTTCCTTGTAAACACCACTGCCTGAGATTTGCTCACTGACAGGGACAAGCCGTGGTCAGACAACCACTGGCCTAGATAATACAAAGCAGAATTGATACGACAGGATACTTCCCCTATACTGCTTGAGCTGTGATAGAGGACAATATCATCAGCATATTGTAAAATATTGCAAAAACTGGTAACAGACAGTTCGAGGTCATAGGTATAAATGCTATAGAGCAGAGGGCTGAGAACTGAGCCTTGAGGGAGACCTTTCCAGACTAGTCTGGGGGGAAGAGAGGTATTCTGATGCTTTATCAAAATAGATCTGGTAAATAGCAGATTACATATGAGATGTACCATCCTCGAAGAAACACTCAGCTTAAGCAGTTTCTGCCTGAGCGCTGGAAGTAGGACACTGTCATATGCAGAAGCAATATCAAGAAACACACCCACAAGGTACTCTCCTTTTGTAAAGGCTAGGCGAATGTCTGTTGTCAGTATACTGAGGCTGTCTGTGGTACTCATACCCTTCCGGAACCCAAATTGGGATGAGGGGAGAATATTTCTACTTTCCATTAACCATTCCAGTCGGTTTTTAAGAAGGTGTTCCGTTACTTTAGCTAAAGTAGATGACAAAGCTATGGGACGATAAGAATTTGAATCTGAAGGGTTTTTTCCAGGTTTGAGAATGGGAATGACTATTTGAGATGTCCAAGATGTCGGTATAATACCAGTTTCAAAAATTTTGTTGATTATTTTTAGATAGTAAAGTTTAGCTTTGTCATTTAGTCTAGTCAGGAAGGAATATGGAACGCCATCTTCCCCTGGAGTTGAATCTTTGAGACCATTAAGAGCGATTTGAAGCTCAGAGAAAGAAAAGGGAGCATCCATTTCATTGTTAGCCGGAGCTGGCGTAGAACTTAGAAATGAGTCCACATAGGGAGCGAAAGGTGGAGCCAGTTTATCCGCAAAGTTGTTAAGCCAGTCAGAAGGGTTATTTGAAGAAGGATTAACATGGTTCAGGGAACGACGGAATCTCCTCACATTAGACCACACAATAGAGGATGGAGAACGAGGGCTAAGGGATTCGCAAAATTGTATCCAACTACATCTTTTCTTCCTGGATACCAACCTTTTAATTTTAGCATCAAGCTTCTGGTAATTAATAAAGTTCTCCTGTGACATACTGGCTGAGTAGGATTTCTCTGCAGCCATTCTCTTACCAAACAAATCGCTGCATTCATCATCCCACCAGGGAGAGGAAAGCAGCTGATTTTTAGGAGAGTGCTTTTTGGGGATCTGGGAATCGGCCGAAGATATGAGAGAATTTAAAAAAAGATCATAGCAAGACAAGACATTTTCTTCGCATTCCAAATCAGGCAGAGTGTCTACCATGCAATCAACGGATTGGGCATAATCTTTCCAGTTTGCTTTTTTGAGTTTATATTTTAAAAGGGGGGTTGTGGTAAGAGGGGGGTAAGGATTTGTTATTTAATGAAATAATTACAGGAAAATGATCACTGCCATAGGTGAACTCAAGGGCGTTCCAAGTTAGTTGCGAGGCTAGGTTAGGGGAACAGAGGGTGAGATCCACTGCAGATTTGGGATTCTGATTAGGGTATACCCTGCGAGTTGGAGAGCCATCATTGAGGATGCAGAGATTGACATCGTCGAGTAAGTCAATCAGCAGTGGAGCAAACCTATCACTAGCATGGCACCCCCACATAGTGTGATGGGTGTTAAAGTCACCCATGGCTATGATAGGGCTGGGAAGGGATGATAAAATTGATTGTATCTCAGGAAGAAGAGAAGGAGAAGGGTGAGGAATATACAAAGATACAAAAGAAATGTCTAAGGTACGAACAGCAACAGCATTAATGATCGCTGATCGCTGTGGGTAGGGAGAGGAATTTGGGAGAATGGGAGGGAATGCCGTACAAAGACAGCACTGCCCGCATACCCATCATTCCTGTCATCCCGCAGACAGGAAAAGCCAGGCACCCGAAATCGGGAACCAGGTCTCAGCCATGTCTCCGAGATGGCAACAATCGTGGGTTTATGGAGGTTTATGAGGGAAATTAATTCATGTTTTTTTGAACGTAAGCTTTTACTATTCCATTGAATTAGGGTTATTGGGTCCGTTTTGTAGTAATTTAAAAAGTTGGGATAGGTTTTTGGCAACGTTGGGCGGTAGGGGGATTTCGCTACATGGAGCGACAATACTTAGAAGAAATTCAGAAATAAATTCTAACATTTTTCCCTGAGAGGGAAGGGTGTCAACATTATTGTTGAGAGCACAACCATTTGGGAGGGATGAGGAGCACTCACCAACAATAGTCTGGTGAGCTGTTCTATCGTACCCCTTTGCTAGAGGAGCTTGGGGACGAGGGGAGCGATAAATTGTTTGGCGATAGGAAGCATTGGTAGGAGTTTGGGCTTTTTGAGTAGATTTTAGAGAATAGGCAGGAGGGGTAAACATTTCTTTTGTCATCTCAGCATATGAACGTCGGACAGGAGGAAACTTAATTGCTGCTTCAACGTATGAGATGTTGTCCTGGGACATCACCATTTTTATGGATTGCTGTCGAGTAAATTCTGGACAGCCCTTGTCAGAAGCAAAATGTTTGCCTGAGCAATGTAAACATGTGGATTTTTCTAAAGTGACTTCACACGTATCACCTGTATGGGGCTGAGCACACCTGTAACATCTTGGCTTAGATCGGCAAATCGATTTGATATGTCCAAAACGGCAGCAGTTCAGGCACTGTATGGTTGGGAGTTGGTAGGTTTCGACAGGGAGGGAAGTGTGGTAGGAGTAAACCTTGGCAGGGAGCATTTGCCCCCTGAAGGTAAGGACGACAGATTGGGTAGGCACCCAGGTGGTGACACCCTCAGTGACTGTTTTTCGGTTCAGTCGCCTTGATTTTAATACTTCACCACATCCAGGAGGAAGCTCTAATGAAATCACGAGTTCGTCCATTGACCAGTCCACCGGTACACCTCTGACCAACCCCATTCTGGTAATGTTGTAAGTGGGGATAATAGCTTTAAACTTGCACATACTAAGAACCGGGTTGACCAGAAAGTTGTTGGCAGCTTCAGCAGAAGAGAACTCAACGGTGATTTTATTACGGCCAATATTTTTTACACCATCGTGTATGATAGAACTAATTTTGTGCTTATGCATAAACTGGCCGAATGTAATAGCACGTAAAGAGGCTCCGGAAGATGGGTCTTCTACTTCACGGGAGACTTGGACAATGAACGGACCTTTATCTTCATTAGAGTAAGACCTAGGTCCATCGGAGAAGGAGGGGTGGACATAAAGGTGTTGTATAGACGGGTTCGCCTGAGCGGGATCCGTAATAGTTTTTTTAAAGGATGGTTCATTTCTCTCCTCTCCTTGTCGTTTGCGAGACGTAGAAGAGGTTCCCGGGTCAGGAGGCTCGGGGTCAGGATCTAGATCCATATTACTAAAACTGCAGCAACTATATTAATTTAAATTTTATACTTTACCAGCACCAATAGGGTTAGTTTTATCTAAATAGCACAATAACAACTATTTCAGCTTAGGAAAATCACAGAAACACCGAGAAAAACACGGAAATCTCACTAACACGTGCGTCAACCAAAGCTAACGCGAGCCGACCCATATGTCCTGTTCACTTATATTCGCGGGTATATAACTGACATATCGTTGTCAGCTGTCACATTGATAATTTGAAATATTTCTAGCTTTTGATTTTTATGTTCACCTCAAACATGGAATTCGTGTTTCTCTTAATTGTTGAAAGTAAACATATTTTTTGTTGTAATTTACTTTCGTAAGTCTTCGCTTTGATACTTAAGTTATAGTTCAGCTAAATATCCGTACTGAAAATAACATAAGACTGATCTTATTATTTTAACAATAATTAATTTGTTAAGGCAAGCTGTGGATATGTATTCCACGATCAATTAAGTTTTATTTTTCAAGTCCAAAGTACAATTAATACGTGTCTCGTGTGTTAAAGTGATTGTGCAAAATGTCCATTGAAGAAAAGTTTCATGCTGCTGTAAATGTGATCAAAAATCTGCCCAAAAGTGGTATGTTGATTACAAAATAATTACCCTTGACTAACCTAGTTAACGTATTCATATGTCATTGTTTAAAAATATATTATAATATTTGTACATACAACTAATAAAATGCTAAGAAATCATTCTATTCATTATAATAAAAAATCTTATTGGGGAAGTCAGCTGTTAAAAAACATACAATTGCTGTTATTAATTTACTAGTCCTTTATTTGCAATATTTTTATTTATCTTATTATCACAATATATTGATTAGGTAATAATATATATAGTAACAGCTATTTTATAAATGTGGTGTTATCTTAATTTTTTTAATAGTAATTAATTTATGCTTAACAAGTTAGTATTTGTGTTTATGCTGAATTCATATATTGTGGTGTCATATCATTTATCAAAATAATAATTATAGCAGAGTAAATATTTTTATCTGATATTAATAAAAGCTCTCAATGGAAAATATAAAAGATACATTATTATGTTGACATATGAATAGTTGCAATATGTATAACAGTGCAACATAATGTTTTGTTATATAACATATATTTGCATAACATGGTGATTTTAAATATAGGAACTAACAGACATATTCTCATCTTTACTCAGCTTATGTTAAGACTATTTCTAAATGACCAATTAGGGCTAATTTAATAGAATTTCTATAATATGAGAGATGAGATTGATCCTTTTTGAAATTATATTAAGGATGATGTTTTTTAAATGATAAAAATCACTTCTAATATATATAACAGCTATCAATGGTGTAGGGTCAATTGTTCTTTATTCTAAACTTATGATCAAGGAGGTTTGTAAGCAAATAAATATGTTTTGTTGTTATTGTAGATGTAAAAATTTATATACTTAATATGTGGCTTAGTGAAGAATGCACAATCAATATTGTCTACTTAAGGGAATGTTCCAGTATTACGTAACGCAATTTTTGGAGATTATTGACCCCCCCCATGTAACTCGCCGTAACGTTTTTCAGTACCCAAGTACAGTACTGTACTCGAGTATAGTAAAACGTTTCATGACCACCTAGTGACTAAATAAATATTCTGACTTTTGTTTTCAGCTTTAATGGTAAAATTTAAATATAGTGGTTATTTATGTGCACAGTAAAACTTTCTGTAGGTATATAATACATAGTTATTTACCAATCATATTATTCAGCGTGTGTGCAGATCCGGACTACATTTCTTATCATACAAGTACTTTCATACAACAATATTCCATCTTTATAATATTAGTATACTACATATTATATATTAGATAACACCCAACACATTGTGATCAGCCACAATGATAAAATCCTGAATAAAACAATTGTAGAACTCTAAAGCTACAAGATTTAAAGCAGCACAGGATTATTAATATTTAAAAAAAAAGGTATTTGGTTTATGGTAAAAATGTGGATAGATCTCTCTTACTCTTAAAAATAAACTTAAGGATTTCTCTAGTTCTTCTTGGTTTTCCTATTATACCTTATGCTATGCCCTTTCCGCAGAACTGGCATAGGTTCTAACTACTATTCCTAGGATGCGTAAGATGGCTAATAAATTATCCCCGAAATTGATCCCTTTCACCTCTCTTACTCACAGTTTCACATCCTTTTCTAAATGTTACAATAACTTGTCATTTATACCTCTTGCTTTTTAGATCAGATATAGTTTAGGAATTCTGTTCTAGCAATACTAATTATGTATAAAGCATGCTGTGTTTCCTGCTAAAGGGTGTACTATCAGTTTTTATTGTCATTTTTGTGTGTTCCAAGATGTTGTATCTGTCTTTTATTGTAATGTTCATTGGAAAACGTAGTTTAAGTAAATAAATAAAAATAAGCTGATTGCAATGATATTTTCCTAACCAAGTCATTTTAAGGACTCTCAATTTTATAATATGTGTTCAGTGTTCACACATGGGAGTCTCAGTTAGCGCTTTAGCTTTAAGGGTAAAATTCAGATTCCATACGCGTACCTACATCTTTTCCACAATTAAAGAAACTAGTATTCAATACTAGTTTCTGATACACAGATACCCGAAAGTGTAGTAATATGTTAGGTCAAAGGACATAGTATGATTCATATGTTATATTTTTTATTTTTTTAAAGCATCTTATTTTCGTTTTGCTGTGCAGTTGTATAATTGTTCACTTATATGCGGATTTATTCCTTAACCATTGAATAAGGCGATCCTATTTTTATCAAAACGTATAAGAACAACTGATGACTGTAATTCGAAGTTCAAAGTTGTCCTCTTTGAATTGTCTGTACAATGCTTCTATGTCATATTTATGTTCGAAACATAAATTGCATCCATCAATTCGGTAGCGTAACTTTCACCCGTTTTTCGGTCACTTTCAATGTTTACTTTCTAACATTAGATTGGTGCTTGGAAGTGTTTAATAAGCTAAAGACGCTTTGCCCTAGAAGTATAGTTCAGTAGACTAGTGTAGTTGGTAGGAATAATTTAAATATGTGCATAGTTGTAGTAAAAATGTTTATGCGTTTTTTGTTACGAATTTGTAGATAAAACTTACAACTTGTGATAATAACTGTTAAATATGCGCATTATTTAAATTTTATAAATAAATATGATTTATCGATATCTGAATACGTCTAAAAACAGCATGAAGAGATAGCGTATGTATAATGACGCTGGCAGCGAACATATTTTCGATTTTTTTGATTATCATTTCCAAGCCTTATCAATAATTTATTTTAAATCGAATGTCATTGTTATTTTTTTCTAGTAACCTATAGAAATTCAATTGTCTTATCCCAAAAAAATCTGTATATTTTGGGAAACGATCTAGGGTTTTGTCGTCATCTGCGATATTTCTTGGAGGCGATGGTCTTAACGTGAACTATCTAACTTGAAAACTATCTAGCGGTGTCATAGCTATTAAATCCTATAAGTTTTTTGTAGGCAGTTTAGTTTCCGCCAAGTCCCGAATCAGGACTAATTATATTATATCTTGTATATGATATAATTTAGGCCAGTCCTTCAAATTGCATGTTGTATGTAATTTTAAATACACAAGGGTGCGCAAGTAATTAGTACTGCACGAATAAGCTTCGATGTAAAAATTACAGATAAAATATTCACATAATTTGTTAGTTAACTAGAGTAAGTTGCAAGGTTGTGTTAAATCGATTCGGTGCCTTACCTACTCTACTCATTCTGTTACAAGGTTCAGTTTACAGACATGTGTGAAGTGTAAAAAATCACGCAGCGCAATAAAAATAATACATATTTGAAAATGTGTGGAATTAAGAGAACTTTATTCCTTATTAATATAAATTGTCATTAAACATTAGAACCCGGTCCCCAAACGGGAACGTAATTGAACTTGAATTTTCTGTGAAAGAAGTACCGAAGAATTTCAAACAATTTTTTTTTTTAAGACAATTCACACCAATTGACCTAGTCCCATGCTAAGCTGGTGAAGCTTGTGTTATGGGTACTAGGCAACGGATATATAGATGTATGTTATAGATAGATAAACATATAAAAACATATTTAAACACCCAAGACCTAAGCACAACACCAAATGCTCATCACATCGATGGTCGTCTCAGCCGGGGATCGAACCCGGGACCCATGAATTCGCAGTCAGGGGTACTAACCACTAGACCAATGAGTCGTCAAAACAATGGACATATAAAGAGATAAATGGGCCTGGCCCAGACCCTAAACGGCGAATAGGTACATCATGAAGTGGTAGTCAAATGATGTAGTTGTAGCAAGCAAGCTACAAAGCTGTATGGCTTAACTTGAAACATCCAGGGTGGAGTTCCAACCTTAATGTAAAGACCCAACTACATATTGAACATTATCTCCTTTATTAAGTGATTTTATATATTAATATTTTCATATATTACAATTATATTGTATATATAACGTTGCCTTCTTTTGTTATTTATATTTTATACTTTGATAAAGCTGAAAGTTGGCGTCCATTTATTGAATAAGCTTAAAAGTTTATGAAATAACATCATGGTAGTTACCAATAGGAGAGCGAAGTGAAGTGAGCGCACAAAATTGCCCTTGACATCATTGCAATGCATATCTTAGGAGTAATAACTCCACCTCAACATCAAAAAATTGTGGTCAAGTACGATAATCCCCTTTACTTGCATATAAGGGTCACAAATTTATTTATTTGCTCAACATTTATTTGTTTTTGATGATTTGCTATTTTAAAAGAGTACCGAGAGTTTTTTACGCCGGCTTCTTCTCTCGGCCTACAGGCTACACCCTCTGTCTTCTTTGCCGATGAGTAGGGATGCCTACAAATTCAAATTTAATGACGTGGAATAAGTGATACCTGTATCTTATGTTCCATAATAAACATATTTTTATTTTTTTTACTTTAATAGTAATTTGTTCAATTAACCCGGTTATTCTGCGGGACCGCTTATTATCGGTCAATAGTATTACTGTTTATTAAATAATAATAATCCAGTGGCACTTCAATCCTATAGTATCCTATATCCTCATATAGGTCATGGTCTCAGATCGCATGTGATCGATCATTTGCAAATTCTAGACAAGTAGGTGATCAGCCATCGTTCCGATTACTAAAACTGTGTATTAAAATTTATTTAAAAGTGGTTGCAAAACAAACTCTTTTGCAATAACTTAGATAACAAATATGTCATTATTTATGATTCATTGTACGGTGATACTGTTTGACATTTGACCCTATTTATTTGTTACGTTTAAAATGTTGTACGTTCACCTTCCTAAAGTAATATTAGTAACTTCAACTTATGCTATTTCTTTTGGTAAATTTGTCGAATCACGGCTCCGAGAACAGCTCCAATTTTTGCCTTCATAGTTTTATCACTCGCCAATGGTTGTATGTGGTGGTGCATGCTCTTTAACACCATAGAAATTAATTAAAACATCATCATTTGCGAAATGAATGAAAGAAGATACAATTTTTTGCTTTAACCTAATCTAACCTGATCACAAACGCCATTGAGAATAAAAAAACCTAACCTAACCTAATGTTATTCACTGCGACTCACTGAGAACTGAAACAATATCATTTACATCATGCATGTAATATTATCAGTTTTTTATTTTTTTTAAGGGGCTCAAAGCCATGCGCCTCCTTAATATGACTTGGTGTACTACATACAAGTAAAGACCGATAGAAAAATATTTGGAGCTGTTTTAAGGTCTTTTATATTATAATATATATAAATATATTTCTAAGATATAACTCATTATCAAATGCCTTTTCTGATTTTGGGTTTATAAAGGTTTTCATATTTCTCGCAATAACATAAAGATCTTCTGAGATATAATGTTTTCTCTTTAGAAAAAATACTATATCAATTTATTATAAATTAAATTTATCTCTTGAAAAATTTATCGGGTGGCAGAATTTTTCTCGCGGGCTGCTACGTTGCCAAGTACCGATGCCTTGTATGTAGCAATTACTTGACATTTTTATTAAAATATACTTACATAAGTATATTGCATGTTCTTCTTATAAATATTAAATAACTAAATCCACCTAATAATATCGCCTGTCCGAAGGTCAGTAGGAAAGAAATCAATAAACTTCTACAATCATAATAACTTGGTTTCTATGCAGACAAAGCAAAAAATACAATACATACATTGTGAGTTCTTTTAAGTCCTACGAAACAATACATGTAATTTTGAAAATTGTTGTTGTATGATTTAAAACGAGATCGAATCAGTTGCTCTTGGTCGCAGATTCTATTCTTTGATCATTTTTTGACGGCTTTCTCGCCATACTTTTACCGTACCAGCAAAGCACAGCCAGTATTCAAACTCAAACTCAAAATAACTTTATTTATATAGCTTACCAAGTACACTTATGAACGTCAACAGAAAAGATGTTAAATTAATTCTATATTTACATTTACTACCACTTCGCAAGTCAAGAGCGTAGAGCGGACAAGAAGAACTGGCAAGAAACTCTCCGCCACTCTTTTTAATCGCCAAGTTTTGAGTCATATAAATTGTTTGAACTGTTGCAAATGAATTCCAAAGATTAGAATCATTTAAATAATCGTCCAATTTATAAAAAGCTTTATTCATTTAGTTTAGTTAGTTTTGAATTTATTCAGTGATAATTCTCTAATTTCGCTTGGGAGTTTGTTGTGAAAACGAATATAATTTCCATATAAGGAGTGGTTTATCTTCTGGAGCCTGGTTGGTCGTACGCTTAGATTTGTTCTGTTTCGAGTATTATACTGATGAAAGTCACCATTTGTTTTATAATCGTTTTTATTTTTTTGTACATACAACAAGGCTTCAAGGATATATTGACCAGATAGTGTCATTATAAACAAACGCACGACCTTAGGGTTGAAAGACATCAGGGAAACAATATAAGTTGATAAATTTAGAAATGTCATCTCCAAATCGTATTAATGTATATCAAAAGCATCTGTGTACAAACACATAAACAACCTTTTTGTCCTTGGCAAAAAGAGCATGCGCGATCAACGAACCTAAAAGGTCTCTAAAATTTTCCACGCTATCTAAGTTATTACTAGTATTTAGTAAAACTTGTCTATGACCGACTTAAGATTGAATACTGCTTACCTAAATCAATATACATCGCAAATATGCTAATGGCATGTTAACATACTAATAACTTTTAAATGAAATGACCTTTTTAAAGTCAAAGCACCGCCGCGCGGTGAAGAATGCCAATAAACTATCATTTTTACGTTATTTCCCTTTGTACAGATCGAAAATTGTATTATTTTGCTTTTTTGTTAATATATAATGTATATATACACTTAAATATATATATATATTTAGTGTGAAAATTGTTTTTTTTAAATTTATTTACATTGTTTAGATAATTCAGCATAAAACTATTTTTGGCCGCGTAGAACGTACGGCTGTGTGCACCGTTTCATCATAAAACTAATCGCTAGAATAACTTCGGTGAACGCATTTTACTAACCACTCCATACCAATACATATTTATATTTATAATTAGAGCTGTAAATTGGCATCTAAATACATTAATAAATTGTCTAAATGGAATTGATAGGCCCGTTATTGCTCAACGGGCAACATTCGTTTGTTTAAATTTAAATTAGAACCATTCTTACTATTAATGTGGTCACATGTTATCTTTTGTCGTGTTATATCTATTAGGTCATGAAATCTCGCTTCCATAACCTAAAATGCCGAAGTTTGATACATAGATGACATTCTATATATCAATAGTAGGTAATATTACGAAATATTGTTATGTAATCACGAAACAGAAACAACCTTGAGATAAAAGGTAGCGCCACTGGTTTTTTTTTGATTCAATATAAATTTTCCAAACATTTGCCAAAGTCGAAGTAGTTGAAATAAAATTGCTAAGAATTTACTTTTTTCGATAAAAAATGTCAACTGCACAACGAGTTAAGAATAGAAATACTAACTCTTGAGTTTAGTAACCGGGCGAAACTGAATTGCTACTAACATATAAAACTACTAGCAGACCGGCCAAGCGTTGCTGTGGCTAAGGTTTTTGTTATATTAAATAGTAGCAAACTATTCATGGGAAACGGTAGGAGGACACCAGCCATGGGGACCACCATGCTTTATTGGTTGTTATGCCATTAAATTGTAGCTTATGTGAAACGTTGGTACGTTCAACACAGCGCCATCTGTTAGAATTGTGACTAACAAATAATAAAACAAATATTTTGCAATAAAATAATATTGCGGGTATAAATTGAGATGTAAGCTATCCTATCTTTTAAGTTGGAGCAAACTGAACACGGTGTGCAAATTTGATTAATATTGGTTCGGTAGTTTAGGAGTCCATAGCGGACAAACAACGTGATACGTAATTTATATATATTAAGATTATTTATTTTCAGGACCATACCAGCCCAGCCATGACCTGATGCTGAAGTTCTATAGCTACTTCAAGCAAGCCACTGAAGGACCCTGCACAAAACCGAAGCCCGGCTTCTGGGACGTTATAAACAGGTATAAACAGATCTTTTTTTTATTTACAAAAGCATGCCAACACTCGGCACTCTGATACATTAATACATTAAAAAAAAGTGTGGCACTCGGGGACTTTTTATCAACTTATGCAGTTATAATTATTCATTTATTTTTTATTTATGCAGTATTTGTTTTTCTTTGATATGAATTCGAGTTTTTTCTTTGATATTATTTCAATCTCCCACTCTATTAGACTCAGACTAAAACGCCTATATAGACTGTCTCACTCTAACGCGTACCGGCCGCGCTCACGCTACGTCACCGATCTCTTCCGAGAGATGGGAATGCGCAGTATGCGTTCTGTCCCACTCTAACGCGTATTTGCCGCACCTATTACGTTTTCGTGTGTTAGGTTTTTTTTCGTTACGGAATTTCTTGATTCGGTCGCCGCGCTCCTAGCCCGCAAAGAAATCTATGCAATAGCTTAAAAAAGAAAAAAAGAGATGTGATAACTACCTATAAAGGTAAACATAAGAAACCCGAAGATAAAAAACTACTAGAAAATTGTTCTCAAAGTGAGATATCAATTATGGTTATCCAGACCTAGCTCGTTTATCAGAATATCGGTAACTTTTGGCCAAAACGCGTTCTTCTGAAAGGAGGGACAAATGGGTTGATGGATTGCTTATGGTATCTAGAGGGTAGTTTAATAGGCAATCCACCTGATTCATAAATATCACCAACGCAAACGATATATGAAAAAAATATTATATTGTCATTTATAGATACTGTCGTAAAAGTCATATAGCAATAGTCAATTGAAACCACTACGAACGCTTTTCGTAACACACATTTCAATACAATTACATCGTATAGGTCACGAGGTCTACGATGTTATTTTGCTCTATATGATGAGTAATAAATATATATTGTGGTTTGTTACGGGGTATTTTGCGTTGTTTGAAGCTGATACTTGAGTTACATCGAAATTCGTAACAAGATGTTGTTTTAACTAATTCCCTTAGTAAAAAAGAATAGTTTGGAACCTGCTGTTATTTCAATTACAACATCTAAAATTTAAATAGCATTTAATGATAGCCATTCACATAAAATAGATGATAAACATAAGTTTATGATTTTAGAGCGAAATGGGAGGCTTGGGCAAAACTAGGCGACATGACAAAGGAAGAAGCGATGGAATGCTATGTTGATGAATTACATAAGGTATGTTTGCTTTATATATTTATCTCGCCTGGCAAACGTTGAAATATTACATAAATATTGACATTAATATATTTCATCAGTAACCCTACATTTAAAAAGAGTGGCGAAGAGTTTATTGCCAGTTCTTCTTTTCCGTTCTACGCCCTTGAATTGAGAACTGGTAAGTAAATGTAAAATTAGAAGCATTTAATATGTACTTTTTTGACGATAATAAGTGTACATTGTGTTACCTATATCAATAGATGATTTTGATTTGATTTAGATGGGAAATGATAATTATCCATACTGCTCAAATCACCTATTTATACATTCTCACCCACCACCTTGACTATTGCATCTGTTTCAAAGATAATTTTTTCATAAGGCACTTATTTTGCGAATCAGCGAACTGTGGAAAGAGAGTGATACGATCTCCGATTGTTTAAAGTAAGAGTATACTCCTCCTTCACTCAGATTTGGTGCTGAGTAACTTCTATGTATATGTTAAATATAGATCCACGCATCACTATGACGAAATTCTTCTATATAATATTCATAATCGACAGATCAAAACATAAATTTCATATTATCGACAGATCGTCGAAACAATGTCCTTAAATTCGAATGTTGAGTCATTCTTAACGTTGAACGACAATGGAGAAGGATTTCCCAGTGCTGACTTGCAACTTGTTGCTGGCGATATTTTGGGGCGTTCTCGGGAGGAATCGCAACATAATTCACCTGCTTGTAAGTGTTTTACGCTATTTTAGTTCAGCGTCGATATTCTTTTAATAGCTCTTCAGACTTACAACGATCCCAAGATTATGACGCATTTATTCTAAGAGAGATCAAAACAGATATTTTTTTGATATTAATCATACAATCAGTCTTTGCGACTATAAGTAGATACGTTGAGTGCTTCTTAACAGATATTTAGAAAAATTAAACCGATGTCAAGTGAAAAGTAAAAATTGCTACTAAACCGATATAAATTAGGCTTGGACCTGATTTAAGTAAAATATAATCACTTATAATACCACAAGAGCTTCAAAATTATCTGGTATTTCCCGATAGGTTCGTTGCAAACAATTAATATAGTCGTCATGACGACTATGACGACTATAAGTCGTCATGACGACTATATTTGTTTGCAGGGAACCTTGAGGGAAATGCCCGATAATTTTGAAGCTCGTGTGGTATTCGGGGGATTATTTTTCCGACCCAAATGTCGGCCAATAGAATTGCACCATGAGACGAAATGTACAGTTAACAAATAATAATTTCATAATGAATAAAACAACTACTTAATACTTTTCTTGAAGCAACGACCAGAGAAAATTTTCACAAAAAATTATCAGTATAATACCATGTAGGTTGTACCACGTGACGTCGAATGGTGCAATTCTATTGGCCGATATTTGGGTCGGAAAAATAATCATCTCAAATTTTAGTTTCCGATAAAATATATAATCAAAATTTGCACACGTGCTTAATAACTTCTGATAACCTCTTTTTTGAAATTAGATCTTCAATAGATGAGATACGGGAAGATACGGGAAACCTTGAATTTCATTTGTGTAATCACAAACAGTCTTTACTGGTACATCTTTACCGCCCAGGACCCTTTAACGTTAGGAGCTATATACATAAAAAAAAAAGCATTGGGAAGGGATATAAAATATAAGTTGTAATAGTTTATAACACTAAATTCTCCATCAACGGAAATGTTTTATAAACACACGAAATTTCTTTTTATAATTTTTTTCAATACAAACAAAAGTTCCTTCACTCAAAATACTACATCTTACAAACTAATAGTATGAGTCAATGTCTATATGTACACGTGACTTTTGAAGGTTAGGGCTATCAAAATATTTATTTAATACTTATAGCGCCATCTATGTGTCAGCCTACGTACTTTTCAGCCCACCTAATAATATAAATAAATATATTTCAGATTCTCGTTCAGTGAGTGGTGCCTCATCACCAGTGCCTGATGAAGTTTCGTTGAGGACTAGGCATGACTCGGAGGATGAGTTTATAGACACCGTAGATGTTAGTGCCCCAGTACGTGTTACACACACGCACACATTTTAAACTTTTAGATAAATCACTATGGTGTTGCCAATCACGTACCATAATTATATCATCATATTTAATTTTTATTATAAATGGCGGTAGTCCAAGGTTTTGAGTAAAAATTTAGTGCTAACTAAGACTCTCGTATGTCAAAATCCATTACTTACGGAAGTCATACTTAGCGCTGAGTCTCGACTCTGATTCTTACCCAAAGTGACACTTGAACACAAAATTTCCCAAAAGACTAAACTTGTAACTACCCGCATAATCCAATAACAATTTGATACAGGTTTTGTTTTGTTTTTGCCAAAATGTGTTTAATATAAGAAACAATCAGTGCTTTAGCTTAAAACGGTGTTGTAGTTTTGTTAAGTTTAGGTTTGATGAGTATGAGGGTATGTTAATAATTCTAGCCCGAAAATTTTAATTACTTTATGCAATAAATCACTTAAAAATTAAATATATTTAGATCGAAGAGCCTGTGACACAGAACGCACCAAGACTAAGCAACGGACACGCATATCAAATAACATCACAGCTTACTCGTAAGTATTCAAAATACGAAACAATACATTTTTAAGGCCATTTCCCAAAACAATAATAATATTTTGTTTCCTTAGATCTGAAGGTGCTAGAACAGTTGCCAGGAACCTTAGCTCGGTTAGAAGCAGATGTGGCAGCGTTGAGGAAGGCGGTGGAAGGGGATAGGAGAATATTAGATGTGAGTTTTTAAATAAAGTTTGCTTTTTTTTGACACGGAATGGAATTATTAATTTTTTTGTTAGCGCTTTAATACGTTTTAATTTCCAATACAAATGTAAAAAGTATGCTTCTAATGATACTAGATGGCGCTTCCATAAGTTTCCAAACCTTGAATACTATCAAAGTAATGTAAGACACAAAAGTGCAGCTAAAAGTAGAATAAAAAAAGATGTCCTTTTATTGTTCATAATTTAGTTTATTTAGGCCTAATTAAAATATTTCGTTTGTCATGTATTTACCTTTTTTATATGATTGTTATACCTATTGGGATACACAAAGAAACATTATTGAAAAATTTGTAATCTCGCCTTGTCTTATTGGAAAAAAATGAGATAATACTAGGAGCATATTCTTTAATAACTTGCCTAATAGTCACCGGGTACTTGGTTACAACATACACAGGATACATTTTATATTTAATTATTATTTCAAATGCGTTCAAGTATTATTATTAGTCACGCAATTTTTGAAGATTATTGACCCCCCCGCCATGAAACGCGCCGTAACGTTTTTCTGTTATACCTAAAAGTTACCATTATGTGTAAAGTACTGGAAAGTCGAAAATAATATTAACAATAACGCGTAATTCAATCCCCGCCCCGCATCGTAACGTTTTACAAAAGGACCCCCCCCCCCCCCCCATATAAAAATATTATAATAAGTGGTTATTATAATATTTTTTGAGATTAAATAGGTATCTATAAATCTTTATTGCAGCAAGTATCAAGCGGATGGCGTTGGCCGTGGCAGGAGCTGAGTCCGCCGACATTGGCCTTTGTTATAATCTGGCCTTTTGTGGCTTACAGACTCTTGAACAGGACACAGAGGCACAGCACTTAGTAAGATTTTAATACTAAAAATATTGATAAATGCAAATTAATTCAACGCATTATTCATAGTAACATCGGAATTGTTTCGGTTCAGTTTGTTCTAGAAAAAGTAATTAAATTAGAAATATTAGGATATTGTATGTTAATTTTAAGTCAATATTAATTAAGAAATTAAATTTGAAACTACAAAACTTTTAATTATACTTTGGTAATATAAATCAATATCTATATATATATAATGAAAATGGTCTTCGTTTGAGGCTCAATCACGCCTAAACCACTGATCGTATCGACATGAAACTACCACCATTCAATGCGAAATTTTTCCTGTTTTTTATTGCTGTTTTACTTTTATGAAAATTTATCCATACGGACTTCACCGCGGAATCATTCGGGGAGGCTTCCTAGAACCTCTAAACGTCAACATCTGTTAAAAACTCGATTTTCGAAATATTTCAATTTTCTTAGCGGGAAGTTAAAAAGAAGAATAATAAAAATATGAAAAAAATAAAATAATGAAACATAAAATTTATTTTAATTCGTCCAGCAAAGCGGGCGCGAAACGGCTAGTATATATATAAATCAAGACATATATGTCATAGATGAATCAAAATTTAATATAATTATTGATTTTTCAGATAACATCGAGTAAAGTTAAGTGTACCGTCGTGCTCAAAATACATGAGAAAATCATTTTTATTATCCATCCAGCTCAATGTTGCCAGAAAATATTGAGTGGAAGTTATGTAGCAACACTTTTCGTTATAAACTTATGCAATATTTCACTAAAATTATAATAGATTTCGACTTCAATAATAAGTATTCGTACCATTTCATGACGTCATCAGAATTCTTGTATACATACAAGAACTACGAGAGTTATTCATTATTAAATTCGGTATTGATTTTACAGTTCACATACCTAATCATATGAAAATAACTGAGAATATTGCTACTTGCTTGTGATAGTATTGCATTTCGTTTTCACTGGGTTTGTTTTGATTAAACTGGTATTTTGTATCGTGGGTTTTAAATTAGTTCTTTTTATATTTTTAAGGTCTTCGTGATCTTGATTTCTGACAAGATTCTGAACAAAAAATATTTGTTTTTTTTTGCATTAACTATTTTTTTTCTAAAATGTAGAGATTGCTCTAAAATGGCTGATCCAATTAACGTGAGTCATAGCCATGAGTGTTTATTTTATCTTTAAACCATAACCAGAATTTAAATTTCCTCCTTCATAAAAAAATCATCAGTCTAACATATGCAGAACTAAATTATAGTTATAACGATGTAATTAGCTGATTATTTCTTTAAATTTTGTTTTATAATTTATATATCCACTTTGACAATTGACAACACATACAAGTGTTCTTGGCACCATCTGTTAAAAAACTTATATGCAGCGCCATCTAGTTTTAAATTAAGATCACGATTACCACATATTTTACCATACATTTTATTGTTACCTGTTACGTATAGTTTAAAATTATTTAGGTTATGTTATTTGTGATACGTAGGTTATAGTGACATTTGATTTGCAAATTCGAGACCTCCTTTAGTGCAAATTAGCTTGGATTCAATATATGACTAAAAATGTTTTATAATAATAATGTTTTATTTCTCAAAGGCCCCTGCCCTCTTATGCATTCTATAAATTTTGTTTGTACGAAAGGTTCTCTTTTTTCGAAAATATTTTTATTGTATTCCTACTCAATACAATTGGTACTGAATAACTGAAGCATAAAATAGTTAACATACTTGAAATGCCATTCTCAAAATTAGTAGAGACTGAATAAAACTTAAATCTTATAAGGGACATAGATAAGAAATAACCAATGAAGATGCAATGTATCGTAAATGGTAATATAAATTTTTTATTGATTTTTATTCAAATTCACCGGGGCCTAAATTTCATAATTGAAATACATGACCGTTGGTTCTTTAATTCATAATTTAAAATTGTTAAAACTTATAGTCACTAACATAAGACACCTAATTAATAAAAACTAAATCAGTATTATTATCCTACAGTTCCATGAAATGTTGGTTTATGCATGAAGGTTTCAATTTGTGGTTCATGTTCTGATGAAAATATAATGTATTGAGGCTGATTTGGGTTTTATAATTAGGCGGTAATAGTTAAAGGTACAGTTGTGTAATGACAAGTATAATGTTCTAAGAATATTCTCAAATAATTAAATAATAGTTGATCCCAATACCAGTTTGTGTGGATTAGTTTCTAGTACTGGTATAGCTTTGTTGAAAACAGATTTAGATAAGCGCCATCTATTTACCGAATATGACACTTCAGTTACAGTTAAACTGTTGTGATACTGGCAGCAGTGTAGTTTTTAAATTTTACCATAATTTTGTAAATCAGTCAATATTTGTATATTTGTTACTTTAATAAAGTAATGGGGGTTTTGTAAACATTGTTTTATTTTAAACTCCACGTGATCAGTAGATGACTGGTAATATTTCCTTAAGACATAAATATAGATAAAGGATAATAGATAACAAAACGATCAATCTGTCAAATGAAATGTGATAAAAGTATGAATTAACAAGGAACCTAAACGTGGTACATGGCGAATAACCCAGCCAGGACATAGGTTCAATGCCCAACAACGCATTGGTCTTGGTTGATAGGCGCAGACAATGAAACAGACGCAGTAATGCCATATGCTCTATAGGTAAGTATTTTAGGGATGCCATACACGATCACCACTTACGAGAGTAAAACATAAAATAAGTTATAATAAAACAATATTTTCCGTTCCTCTTTATTAGAAACAAAATGTACCTTAACCATTAAATCACTGTATCAAAATAAAACGTACGTAATATCGATAATAAAATAAACATTACGAAAAATAACATGGCCCGCAATAAACTTAACTATTTACAAATTAAAATCACATTTCGTTAAACGATAAAAAATACGAAACAAATACTTGTACTTTTTAGGCGTTATCAATAACTTTATAATATTTTCATTAAACCAGCTTTCTAGTAGTTCCGAATTGTAAAAATAGATGGCGTGGCGAAGTAATTATTTAAAAGACATTGTTAATATTTTATTTACGCATTTTAAGCAAGCGAGATTCCTATGCATTACATAACAATAGATGCCACTTTGAAAAATATTGAAAATATAAAAGTTATTGAAAAGGCCATAATTTCGCATTTGAAACTTCACTTTCTTTTGAAAAACAAGAGAAAAATTAAGTAAAGATCAATTGGTGAATTTCCATAGCTTCAACACAAATAACAAATACAAGACTTACATTAACTTAAAAATTATTTTATTACAATAAGTTAAAGCGAAATTGTCTTCTCAGATTTTAATGCAAAATTTATAAATTTATAAGACGAATTTAAGAAAAATTATCAATAATTTTTCTAAATAGAATAAATAATATCGGCGAAGGTTGATATAAATCAAATCAATAACACATTTATAAAACAATACGGATAAAAATGTATGCAAAATACCATTACCCCATCTTCCAGAAACTTTTACATAACAGTCCTTGAATAAAAGTTCAATACTTTAAAACTAGATGGCGTTAAAGACAAATGAGGCTTGCATTAAAGCTCAAGAACTTACCTTATGAAAACCACAAATTTTGCATCAAATTCTTAAAGTAGACGGCGAATAAAACTTTGTATCAATACAAAAAACTACAAATACAATAAGGTACAACGTTGTAAAGAGAAAATATTTTCATATCAACGCCAAATATACTGTGATCAAAGCGAGGGAGGGTGATCTCGCGCATCCAGTGATTGTCCTTCAACGGGGCTTAGGCGCCATCCATAAAGTACATCACACGTTAATGGGGAGGGAGGGTATCAAGTGTGACATCGTGTGACAAGGGGCATGAGGGGGTCAATACTTTTATGACGTCACATGTTAAAATTTTAAATACTAAAACCATTGATATACAAAAAACAAAAGATGCACAGTCTCGAATAAAAGTAACGCTCGAAAGTGTCCCGAAACACTATTTCTGTCTCTTTCTATAAGTTAATATATGCTATATTATTGCAAAATCAACCTTACGCGAATTGTTTAAAGTTGTTATTACAACGATTATTTTTAAATACATACATAAATTTAAAAAATGTGTGACGTCACATCAAGAGGGGGGGTTATAAAAATGTGACAACCTGTGACAAGGACGGGGGAAGGGGTTCAAAAGTCCTAAAATTCGTGTGACGTACTTTATGGATGGCCCCTATATGTAACAAACACATTTTTTGTGTGTGTGCTATCCATGGTTGTAATGCGAGACGTTTATCGCCTCGATTCTTCGTTTGTAACATAAGACTCAGGACCCTTAAAAATAACTAGATAATTGTCTGTTAATAATGTGTTATTAAAACAATTTCCTTGGCTTTTAGAAAAATTGCCTATTTGTGGAGTAAAATGTCCCACTGTACACTTAAGTGGTATAAAAATGTACATTATTTCATCGAATTTCAATATTTAATCATATTACGTATAACTTAGAGCTGTTTTTCATTTGTCAGTTTTAAGGTCCACCACTAGACACTAGAGGTCACTAAAATATAGAAAATTTTAACACTACATAATCTTGATTTATGTGAGGTAACATTTTGTATACGAAATGGAATTAAACTCACATGTTTTATACTCTATGGAATTATTGTTTTACGACCAACGTACACACGGTATTTTAGATTTGAATTCTGTTATGGTCGTAAAAGTAAATCAGATTCATGACTCTGTTTTCACTGAAGCATTGCTGTCTATTGCTGTCTCTTTTTATCCTAATGTAAACACAATTTGACAGAAAGAGAAGAATGTGTACTTTCATTACTAATAATTTACTTAGATGTAGGTTTATTCTGAGCTGATAAATTAAATATTGTTGGACACACGTGAATGCAATGTTCTCTTAAATATTAAATAAAAAACTGGTATGTCAATTCTAAAATACTCCGCGTATAGTCTGTGGATCTCACACTTCAACACTATGTTTATATGTTTGTACTATTATCTACCTACTCTAGTTGAATCTAGTATATGTAATTCGATAACTCTAGCAATCTTTTACATAAATAAAAACAGAAATAAAGTGAAAAGAGGATGTTTAAAAGTACAAAATCTTGAAATAAGAAACCATAGACATAAAACAGACTGAGAGCTGTCAATGTCAAAAACGTAACTAATAAAAAATTATGGATATATTTAATGACTATTATGTTGTATGTAATATATAGAATATATTGAACATTATTTTTATTCATTCACACAAACTAAGAGAAAATTAAGTTATAAAACCCCATATAAACCTTACCTCAGTCTGTTCTGTCTATGGATAGGACGTAAAAATTATATAAAATCTATTGTTTTAAACTTAACGAATTCAACAAAAGAGAATAAACAGCATTAAATCCGTCGGTTTCATAATTTCTTATATAATTTGTATTTACTACAAGTCTAATCTATGCGAACTATTGTAAATGTATTGGAACGTTTTCGGTTCTATCTAATTAATACTCTATGAATTTCCGTTTATAGACCCACGCTTCAGACTTTTGAATTGTTCGTTTTAAAAAAAACATTATTATTTGACTTAATAGTTCTAACATAAATAATAATAGAAATATACTTTCAAGTAGTGGTTTTTAATGGCCGATTTACATTATCTTAGTGTTTAGGAGAGTATTTTAGTACAACTTGAAAGGCAAGTTCTTTAGTGCTTTAGTGCGTTGCGAGTGAACGTTTACATTTCTTCCAGTAGAGTATCACAGCGCCACAATGAACGCGCAACGACGTTGGATAATACCCTCTATTCTAAGCAAAATACTAACTGTAGTTATGGAACAAATAGAAGACGAGATTTTATTCGAAATAAATAAACTAAATATAAATAATAAACAAAATGGCTTCTTTTAAGGCAGTGTATGCCGAATGCCTAGCCTGTTTGTTTTTGTATAAATTGTTTTTAACGTTCCACAAACATTGTGAACAACATATTCAGACACAAATTTGATAGTTGTATCTTCCGACCATTTAGCCATCTTTAAAAATCAAAAAACACGCACGCGTTTCACGGCACTTATGCACTCTCCTAAAGATTTTACTAAATTACACGTTTACACACAAATAGGGAAGATCTCGGGGGTTCCGCGGGCGCGGGAGGGGTATCACTTGAAACAAAAATAAAAAGCGATTCTATTTTGATTCAACTTGAAAGTCAAGTAGAACCGTACTAAAGCAAGTGGCGCTTACATGTTTCAACTAAAGTACTATCCTAAAGCACTCTCCTAAACACTAAGATAATGTAAATCGGCCTTAACATTTGCGTAAATGGTCTATGTCGATTAACCGCGGTTAAAACGAACAGTTTAACAGTCAGTCAACATGAATCCAAGGATCATAAGTGCGACAATAACCTGTATATTCCTAATTGATACATTTGTAACATTATGAATACTTTATATTGGAATGGACATTGTTAGCGAAGTACAAAACAAAAGGTGAAATGATCGCTTCATTGTGATTGGACGACGGCGTCTGTCGACATCCACCTTTCGGAATCAAGCGAAATGTGCCAACATTTAGAAGGTCTTCTGCACATATATACATATATGTTACCGTTTACCAATAGTAATACAATATATAAGAGGTTGATGTATTATCATATAACAATTGATAAATACTTTATTGAACTCAAAATATTCAATAAGATTCAAGATGAGATTTAAAATTCTTTAAGAATCACATTTATTTAATGTTCGTACAATTCAGTGTTTATCATTATATGAAATGTCATTGAATTTTAAAAGTACACATGTCTTTTGACAGCTACGAGTACCTATAACATGTTCAGGTCCGCCATTTTGTGATGCTTTAGTCAATTAGTTAATTAATTATAGATAATTGTTATACACCGTCCTCTTTCCACGACATACAACATATATATGTTACGAAAGCTTAAACTGAAAGTATAAAAGCACGTTTTATTGCTATCTCAGTTCAAACTAAGCCTCGAGTCGTGTTTCGACATTTCTCAAGACTACCCTGAGATAGGTTTTGGAATACGAGCCGTAATGTGTCAAACACAATTTAAATCAAGTTTTAAAATATATTAGATTTATAATACTTTAAACACTAAAGGTACACATTTACTTAAAACAATCGCAATTGATTAATAAAAAAATAAACTTGTACTAATCCCGAAAAAATATATAAATTATATGTTATACATATAAACAAAAACCAATTGTTTTTAATAACATATCACAAAACGAAATAAAACGGAAATTCATTTTGTGTGCTCCGGATCGATGGTTTATTTTAAAAAGGCGCAAGATATTCTCCATACGAAAACAAAAATAACATTTGACAAAAAATTTAAATTTCTAGAATATTAAAATAATTAAAGACTATTTCCGAACATCATTCTATCATCGTACAAACTCAATCGATTGCTTTCGTTAGACCTACCCTTTTGCAGCGCCCTGTCTCGTCTTGCCCTACGAATAGCCACCGGTAAATCTCCAGGTGTTTTCACCCTTCCAGCTGGATTTTGTAGATGCAAATCACCAGACGAAGAAAATATTTCACTAACTTGCTCTAAAGAGTGTTGCCGCTTAATCGACAACGATTTCAGCGACGGTTTTGGTGATTTTTGACTCTCGTCTATTATTTTTAATTCGTTCGTGTCGATTTCGCCGTTAATAGCTGCCAAGTACACTGGATTGTCGCCGCTGTACCCGTTCATCAGATTCTCTTTATCGTTTGGGTCACTAAATTCATTGTCTAAAGCTGTATATTTATTTTGGAATTTGTTAAATGTGAAATCTGTTTTTGTTAGCGTTGCTTCTTTTAATACGTCATTTTGGTATTTGCTTTTTTTTTCTTCTATAGGTTTTTGTATTGTTTGGATTGTTATTTTGGCGCCATCATTTTCTGATAATAGCATTAAATGTTCGTCTTCGCTGCTCGAGCAGTCCGAATTTAGGTCGAAAGGGCTGTCGCCGTTAAAATTCTCAGTTTGGTTAGGTAAGTATTGAAGTTCCAAATTGATTGATGCGCGTGACGATCCGGCGCTATTCGAATTGGTTATAATTCGATTGTCGCAACTCAATCGCTTTTTTAAAGTCGAATCTTCGGATTCGGAATGTCCAGCTTTCATACTTTGTGAAGACATGGATGTTCTAATCGATCTTTTGTTTAGACTTTCTGAGCTGCTTTTTGATTTGTTTTGCGTTAAGTCTGTTTTGACTTTAGGTACAATTACGGCGAAAATTTGATTCCTTTCAGTATCATTATGCGATGGAAGTTCTCTAAACGCAGTGTTCATTTCTGATTCCATTAGCATCGTCGGCGAAAGAGTTTTATTAGGAGGTGACAGTGTACACGGTGCTTCAAAATTATATGGCGTATCATGAATTCCTAAATTGTTGGGCCGATCAAAACTGAGGTTACTCGACTTTTCGACTACCGTGGTTCTGGTTCGTTGCGTTACATTCTCTGTAAACTTAACCTCTGTCTCTTTAGGTTTCTTCTTTTCAAAAAACTTTTTGAATCCCCATCTTTTGTCTTTATGTTCTTGTAACAAGTTTGTCTCCTTGAGTGTTTTTTCATCGGGTGCATTTACATCATTTTGGACGTAGTCCAAGGGTCTTTGGTAGGACCTGATTTCGTTTAATCTATCTGAATTTTCTTGCGATTGAAATCTATTATGGCTTATTCTAGCTACTGAAAGGCAGTTTTCCGTTTGTCTCCTAGGCTCTGTTATATCTTTAAGGCTTTTATGTATGAGTTCAACGGTGTGAGTTTGTGTGTTTGTATTACGCTCAATACACGCGTTCCGACCTATGTGCGGATATAAAAGGGGCGTAGTGACGTCACCATTCATTTGTACACAATTTGAGTTTTTCTCTATCTCATTTGGTAGGTTATTTTCTGCGAAAAATGTGTATCCAATAAGCTATGATTTATTTAATTAAATATAATTTCTTTATTATTACGCTTAAAATTACGGTTTTCTTACCTGGTGTATACGGATGTAGATTGTTTTCGTGCATAATTGGACCTTGCATAAGTAACATCAGTTTCAATTCAGCCATTCGCTCTTCCACGCATACCGCTGTTAATCTGAAATTTAACACTCTTTCAAGTCCCATACCCACACACGGGGCAGACACATTTTCCTTTCCCATATTTATTTGACACCCTATAAGGGAAGCTTAAATATTGGACTTGCCCCCCCCCCCCCCCTTTTTAGGTATACAGTCTAGTTAAGTATGACTCCATCCAAAAATGTATTGGACATACGGGATTCGTCGTGACCCCAAGACCACTCACCTAGCTTCAGCATCATGATCCCAGCATTCATCGCATGTGTCATTGGCAATTTTGAGAGCTCGCGTCTCAGCGACAGGCCCACGAGGCAATGGCGGCCTTGCCTTGTTACGACACACCAGAGTCTGGGGATTATTGTCCTTGTTTAGTTGTGTACAAAATATACCCCGAGGTCCTAGGTTCGAACAGACTAGAGCAATGGTGGCTTGATCGTGCAACTCTCAACCTTACCTTACCAGTTCACCATACATTTGGGAGATTTCTACTGTTGTTAAGGATTAAAATATCTATAACATTCTTAAAATATGTCCCCTAGGGATAATTTTTTATATTTTCTAATGAAAATTTATGACAATTTCTAAAAAGTAATTTTCTAAGGAATGAGTAACTTTATATATTTCCTAAATATCTTTTTACGATCCATCTTGTCCGAATTGTAGTCTCAATAGAACTGAATGATTTCAAAATGTGTGTGAACAGCTACTCGCTTACTACATTGTCTCGGCCGAGAAACATTTTACCGTCTCGCCGGTTTGCTCGGTACGTGTGATCAAGGCATAAGGCTGTACATCCGAATCACGTACACGATTAACATTTTTTTTCCTCTTAATTTTTACCCTCGGAATAGTACATGGTGATGAAAAATCATCTGTCAGACACTGTAGGATCGCCTTGTCATGCAATTAAAATGTTGGACTATTACTAAACCATTATTGGTGTCTTTCCAAATTCGACATAGGGTCCTTCAAGAAAAGAGCGTACCAATTCTTAAAAGGCCGATAACGCACTTGCATGCCTACTGGCACCGTGAGTGCACATGGGCGGTATCACTTAACATCAGATGAGCTTCATGCCCGTTTGCCTCTTGTCATATAAGGAAAAAAATCAAATAATTTTTTTTTTTAATTTCTTAACTATCGTAATTGTTTGATTTTTATAAATATTAACCTGCATTTGCGCCAACGTAGGCCTCTGTGGCAATCCATGTTGGTGATAGGGCTGTGCGTAACATTGAACCGTGCTATGGGCCCCACTACAACGCCACAACATCTCCCATATAACAAGGCCCAAGGCAAATACGTCCACTGCGCAAAGCGCTGCGCGTGCGCCGCTCAAATCTAAAGCACCCTCTAGCGCTTCTGGTGAGAGGTAGCGCAGTGTACCAGCCTAGAATGAAAACTTATTTTATTTTAAGAAAATTTTCACTAGCACCTTGTAGCTTCTGGGGTTAGGTAGTGGAGGGAATTAACATAGCTACCAGCTTTAATTAGCTGTAATGTTAATGCATTATCTATAATATATATATATATATATATATATATATATATATATATATATATATATATATATGTATATATATGTAAAGAGAATGATCTCTTTAATTTGAATATTCGCGCGCACTGGCAGTTTGTGAGTGAGCCGCGTCGTGTCACGTCAAGCTAGCTGACATTGTCAAAGATGTAAAGGGCAAATATGCTGAGATTGTTGAATTGCATTTTAATCTTATTTGTAAATTATTTTAATACTTAGTTATAGCTTAACATCGAGAGGTGATAACAATGAACTTTTATTGTCGTTTCTTTATTTACAGGTAAGATTGTGTTAGTCTTGTAATTATTGTTAGATTGTATCAGTGTGTAACCTACTCGATAAATAAAATTGCATTCTTTATTTACAGAGAAACAAATAGAAGTTTTATTTAGCCTCTTGCTTGCTATTGAAATACAGACTATTGTCTTATAAAACGACAATACTTGTTTATAATGTCACAAAAATTGCAGTTTGCATTTAAGCTTGAAGCATCACAAACTGACAATAAGACGAGTGTAATTGCCATAACCTCAATTACAACAGAAGATGACAAAAAGTATACACTGTCTGAGACTGATAAATACGCGAGTCGTCACATAGCATTAACAAAAACAGAAACCTACAAAAGAGTGAGAAAAAGTTTAAATCAAAGAGGTCAAGAAAGAACAATATGGATGACATGTACAGAAGAAATGATTCAAGCCTATTTTGATGAAGATAATAATTTAATGTTTAACGACCTATATTTAAAAGAAGAAAAAAAACAAACAGATATTGTAGAATCCACACAGAAGAAAAAGGGTCTACTAAATTTGAAAAATATATCAGAAAGATTCATGATTGAGAAATTTGTATGTAAATTCTCAAATGCGAAACAATGGATAGAAATATTCGAGAATGAATGTAAACGATTTGAGATTGAGGAAGATACAACAAAGATAGAAATATTAAGATTATTTTTGGACAAAACATGTGCAGATTGGCACTCGGCAACATTGAAGACTTTGAAAATCGAGGCTGGATGGTCCGAGTGGAAAAATAAATTTTTGGACACATTTGCCGATAAAGGATGGAGTTCGGGAATGTATGCCATATTTTACAAATATAAAGAAGGATCACTGATGGAATACGCCATTAGAAAAGAAAAGTTATTATTAGATATGGATGAAAATATTGGCGGGAAAAGTCTGGTCACACTTATAGCAGCCGGCTTACCTGAATTTATTAGAAACAGAATTGATCCTGAAAAGTGTGAAACCTCAACAAGATTGCTTCATGAAATAAGTAAATGTGAAAGTTTGGTAAATAATAAAAACTTCAAAATAAAAAAGGAAGAAAAAGATGACAATAAGAAATACAGTTTAGGAAAAAAACCATGCAAAACCTGTCAGTATTTAAATAAGGGTAATCGATACCACCCAGAACAGTCTTGTTGGTTTAAAAAAGAAGGGGCAGATAACAAAAGGATTGGAAGTAATTCGGTTATAGAAGTAAATCTAAGCGAAGAGACAAAAAACGAGTAATCACACCATTGATAAAAATAAATATGTTATTAGAAGACAAAATACAAATAAATGGAATATATGATTCAGGCTCACAAGTGTCTCTGATAAACAAAAGGTTAGTTAGAACACAGAATGATTCTGTGGATACAAATAGAATATTATTAAGAACTGTCAATGGTGTGACATACACAAAAGGTTTAATAAGAATAAAAGTAAAGATTTTTGATATAGAAGAATATGTTGATGTTTTTATTGTAGACAAACTGGATTTTGAAGATTTCATTATAGGACTAGATATGATAAAAAAATTTAAATTAGCTCAAAATGAAGATTTAAAAATTTTACAAAAGACAAAGAGGGAGATAAATACTATAAATGCATTTGAAGAGATAGAGGAAATTAAAGTCAATTTTAATGAGCATGTGAATAAAAATGACTTCATAACAAATCTACATCACTTGGACAATATCAAAAAGTCCCGAATACACAATTTAATACAGAATTATAATACTATATTTGCCAAAGACAAATATGATGTAGGTACAGTAACAGATTATGAAGCCCGGATAGACTTAATGGTGGACAAGTACTGTAGCAAAAGACCATATCGTTGCACATTAGAAGACAAAATAGAAATAGAAAAACAGGTGGGTAATTTACTAAAAAATAACTTAATTGAGGAATCATACAGCCCATTCGCAGCACCAGTTACCTTGGCATTTAAAAGAGACGAAAATACAAAATCGAGACTCTGTATTGATTTTCGTGAACTAAACAAGATAGTCATACCACAAGCACAACCATTTCCATTGATAAGCGACTTGATTGTTAAAGCAAGAAATTGTAAATATTTTACCACACTGGACATAAATTCCGCGTTTTGGTCTATACCACTACGTATTGAGGACAGACAAAAGACAGGATTTGTCACACAGGATGGACATTATCAATGGACTTGCCTACCATTTGGATTGAAAACATCACCTGCCATTTTCCAGAGAATTTTATCAAATATATTAAGAGATAATAACTTGAAAGACTTCACAGAAAATTACATTGATGATATCTTAATATTTTCACAATCGTTTGAAGAACATATAGATCACATAGAAAAAGTACTCAAAGCAATAATAAAAGAAGGATTCAGATTAAAATTTAAAAAATGCACATTTGCAGCAACATCAGTGAAATACCTAGGACATATAATAGGAAATAATACGGTAAAACCGCTCAAAGATAACATTATTTCAATAAGAAATTTCCCAACACCCAAAACCCGAAAGAATATTAGACAGTTTCTGGGAAAGATTAACTTTTACCACGAATACATACCAAATAGTTCGATATTATTGGATCCACTACATAAATTATTGAGGAAAGATGCCCAGTTTATATGGTCAGAAGAATGTGAAGAAACTTTTTCTAATATAAAAAATATATTATGCTCACAACCGGTACTCGAAATATTTGATAAAGACCTGCCTATTACAATTTACACGGATGCCTCGTTGAATGGTATAGGTGCAATATTAAAACAGATTCAAAAAAATGGTAAAGAAAAACCAGTTGGTTATTTTTCAAAAAAACTCAATGATTCACAAAAAAGAAAGAAGGCAATATACCTTGAATGCTTTGCAATAAAAGAAGCTATCAAATACTGGCAATATTGGTTGATTGGAAGAAAGTTCACCGTTTTTTCGGATCACAAACCACTAGAAAACCTCAACATAAAGGCTAGAACAGACGATGAACTTGGTGAATTAACTTTTTATTTGTCACAATATGACTTCAACATCAAATATATTCCGGGGAAGAATAATACGGAAGCAGACAGTCTCAGTAGAAACCCAGTATTGGAAGATAATGATAATGATGAAGAAATTTTAAAAATGGTGAATCTGATAACAATAGATGATATTAAGGCAGATCAGCAGAAAAACGAGAAAATAAAGGAAAAGAAAACCAAAATAATCGAAAGAAATGGGATACTATACAAAAAAGATCGAAACAGAGAAAAAGTTATATTATCGGAAGAAGCGAGTGTAAAATTAATAAAGGAAACACACACCGAATGGTGTCATTTAGGGATCAACCAAATGATAAATAAAATCAGTCCTTATTATACAGCAAAGTATTTAACGAGAAACATTAAAAGAATATGCAAAAATTGTGAAACCTGTATAAAAAATAAATCGAGAGGCCAGGATAAATACGGATTAATGTCACATCTGGGACCAGCCGAAAAACCATTTCAGATAATGTCGATAGATACTATTGGTGGCTTTGGAGGACAAAGATCAACAAAGAAATACCTACATTTGTTAGTTGATCATTTTACAAGATTTGCGTTCATTCTGACATCAAAAACGCAAAATGCTTCAGATTTCATCAAGTTAGTAAAAAAAGTTCTGGAGACGGAAAATATTGAGATATTACTAGCAGATCAGTATCCAGGATTAAATTCAAAAGAATTCAAAGAATTTTTGACAGATAATGATGTAAAACTAATATTTACTGCGGTAGATACACCATTTTCAAACGGACTCAACGAAAGATTGAACCAAACACTGGTTAACAAAATGAGGTGCAAAATAAATCAGAAGAATGAAAAGAAATCCTGGACGTCAATTGCAAGAGAATGTATAGATAAGTATAATGAAACCGAGCACACAGTGACAGGCTTTGCACCAGTATATCTATTAGAAGGAAAAGTCACCAGTATTTTGCCACAAGAACTACGACAACCATTAGATACAGAAACATGGGTTCAAAATAGACAACAAGCACTTGAAAGATCAATTAGATCACATGCATATAATAAGAAATTATTTGATAAAGGCAGAACACAGTGGGAATTCAACATAGGAGAACTGGTATATATGTTGAAAACGGAAACAAATTAAATAGGAAGAAAATGGACAATTTAAGAATCGGCCCATTTGAAATAACAGACAAAATATCGAATACAATATACAAAATAAACACAGGCAGAACAAAAACTAATACAAGCTTATACCATATAACAAAACTTATTCGAATGGACGGTGGAATAAATGATGGATAACGCTGAATAATATGTACGGCTACCATGAGAATTACTGGAGCAATTCTCATCCTGGAGGAGGGAGATGTAAAGAGAATGATCTCTTTAATTTGAATATTCGCGCGCACTGGCAGTTTGTGAGTGAGCCGCGTCGTGTCACGTCAAGCTAGCTGACATTGTCAAAGATGTAAAGGGCAAATATGCTGAGATTGTTGAATTGCATTTTAATCTTATTTGTAAATTATTTTAATACTTAGTTATAGCTTAACATCGAGAGGTGATAACAATGAACTTTTATTGTCGTTTCTTTATTTACAGGTAAGATTGTGTTAGTCTTGTAATTATTGTTAGATTGTATCAGTGTGTAACCTACTCGATAAATAAAATTGCATTCTTTATTTACAGAGAAACAAATAGAAGTTTTATTTAGCCTCTTGCTTGCTATTGAAATACAGACTATTGTCTTATATATATATATATCACAAGTGTCTCTGACTACTTACGGGGGCTGTCTCAACTCATGTATTTAATGTAAAATTTGAGAAACAATAAACATTTTTGTTTTTTTTGATATGTCTAAAATAAAAGTTGTTTTTAAGGCCGATAGAACTCTACTGGAAATCGTCATGAAATGCTTCTGAGGATGGATAGCAGACAACCATGTGATATGAAACAGCCTCATAAATAAATAAAGTTTTTTCAATTTCATATAGACAAAAAATTGCTAAAAATTCTAACAAATATTACTTAATAATACGTCAATCTTAAGAAACATTGTTAAATTTTTACTTTTTTGAAAGCTTTGCTTCACCATAGATAATAGAATGTGAGATGAATAAAAAAAAAAGTTTTTCTCATTAAACATACCTCAGTAATCCTGGTAGGAGCTGTATTATCAATCCGCGGCGTCAACGGTTGAGCCAATCCCAGGTCGGCGAGTCTGGCCGTGCCATCATGGGCCACCAACACATTGCCGCTATTCACATCTCTATGGACTATACACGGCTTGCTGCCACCTGAAAAATTTGACCGTTGATCATTCGTTCTCATCGCAAACTATTTTTTTTAAAGAAATTGAGTAAAAATTTATTATTGTGTCACAATTTTAAAAATCCTATGCAACATTAATACTTGCAACTAACTCTAGACACTTTATAGATATCCCGATACAACCTTTTAATATATATATATATATGTTAACGTAAAATTGTAAACACCGTTAGATTGTAATCTATCTCGCGAGATTGTAAACTGTCGAAAGATTGTGAACCTCAGCGTAGTGCTTACAATTTAACGTATTATTATTCGGTAGATTGTACTACACTAACTTAGTTATCATTAAAACTTCTTTGGTCAATTACAGATTAATTTTACTTCCCAACAATTTCATATAACTACCGAACAATAATACCTTAAATTGTAAGCAGTTCGTTGAGGTTCACAATCTTTCGACAGTTTACAATCTCGCGAGATAGATTACAATCTAACGGTGTTTACAATTTTACGGTGACATATATAAAGGTTGTATCGGGAAAAGAAAAAATATGTTTCGATAGTAAAAAGACGACGTTGCAAAATTATAAAAAAAATGTTTATTAGGCAGTAGTAATCGCTAATTGCGTGGAAAGAAAAACCTATTCACAGCCGGGATGAAGGGAAAAATTTGGCTAAATTCTAATTATTATTCATAAAGGCTAAATCTAGTGTCATTGCACCGTTCTAAAGTTAGTAAAGTATCTATGTGTTGTGATGAAAAGATACCTGTCTCTTTTGGTCACAGTACAAACGCCATATGACAGAAAGAGACGAAAGATCACTTTCGTCCTGTACGGTACCTGGGTCATCGAAGTGCTTTAAATAATAGAGGAATTCATTTTTTAGGCGTAACTTCGACAATTTAAAACCTCAGTGAGCAAAATGTACAGCCTCGGCTCGTACAAGTGCAAACCAGTTCAAAATATTCAATAGCTATTTATGAATAAAACTCTAAGCCTAAGATGACTCACAAGGTGTATGTAGATGCGCAAGCGCAGATGCAAGTCCGTGTGCCAATGTTGCAAACTCCAACCACGTGACAGGTGCTTGCTGCAACCTCTCTCGCAAAGACATAGGGCATAGCTCTAGCACGAGTAAATGCGATCGCGGACTGCCCTCTGTGAGGGAGGGTCGGCTGTCACTCCCTGAAAAAAAAATTAATAGATTTTCTATCAGAATTTTACCAAAAAGAAAAAAATCTAATTATCAAAGCACGGGCGTGACAACGTTAGATGACGTCATCTACTGATTATTTTATGTACTTTTGTTTTTTTTTTGTTGGGAAGTCCTATTACAAACCCAACCTGCCACTTTAATAATTGACGCAGGGAGTGTGGGGCCTGGGGGTTAGTCCGGATTACCTCCTGGACTTACCAAAACCTAAAAGACCCATCTGCTCCATGAGCGTCTAGAACAGTGCTTCCCAACCTCTTTTGTCCCAACCTTAGGCTATCAAAAATTAGATAATTTCTTTTAAATATTATAAAAATTAATTGTTCATCTAGAAACTGACATAATAAGTTTTAGGAATAAATTACTAGGAAATTGTTAACGAAACACAGTAAGTAAATTTTCGAATAGCCCCCCTTAACAATTAAATTTGCCGCGGTAAAGCTATTGTATAGCATTTTTAATCAACTTATGCAATTATAATTTTTATATATTATGTAGAATTTTTTGATCAAAGAAAAAAAATTCAATATAAATGCTTAATTCAATCTACCCCTCAACCACAGACTCATACTAACACGCCTATATAGTCTGTCTCAATCTAACGCGTACCGTCTGCACCGGCCGCGCTAACGCTACGTCACCGATCTCGTCAGAGAGATGTGAAGACGCAATATGCGTTCTGTCCCGCTCTAACGCGTATTGGCCGCACCTATATTACGTTATCGTGTGTTAGGTTTGTATTTTCGTTACGAAATTTCTTGATTCGGTCGCCGCGCTCAAAGCCCGCGATAAAAGCAATAGCTTAAAAATATATGATAATAATTTTATCTCCATATATAATATACGTGATAAAACGTGCTACTCTTGTGGTGTTACAGAATACCAGTGCTGAATGTCTATATAAATCTGGTTTCAATCAAAAAGCCTTACCGTAATATCTCAATATATTTGGATGAGCCAAATGGGGTATGGCATACACCGTGGCCTCCTTATGCCAGGCAGTGGGGCTGGAGTACAATTTTACCGCGACGGGAGCCGAACCGAGGCTCCCCCGCCATACAGACCCGAATTTTCCTTGACCTGTATAAAAATTGCTTATTAATGTTTTCTATTTATTCACTAGCGACCCGCCACGGCTTCGCACGGTATTTAATTGATAAGGATTAATGCTGTTTTGGTTAAGCGATTCGAAAATCTCGTAGGGTTCAGCCTGCGTTTGCAATGCATAATTATTAACGACATCACATTAGAATCCTCAAAAATAACAGTATTTCTCCATTATTTTATGGTTGTTATTATACATATAAACCTTCCTCTTCAATCACTCTATCTATTTAAAAAAACCACATCAAAATCTGTTGCGTAGTTTTAAAGATTTAAGCATACATAGGGATATAGGGACAGAGAAAGCGACTTTGTTTTATACTATGTAGTGATATTACAAACAGATATTGGTCGATTTTCTTTTTCTTTAGATCTGAAAACTCTTTCTCTTCTTCATCACGTCCCGCATTGCACGATTTGGATCGACATTTCTTGAAAAACCAGAAAGGAACTCCTCGTCCCCTTCAATCCTCCCTAGACAGTTTCACATGGGTTCATTCAAGCGGCGGCGAAATAGGTATCTCCTGAACAGGCGTGCCCACCAAGAGATGACAGATGTAATGATGTGTGTATAACAAAAACGGAAAACCCTTTCGTTAACTTACCAATATGCTCAATAGGTGTGAGATTATCGACGCACAGTAATCCAGTTGCCAACGAGTCAGGTCCACTGCCCATGACGTCACCTGGAAGTAAAAGAAAACGTTAAAGCAAAGGTAATGTTGTCTAAAGATTTATATATAAATGGCAAAAACTAACTCACTAACATTTGCATACATTTTCACACACTCACACATTCACTCATACTTAATCTTAATATATGTATATAAATTACGTGTCACGTTGTTTGTCCGCTATGGACTCCTAAACTACCGAACCGATATCAATCAAATTTGCACACCGTGTGTAGTTTGATCCAACTTAAAAGATAAGATAGCTTACATCTCAATTTATACCCGCAATATTATTTTATTGCAAAATATTCGTTTATTATTTGATAGTCACAATTCTAACAGATGGCGCTGTGTTGAAAGTACCAACGTTTCACATAAGCAACAATTTTATGGCATAACCACCATAAAAGCATGGTGGTCCCCATGACTGGTGTTCTCCTACCGTTTCCCTTGAATAGTTTGCTACTATGTAATATAACAAAAACCTTAGCCACAGCAACGCTTGGCCGGTCTGCTAGTTTCTTATAAGACTTAGTTGTAACAATAACATTGCTTTTTTTTTGTTTTAAACATGTTCCATGTACCACGGAACTGCGAATTGTTATCTAGTTACTGTGTGTGGGGACTAGCGATATATGAATTTTGTCACAACCCTTTTGTCATAAATTAAGTTTTTATTATTTATTTATTTATAAGTGACTCGTGGAGTAATATTAACGAGAAATAGGACGTAAGTTAAAACTCTCTACGTTTTTGAAATATCAGAGTCACTCTGAATCTCAAACTCTAAGTTCTGGAACTGTCTGTAACTTTACGTGTACCGTGAAATTATTTGGCCTTATTTGTGTTACAGTTAACATTTTTGCGAATAAAAATGTTATAAACTCAAATACATAGCGTCAGGGATATAGCATTCTAATATGCTGATATTGTACACCTTACCAAAGAGGATGTCAGGAAATATTTGAAGAGGTGGGAAGATTTTGACTTTGTATAGCAGTAACAATTTAGTTTTTTGAAGTGAAACTTCTTTATCGGGGTTGGAAAAAATTTAGTGTAACATTTTTTCGTTACCCGTCACGTTTTTCGGTTAAGCGCCATGTTCCTTTTTGAAGTCAAACTTCTTTATCGGCGTTGGAAAAAAATTTACCGTCACTATTTATTATTCGACACTTAATAATTAAATTCATTAAATTCCTAACATATCTTCCTTTTTCCGTCCCTCTAAGTATCGGAAATCTAAACTTTTAGATTTGTATAAATATGAACAACACATCAAGATCATTTTGCCACTTAAGTTTCACTTCTGACATGTGTACTTTGTACACACACACTTTTTTTTTATTGAAGTAATAATTGTCGTTTGTTTAATATTAAATTATTATTATTTCAATTTTCTATTAATGTAGTTATGTTTTCTGTTTCATATTTTGTTTATCAATGTAATCTGTGTTGGCTTTGTATATTGTCAATGTGTTTTTTTTTATAATATGGATGTTAGCAGTAAGATAAGTAATAATCAAATAGTGAAGCAATTGAAGTCGGCGCAGAAGTTTTCAGTTAATTACAAATCATATATAGAACATATAGAATGTCTACTACTTAGTACTTGCAAGGATATGTGCACTGAAAAAACCCCTTTACTGAACTTGTTCAATTATCGTTCGGCTAAAACTAATTCGAGTTATCCATTATTAATAAAAACATTACCGATGCCTTGTTTGAATAAAGCGCCATCTGTTAATTACAATTGTTATTTTTGTAAGATATCTGTTAGTTAATATAAAATAATAGTGTAATAAATAAGTGAGATATGTAAGTGACATGTATTAGTTAAGTGTCTTTCAATAAATGCAATTCAGTTCGTTCCAAGTCAAATAACAGACGCACATTGTTTCATTAGGTTATGGGCCCAGATTTATGGCCTTTAAGTTTTTTTAGCTAATTATCGCGAAAGTTTAAAAGTTATCAAGTTAGTGTGATAATTAATCGCAGTAGGATAATTAGATTAGCTAGCTTACGTGCTCAGTTTTTATTTGGATTGCATGAAGCAATGCTGGTTTAATGAAATACATTTATCGTGCGGCTAAAACTATTAGGGGCCATCCATAAAGTTCGTCACACGTTAATGGGGAGGGAGGGTATCACCGAAGTGTGACATCGTGTGACAAGGGGCATGGGGGGGGTCAATACTTTTGTGACGTCACATGTTAAAATTTTAAATACTAAAACGCAAAGTTTGGATGTGAATTAAAAATTTACGAACTTGATCTATATTTATTAATAATTTAGCATTCTCGCTATGCGATAATCTCTCATGCAACGTCATTTAACTTCTAGAGCGGCGTTGTAATGCAAGTGAGACACTCAAATTCACGAGAATTTTGAATGGTAAATACATACATAAATTTAAAATGTGTGACGTCACATCAGAGGGGGGTTATAAAAATGTGACAACCTGCGACAAGGACGGGGGGAGGGCTTCAAAAGTCCTAAAATTCGCGTGACGTACTTTATGGATGGCCCCTAATTCGAGTAATCAATTATTAATAAAACTATTACCGATGCCTTCTTTGAATATAGCGCCATCTGTTAATCACAATTGTAACTTTTGTAAGAAAACGAACACAAATAAAATAATTTCACACAACTTACATTTCTCCAAATCGGTGCCATCACTTAAATCATCCTTATCAAGTTCGATTCTCTTGTAATACACTTTTCTAAACACTATGGCCATTAGCAAAATGGCGACTAACACCAAAATGCCAGCTGCCACTGCGCTTGAGTAGTTCGGATGCGCTGTTTCCATCGTTGATTCAGCTTTAATTGTAACTGTTTCCACACGTAGTGATGCTGAAAACACAATCGACCTAATTATACACGTGCATTAAAGTTATAGTAACGATGGCACAAGACTTAAGAGAAGAGACTAATTTAGGTTCACATTTTATAATAATTCCTACATAAGTAGGAATTATTATAAAATAAACAAACAAAAGGTAACAAAAGGCAACAAAAGGCAACAAAAGGTAACAAAAGTTACTGGGGCCAACCTTATGGTATGGTAACTTTTGTTACCAGTATTGCTATAGAAATTAGCGAAAGATTAAGAAACGAAACTTCTAATTCTGACTCCCATACGTTTTTTACGAATTAATTAATCAGTGTCGCTACAATATTTTTAAGTCTGAGCCTCAGATTTCTGTATCTGTTTTTCGATCATTTGTCAATTGTATAGGCAAGTGTGTGATCAGCCTCCTGTGCCTGACACACACCGTCGATTTTTTGGGTCTAAGGCAAGTCGGTTTCCTTCTTTCCTTCACCGTTCAGGCGAATGTTAAATGCGCACATAGAAATAAAGTGCACAGCTGGGAATCGAACCTACGACCTCAGGTATGAGAGTAACACGCCCAATCCACTAAGGTCTCAAAGCTTAATGACACATGTTTTACGTATCTCATCCTTAGTAATGAATATTATGGAAAAATAATTCCTAATCTGTTTATAAGTGTATAACTTAAAATAAAACTACACTTTTCACAATGTTTGTCCTTAGCCTAGAAGTGATGCGATTTTAAAGCACGCATTAATGGAATAAATTAAAAACCCTTCTGTTTCATGCAATATATCCGAAATATTACGCGATCTTGTGTCACGATAAAAAAAATTTAATTAAAAATTTCTTAATAATAAATTTCAATGAGTAAAATATTTTTTTTATTTAAAACACATGACAATTTTGGTAAACATAAATGTTACAAAAAAAAATATATAAAATAAAAATACTAGCAATTTGTGTTAAGCAGAAAAACAAATTACCATCAAAACAGCGGATAAGGTATAAGATAGGCAGTTAACAATGCTATAATATCCAGCTCCATCAATGCTTAATCCATTACAAACGCGAAGAATTTGTTTTAGCTGACAGAATTAGGAAAATGCTGCTCATTTTAAACCTTGGGAATGAGCAAGGGACCAGTGTTAACGTCCAATAAATTTTATCAATTATTATATATATAGCCTATTACAGTTGTATCTGATTAAATATTTTCAATTTATAAACTACTAGCTGGCCTGGCGAACATCGTACCGCCTAACAGTCGATTCTTTATTTTTTTTTTATACTTTTTCTTCTATTCGGGACATCGTTCTAGCTAAGATAAAAAAAAGAAAGTTGATAAGACAACAAATACATTACGTCAAAAAATATAAATTTACCTTCCCGGAACCCCTCCACTAACACTTGAACTTTATGATATGGTATTAAAGTTCAAATTGACTTTTAAGTATTATTATGTATGGGAATATAGAAAAGTGTTGTTTTTAGACTTTTTCACTCAATTTTTTTAATTTTTCTCTCCGTAAGAACCATCCTCGTACTTCAAAGAATATTATAAAAAAAGAATTGGCCAAATCGGTCAAGCCGTTTTCATGTTATGTCGTGACAACGGAAAACGGGTTTCATTTTTATATATATAGATATAGACGCCAGATCCGTAGTTTAGTTTTGTTAGGTCATTGATATCTATCGCTTGGCATAAAGTTAGCCTTGACTAAGCCTCGGAATTACTTCGAGCATATCTGAATAAATTTTTAATGGTTTTTGACATATGGGAGAGATAGATGGCGCTTAATTTCGACTCTAAATCATACGTCATGACTCATATCATAATAATCAAAAAGTTACGTACTGAAGTCTGCGTTGCAGTTACTCTTGGTGCAGCAACAAAACTTTGTACCCGGCAGACGTGCTGTGACTGGCGTGCATTTGTCGCAATTGTTACGCTCACTACTTTGGGACGAACGCCAACATCCTACAAAAAATATCATGAAATTATCTTTTAAATCTTTTTTTTTTTTTTTTTTTTTTTAATGAAGCGCATCGTGCAATCAGTCTTCTGACTATGAGCAGATGAGTTGTAGGATGGTTGATCTTTTAAATCTAAACTATGACATGTTAAAAAAATGCTGTCCTGTCAATCAACAAAGCTTACCAGCTTTAGTCTTAGTTTGATACAATATTCATCAAAGTTTGTCATATCAGGTTATCATTGTATATCTATGTCACAAATACTGGATTTAACTATCACAATTGACTATTATTGAAGTTGAAAGGTAAAATATTGTAACAAACTTTCTTGAGTGGTATTTGTTTATGCATAGCTAATGTTTCGTAGCGAAATACACACAGAAATCTGGTCTTCTTATATAAAAACAATTTAATAGATAAAGCTTTTTATTTGGTCACCTTAGACATGCTATACTCACCTTGACCTAGCACAGTAATATTCCCCTCATTATCTTGCTGCCATAGAGTATAGCAATATGCTTTAGTGTCATTGCAATGCTCAATTTGTGCTATTTCTCCATCTGGTAGTGTTGTCTTTGATAATTTTCCAATATCTGTAGTATAAAAATGAAGAATTATTTATTAGATAAGTTATGTATACAGGGTGGCCAAAAAGTCGTGGATCAAACGCAAATAGGGGATAGATAAGGTCATCAACGGCAAAAAATTGTTCTACGGGAGGTCTCTAAGGTCAACCCCTGCAGAGTTATGATTTATTTTGGTTTTTATATGAAAATTGACTTTTTTTACTAATTCCTATTAAAATTCGAAAAAATCTACACCCTGTATCTTTTTTATAATATCCACTAGATTGGTACTGATGAGTTCTTGCGTTAGATAGTTGTTTATTGAGTGTATTGAAGATAATATTAAGTTATACGATATAATTTTTTTTCAAATCAAAACTTTTTGTTTATTTCGGACCCCACTGTGAAAAAAAATTACTCCACCGAAAAGTGTCCCTGTGCTACAAGTTTTGGCGCATTTAATAGGGATTCTGAAAAGGTATTACACGTGGCCATGAGTCGCTCTAATATCTTTCTAGGAAGAATTACAAACAACCTTAGAGACCTTAGAGACCTCCCGTAGAACAATTTTTTGCCGCTGATGACCTCATCTATCCCCTATTTGCGTTTGATCCACGACTTTTTGGCCACCCTGTATATTATTAAATTATAATATGAGTTATTATAAAGTTAAAGACCTAATATAAGTTTGCATGATTTATCAGTACTCTTGGCTTAGTGGCAATCCTTGTTTTTCACAGCCTGAGGCCTCCCAACCAGGATTTGAGCTCAGGTCTTGGGTTCAAAACCTCAACTGTGTTTGAAAGAATGCTAAAAGGTTCACCTCATAATCTCAACATAATCTGATTTTTAAATTAAATCACTCAAACCAGGTATTGTAATCAGTTGCGATGGAAAACTTCTATTCAGAAACACCACATACTAATTAAGAGATAGAGATACAAAGCCATAATTGATACAAGGTTTAGTTATTATAATTTTTCACTTAATTAAGGATAGGTAATACAATCTTACCAAAAATTTCATTCTCAACTACCAACTGAGTTTGTTTATCATCATGATAAGAGGGTGTCACACTTAATGCAAGATTGTCTATTTTATATAGACATGTAATTCCAGGCTGAGATGTTGGACTGGTTGTTGTTAATATTTTTGGCTCAGTTTTAATAATTTCATTTGACATTTCATTCTTATCAGAAGCTCCAATGATGTTTTCCCTCACAGAGTCAGAAACCAACTGATTTAATTCAGGCATCTCTTTAGAATTTGGAACACTCCGCTTTTGGACTACCTTTGGATGATCATACCAGTATGAGTCCATATTATTCCATTGTATTGTCCGCCTATGATGATATTTAGTAAAAGTCCGAACATAGTGAGAAGGCTTTTGATGATGAATACTATTTCTATTATCTACCGATTCTTGAGGACGAGACGTGAGAACCTTAGCCGTGAAGATGAATAGAAATAAAATGACACACTTTAAAAGTGGTGATAATCTCTGTGAAAGTAGACCTTCCATGTTCTTGATTAATAAATTTGTAGCAGAAAAGTGTAGAGGCACATTTTAAGAGTTCAATAATTATTTTCGTCACATGAATATGACGTTAATGCGGCTAATGACTTCAGCTGCATTATTGATTTTTCTTTTGCGTTTGAAATGTGATTCGGTTCGTACTCACTAAACACAGTCACTATTTCTATAACACTTACGGGGTTTAACAGTCCATATCTATAACAATTGATAGGTTTTTACACTGATTCACATAAATATATTACATTACAAGGAATGGATTTGCATTGATTCAATGTTATGGAAATATTATGTTAATGGAATCTTATATACTACCACTTTAACGCTATATTAGAATAAGTTATTATTATTTTTTTAAATATTCGATATAATTAGATTTCAACACTTATTTAATTCAAATTACGTATAAAACAAGATCAATAGAAAATCAATATAGTGTTGACAAACACATTTTACCACCATTGAAAACAGATTTTTTTTTTTTTTTTTTTTTTTTTTTTTTAATGGCTTTTATATGTGCCAACTGGGCACAAGGTACTTCGCCAGTGTCGTGTAGATGGAGAAGGCACGATGGAGATTGATCGGTGAAAATAATAATTAAGTTAATTTTGAATATGCACCTAAACAAAAACAAAATAGTTGCAATTCGATTGTTAGTTTTAAGACTGCACAGACAACACAAATATGAGTGAGTAATAATACCATTATTAAATACTGTTTCCTCTTTATAATAATTTTTATATATATATTACACTTTAATTTTATTGCTTTCTATATATTTACATAAAAATCTACAATATGGACTAAACACAAACATTAACAAACATTTAACACTTAAAGGACGGGGGACTTTACGGGGAAGAACGTCATAGAGAGGATAGGTTAGTTTGGGACAATTAAATAGAATGTGAGATACAGTGCCTTCATCCAAGCCACACTCACAGATAGAGTGATCCCTTATCCGGAGCTTGGCTAGATGAACAGGGGTGCAAGCATGACCAAGACGAAGACGTGAGATTGTGGATGTAATCCAGCGATTTGCATTCCGATAATGACAAAACCAGGGTTGTCTTGGTATGTTTGGTTGGATGGAAGCATAAAACTTACCCTTAACCGATTTGGAGTCATTCCAAAATGTCTTCCAGGTTCTGTCCAGATATGTCTTTGCAAGAGTACAAAGATCCTGTGCTGAATTTTCTAAATGATCTAGAGAACCTGACTCAACAGCTGATTTGGCACATGAATCAGCAGTCTCGTTTCCAGGGATACCTGAGTGGCTAGGAATCCAAACTAGTATGATAGACAATCCTTTTTGATTACAAGAGAGCAGAGTCTCCCTGATTTTTAGAATAATGGGAAAACGTGATTTGCTGCGAAATGGGTTTTCTTTAATGGACATTAAACAACTAAAAGAGTCTGTCAAAATAGCTGTCTGTTGTATGTTATGGGAGTGTGCAAACAGGATTGCCTCCAATAGAGCAGTAGCCTCTCCTGTGAACACTGAAGATTCGGGAGGACATTTAAATTTCAGGATAATTCTATACCGAGGAACCCAACAGGCAGCACCAACACAGCCGTCTGGAGACAGCTTTGATGCGTCAGTGTAAATAAGAAGATGATTTGGCCAATTTTGATTAATATAGCTTTGTAATTTGATGTTGGTATCTGGGGCTCCTTTGATCAGACCAAGGTCTGTGATGATGGGAGGTTTGTATACCAGGGCTTTATAAGAAGTAGAATACAGGGGATTTATTGGAAAAGATATCAGGGGGTTAGGGAGGCTGGTGAACTTTAGATAACTATCTAGCAGATAGGAAGAGGAGTTGCGGGTACAAGGAGAATGTGATAGTTGGGATAATCGATGCCAAAGAGGGTGGGATGATAGCTGTAACATCTTGCTAACAAAGCGGTCACATAAATACTGCCGGCGGATGTGTAGAGGAGGATCAACACACTCAACCTGCAAAGCATTAGTGGGGGAGGATTTCATTGCACCTAGAATGATTCTAAGGCACCTATATTGAATTTTGTTTAGTTTCTCAGCAGCTGATTTGTTAAAGGGATCCAGAACAAACATACAGTAATCCATATGACTACGTACTAAGGCATTATACAATAACTTTAAAGAATAGGGGTGAGCGCCCCACCAAACTCCCGCTACTGCTCTTAGTACGTTAATACCTTTTTCGCATTTTTTGATAATGTGTTCAGAATGGGCAATTCCGTTCAGCCGGTTGTCTAAATAAATACCTAAAAATTTTGCTTTATCTGTCAGGTTGATTGCTTGATTTTCAAATGAAATGAGTAGAGTGGGAATGTATCTCTTCCTTGTAAACACCACTGCCTGAGATTTGCCCACTGACAGGGACAAGCCGTGGTCAGACAACCACTGGCCTAGATAATACAAAGCAGAATTGATACGACAGGATACTTCCCCTATACTGCCTGAGCTGTGATAGAGGACAATATCATCAGCATATTGTAAAATATTGCAAAAACTGGTAACAGACAGTTCGAGGTCATGGGTATAAATGCTATAGAGCAGAGGGCTGAGAACTGAGCCTTGAGGGAGACCTTTCCAGACTAGTCTAGGGGGAAGAGAGGTATTCTGATGCTTTATCAAAATAGATCTGCTAAATAGCAGATTACATATGAGATGTACCATCCTCGAAGAAACACTCAGCTTAAGCAGTTTCTGCCTGAGCGCTGGAAGTAGGACACTGTCATATGCAGAAGCAATATCAAGAAACACACCCACAAGGTACTCTCCTTTTGTAAAGGCTAGGCGAATGTCTGTTGTCAGTATACTGAGGCTGTCTGTGGTACTCATACCCTTCCGGAACCCAAATTGGGATGAGGGGAGAATATTTCTACTTTCCATTAACCATTCCAGTCGGTTTTTAAGAAGGTGTTCCGTTACTTTAGCTAAAGTAGATGACAAAGCTATGGGACGATAAGAATTTGAATCTGAAGGGTTTTTTCCAGGTTTGAGAATGGGAATGACTATTTGAGATGTCCAAGATGTCGGTATAATACCAGTTTCAAAACTTTTGTTGATTATTTTTAGATAGTAAAGTTTAGCTTTGTCATTTAGTCTAGTCAGGAAGGAATATGGAACGCCATCTTCCCCTGGAGTTGAATCTTTGAGACCATTAAGAGCGATTTGAAGCTCAGAGAAAGAAAAGGGAGCATCCATTTCATTGTTAGCCGGAGCTGGCGTAGAACTTAGAAATGAGTCCACATAGGGAGCGAAAGGTGGAGCCAGTTTATCTGCAAAGTTGTTAAGCCAGTCAGAAGGGTTATTTGAAGAAGGATTAACATGGTTCAGGGAACGACGGAATCTCCTCACATTAGACCACACAATAGAGGATGGAGAACGAGGGCTAAGGGATTCGCAAAATTGTATCCAACTACATCTTTTCTTCCTGGATACCAACCTTTTAATTTTAGCATCAAGCTTCTGGTAATTAATAAAGTTCTCCTGTGTCATACTGGCTGAGTAGGATTTCTCTGCAGCCATTCTCTTATCAAACAAATCGCTGCATTCATCATCCCACCAGGGAGAGGAAAGCAGCTGATTTTTAGGAGAGTGCTTTTTGGGGATCTGGGAATCGGCCGAAGATATGAGAGAATTTAAAAAAAGATCATAGCAAGACAAGACATTTTCTTCGCATTCCAAATCAGGCAGAGTGTCTACCATGCAATCAACGGATTGAGCATAATCTTTCCAGTTTGCTTTTTTGAGTTTATATTTTAAAAGGGGGTTGTGGTAAGAGGGGGGTAAGGATTTGTTATTTAATGAAATAATTACAGGAAAATGATCACTGCCATAGGTGAACTCAAGGGCGTTCCAAGTTAGTTGCGAGGCTAGGTTAGGGGAACAGAGGGTGAGATCCACTGCAGATTTGGGATTCTGATTAGGGTATACCCTGCGAGTTGGAGAGCCATCATTGAGGATGCAGAGATTGACATCGTCGAGTAAGTCAATCAGCAGTGGAGCAAACCTATCACTAGCATGGCACCCCCACATAGTGTGATGGGTGTTAAAGTCACCCATGGCTATGATAGGGCTGGGAAGGGATGATAAAATTGATTGTATCTCAGGAAGAAGAGAAGGAGAAGGGTGAGGAATATACAAAGATACAAAAGAAATGTCTAAGGTACGAACAGCAACAGCATTAATCTGATCGCTGTGGGTAGGGAGAGGAATTTGGGAGAATGGGAAGGAATGCCGTACAAAGACAGCACTGCCCGCATACCCATCATTCCTGTCATCCCGCAGACAGGAAAAGCCAGGCACCCGAAATCGGGAACCAGGTCTCAGCCATGTCTCCGAGATGGCAACAATCGTGGGTTTATGGAGGTTTATGAGGGAAATTAATTCATGTTTTTTTGAACGTAAGCTTTTACTATTCCATTGAATTAGGGTTATTGGGTCCGTTTTGTAGTAATTTAAAAAGTTGGGATAGGTTTTTGGCAACGTTGGGCGGTAGGGGGATTTCGCTACATGGAGCGACAATACTTAGAAGAAATTCAGAAATAAATTCTAACATTTTTCCCTGAGAGGGAAGGGTGTCAACATTATTGTTGAGAGCACAACCATTTGGGAGGGATGAGGAGCACTCACCAACAATAGTCTGGTGAGCTGTTCTATCGTACCCCTTTGCTAGAGGAGCTTGGGGACGAGGGGAGCGATAAATTGTTTGGCGATAGGAGGCATTGGTAGGAGTTTGGGCTTTTTGAGTAGATTTTAGAGAATAGGCAGGAGGGGTAAACATTTCTTTTGTCATCTCAGCATATGAACGTCGGACAGGAGGAAACTTAATTGCTGCTTCAACGTATGAGATGTTGTCCTGGGACATCACCATTTTTATGGATTGCTGTCGAGTAAATTCTGGACAGCCCTTGTCAGAAGCAAAATGTTTGCCTGAGCAATGTAAACATGTGGATTTTTCTAAAGTGACTTCACACGTATCACCTGTATGGGGCTGAGCACACCTGTAACATCTTGGCTTAGATCGGCAAATCGATTTGATATGTCCAAAACGGCAGCAGTTCAGGCACTGTATGGTTGGGAGTTGGTAGGTTTCGACAGGGAGGGAAGTGTGGTAGGAGTAAACCTTGGCAGGGAGCATTTGCCCCCTGAAGGTAAGGACGACAGATTGGGTAGGCACCCAGGTGGTGACACCCTCAGTGACTGTTTTTCGGTTCAGTCGCCTTGATTTTAATACTTCACCACATCCAGGAGGAAGCTCTAATGAAATCACGAGTTCGTCCATTGACCAGTCCACCGGTACACCTCTGACCAACCCCATTCTGGTAATGTTGTAAGTGGGGATAATAGCTTTAAACTTGCACATACTAAGAACCGGGTTGACCAGAAAGTTGTTGGCAGCTTCAGCAGAAGAGAACTCAACGGTGATTTTATTACGGCCTATATTTTTTACACCATCGTGTATGATAGAATTAATTTTGTGCTTATGCATAAACTGGCCGAATGTTATAGCACGTAAAGAGGCTCCGGAAGATGGGTCTTCTACTTCACGGGAGACTTGGACAATGAACGGACCTTTATCTTCATTAGAGTAAGACCTAGGTCCATCGGAGAAGGAGGGGTGGACATAAAGGTGTTGTATAGACGGGTTCGCCTGAGCGGGATCCGTAATAGTTTTTTTAAAGGATGGTTCATTTCTCTCCTCTCCTTGTCGTTTGCGAGACGTAGAAGAGGTTCCCGGGTCAGGAGGCTCGGGGTCAGGATCTAGATCCATATTACTAAAACTGCAGCAACTATATTAATTTAAATTTTATACTTTACCAGCACCAATAGGGTTAGTTTTATCTAAATAGCACAATAACAACTATTTCAGCTTAGGAAAATCACAGAAACTCCGAGAAAAACACGGAAATCTCACTAACACGTGCGTCAACCAAAGCTAACGCGAGCCGACCAAACTCCCAGTTCTCACTCAAACAGATTTTTGTGAAATGTGAACTTTAATGTAATAAGAAACGTCAATTGTCGACAGTTAATTGTCATTTGTATAACATTAATTTAATAAAGTCCTTTCCTTTCCCATTAGGGATAAATTAATATCATCATCATCAATATTAATTTAACATATTTGTGTGATCGTGATTACCATAATCACAAATAATCTTAATTTTTATACAGAGAGAATAAATAATTTAAAAGAACATTAATTTTTTTTCATTCTATGCGCACAAATAACACTAGTCTTATTAACAAGTGCTGATTTGGGGAGTGTACTTTTTATGAATAAGTACACAGTATTAATTCTCTTTTTTACTTAAATCTTAGATAAAAATAGTTTAGATTCTTATTTCGCTATATCTACTTTAATGTTAAGTTATAAATTATGATAGTCTGTAGGTTATCTATCGACTCTCAATTGACAGAAGTTCTGGTCTCAAGTCTGTGGAGTGGTGTATGACTGTTTCAACTTTGAATTATTTGTATTTTGTATGAAATTGAAGAAGTCTGAAGAAGATACAGTGCTTTAAGATTTTTGGTTAAATGATATAATTAGCACCAGATATAGTCTAATATTATTTGTAATTAACATTTCTACTATATAACTTATTAACGCTTAATTAAAATGTCTTCTATACCAGCAGCCGAAGAAATTGATGAAGCGAAAGAACGCGCCCATTTTCAAGCCGTTGTAAATGCTTTTAAATACTATAAGTAAGTATTATTAATCTTCTTGATTATTATAAAAATCTATAAATGTATAATCAAACGGTAATATATTTAACTTTTTATTTCACCTGTCTAAAATTGACATAGCAACAAAGCTTTGTTTCGTTGTATGTAATTAACCTATTTTGATATAACAATGAAGACAAAGCCGTATTTACATCAAATACACGTGCGGTACTCTGACCCTAACGTCCTTGTGTCATAGAGCTGCATTTACCACCTATTTCAAGGTTGAAAATGTTTGATTTGATAAATGGATTGTGTACATAAGTTGTTATATGATTAGAGCTATAAATACTTTGTTATTGTTCAATAATTTTGAAATATGTTTTATTATGATATGTTATAATACTCATAAGTATTCACTGGTTTGAAAGAAATTTTAGTTAACAAAAAGTTTTTCATATCAATTATGTCTCAGCTTTTTTCCTTTCAAATATAGAATTAATTATATATAAAGTGATACTCACTTTATGATTTTTTTTATTTCTGATAATATTTGTTGCATTGTAAGAATTTAATATTTAAATAGAAATAGCAATTATCATTCTCATAAATTCGATTTGATACTACTCTATTATTATATAAATAAATTTATTTTATATTAAATTCTTCTATACTACCAAGTAAACCGAAATTTTTACCTAGTAAAGGTGAAAGTTTCACAATCTATATAATTTTTAAAAATTATAAAATTTCTCCTATTTAACCAATGGTATCAAATATAATGTACCATTATTTCTCATGTATATGTTGCAGCCAACTTGCTTAATTAGCCATTCCATCAACAGTCAGTCTAGCCTCTTTACTAACACATCTTTACTGTCACATGGCCATACAAATGGCCTAAGCATTAGCCAGCCAGTTTAGTAAATGTTCTAAGAAATGCTACGGCTGAATATCATTCAATTCGCTAGTTACATGGCGCTGTTTAGTAAAGAGACTATGCTGTTGATTGAAGTGCTGTTTAAGCAAGTTGGCTGCAACATATATACTGATGATGTATCCTATCAATGTTAGTACATTAACTACTATATTCTCATGATTATCTACAAAATTCTTGAAGATCTTTCTCATTTCAATAGTCTATATTGTAAACATAGTGATATAGTTTTATTCCTTTCAGATTATGCTGCTTAGACAGAATACACAAATCTGAAAAAATAATATCAATATTGCCAGATTTACATCAAAAGAGATTAGAAAAATACCGATCCTACCTCACTAAGTTTAAAAATTGTCTTGATGTCAATAACAGTGTTGTTCACCTCATAATAAAACATGTTGACACAATGTTTGAGAATGTTGACCATACAATAGATCCAGCTGAGACAAATGGTACAGAAATTGGATGTAATTATAATAATTGTGATATTAGCTCACACAAAAAACATAAAATGCAGCATGACATTGAAAAGGTACGTTTATTTTTGTTCCTGAAATTTCCTCATGTTAAAATGGCATGGACAATATTGTCCTTTACAATTTTGTACTAACTACAATCAAGTTATTGTAGTAACTTAACAACTAAACAAAATTTTATAGTTAAAACTAGCTGACCTGGCAAACGTCGTTTTGCCATGTATATCATTTATAATAAAAATAGGGGTTGATCGTAGAGGGGTGAAAATTAGGGGTTGTATGTATTTTTTAATGGCCGATTCTCATAGATACCGGATAAGCACAAAAAATTTCATCAAAATCGGTCAAGCCGTTTCGGAGGAGTATGGCAACAAAACTGTGACACAAGAATTTTATATATTAGATTAACAACCATGTTTAGTTTAATGATTACATAACATCTTTATCAGGTTGCTAAGTGCCTGCTCCTTTGATGACCTTTTAAATAATTCCTCAGATTTCTAGCTCTCATTATTTACATAATTTATCGTAAATGTCATAAAAATATATACCTACCAAACATGTCAATGTTTTTCAGGTACAAACAGTAATTAAGAATATTGTAAGAGATTGGAGTGAGGCTGGGGCAGCTGAAAGGGAACAGTGTTATAAACCTATATTAGATGAGTTAGAAGCGAGATATCCCAAGCAAGAATTCATGTATGTGATATTTGACCAACAGTTTGTATTAAACTCGGTGCAGGTTTCTCTTACATCTTACAAAAAATATAAAACCTATAAAATTTATAAATATACATTAATGTTCTATGTTCATATCGCATATTTAGCTGTAATTGTGTATAATGTTGTATGATTTCACTATGTATGTGATTATTTAAAAAAAAAGGGTGCGTGTACTTATGTACGCGCGTAAGAAGTTATACTTCTTTGGCTTTATTAAAAATAGTTTTTGATTGCATGCAAATAATTAATTTCAATTAAATAATCAAAGACTGGAAAAGGAGTCATTATAGTCAATAAAGTTCAGTTTACATTTGAAAAATTAAATAAACAAATATTTATTATTATTCTCTTAGATTAAGTGTAACATAAATTCTATTATTATTCGAATGTTGTTTTTAAATTATGTCCAATGCCGTAGCAACTTCATTCTGTTAATTTTGTGTCACGGTGCGCGCGCATCGTAAAATTTCACTCTCATCAATTTTTCATAACGCGCGTAAAGAAGTATAACTTCAAAAAAAAACTATAATTTGTATGTATTTTTAAAGTAATATAATCTAGTCTCAATAAACCTTGGTAGCCTGTTTTGTTGTTGTTTTTTCACTAAGAATGCTTTGCTTTGCAAAACATAGGTTAGCTAAGTATTGCCACTAATTTCAGACTGATTTGATACTAAGTAAATTCAGAACATTTTGCACTGATTTAAGATAATATGTACTATTGTTACAGTGACAGGTCTCACATTAAAGTATTAGTGCCAGGAGCAGGTCTTGGAAGGTTAGCTTGGGAAATAGCCGCCAGAGGATTCTCCTGCCAGGGCAATGAGTTCTCATTGTTCATGCTCTTCGCCAGTAATTTTTTATTGAATAAATGCCACGAGGTAATAATATACTTTTTAATATTATGTATTTATAACAAGAGTATAGTTTTAGAAAAAAACGTTATCATTTTCCGGGTTCTAATACGATTAAAAATGATAAGCATACTATAAATATGTATGTATGTAGTAAGCAAAGCTCTCAAAAATAAAAGTACATAAACGTATTAATTTTGATTGTGTGAATCCTCGAAAATGCATTTCGTTTTCAAGCATAGACAATGTGTGGGTAATATGTGTAAAAAAGTAAATAATTAATGTTGACGTAATCATCACATAAGAAAATCGACCCCTCCCCACCTATAGTGCTTACGTAATACATACTTGAACAGCCCCACTCCCATGTGTTAAAAATATATGACATGGTATTAGCACTAAGTTGACTTCCTTAAAGTAGAGGCGTAGAACTAAAAATGGAGTGTCAGGCAAAGATGGCTGAACACCTAATTGTCCCTTAAAGAAAAGTAAAAAATCATTTAATCATAGGTAACATAATACACACTTATGACCCGTCAGTAACGAAATACATTTTAATGCTTCTAATTTTACATTTACTGCCAGTTCTCAAATCAAGGGCGTAGAACGGGAGAGAAGAACTGGCAATAAACTCTCTGCCACTCTTTTTAATCGTTAAATAAAGACCTTGGAAACAAGAGAAATTCTTATAATTTGTTTAATTGATTTTTATATTTCAGGCAAATGAATACACAGTGTATCCTTGGGTGCACCAATATGTGAACCACATGACCAGCGAACACCAAGTGACACAAGCCACCTTCCCCGATATACCACCTTCGAGTCACCAATCCCACTTCTCTATCACAGCCGGCGATTTCCTAAAGGTAAGAAATAAGCCTTTCTTAAATATTTTTTTCTGTTGTGGTATTCAAAAAGCGAATTTTTTATAGATATTGATGTTTTAAGCTGTAGTACATCAGTTTGTTTATTTGTATTTTTCATACATTATCCAATTTATTTCTTAACTTATTTGAAAATATTCTATTGCTTTTGGTCAACAAAGATAATGAAAGATTAAAGGTGAAAGACTTTTTCAAATCAGTCCAGTTGTTTTGGAGCCTAGGGAGTGTTCAAGTATTGCGTAACGAATTTGGGGGGGGGGGGGGAGAGGGTTTCCTTTTGTAAAACGTTACGATGCGGGACGCGGATTGAATTACGCGTTATTGTTAATATTATTTTAGACTGTAGTTTTGTGACGTAACTTTTAGTTATAAAGAGTCACTAGGTGGTCACGAAACGTTTTACTATATTTGCGTACAGAAAAACGTTACGGCGCGTTACATGGGGGGGGGGGGGAGAGTCAAAAATTGCGTGACGTAATACTTGAACGCTCCCCTATTTCATTTAAACAATAAAGCAATCGTATCTGTCCTCTTTATTAATAGTATAATACTACGAACTATAACGATTTATTTGTTGGTAACAAAAATAAAAGAGCATTGTTGGCCTAGTGACTTCACCGGGCGAATCTCATCCTTGAGAGTTCGATTCCTGGCTGTGCCGCAATGGATTTTCTTTCTAAGTGCGCATTTAATATTTGCTTGTATGGTGAAGGAAAACATCGTGAAGAAATAAGTCTGTTTAGCCGTTAGTCCTTACACCCAAAAATTACTTGCCTATTACATTGACAAATGATCATAAATTAAAAAAAATACTAGAACAGTAATTTACCTTAAATCATACAACTGTTTACTTACCTTAATTGTTAAGATTATATATCTGAGAGCTTTGTACTTTTTTTTTGACGTGATAACGTCTTTAAAATCGTTTTAGTCGGGTGACATGTTCAGAAACTTGTGTCACACCAAAACCTCACGAGCGCGATCGCAGGTATAACGAGAGAGAGACGGACCGATCTCCCGTCTCATCTCGAGCGCTGCCAGTCATTCCGTGAATGTATGAAGAAAAATGTATATCATAGTCGAATAAGTAAACTTGTCATTTTACACCCGAAATTTATCATGAAAAGTGTGAATAAAACGATAGATGTAATTTAAAATTTGAAAAAATTGTTATCTTCATTAATTCCTTACTTCCCAAAAACTTATATCACCAATAAGACGTTATCACGTAAACATCTCGATCGTAAACCTACTTTACAAACAACCAATATTTTTTTTACCTTTGTACTTTATCCAGTGTTATATTAACAGGTATACAAAACAGCTGATGATTGGGATTGTGTGGCAAGTTGCTTCTTCATAGACTGTGCGCCAAATGTAATTGAATTTATTGAAAGGATCTACGATATATTGAAGCCCGGTGGTATATGGATTAATTTGGGACCGCTTTTGTATCATTATAGGTATGTATACAATATTGTTTTTTAATTTACATTGTATTTTATACTAAAAATATAAAATTATCTGAAAATAATCTCTAGGATTGTACTTATTATTTACAAGTGCAATACCATTTCGTTGCCCCCTCCAATATTTCCCAAAGCTATCCGGTTGAATAGGAATCTCCTGGACTGGACCAGAATGGCCTCCAATAAGCCGGCCGCATCCCATATAATATCAGATGCCAAACGCCTGTCCAGTTGTGTAAAATCTTTTACTCTTACATATCTTAATATAATATATAAATTACGTGTCACGTTGTTTGTCCGCTATGGACTCCTAAACTACCGAACCGATATCAATCAAATTTGCACACCGTGTGTAGTTTGATCCAACTTAAAAGATAGGATATCTTACATCTGAATTTATACCCGCAATATTATTTTATTGCAAAATATTTGTTTATTATTTGACAGTCACAATTCTAACAGATGGCGCTGTGTTGAAAGTACCAACGTTTCACATAAGCTACAATTTAATGGCATAACCACCAAAAAAGCATGGTGATCCTCATGACTGGTGTTCTCCTACCGTTTCCCTTGAATAGTTTACTAATATAACAAAAACCTTAGCGACAGCAACGCTTGGCCGAGTCTGCTAGTTTTAGTATATAATAGGAAAAACCTGTCGTCAAAATTCAAAATCATTTATTCATATAGGTAACACAATATACACTTATGAATGTCAAAAAATAAATATATATGAAATGCTTCTAATTTTACATTAACTGCCAGTTCTCAAAACAAGGGCGTAGAACGGAAGAGAAGAACTGGCAATAAATTCTCTGCCACTCTTTTGAATCGCCAAGTTTTTTGTTTTACACAACGTTTGTAAGCTGCAACCATTACACCATGTTCCACATGACATCTTAAGTAATTTTTTTTCTTTATATAAGTCTTTATCTTGCAAATCAGTCAGCTAGACTATGAGCAGATGTGTTGAGAGCTGTTAGGCGTTCAGAGCAAAATCTCCATCGAGACTGCTCCTCTCTTTCAACCGTGTCTATCAAGACTTAGGATTTGTCGCCTTTTAAGCCTATTTATTAGGTCCGGTATGGTTAGTTGCGTGGCAAGCTTATTAGGATGCATTTCTAGCCTTTTTCTGTATTTCATACTCCAGGTCTTGATCTCCTCTTTGACAGTCCTGATTTTGAGGTGCTCATGAATCTCCGATGTTTTTATTAACCACGGACAGTTGGATATTTGTTTCAAGATGTAATTTTGAACCCTCTGTATGATATTTATTTTAGAGTCACACGCCGAACCCCATAGTTGAATCCCGTAATCTTAAGTAATTAATAATAATAAAATAAATCGTGTTAATAAGTTTTTGTGTTTTTTTATAGAGGATTTAAAAGTTTATTTTTTTTCCTCAGCGATATGCCAAATGAGATAAGCATAGAACCGCCTTACGATATATTGAAGGACATAATTTCAGATGTCGGCTTTGAAATATTGGTAAGTTTTTATTGAGTATCACATCCAGGCCATTTGAGTTAGTAGAGGAAATCTACTACTAAAAAAACAAATAGATTGCTAAGGGGCCGTTCATAAAATACGTTCGCATACAAGGGGAGGGGAGGGGTCTGGCTGAGTATGACAAGATGTGACAAGGGGGAACGTGGGGTATACGGCAACGTGATAGACCTAGGGAATGCAATCCCGACTCGAGATCGTAAATTCGAGATCCCGCGGGATTAGAAACATCAATCCAGCGGGATCCCGAGATTTTCGGGATCTCGTCCAGTTTAATAAAATGTGAATTTCACATGACTGAATGCGATGAAAACTGCTTCTTTGTGATAATGACGAATTATTTGAAAGAAAACTAAGGCTAACTTAATAATTAACAGTTTTACTATATAATCAAAACAAAAGTAGATATAGTTTAAGGAGATTAAAAAGAAGTTAATTTTGAAAGTTACTTCTTTAAAAAAAAGTGTATCAAGAATGCTATCTGATAACCGGCATCTAATGTTCGTTGCAATGTACCCAGCTGCTGAGAATTCTCTCGCCAACTCATCACTGGTTGGCAACAGCGTGAATATGCAATTATATTATGTAAACTGCAAAAATCGCCCTCTTGTTCCTCCTAATATGTCTATGTTGCTTGGCAATTGGAAAGTCTCATTACCTTTCCATTGCTCCAAATCATCTCGAAAATTATTCGGATTTTTCATCGAAGAGATCAACTTTTCTGAGAGAGTAGTTTTTAGGTCTTCTAGCTTTCGAACCATGAAACGCAACGTATGTTCTGCATCAACTAAATCAGTATCTCCCAATCCCGTCAATCTCGAACGGGATCTCGTCATATTGTGCTTCGGGATTGATCCCGAAAAATTACACGGGATCTCGCGAGATCAGAATCCCGCGGGATCGGGATTGCATTCCCTAGATAGACCACACGCCCATGAACAAAAAATATCTGTGAAATGACCCAACGTGAATTACGCTTAGAAGGCTGTTACTATATCTGTAAATAACTCTGAGCACTATGCCGTCATTTCTGAGCGGTACATGTGAGTACGTGAGTGAATGGAATTTCTCAGGTACAAATGAGGAATGTCGACTTATTATTAATGTATGGCTTTGTTATAAGTGTTTAGACGATAAAAAAAAAAAATTTGTGGTTGACCGTTATGACGTTCGCCGTTTATTATTTTTTGACATGAGCGCTAGCTCTGTGGCGGCGTTGCGATCCGTCACAACTGATTTATTTGTTTTTTCTTTGATATTTAACTAAATAAATATTTAGAATTTTCAAAATTTGTGTATTATCATTTAGAATTTATCGTACTCAGCAGGGGGGGAGGTCTTAGTTTTTGTTACGAAATATTTCTAGGGGGGTCACAGAAAGTGTGACACAACGTAACAATAGGGGGTCAAAAAAAGCTGATTTTAGTGTGACGTATTTTATGAACAGCCCCTAAGATGACCTCATTGCATGTCAGTTTTCTTTCGAATTTCTAATTTGAGAGTAAACATCAAAGGTTCATGTTCATCCAACACTCTTTCTCTCTCAATTAATTGGCTCGTAATACGTTTATTAAGGCCGATTTACATTATCTTAGTGTTTAGGAGAGTGCTTTAGTACAACTTGAAAGGCAAGTTCTTTAGCGTAGCGTTTACTAAAGCAAGTAGCGTTTACATATTTCAACTAAAGTACTATCCTAAAGCACTCTCCTAAACACTAAGATAATGTAAATCGGCCTTAAGTGACAAAGTTAATTTACTTAACAGTAAGCAAGATGAAAGCGCAATTACAATTCAATGTGATACTAAAAAAAATATTGTCTTATCCGAGCTTCTACGTGCATTACTAAATTCATCTATATATAATAGCGGACCCCAAGGACGTTGTCCTAGACATACATCTTAAATAAAAAAAAACAACTAAATATAAACCCTGCTTGTCTTTGCCTTTCCCATTAGGGATAAATTAATATCATTTAGCTTGAATCGACTTGAACACACACAAGTATCAAAATCAGACCAACCGTTTAGCAGTTTATTTACGCACGATTTAAATATATACATACATGACACACTGTCAAGAAAGAATCAAAGATTTTTTTCTATTTGTATTCATATAAACATTTAATATATTTGTTAATTTAATTTTCAGAAAGAGAAAACCGGTGTAAAAACGAAATACGCCCAAAACCCCAACTCGATGCTACAAAACGAGTACAATTCAGTATATTTTGTTTGTAGGAAACCCTCTAGTTAATATTTGTTACGGGACTGTAATAGTTAAATATGATAACGTAAAATTATATATTCGGTAAATAAAAAATATCAATAGTTTTTCAAATGAAAAATAAAAACATTCAAAATATTTTCGCATGTCATCAATTTTGACAAATAAATGACATAAAACCACTTGCGTCGCTTATAGTCTTAGTACGTTTAGTACGTTTACTTTCAATGTGAAAAATGTCGTCGAATGTGGGTAGATGGAACGAATGCGGGAAATACTTCAAAGAAATTTTACATAACTAAAAATGGTATTATCTGACTGAATTGTTAAAGGTATTGTTTTTATTTTGAATCCCTTGTGATGTTAATATGTATAGCTAGCTACAAATAATGTTCAGTGGTTCAAAGTTAATAATAGGGTTTCAGTGTAAAAGGCCAACTTAGCGCTAAGTATTGCGTTCCTAAGCCACTGTTTATTGTTTAATCAGATAAAGCCCCATTTTACTCAAATGACCGACAATTAATGTGATTTTTATTTAAATTAAGTCTAACAAAATGTATTATTTGTGTAGTATTTTATGTTAAACCAATAAATCTTTACTCAATTATGACTGATGTTTTAACTTTTAACTTTTTATCTTTCCTTTATTTTCAGTTGCTCGTATTTATAACCTGAAATGACATAAATTTTTCTTACATTATATTTTATTGTCAATGGAATGTAAACTAATTTAAATTAATACATTTTAGGGGGCGTCCATAAATTACGTGAGGTGTTTTTTTTTAATTTTCTGTACCTCCCTCCCCCCCTGGTGAGATGTCGTGAGATTTTATTAAAAAACCCCCTCCCCCATCCCCCAATCTCACGTGAGATTTTTCAAAATGTGGGTTTCCTACGTAAACGCGTTGGATTGTTATTGAAAATAGGAAAACAAATTGCTTCGTGCTTTTATTTACGACTAAAACGAAATAAGTGAAATGTTGAGCGTTTAGATATGGAGTTAGCGGGAAGTTGCAGAGATGGCCTTTAGGGCCAACCGTTTTCCAAATTTTTTGGTTTCAATCAGAAAAAAAATTGCGTGATATTTGCCGAGACCCCCTCTCTCCAACCTAAGATTAAATGAGATTTGACTCGACCCCCTCCCCCCTTAAATACCTCACGTAATTTATGGACGCCCCCTTATCCGAGTTTAAAAAAAAAATGTTTTCTATACCGATATTATAATAAGGAATCATTTGCCTGCAGGTACAGATAAACTCAAAAACTTCAGGACTGATTTAAACAATTGTTTCTTTTGAGTTTTTATGTATTTTATGTATTAATTTCACTTCTAGAGACACCCAAAACCCAAGGGAGCTGTACGCTTTACTAAATCTTAAAAGACTGAAGATTTATTATCGTACATGTAACATTTTTATAAGCATGACAAATACTCTCGCTTATGTAAATCAACCAAAATCAGACAAATCCCCTGTGGTAAATTTAAAGTAACAAAAAAAGAACAACAAAATAGTATCTATAGGCGCTTGTGAATTCAGGGTTCACAGATATGATAGGATTGTCACTTAGTCACTGTAAGTCCTGTTTTTTTTATTTACGTTTATTTTACGTTACATTAGCCGCGTCCACACCGAAGGATTCATCGCGATCCGATCGCGCGCGTCATAAGCGCGATCCAAATGTGCAGGTTTTTTTGTTCACGCTGAAAAGGGCCTCAGTCACTTGCAGCGCGCGGTGTGGACGGTTGAGATTTGAATCGCGTGATCCAACGTTATAGATAATTCTCAATGTATTCGTTTATAATCCCTTTATAGGGAGAATAAATGTTTATGGAATCCTAATGATATCACACAAGTAGTAGGCAAACTACCGACTAGTTTGCCTACTATTTGTGATGAACAAAAGTCAAATTGATCTGCAGACAAAGTTCAACTGATTCAGTATGGATCTGCTGGAGCGTGTTGGATCAGCCAGTCAGGATCGCAAAAGATTGCTGTTGGATCGGCCTAGTACGATCCACGCTTCACGCACCGCGATCTTGGATCGCGGATCGTGGGATCGCCGGTCCAGTTTGGATCGTTCGGTGTGGACGCGGCTATTGCTTCTCACATCGAAAAAACCCGGCATGTGTTATATTTAAATATTGTCGACATCAGGCCTACCTATGGGAGCGTTCAAGTATTACGTCACGCAGTTGTTGGAGATAATTGACCCCGATCCAACCCCCCCCCCCCATGTAACGCGCCGTAACGTTTCGTGACTACCTACCTAGTAACTCTTTATAGTTACCATTATGTGGTGTAAAGTACTGGAAAGTCGAAAATAATGTTAACAATAACGCGTACTTCAATTCCCGGCCCCGCATCGTAATTTGTAACGTTTTACAAAAGGACCCCCCAAAATTTGTTTCGTAATACTTGAACGCCCCCTATGGTACTATGTATGAAATAAAACAATATACATATATTAAGAGTTTATTTAAAAAGTAAATTTTACTTTTTTTGCATCGTTTCTTTTATCCATTTAGAGAAATTATTCAAACGCATAGCGAGTCCGACAATTTGTTTTGGTTTGACCAATTTATAGATGATACCATCCAGCTTGTTTTCAGCACCAACGATCGGACCTCCTTGAAGGTCACGCTGAAACAGTACGGTACTTGATTTTTTTTTAAATCTAATATATACAATTCTCGTGTCACTGTGTTCGTTCCCATACTCGTCCGAAACGGCTCGACAATATTCTTATGAATTTTTTTATGCATATTCAGTAAATCTACCTATCTTTCAAGATCTTTCAAGACTCCTAATGATTTTTTTTTGGTTCATCATACAAAAATACATACAACCATTAATTTTTATCTACCCTCTACGATCAACCCCTATTTTTTATTTGTTAGTTAAGAACTTATAACTTGAACTCTGAGCTGAGAGAAAAATCACAGAAAAACCTAAAATGTTTTCATTCCGGAAAACCGGAAAAGAGTCGAACCGGAAAGCCGAACAGGGTAGCATAGCAAAATGTTCCATGTTGGTATGTACTAAAAGGGTAGGCTAAGCATTAAGGAGAAACGTAGTTCGCGGAGGCAGCTACAATTTATATATAAAAATAACTCACCGAGCCTAGTTCACCATATGTCTCTTTTTGGCTTTTTGCTAAACAAAACAAATTATCTGCTACATCTTCCGACAACTGGTCACAGTCATTGTTATCTTTTATTGCTTCAGATTTCAGTGATTTCAAGTTAGTATCTTTGGCCTAAAAGAGACGGTGTCTTAAGTTTGTTGTCTGTTCACCAACAGGGTAAGATTCAGAAACGCGACTTGACGCGCCTAAGTCTCCCATCTTAGTACTCTCGTACCTCAATAATGTATTGGAGCTTGCACTAAATCGTTTCTAAATCACACCCTTAGAATAATAAATCTATTAAATTTAAAAAAAAAATCTCGGTAATTTCTAAAGCTTTAATAGCTCCTGTGGAGACTTTTGATTTAATTATTTTTATTATATAATATCGTATATTATATAAGCCTTATATTACATGGCTATATATAAGTCGAAATTGAATATATATCGCGAATAGGTTTATATTTTAAATAAAGCTGAAGATCAATGATACTTATTTTTAACTACGTACCCGTTTCCATCCAGTAATTTGTAATTGTTCTTTGCTTTTAATGTCAGAACCGGTGAGATCTATTTTGGAACGAAGTTCCTTATCACGCGTCGTGAAAGGGGGGGCTATACGGAAAAAATTCTTACGAAAAGTTGTCACGACACTTTTTTGCTATTTGCTATTGTAATACACCGGTTCTCGTCCGATCACCGAATTTAACAACGTCGGGCGAGGTCAGTACTTAGATGGGTGACCGCCTGAGAACACCTCGTGATGTTGGCTTTTTTTTGTAGGAATGAAAATTATTTTTGGAATCACTTAACTAAATTATTCTTGTTGGAACGAAGTTATCGAGCGTTGCGAAAGGGGGCTAGACGGAATAAATTAAGACCAAAAGTTGTAACGACACTTTTTGCTATAGTTGTTATATTTTATTAAATATATATGATGTTGGTTTTTTTTTTCGTCGTAAGATTGGTGTCGAGAAAATCTATCTATCATACTGGTATGATACCAATTAACATATAAATTAATCGAAAGGAATTTCGTTCCATCCGGGTGTCCCTTGACACCTCTAAAGTTTTTCTTGTTTTGTCATCTAACTTGATGTCGGAAGCAAGTTTTAATAAAGCTATATCATAGTTGAACGACGTTATATCAGCAAACTTGGGATGTTCTTCGATTGATGCAACTTTGAGAGTCTGGCCCGGCTTTGTGTAATCTGTTGTACCGACCACAACTTTGATATCTTTGGGTTTCAAACTGTAAGGATAGCTTTGGTTAATTTACGGAGATATTTTTCCATTTGATTATTATTTAAATTAAAATGTTTCCTAGAACTTATTTTAAATATTACGAAGGAAGGTCATCTGGGAAGCGGAAATACATTGGAGATAGAAAAGTAAAATAAATAAAAAATTAAAATTTGAGCGGTCTTTTCAGCCGCTCGAAAATTATTTGGACGCTTGTTGCCGGTAAATGGATCAGTGAAATAGACGCAATAACCGATTTGTCCATAATTTAAAAATAAAAAGTAACATTATTATTATTTACAGCTTAACACAGTGCCCCGCAGTAACAATCCACTTCTCACTCAGTATAGCTCCTGCACAGACAAATTTCTCGTCATCTAAAATAGCCGCCACGAATTGCGCGTCTCCCGCAGCCGCGCCAGCCCAAACTAAATACGAAAAATTATATCATTATTTTTGCATTCCATTTATATAGCAACATACTTTATTAATAAGATTAAGTATATAAATCTTGAATAAATTTTAAGGATTTATTGGTGTAATGGGTCAGAAAAAATATATGATAATAGGCATGAAATTGTACTAGGTACGTGTAATCGGTACGATCACAATAGGTAGGTCAAGTTACGTCCGCACGCTACAGCGGTAGACAGTCCTGAGTTGACTAGACAGAATGCCCTCCATTAGGCCCGACGCCCATTATCGGCATCGGCAAGGAAAAGGATCCTACATGCAAGCGCACACTATCGGCAATTATGCTTTGGCATGCATATATAATAATAGCTGGCCTGGCGAACATCGTACCGCCTAACAGTCGATTCTTTATTTTTTTAAAATACTTATTCTGCTATTCGGGACACCGTGACCGGTCTAGCTAAGATGAAAAAAAGAAAGTTGATAAGACAACAAATACATTATGTCAAAAAATAAAAATTTACCTTCCCGTACCCCTCCACTAACACTTGAACTTTATGATATGGTATTAAAGTTCAAATTGACTTTTAAGTATTATTACGAATATTATGTATGGGAATATAGAAAAGTGTTGTTTTTAGACATTTTCACTCAATTATTTTAATTTTTCTCTCCGTAAGAACCATCCTCGTGCTTCAAAGAATATTATAAAAAAATAATTGGCCAAATCAGTCAAGCCGTTTTCTATGTCGTGACAACGGAAAACGGGTTTCATTTTTATATACATATATAGAATATAGATATAGATTACTTAAGATGTCATGCGGAACATGGTGTAATGGTAGCAGTTCCTTACAAACGTTGTGTAAAACAAAAAATCGGTTGTCTGTAAAGTCGGTTTGTCTGTATAGGATGTCTGTATATGTGTCTGTATAGTTGAACGTGACAACGTCATTAGAAAATACTGATGGAATGGTTTTTAATTTTATTTGTTTGATAGATATTGTGCATGGATATAGAGGAGGTAAATGGACATCACAATTGAATTGATCAAGTTACATTTATTTACTAAAATAAATACAATTATGTAAATTTTTAGGCGGAGGCCGATTGTGCCTCTTTGTCCCTCGTTCCGCGCTCTCGCTTGCACTTCAAGTCTTAAATGAAACGCCTCAGAGCGAGGTAACGCCGCATGCGTCATGTTTTTTCATGCGTGTAGCCGGCTCCATCGATTTATAAGACGTTGTCACGTCAAAAGTTTGGCGATTAAAAAGAGTGGCGGAGAGTTTATTGCCAGTTCGTCTCTTCCGTTCTACGCCCTTGATTTGAGAAATGGCAGTAAATGTAAAATTAGAGGCATTTATGTACGTATATTTCTTTGTTGACGTTCATAAGTGTACATTGTGTTACCTATATGAATATATGAATTTTGACTTCGACGGCTCCGGAGAAAAAAAATGATAACCGCTATTATCATAGTTTTAGTATTATTGCAAATTCAGGATCCTGAGGTGCTAATACATCTGCCCATTTTTTTTTCAGATTTTTCTTTTGTTTATTTAAAAAGTTAGAAAAAGATATTATTTTATTCAACGATTTTTTTGGATCTAACAATATACGATAACATTGCTTTGGCAAAATATTTTTGATGACTACGCACAATGTCAGCTTTTATCTTAATATTCCAGTAAATAATACCTACCGCGTCTATAGGTCGATTTACATCAAACGAACATAGAGCTAGAGCTAGAACAAGAGCATTCTTTCGTAATCTTTTAGTGTAAACAAAAGCTAGATCGAATGTTCTTTGCTCATTCGTGTCAATTCTGTGGTTAGTATTGGTAGTGCTTCGTTATGTCTGACTCTGACAGCGATATCATTATTGCAAGTGCTGCATTTATTATTTTGTCGCGAAATCAATTGTTTTCCTCGGTTTATATTTGTCCATCAAAAAGTGCATGCTTTTAAATGCAAACCATTTAGAATTATAAATAGATTCGGCACTGCTGCCTGACTTCGTACTCATTGTTTTTCTCCCGGCGGTAAGATGCAAGAAGCGAGTCCTTTTTTATTTTAACTCTTCAACATTACATTCCAGTTGTTTTGCGATTTCCCGCCAAGCATCTTGTTTGTAAGTTGTATTTTTATAGTTTTCATACGTCGGATCCCACAGGCATCTGAAATTGCGGTAGGCTTCTATCATTAATAAACATTTTTCTTGAGACCACTCCATAATTTAATCGATAAGATACGTAAACAATCGCTAGAACACAAGAACGCTTTGAAAAGACCGCTCAGTGGCGCGAGCACGTCCGAACACGCTAGAACGCTCTAAGCAACTGTTCGCGCGCTCTTGCGCCGTTTTGCGTGTTTACATCAAGCGAACGAGCATTCTTAGAATATTCTATAGAATCTTTGCGAACGCACTAAGAACAACGAAAGAATGCTCTACGCCTGTTTACACTAGAAGAATTTGATGTAGTGGGGATAGAATGAGCATTCGCTCGTTTGATGTAAATCGACCTTTAAATCAGTATGATCTTATACGTCACTAAGCGAAGCGAGTTTTTGTTTTTGTGTCGGAATTATCGGAAATTAATGGAATGTGTTAATTCTATAGTGATATTAAATAGACTAGCAGTGTTTTTAAGATGAAGAGACTGAGGGCGGCCCGGTTAAATGCCATTATGGATAATATAGGAGAAATAATTCATGCAGAACCGGAAAAATGTCCCCAAGGTAAGTACCTACTTATTGTTTTGTGGCCAGCTGCTTCCCTACTAAGCTAACATAATATTGGAGTAATTATACAAGTTTTCTTTGCACGTATGGTTAATACATACCTAAGCAGTCTAAAAAATAGTTTACTCCTACTGACAGCTGTTCATATGAACGTATTTTTGGGAGATATTATACTTATTGATTGCTATTTATATATATGTATTTTTGCACGTATCTTTATAGTAACGAAGTTGAAGTATTGCTTCTTTAGTATCCGTTTCTTTATTTTGTGTCTGTCTTTATGTGTGTGTTATTTTACGTCTAGCAGGCGATATCGCGATACATAAACCCTTCCCGGGCAGAACTTTATTACAATGCAATAAGTGTGAATTTTCAATAAAAATTTAAGGTTGTTCTATCGCCTACCTAGTTGATTTTTGGTTTCAAACCGTATTCGTTGTCGTTAAGTAAAACGAAAATAATTTAGTCCTTAGTAATTTAGTCCTCAGTGGGCATCAGCAAGTATTTACATTTTAGTTAATTAATTTCAGGATTGCCGAACAAACATTACTCCGACGATGACGAATTTGAAATTGCTGTTGACTTCTCGCCGGACGTGTCAGTGTATATACCAAGTCCAGATCAACATACATATACCGTCTTCCATCGAAAATGAAGATTTCACAGACCTCGTTGGTTTGGACACAACTCTACAGCCTGAAAACAATTCAGATTCTATATTGACGTCACTACAACTACTTTAGATGATGGTGATAATACCATAACAGCTATCTGCCAAAGTCCCGATATAAACTCAAGGCCTGAAACTTCTGCCGCAAGTGTAGACGAAGTTTCATCATCATTTTCTACTAATAAGCAGAAATTGTTGACAAGAAAACGGATTCGGAGTGAACAAGAACATCAAGATGTAAAGAGTAAGAAATTGAAGAACTCGGAAGAAAGCTATATGGGATGCAGATCTAAAAAAATATACGAAAAAAAAAGATTACAAGAGGATGTAAATGCGCAAAAAAATGTGAAGAAAAATTTACATTGAGCCAGAGAGAAGACATTATGCAGCAGTATTATAGATTAGGAGATCATGAGCGGCAATGGCAATTTATTGTTAGTTACACGACTGTTGTTGAGAACAGTTGAACAGTTGAACAGAGAACTTAACGTTGAGAAGGTCAAAAGAATCAAGTTAGATCGAAAGAATAATCGCACCCAAACCGTCAAATACTATTTTGATTTACAGAAAGAGAAAGTTCAAGTATGTAGGACCTTTTTTGCAAGCACTTTGTGTATTTCAAATCAGATAATTCATACAGAAAAGTACGATCAACATCAGCGAAATAAAGAAAGTGTTCGACAGATAAAGAAGAAAAATAATCTTGCAATCGATTGCAAACTACAATAGCTATATTTGATTTGCAAAAAGTGTTGAATATACCTCAATCTGCTGTTGGAGTATTCCACTACAAGAGAAAGTATCCTATTTACAATTTCACGATATTTGACGCCACTCAACGCAAAGGTTATTGCTACGTTTGGCATGCGCAGATTGCAAAAAGAGGAACAATAGAAATAGGTAGTTGTTTATGGCAATTTCTTAATACAGAAAAACAGAGAGGCATTAAAAACTTGTCATTTTATTGTGATGGTTGCGCAGGGCAGAATAAAAACAGATTCATATTCGCTCTGTACATGTTTGCTGTGAAATGGAAATCAATGTAACCAGTTCAGAACCATCCATCTTGCGGTTTAAATATGATTTTGACGCTGAGTATTCTAAGCTCAACATTGAACGCCAACAGAGATCCAAACGGAGTGCTAGACATGCTTCCAATACACCTAATATTAATGACAGTCCTGAATTAAAAATTGTATACACCGAGACTCTGCCAATACGTAAAGCCCTACATTCTGATCTCATAAGTCTTTGTAAATCAAATGACATACCAAGCTACTATCATGGTTTCTATGAATCTCTTAAAATTAATGATGAGGCAGAAGCACCAACCGATAACTGTGCTGATGAAGACTATTTTTTAAAATATTGAGTAACTAATAAGAAGACTTTTTTTAAATTATAATATACTTTTGGATAGAAATTAGGTACTTAGATTTCGCTTATATTTTATTTGGAATATTAGGTTTTGTGATTTTGAATGTTTACTCGAAGATGCCACTTAATTATGAAGATTTGAGTATGGAGATAGATAGATTAATTATAGACTGATTTATTTGAGAGTGACTTTATGTTATGTTTGTTTGCTTATGTTTTGTTTTCTTGAAAAGTATTATTTTTGTCATCATCTTTGTTGGCTTTAAATGTTGGTACCAAAATAAATAACAGTTGATTATAATTAAGTAGTTTAATTTAAATACCCAGAAAATTTAACAGATAGCGGCATGTTTCCCACCACGCTCGCGAGTTGTGTTAAACTTTGAATGATAAAATAAATAAAACCAAAACACAAATTATCATATCTAGTAAATCAAATAAGTTTATATTTAGACCACATTATACTGCCCTGCAGTCGAAAGTGCGGTAGGTTCTGTTAAATGAAACGAGTATTTTATTAATCACTGTATTAATTATATTTTAATGTTAACCAGACAATGGCGAAAAAAGAAGTAGGCTTATACACAGAGCAAATCATAGATACCAGATATGACATAGACAACAAGTGATGTATTCTATAATTGCTGAAGGCGCCAAATTTACATTTCATAAAGAAACAATAAGTTCACATCTCCAAAATGTATTATTATTCTCATCAACATAATATATAGTGCAGATTTCTCTGTCTGGGTCACAATCTTTTTCATCCTTACACTGCAAAATCAGAGAACATTAAATTTATTTTATATTTCTTATAGACTAGTAATAAATAATAATAATAATAACATACAGGTATACCAGGACACTCCTTTCCTTGTCCAGTAACAAAAATGAGCCCACACAGGACGATTAAGAAAATAGCCAAAATTATCTTCGACATTCTTGCGATTTATTGATCCCTTTGGAAATTGATCTGGAAAAAAAAATAATGATTAAGTTTTTTAAAACAAAAAATACTCACTTGTAAACTGTTGTATGTTTATAAATTCAAATTATTTATTGGGACAATCTATAATAACATTTTGATTTTTAAACCGTGAGCGAAAAACCATACAGAAGGATTTTCTTTTTTTTAAATTGATACAAAGAAAAAATTTAATTAATTGTACGATTTTTACTGCATAAAGAGTTCAAAACAAGATGTGGGCATGAAAGTTGTAAAACAAGTGCGTACCTACCTATCAATCTTACGTTAGACAACTTCGTGTAGTTCTAGATTTACTTTCAATTTGTATTGTACTATGATGAAGATTCAGTTAGGTTGTATTAGCCTTTCTCTATGCTTTTTATTGATGTGATAATTCTAATTTTTTTATACCTAAAGATGATTATGTTATGTGTCAGTGTATGTATTAATCTGTTGTTTATTGATATTTATGAAGTTATACTTCTTTAGCCGCGTTATGAAAAATTGATGAGAGTGAAATTTTACGATTGCGCGCGCACCGTGACACAAAATTTCTAGGATGAAGTTTTTAAACCAGCCGGGCGCCGAGCGTGCGCGAGCGAGATGGGAATAAGACAATCTACAAGTAGAAAGAAATAGAATATGCGTGAATTTAGCAGCTATGCCAAGAATTTTTAATGACCATAATGACATTTACCTTTAAAACAAATAAATTGTTATTATAATAACAATTTACACTTGTATACAAGTGCGAATTTTATATGTGCGTCTGAATTATTATCAGAAGTGATTTAATTTGAATATTTAAATCTATTATACTATTTATTTATTACAGAAATACATACATTATCCTTACAGACTATGCCAATACGATAATGTCGTGAAACATTAAATAAAATATAATAAATTGGGTACATATATAATATAAACACATCGCTACTGTGAATTCACTCTGCGAACATATAAATATGTCGATAGTGTCGGAGACAGCATTCAGTAGCCGCAACGTCTTTGATAACGGGGATCTGTGCAACAGACTGGTTCTTGCCCTTGGTATCGCAAATAACCTAGGCCTTCGCCGTCGCACATATCCCATAGGTACTAAGAGACCCAGTTCTTGGAGTGAACGTTCTTGCCCTTCGAAGCACAAATCCCATTCTTGCGTATGCTTTCTTACAAATGTCCACTACATGATTTCGGAAATTCAGTTGGGCATCCACTCGCACTCCTAAGTCTCTTACTGACGTTTCCCGCTTGAGTATCACCCCCGACACATTGTACTCATGATGACGAGGCATTTTGGCACAACTAAATGTCACCATGGCACATTTGTCAATATTAAATTGGAGCTTATTTTTATTGCTCCACTCACATATTCTATCGATATCTCCTTGCAAGCGTTCACAGTCGTCCACCTCTTGGATTGACAGGAGTAATTTTAGATCGTCTGCAAAAAGAAGGCATCTAGCATGTCTTATTACTTCTGGTAAATCGTTCACCATTATTGCAAACTGCAATGGCCCTAGATTGCTGCCTTGACTCACGCCTGATTTAGTGTAGTATGGTTCCGACTGACATCCTTTGTAATCTACATACTGCTGGCAATCTCTTAGATAATTAGCAAAAAAAATTAATAGTTTTGGAGTGAGTAATCAAAGTATGCAGCATCTACCTGCAATCCGGCGTCCATAATAGGAATAACATAATTAATTGCGTTTAGTAAATTGCTGCTTGTACTACGCAGGGGCCTAAAGCCATGCTGGCAGTCTGACAAGTACGGTTCTACTTGTTTTAAAATGCTTCGGTGCAGAGCTCCTTCGAATATTTTAGCGGGAGTCGATAATATAGCCACCGGTCTATATGCTTCCACCGAGTCTTTTCTATCGCTTTTGGGTATAGGAATCACTCTTGTGATTTTCCAGCAATCTGGAAAGTAACCGTTGTCCAGGCATAGATTGAACAAATACGCAAGGGGCTCAGGAAGTATAGAACGGCTGTCCAACATAATATATGCTGGTATGCCATCTGGGCCTGCCGAGCGCTTCGGCTTTAGACGGACAAGGGCATCTCTTACCTGCGCTGATGTCAATTCAGGTACGTGCACGTATGAGCCGCTCCCGGTACCCGCTGCCATCGCCTCCTCCACATTCAACGGCGCGGTCTCCCTACTGTAGACTGAGTAAAAATACGCCGCAAATTCAGCCGCACAATCTGCATCTGATAATACCTCACCATTTTTTTAATAGAATTTTGATGTGCAGATTTACTATTCCGCGCCCTTATAAAGGGTTTTTCAACAAGAACTTTGTTTTCTAAAACAAAATAAAACAAAGAATTTAGAGGAAAATGAATAAAATTTTTATTGTATTACAAAGAGAAAAGTTTGGCAATTATGAATGAAAAATGATATCTGGCAAATGTCCACCACGACCACGCTGACAGATGTTGATTCTTTCATCAAAATTTTTAATCACTTTTTGGCAAAATGGAGGGTCTATTTCGTTAATGACATCACGGATTTTGAGTTTTAAGGCTGCAATCGATTCGATTGGCTCCGTATAGACTCTGTCTTTAACATAGCCCCACAAAAAATAATCCAGTGGTGTTAAATCACACGATCTGGCTGGCCACTTAACAGCTGAATTTCGCGAAATTATGCGCTCGGGAAATTTGGTTTGCAATAAATTGATCGTTTCATTGGCTGTGTGACATGTGGCACCGTCCTGTTGAAACCACATTTCAGTGATATCCATGTCATCAATAATAGGCCAAAATTTAGTGGTTAACATCTCGCGATAACGTGATCCATTGACTGTTACCGCATTTCCAGCCTCATCTTCGAAAAAAAACGGCCCAATCACGCCTCCATACCACATAGTGCACCACACAGTAACACGTTGAGTATGCAAAGCCTTCTCAATAATTGCTTTAGGATTTTCAGAAGCCCAAATGCGACAATTTTGCTTGTTGACGTACCCTGACAAATGAAAATGGGCTTCGTCTGAAAAAATGATTTTTTCAGAAAAACCAGCAGGTTGTTCCTGAATGAACTGAGCGAATCTGCGGCGATTTGAATGGTCGATCAGCTTTAATTCCTGCACCAGTTGAATCTTGTAAGGCTTCAAAGCCAAATCCTTTCGCAAAATTCGCCATGTTGTGCTTTTGGATAACCCCAATTGTTGAGAACGTCGTGAAATTGACAAATTTTGATCTTCTTCAACACTGTGGCTCACGGCGGCGATGTTTTCTGTTGAACGACCCGGTCGAACACGTGTTGGTGTTGGCACATTTTGTACCGAGCCTGTCGACTCAAATTTCGCGACCAAATTCTTAACAGCGGTCTCAGAAGGACGATTATGCTGGCCGAAAATATCACGAATTTTACGAAATGTAACTTTAACAGAACCACCATTTTTATAGTGGATTTGAATTATTTTAATGCGATTTTCGAGCGAAATTGAATTCATTGTACCTAATAATTGCCAAAGCACCTGCTACGAATACCGCCAAAAACTAAATGTCAAAACTATCACGTTCTCGGTGTTGCCACAATTGAAAAACAAACTTCTTGTTGAAATACCCTGTATAATGCCAAAAAGACTTAGGATCGTTAACTAAATTATTCTGTATCCTTTCTTCATAACATTCAAACGCAAGCTTAATATTCAATTTAATGCGTGCCCTACAAGCAGAAAACTCACGGTAGTCGTTCGGAGAATTAATACATTTATATTTCTTGTGTAATTTTTCTTTTAGCTGCAGGTCACTTATAATTTCCTTAGTATATCATTCAGGATAGCAATATTTTCGATAATTACTACTTATATCTACTAGGCTTTAACCGTCTTCTAGGAACACAATTATAAATGACCTCACTAAAAATACTATAAAAAGCCTTTAAGGCCCCGTCTGGGTCACGCGTATCAAAAACACCACTCCAATCGGCGACTGCTATAGAGGAATATAAAGTATGAAAATTAGCTTTATAAAAATTCCATTTTGGTCTATTTTCACTATACGGCATGCTTCCTCGTGGGCTGCCGGCTGTGCAGACAGTGTGATGCGGTCTAATGAATAATTAATATGTATTAGAAAATATTTGTGAAAAAACTGTGCTCATCAACCTTCTTAAGTGCTTCAATACAATTGAGGTTAACTATCCGTATGTATTATTATTATCGAGTATTATTGTTGAGTGAAACTGAAACATGAACGGTTATTCATTGCATTTGTTACAGCAACTTTTAGAAATATTCTACGACCCTATATATCAATAATTGAGAACAAAGATTTAAGCACGAATACTAATAAGGAGAAAGACGAAGGCTTGGAGCGATATAACAGAGAAGTAAACATTTTAATAAGTACCTGCATCTCAAAAAAATGACCACATTATTTAATCAAAACATGTAATTTTTCAGATTTAATCTAGCAAATATAAGGACAAGAGACAAAAAACAATTGATGAATCAGTGGAAGTGCACTAAATTGAATACAAAAAAGAGTTGTCATCTTATCGCCGTGAAACATCAAAAACTGGAGGTGGAACAAAGCCACCATCACCTTCTCGAGACACAATGGATATGGCAGAGATGATACCGCAACGGTTTGAAGTAGATTTCAATGAGTTTAATTGTGATGGTGTCGAGGTAGGAATGTTAATTATAAATATGATGTATGGTGATGTTCAAGGTTCAACCTTTCAAGCATAGGCATATGCTCACAACAGTACTTTATTCCTCTACAGGGTAGTTAGAGATATTGTAATACCTCAAAACATCCATGTTGCACTTGTAGTACCGAAACTCTGAAGCGAGCCCAAAGAAAGAAGTGAGCCCATTCCCACTTATAATGGCCCACTGTCCATTATAATAATACACCTTAATACCTGAGTGCGAACCACTCACCATGATACTTAAATTAATATGTATTTATATATTTCAGGATATTACAAATAAAATCATTTTGGAAACAATTGATATCCCAAAAGCAAATAAAGCCAACAATGACAAGGTAATAAATCAGTTTTGACATAACTTGAATACTAAAAAAGCCAAACAAAGGTGTGCACAACAGTGACAACATAACTTAATAATTTCATTATTTTGTAGGATTAAAGAAAGGTTAAAGAAAATCATGTCGAACTGAAGAACAAGAATCCCCAAACAACTCCAAAGAAACCTACAAGGAAGACACCGGTATTATATTTAAATTATCTCTATCTCTAAATAGAATAAAAGAAAGTTGCTATCCAGGTCTGTAGCATGTGCTACAAATTATATTATTAACACATTTATATAATTATATTAATATAAATGTGTTAAAAAATTTATAATATGAATTATAAATTTTTTTAAGTTTTGCATGGACAGAGCTTAAATTAATATTCTCTTATTTGTTGCAGAAAGCAAGTAGTAGTTTTAGTTTTGGAGAAGCCTCGTAGATGCACAACCAAGTAATGATTAATTTAAAATTACAAACCGAAATTCTGATGAAGACATTAGAGTCACTTAAAAATAAATAGTATAATGAAATAAAAATGTTTTAAAGATAAATAGTGTTTTATTTGTTTAATGTAAGAGAATAATAATAAATATTTATTTAATTAATTTTTCAAATGTAAACTGAACTTTATTGACTTTAATGACTCCTTTTCCAGTCTTTGATTATTTAATTCTAATTAATTATTTGCATGCAATCAAAAACTATTTTTAGATAATAATGCCAAAGAAGTATAACTTCTTACGCGCGTACATAAGTAGGTACACGCACCCTTTTTTTTTTAATTAAAAATAAACAATAGAAATTATAAACACAAATTAACGTTTAAAAATAACTAAAATCGAAATTAACTTTATCTCGTTTTGATAGATTTTAGGTGAAATTTGATAAATGCTGAGTGTATGCCTTTTCAGTAGCACATTGCAGTATTTTGTTGTATTTTTAATTGTATGTTATCTTGTGCTGCTGTGTTCCATTCAAACTTGAGTTTTTGTAAAATTAACTGGTTTTATCATCCTTTCGATGTTATACAAAAACACATCAATGCATCGAGTATATCAATATATCTTCAAAGAATCGGATTCAATGTATCATTGTATGGCATTGTTAACATCGATGTATATCGAGTATCCCTAATAGTACGAGGTCCGGGTTATAAAAGACAAGACATAATGTCAGGAGGTGGCAGATGAAAAATCGACTATGTTTGTTTTTCAATTATAAAAATAATCGATTATTTTAAATATAAAAATCGCGTCAAAAAATCGATTTTGACTTTAAAAAAAAATGATTTTAATATATTTTTTAATAATCGATTATTTTTTAGCATGAAAAATCGATTAATAAATAATCGATTTTTTTATTAATCGATTTTTTCCTAATTTTTCAATTAATTTCAAAATATTTTATTTTTATAGTTATTTTAATCAAAAATAAACAATAGAAATTGTAAACACAAATTAACGTTTAAGATTAATCAAAATCGAAATTAACTTAATCTCGTTTTGATAGATTTTAGGTGAAATTTGATAAATGCTGAGTGTGTGCCTTTTCAGTAGCACATTGCAGTATTTTGTTGTATTTTTAATTGTATGTTATCTTGTGCTGCTGTGTTCCATTCAAACTTGAGTTTTTGTAAAATTAACTGGTTTTATCATCCTTTCGATGTTATACAAAAACACATCAATGCATCGAGTATATCAATATATCTTCAAAGAATCGGATTCAATGTATCATTGTATGGCATTGTTAACATCGATGTATATCGAGTATCCCTAATAGTACGAGGTCCGGGTTATAAAAGACAAGACATAATGTCAGGAGGTGGCAGATGAAAAATCGACTATGTTTGTTTTTCAATTATAAAAATAATCGATTATTTTAAATATAAAAATCGCGTCAAAAAATCGATTTTGACTTTAAAAAAAAATGATTTTAATATATTTTTTAATAATCGATTATTTTTTAGCATGAAAAATCGATTAATAAATAATCGATTTTTTTATTAATCGATTTTTTCCTAATTTTTCAATTAATTTCAAAATATTTTATTTTTATAGTTATTTTAATCAAAAATAAACAATAGAAATTGTAAACACAAATTAACGTTTAAGATTAATCAAAATCGAAATTAACTTAATCTCGTTTTGATAGATTTTAGGTGAAATTTGATAAATGCTGAGTGTGTGCCTTTTCAGTAGCACATTGCAGTATTTTGTTGTATTTTTAATTGTATGTTATCTTGTGCTGCTGTGTTCCATTCAAACTTGAGTTTTTGTAAAATTAACTGGTTTTATCATCCTTTCGATGTTATACAAAAATACATCAATGCATCGAGTATATCAATACATATTCAAAGAATCGGATTCAATGTATCGCATTGTTAACATCGATGTATATCGAATACTATCCCTAATAGACCAGTGCAGATAGCCTTTAAAATAAATAAAAAGTGAAAAAAATTACAGTAGGATGAAACCCATTAGAAAAGCAGGGGAATGTGATCAAAATGAAAGGAAAAATAAATTACGGTCGATATGAGGTCGGGAAGGGGAAGGGGGGGGAGTTTTAAGGGTAAAAAACGGTTTATCTCGATTTCCGGCAAAACTTCAAGTCCTATCGAAGAAAGTTAAATGGCAAAGTTGGAGGTAATAAAAAGATCTAAAACTTTTGTATTCACACATTTTTCACATAACCTCAAAATTTATGTGAAAAATTCAAAAAACCAAGTTTTTGGTTTTTTATTTTTATCTTTAACAAAAATTTTTTTTTTTAACGAAATTTGGTGAAAAATTACTTTTCTATGTCCCAAATACACTGTAATTTATTTGATTAAAAATATTTATTTGTTCACCTTATTTTGAATTAATATCGAAAAAACACCCTAATTTTCAATCGAAAATTCTGACGTCAAAATTTCAGCATTTTTCAAATAGTTGGTGTGCTTTCAGTTCGTTGAAATCTCTACTTTCCTATGGTAAAAAAATATATACATATATATTACCATAGTAAATCTCCTCAGAAAACGCAAAAAATCGTATGCAGTAACACCCAGACCTGTCATCCCCTTCCCTACTTCTCTATGAATCTTCTTTAAATTATAATCAGATGCCTATTTATTACTATTTTAAGATAACTTATATATACCTGAGTGACTTTAAAAAAAATTTAGCCTTTAGATGGGCTAAAATTTTCGTATTTCATAGAGAAGTAAGGAAGGGGATGACAGGTCTGGGCGTTACTGCATACGATTTTTTGCGTTTTCTGAGAAGATTTACTATGGTAATATATATATTTTTTTTTACCATAGGAAAGTAGAGATTTCAACGAACTGAAAGCACACCAACTATTTGAAAAAAGCTGAAATTTTGACGTCAGAATTTTCGATTGAAAATTAGGGTGTTTTTTCGATATTAATTCAAAATAAGGTGAACAAATAAATATTTTTAATCAAATAAATTACAGTGTATTTGGGACATAGAAAAGTAATTTTTCACCAAATTTCGTTAAAAAAAAAAATTTTTGTTAAAGATAAAAATAAAAAACCAAAAACTTGGTTTTTTGAATTTTTCACATAAATTTTGAGGTTATGTGAAAAATGTGTGAATACAAAAGTTTTAGATCTTTTTATTACCTCCAACTTTGCCATTTAACTTTCTTCGATAGGACTTGTAGTTTTGCCGGAAATCGAGATAAACCGTTTTTTACCCTTAAAACTCCCCCCCCTACCCCTTCCCGACCTCAGATCGACCGTAATTTATTTTTCCTTTCATTTTGATCATATTCCCCTGCTTTTCTAATGGGTTTCATCCTACTGTAATTTTTTTAGGTTTCAAAAATTATCGGCACTGGTCTATAATAGTACGAGGTCCGGGTTATAAAAGACAAGACATAATGTCAGGCGGTGGCAGATGAAAAATCTACTATGTTTGTTTTTCAATTATAAAAATAATCGATTATTTTAAATATAAAAATCGCGTAAAAAAATCGATTTTTACTTGAAAAAAAATTGATTTTAATATATTTTTTTAATAATCAATTATTTTTTCACATCCCTAAACCCTACTATTATTATATACTTAAGTTAATCCAACATATTATAGATTGTTGCAGAAAATTTAAACAAAGGTTGTTTATTATGGCAGCGGGCCTTAAAGGAAGTATTGACAAAAATAAAAGACAATAAAATTTAAAAAACATCTAGGATATAAAGATAATTATAATTTATCTATGACGGTTCTTTATACTCGGTAAAATAACAATATATGTAACATAGCTTACCGAGGGCACTTAAAATAAATACACTCAAAACGACAACTCACTTGATTTTAACTTTTAATCATCAAAATACATTTTGTACGCGTTTAAATACTCTTTAAGTTATTATCTAACTAATTTAAAAATGTAAAGTAGTTTTTTGTATTTATAATTAGTATAATTTTAGTAAAAGAAAAAAGTGTAAATTTGTTCGAGAAACAAAAACCTTTAATATAGCACAGTTACAACTTGTGTATACGTATAATGTATGTAACTTGTACGTAACTTAAAATATCTATCACATTAACTTCTCATGGGCATCCAAAAATTGGTTATAACTAACCTTATTAGTAACTACTTTAACTAACCTAACCTTATTTTATTTAACATTAAGTTTATTAATTTGATAATACAGTGGATTTCGAGTATAACAACGAGGAAGGAACCACTCTAATTTCGTCGTTGTATCTGGTCATTATTATTATTTAATTAACACACTGGCAGCTTTTAATAAGCTGATGCGCGTGTATTATGGGATTTGGAGAAACTTATCCAGTCTATTTTTAAAAGTGTTTTTATCATTCAGTCATTAGAGGCAATATCTCCATCATAAAGACACGTACATGTGTATAGATTATATTAATTTCTTATTGAAAACATATGTTAATATTATATATCTTAATATATATAAATTACGTGTCACGTTGTTTGTCCGCTATGGACTCCTAAACTACCGAACCGATATCAATCAAATTTGCACACCGTGTGTAGTTTGATCCAACTTAAAAGATAGGATAGCTTACATCTCAATTTATACCCGCAATATTATTTTATTGCAAAATATTTGTTTATTATTTGATAGTCACAATTCTTACAGATGGCGCTGTGTTGACAGTACCAAAGTTTCACATAAATTACAATTTAATGGCATAACCACCAAAGAAGCATGGTGACCCTTGACTGGAATTCTCCTACCGGTTCCCTTGAATAGTTTACTACTATTTAATATAACAAAAACCTTAGCCTCAGCAACGCGTGGCCCGGTCTGCTAGTATATTATATAAATTTAACTCCGAGATGTCGATGACCATCTGTAAGAATGTAAACAAAAGAATAGAAATGTTTTTGAAAGAAATAAATTTTAGTGTCTTTGGTAGCTGACTCCGGAAGCAATATCTGCATGGGATTTCTAGAAATTGGTTTCAAATTATTCATTAAAACAGTCGCTACACCCAAACTCTGTGTTACATCCAAAGTCGCTATAGCCACATTAATTTTGCACTAAAGTATGCTTTAAATTCAAGGGACTTAGATTTAATGTCGTAATAGCGTATTCGCAACGCATTGAAAGCATTCAAAGATCTTTTACGCGACACCTAGTTTTCAGTAGCAGAGGATTTTCACATAGACACCCGTATTATCAGCGACTTAAAAAATGTAATATGATGTCACTGTACAATCGGAGAACTTTAGCCGGTGTTACCTTCTTGCATAAATTGCTCAATAATCATATACAGAGCAGTGACCTTTTACAGGATATTAAAATTGTCATCCCTTACTCATTCGCGATTTTAAAGAAAGCATTGTGGGGTGCCTTTGTCGAACCTAATTCGCTGTTTTGCTGATGATTTTTCTGCTTTAAGTGCCAACAAATTTCTATAATTTTATTCTATTTTGATGTGTGCTTGTATTATCTTGTAGGCATATGTTTAAATTGTTTTTTTAAATGTTAAATTTCTTTTTTTTTGTGAAACTTATGTTTACGTTAATTGTCACACATTTAAGATGTAAGATTTTGTAAAATTAAAAAAGTAGATTAAGTACTGTGTGTGATGTCGTAAGCTTAATAACTAAATAAAAAAATAATTTTTTTTTGAAAAAGCAAAATATAAAGAAGCTCTAGCTACTGTTATACATATAATATATTGCTAAATATTTTTCTTTACTATGCTCTTAAAATATTCCATTATTAATTGCAAAATTTTTCCATTACGTCAATTTTAATTCTTCATGTTTTGAAGAAGGTTCTTATCTAACCAATTAATTTCAAATATTACTTTATAATAATTGTCTGTATTTTTGTTCAATTATAATATAAATGACTTTCAATTATAATGCAAATGGCTCTTAACTAAGAGCCTTCATAACTCGATAACAGAGGCTCTTTTATCTCTGCCTTTTAATAAATTTAAGAAATGTATTAAAGAAAAGCTGTGTAAAAAGGCTTACAATAAATTTAACGATTATCTAGTTGATACAAGGCCCTGTGACTAGTGCTAGAAAGGCTAATTCTAATTAATTTGCTATTTTAAATGAGTACCGAGAGTTTTTTTACGCCGGCTTTTTCTCTCGGCCTACACCCTCTATCTTCTTTGCCGATGAGTAGGGATGCCTACAGATTCAAATTTAATGACGTGGAATAAGTGATACCTGTATCTTATGTTCCATAATAAACATGTTTTATTTTATTTTTATGTATTTTAATTTTTTAACCTTAAGAGCCTTAAAAAATGTCGATATGTCCCAAGTTTTTCATTGTATAAAAATGCTATGATACACTACATAGAATATTTAAAAGAAACTTTACAAATGAGAACCAAGCCTTAATTATTAGTAGCCAGTAATTAATTTCCAATAGGTACGTTCTTTTACAACATTTTTAAATTATACCTACTATATTGTAATTTAAAATTAATTACACCACACCGATAGTTCACGTTGATGATTCGGAATGTGCGTCATTTATACTTAATATAAGAATGTGTCATATTCATTTCATAATACTTATTAGTAAGAAGTACATCTTAGCGACGTGTTTATGATGTGACAAATTTCCATGGACTTAAAAAATCCTTACACATTCGTCTTTTTTCCCGACGCCAAAATGATGGGTTGTGTTTGGCCAACGCTTTTTTGTATTTAGAGGCCCCTTCCTTTATAATAAAATCTCCCAATCTCCGTAGATTCCGTAGACCAGAATCCGTATTCTGGTAGAGTCAAACATTATATAGATATATCTTAACTCACAAAATACATACAAATAATGCTAGCCGTTTTGGATTTCGATTCTACATGTTTTGGCATGACTGTAAGGTTGCAAAAACGAACCCAGATCTCAGCCACTCTCAAATACATTTTATTATATGCACAAAGCACATACACCCATTCGCATACTCATATTATACCTATACACTTTTTTTTATACATAACTTATATTCTTTTTGTTTTAAACATGCACGTACATGGTGCACGGAAGAACTGTACACCTACAGACGAGGGTATGCGATCTCGAGCCGAGATCGTTTATTCGAGATCTCGTGGGATTACGATTTACAATCCGGCGAGTGAGTGAGTAGTTAGTTAGTTTCAAAAACCAATTGATTGATTGAATTGAATTAGATTTAGAAAACAGGCACGAAATCTCGCGTGATCGGGATTGCATTATCTAGACTATTTTGTCACAACCATATTTTGATGAATGAAGCTATACTATTGCAGGGACATTTACTGTATCTGACTGTTTTGCATGCTATTAGATATTGAAAAGCTATTCGGCGACCATGCGTCGGGTTGTCTCTCTCTCTAAAATATGGGGCCGATTTCTGGCCATGCGTCATACTCGAGAACGGGTGCTACTTGTGTACTGTAACGTGTACTTGGTGACTAGTCGGTAATTTGGACTATGTATTTGCGTGTTGTTCCCACAAGAATGTAAGTGCGTGCTCCTATTTCACCACGCCTACTGCTGATAGAGGACAAATCTTTGTTTTTATTATTAATTCACTATTAATTACTTAAGATGTCATGTGGAACGTGGTGTAATGGTTGCAGCTCATTACAATGTGTAAAACAAAAAAAAAAACGATTATTAAATCGTGGGTGAAGAAGAGTGGCGGAGAGTTTATTGCCAGATCTTCTCTCCCATTCTAAGCCCTTGATTTGAGAACTGGCAGTAAGTGTAAAATTAGAAGCATTTAGCATGTATTTCTTTATTGACGTTCATAATTGTACATTGTGTTACCTAAATGAATAAATGATTTAGAATTTGAATGTTACTTTATGGAACTTTGAGTACCTAATTCAACAAATTTATATTTGTAGTGTAAATTCGGTATTCAAGGGAGTCGAAAGGTTGAAATTTATAATTCTGTTCTATATTTTTAATAATATACCTAATTACATATATTTGGAGAGTATAAAACAAAGAAATATTAATTCATTAAAGATTTATTTAAATATTGAATGAAAAATCTACCAAGCTTATTAGAATTTTCATTTGAATGGTTCATTTTAGCATATGTAAGGAACTGCCGTCTTAATCTGAGCAGACTTTGTGGGTTTATTGTTTGTAGGAAGTTTGCTTCAAGGACACATCCAGGATATTCAGAAAATTTCACTTCAAAAGCATCAAATTCCTTTGCTTCAAGAATCCGTTTTGATATTGCTTGTGTAGTATTGTCAAGTTCGTATAAAAAGTTTGTTGATGATAGTGGTGGCTGAAAAAAATGTTAATTACTTTATTTTTTATATATTGTCTACTATAATATGTTAATCATCAACTATAATAAAAAGAGCAGTGTTAGTCTTACAAAGGTAACTTTGAATCTCTAGATCTAGTGGCAAGATTTTGAAACCTAGCATAGCACAAGAGAATTGTTATTTCTATATATTGTAAGTTAAGTCTTTGTTCATCAAAACAAATATTGTAAATCCAAAATGTTGCGTTATGGTTACAGGTTTACTTTCATTCAATTAAATAAAACTTACATTCTGTGTACTCATGTTGGGTGGAGGAGGCTTCCGTTTATAAAGTACATTGTATATTGCTTCAAGATCCAATATATCAGATGGTTGAACAGTGAACAGGGGACTGTCCCATCTACTATTAGAGTTTGGCTCTTCAAATCTAAAACAATTTTTATTTGTAATAAGAATTCTATAATAGTGCAATGAAAACAAATCTTTATGAAATAAACATCTTAATCTGAAAATAATGTTACAAATCACTTGCCTTAATTTAGTAAGAGCATTAAAAATCTCTTCAGTATAAGGTTCGGTATGTACATCAGTGTTTCCATTTAACTCTTCCTTAGCTGTAACCCTTTTCTGATTATCATCCCACGCATCCTGGTGAAACCGTATTGTGTATACAGTACATTGTGTAGACTTAGATGCTTTTGATGCACAGTATAGCTCATACCTATAGCCTGAAATGAAAATATAAGGTACAAATAACTGAAACTTGTCTTAAGTTCTTTTATTGTATCTATTCAATAGATTAACAGTAGGGAGGTTAATCTCCCATAGAACCTAAAGATATTATATCAAGTTATTTAACACAAAGTGCTTATTAGTAGTTGAAACCTTATCCTACTATTTACCTTTGATATAGTTACTGCCGTCCAATATAACAATGTTGTCTTTATTAATAAGTCGTATGACTTCAGACTTAAGATATCCACGCACCCTTTTTTCCTTTTGAGAATCTAAGTATGTTGATTCCTTGTCATAACCCAACTTTATTATAGCTTCATCCTCTGATATAATATCAACTTGTTTGTTATGTGTCTTCTCAAAATATTCTTTTATTTCTCTGGCTCTAGTGGTTTTTCCACTTACAGGAGTGCCGCAAATTATAATCAGAGGCATTTTATTTTAAAGAAGCGGGCTAAACTAGTAATAAAATATAATCAATATTGTTAAAATTATAATTCCTCTGCCAAGTGCCAAGAACCAACTGTCACTTCCATATTGGCATTTGGCAGCTGTCAAAAGTTAACATCCGTCGGTAACTCGTAACTCCCCAGTTCATAGCCTAGCGGTCTTATTAAGTGGCAGCTAGGTGAGGGGTACCGGGTTCGATTCCCGGTTCGAGGGTAAGTTTTAATTTAATTTAAATTTGTTCTCGGCCTTTGGGAGGGTTGTGCGGTACCGGGCGAGTGCCTAAAACCGTACATGGAGGACATGGTCGAATTTCTAAGACAAAAAGCACGAATTATAAAAATCTTATACTTGACGCTGGCTAATGCACAAACCGTGCCAGAGCCATAAAAAAAACTCGTAATTGTCAGTGACTTATTTTTTACTGGGATGTTCCGAAATTGCAAAATTTTAAATGTATGTCATCAAAGGATAAGGTTTTGCTAGACACAGATGCTCTGCCTCCAATATGGTATTTTTTGTTGGCGACCTCGCTGAAGACAAGGCCTTTTCTTGAATGTGATAATTACAGATTTCAGCAAGGCCTTACAGGGTAAATCACAACACTAACTCACAAGCTCTCTGGTATAGATGGAATGGGAGATCCATTTTTATAAACTCCTGTTTTACTAACTCCAGGTTCTACTTGTTTGCCGATGATCTAAAATCCTTTAGGCAGGTCAACGACGCTAGCGACGCAGTCCTGTTTCAGAAAGACCTAGATCGACTAGTAAAGTGGTGTCATATAAAATAAAGAATATATTAATCATACAATATTATTATTTATGAAAATCCACCAGTTGCTATTTTTTGCCAGAACAGCTCAGCTCGGGCTCTTTTGTCGAGCGAAGCTTCATTGTATATATATTGATAATTACCATTGTATGATTCCTCCCGCTATTTGTATTCATCCAATGAATGAGTTATTTGGATGTTATTAAAAAAACCCGTTGGTCCACCAGCCTGATTCTAAGTTCTAGTCTATGTTTAATAGTCGCTATTTGAGGCACAACAAAAATATTGTTGTTTAATCTATTGTATTGTAATTAAGTATATAGTAATATTAATTTGCTTTTTGCAGAAATGAGAACAGGTACAATTTAATTAAGTAATCATTTACTCTAATAATCTTAAAATTTTCTACTTTTGTACGTGGAGCCGCCGAGCGGGCTTAGTGGAAAATTCAGAACTGAAAGAATTGAATAATTATTCATAAATATACAAAATTACAATGAGTAAAATTGTAATAACAATAAATATAAACAAACGTTCAGTGGATATTTGTTAGGTATAGATGTGTGTGTAATCGTCGTGTTCTCCAAAATTTGAAAGACAAAATTGTTAAATATTAGTTCACTTGGATATAACTTGTATAGTACGAAAATAAACCGAACACAATTGAGTCGATACAGAACATTTATTTGTATTAAGACGGACGGCTATTGTCTTTCCCCGGGGTGAGATTTACTCGGCTTATCCCTTCAGGCTATTCTTCTACTAACTGATATACTATAAAACTGTAGCGTAACGTAACAAACAGTAACGTATGTTAAACAATACTTTAAACTGAGAATACATAATATGATTAATATAATAATAATATAATACGATTAATCCTAATATATATAAATCTCGTGTCACAATGTTTGTCCTCAATGGACTCCTAAACTACCGAACCGATACCAATCAAATTTGCACACCGTGTGTAGTTTGATCCAACTTAAAAGATAGGGTAGTTTAAATCTCAAATTATAGTCGCAATATTATTTTATTGCAAAATATTTGTTTATTATTTGATACAATTCTAACAGATGGCGCTGTGTTATAAGTATCAACGTTTCACATGAGCTGTCATCTACCTTTAACATAAGTTCTCCTACCGCTAACAGATGGCGCTGTGTTAAAAGTATCAACGTTTCACATAAGCTATCTACCTTTCACATACGTTCTCCTACCGTTTCCCTTGAATAGTTTACTACTTATTACATAGTAGTACAATAACAAAAACCTTAGCTACAGCAACGCTTGGCCGAGTCTGCTAGTAATAATATAATATGATTGGAATGCTAATCTGGTGAAGTTCTTTTCTTGTGTTATTGATTCATTATTGCCGTTATTATAAATATAATTAACAAAATAACTTGGGGCCCAAGTATATAAGAAATTAAACTAAGAAGTTAAAGCTCAATTGACTGAGGAGAATAACTAGAATTGCATAGACACAATCTAGATTTAGTCCCTATAGCATACGCCTTAACGCCCACACTGGCTGAAACTCTTACAAGGTATAATTTATTTTTTGAATTCAGTATCATTTCGCCCTCGCTAGTGCAACGTTGTAAGGCGGTAAGTTTTTTTTTTAATTTAGTATCTATTTCAAATCTATATTCTTTTGTTTATGGAAATAAAGAAGTTTAGACTTTCACGTGTAAGTACTGAAATAACTTTGATTTTTGAAATAACAGATGTTCTGTATCAACCTCCTAAAAAGAAATTAAAAGAAATCAATCCACTATCCTAAACAAATCTGCTATAACTAAACTAAATTAATTCACATAAAAATATTGTCCTTAATAAAATTAAAAAATAATGACTCTGACCTCTTTTGGAGCATATATTATATATACGAATAAAAAACCAATACATTAAAACAAAGTCGTAATTCGTTAAGAAAAATAATTTGTTTTTACTATTTTGTGCTTATTTATTTTTTAAAAAGGTTTTATGCTCGAGCCAGAGAAATTTGTGCTTTCCATGTTATAATCCATCCCTTTAAGAGCCCACGTATGGAAAAACAAGAAATAAACTTTGCTTTTTACACTATTCCTTATTGGGAAACGCTAAAATTCTACGCGAAAACTAATGTTATCTTTTTAAATTGTATTTAGTTTTAACAAATACGAAAAGTATGTTCAACTTGAAAAATGCGGCAAACGGTGTCTACCTGACATTAAATTTTTATTTTTATTCGTTGTGTTCTTCGTTATTAAGTATATCAAATAGTACTAAACAACGTCAGTTACTTCCATTCAAAATTTCTCTTCAGTTGTTACATAACTCCGACATATCGCTCTGTCTCTCTAATGTACAGATTAAATGTTTATCAGCAAAATTAAGTGTAATGTCAGGTTATGATAACGGTGAGCAGGAAAATCACGATCCAAGTAATAACGTTAATTCATTCAGATTTAAAGGGAAAAAGCTTTTGAAGTACATTATCTAATAAAGAAAAGGGTAACACTATTAACTAAGGTGAAGATTTATCTCTATCCCTTTTAAATAACCTCGATTTTCGGCGTATTATATAATTATTATTAGTGTTCAGTTTCACCCTAGTTTAATTATTTTTGAAGTGAAGCTTCTGTAGGCGCGTGAGGGTATTTTAAAAAAAAATGTCACTAAGATGTGCAGCGTTTTTGTCGAAGAAAAGGGAGAGAGCGATTGAGACCGATTGAGAGAGAGTGAGAAGGGTGAATTACCTTATAGAAAATCTATTTTAAATTCTATTTAAAAAAGAAATCTAATGTAAAGAGAATTTATGAAATATCAGCATTTTATATTTTATGCAAATAATTTATTGAAATCTCAAATGACGTATTGTAAATTAAAATGCCACGTGTTTTATTATCGAAGAAATAAACTTAAAAAATTAAATTTATTATTTGTATTAATTTCCGACACTTTTAATATAATTGATGACAATTAAATTCATTAAATTCCTTATATATCTTCCTTTTTTCCCTCCCTCTAAGTCTCGGAAATCTAAAGTTTTAGATTTGTATAAATATGAACTACACTTAAAAATTAGTTTTCCAAAGAAGTTTCACTTCATGTGTACTTTGTAAGCACTCACTTTTTTTTAATTTAAAAATCGGTTATTCATGCCAGGAGTGTTTTACATACCTAATATAACCTCCAAATGCGAATCCTCGTACACGTTCTCTCGAAAAATTTCGCTAGACTCAAATAAACTGAAGAAAGAGGAATTTTTACTACTGCAAAGTACTGGCTATAACAGAAAAAGTTAATAAATGCCTTCTAGTCGAGTACGTTTTTCAGGATGACAAAAAACGAGTTAAGCATGACGTACAACTCTAGCGGCAACGAGAATCTGCTCAGGGGGCTTAAAGTGGGGGTCGAAAACTAAATATGTATTGTATGAAAAAATATTAATACAAATTTACTCTTCGAATTTCTACATACACTACAGCTAAGCCATCTTGACTAAGTCCCCTGTACATCGAAAGCAAACAACGTAGGTAGACCGAGGCGAATCGGATCACAGGGCGAATCGGATCAAAATAAGAAATGTGTTGATAATTCAAATATCACATTCACATAGAACGCACTCAACCGGCGTTTTGTGTCTCTCCATTTACTGAGCACCTCCCGACATAAGCAGTATTTCGATCGCGCTTGTGGATCAGTGGCAATACCGCTCGTCAGCCACTCGGTTTTTTGTGTGTGTCGCAATTTGGCGCTCATCTAAGGTTACGTACTTACGTTTTCTTTGTGTCATATGATGGATTTGTCTTAAAATTTAACTACATTGGTTTATATTGTTAAGCAAGGTGTTAATATTGAAGAACCAATTCGCTTTTAACTATAATCTTAGAGGTTAACGTCTAAAATATTTATTTCAAAAGTCTTAATTATGGGGCTAATCGGATCATATCCTTAGGGGCGAATTGGATGATACTTTTAAACTGATTTATTACATGTTTGAGGTTATTGATTTATATTTATTTCATGACCACCGGAGAATGGTGTCAAGAAAAAATGAAAGAGGCTGTAAATTAAGTCCAGAACAAAGAGTTGACCTTGCGTAAAGCTGCTTAGAGTTTTTCAGTACCGTTCACGAGCTAACAGAAAAAAAGGACCATAATATATATGTGAATTATGTGCCAATAATTAAAATTGATCTTATTGTTATATATTTTTACTGATTCCAAAGTTATTTAACACTATACCTTAAAATTTTGTTATATTTTGTGCACGATCCGATTCACCCCAAGAGTTGGGGCGATTCGGATATTTGCCTTTTTTTAGTTTTTAATAGCTAATTAAGAGAAGATATGTATGATTTAATTTTTCAAATATTTATTGCATAGCTAATTGTTACTTCTTACGATTTTATCAATAAAAATAACATTATATAGCACTTTAGTATGATTTACTCAACCTCAAAGAAAAAGTGATCCGATTCGCCTCGGTCTACTATATATGTACGGCTTATAAATGAACTACCCAGTCAGTTATTAGATAGCCTAACGTTAACCAACCTCAAAAGTAAATTGAAAAACTACTTTTATATGCATTTGTCGCGCTCCTAAACAATACTGCTATTGTTACATTTATACAAACCACAGCGGTTTTCTAATGTAACATATTATGATTTTATTATATTCTCTAAAATAAATTTAAAAAAAAAACATATATTTTTTTATATCTAAGTACTAAAAACGACTTAAATTATTGAACTAAAACTCCGAATTACATATAGTTTTATGTGAGTAGTGTTCACAAAATCACAAAATGACAAAAGCAATATTTTTAATTTCACTTACGCTTATCGGCGCCAGCTTCTGTTCTGATAATCTATTTGAAAGTATCAATAAAGGAATTATAAAATATAATGCGATCGGAGCGTGTAATATGATGCGATTATTTTACAGAAAAAAGCAAGCCAATTGGAAGTTATGCTCACAAAATGACAAAAGCAATATTTTTAATTTCACTTACGCTTATCGGCGCCAGCTTCTGTTCTGATAATCTATTTGAAAGTATCAATAAAGGAATTATAAAATATAATGCGATCGGAGCGGAAATAGGCTGGCAATCTTTAATTAATCCTAGCAACTCCGATTTGGCTAGAAGGGCAGCGGTGTATCAAAAGGATCGTTTGTTATGGCAACACGAAAATTGTGATTATCTGTCAAAATTAGATTATAACAATGAACTAAATGCATCCCAAAACAGACAGACCTATTTGCTATGTCGAGGACCGAAATTTACTTATGAAGAGACGAGGTAAATGATTTTTAAGTTCTATCCGATCACATCTCATTTTCTCCCCAAAATCTTTCAAATGTCTGATCCATCGTTTTAGCCTATCGACGTCCACAGTCTATGTCAGAATGCTGACAGTAGATATTTTTGCATTACTATTTGGTATATTAACTGATGAAAAGGGATCATTCATAAATTAATTTAGCAAATGTATTTTTAGAAAAACAAGTTACTTATATGAAGAGTTACAATCCATTTATAATGATGTTCAAGTCTGTTTTCCCGCCCATGGTAACAATAGCTTGACAAATTTTGAAGCCGCCATCTTGAAGAAAACAACTGATGCGGAATTTAAATTTGAACGTTTGATTTCGAAAAAGGAAGGCGTATGTTTGATAGGTGAAAAGGATTTTGAGAATGTAATGAAACATTCTAAAAACGAATCCGTTTTAAAAAGGACGTGGTCTATTTGGCGGGAAAATATGAGAGCAATGAAAATGCCATATTTGAACATGTTGGGAATTGAAAATAAAGCGGCTAAACGAAATGGTAATTACAAATATAACTGATATACAAAGAGGAAAACTATATAAATAATAGGGCAATTATTCTTTCTTAATTTACTTTTTTTTTACTAAGGTTACAAAGACATGGGTGCATTATGGCGAGACGAGACAGAATTACCGAATTTACGTCACTTATGTTACCAATTATATGAAAGTATTTTACCCTTGTACAAATTATTACACGGTGTTGCTAGGTATCAATTAAGGAAATTATATGGTAACATCGTTCCTGAAAGCGGGCCTATACCGGCGCATTTACTTGGTATGTTAACATGCTTAATAATTAAAACAGCAGCAATATCGGTTCAGTAGTTTTGGAGATAATCGTGCACAGACAGCCAGACAGAAAAAAAATATTGTTGTTTCTGTGTTGTACTCTTTCTTATACAGGATCGCGCTCTTTTGCCTTGATTATATGTTTAAAAAATAATTATTATATATTTAATAATGTCTTATTTACCTTAAGAGCAGTGTTGCCCTTGTTGGCTTGGGCGTGTAACTCTCATACCTGAGGTCGTAGGTTCGAACCCCGGCTGTGCACCAATGGACTTTTGACTCGTACCTACTTCGATAAAAAAGTAACGTGAGGAAACCGGCATGCCTAAGACACAAAAAGTCTTAGACCTAAAATATAACAGGCCTTTTTTAAAACTTTATAAATATTTTTTGTTCCAATGTGTTTTTACTTATAATAAAAGCGCAGGAAATAAATGAGTAAGTCCGTATATTTTTAGAAACATTGATTAAAAACTTCATTTCTTCATACCTTAACATCAATATTTCGTAGGAATGTTTATATCATACTTCGTAGGAAGACGCGATTTATTGAAAAAGATTCTCAATATAGACATTTTGATATTACTCTCGTTTCAAAGGGGAATTCTATTGTCGATGAAAATCCGTGCTTTCCTTTCCAAATACACCACAGAGTATTTTATCTTATTGTATCAACAAAAACCTATAAATGTGTCTATTACAATAGCTATTATTTACCGTATCATTAGAACGATTAGTGTGTTACTAAAATCAGGTACAGAACATTAAAAAATATTTTAGGTGATCTATGGTCGCAAAACTGGGAATCCTTAGCCGAGTTGATTGTACCGCAAACAGTTGATTTTGATAAGCGAATTAATAAATTAAATTGGACCGTGGGGCATATGGTAAGTAAGAAATATTTATATGGTTTGCCAGTTGTATGCAGAGTATTTTTTATAGTCGTTATATCCAAAAAATTGTGTCAAGAATTGAAGGGATTTGTTCCTTGGATGTGTCCTCACTCTTTACTTTAGTTTTTTATTATTCTGCTTTAAAAAAAATATAATTAGAAAAACCAAGCTTGGCGCGTAGGCAGCAATTAACAGACGTTTTTTTTCACAAAAGTAACTAACGTTCAAAAACGTCACTTATGTAAAAGATACATGCAATTGTGTAGTTTTTGTAAAATACACATTTTTATAATATAGTATCGTGTAACTTGTTTTAAAGATAACAATGCCATTTAAAAAAGGGTGCGTGTACTTATGTACGCGCGTAAGAAGTTATACTTCTTTGGCATTATTAAAAATAGTTTTTGATTGCATGCAAATAATTAATTACAATTAAATAATCAAAGACTGGAAAAGGAGTCATTAAAGTCAATAAAGTTCAGTTTACATTTGAAAAATTAATTAAATAAATATTTATTATTATTCTCTTACATTAAACAAATAAAACACTATTTATCTTTAAAACATTTTTATTTCATTATACTATTTATTTTTAAGTGACTGTCTTCATCAGAATTTCGGTTTGTAATTTTAAATTAATCATTACTTGGTTGTGCATCTACGAGGCTTCTCCAAAACTAAAACTACTACTTGCTTTCTGCAACAAATAAGAGAATATTAATTTAAGCTCTGTCCATGCAAAACTTAAAAAAATTTATAATTCATATTATAAATTTTTTAACACATTTATATTAATATAATTATATAAATGTGTTAATAATATAATTTGTAGCACATGCTACAGACCTGGATAGCAACTTTCTTTTATTCTATTTAGAGATAGAGATAATTTAAATATAATACCGGTGTCTTCCTTGTAGGTTTCTTTGGAGTTGTTTGGGGATTCTTGTTGTTCAGTTCGACATGATTTTCTTTAACCTTTCTTTAATCCTACAAAATAATGAAATTGTTAAGTTATGTTGTCACTGTTGTGCACACCTTTGTTTGGCTTTTTTAGTATTCAAGTTATGTCAAAACTGATTTATTACCTTGTCATTGTTGGCTTTTGGGATATCAATTGTTTCCAAAATGATTTTATTTGTAATATCCTGAAATATATAAATAACATCTATTAATTTAAGTATCATGGTGAGTGGTTCGCACTCAGGTATTAAGGTGTATTATACCCACTGTCCATTATAAGTGGGAATGGGCTCACTTCTGGCTGGACAGAGTTTCGGTACTACAAGTGCAACATGGATGTTTTGAGGTATTACAATATCTCTAACTACCTGTAGGGGAATAAAGTACTGTTGTGAGCATATGCCTATGCTTGAAAGGTTGAACCTTGAACATCACCATACATCATATTTATAATTAACATTCCTACCTCGACACCATCACAATCAAATTCATTGAAATCTACTTCAAACCGTTGCGGTATCATCTCTGCCATATCCATTGTGTCTCGAGAAGGTGATGGTGGCTTTGTTCCACCTCCAGTTTTAGATGTTTCACGGCGATAAGATGACAACTCTTTTTTTGTATTCAATTTAGTGCACTTCCACTGATTCATCAATTGTTTTTTGTCTCTTGTCCTTATATTTGCTAGATTAAATCTGAAAAATTACATGTTTTGATTAAATAATGTGGTCATTTTTTTGAGATGCAGGTACTTATTAAAATGTTTACTTCTCTGTTATATCGCTCCAAGCCTTCATTTTCTCCTTATTAGTATTCGTGCTTAAATCTTTGTTCTCAATTATTGATATATAGAATATTTCTAAAACGTTGCTGTAACAAACGCAATAAACATAAGCAATGAATAATGGTTCATGTTTCAGTTTTAATCAACAATAATACTCGATAATACCTACGGATAGTTAACCTCAATTGTATTGAAGCACTCAGGAAGGTTGGCACAGTTTTTTCACAAATATTTTATCATATTAATTAGTTTTGATTTACATATTAAATTTAAATCACTTCTGATTATAATTCAGACGCACATATAAAATTCGCACTTGTATAATGAAAATAACTAGATACATAGATAATCTTTTATTTTAAACAATAATTCAAACTCCTATATTTGTTTAAAAGGTAAATGTCAATGTCAGATGTCAATTGTCATGGATATTCAAAATTCTTGTTAAGCTGCTAAGCTAAGAAATAGAATATGCGTGAAGTTAGCTTATATTCTATTTCTTTTGTAGATTGCGCACGCTATAATCACACTCCGAATTTTGTGTCATAGGTGCGCGCGCATCGTAAAATTTCACTCTCATCAAATTTTCATAACGCGCCTAAAGAAGTATAACTTCAAAAAACGTAAAGTAAAGTATTAGTTACGTAGTTTTTTGTTAAATTACCTTCAATTCTACTTCTGTATTTATATACGACTTTTTTAGTTAGATATTATTTAATAGTAGTAATAAATACAATCTGATTTATAAAATTACAGGTAAAACGCGCTGAAGATTTTTACACGTCACTCGGGCTGCCCGCAATGACAGATACGTTTTGGCGGGAATCTGTATTTCGGCGGGATAACACTTCGATCCGTTGCCATGGCACCGCGGCGGACATGTTTAAAAAGGACGATTACAGGTTTTTATTTTTATATAAAAACCTTTTTCGTTTAATTATTATTATGCATGTAGCATTTCTATATATTGCTTCTAAAGATCTACTGTAATTTAGATCTTTATCTTTAGTAGGTAATTATGCTAGTCTGACGCATTTCTCAAACTTCAGCCAGACTTATATTGCCTTACAAACAGAAAATAATTGTTTTTGAAGCCGGCTTAATTCATTATTATAACAAAATGCACATCGCTACGCCAAGCCTAGACGTTTATCAGTTCTTGCTTAGTAGTTTTAAGGAGTAATAGATAGATTTTTGTCTTAGGCTCTTATACTGCGCGGACAATACGTTTGAAGACTTGTATGTGATACACCACGAAATGGGTCATATAGAATATTATATGGCTTATAATACACAGCCAGGGCTGTATCGCGTAAGTTAAAATTGTTCTTTTCGCTATTATATAGTTTCAAATATTTTCCCGTATAAAACGCGACTCTAATTCTAATCTAGTTTTGAAGATCTGTTAAATAATTTATTTTTCTATGGAGAGTGACATTTTTGACAGCGCTTAAGACAAGATTGTGATCTAGATATGTTTTAGAGTTCTAGTGTTTAAAGATGAAAGAGTTTGGCAAAATAATGTTGTTTCAATCTTATTTAGAAATTTTAGTATTAGTAAGTTTTACAATTTTCGTTTTGCATATTATACCTATACTATTTTAATGGAATATAAAAACTCTTATTTTAATCAAATTTTAGCAACCAGAAAGTGTTATCATTTCATTTTGTTTAACAAAAACAGTGGGTAATTTTTTTCATAAATGTATTTTATATTAAAAAAAAATTTTCAGCAAGCAAATACTGCTCTTCACGAAGCTATAGGTGACACTATAATGTTAGGAGTAGCCACCCCACAGCACTTACATAGACTTAATCTGCTAAAGGATGAGGAATTATACAACACTAGTATCAAAATTAGTAATATCGATCTTATTAAATTCGAAAATAAATCAAGACTTCTTAACGAGAAAGAAAATAAACTTAGAAACAACAACCGAAACATAATAATAAATAAAATATTCGATACAGATAAAATTCAATACGAAATAGTAAATAGAAGAAAAAAAGGAAAAACTATAGCCAAAATCTTTGACAATGTCAACCGTGACATAACCACAGATGATATTCTAATTTTGAAGCACGCCTTAAACAAAATACCACAGATACCATTCGCCCTTGTTCTCGATGAGTACCGATGGAGGCTTTTTGAAGGGAAATTGGATGAAAGATATCTAAATATGGAGTTTTGGGAATTAAGTAGACAGTTGCAAGGAATAGCGCCGATAGAAAAAAGAGGAGAAGAATATTTTGATGTGGGTGCCAAGTATCACGTTGCTGATAATATACCGTATACAAGGTGATTTGTATATAATTTTAATTATTTGTATTTAACAACATTTATTTTATTTAAAGTATACATTCACTGACCTTTGATTTCGAGATTTGAGTTGAGGAAAAACATAGCAACTCCAACACCAGGGGTTTTTATTTATTTTTTTATGTTTCTAGTTAGCCTGCCTATTTTCCCTGCGGCTACTGTATCACCGGGGTATCGTTAAATCGAAATAGCATCGATAGATAAATGTTCTTAGATCAATTATTGAACGGAATAGCGAGATATTTGGTATGAAATAAAAAAAAAATCAGTAACTTAACCAAAATAAACGAAGCGCAGGTCAGCTTTAAGTTTCTGTCACCAGCAAGTAGCAGCAAGGTTTTCAGTGAGCCCATACTATCTATTTATACAGTTCAAACATCATATCAGTTAAAACTTATATATTAACAATTATCTCATAATTACTACCATTCTGTTATCAACCTTTTTATTATTATATTAAAGGTAGTTGAATTTTTGATTATTTCAGGTATTTTCTAAGCAGTTTTCTACAGTATCAACTATTTGAGAGACTATGCAAAGCAGCTATCTTCGGGCGTCAGCCTAAATCTCTGCCAGATTCCATTCCTCTTCATCGTTGTGACATTTATGGATCAAAGGCTGCAGGAAAAATTTTAAGGTACATGTTCGATTGTAGGTAGGTAATACAATCATGTATAAATCATAAAGACACTATTTAAGTAGACGCGATCTTTCTATGAAAAAATTATAGGTAGCCCTGAATTTATAAATAGTAAGTTTATTTTTAATCTTAAATGTTTTTGAAGTTATACTTCTTTTTATTTTATTTATGAGAGTGAAATTTTACGATGCGCGCACACCGATGCTACGGCATTGGACATAATTTAAAAACAACATTCGAATAATAATAGAATTTATGTTACACTTAATGTAAGAGAATAATAATATTTATTTATTAAATTTTTAAATGTAAACTTAACTTTATTGACTATAATGACTCCTTTACCAGTCTTTGATTATTTAATTGTAATTAATTATTTGCATGCAATCAAAAACTATTTTTAATAATGCCTAAGAAGTATAACTTCTTACGCGCGTACATAAGTACGCATAATAAGTAATCTTTTTTTTAGGAATATAATGTCTCGTGGAAGTTCTCAACACTGGCAAGAAATACTTAATGACGCTGCAGACATAGATAATATTAACTCGGAAGCTTTGAAACGATACTACCGCCCTCTATATAATCTATTAAAACGCCTCGTTGCAAAATATAACATACCAATTGGCTGGTAAAACGGATAAATTTGTATTGTATTCTATTCAATTAATAAAATATACTGATAAAAATTGTTTCACTTCCCCATAAAAATCCCATTGTTTATTAATTGAATATTCCATAATTTAGCTATTAATAAAAAAACTATAAAAAATTATAAGTACTGCTGTAGTTGGTATTTCCTTGTTACTTTTGCTATTAACAGATAGATGGCGCTGCATGTTTCTAAAACGCGCTATCACTGTGTTTATGAAATTAGTATATAATATCCACATGTTGAATGGTACGTGAACCGATTTTGATGAATTTTGGACTTTTTTGAAAGCTGAGCCTCGCGATGTCGCGTTGAATCCAGCTATAATATTATAATTATTAAATTAGGGCTTAGGCCTTAGGCTTAGTTATTGATTTATATAATATAACACTCGTGATGTATTGATAAATAATTGAAGTGTAGTTCCCACGAGAATATAACTTATAAGTAATGTGACATTCTGCATTAAAAAAAAACTTATTCGATTATTATTTTTAGCATGAAAAATCGATTAATAAATAATCGATTTTTCTTAAAAAAATTATCGATTTTTTCCTAATTTTTGAATTAATTTCAAAATAAACACCCTAAATATTTTATTTTTCATGGTTTTTTTATTTAAAAATAAACAATAGAATTTATGAACACAAATTAACGTTTAAGAATAATCAAAATCGAAATGAACTCTCTCGTAACTTTTCTCAAAATCTCGTTTTGATAGATATAGATTGTAGGTGAAATTTGATAAATGCTGAGTGTATGCCTTTTCAGTAGCACATTGCAGTATTTTTGTTTTCTTTTTAATTGTATGTAGTCTAGTGCTGCTGAATAAATTGACTTTACTTTTGAAAAAATGTAAAGTTAACTTTATTCGATTATGTTGGCGTCTAGTGCAGATCGGTCTGGAGACAGAAACAATCAATAAAGAAAATTTGCACCTCAATTATCTCCTCTTTGGCTAGGAATTCCAAATTCAATTATTTATAGCTATTTACTTTCATTACATGTGCATTTGTTTTTCGAAAACCATGATTAATTTCATTTTTCCCTTTAATTTTTTTTTGTACGGTGTGATACTGTATGTATTTGTAATTCTTCCTAGAAAGATATTAGAGCGACTCATGGCCATGTGTAATACCTTTTCAGAATCCCTATGAAATGCGCCAAAACTTGTAATGCAGGGTACTAATTAATTAATTAATTAATTACTCTACTTTTCGGTAGAGTAATTTTTTTTCACAGTGGGGTCCGAAGTAAACAAAAAGTTTTGATTTGAAAAAAAAATTATATCGTATAACTTAATATTATCTTCAATATACTCAATAAACAACTATAAATAGTATGTCTAACGCAAGAACTAGTAACGCAGTACCAATCTAGTGGATATCATGAAAAAGATACAGGATGTAATTTTTTTCGAATATTAATAAGAATTAGTAAAAAAATTCAATTTTCTTATAAAACGCAAAATAAATTATAATTCTGCAGGGGTTGAGCTTAGAGACCTCCCGTAGAACAATTTTTTGCAGCTGATGACCTCATCTATCCCTTATTTGGGTTTGATCCACGACTGTTTGACCACCCTGTTTATATGTATACGTTTATTTAACTTATATTAAATAATAAGAACGAAATAAAACCAACAAATAAATTAACAATAAATATACTTTATTATCCTAGTTAAATAGTTATTGATAATCTTAAGTCTAACTACAAAAGTTAAAAATAGCACTAAGTCCGAATGTAAATAATTTATTAAAGCACACTAATCGTATGAAATCTTGTATTCTACTTAATAATAAAATTATCGATCTTTGTATTTCCTTATATGGGTGTGACATTTACAGATAATGCTAAATATAGCCGCTATAAAATGGAGACTTCATCATTTTTAGTTGAGATTCACTCAGCAGGGCTAATCTCTGACATTATAAACGAGATCACAAAAATCTTACAGCGCTTCTGGCGGTAACTCTATTAGTTATTCTTATGACATCAGTTGGCCAATCAAAACATTCGTAATTTGACAGTTGACATGACATGGCAACAACATGAGTTGTCAACTGTTCCATAAAATAATTTTGGGAAGAGTCGCTTGTATTAGTCTTGCTAAACATTTTTGTCTCACGACATTGTAGATATTTCTAGAAAAAATAGGAAGAGGCCGAATGTTCTACAGACAGTTGAACAATAATAAATTAATAAGTGAAAGCTTATTAGAAGAGATTCGAAATAAACTCTATTCTATATAGCGATTTTAATTTAGCGATATCTGTGAATTATGAAACATGACTGCAAAATATTTACACTGTAAACTATATACAACTTATTGTAATATTCTATCACATTAAAATTAATTTAAGAGTATTTTTGTATAAGTCAAAGAAAACAAAAAGTGTATTGGCTTTCATCTTTTCAAAGTTATGGTAACATAGATTAAGCCAAAAATAGTAGTTAAAAAATTTACGTTATTCCATAGTTGTAATTTTATTACTTATTAGTTATTTATTGCAATATGTAAATTGGATCAAAAACTTATTTATCCTTTTCTATATACAACTACTAGTTGCTTCTGAACTCGGAAGTCCTGCGTTTAAACCCATATCCTTTTTATCTATAAGCAATTAACTGAGTGAAGGAGTGAAGAATTGGTATATCTTAGACACAATCGATATTTACGCACAGAAGGTATAGCCTATTTAAGTAAAAAAAAGTATAGGACATAGAAATCGCATACGTTCACCGTTTATGGCTTTCGTTCTCTTTCTGTGGTACAGATGGGTCTCTGGGTTTAAACTCCGAAAAACAATATGTATGTGATCTTCTTCTTGGGATTGCTATTAAACTTAGTAAGCCCGCTGATTCTATTTAAATCCGTAGACTACGCCAGCGTAGTAGCGTGTGATATCCAATCTACAGTGTGCGCTACTCTATGGTAAATTCCAGGTTGACCGCGACTCGCGCAAGAATATCCGGCGGAAACCACGCCAATTAAATACCATCTTCCCGCGCGTTCTAACATCAATGGCCCGCCGCTGTCACCTTGACAGCTGTCTTTTCCCCCTCCACGGTATCCCGCGCAAAGCATTTCTGGGTATATTACTACGTTTATACCTGAAACAAAAAAGACAATTTACACTCATCATATGCAATACTTAATTCATCAATACATAAATAAGAAATTGGTCGTGTCCACTTGTTATAGGCACGACACCGCTTTTGTATTTTTGTATGTATGTCAATTTATATTATGTGTTTGTCCTAATTTTGTGGTTCAAATAAAAAAAAAGAAATTATATTTATTTATTTATTTCAAATTTAAATTTTATATTCTATGATTTTATCAACTCTCTTAAGCGAATATCAGCTAAAATTATGATAAAAAATCTTTAATTATAAAGAAATAAAAATAGATTAGGATATATTCAAGAAATATACTGTACGACCTAATTTAATATCTACCAACATACCTACATAAAAATTTAATAGATATCAGTCGAGTCGTTTCGGAGGAGTGCAACCCTCCATTGTATGTATAAAAAATTTGATATTTTATTACACGATAAATTATAATTAATTTTGTGAATGAATGAATGATCGTAAGAAATAACTCCCATAAAATACTCACCATTAGCTCTGTGCCAGCGTTCACAAACTCTATTATCTAGTACAGGAACGTCAACAGCCTGCAAGGTCCGGGGGCGAAGCCTCGAGCCGGGACTTAGGGCTCCCCAGCCGGCCGCCCACCCGTACTGACCCAGAAAGTCAGAGCCTCTTTCAGGTAGGCATATTGGGGCTGAAATCAGATATATTTTACTAAAAAGGGATAATTTTCAGTTTAAAGATTTCTGTATGCTACGTCGGGAAGTAAAAACGTTAAATAAAACGTAGTCTTGTCTAGTACTGTGAGATTTTATGGTTTATAAGTTTAAAAAAAGAAATAACATAAAATAAAAACTTTAGAGGTGTCAAGGGACACCCGGATGGAACGAAATTCCTCTCGGTTAATTTATATGTTAATTGGTATCATAACAGTATGATAGATTTTCTCGACACCAATCTTACGACGAAAAAAAAAAGCCAACATCACGAGGTGTTCCCAGGCGGTCACCCATCCAAGTACTGACCTCGCCCGACGTTACTTAACTTCGGTGATCGGACGAGAACCGGTGTATTACAATAGCAAATAGCAAAAAAGTGTCGTGACAACTTTTCGTAAGAATTTTTTCCGTCTAGCCCCCTTTCACAACGCGCGATAAGGAACTTCGTTCCAAATGGACACCTACAATGTGTCAGCTTGTTTATGGAAAGAATTTCGATATGCTACATACATTATTCTGACAGTGACAATTGCTATCTCTTTTAAATCAAGAGTAACTCACCAATATGAGGCATGTAATGAACATTTCTGTCCAATGTGAGTACTGCGACATCAAATCGGTCCGCTTGAGGAGTAAACTTGAACAGTGGGTGCACCTGAAAGTTAAGTCCTTGATGACTAGACTATAAATTTATCACATATACATTAATTTGTATGTTATTTTAAACTATAGTTAACATAGTGAGCAGTGAAAGCGCCTAAGGGCAAATGTGATTTTCGAATATCAAATTCCATCACTTATTTTCGTATTTTTATGTTACCCAAGTTTAAAAATTTACGATTATGGGTGAAGATTTTATAACCATATTTCTGAGAGAGAGCGATAGCCTTCAGCGTGCGACATCCCTGAGGTCGTAGATTCGATCCCCAGCTGCACCAATGGACTTTTCTGTGTGCGCATTTAACATTCGCTCGACCGGTGAAGGAAAGCATCGTGAGAAAACCGGCTTGCCTCAGAAAAAAGAGACGGCGTGTGTCAGACACAGGAGGCTGATCACCTACTTGGCTATTAGATTGACAAATGATCATGAAACAGATAAAGAAACCTAAAACGGTTGATTCGCCACAGATTTTTTATAACCCTTTTATTTAATTTAATCTTTTTGATACCGAAAAATTGCAATAATATTATGATAGCAGTTAAGTATTATTCATATATCTCGTTTAAGTAATGGTTTAATCCACAATTAATCTTAACTATTTCTTATTATACAAGTTTTAATCATGCTTAAATCTTGCGTATACTCTTTCTTAGATTGTTACCTTAATTGTCCTGACTCCAAAGGTATAAGCGGGCAAGGGCTCTGCCGCTGAGTTGATAACGTAATCTCCTAATGTCACTCGCACGTGACGCGGTTGCGCCCGCGCAACACAGTGACCCGCCGTTACCACGTGACGACGTGATATAAGGGAACCGCCACATCTGAAATCATATGACTTTTATGTAGGTTTTGTAATGTTCTGCGCTATTTTTCGTTATACACTGAGTGAGTAATCTATTTTAATATTAAGTGCATTTATAATGTGATAGAGCAAAGATATACATTTTTAATTAGGTAGGGTTGCAAACGGGAGAACCATAAAAGGCAAAATTCAAATTACTAACTATACGCCAGGTTTATATTCTCTGTTGTGTCCTTAGTAGGCACGCAAACTCTCCTCTTCGTCCCAACACACCCCAAAATAGGACTCAATCTAATATAATTAGCTACGTAATTTTTATCGCAAGATTTATCCTTCCACTAATCTCTACAATGGCTTAAATAAAAGACTTGCATAATCTTACCTATCACAATACATTTGTGACAAACGATTTTAAAACATTGGCTCGGAATTTTTTCTTTCATCCATCCACCTTTTTCATGCACGCATTCTTAGGTGTCGTCATTTACACACACAATCACACAGTCATCAGATATATTTATTATTTTTCCCTACTACTAATTGTGTTATTTATTTTGTTACATGTTAATTAAAGAAGAGCCAAGCGAAGCTGTTACAGGTCTTCGACTTAGGGAGGCCTCAATCTGAACTCTATATTTGAATTTTTTGAATACAATTTTTGGGTGCGTTACCGACCTTTACCTTGCCTTAAACTAATGAAAACATCTTTGACATGCAATCTTGAGGCGCGTTATGAAAAATTGATGAGAGTGAAATTTTACGATGCGCGCGCACCGTGACACAAAATTAACAGAATGAAGTTGCCAACGGAAGATGCTACGGCATTGGACATAATTTAAAAACAACATTCGAATAATAATAGAATATATGTAACACTTATTGCAAGACAATAATAAATATTTATTTATTTAATTTTCCAAATGTAAACTGAACTTTATTGACTATAACGACTCCTTTTCCCGTCTTTGATTATTTAATTGTAATTAATGATTTGCATGCAATCAAAAACTATTTTTAATAATGCCAAAGAAGTATAACTTCTTACGCGCGTACGCACACTTTTTTTTAATGTAACAGTCTGTATTTTAATCAAACATTACAGTAGATTCAAATGTGTAAATATCCTAGTGAAATATGTTTAATATACCCAGAAGCTGTTGAAATACATTCAATCTTAGATAACGACACCCACGGCCAAGCTTTTGTGGTTCTTGTCATAACATAATCACTAGAAAAATATTGAGAAATGCGCTAAGTGTTAAGTGTGTAAACGACACATAAACTTAATAGTAAGAAGAACTATTGGTCACTATTTGTAATAAAAATAAAAATAAAAAATCAGTGGCGCTACAACATTTTAGGTCTGGGCCTCAGATTTCTGTATCTGTTTCATGATCATTTGTCAATCTAATAGGCAAGTAGGTGATCAGCCTCCTGTGCCACGCCGTCGACTTTTTGGGTCTAATGCAAGCATGTTTCCTCACGATGGTTTCCTTCATCGTTCGAGAGAATGTTAAATGCGCACATAGAATGAAAGTCCACTGTTGTACAGCCGGGGATAAAACCTACGACCTCAGGGATGAGAGTCGCAAGCTTAAGCCAATAGGCCAACATATAATAATAAAATATATATAGTACCAATTTTTTAAGTTACTATTTGCTTTGGTGCCCAACGATTGATTGGTTAAAAATATTACTAAAACATTACGCTATGATATTATGAAGGTCCTAACTGAGTTCACAGTTGTTAAACTGTTAACTAACTTAAATGAGAATATATCTTTTTATTATATTTGATTGACACACTATAGGAAGCAAAAAGCCTTGACTGGACGTAAAAGTAAAATTATTATTACACACGCACAATTGTAACGCAAGATAGCACATTGATTAATTGCAAATTTTGTTCTGTTTCGGTAAATCTATAATCTTTGATTTATTATCTGTATAATAGTTTATAAAATAATAGCCATTTTTGCATTTGGCAACACTGTCATTAAAACCTAGATAAATTGTTGTTTTATAAAATGCTTTCTATATTTGAAGAGTCGTTAAAAGAATTACAAAAAACTGTATAAATACAAACAAGCAATAGGCAAATGTATATTTTTTTTCTTGACATATTTTAATGAGCTGTGTTGGTCTATTGGCTACAGCGTGTGACTCTCGTCCCTGAGGTCGTAGGTTCAATCCCCGGCTGTGCACCAATGCATTCTATCTATGAATTTGACATTCATTCGAATAAAGTAGACATCGTAAGGAAACCGGCTAGCCTGAGACCCAAAAATTCGACGGGGTGTGTCAGGCACAGGAGGCTGATCACCTACTTGGCTATTAGATTGAAAAATGATCATGAAACAGATACAGAAATCTGAGGCCCACAACTCAAACGATCGTAGCGCCACTGATTTATTTATAATAGACATATGTTTAGAGGCTTGAAAACTATTGTATTCTGTAAAATATTTGTGTGCCATATTGATATGTGCAATTTCTAACAAAAATGAAAATTGTATATTTACTCACGATATATTTGTATAGTGTACACGTATTTTATTCGAAAGATATACCTCTTATTAGTTTGGTAATCTCAATTTGATTTGAGAAAGTTTGCGCATGTAGTTAGCAAAATACTTGTAAAACAACTTCTGCGCATAGCGACTCATACCAACATATTAACAACTTACTGTTATATTAAAAATGTATATTTATAAACAATAAAATGAATATACTAAAATCCTACTTCAGGGATTTAGAGATTTTACTATCCAAGTTATAACTTATTTATTAAGTCATGCAAATATACATAGAGCCTTAAAAATAAACTTAAACATCATTCCAATGTAAAATACGAAATGTTCACATTTAATAAAAGTACAATGAATTATAAAATTTTTTTCAAGTTGTTGGCACGAATCTGGCATTTTATTCATTTAATCGACCCTGGGTTCGATTGTTAGTCAAACAATAATTCTTTAACATTCAAACAATTATCTATTTAAAAGTGTAATGTCATGAAATGAGTTCATTTGTAAAGCTCAATAAATAATATAAATACAGATATACACTTATCTTACATAAAGAGGAAAAATGTGCGAAAGTTTTCATTAAGCAAACATGCAATAGATAAGACAATATTTAATAATAAAACAATATATTTAACATATAAACATGTCATGATCTGTGATCACCAAACCCAATCATCTAAGTACGAGATAAACATTACCAATGTAGTTGTTTTACTGCGGAAACAGTTTATGCTATATGTAGAAGAAAACTATGAAAACAGTATGATGTGCCTTTAAAAACTATCTATATAAGTATTTACAATACTTTAAGGTAACAAATGAAGTCTTTATAAAGGAAGAAATTTTTGTACAAATGGTATATCTCTTTCGCACATTTACCTCTCTATCCAACATTGTTTCCAACCAATTAGCTCGAAAATGGACATAAGCATGTTGCACCTGAAATTAATGGTTTAGTGTGTTAGACGGCAACTGTGTTGCCATTGTTAGAAATTAATAAAAGCAACTTTGGGGTTACCATTATGTACATATCCCTTAGCAAAAAAATACGAAAGATGATAATGTCCGTTTCTGACTGGTCGAATTCAGAATTGTGGTTTAAAGAAATTTATTCTCACAACAAAACTGTCACTTACATGAAAAAGAACAAATAATATTCAAAGTAAAATTTATCACACCACTATAATTTACTACACGAATACTATTAGTCCTTACGTTTACTTCGAAATACGCTCAAACGCAATTTGTCATATATAAATTTACTATTACATATTACATTAACTACTCAATTTAATGTATTGTTTGTACTAAGGGTTTAATTAATTCTGGGTATCATATTTTATTAGATAAAACAAAAGAATTCTTGGGAGTAGTTCTATTATGATCTAAAGGCTTCCTATATACACTTAAACGTATGTTAATATTCTTATAATATATTATATTATATTCTCTTCATGTATTTTATGTTTGCCAAAGAGTGCTTGTCACTTTGAATATTGTATTTTATTTTTCTAGTGCCGTATGTATCAGAGTGCCGAGCGTTGAAAAGCTATTATAAATAAATAAATTAATTAAATTCCCGTCGTAGTACAACTACTAAACTAAAACGTTGTTTCGATTAATTACTATTATAAATTATTCCCTTTTCTGCCTTAAAACCCCTGTAATGAAATAGTATTCGCGCTTTTTTATATACTTTTGAAAATTAAAATATTGCATCGCTTGATTGTGATTGGTCTACAGTCTCTAGACCAACCATAATCTATTGACAGCATCTGTCATATTCCAGCATAGAGTCCGCGGCACCACTCATTGCCGACGGAAAACCCTGGAACTAAATTTGTCGTTACAGTGAAATATTATTTTATTCGTTTTAAGGTGAAACATTAGAAGCAAATCTTGGAATTTGCGAATTTCTTATTAATTTATGTTACGTTGGGGAAAAATAGCCTTGCACCTAGCACTAGCAACATATTACTACGCCGCGCTACTCGCTAGCGCCGCGCCTATCGGCATACAGTGGTGGCGCGGACTCTAGTTATAGATCTAGCTCCTGGATTCGAGTTCTTTAAAAGCAACGAAATACCTGTTCAGCCTTTCTGTACCTATTACATTGTTCTGTAGGTATAGTATGTCAAAACAGTGTATATCTAATATGATGTGGGCTCACAAATAATTATAAATTGTTAAATTGTTAGTATAAATTATGTAGATATAACCGACATATTAGTGCAATACAATATAACCTGGAGGATCCGATTCGAATATACGCTTGCCATGGGAACGTCCCGAAGCCAGCGTCATCACCGCCAACGATTCTTCGCTGGGCTGTCTGCTTGCTGGTTGCTACACCACAACCTGGAAAGAAAAAGAGCTGGTTAATTTTTCTTTATTATAAAATGTTGAGGTCGTATATCCTTACTGTTAATATGTCAATTCCATCCTTGGTCTTGCTTTCACACCATCAATAACAGTTACCTATTAGTATATAATATAGTTAACCTATCTTTAGTGAGAACACAAACCCAGAATCACCAGACCAAATACATTATGACATATTTAAATTTCATGTAATGGACGTTATAGTATAAATATATTTTTATTTGGTCTGTTGAAATAATGGAAAACCTCCTCATAGGAGAAAAACGTTGCTATCATATAGAAAACTAGTTATAGTTATTTAAATAAAGAGTGTATATGTCACAAATAAAACGTATGTAATGGCAATAAACACGAATATTTAATTTAAAAAAATTAAAAGTTTTACTTCTACTGTAATCTGCGCTGTATCTAAGCTAGTAAATATCTATAGTCCAACATAAAATACCGATGCTACACAACGCTGTTTTTTACCTTTGTATTTGAATTTTGGAGCTTTTTCTTCAATTTTAGGGGGATCTTTCAAGTTCGGAAAAAGCCAGTTTAAAAATCTTTGAGAATCAATTCCATATAACAATAATAAAATTATAAGAAAATGATGATTCAATTTTACACATAACTTAAAATAACGCATTATCAGGCAATCTTTTTCAAATTACACTTTAAATGTCACAGTTTAATATTATGGATTTTACACAAAAATAACTAATTCATATTAATTAATTTAATAATTAAATCACCAAAAAACAGTAACACAGCTATTCTAGATGATCACCTTATACTCGGACATTAATTTAAAATTTTAACTTTTGACAATTAACTACATCAGAGTTTCGCGCCTTTAATGTCTTCTAATAAACATCCCGCGCGTCCGTTTCATTGGACACGTTATAATCTACTGGACGTGATATAATCTATGTACATAATAGTGTAATAGAGATCCAAAAAAGTAAGTTATCGTAGCGTTAAATATTATACAAGACGTGTTTGGTCATACATTTGCACTTCCGCCGACTTAACTTGTATAAATCGGTATTAGGAAGTAGTTTGTTAAGTTTAATTCATAGTGTAAAGAGTGAGGATGAGTTTGTCTTTGGGCTTAATGTGTGTCTGGTCACATAAGCATTCTTGGTCTACTGGTTAAGCATGCATTTATCAACCCTGATGTGTATTCGGACCCTTGGTTTTTTTTTAATAATATTATGGCCTGGTAACGAGACCTTTAAGCCAAACGGACCCTTGGATGTCTCAGACCATAAACAAACGTATTGCAGCACAGAGGTAATTTACTTGTCTATAAAAAATAAACGAAACAGATGAAGATGTAAAGTTAAAATTTTTGCTAAGGGTTAAAGCGATGCCATCGCTACAAGATCATCCAAGAATTACGCCAAAGTTTTTTATCACGTCAAGATACAGCGTCGTTTTATATATGTATGTATAATGTATATACATATATTTATTCTCTGTTTATTACTATGCACTGTAGCACTGGAATCGGAATATTTATACTGTAAGTATGTAAAGTAATGTTTTAAAGTGTTAAGTACATATTCTCTCACGACTTTGGGGCTAAAATTTGTAATTGTCTTGATGATGCCTAAAACAAAGAATTTAATAATGACTTTGCTATAACGCAATATTATATTAATTACCTACTGTTCTATTGTTTATAATCATTAAAAATCTCTAACAGTCTAGTTTCACATAGACACCAATAAGCAACACTGTTTTATTTCAATAAGTAATAACAATATTAACTCCTTAATTTTTAAACATTTTGGCATTAATTGATTGAACACATGTATGAATAAGTCCTTCAAGAAACAAACTACATTCCGTAATAAACAATTAATTTTAGAGATTTGCGCAAAAACAATTAAATTTAATTTGTCACACTAAATTGGAGCGTGAAAACTATTGTTTCCGTATTTTGCCATTGATTTTAATTCAATTGTATTAATCGTAAAGCACTTAAACACTGCCCCTTATTCATAAATCATTATAATTGCAGCGTTTTAACTAAAACACTATCTAAGTAGTATGTGTCTCTTTTCATAATACCGGTAACACAATTCAATAGAGACACGAAAAGTACTTTAGTTAAAAGAGTGGAAATACGACGACTCATTGGTCTAGTGGTTAGTACCCCTGACTGCGAATCCATGGGTCCCGGGTTCGATCCCCGGCTGAGACGAACATCGATGTGATGAGCATTTGGTGTTGTGCTTAGGTCTTGGGTGTTTAAATATGTATTTATATGTCTATCTATCTATAATATGTATGTATATCCGTTGCCTAGTATCCATAACACAAGCTTCACCAGCTTAGCATGGGACTAGGTCAATTGGTGTGAATTGTCTTTTAAAAAAAATAGGCCAGGCTTCGTGTTATGTGTATAGGATCGTCTAAAAAACGTAATTTACGCTTCTAGCTTATACATTTCCGTAACTCTATTGTTTATCTTTAAAATATTATATATCTTAAATCGCTTGGTAAGATTACGCGTAAAAAAGCTTTTTCTTTCACGTGTTTCACTCAAAATCGGACTAAATACTCGTTTTGACGGGTTAAACAGCGATTTTCGTATTTCTTTAACTTAAAATCGGATGTAACAGGATGATAGCAGTAAAAGTGGTTTGAATAAAATGAAAAGTGTGTCACAGTTCTTGTGTTACCGCAGACACCACAACATGAAAGTTCATCTCTATATTACTTATAATAAATAAATGCGAAAGTTCGAAGCATACATTTAACTTAAACATTTATGACTGAGAAATACATAGAACTTTTGTAGAGAAGAAACGAGGTATGACATAGAATATGAAACCAGAGACCTTCAGAAGTTAACATCTTTTCAAAGTACCAATTGTTAGATTTATGACATTATACATTTCGTAAAATGATAGGTGATTATTTCACGGTATCTTAGCATCGGGCACAAGACATCTTGCGTGCGCGCATTGTTTGGTACAGCAATTTCAGTCACGGATGTCACCAATACCTAAATATAGAAATATTACTCAATAAATCGGAAAAATGGAACAATATTGCTTTAATAATGCGAGGATAGCCAAACACTAGGCCTTGCTAGTTTATAATAAGATTGGAAGCATCTTTGGCCGAACTTTGTACTAGAACCCTTTCTGCTCTGCCCTGCGATTCTGTAACTCACTTTTCGAACTCACACAGCGGTTTTCGCATCGGCGGTCGCTCTCAAATCAGTCGTGAAGCAGTCATTTTATGATTTGGCGTTCTGAAAAGGTGGGAACTTGTAGTTTATTGTTATTAAGAATGCCAAATCATAAAATGACTGCTTCACGACTGATTTGAGAGCGACCGCCGATGCGAAAACCGCTGTGTGAGTTCGAAAAGTGAGTTACAGAATCGCAGGGCAGCTCTGTCAAAACCTCCAGGCAAAATCTATGAAGTATATTAATTTAATTACATTACTTTAAACTTTATAGAATATTAGTTTGAAATAAAACTAATAATTTTGGAATTATTTAAATTTAAGCAAAGGATTTTTAGACTCACATTCCATACCATAAAAGTACAAAGTGGATTCGAATAATGATCAAAAGGGAAAGTTTGAATCCGTTTGAACTCGTTACAAGAAACCAGCTTTGTAAACAACTGATCCTTTATAAAATAATATGTAACAAGCAACCTTAATTTTTTTCAGCAAAATTACCTATCAGTCAGATTAAAACATTTTTCTTTATTTTTTTTATTATGTATTTATTTATAAAAACACTCCTGCCCTAACAGGAAGGTATTGTTCACTCTTGTCAAATTAGGGAAATTTGACAAGAGTGAACAATAACTTCCTACGAACCCTGTATCTTCCAATAACGATATTGACGGCGATTCGGATCTTAATAATGAGTTTTTGTTTCGCGCGAACCCGACACATTATACTTTAAAATATATATATCTAGTAGACCGGCCAAGCGTTGCTGTGGCTAAGATTTTTTTTATATTACATAGGAGTAAACTATTCAAGGGAAACGGTAGGAGAACACCAGTCATGGGGACCACCGTGCTTTTTTGGTGGTAATGCCATTAAATTGTAGCTTATGTGAAACGTTGGTACTTTCAACACAGCGCCATCTGTTAGAATTGTGACTATCAAATAATAAGCAAATATTTTGCAATAAAATAATATTGCGGATTTAAATTGAGATGTAAGCTATCTTATCTTTTAAGTTGGATCTAACTACACACGGTGTGCAAATTTGATTGATATCGGTTCGGTAGTTTAGGAGTCCATAGCGGACAAACAACGTGACACGTAATTTATATATATTAAGATGTTAATCTACTTTTTTATAGATTTCGGATATTTGTGGACTTCTTTCAAAAGAAGGAGAAAAAGAACAAAGTAAAACAATGTTTTCTATTCTACTCTTGCCTATATTTAGTGAGCATTAATTTTCAACCCCTTATTCCACCATTCCAATATTAGACACCTATTGTATGCATAGGACTCGCGACTTATGAAGTTATACTTCTTTAGGCGCGTTATGAAAAATTGATGAGAGTGAAATTATACGATTGCGCGCGCACCGTGACACAAAGTTGTCAGTGTGATTATAGCGTGCGCGAGCGAGATGGGAATAAGACAATCTACAAGTAAAAAGAAATAGAATATGCGTGAAGTTAGCAGCGATGCCAAGAATTTTGAATGACCATAATGACATTTACCTTTTAAACAAATAAAGGAGTTTTAATTATTTTTTCAAAGAAATTTAGCAATGTTTTTTCACAAAGACCTATTGTTATTTGTTACTTAGTTAAAAGGTTATGAAACATACCAAGTTATTAAATTGAATTAATAAAATAATAAATAATAATAATACTTGTTATTAATATTAATTAATAATTGAATAATATACTAAATATTAAATATTATTAAATTGTTTACGTTAAATATTAATTAATTATATTTTAAAAAAATAAAAAAAGCCAAAGAAGTATAACTTCTTACGCGCGTACATAAGTAAGGATGGGTTATGTTGCCATTAAAAGCCAATTTAAACGGACTGTCATACCTATATAGGTCATATAGACCTGATTTAGGAAAATAATGTTTTGGATTTATAGGTTTACGTAACTAATGGTTTTAGTAAACATAAAATATTCATTTAATTATCAACACTTATTTGTTAAGCAAAAGTTTGTTGACCTGAAGAAAAACATTTTTTTTAATAATTCAAAATATTATTTATGTTATCGTGTTATCAACTATTAAATATTAAATACCTCACAATACTTATAAACTGTTTGAATAAGCATTTTACCCGGAAATAAATCTTCATTTTTCGAAACGAAATTACGCGCAATAGCTAATTATTTGAATCGACCCAACAGATTAATGTAACCCAAATTTTCCATTCTCAAATCATTCCAATGACTAACAATATCTACAATACTTTCTCCATGACATAACATATGACATACATTACGTATTGTGTACTAACAAATTTAACTGTGTCGACGTGAGGGCATGCATACAAATCAATGGAATTGAGTTTATTATTGTTTACTAATTGTATACTTATTATTCTTGTCTTAAAGTACCGTGGGTTATCGATGTGGAGAACTTTTCGTGTCTTAATTAATAAAATTAACTTTGATTAACGGAGTGTCCCGTTACCTGACATTCTACAACACGTTAGAGTCTTTAGCAAAAGAAACTACATATATATATAGTACAAGGGTGTGCAGGGACACAATATGTCTCTATTCTTCAGCTTTTATAATTATTGGAATAATGTCCAACACGACTGGAATGTCTAGAGGTTCTTATACAAGGCACAGGGATGATAAAATTTCACTAACAAGGCAACATTACATATTTCTTGATTTTTATAGAGGAGGCTCACCTGATGTACCAACTTAATATCAACTTACCACTGCCCATGGACACTCTCAATGCCAGAGAGCTCGCGAGTGCATAGCCGGCCTTTAAATAATTCGTACGCTCTTAAAGTACCCTAAGTCGAATTAGTTCGGAAATACTTCAGTGGGCAAATCTGCCTTTAATAATATTAAATTGATTGGTGATACAGGTGGAACTTTTTGGTGAAAAAATCTCAAAAGTATGAAATATTATGGGAAATACACGGGTATAGCATCAAGCAATAGGATAATACTAGATTTCCTTAAATGCTCGAAATTGCAGAAGTTTAAAAAAAAAAAAAAATTAATCAGTGCTACAACCTTTTTAGGTCTGGGACTCAAACTATATCTGTTTCATGATGTAGGATCGGCCTCCTGTGCCCGACACACGCCTTTTTAGGTCTAAAACAATCCGGCTTCCTCACGATGTTTTCCTTCATCATTCGAGCAAATGTTAATTGCGCACATAGTCCATTGGTGCACTGCCCGGTATCGAACCTACGACCTCAGGGATGAGAGTTGCACGCTGAAGCCACTAGCTCAACGCTGCTCTATGTTGCATATGATATGAATACGAATAATAATATTCAAGGCTACTCCCAAGGACACTAACACTCTAGAATAATTGAATACAAATGTGTTGACACAGTTTTGTGTATTAGAATGCAGGTCCCCATTACTTGTTTCGTTATGTCATGTGATTTTATCTATTAACAACATATACGTAACAAACAGTTGATTTAAATGTAAATATATGAGCTAATCATAATTTCGTATTATTATTGTATTAGAATTTCTCTTATTTCTTTCGTAATTTCCGTTTTGTTAGGAATAAAATTTTCTTTAGAATACTATTTGCGTGTTGTTCCCACGAGAGGTTAAGTACGTGCTCCTATTTCACCATGCCTCCTGCTGATCGAGGACAACTCTTTGTTTTTAATTTATTTTATTATTATTTATTACTTAAGATGACATGTGGAACATAGTGTAATGGTTGCAGCTCCTTACGAACGTTGTGTCAAACAAAAAACTTGGCGATTAAACAGAGTGGCGGAGAGTTTATTGCCAGTTCTTATCTTCCGTTCTACGCCCTTGTTTTGAGAACTGGCAGTAAATGTAAAATTAGAAGCATTTTTATACAGTTCTCTTAATGTCCGTATCCGTTATCAAAAAAGAGCAGAAGAGATAAGAGCAACGACCAAAGTAGAGGATAATAAAGAAAATAAGGCAATTAAAATGGCGCTGGACCGGGCACATGACGAGAGATAGCAGGTTGAAATTTACAAAAATAATTACAGAATGGCAACCACGCGATGGTAGGAAAAGACGAAGACAGAGCAAGAGATGGGCAGACGATATAAAGAGAATAGGAGGCACTTGGACAAGAAGAGCTAACATCAGAAAAGATTAAAAGCAGCTGGAAGAGGCCTATGTGTCACAGGACACGCTGATTACCTAAAACGAAAGTTTTATTATGTAATTTAAATAAGTGTTAATATTATACTGGGTGCAAGAAAGGCTTAATAATAATTATAAAAAAAATAAAAAAAATCTGTAGAGTTTTTGTCGGAACCTTTGAGATCGGGACAAAAACTAATCGATCGATCGCTATCGTTATCGCTATTGGAAGTGGAAGGGCTCTGATAAGTGTTGTTGGTTGGTATTAGTGTAATCGGAAAATATATTAAACAAACTCTTTCTATAGTGAAATGGTACTTTTGATTGCATCCGTATCTTTGACTTTAATTCATAGACTCTGCCCTGCGATTCTGTAACTCACTTCACGAACTCGCACAGCGGTTTTCGCATCGGCGGTCGCTCTCAAATCAGTCGTGAAGCAGTCATTTTATGATTTGGCATTCTGAAAAGGTGGGAGCTTGTACTTTATTGTTTATCAGAATGCCAAATCATAAAATGACTGCTTCACGACTGATTTGAGAGAGACCGCCGATGCGAAAACCGCTGTGTGAGTTCGTGAAGTGAGTAACAGAATCGCAGGGCTGTTCTGCTTTCCATGCTTGATATGACGTCAACATTTTGAGTGCAGGTCAGGACATGCCGGTTTCCTCACGCTTTCCTTCACTGTACGAATGAGTAGATGCGCACATAGACAGAAAGTCCATTGGTGCACCGGATTAAATCTTCCAGACTGCTTTTATCATTATTAACTAAAAACACAAAGTTGTCTAAATAATAAATAATGATATGTCATTCTATCCTAACACCGGTAGTTATATAAAAAGATTCATTAATGATTTAATGTGTGTAATAATGAAATGCCCTTGGTTTCATTATTTCGTAAAGCGGAAGTTGGCGTCAGTTCATTAAGTTGTGGTGTAAGATATAAGAGTATTAAAAATAACAAAATTATGGTAAATTTGATATCGCTGATTTATTATACGTTAAATATGTATGATATAAAACAATTACAATTTAACAAATTTGTATTCATAATGATAAGAAAAACACCACCCCTAGTCCTCGTAATTATTTAAGTGTTCATATTACACTTGTTTTGTAAATGAAGTTTTAAATAAATCAATAAAATAGCCGTTGAACTTTGAATTTTTTTTATTATAATAGTTAAATTAATTATAATAGTTAACACTAGTGCTATTTAAAAAAAAATGAAATTAGCCCGAGAATTAAATTAGATTACATTAAGACCATATTATGTTTTACACTAGTAGGAAGTGAAGTGAAGTGTCGTTATTTATCAGTGAAATGTGGATATGTCCAATGTGTTTATTTTATGTTTAACTTTTATTTTATCTTTACTGTATAGCGATGTATTTGTTTAGTTTCCTTAATAAATAAATAGATATATACTCGACCACCGACGGAGTTTAAGCCTCCACGAAACGTTAGTAATTATTACAGTATTTTTAATAATTTATCATACATGAATATTGCTATTGCCTCGAGAACTATTTAATTTTTTTACTTTATTTAGTCCCTCCCTTTCGGGGTCAATTATTCACATCTGCGTATCGTCGCAAATAGTAGTCGTAAATAGTCGCAGTACTAGATAGAAAAATAATTGAAAAACTGATTGCTTGCAGTATTCCTTCGCTGTGTGAAACTGTATTCTTTTATGGGGCAAAGCAGCAGATATACAATCTATTTTTATCTTGCAAAAACGTGCTATTAGGTCAATTTATTGCTTGAAACCAGGCACTTCACTTAGAAATTTGTTCAAGAAAATCGATATTTTGACGGTACCTTCCCAATATATTTACAACTGTATCATTTTTGTGCGTAGTAATATTAGTTCTCTTTTACGACAGCGACATTCACAATAGGAATACAAGAAATAAGGGAAAACTTTTCCAGCCGTCTTACAGGTAGCAGAAAATAAATACTTCATTTATGGGCCTAAGTATACGCTGCTATAACATGATTCCTAGTGAAATATTGGAACTGCCTTTAAACAGATTCAAAACACATATCAAAAAAACCTTAATGTGTAAAGGTTACTACACAGTCAATGACTACCTGGAAGATAAAAACGCTTGGCAATAGTTCTAATTATATTCTTATAATTTGATTTGTTATCTTTGAAGTGTTATGAATATGTGTGTAATGGTGAATGTGGTAAATCACAGAACAGATTTTTTTTTTTTACTTATGTAACTTTTATGACGTTGTGGTTTATGACATTTTCCTTTGAATAATTGTAATGTAAAGGGAGGGCAAAACTTGCTGAGTTTCTTGCCCGTTCTTCTCAGAACAAGGCCTCCTGGTAGTTTTGCGAACGGATGGCGTAGTCCTGCTCTTTCGTGAATTTTGTAAACGTTGTTGACATTCATAAGCATGCTCTAAGAAGCATCTAAATTGAATAAACGTATTTTGATTTAGATTTTTTGATTTTGTATATCGAAAAAATTAATATAAATTATTAAGTGTACCTTACACTGCCATAAACTTTTTAAATTTGTTTTAATTTTCGATTTATCAGTTTATTATTATTACTATGTAGGTTAAGAAATTTGTAAATACTGTATATTTGTGTGTACATATAAATAAATGTAAACCTAAAAAAAATATAGTATAAATGACGTAATTAATAATATTGCATCCGCTACATCTTGTACTTATACCACGCGGTATAATCGCGTTCGTCGTCGTTTCCTCGAGCGTCTTCCGACGTTCCTTTCACTATTTACTTATGCATTTACTAATACTTTATAATACCAACTTTTATTTGGTACATATTTTCTTATTTCTCAATCGAGGCGGTAGAAATGTTTATCTACTATGTAATTATATTTTACACACAATTTTTTGTTCCAGTAATATATCTTTTTGAGAGCAGTGTTGGCCTAGTGGCTTCAGCGTGTGAAGCCACTAGGCCAACGCCAGAGGGCTCCCAAAAGCATTGCCGGTACATTAAGAATTTGTTATGCTCTTTTCTTAAAGGATCCTAAATGCTTCAGTTCGGAAATACTTCAGTAAATGAGTCTCGCATTTTGGGTCGGTTCCCAAGAATTATTTATCATTTTTGATGTCTAAGTCTGCACCGTGAAATCAAAACTTAAACCCACGGAGTTGATAAATGGTTGGAATTGATTCGTGTATCAATGTGCTCCAAATATATGAAAAAATCTCTGTTTTGTTCGGTATCATTAAAGCAAATGTATACTGTGGCTAAGATAGGTCAGAGGGATTATTATGCAAATAAATCCAGATCGGGTTTTAGAACCGAAAAATTAAGTAAATACAGTACACAGCAGTATTGGATAAAGGCACCCAAGAACGCCTTATGCCAATGCAGCTAGCGTCCAAATTACGCAACATATTACCCAACGAGATAAAGGCGTGTACATTTCCGCGTTTCGATACTGTCCTATAAACTTATATCTTGAACCTAACTGGTATATCTATGTACTAGATATTATGTATTAGTATATTATATAAAGGGCAGGTTGATCGAGTAACAAAGTTAAATCTCTTGGACTTAAGAAAGATCGGATGGAATGTCGTTGATCCCTTTGAAAATGGGACGGGCTTTAGTATGGGACGCTACTTGTATGGACACGACTCCTTCGGACAAGGTAAAAAGCTGGGACGGCCACAAAGTAGGCAGAAAATAATAAACGGCACAAATATAAGAGTCTTTCCTCCAACTTCGATTTTGTTCCCTTGGGAGTACAGCCCTGCGATTCTGTAACTCACTTTTCGAACTCACACAGCGGTTTTCGGATCGCCAGTCGCTCTCAAATCAGCCGTGAAGCAGTCATTTTATGATTTGGCGTTCTGAAAAGGTGGAAGCTGCTTCACGACTGATTTCAGAGCGACCGCCGATGCGAAAGACGCTGAGTGAGTTCGAAAAGTGAGTTACAGAATCGAAGGGCAGACTCTTGGGCCGTGGGGTTCAAGTTCACAGGCGCTTATTAAAGATTTCAGTTGGCGCCTAGTAGATAGTACCAGTGACCCCAGAGCTGGTGCTTTCCTGGCTCAACGAATAAGTATTGCAATACAGCGATAAAATGCTGCCAGCATTAAAGGTGACCAAACTTTTTAAATTTGTTTTGAATTTCTTTTAAATAATTTTTATTATTACTTTGTAGGTTAAGAAAATTGTAAATACTCTATACTTGATTGTAAATAAAAAGTATAACACGAAGAAAGATCTTCGTAGAAAAGCATTTTTTGTGTTAAGCATCTTTATTGAGTAGATGTTTTTGATGTAACAGTGGACAAACAAGCAGGAGGCTAATCTGATGTTAACCACCGCCCATGGGCACTCATATCGTGCGATGCCGGCGTTTTAAGAATTGGTATGCTCTTTGAAGTCGAATTGGTTCGGAAATACTTCAGTGGGCAGCTGGTTCTGCATAGTGAGGAATGACGGACGTTGAGGTGATACGGATGGTATTTTGTAACAAGATGGTGTTTGTTAGCAATTTGTTGGAAGGGCGGGAAGAAATTTGTTAAACTAGCATAGTTTGTTTTAATAAATTTTCCATAAGAGTAGTGAAAATAGTTATATTATACGTTAAGTAAGTTATCAAATCTAAAAATAAAAAAGTACTCTCACATAGTTTTAGGAATTATTGTAATTTCTCACTCAGGCAAGGAGACAAGACTATGTGTCTATGTCTCTTGTTTCTTGTCATTAGTAAGCAGGTCTGAGAGAAACTAAAATCACCGAGTTACTTCGTTATACCACGAAGGTACTTGGAAATTAACTTTTTATTATTTGTAACCATAGCTAATATTACGAGGCGTGGTGAATCGTCAAATTTCTCCTCAACAGCTGACTGCGAGTTATGAGCGTGACGTATCAATGACATATATCACTGTCAATTTTATACGGTTCATCAGCCAAATGTCTATGGTTAAGTTTGGTTATGTTTTCAGTTTTGCGAGCTCGTAAAATATAAATAAACTAGCCGATCCGGCAAACGTCGTTTTGCCATGTATATCATTTATAATAAAAAAATAGGGGTTGATCGTAGAGGGTTGAAAATTAGGGGTTGTATGTATTTTTTAATTCTGTAACATAAAAAAAATAAAAAATAAATTTTTATCTATAAATAAAAAAATAAAAATTAGGGGTGGACTACCCTTAACATCTGGCGGGCTGATTTGTGAATCTAAACCATTCCCAGATCCCCTTGAACACACACAAAAAATTTCATCAAAATCGGTCCAGTCGTTTAGGAGGAGTTCAGTCACATACACACGCACACAAGAAATATATATATTAAGATAATGGAAATACCTTAATTTACTTATTTTGAATTATTTATGAAGAAAAATGTATTAAAAGTAATATCATGAATTAGATAGACAAATATTCTAGTATTTATTTGCTGGGCATAGAAACAGTAAAAGGGAATCACTCTAGAATAACAAAACTATATACATACATACTACCAACATAGCTAAAAGATATGATAAGATGAATTAATCACTATATAAAACACTCATGCTAGCCGCCGTCAGCGCAGTTCAGAAGATAATATCGTATGCCTTAATACTAAACGTGGACTAAACATTAAGTCAGTTACCATGGTTACCGATTATATTTTGGAAAGGATCATAATCTTTAAAACATATGTCTTTTAGAATACGGCCAATACTGTTTAAAGTAAAGCATAATTTTACAGACTATTATATAAAAGTCTGATACTTTCGAGTCTATTTCAAAAATTATATAATTTGATACGTGTTTAAAGTTAACACTTTTTATACATAAAAAAGTCAGCAAACTGAATATGTCTTAAGTGATTTATATGCGATGAGTCATTTTTGCAACATCAGTTGGTTAACAAAGTCTATTTAATTTGTATTGTGACAGGCGGATCTCCGCTAACCTACATTTTTGGGAATGCCCACGTTAATTGGTGTTTTGACAGAATATCCTGACCTCCATGTTGAGCAAATTAGGCAATATTGAAAAAAAAACGTGTGTGTACTTATGTATACGCGTGAGAAGTTTTAGTTTATACTTCTTTGGCGTAACAAGATTTCTACGTTTGTAGAAAAAATGAGAATTACAATAGAAAAAACTAAAATGTTTACTCTAGCTAACTTCAGGGTGTCGGTTTTTGGTGAAGGTGTGCGGGCGCATCGTAAAAATTTAGTTTCATCATTTTTCCCTAACGCGTCAAAAGAAGTATAACTTCAAAACTAAAATGTTGATTATAGCTAGCTTCAGGGTGTTGGTTTTTTGTGACGGTATGCGGGCTCATCGTAAAAATTTACTCTCATAATTTTCGCAAAAGGACCATCAAATAGGGCTCTGTGAATATATTACAATTGTATAAGATTCTAAAAAACCTACCATTACACACGCGTGGACATTAAAGTTATTAAAGCTTCTATCAATTGGCGTAGTAGGTTTTTAACGTTCGGAAAAAGCGTTGAAATATAGAACAATGTCATGAAATTTTGGAAATTTTCGCGGTTTTGGAATTTGTAAATATAACAATGCAACAGGGAAACGCTGCCAGTCGTACGAGTACCTACTCTGGCACAGAGACCAATTTCAAAAAAATAAAATACGTACGTATGTAAGGTACCTACGATGTAATTATAACATACAAAACAAAATTAGGTCGTCTGTTACCTTTTTCCGTTTAAAATATCATAGTTTTTATTCATATCTATAACTGGCGAAAACGGGCAAGAGGCTCACCTGTTGTTAAGTGATACTCACATTGTCAAAGAGCTCGATGGTAAATTGAAAGTGAAATTCATCTCACTCAATCACGTAAATACATATTATATACAGCAAATAACGATTTTTTTTTAAAAATAGGTAAATTTAATTCATTAAACAGCTTTGTTGAATTGGGATACCTAATGATAATACCCTTTCTTTAGAGAAATTTAATGTTAGTAAAAACCGGTGAAATATAGAACGGTGTCATGAAATTTCGGAAGCGGTTTTGGAAGATATAAATATATATATAATACTATTAGAAATGTTATCACAGATTTTAATTCTATAAGTATGCGTGCAAATCGCAGCGTAATAAGGATGTCTAGCGACGTACATGATTAGTATTACTAAAACTAAATCAAAGTGTAAAACAGAATAAGTTAAGGCTTCAAGTGTCCATGGATGCTAACAACATATAGGACTGGACCTACTGAAAAGAGAAAATAACGACAAAAGAAAAGATGGATTGGTGAGGTAATACAATTTTCCAGGGGAAAGCTGGATAAATGCTGCTTAAGACAAAGAGAAATGGAAAAATATGGAGAAGTTTTTACCCTAAAAGCGGCCAAATACAAATACTAAAACACTCTTAAACCATAATTTTTAGATCTTATATTAACACAACTAATACCTATACTATGAAATGCAAACAATTCTTGTATAATTAATAAAGCTTTAAAAAAATGTGAGCGTGTACTAGGTGTACACACGTAAGAAGTGAAACTTCTTTATGACCTTATTTTTGGAAAAATGATCTACTATATGCAACATTACAGAAATTGGTTAAATAAAGTTAAATTAGATAAAATTAAACAAAAGGCTTTTATTATCATAGACATGAACACATATACAATTATTTCATTTTAACTTATTACTGTACTACTATGTAGTACTAAGATTATTACAGAATTTCGTTAATTGTAATAGAATTATTAGTATTACTATCATCGTTATTATATATTTTTGTTACTAATGGCTTCGAATCTCTTCGGATCAACCGTGGTAGGGACAAGAAAAAGATGGCGCGTAACGGAAAAATGTGACGCGTAACGAAAAAATGATAAAGGAGTTTCACTTCAATAATAATAATTTAACAGTTGCCGATAGAAAATTCTCATTGCAGAGTTGAACAAAATGGCCGACTTAGTTCTCTGTATGTATTTATTTCTAGGTGGGGAGTTACTCGACAGCCAACACTGCTCCATTACGTTAGAGACGAGCATAAAGGGTCATGAGGGTTCTTCAAAAGGCACGATGATACTTGGGGCTGGTTGCTTGTGAATTGCGCCCAGAAAATTATCACGAAATCTACTTTTAATCCGCCCAATAATATTTATTTATCTAATTCTTATAGTAGGTTTACTAATAATTATTCTTATTTTTTAATTTACAATATAGTTTTACACACAAATCTTCCAAGACTTCTTTTTTTACACTGTTAATTATTGTATTATTATTTTTTGTACTATTATTAATAGTACATTATTTTCATTTTTTGCGTATGAGGCGCAAACTAACCATTGTGGTCTCTGGCAGAATGACCAGCGCTGTGGAACACGTCTGCTCCACAGCTTAATGATGAGCCACGGGCAGTTACTACCACAACACATACATAACACATTTGTACCTTATTCCTTTTTTTTCTTTCCATAATTTTTTGTTATTTTTCTTTTTTGATTATTATTTTTAATATTTTGTGTGTTTCGTTAGTAATAAATGTTATGTCTGTCTATCTGTTGGCGAGGTCTATATGGCCTTTGGACTTGATCAACAAACACCTAGATACTCTTAAAACATAAGACTGTCTCTATATGTACCAATACAAGCGAGGAGGCTAATTTAGAGAAACGCGACTGTTCAGTGACTATTTGTTGACGCTAAGCAAAATATTGAGTATTGGTCAAAGTGAACCTTCAATAAGAAGTTTTTTGGACCCTCATAGCTCGTGTATGAACACCCTAAACGCACGTCACGCGTTGGCGCCAGTGAAAGTGTTGTTATACAATCATGTAAATGAGTCACCTTGAAGATTTTCGGATAAAAATGCTTTTTATTGCTATTAATATGAACAAAAACGTTTTCGTAATAAAAGATGAGCGCGGAACGTGTATTTTATATGAAAAAATGCTTTTCTGGTTTAATTAACGCAATTCAAGTCCGGGTTCGATTCTAGGTTAACAACAATTATGTGGCTTACAGTTTTGAAAAACGATTGTGACTAAATATATACAAATACCACAAAAAGCATTTTCCATACATTAAAAACATTCATTAATGTTTTTATATTTAAAATAATAATGAAAAAAGCACTTACCATAATCCTGTTCGAAAGCATGCAAAGAAAGCGGATTAGTTTGTTAAGTTAAAGATGTGAGGAAGCAAGACATAGTTAGAAGAGCTGAAAGAAATATATATGATATATACCTGTGACGTCACGTTGTCTGGAACTCTCTACCTATGTCTTGCCACGACCACATGAGCTCTATTAGTCCGTTAGGTCCAGTAAATCACACCGTTACGTAACCAGTCGAAAATTTGGCGAATTTTGCTGATTTTTGTAGTTTATAGATTTTTTCTAGTTTTCTACTGTATATATTAAAGTAATTTGTCTGTTTGTTATCTTAATGATCGACAGGTTTCTTATTAACACGCCAATAGTTTGACAGAACTACTTCCTGAATTAAATTTTTAAGACTATTTAACTGTATAGAACCTCTTTCATTATTTAAATTATTATTTTTCATGTTTTATGCTAATTAGTAGCATCTTTTACTAAGATTTTTATTTACATAATTATATAATTAGATGAACAAAGGAAACATTTATTAAAACGAATGTTGATAATACATCCTTTATACCAGGAACTAAAAGCAGAATTCAATTTTAATTTACTTTCATTACTGCATTTTAAAGTTTTTCATTGCACAACAAACTATTTCAGATAATTATTATGAAATACGTTGAAGATTAGATCTTTTAGTCTTGGATTATGCAAATCGGTGATAACAACGATTCTAATGTTACGCAACGGTGTGACAAAATCCAAATGAACTTACTGTCATCGTTTATGACTGGGCCATAACTGAATCCTTCAAAAGGCGATTCAATGCTATTCGAATCTTGTACTCCAAGTATACCAGATTTAGCCACTCTGTGACAACAACTCTTTAGCAAACCGCCACAGGAACCCTCTAACAGTCCACCTTTCATCCAACAGGATACAAAAAATTCGCAAGTTCCTCCTTGAGGACAACCATCATCGTACTTTCTGTCTTTCTCTGGCGAGTTGGTTATTGTATCTCTTGTCTCGCCCGTTTCGCTATCAATAAGCTTGCCTTTTCGATAATTGGTAGGCTTTGTACTGAGTATATCATTCATTATTTCGTTTATTTTCGATATTTGAGCGTCTGATATCGGTTTGAATTCTGGTACTGTCGCGTTTTGGTATTCAATAGAATTTCTTTTCGTTGTCTCTTTTTGTATGAACATCGGTTTTCTGATTACAATTGGTTTTTTTTGGTAATACTTTTTCCATTCGTCGATTCGTTTGTGAGCTCGATGTGGTACGTTGGCATCTGTGTTTAAAAAAGAATGAATGAATGGTATGAAGCTTAGTGATCGGAAATAATTAAGACACCATCACCAGATGTTAGAATATATTTCATGTACAGTTCAGCGACTAAATAAAGAATTCGGTTCAAGAAACGATAGAAATAGAAGATACACAAGCAGGTTCGGAAAAAGAACGCAAATCTACAATCATAAGCATATTTACATATTATATAAGAATTTTAAATAAATGTTTTGTTAATGATAACATTACAACTGCTATAAAAATCGTCCCATTCCAAAGCTAGAAAATGGAGTTTAACAGGTTTGTGTATTCTATGCTACGCCGTGAATGGAAAAGAAGATCTTTAGGTTTTATCTGAAAACACTACATTAAACAAATCCTTACTGAGCTACGGAAATTCAATATCTAGGACCCTAGGTAGTAAAAGTGGCTTCAAGCAAAACGGTAATTTCTGGAAAAAATATGAAATTGTTCAATAGCAGTTTAATATGACGCTTTGAATCAGTTTCAGTGTTTGGCATTTCAATTATTCGGTCATTTATTAATAAATTTCCTAAGAACGGGAAAAAGGGGGAATGCTGCCAGCATATTCAGAACCTTGCCTAAAGCGACTCCTTTTAATAATAAATTATATTTTTAAGGTTTTAGTTTTAGATTAAAAAAATATTGTGTTGACGTTACTTTATTAATGAATATATATGAATATAATATCAAATATTCATATATATGTAAAACGTTGATAATCAGTGTACAATTCTTGATGTTTCAGTCTACATTTGACTCGACTTAATGTGGAAGGAAAGGGTTTTAAATGAAAAAATACAGCAGAACTCTTGGGCTCATTTGGAACTAAACATGAACGCATAGTTCGTAAACAACTGAATAATAAACAAATTGTATCAAATATTAACTGAAATAAGCACGTATGGGAAAAACGATTGAAGCTTTCAAAAGCTGACATTGTGTTGACGTACGTACTTGAATACGTACGTATATACGTACAAAAGCCTTTTGTTTTCATGTTCACATATATATTACGTTCATAAGTTCATATGTTATATTGAAAATGACTGTGACAATAACAATTTTCAGTTGAGTTATTTGCTGACGGTAACGCGTTTCACTTTCACGGCTCGCGTCATGTTATACAATAACTGGCTATTGTATTTACGATAGCGTTTTGTATGGAACATAAATATCTGATAAGATTCGTTTAATATCGGTATATATGATTAGTATTAAGTTTAATTACTTCGTTTCGCGGCAGTGCACTTTAATAGAAAGAAAGGATGAACTCCTGAATCGTCGTTGCGTAAATTACGTAAGTTTATGACCGGTACAGAAGTTTAAACATTTAAATTCTTTTTACCCCTTGTAACTAAAATTCTTATTATTGTTTTTATAGGTTACGGGAGCAGATCATGAACACCCAATTTAGAGGGTGCATTGCCGGCCTTTTGAGGGAGGCAATATAATCTTGTTTTAACCAGTTACGGGGGCAGACCATGAACACCCAATTTAGTGGGTGCATTGCCGGCCTTTTGAGGGAGTATAATCTTGTTCTAACCAGTTTGAGGTCGTATCTCTCAGGGAAGGGGTGTCTCTGGAATCTCCGCGTGGGGGTTTACGGAGAGATTTCACAATTTGCTAGTTTGCAAAACAAAATGCCCAGTGACCGTGTCCGTTCCAGGCTACAACTTGATGGATGGAAGTCTGGTGAATTAATTTATTGACAGAACTGTTTGATATAATATTCATATCTATTTGTTACGGCCTATCACAGATTTACTATGCTATAAAATAAAATATTATTAAATGTTGCATTAATTAATAGGTCTGACTCACTTTCTATAAGGAGAAAGATTAAGGAAAAGAAAGAATAATGTTCAATGCGTTTGCTAAATGCGAAGATATATACCACTTATATATAATTCAGTATTTACCATAAATATTTTAAGTAAACAAAACATTTCAAAGCCTATTTGGGATTGACGATTATTAAGCCGAGTTTTAAGAACTATAATCGACATAATATTCAATGACTTAATTTTGATTAAAGATTAATTCATTATCTCGTTGTTATTGTAATTATCTGTTCAGACTATTATATATTTATTTAATATTACGTTGCAAAAAACAGTATGAATATTTAAATAATATACTAATTATTTGCAATAACTAGGGGATCAGACCTTATCGCATTCGAGCGATATCTTCCTTTGCTTTCTGGTAATATATAACCAATTTAACTTGATTTAATTTAAAAAATATATATATATTTTTAAGGAATTTATAATTAAGTTTATTATGGAAGAACTCGGAACCCTGACAAAGGTATTTTTTACACATAAAAGGGTTCCCAAATCTTACAGATTGTAATGCATATGTACTTGTAATGAATAACAATATTTTTATAAAAAAAAAGAACCATGATATGATAGTGATAATTCCTATATTATATAAGGGATACTGTGTGGACAAGTAATGCTTAAAAAGTAAAGGTTTAAAAGGAGGTCACTATTAAAAGGTTGTTTTATTATTAACTAACAGGCCCCGCGAATTTCGTTTCGTCTCGATATTTATTACTTAGCCTCCCTTCTTGTAGGTACACACCAACATAAGGAACATTGAACTATATACCATAGACACTGTTCACTTTTCTGGAATAAAAACGGGTTCGTTTTATTTTTTCGTAAAATTTTTCTCTTCATAAAAATTAATGGAATTGGTCCAGCCGTCTTCGAGTTACGCTTAGCGATATAATTTACGATTAGTTTTTAGTTTTAAACACTTGTAAATATTGCGAAAAATAAAAGATAAAATGCTTATATAATTGAACGGTTAGTAGAATAGAATCTACTTCTTGTCTTAATGTTACTTAGTCTTTAATTCGATCTTTTGAATGACAAAATATTAGTATACAAGCTTTAGCTTCGACACTGTTTGTAAAAACAAGCTTAGTGCAACAGAATAGTGCGCCAGAGTCAATGACACTGCGGGAAAGAGACGGAAAATACAGGAAATAGGTAAATGAACGGGACAAATACAAGTTTGTGTGTGCGTGCTGCCGTGCGCCAGTGAAATCTTTCTTTTAAGGGGAAGTGTGTTACGGAAATTTAAATTTTTTTTCTTTTTTAACGTTCGACTGAGTTATGTAACGGTAATGAATTGTAATTGTGATGTATGTGACATCTACGTAATGTGAAAATATTTTAAATTCATGATAGATTAGGTATCTTAAATTTTCAGTCCTAAATTTTTTATTCAAAAGAGATATGAAAACAATACTCTAACCTTTTTGAGATTATCTATCGTATGTGACTACTAAAATATTGGATTTGATACTACATTACGTCAACGTACAGAAATCGTCAGAAAAGTGAGGTCGCTCCGTGAAGTCTGTTAAGGAGACTTCTATGCTCCTGGAAGGGCTTGGCTGGCTTGGTAAGCCAGGAGTTTAAGCACATTGAATCTAATGAGAGTCTAGAGAGAAGTGCGGAGACTGAGTCCACAAACCATTAACCATAAACTATAAATAAGATATATAAATATAAATAAGAACATTACATATGTTTAATAATATATTGGTGCATATGAGATTCTAGTATCCGCGAGTACAACACTTGTAAATGAAATTTCTTAAAAAAAAGGTTTATTCCCTGATTATACGTTAAAGAGATTTTATTGATATATTACAATGTTATTTTAATACCATCTTCAGATAGGCTTCCCCTTAAATACCGCGTATTCATACTTGCGTTATAACGGTTAAAAGTAAAATATTCAACAGTAAAAAATGCATTTAAGATTACATATTTAGTTAGTAAAATGGCTGTGTCGAATATTTTAATTGCTTTATGAGATAGAGTCTGTGTTAAAACGAGTTCGTTTTCTTACCGAATTTAAAAAAACGTAGGAGGTTAACAAATCGACATGATTTTTGTGTATGTTCATGGCTCAAGCATAGCTTCGGTATCCGTGAGTCAATCGGGATTAAAAAAATTCAAATTCAGTCAAAAAATTTGGATTTCTAGCGAGACTAAGTGCATTTTGGAGTTTTAAGAAATTTATTTATAAATCGCGTGTTGCGTTGTAACGACACCTATAGTCTATGGCTACAACCACTGCTACTGCTGTTGTTTTGCTGCTGCTGTTTTGACCTTCAAGACAAAACAGCAAACTTCAAGACAGGTCAAGGATCATTAGGTCGGACGCAGAGCAGCACTTTCCTTGCCCTTGTCATCCCATGGGATTGATTCTTGGCGACACAAGATTTTCACATACTTGCCTAACCTATCTCTAACTTGTATGACAAAGGTAACATACAGAACGTTTCCCTTTTATATGAACATGAAATAGGCCTTAATTAATAATTAATAATAGTTTGTAATAAAAAAACTTTAGAGGTGTCAAGGGACACCCGGATGGAACGAAATTCCTTTCGATTAATTTATATGTTAATTGGTATCATAACAGTATGATAGATTTTCTCGACACCAATCTTACGACGAAAAAAAAAAGCCAACATCACGAGGTGTTCCCGGGCGGTCACCCATCCAAGTTTGAAAATTGTAAATACTATATAAGTCATTATAATATATGTACAAAAATAATTAATTATTATAAAAAAACAGTGGCTGCAATCTTTTAAGGTCTGAGGCTCAGATTTCTGTATTTGTGATTTTTTTATTTACCTTCTGACACACGCCGTCGACTCTTTTCTGAGGCATAATGTTTTCTTTCACCATTCAAACGAGTATTGATTAAACTAAATACATTGTTATGGATATATTTAAAAGTATGTTTTTATTAATAGCACTAAAAGTATCTGCCAGCCCAAAAGAAGTTGAATTATATAAATGTGTGTCATAAAAAAACGACGGGTTGCACTCCGGGAGTGCCGGCAGAAGTGAAAACTTGAATATTAACGTTGTGCATTTTTGATATTTTGTAATGGTTAGGGAATAATTTTGCACGAATTGCTTTAATTATCAGTATAAAAGTACTATCATTTATCTGGTAGAATATAATATTTATTTATTGCGCTATCGTACACAAACATGACAATTTATATTACATTAAATACGCCGCGCCAGCTGTCTACTCTCCATCCGTCGTCAGTCTGACCAAATTGTTAATAATAAAGCTTTAGACGTTTCGCAAAATTAAACCTTGATTTATTGACTTAAGGTCCAATTCCACATGCATCAATGTATCTGAAGAAAGAGACAAATGAATTAAAACCATAACTATATAGTACGAAGGTTCATAATCCTTTAAAAAAACATCCATCTTACGAAGTTGTCCTGACGTGAGTTTACAATTTTTTACCCTTTCCAAAAAAAGTCTACACCGCCGCTAAAGAAGTTTTCACTTCTAAAACATTTTAAGAGTACCGAGACGAGACAGTGCATCATCAATGGATACTCAATATGGGCAATTAAAACTTGCTCATACGGAAAACGTTGATTAGGTGAATAAGATAAATATTTGCGCAATTCTTTAAACCTTCAACGGGTTTTTGACGTCGGTTAAATAAGGTCAAAAGTTATAGCGCCACTGGTTTTAAAACAACTGCTTAGTTTAAATAAATAATAGTTAAAAAAAACTAAAAACTGGGTTGCTCGATAGACGAAAAATATGGCACAGAGAGCCACAATAATACCAGTATTTTTTGTTCATTACCATTTTCAGCCTAAATTAGGAATTATTTTTCACTTTTTAGTTTGATGTGCTTTAAAAGCGTGTTTTTTAGTTTTAGTGAATGGTTTAAAACATTATTTATTTTTTAGTTAAATTTTATTTATTGTTTTTCGGATTATTGCATTGTCATCGATCTTTGACAGTTGCGCAAAGTTTGAATTAAATCTGTCCGTTAAAAGTGGGTCAAAATCGAGTCGGTTACATACATACAAACATACATACATACAGGTGAAGCTAATATAAAGCGTGTAAAATAAAGTATTAAATTTCTTAAACAGTAAGTTCAGGTTACAATTAGAACACCCTTTGTATATTATATAGCTGTTAACTGATACGTTAAGTCACTGTTACGAAACGAAATACCGGTACTCCATACTTCCGAATCACAACCAGTTTTCGTAAACACCGTGACATTTGATACATAATGTTTACGCAACAATTGCATAACGATAATTATGGCACCAATGCGATTGTCTTGACCGATGACCTGGATGTCGCATCTCGGTTTCACTATTTTCATAAATTTTTCAAATGTGACACACTTTATATAAGATATCGTGTACGTCATAATTTGTTTACTAGTTGTTGGTCGTAGGGGTTGTCTTTCTGACGATTCATGTTACGTCAGATAGAAATTTAGTAGTATTTCTTTTAACTAAGTAATTAATTTACAGTAAAATAAAATGAATTTTCTAAGAAAACTATTTGAGTTTGTTTTTATTAAAACATGAGATAAAACATTTACTAGATCTTAGAATTTCTTGATTAGACGTCGTAACATGCTAAGTAATAAGAATGTAGTAGGAAACTTGCAGTGAGCTTTTGTGTTAAATGTATTTCATTCAATAACATTGTAATAAATTCGCATCAAAGATTCAGAGTCGGGACTTAATACTAAGACAAATAAGATAATGTCAGTCATTTTTCGAATCAGAAACTTTTAATTTATCTATAGAAGTGTACAGTGTAAGTGTAGGAGTGCCAACAACGTTTACTTATAAGTACGTAGGTATTTGTACATATTCTCACATTTTGATTGAAGTTCTTATTAAACGCTGGAATTGGGTGAATTTTACTGTATTATTAAACGTATTAATACATTTACTATGAGGCTGCCTTTGCTGAGGGCAACAGTTTGGAGTTTCTTTATGTAAAGAAAACTCTAGTTTATATCTTGTAATATTGATTTAAGCCATGCTTGGACAGCTAGCGCAGTTATTTTCATTAAGTGTATCTAATTACACATGGTTACAAAATAAAGTTTTTTCAAAATCTGATATTATTTCTTACAAATGTTTTAAAAGTAATATAAAACGGTAGTCATATTATATATACCACGTCAAATTTGAAGGTTTATTTCATCAATAGTGTATGAAGCAAACATTTAATAAAATTAAAATCTTTGTTTATTACTATGACTGTCAATTGTCATAGAGTATAAAACGGTAAATAAACTATAGAATGATCAGCCACAGAGTATTGGAGGGTTGCTAATTATATAGATTGTAAAAACAAGTTTTAAATTCATGTTTCTTAAAACAAGCGAAGTTACTAAATTAAAGATATTTGTTCAACTTAAGTGAAAAGATGTGATAAAATAAAATCAAGTAATTATTTTTAACATATATATAGATGTGTCTTACTTAATACAACATCTGTACTTTCTTTTTTCACATTAAAAGTGATATCAATCATTTGAGACTAAAGTAATTTATAATTTAGTTTACATCCGCCATTGAAATTATGTTTTTTTCCCGAACCGATAAAAATCAAGATATTCAAAAATGCTTAATCACAATGCGTTCACAGATTATATCTTATTGTCACAACAGTGAAACTGCACATTTCACTCTTCTTCCCACGTTTATACGTAGAAATGTTATTGTTCTCACGATGGGCTAGCGACGGTTAAGCATCGCTGGCGGCGGTCAGGATCTTGATGGGTTACACTGTCAGAATTGACGTTCCGTGATCCTAAAAATATGAATGTGAAAGTCTCTATCACAACTCATAATTAATTTACTAAAATAATGTATGTTGTAGTAACTTAATTCCTTTAGCTATTTATATTTACGAAGATATTTTTTAATGTCATTTTTTTCGAAAACAAAACATCTTATGTTATTTTTAAACAAAAAATTTAGAATTTTTTATTAGACTGCATTTTGTTTGTTGTTCTTGATACTTAGTGTGCTGTCATTAATAAATAATTGGCCATTGTCGCTGATCTCTTAAAGCATTTGTGGCAGTCGACTTAGCTTTTTTTGAAGTCCAGAAAAACTTAAATTGAGCAAAGGCCAATTAGAAAAAGGACTTGTCTTGCTGAGTGACTTTAATATATATATATATATTTATAGCAAAAGGCAATTTCTAGTTTATTTTATTGATATTAGAAATCAGTCATCATCTTTGATAATAATACATTGAGAGATCTAACCTTTAACATATGCGCTTTAAATAAATTTTAAGTACATGGAAAAATACCGTAAATTCATAAGCACATTAGTAGGTTTTTAATATAGGCCAGTGGCGCCAAAACTTTCTATAGCTTATGCAACGAAGATGTTTAAGAAACTTGACGTAACCGCTGTGATGCAATCGGCCTATAAGTTATATATTTTTATGCAAATAATTCGGATAAGCTGTTTTGGATCCAATCAACTTTTAATACTTTGCGACTACAGTGTTACTTATTTTGCAAAAGTTACTCTACTTAACCGGAAAAGCGAAAAAAGGGTTAATTTAAAAATAGATTTAAAGTTTACAACACGTAATTTATATACAAGTTAGGACATCACGGCCTGTCATGCCAAAAAAGTGCAGGCCGCTTCTCGAGACATGCCGCACTTAACGATATCATACGCCGTTCCCTTGCCACCGTCAACGTGCCAAGTCTTCTTGAGCCAAGTGGTATTGCAAGAGACGATGGCAAGAGACCGGACGGTATGAGTTTGATTCCATGGAAGATGGGTCGGGTACTGGTATGGGATGCAACCTGTTCAGACACGCTGGCCCCTTCCCATCTACATGGAACCAACTACAGAGCTGGTGCGGCTTGTGAAGCGGCTGAAAAAAATAAAGCATGCAAATACAGGGGTCTGGGCTCTGAATATGATTTTGTCCCATTCGGTGTCGAGACCCTTGGTCCGTGGGGTCCTAGCGCTTTAAGGCTTTTTAAAGAAATTTCAAAAAGGTTAGTCGACATCACAGGATACCGAAGATCTGGCAGCTACCTCGGACAAAGAATTAGTCTAGCAATTCAAAGGGGGAACGCTGCCAGTATCTTCGGAACCTTGCCTAAAGGGACTCCTTTTAATGATATATTTTAGTTTATGTTAAGTTTCGTTATTTATTTCAATGTATATTATTTTATTATTATTAGTTTATGTTTATAAGTTTAATTTTATTAATATTGTTGCTAATTACATGTTGACGTGTTATAGATATAATATAATAATATAATTTATATACATATATGTTATGTTTCCGCCCTAATCTGATAAAAGCATCAAAAAACTGAGATCGACCTTAGTTTTCTTTTAATCGAGTTCATATACTTACAACGAGTTTTTCCCAACGGCTCACGCCCCACAGGGGTCAAATTTATAGTTTAGGGAGGCAATTCGATTTTTTTAAAAATAATTCTTTGTAATTCCAGTTTTTCATTAAATCTACTTACTATGTTTCGTTGACAATTTCCAAGTAATTTCTTCCTAAAACCTATCAGTAAAGTTTCTTAAGTGATCAATTCAATTTTAGATATTCAAAATTATGTATGTTACATAGAGGGGACTTTAAAAAGGGTATGACACACACAATTTTGGGAAACACTGCTTTAAACCATCAAATAATTATTAAAATTAGGCTGCCGTTATAAGATTTAGTTTATCTGCTGTCTGTCGAACAGATGGAATATGTATCACTGTTACTTACTGTAGTACTCTGTTCAAATTAAAAGTTCTCTCATTTATATATTGATGGAATTTTCCTTTTATAACCGTAATTAACTCGTTCCTGTGAAGGCAAATATCGTTAGGAAACCAGCATCTCTCAAACTCTACAATCTATGACAGATAGACATAATAATTTTGGAAAAGAGCGTGCAATTCCCTCAAAGGTCGGCAACACACCAGCCAGCGGTAAGCACTCTATTCAAATGCAGCTGGTTTGCCTTTTGTTCAAAAAATATATACCCGAGTGTACGTTATCATCTCGTATTTTGTGACTTCGAATTCCACGTTAGAGCGTTCGTAATTAGCATAATAATTAAAAATATGACATTATATTGATGATCGCACAACTTTCACTATTATACCGACATCACTTTCATATTCATACGCACTTAGAAGCGTGGAAAAAGAATTGTTCGCTCCACATACTTATCTCGTGGCTTCGCTTATTTATTTGGCATACGAACCTGTTGTTTTATAAACGTAAAAAATTTCGTAAAAAAATTACCGGTTTAGGACAAAAATAGTGACTTAAGCGGAAAAGTGTTCTGGTAAGGTAATTTTTCCTTTAGGATTTTTGTACTGTGTGGATGTGTGTAAACAAAAACGATTGATTCACTATCCCATTCCAACTAAAGTCGAAATGGTGTCCCCATTTCGACTGTTAATTGACTTACTGTTCGCATAACAATGGCAGATGTACAAACAGGAGGGCCACCAGGGAAAAGAAAGAGAGGTCGCTCTCGCACAGTGGGCTGACGAGCTGAAAGAAGTTGGTGGGGATGATTGGGAAATGCTCAAGATAGAGAGATGGAGTCGGCTAGAGTGGGCCTTTAGTCTACCTTGCTCTCTCAGATATAGAGCTCTGTCAGATATAAGTCCGGGTCCCTTCTTGGGTAGAATGCCTGGCCAACCCCGAGGGCCCACGAGGGCTCAGGTGTTTCTGGTAGGTGGGGCCTCGCTACCCTTCTGAATAGCAGAGGGCTTTGAGTGTAGACCCAGCCTCACAGTCCCCACGTCAAGCTCCGATATCCATGGCCCGGACCTGCGTAAGCGCATTTTCACCTAATTTAAAAAAGCCATATACTCTATAGGAGGTCTTTAAAAAATAGGCAATTATCTTTGTATAAAATTTTATATGTGTGTATCTCTTGTAGAGATGGATATATCAAGGAAAAAATGGGGCTTGAATATTATTATATGTGGGAAATCGTAATAATCGTAGGATTGACGTTATAAAACAAAAAAACTATTTATACAAAATATTATTTATCAGGGGGGCAAACGAGCTTGCGGGACGACCAAAAAGGGCAGTCTACACAGCCCATAGACACTCATTTTTAGTGGGTGCGTTGCCGGCCTTTGAGGGAGGAGTAGACTCGCTTTTTGAACTTTTGTACAAACACTTTAAAATTTACTGAATTTTAATTATTTATCGTTCGATTATAATTGAAAAACGTAGAGATAGAGTCGCGTGTCTATGATTGGACTAGAGATGCGATGAATCACAGACCTTTTGTTTGTTTCGTTTTTTTTATAGTCTCTGGATTATGCGAACTTTATTGGACCTAAGATCACTCATTACATCTGCTACAAAAAACTTCCCCGGTGGCTTAGTGGTTAACACATGGTTTAGATATATAAGTTATGACCATAATAATTTCGGTTTGATAGCTACAGATATATTATATTTTGATGATTGCTTAATTATGTAAAAATGATTAAACAGATGCAAATATCAAGTGCTTTTAGCCTCATTACTTACTACCAAAGTCATCCGTATATGTTATTTATATTATATATCTTCGAAAACTGTAAGTAATTAAATTTAGAGCTAACAATGTGAAATGTAATGTTATGTAGTGTGCAATAAATGTTTATCTCTCTTTATTTAATGGCGTTTTGATGGCTATAATGAAGGCAAACATGATTGTTTACAAGTATGCATTTGGTAAAATTCTACATAAAGTAGTTTTTCCAAAGAGTAGAGTTTTATAGTAAATCGTACCAATTACGACTGGATATTCACTCTTTTTAACTACTATTGTTTGTCTTTCCGTCAAATAGTATTTACGATTTGATGAAAAGAGACATACATAATATATTAAATACAGTGTGTTTTGACTCCTTTATTTTATGAGTGTGAGTGAAAGTGATAAAGGCATTAGTGTAAGGCCACTCAATTACAATTGTTTGTTCAGAGATGCAGGAATATGCAACGCCAATTTATTAGACAAATGAACTTTCTTTGACAAATGTAAACATGAATATTGTTATTACTAGGATCGATCGTCTGTTAGCGAAGTAAATTTTACAAATAACGAATTTTTTTTTTCTCATTACTTTTGGAGTATAAAGAAAAATTGGATATAGAGGTATCAGCAAACATCATCAATGCATAGTAGAACGTTTCTCTATAATTTATGTATAACTATATATGTACTAACTAAACTATCTCAAGTTGACATTTACGTTTTACTACACTTAGGGTCTGTTTCACAATGTATTGATAAAGTTCCAAATAGCTATGCAACACATAAGTTATTTGGAAGATAAATTGTGCTATTTGACACTTCATCGACTCATAACTTATAATGGACTTTATGTGACGAATAGCCCTATCTGACAGTCGTGAAACGCAACAATAGTGTTTATCCTACCAATAAGTAATAAATAGCTAATTTGGAACCTATCCAGAACTTATCCGTACATTGTGAAACAGACCCTAAGCAGAAGCACAGTTAAAATTGTGTTTGTTAACATTCACAAATCTTCAATTCCAGCGATTAGATTCATAAATCATAGAGCCACATTTACCCCCTCTCAGACTAACAACTGAAAAGTGGGAAGTATGTAAATCGGCCACTCCTTCCAATGCTTTCAAGGGGAAGGTGATTAAATTTTTAAAGGCAAGGTGCTTATAGCGTGGGCGAGTATTTGGACCATAAGTATGCCAACAATTATAAATAGCTTAACTTATTATTATGACATTGTGTTGATGTTCTTATTATATGACATAATTTGTATGTCTATTGTTAAATGGCTGATTGTGCGGATTTTGATAATTGATTGATCTAAATGTACCACTTTCTTGCAAATAAATGATTTACTGTCAGTGAGAACTGAAAACACTCACTGGCGACGGTATTGTTGAAAAAAGTTAAAGACAAATATTTCCGTCAATGACAGGAGTAAGAGCGGAGTGTTTATGAGTTATGAATCAGTAGTCAATAAAACTAAGTTTAAGCAACTTTGATATTAAAAGCTTTTATTAAAATGTATATAGCGCATAAAACATTTCAGAACTTTTTGATTTGTCAATAATCTCTGGTTCCCAAAAACCCTTTTTGGGGTAGTTGTTTCATTTCGAAGGGTTTCCACTTCGAACATAGTCTGTGGCTTTGGCGTAAAGTATTAAACGACATCTATGTTTTTGAATTTGGAATAATAGATTATAATGGGAACTATGTAGCCTTGGCTAGTGTAATGTGTTAAAGGCAATGGATTTATTAGGCGAAACAAAATCCTTTTTGAGGTAGATGTTTGTGCTCCATTGGATTTCGACTTCCAACATAGTCTGTGGCTTACGCAAAAAGTAATAATAATCTTTATTTTCTTCTCTCACATATACATACAAGGTTTTTATGATAAAACTAAGATGATAACATTAGGAAGTGTATGTGAGAGACTGGTCTCTGTAACAGGAGACCTGAGTGACAGATAACCAGCCTCTCCACCACCGGACCGGAACACGTACAATCATGTAATTGTCATAAGTTACAATAGAAGAAAATAAGTATTAAGTGCTAAAAGAAAACATTGCAAACGGAGTCTTAAAAATAAATTTGGTGTGTGTTTGTGTGTGTGTATGTGTGTGTCTCTCTCTCTCTCTCTAAGTGGGTGTGTGCGTGCGTGGGTGTGTGTATATGTGTGGGGGAGTGGGTGTGTTACAGAATAACAGTTATTAGATCTTCTGTTTCATCATAACTCAACGTCTTCAGCCAAGTAGTAACCTTTTTTTTACATTTATATTTGGGTAGTGGGTAAATGTTAGTTTTTTCATTTAATTTATTATACAAGTAACAGGCCTAGGAAACCAAAGAATCTTTGCGAGAAAGAAGTTGTCCATTTTGTAATAAAAGTATTAAGCGACATCTATGTTTTTAAATTTGGAATACTGGATTTAAAATTGGAACTATGACAGCCTTGGCAAGCGTAGCTATGCGTAGATTAACTGCGAAAATCCACTTCTAATCATAGTTCCCTACATTTGAATACACGCTACATATTGTCACGCGACCAATAAAAATGAGAGTGTTATATTATGCAAGCGAATTTCAACATTATTACAATGCGAATAAGGAAGAGACTTGACCGCAATTTCTATCAAAATAACATTTGACGTCTTTTCCTTGTTTAACAAATTTCTATTTAAAAACTAGTGAATGTGCGTGGAATTGCTTGGCGTTAACTGTTCTGAATGATATTACTAATTATATGATAAAAACGTGACTCGGTATACAATTATAATTACCCCAAAATTACGTTCTGCTGAACGCATCAATCCTAATATTATAGAGTTTGATATTTCAAGTAAAATTTTAGGTCATACAACATTTCTAAAACTCCACAACACAGGTGACACTTTTCGGACAAAATAATATATTAACATTACTTTAGTTTAAGCTATTCACCAGTATTGTAGAAAATTCATTCAACATAATATGTATTACTTGTTAGCCATAATCATTGTATAGGCTAGGTAATTCATGTACAGTTGCATTATTGTAAGAAAACAAAAATAGATTTAAAAGCTGAAACGACCATAACTTAAATATGTAAATTAATTTCATTTAAACGGTACCTACACTAGCCCAAGCAAAAGATAACCTACATTACAACTAATTCAATCATAAAAGAGACTCAATTTTGTGAACCATCAAGCTTATAATCGAGGCCTTCACGCACGAATTTTTCCTAATTTATATAATTGGCTTTTAATAACTTCTTCTTATAAATAGTCCAGTCAGTCAAGACAATTAATTCATTATAATTCCAAAAGTTTTCAAATTTTGATGTAAGGTCGGGAGTGGTATTAAAACAAACTATAAAATTTTGCAACCTGCTCTGCGGTCCGGAACATTGTTAAAAATGCAATAAATGATAATTTGCTCAGTTCTTGAGACAAAAATTTCAAAAGTTCTGCAAAGTTGGAGTGGTGTTAAATATATTATTTTACATCACGTGTCAAATTTGCAACCAATTTAAGTGTACGGAACATTTTTTGTTATTAAAAATTAATGTTTTTCTTTATTAAACTGAAGGAAAACGTTCCAAAAGTTCTGCAAATTTGACAGATATATCGAAAATAAAATAAATAACAAAAAATGTTCCGTACACTTAGGTTGGTTGCAAATTTTATACGTGATATGAAATATTATATCGAAAACTTCCCCAAGTTTGCAGAACTTTTGGAATTTTTTTCACGACCATACAGCAAAAATTAATTTAATTGCAATTTTAACAATGTTCCGGACTGCGGACAAGGTTGCAAAATGAGATTTATTGTCGTCCCAATGTACCATTCACTTGACCGAAGTTTGAAAACTTTTGGAATTATTATCAAATTTTCGATTTCGAATGTCTATAATGACTGGTCTAAAAAGCAATATTAGAAGAACATAGTTTCTACTAAATTTCATTGCGTATTTTTAAATGACTTTTTATTACTACTACATACTTATTTTTTTTTATAGAACAGGGGGCAAACGGGCAGAAGGCTCATCTGATGTTAAGTGATACCGCCCATGGACACTCTCAATGAAAACGGGCTCGCGAGTTCGTTGCCGGCCTGCAGGTTATTAATTCGAACATCTCCTCTGAACACTCTCCATAATAAATGCGGTAGAAGATGCAGAGTGACCCCACATCTCGACGCAACGCCAAGGGAATACGCCGCTCCCTCAAAAAAACGTTCCTAGGACTACAACTTACTAAACTTGACAGGAAAACATTTGCACTCGTAATAATTATAAGTAAAATAGAAATTCTGTGTCTCAAGTAGGTATATGATGTATCAAATAAGTATATAAAATTATCATAATCAAAAGCGTTTTAATTAGACTTGAAGAGAGTTAAGATTACCTAGCTAAATTTATAATAACTCCACAGATTAATTAATTTACAAACGAACGAATTTCGAATGGACGAATTTATCTGTAAAATAATGCTGTCATCTATCCTATTGAAGAAATTTTTTGTTTGCCAAGTTATGCGTGTGGGAAAAATGAATGAATTTTGACGAAAGTCTTAACGTTTAGTGGTCTTTGAAGCGTCGTTCAACGTTCAGTTCAACATATTTTTTTTTCAAACCTACGTAAACTTATCTATTTAAAGGAGGCTTTGAACAGCCTGTGTATATTATAGTAACCTGTTTTTTATTATATGTTTAAGGTAATGAATTGTTAATGAATAAATATATATATATATATATATATATATATATTATTAAAACTATGTAAACTGTTGACCAATTGTTATTTTTTTTATAGAACAGAGGGCAAACGGATAGGAGGCTCACCTGATGTTAAGTGATACCCGCCACACATGGACACTCTGTTTAAAAATGGTAAACAATTTTAATCTGTTAATGTATTCAAGTAGTCCACATTAAGTTAATAATTTCATACGAATAATATTATAGTTTCACAAGTTCTACTTTCTATGAATAAGAAAATATACAGTTTCATTATTCAACATAATAATCTGTCCTTGCTTTTTCTTGAATATGTTCTACATTAAAAAAATCACTATATTACCTGAAAAGCAAAAATAAAATTAAAAAAATAACTCGCGCAAGATTCCTAAAATTCTCTATTATATTATGAAGTAATCTGTCGGGATTTTTTTTATTATTTAAATTGTATAAAATCTTTTATTGCCATGTCTAGGGAAATTTGAGTATAGTATAAATGATGGCTTGGTAATTTGGACGTGGATGGGTATTGCCACTGCGAATGTGTTGCTGCTTCTTAACAAGATACACTTCACGAGATTGACGGCCAATCTCCAGTAATGAAGAGGCACCAAGAGAAGAAGTAGTTAAATTAAACCAAATAGGTAATATTATTACTTTTAAGGAAATAGCAAAAAGGGTAATCGACATCACAGGAGACCGAAGAGCTGGCCTTGGACAAAGAATTAGTCTAGCTATTCAAAGGGGGAACGCTGCCAGTATCTTCCGAACCCTGCCTAAAGGGACTCCTTTTAATAATGTATTTAAGTTATTTTATTTTAAGGTAACTTATTGTTTTTGTTTTCAACCACTCGATGGAAAAAGGAAGACAGAGCAAGAGATGGGCAGACGATATAAAAAGAATAGGAGGCACAATTTGGACAAGATGAGCTAACATCAGAAAAGAATGGAAACAGCTGGAAGAGGCCTATGTGTCACAGGACACGCTGATTACCTAAAACGGGTCATATGATGTATTAGATTAAGATTTATTATGTAACTTAAATAAGTGTTAATATAATATACTGGGTGTCAGCAATAAAGTATATGTATACTAACTTTTTTAGTATAGTAGTTTATTCTAAGAGTACATTGTCTTCACATATAATTATTTAACAAATGTAACAAAATATTGTAAACCTATTTTAAAAGAGTAAGTGTGGAGTTTCTTGCCCATTCTTCTCCACACGAAACTACCTTTTGGAAGGGGCAACTAGAATCTTCTTTATATTTTTTTATGACGTTCAAAAGTGCCATTTTAGATGGTTTAATTGAAATAAATGATTTGACTTTGACTTGACTTTGAAAGGCTTAATAATAATTGTATTTGTTTATATTAATTTAAGTTAGCTGTAGGATTACAAAATTTAAAATCACACAGAGACATTCCATAGCTTTATCCATACAGTCAACTGACAATAACGAAAAAATTCGGATCGGAATCAAGTTTAATCAACTGTGTACGACCAAAGGTACAATTTTGCTCACTCAGGCTTTCTTAGTTTTATAACCGTGGTATTTTCCTAAATGAGTTACGCCCCGAGAGTACAGCCATACGTAGGCACTCTCTTCAACTATTACACTGCATTCGTTCGTTTCATAGCAATTAGCATTTCATTATTTCGCATATTCTATTGTTGTACGCGAGTGGTTAATTATAGAGTAAAAATGAAACCCTCTATTTAAAGCCCCTAATGATCCAGAAACTGTACACAATTTTATCTTAATACTAGCTGACCGGGCAAACGTCGTTTTGCCATGTATATCATGTATAATAAAAAATAAGGGGTTGATCGTAGAGGGGTGAAAATTTGGGGTTGTATGGATTTTTTAATGCTGTATCATAAAAAAATAGAAATTAAAAATGTTGTCTAAAAAATAAAAAATAAATTAAGGGGTGGACTACTCCTAAGATTTAGGGGGATGAAAAATAGATGTTGGCCGATTCTCATAGATACCGGATAAGCACAAAAAATTTCATCAAAATCGGTCAAGCCGTTTCGGAGGAGTATGGCAACGAAATCTGTGACACGAGAATTTTATATATTAGATACGTTGTGCGTTTAAAACTTAATTTATTAACAAAACCCGAACAAAAGTTTACAGTGCAAATACGATGTCTTTAACAGAGTAAAGCTAAAATACACTTTTCTACTTTTCTTTTAAGCCAAGTTTAAGTTCGTGAACAATGAAGTAATAAATTGCATTGTGGGAAACGCATGTCAACAACAAACAAAAGGTAAAAGTCTTTAACTGAATTAAACAACTGATGACAACAAGAAACTGTTTACAAACGCTAATCTACATAGTTTCATTTTTGGCTTTTTCCTTTCTAAGCTTTTCCAAAATGTGTACTTTTTTCTATTCTAAAATTTTTCGTATGGTGTACGGAAATATCATTTTTTAAATATAATATCGCCTATATTAGATATATACTATTTTTAGAAAAATATCAGTCTATTAATGACTATTTAAGTGAAACATTATAATTAATATTAATTTAATAATGTATATGTACATTTCTACCTTTTAAGATAAATTTGCAAGGCTTTATATGGGGCATAATATGCGAAGTTTGTATACCACTATAATATTTTTGTACTATATTCTTTTAATTAAATTATTATTATCATAAAAAACATGACTGCATAATGTTAGGCAGGAGGTCTTTATATCATTTATAATCGATATTTATTAAAAAAAGAAGTTACAGAAATCTAAGTCAACCCACAACTAATAGAGAGTTGTAACGCCACAAGATATAAGTATGATGCTGTCGAAAATGTTATACAAATACGTGAGGGGTAAGGACAATGGTGAAACAGCTAATCTATATTTATTCATCTAAAAGAAATCAAGAGTATCAATAACTTGCTTTGTGTCATTTTTTATGTTACTATTTATGTAGAATACCTTACGTAATTAATGTTATTTTTAAATCCCTCTATATAAACCTTACATTTCACAAAGCGAAAGTGAGTTCGGCGTTCTGAAGCAAAAGACATCAACGCGCGTTCAATTCATTTCAGAATTTTTGTAACAAAAGTCCGCAGTCATTCCTATTGTACGATTATGTCATCCGAATATGTATTACATAACATACCTCTCTCGGAGAAAGCGTCTCCACTTATGTCCTGCAGCTGATCCTCGGCAGCAACGTCGTTTGCATCTATACTTGGTTCACGAAACACAACATTGTCTATACTCGGCGCTGTGTGTGAGTTTGTATTTATCGAATTGCTCGTATCTGGGTTGTATGGGAACACAACACGGGGAGAGCGGGCCCTCCAGCCACTTGCGGGGGGGTAAAACCCATTCCTCGGTGGGGCAATTTGGATAGGTTCGAAGGCGAAACTCGGGGCGTACGGCCGGCCGAACCTCCCTTGGTAAAACGTTGGGATCGAATACAATCGATCGTTTCCTTTGTAGTCTGGTTGGAAATCGATATTCGGATAGCGTTTCTCCGTTAAATCGATTTCGCCGCGGCCAAAATCGTCCTCATCGATAAATAATACGCGCGGTACGCGTTTTGGCACAAACATCGGCATACGCGGATAACTTAGCGCGCGGGTTCGCTCACTACTTGCGATCGAAGTTAATAAAAACACTTTCAAAGCGAACGCTAACATGTTGCCGGTCACATGAAGTTCACTTTCATTTTTCACTATATTTACGTCCGATTTTGTTAGTTTGTCATGTTTTGTGACGCGTGCTTGTCGATGGAAAGTTGGCCGCGGACTGGCTGTGCACTCGGTCCCCACTCTGGGGGTTACATAAAATTGTGACGTTTACTTTTACGTAATAGACGGTGATAGCGTTGCTCGGCAACCGTTTGGGTGATGTCATGGCCCATTTACAGTCAAGGATGTGTTGAGTGCTTTTGAATGGACATTGAAAAAGTTTTTGATAGCTTAAGGAATGCTTTAAAAGGAATTTAAAGCATTCCTACCGTAAAAGATTTTTACTTCGTTGAAAATTACGGCCCAATTATTTATTTCGTATATTTATTACTCTAACGCCTGCATGTTAGCTGGTACGTCCAGGAATTTCTTTATTTTTAATAAAAGGTCTACACAGAGTAGAAATAGTTATTGAAATTGATTTAAAATGTATGAAAAAAATACACATATGTTTGATGCATTGTATGTATGTTTTTTAACGAATTGTTCGCTTGGAATAAATGTTCTATAAAAGCTTCCGGGTTGAACGCATCAAATCAATCTGATCAATTGATTCACGGAAGCTGTGAGTAAGCGATGGTCGGTTCAGAAAACAGACTTAATTTCTTATGCCTGTAATTGTATGACGTAATACTATAATTTAAGTTCATTTAGTAACTTTTTAAAACATCGAGGTCCGACTGACTGTGAACTCATAGATTTTTCATCTGTACGTACCATCATCATAAGGAATGGCTATATATAGTATATACATTATACATATATATATATGTACTTATGTATATACCAAGGATACTTGTGGGCCTCAAATACACTTCACCATCGCAATCTATCCAGGGCTTCCTGCATCCAATTTCGAAACCTTTTTTTTTCGAGGTCCTTGACAACTCCATCCCACCAACACAAGTCTACCGGGTTTTCTCTTGCCACCGGGTTGTGAGTTTGTACGTAATACATGTACAAAATAATTTCAGTTATATAAAAACAACACAAAGATATATCACCAAATATACTTTAATAACATTAGCATATTATGGAAACAAAACACATTTCCATATAATTGTAAAAAGCGCCATCTACTGTCATATTTATAATACATAAAAGGCTTTCATGGTTTAACAAGGTTGTATTGGAAATACACAATTTTATCGAACCTACGGCTAGATGGCGGCTGTTAAAAGACTTTTATATTCAACCAGAGTAATATAGAATGGTTTGAAAATGATATTGTCTGGTCATATGACCATGCAAATTGTGTTGCCGTTATAAGGTGACTCTTTTGGCTAAATGACGTAATTAAATGTACAAAAACACAAACAAAATTATCTCAAATAAAATTAATTGCAGATCCTGTCGTTACCTGTCTCGTACCTGTGCTTTGTTTCACACTCCTCACATTACACATAACTCTGAAAAAGCTCAGTTTTGTATCGCGCTGACTTACTACTTACGAAATATATAAATAAATAAGAAATGTGGTTGTTATTTGAGGGACATAGTACCTTTGTGGCTGTTTACGCACATGCTGGTTACCTCGTAGACCCTGGGTTCGTCTGCTTATAAATAAATAAATAAAATAAAAAAGTATGTCTTGCAAAAGAACAAAGTAAACTTAATCCTATTATATATATATTTTTTCCTATTTCTTATATATATTTCCCAATTATTTAGCAAGAACCCTTTCGCAGGTGAAGGCCTCCTCCAAGGATCTCCAGGTATCTCGGTCTTGGGTGAGTTGCTTCCAGCTCGAGCCAGCCGTTTTAGTAATATCATCCCCCCATCTCGTGAGCGATCTTCCTCTGTTTCGTTACCTTTGGGTCGCCCTTATGGTCCATCGATCGTCAGATAGTCTTGCTACATGTCCTGCCCATCTCCATTTAAGGTTTAGACCATAGTTTAGGGCATCAGTAGCTTTAGTAGCGCTTCTTATCTTTAATTTTAATTCTTCTTAAATTAAATTTTTCTAATGTACAGCATTCTCCGATCTAGGACCTTTTACAAGTTCTGATTTTTCTTTTTATCTTCTTTGTATATTTACAAGTCTGGCAAGCATATGTTAGAAATGGCAAGAGACAGCTTGATATGGCTTTGGTTTTAAGTATCGCATATTGCATTTAAACATTTTCTTAAGACGTTCGTTTTAATAAATAATTGTTTCCGGTTAGTAGGTAAAAGCTGCTATCTACACAATATTAATAAAAGAAATATATTATCTGCTACATGCCCTTTTTTATGTGGGGGCAACTTAATTGGTTCCGATATTGACAAAATTAATGTTAGTAAGAGATGTTGTGAAAAATATAATTAAATTTGCATTAATTTATGGGCTATAAACAGAGAAATTATATCATTATTTTGAAATACTTTTCCATCGATAGCTTATCATTAAATCGTGTACTTTCTTCGAAACACTTTATATCAGGCGATAGCGACATGATTCATACGATACGATAACTTTTAACATCAACTAATGAACCAAACCGATAGACATATCTCATTTTAAAAAACTCATTTAATAGAATTAAAATATTTTCTATGTGAGATGGACATAAATGTCAAAATCAACCTCGGACCGTTGTGTGGACAGGCATAATTTCGTGTTAGTGTCGTCGCAAAACTTCCTTCACTCTCCCTTTGGCAAGTCTCTGTGCCTGGGTGATGGTAATACATGTGTACCGCCTTTAGTACTTAAGGGCCTTTACTTGATCGGTCCAGCGAGTAAGGGATCAGCCTCGAGAACTAGTTCCCTCCACTCTGCCATCACGTGGAATTTTTACACTTTCTGGATTTTTGCGTGTTAATTGTCCAAAAAAACTCGGGATGCGTTGAAAACAAAGTGTCGTAAGATCATTTTTTACCTGTCACCGTCTTAGTATGGACACGTTTGTTTCCTTAGCTGTCTTTAGCCTCCAACACCACATTTCCAGTACATCTATTTTTGTCTTTTAAGATAGATACCGTGGTAATGTACTCGTATGTTTAAAATTATTTCATAATAGAAAGGTTTATGTTCAAAATGCACTAAGAATTTATCTAATAACTACGCAAATAATTAAAAAAAAATCCTGTATTGTACTAGAACATAATCAAGATTACATTAAGTCCATGTCCAAAATGTTTAGCAATAGTACACGACCTCCAACGGTAACTCCATCCGGTGGCCTTCTCCAAATTACATTTGTCTCTCATCCTCACTATTTTCCGATCCTACCCCGATATTTCTTTTATACGATCTTCCCAGGTTTCTGGTGGGTGGTCTCTAATTTCTTCAAGTAAAATAATAGCAACACAAAAATATGTTATGTAAATCTTAGCACCGCTCCGTGAGCGTAATTCGAACGAAATGGAAAATGTTTTCTAATAAAAAAAGTATTAAAATTGTAGAAAAAATCTATATGCTCGAGCTGTCAGAAACTGTCATCATTGCATTGACGATGTGACCTGACTAAACTATCGAAGTGTTAACCGTACCGTACGATGTAAAAGTGTAGTTTTAATAATCGTGACAGTGTGACCAACCGCAACCCGTTTTACCGGACAGATTTGAAACTTTAGTCTGTAACACCGTGCCGCGTTAAGCACACGGAGGCTTATTAGCATTTTAAATAAATCATCTTGATTTATTATTTATGCTAATTACTTAAATGCTGACAGGAACAGTGTTTTAATAAAAAATTGTGATACTGGCTGAATATAAAAAAGTTATTAGAATTTGTTTTAAATTAGTCTGTGAATTAACAAAAGGGTTTAGAGTTCCTTTTTTGAATTTGTGGTACAATTATGAAGTGAAAGGGTAAGTGAAAGTGAGTGAATCTTGTTTTCTTTGTTATTGAGATGTGGCCTACATTGGTTTTGTTGTGTATAAATTGCTCATATTAACGAAAACGGTTTTAATATTTTAACAGTATAAATAACTATAGGAAACATTCATATTGCATTGATATTTTAAAGATAAAATTTATCCTATTTTTAGCTACAAACAAAATTTCCATAAAAACTCGCGCTCGGCACATGTACATTGTAATTAATGTATTGTTAGTGTAATGTCTGTATATTCCCAATATATAACAAAACTACTGCACAGATTTTCATGCACCTATAGATATAGTGATTGATGAGCAAAGGTGGTGATAAAATAAATGATGAAATATAATTTTTCAATCTTTGTGTCAGGTGCTACCTAGGAAAAGCGGTTTAATTAATAATATTTAATTGGCTATATTTATATATATATTTCTACAGTACGTGTGTATGTCAAGACCTCTTAAACGGCTGGACCAATTTGAATGAATTATTGAATTATATCCCAGGATAGTTTAGAGTCACAAATCAGATGGCAATTTATCTGCAGTCGGTATCTAGGTTATTTATCTATACAGCTTTTATTAGCTTAGGTATATAAATCTTCTGTGCAAGTATTCGTAATTAAACTCCTAAATGGCTGGACAGATTTAGATGAATTTGTTTGTGTGTAAGACGTGTGTACAGGACGTCTGTCGGATCCGCTAGTATAATATAAATTTAAACACCTAATCATCAAAAATCTGTCTATTCATAAAGACAAAAACAAACAAACTAAAACATTAAATTCGTAGATAGTAAGTAAAATGTATTGGATTTTGACTTACGGGGTTCATAGTTCATAAGTTTCTAATCTAAATTTTACCTTAAGCGTATATAAGGGCAGTTAATTTTACAATATGTAGAGAAAATTGCATTAAGCGTATTAATTTCGTTAATATTTATAATACAAATCGTTTTAATATAACTTTTAATCATTTGTGAGTATTTTCCTTAAGGATGCGATGTATCATAGATCATAGATCAATTCCCGACTGCGATCCTATGTCCGCAATTAGCACTTACTCGTACGTTGAAGGCTTGACAAAGGCACGGAATCACTTACTTGTCTTTATAAAAAAAATATTTTGGGTTCGATACCTGTCGAAACAATAACTGTTTGGTTAACTATGAAACATACACAGGAATGTGTTTGGAAGGGCGTAGTGAGAGTTAGGATAACCACTTTCATTTTTAATATTAACATAACATTATTTATAAATATTTCTAGAGATTCAAGGTCACGGACCAGATAGGCGCCCATGCGAAACGAGCTTTCTCTTAGTAATTAAACACTAAATAACGTGATATAGTTTTTTTTATATTTAGCTATATATTTTTTATTTTATAAAATGTTAAGCATAACCCATAAATATAGATAAAAAGTAAACTTAAATTTAAACGGATGGTTCTAAATTTAACATTTGTGCTAGTTAATCGTTATCGAAGAATACGTATGAGCAAGACGCCATAAAAATGGATATCAAATTCCTAAAACTACAGAACCTGATTCCGTCATGACCTTACAAAAAACGCTGATGCAGAAGAAAGCTGAAGTTTCCCCATTTGTAGTTGACATCCCCAAGTGCAAAACACGATTTGGTTCGTCGTTTCTTTCGGAGTGGAACTCCATTTTCCCTAGATAGTTTAGCATGGGTTTATTGAAGCGGTGGTTAAAAAGGCAGGTAGAATTGTGGTCTGTCCAGTTCTGTTCAATAAACCATAGATTTCGGGAGCTTTGGATCGATACAAGAACAATATTGATGTGTTTGAAGTTACAAAATACCGGCGTGGTTAAAACCAATATAGTCATAGTAAGTGTCTGAATTAATAACTCATAATGTATGTGATATTTTTACAGCATACAAACTGTAAAACACCCCAACAGTTGGAACTAATTAGATAATATTCGAAATGTGCGAAGATGTCACAAAATTAAAACCATGTCAACGGTGAATAATCTATGGATATTAAACAAAGACACGGATAGATTTAAAAAAAGAAAACACGGGTTCAAATGTCAAACAGTGGCAGTATGGCGCTCAAAATGGCGGGAGTTTGGTGTCGTGATATTAATTTTACAAGTTGGACATGTGACTGCTGTTGAAAGTAAGTATTATTGTCTTAAATAAATCATCTAAACGGATATAAACACGAATTTTCACATTAATATAACTTTCGTTTCGACTGCTTTACAGCAATATTGGTCAACGAGACGCTGGCATATCAAATTGATAATAATTAACTTTATTATTAAAATATTCCTTTCTTGAATCTTTTCCATTTTTAATAAAACCGAACATAAAGGATCGGTCGCCTAGTATAGCGCCATCTGTTGGATCTATTTTAAATTAAAACAATAATTCCATCTTAATTTGAAATATTTGATACTGACATTATTTACGCACTAATCAAATATTTGACTTAGTCAATATTTAAAATGTTTTCCCCTAAGGTGCGGATGACGTAAACATAAAATATTATTTAATTGGAATAGGTATACCAAAAACAGAACGTAGTAAAAATAATTAAGGTAACATTACATTAAAATATTTAAAATAATTATTGATACCAAAAAGTTAATGCTAGGGGACACCCGGGTTTGAACCGGGGACCTCTCGATCTGCAGTCGAATGCTCTACCACTGAGCTATATCCCCAATGGCTATACTTTCGAAATATTCGAACTTACCCTTATCTATAAATATAATTTGACATATTTCGCATATATTACAGGCCTGACTTCCCGCGTGTTAGCTTCCTTCCTAGGCTACCCTGCATCATGCACAATTGGAAATGACGTCATACCATGCACATTATCTATTTCCTGTTGGCTTCGTGGAGGGATACGGTCTAAAGGCTGCGGAGGGTGGCTGTTTTCTTGTTGTGTGGATAATGAACTTGATAACAGGTAATACATTATAATTAACCGTGTCTATGTGCACTAATTTATCTTACAAGGTATTGTGTATTTAAATACTTTGTGTTAAGGTATAATTTACAACTATACGTTGTAGCGTTATGTTTTATCAGTTGCAATCCTAATTGTTGGCAATATATTATCTGTGACATTTTGCTATATGTATCAGCACTTGTTGTAATTTTAATATGGCAATGGCTGGCATTTTTTAATATTTTGTAATGAACAGTGCTAGGTCTTATCTAATATATAAAATTCTCGTGTCTCAATGTTCGTTCCCATACTCCTCCGAAACGGCTCAGCCGATTCTTATGAAATTTTTTATGCCTATTCAGTAAGTCTGAAACAGATAATATCTATTTTTCTTCCCTCTAAATGTTAAGGGTGGTCCCACCCCTAAATTTTTATTTTCATTTTTTAGACAAAACTTTTTGTTTTTATTTTTTTATGATACAACATACAAAAATACATACAACCCTTAATTGTCAACCCCTCTACGATCAACCTCTTTTTTTTATTATAGTAGATAGTTATTTTTATTGAACTAAAAAAATGTTTCCTAGAAATAATATACATCGCAAATTGCCGGGTACCTATAGTATACTATATAACTAGTCACACCTGTTTTTTTATTGTAGCAATTTGTAGCTAACACATTAAGATTCTCTTCTCATTTAAATTTGTTAATTTTATTTAAAGAAATTAGTAATTAATAGTTAATTTTATTTTTAAGTATTATAAATGTCCACGCTTCAACGACAGAGATATGAGATCCATTTGTGTTCAACAGTCACATAAATTTGTGTATTTGTCTGTATTGTCTTTTTTAATGAATAAAAAAGGATTTATCAAGATTTTAATAACTTTATTAACCCATATTAAACACCATATTGTTAATGTATTAAATTTGTTTTTCAGTATTCCGTCGTCAGATTGGCAATACAAGGTGCCACCAAAACTTCGTGTTCCACAGAGAAATGTCATCCCTCCGAATGTGTTTCGACGGAGGGTTGATGATGAAGACCATGTATGTATAATCTATACTTATACACAATGTAATAATAGAATATTGAATACCCAGCTGCCCACTGAAGCAATTCCGAACCAATTCGACCTCCTTCAAAAAAGAGCGTACCAATTCTTCGGCAACGCTCTACTTCGACAAGGCTAAACACCATCCCAACCCGATGGTGCGAAAAAGCATCAACCATTACCCCTTCCCGGCCTGAAGGAGGCCCCGACATGTTCGTACGGATCCGGACGATACAATCACGATAGCCAATGACAAATTAAAAGCCGCCCGCGCGGCCAATAATAATGAAAACAAAAATCAGATTGGGGTAAAAAACCGCGACCTTTACTTCGAGCTTCCGCCCTGCCCTTCAGGCGATTGACCACCCCACGATGCCCCAAGCCGAGGTTCAAGCCTCACAGGAGACGCCCTTGCACTAGCCGCGGGAAAAACCATTCAGGCCGAGATGCGCTCGCCAAAACAGCCCGAGCTGAGCTGTAAAGGCCATTAAGGCCAACAGCGAGATTCAATTCCATAAAAAAAAATCCGGCAACGCACTTGCGAGCTGTCTGGCAATGTGAGTGGGTGGCGGTATCACTTAACGTCAGGATAGCCTCCTGCTCGCTTGCAATATATTGCTACATACAAAAAAATATATGCATATATGTTTTCCGCATACTTAAAACAAATACATAGTAAATGCACGATGTGTTGTTATAGTATTCTCTTATATTTAATAAAGTTTAGTATTTGTCAAAAAGATATTGTAAATTAATATCGAGGTTTTTAGTTTGTAAAATTTACTTTACAGACGATATCCCGAACTAATTTTATACCCAAATTTTTAGTTTTATATCGTATAATTTGAAGTGAATGCCTAAACATATATCATACTTTAACAGTAATTTAATAGTCATTCAAAAAATAATACTAAATAAATAGCCTTTCTTTCACCGTTACTTACAAACAAAATAACATATAAATGGTAAAAAAAAAATTTATGGTCAGGTTGTTTTTTGACATAGGCCTCCCCTATTATAGCACATCCTCTTCTATCATGGTCCTATACATAAAAATATAACGATAACTGAAACTTTTTTATAAAGCACTTGTAAATTTAATCATCTAACAAAAAAACGATACAAAGAAAAAATTCCATAAAACTTAAAAATATATAATTTAATTATAGTAATGGATAAGCTAAAGGATGGTTTTTTAAAACTTGTAGGTGGACTGCGGTGTACCATCTTCTAGGGTACTTCAGAAGCGTATAATAGGGGGCCGTGAAGCAAGACAAGCGGAATTCCCTTGGCAGGCTCATATCAGAATATCTGAGTTTCAGTGTGGAGGTGTACTTGGTAAGGAACTTATAGACGGTCGTATCCTCATATCATATTTATTATTTTCTGAATTAATTAATTCAAATAATATATTTATTTATTTAAAGTAACAGATCAATTGTTATGTATAATTAAATTTTTGTTTATAGTTCTTACAAATTGTGAAGCCCGCGTTTGTTTGTATAAACGCGATATACACTAAACCTGCCGAATGGATTTTTAGACAGTTCTTAATAATAATGTGATTCACTAATTCCTTGTAACAAAACGATTATTGTGGCCGCAAAAATCTTAATCTTCAGTTTACTTATAAAGTCAGAATACATAAAAAGATGAAATCCAAAAGATTATTTATGCTAATTGATATATATAATTCTACTGTATGGTTTTAACAAATCAGACCGGCAAATGGCGCTGCATTCAGTATGTTGGTTATTTATCTATACTGCAACTAAGCAGCTGGTTTTTCAGGTCTCGGATAGCTTAACTGGTTGAGTAACCAAACGATCTGGGTTCGATTCCCAGTCAGAGCCGTCCGAATTATTTTTCGTTTGCCGAGAAATATTTCCATGCAGGACAACGTCTGTCGGGACCGTAGTATATATGTATAGACATTTAATGTTCCTGCCAGATCTCTACGCTCGCACAGAACTTTTAACCTTCCGACTCCCAGAATCAACATTGGGTTCCGTGAGCCTCTTCACAAGATGTTCTTCCTTGGATTTTGCCTAATATCGACCTTTTTCGCACTCCTCTACTGCTTTATTTAAGAATAACTATTAATATCTTAAGCCTTGTATCTTCCTAGTTTATTACTACTAGTTTGTTTGTCGTTCTCCTAATTTATAAATTTTGTGCCGTCATGTTTTGCTTTGTATTATATTTTTGATCAGTTAAATTTTTTGTGGATATGTCCAATGTCTTTATTTTATGTTTACTGTATAGATATGTATTTGTTTACTTTCCTTAAAAAATAAATAAATAGCTTAAAATTTTATTCTGCAGTATCGCGATGGTACGTGGCAACCGCAGCCCATTGTGTATCCCGGGCTAGAGTCAGAGACATCGCTGTGTGGCTTGGAGCTCTCGACACAAGCGCTGGTTCCCATACAGCTAGGAGACTCGGGTTTGTAAAACTTTAAATTTACTTAGGACAATAGCAGGTTCCTTCTTGTGCCTCGATATGGTCTTCATGTAAGCCAATCACAACCTATAAACATTGAACGTTATATTGTGTATATATTCGTAATGTGTTGTTCTTATACATATACAAATATCACAATAAATTTTAAGTAAAGTTTTCTGTAACAAAATATAATACACTATGAACAACAACATTTGTATAGTTTAACTTGTAATAATTTTCATAGTTATGTTTTTATTACCTGGAATCAAACCAAGGTTGCTTGCAGCTTGCAAGACAAACAGCTGATGCGGTAAGAATCTTAAAACAAAACAAATTTAAATCTAATAGGCAAGTAGGTGATCAGCCTCCTGTGACACACGCCGTCTTTTTGGGTCTAAGACAAGTCGGTTTACTCACGATGTGTTCCTTCACCGTTCGAGCAAAATGCGCACATAGAAAGAAAGTCCATTGGTGCACAGCCGGGGATCGAGCCTACAACCTCAGGGATGAGAGTCGCACGCTGAAGCCACTAGGCTAACACTGCTATATGTAAAATAATAATACAAAAATATATTCCTTACAGAGTATCACAGAAATTACTTCACCCCCTCTTCCAATTTCGTATGACGCAACCGGATAGATACGACATAGCACTGCTTAGACTCACGAAACCCATTACCTACTCTAGCCTCATCCTCCCGATTTGTCTGCCTGACACCGAAATGGAATTGTGGGGCAAATCGGGTGTGATAGCTGGGTGGGGCAAAACGGATGCTAGTATGGGCCATACAGGGACCAATTTGTTGAGGTCCGCCAGTGTGCCTATATTAAGTAAGTATGTTAAAATTTCGCGGGCAGTATCTTTAGATTCTCATCAGTACTTTCGTTTTGATACTCTAAAGGCTATAGATGATACCTATAGAGTATTATAGTACCTATAGAGTATATAGTAATATATTCTTAAGGGAAGTCGAGATAATGTAATAATGTATAGCTGAATTACATTGAAGAACCAATATAATAATAATATGAGAAAAAGGCAAACAGTAAAAATATTTTATTTCTGTGATCCAATAATAATGAATACGAAAAATTCAACAACGCAACAAATAAAACACTTTTCTTTTTTAGTAAGATATTTAATTATTAAAATAACCCACTGGCAATTTTTTGCTCGAAAAGCACAACTGTAACTTTCTGTTTTCTTGTTAACTGCTTTTGATTTCTTGGTTAGGTGGTTTAAATAAAAATCTTCACCCCAGAAAACCACCTAACCTTATTAATTATTAATAATAATTCAACAAAACTAGGTGAAAGAACTAATAGGTAATAATAGAATGACATTGACATTGAGAACTTGATAACTCCGTTCATTCATTCAATGTATGGGTAATCCCGATTAACGAACTACGAACGAATAGTTGTATGGGTTGCATCACTACTTTATATATAACTAGCTGACCGGGCAAACGTCGTTTTGCCATATCATTTATAATAAAAAAATAGGGGTTGATCGTAGAGGGGTGAAAGTTAGGAGTTATATGAATTTTTGTATGTTGTATCATAAAAAAATAGAAATTAAAAATTTTGTCTAAAAAATAAAAAATAAAAATTTAGGGGTGGCCGATTCTCATAGATACCGGATAAGCACAAAAAAATTCATCAAAATCGGTCAAGCCGTTTCGGAGGAGTATGGCAACGAAAACTGTGACACGAGAATTTTATATATTAGATAGAAAATACTTTTTTTCTTATCTAAATAAGGCGGCTGCTTAAACTTAAATGCCGAAAGCAGTTTCTTCCAGATACCAATGAGGTGTCTTTTACTTAAAATTTCGATTCTTTTAGGTATAGACCAATGCATCAAATGGCACCAGAGCAAACAGATTTCAGTACAAATACATTCAGAGATGATTTGCGCAGGACATTCCGACGGACACCAAGACGCCTGCTTAGGTAAAAAAAATATGTGTGCGTGTACTAGGTGTACACACGTAAGAAGTGAAACTTCTTTATGACCTTATTTTTCGAAAAATGATCTACTATATGCAACTTTACAGAAATTGGTTAAATAAAGTTAAATTAGATAAAGTTTAACAAAAGGCTTTTATTATCATAGACATGAATACAAATACAATTATTTCATTTTAACTTATAACTGTACTACTATGTAAGATTATTACAGAATTTCATTAATTGTAATAGAATTATTAGTATTACTATCATTGTTATCGTTATTATATATTTTTGTTACTAATGGCTTCGAATCTCTTCGGATCAACCGTGGTAGGGACAAGAAAAAGATGGCGCGTAACCGAAAAATGTGACAAATGTGTGTAAATTTTTTTCCAACGCCGATAAAGAAGTTTGACTTCAAAAAGCAACATGGCGCGTAACGGAAAAATGTGACGCGTAACGAAAAAATGTTACTTTATTTACTAAATTTTTTTCCAACCCCGATAAAGAAGTTTCACTTCAAAAAGAAAACTTAAAGCTACCACGGCATATGCTTAAGTAGTAATAAGAATATCCATAGTGCTAAATCACCATCATGAGCACACCCCACATACACACCCACACGTACATACCCTCACTTTCACACCATCACACAGCACAGCCGTTAAATTTTTTTATTGATTTTTTCCTTTCGTAATTGTTTGAACCTTTTTGTATATATTATGTGCTCCATCTTTTATGTTTAGTATAACTATTTTTGTTGTATTAAATTGGAACGAAGTTCCTTATCGCGCGTTGTGAAAGGGGGCTAGACGGAAAAAATTCTTACGAAAAGTTGTCACGACACTTTTTTGCTATTTGCTATTGTCATACACCCGTTCTCGTCCGATCACCGAAGTTAAGCAACGTCGGGCGAGGTCAGTACTTGAATGGGTGACCGCCTGGGAACACCTCGTGATGTTGGCTTTTTTTTTCGTCGTAAGATTGATGTCGAGAACATTTATCATACTGTTATGATACCAATTTTTTTTTTTTTCTTCTTTATATCTGCTCCGCGGCAATCTGTTGCACACAACAATAAGCCACTATTTTGTCCGATACGAGTGTATCTGCTTAGACTTTTTAGCGTGGTGAGACACTTCTCCAGTAGGTGTCTCATTCCATCCTGAGGAATCTATTTTTTAGGGTTGGAACACTATGTATGTTCAATCTTTTGTGTTGAAGGCTTTGATCTCCACAGAGTTTGAGGGCAAGCTCATTTTTGTGGTTTGAGAGTCTTTTTTGGTAATTGATGCTATATCTTTCTATCTCCTGTTTGACAGTTGGTATATTTAAATCAAGGTATATGTTCTTATTACTGATGTATTGGGAGATATTAAATATGGTCCTCAGTGTTTTGGTTTGGAATCTTTCCAATATCTCAATGTTACTATTGCTAGCAGTACCCCAAAGCTGTATGCCATAGGTCCATATTGGTTTCAAGATGGCTTTATATACAGTCAACTTACTGTGTGTGCTCATTTGTGAGTGTCGTCCTATTAACCAGTGCATACTGCGAAGTTTTAAGTCCAGTTGCTTCCGCTTTGTCCATATGTGTTTTTTCCACGTTAATCTTCGATCCAAGTGAATGCCCAAGTATTTTGCATGGTCATCTTGAGGGATTTCCTCGTTATTAAGTGTAATCGGTGGACACGTGTCCCGTCTGAAAGTAAAGGTCACATGTGTTGATTTACTTTGATTTGCGTGTATTCGCCAGATTTTGAGCCATTCTTCAATTTTGTCAATGTGGTATTGTAGATGTTCTGATGCGGTTTTTGGATTCGTGTGTGTAGATAGTAAAGCTGTATCGTCTGCATATGTTGCAACCGTAGTCTTGTCTGATGTTGGTATGTCGGCAGTATATATGGTGTAGAGAACCGGTCCCAGTATACTTCCCTGTGGTACTCCTGATTTGATCTCATGTAAGTCGGAAAGTTCGTCATTGAACTTTACTTCAAAACATCGCTTGCTGAGATAAGACTTTATTATATGGTAAAAAGAGTGTGGTAGCATCTTTTTGACTTTATATAATAGGCCCTCATGCCAAACCTTGTCAAATGCCTGGCTAATGTCCAAAAAGACGGCTGAGCAATATTTCTTGTCTTCCAGCGACCTGCTTATAACGTCAACGATGCGGTGAACTTGCTCGATGGTTCCGTGGTTCTCTCGGAACCCAAATTGGTGATTTGGGTTGATGTCACTTAGGTGTGCTTTCATTCTTTTCAGTAACATTTTCTCGAGGAGTTTCCCTATTATAGGCAAAAGACTTATAGGTCGGTATGACTCTACTTCATTTGGTGGTTTACCGGGCTTAGGTAACATTTTTACCTGGGCTATCTTCCATTGTCCTGGAAAGTGGCAGTGTCTTAAGCAGGCATTAAATATGTTAACAATAGCTAATATGCCCTTTTTTGGGAGATTTTTTATAAGTACGCTATCGATTTGGTCGTATCCCGGTGCTTTGCCTTCCTTGAGGTGTTTTATTTCACCAGCTACTTCGGTAGGGCTCGTATACTTTAGTGGGAGGCACATTTGCAGTGGACTTTCCAGATAACTTCTTATTTCGGCATCGTGCTCTGGTCTCAACTCAGGAAATGGTTGGAACACTTTACTAAGGTGTTCAGCAAATAGTGTAGCTTTCTCCGTGTCTGACCTGGCCCAGTTCCCGTTACTTTGTCTGATAGGAGGGATGTGGTAATTGGGACGTTTTAATTTCTGTGTCGCCTTCCATAATGAGTAATTTGTGTCCAAACTTGGGGTTAAATTAGAAAGGAACGTTTGAAGGTTATTATTTGTAAAACTTTTAATGAGGTCTTTTAATTCATTCGAAGATCTGTTAAACGCTGTTTTGTCCGCAGGATATCGAGATTCATGCCATATCTTTCTTAGAATGCGACGTTTTGATATTTTGTCTTTGATCGTCTTCGGATATTTGTTAAGCGTTAGGGGTAAGTTTTTTCGCACTTTTGTTGCAATTGTGACTGCTTCAAATATTATTTTGTTGAAGTTCTCAATAGCCTCTTCTATGTCTTCCACCGTTTTTAATGGATTTGTGAGTTTAATTTCCATCGTGATTTTATCCTTATACATTTCCCAGTTAGTACTCTTGTTATGGAGTTTTTCTGCAGGTTGCACTAATACCACTGATGAGCTCATATTTAATATGACTGGCGTATGGTCGGAAGATAGATCCGTGCACGCTTCAGTAGTCATGTAGTTTTGATTAAGCGTGAGCCCCAGTATGTGTGTTTTGCATTCCAATCCCCACCACATACAAATGAAGAAAGCCCAAGTGAAGAAAAATACGTATTGTAGTCTTTTTTTGTTATTGTGTGTCTGGGTGGACAATACACTGCAGAAAAGGTTGTCTCAACTCTATCATTAAATACTACTTTAATTGACGTAGCTTGTATTTTATCAGTTTGATATTTTTCCAGTTCATAATGTTTAATATTACTTTTAATAATCACTGCAGTTCCGCCATGACTATTTCCTGATGGGTGGTCAGTTGTGTACACTGTGTAATTTTGTACGGCGAAGTGAGATCTTGCGGTGAACCTTGTTTCTGAGACTAACGCTATGTCAATTTTTTCTATTTGAAGGAATGTTTGAAACTCCTGACGACGGTACGTCAGGCCGTTGGCGTTCCAAGTGACTACTCGGAGTGTGTTAATCATTTCGTTATTAGGCTTGAGACAAGTTGGATCATTCTGTCCATCATTTTCTCCATCATGGTGATCATGATTTGTTGAAATTTGGCGAACATTTGTTCTAATCTGTCTGGACCATTCTCTGGGTCCTGTATGCCGGTTAGTGGTCGATCTTTTGTTGCATCCACATAGCTTCTTTTTTCTGTGTGACTATTTTGTCTTAGGTTTTGTTTTGCTTTTTGATCCAATATTTTGATCTCTTTTGTATTCAGGGTTAGTTGCTTTTCTTTGTGGGTTGGTTTGGTTTTTAATAGTTTTTCTTTATATTGTTTATATTTTAAGCAACCCTTGTAGCTTGCCGGATGTCTTTCTTGACAATTTGCACATGTGGCATCTGTCTCAGGAGTTTTGGTGCACGAAGAAGTAGGATGATCGCTACCACATTTCACACATCTGTATGGTCTGAAGCACTGGTTTTTAGTATGTCCAAACCTCTGACATCTTTTGCATTGCATTATTTCTTTTTTCTTATAAGGAGCTTCAAATGTTACTCTCATTTGACTTAGGTATCTTAAGTTAAATATTTCTTTGTTGTTCTTGTTTGGCTCCAAGTCCTCAAAGAAGATAGGCAATGCCTCTTTGGTAGTCCTATGTAAAACATTTACTATTTGTCTCACCTCATGGCCTTGTTCTTTTGACTCTTATTTTATTAGAGCAGTATCTTCTGTGGAGTGTAGTCCTCGTAGTACAACTCTGTATGCTCTTTCACATTTTAATTTATAAGTATAATGTGAAATATTGTTGGTTATAAACTGCTCTCGGATTGCTTTATACGTTTGTATATCGTTGGGCATTATCTTAATGATATGGCCCGATCTTAATGTTGTCATTTGGTATGATTTGTTGTCCACAATTTCATTTAGAGTTGCTTTTAGTGCTATAACATCCATGACTCCCGTCACAAAGATAGGTTCCGGTTTTGGTATATACTCTGTAACTGAGACCGGTTCTTCTGTTTCTTCACTGTTGAGGATGTCGAATTTGTTATGCGTAGGCACTGCGAAGATGGGTGTATTCTTAGATTTCTTGGTATTGTCTTTACAGATGGGGCTCGTTTCCTTTCTTTTTTGCCTTTTAAGAGGTACTTGGTCATTTTGCCATGGGTTTAAAAGGTTATTATCATTATTTTTCGGCTCTAGTTCATTGTTTTGACATTGTTTATTGCAGGTTTTACTTGCTGCGACTGATAGAAGACTGTTACTACGGTTTCTGATGAACATACTTTTGTGGAATTGCTGTTGGATCAAATTATTAGGATTATTTGTAGTTTTATTGGTTTCGTTCATATTGTTCCCACGAGTGAGGTCGAAATAAATAGTCACTTGAAGGGTGACGCCTATTCCTTCAAGAAGGCTCATACAACAACGTTTGCCGGGTCCGTTGAGGTTGGCGCTAGCAGCTTACTACCTGTAAGCCATACATCCTCTCGGCGCGCTTCCCACCTTAGGATTAGGGTGAGTTTTTATAGAGGCTTTCTACCTCGTGACACGGGCGGTGAAGCCAAATGCCCCCGGCTCCATAATACAATGGAGTTGCGGGTTGTGGAGGTCATTTCCTACCCCCAACAAGGATCTGCTTGTTAGGCAATCTGAGTCGGGTTAGTAACCGCCGCCCGAGACTCGGCGTTGTTGCTCGTTTAGCACCACCCGGGGGAGACGTGTAGGGTGGGTCTAGGAAAAGATGGTAAATCCTACGGACGCGAGCAACTTCCATCCCCCTAAAGTTGATACCAATTAACATATAAATTAATCGAAAGGAATTTCGTTCCATCCGGGTGTCCCTTGACACCTCTAAAGTTTTTTATATTAACTGTAGGATTACGAAATAAATAATATATCCATTTTTAGGTGATTCAGGGGGTCCTCTTATAGTAAAGGAAAATGGGCGCTTCTTCCTTGTTGGAATAACATCTGCTGGATTCGGTTGTGGAGTCGATCACCAACCTGGTATATATCACAATGTTTTGACTACAGCAGCCTGGATTAGAGATGTCATTAATCCTACTAGTAATTATATAGACTTTTAAAACAAATTATTAATTAAAAACACAATTATGTTAGTCAAATTTTGTTGAATATTTATTATATAAGCCCCAGTTAGCTCTTTAACTTCAGTATGTTTTTATTTTATTTGGACTACTAAATGAGAACAAACACATGTTCTGGCAAAAATAGACATAATGGTGCCAAAAAATTGGTTAATAAAACAAAATTTAAAATTAGTCGAAACGATCCTAATATTGCTATTATTATTATATTGATTTAAATACATTTAATAAATCAAACTGTAAAAGCAATTCACAATAATTTAATACTAATGATACCAAAATCATATTGTTTCGTGTACAATTAAATCGATTTTAAAACAAATTTCGCGGTTTTTGTCAATATCGGCGAGTATTTAGACCATAAGTTCGACAACAATTATGAATAACTTAACATTTTATTATGACGTTAATGTTCTTATTATATGACTTTATAAAAATTAATATGACATTTACATGCCTATTTTTACATGGCTGATTGTGTGAATTTTTATAATTAATCGATCTAAATGTACCACTTTCTTTGCAAATAAACGATTTATTTTATATAATGCTATTAAACAATTGTGATTCTTATAAGTCACATTTTACCTTAATTTTTTTAGATAACAAAAGGGTTTTATAATTGAAATTTGACATGAGTGGCACATATTTTTTTTAATTATTGTCTATTTGTTATATTATTGTCTAAATATAAAGACAATACCTTAATTTAGTGTATATTTATTAGCTTAAGATGTAAAAATTTAAATAGTATTAAATTTGTGACTATTTTTTAATTTATCAAAATGACTATTGCATTTAAAATTGATCTCTTGGTATTAAAATAAATATTATTCGTTAGTAAGTGTTTTATTAATGAGGTTTTTTATTTCCACTTCATTGCACGAATTATAGTAAATTAAAAAAAAATTGAATTATAAGGATCTTATCGCTTTCAAGCGATCTATTCCAGGTACTCTAAGGAAAAAGAAAATTGAATAAAGTGAGCGTAAGAATTGAAAAATTATATACAATTACTTAGACATACAAACAAAACTATTAACACATATGTAGACAATGAAAAAGGACACACAAATCACACTAATTTCAGTTACGAAAGGACGTGTACAGGTTATACTTGTATAGTAGAAGTAACTGTCGCCGCACACGGGCCACATGCCACAGCCACAAACGCCGCCACGAGAAGCTAGAAGCGGCTACAAAGGTAGCTGAAGCGCGCGACAGCTACTTGTGGCCGGTAGTCGACACTTGCGGTCGGTGGCTGCTACTTTTTTAACCCTTGCCTGCAGTATCATAATGGACTCTGACGAAGAAGGTTTAATTGCGCTACTTTTGATAAAAAGACGTCGTCGTAGAAGACGAAACCGTAGTTATTGGATACACAGAAAGACATTAAATATCCCCTCACCACAACAGGTCGGTAATCGACAACCATTGAACTATACATGATGAAGCATTTGGCCTCAGTGAAAATATGATGAGGCCATATTCTGGAAAATATTTGGAAAATTAAAAATAAAACTATCACTTTTTGAATCCCAAATCGCAGGACGGGATTGCATCTCTGATATAAATAATTCTATATCCATATTTATCTACCTATATGAAACACAGACTACGTGCGTGCGTTACCGTCGACTTCAGGTTAACTGAGGTAAGGGAGAGAGGGGCGCGGAATCGCGCGAGTGGCGTGTGGCGGCTTTTTGTGTCGGCGTTTAGTGGCCGGTGCGAGCCACAAGAAGCAAGCTGCGACGATTTGTAGCGTGTGGCCGCCACCGGCGCCACCGTGTGCGGCGAGTCCATATAAAATGTATGAAAACTACAGGAAATATGCCAGTGGCGGCGTTTTGTGGTTGTGGCCGGTGGCCCATGTGCGGGGACCCTTACTGTCGCCGCACACGGGCCACACGCCACAGCCACAAACGCCGCCACGAGAAGCTAGAAGCGGCTACAAAGGTAGCTGAAGCGCGCGACAGCCACTTGTGGCCGGTGGTCGACACTTGCGGTCGGTGGCTGCTACTTTTTTTAACCCTTGCCTGCAGTATCATAATGGACTCTGACGAAGAAGGTTTAATTGCGCTACTTTTGATAAAAAGACGTCGTCGTAGAAGTCGAAACCGTAGTTATTGGATACACAGAAAGACATTAAATATCCCCTCACCACGACAGGTCGGTAATCGACAACCATTGAACTATACATGATGAAGCATTTGACCTCAGTGAAAATATGATGAGGCCATATTCTGGAAAATATTTGGACTTAGACAAAAAAGTTTTCAATTATAGGTTAAGCCGTGCCAGACGTTGCATTGAGTGTACCTTCGGCGTACTAGCAAACAAATGGAAAATATTACATCGCCCATTAAACACTTCTGTTCATTTCTCAGAAGACATTGTGAAATCTTGTTGCATTTTGCACAACTTTATTCGCAAAAGGTGAAATCATCCCTTCCATTTTCGTCACACTTTGAAAATAGTGGGACTCGAAAATATACAAAATACAGGCTGGCCAGTATCACGAGCGTCTACTGCAAGAGATACGTTAAAAGATTATTTTATGAATGAAGGAGCAATACCGTGGCAAGAAAATAGAATATAAATATATGATTTTATATTATTTTATTAAACTTACCTTCAATGTTCTTTTCTTTGGCAGTTTTATTCGAAAAAATTCCCACAAACAATTCGCAGATTTCTACCCAGGCCTTCACCGTCGACTTCAGGTTAACTGAGGCAAGGGAGAGAGGGGCGCGGAATCGCGCGAGTGGCGTGTGGCGGCTTTTTGTGTCGGCGTTTAGTGGCCGGTGTGAGCCACAAGAAGCAAGCTTCGACGATTTGTAGCGTGTGGCCGCCACCGGCGCCACCGTGTGCGGCGAGTCCATATAAAATGTATGAAAATTACAGGAAATATGCCAGTGGCGGCGTTTTGTGGTTGTGGCCGGTGGCCCATGTGCGGGGACCCTAAGAGAAGGAGCTTACGGATAGCTAGGTGAATTCCATTACCTCACTGCGGAGACCCTTAAAGAAGAGTTATGTGATGAGATTACAAGGATACAGATTTTTGAAATTTAAAATTGTTCTTGAGGTAAGAAGTTTTTAGGATATAGGAGTATAAGAGTTGGAGAACGGCATCACGCTGCTGATGCGCAGGTGATGAACGAAAGGGTCGTATAGTCTTGGACCAAATATGAAACGTTTATGTCTCATTAAACTCTCATGTTGGGGAAAGAGGATATATTCTTCTTATCGACAATTTATTTTACTGCGCGCCTGTCACAAATTGCATAGCAAAATGTAAAATTCCTCTGTCATCCAAAACTGCTAAACATTGCATCTGGATTATTACAAAAGTCGGTTTAATGATTGTTATGTAGCACTGATCATAATAATGCTATATTTCTAATAGTACATATTTAGATTTGTAATGTTATTTTAATTTTTGGGATATTTTGTACTATTAATTTTTTGACCGTTTCTAATAAATTTCGTTTATTTCACCGATGTTTTCTTTCACTATATAAAGCCTACCCTCAATTTAATGACTGTAATAAGACATCACCTGTCCCGCAGTCTTTGTTAGATACTCTAATGAGGAGGTCATCATCCAGGTGTTCTAGAGGCTTTCAGCGTGCCGCATTGTTCTAACGTCCGTGATTTGGTGCCGTCTTCCATTCAAGGTAGTACAATAGAGTGGAAGTTCATAAGGAGTGGATGCGATTCTATTTTAGAAATCGTCCTTTTTTCTCTATATAATTAAAAATTAAAATCGATTTTTGTTTAGTTTTTAATTTTTTGATTAGTTTTTTTTTTTAAGACAATTCACACCAATTGACCCAGTCCCATGCTAAGCTGGTGAAGCTTGTGTTATGGGTACTAGGCAACGGATATACATACATAGATATATAAATACATATTTAAACACCCAAGACCTAAGCAGAACACCAAATGCTCATCACATCGATGTTCGTCTCAGCCGGGGATCGAACCCGGGACCCATGGATTCGCAGTCAGGAGTACTAACCACTAGACCAATGAGTCGTTATTAGTACCTGTTTGTTTTGTTTAGTAATTGTTTTGAATTAATATTTGTATGATCTCTACATGTATGTCATGTTTGCCTTTAAGTGCTTGTCATATTAAAAAATATATTTTGTGCTTGTTTTACCAATGTATCAGTGTGCCGAGCGTTGGCAAGCTTTTATCAATAAAAAAAAAAATATTTATGTAACTAAAACCACCAATATAAATGAACTATGAAAGTAAATAATAGCTTCACATACATGTATATATATCGTGGATTGAGCCCTTTTCCTAGTATCACATTGATTCATTCATGAATCACAAAACGAGCTCCATAATAACATTTTGTAAAACTATACGTCTGTGGAACTGGTAAAGTCACTTTCAACAACCATGCTTCACAAGGAAAAACACTATTATAAATCAATCTAAATTTAACTCTAACTCAAACACAATAAGGTCTAAAATATATCATATATTGTTCTTTGGTTTGCACTGTTAAACGAGTGATTGATTTTAAACGTTGTGTTAAAGGTATTAGGTTGAATTTTGAATAACGAGTGGAAAACGGTAACCGCAACGCGTGATGCCAAATAGCAGTCGGCGAGAATGTCAGAGCCGCGTCGACGTATAATTTAAATTGAATTTACAAAATGGTGGGAAATGTGTGGTTTTCTTTTTTTATTGTGACAATTATGGCAGCGGTGTTAGATGGCCAGACCTTGGGAGGTAAGTGAAAGGAGTTTTTATTCAATAGCTTACATGTATTACTTAGGTCTCAAAGAGAAAGTACCGTCCAGTCGTTGTTTGTGGATGACTGAAGGTCGGTTATAAGTTATAACTTGCCTTGCCAAAACCGTGTTTTGCAAGTTTTGTAACATAGCTTATGTCTTGTCCATACAAATATCATGTAACAACTACTTATTTTCACAACACAATTGGTAAAATTGAATAAGAAATATACCTAGATCGTTCGTGACTCGAAAATTGATTTTTAATTGACAAAAAATGAATAGAGTATCACACAAAGAAATTCTGCGGTCATACCATAACCAGAACTTATGATTAGCAACATTGTATTGATATTACTTTGAATTCTCGAATCGTAAATCTTTATTTGTTGTTTTAACCTAAGTAAAGCTTGAAAATGATATGCAAGTTTCTTGGACGGGCGTGTTCTTAAATGTTCATGAATTATTCTCTAAGGACTTTCAATCATCGAATAAATGATATTTCCTAAATAAATTAGCATGACATTATTTTTATCAAAGTCTTACAATTGTCCGAACTTACCTCAAGAAATCTGTTTTGGTTTTATCTATGTAACCAATACACATTATATGCATGCATTAGAGAATGCGTTTAACATATTTACATAATAATTCTTTGGAATGATACCTATCTAGGTAACTGTTATTTCCGCCTTTGAAAAGTCTAATAAATATATACTATAAATAACATTCTTGACTAATTGGAAAAAAACTAATAATATCACTTTATCGTACAAGAATGCATTTAATTACCATAATATAACGATAACGTATTAGATGTTTTGCGTGCATTGAAGCTTAGAGACTTATTGTTTTTACTTATATTTGGAAAAGTCATTTTAAATCTAATTACGTGGTTTTAAATTGGGATTTATTACAATACTGTCGCACTGATCACCACTGAGTAATCAAACGTCTTTCTGTAGATAAATAATTCAAATAAATACTTTAATCCAATGTATGTTTATTTACATGACATGACATTTCGTCAATCGTAATATTTGCATTTGAGACATTGATTTCCAACAAAACTGTGCAATACTAGTAATTATTATTTCTTTATTATAGTAACTTACCGCGCTTTGGATATAGTACACTAAACATAAATTTAAGGTTTGAATGGACACATAACATATATAGGATCACATAAGTAAACTCAAATTATAAAACAAATATTATTATTATTATTAGTGCAAAGAACTGTCAAACCATTTTTCTCATTGAACTTCGGCATTTCTTGCAATATCCAAGGCTAGCACCTTGAGTTGCGATAACTACTAAACTTTTTTAAATTGTGATATAAATATAATCCATACTAGTAGGGCAATCAAATAAGTGGGTGAATTTCCGGTTGGAGGTCTATCTAGTTCGCAAAAATCTTTTGAAATTTGATTTTACGTTTGTAGAAAAAACGACACAACGACACTAACAATAGAAAAAACTCAAATGTTGACTATACCTAACTTCAGGGTGTCGGTTTTTTGTGACGGTGTGTAAAAATTTACTCTCATAATTTTTCCCTAACGCGCCAAAAGTATTACTTCAAAAGCTAGGCTAAACTTATAACAGCAGGAAGTAAAGATTATCCATTAACCTTGCTAATTTATTTGGTAAAGTACAAAGTTTCCCACAGTAAAAATACATATTTGTTAGTTAAAATTGCCCTTACATTGTTTACAGTAAGTAAAGGCAGGTGATCAAAACAATAAATGAAAAAAGAAAACTACCTGACCTTTTAAATGATCTCATATGCACAGCGCCATAATTGATTGTTGGAAAAATGTTTAAGTTTAAAAATACTTACAGCGAATGCGAACAATATGCTTCAGTTCCTATACGGATATGAAATTTATTAAATCAAGTATTTAACATACACTAATGGTGTCTTCGTTATATTTTCATAGCAAATTAAATATTAATAAGATGGACATCCAGCCATTTCAAGGTGAACAAGACGATCAAAATTCTGGTCACGTGATGAGAACTTTTGTATTGTGACATACTTTAATTATAAAGAATCAAACTGCATTTAACATTTTCGGATATTTTAATACAAATTTATCAAAGAATTTTTAGAATTTGTATAATTTTATTTCCAATAAATATACGGTATTGACAATATGCTTTAAATTCTATATAGTAATGATAATAATTCAAATTGTTAAATGGAAAATTAAACTAAACTAGTTCCAAGCTTTATATTATATTATTCAAATTTTATAAAGACGGCTGTGACTTGGTGTTTCTTAGTGTTTGATACTATTATAGCCAGGCCTCCTACATATTACGATAACTATTTAACGCTATTGTTTATATGTGCTTAGAAATAAAGAACGTTATGTGCTGTTAATTTTTGTGTAAATTAAGCATTTTCGTTAAGAAATTGCTTTACTAACATAATTATTAATTATATAGCAAATTTATTTTAGCCTCGACTTTATGTTAAATTGAGATTCGAAACACGGTACACGAAATGGTCATTTATCAGTATAAACTGAACTTTAATTTATACATAAAGGTCACTTTGTACAAATTACATGAGCACTTAAACCACAGGCGCAAATTAAGGACAGTGTTCGTGTACGTCAAAAGTGTCGACTGTCCAAACAAATTTTATAGTACACGTATTCTATTTGGGCCTCCGTTTAGTAAATACGCACAAAATACTTCTAACACTTTCCAGACTTCTGTTTTTTGTTTGTTTGTTTACGCAAATGTATAATTACGATAGCTATTCGATTTACACATCTATACGTCCTACGGTAGTATAAACGAGTTCAACGCGCATGAGCCTGTACGCCTTAAATTAAGGAAAATATTAAATGAGTAAAATTTCGCTAGCACAAAGAGTTTTTTGTAAAATATAATGTAACTTAATGTACGATGTTTCGTGGGACATTAATAAAGTAGGAGATGAAGAAAGGAGGATGACTTAAATTTTAATGGCAAATATTTAGTTCAGCCAGTAGACACACGAAACTAGTATGTTTTTGTTAATGAAAAACAATTTTTTTTTATTATACTTTATAGATTATACATGTTTCTACTACACAAATAATCACTACAACGAGGAAATGCTACCAGCATTAAAGGTACACTGCCACAGGGACCAAACTATTTCAATTTGTTTTCTTTTTCTATTAATCCATTTTTTATTATTATTATTACTATGTACGGTATGAAATTTGTAAATACTGTATATTTCTATGTTGAAATAAATTAGCAAATTTTTATAGTATCATAAATGTTTATATGCTAATTATACGTTATCGAATTTACTATGTGTAAAATAATATTACTAAAAATATATTTCTAGAATATTTTTTGTGAAGGTAATTATTTAAAAATTATACGGTTTCTTGATTCAGACAATTGGATGACGCTTGTAACGGTTAAACAATTATGTCGTTTTGTTTTCACTGACTTTATAGAACGTGTCATAGCTTAGTGATTAAATTTTACCTTTTTATTTATAACTAGCGGCCTATCTCGGCTTTGTACGGTTGAAGTTGTTTAAATATTTTAAAAATAATATATATAATCTATTGGTGTAAAATTATAGATATCGGGCCAGTATTTTCTAAATATATTCGTTATGGCGCGTCTAAACGGGCCATGTTTTGCTGCAATTGATGGCTACACTGTTGGCAACTAATTGTCCGGCCATTAGAAAAATATTTTAATGCAGCTGATGGCCGAACAATCTATGGCTGGGCAATGTGTTGCAATATGTCTGCAATAGTATGGCCCATGATGCAGACTCCTAAACGGGCTACACAAACCGGCAACAATGGCTGACGAAATCACACTTGTCCCAGCAGCTTATATTGTTTTAAAAAAGAAAGAAGAAAAAAAAGAAGAGATTGTGGATTCGACCTTACTTAAATAGGCGTGAAACTGTAGACAATTTGAGTCTAGAAATAAGTCTTGATAATAAATTATTCAGCCTTCCCACCACGGAAGTTTAAAGTTCAGATATATAAAACGACAGAGTTTCGGAATTTAAAGGCTATATTATTATTATTATAAATTATTCAAGAACTAGAATGTTAAATGCAGTAATTTTTACGTAGTAATCTAAAGGTGGGAACTGACCAACGTTACGAGGTGTAATGTAACATGTAACATTACATTACATGTTACATTACACGTCGTAACGTTGGTCAGTTCCCACCTTAATGTACTGTTACACAGCGAGCATTCGTGCAGTCAGTACGTCGTGTTACGTTGTGTTTCCCCGCAACACGACGTACTGACTGCACGAATGCTCGCTGTGTAACATTACATTACATGTTACATTACACATCGTAACGTTGGTCAGTTCCCACCTTAACGTCAAATACAGCTGATCGCAAAACACAGAATATAGCGACAGGCACACTTCACTCATAGCAAACGTCATGTCGCGTAGAAAAGGATACACTGTGCCATAACAAAGAGAGTGACTGAAACAACAATAGAACTGTCTGTGCAATATTGCAGTTGAATTCGATAGCCTAGCGATCGTTCGGCCATCCATCGGGGCAATATCGGCCATATGTGGCTATACAAAACATGTTTGGCTATATGGCTGGGACATTACTGCAATATTAAATAGTGTGGCTGCTATTGTTTGCAATGTTGCCGGCCACAGTGTTGCAGCCATCAATTGCAGCAAAACATGGCCTGTTTTGACGCGCAATTACAATATTTAATGGTATGTTTATTAGTAATCATAATATACAGTATTTACTATTTTCTTAACCTTTATTTTTTATTTATTTTAAGCCTTAGCTTATTTCCTAATACAAAAATATCTAATTATCTCATGTGTTAGTGAATAACTTTTACAGTTAGTAAGTATATTTTCTTAACCTTATGTTATAATAAAAATAATTGTAAATTTAATAAAAGAAAATTACAACGAATTTGAAAAAGTTTATTCCCTGTGACAGTGTAGTGTAATGATGGTTGCATTTCCTCGCTGTATTGCAATACTTGTTCGTGTCTAAATTCTCACCTATTGAACTAAAATCTGATATAATCGTAAATAGATCTGATAGTACAAATCTGCGTTACCACCTAGAGTACCATCGGCAAGATATCAAACGTTAAAATTAGATTTTAAGTTTTATATGCAAGAATTTATTGCGAGAATAAAACAACTGGCCCAACCCGTCTTGTTGACAACCAGCATCTGAAGAGAGTTCTTGCATGTTAATTTTGATGGCTCTGTAAAAGATAGTTATATATTTCTGGAATGTTTTCAGAAGCCTTTATCAACAAAGTGTCCCTTATTGAATTAAATGCATTTTTGACGTCCACATTCAACAATTATTACGAAGAAACCAATATCATTACAAATCATATATTACATATAGACCAGTCATTATAGACATTCGAAATCGAAAATTTGATAATAATTCCAAAAGTTTTCAAACTTCGGTCAAGTGAATGGTACATTGGGACGACAATAAATCTCATTTTGCAACCTTGTCTGCAGTCCGGAACATTGTTAAAATTGCAATTAAATTAATTTTTGCTGTATGGTCGTGAAAAAAATTCCAAAAGTTCTGCAAACTTGGGGAAGTTTTCGATATAATATTTCATATCACGTATAAAATTTGCAACCAACCTAAGTGTACGGAACATTTTTTGTTATTTATTTTATTTTCGATATATCTGTCAAATTTGCAGAACTTTTGGAACGTTTTCCTTCAGTTTAATAAAGAAAAACATTAATTTTTAATAACAAAAAATGTTCCGTACACTTAGGTTGGTTGCAAATTTTATACGTGATATGAAATATTATATCGATAACTTCCCCAAGTTTGCAGAACTTTTGGAATTTTTTTCACGACCAAAACTTATTTTTAACAATATTCCGGACCGCAGAGCAGGTTGCAAAATTTTATAGTTTGTTATAATACCACTCCCGACCTTACATCAAAATTTGAAAACTTTTGGAATTATAATGAATTAATTGTCTTGACTGACTGGACTAATAGCACAATGCTTAAAATGACAGAAATAACGGACCGTGACATTTTTCGCCGAGACAATATACTTTCACGTATAAAATATATATACAGACAATATCGTGCAGGCATCGTCCATATCATGTTTGTCATGTATGTTGTCCATATCATGTGATATGCAGTTGATTGACAAACAAATTACGGACCTTGTAAACATCGTGAGAAGCTGGAATCTGGCCAGGCCTTAGACCTAAAATTGATGGCGTGTGTCATATACAGAAGGACTTATTAGAAGAGAAAATGACGGCCTGGGTAGACGGTGGTTATTTTGGTTCACTATTTTGAAGTGAAACTTCTTTAGGCGCATGACGATGAAATGCAATATTAGCGTCACGAAGATGTACAGCGTTTTTGTCGAAGAAGAGGGAGAGAGCGATTGAGAGAGAGTGAGAAAGGGCGAACGTAGCATAAAGCCACACGTTACAGAATAGAACTTTTGATAGCAATTCTGTCGCAGTAAACGCAGATTTTTTATTTATTTATATTATCATTTACGTTTACAGTGTGTAAACAGTGTGAATATAGATATAAAAATACATGGAGTGATCATATACTGGTACATGATCATCTATTGGGGCTTTTAACTTAGTAATAATTAATTTACAAAGAAGTTTAACTTCTTACTTTGTACTCACGCACTTTTTTTTTCTTTCCAGGACCTATGCATGGCAAAGTAGTGGTGTGTTACGTAGCCAGTTGGGCAGCATACAGAACTGGTGCAGGCAAGTTCGAGCAGAGCGACCTGGAGCCTTCTCTCTGCACTCACCTAGTATATTCATTCGCTGGTCTGGACGAACATGGCCATAGCATTAAGAGCTTGGGTAAGTGAATTGACGTTAGTTTTATAAAACTTATCCAGTTTTGCAGTTGCAAGAACGTCAGTAAAAGTTACATTGAACATGATATATTTGAAAATACACGTTGCCTAAGAGATGCGATACGCACCAATAACATTTATGTTTAAGTATGTAAGAGACTATATATTTATTATAAATGTTATTTTTTATAACATAAGTACATAGTAGTTATGTAATGTTAAAGAAATTTGAAATATTCCGTAAATGTTAAGACTTATTTCGCTTAAACAAAAGAATAAAACACTTTATTATTAGTGTAGGGGACATTAGAATTCACTGCGCAAAAAGCAGTGTAATCTTATACAGTCGAATAATTTGTTTACTTGGTGAAACAGACTTATCTTGCCAAATTATTGTGAGTGTTCATTTACAGACGTTATAGACGACTATGATATATAATATAAAAAAGTCAAAACATTTACTTTCAATTAGGCCTATTAAAAAGGCACTTTTGAAAACAAAATTACAACATAAAAGTATTAAAAAACAACTCTCGCTGCCTCTTCCAAAAGGTAGTTTCATATGGAGAAGAATGGGCAAGAAACTCTATACTTACTCTTTTAAAAATTATCAATAACTATTTTAATCATTTAATTTTAATTCGACTGTACTAGTCTATTAAATATATATCATAAAGTACAAATTATTGTAAGTTGAGTTTTAGTATCGGACGTCAAGGCAGAATCCAAAATACCATCCGTATCACCTCGACGTCCGTCGCTCCACAACTGAGCGTTTCTTAAGGCAGTTTTTGCCGCGCACCACCACTATGTATTACATATAACCAGCTGCCCACTGAAGTATTTCCGAACCAATTTGACTTTGGGTCCTTCAAGAAAAGAGCGTACCAATTCTTGAAAGGCCGCAACGCACTTGCGAGCCTTCTGGCATTGTGAGTATCCATGGGCGGTCCATCACTTAACATCAGGTTAAAAAAAAGAACTTAATTTAAAGTATTATGTCCACAAGCAATTGAGTTAACGCAAAGACACCTCGCACAGCTATTAATATAAGTATTCTACATGTCATAGCATTGTCTATGGAAAAGGTATATCAGATATAATCTGCATATACCTTTAAGATTTATCTTAATCAACCTCTTTATAAATCCAAGATTATATTTTCAGACCCTTGGCAAGATCTTGAAAAGGACTACGGCAAAGCGGGTTACAAACGAATGGTGGCGTTGAAAGAGAGGTACCCGCATCTTAAAGTGACGTTAGCTATTGGAGGATGGAACGAAGGTTCTCTGAAGTATTCAATAATGGCGGCTAGCCCAGAAACGAGGGCAAAGTTTGTGCAGAGCGTCTTGCTTTTCTTGGAGTAAGTTTTGTCGCGTATAGGTATAGTTTTAAGATTTAAGTTGGGCTTGGTAAATCGTACCGGAGACACCAGAGCTGGTGCTCTCCTCGCGCAACAGGTTTCGCATTCCTACCATTGAAGGCCACAGGGACCAGACTTTTTAAATTTATTTTAGTTTTCTATTTATCCATTTTGAATAATGACTTTTATATATTCTAGAATGATTCTTTCTACTAGAATATAATCTTATTTGATCTGAAAGTGGAGATGTCTACACGATCTCTATGTCGAGCGATTTCTTTTCACCGTATATTGATTATTTATAATAATAATAATAATATAGCCTTTAAATTCCGAAACTCTGTCGTTTTATATATCTGAACTTCAATATATTTTCACTCCAGTATATCTCGAAGTTTGGTGTGTCTCTTGGCAAAGGCCTCCTCTAACTTTTAAAGTCCTAGTATTGAGCGATGCTATATATATATATTATGTTTTTTTGTTAGAGGGTGGTGGACTGATCTTCCCGCGGCGACCAACCGTGGTGGGAAGGCTTCTTGATTAGGTTGTTTTAGAATGTGTTTTTTCCATATTGATTATTTAAACTATTTTAATTTCAGTACATACAAATTTGACGGACTAGACTTGGACTGGGAGTACCCGACGAGGCGTGACGGTAGACCTGAAGACAAAGCAAACTATGTGTTATTAGTCAAGGTAATTGTTATTCTTATATAAAAATAAAATACAATATTTAATGTGATAGGCACAAAATAACAATCCCCAAGAGATAGAAAAGTTAAACTAAAAAATAATAGTATAAAAACTAAAGGCAAATTAATTTCAAAATGTAAGAGGAGCAACTACGAGTATGTATATCCAGACTTAGAGCGTTTATGCTATGTTCAATCTGGATATCTGGGGTATCTAGGGGGTACATGAAATTTAAACTTAGTCAAAAGGTTGATGTATGTTTCCTGGGTCATCGGGGTGCTTTAAATAATAGAGGATTTTAATTTAACTCTATACAATGCAATGAAACCGTTGAAGACAGTGCCTACGTCTGGCTATACTCTCGGGCCGTAACTCTGACGAATTAGGAAATCGGCACGCTTATGAAACTAAGAAAGCCTGAGTGAGCAAAACGTACAGCCTTGACACGTGCAGTTGGAGAAATCTAATTCTTAAATATCTTAAATGCAAACGATATGAATAATTTTCTACGATTCTCCAATGACAACATCTTAAAGTGTGCTTCGTTTCGTATATTGGCATCTCTTTTTTCGAAGAGCATTTAGGGATATAATCTACCACGTGGTAAATGCTTGAAAAATGGGTCGTATTCGTATAGAAAAATGCTAAAAACTTTTAAAAAAATCTTTTGAATATATAACTATAACTTGGAGTAGTTCTTAATTTCTTAATGAATATTGCTACTAAATGTGCGACAATGTGTTTACCATATCATAAAAATTTTCAGGAACTTAAAGAAGCCTTCGAGTCTAGAGGTTACATACTGACGGCTGCGCTCGGAGCTGGCAAAGAGACCATGGAATCAGCATATGACCTCGCCAAGTTGAGTCGGTATCTGGACTTCTTGCATATGATGTGTTACGATTACCACGGCACCTGGGACGGTGTTGTTGGGGCCAATGCCCCGTTACGAGGGACCAACGATCAGGACGTGTTAAGCGTGGTAAGAAATGGATATACAGAGACGACTTGTGTTAGCCTGATTTCAGGTCAGATATAATTTTGTATGTATCTTGTCTAGTAGTGTCAGTCTAGCTTTTTATTTATTTACTAGCTGACCGGGCAAACGTCGTTTTGCCATGTATATCATTTATAATAAAAAAATAGGGGTTGATCGTAGAGGGGTGAAAGTTAAGGGTGTTATGTATTTTTTAATGCTGTATCATAACAAAATAAAAACAGGAAAAAATATCTAAAAATAAAAATATTTAGGAGTGGACTACTCTTAACATTGGGGATGAAAAATAGATGTTGTCTGATTCTCAGACATACCCAATATGCACACAAAATTTCATGAGAATCGGTCGAGCCGTTTCGAAGGAAACACCGCGACACGAGAATTTTATATATTAGATTTATTAACACTTCGTTGCATTAACATAATTAAATGAACTGGCGGCTTTATCGCATTCGAGCGATGTCTTCCAGGCAACCGCTGTTAAATTTTTTTTTAATAAATTAGAAACGGTAAGCAAGTAGTGCAAAAATACATAATACATATTAATACAAAACTAAAGACGAACAAAAAAAAACTAAACTAAAAAAGAATACATGATAAATAAAAAGTGCACATAAATCACAATAATTTTAGATCAGTCTCACGTTAGTTAGTAGTTAGTACGAAAGTTAGGGATACGATGTGGACAGGTAATGTTTGTACAGTAGACATTTTTATAAAATTATTTTTTCAGGAATTCACCATCAAATACATGTTAGCTCATGGCGTCAGTCCTTACAAGATGGTACTAGGTCTTCCCATGTACGGTCGTAACTTCATTCTGGAGAATCCTGGCGTTAAGAAAATTCTGTTCGGAGTCACAACAGTCAAGAGTATGGGATTCCCCGGACCATTAACTAAGGAAGCTGGGTTTATGGGTTATAATGAGGTAAATATATGTACAGTCTATTTATTTATGTAAGCAACAGAATATATAGAAAAATAAAAGAAACTAAATAAAATGTAATAGTGAAAAGTCAAAATCATTTATTCATATAGATAACACAATGTACACTTGCAAACGTAAAATAAATATAATATATTAAAAACTAATTTTACATTTACTGCCAGTTCTCAAATCAAGGGCGTAGAACGGAAGAGCAGAACTGGCAATATACTCTCCGCCACTATTTTTAATCGCCAAGTTATTTGTTTTATACAATGTTTGTAAGGAGCTGCAACCATTACAACATGTTCCACATGACATCTTAAGTAATTGATAATAATAAAATAAATTAAAAACAAAGATTTGTCCTCTATAAGCACGGTGAAAATCTATTCTAGTGAAATATAATATAAATATACGTCTGTGTGTGCGTGTGTCATAAATTCAAATCACAAAGCTACGAAAGTATGCCAGATTACTAAAGGTGTTATCAGACGGTTCACTCGAATGATTGTTCACTCGAGTGAATGCTTCATTTTTTTTCATTCTATGTTCACACGGCTTAGACGAAATGATACAGAAATGAACATTCATTGTTCTTTCTTTTAAATATGTCATCGAATGAAGTCGTACGTCTTGGAATTAGTTTAATTTGTGATCATTTAATCAAAGAGTTGACAAAAAAGAAGCAAAGAAAACGTCGACGGTGGTGGGTGCGACCATGGATTGAAAGAAGAAATTTATTAAAAAAAAAAAGTAATGTATATTGATCGTTCCACTTGAACACCATTTTGCCGCATGAAAACAATATAATAACACACAGAAAAAAAAGTTATAACTTCGTCGACAACGTGATGTCCGTCGGCTACAGGACTCGAAACAAAATGGCCGAATCCGAATGAACGTCCTCTCAGTGTTCAGACCGTTCATTTCTCGTTCATTCGGAGTGGGAATGAAAGATAACGGATGCCAATATCCAACACTGTTGGATCGGTTCACTAATGAATTCATTCGGCACTCGTGTTTCATTTTTTGTTCAGACATTTCATTTCGAGTGAAATGTACCGAATGAAAGGTGAAAATTAACAACTTAAATCTAAGCCTGAATATTGACACAAAATTAGTTCTGGCCAATATTTAAAAATATTACTTAAAACAAAACTCCTAGAAGTCTTGTCAACTAATGTGGGCAACCGTCGATGTTATTTTCTGTTTTGATGTTATAGATTTGTACCGAAGTAACAAATAAGTCAGCGACATGGACCCAACACTGGCACGAACAGACCGCAACTCCGTACTTGCGGGACGGTGCACGAGTTATATCATACGATAATGCAAGATCCATTGCTATTAAAGTAAAGTAAGTATAATAATATCAGAAAAGAATGGAAACAGCTGGAAGAGGCCTATGTGTAAAAGGACACGCTGACTACCTAAAACGGGTCAAGTGACGTATTAGATTAAGTTTTATTTATGTATTAGAATTAAGCGTTTTTTTTAACTTAAATAATTGTTATTATATTGTACTGGGTGTCAGCAATAAAGGCTTGATAATAATAATAAAAAGTATAATTTAAAAGTTGGCCTGGTGACTTGAGCTTGCTACTCTCATCCCTGCCCTGCGATTCTGTAACTCACTTTTCGAACTCACACAGCCGCTGTGTGAGTTCGAAAAGTGAGTTACAGAATTGCAGGGCTGATATCGATCGCCGGCTGTGTACCAATGGACTTTCTTTCTATGTACGCATTTACCATTCGCTCAAACGGTGTAGCAAAATATTGTGAGGAAACCGGCTTGCCTTAGACCCAAAAAGTGGACGTGTGTCAGGCACAGGAATCACTTGCGTATTAGATTGACATGAAAAAGATACAGAAATCTGAAGCCTAGAGCTAAAAAATGTCGTAGCGCTACAGATAAATTTATTATTTACTGAGCCTTTTCCTTAATAATCTTCGTTATCTTCATAATTGTTGCTTAATAACTACGATAATATTAATCAAAGGCAATTAATTTCTTTTTAAATCTAGACTACAATTACTATGGTTTTTCTAGATTGGCCATAGACTACGGTCTCGGTGGTCTCATGGTGTGGAGTATTGACACAGACGACTTCCGCGGCGCGTGTGAGAGCGAGAAGGATGCATACATAGACTTTGTGGATAGATATAATAAGATTGTAGACGAGCCAATACTGCAAGAAGCTATGAAGACACTAAACCTACCTGATGGTAAGAAAATATATATGGAATTCGTACTTTCATTTTATGAATTAAATTTATGGAAGGTATATAATAACTAAACGGCTAACTTTACTATGTTAGTGCACATATGTTATTGTAATTTACTGTACAGCTTGATGTTATATTTTTAATAATTAACAAGAGCAACCAAGGTTGATAAGCGTTATCAAAAGAATTTGTTTGACAGGTGAAAGTTTAAACAGTCCTTTTAATAATAACGAGTAATAATAATTCATCTAAGCAACAATTAGTCTTAAAGGTATATATTTTTTCCAGCGAACCGGATAGAGAACTTAAGCAGACGCACAGCCTATGTTGTTTCAAATGGACGCTTACACCTTCGACTTCCAGAAGGAAACTACTCCAACTACAGTCTAATGAGAACTATCGACGAAGCCACTCTATTAGCACTAGAAGAGAAGAGAATCCTAGATGAGATAGAGTTGGTGAACAAGAAGAATGAAATTGGTTATGAGCCCGATTCAGCTGTTGTCCTATCTAGTAGTTATTTATCTATGGTTCTATGTTTTACCTTACTTTTCTATTGAGATTTGAATTAAGAATTTAAAAATATAAATTGAACTCATGAACTTTTTGAATCTGTGGCTTTATCCAAGCGTTTGGCAGTCATGAGGAAATGATAAATAGACAATAAATGGATAGACTAGACCGAATCGAAATATGTATTAATAATATTTATTCTGAATTTAAAATTATACATTTTTAGTCACGAGTTCTCGTCTCGTTCTATGTGTGCGGAATAAACTGTCCAGCCCGGTAAGCTATGATCAATTTGTTGAGAAGTTTCTATATTGTGTCTGCTACATCCACTAATACAAACTATTAGGTACTCAGAAACATAATATAGGCTAAACTAAAATTATATTCCCCATAACCGTATGAAATATCTATCACTTGAAAGTTGACACGTTAGCAACCATTTGAGAAACTGTAAACAGCGCCATCTATTGGAATATGTGAAACATTTCCGTCTCAAGCTTCAACTTAGAATGGATAATAGGGAAAAAAAGGTATTTGTTGAGAACCATGTAAGCTACAAATGTTTACTGGATTGAACTAGTATTATTTCTATGTAAAACATTTTTCATAGTCTTCTAATATTGTTACTATTAATGTTAAATACATTGTGTATTTGTAAAAAATTTGTTGGTATGTAGGCATCTATATAAAATCACATGTTATATCGCTATACTAATTCATTCATAAATTAGCTCTTCGCCGGTCATATGTTAACGAAATTGGAAGTTACTTCAATGTAGTTCACGATGAAATCTACAATTCTATTTTTCAATTATTATATAAATACTAGCCACGCACCGTCGTTTTAGCCGCGTTAATAATGTGAATATTGCTTTTCTTGTTATATATACTATTCACGATATTTGAACTCGTTTTTGAACACGTTCAATGAAATAAACAAAATGGCGGCTTTATAATAAGGATACATTTCATTGTTCCATAACATTCGGTTTCAAAAACATATTTTTCTTTCTTCTGGTTAAGTAATCACTGCCATTTTAATACTCATGATAATATACTCTGTTATGAATTTATTTCTATGTAAATAGTAGTAATTCTATATTTTCTTTAATAAAATAATGTACTTTGAACAGTTTTTTATTTAACTGTCCATTTTTTCTTAGATACATGGTATTAGAGGCAAGGAACTTACGGAATAATGTGTCGTTTTGTCAAAAACAGAGCAGCGTTGGTAGCAGCTAAGCGAGCGTAGAGCGTGTGACAATTGTGTTTAGTTTATTTTTGTTAATATACATATAATTAAAAGACATTGTTACCGTTTTGTATTTAATTATATTAATTAAAAATATATAAACTAACCAACGATTTGGCAAACGTTTACCAACGATTACGAGTATTTTAAGTACACATCGAACCGCTTACATTACATACAAATAAATACATTTTAATTTAATAATAACTACAGGTCTTCGTAAGGTGATCCACAACGTACATTGTAGAAATGATCGCACACCTGAAAAATATTTTTATAATAAGTAAGATATAGAATATCTGAATTATAACGACGTATACATTCACACGTCTGCTTTACAGATTAGCATTCTGTCTCTACAATAAATAATAAACAAAAGACAGTGCAACAACATTCACAACTCAGCCAATTGGGATACTAAAACTTTGCATTTTGTCTTTAAAGACGAATGTGCGATTTTATGGATTCGAGGTAGCAGGAGGTAGCACTAACTACGTTTATTACGCATTTAACCAATTATTTAATTCCATTCCCTATTACCAAAAACATTTGCCCCGGTGACGGGCACTGTACAAATAAATACCTGAAACTGTTCGTTGAAAAGAGTCCCATTCGTACAAAGGTCAGTATTGACCAGACGATGACGCCAGCAGAAATGGTAAGCCTGTAATAAATAGCTCACTATAATTCCTTATTCGGGGGCCTCATAGCCTAGCGGTCTTATTAAGTGGCAGCTAGGTGAGGGGTACTGGGTTCGATTCCCGGTTCGAGGGCAAGTTTTAATTTAATTTAAATTTGTTCTCGGCCTTTGGGAGGGTTGTGCGGTACCGGGCGAGTGCTTAAACCGTACATAGAGGACACTGTCGAATTTCTAAAAAAGACAAGCACGAATTGTAAAAATCCTATACTTGACGCTGGCTAATGCACATGTCGTGCCAGAGCCATAAATAAAAAAAAATCCTTATTCAGCTAAAATAAACACAAAAATATTTACGCTGTGTGCGGGTTGCGTAATTTATCTTTATATGTAAGCTCCTCCGACGATTGTTCTTGACAAACAAGGATATCTTAGATCCCAAAAGAGATCTAAAACATGGATTTATCGTTATGACAACAATTTTCCTTTAATGTACGAGAATTGCAAAAATATCAAATACAGCACTAGACTGCGCCTGCCGTGGCAAATTATTGTCACAGTAATGTCATGTCATATATCCAGAAGATAAACCACTCCTTATATGAAAATTGTATTCGTTTGTAAACAACTCCCAAGCGAAATTAGATAATTATTACTGAATAAATTCAAAACTTTCGTTAAACGTAAATTAATAAAGCTTTTCTATATTTGACGAATATTTAAATGATCCTAATCCTTGGGATTGATTTGCTCCAGTTCAAACCATTTGTATGACTCAAAACTTGGCGATTAAAGACAGTGGCGGAGAGTTTATTGCCATATCTTTTTGCCCGCTCCACGCCCTTGACTTGTGAACTGGTAGTAAATGAAAATTTTGAATCAATTTAACATCTTTTCAGTTGACGTTTAAAAGTATACTTGTTTACCTATATGAATAAAGTTATTTTGAGTTTATTTTGAGTATATATAAAGGGGTTTAATAAGTGTGAACATGGAGAGATCACCGCTCTCTTTTTTCTCCCTTTAAATCATAGCCAATGTCTCTAATATCACCGGAGTATCGTGAGAGGTGAGAAAATACAAGATAAGTGTATGTATTTGAGGTAAGGTGTCCAAACTAATCTAACAAAGGACTATTTTTAGAAAAAAATCAATTTATTCAGCTTCAATTTCAATCAAAGACAATCTGTGAATATTCCGTAACCAATGAGAATTATAAATACCTGACATCCAGCTTGCACGTCAGCATAGTAGCCTCTTGGGCGTCCAGCACAGCTGAATTCCGTGTGAGGAGGCCGGTCAAACACTGGGTATAATGGGGGTGAGTGGGGCAAGTGTAGCACGTGGTAGTAATCGTACGGAACTTGGGGTAGGGCGGCTGTTACCCCTGTAAGTAGATGTTAAGCAAAAAATTATATAATAAATGAGAGATTTTCGAACCAAGAGTCTTTTTGTAAGTTTTAACCTCTTAAGACTATTGAGAGGACTACATTTTCATTGTTTGATTTCATAATTTCTTCACAAAGTGATTAAAAAGCGATAAAAGCGATTCTATCAGGATAATCATATTATCAATGATTGAAAACAAATTCATAATACATTTATGGAACTACCAAGACCGCCAAGCATTTTAGAGAGATAAAAAATATCTTCTTTATTTTTTCTACTCTTATTATATTCATAAGAATAATGAATATTATGTTACGGAAACTTAAAAATATATATGCACATCACAAAATTTTCACTCACCAAGAAAAAATATTGCAATAGCTTTTAACATTTTTTAACACTAAGTACGAGGCGCGCACGCGTTGTAATCTAATAAATGACTTGTAAGTATTGCTTTTAATTTAGAAGGTGATAGTACAGATATGGGAGGATGGATGGTGTTATGCGATGTATATAAAATAATTTTAGTAATCTACTGGTGCTACAACCCTAATTGGGTTTTTGCCCTCAGATTGCTTTTTTTATAATGTACCTCTATTCTATAGTGTCTATAGTGGTACCTCCGCCCATAGACACTCTCAATGCCAGAGGGTGCCGTGCGTTGCCGGCTTTTTAAGAATTGGTACACTCTTTACTTGAAGGACCCTAAGTCGAATTGGTTCGGAAAAACTTCAGTGGGTGGAATTTCGTATTCTGCCTCGACGTCCGATGATGAAACTCAGCTGCATGTATCCGAACAACTCACTCAACACTCTCCATGGTAAATGCGGTGAGAAGATGCTGAGTGACCCCACATCTCTACGCAACGCCAAGGGATCGAACCGGATTAAAAGGAGGATTGGTAACAGCTTTTCGTAGCATACTATCAAGTGAAAGGAGCTGGATGTATGTTATGCTAATGTATGAAGCCATCCATAGGATCTCTAGTATCATTTTTCGCGACCCCGAAGGCTGTGTCGCTTACTGTCCGACCTTCTATATCATCTAACACCGCCCACTGTCCATATATATTTCATACTATGTTCATACTACGGCTTCATATCTATAAAATATATTAATAATTCAATTTATTTTAGTGTACGATCTCGGACTCAATTAGGTGCAATAATTTATAAATCAATTTTACCTGCCTTAATTAGAGGTAAAATTGAAATATAACAATATTTTAATATATATAATATAATTTCGAGATAGTCGTTATAAACATTGAATTATTAGATTTAGAAGCGTTATTTGCATATCAATTTTAGTTTAATATTTTTATACCCTAGATATATGAATAGAGAATAGAGAATAGAAGAATGGTATTAACTTACAGTGCAAAAAAACTGGTAATGATTTTTTGAAATAGAAACATTTATTTTATACATTCTTCTTTTTTGTTCACCGTAATTGTCATGCAATACAACACATACATACATTGAACGTGTATTACATTGCGTTCTTTAATAAATAATAAATAGATGTAAAAGTAATTGTAAGCATTTTATTAAAATCCTATACTAGTATTTTTAGCTAGATTAAAAAATATATTAAAACTAAAAATTTGACCTTTAACGACATTCTAATTTCAAGTTGTCTGTTTGGGTTCGAAATTTGAAATTTGGTTGACCTCAATCAATCAAATTACTTAATGGTATGCGGGCGCCACTTTGCTATATGCTAAAAGGTAGGTATGCTGTCGGAAATTATTTGAATATAATTTAGTGTATAGAAAAACATTTGTCTAAGGTTCACATATAAATACGTAGATTAAAACATTCAAACTAATAAACAACAGAAATGAACTTATGTTATTAGAGGCAATTTTAGTGAACATTACTTATTACAACTAACAACTCTAATATCAAACTACTTCTGCCACTAAATAAATCTAATTATAAAACTTAGTAGGTAAACATAAATGTAATAACAGTTTATTACTATTATTTTATTAATGTAACTAAACATAACAAAAAAATATACAGTATTTACTATTTTCTCAACCTACATACCTAGTAATAATAAAAAGTAAATTAAAACAAATTTAAAAAGTTTGGTCTCTGTGGCAGCATTTCCTCGCTGTATTGCGATACTTATTCGTTGAGCAAGGAAAGCACCAGCTCTGGGATCACCGGTACTATCTATTAAACAATAGTACACCTCACTCCACACAATTAAACCGACACTTATTTTAGCTATCGTGATTAAGTTTTTACAAATGAAGAAAAGGGAGAGAACGATTGTGACCGATTGAGAGAGAGGGAGAAGGGCGAATTACCTTATAGAAATTATATTTTAAAATTAAAAATTTCGTTAAGAGAATTTATGAAATATTACTGTTTTATATTTTATGCAAAATAATATATTCAAATCTCAAATGACGAATTGTAAATTAAAATGCCACGTGTTTTTATTATCGAAGAAATAAATTAAATAAATTAATTATTAATAATTTGTATTAATTTTCGACGTTTTTAATATCTTAATGACAATTAAATTTCCCTATTTCCCTCCCTCTAAGTCTCGGAAATCTAAACTTTTAGATTTGTATAAATATGAACAAGACTTAAAAATTAGTTTGCCAAAGAAATTTCACTTCTGACATGTGTACTTTGTACGTACGCACTTTTTTTTTATTTGTCTCAACACTAACAAGCATGATCGATAAAGCGTGCGCACAATTAATCATGACAAATCGTTAATCGTTATCTTAAACTGATAATAGGCCATTGTCATTTCAATGCTATTATACTTTGGGACCTTCGGAGCTAAGTAGTCCACGACTTATCAGATCAAAAACATTAATTTCACGTAAAAAAATAGTCGTAATCGATTATTGCCTTCTTTGATATCGATGTTACCATTGTGATGATAAGACACATAGGTATTTTAAACTCTTGACTTAAATATTTACTAAACCGAACTAAAGTCTAATAACTGTGTTTTAAGTACTGAATCGTATCTTTCTGTCAAATAGTGTTTACGCTGTGATAAAAAGAGACAGAGAGACTTTAGTCTTTCTTCTTCGTAGTCTTTATTACTGAAGATCGTGTCTGTTTTGGAAAGCCCTAACCGATACGTTGACTAGCCACTATGCCGCTCCATCCTCAGCTTGCCATTATCAGTTTGTTGAGACTATTCGGTTCTCTCTCTTTAGTAAAGGGGCAGTAACCCCACCACTTATCTTTAAAAAAAATATATATTAATGAAACGCAACTGTAAGGTTCTGATTATAAAAAATTATAATGCAAAAGTTTGTTTCATACAGTCATACATTTAACAAATAAAAACCTTTCTGCAACCGAATTATTAGTATTATATGGTATTAATCGAATCTAAGAATATAAGCACTAAACGTAATTCCCGTATTTAGTAAAAAATATATTAGATTTGACATACATAAGTCGTATGCGTATGCAATATTCAGAAACCCTCGTAAATAATTACTGATAAAGATTAAGGTTTCGACTCTAAATCTTAATCTAAAATATGTGCAAAAATTTAATAGCCTTAGTGTACCGAATATATACAATATAAACTCATATTAACTATACGAAATTGTTGCTTATCGATCAAGTACACGACCCTAACCCTGAGGTCAATGCAACATAAGTGTATTAATGAACTGGTCTCCGATTTCTTCATTTTAGTAAGGTCAGATTGCTTTCTATGTATTTTGCCCTTCTGTCTTATATTAAATTGTATTTTTACTTAAATATAATATTAGGTTGTGGTTAAAATAAAATGAATATAACTTGATTAAATATATTTTAAACATCAATTTTAACATTGTATTGTAGCTAGCATGACGTTCATAGAAGTCATAATAAAACCAAGAGTTATAGTATAATTTCTCCTAGATGGCGTTTTAATACGCCAAAAACCAAGTAATACAGGGCAGCGCCGGTAGATGTCGTTAGATATGTTGTTCTTCTACTAAATTCCGCTATCACAGTATTTCCTTTCTGCCTTATATACTCTAGAGTTAAAAATTTCAGTATCGCTTCTCGGCCTTTTGGCTAAGATCAAAGTGTAGTATCTGTTCTTTTCAGCTTAATATCTGAAAGTTCCCGCATAGCGGGACCAGTATATTAAACTGATTTTTGGAAACTGACGGGATGTTCGGGGCTCGCTCCACTCCTGTCACGGGTCGGCCCGGCATTGCAGTGCCGCCGGGATCGGCCCATACAATTATTATGAATCTTAGGATGAAATGAGAAATCACTAAACAGTATCTATTGTACTATGTTATAAGTTATAACAATATAGTTTGAACTTTGATGTTCCTTAGATGTCCATTGACCATTAGTTGACAGAGGTTCAAGTTATTAGTTAGTAGTTACTCGTTGCTCATTGTGCCAGATTATTCCTATTATTGTTGTTTAGCATAATATTAAAATAGAAAAGGACAGGGGTGACGGAATGCCCTTTTTAATATTTAAATTAAATGTAGTTTTTTTTTTTAATTTATGTTTGTAAGAGATCCCTGGGCTTAACTCATGGATATTTTATAGCCTAAAATATTTGATGGTACTGCGGGATACACCAATTATCCGACAATATTCTTTAAATTACAAGGACGGTTTCCCGCGGCTGTCGCTTCCTTACTTCTGTCCTTGCTATTTAGTTTGCTACAAAAGTTATTCGGGGTCAAAGGTCAATTAGAGGTTTTTTGATTTTTTCTCGGAAACGGTAAGTTTTATCAAAAAAGTTCTCAGCCAAAGTTGTAGATCTTAAAATTCTCTACCAAAATAATAATAAAAAAGAGTTACCATTCCTGAGATATCGTGATGCTAAGTCACACACATGATATGCACATATAATCCACGTGTAAACATTATCAGGCAATTAAGACAAGTGTAAATACCTATTTGTGTCTCTTTTATATACAATATACTATTTGACGGCTACAGTGACTCGACAAAGAATATTAAAGCATCAGAACAACGTGTAGTTAAGTCCATGTGCCCTTTTAGGCAAAAACTGTAATGCGTGATGATTGATTGATAAGGGTTAATTTTCTTTTTCGGTGAATTCCAAAAGATTGCATTTTTTACAATATATAAACATAACATGAAAATTATTTTTATTCGACTTGATGCTATAATTTTTAGCAAATTTTTATATCAGTTACATACATTTACACGTGTAAATAATAAATATGTATTATTATAGCAGTTATCATTTATATACTAATTATCAAATAAACTTAATTTCTTCTAATAATAAAAAAAATATTTAATTTCTTCATTAAACTTAACTAAAGTTTAGTGTTTATTTGATCAAAAAAGTTAATTCGTATCATAATGTTATCTCAATAGTAAATTGATGACTAATGAGTTTGATGTCTACATTATTAAGTCATTCAGATAAGACTGAATTAATCCATGTAATTCAACATGTTTTGCATGGTCAGAATTACATGTTACATACAGCTACTCATGTACACACGTTAGAAGCTATACTTCTTTGGCGTAACAAGATAAAAATCATTTCAAAATTTTTATCTTTCGCCTGATTCTACTTGTAGAAAAAATTTACTATCCATAATTTTCCCTAACGCGCCTAAAGAAGTAAACGGTGACACCTAGCGGGATAGATAACAATTAATGGCTATCTCTCTTAATCTATTTATATAGATAAACTTATGTTCCCTCAGGCGTGCCGCAAGGGTCTCATTTGGGTCCTATACTTTTTGCCTTATTTATCAATGATCCAACTTACTTTAAAAATAATAGCAGGTATCTCTTTTATGCTGATGATCTGAAACTATACAGAACAATTGGTGAATTTTCTTATCACATTCAAAACTTACCATTAGTTCGTAAATATTAATATAATAAGTTCGTAATTTTAGATCAAAAACTGAATTTCAGTGAACTCACGCAAACAAATAAAATGCTATTTGTATTAAGGTCCTCTTCATGCTTTACTAACGTTCAAAGTATAGTTAGTCTTTACAAATCACTTGTCCGTAGTATATTAGAGTATGCTACTATAATCTGGTCACCTCATTACAAAATTCACGTAAATGTATGAGTGTGGTAATAACTAAAAGGGCTCAATATTGGCTTCAAGCTTGCGATGATTGTTTACATTTTGTTTACGCTTCTTATTATTGAGTAAAATATTTATATGTAACTAACCTGGCAAACGTCGTTTTCCATGTATATCATTTATAATAAAAAATAGGGGGTAAAAATTAGGGGTTGTATGTATTTTTTAATGCTATATCATACAAAAAAAATAATCCAAAAATTAAAAAAAAAATTAGGGGTGGACTACCCTTAACATTTAAGGGGATGAAAAATAGATGTTGTTCGATTCTCAGACATACCCAATATGTACACAAAATTTCATGAGAATCGATCGAGCCGTTTCGGAGGAGTAACCACAAACACCGCGACACGAGAATTTTATATATTAGATTTAACTAGTTAGGTTACGTAACACGTATCACAATTTTATCTCAATAGTAAATTGATCTGTGATGATCTTGATGACTACATTTTTAGGTCATTTATACAATACTGTTGGCGACTCATAAATATAAATATAATATAAATAGTAATATAAGTATGAGCTATAAGTAAAATAAGAATATTGTTGATAGCTCATAAGTAGAAATTAAGTATAAATAAGTTAGATAAAAATATGTAAATAATTTAAGGGAAAAATACAGTAAAATAAATTAATAAAATGCTTCGCCGAATAAAAGGGTCGCGTAGCTCTCGTCGCGGTATACGCGCGCAGATTTCTGTAAGCGCAGCTCTCGTCGCGGTATACTGTTTGAGTACTTAAGCTCGGCGAGATTTACGCAAAATCCTCTTTTTCCTCCGCAACGAACTGGGACCCAAGAATAATCGGCGAAGCAAGAAACAAGAACAAGGCGCAGTTTCATTTCAAGACAACATCCTACAATTACGCACTAGCAGGGGTGCGTGGGTTGAGGCGGTGCCAGCGATACGTCGAACCGTCTTGACAAAACGTACGTAGTCAAACCCCACCGGTATTCAAAGCCGCGCCGAGGTTACTTTGGTTACTGCACGGGTGTTCTCAAACGAACATCTAAACGTCTAATCCCGTGCAGGCCCGAGTCTCTGAGGCGACGTCGGGATTGGCTACAACAGTAGTACGTACGAAGTCAAACCCCACCGGTATTCAAAGCCGCGCCGAGGTTACTTTGGTTACTGCACGGGTGTTCTCAAACGAACATCTAAACGTCTAATCCCGTGCAGGCCCGAGTCTCTGAGGCGACGTCGGGATTGGCTAGAACAGTAGTACGTACGAAGTCAAACCCCACCGGTATTCAAAGCCTCACCGAGGTACTTTGGTTACTGCACGGGTGTTCTCAAACGAACATCTAAACGTATAATCCTGTGCAGGCCTGAGTCTCTGAGGTGTCGTGGGGGTTGGCATCAACAGTGGTCCTTCGAGCCGGATTCTGCAACGGTTGTCATCAAGAAGTGAATACTGCGAAAGAAAATGCCAGTCACAAGGTCACAGAACGGGATGCAGCGAGGGGAATCGACGACGACTGTTACCTCCGCCACTACGTCCGAAGTCCGGACCACAGGCGAAGAGATAACGATAGAGCAGTCCACGTCGACGAGTGCAGCCAGCCAGCCAGATCAAGCATTGACTCTGGCACCAGCGGGTTCCACCCGGCGGGCCGCATCGAGAGCCGTATCCAGAGCCAGCTCAAGAAGACAAGCCGAGGCCAGAGAAGAGCTGGCTCGCTGCGAGCTGCGGGAAGCGCAGGCAGCAGCACGCCTGGCCAGATTACGATTAGAAGCAGAAACGGAAGAAGAAGACTCCTTTATAGAAGACGTCAACGATAACCATGAAGAAAAAGTTGCAAACTGGATGCGCTCATCGGCACAAAGGCCAGAAGAAATAGAAACAAAGAGCGACATTCGAGCAATAGCTGACGCAATAAAGGAAGCCATGACGACACATGTAGAGCCGCAACCGAAATACATTCAAGAGCTGCCGATATTTGAAGGCGACAGCTCCGAATGGACGGCGTTTCGAGTCGTATATGAAGACACATCTCCGATGTTCTCTGGCATTCAGAATATGGCGCGGCTACGTAAAGCGATTAAAGGCACAGCGAGAGAAAGCATTAAGAGCCTCTTGTACTCAGAGGCGATGCCAGAAGAAGTTATTAACGCTTTACGCCGAAGATTTGGTAGACCCGACGCGCTGGTGCTAGCAGAACTGGAGAAATTAAAGGCGCTTCCCAGAACGACGGAAAATCCCAGGGACATATGCGTCTTCGCTAGCCAAATAAATAACAGCGTGGCCGCCATAAAGGGATTGAAGAGACCGCAATACCTCTACTCACCTGAAATCGTGAAACTTATAATAGAGAAGATGCCTCCAATTCTCAGATTCAGATGGTATGATTTCACGGCTGCGAGGGAAGAGGAATCGTTCAGTGATATCCAATCGATAAGCAACTTCCTCAATTTAGAAGCGGACAAATGCGGCGCATTCGCGGTACTCGAAGACAGCAAAAGCGTACGACCGAGCGCAGCGATAAGAAGGCCAGTGAAACAAGCTACATATAATATCGCTGAAAGGAGTAGACCTGAAGAAATCAAGTGCCCAGACTGTGAAGGTACACATAAACTCAAAGACTGCCAAAGATTCCTAAAAGCGGCAGTCAACGAGAGATGGGAAACAGTTAAGAGGCTTAAGGTCTGCTTCAAGTGCCTCGCTGGGAAGCACCGGAAAGAAACATGCCGAAGACCACCGTGCAAGTTGTGTCGAAGATGGCACCATAGCCTACTACATGTGACGTCGGAGAGCGAACAATGTCACGAAGAGGCAGCGCCCGAGACAGCGACGGTCAATACAATTAGCACACCGAAAGCTATTCTTAAGATGCTCAAGGTGGAGATATACGGACCGGCTGGGAGCAAACAAGTACTGGCGCTGCTAGATGAAGGCTCAACGGTGACACTGCTTGATGAAAACGTGGCTTCGAGCATCGGCATCAAGGGTCCTCGCGAAGCCCTGAATATAGAAACTATCGGCGGAGGGCAAATGAAAAATCACGACTCCATGATTTTAGATATCGAACTGAAAGGGATCAAGGAAAGCGAGAAGAGCACACTTAAGCGGGCAAGAACTATCAAGGAGCTCAAATTAACCCCTCAATTCGTAGATAAAAGCCGACTAAAGAAGTGTCATCACTTGCGGGGCTTACTACAAGACGTGTGCTACGAAGCTGAGGCGCCGAAGCTGCTCATTGGCCAAGACAATTGGGAGTACATTGTCTCGTTACAAATACGACGTGGAAAGCCAGGGCAGCCGGTAGCGTCACGAACAAAGTTAGGGTGGGTTCTCCACGGCTCCGATAGCAGCGGCGTGTCTCCGATCAATTATGTAAACACATGTGCACACGTCAGCGTCATCGAAGATACAATAGTTCAGCCGAAGAAGCCTTCAACGAATATCGAACAGCGAGCACTGGACATATTGGACGCGCCGATAGGTCTGTTGAAAAGCAACTACGCCCAAGAAGCACCAGCCGACTACACATCTAACGAAAAATGGTACCTGCCTAACTTCCCAGTGGTTCACCCTCTGAATGAGAAGCTAGGAATTGTCGTTGCGGCCAAAAACAATGGAGTCAGCCTCAAAGACGTTATGCTGTCCGGCCCGGACTTACTGCAGTCAATATTTGGAGTGTTACTGCGATTCCGTCAAGGTCCCGTATCAATAGCGGCCGATACAAAACAAATGTTTCTGCAGGGGAAAATATGTGAAGAAGATAGAAATAGTCTCAGATACCTTTGGCGAAAAGACAAGGAAGCGCTAGTGAAGGATTACAGAATGTTATCACTGGTTTTTGAAGCTGCGTCGTCGCCTTGCACTGCGATTTATATAAAAATTAAGAACACAAAGACCTACTTACATAAATATGAAGAAGCGGCGCAAGCAATAGAGCGGAAGCACTATATGCATGATCATTTGCATAGCTTCCACAGACATAGCGACGATTACCAACGAGTTATACAGCAAGTCGACTTGATCCATAAGAAGGCACACTTCGAGTTACGAGGATGGGCGTCGAACAAAATAGAGATCGTTGAAGACGACACCGAAGCGCGGAAGAGCTACCTAGAACAAATCGATAGAAAACAAGACATCCAGCTGCCGCGATGTATGACAACATTCTGCACTGAGGGGGAGCTGCATACTTTCACTGACGCGAAGGAGACGTCGTATGCAGCCGAAGTATATATCTCTATGCCAATGCTTGAACTGCAGGCAGCCTTGTTGGAAGCAGAACACATAGTCAATTCTAGACTAATAACGAACCTAGCTTATAATTTGGAAGAGGAGGCGCTAACCAGTAACCTTACCCCTAATCACTTTCTCATTGGGCGATCCAGTGGAGCTGCACGCGTTGGGCATTTTCCTGATGCAAAGCTGGTGGGCAGAGAAGATTGGAAGACCGTTCAACGACTCTCTGATCACTTTTGGAGGAGATGGCTACGGGAGTACTTGCCCACGCTACTGCCCAGGAAAACGACAGGACGACGGGAAGGCGAGCAGCTGCAGCCAGGCGATGTGGTTCTTATCGTAGATCGCACGCTACCACGATGCACTTGGCCGAGGGGAATCATCGAAACCACGTACCCCGGGCCCGACGGAAGAACCAGGATCGTGGACGTCGCAACGAAAGGTGGAGTGTTACGAAGACCATCGTCTAGGATCGTCATCTTGGTGCCTGCGAAGTCGCCGTGCAGGAATGACGGTGCTACGCACGAGGGGGAGAATGTTGGCGACTCATAAATATAAATATAATATAAATAGTAATATAAGTATGAGCTATAAGTAAAATAAGAATATTGTTGATAGCTCATAAGTAGAAATTAAGTATAAATAAGTTAGATAAAAATATGTAAATAATTTAAGGGAAAAATACAGTAAAATAAATTAATAAAATGCTTCGCCGAATAAAAGGGTCGCGTAGCTCTCGTCGCGGTATACGCGCGCAGATTTCTGTAAGCGCAGCTCTCGTCGCGGTATACTGTTTGAGTACTTAAGCTCGGCGAGATTTACGCAAAATCCTCTTTTTCCTCCGCAACGAACTGGGACCCAAGAATAATCGGCGAAGCAAGAAACAAGAACAAGGCGCAGTTTCATTTCAAGACAACATCCTACAATTACGCACTAGCAGGGGTGCGTGGGTTGAGGCGGTGCCAGCGATACGTCGAACCGTCTTGACAAAACGTACGTAGTCAAACCCCACCGGTATTCAAAGCCGCGCCGAGGTTACTTTGGTTACTGCACGGGTGTTCTCAAACGAACATCTAAACGTCTAATCCCGTGCAGGCCCGAGTCTCTGAGGCGACGTCGGGATTGGCTACAACAGTAGTACGTACGAAGTCAAACCCCACCGGTATTCAAAGCCGCGCCGAGGTTACTTTGGTTACTGCACGGGTGTTCTCAAACGAACATCTAAACGTCTAATCCCGTGCAGGCCCGAGTCTCTGAGGCGACGTCGGGATTGGCTAGAACAGTAGTACGTACGAAGTCAAACCCCACCGGTATTCAAAGCCTCACCGAGGTACTTTGGTTACTGCACGGGTGTTCTCAAACGAACATCTAAACGTATAATCCTGTGCAGGCCTGAGTCTCTGAGGTGTCGTGGGGGTTGGCATCAACAAATACTGTTTTGCTTGGTCAGTATTACATGGAATTTGATTGTGGTTCTATCCACACAATGTATTGCTCATAGTAGGCACAATAGCTTTAACACAAGTCATGCTCGCTTTATATATGTACTTTGTAAATATAATCGTAATCAATTATTTGGGTTATACAGTTGTTTTTGATAATTATAATCAATTGCGTAATGTAATATTCATGATTTATCTTCACAATAATTCAGATTCAAGACCACACAGTGGAGTATTTTAAAGACCTAATCTAAAGGATAATTTCAGCTTATGATATGATAAATACCTACATAATAATATGTATAAAATAGCAAGACATTTAATATTCAAATTTAAATTGTATGAACTAATTTTTAACTAATAGTAATATAAAGAAAGTCTAAAAATGTGAGAATACTTGCTCAAATACATAAAACTCCAGTAGTAAATTTTATCAAAAGTCATCGTTAGAGTTGATATCTGCGTCGCTTTATATACAAAATAACAAGTCAGATTTGTATGGATATAATCAACTAAATCGTGAAGTACTGGTTAAAAATAAATGAAATAGTAATAATTCTCACCAGCAATAACCCGGTTGTCACCGATAAAGCTGCACCAGCGAATAAACAATAGGCGTAAACGAACGTTTAGAGCTTGTCTTCCTCCACCAGGTTATGAGGCCCATCGGAATTGTTATTTGGGACCATATTGCACCACTAACTTACTTTAAAAAACATAAGAAATTTTTAATGTAAAAAAAGGGTGCATACTTCTTTGGTATAATTAAAAATAGTTTTTGATTGCATGCAAATAATTAATTACAATTAAATAATCAAAGATTGGAAAAGGAGTCATTATAGTCAATAAAGCTCAGTTTACATTTGAAAATATTTATTATTATTTTCTAATATTAATTAATATTGATTTAAATATTCAATTTAAATCACTTCTGATTATAATTCAGACGCACATATAAAATTCGCACTTACATAATGAAAACAAAATAAAAACACGTGATTTAAATGTAGAAATTAAAAGCTTGTGGATAAATATTATAAATATAAATACACAGTGAACAGAGGCGGTGTGCGTGCCAACATGCGCCACTAACTTCATACTGATAATTTTGTGTAACGGTGGGCGCGCATCGTCAAAATTTCACTCTCATCAATTTTTCATAACGCGCCTAAAGAAGTATAACATCAAAAGCCAAGTAATTAAAAACAAAGTTCGAATTATATTAACTAAACTATTATATAATATAATAAGCTGACTTACCACGCTTCATTTTCATTTCGAGGGTGAGGGAGTTAGGGTAGTGTTTTTAACGTTTTTGTATAGACTCCAACTTCCAGTAAAGGAAAAGAAAACGTGTGTGTACTCACGTACACACGTTAGAAGCTATACTTCTTTGGCGTAACAAGATAAAAATCTGTTCAAAAATTTTATCAATAATTTTATTTATTTTATTTTTTAAAATGTAATGTTAATGTTTCAGGGTAAACATCACGTACTATTGAATTTAGACAGTTGCTCGAAAATACGAGTGTTCTTGTATAGAAATACTAGTAGACTTGGCCAAGCGTTGCTGTGGCTAAGATTTTTGTTATATTACATAGTAGTAAACTATTCAAGAGAAACAGCAGGAGAACACCAATCCACCATGTTTTTTGTAACCACAACCATGCCATTAAATTGTAGCTTATGTGAAACGGTTGTATTTATTTTGATAAGGATCAATACCTAGGTACGAATAAAGAGCCTTTTCCTGAAAAATTGTGATACATCATTTTGTTCTATCGTTAATAGTTTTCGCAGCGCACGCGATTGAAGAAAGTTTTTTGTTTATTTTTTTACACCTTGGGTTAGGTAATTCAAGTTTTATTAAGAATCCCTATTTTTTTTGAAAATGAAACATATATAGCCTATGTCACTCGGGAATAGTGTAGCTTGCCAACGGTGAAAGAATTTTTGAAATCGGTCCAGTAGTTTCGGAGCCTATTCATTTCAAACAAACAAAAATCAAATCTTTCCTCTTTATAATATTAGTATAGATATAGATGACGCTTGAATCAGTGTTTTATAATGATGACTTATTTGTCCTATAAAATTGTAGAAGTGGAACTACTTCCGAAGACGAAAACTAATTTGGCAAAAAAGTCAATTCGAATTCTAGGTCGTTTATTTAATATCACATTCTATTTCTCTTTCTAATGCTGTAAAAGAGATTGCTAAATTATATCTTTAAATAAAATATACACAATATTAATCTTTAAAACTTTATTTAATTATACTTTTAAATGAATAGTTGTACTTAGATTTCAATAAATTATTTATTAATGTCCCTACAACCTTTTAGATCTGGGCCTCAGATTTGTGTATCTGTTTTATTTTTCTTAGTTTATTAATAATTTTAATGTATGATGCAAATAATTTACAAATTATATGCTTCATTTAGTTAGCAACTGTTTTAAGAAATCATAGCAAATATGGTACTATGTTAATTACATTTTATAGAAACGTTAACTCATAAACGAATCTAAATAAGGCAGTCTATTATAACTACACTTAAATCTAGAAAACGTATACAAATTTTATATAAATTTTCATGGTTGTTATAGCTCATTTATTTTAGCTGTACCCATAAATTAAAGAACTCTTAAAATATATAAAATTATTTGTCAATACCAATATAAAAGAGCAGTTTTGGCCTAGTGGCTTCAGCGTGCGACTCTCATACCTGAGGTCGTAGGTTCGATCCCCGGCTGTGCACCAATGGACTTTCTTTCTATGTGCGCATTTAACATTTGCTCGAACGGTGAAGGAAAACATCGTGGGGAAACCGTCATGTCTTAAACCCAAAAAGTCGACGGCGTGTGTCAGGCACTGGAGGCTGATCACCTCGTTGCCTAATAGATTGATCATGAAACAGATTCAGAAATTCGAGGCCAAGACATAAAAAGAGGTTGTAGCGGCACTGATTTATTTTATTTTTTGTTTATGAATCCTTAAATGAAGTGAATGGATATGAAAGGGCAAACGTCAAGTTTAAAATACTGTCGCTCCCGAGATGGACCTCCTAGTATCACGTCTCTGAGAAAATAAATTGCAACTCAGAAGTCAATTACATTTACAAATAAAGAAAAGTAAAAATAATAGTAATAATCTATATATATAAAAATACAACCCGTTTTCCGTTGTCACGACATAACATGAAAACGGCTTGACCGATTTGTCTGATTTTTTTTTTATAATATACCTTGAAATACGAGGATGGTTCTTACGGAGAAAAAATAAAAAAAATTGATCGAAACATTCTAAAAACAACACTTTTCTATATTCCCATACAAAATATTCGTAATAATGCTTAAAAGTCAATTTGAACTTTAAAACCACAGCATAAAGTTCAAGTGTTAGTGGAGGAGTTCCGGGAAGGTAAATTTTTATTTTTTGACATAATGTATTTGTTGTCTTATCAACTTTATTTTTTTTATCTTAGCTAGACCGGTGTCCCGAATAGCAGAATAAGTATTTAAAAAAAATAAAGAATCGACTGTTAGGCGGTACGATGTTCGCCAGGCCAGCTAGTTAAGAATAAATATTGTAGAAATAATTTTGTTGTTAAATTTTTAAAACACGTTGAAATCATTTCATGAAAAGATATATAAAGGGAATAAAGAAAAAGATTTAAGGTTTAAGCCAAACAATTACAACCTAAGGCTAAATTGTACTAAAAACTTTATTGTAATAATTAATAGATATACATAGTAGTATATAACTGATTATCATTTAAACCTAAAGTTTTAATTGAGTTGATGAGTTTTTAAAACAATGTTGATTTTGCTGAATAATGATTAAAATGAGAATATTACCTAAAGTGATAATGACAGACCACTTGAAAAAATAAAACTGGATTTTATTATAAATTTAATGTGGCCAGCTTGATATATAAACTGACTGAATATATATACTCCTTCTATATATAACTCCTGGGTTTAATAAACTAATAATTTTAAATATCAATAGTTACTGCATAATTTACCAAAATTGAGCTGCATTAGTTATATCTGAGAATTTCTAATATTAGGAAGTATTTGTTTAAGACAGGAAATGACATTCTAACGATACCCTTTTTGAATCACCGTTGCATTGTTATCTTATGAAAAATCTATAACCAGTTTACTAAGTATGACACTGTTAATATACAGTGATATTATTTGAAATAAATATATTAAAAGCTTTGAAACCAATTTGGTTAAATAATTTAATCAATAATGTATACCTTACTAAATACGTAGTTAACTAAGCTTCTATAAGGTAAACTTATGTATGATGAATTTATTTTATTAAACAACAGACACATAACACTAGCAATCAATTCATTTTACAATTAATTTTTAATTTGAATAAAATGATCTTCATTGGTTCTATGAGCTTTACGACTTTTTTAACCAAAGAAGGAAAATAAACTGAATTATGAAATTAACAAAACCCGTAGTATGGATATAGTATATCATATCTGCCATTATCAGTTGTAAATTGAGTGTATTTATAATCTCCGACTGTAATGAGATGTCACATTTTGGGTGGCTGCCGTACTTGTCGCACGTGTCGTTTCTGTAAAATTCGCAATGGCTAAAGTGGAAATTAAATACACCAAGGTAAGATTTATTAATTTTAGAATACTAAATTTCATTATTTATAAATTTATTCGTTAGTTTCTAAACTTGTTTAAAAAAGCTTGCAGACTTACTTCATTTCGATTAGGTGAGAAAATGCAGACATTATTTTGTTACTAATATAATAAATGATAGTGTATGGTATCAAATCGGCCAAATTACTGGTTTATCTGGAAGAATCCTTTAAGGACCACATAGGTATGTTGGTATGGGTATATATGGGTTTTGTTGGTTCTAAGTATTGAAATTATATATAAAGTAATTTAGTTTTGCGGATTTTTAAGCGAAGAAAAAGACACGACTAGCGGGATAACGCAATTACAAATTAATTTAATTATATTACTTAACAGTATTTATTCATGCGTGAAATTATGTATAAACAATACATTTACACCATGATACAAATATGTAAAAAGACAATGAAAAAAGACAGTGAAAAGTGGTAAAGCCATGTTATACACTCCATTAATTTGTGTGTTTTGTTTAATAACGCGAGATTTACAAATATTCTGTTTTTTAATAATATCCAGATTTACTGCTGGTATACCAAGGTAGGATGTTCTTCAAGTAAAGACTAGGCTTTCGCAAGTGCCTCTCAACTCTGACACTTGTGCGTTCACTTCACGGCTGTGCACCCATGGATTTTTCTATCTATATATGAGAATATCACTGCCTTCTACGGTCAAGAAAAACTACACATTATATAAAAAAAAACTATTAAAAATAACATGCATTTGGAAGATTTAGCTGTAACCCGATGCGGGATATTCAAAAGATTTTAGTACTAAGTTCTTTTTTAACTATTTATGAACTTATTTCCAGTTGTTCATCAACAACCAATTTGTGGATGCTGTTAGCAAAAAGACTTTCCCCACCATCAACCCCCAAGATGAATCTGTCATCGTACGAGTCGCTGAAGGAGACAAGGTATTTACATAATTTTTAATCTCACATAGATCGTGAAGAGTTGAACTATGAAGTATACTAAGGAAACGTTAGCTATTTTAAACAATTGTTTTTGTTTGCATATATATAAATTCAAGTTATAAATGTTCTCTAGGCTGACGTAGACCTTGCAGTAGACGCAGCCGTCAAAGCCTTCCACCGCTACTCGGAATGGCGCACCATGGATGCCTCTCAGAGGGGAAGACTCCTCTACAAGTTGGCTGACCTTATGGAGAGAGACGCTAAATACTTGTCAGAACTTGAAACTTTAGATAATGGAAAACCCGTCGCTCAATCTCACGCTGAAGTTTTCTGGGCATCTTCTGTGGTCAGATACTACGCTGGTAAAGCCGACAAGATTTTAGGAAACACCATTCCAGCAGGTGTTTATTTTTATAATTTCTATTCTACTAACTATTATAAATAGGGAGAAATATTATAACTTAAATATTTTTAACCAGATGGAGAAGTCATCTCCATGACCCTGAAGGAACCAGTTGGTGTTTGTGGACAAGTTCTTCCCTGGAACTACCCCATTCCTATGTTCGTATGGAAAATCGCTCCTGCTTTAGCTGCAGGTGAGTTCATTTCTATTTCAGATATCATATTATAATAGTTGATTTTACCTAATACAATGATTTTGTAGATTATTTAATATAAAGTTGAATTTTCAAAGTAGGCATAATTGAATTCTTTTAGGGTGCACCGTGATCATAAAGGCAGCTGAACAAACACCTCTTACGGCACTTGCGATGGCTGCGCTCGTAAAGGAGGCTGGTATTCCTGCTGGAGTTGTAAATGTCATCACCGGTTATGGCCCGACCGCTGGAGCTGCCCTCACCAACCACCCGCGTGTTGACAAGATGGCTTTTACTGGGTCGACGGAGGTAAGGCTTTATAAGTATGAATTTCATTTAATGACAACCACTTATGAAGTCAGTAAGCAAGTAATACACACATCACATAATGCATACTTAAATTTTTAACTTAGGACAAATACTTTTGTCCAATCTATCCAGACTTTCTGATTAATAATTTTATAACGCTTATAGGTCGGTCGGATCATCATGAAAGGTGCCGCTGCTGTCAACCTTAAGAGAGTCACTCTTGAGCTTGGTGGAAAGAGTCCTCTTGTTATTTTCAACGACGCTGACGGTGGGTATTATAGTATTAAATGTTATTTTTGTTTTCGGTAAATTCACACACGAAACAATTAATTATAACGGCCTTGTCAGTTGTAGTGAATGTGTAGTATTTTGATACAGTGGAAAAAGCTGCAGAGATTGCCCACCGCGCTGCATTCACCAACGGAGGTCAATGCTGCGTAGCTGGAACAAGGACCTTTGTTCAATCTGGAATCTACGACAAATTCGTTGCTAAATCGGCTGAATTCGCTAAGAAGAGGACTGTAGGGAATCCTTTCGGAAATGTTCAACAGGGAGCTCTGGTACTTAACTATTTATTCTTTTCATCACGTAATAGTTCTACGCTACCTTCGGGCTTGCCAGTCACTTTGGTTCAAAGGAAGAGTAGCACCTTTCTTCCTCCATACTTCTTTACTTGGGTCCGTTTATAGGCATTACCATTTCCTTAACTTCTATTATATCTGACTTTCAATTCTTTATGATGTTTCTATGCTCATAGCACTTACTATTATCTGTTTTTTTCTCGTCACAGATCGATACAGACATTTTCACCAAAGTTCTAGGTTACATAGAGGCTGGTAAAAAGGAAGGTGCTCGTTGTGTGGCTGGAGGCGGACGCCACGGTAACGTCGGTTTCTTCGTTCAACCCACTGTCTTTGCTGACGTCACTGACAACATGAAGATAGCCAGGGAAGAGGTAAATATGATGTAGAAGACTAATGAAGGGGACGAAATTGTTAAGGGCCTATTAAAATCATTACAAAGCAGAAAAGTAATTTTGTAAGATTTGCATGCTATCCAAATATTCAAATAAAACGGACCAACAGCAGCGTCAAAATCTTTAATATCTAGCGTAAAATAGCTTTCCCCTTATTGCACTTATAATTTAATTGATAAATTTAATACAAACAATGTGACATAACTCTGGTGGAGATTACAAATGAATTGATTAATCGCAAAACGTAAATTAAATCTTTATCTCAGATCTTCGGGCCAGTCCAGAGTATTCTGAAATTCGAGACCTTTGAAGAAGTGGTAGATCGTGCTAATGATTCCAACTATGGCTTGGGCGCTGGTGTCATCACCAACGACATCACTACCGCTCTAGCTTTCGCCAAACATGTACGTGCCGGAAGTGTTTGGTAAGTTGTTGAAGTTTTTGACTTAATTTCGTTCTTGTAAAATTCTTTATCAACTTAAGACTTGTTGCCACTTTTGACCAATACATTATTCCTAGGTAGAAGCGCGGCAACCAAAATTAAAGTAGCCATGATGATCTTCAATCTTTGAAATGGAATGACACTGTGTGAAGAAGATTCCTTTAATGTTATATAAATTAAATAAATAATATTACAGGGTAAACACGTACGAGCATATCGTTGCCCAGGCTCCGTTCGGTGGTTTCAGGGAGTCCGGTATAGGACGGGAATTGTAAGTTAAAAATGATTATACTATAAATACTCTCGTTTACCAAACATACACTGCAAAGTGGTAAATAATATTATAGGTGCCAAAAAGTTTGCAAGTAGAAACATCAATCTCTACATTACTATATAGAATCTTCACAATCACATACCAAAGTTAGTTCACATAAAGCAATTATTTTAACTATTTAGAAAGACAAAATCCTATTTATTTTAAAAGTCTTCTCTCTCTTAAAATATACATTGAACAGTCCACGTACAGTCGCGTATTAGTATTTTAATTCGGTATTATGAAAATAAAATAATAAATAATAATTCTTATTAGTACAATGTTATAATTAATTTATTTAAATCATGTAGCAGTCACTTTAATAGGAGACATAAGAAGTGGTTTGTTTATTAAGTTTTATTTTGTTTTTTCAGGGGTGAAGACGGTATCCTGCAGTACTTGGAGAATAAGACAGTTACAATCAGTCTTCCAAATAAAATCTAATTTAATTATCTCAAATTTTTATACAATATTCTTGCATTTTTGTTATGTTTTTAATAATTGATGTTAAATAAAAACTATTTTGTTCTCTATATTTTTAGTAATCAAAACTGTTAAATGATTTCATTATTTGTCGTTGTTTATAACAATCCATATGCAAACAAATACCCTTTGAAGTCATATTTCAAGCTTGAAAGGCCTGTATTCACTTTGATTAGTGATTAGTGCAAGTGATTAGTGCAGGTGATTAGTGATTAGGAGAAATAAAGTGTGGACAGCGAGTGATTAGTGCGAATTTTAAAAAATTAGTTAAATAAAACAAATTTTCTTTAGTGCCAGTACTTTTGCGCCACCAAGTACCTATATAAAATTCTCGCATCAAAAATGGAACAAAATATTGACGGAATGGTATCCTAGAGACGGAAAACGAAGAGGCCGACTCAAACAAACAGTAGGCTTCAACTGGAGAGGAGTCGCAAAGGATAGAGAACAGTGGTGAGCACCAGAATGGACGGTCTCTATTCGTGTAAAACGTTAATAACATATTAAGTAGTAATTTTTTACTTAAGACATTTGCTACCTTAGACCATAACAATTTTAGTGACCGTCTTCATGGCTGGTTAACTAGTTGCAGTTTACCCACTATAATTAATTATCGATTATTTATTTACTATAGTTCATGTTTTAATTAAGATACCCAACAATGTTATTACAATTCCCTCAGTGCCTGGTAAAAATATACAGGCAAGACAGATTTTGTTAAAAATAAGTTTATTTATATAAATAAAGATGTAGGTAGTAACAGAACGCCTAACTATATGTACTTTAACGGTAAAAACTTTCACAACGTAAAGGGTTAACATATTTTTTATATTGAATACAAGAGAAAATAAAGTTATTTTATATTTAAAATTATTTACCACTATTTTCACGTACATGAATTGGACTAAGAAAAATTTTAAAACAAAAATGAACACAATTTTTTTATGAACGCCATTTCACGCTTGAACCTTTTGGTTGCGGCGTTTTAAAGTCTCCTACAACCTACGGGCCCGTTTTATACAGAAGGAATGTCCCGTATTCAACACTTTCAGGTGCCTATTGTGTATGCCGAGTATTATAGCAAAGATGCGAACTGATGTGTTTGATTGAGTGTCATCATAGCTACTGATGTTTAATTAATATGTAGTAACAAAGCACCTCAGACTGATTATTACTGAATAAAAATATGAATCAATGATTGGAAAATAAATACCTTTTATACTATAAATCTTTATGAATAAGCTACTAAAATGACTTGACGGCTCTATATTTATATCGAACTAGCTGGCCTGGCGAACATCGTACCGCCTAACAGTCGATTCTTTATTTTTTTAAATACTTATTCTGCTATTCGGGACACCGGTCTAGCTAGTAAGAAGAAAAAAGAAAGTTGATAATACAACAAATACATTATGTCAAAAAATAAAAATTTACCTTCCGGTAACCCCTCCAATAACACTTGAACTTTATGATATGGTATTAAAGTTCAAATTGCCTTTAAATATTATTACGAATATTTTGTATGGGAATGTAGAAGTGTTGTTTTTAGACTTTTTCACTCAATTTTTTTAATTTTTCTCTCCGTAAGAACCATCCTCGTACTTCAAGGAATATTATAAAAAAATAATCAGACAAATCGGTCAAGCCGTTTTCATGTGATGTCGTGACAACGGAAAACGGGTTTCATTTTTATATATATAGATTAGTACCTGTTCACGCCATCCAGTTTCCTTTAGTCCTCTCTGATCACATTCTCTATCCTTACCGCACCCATTCCCTAAACACCACTCTTTCTCTTTTGCGGTATTAAAGTGTAGAAGGAGGGGACCGCATTCTACATGCTCCCGCGCCGCAGAGAAGATTCACCCGCCGCCGCGAGCTCACGCGTGTGCTTTCGCTTGCGCTTACGCTTCTTCCGCTTATAGTGCATATAGATTTATTTGTGGTCTTCTCTCACGAAGACAGGTGAAGAGACTGTGGACTTTAGGTGAGTGGTGTTTCCATTATTTTTACGCCGCATTCCACTTGCCCCTCGGCCTACTTCTCATTGTCTTCGCCGCTACATTATTTTGGTCCTTTCGAGCCGCGATATATTATTTTAGTTTATTTCAATTCGCGATATATATATATATCTTAGTTAATATGGAGACTCGTAAAGCAACATTAGAGAAACAAGGTGCTAACAGTTCTCTTGAAATTGAACGAGCCGTGTTAATAGCAAAACGCGACAATCTATTTTCACGATTACAAGATTTATATGATAGGTCTAAGAAGACATCGGATGAAAGAGACCTAAATTATTTTTTATCGGGAATGATTTCGATTGACAACATTCGGGATAAATTTTCAGAAACTGTAAATAAAATAAATATAATCGAATTAACAATTAATCCCCTATACACTGTTAATTTTGAATGCATGAATGCATTTGAAGATATGTACTGTCATTCTAAGTACATATTTGAAAAATTCAACAAGTCAGTGGCAGGTAGCAATGGTTTGTCAGACTCAAATACCCAACGTAGATCGTTTCGTTTACCGAAGTTAGACTTGATGATGTTTAATGGTGATGTCATTAAGTGGCCAATATTTCACGAATCTTTTAAACGTACGATACACGAAAACCCTGACCTTACAGATCATGAACGCATTCAATACTTAATCAGTAAATTGTCTGATTCGGCCCTTTCAGTTTGCGCAGGTATCATTCCAAATGCCGAAAATTATGCTTTAATTTGGCAAACGCTTATAGACAAATACCATGACAAACGAAGTTTAGGTTCAGCCTATATGCAAAAGATTCTAGACTTCAAACCGCTTACCACCGCTTCACATAAAAATTTACAATTGTTTCTTGACAATTACTGCACCGCAATATCAAGTTTAGAATCATTGCAATTAGAAAATTTAGCTGATTTTATTTTACTATATTTATCATGTAAGAAATTAGATTCTAGTACGATTCGTTCCTTTGAATTGCATAATATGAATAACCCAACAATACCTAGTTATAAAGATTTAATTGCATTCGTACGCGAACATAATAGGATAGCTCAACATCTGGATCCTACTCGCACATTTGATAACAAACCGGTTTCGTCGCGTGCGTTCGTTTCGCTTACAGAGAAGCAGTCTTCTTGTTCATTTTGTAAACGCATCGATCATTTTAATTTATATAAATGTAATTCATTTAAAGAATTGTCTATCGAGGATAAATATACTTTTATCAAAAACAATAAAGGATGTTTTAACTGTTTAAGTTTATCGCATATGTTAAATAAATGTAAGTCTGCATGGAATTGTCGTCATTGCCGCATGAGACATCATTCAACGCTGTGTCGTAATGCGACGGTTTCTCAAGAAAACATTCACCCTAATAACTTGAATCGCATGAGCAATGCAACTGCACAGGTTGCTGTGCCTCCCGCTAATAAAACACCTTATTTACCTGCACGCAGCGACAATCAGCCGATTAATAACTCAAATATTTTGCTTTGTAATATTCGGCCCGCTATTTCCGAAAGTAATAATACATGTTTATTAGGTACGGCACAAGTATTAATATATGGTTTAAATGGTAAACCACACAGTGTGCGTGTTTTAATTGATTGTGCATCTCAAAGCACTTTTATAACAATGAAATGCTGCAAAAGATTAAATTTAAAGGTTAATAAATTTTCTAATAAATTTGTAAAGGGTATTGGTTCCGCGTCAAATCCGATAATAGGAGAAGTGTCTATTGTTCTGTCTTCTCGGATTAACAATGATTCTTTATCTTTGAATGCCTTTGCGATAGACAAAATTACAGACTCTTTACCGGTGTCACAAATTAATATGTCATCGCTTAAGCATTTGAACAATATTACCTTAGCGGATGAAAATTATTTTTATCCTTCAGAGGTTGATATACTTATTGGTGCACCGCAATACGCCGAAATAATGTTGTCAGGCCGTGTTACTGGCGCACCTGGCACTCCTACCGCTTTCGAAACAATATTCGGGTACATTATCATCGGAAACGTTCCCTTATTAAGTTCTGATTGCACCAATAACTATAACAGTTGTACCGCTATTTCGTTATGTTCTTTAGTTGAACAGCCGCAGTTAGAAAGTTTAATTCAAAAGTTTTGGCATTTAGAAGAGGTGCAATGTTCTGTCCCTTTGAGTCCAGACGCTATTAAGAATGAACGCATATTTACAAATACTGTTTCTCGCGATTCCACTGGTCGCTATACAGTGATGTTACCTTTTTCAGAGAATCCAGCCGTTTTAGGAGACTCATATGATATGGCTAAACAACGATTTTATTTTCTTGAGCGTAAAATGTCAGCATCAAAGGAACTTCGTTTGGAATATGATGCAATTATTAAAGAATACATCAATAAGGGTTACATTTCATTAGTGGAAAATGATAATAAAAATCAAGGTTATTATATTCCACATCATGCAGTTGCGAGGTTGGATAAGACCTCCACGAGATGGCGCATGGTGATGGACGCTAGTGCAAAAACATCTTCTGGTTTATCTTTGAATGATATATTGTATACTGGAGATAGTCTGCAAAGTGATCTATTTAATATTATGTTAGACTTTCGCTTGTATAAATTTGCCTTTATTGCGGACATAAAACAAATGTACTTACAAGTGTGCGTTTCGGAAAATGACCGTAAATATTTAAAAATTTTGTTTCGCTTTAATTCAACTTCACCGCTTCATGTTTACCAGTTCAATCGTGTTTGTTTCGGTTTACGCTGTAGTCCTTACCTTGCAATGAGGGTATTACGCCAGCTGTGCTATGATGAAAAAGTACGTTTTCCGAACGCTATTCCTATAATTGAAAATAACACGTACGTTGATGATGTTTGTTACTCTGTGCCATCCTTGCCTTTTGGGTTAAAACTTTGCGAAGAACTTCGGGAGCTTGTTAGACTTGGGGGTTTCGAACTTGTTAAATGGGCCAGCAATACATCGGAGCTTATTGAAAATTTATCATCTTCTGATAATCAATTAGGAAAAATAGATTTTGATGGTTCAGAAAATAATTTAAAAGTTCTTGGTTTACAATGGTCTCCAACCACTGATGAGTTTACGTACGCAGTTTCAATTAACCATAATAACCATGTGACTAAACGTAATATTTTGTCACTTATAGCACGACAATTTGACGTCCTAGGACTAATAGCTCCAGTCATACTTTACGCTAAACTAATTATACAACAATTACACCTTCTTAAAATAGGCTGGGATGAACCACTTCCTTCAGCTATAGTTGATGTTTGGCAAGTTTATATTCGGGAACTTCCATGTTTACGACAGCTACGTGTTCAACGACATTTAGGGGTTGAAGAAAAATCTACAATTTCTATAATTGCCTTTGCGGATGCCAGTGAAAAAGCCTATGGCACTACTGTTTATTTAAAGACAAATAAACCTTTAAACTCTCCGCCTATAATTCGCTTAGTATGTGCTAAGTCGAAAGTTGCTCCGCTTAAAACCATTTCCGTTGCAAGACTAGAACTTTGCGCATGTTTACTCATGGCTAAGCTAGCTCAGCGGGTAATAGATACTTACAAGAAACGTCACGTCATTAATGAAATTTTTTGTTTCACTGATTCAATGGTTGCACTACATTGGATTTCCGCATCCCCGCACCGCTTTAAGACCTTTGTTGCTACTCGCATTACAAAAATAGTTTCTCATATTCGACCTGAAAAATTTCATCATGTTGCGGGTGATCAAAATCCTAGTGATTGTCTATCTCGCGGTATGTCACCCACTGCATTTGTGAATAATTCTATTTGGTTCACTGGCCCAAAATGGTTAGAATTGGAATCATCTGAGTGGCCAATCACTTCTGTTAACTCTGAAACAGCTGTTGATGTAGAAGAAGAAAGAAAAATAGTTTCTATTCCCGCTACTGTGTGGAGTGATCCAAACCCAATTTTAGAACTGTCTCATCGAGTTTCTTCATGGTTATTGTTTCTCCGTACAGTGGTATGGATATACCGTTTTCTGAAAAGACTTCCTAGATCTACTAGTGTCTCTGCTGATGATATTAATTTTGCTGAAATACAGATTTTTAAGGTTTTACAAAAAGTATACTTCTCTGATGTTATCCATAACATTAAAACTAGTGGTCGCTGCTCACGTTCTATTCAAAGATTATGTCCTTTTCTAGATTCTGATGGGTTGATAAGGGTTGGTGGTAGACTAAAAAATGCCAATCTTCAGTATGATCACCAGCATCCTATTTTGTTACCGCAAAAGGATAGGATAATTGAGTTAATTATTTCCTATTATCATAATCATAACTGTCACGTTGGTCCAGTTACTTTAATGGCGATACTCCGACAACGTTTTTGGATACTATCTTGCCGCAGCATAGTGCGATCAATTATACATAAATGTAACTTTTGTTTCAAAGCAAATCCTCAACCTACGATACCGCTCATGGGTGACTTACCCGACTATCGTGTAAACGAATCTAATGCTTTCGTTCATACAGCTGTAGACTATGCTGGTCCTATTTCAATTATTCCTTATCGAAAACGTGGAGTCCGCTCTATGAAAGCTTATCTTTGTATTTTTGTTTGTATGGTGGTTCGAGCCGTGCATGTTGAGCTTACAACAGACCTTAGTACTAGTTCATTTCTTTCTGCATTCAAACGATTTATTGCGCGTCGTGGTTCGGTTTCTGTTCTTTATTCAGATAACGCAAAGAATTTTGTTGGAGCTAAAAATGCATTATCAGATATATTTACACTTACAAATTCGAATGAATTTCGTGAAACATTTGCAACTGAGCTTTCAAATAATCGTATTCAGTGGAAATTCAATCCTCCTCGAAGTCCTCATTTTGGTGGCTGCTTCGAAATTTTTGTTAAAGCTTTTAAGAACCATTTGCGTCGTGTAGTGGGGGAGCAGTTACTCACGTACGAAGAAATGTTAACTGTTCTTACCCAAATTGAATCTGTAATCAATTCTCGACCACTTACACTTTTAAGTGAAGATCCTTCTGAGCTCACAGCACTGACTCCGGCTCACTTCTTGATGTCATCACCATTAAAGTTTCTACCCGCAAAGATAAAAATAAATGATGAACCACTTTCACTTTTAAAACGATTTGCGTTGCTGGATGGTATGGTACAATCATTTAGTAACCGATGGAAGGTAGAATATCTTCATTTGCTACAATCCAGGACAAAATGGAATACACAGGCCAATCCTGTTACAATAGGTACAATCGTAGTAATTGTAACAGATAATGTTTCTCCACTTTCTTGGCCTTTAGGAAAGGTGATGGAAATCTATCCAGGAAAGGATGGAGTTTGTAGAGTAGTTTTAGTAAAAACCGCAACAGGAGTTTATAAAAGGCCTGTTGTGCGTTTATGCCCATTACCAAATCAGTAAATCTGCTTTACAAAACCGCTTTAGAAACCGCTTTACAAACCGTTTTACAGTCCGCTTAACAAACCACTTTAGAAATCGTTTACAAAACCGCTTTACAAACCGCTTTATAAAACCGCTTTAGAAACCGCTTAACAAACCGCTTTAGAAACCGCTTTACAAAACCGTTTACAAACCGCTTTAAAAAAAAAAAAAAAACCGCTTTATTTATTATAATTTCTTTTCTTTAATATTACAAATTATCTCTTTATAAAAAACCTAAAGGTTTTTTAGGCCGGGGGCAATGTTCACGCCATCCAGTTTCCTTTAGTCCTCTCTGATCACATTCTCTATCCTTACCGCACCCATTCCCTAAACACCACTCTTTCTCTTTTGCGGTATTAAAGTGTAGAAGGAGGGGACCGCATTCTACATGCTCCCGCGCCGCAGAGAAGATTCACCCGCCGCCGCGAGCTCACGCGTGTGCTTTCGCTTGCGCTTACGCTTCTTCCGCTTATAGTGCATATAGATTTATTTGTGGTCTTCTCTCACGAAGACAGGTGAAGAGACTGTGGACTTTAGGTGAGTGGTGTTTCCATTATTTTTACGCCGCATTCCACTTGCCCCTCGGCCTACTTCTCATTGTCTTCGCCGCTACAGTACCTATTAACTGTTAAGATATAACATTTGCTGCTTCCGCAAATTTCGTTTCCCCTTGATGTGATTTTTTTTATTAAGGCAACCTTTAGTAGCTATAGACCAAAATAATATGAAACATTTTGCAATGCTACCACATAGAAACAGATAGTTTTTTCGAAATAAAACAAAATTTTTCAACGTTTTATTTTTCTCTTTCAAACCCTTTCTTCTGAGATATGGTGTTAAGATCTTTGAACTAGAGTTCATCTTAACGTATATAAATTACGCGTCACGTTTGTCCGCTATGGACTCCTACACTACTGAACCGATTTCAATCCAATTTGCACACCGTGTGCAGTTTGATCTAACTTAAAAGATAGAATAGTTTACATCTCAATTTAAAAAATACTAGATAATATGAGATAAACACTTATCAATGCTTTCTTTAAAATTGATCAGCCCACTACCGAATATATCCAGCTCCGAATAAGTACTGTTTAATCTGTTATTATCGTAAATGAGAGGTACCTACCTGTACTCCTGGACCTTGCGAATGAATAAAGGACGACAATGTTAATGTCACGTAGTCCAAGAAGTAACTGTTCTATTTGACCATTTAGCAATTTGCATATGAACGTAACATCGGCAAAAAAATTTAAAGAAACGTTTAATATTTTCACTTTAACGAGAGTTATGTAATCCAACATTTGTTAAGTTACATATAAATATTTTAGTTCTCGTTTTCGATAATTTCCAATAATATAAAAGTGTCATTTAGATTTATGAACCCTTAGATAAGCCAAGTTTGTTTTTGTTAGCGTCGCAACCCGTAATTTTGTTTATTTTATTTATTTATTAGTTAATTTGCTTAACAGTTATTTGTGTTAGTTATAAGCTCATATTTGGAACCATTTCAGTCAATTATTACCCAGCTTCAAACAAAGTTTTATTTAAAAACATCTCCATACAAAAACGGCCACCGAACTTAATTCGTGTGAAAAAAAAAATAACTTCGCTTTAGAAGGGATAAAATACTATTCATATTACAAACTCATGATAGTATCATAAACGTAAATAAATATAATATATGTATACAGTTGTTGTCTATGTATTGGCCATGTCGTGTCGTGTAGGAATACTGTATCTCCAAGCACTTTATTGGTTATGGTTGAGATGTGAATTGCAGCCTGTTTTGGAGTCTTTAGAGGTATTTAATTGTTGAACATATTTATTAATACTTTTATATACTATTCCTGTGCACATATAACTATCAGTATGACACTCGTTTGAGTATTCCACGAGTGATTTCTATTTTAAGTGATATTTGCTAAGTTTTTGTATTTCTTTGGCTCGTATATTATAGTCTGATGGAACTGAAAATATCTATTCAATATAACCAACCGTATATTAGTATATAGTAACGTATTAATCTTCCGATTTAAAATTATAAAAAAATAGGTCATTCACAATATTTATTTCATAATATCAACATACAAAATCTTATAAATAATATCGTTAATACTAGTATAAAAGTTCTTTAACGTTTAGTTATCAAAAGTTCAACTTTAAATATATTTTATTGTTTTGAAAAAAGAGATTGAATCCTTATTTATCCTCCTCCACTTATTTATAAATATCAAAATAGATCCTTTATCTGATAAAAATCATTCACCATCTAAATCATTTTTATTCATTTCTAATTCTTTCTTATCTTCACACATGACATCCCAATATGACGGTGGCGCATCCTCACCAGAGATCTCAACAACATTATCTGATTTCAACATTATTTCTACTGGTATTGTAAGCTCAAAGTTCATATGTGGCATCGGTAGTCCTACTGTTATGAGAACGGCATAACTCCTCTCTGCTAAGTTACAAGCACTAATCGTTAAAGCATCCTCTGGTACTCTAATATCGGTAATCATTTGCTGAGATTTTCCATTTTCGATACTTCCAGATTTTGAATCTGTACCATCAATACTTTTCGTAAATGTTATATGACTTCTACGCTTTTTTGACTTGATCAATTCAATTAATTTTGTTTCGACTGAATTCACTGTCACGTGGCTATTGTTAGCTATTTCATATTCGAATTGAATAGTGTCCCCTGCTCGGACGACTGAAGACAAAATTGTCGACTTCAAATTGACTATAGAATCTGTACTAGAGAATGGTTGAAATAGGGTTTTTCTCTCCCCGAAAATCATTGCATCCCGGGGCAACGTCGGTATAATATCAGATAATACTTTTATATCTTTTCTGAACCGTTTCGTAAAGGAGAAAAATGCTGTTTTCTCGAATTTCATTGAAATAAAATATTCAACTTTGTATCTTAATGTGTGATTGCCCTGTTTCCGAAATATGTCGGCAGATGGTGGTATACGTTCAGGTATTTCAAATTTAAATGGCGTTGTATACGATCCAATCTCTAAATTACCATCGCCATTATCTTTATTTAAAAGAACCTGCTTTATGTTTACATACTCCTCCGTGCGATATATTACTTTGGACTTCTCGTGGCGTGATGCCGATCTCTTTTTCATACGTAATGTACCAATGCCTTTGAGAGACAATGTAATTTGTTTTAGCGAAGTTACCTCATCTACGGCGTATTTTATTTCTCCTGTGATCACACTGCCAGATAAAAACACACCATTTGGCGGTGGCTTAAGGTTTATTTTACAATGTATTCCCATTATTCACTACGTAATCACAATGAAAGAAACGAAAGTATTTTTTTTTTAATATTCACTTGCACCGTCTGTTCACGGTCAACTTACTTTCTGCTTTATATAAATGGTATATTTTATCAACAAAGATAAGTATTTAATGTAACGAGATTGCAGTGATGACTAAGCGCCCGACCGACAGATACTGAAGTCAAAAAATATTGCTCAATATATTAATAAGCTTGCACGATTAATTTAATTACTTATAGGGTAAATTTAAATAAAAATAATATATAACACATAATATAATAGTATTTTCCTTTCTTCCAAAAACTTCCGTATGTAAGTGTAACACAAAAAGGAATCGAAATCAGAGTAACAATATAGTGTCGCAAATTATGAATAAGTTTCAAGAATACAAATTAACTTAACTACGTGATTAGGCCATTATTAATTTACAATATAACTATCTTAAACGAAAGTCGAACAATGCAAACCTTCCTTCCAACTCATTATCAGGCTTCTGTTAATATTAACCGTTAATTAGTTATAATTTATAAAGCGGTTTTTGGGTCAGCAGTTAGAATATTAATTATAACTTTCAGATTAATTTTAATACGTAAATTGTTTTGACTTTAAATACTTTACCCCCATGTCATTGACTAATGACTATAATATGATACTGGCACTTGGGTGATGGGTCTTGAATTGACATTTGACAGCTACACCCGATGTTAAAGCATAACACGAAAGTTGACAGCATTCTGTTCATCTTCATTCTGTATTTACTATGTGTATGTAGCTTGCATTGATGTTTGCTATGTATTTTCATTAATTCAAATGAATATAGGAAATAGAATATAGGAATTATTTAAAACTTATAAACTAAAGATTCGTGACTTCAATATTCAGATTTGAGAATTGAGAGTGCAGAATGGCCAATGTGTATCTTTTAAACCAAGACTGTACAATGACAAAATTACAGAAATAATACAGTGTCTTACCTTTGAGTATATTTTGTTTTGTGTATAGGTAAAAGTATTTAAATATGAGTAATATTTATATTCAAGAACCTCCAGCACTCGGAAAGGTAAGAACATTTTAAAACAAAACATTTTTATTGATGAAAGCATTCCACATATATTGTATAAATCCCAATCAGCAGACAGAACTTAAAAAAAAACATAGAGTAAGTTTTGTATACTTACATTACAAACTTTATTAAAACAACTTATTAAGAAGCTTCTAAGAAAATTAATCCATTTTATAGGTGCTGTTAAAGACAACTGTTGGTGATATAGACATAGAATTATGGACAAAAGAAACTCCAAAAGCATGCAGGAATTTCATACAACTATGTATGGAAGGATACTATAATGGTATTGACATTTATGTCTTATTATTTACTCCACTATTAGATGTGTGTTACCTCTATATTTCCTGCAAAATAACTAGATTGGTCTTGTGTGGCATTTATTATAGCTTGACTGAAACCAAAGTATGAGTTATATGTATAGAGTACCAACTTGCTAAAAGCAAAGGTAAAATGTAATTTTAAATCAAGGGATAACACCAAAACATAATATTTTTTAAATTCTTATAGAATCATATATATTTTTTTCATGGATCAGATTCGTAATTCAAAAATTTATTCATTTATTAAAATTGATAGAAAAATTCAATTTCTTGAATTAATATTTTCCAGGTACAATATTTCACAGAGTGGTTCCTGATTTCATAGTTCAGGGCGGAGACCCTAATGGTGACGGTACAGGGGGAGAGTCTATCTATGGTGAACCATTTAAGGTTAGCTATGTAGTTTGTTAATTCTTATATTCTACAAATGTTATTAAACTTTTCAGTAAACAGTTAGCCATTCAACAATTATTTAGTTTTAGGACAGGATTTTATTGCCATTTTTAATTTAATCTCAATTGAGATTTAGGCAATAAGGTTGCATTGATTTATGGCCTTGTGTGCCTTTGTTAATAATATTGAATTAAAAATAAACAAGCTCTAGGACTAGGTTTTGGGCGTGACTTGTGTTTTTTCAACTTTTTTTCTTTATACCATAAGTAGGTAGGCGAATCATCAAGCCAGCACTGCTTGGTTCAATTCACTCAGTTGAATCACTCAGAAACAATGATGGTTATAATTTACTTCCCAGAATTCTCTTCTTTAATGTCTCTTAACTCATCACTGCCATATTTGTAAGATAATTTAAAAAATAAATTATATTTTTGTTATTTCAGGATGAATTCCATTCTCGACTTCGCTTCAACAGGCGTGGGCTGGTGGCGATGGCCAATGCTGGCAAGAATGACAATGGATCTCAGTTTTTCTTTACTTTAGCGGCCACACCCGAGTTACAGAATAAGCATACTATATTCGGCAAAGTAATTGGTTAGTACCACATTTATACTCTTTGCTACTGCTTGCCCAAAGTAATAGTAAAATCAACTTTGAGGTTGGAATCTTATTAGACTTAGAAAATAATCCTGTCACATAAAGACTAAAAAAAGTAGCCTTCACATAATTTAAATTGCTTAAGATTTAAAACTTGTGTAAAACTGGTGTTTTGCTTATTAATATTATTGCCTTTTCAGGTGACTCAATATACAATGTGCTTAAACTGACAGAAGGTCTAATAGGCCCAGATGAAAGGCCAGAACATGCACATAAGATAACTGGTGCTACAGTTCAAATTAACCCTTTCACTGACATTATACCGCGGGTGACTGAGAAAATAGTGGATGAGCCAAAAAAGAAAAAAAAGAAGGAGAGACAGGGGGTCAAGTAAGTAATATTTCCTGGTTTTAACATTATAATGCTTAAATGATTAAACACTAATTTCAGTAACTACTGGTTGTAATTCATTTAAAAAATTGGATAGTACGTTTGTCGGAGACACTAAAAGTTGATCGAGTTTGTTTGACACTAACGACAGAAACAAAAAAAAATTTATGTTATGGTACATTTTTCAAGTGATTTCTTTAAAATTTCCCCAGCCCGAGCTTCGCTAGAAATGTAGTTAAATTGATAGCTAAAAACACTCCAATGCAGATACCAAATAAGTTTTTATAATTAGGTGTCCTTAATTAAACTATTTAAGAAGTGTTTAAAATAAGCAATATGGTTATTTAAATTTATTTATTTACACCAGAAAAAATTAACCCGCTAAGAGTGCCAAGACTAATAAAGTGAACTGAAAACAATTATTTGTAAAATATTTTTATCTTAAACATAAATATACACATAAACAAACACTTTTACAAATATAACAACCAGTTTCCTCTTTTTTTCATCTTAAAAAAGAAATACAAGAAACTTGTATTTTTCATTACCTTTTAATAAAAAAAAATACAGTCGAAATGATACCGTCCTTCGTTTGGTTAAAAGAACAATAATTGTTTGAATTTAAACGAAGCTAACCGTAACCCAGTAGATTCCCTCTTGCCTCATTATGTATTGTGGTCATAAAAGTTCATATTTACAGGAATTTTGGCCTCCTATCCTTCGGGGAGGAGGCAGAGGAAGAAGAAGGTGAGGCAATGGAGTACCGTGGGAAGCCAAAGTCAACACATGACTTACTATCAGATCCAAAGCTTAGTAGCAAAACGGCCGCCGGTAAGAGTATAATTTTTTTTATATTTTCTTGTTTATATCATACATATAAGATTACATGACGCTAATCTTTTTTAGTTTTTAATTACATATTTATTTGTTGTTCCCACGAGAATATAAGTGCGTGCCTCCTGCTGATAGAGGACAAATATTTGTTTTTATTTTATTATTATTTATTACTTAAGAGTTCATGAGGAACATGGTGTAATGGTTGCAGCTCCTTACAAACTTTGTGTAAAACAAAAACTTGGCGATTAAAAAGAGTGGCGGAGAGTGTATTGCCAGTTCTTCTCTTCCGTTCTACGCCGACATAATTTGAGAACTGGCAATAAATGTAAAATTAGAAGCTTTTCATATATATATTTTTCTGACGTGCATAAGTGTACATTGTGTGAATAAATAATGTTGACTAAACTATCTTCTTTTTCAAAACCCCTTTTCAGAATTAGAGTTGGAACAAGACAAAGAGATGGAGCAACAATCAAAACAAGAGAGTGACAAGAAAAAAGAAGAAACAGCGGTTGCGGTTTCTAGTATACGTGATAAGTTGAGTAAAAGAGATAGAAGTCCAGAGGAAAAAGATAGCAAAAAGAGGAAAGAAGATAGTGATACAGAGAAAAGAGATAGTGATAGTGACGGAGAGTACTACTTGGGGAAGGAAAGAGATATAGAGAGGAAAAAAAAGAGGTGAGAACATTTATCATAATTAAACACACTTCTATATAACTCCGATTAAAATATCTTTGTATTATAAAAATAAACTAATTCCAGAGATTCTATAAGATAATAATCAATTCTATTTTAGAGATCAAATCCGCAGCGAAATAAAACAGCTTAGAAAGGAGATGCGTGCTCCAAAAGAAGAAAAGCCGCAAGAAGTAGAGAAAGAGACGAAAGAGAAAACTATTGAAAATAACGAAATATATCAGCAATTTGTGCAAGAGCAGGACAAATATAAAAAAATGAAGGAGACGGTACCGAAAAAGGGGGCTGCCAGGTATTTTATTATAAATTTAATTCTTAACCTACTCGATTATTTAAACTTTGAGAAACTATTTTGATTTAAATATATTAAATTTTATTACACTACAAATTTACTGAATTAAAACAAAGGCCGGTTACGGCTACAAATTTACTGTATTAAACACTAGTGAGCCGGGTAGCATGGGTGTGGCTAGAATTTTAAAGTTAAGATTTAGAAACGTCACTTAGTGCTAAGTCCGACTTCTGTACGTCAAAATGTATTTTGACGTACGTGTCGATATCTAAGTATCGTTTGAATCTCACCCTAAGTGTACGCCATAACACTTTGTACGACTGGACTTTTTTTTAAATATAGCCTTACTCAGAAATATAGCAAGAAGTAATAAAGTGCTTTTGAAATTGGTCCAATCGTTTTTGAGATTATTCGTTACAAACATGTAATCTTTTCAATTTGAAAATTATCGTACTAAGTGTAACTACCAATAGCGATACCGACCCCAACGTTTTTGTATGTTTGGTTTTTACGTCCTACCGACGCTATTGGACGGTAGAATTCTAAATTCATCAGGTTTCTTTTGAGGTTGAAATTCCTTTAAAATACGCTCAGAACACCAACTTCGATGAAAATTAAGAATAAAAATTATGCCGGCATATATATCTTTGAAATCATATGGGAATATAAAGTAAAGTGAAATCTAAAAGGCGTCGACACACTCGATACTAAGAGGAAATACGTCTTTTCAGAACCAGACGTTCGAAATTAACACGAAAACCGATGAGAAGGAAACCGTGGGTGAAGAATTTATATGAAAATCGAGATTACCCAGATAATTACACCGACTCAAAATTCTTGGAGCATTTGAGAAAAAATCTTTTTATTGAAAAAGTGACTTTATTACAAGCTGTAAAAGGCTCATTTCGCGTTGTCCTCCGATTGTGTATATGTGTGCTGTACGCTATACTATACACGTATATGTACAATAAGTGGATTCACACATACACAGTGATCTACGTGTCCGTTTTGATTATGAGTGCGTGCTACTGTTTATATGTGTGCGTGGAACGTGATATCTTAATACATTTTAAGGTTGTGTTGGTGTATATAGTTTTAGGTTATATTCTTTCGCCTATTTTGCACACACTGACAGATACGGTCAGCACAGATACTATTTACGCATGGGCAGTTATCATGATGCTGCTACATCTGATGTTTTTTGACTACGACGTCCCGGCGGCCTTTGTTTCAAAATCGCTATCGATAAATGCGGCGATTTTTGCGTCTGTTTGTCTCGTTTCGAGATTGAATACACCATTTGACGCGTTCGTTCTCTTAACTATATCTGTGAAATTTTTCGTTTTGAGCCCTAGATTTTTTAAAGTATATCTTCATTCCAAATTGTTTATAATTTTGTTTTTTATTATTTTGATTTTGACTCTGGTTGCGTTATATAGCCTTTCGGGTATTTTAATGTGCTATTTTATGCTTTTTGTGTCCGTTTTGTGTGGTTATTGTCCGTTTATGTTTGTAAAATGGCAGAAGTACAAAGATAATAAATACGGACCGTGGGATGAGGCTATACTTAATAGCTCTGAAGAAATTGATGATGATTGAAACATATAAATACTTTTACAGTTATATTTTAATTTCAAAGTCAAATCATTTATTTCAATTAGGTCTATTAAAAAGGCACTTTTGAAAGTCAAAATTACAAGGAAAAAATGTAAAAAAAAATTACTTGTTGCGCCTTCCAAATGGTTTCATATGGAGAAGAATGGTCAAGAAACTCCATACTTACTCTTTTAAAATAGTTCTTACAATATTTTGTATACATTGATTTGATATTTATTTGTGAAGACCACAAAGATTATTGTTGTAACATATATAGAACAAAATGTTTATAAGTTAAGGACGGCTAATTTTGAATAATTCTGTGACAAAGACCAAATCAGTGAAGTTATTACCATAGAACATGTGATTACGTATATCATTTCTTAATATGAGTATATATACAACTAGTATAAGTAGTACAACTAATACTATATATTATGTATTGTTTGTTTTTTATATTGTATAAGTAGTAAAATTACGTTAGATTTTTTTAATATAGACGATGTTTTATTACTATCCTTCCATAATCCTGTTTCATAGTCTACAGAAAAATATAGAATTTAAAAAAAATCCGTTAAATGAGTCATTGGCAGATTCTCTTAGCTTCTTTAGCGACCTACAATCCGAGGAAACAATCACTGAGACACATACACTGAAACGCGCCAACCAATTTATTCTAACCGCTAATGATTTATACAATTCGATCATTAGGGCCCTCCGGTTAGTCAATTAGTGGTATGACTGTCCTGCTATTAGCATGAACTGTATACCTTCTTCCTTCACAAGCACTAGATTTGTGCAATAAATCAAAGATTATTTAATTTAAGTTGCAAATACTCCTGAACAAAGAAGCCCGCAGCGTATATCGTTGTCGAAGGTTTTTGAAGTTATACTTCTTTAGGCGCGTTATGAAAAATTGATGAGAGTGAAATTTTACGATTGCGCGCGCACCGTGACACAAAGTTGTCAGTGTGATTATAGCGTGCGCGAGCGAGATGGGAATAAGACAATCTACAAGTAAAAAGAAATAGAATATGCGTGAAGTTAGCAAAGAATTTTGAATGACCATAATGACATTTACCTTTTATAAAGGAGTTTTAATTATTTTTTCAAAGAAATTTTTTGTGTAACAGCAATGTTTTTTCACAAAGACCTATTGTTACTTAGTTAAAAGGTTATGAAACTTACCAAGTTATTAAATTGAATTAATAATATAATAAAATAATAAATAATAATAATAATTGTTATTAATATTAATTAATAACTAAATGTTAAATATTATTAAATTGTTTACGTTAAATATGATTAATTAATTATATTTAAAAAAATAAAGAAGGCCAAAGAAGTATAACTTCTTACGCGCGTACATAAGTACACGCACCCTTTTTTTTTAAATAACCGTTCTTCCCAAAAAAGGTTGTCCCATTAAGAATGTAAGCAGTACCTACTTAGTGCAATAATAGAATTTTTATTATCGATGTGTGCCCATTATTTAGCGAATCTACAAAAAGAGTGAGCAAACACACGTGTAGAATTCTCAAATGGTAAATCATTAATCCTTCCACAAGGAGATAAAATAATGGTATTTCGCTTCCTCATTTCCGTTTGCTTTGCTTGTGATTACTAATACAGGAAGGGCATTCTGTAATCAATCAGTCTGTTAGGTTTGTGCGCTGTTTTGTAATTTGTTATGAGATCCAATAGTCAGTGGTAGACTTATTGATCCGTGTATTAACGGAACAAACGCAGGCTGCAATTTCCCCGTACTAGACTATCTAAAGTTAGTAATTATTTTTTGGGGAAAGGAATACTCTTCTTTAATAAAATCCCAAAAGCTCTTTTATCTCTGCCTTTCAATAAATTTAAGAAATGTATTAAAGAAAAGCTGTGTAAAAAGGCTTACTATAAAGTCAACGATTATCTAGTTTATAAAAGGGCCTGGGACTAGTGCTAGACAGGCTACTTCTAATTAATTTGCGATATTTGTCTTAAATAAGTGTTGTTTGATGATATGCTGTTTTAAAAGAGTACCGAGAGTTTTTTACGCCGGCTTTTTCTCTCGGCCTACACCCTCTGTCTTCTTTGCCGATGAGTAGGGATGCCTACAAATTCAAATTTAATGACGTGGAATAAGTGATACATGTATCTTATGTTCCATAATAAACATATTTTTGTTTTTTTTATAAGATAAAAAAAAATAGGTTTCCGAGAATACACATTGGTAGCAAAATTTATAACTTCTATCCTGTTTTTTGTTGTGTGGCCTTGTTGGTGCGGGTATTTACAAATAAAAGTGCCTAAAAAATTTTCGGTTTGTAGGCTCGCCCATTTTGCTCTGACTATTATGTGTGTGTACATAGTTTAAATTTGTTACAGGGAAGACTTCACTCTAAAGCTATTGGCCAAATTTAAGAACAAGCTACACGCAATAAAAGAAAAAGGTCCAGTTCCAGAGGAATCGACTAATGATGAGGATGTAAATACTGATGAATGGTAAGGAAATAAGAGAATTATACCCCTTGTTTCATAAACCTGTCGTATTTTAAAGAAAATTATGTAAATACTATAAATAAGATTGGTTCAGCGATTCATTTAAAAAAAAGTGCGTGCGTACAAAGTACAGCCTTGCGATTCTGTAACTCACTTTTCGAACTCACACAGCGGTTTTCGCAGCGGCACTGCTTCACGACTGATTTGAGCGCCGCTGCGAAAACCGCTGTGAGAGTTCGAAAAGTGAGTTACAGAATCGCAAGGCTGATGTCAGAAGTGAAACTTTTGTAGCAAACAAATGTTTAACTCTTGATCATATTTATACAAATCCAAAACTTTAGATTTCCGAGACTTAGAGGGAGGGCATAAGGCAATATAATGAATTGTTTTGCATAAAATATTAATATTTCATAAATTCTCTTTACGAAATTTTATTCGTATTCTATTCGAATTTCTATAAGGTAGTTCGCCCTTCTCACTCTCTCTTTCAAAAACCCTTCGACAAAAACGCTTCAAGTCTTCGTGACGTTTTCGTAAAAATTGACCCTCATTCGCCTAAAGAAGTTTCATTTCAAAAAATTACTTTCTATACCATTTTTATATATTAAAACGCTTTCCAGGATGAGTCACACATTACGTTTTGAAGAAAAAGGGGCCGTTTTAGCAAAAGATGCATCAACGAAGAGCGACGATTGGTTCGATATTTACGATCCACGGAACCCACTCAATAAGAGGAAAAGAGAGAAATCAAAGTCCGAGAAGAAGAATAAAAAATAAAGCATTTTGACGATTATTATTTGTTTTTAATTATTATGATGTCTGCCTAATGCTAGGAGAAACAGAAATATGATTTTTAATGGTCCCGCTTTTCGATGCCATGCTTACCTGTTTCTATATCAGAGACACAGAAATAATATAAATGTTACTAGACTACCCATTTTGGACACTCGAGTAAGATAGTAGAATTTTCTTATTTTATAGAACAGAGCAAACGGACAGGAGGCCCACCTAATGTTAAGTGATACCGCCGACCAATGGAATATGCTAGAGGACTCGCGAGTGCGTTGCCTGCCTTTTAAGAATTGCTAAACTTTTAAAAGCCCCTAAGTCGAAGTGGTTTGGCCATGTTCGTTTTTCAATAACCTTGCCAATCAGCAAATTATAACACTTTGCAAGTGCTACACTTTAAATATTTTATAATTATTTGGGAATAATATTTTTCCCTATTATTCCCTTTTATTTTCGAATTCAACTTCTCTTAAAATTCCTATAGAACACATTAAATCTTTTCATTATGTCTTATCATAAAACAGGGACTTTATTACGGTATTTGTTATCATGGTTACTATTATTTTTCACATCATTTAATTATAAGGTCGATTAAAGGACTGTCAATATCAAATGACGCTATTTAATCATAAAGCATAGAAACAGTAAAAACTGAACCTTTTTACCCGATTTTAAGGCTTTCTTCGAAGGATACTTATAATAATGATGGATGTCACTAGATGCCGAGGCGTTTGAGGCCTCCTTTCCTAGATGGTTTATGGCTATTTATTTATTAAATTCCAACGTTCCTTCATTTTTTTATTGCTGTTTTACTTTTATGAAAATTTATCCATACGGACTTCACCGCGGAAACATTCGGGGAGGCTTCCTAGAACCTCTAAACTTCAACATCTGTTAAAAACTCGATTTTCGAAATATTTCAATTTTCTTAGCGGGAAGTTAAAAAGAAGAATAATAAAAATATGAAAAAAAAATAAAATAATGAAACATAAAATTTATTTTAATTCGTCCAGCAAAGCGGGCGCGAAACGGCTAGTAATCAATAAAACGCATACAAGTAAAAGTTTATTGAGATTAGCTCGGGACTTACGAACTAAAATAAATACCACAAACGCAATGAACACATGTTTGTACATATCTATTGCACATTGCTATATACAGAGAATACTTTTCAAAACATTTATTTATTTTGCATGCGCCGCAGCGAGTTGTTTCTTGAGATCTAGCAACACGTTGACTTCCTGTTGCCAAACTGTCTTGTCTTTTGTCGAAGCTTTTAGTTTTCGTACTTTGTCACCCTGAAATATATTATGTTTTAACTCTCTCATTTTATAACGTACACTAAAGATAGTACTATGATGGTATTTTTTTTTTAAACTATAAAAGGCTTTTGCAAGATACATATTCATTGAAGGTAAATATAATTTGTTTTTAATGACCCGTAAATCAGTATAGCTGCGACAGTAGGCAATCATCCCAAAAAATATTTTACTACCGGGACACGAACCCAAGAATGCAATTTATGCTCCCGGAATGTCGCCCCCATTAACCAAAATATTTTATTTTAGTTATATTATATTGAATTTTCGAAATTATGATTTATACTACAATATATATATTATATTGTAGTATAAATACAATATAATATATATTATTATTTATTATAATATATATATATATATTATATATATGTACTTCTAGATTTTCTTATAAATTTATTAATTTAAAAAAAAATTATTACCTGTTCAGCGATTGCTTTTTCCAAGCTGGCCACATTAGCTGGTGTTGCTACAATCGACTGAGCGGTCGCCATTTGCTTTTTCAATTCTAGCAATTTGTTCACTTCCGGTTGCCACACTGTCTTATCTTTAGTGGACGCTTTCAATTTTCTCACCTTTTCTCCCTGAAAAAAATAAATCATAAAAAATGTTAATTAATAATAAGTGTGTGGAAATTATAAACAGTATTTACGAAAAACAACTTTTAAGTTGAAGAAGACAATATTTTAATAAAGTACAAATTATTTCAAATACTCGAAAACGATGTTAAAAGTTATGGCAACATATTTATTAACGCTTTGTTCTATGAATAGTGCACATACAACCGGATTAAATTATTAAGGAGGCAACGGGCGGCCTTATCGCTTACAAGCAATCTCTTCCAGGCAACCCTAATAAACAAGAGCAATAAGCAATAAATGGTAAGGGTAAAGTGCATAAGGGAGCGTTATAGTATTACGTCACACAATTTTTGGAGATTCTTGGACCCCTCCCCACATGTAACGCGCCGTAACGTTTTTCTGTACCCAAGGACCCCCCCCCCCCTACAAAATTCGTCACGTAATACTTGCACGCTCCCTAACTAAATTAAGTAAAATTTAGTAACTAATACATGATAAATAGTAATATTTATGTCAACTCAAAGATAAAAGTATGCTATCCCTTTTATATGTAACACTCTTGTCAAAACAAGTTGTAGATGGTATGAAAATATAAAAGTAAGATAAATGTTCTATAAATACTATTACCTGTTCAGCGACAGCTTTTTCGAGACTGGCAATATCCGACACAGGCTGACTTTGGGCAGCCGTCAGTTGCTTCTTTAACTCGAGAAGTTTATTCACTTCCGGTTGCCACACTGCTTTGTCTTTTGTGGACGCTTTTAACTGACGCACTTTCTCACCCTGTATAGGATAAAACACCATGGTACAATAATCCCTTATCTTTGAACCCTTAGCTCAAAAGATAAGTGTCAAGGGATTCAGAGCCTTAGAGTCTTAGAGCATACAATACGGACTAATCCGTATAACAGGGGGGCAGGAGGCTCATCAGATGTTGAGTTAGACACTCAATGCCATAGGGCTCGCGAGTGCGTTGCCGACCTTATATGAATTGGTTCGCTACTCGATTTAGAATCTTAACCTAGGTTCGAATTAGACCCAATGTGTCGATATAATTTATTACAATAACAGACTTTGCGCTAAAGCTGTTACGTCAAAAAATGTATTAGATTTTGACATAATTTTGTCATGATCGTAGAACAATGCCGGATATGAAAAAAAACAAAATCCAATTTTTATTATATTTGGATACTACATTGACTAAATATTACGGCTACATTAAAAAAAATCCATGTGTTTTAAATTTTAAATTAGTCAGTCCGTAAAGTGACGGATTTGATAGACGCTCATTGATTTTTCTAAAAAACTGTGTAATTTAATATTATTATCTTTATTTTGTTTCAAAAGAAACTATTGTATGCCAATTTTCATAATTACAGAATATGAATTAAAAGTTATGACAAAAAACTAACATGGTTCAATTATTTTGAAATGGCTGCCCTGTAAAGTTTACTATTTGTCAGATCCGTCACTATTCTACGACTATGACGATTTGTAACATATATTTTTTTAGCGAACTTTAAAAGTATAAAACAGCTTACCTGCGCAGCGATGGCTTGTTCCAAATCACCAACATTTGTAGAGGCGCCAGTTTTCACATCACCGTTTTGCTAAAAATATATAATACATATTACAATTATACTATATGTATATACTATATGTAACTATATGTACAAATAAATATATTCAAACTCAAACTCAAAATATCTTTATTCAAGTGGGTAACCGAGTACACTTTTGAATCGTCAAGTTAAATTAATTGTAAATTTACATTTACTACCAGTTCGCAAGTCAAGGGCGTAGAGCGGGTAAGAAGAACTGGCAAGAAAGTTTCCGCCACTCTTTTTAATCGCCAAGTATTGTCATACAAATTGTTTGAACTGGAGCAATTCAATCCCAAGGATTATGATCATTTAAGTAGTCCTCAAATTTATAAAAAGCTTTGTTGATTAATTTATTACCTAATGATATGTGGAAATGTATATCTTGAAAACGTTTAAATTTACAGACAATGGGAAAAACTAGTAAGAGAATTCTATTTTTATCATGGGATCATTATTCTAACATGCATTATTCATTTCAACACAATATTAAATTATTAAGACTATTTTACTGATTTTTTTTTAACAATATTTAGTTTGCTTACTTGGAAAAATTTTCAAGCATAAATTCTTACACATTTAACTTGATTAATTTGTGTGGCGAACAAGAATAATACTAATTTTCAACCGGTTTCCACTCATTTTATCAATATGTGTGACGACACGGGTCCGGAGGGTAACGTACGTACCTCCAAAAACTGGTTTTGCATATTTCGTGCGTATGTGTGCGTGCACGCAGGTAACATGCGAGTGGTACGTGAGTCAGTGCGCTTGGTGGCTTGTTATTGGATGCTCTTATGTTAACTTTTTATATCATTTTTGTAATATTAAATAAACAAATTAATTTAATTGGTTATTTTATCTACCCCCTAGATTTAATGTGTAAGAATTCGTGCTGGGCTATTTTCACTCTACGTATTGAGCAATTTAATCGATAAAATACCTTTAAATAAAAAACTTTTTTTTGAACGGATTGAAGTTATGTATTATTATAAATTTCCTCCTCCATCGTTTAGTCAATACCAACTCCGGGGAAATAAATACAGATAATGCAACTTTCTCTGCAGCTGTGATACTTTTTGACATTCAACATCTTTTGTCTTCAGTCACCGTGACCACGCACGCTGTAAAGCTTTAAAAAATTATGTTTAAATAGTTGTAAATTTATAATAATACTTCAATCCGTTCAAAAAAATTTTTTTAATTTAAATGTATAAAAGTTATGTCAATCAAAGACAATACTAGATAAAATACCTCATGCCCCATTTACCTTAGCTCTTTCAGCTTGAGTCCCAGCATATTTGGCCCTCATTGTGTCCACTAACTCCTGCTCTATTTTGGCGAAAAGCGGCTCCGGCTTGCCAATTACATGTCCCGTGGGAATGTATTGGAATAATGCGGGATTCCTGTATTCGTATTTAATTTTTTTAAATGCATGTAAATTATTACATTATTTTATACTTTATTAGTAAGAAGAGTTAAAGTTCGGTGGATGTTGTCGGAAGGATGTTCAAATAAATGAAACTCTTTGTTGGACTGGGAGGTGCTGGGTGTCAATTGGCTTGAATCGCGTAAAACATCACCTGCACCTCCGAAGTAGGATGCTTCAATGTAACATCTGGCCAGTTATAATGTATGGTTGCGAGGCTTGGACCTTGAAGGAGGCAACCATTAAGAAACTTGACGCCTTTGAAATGTGGTGTTACCGAAGAATGCTGAGGATAAGCTGGGTCCATAGAGTCACGAACGAAGAAGTTCTACGGCGCGTCAAACGATCCCGAGAACTCACGTTGAACATTAAAAAGAAGAAGATAAGTTACTTGGGACATGTGTTTCGACACGAACGGTACCGACTTCTTCAAGTAATCATGATGGGCAAGGTCGAGGGGAAAAGACGCGCTGGCAGGAGGAAGTCGTGACTCCGCAATATTAGAGAATGGACGGGAGTGGCCAGCGTAGAACAGCTGATGCGCATGGCGAAAAATAAGAAGGAGTTTGACGAGCTGACCGCCAACCTCCACTAGTGGAGAGGCACTTTAAGAAGAAGATGAAGAAGAAGCGTAAAATATGAGCTTATAAATTACATAAAATTAGGGTTTGCGACGCTGGACTAACAAAAAAATAAATTGTCTAATTTAAGGATTCTTAAATCTAATTGACACTTAATACAATACATTACAAGTGTGTTCAACCTTTTGAATATTATCAGAAACGAGAATGTTGTATTACAATTTATGAGTGTGTGAAAAACTAAAGGGCTCATTTTAGCTTCAAGTATGCGATTATTGCTATCATTTGGTTTGCGCTTGTCATTATTTACTAGAAAATATATATGTTTAACTTAACAAATATTAGATCACATTACTATAGTAACAATTTTTTTTATTTAGTTTTTACTTGATCTCCATTCCCTTGGTTTTAAGCGGTATTAGCCCAGTGTAAGAGACTTTCAACCCACAAGTCGTGTGTTCGAATCACGTGCACAAATTAATTTTTAAAGCAAAGTTTACTCACGTGGGGTTGATCCTGAAGCTGGTATCAGGCAAGTTAAGCTGGGCCTTCAGCTTTCGGCTCGTGTCAGGCATATATGGCGCTATCAAAGTGCACAATAGCGCCACCAATTGACAACAAACAGCTATCGCAGTCGAACCACGAATTCTGGAAAATTTTCAAATATTCAAAAATAAACAAAGTACTTATTTGCAATCATCGCATTTCCGTTTATAACAATAATAATTTAAAACTAAGTTATACTAATAATAATAATTCAGGCTCTACAACTGTAAATGGGTCTGGGCCTCAGATTGCATCCCTTTTTTTTCCAGACGGCTTCGCAAGTGCGTTGAGTTTTAAGAATTGGTATTGTACGGTTCCTGGATCGTCAGGGGTTCGAAATAATAGAATAATTTTAACTTACTCTATATTTATCACTCGCGTAATACAATAGAATATGAGCGAAATAATAACTATTATGTTAATTGCTATATAATAAGTGCAATCTAACAAACAGAGAGAGTGCCTGCGTCGGGCTATACTCTCGGGGCATGACTCCGACGATGTAGGAAATCGTGATGCTTATAAGTGATCAAACTGTACAGCCAGGACACGTACTTACATAAGAAAAACATCACGCTTGTAGATGATCGGAATGTACGAGCCCTGGCACTTACTTACATAGGAAATAATTAAGCTTATAAAACTAAGGAAGCCTGAGCGAGTAAAATGTACAGCCTTGGCTCGTACAGGTACGCTCATTTCTTGAAGGACCCTAAGTCGAATTGGTTCGCAAATACTTCTGTGGGCAGCTGGTTCCACATAGTGGTGTGCGGCAAAAACTGCATTAAAAGCTCAGTTGTGGAACGTACTGCACTTGTCTTATTTGCTTTTCCTTATGGAAAAGGTATGTCACAGACCGAAAACAATGCTAGGTACAGATGCAATAATAAAATTCATACAATGACACTGTATAATAAACAATTTGAATTTATTGACACTAATGTCATCATTAGTTATAATTACTTTTTGACAAAAGATAACTATTATCTTTGTAATTATTATATTGGACAAGTAGCAAATTCGCTATCATATTGTATTTTGAACAAAGCCAAATGTTTGGCTAACCAATCTGCTCCTATTGAGCAGATAGATAATAGTACCTTTTCTCAAGATACCTTGGAATTTGTTCCAAGTAATTATTTAAATTAGATTTTAAGACAAAAGAGGTGATCTCTGGCAATAGTTCTAGTCATAGTTGTTTATTAGGAGATCCATCAAACTCCTTAAATGTCAATAATAAAATCAATAATAAGCATATTTTAAATTTAGTACATCAGAATATTCAGGGTTTGATGGGTAAAGAATTGGAGTTGGAGTTGTTCATGAACTGTAATAACATTGATATCTTATGTATTACTGAACATTGGTTAAAGGACCACCAGTTCATGTTTAGCTTCAACAATCATCTGGTAGCCAGCTCGTTCAGCAGAGTTAATTTAATACGTGGAGGCTCTTTAATTATTGCTCGGAATAATCTTAAATTTAAAGAACGTACCGACATAGTGAGCCTGTCTGTTGAGCGAGTTGCTGAGATAGCATGTATTGAGCTTGAGCAGTTCATTGTATTGAGTGTATACAGGCCCCCTAGTACTTTATACGATACTTTTGAAAAAATCCTAGAAGATGTATTAATAAAAATATCTAATACTAATAAAACAGTTGCCGTCTGTGGAGACTTTAATATTAACTTATTAGATAAATCTAGTATTGTTAATAGATTTTTAATCTTATTGAAATCATATAATTTATATAATATTTTCCTTGAGCCAACTAGAATAACTGCCACCAGTGCCACTTGTATTGACAATGTTTTTACAAATGTGAAGCCAACTTTCTATTCAATTATTAACCTGTTAGATTCAGATCACTGTGGCCAGTTGGTTTCATTTACTAAAGACATTGTTAAAGCAAATCGAAAAAATGTTAATTTTGTTCCAGTAACCAGTTATCGTTTAGAACTTTTTAAAAATAATTTAAATGAAAAACTGCCTGGTTTGCCTTATCACAATAACCCTGACCAAGCTTACTCTTCATTATTTAACATGATTAATTCTCAGTTTAAGAAGGTTTTTACATCTAGATCAGTTTCTGTTAGTGATCGAGTTTTGTTTAGTGACTGGGCAACACCAGGTATTTTTAAAAGCAGAATAAGATTATTTGAATTATATAATGAAAGGAACCATGATCATAGTGAAAGGTTTAGGGAGTATGTTAAAAATTACTCTAAGACTTTTAAGAGAGCCTGCGCTGCCGCAAAATCTTTACACATTAAAAACAAAATACGATCTTCTGCAAACAAAATTAAAACTACTTGGAATATTATTAATTCTGAAATAGGAAGAACCACAGTTAAGAATAATGATTTTCATCTTAAAATTAATGATATAGATGTTAGGGCGGATTTGGAGGTGGCAACCGAGTTTGAATCTTTTTTCACTAATATTCCTGTATTAACAACTCAAACTTTGTTGTCGTCTTCCGGCTCCGCATACAACATACTTAAAGACTGTGTCGCAGAATGTGGGACAAGTTTTGAATTTACAGATGTTAGTGCTAAGGACATTCTAGATGCATTTAAAGATTTGGAAGTAAAAAAGTCCACCGATCTTTGGGGGTTGTCAGTTCAAATAATATCCTCAATAATTGAATGTATTTCCCCATTTCTGGCAATTGTGTTCAACTCTTGTGTCGCATCTGGTGTGTTTCCGGACTTAATGAAGTTAAGCAAGGTGATTCCACTCTTCAAATCTGGTAGTACAACCGATCCTACGAATTTTCGCCCTATCTCAATTTTGCCTACACTGAGCAAAATTTTTGAGAAAATAATTTTAAAGCAAATGCTAAAGCATTTTAACAGACAGAATCTTTTTCACTCCAAACAATTTGGATTTACTAAGGGTCGGTCTACTGCTGATGCAGGTGTGGAACTACTCAAAAATGTATTCGAGGCTTGGGAGAATTCACAGGATGCTTTAGGCATATTCTGTGACTTGTCCAAAGCTTTTGACTGTGTTTGCCATGACACACTTATCAAGAAACTACACCACTATGGCGTTAGAAATAAGGCTCTTAGACTTCTCAGTTCATATTTAGACAATAGAATACAAAGTGTAGATATTAATGGCAAAAAATCAAAAGGATCTGTGGTAACTATGGGTGTTCCGCAGGGTTCAATTCTAGGTCCTTTCTTATTCCTTATCTATATCAATGATTTACCTTTTTGTGTAAGGGATCATCACAAAATCCTATTATTTGCGGATGACACTTCGCTTGTTTTTAAAGTTAAGCGTCAACTTGAAAATTTTGACCAAGTTAATTTGGCACTATCTAAGGTTGTCCATTGGTTTAATGTTAATAATCTGCTTTTGAACTCAAGTAAAACTAAATTAATAAAATTTTCTACGCCTAATGTGAGGCAGTTAAGCACCAATGTACAACTGAATGGAGTAGAGTTGGACCCTGTTGAGTCAACTGTTTTTCTTGGCATTACTGTTGACGCCAAACTACAGTGGGGCCCACACATTAACAAATTGTCTGGAAGGCTCAGTTCAGCTGCTTATGCTGTAAGGAAAATTAGACAAATTACTGATGTGGATACTGCCAGAATTGTTTATTTCAGTTATTTTCATAGCTTGATGACGTACGGCATTCTCCTTTGGGGAAACTGTGCGGATATTAATACAATCTTCTTATTACAAAAAAGGGCTGTCCGCGCTATATATAACTTAGGTCCTAGAGTTTCTCTCCGAGAGAAATTCAAAGAGATAAACATTCTGACTGTAACTTCACAATATATTTTTGAAAATTTACTTTATGTTTACAAAAACGAACCGGATTTTGTCAAATTGTCTGATCTTCACTCCCGAAATACTAGGAACAAAAATAATTTAACAGTTCATGCTACTCGCCTTCATAGAATAAGCAACTCGTTCATGGGTCAATGTATACGCTTTTACAATAAACTTCCTATGGATGTTCGTAAACTTCCCCTTAAGAAATTTAAATTTTTTATTAAATCAAAATTATTAACTAAAGGATATTACAGGATATCCGATTATTTAAATGATAGAAACGCCTGGGATTGAGCTGCTCGCTTATACAGCTATCGCTTGTGGTTTTTTTAAGCTGTCTTTCACTTCTTCTTTTTTTTTTTTTTGCATGTTGTACATATTTACAATCTGACATGTCTTGTGCTTTTGCATATGCATTTTATTTTATTCTTTTGACATGTTTGTGCTTAGTGCATATTCATTTTTTTACATTTTTTTTTTCTCTATATTACTGACATGTTTTGTGCTTAGTGCATATTCATTTTTTCTTTTTCTACAATACTGACATGTTTTGTGCTTTTGCATACAATATTTTACACTTTGACATGCCAAGTGAATAATGTTTATATTTCGATTATATTTTTCAATTTCATTATTTTTTCCTTGCTTTAAGGTACACCTTAAAAATACATTTTGTATCCATTGTATGTGTAAACATTATGCGGGTATATCGTAAACTCTTTTGCTTGATTTATAATTTGATACATTTTAGTCTATAGTTATTTTGGGCTGGCGATCTGAGTGAGTTGTTGCCCCACATATTTTTATGGTGCCACTGGCGGTATTGTTGTGTACCGGTTTGTGCAGCTCCCTCAAAAATGGTTGAGCTGCATGAGCTATTCGGGGCATGCTAGCCGTCTGCTGGCACAGGCTTGCTCAGATCGATCTGGTTCTTTCTTCCAAAGACCAGTCCAGTAAATACTCTGCATTTGTTTACACCAATTTATTAATTTATTATTGTATTATCTGGACTATAAAAGAGACTAAGACCCCCGAGTTTGTTTCGACATTTCTTCTCAGGGCAGTCAGTTAGGAAATGTCGACTTCATCTAGTTTAGGAAGACATTGTAAAAGTGATTTATATAGTCCTACTTGCAAGAATAAACTATTTCATTTCATTTCATTTCATTTCATTTCATTTCAACGAAAATAGGAAGGCAATGTCTGACCAATGGCGATTCTTAATAATTGTCACATATTACGCGAATATTTATATCTAATATATAAAATTCTCGTGTCGCGGTGTTTGTCTAAACTCCTTCGAAACGTCTTGACCGATTCTCATGAAATTTTGTGTGCATATTGGGTATGTCTGAGAATCGGACAACATCTATTTTTCATCCCCCTAAATGTTAAGGGTAGTCCAGTCCTAATTTTTTAATATTTAGATTTTTTTATGATACAGCATTAAAAAATACACACAACCCCTAATTTTCACCCCTCTACGATCAACCCCTATTTTATATTATAAATGATATACATGGCAAAACGTCGTCTGCCCGATCAGCTAGTTGTCATATAAATATTCGCGTAATTTAATTAATTCAGTGTAACGTATACTCTGATTTTTAATTCCGTAGAATTCTGACATTTCATAAATGTTGCTACTAAAAAAGTTCTCCACCGAAAAAGGGACAAATTTGACTCATTTGATGGCTATAAAAAATGCTACGTATTTTTTATGTTTTACCTACAAAAAGGTAAATCTAAATATTTACTTACTCAAGTGACCTTATACAAACATAACAAATATTTCAATATCACGAACAATATATCGAATTAATTTTAATTACTTTATTTTATTCTTTAGCTGGCATCACGGCCTACTAATTCCAGGCTTAGCAAACCTTTAAAAAAAATGTTATCTTTCTTTACGTGTTTTTTACTGTTTGTGATGAAAAGGGACGGAATTATCACTCGTTAAACCACTTTAACCACACTTAAAAAAATTGATACATTAACTAACAATAAAATGTATGTATAGACTCAGATGTTCAGACTCGTATTGAATTTGAAAAAAGCTCGACCAAAAAGGTTTGCCATCTCTGACATGTCAAAAATGATATCTGTCAGAATTCTACGGAATTAAAAATCAGAGAATACATACGAAAATCTTTTCTATTTAAAGTTAAAATGTAATGTATTATAAATTAATAAATGTTACTTTTCTTCCGGAGATCCTTTAAGCAGAACCCAGGGCTGTTCGCTCTGCATGTGTTGGTTCCCAAGTCGAGAGACACTCATGACATGCCTGAGCGCTTCTCGAAGACGGCCTTTTTCCATATTTTGTACGTACGCTGAAATACAATTATTAAGAAATCTATAATTTTACTAGATGACCCCGTGAACTTTGTTTCACCAACATAAATTTGTGTCAAAACTTTTAAAACAGACCCAAGAGGTCGGCCCTCATACAGCAGACTACATACTAATACTATGAAACACATATTTTTGAAAGAATCTACAAATATATAAATGACAACTAAGTGAAATAAATTTAATTTAATAAATTTTTTATTTCTGAAAAGACGTCCAATTTCCCATCTAAGAACAGTTTGTATTGGGAAATTCAATTGTCGATTTTACTATTTTTCTTTAATTATTATTTACGTTTCCCATCGTTTAAACCTTCCCTGATCTTCCACAAATATTTCAAGATCATAATTAGCCAAATCGGTCCAGCCGTTCCCGAGTTTTAGTGAGACTAACGAACAGCAATTCATTTTTTATATATATAGATATTAAATGTTGTGCTTAGGATAAGAAGCAGAAGCGAAATTTAGCGCTAAGTGTAACTTCTGTACGTCAAATAAATTGGATTTTGACAGACGTAAGTGATAATTTCGTTTCTGAATTACCATTGGTCAAAGAGAACAATTACACAGGGCCCTCCGGTGTCTCCAGAGTTAAAGCTTTTCTTACACGGCTATCAGCATTTCCATACAATTTTGCAAGTAGTATTATTTATTGAAGTGAAACTTCTTTATCGGGGTTGGAAAAAAATTTAGTGTAAAATTATTTCGTTACGCGTCACATTTTTCCATTACGCGCCATCTTTTAAAGTGAAACTTCTTTATCGACGTATGGGAGAAATTTTGTAGCAGGTTACGCGCCATGTTATGTTGCTTTTTGAAGTCAAACTTCTTTATCGGCGTTGGAATAAAATTTACACACATTTGTGTCACATTTTTCGGTTACGCGCCATCTTTTTCTTGTCCCTATCACGTTTGATCCGAAGAGATTCGAAGCCATTAATAACCAAAATATACTATAATAACAATGATAGTAATAATTCTATTACAATTAATGAAATTCTGTAATAATCTTAGTAGCAATAAGGTAAAATTAAATAATTGTATTTGTATTCATGTCTATGATAATATGTATAAGCCTTTTGTTAAACTTTATCTAATTTAACTTTATTTAACCAATTTCTGTAAAGTTGCATATAGTAGATAATTTTTCGAAAAATAAGGTCATAAAGAAGTTTCACTTCTTACGTGTGTACACCTAGTACACGCACAATTTTTTTTATTATAGTACTTTATTATAGAGTAATTGTTATTTTAATAGCAGATAATAACATTCTAAGCGCTAAGTCTAGTTTCCTCCCTTATGTACTGCAACTAACAAGTGACACTTTAAAAAAAATAACCCAAACCATTACAAAAAATCCAAAATATATAATCCTATTAAAAAATCTAAAATTCGAACTACACATCTATACAAAAATTTACAAAAAAAATAAGTTTTTGAATTATTTTGACAAATTTTCCATACAATGACATAACATGACTTCAAATAATACATGTACTCCAATTTAGTTCCAAATATGCCCACAGAGCGCTAATCAAGATCTCCATCGACTTTATACTTCAACAATTTGACTTCATACAAATTTATAAAGAATTAGAATGAGAAATACATAGTCGTGTTAATTTAAATGAATAATACTCACCAACAACTTCTCTGTTGACAAGCGCAAATAACACATAATCTGTGTTCGAAAATGACATCTCTGGAATCTTCCCTTTGAAGGTATTTGCACAGAAACTGAGTGACCGGTGGCAGAAGTTACCGAGATTGTTTAGTAATTCTGAATTATTTCTGAAAAAAAAATTGGTAGATGTTGACTCTTCGCCACTATTTTTAATCGCCATGTTTTTTTTTACACAACGTTTGTAAGGAGCTGCAACCATTAAACCATGTTCCACATGACATCTTTAGTAATAAATAATAATAAAATAAATTAAAAAGTTGTCCTCTATCAGCAGCAAGCATGGTGAAATAGGAGCACGCACTTACATTCTCGTGGGAACAACACGCAAACACATAGTCGAAATAACCAACATCACCGCATACACGAATTCAAGTACGACCAGTCCTCACAAGTGTATTGTGTAGCGTGTGACTTTGAACTTGACTCTTGTGAGGTGAGAATGTGAAACAAAAGATGTTACAAAGACGTTTATAGCGGTAGGAGTCCTTTAATACTTCTGCACCACTTCTTTATACGTAACGCTGACGTCACAAGTCTATCAATGTAAGATTGCTGTTGATGAGCGGCTTATTTACGACTGCAGCGATATGCTCGGTGCCGGCAAAAAAAGGCTTTATTTAGCACAAGCTGCCTGTGTGTGTGTGTAAAGTCTGTTTATATAGCTTATTTAGCCCAAGCTGCGTGTGTGTGTGTAAAGTCTGTTTATATAGCTTATTTAGCACAAGCTGCGTGGGTGTGTAAAGTCTGTTTATATAGCTTATTTAGCACAAGCTGCGTGGGTGTGTAAAGTCTGTTTATATAGCTTATTTAGCACAAGCTGCGTGGGTGTGTAAAGTCTGTTTATATAGCTTATTTAGCACAAGCTGCGTGGGTGTGTAAAGTCTGTTTATATAGCTTATTTAGCACAAGCTGCGTGGGTGTGTAAAGTCTGTTTATATAGCTTATTTAGCACAAGCTGCGTGGGTGTGTAAAGTCTGTTTATATAGCTTATTTAGCCCAATCGGCGTGTGTGTGTAAAGTCTGTTTATATAGCTTATTTAGCACAAGCTGCGTGTGTGTGTGTAAAGTATGTTTATATAGCTTATTGAGCACAAGCTGCGTGTTTGTGTGTAAAGTCTATTTATATGTTGGTTGACCTACGTTTTAAATAAAACAAAATATTTGAATATGAAAATGTCCACTGAAAATCAGTGAATTACCTAAAACTGAGTTGGGCCTATTTGTGACAAAAGTGATTGTTTTGTGGGCTTTAATCAAATAAACTTGAATTTGATAGGCGTATTTGCAATACACCTATTAGTAAAGTATTTCTCCCCATAGTAAATACAGTAATTTCAGAAAAATAAGTAAATATGAAATTTTACTGAGAAACCTCACCTAGTACACAGTTCGGTCCAATTAAAGCTCGAATCAGACGTTTCAGGTCGAATACTGGCCAAATAGAAACGCCATACATCCGATGGGATTCCGGTTTCCTACAAAACAAATGGCTATTATTAGTGTATTTATTTAGTACAGGGGTAAACTAAAATATATGTTTTTACATGAATTACAATTTAGCCTATACAAGCCATAATCTATATATATAAAAAGAAAATGGTGTTCGTTTGAGGTTCTTTCACGCTTAACCCACTGATCGTATCGACATGAAACTACCACCATTCGATGCGAAATTTTTCCTAGATGGTTTATGGTGGATATTTATTTTTTCCAACGTTCCTTCATTTTTTTATTTCTGTTTTACTTTTATGAAAATTTTTCCCGCTAATAAAAACAAAAGAGGCTTCCTAGAACCTCTAAACGTCAACATCTGTTAAAAACTCGATTTTCGAAATATTTCAATTTTCTTAGCGGGAAGTTAAAAAGAAGAATAATAAAAATATGAAAATAAAATAAAATAATGAAACATAAAATTTATTTTAATTCGTCCAGCAAAGCGGGCGCGAAACGGCTAGTTACTTATAATTAAATTATGTTGACTTAATTTTCCACAATTAACTAACTAAATTAACAGTCTTAGTGTTCTTGATTGACACTGTGTTCGTGTGTCCGAGATACCGCACTTGCACTTATATTCACTACACAAGGTATATTAACTCAAAAGATTTAGTTCTCTTTTTCATTTATTTCAGACATAACTTGACAGTAACAAGTATTACCCGGCATAGTAATGAAAACCTACAATCAACCATTGAATTATAAGGTTGCGCAATAATATAACTATTGGAAAGAACATTAAAATAATTCAAAGAGACATCTGTCGATAATAACGTACACTAAAGTTTATTATTTCACAATTTGACGGTTTCACATCGATAGATTACAATCTACCGAATAATAATACGTTAAATTGTAAGCAGTCCGTTGAGGTTCACAATCTTTCGACAGTTCACAATCTCGCGAGATAGATTACAATCTAACGGTGTTTACAATTTTACGGTGACATATATTTAAATTTCTTAAGTAAGTTAGTGATGGCAGAAATGTTACCTGTGCATCTGTACCGAAAACACCGACGCCACGGGATTTGGAGAATTTGCCTTCTTCATAGTTCAAATATTCTGAAATATTCAGTTACAAATTGAATGATTAGTCTCTCTTTAATAAACAGCGCCTCTGTTGAGCAACAAGCGGTCTGAATGATATTCAGCCGTAGCAATTGTTACAACAATTATTAACAATTTCCGAACTCTCGTTGACAAACCAATTTTTTAAACATAATAAAACTTACCAGTAGCAAATATATAGTCCACAAGCTTATGACCTTCGTTCGCGCCAATAACGCTAGCCGGGAACATTATAGCGTGGAATGGAACGTTGTCTTTCGCCATGAATTGGTACAATTTTACCTAAAAATATATATGTATATAGTAGTTTATAGTATATAGTTAATATATAAGTATAGTTTATTATAATTAACTAGCAAATCCGGCGAACTCCGTTTCGCCACCAGATTGCTTCGTTTTATGTAATATTTCGTTTGGTGATCCCGCTTTTCTGTTGATTTTTTTCCTGAATTTTCTTGAACCTCACAGAGCCCGAGACCTTTCCAACGAATGCAAAACCGTGGAAATCGGTTCGTGCGTTCTGGAGTTATAGCGTCAAGAAGGAAAACCCGACTTATTTTTATATAGTACATTAAGCTTAATTTAAGTAACTTTACACCATATACCTATGGTTATCAGTGGGTTCACTGATGTTTCACAAATTTCCGAACCAATTCGACTTAGGGTCCTTCAAGTAAAGAGCGCACCAAATCTTAATAGGCCGGCAACGCACTAGCGAGCCTTCTGAGTGTCCATGGGCGGCGTTCCGATTCTTAAAAGGCCGGCAACGCACTTGCGAGCCTTCTGAGTGTCCACAGGCGGCGGTATAACTTAAAATCAGGTGAGCCTCCTGTTACAAAAAAAGTAACCATAATTGTCGAGCTTGTTTGTTACGGTTAAATAATTTAAACTTAAAAATAACTTACATCATATTCCTTATCCGGCTTCCACCATTTCTCGTATTGTTTAGTAGCACATTGGGTTATGCTAGTGTAGCCGACTGGCGCGTCAAACCACACGTAGAATACCTGTTCCAAAGAAAACATTAGCGGAAATTATAATAATAATAAAGCGACCAATTTTTTAAAAATATATCTAACACTAACACTATGGAACAGATTTTGACTGACTGCTAATTAATACATAACTATATAATATGAATAAACTAAAGCAATAGACAAAAGAAAAAAAAATCTATTCTCTGATTTTTCAATCCGTAGAATTCTGACATTTCATGAGTGTTGCTACTTAAAAAGTTCTCCACCTAAAAAGGGACAAATTTGACTTATTGAAAATAAAATGCTACGTATTTTTTATGTTTTACCTAAAGGTAAATCAAAATATTTACTTACTCAAGTAAATTACAAATATTTCAATATCACTAACAATATATCGAAATTAACTTTAATTACTTATTTTATTATTTAGCTGACATAACGGCCTACTAATTCCAGGCTTAGTTAACCTTTAAAAAAAAATGTTATCTTTCTTTACTGGTGCGTTTTTTTACTGTTGGTGATAAAAAAGGACGTAATTATCACTCGCCGTTAAACTACTTTTAATGTGGAGCACCGCACTTAGTAAAATGGATACATTCACTAACAAATAAAATGTATGTATAGACTCAGATGTTCGTATTGAAATTGAAAAAAGTTCCCAGCCATAAAGGTTTGCCATCTCTGACATGTCAAAAAATGATAGCTGGCAGAATTCTACGGAATTAAAAATCAGAGTATAAAGCATGAGTGGTTGTGGGTGTGTGTAAGATCGCCGTTAATTGCACTTAGCTTAGCTAATTAATACATATATTAATTAGCTAAGCTAATACAGCACAACGGCTACAACTACAACGGCCTATACATAGGCCGATCACCCACTCACCATAAAAAAATAACTAGTGTTCATCATAAAAAAAAATACAATTTGACAGAGTAGTTTAAAAATACGTTTTGGAGTAATACTTATTTGCTAGTGTTTATGTGTGCGTGTGTAATGTGCACACATGTCGTGCATACTAGTGTATACAAGTTTTAGTGCGTGTTTTGTAAGAGCATAGTAATGTTCACACATACACATACATACATTTGACGACTCATTGGTCTAGTGGTTAGTACCCCTGACTGCGAATCCATGGGTCCCGGGTTCGAACCCCGGCTGAGACGAACATCGATGTGATGAGCATTTGGTGTTGTGCTTAGGTCTTGGGTGTTTAAATATGTATTTATATGTCTATTAATCTATAATATGTATGTATATCCGTTGCCTAGTACCCATAACACAAGCTTCACCAGCTTAGCATGGGACTCGGTCAATTGGTGTGAATTGTCTTAAAAAAATAATACAAGAAAGTGATTGTACCTTATGTTTATACTTGTCAAGCGGCACAGGCACGCCCCACTTGAGATCCCGCGTAACAGCCCTCGCTCGCAGCCCTTCCCTTAACCAGGCCCGCGACACAGCCCGCGCTGGCCCCGACCAATTACCTTCCACTGACGAGATCCACGAACGGATTGACGGCTCCAACTAGAAATATGAACATAAAGGTGAATGACGCATACAATAGGTATTTCAAAATGAACAACAGAACAAAAATTGTTTTCTAAGACATTTATTGCTAATGTCGTTAAAGCTTAGGTTTCCTAGAAAAGCGGTGACGTTAACTAACGGCCGTCATTTTACGGTTGTTAATAACGGCCGTTTTTACTTTTTAGCATAATGCAACAATCATTTTCGCTCGTCCAAGTCACGTTTCCACTCATTGTATTAATTAAATATGGGCACCGCTACACGCGAAAAACGTTGAACTAATGTGTATCACCGCTATGACGGCCGTCATGCAAATGATAGCATCGCTATTTGATGTTACGGTGACACTCAACGTTCTCTAGAAAACCTACTCCGATATTATTTATAGACAATGTATGGGTGACGTCACCCAACGTTACATTGCGGCCGTTAGATAGCGGCACCGCTTTTCTAGGAAACCTAAGCTTAATAAGCGTTATGAAAGAAAATTGCTTTGTATGTAATTAGTCAGTCACGTGATACAAAACGGTCGTTCATTGGTGGAAAAGACAATACGTGCGTAACCCTATCTGGGAGTCTAATTACGGTGGGCTTCAGATTTCCATATGTTTCATAATCATTTGTCAATCTAATAGGCAAGTAGGTGATCAGCCTTCTGTGCGTGACACACGCTGTCATCTTTTTCGAGCTAATGTTAAATGCGCACATAGAAATAAAGTCAATTGGTGCACAGCCGGGGATCGAACCTACGACCTCAGGGATGAGAGTCGCACGCCACTACACTGCTCACTGAGTGTAATTTAAGTTTGTATAATTTACACGTAAAGAACTTGACGTTCGTTCAAGTGTATACGGGCTTGGTACGTCATACGGACTGGTGCGCCATCTTGGATGGAAAAGCGTTTTGACAGCTTCTTGACGTTATAAATGTTAAAATTGAATTTTAACATATTCTTACAAATTTGTATAGTTTATATAGTCACCAATAAATAATCTGAAATGGCTTATAATATTATCAAATAGCCCATCTATATATATAAAAGAAAGTCGTGTTTGTTACAACACTTATAACTCGAGAACGGCTGGACCGATTGCCATGGTTTTTGATTTGTTGGATTTGTTTCCGTCCCGAATAGCAGAATAAGCAATAAAATATCGGATAAGTTATCGAATAACAATAAATAAATTAATTAATTTTACGAATGCAAAAACCATATGGTGCCATCTGTTGATAAAACTACGCATCATTTTACGTCGAATTCGTGTCAGTTCAAGAAATTCCGATCTTGAGGTGAATGAGGAGATGCATAACCTTGCTTTGATCCTGAACAAAAGATGTTGGATATCAGAAATTGCTTAACATGCAGTATCGCCATATTGACGCTAGAGAGAAGATGCCTAATGTGTAAAACTGCCATTCTTCTTTCGCAATGGCAAGCAATAAAACATTTCAGTTGTATTAATGTAATACTTAACATTAATGAAATCCTAAAATAAGTTAAATTAAAGTAACAACGATATTATAAGGTTGTAGGGCGAAACGAAGTTAGCCAGGTCAGCTAGTTATTTATATAAAACAGATCCACTTTCATCACAACCTTAACCAAATGTGATAGAAAAATACAAGTAATTTGAAACAGTAAAAAACCATCTTTACGCTATAAATTTTTAGGTTTCCATACAAATTTCCCTTACTTAATTCAAACAAAGTGAACTAAACATAAATTACTAGCTGACCGGGCAAACGTCGTTTTGCCATGTATATCATTTATAATAAAAAAATAGGGGTTGATCGTAGAGGGGTGAAAGTTATATGTATTTTTGTATGTTGTATCATAAAAAAATAGAAATTAAAAACTTTGTCTAAAAAATAAAATTTAGGGGTGGACTACCCCTAACATTTAGGGGGATGAAAAATAGATGTTGGCCAATTCTCATAGATACCGGATAAGCACAACAAATTTCATCAAAATCGGTCAAGCCGTTTCGGAGGAGTATGGCAACGAAAACTGTGACACGAGAATTTTATATATTAGATTAATTACTTTACCTGTCCTAATTCAATAAACAGCTGTTCACTAGGTCTGACAGTCGGTCTGTGCGCACACACTTTACACTTTGGTTCGATTAATTCGATCGCATTAATCAATTTCCCGCATTTATCACATTGATCACCGCGTGCACCATCGTACGCGCAGCCAGGGTGTGGACATGTTCCTTCTACAAATCTAAAAAACATACACGCGGGTTACATTTTTGAAGTGAAACTTCTTTATCGGGGTTGGAAAAAAATGTAGTGTAACATTTTTGCGTTACGCGTCACATTTTTCCGTTACGCGCCATCTTTTGAAGTGAAACTTCTGCATCGACGTATGGGAGAAATTTTGTAGCAGGTTACGCGCCATGTTGCTTTTTGAAGTCAAACTTCTTTATCGGCGTTGGAAAACAATTTACACACATTTGTCACATTTTTCGGTTACGCGCCATCTTTTTCCTGTCCTTACCACGGTTGATCCGAAGAGATTCGAAGCCATTAGTAACAAAAATATATAATAACGATAACAATGATAGTAATACTAATAATTCTATTACAATTAATGAAATTCTGTAATAATCTTAGTACATACTACATAGTAGTACAGTAATAAGTTAAAATGAAATAATTGTATTTGTATTCATGTCTATGATAATAAAAGCCTTTTGTTAAACTTTATCTAATTTAACTTTATTTAACCAATTTCTGTAAAGTTGCATATAGTAGATCATTTTTCGAAAAATAAGGTCATAAAGAAGTTTCACCTAGTACACGCACACATTTTTTATTTTTTAATGGCTCTGGCACGGTTTGTGCATTAGCCAGCGTCAAGTATAAGATTTTTATAATTCGTGCTTTTTGCCTTGGAAATTCGACCATGTCCTCCATGTACGGTTTAGGCACTCGCCTGGTACCGCACAACCCTCCCAAAGGCCGAGAACAAATTTTAAATTAAAACTTGCCCTCGAATCGGGAATCGAACCCGGTACCCCTCACCTAGCTGCCACTTAATAAGACCGCTAGGCTATGAGGCCCCTAAAGGTTACATTTAACTAACGATAACATTCTTTAAAAAAATATTATTTATACGACATTGGAATCACTTTTTTTAATAGGTTAGAAGGGAAAGGGAAATGGGAAGAAATGGGCACTCATTTTAATGGGTAACCGACCAGCCCTTTTGGAGGAGGGTATACTCTTTTTTTTAAACAATTGGGTACCGTATACCCCAGGAAAGAGCCCCACCGAGAATCGATTCCACACTTCGCTAGTTCGCATAAGAAAATATCTTGGACCGTGGAACACTTCTATCAAGGTGATGCGGATTAAATTTTGAATAAGAACGGTACGATGTTGAAACGAGGCAGGAGATTCAACCCAAAACATTCTTCAGACTCTACATAGTACACGTTGGATTGACAATTCGACAAGCTGGTATTTGAAACACCGGCCCAGATATGAGAGCAGTGTTCCATATGAGGTCATAACTGAGACTAGTATGGAACTACTCTTAATCGGCTGCTTAAAAGCTGCTTAGTTTAAAAGTTTTTAGTTTGTTATTAATATTTTTTTTTTGTATTACTTTAGATAAAGGATTCTGCACTTCTCGCACGCATCATGTGTCTTTTTTTTTAGTTTTTCATTTAACTAGGGTTGCCTGGAAGAGATCGCTTATTAGCGATAAGGCCGCCCGTTGCATCCCTTATAATTTTTATGTATTGTGTTTCTTATATTTGCAACGAAGTGTAAATAAATAAATAAATAAAAAATGGCGGCGTAAAAATGGGTCCCGAATTGATTTCTTAATTTATATTTAAAGAATGTGTGCCAAAACGATTCAAATCAGTAATTTTAAATTATACAAACATGACCTTATAACCCAACCCACCCTTTCCCAATTCTGTTTCCTCAAATATTTGGCGCAGATTTATTTTAAATTAACGTTTAATACGTCTACGTAGATCGGTCTGGGAATAGTCAGTCTAGTAAAATATGTTATCTATGAAACACGTTTTATTTAAATTGATAAACTTTCGTAAAGCTATTATATATATTACTAGCGGACACGACAGACGTTGTCCTGCATGATATTGCAAGCAATTAGTAAAGCAAAGTATGAAAGTACCGACTGCAGCGCCATCTGGCGGGCTGATTTAAACCATTCCCAGATCCCCTTGAACACACACAAAAAATTTCATCAAAATCGGTCCAGTCGTTTGAGAGAAGTTCAGTGACATACACACTCACAGAAGAATTATATATATAAAGATATACATACCTATCTGCCAGGAACCTCTCGCACTTCTCGCAGAACAATTGCTCAACAGACTGCGTGCTCATGAAGCCATTGTCCAAGACTTTTAAGAATAACTTTTGTACTATTCTGTGAAAATAGTTATTTTATAAAGAAAACTATAGCCATAAAGCCATAAAAAAAACAATATTTTAATTAGCTTCCTTCCAACTAATATCAGTTAAATAGCCTTTGAGATAAGCTTTAAAGAACTATTAAAGCTTACTGAATTATTAAATGTGTGTATGTTGGAAGGTCATAAATATTTTTGGACAGTCTGTTGTTTTTTTTTTATCGAACAGGGGGCAAACTGGCAGGAGACTCACCTGATGTTAAGTGATATCGCCGCCCATGAACACTCTTAATGCGAGGGCTCGCGAGTGCGTTGCCGGCCTTTTATGAATTGGTACGGTGTATCTATGTATTTCAGAAGGGGACATGTATAATATACAGGGTGGCCAAAAAGTCGTGGATCAAACGCAAATAGGGGATAGATGAGGTCATCAGCTGAAAAAAATTGTTCTACGGGAGGTCTCTAAACTCAACCCCTGCAGAGTTATAATTTATTTTGCGTTTTATAAGAAAATTTACTTTTTTTTACTAATACTTATTAAATTCGAAAAATTTACATCCTGTATCTTTTTCATAATATCCACTAGATTGGCACTGATGAGTTCTTGCGTTAGACATACTATTCAAAGTTGTTTATTTAGTGTATTGAAGATAATATTGAGTTATACAATATATTTTTTTTTCAAATCAAAACTTTTTGTTTACTTCGGACCCCATTGTGAAAAAAAATTACTCTACCGAAAAGTGAACCTGTATTACAAGTTTTGGAGCATTTAATCGGGATTCTAAAAAGGTATTACTCATGGCCATGAGTCGCTCTAATATCTTTCTAGGACGTAAAACAACAACAACGATTCGGACTTATGATAGATACTCACTGTGTCTGTTCAGGCGTGCTTGTCCGTCCAAAATAGTCGAACCCAATATTAAACCAGCGATAAACTGAATTGTGGATTTCATAGTATTTATCGCATATTTGTCGTGGAGTTACCCCTTCTTCAAGGGCCTGAAAAATGAAATGTTTATTTAAGTAATGCAGATCTATATATATATAATGAAAATGGTCTTCGTTTGAGGCTCAATCACGCCTAAACCACTGATCGTATCGACATGAAACTACCACCATTCGATGCGAATTTTTTCCTAGATGGTTTATGGCTATTTATTTATGAAATTCCAACGTTCCTTCATTTTTTATTGCTGTTTTACTTTTATGAAAAATTTTCCCGCTAATAAAAACAAAAGAGGCTTCCTAGAACCTCTAAACGTCAACATCTGTTAAAAACTCGATTTTCGAAATATTTCAATTTTCTTAGCGGGAAGTTAAAAAGAAGAATAATAAAAATATGAAAAAAAATAAAATAATGAAACATAAAATTTATTTTAATTCGTCCAGCAAAGCGGGCGCGAAACGGCTAGTTTTCATTTTCAGTTCTGGCAATTCAGTTGTGGCAGATCTTTGCCAAAAGTTTTGCTATAAGTTATAATTTATATTTCTCGGTTTTTAATATATTTATTATTTGTAAGAATTCTGTAAGCAAGTTTGCCTTTTAAACATTGAATAATTAGTTTTCTATTTTTATTTTTTTTAAGACAATTCACACCAATTGACCTAGTCCCATGCTAAGCTGATGAAGCTTGTGTTATGGGTACTAGGCAACGGATATACATACATATTATAGATAGATAGACATATAAATACGTATTTAAACACCCAAGACCTAAGCACAACACCAAATGCTTATCACATCGATGTTCGTCTCAGCCGGGGATGGAACCCGGGACCCATGGATTCGCAGCCAGGGGTACTAACCACTAGACCAATGAGTCGTCATTCTGTTTCTATATGTGAGATTTATTGTAATGGCCCTTAAAAACCCTTTTTATAATTAACCAAACCGTCGACAATTATGTTAAATATATAATCCATCCAATCTGAATCATTCGTATACACTGCTTTAAAAAAAAAGGGTGCGTGTACTCTTACGCGCGTAAGAAGTTATACTTCTTTGGCATTATTAAAAATAGTTTTTGATTGCATTGCAAATAATTAATTACAATTTAATAATCAAAGACTGGAGAAGGAGTCATTATAGTCAATAAAGTTCAGTTAACGTTTGAAAAAATAAATATTTATTATTATTCCCTTACATTAAGTAGAACATAAATTCTATTATTATTCGAATGTTTGTGTTTTTTAAATTATGTCCAATGCCGTAGCATCTTCCGTGGGCAACTTCATTCTGTTATTTTGTGTCACGGTGCGCGCGCATCGTAAAATTTCACTCTCATAAATTTTTCATAACGCGCCTAAAGAAGTATAACTTCAAAAATTACTCTAGTTGCCCCTTCTAAAAGGTTCATATGGAGAATGGGCAAGAAATTCCATACTTTCTCTTTTAATTTTTTTTACAATATTTCGTGAGTACATTGATTTGATTATATGTGAAGACAGTGTAAATTGTGTTCCCATTTAATTAGATAATTATTGTGTGTATATAATTTGTGGGTTTTAAAGAAACTTACCTTTGTTTCAGTCGCAGTCCCATATTCATCCGTACCACTTATATATAGGGTGTTGTAATCACATAGACGACAATACCTATAAAAAATTGTTAATTATTATTATAATTATTTTTCTTTAATCTTATATTAATATTTAATAATTGCATGATAGCCAAAATTTAAAGTCCCAATCTTGCCTTGCCCTGCCAAAAACATCAGACAAAGATAAAAAATACTTTGAGACTATATTTGTCTCTGGTTAAATTTTTAGAATACAGGCCAGTGTCGATACCTATATTCAAACATCCCCCATATTAAGAATACAAAATGTAATGAACTAATTTACCTTGCAAATATATCAGCTGAGAGCACACAACCAATTATATTCCCCAAATGCGGGATATTATTTACGTATGGCAACGCTGATGTTATAAGTACATTTTTGCGTCCTTTAACTGGCAACCTGCAATAAAAATATGTTTTGGTATTATCATTCTGCACTCATTCTAAGACAAGGAATAGAGTTTTATATAAAAGAAAGTTCAGGCCACTCTGACAAGAAAGCCATGAAAGTCTCTAGTTCTAGAAGGTTCAAGAAGAAAGGTAGTGTAAAGGAATTTAGCTAGCTATATTAGGGAGCGTTCAAGTATTACGTCACGCAATTTTTTGGAGATTATTGGCCCCCCCCCCCCCATGTAACGCGCCGTAACGTTTACCCAACGGGTACACAAGTATAGTAAAATGTTTCGTGACCAGCTAGTGACTCTTTATACCTAAAAGTTACCATTATGTGGTGTAAAGTACTGGAAAGTCGAAAATAATATTAACAATAACGCGTAATTCAATCCCCGCCCCGCATCGTAACGTTTTACAAAAGGACCCCCTCCCGCCCAAAATTCGTTACGTAATACTTGAACGCTCCCTTATCATCTGTAATCAAACAATGTTGTATAACCTTTATGGGTTAGTAAAGAAAATTAACACAATCAAATCAATACTAAAGTCAATAAAAACACTTTCCGTTCAATGGAATCCTTGCCGGACAGTTAAAATAAGTATACTTACACTAATTTCTCTTGTTTAATGGGAGCTTGTAGGTTCTTCAATCCGTTTAACCAGTTTTCTTGAGCTAAATCTGCCTCTTCCTGTGATACACTGATGGGAACGGAATCATCTGGCGATCTTAAATACATATTGAACATTATTATATTATTCTTGACATTAATGAAATATAAGCTGTATAGATTTCATTGAAATAAATAAAAACAAGAAAGATTACGGTTAAATGCAATACATAATATGGTACTCACCCTGCTGGCGTAGGCAAATTAGTAATTTGTGGAGTGCCCAATGCTGAGTTGTTACTAAATGGACCTTTAGGATTTCCACCCCATTGCTTCACTGCTTCCTGTAATATTTTAACTATCAGACAATAGTGTTGGAGAGAGAATAGTATCTGAAGTCCACTAAGTATATACTCTTCACTAATTGACAACATAAATACTTTAATATGTAGTCAATTTATTCATTACCTGAAAAGCTTTAGCTTTATTCAGTTCTTCAGCCCATTGAAGGATATAAGAACACTCAGATAAATATGATTTTGATTCTTCATTATATAGTAGAGGATATAGTGTACTCCATATTGATATATCTGCTGCTGAAAGCTTATCCTGGATAAAATTTATTTAGTTAATATGTCATTAACAATTAGAACTTTATACATAAATGACAGATTTGTACACATATTCCAAAGTTATAAGTAACTTTAATAGCCTGGGATTATAGGTGTTGCGGAAATATTAAACAATTTTTAATGAGAAGTCTTTGGAATTAATACCCCTAAGCATCAATTATCAGGATACTAAAATCAATGTTCCTAGTTTCCAATGGGTAACCATTTACACACTAAATAATTGGTTTATTAGTCTCAAGTTTTCACTAGACATAATAGCTTGCATAGAAAAGCCATGTAATAAAAAACATACCCCTATAATATATTTATGTTTCTTCAACAATTCATTCAACACAAGAACAAGGGATTGCAAAACTTGTTTTACATCTGCAGGAACAGTTTTTGCTGACAGTACATTTGATACCGCTGGTTGTAGACGAGTTGCCTCCCACTCTTGCATTTGTTGGCTGATTAAATATATCTTATTTAAATAATATATACATATAAATCATGGTCATCTTTACTAGTTAAATAATTATAACAGGAAATGACCATATAGGTTAAAAAAATGAGCATGTCACTTATCATTGACATATTATCATGAATATTAAGGTAAATTATAAAATATTTATAAAAACCACATACCACTGCCCATTCTTAGAAAGGTCCAGAATAGGGAATAGGTACTGTACTGCTGCGTTACTTGAGAAAAATGTTAGTTCTTCATCAACTTCAAGCAATGGAAGGCATTTTGGACCTGAAAATTGGTCTGCCATGCAGACAGAGTATTGAAACATCAGTCCCAACACCATCCCAAAATGTTACTACATATAGTATTGTGCATAATCTTATAAGAATAGGTTACAATTCCTCTAATGTACACTGTGTGTACGTGTTTTACCTATTTTTCTCACGCGATTTCTACGTATAATTACTATTGTTTTAATTAAGCATAAATATGAAGCAATGACTGATAGCTTGATGCAGTAAGAGTACACGAAAGTTACTTATTTTCTTTACTTTTTATATGGGCAAAAGTCTAAATTTAAATATTATAATAGGCAAAAACCGAACGAGGAAAAAAAAACTACCTTCAAATGTAGATTTTTGCAATTCTAACTTTTTCCCAGCTAAATTTGCCGCAATCAACAATTTCAACGTTGAAGTATTATTATTGTTTGTGTATATTTTCATTTTTAAAGAGTTCTATTTTAAAGATTAAAGAGAAAAATAAATATTTCCATTCGCGGAAAATAACCTCTGTTTACGAACTTTACGTGGGCACTTCCATAAGCAGTAGAGGATGTCAGATATGAGATGACAGCCGTCAAATTACAAAATAGTTAAGTCAAAGATCAATGAATTTTTGAAACTTGAAACTGGCATAAAGTTAAAGCTATTGCCAAAATATTAAAAAAAAAGATCAATGATCAATTAAATTGTAAGCAGTAAGCTGAGGTTCACAATCTTTCGACAGTTTATAATCTCGCGAGATAGATTACAATCTAACGGTGTTTACAATTTTACGGTGACAGCTATAACCCTTGCCAAACAAACCTAAAAATTTTGATTGGATTGATTTTGCGTCAACATTTAATTAATTTTCAATAAAATAGCGTCTTAATGTATAGGCATCTAAACAATACTCCTTTCAAATACTAATATCAAATAAAATTGTGTGATTTAAAAAGTTATATACCCCACGTCATAAGGGGCCGTACAAGTATTACGTAAACACTATAGGAGGCAGGGGGTCTTTAATTTTCTTATTTGGCGATTACGTCAACAGTAATTATTTACTTATTTATACATATTACCCATAAATTATCAATGCTTGAAAACTAAATAAAATTATCGAGCTTTTTTAAAAACACGTATGTTCAAAGGTTCATAATTATTTAACTCTTTTATCGCAGTTTTAACGATGTCAGCCGAATTTCTACCGTAATAGTAACTTAATAAACCAGTTAGGCCTGGGGGAAATTTTTACTGCTTAAATGACATTTGACATGAAATTTTTACTGTTTTAAAGATTTTTATAGTCATAAAATGTAACATAGTAGGTATTGAAAATATATCATCATCATCATCATTAATGGTTATTCAGCCTTATTGAAAATATATAAGAGATATAAAATTGAAAAAACAACGGAACAGAAAAATAAATTCTTTATTCAATATCAATAATATCCAATTTCATCAGATTAACATAAAAGAGTTTCGAATTACGACGCTTCAATACTAAAGTATTATAATTTTTCACAAATTCATTTTTTTCTATTGAGATCTTATAAAATACATCACAATATAAAATTGTATTATGAAAAATAGTATTTCCTGCTTAAACTGTATCGAAAAAATTACGCAATTTGTACTTGAGTATTTCCACGCTTATCATTATAATTATTAAATCTGGCAACTATTAAAAATCACAAAAATGTAAGTCCATATAAAACATGTCTAAAATTTATTACAACTACAATATTTACAATACACTGTATCATGAGGTATTATTGATTGAATTTTTGTACTTAAATTCTCTAGTATTACTAATAAACAAAAATATCAATTGAATCTTCATATTTGTCTAATTTACGTATTTTAAATGGTTATCTTAAAATATTACGTAACAACTATGTATTTAACAACAAATATTATGTTTCTTGGCACGTCATTGACTTGAAGTCTAGTAAGTAGTTACAATTTTGTTCTCTCTGTATAACTTTGTTTACAATGACAAGCATGTCTTAGCTTTTTGGCTTACAGCAAGTATACAAGAGATGCGTTAATATTTAATATCTATGGATATAAATAAAACGCAAATAGATTGCACATTCAACAGATATTTTAGTGTCTTAAAGCCTGACCTAAAAATGATGTCAGTTTAGCTAATTTTCTTTAAAAAACGTAAATCACTCGACACGGTGTTGCCATTTAAATGGAAAATAATGTTGATGTAACTACTTCGTAAGACATTAGAACCTATAGGACTAGGTTGATTCACGTTTAACTTTAACGTCAAAAGTTCATTGACCTCCACTGTCGCGGGCGAACTAAATGAAAGGTGCCCGTTTCGAAGAGATGCTAAATACTAAGTACTAACGTTAACGCGAAAATCTATATTTGGCAGTTCATTTGCGCGTTTCAAGCTGCCAGTGAAAATACTAAAGTAAATTATTATTAAGCACATTTAATGTACTAAACTAAATATAAAATAAGCTATGCAAAATAAAGAATACAAAAATAATATACTATCTGTTTATAATCACATTTCAAAACCCAGTTTTGGTGCAAATTTGCACTAAATTAACCTTGCATCGTACCATTTTATTTAAAAGTTAAATCTACTGTTTAGAACAAAACAAATTAATTTATAATTAATACAACCAGTCTAATCCGGTAAAAATATTAAGCGTTATGGCAAAATAATATACGTATTAAAAGAGCGCTAAAGCGGTAACAAAAATGGCACTTAATCGACTACGACTTTGTCGCTATCATTTGTTTTTAACAAAATTCTTGTTTGGCAACACTGAGTGAGCGCCATAGAAAAAACACTTCTAGAACATAGACAAAATATGGCGATAGCTTAGCCATTCTACTAAAACAACCTTCCATTTTTAAAACATCATTGCTCATTTAGCACTGGCCTTCTCTAGGAAATCCATTTTCAAACGCAGTTCGATGAGAAAAAGTTGTTTCTGAAGGGAGAAAATCTCTTCCTTCTGCCTCAGTTCCATATTTAAAATTTTCATTTTCGCCTCGTGTTCCCATATCGCGTGTTGCCGTTTGGCTATGAAATATAATCTCTCTTCCTCCGTCGCGGTACCACAATCGTGTTTTTGATCATCCGATTCTTTCCTTTTGTCATCGTCTAAGTGACTGAGGTTCAGTGGTGTATTTGATAGTTCGTTTAACTTTTGAAGGAAATTTTGCTGGATGCGCGCTTGTTCGATCGCGAGGGGATTAGCGAGGAGGGGCAGGTTAGGGATTAGGGGGTTAAGGGGGTTAGGGAGGGCTTTTAAGGGGGGGCTAGGGGAGGACTGGGGTATAATTTGCACTTGAGGTTCAAGTACGTTTGGCATCGTATCGTCGCTGTCGTTCGTTGAGAGACGCCCGTTCGACATCTGGAAAATATATTTTTAATAATACTTAAAGTGAGTATTTGCTTATGTTATATATATTAATAATACCAAGTCATATACAATGCGTTATTGTACTATGTTTAATTAGGTTTGTCAGTAGTTAACAATTACTATCATATCGTCCAACTCGAAATTATTTCGCCAGGAATCAAACTAAATTAAACACCCCGAAAAACTAAACTATCATCAATGGTTTAAAAAGAATAAACTTACATTTACCGGCCCATCATCCTTGACGCTGTGAGCGCCTTCCCCACTTGTCGTGGCATCATTATCTTCGCCTATTAAATAATTAATGTTAGATCCACTTTTTATGTATCTAAATGGGTAGTATCAAATGAAAATATTTCTAATGATATAAGTCTGACGTTCTACATAATATGTAAAACCAACTTTATAGTAACAACAGAAAAAGGAAAGGACTTAAGTAAAAAATTAACAGTAATAAAATAATATTGTGGTACAATTTAGTTAGTCTATTGGTAAGAAGCTAGGACATATTTTTATTAACTCTTTTTATGTAACAGGAGGCAAACGGCTCATTGGTCTAGTGGTTAGTACCCCTGACTGCGAATCCATGGGTCCCGGGTTCGATCCCCGGCTGAGACAAACATCGATGTGATGAGCATTTGGTGTTGTGCTTAAGTCTTGGGTTTTTAAATATGTCTATCTATATTTTTAAATATGTATATGTATGTATATCCGTTGCCTAGTACCCATAACACAAACTTCACCAGCTTAGCATGGGAGTAGGTCAATTGGTGTGAATTGTCCAATCATAAAAAAAAAAACGGGTTGGATCGATAGGAGGAGGCTCATCTGATGTTAAGTGATACCGCCGCCCATGGCCACTCACATTGCCAGAAGGCTCGCAAGTACGTTGCTAGCCTTTTAAGAATTGGTACGTTCTTTTCTTGAAGGACGGAAGAAATTTAAAGCCAGCTAACAAAGACACAAGAAAAAAAAAAGATACAAACTGCGCTCGTACTTTTGTTAGAAAATGTTTTTATATTTTAGCTTTAAAATTAACAGGCTGCTAAATTTTAAGGTGGTTTGGATGACAAATCTTAGTTGAATTTTACCGTTACTTCTAAGAAAATTCCACTTTTATTAAAAAAAAATTAATTTCATTCACACAACATTTGTGAAAGCTTTCTGTTATTGATTACCTTTGGTAGGAAGTCAGGGATGTAAGCATACCTATGACGGCCAAGTGTCCGGAAGCCAGTAGGCTGGCCCAGGTCGTTGGATCGATAGTAGAGGAGAACACTTCAAAGCCAGCAACGGGCAGGAAGTGGAGAGGGAGAGGAGAGGGAGCGGAGAGGGAGAGGAGATGGAGAGTAGATGGAGAGGAGAGGGAGAGGAGAGGGAGAGGGAGAGAGAGAGGGGAGGTATAGGAGAGGGAGTGGTAAAATTTTCTCCTTTCGTAGACCATGGCACATTTTGGGTCACATATCCAAGTAAATGAGTGTGTTTAATATAAGTTAAAAAGGTATTTATTTGATATCCTTACCTTTGTCTAGCGGGTGAATATTCTGCCACAACATACCGTCGAGGAGGCCGGGTGTTTCAGAGTTCGGAGTCTGCAAAAAATATAATCAATTGAATTCTTCATTTTCATAATTTCAAACTCAAAATAATTCATGTAGGTAAACAAGTACACTTAGGGTCTGTTTCACAATGTTCCGGATAAGTTCTACATAAGTTCCAAATTAGCTATTTATTACTTATTGGTAGGATAAACACTATTGTTGCGTTTCACGACTGTCAGATAGCGCTATTCGTCACATAAAGTCCATCATAAGTTAGTCAGATGAATGTCAAATAGCACAATTTATCTTCCAAATAATTTATGTGTTCCATAGCTATTGGGTACTTTAACCATACATTGTGAAACAGTTCCTTAAGAACAGAAAAGATGTTATCACAACATCCTGGATACATTAAGCTATGACTTAGGAATATTTTTTTTTTTTAAAGACAATTCACACCAATTGACCGAGTCCCATGCTAAGCTGGTGAAGCTTGTGTTATGGGTACTAGGCAACGGATATACATACATATTATAGATAGATATAAATACATATTTAAACACCCAAAACCTAAGAACAACACCAAATGCTCATCACATCGATGTTCGCCTCAGCCGGGGATCGAACCCGGGACCCATGGATACGCAGTCAGGGGTACTAACCACTAGACCAATGAGTCGTCTAATATAGAGTTCCCACGTGACCGCGCACATATCTGATATGGTAAATCTGTGTGGAACATATCGTCTAGTTTTCTGCCAGAAATATACGTGGAAGTGCAAAAAATAGTCAGGTTTATACAACTGTTTTTTTTTTTTTAGAAACAATATCTAACCTTAATGAGTTGAGTATCGTGTGCGCGCATCTTGCATTTCTTCTTATAATTTTCGTACCACATCTTGACTTGAGCTGGCGTGCGCGGCCGCTCGCCGCCGCAACGTTTATTCACTTCTTCACAAATTGTGGACCACACTAACTGAAAATATCACACCAATCACCATTATCACATTATGTTATAGCAGAGCATACAAACAGGGGCTTTCAATCCTGAGTCCGTGCGTTCAATTCTCGGCTCGGTACCTTTGATGGGCACAATTAACTCTTGGTCATATGGTGAAGGTAAAGATCGTAAAGAAACGCTTATATTTTCGGGGAATTACATACACACATACCAATGGCGATACAACCTTTTAGGTCAGGGCCTCAGATTACTGTTCCGTTATCATTTTTAATAGGCAATTAGGTGCCTTCTGTGCCTGACACACCATCGACCATATGGATCTAAGTCAAGCCGGTTTCCTCACGATGTATTCCTCTACTGTACGAGCAAGTGTTAAATGTAAATACAGTAAGTCCATTGGTGCACAGCCGGGGACCGAACTTACGACCCCAGATGAGAATCGCACGTTAGATTTTAGATTGGACAATTCACACCAATTGACCTAGTCCCGTGCTAAGCTGGTGAAGCTTGTGTTATGGATACTAAGCAACGGATATACACATACATATTATAGATAGATAGACATATAAATACATATTTAAACACCCAAGACCTAAGCACAACACCAAATGCTCATCATATCGATGTTTGTCTCAGCCAGGGATCGAACCCGGGACCCATGGATTCGCAGTCAGGGTACTAACCACTAGACCAATGAGCCGTCATGCCATCCTCTATGCCAACAATGCTTCTATCCTTCCGAAATAATATGGTAAGTTTGTACCTAATTGGCATAGAAATCACACCACACGAGGCAAAGACAAATATAATTTCATTCCACTATTAGACCAGGAATCGATGCCCGAACGGTCAGTGTTAAATAACATTGCGGGCGTCGTATTACATAAGCGTAATGAACTTTTGACACGCGCCACAGAATTGTGTGTCAGCAAAATTCATACGAGTCAGTTTATATTACTGCAATTTTATATTGTTACTAACTAATTTTGATATTTAATACCGACATTACTAAATAAAAATGTAGTATGACTTAATCAAAACTTAACAATTATATAAAACTAGCTGACCAGGCAAACGTTTGTTTTGCCATGTATATGTTTTTTTTAGTTCAATAAAAATAGCTATCTACAATAATAAAAAGTAGGGGTCAACCCGTAGAGAAGTAAAAATTAGGAGTTGTTTGTATTTTTGTATGTATCATAAAAAATAAAAACAATTTTTTTTTCAAAAAAATAAAAATTTAGGGGTGGACACCCCTTATCACTTAAGGGTATGAAAAATAGATAGTATGCGATTCTCAGACCTACTGAATATGCATTTAAAATTTGATAAAAATCGGTCAAGCCGTTTCGGAGGAGTATGGTAACTAACATTGTAACACGAGAATTTTATATATTAGATATAAATATGTACTATATAATAATATAGAGGTAGTGTTAATAGCGCTCATAGAAAGAAACGACCAGGGTTGAGGCGTACCATGAAGACACCAGCCCAACACTCCTCCATCATGTAATAAAAACTATGAAAATGCCTTTTTGATTTTAATTACTTTGTGATTTATTATAAAACGGCCATGTTATCTGGTTAATCAGAAGATTAATTTAGAATCTTTAGATAAAAATTATATAATAGACATTGAGTCGTAATTATAATCCCTTTATCTATAACCATACCGTTAAAATCAAGGTTTTCCTGCGATTTTTACTCACATCAATATTCAATATTATCAATATTTTTTTAGTTCGACGTTGAAGGATGAACACGGTGAGGAAAGCGGCAAATCTTATAGTGGAAAGATTTTAGTGTTTATTTCTTTGCATCGACACCAAACACATACCACACCACACCAAAACTAACCGATTAAAAGTATATTTCACTCTAAGATATAATAGGACATATACCTAAGATACATTATCCCTGATGAAAATAGGCTATAATATATTTTCAAAAAAGGAATCATTATAAAACATCACCCAGGGTGGGAAATATAAATTCTCCAATAAAAATATCTATATCGCTTACGCTGCGGAAACACATCAATATTCACAAAAAAGTCCCGAACACATATTTAATTTAATGAGGAAAAAACCAGCCGTGCGAAGCCAGGACTAAATGCTTGTAACACATTATTGTACATTATGTTACCTATATGAATTACAAAAAATAGATGACAAGAACAGAGTGTCTCCCTTAATAGAGACTGTAAGTATTGTTATTTGACACTTTTATCTGTAAAATTCCTCTTTAGATTTTTTATTAGAGAAATTAGATTAGAGTTTTAAATTACCTATTAGTTAGGCAAATCGTAATAATGTCTTTGTGCAGAGACAATTTGTAAAAAAAAATCATGTGTCCAATTCACACGTGGTAGAAGTAAAACCTTCAAAAACAAAGTTTTTATAATTAAAATATGTATTAGACTTTTTCTCTATCTAAATGTAGGATCTTTTCTTTAAAAAAAAAAAAATATTTTAATGTTAAATTTTTATTTATAACTTTAATATCAATCTTTAATTTGGTAAAAACTAAAATAATAAAAGTTTGAAATAAATTCACAAGATCCAACGTGGGAGAAAATGAGATAGGAAGCATTATAGAGTGTATAAACTTTTAATTAAGTGTAGTACGAAGTTTTCACTTCAAAAAGTTTCTATAACTAATGATTTGTAAATAAAATTGATAAATAATCTAATTTTATAATTAAACTAGTTATTTAATTTTCATCAAATCTGTTTTTTTATTTCAGAAAATGTTCAAATACACACTAATTTAAAGTTTATTCACTGTATAATGCCTCCTATCTCACTCTCTCTCACGCCAAATCCTATTAATTTATGTGTCTGTCTCTTTTTACTGTCGCTTTTTCCGTTGCATCCGGTTTGAAATCACAACGATTCTAAAGAAGTTTCACTTCAAAAAACATATTTCGATTTGATTCTCACCTGTTTGCTGCGATTAGTCGCGTTGTTGGAACGCCCCTGTCGTAGCACGTCCCGATGTCGCGCTATCAACTCAAGAACGGTGCGTTTCTCTAACTCCGTGAAGTTTTTCGAACGCTCCTTGTGCCCACGCCGCGCACGTATTGCGTTTGCGCCGCTCCGCGTCGACATATCCAGTCTGTAATCGAGTTACTTTAATCAAATGTTCAAGCTAATTAATTCCAACAATACAATAATAATTTACGTGATTCTTTGCGTTCCATGCGCGTCAAAATCCATGTTTGCCCGGCTGATACAGAATCAATTTCTTTTCTAATTTAAAAAAATACTACAGGCTAAAGACCTAAACCAATGAGACGATATCACAATTCTATTCAAGAATAACTGAATTAATAACTAGATCCTTGAAATAACTCGTCCATATGAACCAGTTATGCAGACTTTACAAAAACCTAACACACCTAGCGACATAATTAATGGGAGCATTAAATGTTTGTTTTAAAACAAGTTTTCAAATTTCTAATGGCATAGATAACTTTGATTTAATATTATTTACACGTGACAACGAAATCGCTAGCTGTGCTAACACTAACGGTTTAATATAAACGCACTAAAGCTTTTATTAACACTAGAATAGAAGAGAAGAAACATTCAATGGCTATTCTTTAAACAAATTCTCTCAATTGTACGGTGGTTAAAGCTTGTTTAATTGCGTTGCTATTAATTATTGCGCAAAATGTATGGCAGTGGAGTCGATCTAGGAAATACAAAAAACTTATTTTTAATTACTAGACAACTTAATTACAAAATGTACAACTGAAACACAACTTTCTGAAGGCTAATAAATATATGACAATCAAGTGTATTTCAACAATTTGTATTTCCAAAAAGACGTCAAATATTTTCCAGCAAAATTACGTCACGCAATTTTTGGATATTATTTACTCCCCCCCCCCATGTAACGCGCCGTAACGTCTTTCTGTACCCAAGTATAGTAAAACGTTTCGTGGCCGTATTTTCACATCTAAATCGGTCTAGCTATTCTCAAGTTTTAGCGACAAACTAGACAAACGAACAGCAATTAATTTTTATATAAACTATATGTGTATATATATGTTTTATTTATCGTACAGTATATACCATATTGAACATTCCACTTGCTTCCGTACATCCTTTTCCTATATTTACCCTTGACAATAGGCTCGTGACAGATATTATCCGTATGTCAAAAAAGTATTTGGTTCTGACATATGTCAAATGAGACATACCATCAAGTCTCGACGATGAATCTTACCGTAAGGGTAGAGCAACTCTTTCAAGAGCTTAAATCAATTATAAATATATTTTTGCAATTTTCAGCAGATTTACCTTTCCTTTTTTCTTTTTTTTTAAATAATACCTATTCTACTCCCCTGCCATTGTGTCCAGGGACTTTTTCTATCTCTAAACTTAACATCACACGTCTTGCGAAATACGCCCCGGCTGCATCGGTAACATTTTTGTTTACAATATTCATGGGCGAGCCAGGGCGCAATTCCTCGCGAGAACCATTCTTTCAGTTTTGTTTGCCGCCTTAATATATTTAACAATTTTTTCGCAGAACCGTTCCAGGCATGATCTGTGCTTTATTAACATGTCCTGTAGGCCGTTACGGTCTACAGTCATCTGCATTTGTTGCTCCAGGTCGTGCTTGGACGATGCGAATATAGGGCAATGTAGGAGCACATGTTCAACTATTTGATCTTCATTACTAATGGTACGTGTGTATTAATACCTTTCCTTATGGCATAATAATATACGTATATAATATGACAGCTGGTGTTGTATGAATATGTATTTGACATATAAAGGTTAATGTACACAAAGATCTTCATTTGAAATACATTAATAATCGCGTATTTTAAAGGTAAAAAACGCTCAACATTTAAAATATAGTCTTCGATGCAGATCTTGAATGTAGGAAGTAATACGTCAGTATACTACATTTCCTGTTTCATACTATTGGTTAATGCGTAATTTTGACGCTAATTATTTTTTTCATTACTAACGAAGTTCACGAACACCTGAAAATGAGAACTATCAAAGAGGAAATCTGGAGACTGGCCTAAATACAAAGAGCGGTTAAGTTGTCACCCGAATGAACTTGCTCGCTAACTCACCATTAAGGCCGATTTACATTATCTTAGTGTTTAGGAGAGTGCTTTAGGATAGTACTTTAGTTGAAACATGTAAACGCTACTTGCTTTAGTAAACGCTACGCTAAAGAACTTGCCTTTCAAGTTGTACTAAAGCACTCTCCTAAACACTAAGATAATGTAAATCGGCCTTTAGACAGTATGTGAGTTGACTAAAACGTCACCATATTCTAGAGCTAGAAGACCGGCAGTAGCTCTAGACAGAAGATGAGTAGATGCTTCCAATGGGATGTTACTCCACATGACAGCACCACAGAAAAAAATCGCTCATAGCCTTGGGGCTGATTGCAAATAACCGCAGAAAAAAAAATCCCTGTTCCCCTTTAAGTTTTTTACTGTTAACAAAAAATAACGTAAATAAATAATTCCTTACATAAACCAAAATTACCACCAATTGAAATGAACGCATTCTTTAGTGCAGACATTTTGATGTTTTTAATAAAAATAGATCAATTCACGATAGCACAATATGCAAATATACTTTTTGCAATACCAAAACAGGACAATTTGGTGTGTTAGCATTTGAAATAACTGGTTCCGATACTCGTTATAATTTAAATAAAAAAATAACGTTCTTTTTGGTTTAAGTGAACTGGGTTCCGAGCGGGCTTTAAGCTTAGTAATTTATTAAACTTACCTTAGTCATTGATTTAACAAACACAGCCGTTTCTATATACTGGCTACACTATAAATATTGTACTAAGAAATCAATCCCATTATTTTTAAAATTATCCGACTTCTAAAAGGAAGAGGTATCTAATTTGATGAGTAAATTAATCATAATAGACTGTTAACGTGTAAAGTGAAAAGTCCTCTCTCTCTTTTTATCACAACGTGAACAATTTTATAGTACCAAGAAGACGAGTACAGAATTACACAACTCAGAGAGTAAAGAAAGAGAAATACACAGACTTTTAGAAGGAGAAAGTTAATAATAATAACTTTATTTATGACACAAGGGTTTTATATATTCACATATAGCTAGTCTCCACACACTAGGAAGTCCCTGTGTTGTGGGTAACTAGATAACAATTGTTCCGTGGTATATGGTAAATGTTTAAAACAGTTTAAAAATAAAAAAGGGTGCGTGTACTTATATGTACGCGCGTAAGAAGTTATACTTCTTAAGCTTTTTTTACTCTTTAAAATATTAAATAATCAATAATAAATATTTAACGTTAATAATTTAATAATATTTAGTATATTATTCAATTATTAATTCATATTAATAATAATTATTATTTATTATTTTACTAGGTATATTATTCATTCAATTTTATAACTAGGTATGTTTCATAACCTTTTAACTAAGTAACAATAGGTCTTTGTGAAAAAGCATTGCTAAATTTCTTTGAAAAAATAATTAAAACTCCTTTATTTGTTTAAAAGGTGAGTACTACAAAGGTCATTATGGTCATTCAAAATTGCTGCTAACTTCACGCATATTCTATTTCTTTTTACTTGTAGATTGTCTTATTCCCATCTTGCTCGCGAACGCTCGGCGCCCGGCTGGTTTAAAAAGAATTCGTTAGTGGGCAACTTCATTCTGTTGATTTTGTGTCACGGTGCGCGCGCATCGTAAAATTTCACTCTCATCAATTTTTCATAACGCGCCTAAAGAAGTATTACTTCAAAAAGTCATTTTAGTATTACAACTATGTCTTATAAGATATTAAGTATGTGTGAGTGTGCGAATGTGTGTATGCACTCACAAAAGTGTGTAGCTGTGAGTAAAGTATACATATACAATAGATTATGTAGCGGAGAAGGAGGAGATAAAAAAGGGTGCCTGTCCTTAATTACGCGCGTAAAAAGTTATACTTCTTTGGCATTATTAAAAATAGTTTTTGATTGCATGCAAATAATTAATTACAGTTAAATAATCAAAAACTGGAAAAGGATTATAGTATATTACATTATAGTCAATAAAAATTAAATAAATAAATGTTTTTTATTATTGTCTTACATTAAGTGTAACATAAATTCTATTATTATTCGAATGTTGTTTTTAAATTATGTCCAATGCCGTAGCATCTTCCGTGGGCAACTTCATTCTGTTAATTTTGTGTATCGGTGCGCGCGCATCGGAAAATTTCACTCTCATCAATTTTTCATAACGCGCCTAAATAAGTATAACTTCAAAAATCTACCTTTCATTGTGTTGGTCCTTACGTACTGTTAAGAGTTACAAAGCATTACTTACGCTCGGATTATTTAGAAATATTTGGATACTTTATTAGAAATGAGAAAGAAAATAAAAATTCGTGTTTTTCTATATATCTCCGATTCGTAACAATTATCCGTTATATTTTAGAAATTAACCCGAAGAGATTACACAAAGATAAATTGGATGTTATTCGTGTTAGCGTATTTAGCTCATGACTAAAAATTCAATTAATATCTGGTTATATCGCCGCTATATCGTGGGATATACTAGGCTCTACTTTTTTATTTAAAAAAGACAAATTATATATAATTATATTATTTCCAATCATACAGACACTTGTCCCCACACTAGGACAATCCTTGGGTGGGTGACCAGATAATCATCCGTGGTTCATATATACGTGGAGCAATATATTTCTATATAAACAAAAATGCTAAATTAATTTTGCCTTTAACGTTTTTTACTGTAATATACAAAAGTTTCGTTAAATAAGAACAAAAAGGTGGGTGGTGGGCATAAAGAACTCGGTTACCCAACTTATTTAATACAAATAATTTTAATCAATTTTCGAATAGCCCCCCCTAACAATCAACTTGCCCCCCTGTGGGGCACGCCCCATGTTTGATAACACTGGTTTAGACGAAACTGTTGTATTGTCAGCCAGTTTATTTAAAAGAAGATGTAAATAGTATTATTATTATGCAACCGTAGTAAATAAAGCACAGTATTTCCCCATGAAACCAGGCGCAACCTTTAAAAGGTCCAATTTCGAAGGATTATACTCTTGACTATTGAAGAGGAGTGTCTCCTGAGGCTTGCGGAACAAGGCTAATATGTTTATGATCACAATAAAATAACGGTACTTGATTGGACATTCGCGAATGCTAATCAATTAACGTTTACCGTGGGAATATTATCTTATCAATATTAATGTAGACCAACTTTATTATTATTCAGGGATCTATCTATACCGACTCCATCAATGCATGTGTGTCATTATCGGGGAAGCTTCTTTATTTTGAAAATTGTCCTAATGTACGAATAGAAAGCTATGATTAATTTAAACTAAATGTAAATTATAACAATTAATATAAAGACCACGATAGGGCTGTCAACTCATTGAAAATATTTGAGGTTACGGTTGGCGCAAGATGCTTTTAGATGACATATATAATTCATTATAATGTGTAAGATTTCGGAACCCTTTAAAGTAGCGGTCGGACTTATATTTGTGTATGTGGTGATGTTAGTCATTTCGACTATGTATTTGCGTGTTGTTGCCACAAGAATGAAAGCGCGTGCTCCTATTACACCATGACTCTTGCTGATAGAGGACAAATCTTTGTTTTTTTTTTAATTAACTACTAATTACTTAAGATGTCATGTGGAACATGATGTAACGGTTGCAGCTCCTTACAAACATTGTGTAAAACTAAAAACTTGGCGACTAAAAAGAGTGGCGGAGAGTTTATTGCCAGTTCTACTCTACCGTTCTAGGCCCTTGATTTGAGAACTGGCAGTAAATGTAAAATTAGAAGCATTTAATTTTAATTCCATAATAAGATTAGATGGAGATGTACGACATTTCGTATAGCTACGAAACTAAGAGTTTGATAAATCTTCCAGATAGCGATAACGATTCCGATGTTTCTGTTATAGTTCATTCAATATCCGCAACGCTGCTGTCGCCTAAGCATCACGCGGTACAAAAACTCAATATTCAAGCCGAAATCGCTCTTGGAGAGTTTATAATATAACATTTTTAAGAGTAACATTATTCAAAGAAATAATTACGAACTTATTGGCAACTCACAGTTAATTAATTATTATTGACATTGGTGACAACCCTAAAGCGCGACTCAATAACAAGTTCTATAAATCGCAGGATGTGAGATTCACAAACGAGAGAAAAAAACAATTTTAATGGCAGTGTTTTTAAATTTATTAGTTAAAAGCTTAATGTGATCTAGTTCTTTGTAACAAGCTAAACGCGTCGGTTTGCTTATAGAATGGGGAGAAATTACATAAGGCACTTTGTCCAAACTTTTAGTTATACTTAAAAACATAAACTTTTGTCAGTCTCAAATCTAACTTTAAGGTTTCAGAGTGACTCAAAATTGTGATCTTGCACTTATGTTTGTAAGTTGTAAGTGAAAAAAAAAGGAAAGTATTGAAAGTAAAATGTACAATCCGGACCAATAGATACAAAATAAAAGTAAGGAAATATTAATAACTGAATTTTATAAGTCATACATATAATTAAAGCATTGGTTATATATTGCATATTTCTACTTTACAAGTTCTGTGTGCTTTAAAAATTATAAAATTTTAGACTAATGGAAAGGAAGCTCACAATTTACAAAATAAATAATATAATTAAAACTGTTAAAACATCTACGAAGGATTAATACAATCCATTATCTAAACCTACAATATTTATCAGCAAAAAATCCATTAATTTCAGATAAAACACAAGAAGTTAAGTTAATTTTATAATCAAAAACTGAATTATCTTTGTGATAACTGTTTAATAGAATTTAGATTTATGTAATATGAAAATTTAAATACTATATACTTAATAACTAAATTCCTTACTATTTCTGCAGGAAATGATGACCAGAGTAATGTAAAAGAGTAATAATTAATTTTATAAACTATTGTAATAATTCAGGTAATAAAAATTCTATGAAAATTTAGATTTTTTAAGTATATACTTGTTTATTAATAACATTATTAAACTAGATCCTGCTTAGCATAATTATTGGTATCAATAAAAGCATTAATGATTAAAATAAGATAATCTTAAAAACCTGCCAAAATCTAAAAATCAATTTTAAAAATATCTATTTAAATAAAAGAAAACAAAGATTTCTGTAACAAGTACTATTATCAGATAAAATAAGATTATTTTGATGGTATGTGTATGATAAATACAGAAATATTTTATGTATCTAAATAGGAAATGTTACTTACCAATGCTCTTGTATACTATGAATTTAAACCACTAATACAACTGGTAAAAATATCTAAAAATCGATAATCAATTTGTTTTTGGAAAAACAGCTGATAAGTTTCAGTTTATTTCTTTATCTAGCGGTTAGCGCCAATCAAAGGTTTAAATTTTATACTAATTAAGATAGCGGCAGTATTATTTTTTGATAACTTCTAGTTAGACCGCCTATTTGGTGCTACGCGCCAATGTATGCACCGACTGGCGATTAGTAATAAAATTATACGGCAGCGTCAAATTACGCGTCTCTCGCCTTTAGTTAAAAGGTTAACAGCCAATTGACTACAGTTTTTTTTAATCAGTTAAAAATAAGGACATCTAATGCGATCGCTCTATAAAATAACTAAAGGCACTTACCGAAGCTAGCGGGTCGCATTCCACGGTTCGCGAAATGCGTGGGCTCGTATTTTCATCTTGTTCACGTAATACCACTTCACGAATTACTAATATTTTGTATCGAAATGCAAGTGGTTATAAAAAAATAAATGATCGGTGTTAGAATTTAGATTAGGAGATCTGTCAAAGCTGACTTTTCTCAAAAGCCCGTGCCAAAATACCATAGACAATTTGTTGTTTATAAATAGAAAGATTAGTGTCGCTATTTGACACTAGATGGAGACAACTGATGTAAATAATAAATTTTGCACGACTTGGTGGGCGCACTGCCCCCAGATATAGTTTTTTTTATCCGAATTAATAAAAATCGTATTAATACATACCAAGGTAACATACCAAATTGAAGTCTAAGGAAGATTTACCGAAACAATACCCGGTTAATTTTCATTCAATGAACGTTTAGTGCTAAGTTCCGACCTTAAACGAGACCATAATTATTTAAAACAAGTGTATATCTGTATCAAGAATTTATAAAATACGTTTCCCATATTCGGATCTTTAGTCCCTAGCAAAGTAAACCTTAATGTACTTTTAATGATCAGGATAGTGTGACTAAAAATATATTATAATATAGTTTAAAGCGGTCATTAATTACACATAAACCAAAAAGCAATGTTTTATCATAGAGGAAATAATTTAAGCATTAGTGTGTTAACAATGCTGCTGCTGGAATATAGAGTACGCCACTGACGCACGCATGGTACTTCATCCTTTCGTCCGGTTAATAAAAATATTATATTGACAATAGTATTGTATTCTATTTTTTTGTATTCTATCAATTTATAGGGTCCAATCTAAGCAAATCCAATATCTAGGTAGTTTAAGTATAAAAATAAAAAATAAATCAATGGCGCTAAAACCTACTTCTATCTGGGCCTTAGATTTTGTAACCCTTTCATGATCATTTCTCAATCTAATAGACACAAGCCGTCGACGTTTTGGGTCTAAGGCATGCTGGTTTCCCCACGATGTTCTATTTCACCGTTCGATGTTAAATGCGCCCATAGAAATAAAGTCCATTGGTGCACAGCCGGCGGGATCGAACCTACGACCTCAGGGATGAGAGTCGCACGCTGAAGCCACTAGGCCAACTATTTAGGCCTTGTATTTATAGTTACAGTTATACTAAAAATATAGCCAGAGATGGAATACATAATACATTTAACTACAAAAAGGTTCAAAAAATTTCAAAAGGAAACAAACAAATAAAAATTATTCGATCTTATTCTTCTTATAGTGCCATCTCCTTGCGAAGGTTGGAGATTAATTTTGGATGCCGCGCTTCTAAACAATGACTTGGTGCTTTGACCAAACCATTGTCTCAAGTTTTTCAACCAGGACGTGCGTCTGCGGCCAGGTCTCCTTCTACCTGCCACTTTGCCTTGTATGATTAGTTGAATTATTCGATACATTTAACTAAGTGGTACCTACCTAATTCGGCTGTGTTGTGTGATGGTGTAAAAGTGAGGGTAAGTACGTGCTGATGTGTATGTGGGGTATGCTCATGATGCAGGTGATTTAGCGTTATGGATATTCTTAATACTCCTTTTAACCATATTCTGCGATAGCTTAAACAAGTCAAGGCTTAAATATAGGTCGTTGGTCGTTTAACAAAAAACCTATGGGCAGTATAAAGCTAGTCGTTAAGCGTGTATCATTCAACCTAGAAAAAGGGTTAAAACCCTGGCTCGGGAGTAACCCGTTATCCCTCTTATCTGACATACGTCACTGAAGGCTACGTTCTTAATTAAAACGATAGATGAACAGATGCAGAAGTATGCTCTTTGGATGGTGTTTTGTTGGTTTGGTTGAAGGAAGTATGGTACTCAACTAAATATTGTTCGGTTCAAAAGGGACGGGCAGAGAAGTAGGTTCATAGGAAATGTTGCATGGACTATTGGTGATTAAATTTTGATCTAGAAGAAGTGCATCCGCCAGTCTCTCTTCATCTGAGATAGCATGAAGTGTGATTAATAATTGTGGTATATTTTTAGGTTTAATTTGTTGTATATGAAGTCGCACTTAAAAAAATCCTGAAGCCCACGAACACAGGCTCCACCATCACGCGAATGTTGAGGCTCTTCAACTTCTTGACACCACGGGCCTAGTGAGAAGATAGAAAAGGACAAAACTCAACCACAAATTCAAACGGAATTGGTGTTTGTGCACGTTAATCTTAAGTTCTAGGCAGAGGTAAGTGAAAATATAGTAGGTACATAAGAACAGAGTGTTTTCCCTTCAATAGAGATTGCAAGAGCTGTTATTAGACATTTTCTTAGACATATCCTTATTGGGAAATATGGTTAGACTTAAATTACTTATTAGTCTAAAGCTAGATTGTAATGTTCCATGATGTTTCAGTGAAGAGACATTAAAAAAAATATCAAATGAAGCTATGATATACCAGGAGCCTAAGATATAATGTGGTCTTAGAACTCGTTTCTTGTGAATACATTAATCAAGGCTCAGAGCTCTATCGTTGCATTAATTTCCATTGATCTTTATTTATTGCGTGAAAATCCCAGAATTTCGTCGCTTCAGTCCAATGTCTTTTGCATAAAAGTGCCTTCCAAACCATTGGAAAACGAAAGGATCATTTCTCCAGGAACCAAATCCAGCACTATATAATATATATACACATATAACTATATTAACTAAAAATATATATATTCTTTATATAGGCCTAACCGGAAGAATATTTTATGTAATAATGCAAGGGCTCATTCTAGTGTTGTGCGGCACAGCGATTCTTTTGATTTGTTGTGATGAATATGAAAGAATATTTATTGTCAAACATATTATATATTTCAATATCCTTTAAAAAGGTATTAGATATCGAGCCAGAGACGGAGGTCGAAGTGCTTAAAAAAATTAAACAAATATATGAGGGATTTAAAAAGTAAAATCTGGCACTTGGTAAAATTGTTCAAACAAACTTGCTCCTGAAACAGTCGTACGGAAGGAAGACAAAGTAGGACCTGGAACAGTCTAGTTCCAAGTGGTCCAGTACTATGGCAAGTAACACCTAAAAACAGCTTTACCTAGCTATTCCAAAGGGCAGATGAATAGATAAAATTTAGTGTAGATGTATGTTACAAACGCGTTTGAAAATTATAAAACCTGTGAGTGAATGACTGTGATCCATTCAGGAACGATTGCCAAACTTGTTCTATGCTAAACGGCGAACGATACCATCATTATTGTCTATGACTCGCCCGTTCCAATTTCAAAAGTTAGATCGAAGACATGAAATATATGGAGCTAATATATTTTCTTACTGTTGTTATCAACATGTTTTAAAGTATCAAAGATAACAGTGTTATGCCATAATTATTACAGTAAAACTTAATGTATTTATATATTTATGGAGTAGGGTTACATTTATAGGCTCAAGTGGTTGAGCCTTACAGAACTCACATCCTTGAAGCAAGAGAAAACCCGGTAGATCGAAGCTGCGTTGGTGAGATGGAGTTGTCAAGGACCACAAAACAATAGGGGTTCGAAGTTGGACGCAAGCAGCATAGATTGCGATGGCGAAATATATTTGAGAAGGCTAAGGCCCACAAGGGGCTGTATAGCTATTGTTGATGATGAAATAAATCAAAATAGATATTGGTCTCATTGTTTTAATTTAATATAGAAAGGTCTTGCTGAGAAAAGATCCTGTGCAACATAACATTGTAGTAATGCTTGTTACGTACACGTTTAGGATAATAAATGTTTTAGACACTCTCCACATATTTCTTTGTGCCACAACTAACAACTAAATATGGCGGCTCACCAACAAATTGGTTCGATGACGGTGCACGGCCACATAATGATATTTACATATTGTTTTGTCACTTTCCACTCTATTATTTATTTCTCTTTGTTTTTTATTAAGATAATATCGCCTTGCCACGTTTGTTTGGTAATTTGGCGCGATTGTCTGTGGTATTAGACATTGTTTTATTTTTAGCCAGTCATAGCGTAAAGGATTAGAAAGGTCGCACTTCTGAATAACTTTTAGAAAATTATTAGGATATCGTTTAAAATATATTTCCGGTTTTGAAGTTCATTAATTTTTTAGAATAAGCTTACGTACAGAGATATCGAAGAGAGATTTGCTTTTGTATGTTAGTTGGTTAAAATAATGAATTTATGAAAAACCTCATCAGTAAAATTAGTAATAATATACAATGAGAAATTAGAAAAAAAATGTCATATCATATTAATACATCCTGTTAAGTTAATAACAATTATGTACTTGTAGGTACTAGGGGATTTAGTTCTTCCGTAACTTTTATAAAAATCTTCTTTTTTGAGCATTTATCTTCTGCCTCGTAATTAGCTACTTATACTTATAGTTAGTAGCATAAAGTCAAAGTCAAATCATTTATTTCAATTAGACCATCTAAAATGGCACTTTTGAACGTCAAAAAAAATATATAAAGAAGATTCTAGATATGTCTAGATTCTTCATATGTCTAGTATTACATGCGATTTTATATTTTTTGGTAGTTATATACCTAATCTTGTACTTCACTCTCAGTAGGTGTTTCTTTTTTTTCGTTACGATATTTTTCTTCACCGTTCGAGCGAATGTTAAATGCGCTATAGACAGAAAGCCCATTGATGAACAGCCGGGGTTCTGTTATATATTTAAAACCTTAGAGACAACCCTATGTCAGCCTCTATTTTAGCAAGCTTGCATTCTCCTATTCAACTGCCATGAGCATTATCTTTCAGCTAAAAGTCAGTCCCATTTTACGATTCAAACCGAGCAGTTGCCTTTCAAAATCTATATTTCTAAATAAATCCTTTGTGTGAAATAAATTCTTTTTTTAAAACTCTAAATCCGGGACGTCGTATAACATTGGTGGCAGCGGTGGGATTTTTAAAAAAATCCTCGGTACGCCTCAGTTTGGCAGTCGCGACTAACGAGTGATTACAAAAGTGAATATTTCTGTGAATAACTAGATTTTCCTATTCGCTGTGAATTCTAAAATTGTTTTGTGAAGAAACATCCGCCGTCTCCGCCCCATACATCAAAGATGTTCATTGGTAAAACTGCAGCATTCCTGTAAGTCTTCAAAAAAAAAAAAAAATCCTATATATTCGTATTTCAGTGTGTTGTGTAAAAAAAATTAGTGAAGTTCAAAGTGCTAAAAATAGAAAGGTTTTAATAAATTACAATCTCATAATTGGTTATAATACCAATTAGAAATCAGTGCATCGCCTAATCAGTTCTCAGTAACGCTAGCCGTCGTCGCGTCGTTATCAGTATTGTTTTGTCTAGGCCATATCCTACGTGAAGATGCCTAAGGAAGATGTTATTGTACGCGAGTCTAAGAATAGGCCATCTACAGACGTTGATTTAAATATATTAATTAAATTCATAAACAAATTTGATGGTAACCGAGAAAAATTAAGTGCCTTTTTAAACAATTGTAAAAATGCGGTAGAACTTGCTACTCAAAATCAACAGGACATTTTATTAAAATTTATTATAAGTCAATTAGAAGGTCGCGCAGAAACGGCTTGTTGTGTTAAAGAATTAGAGAATTGGCACCAGCTCGAAGATTTCTTAAAATCTCAATTTGGGGATAAAAAACACTATGCTGCGCTGCTTTCTGATTTACAGGAATGTCGTCAATTAGGCAACGAAACGGTCAACCAGTTTGCATTACGAATAGAGTCTTGCTTGTCAAAATTATTATGCGAAATTAATATAACTATCCCTACTAAGAAAAAAGACGAACTGGCAGGCCGCGTCGCAGCTATGAAAGACTTAGCGTTACACACGTTTGTAGTCGGCCTAAATCCAAGATTGTCTACAGTAGTTCGATGCCGTGACCCTGAATCTTTGAACGACGCCATTAATTTCGCTACTTCGGAGGAAAAGATTATCAATGCTTTGACACGACGAAATACTAATTACTCGCAAACTCCAAATACTCAGAATCAGGCACGATTCCGCCCATCTCACTCATCATATCCACAAAATCGATCAGCCTTACAACATGGCACTAATAATAATACAACATCTGCCGCGTTTAGGCCCTCTAATCCTATAGTGTGCCGATATTGCAAGGCCCCAGGGCATACTATTGAAGGTTGTCGCAAACGAGAATACAATAATAGGAAATTTGGAAACAATCAAAATTCAAACTACCGCACAAACCCTACTACTTCCTTTCAAAATCGGAACCAACCGATTCATGCAATAGCTTCTTATGAAGATTATGGTGTCGATGAGACAGATAATCCTTTAAACGAATAAAGGACTCCCGACGGTGTCTCCCGAGTCCGAAATTTCAACGTCCTCTATTGCTATATCCAAATGACACCGCAAATTCTATATCCTATTACAATTCCAGGGTCACACAACAGGGTAACCAGCCCCAAAATGAAGACCATATTCCTATTTCTAAATCCAAGGTCACACAACAGGGTAACCAGCCCCAAAACGAAGACCATATTCTCATTTCTAAATCCAAGGTCACACAACAGGGTAACCAGCCCCAAAATGAAGACCATATTCCTATTTCTAAATCCAAGGTCACACAACAGGGTAACCAGCCCCAAAACGAAGACCATATTCTCATTTCTAAATCCAAGGTCACACAGCAGGGTAACCAGCCCCAAAACGAAGACCATGCTCCTATTTCAAAGTCCAAAGTTACACAGCAGGGTAGTCAAACTCATAGTAGCAACGTTAATAAATCAATTACAAAATCCTCTGTACCACATAACCCTAGTTCTAATAATGGTGCAATAAATTCCCAACGAAGGACATACATGCCTGCCATATCTCCTCTTACAACATCCATGGTTGATACCTCAAACATCACACCTGAAATAAAAAACAATATATATAACAAAATACATAACGTTACTTCAAATCCATCCGAAAAATACTTACCCTTTGTGGAAGTTCAAACCTCTGTATCTACCAAACGACTTAAGCTCCTTGTTGACAGTGGTGCATCTATTAGCCTTATAAAGAAATCATCTATTCAAAACATGCCTGAAATAGACGAACATACTATAACATTTTCAGGAATTGGAACTGCAGATAAACCAATGAAGTCATTTGGACGTATACCTATCGAATTCAACTCTCTGAAGTATCGATTTCATATTATTGATAACATAAATTTTCCTTACGATGGTATAATTGGAAACGATTTCCTATCGGACAACTACTCAAACATTGATTTTAGGAATGAATCGCTTACGATTAGTCAAGTTGAACTTGCTTTAAAATTTAATGAACCAATATATACTATTGCTCCCCGAACTGAAACCATCATAGAATGCTCGGTACTTAATCCAGAAATAGGTGAAGGCTTGATGGTAGATCAAAATCCCGTCGACTCAATTCTAATTGCTAACTGCATTGTCAAGGTTAAACCTAATTCTAGGATAAACATTTCTGTTGTAAATATCTCTGAGTCTCCAATTACGTTAAACTCAAATTTAAAATGAAAACTTACACCCTTGGAAAACAAAGAAAATCACCAAATATTCAATATATCTCATACAATCCCCAACAATGCTGTTAACAGAACTGAGCAGGTCTTAGACCTTTTAAGAGTCACTCACCTTAATAACGAAGAACGAGACTCATTATTCAATCTCTGCGCTGAATTTTCGGATATATTCCACCTCCCTGAAGATTCTCTGACTTGTACTAATGCTCTCGAGCACCAGATACCAACCTCTTCCTCTGTACCCATTAATACAAAATCATATCGATTTCCTGAAGTTCATAAACAAGAGGTAAACAATCAGATTAATAAAATGCTTAATGAAGGAATTATCAAACCGTCAACTTCTCCATGGTCATCTCCAATCTGGATAGTTCCAAAAAAGCTCGATGCTTCTGGTCAGCGTAAATGGCGCATTGTTATCGACTATCGCCGATTAAATGATATCACTATTGGAGATTCTTACCCTATTCCTAATATTTCAGAGATTTTAGACCAATTGTGTAAATGTAAATACTTTAGTACACTCGACTTAGCTTCTGGCTTTCATCAAATTAAAATGTCTGAAGCCGACGCTCCCAAAACTGCTTTTTCCATCCCACAAGGACACTTTGAATTTGCGCGGATGCCATTTGGGCTCAAAAATGCCCCTTTCACGTTTCAGAGGTTGATGAATTCCGCTCTATCAGGCCTGCAAGGGCTACAATGCTTTGTTTATTTAGATGACATCGTAATCTACTCATTTGATCTCCAAAAACATATGAAAAACCTCTCAAATGTCTTTGACAGACTCCGACAGTTTAACCTCAAACTTCAGCCAGACAAATGCGAATTTCTGCGCAAGGAAGTTTCTTATCTCGGTCACATAATAACTGACGAAGGCGTCAAGCCAAATCCCGAAAAAACCAGAGCAGTCCAAGATTTTCCCCAACCCAAATGTCCTAAAGACATTAAATCCTTCATGGGATTAGTGTCCTACTATCGTCGTTTTATACCTAACCTATCTAAAATTGCTAAACCCCTTACAAACCTCTTAAAGAAGGATGTTCCGTTCATTTGGCAACATGAACAACAGTTAGCCTTTGAAACTCTAAAAAATAGCTTGATATCCGCACCTATACTTGCTTACCCTGACTTTAACCAACCATTCAACCTCACATGCGACGCATCTAACTATGCAATCTCCGCTATCTTGTCACAAGGGCCTATAGGAAAAGACCGCCCTATCGCTTTTGCGTCTAGAACACTATCTAAAGCCGAAAGTAACTACAGCGTTACCGAAAAGGAATGCTTGGCTATCATATGGGGAACTAAAACCTTTAGACCATACCTGTATGGTAATAAATTTACAATTTTGACAGACCATAAACCACTCAAATGGTTATTTAATTGTAAGGATCCTGGATCCAAGCTTGTAAGATGGCGTTTAAAACTCGAGGAGTTCGACTACAACATTGAATATAAAAAAGGAAAAATTAATAGTAACGCCGACGCTCTGTCTCGATTTCCCGTCAATCCAATTATCAAAGATCAGACTGATTCTCAACGAGTAATACCGTCTTCAAGTAAGAATGATCCACTTCCCTTTAGTCCTCTAACAATAGATGATCTAGGTATCCAACTCCCTTCGACATCCAATGCTGATAGTGACAGCCTACCCAATATCGATCTTTTAGAAAACGATGAAATACTGATTCCTGCTACTAGCCCTGAGAATGAGACCAACTCACCTGCGCAAAATCCTTCACGCTTTTCACCTCTTCAAGGCGCTTCAAATTCTAACACTGACTACAACGGCTTCCTGAAAACTTTCTCAAACAAAAATGAAAACTTCAACACTCATATAAAGGAACACAATGAAAGTCTCCTTAAGAGTAATTCTAAAGCCATCTTAATCCCTGTATCAATCGACTTCGATGAATCAAATCCATATCTCCAAGACATTCTGTCCACACTACCCGACACTACCAATATCCTGAATTCAGAAAGAGAACTACATTCGTTTCAAAAAATCGAAATTAAAAACAAGATATACTATCTTTTATTTACTAAAGTCTACTATTTCGACGACTGTACATATCCAGATATATTCAAAACTCTCAAAACAGCCCGAGACGATATCTTGCTTTCCGCGAACATTGGAGAAATAGCCATATCTGACTTTAAAAGTCTCTTCGAACAACATTCCTTTGTTAAAATATATGGCATGCTTATGTACTTATTTAATAATACTAACATAACAGTAAATATACACCATAATACCATCCTATATCCTGTTCCTTCCGAGATCACTAAAATCCTTAAAGAAAACCATGATATCCCGATTGCAGGACATCTGGGCTCAAATAGAATGTATAATAGAATCAAAGAACGATATTACTGGAAGAATATGCGTACAGATATAGAAAATTATGTACAAAACTGTAAACTATGTCAATCAAACAAAGCACTGAGGAAGATCAACCAATCACCCATGCAAATCACGACTACCGCTACACGCCCATTTGAAAGAATTAGCCTCGACATAGTTGGCCCTTTGCCTGAAGCTGGATTTCAAAAACTTAAATTCATACTTACTCTTCAGGATGATTTGACCAAGTTTTCCATTTCATACCCAATATCAAACGCTACAGCAGAAGAAACCTGTGAAGGTTTATTTCACTTTATTTCCCTATTTGGTATCCCTAAAACCATATTAACAGACCAAGGAACTAATTTCACTGCCGAATTATTTAAACGCACATGCGAGTTCTTAAAGATTAAACAAATTTGGTCATCACCTTACCACCCTCAAACGCAAGGCGCTTTGGAAAGAAGCCATTCAACTTTAAAGGAATATTTGAAATCCTACGTAAATGAAAATCAGACAAACTGGCATAAGTTCGTATATACCGCCATGTTAACCTATAATAGTAGTGTCCACACAACGACTAAATTCACTCCATACGAACTTGTTTTCGGCCACAAGCCATATATCCCTGACTCAATATTTGAATCACGCCCTGACGTTACATATCCAGAGTATATTAAAATGCTCCATCACCGATTACAAATTTCTCGAGAAAAGGCTTTGGAAAATATCAAAACTTCCAAAGAAAGATCAAAAACCTACTATGATAAACACACGCGGTCTATACAGTATAAAGTAGGTGACTATGTTTATTTAAAAAATCACGTCAGGCTGCGCAAGGCTCTTTCGCCAATTTGGAAAGGTCCCTATAAAATCGTTAAAGTCCACGATAATAATACTTTACACCTTTTAATAAATCGACGTCATGTTAAACATCATTTTGATGAAGTAAAACCAGCTCACGAGATCTAATTTAAATTTTATTTATAAATGTTTTTATTTTTATTATAAGTAACATTATTTTAATCCTTTTAATAGTATTATAACACGCTCACATATTTTCCAGGGTCATCGCAATTCTCTGCAATGTCACCCTAGCTAATCTGAAAATCAGTATGTCAAAAATATTGTGAAAGGTCCTGGGATCTTCTTCGACCCTGTTGGCACACTAAAGATAATAAACGACCAATTTCATATTGTAATTCCCGTAGAGATCATTCCCATACAAAATCATATAATGGACATAAATAAAGTGTTCAATAATGTTCAGTCTTATTGTCAGAGAAGCGAAGTAATTGGTGTTTCGCAATGTCATAACTTATTGCAACCTTTAGAAGCAATCCTTAAAGATCTCCAACGTGACTTTAATGCCGTTTCACATCTAGTATCCGATAATTACGTTTCGAAAAGATCCGCATGGTTTTCCGGAATAGGCACTGTATTTAAACACATATTCGGTACCTTGACCGAAGATGATGCGAAGACCTATGAAGACGCTATTAAAACTCTTTATGAAAATGATAAAAAGATTTCAGGAACATTGAAGAAAACCGTAATTGCTTCCCAATCTGCCATTTCCAATATAAATCAATCCTTACATGAAATGAACCTTAATCAAGCAAAATTGAATGGTGTCGTCAAACAATTAGCGTCTTCGGTATCCAATATAACAAATGCTTTTAATGAAGTTAACTTTAGGAATAATTTTTATAACATTTTAAATATTTTACAATCAAGCTTACTGACTTTATCATTTAAGGTGGAAGACTTACTTAACTCCATTTTACTCATTAAAAGTAACACATTGCATCCTTCAGTTCTAACCCCGAACCAAATGTACAATGATATTGTAAATAATTTTAAGTTACTACCTAAGTACAGAGATTTTCCTGTAATCATAGATATAAGCAATATTCATATTCTAATTAATATAGCCGATTTAACTTGTTACTATTTCAATGAAAAATTAATGTTTATTGTAAAGATTCCACTCGTAACCTTAGAACATTTTAATATCTATAAAACTGTACCATTGCCGATTCCACATACGGAGGGTAATTTAAATTCTTTCGCTATGATCCTCCCTTCGGAACAATTTTTAGCCTTGAGCACAGATAAACTATCTTATATCTATCTCAAAGATTTAAATGATTGTAAAAGCATACTTACTGATACTTACCTTTGTGAAATAACTGATGTCTACGCAGTACTTAATAATCCTTCATGTGAAATCGAAATAATTACTAAAGCCTTAACTACCCTTCCGGAAAATTGTCCTGTTAAGGTTATGTTTGGTGATTTAGACATTTGGCATAAGCTAAATAATAACAAATGGATATTTGTACAATCAAAATCCACTAAATTGTCTATTGAATGTAATCAAAATGTATCTGAGTTAGTTATATCCGGTACAGGTGTACTAAGTCTACCAATAGATTGTGTAGGTTTTCATAAAAACCTTAAGTTGGTGACTAAAGTGTATCCTAAAACATATGTACCCGCTGTATCCTCGAATTTTGATATTATTAACGATGATTGTTGTAAAAGTGTAAACAAATTAAGTAATAACATTTCTATTCCAAAAATCAAGATTATTAACCTTGATAATTTAAAATCAATTAAAGCTATTTCAGACATGTCAATGGAGGATCTAAATGAGATCAAGAATCCTAATAATTTTAATAATCATGTTAGCTTTCCTATTTTAAGTATTTTCTCTGTAATCTTAGTTATTAGTTTTGTTTTTGTATATTTTTATAAGAAAGGCAAATGTTCAAGAAAACTCCAAGTTTCCAATAATATCCCGGTTGAGCAAGATAATAATCTGGCAAACCAGAGTAATCCTTCAGTAGCCCGCTTGCGAGTTTGTTAAATATTAAGTAAACTTACAAATAAACCGTAAGTTTCCTCATAACGAGGGGGTTGTTATATATTTAAAACCTTAGAGACAACCCTATGTCAGCCTCTATTTTAGCAAGCTTGCATTCTCCTATTCAACTGCCATGAGCATTATCTTTCAGCTAAAAGTCAGTCCCATTTTACGATTCAAACCGAGCAGTTGCCTTTCAAAATCTATATTTCTAAATAAATCCTTTGTGTGAAATAAATTCTTTTTTTAAAACTCTAAATCCGGGACGTCGTATAACAGTTCGAAACTACGACCTCAGGGATGTTGCACGCTCTAGCCTCTAGACCCACACTGCTCTTTACATACATAATGTCTTATATCTGTGATCAAGACGTGTAGTAACTTATGGTTCGGATTATAAAAATACTTATTATTACTGGTATTACCAAATTTCGTTCCTTCGTTCGATATGAAATATCCTAAGAAATCATCGTTCTCATTCAGTCATAAAAACAAATGATCGATGGCGACATACTGATATAGTCTATGCCCTGTTTATTGATTAGCTAATAACCGACAGTTAAACGGTCCATCACGCAGTTAGCGAGAATTTGTTCGATTTGGTCAGTGTGACTCAGCTGAGGATTATATGAATTTATTATCACTTATTAGTACTAACGCGTCCTAGCTTTTTGGTAAGATTTAGTATGTACGCCATGTTCGCGGAAACTGTATCGAAGATTGATATAAAAATGTCTATGGCGGGCAGTGAATAGTCTGTTTTAACTGAGGTTAGAGTTTTATTTTGGCAAGGTTTCACGAAAATACACTTACTTTATTTGATTTATTTTAATTTAATAATACAATTATTAAACATATCGTGGCTTATTTACAAATTTAACAAGAAATACCTAATATTATGTAGAACGCATTTAACAATTATAATTTTAAATCATTTTTTCATTACATTAAATCAGTCGAAGGGTCGCGTCTTTCACCATGGACTGTTTTAATACGAAGACAATGTACTTGATTTTATACGTAGACAGAGTGCTTCAAGATGATGATTTATATTTGTATTTCGCATTAATTTTGTCTATTAAAATGTACTAAATAAACCATAGATTATGAAAAAACTTATTCAGCATTTGACTAGCTCGCATTAACAATTTCTTTTCTAAGATCTAAGATTTAAAATGTACTCGACATCGCATTTTAAATATTAATTGCTATAAAATATTACATTCGCTTCTATACGAAATAATTTCAGAGTAATATACTCTGTCATATTTCCCGCGTAAAAGTGATGCATCATTATTTTATTATCTATATCCGTTTTCCTGGCCTCGGGAGGACATTAGCATGCATTGTGAGAACAAACTGAACCGATCGTTAGCCCACAAGACTTTTGTATCAAGAATGAATGAGCCTTAATGGTCTCATACAATAATACGATCCAAATAGCCACCTTAACAAAATAAATATCAGAGAGAAATGTTGCCATAGTTTGACAATGCTAAATTCAGGTACGTGTCCAACTTTTTTTTTTTTTAATATTTTGGCAACAGCTTCAACTTTATGCCAGTTTCAAGTAAAAGGTTGGGAAACTACACGCGAAAAAAAATAAACAAAGACACCAAATGGAAATAAAGGGATAAGCTGGTTAAAAACAAAATATGTACATAAATATATTACATCTTAATATTATTATAGATTATGGAAAAAGATAATACAATAAAGGATAAAGCAAAAGGCAGGAGATTTTAGTCGGAAACGGAACATGAAGTGATTGTAAGGAATTCAGAAAGGAGGTAGGTACGGTCATATTGGGAACAAGAAAAGAAAATATGGTCGAGGTCACCAATATCTTCTCCACACTCACAAATATTACTATCAATGTGTCCAACTTTTGGCGGGAAACTTACGGTTGCTCGCCAACATTTATTTAATAAAATAAAAAGTAAGTTCATTGAAAATAATAAAAATAATAAGCAATGTTCCAAAAATATAAATTCAAGCTGACTCACTCGAACAGTTTAATAAAGTATGCATGCAATGATAATATTAATTGTCCGCCATTATAAATTGTTGCCCTTTTAGGTTGACATTGTTAGGCTAATTTGTCATACAATAGATCTATTGATTATTAATTGGTATTGTTTTGTCCTCTTTCAAATTGCTTATCGTTTCGGAAAGTATGAATATTATTAGTAATTACTTATCCAAGTTTATAATTATAGAATGCTAACTTCTTGTTATCCTAAGGTCGAGCGTATCGTAAAAGAGATCTTGAGGAAAGCGGCACGTCGTGGAATACATTTAATAAGTTTTTTTTTTAAAGACAATTCACACCAATTGACCTAGTCCCATGCTAAGCTGTTGAAGCTTGTGTTATGGGTACTAGGCAACGGATATACATACATATTATAGATAGATAGACATATAAATACATATTTAAACACCCAAAACTTAAGCACAACACCAAATGCTCATCACATCGATGTTCGTCTCAGCCGGGGATCGAACCCGGGACCCATGGATTCGCAGGTAGGGGTACTAACCACAAGACCAATGAGTCGTCAAGTGTTAATTTAATGAATGAATATTGGAAACGTTTGAAGTAGTTGTTGCTCATAATTACCCATTTAAATTATGGATTTATTATAAGTTATCATTATAATCAGTGGCGCTACAACCTCTTTACCTTCATGATCATTTTTCAATCTAGGCAAGTAGGTGATCAGCCTCCAGTGCCTGACATACGCCATCTAGTTTATGGGTCTAAGACATCGAAGTCGGTTTCCTCACGATGTTTTCCTTCACCGTTCGAGCCAATGTTAAATGCGCATTTAGAGAGAAAGTCTACGATCGAACCTATGACCTCAGGGATGAGAGTCGCACGCTGAAACCACTAGGCAAACACTGCTCATCATAAGTTATATAAAAATAATGCAACTCCTATAGTCCTAAAATTGAGACCACAAGTCCAAAGCACAATTAATATTATGCTAATAATTTCCGCCTCGCATTAAACAATAGTTATTGAAATAAAATTAACATAATAAAGAGATTTGTTAACGTTTGAGACGCGGTTACCGGACGGTCGGAGGTATGGACAGCAGCGTCATTTTTGCCAAAGTCAAAGTGTTTATCAATAAGATGATGTTCATTATTTTCTGAAACATTACACAAGTTAAAACGTGGACAAGAAATTAGCACTTATTAGGATATTTATAAAAGGGACCGCAAAAATTAAAAAACAAAAAGTAAAGTTTTAATTTTAAAATAAATTAGTTTAAAAAAATATTTATTCAAACCTTCGGCTGTGGCCTTCGTAATTAATATAACAAGTCAAAACAATAATATTATTAATTAATTAAGAATGCAAGGTTGATGACACGGCGAAAGCTCTTATGGAGTTGCTGAAAATCACAATTATTTTATATTATATAGGTAATGATATAGGGGTCGTTCAAGTATTACGTAACCACCGTAGGGGGGGAGGAGCTTTGCTTTCTTTTGCCGACCAGAGGAAGGAGGGGGGGGGGGGGATATATTGCAGTAAATCTGCTTACGTAATACTTGAACGGCCCCATAAATCTATGAGCCAATATTAAAAAAAAGGTATCCTCTACAATTACTAGTAATTTCGAAATCAAAGGCGAGAAGAAATTTGAAAGTGGCATGAGAAGATTTACTTACACGTATCGCCTCGACGTCCGTCGTTCCACAACTGAGCGTTTTTTAACTCAGTTTTTCCGCGCACCACAACTGTGTGGACCACCAGCTGCCCCCTGAAGTATTTTCAAACCAATTCGACATAGGGTTCTTGAAAAAAAGAGCGCACCAATTCCTAAAAGGCCGGCAACGCACTTGCGAACTTAAAATCAGATGAGACTCCTGCCCGTTTGCTTCTTGTTCATAAAAAAAAGTTGTTCTCGCCCATCTCCCACTAAACACACGAACACGAACGGCAACCTTCTTCGAAATTGCAGATAATAATTATCAACATATTCTTTAGCTACTAATATAAAATGTGTGAACAGCATTTCCCTTCAAAATACTTTTCATGGCGCTCAAACGCGTTTTTTTCTATTAGAAAATTACGTGTAGCAATTTCTGCTGACCGTAGTTCCGTGAAGGCACGCAGGGCTCCAGTATTGAATGTATTAACGATTGGTATTCGAGTAGCCCATTATTATTGATTTAGACAATCGCGCACTTGCTGTACTCATTAAATTATTCTAATTTATAATTACCATAAGTAGCTGTACATCTCGCGTATTATTGTCAATGGTATGCCAAAAGTTGTTTATGGTTCGACTAAGATTGTCTGATTCATGTGTTGTCTATTACACACATCAGGTGTTTGCCCCCTGTTCTATATAAAACAATATCTATGTACGTCCTTGCTAAAATTGTGGCAAGAAAAAACCCGGTAGACCGAGGCAGTGTCAAGAATTGCTAACCTCCAAACAATAGGTGTTCGAAATTGGACGCAAGAAGACCCAAAGATACTTACGTAGGGCTCCCGTCAAAAACGTATTAGGATTTTGACATTGGGTCATCGCTTGCTTCTGAAAATCCTAAGGCCCATAAGGGCCTGTTCATCCATTAATAATGACTTTTGTATATTATAACAATTTTTTGATATTGTCTTCCAATGTCAAAATCTAAATACAGTTTTGACATAGTTCGCGCAAAGTCTCAGTGAATCTCACTGTAAGGCCCATTAGGGGCCGTTCAACCATTAATGATGACTTTTGTATATAATGTTTTTTGATATTGTCTCCCAATGTACTACAGATAAAGTAGGTACTAAATACAGTTTTGACATTGGGAGACATAGTTCGCGCAAAGTCTCAGTGAATCTCACTGTAAGGCCCATTAGGGGCCGTTCAAACATTAATGATGACTTTTGTATATAATGTTTTTTGATATTGTCTCCCAATGTACTACAGATAAAGTAGGTACTAAATACAGTTTTGACATTGGGAGACATAGTTCGCGCAAAGTCTCAGTGAATCTCACTGTAAGGCCCATTAGGGGCCGTTCAAACATTAATGATGACTTTTGTATATAATGTTTTTTGATATTGTCTCCCAATGTACTACAGATAAAGTAGGTACTAAATACAGTTTTGACATTGGGAGACATAGTTCGCGCAAAGTCTCAGTGAATCTCACTGTAAGGCCCATTAGGGGCCGTTCAACCATTAATGATGACTTTTGTATATAATGTTTTTTGATATTGTCTCCCAATGTACTACAGATAAAGTAGGTACTAAATACAGTTTTGACATTGGGAGACATAGTTCGCGCAAAGTCTCAGTGAATCTCACTGTAAGGCCCATTAGGGGCCGTTCAACCATTAATGATGACTTTTGTATATAATGTTTTTTGATATTGTCTCCCAATGTACTACAGATAAAGTAGGTACTAAATACAGTTTTGACATTGGGAGACATAGTTCGCGCAAAGTCTCAGTGAATCTCACTGTAAGGCCCATTAGGGGCCGTTCAACCATTAATGATGACTTTTGTATATAATTTTTTTTTGATATTGTCTCCCAATGTAACTACAGATAAAGTACTAAATACAGTTTTGACATTGGGAGACATAGTTCGCGCAAAGTTTCGGTGAATCTTACTCTAAGGCCCACTCTGTTCACCATTAATAATCATTTTTGTGTATACTTTTTTTCGATATATTGACCTCTAATTATATACCGACAATCGTGCCTGCACTGTATGACGCACATCAATTAAGCGAGTGCATTGCGATGCACCGCGCATTCACCTTTATACTGCCGACGCACGCGCATCGCATTCGCTACAGAACAATTAACAACTACTGTTTTATTAAATAGCATCATGAGTTTGAAGAAATTTAAACATAGACATAACATTTATTACTAACAAAACACACACATTAACACGCAAAATAACAATAATCAAAAAAATATAAAAAAGAATGAAAGATAACATTTTTTTTTTCTTTTAAAGAACAAGGTACGTTTTAAGTGTGTAATGCGTGTGTGTCGTGGTTATAATTGGTCCTGGCTCAGCATTATGTGTGTTTGTTGCTTTAAGCAGATATTTCCATCGCCTTAAAACTCAAGAAAGAAAGAGATGACCATCTTAAGAAGCCAACTCAGCTAAAGCGACTAAAATATTAATTGTTCAGGGAATGGATTACCATCCAATCTCTGATTTACCACCTGGGGATGGTTGAGTCCCAGTGAAGCAGCCCTAGCAAGCGGACGAGCGCATCCCTAAAGAGTTTGGAGGCTCAGGCCTAGATTGCTATTCAGGGAGCTGGATGAAATGACACATAATCGGTAAACCATCTCGTACTTCCTTTCACGCAAAATCAAAAAAAAAAGCCAAAAATCAAACCCTTAGGTACTTGTAACACCATGAAGACTTTTATGTTGAAATTGTTAAACCTAAATTATATATATGAGAAGTTGGCCTAGTGGCTTTAGCGTGCGACACTCATCCCTGAGGTCGTAGCTTCGATGGAATTTCCACCGGATGTCCTGGTGTTCCACCAATGGACTTTCACTCTGTGTGCGTTTTACGGCGAAAAAACCGCCAATATCATGAGTAAACTGGCTTGCCTTAGACCCAAAAAGTAGACGGCGTTTGTCAGGCACAGGAGGCTGATCACCTACTTGCCTATAATATTGACAAATAATCATGAAACTGATTCAGAAGTCTGAGGCCCAGACCTAAAAAGATTGTAGCGCCACTGATTTATTCATATTTTTTAATTAAATACATTAGCTAACCAAAAATGTAACTCAATTGCAGAAACATTACAAATCGCATCACGTACAGTTATAAACTATTTGGTCATAAAATAGCACACCTGTTCATAAACTATTAAAATTACATTTTTATTCGACTCTTCAGTGTTTCCGTTCAATTCGGTAGAAATATTAATGTTGAAGGTTTTATGTCTTGTTACGTCGGCTATTTTCATTGGTAACATGTTTCTAGACATTAAATGGTATAATCATTCTATTATTTATGGATAATGAGACCGGTCTTTCAATTTATATTATCTATACCAATATTATAAAGAGATTTTGATTTTTTGTTTGTTTGAAACGAATAGGCTCCGAAACTACTGGACCGATTTCAAAAATTCTTTCACCGTTGGCAAGCTACACTATTCCCGAGTGACAAAGGCATGTTTCATTTTCAAAAAAATTAGGAATGCTTACTAAAACTTGAATAATCTAACCCAAGGTGTAAAAAAATAAACAAAAATCTTCCTTCAATCGTGTGCGCTGCGAAAACTATTAATGATAGAACAAAATGATGTTACCAACGTTTCACATAAGCTACAATTTAATGGCATAACCACCAAAAAAGCATGGTGGATTGGTGTTCTCCTGCCTTTTCTTGAATAGTTTACTACTATGTAATACATATAACAAAAATCTTAGCCACAGCAACGCTTGGCCGAGTCTACTAGTCTATTATACTCGTATACGAGAAATTATTCGTTTAGAATGGTTTGTGAAATTCGTAACTTTTTTAATCTGTTGTACCGTAGAAGTTAAATTTAAGAGTATAGTCCTCCCTCAAAGGCCGGTAACGTATCCACTAAAATGGGTCTTTATGAGCTGCGATGAAGCTGTCCTTCTGGGGCGTCCTGTAGGCCCTATACTATACTAATTATTATTAATAATACCAGTGACTCCAGATCTGGTGCTTTACTCGCTCAACTAATAAGTATTGCAATACAGAGGGGAAGTGCTGCCAGCGTTAAAGGTACACTGACAGAAACCACCCTTTTTATTTTTATTTTTTTATTTTTTATTATTACTATGTAGGTTAAGAAAATTGTAAAGACTGTATATTTGATTGTTATTATAGGTTTTTAATAAACGATATACATCATAAGAATCACGTAAGTTATTACCTTATATTATATCGTCATCCACAAAGCTACTGCCCATCGGACCTTGGCCTGGTCGAGCAAGAACCTCGTGATTCCCAGGGCTTGGAGATCACGCTCAACACCATACAGCCATCGTTACTAGAATACCTTTAATTACATGGCTACTTACCAGTAAGATGAGTGGAGCTAGGAACATTATACATATGAAAATATTTTAATTGAATTAAGAAGTGTCTAGGCACAATGCCTATATAAGGAGAAATTTCCACAAGAGAAAATGTAAATATTTTCCAACAAACTCAAACTCATAATAACTTGATTCATATAGGTAAACAAGTACACTTATGAACGTCAACAGAAAAGATATTGAATTAATTCTAAATTTACATTTACTACCAGTGCGCAAGTCAAGTGTGTAGAGCGGGCAAGAGCTGCAAGAAACTCCGCCACTCTTTTTAATCGCCAAGTTTTGAGTCATACAATTTGTTTGAACAAGAGCAAATCAATTCCAAGGATTAGGATCATTTAAATAATCGTCAAATTTATAAAAAGCTTCATTGATTAATTTACGTTTAACGCTTTAAATTTATTCAGTGATAATTTACTAATTTCGCTTGGGAGTTCGTTGTAAAAACGAATACAATTTCCATATAAGGAATGGTTTATCTTCTGGAGCCTGGTTGGTCGTACGCTTAGAACAAAACAGTTAATCCAATTATAGTAGACCGAGGCGAATCGGATCACTTTTTCTTTGAGGTTGAGTAAATCATACTAAAGTGCTATATAATGTTATTTTTATTGATAAAATCGTAAGAAGTAACAATTACCTATGAAATAAATATTTAAAAACTTAAATCATACATATATTCTCTTAATTAGCTATTAAAAACTAAAAAAAGGAAAATATCCGATTCGCCCCAACTGTCGGGGTGAATCGGATCGTGCACAAAATATAAGATAAGAGAATAATTTTAAGGTATAGTGTTAAATAACTTTGGAATCAGTAAAAATATATAATAATAAGATCAATTTTAATTATTGGCACATAATTCACATATACATATGGTCCTTTTTTTCTGTTAGCTCGTGAACGGTGCTGAAAAACTCTTAGCAGCTTTACGCAAGGTCAACTCTTTGTTCTGGACTTAATTTACAGCCTCTTTTATTTTTTCCTGACACCATCCTCCGGTGGTCATGAAATAAATATGAATCAATAACCTCAAACATGTAATAAATCAGTTTAAAAGTATCATCCAATTCGCCCCTAAGGATATGATCCGATTAGCCCCATAATTAAGACTTTTGAAATAAATATTTTAGACGTTAACCTCTAAGATTATACTTAAAAGCGAATTGGTTCTTCAATATTAACACCTTGCTCAACAATATAAACCAAAGTAGTTAAATTTTAAGACAAATCCGTCATATGACACAAAGAAAACGTAAGTACGTAACCTTAGATGAGCGCCAAATTGCGACACACACAAAAAACCGAGTGGCTGACGAGCGACATTGCCACTGATCCACACGCGCGATCGAAATACTGCTTATGCTGGGAGGTGCTCAGTAAATGGAGAGACACAAAACGCCGGTTGAGTGCGTTCTATGTGAATGTGATATTTGAATTATCAACACATTTCTTATTTTGATCCGATTCGCCCTGTGATCCGATTCGCCTCGGTCTACCCTATTACATTATCTAATTGTCTTAACTAAGCACAGTATTGAAAGAGTTATCCTTCTTTATTATAAATATAAATCAAAACTAAATAAAGTCAACTTTCCTTGCCTTCTCCAGTATTCTTCATAGTTCTTTCAGTCTATTGCTAATAATAATTAACCCTAAATCGTTCTTGGCGCCAAATAGCATCAGTTTATTTGATAAATTTTTATTCATAGACAAGTAATCTTCTGTCTGGCAGATGTTATCCATTTTTGGATTTGAAACAGTCACGATGTTTTCCTTCACTTTACGAATGAGTATTACATATATACATAGACAGAAAGCATTGTTGCACAGCTTAAATTATGTCTAGAATGAAAGTTGTACGATAAAGCCCTCGTAAATAGTTAAATGTGCTTTTAATGTTGCCATATACAAAAATTTTACGAATTCATTCCCACAAATTGGCGGTTTCACATTAGTATGCAATGTTGTCAGTAAAATTCCCCGAAGCGAATATCATTCATACAAAATCATGCACGGCTCCTTTTTATTGCACTTTGACGCACCGACAGGTGATTTTAATAGGATTTTATAACGCCCGGTTGGTATCAGGTCAATAAAAATAATAATAGTCTTTTCATTCAGATACTTTTACACTTAAACACAAGTTATATAACCTAACATTAGTTAAGTTACATATAAAATAAATAAAAAAATAAATCAGTGGCGCTACAACCTCTTTAGGTCTGCCTCAGATTTCGAAATCTGTTTCATGGTCATTTTTAAATCTAATAGAAAAGTAGATTTAGATTATTTTTCGTTTTAGATTATTTATTTTTTTTAATTTAAAATGGCGTGTTTTTGTTGTACGAAGAGAAAATGCGAAGAAAGTCAGGAAAGAGAAAATCGGTAGAAAACTATTTTTCTTTATATATAATTTACTAGCCGTTTCGCGCCCGCTTTGCTGGACGAATTAAAATAAATTTTATGTTTCATTATTTTTTTTTTTTTTCATATTTTTATTATTCTTCTTTTTAACTTCCCGCTAAGAAAATTGAAATATTTCGAAAATCGAGTTTTTAACAGATGTTGACGTTTAGAGGTTCTAGGAAGCCTCCCCGAATGTTTCCGCGGTGAAGTCCGTATGGATAAATTTTGATAAAAGTAAAACAGCAATAAAAAAATGAAGGAACGTTGGAATTTAATAAATAAATAGCCATAAACCATCTAGGAAAAATTTCGCATCGAATGGTGGTAGTTCATGTTGTTGTCAGTTGATTCATGTCGATACGATCAGTGGTTTAGGCGTGATTGAGCCTCAAACGAAGACCATTTTCATTATATATATATATAGATTTACTATTTTTTTTCTAATTAAAGCATTAAACGACCGTCTATAATATTTATTAATAAAAAAGTAGTACCTAATATTTAATTTCAACACCCAAACATACATTATACAGTCTTATTATTGTCTTTCAATTTGATTGAAGCATTACGTAATTCTATAACAATTTCCATTTATATCCTTTAAATAAATCATCGCGATCCGATCAATAATTTGTACAAACATTGCATTCAATTGATTTTATCAAATGTCACGCCATGAATATTGTGTACCTTCGAAGAAAAGCCGCAACGATCAAGAAATTAGTATCTGGTCATGGAACAATAAAACATGGTATTAAGTATGACGCAACTTGACCAACCCGGCATGGGTTCGTATTCTTAAAAATACATTTTAAAACGGAAAGTATTAGCAAGCATTTTAATACTTCAATAATATTATTTATTTTTCACTGAATAAGTACCTACTATAATACATTAAGGCCATATGCAAGTATAGAGGGGGAGCCAGCCTAGCCTAGGATGTTGGATAACTTATAATGCCAGCTAGGTTTATTTGTATATCATACAGTACATTTCTCATCAATTATTAGGTTTTATCAACTAATCAATAAATCATTAATTCTACACTTAAAATTAGTATGTATACCCTACTTATTTTATATCATACCTACTTTCGTCGAAAACAAGCGGCACAGCAAAGGAAATTAAAAAGAAATAGGACCATAGAGCAAAGTACGCGTACAGACTACGCGGCAACACAAAGCACAGACTATAGAGTACAGCGTGCACCGAGGAGGTTGCATGAGGAATAACTAATTAGAAATTGATTGGTTTATTGGTTACGATAGAATTATTTTAATTGTGTTCGCTTTAGAATTTTATGATTTGAATACGGAAACAGATAATTGTATTATGCCTTATTTACGTCATCCATTGTATGACTCAACATGTATCAATTGCATTTATTAAAGTATAGTCCTTTTCACGAAAGAAGTCCCCCAGACGCGGCGCTGCAATCGCATGACGTAATGTTGTCATTTATGAGTAAAAAATTTACCTATTTTATTTACATTTAGCAGATGTAATTTATCAAGTAATATTATTTTCTGCATACTTCGATGAAACAATATTTCTGTTATGTAAAAAGTATATATTTATTTACTTATATTAGCGGTGTTCTACCTACTTACAGGGAAAAGTTGAGAAAATAGGGTAAAGAAAAGCAATACAATTTTTTATTCAGAGTTTTATTGCATAATTGTTGGGTTATAATTTTATTCGAAGTACACACCGCTGTTATACCTTCGTTTGTAATTCTTGTTACAGTTATTTCTGACACACCTGCAATTAAATTATGAACAATTAAAAATAATAATAACTTTAAGTTTATAATCCTTATGTAATATATGTTTTAATTTCAGTTACCTAGTTTCATCACGTTATGTATTTGTTGAATTTTGTCGCAAAAACGAATTTATATCATAAAAGTCCCATCAATACAGCAAAAAAATATTAAATGGCAACTCTAAAAAGTACCTGTTATGGCGGCAATTCTCTTCCGAACATTGTTTAGTTGTATTAAAACACCTTGATTCTTATGTTCCGCTTCACAGAACTCTTTCACCTTTAATATCATTTCTCGAGCCGAACTTTTTACAACTTTTGGCATTGTAATCAATATTTAAAATGCACTAAACTAGTTAAAAATTCACAAAAATCTACCACAACAAACGAACTTGATAACATCGACGAATGACAACATTGCCGACCTGTCAAATTTAGTTCCAAAAATATCCGCGGGACTTCTTTCATGAAAAGCACTATAAGATTAATATTTTTCATTGCAATTTTATGCTGTTTATTTGTTTGTTTATTATCTAAGTTTTGAAATTAAAAAAAATAAAGCTTGTTAGAATATTTACGGAGTTTTCACTTAATCTAGGATAATATTTTTACTCCTGATATGTAGACCTCACTCACATGCACTCACGCGTGTTGTTAACAGTTGAAAAAAATTTAATTAAAAAAATGTTACTATTAAGTTTGCTATGGAAGAGCTGGGATCCCGGACACAGGTATTTTTTACTTAAAGGGGTTTCCAAAACTTACTTAATTGTTTATAATGCATAAACACATTTTTATTTTTATGTATTTATTGTAACTAACGCAATATGATTGTTTGCTTAAACAAATAATTTTTTATTTTTATTATAAATCGATTTTGAAACCTCTCTACCCTAGAAAAATAAAAATTGTGACATTTAATTATGGGTTTGCAGGCGAACAGAGTATATCAAAAGTTTACAAAACCATAAATAATTAAAATTGGATTTATTTATTCTATCCGTCATAGATCCTTTGCATTGTTTATGTTACTTGGCGCCAAGTTTTTTTTTTTAAAAGTTAACAAAGCGTTATTGTTTCACGATTTTGAATAAATCCGCCGGATTTAAGTTTTTTCTAGCATTTTTGTGATATGGCGCCTATGAAGACGCGGCTAGAATATATTTACTGCATTTTGGTTTAGCTATTTAATGACACAGTATTAAAAATAAGCATAGGTAAATATTTAAATACCGAGTGGTTTCATCATTTACCAAATATTGCGAGATTATTACAAGAAAGAAATTGGTAGGCGAAAGATAAAAAAATATGAATAAAATGCCTTTACACCTTGCAGCTGCCCACTGGAGTATTTCCGAACACTTAACATCAGATGACACTCAATACCACAGGGCTCGTGAGTGCGTTGTCGGCCTTTTAAGAATTGGTACGCTCTTTTCACCTAAGTCGACTTGGATACCAAGAATACGAAGGGCGGTCTGTGCATCCACCACCGAATGCTGAATGTTCCGATGATGGACGCCCAGAGAGGATTCTTCACAGCGGAAACGTATGTTACACTTGTACACACTTGTTGTTACATTTTGTACTTATATTTAAAAGAACTATCATACACTAGGCTACGAATCGTTGATATATAATATTCATAGTGTTTATCCTTATACATAATATACTTCTATGAGCACTAGTGTTTAAACTAGGCCTAGCCTGTATCTTAAACGCTAGTTCCTTCCAGTTTCATTAAGAAATTGGTTAAGTTGTTTCTCATTAGATGTTTATTCATTTTTATTTAATACTAGCTGATCCGGCAAACGTCGTTTTGCCATGTTTATCATTTATAATAAAAAATAGGGGTTGATCGTAGAGGGGTGAAAATTAGGGGTTGTATGTATTTTTAATGATGTATCATTAAAAAAAAAAAAAAAATAGGGGTGGACTACCCTTAACATTTAGGGGGATGAAAAATAGATGTTGTACGATTCTCAGACATACCCAATATGCACATACAATTTCATGAGAATCTGTCAAGCCGTTTCGGAGGAGTTTAACCACAAACACCGCGACACGAGAATTTAGTTAGATTAAACTAAATGAAGATAGAATCTATTTAAGTTGTTGCAATTGATTAGACCGTATAAGATGAACCTATTGCATCACGACACGCCGGTGTACTGCCCCGGTTGTGTCTGCCCTGCTACAAAATAATTTGGCCCTTGTCTCCCTTTGCAAATAAAAAATTCAAAACTCAAATTCAAAAGCCTTTTATTGCCAACCTTAAATAACATTACTTTAGCTGTGTTAGTATTTAGTTTTCTTAATTTATTGTTAGTATTATATTTAATAGTATATTAAATAACTAATTGTTTATTTAGTTGGGTACCCGGTTATGCAAATAAATAACAAACTATTAACTTACTATTCAACTAAAGAGAGAGTAATTATACGCTACGCTTTCACCGCATCTTCAGGGCTCGTAAAGCGAATACCTCGAATTTTATCTTTAGTTTTGGGTTCGTAGCACCTGTGACGATGTCAAATACAGCGTTTGAGTCACCGCCGTTGAACGTATCTAACATTTGGAACATTTGGAGACACCAGTCCATGCGAAGGTGTTTCTGGTCGTAGGTTAAAGTATGGGGAATCCATCTGGTACAAAGCTAACGCCTAAATGTTCGTGTAATATTTTTTAAACTCATACCAATGCCTAGGCTTGCCCGTATCTGATAGGTCACTCTCTTATCTTCCTCTATCATGCGTCGCACAGCACTGATGGTATCTTTAGTAGGACGTCCCTCACGCGGATCATCATTGAGATTGCTACGTCCATGCTTAAACTCGTTAAACCAATTGTAAACAGTGGCACGAGATGGGGCTTCATTAAAAAATGCTACTCGCAGCCTATCATAGCTTTGTTGGTGAGTAAGCCCACAACGAAAGTCATAATAAATCATTGACCAAAAATGTTCTCGCGATAGGTTCATTTTTATGTGTAACAAGAGTTTTAGTTTTGCCGCCAATTCACAAAAACAAATGACAAATGAATGCAATATACTACATTAGGTTACCAAAGAGTTCTAAAATTGAAATTCAAAAAATGTTTTCATTTGCAATGTTTCTTACCTGCATGTTCTAAACATTTTTAGTGTTACCCACGTACAATATTCTTAACCTACATAGTAATAATAATAATAATGAATAAATAGAGAATTAAAATAAATTTAAAGAGCTTGGTCCCTGTGGCAGTGTGGTAGCATAAGCACTCGCTGTATTGCGATACTTTTGATCAACTAATTAATATCTTAAATTAGCTTTACTAACCATTTTGTTTCCATTGGATTCCAACGCTGGACTTCCGACGCATTGAAACGCAAAATTATAACAATAGTAAAATGCGTATCAATCAAAGTTAAGCGATTACACAAGTATCATCCCCTAAGTGTGGGGATGGGGTTTGTCAAAACTCGTCAAGGGTACAAGAATATGAATTTTATGCATCGCCTCGTTTTACTGTTTAGGGATGTATACATCGATATCGATAGGATATGATTTAATTTTTATTTATTTGGATTTACGGTAAGTTGAAACGTTAATAACATAAAGTTTATAAACACAAAGTATGCGTGCGGCGTTGGCATAGTGGCTTTAGCGTGCAACTCTGGTCCCTGAGATCGTAGGTTCGATCCCTAGCTATGCACTAATAGACTTTTAATGTGCGCATTTAACATTTGCTCGAACGGTAAAGAAAACATCGTCAGGAAACCGGCTTGCTTTACACCCAAAAAGTCTTCGGCGTCTGTCAGGCACAGGCTGATCACCTACTTACCTATTAGATTGATAAGTGATCGTGAAACAGATACAGGAATGTGAGGCCCAGACCTTAAAAGGTTGTAACAAAAATAATTTATCCTATATATATAGGTAACTAGCAAATTCAGCGAACTCCGTTTCGCCACCAGATGGCTTCGGTTTATGTAACATTTCGTTTGGTGATCCCGCTTTTCTGTTGAAATTTTTCCTGAATTTTCTTTGCTATAAACCTCACGGAGCCCGAGACCTTTCCAACGAATGCAAAACCGTGGAAATCGGTTCGTGCGTTCTGGAGTTATAGCGTCAGGAAGGAAAACCCGACTTATTTTTATATAGTAGATTAAGGATTTTTAATCGGAACTATCTTTTATCGATAAAGGCACATCACTAGTAACTTCATCGCATCGTTTGCATTAGCATTACAAATACAACATGGAAATCGAATTAGATGCCGCGCGGTTTACTTCGTGTTTCGGATATTCAAACCGACGACGCGATGCGTTTAGTTGATTTTATATATTTTCATTTCTACTATTGTAATTTTTATAGAAGTATATACTATACAACACAATTTTTTTATGTATTTTCGCAAGGAATATGAATGATGAAATTCACGACGACTTTTAAAAATTCAACTCATTCTTGTATCTAATTGTAAATGGTTCGAAAGGTGTCATTATTATTATGTTTCAATGTAGACAACTGTTTACTTTAGCTCAGGCATGTTGTGATTCCCCAAGGGAATAGGTACGGAATAAGTTTAAGGAATTAAATACACACTACACAATACACACTATCAGCTCAACATATTCTTGAAGCCCTTTTAAACAAATGGTGACTTTCACCAGTATAATACTCGAAACAGAACTAATTTGACTGTACCACCAACCAGGGTCCAAAAGATAAACCACTCCTTATATGGAAATTGTACTTATTCGTTTTTACAACAAACTCCCAAGCGAAATTAGAGAATTATCACTAAATTAATTCAAAGCTCTAGTTAAACGTAAATTAATCAATAAAGCTTTTTATAAATTTGACGAATAATTAAATGATCATAATCCTTGGGATTAATTTGCATGACTCAATACTTGGCGATTAAAAAGATTGGCGGAGAGTTTCTTGCCAGTTCTTCTTGTCTTGCGAAGTGGTAGTTAATGTAAATTTAAAATTTATTTAACTTCTTTTCTGGCGTTCAAGTGTACTTGTTTACCTATATGAATGAAGTTATTTTGAGTTTGAGTTTATTATTATTATTAAAGCTTTATTAATGAATCCATACAATAGTTGTTTAGTTTACATTTCTTAGTATTAGTGTTCTAGTATTCGTATTTGTATAGCCCCTTTTAGGGTAAAAGCCCCCTCCATATTTTTACACGCTTTATATTAGTTTCACCTGTATGTATGTATGTATGTAACCGACTCCTTCAGACTCGATTTTGACCCACTTTTAACAGATTTAATTCAAACTTTGCACACCTGTCAAAGATCGATGACAATTCAATAATCATATGTAATACCACAAGAGCTGTCGTCGTCATGACAACTATATTAATTGTTTGCAACGAACCTTGAGGGAAATACCAGATAATTTTGAAGCTCGAGTGGTATTCGGGGGATTATTTTTCCGACCCAAATGTCGGCCAATATAATTGCACCATGAGACGAAATGTACAGTTAACAAATAAGAATTTCATAATGAATAAAACAACTACTTAATACTTTTCTTGAAGCAACGACCAGAGAAAATTTTCACAAAAATTTTTCAGTATAATACCATGTAGGTTGTACCACGTGACGTCGAATGGTGCAATTCTATTGGCCGATATTTGGGTCGGAAAAATAATCCTAAAAAAAATGAAAAAAATAAAAAAAAATTTAACTTAAGAATAAAAAAAATTTTAAACTATATTTATTTTATTCATTTTTATCTTTACCAACATTCATTCGGTTTCCTCCCGCTAGTTCTATTACGTCACCTGTCCATCTTTTCTTTTGTCCTATACATCTCTTTCAAGTAGGTCCAGTCCATTCTGTGTTTCAAGTATCCCTATCTGTATCTTTTATCCCGATAAGGAGCTTGTAGTTTATTGTTTATCAGAATGCCAAATCGTAAAATGACTGCTTTACGACTGATTTGAGCGCGACCACAGTATTGAATCCGTAATGGCTATAATGGGCTTAGTTTGGAGTAACAATCAAATTCTGAGACATGGTGCTAACGCCAGTAAAATCCATCCGACTTTCACTAATAGAAGTCACACTTGGGGCTAAGTCACGCTTAAAACACCCTGAACTTAATAACCAAGTTCCGAACCAAATCGACTTAGGGTCCTTGAAAGGCCGGCAACGCACTTGCGAGCCTTCTGGCAATGTAAGTGTCCATGGGCAGTCACATCAGATGAGCCTCCTGCCCGTTTGCCTCCTATTACATTAAAAAAAAAAACAATCTAATTTGACACAAACAAACACACATTCGGTTTCTCCCTAAACGATCGTTTTTAATATTAACAATTAATATAATAAATGTAGTATTATATCAAATCTGGGGGCGTGGTTGAACATTTGCGAGCTTAGGGCGCGAACACTTTAATAATTGATCCTATAGAATGCTCTTTTGTTAAAATAAACCATTGTAGGTATTAAAACTGACTTTTCGTCCCCTACTGTTAGAGATTTGGGCGACTTTAAAAACGTTTTCTCTGTTTTATATTGGCTTTGTTATAGAGTTTGGTTTGTCATGTGCATAGGCTATTAGGATAATGATCTCTCTAGACTTCTTCTAGCCTTTTGAAAGACCTAAGACCTTCTAAACACTAGAAGGTCTTAGGTCTTTCAAAACGCTACAACTCTACTTCTAAAGCTACGTCGGAGTTTTTTAAGTTGGTAATCAGTCTTTTATGCCCGACGAACGCCGTCTTTTTTAGTCTAAGCTACGCTATAACTTCTCCGTACGAGTGTGTTAAATGCGCACATTCGGTTCATTCCGTTAATGCACAGCAACCGAACCTCTGACCTCAGGAAATAGAGTCGCATGCTGAAGCTTACTACTAGCTAATAGTCCAAAGTAATATTTAAAACACCTTTGAATTGAATCAGGTATATTCCAAGAGAATAGTCCAAGTTGCATAAAATTGGTTTAGTCGTTCTTGAGCTTTGGGTTCCACGTATTTCTGGAGGGGAAGAGTAAAGGTTCCTATAGGTAATTAAGTCTTTTTTTATGTAATAGGAGGCAAACGGGCAGGAGGCTCACCTGATGTTAAGTGATACCGCTGCCCAATGAACACTCACATTACCAGAAGGCTCGCAAGTGCGTTGCCGGCCATTTAAGACTTGGTACTCTCTTTTCTTGAAGGACCCTAAGTCGAATTGGTTCGAATACTTCAGTAAGCAGCTGGTTCCACATAGTGGTGGTACGCGGCATAAACTGCCTTAAGATACGCTCAGTTGTCGAACGACGGACGTCAAGTTGATACGGATGGTATTTTGTATTCTGCCTTAACGTCCGGTGATGAAACTCAGCTGCAGATATTAGTCCGAACAACTCCTCTGAACACTCTCCATGGTAAATGCGGTAGAAGATGCACCACATCTCTAAGCAATGACAGTTAATTATTCGAAATTATGAAGTATTATATAAACTATTATTTAGCAATTTCGCATTACCTTCGAAAATTCTTTGATTAGGTACGGCGGTATGTTTGCTTCTAAAGTATTTGTTAATTACATTTTACAAATTATTCGTACATTCTCATAAGCTCCCAAATAGCTTTTATAATTCGTAACAGCAGATGTGCAATAAATGGCCTCATTTATGGGCGGAGTTGGGTGACACAGCCAGTTAAGTGACACGATATATTGTAAAATCGATAGGGAATTAGGCAATTTGTATTATTGGAAACTTGTGTGGTCTTACCGGCAAGAGATTTGTGGGAATTTATATAAACTTCTAGTTTTAACAGTGGATCAATAACGGAACAAGCCTCGGTTCACTGGTCATCTTTGGAGAACCAGAGCGACCAGCCTTGCGATTCTGTAACTCACTCTTCGAACTCTCACAGCGGCTTTGGCAGCGGCAGCGCAGGCTGATAAGGATCGAGCTTGTAGTTTATTGTTTATCAGAATGCCAAATGGTAAATGATTGCTTCACGACTGATTTGAGCGCGACCGCCGCTGCGAAAACCGCTGTGAGTTTTCGAAAAGTTAGTTACGGAATCGCAAGGCAGTCTAGATATCGTTGGAAAGATGACGTTGAGAAGTGCTTATGCGTGTTTCAAGGGACTTTCTTTCTATGTTTATTTAAAATTCGCTCGAACGGTGAAGGAAAACATCGTGAGGAAGCCGGCTTGCATTATATCCAAACTACGTGTTTCAGGCACAGAAGGTTGATCACCTACATGCCTATTAGATTGACAAAAAAGGCTGTATCGCCACCGATTTTTTAAATTATTTTAGGTAGGTATAGTTTCAGAAACATCTGCGGCAATTATGTTGCTAATAACATTAACCTATATTACTTTCTTTCTTATTTATATATTAATACTAACTCAGAACTTTCGCTTTGGGTTCTATGGCTAGGTTTTGTTAAATTATTTGTACCTAAATTAATGCGTAATAGATTACCAATCTGATTATTAAGCCATTTTACACAAAAATTTGTCATAAATGAGTTAAATAAAAGAACAACATAAATTATCACACAATTTATTTTACAATAGGCAAATGCATACAAATCTAATTCCTAACTACAACCTAACTATGTTGGCCATTTTGAAAATGCCTAATGGCCGGCGGATTCAGTGCTGCCAACCGCGCGTCATAAATGCTACGATCTTGTCTATCGATTTTTGCCGCGCTTAAAAATGCCGAGGTCTGCGACTGGAGGAGGTTCCCTGGTAGTGGCTGCGTCCTGTCCAGCCTAAACTGTAGATTCTGCTTCTCCATTTGATGATGCTGTGTTCTTACGGCGAAGCGATTGACGTGCACCGGTATTGGTACGACAATTTTTGTCGCCGTTTTCCCGTGACTGCCGGATGCGAGCCCCGCTTTGACGCGTTTCCATTTCGCGCGGCGATTTTGGAACCATATTTTTACCTGTAAAGACAATGTATTTATAAAGGGAGGCACGTACTAATCGTACAGCTACAGTAATAATAATCTATAGACAATATTATCTGCGTTAAGGGTAAAGTTCCGTAATTTTAGTGGGAACTTTAAAAAACTAACATTACGCAACTTTTTGCCAGTTTTATCTGGACATAGGGTTAATAAACGCTAAATTGAAAATCATATTATAAAGTCAATGGATTTTTAATAGGTACTTTAAAAAAATACAACAAAAATTGTTTTTAAATTTATACTAGGTATTTTTACAGCGCTCTTCAGAAAAAAAAACAGAGACGCTATAACTCTTGGTCTTGGCCACAGAATATATCTGGATCTGTATTCTTAGTCAATCTTAATTTCTTAAAATCGTTCTTAGACCGCTTTCATCACAATATTTTATTCCTTATCAGCAAGTACGTGGTCTATAACAAAAGAGGATCCTTTAGACTATTTTGAGACCTTAAACTCCGACGGGACCTCATTGGCCTTGTTTATTTGTTTAAAATATTTAACTTTAATACTAACCTAAAAATTAAATTAACTATTCTTTAGTTACTTGCTCGCTTGTCTACTTTTAATCAAGCTCTTGTAATTTAATTACTAACAGTAATGAAAAAATTAATATATTTTACCGTAATATGGTGCATTATTAATGACGTTTTAGTTTCAACTGTTTGCCTATGACCTTACCTTGCTAGTTTGTAATTAATAATCCTCTCATTTTTTAAATAGAACAGGTGCCAAACCGGCAGGAGGCTCACCTGCCGATACCGCCGCCCATAGACACTCATATAGCATAGTTGAAAACAAAAACACTCACTTGAACTTCGCTTAATTTAAGTGCTGACGCGATCTGTGACCTCTCCGTGAGAGAGAGATACTTCTTCGCATGGAACTCCCTCTCCAACTCCAAGAGCTGTTCTGACGTGAAAGCTGTCCGTCTTCTTCTTGCTTTGTTCTCTCTTGGTGTGTCTGGATCTTCTGTGTCGATTTCTGATTCGTTTCCTGAAATAGAAAATTCAGTTAGACATAATATATGAAAAAAAATTGGTAATTATGGTCTTTTTACAATTAGCAGTGTCCATGGCTCATGGGTAAAACACTCGCTATATTTCATGATTTAAACTAGTGTTCATATAGCTTATTAGTCTAGTCGACAAGTTGAAAATGGTACAAAATAGAGATACTGCTCTTAAAATTATGTGCGATAGCTCATTGGATCCGGAATGACGTCTAGAAAAATGTGCCAAAAGCGTGTATTCGCACATAAAAAATTGCAAAAGTTATAAACAATCAAAGATGAAAAAAAAATGCCATTTCGTTTTTTGCCAATATTTAATAAACTATTCATATTTAAGAAATTTTAAAAAAAGATTCTGAAAGAAGAGGAAATTTCCAATAAAAATTTGGAAAAATAAACTTAATCAAATTAATTGCACTCTTAACTAAAGTACTCTTTCGTACCCTTCTTTTTATTTGTCAAAGGTTTTAATATATGAAGTACAAAGTACAAGAGCTGGAAAGACGTGGAGCGAGGTGAAGTACGTGGCTCAAAACCAAACGGAGACTCACTGTAGCCCTTCGCCCCATCTAGGAGTTATAGGACATTAAGTCAAGTAGTACAAAGACTATTTCGGTACTTAGTATTTAATTTTTATCAATATCTTAAAAATAAAAAAATAATTAGTGGCACTAAAACCTTTTTAGGTCTGGGCCGCTGATTTCTGTATATGTTTCATGATCAGCCTGTGTCTGATACACGCCATCGACTTTAGGGTCTAAGGCAAGCTGGTTTCCTCACGATGTTTACCTTCACCGTTCGAGCGAATGCTAAATTCGCACATAGAAAGTCCATTGGTGCACAGCCGGGGATATATATATATATATATATGTATATACCTATTAGCAGACCGGCCAAGCGTTGCTGTGGCTGAGGTTTTTATTATATTACATAGTAGTAACGAAACGGTAGGAAAACACCAGTCATGGCGACCACCATGCTTTTTTGGTGGTTATGCCATTAAATTGTAGTTTATGTGAAACGTTGGTAGGTACTTTCAACACAGCGCGCGCGCCATCTGTTACAATTGTGACTATCAAATAATAAACAAATATTTTGCAATAAAATAATATTGCGGGTTAAATTGTGATGTAAGCTATCCTATCTTTTAAGTTGGATCAAACTACACACGGTGTGCAAATTTGATTGATATGGGTTGGGTAGTTTAGGAGTCCATAGCGGACAAACAACGTGACACGTAATTTATATATATTAAGATATATATAGAGTATTCGATAAAAAATTTATGACTTTCTTATTTTCAGAGGAAATATCTGTGGTCTAAGGGAAAGATAAAAAACACAAAACGCGCAGTCAGCATTTGGTCTCATCAAATGGCCGATAAAAAGTGATGGGCAGGCGTCAGCGCCACGCCCTAGGCTTGTCGGCCAGTGAGGGCGGAAATTAATTTTGTTTCTTTCAGAAGAGAATTTTCTTATAAATGCTCTAAAGTAAAAAACTGTGAAAGTTGAAGTTGACACATCACAATTTAGACAATTTAATAAGGTTTGGATGTGCTCAGTTAATAAAAGAAGATGGTTAGTACGTGTTAATTTGAAATGAAAAAATTTGGTTTTATTTATTTATTAAACATTTCATTATATTTACTACTTTTAAGGGAGTTGTTACTTGCATCGCATGAATTAAAATTAAATATTTTAGGAATGCATTTTAGATGCATATCCAATTCCTTATATAAATTCTCCTATACACATAGTTTTCTTTGAAGCAGGTAATTGAAAATTACTAACGAATTTATTACGATTACAATTTTTTTTATAAATCCAGAATAATATTTTGAGAGCACCCACCTAACCTTTCATTTTCTATGCCACTACCACCCAGCCACAAAGCAAGTGAAGAATAAAATATCTATACTAGTATTATAAAGAGGAAAGGTTTGATTTTTTGTTTGTTTGAAATGAATAGGCTCCGAAACTACTGGACCGATTTCAAAAATTCTTTCACCGTTGGCAAGCTACACTATTCCCGAGGTGACATAGGCTATGTTTCATTTTCAAAAAAATTTGGGATGCTTACTAAAACTTGAATAATCTAACCCAAGGTGTAAAAAAATAAACAAGAAACTGCCTACAATCGTGTGCGCTGCGAAAACTATTAATGATAGAACCAAATTAATATGTATTACAATTTTTCAGGACACATCACTATCTATAAAAAATGTCGCGACAGCATGTCTCTATATTTTATAGATACGTCGCAATAAGCGTCCTTTTATTATTAATTTTTTATTAAAATACCACACCTAGAAAAGGCTCTTTATTCGTACCTAGGTATTGATCCTTATCAAAATAATTACCAACGTTTCACATAAGCTACAATTTAATGGCATAACCACCAAAAAAGCATGGTGGATTGGTGTTCTCCTGCCGTTTCTATTGAATAGTTTCCTACTATGTAATATAACAAAAATCTTAGCCACAGCAACGCTTGGCCGAGTCTACTAGTATTATATATAACTATAATTAGAATTTCCATGCTTTCAACTAAAATCTAGACGAACTTTTTTTTAATTAAATGCACTAATTAACATGCAATTATCTAATGGAACTAACCATGCAGACTGATGAATTCATAAACAACTTCGGTCGAAGTAACCAGAACCTTAATTCTAAGAATAGCTTAAAGTGCCAAAATGAAAATTTCGTATTCTATCCAATGTGCAATTTCCATGAAGTGAGACATAAAGATCCTTGCAAATAAATGCGTTTATTCACGGTTTAAATCTTAGGCTGCGACAACCATTGACAGTTATTGACGCGCCAAATGAATTGTAAAAAATAACCCAGTAACAGCAAAAAACAACTCTATTTGCTTTAATATAAAGCCACAGATCTAAATAAAATTTATCCACAAGTTCGATAGCGATTATAATCTGTTGTGACTCTTATTTGAAATGGAACAGGGTCCATAGATTTCGAGAACTTTTAAAACGCATAAAGTTCCCGCCAATACGCGTTCTGAATTTGAAATTGTATTGAATGACGATTCGAAGAGCGGCGAAGTTAAATCGTTCGTGAACTGTTAATGTGTGTATTTGAGACGATATTGATCAACGTACATCACTGGATCGTGACGAGTGGCACGTATGTCAATAACGAATTACAATACTAACGTTGTGGCTGGTTGACAGTGGCATAGACAATTTATTAACTGCTGCTGATTTTCTTTATCGAATCTTTATTCAATTATTAAAAATTTTGGTAATTTTTGTTCTAGACACATAATAAATACGTAGAAAGGAAGTTAAGGGCGGGCATTTTGGTGAATTTATAACTGTTATACAAATCTATAATTTATTATGAGTAAATTTTTTGTTTTGTTAGTGTAAGTTTGCTATATTTTATTATAATCGATGTTTTCTTTCAGTGTATGAGCATTAATTGATAGAAACGCACATACATAGAAAAATCCCGTTGCAATATAGTCTTTGTTCGAAAGCACAATCTCAGAGTTATATAAATCGCACCCCTAACCACTAAGCTTACTCTCCAGAAATGTTTAGGTTGGTACTTGTAAATATTTTGAATAAGTATTCAATTAGGTGATATGAGAAGAAAGTAATTGCAAATAATTTTTATTTGAATAAAATATATTTTATATAATATTTATTTTTATAATAATAATAATAATAATATAGCCTTTAGATTCCGAAACTCTGTCACTTTATATATCTAAACTTTAATATATTTTCACTCCAGTATATCTCGGAGTTCGGTTTGCCTCTTGGCAAAGGCCTCCTCTAACCCTTTCCACTGTTCTCTATCTTTTGCGACTCTTCTCCAGTTGTAGCCTGCTGTTAGTTTCAGTTCGTCCTCCCATCTCTTGCGTGGTCGACCTCTTCTTCGTTTTCCGTCTCTAGGGTACCATTCCGTCACTATTTTGCTCCATTTTTCATGAGGGCTCCGTAGCATATGACCCGTCCATCTCCATTTCATTTGGTCAATCTTAAAGCGGCCACTGACGATACGTCCATTAATCCGAATGGAGTAGTCGTCGTCCAAAATCGTCCCATGAATGGTAAAAAAGTATTCCATTTGGATGGACGTCAGCCAGCTCTGGATTTCCAAAAGGATTGAAATCCATGCGTCCAGGCCAAATGGACGTCATCCGTGGCCGTCCGTCAATGGCAGAAACGTGCGCCACGCCATATGGATGCAGTCCGAATTGTCCGTGAATGGGCGAAACGACGTCCATTTTTTTGAGGTTTTTGTTTCAGTTTATGTTTTGATGTCGATGGTGGTGCATGTGCTGTGTATTTGTCAAGCGTTATAATTTTCTTTTTATTATGTCTTTGTCCGCGCGTGACTTTATGTTGGAAGTAATAGAAAAATATAAAAGTATTTCTATTTTTAAATAAATATATTTATATTATAAAATAAATAAAAAGATTTCTTTGTTTCAACCAATCCTTCATCCACTTTCTCTTAGGTTTTTTTTGTCTTTTTAATAAAATACACACAACTGCTGCCACCAGTAAAGTATTGTTATCCATAGTATTATTTATTTCCGTTCTGTACGATTGCAAAGTTCGAAGTGACGCCATGCATCCAAATGGAAGTATTGTGAATGGTACCGTATCTCGATAAATTTCCATTTGGAGTGCATCCAAAAGGAAGTCTACTAAATGGACGTATCGTCAGTGGCCGACTTTAGTGAGAATGTCTGTCACACCTGTTCTAGCTCTTATGTCTGCGTTTATTTGTTTATCTAATTTTCTTATGCTCAGCATGCTTCTTTCCATGGCTCTTTGGCAGTGTGATATCATATCCCTGTGCTGGTTAGATAGTGCCCAAGTTTCGCAGCCATAGGTAAGGCAGGGTAGGAAACATGTGTTAAAGACTTTTCTCTTTATTTTCTTGCTGAAATCTGTTGTTTTCATGATTTCCCTCAGTGACCAATATCTTTTCCATCCATTTGCTATTCTTCTTTTGATCTCTTTGGTGGTTATATCAGTTAGAGAGATAATTTGCCCCAGATAAATGTACTCTTCCACATATTCTAGAGGTTGATTATTAATTTTTATTTCGTATGGGATTGAATTTGATAGTAGCTTTGTTTTGCTTGTGTTCATTTCCAGGCCTACTTTCTCACTTTCTTTGTTTAAGTCTTGTATCATTTCTTCAAGTTTATGAGGGTTCTCTTCGAACAATACAATGTCGTCTGCAAATCGAAGATGATGTAGTTTTCTCCCATCAATATTTAGTCCAAATTCATTCCATTCTAGTTTTCGGAATATGTTTTCGAGCACAGCAGAAAATAGCTTTGGAGATAATGGGTCCCCTTGTCTGACACCTCTTTCGATTTTAAATGTCTTTCCGAGTGTTTCCATTTGTATTCTTGCATTGCAGTTAGCATATATTTGTTTTATGATGTTTATATAGGCCCCGGATACTCCTTGGTTTTCTAAGCTTTCCCATATCACTTCATGTTTGATGCTGTCAAAAGCTTTGGTGTAATCTATAAAAGCCATATACACTGTTTTGTTATATTCACTGTATTTTTCTATGATTTGTTTGACTGTGTGTATATGATCTATCGTTGCGAAGTTTTTCCTAAATCCAGCCTGTTCCATTGGTTGGCTCTCGTCTAATGTGGTGTTTAATCGATCTGGTAATATCTTAAAGAAAACCTTATATATGTTTGACATCAGGCTTATTGGTCTATAGTTGGATAAGTCTTCCTTTGAGCCTTTTTTGTATATAAGAATTATGTGCGAGGTTTGCCATTGTTCAGGAATCTGTTCTGATGTTAGGATGTCGTTAAAGATTTTTGTCATAATGGGCACCAGTTGATCTTGTCTGGACCTGGTGCCTTATCTGACTTTTGGCTTAATATAGCTTTCCTGACTTCACTTTGTAATATATCTGGTTCTAAGTTTGGAGGGTATATGGTCGTTCTGTAGTTGTTGCATTGTTCGTTTCCTGCGATAGCTGGGTTGGAGTATAGATTTCTGTAAAAATCTGACGCTGTCTTTACTATACTTTTGCGGTTCGTGATATTAATTTGATTATTATTATAAAAATAAGAATATTTATTTTTATTTTTTATATATTTATATATATATAAAATAATTAAATAAAAAAAGCGCTAGTGGCGGCCTTATCACTTTCGAGCGATGTCTTCCAGGCAACCACTCCACAACCACAACAATATTAAAAGTGGTATTTACCAATTTTTCAAATTTTAACCAATCCAGTTCAGCAGTTCAAGAGTTAGAAAGAAACAAATTATACAGTTATATCTTTTTTATCATATTAATATATATATTACGCGTCACGTTGTTTGTCCGCTATGGACTCCTAAACTACTTGACCGATTTCAATCAAATTTGCAAATCGTGTGCAGTTTGATCTAACTTAAAAGATAGGATAGCTTACATCTTAATTTATACCCGCAATATTATTTTATTGCAAAATATTTGTTTATTATTTGATAGTCACAATTCTAACAGATGGCGCTGTGTTGAAAGTACCAACGTTTCACATAAGCTAAAATTTTATGGCATAACCCCATGACTGGTGTTCTTCTACCGTTTCCCTTTACTACTATGTAATATAACAAAAACCTTAGCCACAGCAACGCTTGGCCGGTATGCTAGTTCTATATAAATCTACTCTGTGTATGTCACTGAATTCATGTGAATTCTAAACTCCTAAACGGCTGGACAGATTTTATGAATTTTTTTATGTGTTCAAGTAGAGTCGAGAATGATTTACAATATTAGATTTTGTTTGTATGTAAGACGTGTGTACTGTGTACAGGACAAAATCTGTCGGATCCGCTCGTAATTTATATACCTATAGGTACATATTTTTTGTTTGTTTATAAGTATAAATCTTCTTGTGCTGTTTTCAAACTAGAGTTTACTATTCTTTAACTTCAACTTTCGTGACTCCATCGGCAATGCCAGGATAAATTTTCACAGCTTCCAAGTGATAGAGACATAGAAATGTCTACAAACTGTCCCATACGACCTCTAATTTAAAACTTCTATTAAAGAAGAAAATGTTCTAAACAAGTATATGGAACACAGCAATTATTTTTGTCACAGACAATCCAATTCTGTCATGCCCTTTGCCCTTTGTAAATTGACAGCTGTCATCTCGCGTTGCCGCCAACCTTCCGAATTTCATTCAAACAATTTCACAGCGCAGATGCACTCTAGTGGCGTGACGGATTAATTTCAACAAGGCATAGATAATTGTGAATTTACGATTTTTCCCCAATTGTATTGATCTGTTTAGAGTAAGCGTGAAGTTAGGCGTTAAATTTGTAAGTGTTTGATTTTTACTTGACTGTATAGATATAATTCTAAGGTGAAAATCCAAGAGAACAATGAATGCAAATATAATTTCAAAGATTTATAAATACGGCAGTTTTACACGGCTCAAAAGCATTGTAGGCCTAGGGGCTTCAACTCTCAACCGTGGCTGAGGTCGTAGGTTCGAACCCCGGCTGTGCACCAATGGAATTTCTTTCGGCTGGTCACCTGTCTATTAGAGTTACAAATGATCATGAACCAGATACAGAAATCAGCGGCCCAGACCTAAAAAGGTTGTAGCGCCACAGATTTTTAAAATATTTATAAACTAAGTATATTTCGGTCTTTGTACTACATATATATTTATTAAAACCTAAGTTAATTACTCATGTCTTTTTTAATTTTACTAACTCTGGCTGTGCACCAATGGACTTTCTATATAGACATTTAACACTCACAAAAAATCGTAAGGAAACCGTCATATCTTAATTCCCAAAAAGTCTAAAAACTTGCCTATTAAGAAAAATCAATGACGCGGAGACCCTAATGGTTGTAGTGCTACTGGTTTTTACAATTATTTTTATTTTACTACTAGCAGCCCCCGCGAACTTCGTTTCTCCTTAATGTGATTTTACTTAGCCTACCTTTTTAGTACATACCAACATGGAACATTTTGCTATGCTACCACAGAGACTGTTCAGTTTTCTGGAATGAAACCTTTCTAGGATTGTCTGTGAATTTTTCTCTACGATTTTATACAGAGATTTTTCTAAGTTTTAATTAAATAACAAATAAAAAATAGGGGTTGATCTTAGAGGGGTGAAAATTAAGGGTTGTGTGTATTTTTGTATGTTGTATCATAAAAACAAAAAAAATTATGTAAAAAATAAAAATAAAAATTAGGGGTTTGAAAGATAGATAGTAGCCGATTCTCAGACTTACTGAATGTGCATAAAAAATTTATGAGAATCGGTCGAGCCATTATACATAGTATATAAAACATAAAGACCTGTTTTAGCACCACTGCGTATTTATTTTTATTAACAAATTATTATTTTTATAAACAAAAAACTTGGCAATTAAAAAGAGTGGCGGAGAGTTAATTGTAAGTTCTTATTTTCCATTCTACGCCCTTGATTTGGGAACTGGCAGTAAATGTAAAATTAGTAGTGTTTAATATATATTTATTTTCAACGTTCTTAAATGTACATTGTGTTACCTGTATGAATTTGATTTGATTATGATGAAAGATGGGTTTACTCAATAAATATTAATTTGTTAACTAATAAATACCTTGAACACAAGATCACATTCAAATAATTATAATGTGACGAAAAGTTCGATTCTGTAAATCAAAAACTTTTGCGATTTAAAAACTCTCTTAATAATAGAAGGAGTAAATTTCAAGCATTTATATTAAATAAATTTTCTTTTTTTCCTTATTTAATTATTATTAGTAGTAGGTTAAGAATATTGTAAGAGTAGGTACCTACTTACAATATTTCTGTGTATATTTACAGTTGATTTTCTTATTGAAGTTCATAAGTTTACAGTTTAAAATATTTAGATTTTCATATTTTTAAATCATTAATAAAACCTAAACACAACCATCAAATATACAGTATTTACAATTTATGCATTTGTCGCACTCCTAACAAAACTGCTATTGTTACATACACAAACAGAGGTTTTCAAATATACCATGATTTAGATTTTATTATTCTGTAATAAAAATATTAAAAAAATAACAAGCAAAAAAGCTTTGGCGGCCGCAGAGCAGGCGGAAAATCATACTAAAATAATACGAAAATAAACGGCTCTAATACGTATATAAGAGTCTTTCCTCGAGTAAAACATACTATACTAGACTATAGCATAGGATCGAAAGTTATAAGGCGCGTAGACAGAGTCCGCGACTTGGGTGTCCTGTTTGTGCCCGATCTTTCATTTGCGGAGCATATTCGGACGATTACGGATGCTGCTTTTAGGAGATTAGGGTTTGTCCTGCGAAATTCGGTTGGTCTGACGGACACTGCCACTAGGGTGCTATATTCATCATTAGTAAGGCCAATTCTCGAAACCAGCTGCGTCATATGGTCCCCTTATGAAAGGTATTATGGGGATATGATTGAACGAGTTCAAAAGAAGTTCCTGAAATCTGTATAAAAGAAGATACAATTTCTTTCCTTACCTCTACCCTACTAAGTTCTTGATGGGGGTGTTAGGGTATAATTCATTAGAGCTTCGTAGGGATTTTTCGGTGGTCAGGTTTGGATTGAGTGTAATTAAGAATGAAACGGAAAGCGCATACTTGCTGGGAGAGATTATGAGGCTATACGTTCCGGACAAATATTGCCGCTGCCGGAAACATAACCTTTTCGCTGTGCGTTCGGCTCGCACTGTCCAGCGACAACAAGCGCCCATTCCCCGGTTACTCTCACTGCTTAATGGGTTTCTCGACTCTTCACCGGAGAGCGACCTGTTTGGGAAGCTTATGGGGGGATAAGAGGGTAATGCTACCCTGTACTGTAAATTTTGTAAATCTTAATTGTATTTTATTGTTTTTAGTCTAAGTTTGGCCATTGAGCTGTTAATAAATAAATAAATAAATAAATATATAATTTTTAAAAAATTAAAGAAAATATTATAATTTTTAAGAAAATAATTTACACCAATTTTATCTGTATCTGGGTAAAATCCAGGATAAACGGCGTGTTGGTAGAAGGAAGAAATCATGGCTTCGCAACGTTAGAGAATGGACAGGTATTGCAACTGCGGAGTTGCTGCATCTGGCACAGGACAAGACACGCTTCAAGATACTAACGGACAACCTCCAGTAATGGAGAGGCACTAAAAGAAGAGAGAAGAAGAATTTTATCTGTCATATCTATTTTCTAACTAGTTTAGTAGGAAGATAGTAAGAACCCCTCCAAAGAACTCTGACATGGGCAAACTGCATCCACCAGCCGTTTTGATGATGTCATTCGCCCATCTCTGTTAGAATAGATTTTGTTTGCTGCTCTTACAATAGAATTGTTTTCCCTGGAGGGTTGTCTAGTCTACCACGGTGACAAATCGGGTTGGTTCGTTTTATGTTACTAAATTGTGTTGTTTAGTTTCTATAAAATGTGCGAAAGGGGACATGTTACAACTTATATTAGATACCACTACAAAACACGCCAGCTGGGTCACAAATATCTCAAAATATTGATGTGAAAAAATCTTTACAATCGTTGTGATTTGAAAGTTGATGAAACGGAAAAGCGACAGGAAAAGAGACAGAAATAAGATTTAACGTGGGAGAAAATGTGATAGCTTCCTATCTACCTATTATACAGTGTATAAATTTTAAATTAGTGTAGCAAGAAGTTATCACAAAAAAAGTTTTTATATATGATATGGAAATAAATTGATAAATTTCGTCTAATTTTATAATTGAAGTAAATTAATCTGTTATTTAATATGTGAAAGAAAGTCTAATTTACATATTATTAATTATAAAAACTTTTTTAATCATTGTAGTTTTCATCAAAATTAATAATTGATATTATATTTAAAATTCAAATTATATTCGTCTCATAATCTTGAAACCAAAATTTTTGAAGGCTTCACTTCTACTACGTACGTATTATTTGGTCACCCACAGGGATGTCCCTAGTATGGGGATTAGTTGTCATATAATTGTGTCATTTCTAAACTAAAAAATAAAAAATATGTTATAAGTAAACTGTGATGATTTAAATTTTTAAACAATTATTATTCAAACTCAAAATATCTTTATTCATGTAGATAAACAAATACACTTATGAATTGTCAAGTTAAATTAATTGTAAATTTACATTTACTACCAGTTCGCAAGTCAAGGGCGTAGAGCGGGTAAGAAGAACTGGCAAGAAACTTTCCGCCACTCTTTTTAATCGCCAAGTATTGTCATACAAATTGTTTGAACTGGAGCAAATCAATCCCAAGAATTAGGATCATTTAAATATTCGTCAAATTTATAAAAAGCTTTATTAATTAATTTACGTTTAACGAAGGCTTTGAATTTATTCAGTGATAATTCTCTTATTTCGCTTGGGAGTTCGTTGTAAAAACGGATACAATTTCCATATAAGGAGTGGTTTATCTTTTGGAGCCTTGTTGGTCGTACACTCAAATTAGTTCTATTTCGCCTATTATATATATTAATAATAATATCCAGTGACGCTACAATCCTAAATGGGTTTTGGGCCTCAATTGCATCAAAATTCAAAAATCATTTAACCATATGGGTAACACATTGTACACTTATGACTTGTCAGTAAAGAAATACATATTAATGCTTCTTATTTTACATTTAGTGCCAGTTCTCAAATCAAGGGCGTAGAACGGAAGAGAAGAACTGGCATCCGTTTCATAGACAAGTTGGTAATCTTCTGTCTGACACATGTCATAGATTTTTTTTGTTTCCTCACGATGGTCTCCCTCACCATAGCCGAGTGTGAGACGCGCACATAGAAAGTCAATTAATGCACAGTCATTCAGACTTCAAGGATGAGATTAGTACGCTAGAGCCACTTCCACTTCGACCAACACTGCTTTATATTATTTATTATAATATATTAAATTTTCATCGATTTTATGGGTAGACCTGGCTAAAATTGATCTGCGTACCCAAGGACTTGACTGTTTCGATAGAAAATAATAGTTGAGATATTTTATAAAAACGCACTTTGATTTAATCAAATTCTAGGTTGTGAAAAAACCTAACAATATATTAGGTACAGTGAAGTCCGCGGACCGTATCTGTTTGTATGAAAGCGATCAACTTTAAGCTACAAAACAGATTTTTGTAAGATTTTCACCAGTAGCTATGGTGATTGCTAAGGAAGGTAAGAAAGGTATGATGGTTTTATATAAATTGACAGAAATATAACAATAGTTCTGGAAGAGGTCGCAAAAACATTACCTACCAAAATACATGAAATCCAGGCTGGCGAAATTCGGACGGAAGGAATATTAAAAAATTCGTAAAAAAGGAAACCGACACCAAAATGCACTTAATAATAATTGATAATAATATTTTATTAATATTATTGATTATGTACGTCATTAATTTATTTATGTACCAGGTATAAATATCCTATTTAAGTTTTGGAAGTCGAAAACAAACTCACCCTGTGTATTGTCATCAGCACCATCACTTTCTTCACTCCCAACACTAACTGGACTGTCTCTCTTCTCATCTCTTTCTTGTTGTCTTCCAAACATCCTCAACCACGGCTCCTGGTACCCGAGTAAGAAAGGAAAATTCACATTTTGCGGTAAAAAAGGTCCATTGAAATAAAACCTCATTCGATCACTTCTGTCATCCTCGTCTGAATGCCTTGATAAATCAGAAATATTATTTTCTATGTCGATTTCTGGCGATTTTCTATCTGTTCCAATTATAGAATCTATGGAAAATGATTTTGGCGGCTTCCGTTTCGTTTCGGAATCCATTGCACACACTAAAGAGTTTCTATATTTGAATAGTTTTCTTTATGTCACTTTGTTGTCACTGGCACAACGAAAATAAAAATTCAAAAATGGAACACACGTCTGTTCACTGCGACATCGTTGTGATGTACTCGCTGTGAGCTATAGATACCGACACGCCCATACGGGCGGGGTGTAGACGTTGTGTAATTTTATTTTATTAATGCTCGATCGCTGTCAAGCGAACATAAGCTTTATTACAATAGCTAGTGTAATATCCTGCTGTAGTCTACAAGATTATATCCATTTGAGCTGAACTATCAAATTACACCTTGTTATCCACATATAGAACCTCTTTTCTAAGCAACTCCTTCGATGTTTGAACTCATTCAAATATGATTCGTAAGATAATTTGAAAAAGGAAGACTTTCGGGTGAAGAAGCTTTTGATTTTGGTCCTTTTACCTTCGGATTTTAAATGATTAAGCTCCATTTGTAGAAATGTGTGAACGAAACACACTCACTGGCTATAAACATGTAAGATAAGGATGTAAGATGAGATTTTGTGGAGTGTACACTGGTAATTGGTGGTGATCAGAATGTTTTGCCAGTGTCAGCACTTTGTACGAGTTTTATCGTCTTGTGGTCCGTTTAGACGACTTTCTTATGGGGTAAAGTATAATTTGCCAAAAGAAATTAACAATTGTTTGAAGTTTTAGTTCTCCGGTATTTTAAAATAAATAGGTACCGAATTTTAATGATATTTTATTTAATAAAAGAACCAAATTTTAGTTTTTTAAGTACTAAAAACAAGTTGTTTTATTCTACTTCCTATTACTAAAAAGTACCTATTATATATACCAATTGATTTTTCTTTCTACTTGTTCCATCTCAAAGTTGAGAAGAATAAACAAACAAAACCACTAGACCAATTTGACGAGTCATTGGTCTAGTGGTTAGTACCCCTGACTACGAATCCATGGGTCCCGGGTACGATCCCCGGCCGAGACGAACATCGATGTGACGAGATTTGGTGTTGTGCTTAGGTCTTGGGTGATTAAAAATGTATTTATATGTCTATCTATCTATAATATGTATGTATATCCGTTGCCTAGTACCCATAACACAAGCTTCACCAGCTTAGCATGGGACTAGGTCAATTGGTGTGAATTGTCATTAAAAAAAAAACTTACAGATGCACTTGTACGCTCTTTTAAGCTTTAATGGAAATGGGCAGGTCATATTACTTGAGCGCGGGATAAAAGATGGATACTTGAAATAACAAAATGGACTGGCCCTACTTGAAAGAGTTGTACCTATAGGACAAAAAAAAGGTGATGTAATAGAAATAGAGAAGAAAAACTGGATGAAGGTTGCAGAAGAGAAAGAAAAATAGAAAAATATGGAGGAGGTGTTTCTCCTAAAAGGATCATGAAATTAAAAAGATTTCAGTGGCGCTACAACCTTTTTAGGTATGGGCCGAAGATTTCTGAATCAGTTTCATGGCCATTTTTAACTCATTAAAAAAAGTAGGTGATCAGCCTCCTGTGCCTGAAACATGACCTCGACTTTTTGGGTCTAAGGCAAGCCGGTTTCCTCACGATGATTTCCTTCACCGTTCGATCGAATGTTAAATCGAACCTACAACCTCAGGGATAAGAGTCGCACTCTGCAGCCACTATGCCAACACTGCTCTTAAAAGGGGCCATACAAATACTTACTAAAACACTAATAAACATTAATTATTAGAACTTACTAACGAATACTTATATGATATATACTATTCGTTGTTCATAACCAATACTTATAGGTATTAAGAAATGTAAACTAAACAATTATTGTATCGATTAATTAATAAATAGGTACGATGAAGGAAACCAGCGCGTCTAAGGTTCAAGTGGCTTCTGTGACATCGAAATCACAGAAGCCACTTGAATCATGAAAACGGATTAAGAAAGACCTAGGAGACAATTATTTTTTATCGTAAAATTAAAATAGCTAACCAATTTAAACTAGATTAAGAACTTAGAAGAATTATTCGGAGAAGGTACCCAGGATTTTCTAAAAAATTTGTACGCATAGAAGGTTTGAAGTGTGGCGTAACTATACCATCTAGGGCCCGTGGCAAATTCTTTTGATGGGGCCCTATCAGTAAAAATCGTCACGTTGTACTCAGTTTATTTTTAATAAACTTCTAAATTTTAAGCGTACTCAATTACACGTTGTATATGTCCCACTAATGGCCATAGGCCTCCTCTCTTAGGCGAGAGGGAAATGGGGATGGTCTGAATGAATGGTTGAGAATGAGGTTTGAACTCCCACAACTGAACGTTTTTTAAGCAGTTTCTGCCGCGCACCACCACTACTTGCCGGCTGGCCACAGAAGTATTTCGAACCAATTCGACTTAGGGTCCTTTAAGAGCGTACCAATTTTTAAAAGGCCGGCAACGCACTCGCGAGCCCTCTGGGATTGTTCACACTAAGCCTTCCGTATGCCTGTTGTTCTATATAAAAAACAAATCTGGAATAAATACAATCAATAGAACATAAATTTGTCCTTCTGAAAGATATTATTTTACTATACATATATACCATAGATATTCGATAAAAAAATACTGGACTGCCCAGTGTAAACGAAGCCCCGAGCCTCCATTAGTGAACAATTTGTCCCTCTCTCCTCCCTAAATTGATTGAGGCCAGCCCCTTGACCGAAGATGAATTAAACCAAACTTTTGCGGCTTTCATATTCCTTTGAATTCATTTATTTAAATAATACTTTAACTTTTGTAAGGAATTGCGCTTTTATATAAGTTATATTAACATTTAGTAAAAAAATCTAATTCGAACATCTGTGTTTTGCTTGGTTGACTGATCAAGTTTATTATGTCTACCCACATTTTTGGTGCTGTTTTGTTTTGTTATTTTATATATTATGTACCTACACTGTGCGCTCTAATTTCTCATTTTTAATCTTAGTTTTAAATATTGTTTCTCAGTAAGTGAATTATGTATGCAATTCTTATGAGAAATGAAGCCTCTTGGCATTGAGAGTGTCCATGGGCGGCGGCATCACTTAACATCAGATGAGCCTCCTGCCCGTTTGCCCCCTGTTCTATAAAAAAAAGTTGTTTTTAAAAAATATTCATTTACATATTATGTATCCAAAATCATCAAAAAAAAATATTAGTGTTAAACAGTTCTATCAACCCCATACGTGTTTGACATATTGCATGTATTTACGCGCCTCCATAGGCAAAAATATTGTAAGTTGAATCAAGCTATTCCAAATTCAAATTTCATTGCACACGTCTTAGCTAAATCAGCGCCACGCTTTCCAAACTTGGCAGCTGACATTTGACATTTGATTCTAGTCTCGTGCTAGGTTCGCAGGCTAGACTCGAATTAGCCTCCCAAATAGCGATCGCGGTCTGAATGATTATTAAAACTATAAAGTGAACAATGGATCATTATTGAAGGAATGAATGAATTATTCGCATTGTATTATCCGATTCTTTGAGCCTGTGTGATAATTGCTCTTGTATTGTGAATACGAAATTTATTACATGATTCTCTTCTGGGAAAGTCAGGAAATTAGTTTTATTGCTAACGTTTGGTCACTAAAGATTTAAGGGCCTAACTAAATTATTTATGTGTTCGGTTTAATAATAAATATAAGTTTCTCTTACGTGATATATTATCTATGTAGATATTTTTTTAACATCTAAACCTACCTACCGTCTAGCCAGTGTTATATAATATATCTAGACATATTTTTCGTAACTTGCAATATAGGTAGGTACCTACCTAACCGATTATATAGATTATAGATAGTTATAAACTTATAAATAGCTGTGTGTTTGTTAATTTCATTAAATTAATTTCAAATATTTATCTGTCTTAAAACCCCAATTAACCTCAATATTATTTTTTTATACTACCTACTTTCCCTTCAGTAATTTTTTTTTATTGTACTATCCACAGTGTAATAAATTCAAATAATATTTTGATCCCAACAATAGTTTCTTATTAACATGGAATTCAAATTTACTAAGTACATTAAATAAATTGACTATAAACTCCAAATCCTCAAAATTGTTCGAGTAATTTAGTTAACAAATCAGATTTCCAGTCATTAATCCTAAAATCGTATCGCGCCATTACGCACCCCCACATAAATCTACCATAATAGAATATTATTCATAACAACGTTAATATGACCGTAAAATTAAATAAACACGCTCCAAATTTAATCTACTAACACTTCTCTTTCCTTACCACCGGAATCTAATACACGTAAAAGAGATAGCTATATTTTCATATTGCGTTTTATAAATGCGTTTGGTGAGTTATGTTGGTAGGCACGCCCCGCAATCAAGAGACTCGGCGCTGATTGGTGGTTGTTAATAGGGCGCGAAGTTGTTTTCTTTTTAATTTTGATTCATTAGCGTCGAGCATTCTCTATTCAAACGACTGTCATTCCCGAGACGACGATTCCCCAATGTTGCCACGCCAAAAATAATCTAGTTACATTTAACACTTAATGGTATCTTGTTTAATATTTTATTCATGAGCTACTGCGTAAATTGACCTCGATTTATGTTGTATAAATATAAAAAGATATTCTAAGACGCAATACAAGTACAAGCCAAATAGTTTACCGTAGTAGGTATTTTAAAGCGAGGTCGGACCCGTACCTCTCGGCACCTCTTTGACACTCATATGAGATTAAGTTAGTTTTTATTATTTATTATTACGTCACATGATTTTTTTTTAGTAATTGCCAGAAACAATTTTTTTGTTTTGTTTTTCGAACTAGTATTTCGATAACATTCCTGCCCTATCAAGAGCTTAGGCTGTCTTAAAAACGCTATTTTGAAAGAGAGCTTAAGTAACTTCTAATGATAAAAACAGTTGTTTTTTTACTAAGTAGGTACCTACCTACATCCAATTCTAAAAAGTACATAATCATTTTTTCAATTTAGTAGGTAATACTGTACTAATACGTCGATTCGAACGAACACAATAATAAATGTCTAGTTCAAATTTGACATATTAAAATAACAATAACCATTAAAAGCGAACTACCAATTCCAAATTTAAATTTTTTACCCTCAAGTGGAAACTGTATCGAATGGAGTTGTCATTTTTCATTCACTATAAGCAAAAATAAACTTTATCTTAATGTGATAAAGTTGAAAGTGCTACTCTTTGTTCTGTTGAATGGAATTATGCTATGCTTGTCATTTTCGCACACTAGGTTTTGAAAAGTGAAATCTCATGACATTTTGACAGCTTCTGGAAGGGCGCGAAAATACTAGTAGGTATGGAGTATCGTAACAAATGTCAAATAATAAATATAGATGTCTAGATGAAGTTACACCTATCAAATTGCGAATACTTTTTAGATTTACTGAGATATAATAAAATGAGTTTTAATTAATACTTATTTAAACTAAATAAAAAATGTTTAGTTTAACAGTAGATAGAAAGTAAAGGGACCTACATTTAAGTTGGTAGTCTGTGCGGTAAGAGAACCGGTAAGAATTATACAAACTAATATAATTATTACCGTCATATTATTTATTCAAAAGTTACTTTTAATATTTCTTTATTAAGAATCAAGAACATTACCGTTAAACCATAATGATGTTTTAATACCTATAACAGAATAGGTATTTAGCCTATTAATTATTATACCCAGACTGTTAATTATATTATCTAGTATTTTTGTTTACTTTAAGATAAATACCTATAATAATTATACTTTTGACTAAGTACTACTACTGACTCTGAATAATAAAGTTATGAGTGTTATATACCTAATTATATTACTTACCAATAACCATAGTGTGTAGGTTTTGAGATTGACTAAAACTTAAATCTACTTAGTTCATTTAAATACTTAGTACAAGAACTGTTAAACCGTTTTTATTTCTAATTATTTGAATTTTACAATATTACAGAGGAGTCTTAAGAAACGATATGGAATACGCTATAAAGAAAAAGCACTATAGATCATTATTGTCATAATTATCTATAGCTACTTCAACAGTCTGTGGTTACTTTGGCGGGCTGTCACATTGACAGCGCGGAAGGGGCGTGGCTTCCGGTCGCGTTCCGCTCGCAAATTGACGCGATCCATTAAACTTGCCCAGTTATATTGAGCTCCCCCAAGTTGGGAAATAAATCTTCAATAATTTGTTAAGAAGTTAATATTTTGACACAAAGTGACGTCATTTAGCATAGAGCTACAGGCTAAGTGCCTTTTTCAGAGTCACTTTTACCACATTATATTTTTTTATTGTCTGACATTCAGAGTTCGATACTAAATTAAAAATAGTTAATTTTTATCTAAAAGCACAAATACGGCCTATAAAGATACATAATTGAGATAATATGTTTATCTTAAAATAATACTAGGTATATTGATTATATAGTATTAAACAAGTTGTAGCTACATCTACTCCGAAATATCCGAAAGCCATAGATAAAATCAATCAATTTTTAGAGATTTTTGATCCCTAAAAACTTGTCTTATTTTTAACAAAAGTCGCGAAATAAATAAAATATCGAAATCAAAATTGCTTTTTCAAGCAAAATTCGTTATTTACGACTAAACAGTTACTACTACCAATTAGTGCGCAGTGAAAACTGCCATAGTCATCAATAAATAGTACGTCTAACTCGCTAATTATTAGGTTGTTATTCTAAAATAATAATGCATTACGTTTCGTAAGCTATAATTTTTAAAGTACACACGAAACAAAGGGTGATTGGGCGAATCGTTCATTATCGAATTAATATTTATACGAAGTACAATATTGTTAATTTCGTGATACTATTTTGTGTTCCAGGTATTATGACGTAAGTTTAAGGAATTAAATATTATGACACTATCTGGTCAATATATTCTTGAAGCCTTGTTGTATGTATCTACAACAAAATATAAACGATTATAAAACAAATGGTGACTTTCACCAGTATAATACCTACTCAACAGAACAAATCTAAGCGTACGACCAACCGGGCTCCAGATGATAAACCACCCCTTATATGGAAATTGTATTCGTTTTAAGACTTATCACTGAATAAATTCAAACTCTCGTTAAACGTAATTAATTAATAAAGTTTTTTATAAATTTGAAGATTATTAAAATGATCCTAATCCTTGGGATTGATTTGCTCCAGTTAAAAATGGGCTGCTCTGCCTTACAAAGAATTTTCGTTCATTCGTTGCATTGAAAGTTCGAGGTTAAGTAGATATATTCTGTAGTTCTTATATCTGGTTAACAGTTCTATTTATTTATTTATTCGCATAAATGAAAGACTATTACATTTTTGAATTGTAAATTCGATTTGAATTTTTAATCTAGTTTATTGTTATTGTATTGTTGTGCACACTTGTCATTGACGCACATACATACATGTATTCTTACCAAAGAGCAAAATGATTAAGCATTATGTATGAGATCACTCGTTATATAAGTTATGCATATTAGTACCTATGTGCGTTCCTAGCTAAATCCTAGGGTAAAGATATTAAAAAGTTAATCTACAACTTGCAACCCAACCGCCGCAAACATAGGACAGTGCCAATGGACTTTGTATCCGGCTAATAAATTTAAAAAAAAACATAGGACATGACAGTCAAATATCTACGTCATTTCCATTGATTATTCCTTTTAATACTGGGAATGGATTTAATTTGCACATGTGTTTACTGCGGCTTCTCTTATTCTTACGAACACGGTAAGTGTTAAAAAGGCATCGTCTCGTCACCTTAAAGTTTCATATGAAGCTTAACCAAAATCGGGGTTACCAGATCGAGACTACAGGTAGGTAAAACATTTTTAGTTTAGTGGGACGCAATGAAGACGCCGGATGGCACATATGAACCGTATGTGTGTGTGCCACAACATCTGTGTATTAAAGTATTTTTAAAAGTGTGAGCTAATGTAATCGCCATACGATTAAAATTTAAAAAAATCATTTGTGGAGGGACCATCAACGCACTTATAAAGCGTGTAATTTTTTTTATTACAATTAGACATTTGTGTAATCAAAAGCTTAAAATTTAAATTCAAAGAACTCTAATTTATAAAATTAGTTAGATTTCTCTATCTCTCTCTCCGCAGAGACATTGCGTCTCTATGCGTATTCTATAAAGTGTTCTTTTGCGGTCTAGCGAACTGTGGAATTGACTCCCGGTGACTTCCCTAAGAGATATAACCTCCAATTGTTTAAGGATTGGGGTTATGAAAAAAAAAAATATGATTTTAGTTAAATCGGCTTCTACGCATCTAACCGCTAACGGGAACTATAACATTGTTCCTATAATTTGTTAATGCGTGGTTCTCGCTTAATAGGGGTCGAAACCCTCGACCCTACCCCTTATTCTCATCGATAACAATGGCTCGCAACTAATACTGTATCAAAATAATTGAATTAATTCGGTTGACAACTTCGGTTATACTTACTGTATAAAAACTGTTTAATAAACTGTAAAAATATTGATTTTAATAGTTCACTCAATACCTAATTGATATTGAATAATCCATAAAAAAACACCGATGACGTCACTGGTTTATGATAAAGTTTTTCAAAATGTTAAGGGAGAAGGAAGTAGATATGGGTAAGATTAAGGGTGAGATTCAGAAACAATACTTATATTACGTATGTCAAAATACAATGGATTTTTGACGTAAGCTGTTATTTTTAATAAAAAACAGAGTCAGTCTAGCGCTATGCTAAGTCTCGTTTCTTTAAAAATCTTTCTTAGAATCCAGGCTTGTTAGAGCGCTAAGTAAAACTTGCGTATGTCAAATTTTTCGACATACCGGAGTTCCGCTAGCTATAAGCCTCAACTATGCCGACTCAAGCAAAAGAAACAAATGTTTTTAATTAAATTAAGCAAATAAAGGACTTATTTATTTAATGTAAAAGACGAGTGACTCAGATCTGGCAATTGATTTTAAAATAATTTATTTAAGTTTTAGCATAAGTTTAATATGTTTAGTTATGCTAAAACTTAGCGTCTATTAAACATCAAATTTTCTTTAGTTACATTTTAAGCTCCTAAACAATTTAAAACCGCTTTCAAGCGGGAATTAATTATCATCTGATTGGAATGTTAACACGGATTCTCGGCTGTTTAAATTCTTGCTACGTGCCAGCCGTTCGATGGATCGTGAAAAAGAATCGAATTGTTGATGTCTAGTTTGAAAAATGTCACAGATTATATTAGGTTGTAGAGCAAATTAGTTTGTAGTATATTTTTTATCTATTTTAACATAAAAATATATTGTAAATTATGATGTTGTATTTAAAAACCACTGTGGTTTGTGTATGTAACAATAGCAGTCTTGTTAAGGAGCGCGACAAATTCATATAAAACGAGTTTTTCACCTTACTTTGTACCTAGTCCATTTATTAGTCGCGGTAGCAAATACCTCAACCATTTTATTTATTTTAGTTAGCTATTGACCGGATAATAAAGAGATTCAGTACATAAATCTGAAATCAGCTGGAGCGATTTCTTACTTTAATGCTTATAAATAATGAATCCGGTAGGTTATATTCCCTTCCTTCGTATTCCATGATTTGATTTACGACAAAACTATTAAATTTATTTTAAATATACATATTACAAGTTTAGAATCACTATCGTTGTACTTACTAGTTATTAATTAAAAATAAGGAATTTTACATGGTATTATTTGTATTTAATAACATTATTTTAAATTATCTCTGCATGAGTTTTATGAGTAGGTACATGACTTGCACTGTCCGAAAAAATCGGACACAGAAAAAATGCGAGTGCATCACTACATTGCCGCGCAAAATAACGTCAGAGAGCCCGCCCATTCCAATCTGTCAAGTTGACAGCGCGACTCATCGTTCAGAAATACAAACACGATCGCTCGTTAGGCATTGATGACTTCGTTAATTGTTTATTTGGCTTCCTGCCAAAGAATTATCTCCACAAGCAAAAACATTAAATTACATTTATCCAACCGAATAAATTAATTCATTTTGCAATAAGATCTATCTGCATCGCATTCACTAGACATAGGTGAATAACGAATCTACAAAATAGAGAACTAGTATATTTGAAAGATCTGCTGAACTTTTACTTAAAAGATCTACAAAACTTTGAGGAAATACATATATACATAGCTTCTTTTGGTAGCTAGATTCTCGATTATACCTACGTACGTATTAGTAGCTTCATGTGGGTTTGATACCACGAAAAACATAGAGAATACTTATTTGACTGCTTATACTATTTTTAATCTTACATAGTGCTCCAATTTAATAAAGCATAACCATAACAAGCAATTAATGAAATACTACGCACGTCTCCATAAGCGACGAATTATCATCACTATAGGTCTACCAGGATCTGATGGCAAAAAGGGAAAAAAGAAATTGACGCTAGCAATACTGGGGAAATTGGAGTAAAACGTTTTGATACTTTTTTTCCTTATAGCGGCTGATTCTGTGTGTGATACATGCAAAATATATAAAAATGTATCCAATGATAATTTTTGAAAATGTGGTGAATGTGGGGTTTTAAATTTAGATGAAAACTCCAATTACTCTGTTCATGAGTTTATTAATTAATTAAGAACTTGAAAATAGTTCCAAATACTGCACATCCATAAAAAGTCTTCAACGCAGTATTTATAATAAACCTTTCCTCCTGCATCTCCATTAACCGATCTTGATCTATGAACTGATTTTCAATTTTTATTACATGTTCATAAGATTTTCGCTATTCATCGATCCCTATTTGAGAGAAAAAAAATATTGGTTGTTTGTAAAGTAGGTTTACGATCGAGATGTTTACGTGATAACGTCTTATTGGTGATATAAGTTTTTGGGAAGTAAGGAATTAATGAAGATAACAATTTTTTCAAATTTTAAATTACATCTATCGTTTTATTCACACTTTTGATGATAAATTTCGGGTGTAAAATGACAAGTTTACTTATTCGACTATGATATACATTTTTCTTCATACATTCACGGAATGACTGGCAGCGCTCGAGATGAGACGGGAGATCGGTCCGTCTCTCTCTCGTTATACCTGCGATCGCGCTCATGAGGTTTTGGTGTGACACAAGTTTCTGAACATGTCACCCGACTAAAACGATTTTAAAGACGTTATCACGTCAAAAACAGTGTAAATCTCATTTATCTCGTTTCAGATCAATTCTAAATCAAAACTATCCAAGTGTATTTGTAGTATAAGAAACCCCTGAAATAAACCAAAGTTTAGTATAAGTACATAATATAATACACACGAAAAATCCCATAAACCAAAGTATCAAGACGTGTCATTCCTACTAACCAGTCAACGCTTGCACATGGCTCAATATCGATGATTGTGTATGTTCTGCATCTTGTTGATCAAGTATTCTTTGATAAACATTGAAAACAATATGTCTTGCTTGCGATCGAAGAGGTTTCTTCGACATTTTCATCAATTTTTAAAGGAAATTTGAAGCCAAACCAAAAACAATTCCTCGAAATTTCAGTTGACAGATGAAATTTTTCTTTTATTGCCATATGAAAATCGCTAATTAAAAAAAAAAAAATTGCCATCAGATTCTGGTAGACCTATACAAGAATGATGTTGTCTATGATTATGATAGTATAACCAATCAAAATATTAAGAAATAAAGACAAACAATTAATGCTTTATGTTCAAAGTAAAATAGTTGTTTGTTTGTGAAGTAAAATAAACTTCGTTCGCGTTCGCGCGCGACGCACAGCTGTCAGTCAACCATATTTAGCTCAAAAGGCGCGAAACCGTCACAGCATTTCGCGGCTCATTTCAATTTTAGAACGCAATTTTCGGTTTCATTTTCAAAGAGATGCTAAAATGTTGCCAGCGCAATAAAACACGGGAAGCCGAGCGTGATGTTGTCAGCGTTTGGTAACAAATTGGTTAATTGCCTCTTAGTTATTTATAAGTAGTTGAGTGAAATCCAATTAGGGAATTGTTGACATCTAGTTAAATTTGGTAAAAAATAGTTCCGGGCATAGTTTAACAAGATTTTATGTATAACCAATTTATTAATGTACTATAAATACAAATCGAATAAGTATATGCACCGACATAATATTAACTATTTTCTAAGTAGTTGTAGATTTTTTACGTTATTATTAGTAATAGCAAAAACAGAAAAAAAGTTTTTTCTAAAATAAAATATATAAAAAATAATAAAGAATACATCATTAAGAACTAAAGTAGCAGATGTCACAATGAAACGTAAAAGAAGAAGACAATTTAGAAGGTAGATAGACAAGATTAGGGAAACAGTAGGTGGTAGGTACATGGCAGATAGTAGCACAGTGCAGACAGGACTGGAATTGAAGGAGGCCTTTGCCAAAAAGGGCACACAGCCTTGCGATTCTGTAACTCACTTTTCGAACTCTCACAGCGGCGGTCGCGCTCAAATCAGTCGTAAAGCAGTAATTTTACGATTTGGCATTCTGATAAACAATAAGCTCCCTCCTTATATAAGGAGGCCAAATCGTAAAATTACTACTTTACGACTGATTTGAGCGCGACCGCCGCTGTGAAAACCGCTGTGAGAGTTCGAAAAGTGAGTTACAGAATCGCAAGGCAGATATCTAGCAATAAATGATATGATAGAAATATAAATGTATTTAAATGTAATGTATCTGAACTAGAATTATTAATAACGAATCATAATTGAATTAAGTTTGTTTTATACATTATTTAGATCTTCTCTGTTAAACCGACACTGCGTTACTCATATCTATAGCCAATACGCAATAATTGGCTGGAATTGGCACTCTATGTTAAAGTTTTTTCCAATTTTATGGATGTACTTATTCTGACGAGGTTACCCAGTTTTGTTGTAGTTTTACCAATATTCGTAGGGAAAGTCGCTAAGTTGGTATTAAAAGCACCTACTGTTCGATAATTGATTATTATTGGCTATGTTGTTCGAACACTTATAACTCGGGAACGGCTGGACCGATTTTCATGGTTTGTGAGTGTATTTGCCTCCGTCCCGATTAAAAATATTGTTAAACTGGTAAAAAAAGGGGAAAAGAAGTACAAGGCAAAATATTCATGGATTATATTTCGTAACTGTCAAATATTTAATGTTCACGCTTCGATACGATGAACTCTGCCCTCAACTTGAAGAACGTAACGTAACGTAATCTAAATATCTTCGAATCGACAAGATATATCCACAATATTCACATAATTAATATTTTATATTTTTAAAATGAGAATAATATCAGCTATGACAAGGTCAGAAATAACATTTAATATGTAGGTATATTTCGTCAAATATTCATGCGTGCGTTCAGAAATTGATTTGTGTAAAATCTATATAATATATAAAAATGAAACCCGTTTTCCGTTGTCACGACATAACATGAAAACGGCTTGACTGATTTGTCTGATTCTTTTTTTATAATATTCCTTGAAGTACGAGGACGGTTCTTACTTAGAGAAAAATAAAAAAAAATTGAGTGAAAAAGTCTAAAAACAACACTTTTCTATATTCCCATACAAAATATTCGTAATAATATTTAAAGGCAATTTGAACTTTAATACCATATCATAAATTTCAAGTGTTAGTAGAGGGTTTCCGGGAAGGTAAATGTTTATTTTTTGACATAATGTATTTGTTGTATTATCAACTTTCTTTTTTTTATCTTACCTAGAATAGCAGAAAAAGTATTAAAAAAAAATAAAGAATCGACTGTTAGGCGGTACGAAGTTCGCCAGGCCAGCTAGTAAATAATTAATATCGAGCTATTTAAATACAACAAATCTAATATATAAAATTCTCGTGTCGCGGTGTTTGAAGTTTAACTCCTCCGAACGATACGATACTCATGAAATTTTGTGTGCGTATTGGGTATGTCTGAGAATCGGACAACATCTATTTTTCATCCCCCTAAATGTTAAGGGTAGTCCAGTCCACCCCTTAATTATTATTTTTTAATTTTTAGATAATATTTTATGTTTTTATGATACAGCATTTAAAAATACATACTACCCCTAATTTTCACCTGACCACGACCAACCCCTTTTTTTATTATAAATTATATACATGGCAAAACGACGTTTGCCAGATCAGCTAGTAGCATTTAAATTAATTTAAAAAAAAACGTTAAGTCGAAACTCACTGAATCATTCCAGATTATTCTGTCAATCCAGCCAGAGTCAGTAGATATATTATTAGTATTAGAATTAATACATTTACGTCGCGAAAGTATGATTAAAATCATAATTTAACTTCAACTAATCTATAACACGAGATTTATTCGCCGGATGGTACCATATAAAAAAAGGTTCATTTTAATTTTTTGCCATACCTACTACGACTTCGACTACAACAGCATTTCAGGGTTTCGTCAATTATCGTATATTTTCATGACGTATCTTTTGGATTCGTTTAACGCCGTGAACACTGCACTCAAGGCCCCTGTGACAAACTTCTTTAAGTAGGTATTTCCATGTTTGATATATGATAATAATTCTACTAACAAATATAGGGCTGATATATCTAACACTCATGTAACTTTAAAGCGCATCTAGCTAAACGCGTCATCGACATGATTTCTATATCTTTGAAGAAGAAATAAGCGAGCATAGATAATTTGGTCTATAAAATAAAGATTTTAGGTTATTTTTAAGTTTTTTTTTTAGTAAATACTGTTTTATTGTTATAAAAGTTTTAACGCAAGCCAATACCTTAGCAAGGGAAACGGGAAAGCGTAATTTATAATGTTAGTTATACAGCGTCTCAAGACATCTTGACTGAATTTTTTAATAATATTTTAAAATATAAAGATAAACTTTAATTGCCTGCATACAACATTTTCCTAACGGTCATTTATAATAAAATTAGCCTTACATAGAATTATAAGAAATCAATGTTTGAAAATCCCCCAACGTAACTCACAATGCACGCCGAGGGTGGAAATAATGTTGCCATTCGTCATAAATTCAATAGGCACTTAATGGACGCCTGGGACTTTCTTCCTCTTTGTTTAAACCATTTAAGGGTCAGTGATAATAATATACAGAACACAGTGCTTTAATGTTATTTTTAATAGCCTTTTCATTGGAAGGAAACCGCAGTTTTATTGCTCTAGTAAAAAAAAACTTTCATAAATGCGTCATTTCTAAAAAGACTATTCTTGGGTACTTATTTTATGAGAATTCTATAAGCAATTAGTAAAAATATAATCAGAACAAAATTTCAACTTTATGAATCAATAATTTTTATTTTCTTTAATTTATAAAAAATACCTATGTTCAGTAACAACAAACATTATTGTTTTCGTAAAGTGGCGTCATCTTGTATCAGATAGTAAATACTTTCAGAGTCAAGGTCTGCCACAAGGTCACATGGTGTATCATAGACAAGAAAGATCACATATTTTGAAAAGTGGAAATAGAACCTTTCTTAGGTAATCCCTAAATGGAACATGTTTTATAAATATTGCGATTTTCATTAGATCGGTTTACTAAAAATAAAAGATATGAATACAGAGCATGTGATTTGCAACTCTTAAAAAGTAAACATTAAATATGTCTGACGTCAGTGTTGTCAAAATTTGATGTGTCATGTCTTGATGTAATATTTTTGTCCCACCACAACAATAAAATAGCAAAAAATACACTGAAATAAATTGGAGAAATTTATAACTGTGCTAGAAAACCTGGAAAAGGCGACACAACATAATGCACTGGTTCGGAGGAACAATCGCTGAAGCGGTAACACTGTCGAAACAAAAAAATGCGATTTTTGTTGTTTTCGTTGAAGGTTTGTTTCTTTTGCATCTCTCTATCACTTCTATGTGCTTTAACAATATTTTTTACCATTGTTTAATTTTATATCCACATATTATTACGTCATGCACTAATAACATTTCGTAACCATTGGACATTACTACATATTGATTATTTAACCTTACTATAAACGTTACAATATATTCTTGTATCAATAGTTAATCAATTGAAATAACAGATTACCCCACGAACAATATAACATATTCGACTTTATACTTTTGTTGCATTCTTAAAGGTTTACATAAATATAATGAAAGGTTATTTAAAGAAAGACTAGTTGAAATTATGGATGAATGAAATCATTTATTTGCTGAAGGAAATTATAGCATACATATACTAAGTGGCTAATATTTCATTAAAAATGTATAATACACAATACCTAATTATCTGCTATCTTTGCTGTATGTATGTTGTATATTTTCTATCCAGTCTGTTAATTGAAGTGATTTTCATATATCTTTTGTGTTTAGCTGTTATTTCTGGTTGTAACATTAAATATATGTCTGTCTTATTGGTTATAGTAATAATAAAGTTAATATTGTGTTCAGGAGACAATGACTTGTCAAAGGAATTAGCAGCAACAATTGACAATGGATCGGTTTTGAAACGGTTGGCTGACCCAACAAACTTCTTAGCAATAAAACTGAAGAGTGGAACTGAAAATTATACATATTTTGCACAGATTTGTATCCTTTTTTAAAATTGTTTATTGCACACTAATTACTGCTTCTAATTACAAATAAAACTACTCTAGTAAACTTAAAACACAATGAGTTGTAATATTAAAACACCTCATATTGCACTGTGACCTGCAGTTTGGTTGTTTCTGTCTAGATTGTTACTAGGAACTAGAACTCACCATATAGATTGTAATTTTAATAATTTCCTTAATACCATGTTAGATCAATTTGTGCCAGTACCATCCCTATTCTTCATTGGAAATAATGGCACACCTTTAGAAGTTGTTTGTGCTGGTGTTGAAGCAGAGAATCTTGCAGAAAGGATTGACCGTATCCTTGAAGTGCACTGTAAGTAGTCATTCAATTCTTATTTAAGAGGGCTTTATCAGCTGCCAAGTTAATTTTTTATTTAATGAATTTTGAATTACACATACATGATTGTTTTTTGTTGTCTTAAAGTTAACAATAAAAGTTAAATATGTACTATGTTTGGATGTCAAAGCAGTGTGTGATTAAACTCAATGTAATAATTTTTTAATTAATCTTAATGTAAATTTCTCAAACTTATGTAACTATTTCAGACCAAGGTAAATCACTGCAGCCATCTACATCAAAACAAAATATAAAAGAAGAAACTAAGAACTTACTGCAGTCTGAAGCTGCCGCCACTGAGAAGACTGTCACAACACCTAAAGAGAATGTACCTAAAATAGCAGAAGAACCTGGTAAGACCTGCTATTATTAAAAGCATTAATTTGTATGAAATCCTGTGTTCCGGCTTGACTGAGTGAAACCGTTGTTTCACATGCTTGCTGCTTTGTGATTTAGTATCATTCCTTAAGTGCTGACACACACTTTGTAGAGAAATAATGGTTTTACAAATCTTAAGACTAAACCCATTTACCAAACTAAACTTTAGATTTCAAAGATTAGAATAAATATATTACTAAAGCAAGCTTGTCTTAATAATATCTGAGTTTTGGTTAGTTCAAAATATGGATAGTAATACTGGGACACTTCTAATTTGCTCGACAGAAATCTCTGGACCAGCTGCGAAGATCCCTAAGACTGTGCATCATGAAGTAACCCGTTCGGGGACTGAGTACGAGGTGGTGTGTGATGGTGATGTGTGTGTCCGGAAACCAAAGACAGGACAAGATACCCCGGGGCCAAGTCATAGGGAGGATACCAATGCTGAAACCCCTATGGAGGTGGTAAGCCTATATTAATATTACAGACTGGAATTTAAAATTATCTGAGAAAATATTTGACATAGTTAATGTGTTTAGTTCCTGTAAAAATCAAATAATTTTAATTCGCCCAGTAAAGATATTAATACAGGATTTAATTATTAATCTGTATAGGAAAAGCCGGTTGAAGACATTCCTGATGTAAACGCAGAGGAGAAGATAGAAAGAGCTAAAGAGCTTATTGAAGCAAGACGAAGAGAAAAAGCAGAAAAGGAAAAAGAGGTATTTCAATATTCTTTTTATTTTTATTAAGGTAATAATTACCTAACTAAAGTTTTTTTATGAATTTTTTTTACTGAACTTTCAGTTAGAGAGGGAAAAGGAGTTGGAAAGAAGAGCGACAGGTCAAGGTGTCGCTGAACTCAAGAGATGGCAGACCGAACAAGAGTTCAAGCAGATACAGGTATCTTCATTTGATTAATAAGTCGATAAAGTTATGATTATAACCAAAAAAATTGAGATTTATTCCTTGGGGTTCCAAACCCCCAGAACCCCTTGTGGTTCCTCAGGAATGGGGGTCGACTACTCAGGGATTCTAATGGATTCTTATTTACATAACCTATCTAAGTAAGTTTTTTCGTAATGACATAAAAAAACGAGTGGAGCATGACGTACAGACCCGATAGGTAACGCATGTTGGGCTCTGTACTTAGAGAGCAAACAACGTATACGGCGAGAGAACGATGAGGTACTTGCTACCGCGGCTAATAAGTGGACTACCTGGTCAGTTATTAGGTAGCTTAACATAAAAAGTAAGTTAAAAAACTACTTTTATATGCATTTGTAGCGTTCCTATTAATCGCTATCTTTACATTTATTCAAACCACAGCGGTGTAATTATGATTTTATTATATTATTCTGTAAAATACCTAATTAAAAAAAAGAAATTTACTAAATTAATTTTGAAATTAACACCCTTAACAAAACGTTGTATTTTATAAATGATTTGACTTGGGGGGTTAACGGGTAATTTTGTATATATCATATACTAGCCGTTTCCCGCCCGCTTTGCTGGGCGAATTAAAATAGGAAATAAATAAAATGCTATGTTTCATTTTTTTTTTTTCATATTCTTATTATTCTTCTTTTTAACTTCCCGCTAAGAAAATTGAAAATTTTCGAAAATCGAGTTTATAACAGATGTTGTCGTTTTGAGGTTCTAGGAAGCCTCCCCGAATGATTCCGCGGTGAAGTCCGTTTGGATACATTTTCATAAAAGCAATAAAAAAATGAAGGAACGTTGGAATTTAACATTTAAATAGCATAAACCATACCATACTAGGAAAAATTTCGCATCGAACGGCAGTAGTTTCATGTCGATACGATCAGTGGTTGAGGCGTGAAGGAGCCTCAAACGAAGACCATTTTTCTTATATATATATATAAGAAAAATGTGTGTAATTTGTATTCCTGATCGTAGGAGGAAAGAAAACGTGAGAAAATGGAAAATAATTTGGCGAGACAGCGTATATTAGAGCAAATAGCTCAAGACCGTGCCGAGAGAAAGGCGAGGGATCAGCCGCAGACGCAAACGGCTACGACGCCGCCTGCGCAAACGCAAACCGCTACGACGCCGCCTGCGCAAACGCAACTGAGTAAGATACTATTTTACATTACATTTTACTATTAAAAAAAAATTGCACTAAAAGTTTACCTTGTTCTTTCAAAGACACATTTCTGTGTGTATTTTTAAAAAAAATTGCTTTAAACTTGCAAATTTGCGTCTTTTGTGTCTGGGTGTGTGTATACCTAAGTATGTGTTAGAAACAGATAATGAAAATGACATGTGTTGATTATCATACTTAATTGATTACGTTATATATTAATTGTGTTTTATAATATATGCATGTATTATGTATGTATATTAAAATTTCAGTATATTCTTAGTATTCATACTAAAATAAAAAATATATAAATGAAAAAAAAAACATCAAAAAACTATTATTAAATTCTGATTTATATTTACTAAAATAAATAAATGCAGTGTTGGCCTAGTAGTTGCAGACTCTCATCCCTGAGGTCGTAGGTTCGATCACCGGCTGTGCACCATTGGAATTTCTTTTTATGTGAAGGAGAACATCATGGGGAAACCGGTTTGCCTTAGACCCAAAGAGTCGACGGCGTGTGTCAGGCACAGGAGGCTGATCACCTACTTGCCTATTAGATTGACAAATGATCATCAAACAGATACAGAAATCTGGTGATATTTATTTTGTTTAGTTCAAAAAATTTGCCATTACCTCTTCTGCCGGCCAGTGCCTTTACAGGCATACATTTAGCTTAAATAATAAATGATGTAGTACTGTTTATTTATTTAGTATTTACTGTATTAGCATTGTATTTATACCAAAAATAATAGATTTTCTTTATCACAGCGTCTGGAGATGGCACTCCTCGCGCGAGAGTCCAATTCAAGATGGCGAATGGCGAATCTCACACAGCGCATTTCGAAGCGTCCACTACGGTTTTGGAACTGCATGAGTATGTTGCTGATAATTTGCAGGTAAAACAGAACAGATATTTATTATTTTTACATAATAATTATATAATATACTAGCTGACCCGGCAAACGTTGTTTTGCCATGTATATTATTTCTAGAAAACATTTTTTTAGTTCAATAAAAATAACTATCTACAATAATAAATATAGGGGTTGATCGTAGAGGGGTGAAAATTAGGGGTTGTATATATTTTTATATGCTATATCATAAAAAAAAGACGGGTTACACTCCGAAAGCGCCGGCAGAAGTGAAAATTGAATATTAACGTTGTGCATTTTTGATATTTTGGAATGGTTTGGGAATAATTTCGCACGAATTGCTTTAATTATCAGTATAAAAGTACTATCATTTATGTGGTAGTGTACAATATTTATTTATTGCGCTACACGTACACAAACATGCCAATTTATATTACATTAAATACGCATAGGTCACGTGTCTTGACGCGAGTTTAACATTTTTTACCCATTCCAAAAAAAGTGTTCAACGCCGCTAAAGATGTTTTCACTTCAATAAAAACAAAAAATATTGTCTAAAATGTTCAAAAAAAAATTGGGGTAGACACCCCATATCACTTAGGGGTTTGACAAATAGGTAACACGAGAATTTTATATATTAGATTGTACAGCTTGCCAGCAATTGGACTATGAAATTTGTGGTTAAATGTATATGTATTAAATGTCAGGAGTATCTGTATAGTAATGTACTGTATGTATGAGCAAACTGCACTAGATAACTAAATATGAGAGGATGAGATGTAAGAACCTAACCACCCTACGGAGAGCTTAGCCCTACAGGTGTACATTAACACATAAATAGTGAATATATAAATAAGTACGGGATGTCTGCTACAAGAGACCGAAGGTAACAGACGGAGCCCTTCGAGTAGGTTCAAAGGTTTAGGTGGTGGGATTATCTCAAAGCTATCGGGCAGACTCACCACGATAATTAAGTTATAATAATTATTTTGTAATGGTGAATGTGGTGGAGAACAGATTTTTTTTACGTATGTAACTATAATGACGTTGTGGTTTATGACAATTTCCTTTGAATAATTGTAATGTAGAGGGAGGGGAAAACTTGCTGAGTTTCTTGCCCGTTCTTCTCAGAACAAGGCCTCCTGGTTTAGCGAACAGATGGCGTAGTCTTGCTCTTTCGCGAATTTTGTAGACGTTTTTGACATTCATAAGCATGCCCTAAGACGCTTCTAAATTGAATAAACGTATTTTGATTGATTTCATTGATGATTTGAAATGAATGAGACAGAGCAATATTCAAATCTGATTTATTGTTAAAAAACATTTTAAATACTACTTACACTTATTCACACATACACAATATTATTTATGTGAGCTATTGGTGTATCGCGTACTTTCAGCTGTTAAAATTTAGAACAACCATGTCAGCAGTTGGTGAATGTTCAAATGAAATCTGAACAAACATCTTATTAAAATTGTGTACTTAGTATTTTAGTCACCAACAGGTAAGGGAGCGTTCAAGTATTGCGTGACGCAATTTTTGGAGATTATTGACCCCAATGTAACGCGCCGTAAAGTTTTTCTGTACCCAAGTATACTAAAACGTTCGTGATCACCTAATGACTCTTTATACCTATTACCATTATGTGGTGTAAAGTACTGAAAAGTCGAGAATAATATTAACAATAACGCGTAATTCGATCCCCGCCCCGCATCGTAACGTTCTACAAAAGGACAAAAATTCGTTACGTAATACTTGAATGCTGCCTAATAGGTACTCAAGAAGTTGAATTACGTTTATATATTTTATTAATAACTAGCTGATCTGGCTAACTTCGTTCCGCCCTACAACCTTATAATATCGTTGTTACTTTAATTTAACTTATTTTAGGATTTCATTAATGTTAAGTATTACATTAATACAACTTTTTTGCAAATACAGAAATGTTTTATTGCTTGCCATTGCGAAAGAAGAATGGCAGTTTTACACATTAGGCATCTTCTCTCTAGCGTCAATATGGCGATACTGCATGTTAAGCACTTTCTGATATCCAACATCTTTTGATCAGGATCAAAGCATGGTTATGCATCTCCTCATTCACCTCAAGATCGGAATTTCTTGAACTGACACGAATTCGACGTAAAATGATGCGAAGTTTTGTCAACAGATGGCACCATATGGTTTTTGCATTCGTAAAATTAATTTATTTATTTATTGTTATTCGATAACTTATCCGATATTTTATTGCTTATTCTGCTATTCGGGACGGAAACAAATCCAACAAATCAAAAACCATGGCAATCGGTCCAGCCGTTCTCGAGTTATACGTGTTGTAACAAACACGACTTTCTTTTATATATATAGATAATACATTTATATGATGAATGAAACTCCATTGTGTTGCTGAAATTATTATTTAAACAGCAATTACTTTAATCTAATTCTTTTAAAATCCAAAATGTTAAAAAAAATCTTATAAAATTCAAATGACAAGCCAAAAGGAACTAGTGTCTTTTCCACAGACTAACAAACAAATTAAATGAAACGTTAGTTAACATATGAGGTAAAGAATATAATCTTTTGCTTGAAACTGGCATAAACTTTTTTTTTTTTTAAAGACAATTCACACCAATTGGCCTAGTCCCATGGTAAGCTGGTGAAGCTTGTGTTATGGGTACTAGGCAACGGATATACATACATATTATTATAGATAGATATAAATACATATTTAAACACCCAAGACCTAAGCACAAAACCAAATGCTCACCACATCGATGTTCGTCTCAGCCGGGGATCGAACCCGGGACCCATGGATTCGCAGTCAGGAGTAGTAACCACAAGACCAATGAGTCGTCGCTAAATAAACTATTGCCATAATATTTAAAAAAAAGAATATAATCTAAGAAATTTAATTATTTATTTTCATTTATTTTCAATATACAATCACAAAAGGTGTCAAACATGTTTATGCGTCTGCCATGTAAATATATGCATTTTGAACATTTAAGTATACGTCCAAATTATTAAATCGGTTCGTTTTCCTTAATAAATCTTGAAATTAAATGTCGTATTTTGGTCTTTTGATATGTTTTTATTTTTAGTCATGAATATATATCATATATATTTTTAAATAATTCACTTTAAAATAATCTTTTCAAGTAATTATAATATTTAAATTAAACCAAAATCACATTTTCTTATTTAAAAATACAAAAAGTTTTTTTTTAAAAAACGGTCCGGATGCTTGTCTGTACCGCTGCTCATGGACAATCGTACTGTAAGAAGGTCGCTAGTGTGTCGCCGTCCTTTAAAAATAGGTAGTCTCTTTTACTTAATTAAAGCAGCATTTGATAGTGATAGTGATAGACCACCTACTCTAGTTAGCAGGTATTTACTTAAAATGTATATTATAACTAGCTGACCTGGCGAACATCGTACCGCCTAACAGTCGATTCTTTATTTTTTTTAATATGTACTTATTCTGCTATTCGGGACCCCGGTCTAGCTAGTAAGATAAAAAAAAGAAAGTTGATAATACAACAAATAAATATGTCAAACAATAAAAATTTATCTTCCCGGAACCCCTTTTTTTTTTTTTTTTTTTTTTTAACGTCAGGAAATGCTTTTACGCATATCCCTGCTGAATTTTACTCCAGCAGGAATTATGTGGGACTCAGACATAATATTTACACACCTACCCACTAAAACCTGACGGATGCCTTCGGCTCGCCAAAGAGCGGAGGCAGGTAACAGCTGTGCCCTATCCTTACCCCCGCCAAACGCGAATGCCACAATATCAACGTGACTCCTCCCACGAACAAATCATCAGCATCTTAACTTAGGGCAGACGTGCGAAAGCACGGCGTCGCTGCCCCAGTCGTCGTTTTCTTACCGGCGGAGCATCAGAATTGTTTTCGCGCTGACGCTCCGCATTCTCTTTCTCAGTCATGACGGCCTCACAAAAAGCCTTGAAGGCATTCCATGGGCCGTCATTGTCAGCTTCCACCATTCTTTGGATAATTAGTGGAAGCGACAGATTGCCAACAATGCTATCAGCAAGGACCGAGCGAAAGCCGTCCCAAGCCGGACACTCCTCAACAGTGTGCCTCACCGTATCCTCTCTACAGTCACAATGATGACAAGCAGGTGTCGCCTCTCTCCCAACGATTCGATGCAGGTAACTCCCAAAGCATCCATGCCCAGAGAGAACCTGAACGAGCCGATAGGAAAGCGATCCCCACCGTCGGTCCACCCAGTGTTTCAAGAAGGGACGAATAAGATCAACGGTTTGTAAACCAAACCGACATTCACTTAACTCATCCCTCCATTCTAGCAAAATTAGGCGGCGATACTCCTCCTTCCAGACCTTGACTACCTCCAGAGGTGGGTCAAAACCACCACTCCTGGCTTCAGCTCGTCTCCAAAAAATTTCACCTAAAGCCAAAGCTTCCAAATGCCAAGGCGGAGTGGCGGCTATGACACATGCCGCGTCACAGGATACGGTACGGTATGCCCTAGCAATTCTTATGGCAACTTTACGCTGTGACCGTCTCAGTAAAGCCTTGTTGTAAAAAGACAACTTATCTGCCCATATCGGACACCCATAAAGCGCCTTTGCACGCACCACTCCAGCATAAAGGAGCCTACAGCCCCCGCCTGGCCCACCGTTATTTGGCATTATACGACCCAATGCCATTGCAGTTGAATCAAGCTTGGGTTCCAGGGCAGCAAAATGAGCCTTGAAAGTCCATCGGGCGTCAAGAACCAACCCGAGGTATTTCAACGTCGACTTTAATGCCATATGAACACCATCCACTATTATCTCAGCGCCTCTAGGTGGTGACCTCCTAGCGAAACATATGACATCTGATTTTTGTAGAGCGACTCGAAGACCAAGTTGTCTTATACGAGTCACTACTTCTTCCACTCCAGCAGTAACTAACAAACTCGCCTCCTGATAATTACATCCCTTGGCCGTCACAAGTGTATCATACGCATAACATATTAAACCTACTCCTGGCATCAGTCTACCTCGAAGGACTGCATCAAATCCAATGTTCCACAAAAGGGGCCCAAGAACAGACCCCTGTGGAACTCCACATCGAACCTGATAGCATCTCCAACCTTCCCGACTTGGATAAATGATCGATCGATCAAAGAGATAAGTTCCTACTACATGGCGTAAGTACACAGGCACACCATGATAAAGGAGACCATCCATAATCGCTCTCCAGGGAATAGTATTGAACGCATTCGCAATATCTAGCGAAACCGCCAACACAACCCCACCCCCAGAGACAGTTTCTTCGCACATCTTCCCGGAACCCCTCCACTAACACTTGAACTTTATTATATGGTATTAAAGTTCAAATTGCCTTTAAATATTATTACGAATATTTTGTATGGGATTATAGAAAAGTGTTGCTTTTAGACTTTTTCACTCAATTTTTTTTTATTTTTCTCTCCGTAAGAACCAGCCTCGTACTTCAAGGAATATTATAAAAAAAGAATCAGACAAATCAGTCAAGCCGTTTTCATGTTATGTCGTGACAACGGAAAACTGGTTTCATTTTTATATATATAGATAACAGATGACACGCCTTTACCCAAGGGCGACATATCCATATCCACAGGCGACTAACATTTATCTATAGGTAAATAAAATAAGGCTTTATTATTATTATTAACAGATGACACGTGCTTCGTTTTCTCTCTGGACGGCGTTTCCTCGCCGCGAGTTGACAGAAAACGATGCGACTCTGCGCGATTTACAACTAATCCCTTCTGTGGCCTTGCTCGTGCTTCCGAGACGTACCACCGTCGTGTCTTCTAGTCCTTCGCCATTTAGTTCTCTTATTGGTGAGTCCTATACACTATATTTATTGAAGTGAAACTTCTTTATCGGGGTTGGAAAAAAATTTAGTGTAACATTTTTTCGTTACGCGTCACATTTTTCCGTTACGCGCCATCTTTTGAAGTGAAACTTCTTTATCGACGTTGGAAAAAAATTTACACACATTTGTCACATTTTTCGGTTACGCGCCATCTTTTTCTTGTCCCTACCACGGTTGATCCGAAGAGATTCGAAACCATTAGTAACAAAAATATATAATAACGATAACAATGATAGTAATACTAATAATTCTATTACAATTAATGAAATTCTGTAATAATCTTAGTACTACATAGTAGTACAGTAATAAGTTAAAATGAAATAATTGTATGTATTTGTATTCATGTCTATGATAATAAAAGCCTTTTGTTAAACTTTATCTAATTTAACTTTATTTAACCAATTTCTGTAAAGTTGCATATAGTAGATCATTTTTCGAAAAATAAGGTCATAAAGAAGTTTCACTTCTTACGTGTGTACACCCACACATTTTTTTAAACACAGTACAAAAGCTCAAACCAGTGGCGTAACTATACCATCTGGGGCCCGTGGCAAAATCATTTGATGGGGCCCTATCTGTAAAAATCGTCACGTTGTACTCAGTTTAATTTTAATAAACCTCGAGATTTTCAGCGTACTCAATTACACGTTGTATATGTCCAACTAATGGCCATAGACCTCCTCTCTTAGGCGAGAGGGACTGGTCTGTAGTCCCCACCCTAGCCCAATGTGTATTGGAGATTTCACATTCATGCATAGAACATAATATCTCTTGGGCAGGGGCCCTCTTGGGTTGGGGGCCCGAAGCATTTTGCCCTGCCACCCTATTGTTACACCACTGCCACAGTTTTCTGTATGTGTTACGTGATAATCTTTTTTAATAAACCTACTTGGTCTATCAGATGTTGTAATGTGTCTAAGGCAGTGTTGCCTTTTGTTCCCTAATTTGATTGTTAAGAATTCTAAAATTTATTAAAATTATTTCTAATTTGAATTTTTTTTTTTAATTTACATACTGTGTTTCGTTAACAATTTCCTAGTAATTTCTTCCTAAAACCTATTTAAGATTCTTAAGTGAACAATTATATTATTAATATTAAAAATTATGTATGGTACGTAGTGGGCATAAGAATTTTAGAAGGTTGGGAAACTGATGTAATGCATGCCGGTTTCATCACGATGTTTTCCTTTGTACGATACGAGCGAGTGTTAAAAATCCTTGCACAGTCGTGATTCGAACATAGCTACTGTTATACCCTTAGTATGTTACCTATATTGCTAACCTTTGCCAATCTAGTACGCTAGGTGATGAAAGGGAAGAATTTCTTTTTAAAGAGTATTTTAAGTTCCCGATAGCACGATCTTAAGGCTAAAGCGGGCCATAGACGGACCGCATGTTGCTGTCAAGACCGACTGCAATATGCGGTTTGCTCAGGAACTGCTCGAGCGGTCCGTGTATTGCGGATATGAATTTAGTATGGAAACTACAGATCGCCGTGCGGCGACCGCATATTGCTGTCGGTCTTGACTGCAACATGCGGTCCGTCTACGGCCCGCTTTAGAGATACTTAAGATTAATAATAATAATAATAATTAGCAACGCTGCTGCATGATTTTATTACAATTGAATTTTTTTCAGCATTTTTCTCACAACTTTTCTCCTCAATGGTCTTGGATCCATCATATCAGCTATACACTTGGATTCGGTCGCGTTTGTTTGGGGCAACGAACCCCACGCGAACCCAGGGAGGTCCGGGAAACGTTTCGCCGGGGAACATTCCTTCAGGCAACATTCCACCTGGCATCAGGCGCAGGGGAAATGTGCATAGACTGACAGGGGACAGGCCAGACGATGATAATAATACATGGAATGGGAATTCTACGCAACAAATGTGAGTGCTAAGGCAAATTAAATTAATTTAAAAAATATATATATTTTTGTTTTGCATGTGGAATTTACTTTATTTAAATAATTCTTTTTTACAGGTAAACGGTATTAATGAAGATTTCACAATTACTACGTCGTCTACATATAATTTATATTTAAATAACCATTTTATAAATAATATACAGCACAGCATACATTTAAAATATTTATCTGGCGTATCAGTACTTAAGAGACTTGAAACTAATTTATATCAAATTATTATTTACATATATTCCCGTATTTATATTTTATGATTTAGTTGTAACATTAGAGAATTATATAGCATTGAATAATGGATGAATAATATACAAAATTAAACACCAAATAATTTTTTTTTTTCAAAAATACGCTTTCGATATGTGTAAATCTTTGAAGGCAAATAAAGAGTGGACTATATTAGGTCCCGAGTTGTAAAGCCGTGATTATTTTAATTGGATTACATTAATTATAACTTTGAATTTGTAATCTATATCGATTATAAAATGTAAAACTATATTAGAAACATTATATCACAGGACTTAAGCCTTATTCCTATTCGTTTTCTAGTATAGTTATAAATGATTGTGATCTAATTTATAAATAATAAATATGTTTATATTGCATTTTGTATTTTTTTTATCCCAAAAAAATCTGTTTTCCAACTATATAGAACAAAAATGGAAAACAAATGATTCAATTCAAGAATAGAATGGATCTTTCGATGCTTCCAATGCTTTTAACTCGTAAAAAGAGTCTAATACATAGGATTTTCAAAGTTAAATTTGTTTTTTTTTGTTAACCATAAGAGGATGTAATAAAAAAATTAATTTTAAGCTGAATACTGGCCGATTATACTTTTCTGACAACCAACTAAAATAACTAGACTATTGGCAAACTCTATGGTTGCATACAAGGGCGGATCCAGCTTTGGTGCCAGGAGGGGGTCACATAGTCGTGGTCAAGTCAAGAACTTATAATTTAATTTTGATAACAATAGATACAAGTAAAAAGTAGATATTTTATTAATGTACGTAAGTATTGCACTTAAAAACTTCTTTATTGTACACTTGAAAAACTTAACACATAATATTGTGTACATACAGGTTGGTTCAACTAGTGACGTCAATAATTTTTTTATAGATTCCTCACACCTGGGGGCATACGAAAATACCCCATGTATGTTCCGCGATTTTTTGTAGTTTTCGAGTTATATTTTTTTTTGTGTTTTTTTAATGTTTTCTGCCAGCGAGGTTTCAAAAATTCCTATCTTTTTTTGTTGTAGGTATTTTGCAGTTTTTTTTTTCTGTGAAAGGATTGTCTTAAATGTTGTTTAAATAAAAAAATATATCAGCTTCCTAAAATTAGTTAAAGCTACTCAAAAAAGGTTTTAAAGTTAGAAGTTTAGTTTTTAGCTGGATTTGTCCAAACATTCGACTTCAATTTAAAAATACAAAAAGAAGTTTCCATAGCTTCTGGCTAATTTTAAAAACTCCGCAGGGTTCTAAGCTACCAAAACCATAGAAAAAAATGGTACTTAATTGGTATTTTTTTGTTGTAATCGGTGGATTTTTTTAATTTTTTCAAACAAAATAGAAACAGACAAAATACATATATTTTAATAACTAAATAAATTTTTCTTTAACGTGTTTTCCCGAAACGCGTTATTATGTCATTTACGTCAACGGGTACGTTTTCATGAACGTGGAGAAGTGCCAGTCCGGTTAGGCGATCTTCAACCATTGAAGATCTTAGCGACGATTTAATTCTGCGCAACGTAGAGAAAGACCTTTCTGCTGTCGCTTCGCTGACAGGGTAGTGTATCCAATTTTCATATATAATTGTAACATCAATATGTATTAGGATACATATTGATGTTACAATTTAAAATTCTCAACTAGATAAGTTTATAATATAGATTATTTGTCATGATCCTCATATCGGGCCGATGAAATAGTTATACATATTAAAACTAATAATAAAATAATATACATTGAAATAAATAACTAAACTTAACATAAACTAAAATATATCATTAAAAGGAGTCCCTTTAGGCAAGGTTCCGAAGATACTGGCAGCGTTCCCCCTTTGAATTGCTAAACTAATTCTTTGTCCGAGGTAGCTGCCAGATCTTCGGTCTCCTGTGATGTCGACTAACCTTTTTGAAATTTCTTTAAAAAGCCTTAAAGCGCTAGGACCCCACGGACCAAGGGTCTCGACACCGAATGGGACAAAATCATATTCTGAGCCCAGACCCCTGTATTTGCATGCTTTATTTTTTTCAGCCGCTTCACAAGCCGCACCAGCTCTGTAGTTGGTTCCATGTAGATAGGAGGGGCCAGCGTGTCTGAACAGGTTGCATCCCATACCAGTACCCGACCCATCTTCCATGGAATCAAACTCATACCGTCCGGTCTCTTGCCATCGTCCCTTGCAATACCACTCGGCTCAAGTAGACTTGGCACGTTGACGGTGGCAAGGGAACGGCGTATGATATCGTTAAGTGCGGCATGTCTCGAGAAGCGGCCTGCACTTTTTTGGCATGACAGGCCGTGATGTCCTAACTTGTCGACATCACTGCCACAGGGACATATATGAGGAGCGCAGACCGGAACCCCAAGCCGTAGACAGGTTGCGATTCGAAGCGTGTCAGGCTCAAGAAAAGTTCCTGTATTTGACGATGGGTAAGCGTGAAGCCAGTAGCCGGCCTCATGCGTACCCACGGCCAAAAGCCTAGCACGCGCCGAACCTGTACTACAACTCAAAAGATCGTCAAAAGTCAGTTTGCAGTGTATGTCATCCCAGCTCCTCTGTGAATTTAGAGATAATGGAAAATTTTGACCTGGGCATGCAATCAAGAAGGCGTTTCTAGCTTCTTCCAAGCCAGCAATCTCAAAGTTTGAAGGGGAAGCCCTTAAAATTTTACTTATGAGATTTGCTGAACTATGGACAGAAGATAGAAAGGCTGGCAAAGCGACACTGGAAATTTTGCGAATCCCTAAACCACCATAACGGATGGGTAGGGAAGCTTGGGTCCAAGATTGCTCGTTCAGCTGAATATTAAGAAGTGATTCTAAGCTAATTTTGATTAAGTCGTCTAATGGTGTTAAAAGATCTGGGTAATTCCAAAAGGAGCAGCAACGGAGCACATACGTAAATTTTGGGAGGAAAAGACAGAATTTTAAGATGCAAAGTGCATAATGTGGACTAATTTCAAGGAGACGGTCAGCAGAATTTTGAAATTTAGTAATTGAAGTATGAATATAATCAGAAATAGATTCATTAAAAATTGGAGAACCTAAAAGGTAAAGGGAATTCCTGTTAACTATTTTAATATTTGGAGCCAAAATTTGAAATTTTTTTTTTACATCATTTAAATTTAAGTCGCAGTTATTTATGAAAAGTTCGCATTTGTTAAAATTAAGCTCCAAACCAATGGCTTCAAATTTATTTTTGATTAAAAGAAGGTCCGAAAACACAGTATCCACATCACCTCCTAGGGTTCCGTCGTCCAAATACCAAACATTGAAATTAGAATTTAGATTTTTGATTATCGGATTTATAGCCAAACTAAAAATTGCAGGCCCAAGGGGATCACCCTGTTGACAACCTACTTCCGAGGAAAGTTCATTAGAACGATATAACAATTTAGTTGGATCGGCGTAACTGAGAAGAAGATAATTGTATATTTCCGGTATATGTTGTTTTATTTCAGTCAGCAGGGTATCCCTATTCACCGAATTAAATGCATTTTTCACATCAATTTTGAGCAACACGTCTGGCTGTCCGTGACTTAGGAAAGAGCGTAGGGCATGGACGGCTGCCTCACACCCTCCTTTCACACCGAAGCCTAACTGTATAGGTTCAAATTCTGAATTTAATTTTGGTAAAATATGTCGAACAGCAATTTTGGAAGCCAGACGTCTTAGTGTTGATCCAACAGCAATTGGTCTCACCCCTCCATCCTTTTTAGTGAGGGCAATGAGGTTCGCGCCGAAAAGAATGGGAACAATTTCTGTATTGACATCCCCGGAATACATAAAATTTATTAATTTTGTGATCGAGTTAATAAGTTGCTCGCCTGCATCACCCACAGAATGCGATGTTAAATCTTTCAAATGTTGGGGTGAGATTCCATCCAATCCTGCAGCCGAACCTGGTTTAAAAGATAAAATTGCATCAGTTACATCTTTGTTTCGAATTTTAAGGCATGCTTGCCCTGCTGTTGGTGGGTCGAGAAAATATGGGTTTACTGGAGCTGGGGGATGTCTTGTCCGTAATGCCTCAAGGGTGTCAGGGGTATCTGGCGATAGCACGTCATTGGAGAACAAAAGGCGATTATTTAAAAAAAGACTATGTTGTGATATGTTAAGGTTTAGTCGTTCCGATTCCGATTGAGGTAAGGTCTAGCTAGACGTTTCATAGCGACAAGGGCGCGCAAGTGTGGCGCGAAACATTCAAATTTTCGATGCGTTCATTCCCAAACGTTTGCCATCATACAAAGTTATTATATTATAATAAATTAATTAAATATTGAAGGTATGTAGTTACATATAATCTGTATGGTGACAAATTTATATATAAAATCATTATGTTCAATTAGTGGTCCACCTAAGTCCTGCTCAGGGGGGGGTCATGACCCCCATGACCCCCCCCCTGGATCCGCCGTTGGTTGCATAGAATACAACAAACTTTTAACAGAAAATTACTTTTATCGATTTTCAAACACCTAACAAATATTAGTTTTTAGACAGTTGCTTGTCAGATAATTAAGTCTGTCAATCGTTCTCGATTTTCGATTTTGATTTATAGTAAGAATGAACGTCTAAAAATATTAAATTACAAGCATTAAATATCTACGTTACTCTCTCTTAACGATCTAATATCAATGTATTGTTACAAAAAATCGTATAGCATATAATTTAGATCACTTTCACTCTAAACAAGACTTGGCTATATTAGGGTTCCGTTTGGAGATCAGTCCGTCATTTGCATCATATTAAATTTTTGCCTAATATTATAAAGAGTAAATATTTGTTTGTCTGCATTGATCCCTAATAAACATAAAGCTAGAGAGCTGGCGAGCAAAATATCTATATGATTTGCTCATGTGCGCTGCGTTGTTAATTGTCACCCCCCTTAAAAATGGAAAAAAAAAACAGGTTTTGCTCTTGTCTGCCTTTAAGGCTAATGTTAGAAACCTTGTCAAAATTAAAAATCAAAGGCAGACATCTAGGATTCTGACTTTTCAAGTTATGAATATTCAAAGATTTTTTTTATAATTTAAAAAAAAACCCTGCGAAGGAGAAGAAACAGATTTAACCCTGTAGCTTAAAAACGCAAATGTACGACCGAAATAAATAAAATTTTGTCGTTTTAATCCGAAGTTTAATTCCAATACGAAATACGAGCAAATCATACGAGTATACATACTTAAATGCTCGCCAGCTCCCTAGGTAATAGGCAATAGAATACTTATTATAAAACAAATGGCCAGTCATGCGCAGCTGGGACTTCTTTTTCTCTTTCAGAGGCCCTTTCATCTGTAATACTTTCTTAAAAACAAAATTTTCATTGTCGATTCAAAACTATACATTCACTAACAGTCTCAACCAACATTTCAACCTGTCCTATGCTGGAACGGAAAGTATTCTTCTTGTGCGTCAGTAGTTTAATTATAAAATCATTATTATGTCAAATGGAAAAAATTTGCTGCCCATCATACAGGGATTGGAGGAATGCAGTTTCTCTTTTAACTATTCGTCCTACTTTATGTGTAATAAAGCCTTTTATGTTTTTTTTATAAACTTGCTAGACCTGGTATTGGGTTTTAAGGCAAAAATATCTGTTTAAGTTGTTCCTGTTCAATCATACATATTCTTTTTTGTAAGCAACCGTTCTCAACGCATACCAAAACGGCGGACTGAATTATCTGAGAGCGATAGGCAATTAAAGTATAAGTTAATAATAGGAGTGCAAATTGACTCTTATAGTTTTAAATACATCAAGTTTAGGGTCATAATAATGTAAAATGACAGACCAAAACGTCAATTTGACTATAATAAGACAGACGGACGTAGCAGCGTGACTTTGCGTGTCAACGTGTTGGACTAGAGTGAGCAAGAATATAGTTTCGTCTTCTATATTCTTGCTCACTCTGACATTAAATACGTTATCTAGAGAACGTTATACGTCCTGCTCGTAATATGCAGAACCTAAAACTTTGTCTATCTTCAATTCAAAGACAATGACCGATGTCATTTAGTTAAAATTAACTGGCTCGTGACGGGTTCGAATCCAGCACGCGATACTTTCTTTCCGTATTTTAATTAATTTCTAATTGCATAATCGTTACGTTGTCATTGATAATTCGTTATAATAACAATACAATAGAATGATGATGAATAATTTAATGAGAAAGTATTTGTTTTTTTATAATACATATATTTTATTAAAAAATAAGTATAACATATTTTCAAGTAATTCAGAATAAATGGGTTTATGATCCATTTATTCTGTTTAACACTAAAATACCAATTTTATTTGTTACAAATAAAAAATGTTTTAGTCATACTTTACAAATGAATCAGCTAAAGTAACATATTCCCAGGAAATTGTAAAAAAAAATAAACACATCTTTAGTACATTTTAAAATACATCCCAAAACAAGGAATTAAATGTGTAAATTACCGAATATATTTAATGGATTGTCTTAATGAAAATGGCTTTTCATAAACAATTCAATCAATATTAATAATACACGTTGTTTTTAGTACTTTTAAATAAATTAAGGCTATATATGTATAAGTTGGTTTAGCCAAAGGAACTCGGCCAGTTAATTATTTAATTTTTTTCTTCTCTCATTATTCTTTTTTTGATAACTGTAACACTTATACTTCATATTTATGCCAGAAATGTTACTGAAAGCACTGCCTTATAACTGTAATAATTTAGTGTAATAATTAGTATGTACTTTGTTATAAGGCGAACTTAAATAAATGAAACAATACATTAAAGATCCTTATTTCAATTGACGAACATTATTAATAATCAAACAATACGCCGTGATCGTTTAAGCATTGATATTAGGATTATTTTTGGCTATCATATGGTGTCTTCTGGTGTATATGATGATAATTAAAGTATTATATTACTCCAACCATTATTATTATTTATTATTATTTATTATGTATATAAACACACTAGCAGCTTAAAAGACTGATGCGCGTGTATTTTGAGATTTGGAGAAACTATCCAATCTATTTTTAACCATGGTTTGAAAATAGTTCGAAGATATAAGAAATATGCTATTACTTTCAATAAAGAGGTGTGTCAATGTAATAAATTGTATGAGAAACAACAATACAATGAGATAAATGATACACATAACGGTTGATGCACAGACACACACGGTCTAGGGTTGTGATATTTGTTCCTAGAATAAATAAAGAGAGGTGTTAGAGAGTGGCATGCAGATAGAAATGGCGGAATTTGAAGGAAGTCTGCCAAAAAAGGGTACCCAGATAAGATGTATTTAAATGTAAAGTATTTGAAATAAAAGGCTTTTACTATCTATTATTATTATACTAAATAAACTAGTGGTGCTATCTTTTAAGGTCAGCCTTGCGATTCTGTAACTCGCACAGCGGTTTTAGCAGCGGCGGTCGCGCTCAAATCAGTCGTGAAGCAGTCATTTTACGATTTAGCATTCTGATAAGGAGGGAGCTCGTAGTTTATTGTTTATCCGCTGTGCGAGTTCGAAAAGTGAGTTACAGAATCGCAAGGCTGAGCCTTAGATGTCTGTATCTTGTATATTCGTGATCATTTGTTTTTTTCTAATAGGCAAGTAATTAGACTTCTGCCACTGACACACGCCGTTTTTGGGTTTATGGTATGCTGCTCTGACGATGCTTTCCTTCACCGTACGAGTAAGTAAAATTTACAAGTAATTAAATCTAAGAACGAAAGAAAGAAAAATTCTTTAGTAAGTTAAATTATGAAACTTAAGTGCATCCAACCTGATACGCTTGCTGTACGTGAGCGTCGAGACTGGTTCGAATAATTATTGTAAAAATTTGATTTGGTTATTTTTTCTAAATTCAAAAGTTTAATTACTTTTTATTAATTACGTAAAAGTGTTTCCGAGATTGGTTTTTATAATTTTCAAGCTATTTCAAATCGTATTATTAATAATAATAGTAGTATTATGAACACGTCGTAATCACCGGAATAGCTGTAAAATTATAAACAATTTGATTCGCTCACCTACTTTTCATATCACGGGCCAATAAATTCGTACGGGTTTTGTCTTCTTAAAATAATGTTTTAATAATATTTAATATTTTAAATTTTTCAGTTGTTCGTTCACATACGAGCCACCATAAGGAAAATGGTTATATAGTCTTTGATCTAAACCAGATATTTTGCTTATAAAATAATTGACTAATTTTTTTATTCAAATGGTTAGGCGGCTCTTGAAACTAGATTGACTGATGTTTTGAAATACGGGCTTTAATGTTCTAAATACGTTACGTTCTATAATTTAATTAAGCTCGTAGAGAATTAGGCTATTTCATCACTTTTAATTCGGCCATAAACTTTCTTTTAATGAGAATCACTACATTATTTGCATAACAAGAAACGTAAAATCTATGTCAAAGTTTCCTTTTTACTTAGGAAAATGTTTGCTTTCCAAATCCTACGATTTTGTAACTTTAGTCACGCAAGACGGATGTTCACTTTTTGATTATTTAAACTAAACAAGGATGAATGAAAAAGCGAAAGTTTTTGTTCACGTTGCTATTTCGTATACCGTGTGTAGCGGTAGATGTTAGGGCTGCCACAAACAACAAATGCAAATTTAAATTGTTTGAAAAAATTTGATTTATAATGTTATGTGTTAATTGTATTGCATTCTATTGTTTTGCATTTGATGACATGACATAATACATCCTGTTACAGCCCGTTCCCACTAGTCGAAAGTCGCATAAGACTAAAAGTCGAATGCTCTGGTCACCATACACTTTATATGGAGCTGTTCACATTAGATGAGACGCGACTTTTAGTCGAATACGACTCAAAAAACCATCCGACGGGCCAGCGCCCGTTTTAAGACTAAAAGTCGCGTCGAATCGTGCTCGCATAGGTGCCTGCTTATTGCTGTTCACACTTGTCGTACGTCTTTACGACTCGAGCGCGTTGTTACCTCTCTCCCCGCCCCGCTTCCTAGACACACATTCCTACACATTGCTTGCTCACTCCATTCGTGTTTTTTTGTTTGTTGTGTGAAAATGGAGAAAGAAATAAAAGCCGAAGAACTTATTCCATTAGTTGAGTCGATCTTTCTGTTAGGATTGGGTACATCCAGTATTTTCTTGGAATTGACATTTTTTTCAACTTTTTTAATTTTCTTCGTAAGTAGTAGAGCACAACATCGCGAATTCGCTACGTACTGAATGGCGCGAAACTACGATCTATACGACTCGCGACGCAGTGTGAACAGGGACATCAGACTTTCGACTTTTAGTCTTATGCGACTTTCGACTAGTGGGAACGGGCTGTTAAGAGTATAACTTATCCTTTCATTTATCTGCATTTTTTTGTTTGTAGCCAATAGGTACTACATAATTTCATACTTTGGTTCATACGAACTCATACTATGCCGAATTTGTTTTGTGCAAAAGAGTATACATTATGTATATACGTATATGTTCGCTGGAGTAAGGCAACCAGACAAATTATCACTAACGTATATTGGATCTCTGCATTGAAAATATAATTAATTGATATAGGTATATATATTCGGTATTAGCAAATAAACACATATGGACATTTAAATAAAGAAAATATTCTAAATTTATATTGACTGCCAGAACTCCGCATTTTTTAAAGTCGACAATTATTTGGTTTACCACACGCTATGCTTGATGGCGAAGTAAAGAGCTATAAGACCAAGCATTACCTACAACGTAACTGTCAGAATAAGGAAATGGGAGCACGCAGTCAGTAGAACAACACGCAAACACAGGCAGAACAAATCTTATTAGTGATACCTATAGAATAATATCAATAGTCAAAGAAAGTTATTATGTAGGACAACAGCTGACAACCCTACTACCAATTGTGGAGAAAGAAGAAATGGCGGTCATTGGACTGTCAGTTTTGACAGCGCACTGGCCGCGCGATGACGCGCGCCAAATTTTTCAATAAAACAAAAACTTAGCAAAACCCCTTCTTAGTTCCAATTATGGATATAAAAGACATTATAAAATGGTTCATACCATGTTTTCATTTACTATTGCGTTTCGCTAGAATGGATGTGCGTTTGACTTTCGTTTGTTTATTTTTATTTTTTTCGTGTCCGAGTTACGCGGGAAAAGTGAACAGTGCAAAAGATGTAGGTTTTAGTGATAAACATTATAAACAATTAAATATTTTTAGTGATTATTATAATTATAGCCAAAGCAATGTTCCTTTAAGTGAAGAAATGTCTAGTTTGGAAGGAGATACCTCGATGGGTAAGTGGCGAGTTAAATTAGGGTCACTGACGCTTTAAATACCTTTGCAATAAAGACCTGATTTCTAATGAAATACAGCTTCTTAGGTTATTTGGGTGAATAGTTGAATTATAATAGTTTATTTTAGATTTTAAAGGAACTAAGTCAAATATTTATTTTGATGTCATACTGGTGTAATTCTTGAACTTTAATATTCTTGCAAATGTTATCGAATAACATTTGACATTGGGGCTAGGCTAAAATCTTACGACAATACTTACGTTTTATTTACTTATTCGGTGAACTTGAGAAAATCTTGAAAGATCGATAGTACACTTACCTACATATGCTAAAATATAAAATATCAAAATATCAGATGAATAAAAATATCAGATCTTTTTGAACTAATTTGTTATATTTATTAAGTATTTTTCTCTTCAATTGATATTTAAAAAACTTTACATATAAAATATTAAGTATAGGTAAAGGTATATCGTCAGTAACCTCAAATATTTTGTGACGTATTTGTTGGATATAATCCATTGTTATTTAGAAAATTGTATTTTATTGTTGATAAAAGATTTCTTACTTTTCTGTACTTATTTTTTTTAAAGATTTTCCAATACAATTTAGATACAGGTGTATCCAACATATCTGTATCTAAATTGTACTTATGTAATTTTCTCGACTAAGTATTTATGAACAGAGGTTGGGAATAAGGTACCTACTTACATTTCGTTATCTGTGATCTGAAGTGTTTAAATAAATTACCCTTTATGGTTTAGTAACCAAAGCACATGGCGTACATCTGGAGGTCCTGGGTTTGCTTTTCACCAAAGCAATACTTATTTCAGATTTGTTATCATAAATAATGTTGAAAACTATTAATCTGTTTAATTTTTCTAAATTAATTTTAAATTTTTACCTGATTGCGTATCAGGTGATCAGCCTATTGTGTCTAACAAACGTTAAAACATTCCGCTCCATGTTTTCCTTAATCGTACGTAATTGCGCTCGAAGAAGGAAAAGCTTAGCCGGAATTTGACACGCGACCTCAGGGTTAATAATATATAACCACTATACCTAGTGAATACTAATCGCAGATTTTAAAATTAAAACTGCGAGAATAACAGATATTTTCTATATTCACATTTGGAATTAGTTTTTCGCAAAATAAGCACAATTTCTTTACGTGGCCGAGATTTCACAGCACATTGAGGACAACGAGTAGCCTTAATCACAATCGGCAAAAACTATATTTTCTAAAATATAATGCTTTATGGAGTAGAAGTAACAGATATTTCTGTCACATATAAATTCTAAATGTGTATCACATATTTCTAAATGTGTATTTCGACAAATGTTTTTGGAAAAGTGCTTAATGTTCGAAAGTTTCTATTAATTAAATAAACTTCGGGTATAATTACGACAAAATGAAACTACTTTTGGAAATTTCGCTTTAAACGACTTTTTAATATACACGCGTGAATATGAAAGTAAAAACTAAGTTATTATAATGTTAATTATAATACAGTGTCAACTCTTTATAACGTCTGTCGCTATAACGAATAAATCTATATAACGTAAAAAGGAGTTAAATGTATTTGGTTTAACCTAATATCCATACATTAATTCTTCCCTCCCTATAACAAAACCAGTACATAACGTATAAAAATGCTCGGTCCCTTGAAATTCGTTATAAAGCGTTTACACTGTATATTTTAACCAGTAGCCGATTTACGAGCAGGCTAAGTGAGCTGGAGCCTGGGCGGCAGATTTTTGGGGCTGTTTTTTCTTATTTGCTACCACCTAGAAATCAAAAAAAATCTGCATGACGGATTTCTGATGTTTTACAGGTCTGCAACAAATTTCCCCTCTCACCTAATAGACCTCTGCATCCTCAACTCACACTATGAGAGAAAAGAGCGAAATTTCAGAAAATGTATTTCCCTCTTTGTGTTTGTGTGTAATCAAAAATCAAACCCAATAACATTATTTTACTTGCAATTTCAACGAAATTGTTGGATTGTAAAAATAATGTTACACATGACAATTGTAGAGGCAAGGGCGGCAAAAACTTCACAGCTTTGAAAATTTGTAAAACTGCCACTGATTTTACAAATTAGAATTTGTCTCAAGGCTACGATTTGTAATTAATGATAGAAAAGAGTGTAGTACATACAATATAAAAAATATTCCCATACCTAAAAGAAACGATAGCAGGAAACGAATAATTGTTATATATTTATATATTTTCATATTTTATTAACGATATATGTGTTTTAATTTAAAAAAAAAATTATAGGTTTAGGATTCCACATTTCAAATATATTTTATCAATTTCCAGGTCGTACCTTCGGTCGTCCCTTCAAGAAGATGATCGCAGCGTTCATACCACTCGCATTTCAAATGGGTGCGGCATCCACTTGGGCTGTCGTAGCCGCCCTTGTGGGTGTCAAGACATTAGCCATAACACTGCTTATTCTCAAACTCTTATTAATAGTTGGAGCTGCTAAAGTAAGTATTGAAAAAATGCCGGAACCGGAATTGACCAAATCAATAACAGAAACTATTTATGTAATAGAATAAACAGATTTTTATATGGAGGTATTGTGTTAATTAGGAGTCTTTAGAATGCTTTCTTATTCGTATAGTAAAACGTCTCAAAGGGTACTCGACTACATGAGACACTAATGTCTATGCACACATCACACATTTATATTACAACTAGTAGACCGGCCAAGCGTCGCTGTGGCTAAGGTTTTAGTTATATAACATAGTAGTAACCTATTCAAGGGAAACGGTAGGAGAACACCGGTCATGGGGACCACCATGCTTTTTTGGTGGTTATGCCATTACTTTCAACACTGCGCCATCTGTCATGGTGGCTGTACACACTCGTCGAGACACCCCGAGACAGGCCGAGTGCGAGAGTGTACAGTAGAGCTCTCGTCTCGTCTCGCTTCCTCGCAGTTGGTCTCGCCTCTCTCGGTCGCCTGTCGGTTTTTTGCGCACGAATCAAAGGGTCTCGCGAGTAAAACGAGAGCGACCTGTACACACTCGTTCAATCATTAAATTAAAATTTTATGATCCTAATTACCAATTTCTGTTGCGGTGTATAGTGACCATCTTCTTCTTCGCTATGGCTTCGTATTTTTTTTAATGGTGAACGTGTAGAAAATTATAATAAATCATTGCACAAAGACAAACAGCAGCAGCGGTTGCCACGTCCATTATTAACGGTGTTTTAAATACAATTAACGTAACGAGTGTGTACAGGTTGCGCTCTTCTCTCGGTCCTCTCGGTCGAGACTCCCGGCGAGAAGCTCTCGCCGAGTGTGTACAGCCACCATTAGAATTGTGACTATCATATATAAAATAATATTGCGAGATATATGCTATCCTATCTTTTAAGTTAGATAAAACTGCACACGGTGTGCAAATTTGATTGAAATCGGTTCGGTAGTTTAGGAGTCCATAGCGGATAAACAACGTGACACGTAATTTATATATATTAAGATGTAAAACATTTTTTTTTAAATATTGAAGACAATTATTTATATTAACGATATTAGCTCTTACGAGCGAAAGCTTAGATATTGGTGGGACATCAAAGGGTTTTCTTTTAGGAAATTGCTTAACTTAAAAAAGATTTATTTTCGTGTTTTAGATTGGCGCGCTGTTTGGTGCAGCTAAAGGTCATCATGGCGGATGGGAGCAACCTCACCAGAAAGAAATTCATCTGCACATACACGGACAACACGGTGAAGAACATATTCCTATATGTATGTATATTCTCCTATTTATATATTGTAAATTATTTATTTATAAATAACGAGTCGTTAAATTCCATTATTTATGAATCAGAGTCCTCTAGCGTCTAGTTGGGAAGCATAAAAATTATAAATTTTAGTACAACTACCAACAGCTAGATGGCGCTATCACCAATCATATTTTAATGTACCAAAACATTTTAAGTGAATTTACGATAAAACTCTAATATTTATTTAATTATGTGATTATTGTATATTTTATTATAATTGTAGGTAAATATAATAATAATAAGTAGGTGAGGAAAAACATATGGTCCTTAAAAATTTTGTAATATTTTTGTAGTCACTATTCAATAACAGATGGTGCTTTTTACAGCGTCATGGAATCGGGAGGGTCAAAGTTCGGATCCTAAGAATGTAAACGTGGTGTACGAGCCATATGGCGGACCACAGACTATCAGTACCCCGTATGGACATTATATGAAGATTGAACCAGCTAATCATCAACAATAATTCTACAAATATATTATAGTGAGAATGCTGGCCTGGCTCTTAAATATTTATTCTGAATTATAGTAAAAGATGAGAAAAATGTTCAGTACGTTGTCTTAAGGAGTGCCAAAAATATGTTTAATTCGTATTTTCGATCATATGATTTTGTAAGTTGTATAGGAAATGTCAAACGTGCGAGTTGGTGTTTCCACATTTCTATTTGGATTTCCCAGTTTGTAATTTGTGACCTATGTACATATTTTATTAACTTACAACTTGAATTACAAGGCATTCAAATTCCTTTCATTTATATAAAGTACGAATTTATAATTTCTACAAAATTTAGTAAGGTATAGACTCGTTGAATAGATGAAAAACACGGCAAGCTTACTCTGTAAATACTAAGTAGCAATCAAATAAAACAACTACCTCTGAGCCCTACCTTTAGAGGGCCAATGATTCCATAACTAGAGACTATTATCCATTTTACAGAGTATTCTGCTTAGAATAAAACGCGATTTGACGTTTCGAAATCATAGTTTAATTTTAAACTTTCTGAGTCAGGTTCTTAAGACTTGTACCGATTGGTAAATAGTACTAAAGTTACCAAATATACACAAAAACAAGTATTATAATTATTTAATAATGTCTAATATAATAATGTGAATAAACCGAATAATCTTGCTTATTGCTTCCTAATATAAGAAAGAAATTTATAAGGAAACAAACAAATGCAATAAAATCTTATTTTTAAGTATTACTAATAAGATTTCACTTGATTTCGTGTGTTCAAATACCATAAATTTCATAAAAATCACATTTTAGATGCTTATTTAGTGATTTTAGGGCAAAAGAGCACAAAATCTGTAAACTTTGTAATATTTGAATAATTTATTTTTTTCCTTCAATATACTTCAGGGAAAGGAATATGTTAATCTTATGTTAATTTATTTATTTCTTATTTTAGTATGTTATTTATATTGTATGAGGAAAATAAAACAAATAATTATTTCTTTTCTTTTATTTACCCTTACCCTTTATTACGAGTAATATAGATCTATTATTTATTCATTTATTTTATTTATTTATTTATTTATTCTATACATGATTCTAAATACAAAGAAGTTGGCGTGGTGGAAACACAAACTGGACACAGTTATTAAAACAACAACCTGCAGCAGTAGGTACTTTGTAACGATTCGTATCTGTGAACTTAGCCGAGCTTATCAGCTAAGCACATGAAGTTAGTAGTTAGTAAGTAGTTTTTTCTCGACATTCAAGTTCAGAAAAGGATTTTTTAGGGTTAAAGCAGAACAAAACTCTCAGCAGAACAAGAAATTCCATTCCCACATCAATGTTCATGTTTTGTACCCCGCGATTTCATGCCTGCGGTATATGATCAACGGAAATTAAAATAAATTAATGAAATAATCTTCAGGTTCGCTGTTGCAATTGTTATTGGAAGTTACAGAGTGCTGTTGCTCGAAAGAACCTGGAACGCTGGAACCCTAGTCGTACCAATTATTCTTTCTATAGGCAATCCGCATCGGAGGATGAGGATCTGAAAGAAAATAGCTTGACTTTGACGTTTTCGAATCTAGAAACAGAAATGTGACCTCACTGTGGTCGGTACATAAAAATAAAATATGTTTTTTATGTAACATAAGATACAGATATCACTTATTCCACGTCATTAAATTTGAATAGGTAGACATCCCTACTCATAGGAAGATCGGTAAAGAAGACAGAGGGTGTAGGCCGAGAGAAAAAGCCGGCGTTAAAAACTCTCGGTAGGTACTCTTTTAAAATAGCAAATTATCAAACAACACTTATTTTAAAACAAATATCGCAAGTTATTTAGAAGTAGCCTGTCTAGCACTAGTCCCAGGCCCTTTTATCAACTAGATAATCGTTGACTTTATAGTAAGCCTTTTTACACAGCTTTTCTTTAATACATTTCTTAAATTTATTAAAAGGCAGAGATAAAAGAGCCTCTGGGATTTTATTAAAGAAGAGTATCCCTTTTCCTTAAAAAGAATGACTAACTTTAGATAGTCTAGTACGGGGAAATTGGAGCCTGCGTTTGTTCTAAGTATTAACATTAGTCTAGTCGACAAGTTGAAAATGGAACAAATTAGAGATACTGCTCTTAAAATTATGTGCGATAGCTAATTGGATCCGGAATGACGTCTAGAAAAATGTGCTAAAAGCGTGTATTAGCACATAAAAAATTGCAAAAGTTATAGACCATTAAAGATGAAAAAAAAATGGCATTTAGTTGTTTGCCAATATTTAATAAACTATTAATATTTAAGAAAAAATTTCAAATAAAGATTCTGAAAGAGGAGGAAATTTACAATAAAAAACTCCTGACTCCCAGAGCTCTATCTCCATTATTTATAATGTTAATTTAACGCTGAAAATAGGTCTGCGGGTGACATTTTTAGGATTCGCGCGTGGCGTCAAAAGCGACTACGGCACATTAATTAATTTATTTAAGGTATTGAATATTTTGTTTTAAATTTGAAAAAATTATGGTGTGTTCTGAACACTATAATTAATTTATTTCCGTTGAAAATTTTACTTAAAGTTAATTTTTCAACAAGTTAAATAATTGTTAACTAACGAAATTTTCTCGAACGACCGTCTTAATTGTAAGTGAAAAAAATGTTTAAATAATGGTCGTAAAAATATTTCGCTTCGTAGAGCCTTTCTTACATACATACTTAACAAGATCGTGCCATAAAAGTTAAAAAAATATTTATACTTTGTTTATAACAATTTTTTTACTTAAACAAAAACTTAAAAATCCATGTAATGATGTTAAAAAATTTTTTTTTTTTCTAAATCATCATATAATCGTTTTTTATTAATACAAGATATTTATTGATTTGCAAAAAAAAAAATTCCCGCCATTTGTTGATTAATTTTTTTTTAACAAATTGATTAAATCAATATTTTTAAAAAAAATTTTAACACAACTTTATTACATTAAAAATTTTATGATTTTTAAAAAAAAATTTTTTCCTTAATAACAATTTTTAATTGTTTATAATCGTTTTTTTTAATTTTCTATTGTTTAAATAATTAGTTAAGAAACTTTTTTCTTCTAAAAATCATAATTGACAGTCCTCTATAAAGTAACAGAAAAAAATTTTTTTTTAATCAACAATTCTATTGTTTATTAACTTACCAATTTGTTATAAACAAATATTCAACTTTTGTTTATTTTTTTTCTAAAATTTCTAAAATTAACAAAAACAACCATATACATATACAACATAACTTGAAATTTCTTAAATATTAATAGTTTATTAAATATTGGCAAAAAACTAAATGCCATTTTTTTTTCATCTTTAATGGTCTATAACTTTTGCAATTTTTTATGTGCTAATACACGCTTTTAGCACATTTTTCTAGCCGTCATTCCGGATCCAATTAGCTATCGCACATAATTTTAAGAGCAGTATCTCTAATTTGTTCCATTTTCAACTTGTCGACTAGACTACATTGTGCGTATGTTCTATTCTAGTAAACTTATCACAATTTTTTATACATACATAATATTTTGATAATATAATAATACATAATTTGCATAGCGCTGAGTGTGACTTTCCTTTTTCAAAAACATTTTTGACATACTCTTTACAGAAACCAATCTTTTAAGTATCAACATTGCGGGAGCCTCCAACACAAACTTTGATTATATTCAATAGACGATCAATCCGTGAGAATTAATGACAGTGACGTCATAATTAATTCAGCTGGTTTTCCTTGGATTATAACCTTGTGTATTTAATTTTTTATACGACTAGACGGTCAAAGTGTCCTGATAGCGCCACGTTCCTCAAGATTATGATAGACGTGATGTACTGGCCTCGCCATCTAATAATAACACTAATGAGAAACTCTGCATCTCAGATATACCTCTTTTGATATATTCAACAATATTGAACAATAACTTTGTTAATTAACATTATCTTACTTTAAGCTATTTACTAATCTATATATATAAAAATTAAACCCGTTTTCCGTTGTCACGACATAACATGAAAACGGCTTGACCGATTTGTCTGATTCTTTTTTTATAATATTCCTTGAACACTTTTCTATATTCCCATACAAAATATTCGTAATAATATTTAAAGGCAATTTGAAATTTAATACCATATCATAAAGTTCAAGTGTTAGTGGAGGGGTTCCGGGAAGGTAAATTTTTATTTTTTGACATAATGTATTTGTTGTATTATCAACTTTCTTTTTTTTATCTTACTAGCTAGACCGGTGTCCCGAATAGCAGAATAAGTATTTAAAAAAAATAAAGAATCGACTGTTAGGCGGTACGATGTTCGCCAGGCCAGCTAGTATTGTATAAAATTAAGTCAAAATAATATTTCTTATTAGCCAAGATTATTGTATGGTCTTACTTAATGTCCCCTAGGCGGTCCCAGTTAGTCTCCATCACGTTCGGTCTCTAACCTATTTCACCTAGCTCCAAGTCTTTCCGGCTCTTTTTGCCTCATCTGCAACTGTACATCGCTTTCACTTTCCATGGGGGTTCAAATCAAGCGCCTGCTTGTGGATATAATTAGAATATCGGAGCGTGATCATTATTGTATAGGCAAGATTGTAATTCATATAAATTGCAGTCTCATTTGTAAACTTTATAATTTAGAACCGATTGAGTGCTAAAAATATTTCAAATATACAGTCAGTGTTGTTTAAGCTCCTGCAAACCCTGAAAACTTGATTGAACTGTATTTCTACCTCATTTGTAGAAAGGAATTAAAGTGCAGGATACTAATTTATTTTAAATACATTTTAACACAGACACAAATAGTAAATGATACTAAATCTAATAAATCTGGATTAAGTGTTTGCTTATTCCAATACCAATAAACATAATGTTAACAAAAATATAATCTAATTAGCCATGTCTCACCTATCTCGGACAAGCGCAATGTTGGCGCAGCTGCAGAACAGGTGGAAGATTACAAACGGCTAAAATATAAGAGTTTCCTCCAGCTTTGATTTTGTTACCTTTGGTGTAGACTCTTGGGCCTTAGGGTTCAAGTGCGCATGCGCTTATTAAAGATTTAACTTGGTGCATGGTAGATAGTGCCGGTGGCCCCAGAGCTGATGGGTTCCTCAATTCTCGTCCTTTCCTTAATGAGTATTTCAATTCAGCGAGGAATTCCTGCCAGTATTAATTATAATATTGGGACCAAATTTATAAATTGATTTTAGTTTTCTATTAATCTATTTTTAATTATTATTATGTAGGTTAGGAATATTGTAAATACTCTATATTTGTGTGGTACTTAATAATAAATAAATTGATCATAATATCACATCTAATTTTGTTTTCATTTTTAAATCCATATAACACAGAAATGAATCTGTCTCTTTTCACCACAGCGTATACTCAACGTAGACTGACAGAAAGAGACATCAGTGTTAATGAAAGGGCTGCTTTTTCAGACCCGTAATGAAAAGGTGCAAAAATCTGCACCAAGAGAAGACGTCTAGAAATTTAAATTAAATACCTACATTAGATTTTAGCAGGATCTCGAACAGGTTTTGAACAAGTGTACAAATTACCGAATTTATAATCAAATCGGTTTGACTTTTAAATACCAAATGTGACTTTAAGGATAACCTCTATTTTGCTTTCTAAATATTCAAACATATACAGTGTGTTGTAATAAACTTATTAATTACAGTCATAAACGGGCTCGTTATCTAAAACTTCTAAATAAAATCCACATAGTTTAAACTACCTATACTTTAAAACGCCGGTCAAAAGACTATATCGAAAATGGTAAATGCGCATCAGGGGTAACTTTGGCGCTATTTCAGCCTTGCTATTCTGTAACTCACTTTTGGAACTCTCACAGCGGTTTTCGCATCGGCGGTCGCTCTCAAATCAGTCGTGAAGCAGTCATTTTATGATTTGGCATTCTAATAAACAATAAACTACAAGCTCCCACCTTTTCAGAATGCCAAATCATAAAATGACTGCTTCACGACTGATTTGAGAGCGACCGCCGATGCGAAAACCGCTGTGTGAGTTCGTGAAGTGAGTTACAGAATCGCAGGGCAGAACTGCAAAAATCTGGAGTCCGTTCGATGTCTGTTATTAACGAAATCTCGCGTGTACAGTAATTTGGATACTACCTGGACCTAAAATTAATTAAGCGGAAATCTTTTTGATTGATGAACGGATTGAAAAATAATGTTATAAAAACCGACAACTTTTTTGTATAAAAATATATGTAAATCTATATATATTATCGAACAAATCATAACGGAAAACTTCAAGGAAATAAAAAGAATGTGTGCGTGTACTAGTGTACACACGTAAGAAGTGAAACTTCTTTATGACCTTATTTTTCGAAAAATGATCTACTATATTATGCTTTACAGAAACTTTACAGAAATTGGTAAAATAGGTTATGAATACAAATAATACAATTACATATATCGTTTTTATATATTTTTGTTATTAAGGACTTCGAATCAACCATGGTAGGGACAAGAAAAAAGATGGCGCGTAACGAAAAAATGGGACGGTAAATTTTTTTCCAACGCCGATAAAGAATTTTCACTTCAATAATTTTGAACAAATTTATGCTATTTTGCTTATGATCTAATATATGGTACTTAATACCTCCGACAACAATATGGACTATATTAATAATATATGTTAAAGGTATTCGACATATAACATATATTATTAAACAAAAAAACTACAGCAGCATTACTAAAACAAAACACAGTTGTAATAAGTATAAATTAAGTCTATTTAATAAGATAGTGTTTATAACGATTACTAAACATTAGCCTTACGCGGTCCGACCTAACGCCAACTCTGATCTCAGGTAAAATAATTTAGAATAAAAACAAGTTATGACGTCATACGACCTAGACAACCTTGCGTATGCGTTCTTATGTATACGTTTATTTTAAACCGAATTAAGTTTCTTTGAATAAAAACACATATCAGTGAATAATTCCTAACGAAAATGAAATTAGATTAATAAATAGAAATAATTTTAATAACAATGATCGTGTTATATTTCAAATAATTTCGAAATCAAATATCAAAATCTATAAACCGCCACTCAACAGCCTTATAATTCTATATAAATTCAACATAATGTCCATGACATATAAGTATATTCCAAGTATTCATGACAAGTGATTGATATATTGTAGATAAATAACTCAGCAGATACAAATGTACATTAATACATACATAGAAAAAAGTTCCTTGCGATTTTTTCCTTGGCAAGCAGATCCAAGTTACATACGATTTTAATATGCCTCGGATGTACTGTTCTCTTCGTGACGTTTTCCTTCATCACCTGAGCAGGTAATCATGTCCCACAAAAATTAAATGTCGATGTGTCAGGGATTTAAATAATATTAAAGAAGTGTTATTATGTATTTCGTCTTGGTCATCAAGGTTTTTTTATTTACAATAAAACATGATATATTATATACGCCCCGGCTCCATCGGTAATATTATTATTTACAATATTCATGGGCGAGCCGGGGCGCAATTCTTCGAGAGACCCGCTCTTTCAGATTTGTTTGCCGTCTATATGTATTTAACAATTTTGTCGCAGAACCGTTCCAGGCACGATCTGTGCTTTATTAACATGTCCTGTAGGCCGTTACGGTCTACAGTCATCTGCTTTTTTTTTTGTTGAGAATTCACACCAATAGACCTAGACCCATGCTAAGTTGGTGAAGCTTGTGTTATGGGTACTAGGCAACGGATATACATACATATTATAGATTAATAGACATATAAATACATATTTAAACACCCAAGACCTAAGCACAACACCAAATGCTCATCACATCGATGTTTGTCTCAGCCGGGGATCGAACCCGGATGGATTCGCAGTCTGGGGTACTAACCACTAGACCAATGAGCCGTCGAATTTTTTTTCGTTTTAATTTGTTGTTGTTGTTGCGTCTTCAAGGTTGAACAAGTGAACAAAACGTAACCTCTATCAGGCTATGTCTGATACATCGTAAGACACAGACAAAGCCAAGGAGAGGCTAGGTCAAAGTTCGACTCTTATTGTCTTCTTTCTTCATTCTTCTCTTCATAACTGTACATCACATTTGATTAAAATTCACAACTATTAAATAATATGTTCATACAGATCCATGTGTGCGGTTCACACACATAGATCTGTTCTTTTATTATTTACCTAATCCCAGACTTTATTTATCTAAAACAGTAAAGGTAAATATTTATGATATGATAATATTATTATTACTAAAAATTTTGAATAAAAGATTTAAACGCGCCCGCACCTACTTCACTTTATTAATAATGGCGACTTCTGTGTAAATCACAATTCCGCCAATGTTACGTTCTAAGTCTTCACACGGTGAGGATAGATTTGATAGATTGAATTTAATCCAAGCAGAGTTACCCAAAACAAAAATGACGTCACAATAAAGACAACACACACAGACATCTAATAATGTACCTATACAAGAGCGCCCGCACCTATTTCAAATTACATTTTCGTTACACTTTGATCCATATGTCATACGTCACTCAAGACTTGACATAATCAATTTACAAATAAGACACAATTATAGACGAAGTTCTTTAGCATATTCTTGTCTATGCTTATATATGACACAAATTCTAATCATATGTAGCAACACACCACTAAATCCTCTTTCTCAACACGCAACCAAGGTGATATTGCCCAATAGAAGCCAAAATAAATATTTCTTGTCACATGCAGATATCAAAAAACACGCGACTGGAATGACAAAAACGCTAAAGCAGTAACTTGTAAACCTTGAACAAAGTAAAAGGATTAACCAGTATACGTGAAATCCAATTACGTATATGTTATACGAAATCTGAGCTCACAATAAATTGGTTTATTATTAAATTATGCAAATTCTAACATTTAGAGGCAGACGATATTCTTAATTCAGTGATTTGTTAATCTTTCGAAGTATTTCGAAAATTCTGAGGCAACTACTCAAGGGTGTTGCTATGTACTAGTGATCAAAGTTTGGCTTGCCTTAAATTGGTATAAAATGAATGCCTATGCAAAAGCTGATGAAGGAGGTTCGACGATGATGATGATCAATTCGGCATGTAATTTTTAATTATAATATTTGATGGTGTTAATCTTATAACCCTTACCTAAAAAGGTGGTATTAATTTTAAATACCGGTGAGCTGGTGCTTTTCTATCTTAACGGATAAGTATTTGACGTTCATAAGTGTACATTGCGTTACCTATATGAATAAATGATCTTGACTTGACTATAGCAATACAGCGAGGAAATGCAAAACTGCTTCAATGTATCAAACAAAAATGCTTTCAGTAAAAAGCAGATTGCAGATTTGTCCATAATTCGGTCGTGTTATACACGCGATACATCCAGTTTATAATAAATATAAATAAAATATGCTAGTTATGGAATATAAGATACAGGTATCACTTATTCTACGTCATTAAATTTAAAGACATCTCTACTCATCGGCAAAGAAGACAGAGGGTGTAGGCCGAGAGAAAAAGACGGCGTAAAAAACTCTCGGTACTCTTTAAAAATATCAAATGATCATACAAAATGACTATGGCAGAAAAACCAGAATGGAGGAAGATACGGTCCGCTCTTTATTTGTATTAAATTTGAAAAATATTTTAATTTGAAAAAGCAGTTCCTAAGATTACCAACAAACTTCCATCTCTATAATATATTTTTACACGAAGCAAACATCTCACTCAATTATAAAATCAAGATGAGAACATGTAAACATGAGTCATACACGGATCTATTGTTAACATAGTTTTGCCATTAGTTCACAACTTCTATGTTTTTAGTATTGAAAGCGTTTCAGTGTATCTGCTAATTTTACGTTTTTGGACTTTGCAAGTTCTCAAGATTCAAATCCTGAAGATCTATGTTATTTGATTCAATTCAAGAATGCAAAAAAAACTGCTCTGCGGTCCATTCCTTGGATATATTAACAGTTATCTATATTTTACTAGAGACAATTAATCAAGTACGACAATGATAATATATGAAAAGGGAAAATATTAAGTCACTTCGATACAAAATCTATTAGGAGGTATTGGTAATCATTTGTAAGGACATGGAGAACAGGATGACAACTAAGTCATGGACATGGAACATCAGATATTTGAGAAGTACGTCGACGAGTTATTTGAGAGTACATATATGTTCGATGTCCTGACAATATGGCACATTGCCCGAAGCACGGATGGCTTATGGGGCAATGGAATCGAGGCTGAGGACCAGTCGGCGACGCGTTGGACGGTCCCCAGTGGGGGACCTAGTGAGGTGAACAGATGACCTGGTGGATAGAAGGCATTTGATTCAAAGCGCGGGGAACCGGCCGTACTGGAAATTTAGGGGATACTCCTACGTCCAGCAGTGGACGTCAACAGGCTGAACGAACGATGACAATGTGAAAATTATTCGTGTGGAACTGTGTCATATTCATTAACACGCTTTGTAATTTTTTGTCCCTATCACTCGCATCTCAATTGCAAATTAAATAAACGTGACGAAAGATTATAACTAATTGAATTTTAGTAAAGTACTAAACAATGTTTGTTTACGAATAAAATCTATGAATGTAGAAAAGAAAGTAATATCCTGGAAGTTTGATGAAATTTAGTTTAGCAAAACAAATTCAAATTCCAAGTTTTGATATGCGAGCTTATCAATCTCTCTTGGGACTTTTAGTCTAGTCGACAAGTTGAAAATGGAACAAAATAGAGATACTGCTCTTAAAATTATGTGCGATAGCTCATTGGATCCGGAATGACGCCTAGAAAAATGTGCTAAAAGCGTGTATTAGCACATAAAAAATTGCAAAAGTTATAGACAATTAAAGATGAAAAAAATGGCATTTAGTTTTTTTGCCAATATTTAATAAACTATTAATATTTAAGAAATTTCAAATAAAGATTCTGAAAGAAGAGGAAATTTTCAATAAAAAACTCTTAACTCCCGGAAGTCTATCTCCATTATTTATAATTTTAATTTAACGCTGAAAATAGGTCTGCGGGTGACATTTTTAGGATTCGCGCGTGGCGTCAAAAGCGAGTACGGCACATTAATTAATTTATTTAAGGTAATGAATATTTTTTTTTAAATTTGAAAAAATTATGGTGTGTTCTGAACACTATAATTAATTTATTCCCGTTGAAAATTTTACTTAAAGTTAATTTTTCAACAAGTTAAATAATTGTTAACTAACGAAATTTTCTCGAACGGCCATCTTAAATGTAAGTGAAAAAAATGTTTAAATAATGGTCGTAAAAATATTTCGCTTCGTAGAGCCTTTCTTACATACATACTTAACAAGATCGTGCCATAAAAGTTAAAAAAATATTTATACTTTGTTTATAACATTTTTTTTACTTAAACAAAAACTTAAAAATCCATGTAATGTTGTTAAAAAAAATTTTTTTTTTCTAAATCATCATATAATCGTTTTTTTATTAATACAAGATATTTATTGATTTGCAAAAAAAAAAATTCCCGCCATTTGTTGATAATTTTTTTTAAACAAATTGATTAAATCAATGTTTAAAAAAAAAATGTTTTCCTTAATAACAATTTTTAATTGTTTATAATCGTTTTTTTTAATTTTCTATTGTTTAAATAATTAGTTAAGAATTTTTTTTTCTAAAAGTCATAATTGACAGTCCTCTATAAAGTAACAAAAAAAATTATTTTTTTTAATCAACAATTCTATTGTTTATTAATTTACCAAGTTGTTATAAACAAATATTCAACTTTTTTTTTTTTTCTAAAACTTCTAAAATTAACAAAAACAACCATATATAACAAAGTATAGAAAAAATTGTTTTGTAAATTTTTTGATTATTATGAATATTACTTTTATTAAAAATTATTTGAAATTTCTTAAATATTATCTAATAGTTTATTAAATATTGGCAAAAAAACTAAATGCCATTTTTTTTCATCTTTAATTGTCTATAACTTTTGCAATTTTTTATGTGCTAATACACGCTTTTAGCACATTTTTCTAGGCGTCATTCCGGATCCAATGAGCTATCGCACATAATTTTAAGAGCAGTATCTCTATTTTGTTCCATTTTCAACTTGTCGACTAGACTTTAATAAGTTGAACATACTATTACTTTAGTTGATGTTAGGTGTAGCCAGCAAGAGAGAGAACTAGAACTGAATGATAGAATAGATTTTTGGGTAATGTGGTAAATCATTTCATGAAATGTTCATTCAATGACACGGACTTTTAGAAGTTGATGGAAACTTCAATACTCAAATAGGAGGAAATGAAAAAATAAGTAGGTAATAATAATACTTCTTTGTTCACTTTTATTCTATAGACAAGTTTATCAGAGAATGTGTCAGAGGTCTTAGATATTTGGATTTGAGACAGTCTCCTCACTATGTTTGCCTTAATGGTAGAAGCGAGTGCACATAGAAACAAAATTACATTGGTGCACATCCATGATTCGAACGCACGCAATGAGGGTCGCACGCTAAAGCCACTAGGCCAATCTGTCAAAAATACCTCACCTAACCTCACCCACACGTTCTGATGTCTGAAGGTTACTTAGAAGATAAAGATACAAAAACTTGTTCGTATTTTTGAATTATATTGCTAGCTTAATTTTTTTTAGTTTTTAGTACATTTCACCTAAAGCTTTGAGTTAAAAATAATGTTGTCTTTTATTACAGAAATGATATTTAAAAAATACTGTACCATAACAATGCTAAGGTGTTAAGAGTGGGAACGTGGGAATAGAGTGCTTACGTAACTTAGCACCAACTTTAAGTTGATTCGTCAAATACCTAAACGTATACGATAATTTTAGTATATGTTCGCTCAAATTTATCAATTGCACATACAATTTGTATACTACGTATTCTACTATAGCGATGAGTGTTCCTGTATATGTATGTATGTACCTTTTCTATCATGATAGCTACCAGTTTTATTGTATCATTGGTGCTAAAGCCTCAGTACATTATTAAACTCAAAATCATTTATGATAAACGCGTTTAATCCGATTTTAAACTAAAATTTATTATATTTAAATTTTTCCGTCCACCAGGGCCAATAAACTGGACGATTTCTGTTAAACTGGACGATCCGTTATAATCATTTGTACAAATCCACTGATTCATACGAAATAAATTAGTCTAATTGCGCCGTTTAAACTAAGGTTTTCACGTATATAGTACCATCTCCTTTATAAGTTTGACAACCATCTGATAGATTTACAACATTGTTACATCGATGTTGTCTCCTTGTTTTTGTGGGTTATGACTCGCTACTGTGTACACCACCAGAACCCCACCACACCAGCAATCACCCGACGCAGGATACGGCAACAGCGAATCCTTGTCCGCATCCCGCCACGCGGTTATATTTTTCCTGGTGTAGCTGGAAGCCAACCAGCGGGAAGTGGTACCGCGAAGTGTGTCGTTTCGGAGGCCATTTTTGGTTGTTAAGCCAAAAGAACTTACTACGGTTCTTACTGAGAAACGTAGCTACAAAATTTAACGCTTCGTTACTTAATGACTGGTTAAAGTGTATAGAAACGTTTTAGCTTCCAATTGCATTACGATTACATATAAATCCTTACTGAATGCTTTAATGAACGTCTCTGAGGTTGTTAATAAATAATCCAAATAACCTTAAGCTAGTCACAGCTAAATCTTAATAACGCCAATTATCTCATTTAAACGATTTTGTCATTCGTATTTAGATTGTAGGTATACTTGTTTAATTGATCTCGTTAAAATGTTAATTTTGTTAAATTGCCTTATACGTGTTTTCGCTGCCTACTAAAGAAAAATAAAAAATAATTCTCGTATTTTATTCGTAAATATCTGGCATTTAATTCTTAAAAGTCTTTAATGTAGTTAAATTCAGTAGATTTTATTAATACCATTGGTCCTGCATTGTCCTTCAATTTATAAACAAAATTACATATATTCAATATTTTAATTTAAAAATAAAAAATAAATGCAATATTAATATATACATAGTTTCATAAAATATTTATGAAATAAAAAATCCGTGTAACATTTAAACTTTTTTTTTTTTTTTTTTTTTTTTAATATTATGGCAACAGCTTCAACTTTATGCCAGTTTCAAGTAAAAGGTTGGGAAACTACACGCGAAAAAAAATAAACAAAGACATCAGAAGGAAATAAAGGGATAAGCTGGTTAAAAATAAAATATGTACATAAACATATTACATCTTAATATTATTATAGATTATGAAAGAAGATAATACATTATAATACAATAAAGGATAAAGCAAAAGGCAGGAGATTTTAGTCGGAAACGGAACATGAAGTGATTGTAAAGAATTCAGAAAGGAGGTACGGTCATATTGGGAACAAGAAAAGAAAATATGGTCAAGGTCACCAATATCTTCTCCACACTCACAAATATTACTATCAATAATACGAAGCCTTGCTAAATGATGAGGTGTACAAACATGTCCTAAACGCATTCTGGAAATGATAGAAGTGACAGTTTTAGAACTTTTAACCTCAAAGAACCATGGTCTACTGGGGATCCTGGGTTGAATTTCAGCATAATGTTTGCCTTTGAACTTGCTGCTTCTCAACCAAACATCATTCCATAACTCCCAAAGATGGGTTTTCGGAAGAGCAGCTAAATCATGACAATAATTAATGTATGGGACTATGTCTCCATCCTTTATAGCTTCTTTAGCAAGCTCATCGGCTTTCTCGTTTCCTTTAATTCCACTGTGACTTGGAATCCATGCAAAGATAACGGTGTAATTTCTTTGAGAACATATTAAAAGCTTATCACGTATTTCGCAAATAATAGGATAACAAAGTTTCATTTGGAAAGGAAATTTTTCAAGAGATTGTAGTGCACTTTTTGAGTCTGAAAATATGATTGTACTTTTAGATTTTAATAAAATAACTAGTTCTAAAGCTTTTAAAAGAGCAAAACACTCTCCAGTAAAAACCGAGGATTCAGGAGGAAGTTTAATCTTTTGAATTATTTTATGTTGCCAATGAATTAGACCAACTCCAACACAATCATCAACAGAGATTTTAGAGGCATCTGTAAAAATATAATCCCAACCTTCCCAATTTTGTTCCTCAACGCTACTCATGAAACGAATATTTGTTTCCAGAATATCTTGCTTACGGACGCCTATATTATATCTTATATCCGGATCAAGAATTAAAGAATTGAATTGTGTCATAAATATGGGTAATGATGGAGATCGATGAATGCGGCTGTGTAATGTTAAAAATTTACGAAAGCTTATTATTAGACATGGTAATGATTTGTGACGCCAGTAACGGGATGTATAAATAATATTGTTCAATTCATGCAGCCTTCCATGTAGAGGGTGGTTAGAAAACTGCATAGATTTGAACAAGAATCGATCACTTAAAAATTGCCTTCTTAATTTTAAAGGAGGATCGCAGCATTCTACTTGTAAAGCATTGGATGGGCTTGATTTCATTACTCCTGTCACAATTCTCAAAGCTTTTGACTGAATGACATCAAGTTTTTTACTTCCCAAGACACTTCCTCCATCTAAGAGAAATGTGCCATAATCTAAAACAGATCTTATAAGAGCGTTATACACAAGTTTCATAGAAAACGGATGAGCACCCCACCATACACCTGAAAGGCATTTCATGATGTTAAGCAGCTGTGCACATTTCATAACAACATGTTCATAATGGGCAAGTCCAGACAATTTTGAATCCAATATAACTCCTAAAAATTTAATTTTTGTTTGGAGTGGCAAAGATTGACCATTGAAGGTCACATTTATTATAGGAGTTGTGCGTTTTTTGGAAAATACGACTATAGAACTTTTGGAAACTGATAGATCTAGGCCATTTTTAACTAACCAGATATTAAGACAATTAAGTGAACTAGACATGGAATTGCAAGCCTTAACCACAGATTTATCAACGGAATAAAAAAGAAGATCATCTGCATATTGTAGCACATTTATATGGGAATTTATAGATAATTCTAAATCATACGTGTAAATATTATATAAAAGTGGGCTTAGTACCGAACCTTGGGGAAGGCCTTTAAAAACTGTACGCTTTAACTCGGTAATATTACCATCTTTCTGAACGATTAATGATATGTATCTGCATGATAGTAAATTGATGATAAAACGTATTAATAACGTAGGAACCTGTAGCTCTAATAATTTGCGTTGTAGAATAGAAATGTTCACATTATCATAGGCGGCAGAGATGTCCAAAAAGGCAGCAACAATATCTTCATCACGCGAAAAAGCTATGCGAATATCTGTGGTCAATATAGCTAAATTGTCTATTGTAGATTTTGACTTCCGAAAACCGTATTGACTATTGGCTATTAAATTATTGTTTTCTATAAACCATTCCAAACGATTCTTCACAAGATGTTCAGCAATTTTAGTTAAAACGGAGGACAACGCAATAGGTCTATATGAGGCAACATCATTGGTAGGTTTGTTAGGTTTTTTAATCGCTATAACTTCTTGAGACTTCCATGTTTCAGGAATATTACCTGTGACCATGACGGAGTTTATTAAATTTAAAAAATACATTAAGGCAGTATCACCAAGATGAGATAAAAATGAGTACATAATACCATCCTGACCAGGAGATGAATCTTTAACATGTGAAAGCACACCTTTCAATTCATGTAATGAAAAAGGAGAGTTTAAAGAGGAAGTGTCATCTATCAAAGACGATTCCAAAGGAAAGTAGATCGATTCAGCAGCTGATGGAGGAGCTAATCTGTCTAAAAAGGCATTTGTTAAAAAAGGGGGAAGTGAAGACGATGATAAAGATTCTTTGAAAGCAGATCGAAAACGTTTAATACTTGTCCAAACTTCTGAAGGGCACGTAGAAGGAGATAAAGAAGTACAAAAAATTTTCCAGCCTGCCTGCTTTTTATCTCTGAGGAATTTACGTGTGGTACTAATAACTTCATTGAGAATATCTAAATTTTCATTGGACATGTCCTCAGCATAGACTCTCTCAGCTTCCTTTCTTCTGCTTACAGCAACCATACATTCTCTATCCCACCATGGAGGAAAAGGAATCTTATTAGACGGATTTCGTTTGACAGAAAAAATCTGATCGGCAGATTCTATTAAACATGTAGCCAAAGCTTTAGAGGAATTGGTCTCACCACCGCTAACTAATTCAGGCAAATCATTTATTTTAGATTCGACAAGGATTTTAAATGCAAGCCAATCAGCATTATTTAATTTATATTTCACACGAGGTTGTCGTTTTTGATAAGGAGAGCGTCTAATAGGTGAGGATATGATAATCGGGAAATGATCACTGCCAAAAGTAGATGATGAAGTGTACCAAGAACGAGAAGAAGCAAGATCTGGAGTACAAATTGATAAGTCAACCGCGCTAAGCTTTTCATTAGGCTTTGTACGTCTGGTTGGTGAGCCAGTATTAAGTAAACACAAATTATGTAAATCTAATATTTCAACTAAACGTACACCATTGGAGTCAGTAGTGCCACAACCAAACATTTGGTGATGAGAGTTAAAGTCACCCAATAGAAGGAATGGACGACTAAGTGAAGAAAGTAAATTATTAACGCTATTGAGAATAACAAAAGAGGAACGAGCTAGGTAAATGGAAACTATAGAAATATTATCAATTTTTATGCCGACAATATTAATGGCATCATTAGAGATTAATGAAGAAAACGCTATTTCAGAAAAATTAATTGAGTTCCTGACCAGTAACGCTACGCCACCATGGCCATCAAATCTATCATCACGCAAGCAGGTATATCCTGGGATCCTTAATAGGTACCCTGGCTTCAACCACGTTTCAGATAACGCAACAACAACGGGAGAATGTTTATTTATCAAATATATCAAATCATGTTTCTTTGGAACAACACTCCTGCAATTCCATTGAATTATCTTGGAATCCATTATTTTTAATAACATTAACTGATTTAATTTTTTCATTAATAGAGGCAACGTGGGACGGTTTCAATAAGTTTGAGTTTATTAAACTAGTTAATAATGCTAGTATCATTTCTAATACATCAGATTTTTCTTCTTCTTTATTTTTGTGTCCAACCAGAGCACTGCCATTTTTAGGCTCTGGAACTTGGAAATCTTTTAAAACATTATAATGAGCAACACGATCATAACCATGTTGTGGTTTACGAGGAGAGCGAGGTTTTAAGAATATTGTCTTTTTATTTGAGGCATTAGTAGAATTATCACGAGATACAGACTTCGCTGCGGAAGGATATACGGGTTTTGGTACTTCCGGAATTGTTGAACTTAATGCATCTGCGTATGAAGGCTTAATAGAAGAAAAATATTTACTGGCTTCGGCATAAGACATGCAGCTCTGAGCCATTTTAACTTTGATTTCTGTCTGTCTCACAAATTCTGGACATGACTTATCTATCGCTGAATGGGACCCTTCGACTTCACACATTACACAGTACAGAGGATCTTTATCTGACCTGTCACATGATACACCTGCATGTTGACCTCCACAGTTATAACATATTGGAGTCTTAGAACGACATTGAACTTTGGTATGACCATAACGGCAGCATTTATAGCATTGTATGGTAGGATAAATATATATTTCTACTGGAAGAGCATTATAACACATGAAAATCCTTTTTGGTAAAACTTGCCCATCAAATGTTAATACAACTGATTCAGAGGGTTTCCAAGAAACCGAGTCATTAATTTTTACCTTGCGATTCAAACGTCTTATTTTAAGTATTTTGCCGCAGCCTATAGGTACGGATACATTTTGTTGAACTTCCTCTACACTCCAATCTACAGGGACCCCGCGAACTAGACCCATTCTTGTTACGCTGAAAGTGGGAATGAAGGCTTTTAACTTTTTCGTTTCCAAAAGATTGCAGTTAAGAAAATTATTGGCGTCTTTATAATCGGAAAAGCCAACTACGCACCTGTTTCTTCCTATACGCTTTACACTTCCGGGAATAATATTATTAAATTTGTTCTGCTTTAAAAAATTGCCAAATGTTATTGGATGGAGAATAGTCCCATCGTCAGGTGAACTTTGAATACGTTGAACATGTATAAAATAAGGGGAAACATCGGTAGAAACATATTCAGCACGGCCAATCGAACGGGGGTCCGTATTGGTTACTGAAGTTGTGGTGTTGTTTAAATTTCCCGCGTTAGAGTCTTGAGAGATATTTGAATTTTCCGTGTAAGATGTTGATGGTCGAGAGGATGTGCTATGTGAATTATTATTATTTTGCAAGTGTGGAGATGACGTGGATTGAGATATAGGTTTTGAAGTAACCTTTTTAATTAAAATTGACTCATCTTCTACATTGCATAAGCTTTCGCACTGACAGTAATCACCGCTAGAGCCACTACCTTTCTTTTTCTTAATTTTCGTACATTGGCGACAAAGGCGCAAATAACGTGTTCGTTTACGACTTCCTTCACCTGTTTGAGATGATACCGAACAATCGGTATCCATTTTGTCAAATTCATCTTGTGAACCAACAGATACATTTGATCCCACAGGGAGATTCAAGCCAACAAGGCTATCATCCCCCCGACCTAGATCGGGGGGCTTGTTCATACAATATTTACAGAAATTACAAAAACTTACCGACTACACGATGACACTATACACAAATATGATATAAAGATTACATATAATACAAAAATTAAAACTACCAGCTTATCCTCTGCGTTTTAACTAGTAAAATTAAATTAAATATTCAACACCGTGAAAAATACATCTACCATGAACGAAGTTTCCCGCGCTTTTTCCAACATTTAAACTTTAAACAGGACAAAACTGTGAAGTGTGAAACTAGTTTTGATGTAGATTATAGAATAAATGTTACGTAAGATTAAGCAAAAACGTGACGACAAACCTCCTTTGAAAAATCTCCTTTTAAAATTTGCCACTACATAAAAACTCTTTACTAATACTCAAAGTAACTCACCCTGGCCTTATTCCAAAATTTAAAATTAACAGCCAACACGTCGTAGTTTCACAGACACAGAATTGAAACTGACTTGAATTAACTATATTCATTCACGTCACAAGATCTAAAATCAATATAACGTCCTTAAAACACTATGAATCGATTAAAATTATACAGAAACTGGTCGAATTATGTTAGATGGCGCCATTTTTGTTCCCGCGCGCGGGCAGAAAGACGTTATACGTTCGCGGATTTAAAAATAATATAAAAAAGGAAAAAAGCGCGCGGATCGGTATGCTATGGTCTATGGACGGCGACTCCAAGGAGGTTTTATTCTACGGGTTCCGGATAGATTTAGTATAATTTAGAATGTGAGGGACACAATAATGTTAACTCACAATACCTTATTGTATTAAATGTTGGGATCTTTGGTTTATCTCAACTCCTAACATTTTGAAATACGTTTGTATTAAATGATTTATTTATTAATTTGTTTGTTTGTTTATTTTATATTATCTGATATAATAGAATTTTATAATAATTGTGTTCATTGAATGTTAGGAATGATAGTAACAGAAAGGCGAGTTGCTTACATATTTGTCTACGGTTTAGAAAAATAACGTACGGAATCCCAAGTCCCTTCTCAGAAATGTCATTGTTCAAGGTTACTTACGACATACAAATGTCAAATGCAAATATTCTAACACATGATCACATAGTGATATTAACGTCTGCGATTTATGCTCGGTTCCTTTATGATAATGACGGATAACGAATAGTTTGTTGCCATGGAAACGGCTGAGTATTTTTTTGGAATTCTGGAGTCCGTGAGGTACAATTTCGAAAGACGCTGTTATGTGGCTATTGAATGTCTCCTGTGCCTTAGTCATGCCCGGTATGCAATGGGTTTATCTGATGGATAAGTATCTGAATTCGATTTCTGAGAAAATTGTTCAATTTGTACTTTTACTAATTTAAATTTAATAAGTAACTAAGTATCCACCCATTAAAATAAATCAGTGGCGCTACAAACTTTTTAGCTCTGTGCCTCAGATTTCTCTATCTGTTCCGTGATCATTTGTCAATCTAATACTAATAGGTGGACACACCTTTTGGGTCTAAGGCAAGCCGGTTTCCTCAAGATGTTTTCCTTCGCCGTTCGAGCGAATGTTAGACGCGTATATAGACAGTCAATTGGTACACCGCCGGCGATCGAACCTACGATCTGAGGGATGACACTTGGTGAAGCCAGCAATGCTCTTAAATCTTAATAATTGTCTAAATGGAAGTTAACAATAACATATTTTGTATTAAACCATAAAATATTAACTTATTTAATAGTTAAATTCTAACAGCCTCTATATTTTTCTTAAATCAGAAATACTTAGATCGCCGAGGTCAAGTTACACAATTAACTTGGCTAATTACTTATTCAGTTAAAATTTAACTCGAAGGTTGTCTATGATTTATTATATACAATAAAGCAAAGGTTAAAAATAATATTTTTCCAAACACTAATTATTTATTCTAGGTATTTTGTAATTGCCTATGGTTCTATTACCTGTTAAAAAGTATCAGAGAAGCGAGCCGCAACCTTGAGGTCGTGTGTTCGAATCACGGCTGTATCACGAATGTTTTTTTTCTCTCCATGTGCGTAATTAAAATCCCTCGTACAGTGAAGGAAATCATCAGGCTGATCTGATCTTTCCTATTAAAATGAAATTTTTAAAAACTTACTTAGAGTCCTTCAAGAAATGAGCGTACCAATCCTTGAAAGGCCGGCAACGCACTTGCGAGCCTTCTGGCAATGTGTGTCCATGGGCGGCAGTGTCACACAGCCTTCTGCCCGTTTTCCTCCTATTAAAGAACTGATGCAGCAATCTGAGCCCAGAACCATGATCATTGGTCATACAGTGCTGGTAAAAAATTATCCATTTATTAAATCGTTATTTGACTTTGTCGCTGGTCGTGGTGGAACGTACGAGAAGCTTTTTGGACTAGCGCAAGATTTCAAATTGTTAACAGTCAACCTTTAGTAATTAAGAAACACCTGAAGATGATGATGTTGATGATATTAATTTATCCCTACTGGGAAAGACAAAGGACTTTAGTCTATACAGCCAGGTCTTGTTCTTGGTCATAATGTAATGTATTGTATTATATTGTATCTTTGTATCTTCTGTCAATCCGAAGTAGTGGAGGCCTGATGACCTGTAACACAGGTACTCTTACCTTTATCAGGCATCAGTCACACACAGACTTGCTTTTTCCATTAACAGAAGTAAGAATATAATTGTCACTTGCCTATGTTCTAAGTTTAAGTTTTTGTGAGAAAAATAAATAAATAAATAAAAAAATAATTGGAGAAATTGGTAATTTTAAATGCCGAAGCCACGTCTTCATTATTCTCGGTCATAAGGCCTAAGCCACTTCTTCGATGTTTTGAATTGGTCGAAGTCAAATCCATAAGCACTAATAGTAGAATCCAAATAAAAAATATTTATATTTCCAGGTGCTGAAACACCTGTAGAAGAATATTTGACTTTGACAGATAATAGTGGAGTAAACAATAAAACACAAACGCAATGGCGCATTATCAAAAACATAGTTGCAGCTAAGTGAGGGGTACCGGGTTCGATTCCCGGTTCGAGGGCAAGTTTTAATTTAATTTAAATTTGTTCTCGGCCTTTGGGAGGGTTGTGCGGTACCGGGCGAGTGCCTAAACCGTACATGGAGGTCGAATTTCTAAAGACAAGCACGAATTATAAAAAATCCTATACTTGACGCTGGCACAAATCGTGCCAGAGCCATAAAAAAAAAACATAGTTATTGACAGACGCAACTATGAATTTCTGTGTGACCAATCAAACGAAACCTGTCAACTCTATGTGACCACTATCATAAAAAAATAATTTACCTATTGCACTATTTTAACTAAAGGACTCATCTCTTTTCACTACAGAGTAAACACAATATCAGAAAGAAATTTAAATAGTGTAAGTAAGTATAAGTCTTTGATTTTTTAGATTTTTACATTGCTCTTACGTAAAAAAAATAGATCAGTGGCGCTACAACCTTTTTAGGTCTGAACCTCAGATTTCTGTATCTGTTTCATGATCATTTGTCAATGTAATAGGCAAGTGATATCTGTGCCTGACAGACACCATCGACTTTTTGGGTCTACGGCAAGCCGGTTTCCTCACGATGTTTTCCTTCACCGTTTGAGCGAATGTTAAATGCGCACATAGAAAGAAAGTTCATTGGTGCACAGCTGGGGCTCGAAATACGACCTCAGGGATGAGACTGCCTTAAAATCGCTCAGTTGTGGAACCAAAATGTGCTAAAATAAAGACTATCTACTACTACACTACGTTAGTAGTTTCGACTTCATATAAATTATGTACTTACACACTAATGCTATTGTGTTCGGAAGTGACCCTGCAGCTGTTTAGCTGGCATATTTTTTTCGTGGCAATGGAATGCAAGGCTTGGCCAGTCACGAAATGGCACAGATGATAATTTTAATATGCTTAGAAATTCAGGGCCGGATTAATAGGAGATTTTCTGTAAACGAAAAGCAAATTAGTCGCAACTATGACACTAACGTTAATAAACTTTTCCTACGCTAGGCCTATGTGCAACTTTCAATCTCAGCCGGGGCCTTTGGAACAGACAGTGATGAGACTGATCGAGAATCCTGTCTTTAGGTTGGAGTGACAGTACACCAGTGTTTATGCCATCCATATCTGGAAGCAACGAAACTTCAAATACTATATCTTTGGTATGTCGATAAGATATGAAAAATAGGACTTTAAGATTTACTAATTGGCAAGCAGTTCGTGAAAAATTTGAAGTTTTTGTTGAAATATTAAAAATTTAAGTCAAAAGAAAGATACTTGGTGATATGTTTTTTTACCCCTACATAGTAGCCTAACAGACATGCCATCAGGCAGTTCTGTGGCCGACAAGCTAGGCAGCAGAGGAGTATCAAATCCTATAAAAGACCTTTATTTGCTTTAAAGGCTTGGCTTCTACCGTCGTGCCCGGGCGACAACTAATCCGGAAATATAACTTATATAACATCGATTTTGTTCCCTTAGGAGTAGAGACTCTTTTGCCGTGGTGTTCAAGTGCACAGGCGCTAATTTAAGATTTAAGTTGGCGCATGGTAGATAGTACTGGTGACCCCAGAGCTGGTGCTTTCCTTGGTCAACGAATAAGTATCGCAATACAGCGAGGAAATGCTTCCAGCGTTAAAAGTACACTGCCACAGGGACCAAACTTTTTACATTTGTTTTAATTTTCTGTTTAATTATTTCTATTATTACTATGTAGATTAAGAAAACTATTGTAAATACTGTATATTTGATTGTTATGTTTAGGTTTTAATAAACGATTATCTTTAAAATAACTTATATCTTAGTGATATTAGAATTGCCTTGAAATTATTAATGACCCGAAATCCCTGAATACCTCTCTGTGTAGAACATTAAGAGTCTAGACTTTGAAACCAAAGGTCAGTTGTAAGCTTAGGTCATTCCGCGTGGGCTGACTGCCTACGAATTTTAAGCTTTTTATTATCTTGTTTTATTAAATTTAGAATGGAAATAATTTCGTAGAGTCGGGTCGGTATCATTTAAAATAAAAAGGGTGCGTGTACTTATGTACGCGCGTAAGAAGTTATACTTCTTTGGCATTATTAATACATAATAGTTTTTTATTGCATACAAATAATAAATTACAATTAAATAATCAAAGACTGGAAAAGGAGTCATTATAGTCAATAAAGTTCAGTTTACATTTGAAAAATTAAATAAAAAAATATTTATTATTATTCTCTTACATTAAGTGTAACATAAATTCTATTATTATTCGAATGTTGTTTTTAAATTATGTCCAATGCCGTAGCATCTTCCGTGGGCAACTTCATTCTGTTAATTTTGTGTCACGGTGCGCGCATCGTAAAATTTCACTCTCATCAATTTTTCATAACGCGCCTAAAGAAGTATAACTTCAAAAACTGGGGCGGCCGCAGAGCAGGCTGGAAATAATAAGGTGCTCAAATATAAGTCTTTCCTCCAACTTCGATTTTGTTCCCTTTGGAGTTGAGACTGTTCTGCAGTGGAGTTCAGGCAGTAATTAATGATTAAAGGTAGCGCCTGGTAGATTGTTCCGGTGACCCCAGAGCTGGTGCTTTCCTCGCTCAACGAATGAGTATCGTAATACAGCGAGGAAATGCTGCCAGCGTTAAAGGTACACTGCCAGTGGGACCAAACTTTTTAAATTTGTTTTATTAATTTTTTAATAGTTATTACTGTGTAGGTTGAGAACATTGTAAATATTGTATATATAACTGTTATGTTTAGTTATTAATAAACGATATATTTATTAAAGTCTAGGAGATATTAATGTACAATTTTGTTTGTCTTTGCTACTCGTATATCGTAATATATTCTGTAATCTCAGCCCTACTTATATAAAAAACGATGGTATTTCGTCCCATCCGGTCCGGATACTGACTTAAATAGGTATAAAATTAAAATATTCTCTCATCAGACATTTGAGAGTATACATAATACTGTGGAGTAAATTATGATTTGTTTTCAATAGATAGCATTTTATATAAAAAAGTAGTGCGTTTTCACGAATAAACGAGTTACTAAAATACACACATTAAAAATGGCGTTAGCATACATTATAATACAGATACCGAAAAAACTATATTTTTTTTAGAAACAACAGATGAACATAGTAATAATTAAATGCTAATAAATAGCAAACTAAAACAAATTTAAAAAGTTCCCCGTGGCAATGTACATGTAGCATTTCTTCGCTGTAATGCAATAGTCATTCAAGCGAGGAAGGCACCAGTTCTGGGGTCACCGGTTCTATCTATTAGGTGCGTCAGTGCCTCTACTCCAAAGGGAACAATATTACAGTTGAAGGAAAGACTCTTATATTTTAACTCTGCTGCTGCACCAGCTTTTGTGCTTGTCCGAAGGAGGTAAAACGGGGCTAACGTATCTACACAAATAGCATATATATATTACGATGGCAAGAGACCGGACGGTATGAGTTTGATTCCATGGAAGATGGGTCGGGTACTGGTATGGGATGCAACCTGTTCAGACACGCTGGCCCCTTCCCATCTACATGGAACCAACTACAGAGCTGGTGCGGCTTGTGAAGCGGCTGAAAAAATTAAAGCATGCAAATACAGGGGTCTAGGCTCAGAATATGATTTTGTCCCATTCGGTGTCGAGACCCTTGGTCTGTGGGGTCCTAGCGCTTTAAGGCTTTTTAAAGAAATTTCAAAAAGGTTAGTCGACATCACAGGAGACCGAAGATCTGGCAGCTACCTCGGACAAAGAATTAGTCTAGCTATTCAAAGGGGGAACGCTGCCAGTATCTTCGGAACCTTGCCTAAAGGGACTCCTTTTAATGATACATTTTAGTTTATGTTTAGTTATTTATTTCAATGTATATTATTTTATTTTTATGTTTAATTCGTTCCTAACGTAATAAAGTTAATAGCATCCTATACCAAAGCGTTCTCGTAATAATGAGTTCGTAAGATTTGTATGTTAACTTTGATGTCTTTGTGTAGCACTATAAAATATAGTAAGTAGAAAGTACTCTTTCCTGTAAAGTTCATGCCAAAAAGACATATGCATTTACATTTTGCTGTTCAGGTCTAAGGAAGGGTGACTCCCATAACTCCTTTCTTCCTCACTTGGGCCGCGAAGAGTAATTTTAGCTTAGCTTTTCTTGAGGAATGAGCAGTGTTGGTATAGTGGCTTCAACGTGCGACTCTCATCCTTGAGGTCGTAGGTTCGATCCCTGTCTGTGCACCAATGGACTTTCTTTCTATGTGCGCATTTAACATTCGCTCGAACGGTGAAGGAAAACATCGTAAGGAAACCGACATGTCTTAGTTCTAAAAAGTCGACGGCGTGTGTCAGGCACTGGAGGCTGATCACCTACTTGCTTATTAGATCGAAAAATTATCATGAAACAGATTCAGAAATCTGAGGCCCAGACCTAAAGAGTTGTAGCGCCACTGATTTTTTTTTCTTGAGGAATGTTGAATGTGGAATTGTTTAATATTTTAACGGCTGAGTTTGGTTTCGTTGTATCGGTTGGATAGCTTAAAGCAAATATGAGCTAGATTAAGCATACTTTGTCAGCTGGGTGACCTTAGGCATTACGCATCTATACGGATGTAGAGTATAAGAGCTGGTGTAAAATAAACCTTGTACCTTTTCGATTTTTTTTTTATGGATGACACAGGAGAGAAGTTTTATTCCTTATTTTCTTAGTGATATTCTAAAAGGCTCAAGACGAAACTAATACGACTTTTACGTTTTCTTCATTGATAATATTTTCTATTAAGACAAGTTTTTTATTTTATATATAGGGGTACTATACATATATAAGCTATATAGTAACTTATTAGCCGATCTGTGTGTAGCTGTGGCCGACGGGAGTGTCAAATTTCCTAAAAAGGGACTTCATTTACTTAAAATGCTTGGCGCCTCTCGCCGGGCCCGGGCGACAACTACTCCAGGAATAACCTCATGATATTTATGGGCAAGTCGGACGGAGCCCGCGTTACCTCTTGTGCTATTAATTGTATTTGACAATGTTATGGTAGAATTTTTCCAGCTGCGATCTGTGCTCAAGCAACATGTTGGATACCGGGATACCCTCATGCCAGTCTAGAGCTCCAGATCGCACCTGGCTCTTCCGAAAGTAGGACAGTCTATTCTTGGGTTTAAGACAATTCTATTTTCTCACAATGCAACCCTTCACTATAACTGCAAGTGGCCATTGCGCACATAAAAAAAACATTAATGGGGATTACGCATAGATAAGACCTAAGCTTAGATTGATTGATTAAACTTAACCCAGTTTGAAAGACCACTCGCAAATATCTAGTGGTCATAGAATTTTGGACAGGTGTGGTAGCTAACTTGTCTGAGTATTACTGCTCGCTCTTAGACTATTTACAACGGCCAGCGGCCGCGGAGGCGTACAATGATGTCACTCTAACGGATTTCAAAACCTGTTACCTTCAAAAGCCTTCGTATTTTCAGGTTTTAACTCAAATATTTTTATTTTGAGTTTATTTCTCTAACTTGTCACGTATGAAATAAAAAAATGGTGGTAATATAGTATAGCGCCTAAGGTGAATTAACCTAACCATTAATAATAAATAATCTTCTCACCACTATTATTTTAAAACAATAAAAGACATCAAACAACTTTAAATTAAATTCATATCGAAATTGCTTAAAACCTCAATTGGCTTTGAAATTTAATAAGAAGAAACCATCTAGTGAAAAGTGTCCTCTTTGGTTGAATAATATAACATTTTGTTTAATCAACTGCCATCTTACGGCAAGTAGCTAAATGAAAAAAGGTAATTTTAATTGTGACAGTAGAGGTCTCTATCCACTAGTTTCAGTGAAGTTTGCAAATCCGCGATGCGCATGTCAAAACTCAAATATGCAAAATGTCATTCTATCTTTATTTCATTCACATTTCACTTAATTTTATTTTGTGAAACCATGAAAACGTTTTGATTTTGTGGGAAATTGCAAAAAAACATTAAACTTTGTGGCCGCGGGCATGTGCGTGCCTCTGCCGCGGACTTAAACCATTTAGTTTTAAAAAAGTCTTGGTTGTGTTTTGGTTTTAAATTTCTTCAACAAAAAAATTCTGAGGTTTTCCTTAAATTTTTCCCAAATTGTGTTCATAATGGCACTTTTCTGTTTTTTCTTTCGAAGTGAAGCATTTACATAATGTGACTCGATTTCCTGTGGTGTTTGGTAGTTAATTTTCTATTTTGGACACAAATTTGGTCTAAAATTATACCTGAGTGCTATATCGTCAGGAAGGCGCTCAAATTGCGTAAGTACTCTTTAATTATTTATAAATTATTTTACAGTTCAGTCTAATTAAATATAAATAGCATTATCAGCTTTCATATTTAATAAGTTTAAATATTCTGAAATAAATGAAAAAAATAGTTTGTACACTCACAACTAGTAAATAGCGACAAAATTTTGTTGTTAGGCGGTAAATATTATAACAATACCTACATTATGCACAAAAATTTTACTTGCATAGGTTTTACTGTAATGTTTTTTAGAATTGTTTTATAAAACCTAAATTATTATTTATAGTAAGTTTAAGGTGTTATATTTTGGATTGGCAAATATCAATGTTTATTAAATTTTATTGGTTTTAAACAAAAAATATTTATATACTTATAATAAAAAGTCTAACAAGAAATAGGATCTTTGTGCTACCCTCATATTTATCTGTGAAGTCCTGTTATAAAACTGCAGTAAATTTTAATTTTTTATCAATTATCATTCAATAGTAAACTAGCTAACTAATCCATTCTCATTAGTTAGTTAATTAAAAAGGCTCATTAGATTAATTTATGCTATTATCACATTTTAACATAGTACACTATTTTTACATAACCATTATAGCCCCACTAAATATTCCTTCAAATACATAAACCACTTTTGTTGATTTTATCATAATTAACAGTTAACATTTGAGAAAACAATGTGCAAAATATTAATAAAGTAATATTTTTGTACAGAGCTGTTATGCTGTACAGTAAAGCCAGAGGTTTTATCACAAGACTAAAAAAAATATAAAAAAATGTTAAACTTAATATTTAATATATGTATGTTTTCATAGAAAATATCTTTGGTGGTATTTAGTTATGTACACATGACACACTGCATAGAGAGACATGGGTTTAGTTCTCTACTATACAATTATTTTCTTCTTCAGCTTCCACCGAAGGTTGATCACAAAGTTGCTTTAAAAATCAGTGACAGAAATATGTCACAATTGGTCTGCCCTATACCACTCAGGACCTTAAATATGTAATTTTAGTCTAGCCTTTATCTCATTAACACTTAAATGACATTCTAATGTAAACTTGGAATAAAACCATTAAAATCATATTATGTTAAACCGATTTATGCTTTCAAGCATGGCGTCATTATTCATGTTTAGTCGGAAGTTATAGGAAATAATGTCAAGGTCAAATCACTCACAATGGGGTTGATTGTGGGTTGATTCATAGTTTGGTAAGAATTTACTGGACTATATTGTATATGTTCTGTGATGTAAAACAGAACACGCCTACAGTATGAAAGAAACTCTTTGTTAGTCTTTTCTTAATTTTTAGTATTTCCTGTTTTGCTTTATACACTCAACTGCATCTTACTAAATATACTTTTAAATACCTGTATGTATACTAATAAATACTATTCAAAATAAAATTACAAAAATATTTGTTAGGTATTTTGTGTCTTGATTAGATTAAAAAATAAGTTATAAACCCATAAATTTATATTTTTTAGGTATCTCATAAAGTTTGCTGCATGTTCATCAAAATTTTAACACATTCAATTCCTTAGAGTATACACCTTTGTAATATGCAGTTATTGTTTTTTTTATTTATATTCCATATTAAGCAGTAAGTTTACAACAATTTAAAATTGTGTAATAAATATGTGACCTTGTGTATATTGGCTTCTTCGTCAGTATACAACTCAGCCATGTATATAGTAATTGTTGTATTGTTCAAATAAAGAAAGATGAATAACAATGCTCTGCAAAATGTTAGTATTAAAACACCAGTAAAACAAATTACTGTGTCAAGGTCAATTGATTTCTTATCAAAGTTTCAGGAACAACATTTATTTTTTAAGGGAACTTGTTTGAACAATATGAACTTTTAAAAGTTACATTTAAACCCACTTCCCCATTCCCAAAGTGAACTTTCATGCTCTGGATGCAGTATCTATTAAGATAGATATAAATATAGTAATTTTTTGTGATGCTACATTATATAAATAGATTTAAAAAACTGTAAAATTATGGATTAAATGTTATATTTGTATTGTGGCAATTCTAAAGATCTTAGACTATATTTACTTATACCAGTTTTATGTCAAATACTAGTGGACCTGACAGACGTTGTCCTGCATGATATTTCAAGCAATTAGTAAAGCAAAGTATGAAAGTACCGACTGCAGCGCCATCTGGCGGGCTGATTTGTGAATCTAAACCATTCCCAGATCCCCTTGAACACACACAAAAAATTTCATCAAAATCGGTCCAGTCGTTTGAGAGAAGTTCAGTGACATACACACTCACAGAAGAATTATATATATAAAGATAAATTTTTTCTAACTTTTATATCTTAAACTATTTTGGAAATAGATGTCTATATTACCCAAATATAATGAAGCCTTTTAATTGTTAAAGTATTTTTAAAATTCGTCAAGTAGTTTTAAGTTAAGTCGAAGTCGGGAGTTCGAAACTAGCTGGAGGCGGCGGCTATAAATTCGTGTGTTCGTCGAATTTATAGTTTTTTTTATAGCTGTTGTTAGGTTTATCTAAAACGTTGAATGAATGGAAAATACGTAAATGTTAATTTTAACGTGAGCTTGAAAGCGAATGTTATGTGCAAAAGACGTCAATGAGTTAAACACAGGAAAATTACAGCTTGCTCTCGTAAAACAATTTGGAATTGTATGATTGTGCCGGACTTATAGGGAATTATAGAATCTAGGGATTTTCATGACCCTTTTGTTGTCGTGGCTGGGGTGGCTACTAACCCAAGCAAGACGAGCCTGAAGTGGGTGGGCTCTCCTAGCTATATGAACAAAGTATTCTACTTTCTGATCTATTTTCCTCTATCACGTAAGATTACAGGAATCTTGTATACGTTTTAAATTTTTAGAACAATAACTTTGTTTTGATAGTAACAAATATATATATGTAATTTAATGTATTTAAGAAATTTAAAAGGGTTTTATAATCACACATGATCGCAGATGTTTAAATTACAAAATTAAAACTGTGATGGTGACGTGCATTTGGCATAATAATTAATTTCTCATGAAATTTGTCATTTTGTTAATAAGAATAAAGTTCTTTAAATATTACAGTTACATCACTGTCGTATCAAAGTCAATGTTAAGGGTTGGGTGATGATGGATTGAGTTATCGATAAATTGTGTGCGATTGTCACGGATTATCTTCTATCGTCTTAATTATGTTTATAGTTACGTCAGTGTTAATTACGAGATGTTTAGATTCAATTGCGCATTCAAACATTAGCATTCAAAAATAACATTTCTACGTTTTTTTGGTTTAAATTTGTTCTACGTAGTATGTATGTAGTCTTAAATTAATTCACACAATACAACGACTATTTAAAAAAAGGTTCAAATACCGGTCAGGCAAATTTTAGAGTCAATTTAAAACTTGTAGAATAAGCCCTCTGGACCTGTGCTATCGCTAGTATTGCATATTAGTAATAGCTTACGTCATCATAAATTAATATTCGTTGCATTGAGATGTTCCTGGCGCCAGTCAATGTCAGGGATGAGCTAAAGGTGGGAATCGTGACTGGTATATTATAGTTTGTTGGTATATATATATTTCTTGTAGAATGAGAATGTAGCAGGAATCAGCGGATTTCGCGATGGATATATGAGTATTTTTTTTTTCATAGCCATTTTAGTAAACAATAGAAGACAATTTATCGACGTATATCCCTGAGGTCGTGGGTTCGATCCCCGGCTGTGCACCAATGGATTTTTTTCTATGTGCGCATTTAACATTCGCTCGAACCGTGAAGGAAAGCATCGTCAGGAAACCGCCTTGCATTAGACCCAAACATCTGTTCAAATTTCTGTATCTACAGAAATTTGAGGCCCAGACCTAAAAAGGTTGTAACACCACTGATTTACTTTTTTATTTTCATAGCTACCTTTATGACAGTTTCGCCATATATACCTCAATACTACACGAATACTATTCTATTAGAACGCTGTGCAAGTATAGTTAACACTGTTTACCGCTCGCAACTTCTGGTTAAGATTATTTGCGACCTCTTTAACAATTGGTAGTACTCAAAACCATAATGAATTACTTATTTACTATTTATTGGTGAACCGTTTGAAAATCCTTTTGGTAGTTCATCGTGTTTATACTCTTTATTAATACGAAATGCTGGTGTTTTCATAAAAATATTACCATTCGTTTTACGCATTGTTCTAGGTTCATTCTTAAAACACATTATCAAACCGTTGCATATAACCACGGGTCGATTGATCTATTTTACCTACTATCTGAAATAGCTGCAACGGAAAAGGTGATTTTATCGATTTCTCAGGCTACCTAATTTCTAATTATAAATCCACTATATCAGGTCGCGACGTCTGGGTAGGATAGTAGAACATAGGTTTGATATTGATATACGCGACTACAATTAAATAAATGTTTTTTTTGAACGGATACACGATCTATTCTATAAAAATAAAAATAAATCGCAAAATATATAGCAAAGCTCAAAACTTGAATATGGCTGGACCAATTCGACTTGTAGTTATTTTTATGGATTAAGAGAAATCGGAAAAAATTGACGGTAGAACCTAAAAGCCACTTTTCTTTTTCTGTAATTCTGACCTTGGACTCTACATAAGCAAAATGTTATATTTGTTGGTATGTAGCTACTAAAAAGGTAGGCTTAGTAAAATCATATTAAGGCGAAATGAAGTTCGCGTAGGCACTTGTTTGTAAAACTGAAAAATATATTTGGATTTCCTATTATAAGTGTTGGACAACATACAAGTAAATAGATAAATTTTAAGCTATAATAATTATAAAACAACTTAATGCAGATCTAGAATCACTTATAAGCAATTATTACCGCGTTGCAGTTTTTATGCGGGTAGGTACTATTTAAATTTTGAAAATACCAACTAGTGGGAGTGTCATACTGCATTAGCAGCCGAATGAGCCGATACGATCGGGGAAATGTCACTTTCCCACTGAAAACTACAGAGAATTGGCTCACACAGGTGTTTCGTTTAATGTGTGTGGGACTCCAGGAAGCTCACCACCTCCTCTCCGAATCATGGCAGCGTTAAAAGAGTATACTCCTCTCTCAAATCCCGGCAACTCACCCACTAAAATTGGTGTCCAATGGACATGGGATGCGATTACTGCCGGGCGGCTTCTGGGCGTCCCGTAAGTTAATAAAAAAAACCCTTTTATAAAAACTGCGTAATAGACCACCAATTCTTAGAGTGATTTTATGATTACTTCTGTGAATGAATTATAAAAATAATTTTCTTTTAAAATTTCGTTTATAGCAACAATTGTTTTGCATAATATTTCGCATACAAAGCCGAAATATAAATAATCCCACACGTTTTTTACGCTGCACGAATCCATCAGCGGTGCGCACGCGTCACAGGCGCGAAAATAGACGCGGTAAAGTTCACAATGACGTATGAACTCGATCGACATGCTTGCTCAAGGGCGTATTGGGTTTGGGAACATTTGAGATCTTTTCGTAAACTAATAAATTACTTGACGCGCGAAAGATGTTTAGAAATTTATAATCACAATATTATTTGTCTTTGTCACTAATAATGCCGTTGATTGGTTAAAGTTTTTTTTAATCACTCCAGTAATTCCACAGATTATCTCAAGTACTGTATCTCGTTAAAGAAAAAGTTCCTAGTATTATATTTTTATATTGGTTTTTATAGCTGTAACATGCCTCGTAATAATGGTTGAATACTGCGTGCTTTTCTTTGTTATATATATGTCACCGTAAAATTGTAAACACCGTTAGATTGTAATCTATCTCGCGAGATTGTAAACTGTCGAAAGATTGTGAACCTCAACGAACTGCTTACAATTTAACGTAGTTATATGCAATTGTTGGGAAGTAAAATTAATCTGTAATTGACCAAAGAAGTTTGAATGATAACTAAGTTAGTGTAGTACAATCTACCGAATAATAATACGTTAAATTGTAAGCAGTTCGTTGAGGTTCACAATCTTTCGACAGTTTATAATCTCGCGAGATAGATTACAATCTAACGGTGTTTACAATTTTACGTTAACATATATATTGTTATCTATCAGTACCTACCAATTCTGCCTGTTAATACAATCATAAAAGGAGAAGGAAGGTTAGCGTAAATTATTCTATGCAATAATATTTAACGCTGAAAAGTTCGTAGGCTAATATAGAAAAAAATGTTTTTGATAGAATTTGATTTGATAATTTAATATAGTTGCCTTCGAGAGCGATACAACTGATATAGCGGTCTTACAATGTTTTGATATCATTTTTATAGTACGATTTGTCTTTAGCCTCAAAATAGGCTTCCGTTGGCGCAATATTGTCCAACGAGAATTCTCTTGAGGTCTAAGAACAGGAAAGTCGCTGGGGCTAAATCTGGAGAATACGGTGGGTCAGTATAGAAATACAATTTGGTTATTATTTATTATTCCTGATTTTAGTGTATCGCTTTGTTTGAGACCTTCAATCCGTCGGAGGTTGTGTATACTAAATACATACAATAATATCAAAAACTTAATGTAATTATTGTACAAGAATATGGGCTATTTTTTACTTATTGAATCACTTTACCTGAATAGTAATTGTAATACTGTCTTCGTTGACACATTTCTTTACTCGACTAAGTGTAAAGGCCGATTAAAGGCCGATTTACATTATCTTAGTGTTTAGGAGAGTGCTTTAGGATAGTACTTTAGTTGAAACATGTAAACGCTACTTGCTTTAGTACGGTTTTACTTGACTTTCAAGTTGAATCAATTTAGAATCGCTTTTTATTTTTGTTTCAAGTGATACCCCTCCCGCGCCCGCGCACCCCCCGAGATCTTCCCTCGTTGTGTGTAAACACGTAATTTAGTCAAATCTTTAGGAGAGTGCATAAGTGCTGTGAAACGCGTGCGTGTTTTTTGATTTTTAAAGATGGCTAAATGGTCGGAAGATACAACTATCAAATTTGTGTCTGAATATGTTGTTCACGAATATTTGTGGAACGTTAAAAACAATTTATACAAAAACAAACCGGCTAGGCAATTGGCATACACTGCCTTAAAAGAAGCTATTTTGTTTATTATTTATATTTAGTTTATTTATTTCGAATAAAATCTCGTCTTCTATTTGTTCCATAACTACAGTTAGTATTTTGCGTAGAATAGAGCGTATTTGCCGACGTCGTTGCGCGTTAATTGTGGCGCTGTAATGATACTCTACTGGAAGAAATGTAAACGTTCACTCGCAACGCACTAAAGCACTAAAGAACTTGCCTTTCAAGTTGTACTAAAATACTCTCCTAAACACTAAGATAATGTAAATCGGCCATAAGATTCTGACGCGACTTACTGCTAAGTAATTACAACGTATGTTCGTTTTACATCTCTTTAATTCTCTCCGGAGTCTTAGCGCTAATTCTTTGAATCTCTCCCGAAAGCCAAGCGAATCTTTTTCGCTTGGCTTTAAGACTGTCGAAATATCTGAAGTATAAACAATATAGTGGTCATCCAGACATAATTCACCTGGATAATATGAACCTAGATAATACGTGAATCGCACGTACGGTTACGAGGTCATTGGGGCACGGCACACGCGCGGGACATCACAATCCTAGGGATTTGGTTGGTCTCCTATCGAATGCATTTGTGACGAAGTTATTTGTTTGGTTTTGAGATAAGGATCGAATAGAAGATGCAATTTTCCATTATGATGATTTTTAAAACACGATTCTGTTTAAAAAGGTTATGTATAACTTTCACGAAAAAAACGAATAGTTAAAGGATTATTATAACAGGCTGTGCCCTTCGGTAATTTTGAGATATGCTCATCACAAATGCGCCCAGGTCATTTGACCATTATTTTGTTGTGTTATTTTAAAACTATGAAGTATCCACTTAAAATTATATTGTTTTTAAAGTGAAATATTTGAGTGGAATCGTGTTTTGGATAAATTCATGTTTATCAAATCACTTTGAGCGCAAATTAATTAACGATTAATAAGCTTATAGTGGCAACATTAGATTTGTTCTGTCATGGGCCAATACAAGTTTTAAAGAGGAACGATTTTGTTATATATTATGGCAACAAAGCTCTCATAATGATTATTATTATTATATTCCGTTTTTGTAAAAGATTTCGTAGTTTTTAAAACCAAACCAGCTTCTCAGCCAGATACTAAAGTGTCGTCCTTAGTATTTAAAATCCGACCAATAAAATAAAAAACTTGCTCTGATGGCGCTAAATTAACAATTATTACAGTAAGTATATTGCAAATTGGCCACCACACTTTGATTATGACGATATTGATAATCAAAAACGATCCTCATAGCGATTGCGATCCCTATGTAATATAAGAGAGATATAAGATTTTATAAATCTAAGCCAGGACTTTAGCTATTATTGCTTATAAATACGTCATATACTTTTACTTGAATAAAGCTTATGACTGGTTGGATTGCGTTATATTAATTACCTATAGGTCCTAGATCGATGTATCCTAGGTGAGTTTAGTAGGTCGCCGGGTCCTGTACGCTCCCTCCAACCCTCGCCCCGTACATCGACCCCTCGATATAGGTCACCCACTTGCAAGCCTGCATCGCATATTGTTTTGTTTTTAGATAATCTGTTTTCAATACATATTTAATTCACAGACGATAGTAAATCTAGTGTATAATGGTATAATATTTTTTTTAATTATTGGGTTTAATTTATTTAGTCACGCCCACATGTCTAATTATTAAGTTAAATGTGCAATTTGTACGTTAATTTTCTCATTTTGTAAGTGTAATATTAGTTTTGGCAAATTTTATGGTCACGGTAATTTGTCATATTTTAGAACAATAGATTGTAACTGAAACTGTGGAAAGTTGTGTTATATGTGATATACAAATATGTCAATGTAACATCAGAATCACTACTTAGCGTATAGTATACTCTGAATCTTACCCTAAGACATAAAGTGTGTGCTCAACACAAAGGCAAAAATCTTTTTTTTTTCTTAGTGTATTGGTTGAAACGGATCTCAGCGCTGGTACTCTGTAACATCCAATAGTGATACCGATTCCGACGTTTCTGTATTCGATGTTTCTCTATCCATATCCGAGGCTGTTTCTCTATCCATATCCGAGGCGCGGAGCTCAACATTAAAGTCAGGGTGGCAATCATTATTTACGCGTCATGTATAACAATTTAGGTAAACGTGAAAAATCCAATAAAAATAAAAATACCAGAAATTATTGTTAAGCAGAAAAAAAATCTAATTCGTAACTCGAATAAATAATAAAAATCTAAAATACCAGCAAAACAGCGGATCGGTACAAGATAGGCACTTAACAATGCTTTCTTTAAAATTGATCAGCCCACTACTTCTACTTCTTCATATTGAGTATCAATAATTCTCCTTTAGTTTTTATAATTTACTAGTAGACTCGGCCAAGCGTTGCTGTGGCTAAGATTTTTGATATATTACATAGTAGTAAACTTTTCAAGAGAAACGGCAGGAGAACACCAATCCTCCATGCTTTTTTGGTGGTTATGCCATTAAATTGTAGCTTATGTGAAACGTTGGTACTTTCAACACAGCGCCATCTGTTAGAATTGTGACTATCAAATAATAAACAAATATTTTGCTATAAAATAATATTGCGGGTATAAATTGAGATGTAAGCTATCTTACCTTTTAAGTTAGATCAAACTGCACACGGTGTGCAAATTTGATTGAAATCGGTTCGGTAGTTTAGGAGTCCATAGCGGACAAACAACGTGACACGTAATTTATATATATTAAGATGAATCGATGTATTTATGTTTTCTCTTCGTGTATGTTTTGTTTGCCTATAAATGCTTGTCACCAATTAAAATTGATTTTAATTTATCTTGTACCTATGTCAGTCAGTGTGCGGAGCGTTGGCAAGCTTTTGTGAATAAAAAATAAGATGATTCCTGTCAAACTATAATGACTCTCTTTCCGCTACGCTTCCCGCTACTACGCTAATCCATTCACAATACAAGTGTAAATTTAGTTGATATTATCGCTATAAGTATCTGCTTCTTAGGATGACATTCAGAAACAAGTGTTGAAGCACATACGTATGAGGATTAAGCAATGAAATAGCCGATTTAAAATATGTTAAGAAAATTCTTACTACAAAAAATTAAAGTATATTTTTTATCGTTTATTATATTTCGTCAATAAAATATGGCACACTATACTAAATTAAAAAAATTGAGAATTTATTACTTTTTACTGCTTGAACTATAAAATAAACATAGCCACAAGTTAATTTATTTTATTTAAAAAAAAAACTTTATGTGACGGTAGAACACAAATTGGACACATTTCTACGTCCATCGAAGCGACACTACAATAATAATATGTACTTAAAAACAAAATTAAGAAGAAAATAGAAAATTCAAATAGGGCTTGATAATTGGTCTACAATCTTAGTACGTACTTAAGTACAATAATCATATTATATGTACATAGATTTTTTATGTTCTAATTTAAATTATTTTTGCAAATGGCAACACTTGAGATGTCAATATTCATTCTCATTGTCGTCATATGTCCAAGTGTTGCCTATAATTATAGTTAATTTATCGCTCCCAGAACAGGTTTTTTATTATATAATGGGGCTTTAAATGCTTCTAAGAGATGACACATCGCCCTTTCCAACCTTATTTTTTTTAAGGTCCAGGATTTCCTAATTTAAATAATTTTTGCAAATGGCAACACTTAAGATGTCAATATTGATTCTCATTGTCGTCATATGTAGAAGTGTTGCTATAATTATAGTTAATTTATCGCTCCCAGAACAGGTTTTTTATTATATAATGGGGCTTTAAATGCTTCTAAGAGATGACACATCGCCCTTTCCAACCTTATTTTTTTTAAGGTCCAGGATTTCCTAATTTAAATAATTTTTGCAAATGGCAACACTTAAGATGTCAATATTGATTCTCATTGTCGTCATATGTAGAAGTGTTGCTATAATTATAGTTAATTTATCGCCCCCAGAACAGGATTTTTATTATATAATGGGGCTTTAAATGCTTCTAAGAGATGACACATCGCCCTTTCCAACCTTATTTTTTTAAGGTCCAGGATTTTCTAATTTAAATTATTTTTGCAAATGGCAACACTTAAGATGTCAATATTGATTCTCATTGTCGTCATATGTCCAAGTGTTGCTATAATTATAGTTAATTTATCGCCCCCAGAACAGGATTTTTATTATATAATGGGGCTTTAAATGCTTCTAAGAGATGACACATCGCCCTTTCCAACCTTATTTTTTTAAGGTCCAGGATTTTCTAATTTAAATTATTTTTGCAAATGGCAACACTTAAGATGTCAATATTGATTCTCATTGTCGTCATATGTCCAAGTGTTGCCTATAATTATAGTTAATTTATCGCTCCCAGAACAGGTTTTTTATTATATAATGGGGCTTTAAATGCTTCTAAGAGATGACACATCGCCCTTTCCAACCTTATTTTTTTTAAGGTCCAGGATTTCCTAATTTAAATAATTTTTGCAAATGGCAACACTTAAGATGTCAATATTGATTCTCATTGTCGTCATATGTAGAAGTGTTGCTATAATTATAGTTAATTTATCGCCCCCAGAACAGGATTTTTATTATATAATGGGGCTTTAAATGCTTCTAAGAGATGACACATCGCCCTTTCCAACCTTATTTTTTTAAGGTCCAGGATTTTCTAATTTAAATTATTTTTGCAAATGGCAACACTTAAGATGTCAATATTGATTCTCATTGTCGTCATATGTCCAAGTGTTGCTATAATTATAGTTAATTTATCGCCCCCAGAACAGGATTTTTATTATATAATGGGGCATTAAATGCTTCTAAGAGATGACACATCGCCCTTTCCAACCTTATTTGTCTAATATACAACCTATGACGTCACAGATATAAAAGTAATTTTTTATTCCGAGGGTTGAAAGTGTATACATAGCGATGAATCATTCGGCCCCGACCTTGTGTTATCGCCGATCTAAGGTACTGTTTACTGGCTCTATCTTGATAATGGTTACGTGCCAACATTGCCTAAGCTTAGATTTTTTCATGTAAAATTCCTAGCATATAATAGAGGAATTTTCTACGAACGAATTTGGTCCAGAAAATTTTAAATAGCAAACAACCCTGGCCGCGTCAGTTAGTATATTCGTGATAAAACTAGTGGTTGTCTGGAAGAGATCGCTTGAAAGCGATTAGGCTGCCAGTTGCCATCCTTTTCATTTAATTATGTCAATTGTATTATATTTCTGTATGCAACGATGTGTTAATAAATTAATAAAAAATACGACATTTTCAAAAAAAAATCCTGAGCAATGCCATAGTATGTAAATAGGTTTAACATAACGATTACTGTTTAAGGATCAAAGAAAAATCAATCGGGTGTAAACTAGATCAAAATAAAATAAAAGTTTTTTTTTTAATTTAAACAATTTGTGGTTTTTGACTTTTATTAAACTTTTTGTTTCGCAGATATGCAGTTATTTGAAATTACCTAAATTCTGTTTTTTTTTTAAATTTATGTTTACATCATTTTGCCGAAATTATTAAACGATGAAAACTTGAATTTTCAAAATATTCTATAAATAGCTTAAACCCTAAAATTTATCTGATCTCGTGTATTTCGACCGTTAACCTCAATAGGGACGAAAACAAGTACTGGTCAACCCTAAATGATGTTTCCGGATGATGATATTTTAGATATGGTATATGACTACGTAAGTACAATGCTTAAAACTTACCTCGTAAGATTAAAATTACGCATCAGTATACGCCCTACGCCCTTCTCCTTTAATAGATGTTTAAATAAACGTGTGTTTACTTACGTACACTCCTTAGAAGTTATACTTCTTTGGCGTAACAAGATAAAAATCTTTAAAAAAAAAAATCTTTCGCCTTTTTCTACGTTTGTAGAAAAAACGACACTAACAATACATAGATAAAAAAATACTCTAATCAATTTTCCCTAACGCGCCAAAAGAAGTTTAACTTTAAAAAAATGTTGAATAGCTAACTTCAAGGTGTCAGTTTTTAGTGACGGTGTGCGCGCGCATCTTAAACATTTACTCTCATTATTTTTCCCTTACGCGCCAAAAGAAGTCATAACTTCAAAAATTGTAATGGTTTTTAATTTTTATTTTTTGGGCATGGAACTTGCACCGTTAGAATGCGGGCGCGACCCTGAAGCTTTAGAAGCGGGGTCGCAGTCTTGTAGACTACACAAAGTGGTTTTAGTGATGGGCCCAATGTCTGAAAATGCAGAAACCCTGTTGAAATTCGAGCCCCACATACCTTAGCTACTTACGGGGGCAGGGGACGCTCAGATGCATTTCCACTTCTGATATAAAAATAGGGGCATAACATGTAAATTATAATATCAGTCATAAAAATATTACGTATGCAATCTAAAGAAAGCTATATATAAATAAGTAATACGTCAATATTATTTGGCAGCTTGAAGCTATGGATTTTTTTATATATACTAGTGGACCCGACAGACGTTGTCCTGCATGATATTTCAAGCAATTAGTAAAGCAAAGTATGAAAGTACCGACTGCAGCGCCATATGGCGGGCTGATTTGTGAATCTAAACCATTCCCAGATCCCCTTGAACACACACAAAAAATTTCATCAAAATCGGTCCAGTCGTTTGAGAGAAGTTCAGTGACATACACACTCACAGAAGAATTATATATATAAAGATTACACAGTTTACTGCATGTTCTATTAGAACAATATCCTTTCCTTTACTTCTAATGACATTCACGCTTCTAAAGTTATTCAAAATGTATTGTTAATTATTAAGATATCCGATTTTACGTTTTTTTCGTGCAGTCTCCGCATAACGTTCCCAAGTTTACTACACTACATCTAGTATGTATAGTTTATATTCACGTTTATTGTGGTAATAGAGGATGAAAGAAAAATCTTGACTAAACTATTAAAATAGGTACCTGAAACTCACAGTACGCCATTAAAACAAACTGTAAACTATATTTTAATTTTCTCCAACATCTGTGAAACATTGGACAGCAATATTTTTTTACGTTGTCATTATTGAAAATAACTACATTTGAGCAGACGCCAACAAAACCATATGCCACATCCAAGGTTGTGTTTTATGAGTTCAGTGTCATGGTACATTTCCTACCCTTTATGTCCTAAAAACAACCCCTGTAAACCCTAGGGTTTGACCCTTGTAACAAATCGATACAGGTTTTAATAATAGACAGATTTCTCGGGCGCGGTAGTTAGTGCTTATACATTTTTTTATGGTATGATTATGGTGTTTTTTTCTGTAGTAGGTACTGATATTGAATCGCAGTTGAATGTTTGATTTTATTTGGTTACTTTAAAGATTTTAAACTGGATTGCTAATGCAATTTAAAACGCTCTGAAACATGTGGTAATTATAATTAATTCATAGTAATTGTAAAAAATAACAATGATTAATGTCTATGTTTTAATGAAATCTTTCGTATACTACATATATATATATACATATTATATATATATATTGTAACAATACGATTAAAATAGAAAAGTGAGAAAAGTATTTACTTAGTTATATGTGTTATTTATTATTTGAAAAAAAAAACAGTGGAGCTACGACATTTTACGCGCGGGTGTTAGATTTCTATATCTTTATCATCCGGGATTCGAACCTACAACGTCAGACATGAGATTAGCACTAAGCCTAAATTTCTCTCAATGAATTTTATATATCAACAAATATTACATTCAATTTGATTAGCTGTCTGTGGAAGAATCTGAAGGTAAGTTTAGAGCTAAGTCTGACTTCGGTACGTCAAAGATGTATTGATTTTGACATAAGAGAGTAATAGTTCGCGCTAAGACTCATTTCTGATTCTCTTTCCCTCTCTCTCGTATGGGTTTTAAAACTGGGCGAAGTTCCACTTTTCATATAGTCTGACGATGATATCTGGTTTCTTTAGTTCACACGGCTTTAGGAGTTGCCTTCAACCATGAGTTCAATTCCCGTGGGTTATTTTTTTTTTTTGACAATTTACACCAATTGACCTAGTCCCATGCTAAGCTGGTGAAGCTTGTGTTATAGGTACTAGGCAACGGATATACATACATATTATTGGATTTTTTTATTACTGTGCGCAATTATTATTTGCACAAACGATAAAACAAATGTTCAAAAGCAAGGCCTTCATAGTGTGGGCTAGTATTCAGACCATAAGTTTGACAACAAATAAATAACTTAACCTATTATATGAGACTATGATAATTTGCATGCCTATTTTTATATTGCTGATTGTGGGGATTTTTATTATTAATCGATCTGAATGTCCCACTTTATTTGCAAATAAACGATTTATTTATTACTAAAAAAATAAGCTTTTATTGCTGTAATTAGTATAGTTTTTCTACAACAATTTACAGTTTTTATACAATTAAAACGACCCTTGTAACAAATCGATACAGGTTTTAATAATAGACAGATTTCTCGGGCGCGGTAGTTGGTGCTTACATTTTTTAAGGTATGATTTTGGTGATTTTTTTCTGTGGTACTTGATTTTGAATCGCAATTGAATGTTTGATTTTATTTGGTTACTTAAACTGATTCAAGCGTTTTAGCTCTGAAACATGAGGTAATTATAATTAACTCATCTTAATTGTAAAAAATTACAATGATTAATGTCTATCTTTGAATGAAATTGTATTAATGAGAATTTTAAAAGCTGTAAAACCATACATGGATAGACAATTTTCGTATACTCCATATATTAATCAGCTTGTCGTTCGACAAAGGCCTCCTCCGAATGTCGCCATTTTGAACTGTCCCTCGCTCTACAGTCTACACCATTCTACCCCGGCTCTACAGAGTTAAAGTCGAACTATGTATAAGTGGAAAACTCCGAGTGATAGTTATAATATCACGCGAAAAAAATATCAATACACTCAAACATAATGCCTGAAAAACTCATTAAAGAAACTATAAGAACCATGAACTCGAAAGAAGGAAAAAGATTCCGGTGTATTCAGTGACCAGATAAATAGAACATAGTTTAAAACTCAAAAATCTATGTGCCGTATATGAGGCTAATCTACTGTATAATGAAATAAATACAAATTAGACATCAATTGAGGTTTCTAGCGCTATTTTTTATGAAAAAGGTCTTTTGCTGCAGACATTTGACTCATAGGTCAACCGCAGTGTTGTGAGTAATCCCATGATTACCAATGGAAGGGTGTTTTATCGCTAGAGCATTTTGGTGACGCATAGCATCGTGAACTTGACAGTGGGACGTTGACGTGAGGTCAGGGATGTGTGCGTTTCCAATGTCGAACGGCATGGAATTAAGCGCAGGATCTATAGAATGCACTTAAAAACCGACAAAAATAAAAAGCCAAGTAAAAGATATGATGGTTAAGTAAACTTTAGGTCATTATTTTTGTTAGGCTTATAGTCAAAGTTCTTGGTAAGTCGTCGATTTCGTAGACTTAAGATTAAGCTAAGCTAGTACTCGGGTCTCAGAGAGATCATCATCATCTCAGTTTGCTCTATAAATACCGACTGTGACTTAACTCGAAAGTTAAGTCTGAGCAAAGTCTAAGTGCGCTCTATAGATCTTGCCCTAAGACGTCCTATAATACTTCACAGTTCACACCGCACTACATTACTAAGTGTTTTCTGCCTTGATACGATTTGCGTGATCCCATAGTAATGTTAGTGCTTCTATTTCACCACGCCTTGCTGTTAGAGGTGAAGTGTTTGGTTATTCTATTGATTAATTATTTTTTATTTAATTACATTAATTAACCGCTAAAAGAACTAACCATTCAATCTTGGATCCACCAGCTCAACTCAGCTAAACTGTTTTAACATGTGATGATGGGGGATGCGTGATGTGATAGGGGAGCGTGATGTGATGGGGCAGCGTGATGTAATGGTTGCAGGTGCTTACAAACATTTTGTAAAAAACCTTGACCATTTACAAGAGTGACGAGAAGTTTATTGCCATTTCTTATCTAAAATAGGTCTTCAATTCTAGAACTCGTTCTACTATCTTGATTTGAAAACTAGACGTAAAGATAAATTTAGCAGCATCCTTTACTGACGCTTATAATAGTACATAAAGCTACATGAATAAATTATATTTTTATTCAATGTATTAAAAAAGGTTTAGTGAGGACATTATATTAATTCTTTTTTCAATTGGGAAGCCACATAAAAGAAGTCTGTAGCCACAGTCAAGTAATAATCGAGACGGTAATCAAAATCGATTATTATAGTAACCAAGACAAACTAAATTAGTACGGATTAATTTGTTTTTAACTCTTTAAACTTTCGTTTATTTCTGAAAAGTAGTTTATTGTTTTCGGACGTTTACTACCACAAAAGTGTATTTACTTAAATTACATGAACTCGTAATAAATTGTATTATTATAGGTTTATTATATAAAATAATAAATAAGGAATGGATATATATAAAACGAATAACAAATAAATAGTCTACCACTATAAAAAAGACTTGAATTTAAAAGAAGATTTAAAATATTTTCATAACAAAACAATTTCTAATCCAGAACGTCAAATACACGGTTCTTTTATTCTCTACCCAATTATACTATTGTAATACTTTTTATTATTTTATTAACTTTGTATGATATTTTCGTATTAGTGCGGCAACTTAACCGTGAAACAATGGAAACATACTAACAGCGCGATGTCGTGCGAAAAGTGATAGCTATAAAATATTGTTTCCCGTCTTTTGTTAATGTCATGAATGCACACAATATATGCAACTTGCACAAATCGTGTCCTTGCAATGCTGATGGTAGATTAACATACATATTATGGAATTAAGTCTCCTGTAATAGCTCCTGTATAAACACGATATACTTAAAATTAATTTATTTTTTACGGGATTCCTAACGTTTATGCAATTTGAATGCAATATTCTATTAAGGTTGCGATCTTGCCAAAACTTACAAAAGGGCTGATGCTGGAAGCGAGTAATATATGGGAAAATGTTACTTTGTTATATTTTTATGCTGAAACAGTTTATAAAATTGTATCTAGCTGCCCACGACAAAGGAAATTTTAGTGAAGGCCTAGTGCACTTTCTCTTTTAATAAAACATCATTTTTTATTGTGTATGTAATAAAGTTTTTTTAAGCTATTGCATAGATTTGAGCGCGGCGACCGAATCAAGAAATTCCGTAACGAAAATTAAAGCCTAACACACGATGACGTAATATAGATGCGGCCAATATGCGTTAGAGCGGGACAGAACGCATACTGCGTATTCACATCTCTCTGGCGAGATTAGTGACGTAGCGTAAGCGCGGCCGATGCAGCCTGTACGTATAGGCGTGTTAGTCTAAGTCAGGTAGAGTGGTTAGTGCCACACGTTTTTTTCTTCCTTATTACGTACTATCACTCTTATCTTTAGCTCTATCTTGATTCAATTTGTTCACTGTGTCGTAATGTGTCAATTCTTCTCTTAGTATTTACATTGTGGAGGTTTTGCTAGTAGGGTAGGGCGGGGCTAGTTGAGCAATTTTTCACTTGCTTGGATATAGCTCCTCAATGATAAGTCTCAATGAGTTGTTATGTGTCCTGATGGATTAGTAATTTATCTCTTAACAAAAGTGTCCATAGTATTTTTTTGTAACAAGTCCAATATAATAGCTACAGATGTTTAAATGCAAAAAGTCAAGTATGCTCAATGTGCCCCATAGGTGGGGTAAGTTGAGCAAGGGTATGGGGCAAGTTGAGCACTAAGAATGTCTAGGCCAAACCATGGGTTCTATGTTAACTTGAGATGAAGTAAAATATGTGTTAGACAGTCAGCTTTTTATTTATAGTCTTTTATTGACAGAACAACAAAACTTAAAGAAATTTTCTTTGTATAATTACCCGAAACTAGAACAACAAAACATGAGCATCCATATCTATCCATTACTTCCGATAATTCCTGAAAAAGATTACCAAGGCTGGTGGGTTCGGGTTTTTGTATGGATAGCTACGATTTTTTTGTTTTAAAAACATAATCAACCATTATTTTCCGGCCATATTATTTGCAATTCAGCTGGGTGGAATTTCAATGCCAAATTTAGCAGCACACTCTTAGGCAAGGCGATGGTCGTCTTTTGGAGAAAAATTCCATTTGTAGCAAGTATTTTTTCAAACAGTCCTCCTGTGAGGGAGGATATACTTCCCTCGGTGTTGTATAGCCCATAAATGAACCATCACCTTCATTTAATTTATTTAAAAGTCAACCCATACCGAATTCTTTAGCGGCGGTATTCACACTTTTTCCCTCATCGTGGACAGCCTTTGCAGCATTATTTAAGTATTCAGTAGTGTAAGAACATCTCCTTCTCTTGTAAGCATCCAAACAAAAATAAAAGATTCATTACTCATCAGTTGTTTAAGTCGTGGAGTTAGTTGAGCTATAGTTGCTCAACTTACCCCAACCCGGAATTTTAAAAGAAAAGTGGGATTGTAAAAAAATGCCTAGAATTAGACCCAAATCCTATTTACAAATCAAAAATATAATAATCTTCTGGAAGATTAACACTGTCCTGATTGAAAACAGAGAACATTAGACAAAGACAGACGAAAACTTGCGATAAACAATGTTTTTACTTTTTGGTCACAAAATAAACAAAACGCCGTGACACTTCACTCACTCGTCGAGCTGCCACTAGCTATAGTGCGATGATTACCCCTCGACCTACGACTTCTTCTTTTTGCTATTTGCTACTCCCGCGTAAGTTGAATAGTTTCCGAGATATTTCGATTGCCCAACTTGCCCCTATGCTCAACTAGCCCCGCTCTACCCTATTTTAAGCTATGTCACAGATTTCATTTAAATTATTTTTTCTTGTAATATGGGTAATCTTCTATGCGTGTGTTTGTAATGAAACTCGTTTCCCCCATAAATTATTTGTGTGTCTTAAACTGGGTTTCAGAATGGTTTAGATTTTCAATTACATTTTTTTTTATTTAAGACATACAGTGTCTGTGGGGTCGGCTAGTTTATATGAATAAATAAACTGTGTATATATAAGATGTTTCCGTCGTGTCAAAAATTAAATCCTTCTTAATGTTTAATTCATTTGGAAGCTTATTAAGTTTTTGTCACTTTTGTTTGACGAGTTTTTATTTAAATAGCGTATTTATTTACTCAATCTTAAATATAGTTTCAAGAAATGTTAATTATTTTTTGCCTTATTAAATTGGACAGTGATCAAGAACATGACATAGGGAAAGTAAATTTATATATTAAAATTTCAGATTAATGGCGTCAACAATAGTGAAGAAGCACAGACTGAAAAGCTCGCAAGCTTGACGTACGATGCGCCCGCGCAGAGTTTCGAGCTTATCGAGCCCAACTTGGAGCTTTAACAAGTGTCTCATAGTTGCCTTCACCTAGGTCCAATATCTTTGTACATAACACGTTTTTTTCTGAGTGTGTGAGGTTGGTATTATTCAATTTTGTATCTTTATAATAGGCATATTTATGAGACTTTCTTTTGAGAACTAGTGAAATATGGAATCGACTCCCGTTGGGGGTCTTCCCTGAGAGATACGACCTCAAACTATTAAAAGTTACAGCGTACTTCTCAAAGGCCGGCAACACATCCACTAAAAATGGGTGTCCATGGGCTACTGACTGCCTTATTTAGGCTCGTTTGCCCCCTATTATATATTTAAAAAATTCAATTAGACAAAACCTTGTACGTTACTCAACTTTGTTTCTGCGAGTGGCATAATACAGATAAATTGATTAAAAATAAAATATAATCATTCGTGTAATAAATAAAGAGCTGCTAGAATTATTAAATAGGTCCTGAGATTTTGATACTTTAAACATATTTTTAAAACTTTTTATAACACTAGTAGTTAAACGTTCCCAAATGTTCATTTGTTTTGATAAATATGGAAGATTATTTATTTACTTTAGAGCCATCTACCGGAATTAATTGTCATTATCATCAATACGTAACTTAGTATGTAAATTGTACCTATCAGTACAACTCCATCGTTTATAATTGTTTGTCGAAATTTAATAAAATCTAAACCTGTTTCAGTGAAAAGTGTAAAAAAATGGATAACTCAGAAGTAGAAAAGACTGCCAGCGAAGACGCACAGCTTACTAGAAGTAGAGTGAGTATTAATCTTCTAGTAATCTTAATATATATAAATTACGTGTCACGTTATTTGTCCGCTATGGACTCCTAAACTACCGAACCGATATCAATCAAATTTGCACACCGTGTGTTGTTTGATCCAACTTAAAAGGATAGCTTACATCTCAATTTATACCCGCAATATTATTTTTTTGCAAAATATTTGTTTATTATTTGATAGTCACAATTAACAGATGGCGCTGTGTTGAAAGTAAGCTGTTAAGCTACAATTTAATGGCATAGCAACCAAAATGGATGGTGGTCCCCATTACTGGTGTTCTCCTACCGTTTCCCTTGATTAGTTTACCACTATGTGTAATATAAAACCTTATAAAACCTTAGCCACAGCAACGCTTGGCCGAGTCTGCTAGTATCTTATATATAACGATAGAATATGGTTTAGTAAGAATATAAATAGTTATTAGTAAATAAATACAATACGGAAAATTTGTTTAAATAGTATTCCGGCCATATATGGTTCAACCATTTCTTGGAATGTTCAATTCATAGACACATAGTATGTTTCTAAAGACCAGTTTCGCTACATACGTCATATTTTTTTCTTAATAGGCAAATAGGTGATAGACCTGCTGTGCCTGACACATATCGACTCGGTTCGGTTCAGCAGTGATTCGAACGTACGACTCTTGGTGTCGCTCACTGAAGCCAATATGCCAACTGCTCAACGTAATCTAATATATAAAATTCTCGTGTCACAGTTTTCGTTGCCATATTCCTCCGAAGCGGCTTGACCGATTTTGATGAAATTTTTTGTGCTTATCCGGTATCTATGAGAATTGGCCAACATCTATTTTTCATCCCCCTAAATGTTAGGGGTAATCCACTCTTAATTTTTATTTTTTTATTTTTTAGACAAAATTTTTAATTTCTATTTTTTTATGATACAGCATTAAAAAATACATACAACCCCTAATTTTCACCTCTCTACGATCAACACCTATTTTTATTATAAATGATATACACGGCAAAACGACGTTTGCCGGATCAGCTAGTAATATATAAAATTCTCGTGTCGCCGTGTTTGTAGTTAAACTCCTCCGAAACGGCTTGACCGATTCTCATGAAATTTTGTGTGTATATTGGGTATGTCTGAGAATCGAACAACATCTATTTTTCATCCCCCTAAATGTTAAGAGTAGTCAAACCCTAAATTTTTTTTAGATATTTTTTTTTATGATACAGCGTTAAAAAATACATACAACCCCTAATTTACACCCCTCTACGATCAACCCCTATTTTTTATTATAAATGATATACCTACATGGCAAAACGACGTTTGCCAGGTCAGCTAGTAAAGATATAGAACTAATCATTAAATTGGTTTACTTTATTGCATATAATTTCAGAGTTTTAAATCGAAGCAATTAGTACGTAGCCAAGCGATTCGCGAGTCTACGTCCCCCCCTCGTACAGCCTCACCCTACGAGCCTGGCAGCCCCGAGCATGAGAAAGAGAAGGAACATAATCGCTGCGTCACTAAGGTCATTGATGATGAGAAGATTCCAGTGCAGATACAGGTAAGTCGTTTAAAAGTCTATGTTCTGTCTGTCTCTTTTCACCATAGCGTAAATAGAAAGAGATGAATATAAGCCAGTTCGCCCAAACCAGCCCTATCGGCCAGCTTAGATATTATTGTGCGTAGACATAAGTATATTGTCTATTCCATAACTCCCAGGCTGAGATTCAGAGACGTTATTGTTACAGTCAAGTCCGGGCTAAGGCCGATAGAAATGTATTCATAGCAAAAGGATATTTAAACGTATTAATATGTCAAACTGCCAGAAACATCATTTGTAGTCTAAGAAAAAAAATATTTTAAGTTCTCAACTATACTCTGATTTTGAATTCCGTAGAATTCCTCCACCGAAAAAGGGACAAATATGACTTATTTGAGGGCAATAAAAAAATTCTACGTATTTTTTATGTTTTACCTACAAAAAGGTTAATCTGAATATTTACTTACTCAAGTGACCTAATACAAAAATCACAAATATCTCAATATCACTAGTTAGAATTTACCCTAACAAACAGAAGCGATATTTTTATTTTAAACATACATTATTTATTTAGCTGAGTCAAGTATTTTATGTTTATTTGTATACTAGCGACCCGCCCCGGCTTCGCACGGATGCAATGCTGATACTAAATTCAAAGTGCTATAGAGTATAGGGAGAACCGCGGCCTCCGACGCGCTGCGTCCCGCAATTTTTAAATTTGTAATATCTTCGAAATATTCATTTAAATCATATGCTGTAAAGGGCCATATAGATCTATATTAAATGAACAATGTATTCAAGGTATTTAATTGGTTAAGGATTAATGCTGTATTGGTTAAAATCGCTTCGAAAATTAGCCATTATTTGTCGTAAAAAGTAAATGACAAAAAAAAGTTATTGTGGGTTATCCATAAGAGATAGACATATACCATCATGGACTTTTCTGTAGACCTTTTCAATGTGTACAATACTTAGTACATTATTTTGATAAAACTCGTAGGGTTCAGCCTGCGTTTGCAAGGTAAGCGGAAAAAATTAATTATTTACGACATCACATTAGAAACCTCAAAAATAACAGTACTTCTCTACTATTTAATGGATGTTATTATACATATAAACCTTCCTCTTGAATCACTCTATCTATTAAAGAAACCGCATCAAAATTCGGTTTGCAGTTTCAAAGATTTAAGCATACAAAGGGACATAGGGACAGAGAAAGCGACTTTGTTTTATACTATGTAGTGAAGTTACAACATTCATTATTGTGTCACGAGAATTTTATATATTAGATAAATTTTGAAATGCTTGCATTTCACTTATCTCTCTCCAAGCACTCTACAGACCGATAGATCTCGATAAAACCGTGTGGTGTGTTTAAGGGTAGTAACCGAGTACCGAAAGGTTTGAAATTAGTTATAAATGATTTAACTAATATTTCAGATAACCTCGGGCGGCTGGGAGGAAGGGTTCAGCGAGCAACGTCTCCGCACACGACGTTGGTTGGGACAAAGACCGCATTCGGACTCCTCTAGGGACTTTCTCTCATATAATCCTCGTGTTACTTGCGTCTGTGGAAAGTGTGCTTGTCCACACTGCAGGTATTAATAATAATGTCTCTTTATGTTCACTGTGAACGGGAACTAAAATAGCTTTCATATTTAAATATATAATTTATTCCTAGAAACTGTCACTTACATCGCAAAGATTTTTTAATCCATTTTTTTAAAGATCAGCAACAATACCAAACGGTGTATAAGCAATAGACATAATATATTCTATAGAAGTTTAAAGTAATTCGAATTTGGAATGTTTTGATTCAATCATCAAAGACAACTTTTAAGATTACTGGCTGTCAAAAAAGATTAAAAAAATATCGCGATAAATCGTTTCTTCATTGATTTTGTTCCATTGACAAACAATGCATATCTTGTACTTTACCCTCAGTAGGTATTTATTTTTCCTTACTAGGGTTGCCTGGACGAAATCATTTATTAGCAATAGTCATGTTGCCTAACGATTTGTCACCATATGTATACTTAGGATAACGAAGTGTAACTTTACGTGGGCTGTGATTACCGCATATAGCTTGAAATCTGCAAGTCCTTAGTTTGGGGCCGTTCAAGTATTACGTAAGCACTATATAGGGGGGGGGGGTTGATTTTCAAGGTGATTACGTCAACACTAATTATCTACTTTGTTACACATATTACAGACACATTGTCTAAAATTAATATGTTTATGTACTATTATTTTTAAGAGCTTTGCTTACTTGTGCTGACAAGAGGAGAGGGGGAGGGGGGGGGGGAAGGATAAATTGCAGTAAATCTGCCTACGTAATACTTGAGCGGCCCGTTTGGTTTCTGGTAAAACAATGATAATATCGGGTTGGTAGATATCTTCTATATCTATCCATACAAATATCAGAATATTTTAGTATCATTGTTTACGAATTTGTATGTGATAATGGTAATATATTGTTTTCAGGGGTAAACGAAAACACATGTGCGCGATTAAACAGGACTCTGGTATAGTTTGCTCTGTGGACTGTCCCGACTGCTCTGATCTTGACAATATTGGTGAGTTCAAACTTGGAATGTCAACGATCTTGACATTTGACATTACTAATATTATATATGATATTGCTTAATTGATTTTACATATACTCAAGTTGAGCCTTTGTGTTGAAATTTCAGTATTGACAAGATTTTACAATTTTTATCAATTTCCTCATATGAAATTAGAATATTATAGGATAATTATTATTAATCTGTTATAGTGGTTGCCTGGAAAAGATCGCTCGAAAACGATAAGGCCGCCAGTTGCCCTCCTTTTCATTTAATTGTGTCAATTGTATTATATTTCAGCAACGAAGTGTTAATAAATAAATGTATTTGTTTCATTATTTTAAAAATATAACTAATTTTATTTAGGTGTTTGTAATCATTATTCGATAAGGTGCCATAACAAGTCTTTGTTATAATTATAAATTTGTAATGAGTGAATTTTTCCAGGTGCAAATGGAAAGTCTAGTAGTGTGGATGTTGATGATCAGACATTTTACTGCAGGTGAGTTTCATTGGGAAATAAAATAAGTAATTTGGGATCGCCCCGGTAATACCGTTTCAGTAGCTCGTTCTTATTTATACAATTATAACAAAGTGTTAAATACTTTACATAATAATAGTTAATTTTTAACTTTTACAGGTGTCCAGAACGTAAAGATAAACCGAAAAACCTATCGCTAAGCGGAAATGATGCAGGTAAAATGTTATTTTATCAGCATTAGACTTGTCTTTGGTCTTTCGCCAGTAGTCCATTTACACATTTTTTCATATAAATGCGAATTTATCACATTCGAATTGACGAATTATGTAATATAATTAATTTGCGTTTATATTTATATATTTATGTATATCTTCACGCCTTTTCCTCGAACGCAATGGCAGGGATCTCCACTTGTATAGTCTTGACATACCTCTTTTGCTTCACTACTTTCATTCTCAACGCGTAGGCGAATACTCTTCAAATAGTGATCGTTTTAAGGAATTCAAACTGATGCCACTGCGATACGTCAGTACTTAGATATGATTTCTCTATTCCTTTTATTCCTTCCGTGCCTTTTAAATATGTTTTATAGTGACGGGGTTGCAAAAATGTTTTACATAACTTTTTGGCTTTGAGAGCGTTCAAGTATTACGTCACGTAATTTATGTTTTTTTATTAATTTATGTTTTTTTATACACTCAGAAACACACCGTACTTAACAACTCAGGACAGTCCATTTTAAAAAGTTCAGTAAAAGTTAATTGATTGATGTATACATTTTTTAAAAGGCGTGGTTAGATTTCTATTTCCATCGTGATACGTAAACTTAAACTTTCGTATAATTTTGGATTACATTGAAATTCTATTTTAGACGACAAAACGGATCTGACGGACCAGGATTTGGTGAATTTCCTGAGAGACACGCTCAACAAGAATCCAAAGGACAGGATCACATTGTTGAAGGTTGAAAAGGAGTTGCACGCACTTGTCAGCGATGTTGGGTGAGGAAAGGAAATTCTAAAAAAAAGTTTACCTTAGTCGAAGTAAACCAAAAAAAAATTTATTTATGATGGTCTGTGTAATTGGTACATGAAGGATAAGGTGGGAGAATTATCTTAAAAATAAATGACTTTTTTTTCTAAACTACTTCAAAAAAAAATTAAGATAAAACATATAGAAAACCAGGAAAAAACTATTCTTATTTTGTAAAAAATATAGCAAATGTTGTATATAGATCAAGAAACAATACAATTATTTAAATAAATAAGTTCATGCATGATGTATGTGTCACCGTAAAATTCTAAACACCGTTAGATTGTAAATTGACGGTTTCACTTCGATAGATTACAATCTACCGAATAATGTTAAATTGTAAGCAGTACGTTGAGGTTCACAATCTCGCGAGATAGATTACAATCTTACGGTGTTTACAATTTTACGGTGACTTATGCACTACACTTGACTCTATGGACCCTAGCGATCCCTTTCAACTTAAGTATTCATATATGTTTATTCTCCCTTATCAGTCGTTGCATAGTGCGGTTTCCGGTGATGACGTCATACGGCCGTATGTTGGTTCATCGGGTGGCTGCGTTGTTTCAACTGGCGCATCATATCGACCACGCTAACAAGACCTGTGTGGTCGTATCTAAGAGCGGTGAGTAGAGATCATGTTAGGTGGGTCCAAAATAGTTCTTAATATATCAAGCAAAGTTAATATTTATGGCCTACTAAGTAAAGAGTCAAATAATTTTAGGAGCTGTCAAATTATTCTCTATAACTGGTGTCAAGACAAAAGTACAGATTTTTTAAAAGACAAACCCGATCATTTTTAAGCTATTGCATAGATTTTATCGCGGGCTTTGAGCGACCAAATCGAGAAATTTCGTAACGAAAATAACCTAACACACGATGACGTAATATGGGTACGGCCAATACGCGTTAGAGCGGGACAGAACGCATACTGCGTATTCACATCTCTGATGAGATCGGTGACGTAGCGTAAGCGCTGAGTCTGGTAGAGTGGTAGATTGAATTAATACCAAAGAATAATTATAATTGCATGAGTTGATAAAAAAATGCTATGTAATATCTTTACCACGGCAGTCCCCGAGTGCCATACTTTTTACTTTTTATCAATTATGTATATTAATGGCAAATATGTATCTTGAAGCTAAATTAATATTACAGGCACGAGTGGTGGTAGGATCCCTTGCACCAGCTTCAAACAGTGGTGCACGCGAGTGTTCCCCAAATCTCCTCCAAGGAGACACGATGATACACTCGCTAAGTACGTATATATTTTTTCAAAAATTTTATTGTTAACTAGCTGACCTGGCAAACATCGTACCGCCTAACAGTCGATTCTTTATTTTTTTTAAATACTTATTCTGCTATTCGGGACACCGGTCTAGCTAGTAAGATAAAAAAAAGAAAGTTGATAATACAACAAATACATTGTGTCAAAAAATAAAAATTTACCTTCCCGGAACCCCTCTACTAACACTTGAACTTTATGATATGGTATTAAAGTTCAAATTGCCTTTAAATATTATTACGAATATTTTGTATGGGAATATAGAAAAGTGTTGTTTTTAGACTTTTTCACTCAATTTTTTTAAATTTTTCTCCGTAAGAACCATCTTCGTACTTCAAGGAATATTATAAAAAAAGAATCAGACAAATTGGTCAAGCCGTTTTCATGTTATGTCATGACAACGGAAAACGGGTTTCATTTTTATATATATAGTTAATTATTGGTCCAGCAGTGTTTCCCAACGTGGGATCCACGCCCCACAGGGGTGCAATTTGATTGTTAAAGGGGCTTTTTTTAAAATAATTATTTGCAATTTCAGTTTTTCATTATATGTTTTAAAATACAGTTAATGTGTTTTGTTAACAATGTCCAAGTAATTTCCTCCTAAAAACCTATTATTTAAGTTTCTTAAATTAATTTATAAATTTAATTTCTTAGCAATTCAAATTTGGGGGGGAGGGTCATAAGAATTTTAGGATGGTGGGGCACAAAATAGGTTGGGAAACACTGGTCGAGAGTATGAATATTTAAGTAGGAAAATGTCGTACTCTTTGGATCTATGTAGTATGAAATTGTAAAAATTTACTCGATTATTGTCTATGACAATTAACAGTAATTAATTCAAATTTTACTACTTTTTGCAGATCGATACTAAAACGCGCGGGGAACGTTTCGGAATCGAGCGGCGGCGGTGCGGACGCGCCGAGGAGTAAGTCACTCGAGCAACGCGAAAGGGATTACGAGAGAGCGAGACGGAGGATATTTAGTACGGTGAGAGAGGGATAAAAGATAATATTTTAGACCCATAAGAAATTTCATCTAAGCACTTCCTTACATACCTACCTTCCATGTTCTCTTTTTCACAATAAAACGAAGCCACACGCCTTTAATTAAAGAGCTCGTCTCTTTTCATCATATCTTAAACACTGAGATTAGATCACTTGGTTTTTATGATTATGATGACAAACTCAAACTCAAAAAAACTTTAATCATATAGGTAGATAACCAAGTTTAAAAAAAAATCAAAAATCATTTAATCATATAGGTACATTGTACACTTATGACTTGTCAGTAAAGAAATACATATTAATGCTTCTAATTTTACATTTAGTGCCAGTTCTCAAATCAAGGTCCGTAGAACGGAAGAGAAGAACTGGCAATAAACTCTCCGCCACTCTTTTTAATCTCCATGTTTTTTTTTATACTTATGAACGTCAACAGAGAAGATGCTAAATTGATTCTAAATTAACATTTCCTACCGGTTCACAAGTCAAGGGTGTAGAGCAGGCAAGAAAAACTGGCAACTCTCCGCCACTCTTTTTAATCGCCAAGTTTTGAGTCATAGAATTTGTTTGAACTGGAGCAAATCAATACCAAGGATAAGGATCATTTAAATATTCGTTAAAGTTATAAAAATCACAAGGACCAACTTGTTATACCTTTTGAAGTGAAACTTCTTTAGAATCGTTGTGATTTCAAACCGGATGCAACAGAAAAAGCGACAGTAAAAAGAGACAGACACATAAATTAATAGGATTTGGCGTGAGAGAGAATGAGATAGGAGGCATTATACAGTGTATAAACTTTAAATTAGTGTGTATTCGATCATTTTCTGAAATAAAAAAAAACAGATGTGCAAAAAATTAAATAAGTAAGTCAAGTAAGTAGTTCAATTCGTAGTTCAAGTAGTGAAATTTATCAATTTTATTTACTTAATATCATTAATTATAGAAACTTTTTGAAGTGAAAACTTCTTACTACCTTAATTAAAAATTTTCTTAATTTAAAGTTTATACACTGTATAATGCTTCCTATCTCATTTTCTCCCACGTTGGACTTGTGAATTTATTTCAAACTTTTATTATATTAGTTTTTACCAAATAAAGATTGATATTAAAGTTATAAATTAAAATTTAACATTAAAAAATGTTTTTTTTTTACAGAAAAGATCCTACATTTACATAGAGAAAAAGTCTAATTAAGTAATTGTGCGTACAAGTTCCTCGGGTAAAAATCCGCACAAACAGCCATTAGGCATGCAAATGTCATATTAATTTTCATAATGTCATAATAATATGTTGAGTTATTTATTCCTACTTAGACCTACCTTCCTTTGTACTTTTATATTTTTTATTTTATTTATTTACACTTCGTTGCAAATAAAAGAAACAATACATAAAAAATATAAGGGATGCAACGGGCGGCCTTATCGCTAATAAGCGATCTCTTCCAGGCAACCCTAGTTAAGAGAAAAACTAAAAAAAAGACACTTGATGCGTGCGAAAAGTGCAGAATCCTTAATCTAAAGTAATACAAAAAAATAAATATATCAATAAATAACAAACTAAAAACTTAAAAACTAATCTTACAAATACATGAACAGCGAATAGTGATATAAAAGGAAACATAAGAATTATACAAGTCACGATTGATGAGGATAGGATAAGGTTAAGAAATGATTATACAGAAGAGTTTTAAAAGATGACAGAGAGGTAGCCAATCGTACGGAGTCGGGCAGCGTATTCCATAACTTAATGGCGGAGATCGTAAATGCATTGCCTAAGAAGGATGAAGTGTGGGATGGAATTTCCAATAAACATCTATTAGAAGCTTTTCTATCCTTTTTAAAGTAATTTACATCGATTACTTCTGCATATTTGTCTATAGCTCTCATTGCTTATAGGACAACTGTACACAAGACGAAAGCCAATGGCCGTGGCTCCCCTCTGGACCTGTCAAGCTTCTAACACCTGAGGGCGGAAAGAATAAACTTGTTAAGGTAAATTCTTGTAACATAGTTTAATTATATATCACTTTATAATGATAGAACAGAGAAAAGGGGATTTCAAAAGGTGGTCTAACAAAAGCAGCAGCTTCAAAATAACCCAATTCTGTCTTTAATTGTTATGTATTAGAAATCGCATGCTATGAACCCGTTCAGATCTTTATTGCACCTAATTATTGTTTAATTGGATATTTCCGATTAAACAATAATTTAATCGGTTCTATTGAACCTCCTAAATTCTCCATTGTGCGTATTGCATAACAAAGCGTTAGTAATGTAATGAGTGTCATAAATTTGTTTAACTTAGGGGGCGTCCATAAATTACGTAAGGTGTATAAGGGGGGGAGGGGGTCGAGTCAAATCTCATTTTATCTTACGTTGGAGAGAGGGGGGGTCTCGGCAAATATCACGCAATTTTTTTTCTGATTGAAAAAAAAAAATTAGGAAAACGGTTGACCCTAAAGGCCATCTCTGCAACTTCCCGCTAACTCCATACCTAAACGCTCAACATTTCACTTATTTTGTTTTAGTCGTAAATAAAAGCACGAAGCAATTTTTTTTTTTCATTTTACCATAACAATGCGTATGAAACCCACATTTTGAAAAATCTCACGTGAGATTGGGGGATGGGGGAGGGGGTTGATTAAAATCTCACGACATCTCACCAGGGGGGGAGGGAGTCACAGAAAATTTAAAAAAACACCTCACGTAATTTATGGACGCCCCCTTAGACTAATGAACGTCACGATGACGCAACGACTCCGTATCGATATTGGGTTGCATTGCGTGCACATTCCTACTGTCAGTTACATTTATTGCCCGATTAATTTTAAAATGAATCGACTATAGTGGGTTGTAAGTCTAAAAATTTTGGACTAGTTTAAAGGTTTTTGTGTTCTAAGGACTTTATTATTTCTATAGGTCCAATCTCTTGAGTCCCAGGGCCAAGAGACAAATTCCCGAGGTGCTGTGTCCAAAAGCCATAGTTTCGGAGGATACACGGCTGAACCACAACAGCCACGATTGCTTAGCAGACAAGGTAATTTAAATAACTAACATTCATTCAATTACATTACGCATTAAATTAGAGCGCGAGTAATTATATTTCCATAAACAATTCTTTCCATTCAAAATCATACCATTTCACTTAATTGGTACATTTTGAATATAAAAAAGTGCGTGCGTACAAAGTGAACATGCAGAAGTGAAACTTCTTTGTAAATTAATTATTGAGTAATAAAGCCGCCCAAATCGAATCGGTCTCAATTGCTCTATCCCTTTTCTTCGACAAAAACGCTGCACATCTCCGTGACGTTTCATAAAAATGTTTTTCATTACCCATACTTAACTTCTTCAGAAAAAAATTACAGTGAAACAAAACTCATGAATATAAAACAATTATTTCAATACAATACCAGCTCATTAATCTACAAAATTCTAAATGACCATATACACTACACTAACATTACTTTCACTAAAATAAGCCAAATTCAGAAGCGCACTTCACGACGCCCTCACAATCTTATTGTACCGAAGTTTAGAACTAATAACGGTAGAAAAACATTGAGCGTTGGGGGAGTGCTGCGGTATAATAGACTTCCACAAAATATAAAAAGTGCAGACAGCCTGGCAATATTTAAATTTAGACTAAAAGACCATCTCCTGAGTGGTCGCAGTTACCTGCGTAAATGAAAGTCCACCCAAGTTATACTTCGATAATTGATCCTTGAAGCTCTTCAATGACCCACGACGTGATAAATTGTAACTTTAGTATATAAGTTCTCATGTAAGTGACTATTGTCTGTTATGAGAATAAATAAATGTCTTTAAACCTAAATGTTACCCTCATGCGCCTAAAGAAGTTTCAAAACCTTAATATACTCTGTATCTGTTTCTTTCTCTTTCACTCTCCATATTACTTTCTCGCTCTTTTTGCTCAATTTTTAGGCGATTTGGCTTCAAGCAGCTGGCGTTTATCACCATCCAGTTCTGGATACAAAACGTTGAGTTTGCGTAGCACTGACTCCGTCACTCCTTCGCCGACAGGTATTTCATCATTTTTTTTCATGTAATTCTGTTTATTGAGCAAAATTCAATAATTTAGGCGTAAGTTTATATAGTGTTGGCCTAGTGCCTACAGCGTGCGAGTCTCATCCCTGAGAACAATCTTTATTTTATACAATAAAACCAGCCAACGCATTTCAGGACAACATAAAAACTATAGAAGTCAATAAGAAAGACTATAAGAGTAATAAGAATTGTTAATATTTTCAGGCGGAGCAAGTCCCGAGCCAGGCACCGAAGCCGCTACCCTCGTGTGGGCGGTGACTAATCTGTCTTCTGTACCGCCGGGAGCTATTGTTATACATCCACAGGTATTTCTTTTAATTATATATAATTAACACAATGAAGTTAGTGGCGCATGTTGGCACGCACGCCGCCTCTGTTCACTGTGTATTAATATTTATAATATTTATCCACATGCTTTGAGTTTCTACATTTAAAACACGTGTTTTCATTACAGTAGTGCGAATTTTATATGTGCGTCTGAATTATAATCAGAAGTGATTTAAATTGAATATTTAAATCAATAATGTCAAAGAAGTATAACTTCTTACGCGCGTACATAAGTAAACGCACTCTTTTTTTTAATCTGTTTCGTGATAAGTAGGTGTCTGACACACGCCGTCGACATTATAGCATATACCAAGGCATGCCGATTTCCACGCCATGATTTTTGTGTTGATGGCACTAGATTGACACTGCACCTGTTAAAGAAACTTTATATAAATTTACAAAAAAATTTACCTATACCATTCTCAAATCTGTTCATACCTGTTGATATCTTATAAACGCGGGTATCATGTTACAAAGCGTCGAGTAAGTCTGTTGCCATAGCAACTATACTTTTGCGATATTAATATGCATAAATATAATTGCAGACCGGACGTCCTCTAACAAACCCGGACGGCTCCATTTATCACTTCGATCCGGCTAACCCACCCGTTATTTACCAAGATAATGATAAGGTATGAAACAAATTAATTATACTGGAAACATTATTACATAGTCATGTCATAAATTCATAAGAAAAATTGATGGGAGTGAAATTTTACGATGCGCGCGCACCGTGACACAAAATTATCAGTATGAAGTTGCCCACGGAAGTTGCTACGGCTTTGGACATAATTTAAAAACAACATTCTAATATTGATAGAATTTATGGTATGGTTTCATTAAGTATGAATAATAATAAATATTTATTTATTTCATTTTTCAAATGTAAAATGAACTTAATGACTCCTTTGTCTTAATTGTAATTAATTATTTGCATGCAATCAAAAACTATGTATTTTAATAATGCCAAAGAAGTATAACTTCTTACGCGCGTACATAAGTACATGCACTCTTTTTTTTTTTAATAATCAAACAAATATTCTCGAAGTAAAAAAAACGTACATTCAAGATTTGTTTGACAATTTTATTATGCTATATAAAGACAACACAGATACAAAGCTTATAAAAAATGTAAAAATATTTTAAAAATTCTGGCTTCACTAATAAACGTCGACTCCCAACTTAATAATTATTTCGCCGGGAATTGAACTCAGGATTACGGATCACGTTCAGAGTAATTCTATAGTCAATTAACACGCGTTATTTAACTATAGTAGATATAAAAATTATAATCAAAAAGGATTTATATTATTGACTCTTTCAGAATGACGCAAATGAAAAGCGAAGGGGAAAGTTGGAAAAGCAACATTCGTTTATGGTTACTGGTAAGTTTAGAAATGCTTTAGTATGTTAATCGGTAATAATAAAGAAAATATTTAAGTGAATTAAGATCAGTCGCGGTTGTTGAAGGGATGATGAAATAAAAGAAACACTTTGTTCGAAGCTGTGTCAACTGTCTTTAATCGTTTAAACAAGTGTTTATAACCAACATAAAATTAGGGCTAGTATTTTTAAAACCCCAGACGCTCTTTTATCTTTTTAATAAATTTAAGAAATGTATTAAAGAAAAGCTGTGTAAAAAGGCTTACTATAAAGTTAACGATTATCTAGTTGATAAAAGGCACTGGGACTAGTGCTAGACAGGCTACTTCTAAATAACTTGCGATATTTGTCTTAAAATAAGTGTTGTTTGATAATTTGCTGTTTTAAAAGAGTACCGAGAGTTTTTTACGCCGGCTTTTTCTCTCGGCCTACACCCTCTGTCTTCTTTGCCGATGAGTAGGGATGCCTACAAATTCAAATTTAATGACGTATAATAAGTGATACCTGTATCTTATGTTCCATAATAAACATATTTTATTGTTTTAAATTATTAACTATTTTTTATTTTATATATGTATATGTAACTTATCTAATGTTAGGTTACATATGATTTACCTTCGAACCCGCATTATTATCGTATATTCTAGAAAAATTGTACAGTTCCTAGGTCATCGGGGTGCTTTAAATAACAGAGTATTTTTACTCTATAAAAAATATAAGCGTAACTGTTGAATAGAGTGCCTACGTCTGGCTTTACTCTCGGGGCGTAACTCCGACGATTTAGGAAGTCGCCACGCTTATGACACTAAGAAAGTCTGAGTGAGCAAAGTGGCTTGGCTAGTACAAGAATAGATAAAAAAAACAAATACCGTCGACAAATTTTACCTATTTAACCTAATAAAAATAAGTGCAATTCCGCCTTTTTAACTGAAGTCTCTATCCATCATCATGTAAATACAATTTGTCGGATAGAGACAAAAGACAACTTATATTGCAGTTGAAGTCTGAGTTTAATTTATTTGTAAGGGCGAATATTTTTTTTTATTTTCAGAATGTGAATGTCCTACGAGCGAGTGCAGAAAATGCTGTTGTGAGTGTAGACAAAATGGAGATCAGAAATGTAGCAGTGAGAAGGTATACTTTTTATAATAATTTAAATTGTTTTTTTTAATTATGAATCTCAAAGTTAAGATTTCGCTTTGACTATTCTCATATAAAGACAGTAGGATATTCATTTCACATTTCTTGACAGACTACTCCGCCGGGATCTAAAAACAATTCAATACCAAACAGTCCAGTAAAAGGAATTGAACCAAAAGAAGTACCTCCATCGCCTGAACCAATACAACCAGAAATTCAAAAGGAGGCAAAACCTGTATACGAAGTCGAACCACAGAGAACAGAAAACCGGTTCGAAAATTCAAATTTCGAACACCAAAAATCTGTTGATCACCAGAAACAGTTCGAAACCCAAAAATCATTTGAATCTCAAAAGTTTGAATCGAATTCGCCAGCCAATCAGAAGCCTTACGAGTCGCCCAATCAACGGCCAGTGTTTGAAAATAGAACGTTTGAGAATCATAGAAAAGTACAGGAAGTTCAGTATCCAAGTCAGGAATATAGTAGCTATGGGCAAGGATTTAGAATGGAAGAGGTAATTATGAGATGATAATAAATAAAAAATATGTAAATACACTTATTTATTTGCTTTAATCAGTATTCCTACAGCTACTTATACAATATCTAAACAATTAAATTATACACAAAAGCCAAAAACGGAATACACATTCAATCATACACTTAACACACAGTTAACAATTATTACGTATAGGCCGGCAGATAGTGACACAAAATAGTGGGTCATTTGTACCAGTATGGCGGTTCTTCAGGGGACACTGCCGCCTCTTATTTTTTTATAGACTATTGTAAAATACTAGAATTTTTGTGGAACAAATCGTTTGACTTTCGTAATTAATCCGACGAGTTCGACGCCCACGCGATTGGGCCGCTTGTACCAGCGCTCTGACCATCATTTTTCTTTTTTTCATTGCGTAATAAGACCCCAGAAGAACCGCCATACTGGTACAAATGAACCACTATTTTGTGTCACTATCTCCCGGCCTAGTACTTATAAAAAAAAATTATATAATAAATTGTATCATGCATTGATCATTATAATATATTTAATATAAAAGAGGAAAACCAAAGCCATTATGTCTAATAAAGGATACCGGGGTTTTTAATATTATTTTTTAGTTATATGAAATACCGATTCTTGCTCTTCCGATCTAAACGAGGAATTGCTAAATAAACTGGATCGTCTCCAAAATTTCTGTATCCGATTTATATTCGGTCTAAGAAAGTACGACCATATCTCTGCGTTCCGTAAACGGCTAGGCTGGTTACCCATTCGTCAGCGACGCGATGCTCATGTTCTCCATCTCCTATATTCCATTCTGTTCAACCCTAAAACTCCTTCCTATCTCAAAAATGATTTCAAATTTTTGGGATCCCATAACTATAGCTTACGCTCTTCCGAAAACTATATCCTTGAAATCCCGTGTCATAACTCCTCCTTTCTTGGCGAATCCTTTAAGGTCTCTGCAGTTAAGCTATGGAACGCACTTCCAGTCCCTATTCGCTTAGCTCCTTCTCTATCTTCCTTTAAATCTCTTCTTTACAAACATTACCTGTCCACATCGTATCCCTAACTTTAATAATAGGTACCTACCAACTGTCGTGAGACTGATTTTAATTTAGGAAATTAAAAATGATTCATGTGCATTTTCTATTATTATTATTTTCTTTTTTTCATGTATTCTTTATTAGTTTAGTTTGTTTTTTGTTCCTGATAAGTTACTTTTTCTAAAAAACTAAATATAATACATGTATTTTTGCACTTCTTGCCTTTCTTATGTAATTTAATACTTTTTTTTTTTTTCTCACAGTGGTTGCCTGGAAGAGATCGCTCGAAAGCGATAAGGCCGCCAGTTGCTCTCCTTTTTATTTAATTATGTCAATTGTACTATATTAATGTATATGCAACGAAGTGTTAATAAATAAATAATAAATATATCTATTTGCTGGTAATTTGTATTAAAAATATTGCGATACAATTATTGTTTCGCCAAGACTACAATCCAGGATCACCGAATTGTCTGGGAAATAATAACTAGATATTGTATACCACTGTACCTGTTATTTTATGAGTTTTTGAGAGTTTAACCCCAAAATGAGTCATTGGGTATATGCTCTACATCTGTTTCACTTTTATCTGCTGAAGCAACTTAGGTGACCGTCAGGTTGACTGACCACTATAATTTAATTGGGTTCTAAGAATCTTTGAGTAATAGCGTTTTTATACATATTTACTACCAATTTTCTACCTGAGTCTCAGAAGCCTATAATTTTTATTATTAGTAATATAGCCATGAGGTGTCTAAAATCGCCTACAATGCAATGTTGTGATTAGTAATACGTGCCGAACTTGCTTAATAGCCCATTGAAAAGTTACATTTGGGGTTGCGTTTTTTAGAGGACGCAATTTTATTTTTTTGATGTCTAGGGGGGGTCAGTGTAAAGCTAAAAACAAGTTTGTGGGGTCGCCACCCTTGTCCCACGGCCGCCATCTTGGAAATAGGGGTTGAAATGATATTTACGATATATCTCTTAAACTATTTATTTGATTAAAAAAAAATTGTTAACATTTTTTGTTGCAAATTAAATTCTCTACAACTTTGGTCCAGTCCAATATTGCAAATTTTATAATTAAAAAAATTATATCAAATAGGTAGAGTAATATAGCGTGTAGTTTGATTGCGATATCAAATTTGGTCAGCTAATCTGACGGTCACAACTTAAGCATGCGCATAACCACTAAGCGACGATAGTGATGTTCTGCATTTTTTTTACAGATAACACCACCACCACAGGCTATAGTGAATTATCACCAAGATGTGTCAGAAACTCAAATTATTCAACAGAATAAAATGACGCCCATACCAATACAGGATCCTAATATCAGTACGTATCTGTGCATTTAGTATTTTTTAGCCATTTCTTGTGTTTATTCAACAATAGTCAAAAGTTATTTATTCATATAGGTAACACAATGTACACTTATGAACGACAAAAAATAAATATACATTAAATGCTTCTAATTTTACATTTACTGCCAGTTCTCAAATCAAGGGCGAAAGAGAAGAACTGGCAATAAACACTCTTTGTAATCGCAATGTTGTTCTTTTCCTGGCGACTTCTTAAGAACACACATTGTCAAAAGGCTCGAAAGTGTGTTGCAGGCCTTTTAAGCTTAATATTATATAGCCTTTCTAAATCGTTTCAACCCGACCCAAATTCTGAAACTATGCTGCTTCAACAATAGGCTATTTGACATGATTTTTAAAACCATTTCAGAATATTAGAGAACCTTCACAAATTGCTATTTTTTATTCAGCTAAGCATTGGCTTTATAAATTCAAATTAAATATTCATAATTTCAAGAACTCGAACTCGAATATGTTTTTTTAAGTAAGGGAGTGTTCAAGTATTACGTCACACAATTTTTTGGATATTATTGGACCCTCCCCCCAATGTAACGCGCCGGTAACATTTTTCTGTACCCAATAGTAAAACGTTTCGTAACCACCCAGTGACTTAATATTAACAATAACGCGTAATTCAATCCCAACCCCGTATCGTAACGTTTTACGAGAGGAAATCACCCCCCCCCCCCCCTTAATTCGTTACATAATACTTGAACGCTTCCTAAGATGGCGTCGCAACAGGCTATGCAATCGTCAAAAATATTGAGTGTTACACAAATACAAATCTATTTTAATCAAATTCAGTCTCGAAAGAAAACTCAAGGACACTAGGTCTTGTGTGCTACTACTTGGATCTAACTGGCGAAGAAATATTATTCACAAACATGCTGCGTCATTGTCGATTCCACTAATCTGTGACCGTTTTGTGTCACGTGATTGATATATTGAAAAAGTTGTTTAAAGCCATACTGTTAAATTGCCTATTGTATTATGAAAAGATGGTTGTTACAATTATGTACTTTTTTTCTTCTAGGACCAGTCTCAATAACAAACATGATGTATCCAACGCTACCTCAACATTATCCTTTCGTTACTCCGTGTAGATTGGTAAGTTTTAATCAATTTGTCAAATATTTATCATAAACAAATCGCATTTATCATATAAATTTAAAGACATTAGTTTGAACTTGTGAAAAGGTATTTTTTCAGTCTTATTACTGTTTCAAAAGTATTTAAAATACATATAATAGAAAAATTTAAACAATATACTGACTTCAAATGCCTGACAAAATTTATTTGCCTATATTAAAAACAAGTGAACCTAGTTTGATGGAACTTTACCTAAGTTGAAAAATACCTGATAAAAATCATCTGGATTTAACTTTGTTTCCGATAAATCTGTTGAAAAACATACAAAACAAATTTGGAAGCCTAAACTATATACAGTGTAAACTCTTTATAACGTTATTCGTTATAACGGAAAATTAAACTGTTATAAGAGTTAAATTTATTTGGTTAAACCGAATACCCATACATTAATTTTTCCCTCCCTATAACGAATCCTCTCGATAACGAATAAAAGTTGTCGGTCCCTTGAAATTCGTTATATAGAGTTTACACTGTATTTATAATATGATCACATATCATACTCAAATATTCAATTCCAGGAATATCCTCCATACGGATCATACTGAATTTTTAAAACACTTTATTTTCATCAAATAAGTACAATTAATAAGAAAAATACAAATTAGTAATATAATTTTCCAGGATCAACAAATGCAGCCACTGTACCAGCAGATGCTGGGAGCAGAAGATCAGAAACACTTACCGCAGTCACCACACACTGATAACACGTTTCGTATAGGTAAATGTTATATATAGAAAGACTGATTTTCTGAAAGATTTTTTTTATATCCTTTCTATTTATTTGTCATCACATATAATCAAGTGAGCTACTTATTGTGGAGTACCCATCGGTTGTTGAGTCTAAAGGCAAGCCAGTTTCCTCACGATGTTTTCCTTCCCTGTACGAACTAGTGTTTAGTGCGCACATAATAGAGACGTCCATTAGCTCAATAAATGGTCGTAAATATGTACGATATTCTATGAGATTTTTTTCTACATTCTCAGATCCGAGCTATCCATATCCAACTGAGTTCAATGCATATGGCGGATGTCAAGATCCCGTGCTGCAACGAGGGTACGTTTTTTTTTACTTTGACCCCCTCTATGAAAAAGTAAATAAGTTAGGAAGTTCATTGAAAGGGTGACTTTCTCTATTGAGTTAAAGCCATTATAACTTTTTGAAGTAAAACTTCTTTATCGACCTATGGGAGAAATTTTGTAGCAAATCGTCACGTTTTTCGGTTACGCGCCATGTTGCTTTTTTAAGTTAGACTTCTTTATCGGCGTTGGAAAAAAATTTACCGCACATTTTTCGGTTACGCGCCATCTTTTTCTTGTCCCTACCACGGTTGATCCGAAGAGATTCGAAGCCATTAATAACATAAATATATAATAACGATAACAATGATAGTAATACTAATAATTCTATTACAATTAATGAAATTCTGTAATAATTTTAGTAGTAATAAGGTAAAATGAAATAATTGTATTTGTATTCATGTCTATGATAATAAGAGCCTTTTGTTAAACTTTATTTAACCAATTTCGTTAAATTGCATATAGTAGATCATTTTTCGAAAAATAAGGTCGTAAAGAAGTTTCAGTTACGTGTGTACACCTAGCACGCACACATTTTTTATATAAATAGGTGGTACAAAATCAAAAACCTTTTTTTTATTAATACCATAGATCCACAGAACATGTATTAACAATTCTGTAAGTTGTCTATTTTATTTCTACAGATATAGTATGGGCTACAGTCCAGTGGAAGTACCAACTATGGTGCCTTCTTATCCTGTTCCAAACGTTATTCTACAGCCTCCCATACAACACTATCCGGTGAGTAATAGTATTCATCCCTACATCAATTGTAAAAATGCAAGCTTTTGTAATAGCAATACTATATATACATATATACAAGCAAAAGGAGACCCGACAGACGTTGTCCTGTATGATATTTCAAGCGATTAGGATATAAGTATGAAAGTATCGACTGCAGCGCCATCTGTCGGGCTGATTTGTGAATTTCAATCATCCAGGGCGCCACCTAAACGCATGCAAAAAAATTCATTCAGATCGGTCCAGCCGTTTTAGAATTGTACATATAACGATAGTAGTATATACGATATATTGAAGAAAAATATAGGTTTAAAAGAATTTTTTTAAGGAAATAATTTTTTGCGTATTAAATATGAACGTAATTAATTATTTTAGACGTATCAAGAGCAAATCCAGTGGCAGGGCATCCAACAGCCCGTGCCAATAGCCAGTCCGGCTGCGCCAAAATTGATGCTACACGATGTCTATCCCATGGTGTGCCCCAACATTGGCTATCAGCCGTACAACGTTGTATATCCACAGGTGATAGCTTGATATCGAATTTAAATCTTTTTTAATTATAGTGTATTGATTAAGTTCTATATTAAAATGTATGAAACAGATAAATTTAGTTTTAACTAAAGTAAACATCTGCTAGAGATTCCTACTGTCAGCGATCAAAAATCTCCCCTTACGATCAAGATTTAATTTATTTCGATAAGAATTATTGAGGGAATCATTTTTATTTTAACTGATCAAAAATGGTCCTTCGAGCCGGATTAATGTACAGCTTGCCAGAGACAGAAAGTAACAGATGGAGCCCTACGAGTAGGATCAAAGGTTTAAGGTGGTGGGATTATCTCAAAGCCATCGGGCAGACTCACCATAGGAATTAAAGGCTTGAAGTAGTCTTCGCCACTTTGAGAAGAAGCGAGAAATGAATAAGACAGAGCAATATTCAAATCTGATTTATTTTTATAAAACATTCTAAATACTACTCACACTTATTCACACATACATAATATTATTCTTGTGAGCGGTTGGTGTATCGTACACTTTCAGCTGTTAAAATTTAGAACAACCGTGTCAGCAGTTGATCAATGTTCAAATTAAATCTGAACTTTTTCTTAAATTAATTTGTTTATGCCTGCTGCTAAAAACCATAGCTTGCTTATGCGCATTAACATAGACATTCCCCCATTGGCACACCATAGCGGTCACATTTATTTATATTTATCGATTATTATATAAACTGTTGGTGTCGTAAAATATTGACTTGTCTTCCCGCATTACAAATTTATTTTTTTCAGGTTCTACCACAACCATATCCCTTTCAGCCGGTATACCCAATAGTACCAGAATGTAGGAACAACATGACGCAGAGGAAACGCAACTCCCTACCCAACTCTTCTCGCAATACGCCTCAAACCCCGCTAGAGAAGAAAGAAGAGACGGACTCGACGGAGATAGCTGCTAAGATACAGCAGATTAAAGAACAGGTAAGCTTGAGTGCGATTAGCAAGAACTTACTAAGTAGTTTAATTATTCGTATGTATAAAGGTGGGAACTGACCAAAGTTACGAGGTGTAATGTAGCATTCGCATCGAGCATGTTACGCTGTGTTTTAAAATTGGCGTAACATGCTTGTCAAAACTCTGTGCTCCGCTTTCGCCGCCAGTGTTCACGAGATGGCCGACAGCGAGGACGTGTTGATATCTTTCATTATATTTAATTATTGTTTCATCCAAATTAAGAAGAAGAAGACAAAATGTTACTGGACATCAAACTGAAGGTGGTTTGTTATTGATTGCAATATTAAAAAACCAAATGATTACTGGACAGTATAAAAACTTTGTACGCATGTCTCGATTTTGAAGAACTGTTGAATTTAATTGGACCAAAAGTACTTAAAAAAGACACAATTCAATAAAAATCATAATCATGATCACTCGCGACGTGCGACGCGTAATTACTGAGCCGCGTAACAGTCAAAGGATTCGCCAAAAAACCGACAGCCGGGTGGAGCACTCAAAGCGAGCAACGAGCGGCTCGTTGCTCGCTGGTTTCTCTGTAACATGACGTACTGACTGCACGAATGCTCGCTGTGTAACGTGTTACATTACACCTCGTAACTTTGGTCAGTTCCCACCTTAAAATACATCCCAGAGAAAAGTTGTTACGAAATTTTTTACTGTTAGAAACTGAGACGAGAGTTAGCGGTAAGACTCCCATAAGATCTTCTTCTCATTATAAAAGTAAAAGTCAAAAATCATTCAGGTACACTTATGACTCGTCACTAAAGAAATACATATTAATGCTTATAATTTTACATTTACTGCCAGTTCTCAAATCAAGGGCGTAGAACGGAAGAGAAGAACGCCATTTTTTCACATGCCATATCAAGTAATTATAATACATAATAACATAAATTAAAAAAAAACAAAGACTTGCTATCATCAGGAGGCATGGTGAAATAGGAGCACGCACTTACATTCTCGTGGGAAACACGCAAACACATAGTCGAAATAACCAACATCACCGCATACACGAATCCAAGTACGACCTGTCACATCTGTCAATAGACACGATTTTGATTTTGACATTTACTGAAACCCTATTTATTTATTGAATAACTCATTTTTAAAAGTTATCTAAAATTTCAACGTTGCGTTTAAGGGGGCTTAAAGTTTAGGCTTATTTAATATTTACAGATGGCGCAAATGAATACAAAAGATAAGAGTGAGAGGAGAACAGACTGGAGGGCTAACAACGGATCGGGGATACTGGGGAGTTATCCCGCTAACTTTAACGGGAGAGTTAATGGGTAAGTTGAAAAATTTGTTCTTAAGTTAACACACCATAAACTGGCAATTATTCAAACAAAACAGTAACTTTGCAAAACGCTGATATTAATTCCGTCTTGGCCTTAGGCAAAAAATTTACTTTATTTTATTTATATTATGGGACCTCAAGGCAGAATACCATCCGTATCACCTCGACGTCCGTCGTTCCACAACAGAGCGTTTCTTAAGACAGTTTTTGCCGCGCACCAACACTATGTGGAACCAGCTAAACCAATTACGCGCCGTAACGTTTTTCTGTACCCAATAGTAAAACGTTTCGTGTCCACCCAGTGACTCTTTATACCTAAAAGTTACCATTATGCGTTGTAAGTACTGAAAAGTCGAAAATAATATTAACAATAACGCGTAATTCAATCCCCGACCCGCATCGTAACGTTTTACAAAAGGAAAAAAAATGTTACGTAATACTTGAACGCTCCCTTATGTGAAAATGTTAGACGACTAAATTCAAAACCTTCCTGGCTATAACCAAAGAACAGGGTTCCAGCAAGACGGAGCAACGTAACACACGTCCAATACGTCTCTGCCACTAGTTCGTGAAATTTTCTCAGGAAAATTGATCTCCAGGAGAGGTGACATAAATTGGCCTCCGCGCAGTCCTGATTTAACCCCTATGGAATTTTTCTAATGAGGTTATCATACATCTAAAGTCTACGCCAATAAGCCGACTTCTTTGGCGCAATTGAAAGAAAATATCCGTCACGAAATGGCATATAAGTAATTTTATTGTTCGATTAAATGAGTATCACGAACGCGAGGGTCTACATTTGGACGGTATTATTTTTAAGAAATAAATTCCCAAAACGTGTACTTTTATAATGAATAAACACTTTTTTGATACACGACTTACTTTTTTTTAAATCGATCAATTAAATATGTACTTCCTTTTGGGACATCCTGTAACGTATATATGCCTCGGCATTATTTATCAACACTATATTTGCAGGAGACCAACCGATGACACGCAGTTGAGTTCGGCCGCTCGGGCGATTGTCAATTCAATACGCAATATACAAGCGAAAAATAATTGTAAGTTATTTGAGCTTATTAAAATGTTGTAATCTTTTTGCATATAATGTTTTTCTTCAAACTGACAGTTACTTTATGCATGTGTTATGAAATCTGTGTAAATTTATTTGATAGTAATAATAAATTCTTCATTTGTGAAGAAATACAAAACCGCGCAATATATAATATTGACAGTATGTCAAGCTCATAATCACATTCTTGAAAGCATTACGGATTAAATAGTTGATTGCCACGGCGTAGCTTTTTTTTGATGCAGTGTGCTACATAGCTTAGCAACATTATACCTTAATTGAGTATTTTTTAAAAGTCGGCAATCTGCAGCTGTGGGTTTATCATCGGACGTCGAGGCAGAATCCGAAATTCCACCCTTATCACCTTGACGTCCGTGGTTTCACAACTGAGCGTTTTTAAGGCAGTTTTTGCCACGCACCAACCAACTGTCGACCGATGTATTTCCGAACCAAGAAAAGAGCTTACCAATTATAAAGGCCGGCAACGGAATTGCGAGTCTTCTGGCAATGTGTGTGTCTAAAGGCGGCGTTATCACTTAACATCCTGCCAATCTGCTCGCTGTTACTTTAAAAAAAAAACGACATCTTGGTTAAGGTATATAAGCGAAGGGATACAATTAAATAAATACATTTCAGACAACGACAGAAAATATGACAATAGACAGGACCAAAGACAAGATTTCCGCTACAGAGGCCGACCAGAGAGGGACGAGAAAGATCGGACTGAAGGCCAGAGACCGGTTATCCGGCCCGAGAGATCGGATAGGGATAGGAATAGGGGGATATTTCGGGATAATCCCTTTCCCATGCAATATAGGCCGCCTTATTTATTGCGACAGGTATGATGTTTACTCCAAAGCTTAATTTTATTCATATGTAAGATTGCACAGATTCACTACCCTTTTTTTTAACGAAAATTGTTAAAGTGAAAAATGACGTAATTCTTCACATGCGCTATGCTTCATTAATTTAAGCGATAACTTCTTATGAGGGTAAACCGTTTCGTTACGTAACGCGTTACGGCGCTAGTCTGTTTAGCTTCCCTTTCTATCACGCATACGACATCGGTAGGCAGGCTCCTCCTCTCTCGCTCTAACCCGCAGCGTTAGCTGTATTTCGGACAGATGCTTTTCCCTCTCTCTCCTCAGTGCTTAGTGTGCGTTAGACATTACTGTTGACAGTGAGCATATAACCTCAAACTATCACCGTTTTTGAAATATTATAAAAAATATGATGAATTAAGCAGAATATGATCCTCGGAGTATTACAGAATTAAATAGTTTAACTTAGCTTAGTTTCACTTCTCTCGGGCTTCCCGAGACGCATCACGCACACATTATTTTTTAAAAGTGACTTTCCAATGTAGGCCATTGGACCAATCACAATCAAGCGAAACTTGTCATCATGACGTTTTACATTTTTACTAATATCTCTACCGAGGCAGGGCAATCCACTTTTATAAAATAAATAAATAAATGTAGAAGCGTATAATGCGACTCAGTTGTCATTTTGACAATAGACTTCTAAAGAAAGAAACGGAAATAATCAACAATTATTATTATCATTATCAATCAATTATTAAAAGTTATTCTATTAAGGTTTAGGAATCAATAAATTAGTTTTTTACATACTAATATATTTATTAGAATACCTATACGTCAAACAGGCATTAAAATATAGTGGTGTGAATAACGTGAACAACGCTGATTTGCCTATAGATTTGTGCCTTTAAAACCTTACCTTATTATATAATTTCTACTAATATTTAAAAAATCTCTTTAGATGTCTCCTGGGGCTTGGTGCAGACGATCCCCAGGGCCGGTCCATCCAGGTAATTTATTCATATAAATATTGGTTTGGGAATTTGTAAAACTAAATTTATCTTACATATTTAAATTTTTCAAAAATATCCAGACAATTTGCAGTTGATAAAGTATGAATGTTATATTTTATAAAAATGACATATACGGGATGTCCCAATTTTATTCTAACTCTGATAGTACTCTATCTCCGGACCACCGCTTGGCACTCTTTTTTGGACACTCTGTATATTTAATTAAAACCTTCATTTGTTTAGTATATCTTTAACTATGAGTAAAACATTGCCCATACTAAGAAACGTTTAATGGTTTGTCTATATCACTCTTGGTATATATGAGCGAGACAAAACATTCTTTAGTAATTTTTTTTTTCAGTTTTGAACCCTCCAAGACGACCTCACCCGGATAGATATACGCGGCGTTAGTTTAAGTTTTATCCAATAGGTTGAGGCGCGTTTTGAGAATATTTTTTTTTAATATTTGTGTCACCATGGTTACCATTTTTATTAGTCTGGTAGTAAACTATACGGTACTATGTTTCACTAGACGATTTAAGTTCTCCGAAATTTTAGATTTTTTTTATATTTAAATATATAAAATTTGAATCTTGCCATGTTCTTTCTTAGTATATTTTTCATTTTGAAAATTTGTGTTCGCAAAACGCGTCTTAACTTAATAAATGTTCAAACATATCCCTGTCCACTGTTTGTTTCTATAGAACTTGCAATAGTCGATGTTTCTAGACAGCTTTTTCCTTAGAAGACACGCGTGCGACAATTGGTCGTGCGAGTTTTTGGTCGAAATTTTTAAATCTAATAAAAAATTTAAACGCGATTGTTATGGAGCCAGTAGACGTTCAACCCTTATGTTGTGCGTTCGAACGTTGGCTTTTCATTGGACTTACTATGTAATTGACGTTACTATGGTAACGGCAACATCGCGAGGACTACAGCATATCTTTGCCTATGGTTAAGATATAGTTTATACTCCCACATGTCAAAATCTAACGTATGGAAGTAACACTAAGCACTAAATAGAATCCCATTTGTTAAATCGCAATAGCATTTAAGAAACTTATTTCTCAATGAAAACAGAGCGTTTTTCGTCAAAGGGCTCATAAGACAAATAACGACGCAAATACAATGAATACACGATAGTCAATAGTCGCTGAGTAAATGTCGCACGTGTGTAAATACCTTATAATTGGTTTGCAATGAAAACGATTTAAGGGACACAATTCCCTATTTTGTTTTTATTAAGTCGTAAATGTGAAATTAATTATGTCCCTTAACTAGTTTTGTGTAAATAGATAGGACATTAGGTTTTTTTAGTATTTTTATTAAAAGAGTATTTTTGTTGTTCGGGGCTGCCTTCGGAATATCTTTAATACGAATATTTATTTACTCTTACAAAAATCTAATGTAAACAGCCGATTCTGTGTTGCAGTTCTTTGAGTATTTATTTACACAAGAAAAGAAATTTCGGTGATAAATGTGGGAGCGTTCAAGTATTACGTAACGCAATTTTTGTAGATTATTGACCCCCCCTCCATGTAACTCGCCGTAACGTTATTCAGTACCCAAGAACAGTACTGTACCCAAGTATAGTAAAACGTTTCGTGACCACCTAGTGACTCTTTAGTTACTATTATGTGGTGTCAGTCGAAAAAAATATTAACAATAACGCGTAATTTAATCCCCGCCCCGCATCGTAACGTTTTACAAAAGGCCCCCCCCCCCCCCCAAATACGTTACGTGACACTTGAACGCTCCCTGTAGGCGACTAACACAGAAGTTCAAAGATAATAATAAAAAATACAAATATAAAGCTATAAACTCATGCTTTATAATAATAATCACCAAGGTAGGTAGAAAAATTGGATTTTTTTATTTATTGGGCAATAACTATAACGATTATATTCGGTGATTTTGGTTGTGAAAATATGTATATGTTGATGAAAGCTGGTTACAATGTTCCCTCACTAGTGTACCATTTAAATTGTCTCCACTTTTTAATATAAAAAGCAGAAAATATTTATTGGTCAGTACTACTCAGATCATTTGCAGCAACGGAATCGGTTGATAGAGATTCACGACCTCAAAAATAGAGATAAATCACCGGTATTCGATTCTGATGAGGCTTTTAAGCCAAGCCAGGAGAAGCAGTATCTAAGGTTAATTGAGAACTAAAAGTTGTTTTGATTTTTAATCTTACCCTAAGCGCCTGTATTTCAAAATACCTGTACCTGGTTAAGAAACATATTTTTGTGTTACGTTTAATTGTAACTCAACAGATTATATAAATTATCTACAATGACACCTGTCAAATACCAAATACTGACATTGACAGATGCACGTCTGACGTTAAGGTATTGTCCCGTAGAGTATATTATCTGTACCTGTATTTCAAAATGTATTACATTTTTGGCTCACGGTAGCCAAGCCTCGTGCACAATATCGGACATTTGCATAATGTTTTCTTTAAATTACATACATATATTATGGTCCATATTTTCAAAATGTAATCTAAGAAAAGCTCGAGTAAGATTTGTTTTTGAATACCTTTGAATGTTACCATAAATCTCGCGGCGTTCAAAATGCCGTGTCCATCGCTAGATCTCATGACGGAATACCTAGTCATTACATTACATTTTAGTTTTAGGTTGTGTTAAATAGTCCGTCCTATTGGAACTTGGATGAGACATCGCTCATTATTAACCGAGAAAAATAATTTAATCTCATTAAATTTGCCTTGAAAACAAAAACGGCAAACATTTAAATGCGCATTACATATGGAGATCCGGGCCGTGTCCGTCTAAACTGGGCAAACAAATGAGCGTTGTTCAATCACCAATCAAATTGAGGTGCGCGTCATAAAGCAAAGCCAATGGAAATCGTTTTATTACAATATGTAAGGGTGGTATTTAGGACAAGACTTAACGCTAAGTATGACTGCCGTATGCCAAGAACGGATTTTGACGTATGGAAGTCTGTTTGCGCTGTCTCGTTTCTGAACGACATCCATAGACTCGTCACAGATTTGGTTGGTGGCTCGTCTGAGCGGACTTTAACATATAGTACTTAATAAAACATTACTTTAAAACCATAATATTTTTGTTAGAAATTTCAATTAGCCATATGCATAAGTTGATTCGCACGATAAATGTACAACCTTTGTTGCTACGTATATATAAGTGAATACATATATTTATGTTAACTAGCGTTGTGGTGTCTGCGCAAACTTAAGTTTTCGTTATATTTTTAGATTCTATATTAACTGCAATAGTATTAATAAACTGGCTTGTTTTGGTTCAAAAATAAAAGTAAAGTTTTGGTATTAATATACTATTATTTTCCAGTTACTAGTGATGCTATAACAATAATAATTATTGTACCTGGTTAAGAAATATATTTTCGTGTTACGTTGTGATTCAGTGTCCTACTTGTAACTCAATAGATTATAGAAATTATGGGGTTAAGTTTGTCTACTACCACAATGACACCTGTCAAATACCAAATACTGACATTGACAGATGCACGTCTGACGTTAAGGCAATGTCCCGTAGAGTATATTATTTGTAAGAAAGTTTATTGTGACGGTAGAGTATATAATTGTTGATATTAAAGATTTTAGCGTAATTGTGTGTTTTATTGCTAGCGTTTAAGTAAATTAAATGAAAAAAATCTATGGTGTGGTAAGTATTCCGTTTTAAAAGCAAATATGCCTAGATATTATAGATATTCGTTAGATAGTTCAAAATTTAAATAAAATTTAGTATCAAAAATTATATTACGCTACCCGGCTCGCATGAAGCGCGAGAAGCATTAGATTCTCTGTGTGTCTCCATTAAATGCTGTGATCCTGGTACCGTGCCTCTATCAGACAACCGTAGGCCCCTCCACCGGTGCGCTGGCTCCTCCCATTTTACGTTGCCCTGTCCCTCTGTGCGCATACGCAAACCATCTTACGCAATACTGGAAGGGCGGTCGCCAATCAGGACAAGGACACCTGTTGCTAAGACTTCTATCTGTTTCAACGGATATTGAACCTTAGCTTTGAGAATCGCAGTACAAAATGAAAAAATCTTCTCCGACACAAGGAAATGTTCAGTTGGAACGCGATGCAGGTGATAGCTCAACACAGGAGAGCGATTACGTCAATACTAAATCGCGGCAAAAGCGAAGAGCTGCGCGCGACGAGAAGGACGAGTTCCTCGTTCTAAAAAACGAAATTAGGGAGTGGCTGCGGTCGTTTCAACGTGACCAAAATGCCAGGCTCGACAAATTGCAAGAACAACAGAACAGCCGGCTGGATGCCATGGAAGGTCGTATTGCCGAACTTTCCGCAAAATTGACAACAGCCAATAACACTAGCCAGGACATCGGAAAGTCAGTAGATTTTGTTTCCGAAAAGATCTTTGAGCTACAAGAAAAAATTGTCAGTTTTAAAAAGGATTGGACGGCATTGTCATCTCAAATAAGTGACCTGGAGGACAAACACGAAACCTTAGCTCGAGCTATGAACAAGACATGCATCGAAATCCGAAATGTTCCCAAACAATCACCAACCCCTACGAAGTCGGAGCTTTTCGATCTCATATTGAAACTTTGTTCTGGGCTTAGTATTGAGTTACACTCCGGTGATATAAGAGATGTTAGCCGTTTTACCAACAGGAAAGATAACATGAGTTGGAACCTCACCGTTGAACTGTCGAACACCCTCCTAAAGAACAACATTTTAAGTGCGACACGCAAGTACAACATTGAGAATAGATCTAACAAGCTGAACGCCAGCCATTTGGGACTAGGAGGTAACACACCTATATATGTATCAGAATATTTAACACCTAAAGCAAAGCGCCTCTATTTTCTTGCAAGGGAAATTGCGAAGTCAGAACAGTACGAGTACTGCTGGTCTGTTAATGGTAACGTATATCTTAGGAAGAAGAACGGCTTTCCTTACATTCTAATAAAAAATGAAGATCACCTTAACTCGCTAAACAAAGCATGACTGGTGTTAGTTGTAGTTTTATGTTTTTTAATGTTCTTGTTTATATTTAAATTCCTCACTTTTTTTAAATTCTACACAAAGTTTAACACGTTCTACAAACAAATATCCTATACTGAACCACTCCTCAGATACGATAAACCTATATTTTTAAAAACTACTACACATATATTGTTACTCATACACTACTCACTCAACTATATTCAGTCTAGTATACCTATTATGCAAGCTAGAACTATCGCAAAATACTATATCCTAAGTACCAATAAACTTAACTTACATTCTCGTCCTATTTGTGTGCACAGTCCGACCCAATTAAATCACAGTGTATAGACAAATCAACGATAGTAACCTTTTATATAACGACCTAGATTCATACAAAAATATTCAATTTTCAATCTGTGATCCTGAGGAATGTCAAAATGTGATCAAAAGTACTAGCAAATCCTTATCAATCCTGTCGCAAAATATAAGAAGTTTACCCTGTAATATTAATAGTTTTATCACTCTAGTAATGCGAATTAATATGTCCTGGGATTTACTCGTTTTGACCGAATGCTGGCTTCCGTCTACTAAATCTATACCAAATATACAAGGATACAACTACGCTGCCACTATAAATAACTTAACACAAAATGAAGGAGTCATAGTCTATTATAGGAAAGGTTCTAGTCCACTCATCGAGGAACCCCAAGAATTTTATGACGCTAACTGTTTAGTAATTAAATTTGATCCCTCTACTGTCATCATTTCTATCTATCGTCCACCGGGATATAGAGAGCCATTAATTTTTATTAATTCATTAACCCTACTTTTAAACAAATTAAAATCTTATAAAAACATAATTATTATAGGTGACATAAATATTGACATTGCACAAGGGACAAGTGACCAGCGCTCATGGGACTATCTGAATCTACTTGCAGAGTATAACATCCACCCCGGGTATAACGTTCCTACCCACAACCGAACATGTTTGGACCATATTATGGTTAAATCAGATAATGAAGCACACTGCCTTATAATTCAATCTTCCATAACCGATCATAACAGTGTTGCACTCCTCTTAAAGATCGAAAAGGACTATCCTCTAACTCCCCTTCAATATAAAAACAGTATCAACCTTGCTGGCTTAGATTTAGCGATTCAGGGACTGGATTTTTCGCATTTGTATTGTCTGAAAAATGTGAATGAGGTAGCTAGGTTATTTAGTGACTTATTGACAAAAGCTATTACCGATAACACCAAAGAGATAGTTGTACCCAGACGTAAAAGAATTATTAAACCCTGGGTTACACCTGGGCTCCTCAGATGTATGCGTAACAGGGATAACCTTCACAAAAAAACTAAAAAGAACCCAGCTGACGAAATTTTAGCAGTGACATATAAAAGATACAGAAAATTTTGTAATTCGTTATTAAAAAAGGCTAGGCGTGCATATGAAAGGGATGAAATTAACAAACATAATAAAAATAGTAGGAAACTCTGGGAGACCATCAATAATATTACTCAATACAAAAAACCTAGATCATCATCTACAGAACTTATGAAAAATTGTAATCCACAAGAAAAAGTAAACAGTGTAAATTCATTCCTTGCAAATGTGGGGAAAAACATTGCTGCTGGGCTTGGTAATTATAATTGTAATCGCTCCTATGCGACCACTACACCACCCCCATTAAGTAATTCTCTTGTCCTCTTGCCCACTGACAAATCAGAAGTAGAGAGCTTGGTGATGAATCTGCGCGATAAATGTGCTGTTGGTAACGACATGATATCTGGCCGGCTTCTTAAACAACATGCCAAAGTTTTGGTACCACCCATCACTTACATATGCAACCTCTCCATGGAAACAGGTGTGTTTCCGGAAATCTACAAGAAAGCTCTAATAACGCCTATCTACAAGGGAGGTGACAGAAGCCTTGTAGACAACTATAGGCCTATCTCTTTACTTCCCATCCTGTCCAAAATCTTGGAACGATTATTGAACAGGCGATTGGTTGATTTCCTCGACAAACACAATATTATTTCAGACTCCCAATATGGTTTTCGTTTCGGTAGGTCTACTGATGACGCAGTTCATAGCGTGACAGATTTTATTGTTAGGAATATGGACAGGAGGGAAAAAGTGATTGGTGTGTTCATTGACTTGTGCAAGGCGTTTGACACTGTTTCGGTAGAAATCCTCTTGCACAGAATGGAGAGGTTGGGCATCAGGGGTATGCCTCACCAACTCTTTACGAGTTACATGTCTGAACGCACGCAAGTTGTCAGGGTGGGAGAGTGGACTAGCACCGAGTTACCAGTCACCTTTGGTGTGCCGCAGGGCAGCGTTCTTGGGCCCACATTGTTCCTCATTTACATTAATGAATTATGTGGGATGAACCTAAGAAATGGAAAAATTGTTGCCTTTGCTGATGACGCAGCCTTAGTGTTCCATGGTCAAGATTGGTTTCAGGCCTTTCGACATGCTCAGCGGGGTCTGAATTTGGTATCGGATTGGCTACATCGCAGTTCTCTGGCCCTTAATACCGAAAAGACCAAATTCATGACCTTCGCAATGTCCAGGCGCGACATTCCTTCTGGTCTGGTACTTGTGTCACATGCTGGTTCATGTCTGACCGGGGAGCACTGCGGGTGTCCAAAGCTCAACTCCGCAGGCACAGTGAAGTACTTGGGAGTCATACTAGATACCTATCTAAATTTCCAGGCTCATATTGACCTACTGGCAGGTAGAATTAGAAAACTGATATATGTATTCAAAATTTTGAGGCACATTGCTAATAACACAATTATAAAAACTGTCTACCTGTCGCTAGGTCAATCCATTCTGAGCTATTGCATCTCCACTTGGGGTGGCTCAGCAAAAACCCACCTTCTGAAAGTGGAGAGAGCTCAGAGGGCAATACTCAAGGTTAGTGCCTCCCTTCCCTTCATTTGTCCCACCACAGAGGTATACAGACATTGGAAGGTACTCTCTGTGCGTCAATTGTTCATTCTTGCCACAATTTTACGCAAGCACTCACTTATCAATTATGACCAACACCTTAAAGATAACAAGCGTAGAAAAGGCATAGTGATCACTTCGAAGCCCTTTCGCACAAGTTTTGCCCAGAAATTCTTCTGTTTTTTGGGGGATTACTTGTATAATAAGGTCACTCATGCGTTTCCACATATCCCCTAACTAAACACGAGTGCAAGAAGACGGTTGCACTGTGGCTACTGGACCTCAACTATGAGGAAACAGAAAAAATGCTGACAATAATTAAATAGTTGAGTTTAAAGTTGATTCTAATCTTTGTTAATAATAGGGAATAAATTTTTAGTATAATAGTTTTAGCTTTAATAGACTAACACTTAAGCAATAAAATATAAAACATACACAGACTCACACCCACACACATACACTTAATTTACACCTACACACATACCCTATGTGGTTTCCTCTATATATTGTAATGTAATGTATTGTAATGTAATGTAATGTATTGTATTGTATTGTATTGTATCTTCTGTCGATCCGAAGTGGTGGAGGCCTGATGACCTGTAACACAGGTACTATTACCTTTAGCAGGCATCAGTCTCACACAGACTTGCTTTTTTCATAAACAGAAGTATAATATAACTGTCACTTCCTTATGTCCTAAGTTTAAGTTTTTTTTTTTTTTTTTGTGAGATATTTTTACTACAACATGAACACGTATGAACTCGTGTAATATAAAGGAAAGGACTAAAATCGTCATTCGGTTATAGGAGTACGAAACGAACAAATTTCCGCACCAGTAAAAGCCCGAGTATAATTTTGGCGATTTTTGTAAGCAAACAAACAGAATAGTATCTACTCAAACAGATTCTACCTTCATATTGGTCTTAGTTATAAATTATTATTATCACGACGAATAAAGTATATTAAAACTACTTCAATAATTTCCTTTCTTTATAATGGTACATATAATTTAACCACTGACGTCACTGAGCTGCGTTCAAAACTCGTAATAAAAAAGTTGAGAATCCGCCCCCGGACGAACGTTAGGAACAACAGAGTTGATTACACTATTCTTGTCACGCTCTAACTTGATTAATGAAAAGCCAGCTATCTCTTTCGCATACATGTTTTACAAAATGGTCTGGGTTGTAAATTTTGTTTTAAAAACTTAATATTAAACTTTTAGTTTTTGTTTATTACGACCGTTTATTAAATGGGATTAACTCGAAGGGGTTCGATCGTAAAAAATGCGTATATCGAGCATATAATGATTATATATCTGTGTGTATTTAACATATAAGTTTTGTGCCTCGATTAAAAGCCGTATTGAATAAAAATTATAGGGTAGGAACTCTGTAGACGCCTTGGTACCATACCAAACCTCTACCTAAATCGAAAATTTTTTATTAATTAAGATGTGTTCAAAAGTCAGACACGTTACTTTTGGCTTTATACCTAAATGACTTTTTAGACTAATGTCGCGTCTCAACTGCGTTCGTAAGCAATCAAGCTCATTTCTTAGCGCCTTAATGTCTTTAATTTGTTTCCGCCCAACCCCCTTTGGCGTGAGAGTTGATGATATAAAATGGGCCGGCCTACTTACCACATACACTAGTATTCTAATACTTGTTTATCTTAAAACAATCAATGTTTTAAGTAATAATACTCTTTACTGCTTTAAGACAAATGCGCGGTCATTTCTTCTTTAAAAATAGTGGAAATCATGGACAGCATACCAGCGTTTAATGATATCGTTGTGCGTGTTCTTTATGATTGACACATCACACAATTTATACACACCTATAGCCATTGATGATAATAATGATGACAACTATTTTTTTTGTGCATTAGACAGCGTCAAGTATACGATTTTTTATAATTCGTGCTTGTCTTTAAAAATTCCACCGTGTCCTCCATGTACGGTTTAGGCACTCGCCCGGTACCGCACAACCCTCCCAAAGGCCGAGAACAAATTTAAATTAAATTAAAACTTGCCCTCGAACCGGGAATCGAACCCGGTACCCCTCACCTAGCTGCCACTTAATAAGACCGCTAGGCTATGAGGCCCCTAAACACCTATTTATCTTAAAAAAATATGACACGCAGAACTTTTTTCAGCTGTTCACACTAATATATACTAAAATGAAGAGACAATTTTGTTTGCAATTATTAATCAAAAACTTCACGCCTCTAAAGTGTTGCCAGGCTCCCGGACTATAACTGACAAACAGTCAGCGCGCTAATTACGATGATTAGTGAAAATTGGCATTTATTGCACTCGCTACTGTGTTGCCAGTTCCGGCATTTGATGTGCTATAATATTCTAAATACATTATTATGTTCCCTATATTCATTCGCATTTTGTGAAGAATGTCTAGAAGTTTTTTGATAACCTATAAAACGGCTGTGAAAAAAAAGGTTCATCAGTGACAAATAAACTCTACACCAATGAATATATTTTAAACATCTTTGAGTTATTATCACGGTACAAACAGAATATGATCATAATTCTATTTCGAAAATATGAGTAATAAATTATCAAATATAATGTACACGATAACTACTTCGTTTTTTACGATAACGTTTGTTAAGATTAAAGATAATATTGTTTGGAAGAATATGAAAAAGAATTTAGGAAAAATTCAGTTCGCTACAATCCCTCGTTGTTGGGCTCAGACCTCTGACACATGACTTTTTTTTTTATGTACCTAATAGGGTGCAAACGGCCAGGAAGCTCATCTGATGTTAAGTGATACCGCCGCCCATGGACACTATCAATGCCAAAGGGTTCACATTTGTACTTTACTATGTTTTTTATACCATCAAATATTAATTGCGCTCATCTCGAATGGCCTAGTCATTTGTAAAAGTATAAATTAACGCAAAAAGTCGTTGGAATTTCATGATATTTTTAAATAATGAAAATACTTTCCAGTCCGTCCCTGTCGGCCATCCAATTAGTGAACAGATTAAAGATATACCGAGGGAGCCATTACTGAACAAATTACCGCTCTGCGCGCCGCTCCGCTATGCCACCCCTTGATGGGCTAGGTCATAAACTGAGCGAGTTTTTAATATTTTTTTTACGAAATGTTTTGAATTTAAAATAAAACTAATGAAATTAGTTACAACGATTTGAAGTTGTGTTTGTTTATATACATTTTTAAGAATCAGTTATTTAAAATATGATATTGATGATAGTTTTATTGTGAATTCGACACAATCTTTTATCTAATAAATAAAAAATAAATTTAATCCGAAAGATTTTATCGGGGTTATTCGATTAATTTTGTAATGTTTTTATTTTGGTTTATCTTAACTTAATTTTTATGTACTTTTTTCTTCTTTTAATGTACTTATAAAAATTTAGAATGTGGTATGCGCCTATAATTGGGGTAGCACTTGGCTTGTGTTTGTGTTACATTACTTGTATTAGTGTCTACTTTGTTGGTGCATAAAATAAATAAATCCGTTAACAGGACCTTTAAACAACTGTGCCTGTAAAATGGATATTTGGTACTAGTCATCAGCGTACTGCAGTTGTATAGGTACTATTCCTCATTGTACAAAAACGTTATTCCATAAGTGTGTGAAAAAATGCTACAACACCAACAGTTCACAGTTGATTTTTGTTTGTGTATAAGATGCTTTTGATACTATAATGTAAGGAAAGGAATCTTTCGGAATAAAAATTGCATTTTAAGTCGTCTTTTGTTTTAATCCAAATTTTAGAGGCATTTTTGCCTCTCATATTCTAAGATGCTAAATCGACACCCAAATAAATTATACAAGAAAATAAATACACATCAAAGAATAGTAATAGCTGTTAAAAGTTTATAGTGACAAAACGTTTTAGAGTACAAAAATGAGAAAACACCGAAGAAACTTTATCATTAACACACATAACCTAACCAAAACATACAACTAATATTAATAAAGAAAAGGTAGCTTTCCTCGCTCAACGAATAAGTATCGCAATACAGCGAGGAAATGCTGCCAGCGTATTATTTTAATGTAGGTTAAAATAGGATATGTAAGGATAAATAAAAAACGTGTGTGTAATGTACATGCGTTAGAAGTTATACTTCTTTGGCGTACCAAGATAATTTTTTTATCTTTCGCCTTATTCTACGTTTGTAAAAAAACGACACTAACAATAGAAAAAATTTACTCTCATAATTTTTCCTTACGCGCCAAAACAAGAATAACTTCAAATATACTAAAATGTTGACTATAGCTATCTTCAGGGTGTCGGTTTTTTGTGGCGGTCTGCGCGCGCATCGTACAAATTTACTCTCATCATTTTTCCCTAACGCACCAAAAGAAGTATAACTTAATAACAAATTAATAACAGTAATAACAAAAAATAGCAGTTATCATATCTTTGAAAAAAAAAGGTAGACCTCGTTTATCGCTTAATGCTTGTCCCACCGCCGACCACTCCCGTACCAGCCAAAGTTAATTGTTTTAATCGCGCCTACTTACTCGTTATGTATTGTTGGCATGCTTTATATACAATTATGTACAGTTCCTTGTGGTACGCATTCTCATTATGCTCCCAAAACGTAGAGAAGTTCAATGTTATACCGGATGGCATTTTAATGTTTTAAACTTCGAAAGTTATTATGTATACTTTTAGAGGCTTACTTACTTGGTGGTAAACAGATTGTATCCTGGAGTTCAATCGTTAGGTTATCCTTGTCTTACAAAGTTTTCCAGGAAACTATAGGTAAGGATAACCTAATGCGAAGTACTGCCAATAACAATCAATGTTTAAAGAACTTTATTTTTCATTACAAAAAAGTATGTATTTTAATTACATGAGAAACTTAATATTTATATACGAGAACGAGATAGGTACACGTCGCAACCAGCCGTCCCAATTTTAGTCGACTAGGTTCATTCTGATATGTTAATTTAAAGCCCTTTTGAATTGGTTCTTAATGTCTTCTGAAGAGCAGATAAAAACTAAGAAAAAGAACTCATCGCATTGAAAATGTCGTGGTTATTTGAAGTTCTAGTCTCTCTAGATTTCAGGTCTTCGCTCGTCTAGAATTTGATCTAGTTTTCTAATGTACTACGTATTAGACATATTTGCTAGAATTTTTTTATTGTAGTCATAAGATTACGTTCATTCTTTTCGCTGAATTTAGGATTCTTGAAACTAATTTATCATGTTCAACTTAATAGCTAATTTTAGTGTTCGCAATTTCAATTTTACACTTTTCTCTCAGTTGTTTCACAATGTATGGATAAAGTACCAAATAGCTATGCAACACATAAATTATTTGTAAGATAAATTGTGCTATTTGACATTCATTGGACTCATAGCGCATGATGGACTTTATGTGACGAATAGCGCTATCTGTCGTGAAACGCAAAAATTTGGAACTTATGTAGAACTTATCCGTACATTGTGAAACAGACCCTAAAGCTGTTCGTACTAATATTAGCCAAAAAATGTTACAATTACGAAATACCAAGATATTTGTATGTAAAGCCGTTATGACGAACACATTGCACATGTTCATTTCGTTGAAAAATAATCGGAATTATCATTAATGGACACAAAGTGCTACTGTATTTGTTGGATTATTTACTATATCATAAGTACTTAATAGCCTCCACCTATATGTAAAGAATATATTTGTATGTTTGTTGCGCAAACTGTCCTTTTACAATTTTAATTAGCGCTGATTTTCATCAGTTAAACACAGTTTGAGCGAAGTGGAGTACTTAATTAATTAAAATTTGATTTAGATTTTGGTTTTAAGCTAGCGTTTAGAGAACGTTAATCTGATGTTAAGCCCATGGACACAAATTGCCAGAAGGCTCGCATGTGTTGCCGCCTTTTAAGAATTGGTTGGTTGGAATCCCTAATTATAATCTAGAAGCAGTAAAACCAATTTTTGGGTCATGTAGGGATAACAGAGGCGATATTTACCGTATAAGTCTCTGGTATATCAAATCCAATACATTTTTGTCTCTGAATCTGATCTTTGACCTGGCACTTCTGCATGAGTTTCCTTCATATTTTTACTTGGTGTTCAGCCTTCTGTCTCTACTCACTTAAGTTTGAACCCTAGTTTCCTCACGATGTTTACGTTCATACGAGAAAGTGTTTATGGGCATAGAAATAAAAATCTGTGTGTACCTACGAACTATGAACAATATTTGTACGCTTGGGCACGCTACCAATGCTCTATTCTATATAACTAATATAGCTTTAGTACTTATAGACGTGGTATTAATTAATAATAATAAATCCTTGTAAACTATAAAAATTACAAATCAGATGGTTGTTAGTTTTGTGAATACTACGTTAGTCATCTCCATTACGTGTTCAGTTACCCTTTTAGGGTAAAGGCCTTCTCGAACTTTCCATTTGGATCTGTCCTTTGCTTCCTCCATCCATTTCTCCCCAGATATGATCGTCAGTCCATCGCTTCTGTGGCCCTCCCACGTTTCTTTTTCGGCTGTAAAGGCCGATTTACATTATCTTAGTGTTTAGGAGAGTGCTTTAGGATAGTACTTTAGTTGAAACATGTAAACGCTACGCTAAAGAACTTGTCTTTCAAGTTGTACTAAGATAATGTAAATCGGCCTTAAGACGTGATCTCATTTTCGCCTTATTGGTCCCTTCGTATTACTAATTAATATACCTACTAATTTAGACAATTATTAAATTTAGTAGTAAACCCAAAAGGCGCGTTTAGTTAATAAAAGTATAATCCTTGGTCAGTTGTGTTTGCATTCACTCAACGTCACTTAGCGTCAATTAGACCGTTTGATAAGATAAGGCTTTATTATTCATGGCTTCTGTATTAAAACCACTTAATTTCACTATTTATCAATGTTTTATTATCCCGCGGCTTTACTTTCGTTAAACTTTCCTACACAATAGGAGAGATAGAGTATTGCTGAAATTAATTAAGCCGTTTAGCTGTGAAATCGTAATCTCTTTTGCGTTTTAATAAGTTAGGATAAAAACCCGACCTTGGATTCAATTGTCTCGTAATACGGGGCAAACATTTTTCGGAATTCATTTCAATTATTACTTCTTTCTGTTTCTTATGTCTAACTTGGAAAATGTGTCGGTGTGTTGCAGGGATCAAACTTAAGAGCGGTCATATTCCTAACTGCGACCCAAAATTTACGACTTATACTATTGATAGTAAAGAACTTAATTAATAATAAGTGTACCTTATGGGCCTCAGTTTGCATTATTTGATAAACAAGTAGGTGATCAGCCTTCCGACACATTTCATCGATGTTTGGATTTGAGACATGTCGGTTTCCTTACGATGTTTTACTTTTAATGTTGAGTTAATATGTTAAATGCGCATATAGACAGAAAGTTAGGCGCACAGCCGGGGATCGAACCTACAACCTCAGGGATGCGGGACGCACGCCAAAGCTCTGAGCTAACACTGCTCTCTTCTCCAATTAATTTTTTACATTCACAATGCTCTTATTTTCTTGTCACCATTTTAATTTCATGATATTTTATTTGTAAATGGATTTTTAAATCGTAAATTATATCATTCTAGGTTTTTCCGGTCAAACATTCCTTTCCCAGACGAGATAAACTAGTAGATTATTGAATCTTATCAATATATGTCGTTCCTCTAATAAATAACAAATCAAAAAGATAAACACACTATAAAAGCCAAATAATTCATACTTAACTGACATTATCTGTGACACCTGTCAAACTGTCACGTTGACAGATGACAACGGCCTAAATGAGGAAGAAATTGCGTTGTGATTCACATAATATATTAGTATTTTGAGATGTTTTTATCAATTGATAAGATTATGATTCCGACATTATTTAAGTTGTTTGAGAAGGATATTTATTTATTTGCAAGTCAGGTGACAAGCTAGGCATATGAACTCCCGATAAAGGGGTACCTATAGGGCTAATTTTTCTTGATGATGATTGATTGATTTTATAGAATTATTAATTAACTTAAAGCTAAATGGATTCTGTGATTGGAATAGAAATGCTGTCGTTACAAATGAAACACATCATATTATATACGCCTTTTTTTATAACTATCCTCTAGGAGCATCTCTTTATAGTCTTTCTGACCCTTCAAACAACAACTATCATGAAATAGCTCGTAGTACTGAATGGCGCCCTTACATATGAAATAAACTAGTTAAACACTAAAAAAAAACAAAATTGGTCTGTTTTAATTGCTGTAACGTATTTACGTCTAATTTAATCTACACGCGACGTTTTTGGAAGACGTAGTGTACCTCCAACTAGCTAAGGTCGGGAAGTTCTACATATTTATTTATTTGGCACACTGATACATTGGTACAAGAAAAACAAAATTTTATGTGACAAGCACTTATAGGCAAACAACAAACACGAAGGCAAAAAAAAATTATAAAAACTAAAGGAAAATTTATTTCAAAGTGTGAGGGGAGCAACTATATAACAAAATAATAAATGTTATTTGCAATAGAAAAAAATTTAGGTAGGCAAGAGTAGGTAGGTATTCTCGGTAGGTAGCTATCTCATTCTTTTTAGATATGTGTGTGCCCTTTTTTGGCAAAGGCCTCCTTCAGATCCCGCCATTCCTGTCTGCACTGCATTCTCTGCCATGAACCACCTGCTGTTTCCTCTATTTGGTCTATCTACCTTCTGCGAACACAATCTGCCAATTTATCAAAATGTATCTAGAGTTAAAATTTGGTCAAAGTATGAGTTAATATAACAGTAATTAGAGGGTTCCCACAAGCGTTATCGGGTAATACTGTGTTTGTTTGTTTGTCTGGCGATAAACTGCGGCCGTTCGCATTCACACGGGCTGCGCTGGGGTGACCATGCAAATCTGATAAATGTTATCGGTGTTTCACAGTTTTGCAAAGGAAAGCATCGATTATTATTATACAAATATTATATAGATTTTGAGCTAATCCAAAGAATATTTTATTTATATCTTCACACCGTATATACTATACATATATATTAACTGTGTTATGGAAGAGCTGGGATAGGTATTTTTGAAGTGAAACTTCTTTAGAATCGTTGTGATTTCAAACCAGATGCAACGGAAAAAGCGACAGTAAAAAGAGACAGACACATAAATTAATAGGATTTGGCGTGAGAGAGAGTGAGATAGGAGGCATTATACAGTGTATAAACTTTAAATTAGTGTGTATTTGAACATTTTCTGAAATAAAAAAACAGATTTGATGAAAATTAAATAAGTAAGTCAAGTAAGTAGTTTAATTATAAAATTAGATTATTTATAAATTTTATTTACAAATCATTAGTTATAGAAACTTTTTGAAGTGAAAACTTCGTACTACACTTAATTAAAAGTTTATACACTGTATAATGCTTCCTATCTCATTTTCTCCCACGTTGGATCTTGTGAATTTATTTTAAACTTTTATTATTTTAGTTTTTACCAAATTAAAGATTGATATTAGTTATAAATAAAAATTTAACATTAAAATATATATTTTTTTAAAGAAAAGATCCTACATTTAGATACAGAAAAAGTCTAATTTACATATTTGAATTATAAAAACTTTGTTTTTGAAGGTTTCACTTCTACCACGTGTGAATTGGACACATGATTTTACTTAAAAGGGTTACCAAATCTTACACATTGTAATGCATATCTACTTATAATTAAGAAAAACATTTATATTTTATTTTTTTTATATTTCCCGAAGAGGTTAGCATAATATACCACGGCTCTGACATACCTGTCTCGCCAAATCCACTTTCATCACATTCATTACGCATGCATACGTCCTGGATTTGGTCCAGGTATAGCCAACCTACCCAACAACTTCACCATGCATGGTTGCCTTGTATATCCTACTTGTTCCAAGAATAACTTAACTGACACACTACATGTAAGCCAAAAAGGCTATACATATTTAAAACGAGTTATTTATTTATTTATTAGTAATCTTATAGCTGACGTACATTCAAATCCAAAACAGATTACATAGATAAACATTTTATATGAAACAGAAAACAGAACTAAGTCAATTAATAGACAAAAAGAAGAAAAATTCAAAAAAAAATCAAACAAATTTTAAAATCTTTTTATATTTTAAGTACCTACATGATTCGATGAATTAAGAAGAAATATTTGTGTAATAAGCACAATCGCTTTTGTATGTATGTTTCTAGATTTATTTTTTAAAGTACATTCATTTCTAAAACATATTTGATATGAGAGCTCTTTATCATAATACAAACTCTCTCGCCTACAAACTAAATAATTAATCTTTCTTCCAACTTGATTTTGTTCCCTTTGGAGTAGAGACTATTGGACCTTGGTTTTCAATTGCAAAGGCGCTAATTAAATACTTAAGTTGGCACCTGGAAGATACCGGTGACCCTAGAGCTGGTGCTTTCCTCGCTCAACGAATAAGTATCGCAATACAGCGAGGTAATGCTGCCAGCGTTGACCACTGCTATAAATTTTTAATGAATATTATTTATATGTACCTATATAATAGTATCAATCGCTTATACTGGCAATAAATAAAGCGCAACTGCGTTTCTCTGTGAATACAAAAGAAACAACATTTAAAGCCTATATTCTAGGTTTTATAAAGTAAAATAATATAATGAAAAAATTAAAATATCTTACATATATTATGTCAAGTGACACAAGTTAAACATCGTCGATCAGACGGCAAAAACAACATTACAAAAGAGTTTATAGAAAATACAATATAGACAAGAGTTTGTATAGGAAAATATATTATGGTTTCCTTACATGTATATACAGAATATTGTAAATACTAAATATTTGTGTGATTGTATATATTTTTGAGCGTGTTATATGTATCCCTAGTAATACTGAGTATCAGTGATTCTATGGTATCATACTCGGCGTAATAAAGACAGAGGGACACTTTAGTATAAGTTACTTAGAATTTAGATATACATACATCTTCAAGAAAGGAGCATACCAATTCTTAAAAGGCTGGCAGCGCGCTTGCGAGCCTTCTGGCAGTGAGAGTGTCCATGGGCGGGCGGTATCACTTAACATCAGGTGAGCCTCCAGCCCGTTTGCCTTGTTTGTAACATTAAAAACAAAATCATAACTTATAAGAAACAAAACGTGCACACACTTTGTAATTTAATTATAAGTTTTATTTAAATAATTTGTTTTTTTTAGACCTGTACTCTACGACCTATATTAATAGCAAAATAAAAAATCTTAAAAGCCCCGCAAAGATATTCACCCTAATCGTAAACAAACACATACTTTGGTAACAGGTTGGCGAAATAAATCAATACGTTTAGATCATTTTACATTTTAATATTGATTCATTTCAACAATGTTTTAAGTAACTAAATTAGCCTTTTCGACTTGGAGGTGGTGTGTTCGAGTCCCGGCTGTGTGTCTTTCTGGGTGCGAAATTAACAGTCACGATATTTATTTATTTAATTAACTTCTCGTGGTTAGCAGGGAATCATCTAGCGCGGACTAACTCTTTCAACCGATTTCTGTCCAGCCCCTCTCTTATAGTGTACAGCCCTGCGATTCTGTAACTCACTTTTCGAATGCACACAGCGGTGAAGCAGTCATTTTATGATTTGACATTCAGAATAGGTGGGAGCTTGTAGTTTATTGTTTATCAGAATGCCAAATCATAAAATGACTGCTTCACGACTGATTTGAGAGCGACCGCCAATGCGAAAACCGCTGTGTGCGTTCGAAAAGTGAGTTACAGAATCGCTAGGCTGTTTTGAGGACGGGTCTTTTCCCTTGATCTGGTTGGTGATCGGTCACGTCTTTTGCCTTTTGTGTTACCAAGCACGATCACTTAGTAATCGAGGGTCAGCATCCATAAAAGGGCATCAGTAAAAGATTATAATTCTTTAAGATTTATCTAAAATTTAATTGTTCAAGAAGCTCAAAATTGTATCTCTTTCCTGTATATATATTTAGAAATGTCCCAGTAGACATGGTGAGAAAAAGGCTGTGCCAAAAATCAATCTGTAATTGTATAGAAAAAATACCTTTTGTATTGCCATCAATGTTTATAATAATTTACCAAAACAATAAAAGATCTTCCTACTAGAGTTTAAAAAGAAATTACTACTTTTGGAAAAAAATATTATTCTTTAAATGATGACTGTTCGGTTTTCTGGAATGAAAACTTTTCAGGTTTTTCTGTGAATTTTTCTCTGTATAAACCTCAGAGTTTAAGTCATAAAATTTTAATTAACAAATGAAAAATAGGGGTTAATCGTAGAGGGGTGAATATTAAAGGTTGTATGTATTTTTGTATGTTGTATCATAAAAAAATAAAAACAAAAAATTTTGTCTAAAAAATAAAAAATAAACTTTGGGGTGCACGGGGTGTGATTATGCATAAAATATTTCATAAGAATCGGTCGAGCCTTTTCGGAGGAGTATGGGAACGAACATTGTGACACGAGAATTTTATATATAGGTAGGTATATATTAGCAGACTCGGCCAAGCGTTGCTGTGGCTAAGGTTTTTGTACGTAACCTTCAGTTTACTACTACGTAAACTATTCAAGGGAAACGGTAGGAGAACATCAGCTTTTTTGGTGGTTATAATATTAAATTGTAGCTTATGTGGAACGTTGGTACCTACTTTCAACACAGCGCCATCTGTTAGAATTGTGACTGTCAAATAACAATAATTTGCAATAAAAAAATATTGCGGCTATAAATTAAGATGTAAGCTATCCTATCTTTCAAGTTAGTTCAAACTGCACAAGGTGTGCAAATTTGATTGAAATAAGTTAACTAGTTTAGGAGTCCATTGCGGACAAACAACGTGACGCGTAATTTATATATTATTAAGATAGAGATGATGAAGTTTGATGTTAGACACTGTTCCCTACTCATTACATTAATTTCAATCGATTCTTAGCTACCGAAATTTATATATTGAAGTCTGTAAAGTGTATTAATACAGATTTACGTCTACAATTTTATTCTATCCTCAAATTATACCATTATCATTTCATCGTAATGTGACTGTTTTACCTTAAAGTGAAAGAGCAAATCTTTAGGAACTCTGTAGATTATCAATGCTTGCAACATCAATTTTCATTCATTAATTTACGTACCGCCACTTAGGCACGGTTTGCTAGAAGGCCTATATTTTGCCCTTAATTGCCATGCCTCCTTAAAGGATTACTATCTAGTCTTGTAACTAGTTTAGGTAGATACGAAATAAAAAATACATTCAGAAACCATTGCGATAACTATTAGGTACCTACCATTAATTTAGGAATTAAATAATGACGATGCTATTTCTTCATTTAGCTTTCTGCAAATTACTCCTAATAAACCAATTAAGTAATTTAATTTAGACAAACATAAATCAAAAAGCGATACCCCGGCAGTCTGCCATCTTTAATACCGTAATTGAAGCACAAACCAGCTACTAATCTATCTAATTTCACCTAATACAAACTGCACTCTTCCCCAACCTATAAATATGTCAAAGAAAACTCCCTATATCGCTCTCTTTCTGGTGAATACAAAATTATCACCCACCTCTCTCCCGCACGCGCGCCATAGGTCCAAAAAGTTTCTACTCCGCCCCTCGTTAATAGACAATAGACTTGAAAAAAGAAAATATCTCCGTCTCGTTCTCGCGAACATTGTTTTAAGTAGGAATTCTTGGCGTAATAAAATTTGCCCGATTGCAAGTTGTTGCAAATTGGATTTACTTGAAATTGGTGATTTTTAACGCAACAAAGCGTTTATAGTTGAGAAATTGGTTTTGTATTTTGTTCTTTTAAATCTGAACAAATAGTTGTCAGACGTTTTGGACGAAATAAAAAGGTTTAGTTTTTCATTACTCAATATAAGTTTAGGTGCCTTTCTTATGTATAAGATATGATGAATTTTGTTATTATGTGTGTGTTGTGTATTATAAAAAATAGCATTGATTTTAATACAAAGTCTCCATACTAAAGTTAATTTAAATATTTCGTTAATTACCTATGTATACCAATTAGCTACCAAGTCTTACGGCCGCTTTCTATCTATAATCTTAAATTATTTCCAATCTAGATTTTCGCAAACTTAGATTGATAAATGGCAAAATTGAAAAACAAAAACGATCCAACCCTCGGTTATTGAAATTTTATAAGAAATGGATTGAAATAGTCTCTAGTAGTAAAAATTGGATTGGAATTGAGTATAGAAAGCGGTTGTAAGGCGTAGTAATTTTATTTTAGTTTCTTTTATATGCAATTAAAAATAAAGACAGATTTACAGCAATTAACTTTGTTTTTAATTTTTCAGTAAATATAAATATGAAATAATTATTGAAATGTCTGTAGTCCCAATCTAATATTTTTCCTTACAAGATAATCACGAAAAACCCTTAAAATATCGTAAATATATACAAAAATCGCAATATGACTTCACCAACTTCAATAAAATCAAGCTGCGGTTACAATAAGTGCGAAAAGAATAGACAATTCAAGAGCAGGACGGCGAACGGTGGGGCGTTAACCAACGTTTATTGAACCATCTGTTTTAGTTTAGCGGGCTATTTGCGAGTTCAGATAACATCGGCCAGTACCGCCCATGTCCACACACGATAAGATATGGACAGATAATGGGTGATACCGAGCATTATGAAATAATCCAGTTGTTACTGACGTTTAGCCAGAGTTGTACGCGCGGGAAATTTGACGTTGACATTTTGTTTTTTTTTGTGACAGTGAAGCGTGAGTGTTTAGTGTTTAAGTGATTGGGTTAATGGATTTATGGTAAGATAAATCTTATTAGAAATTTTAATCAAATATTTCACTGCAATTAAAAACAATAATTAGGTACAAATTCTGCTAAATATAATTATGTTATATAAATGATATATATATAATATAACATAACGAAAATTTGATCAACCATACATAATTCCTAAATAAATAGAACTTTCTTTAAAAAATATTTTTTTAACCAATTTTTTTTTTAAATTAATAAACCATATTTAGTGTTGAACAACTGTTTAAGCCTATTTATAACAAAAGTTAGATTACTACTAGGAACAAAACAGGTTCTAAATGCTATTATTGTAGAAGAATAGACCTCTTTCGTATACGCCATAAAAGTGATCCTAGGTTTGATTCCTAACGAAAGAGGAATTGTCTGGAGGAAGATGGAACGTAGGAACCTGTTGTTGTTGACCTGCTCTCTTCTAATTTATAAATGAAATTAAAGTATTAATGCTCTACATTAAACTCAATTTACTAATGCATAACTATCATATGGGATAAGGCCATTTTTATTAATAACTTTATATTTAAACATCTAGAACTGAATAGGTACAATATAAAATCAAACCTGTGAACTTCGTCGGAATTAAAAGATATAAACGCGCGTGCAGTTTGTAGCGTCACCTTAAAAGAATAAATAGGGAATAAAAAATATATTTATATAAATATAATAAAATAAAATTTATATCATTACCGCAGGTCTTGTCTTTGTACCTGCTTATCTTTAAAATAATAATAATCGAAGAAACGGACGCAATCTAAGGCCAAGAACCATTTAGGAGTGTAGCGCCACTACTAGATTATTTATTTACACTTCGTTACATTTCTAGAAAAAACCAGGCAACCATAGTAAGGAAGAAAACTAAATATGATGGGTAAAGTGCAAGAAGTACTTACAAAGCCAAATTTTATAAAAATAAAATTAAAGAATACCAACCTTAATATAAATGTAAATAATACAGTTTTTTTTAATAAAATAAACTAATAAGCTCACGAATTCATGAATTACAATGCTACAAAAGAATATTCAGAAACTCTGAGATCTTCACTGCAGTATTCTGAATATAATTATACAAAATAATATGAAATTATAATAATAATAATAATAATAATAATAATAATCTTTATTGACATATTTGTAATTACAGAAATCCTATGAAGACTCTGACACCTAAACTAGGCTTTAGTGCCTGTATCTCAGGAGTCAGTGGCTTCTCCCAATATAATTCGTAACAAGTGTCAAGAGAGCTTATTCAAAATTTTACAAGACAATACTTTTTATAGACATTTGTAAATTCCAGATATTACATCTAATTATCTTCTTACACATAATATACTTAAACAAAAATAACATATATTAAAAAAAATGTTTCAGTATAAATTACAATGAATATAATAGGTAATAAAATAGGTACATACACATAAAATACTAAAATACATAAATATACATAATACATAAATATACATAATTATACATTTTACATATGGGTATATGTAACACTAGTATAAATATATAAATATATAAATTATACACATAATTAATGAATCAAAATAACCAAAATATTATTATAGCATGTTAGTTAAATAGATCTTCTGTTTCCTCATAATTTAAGGACAAAAGCCAAGTCTTAACAATTGATTTGCAGTCATGTAGTGAAAGAGGGTAGAAATTTAATTTTTTGTTTATTTTATTATATAGAAAGACTGAGAGATATGCTCGTTGTCGCCTTGCGAAGGTAGTACGGAATTTTGCTGTGGGGAGTACATTTGGAATACAGCGTTTGTTACTGCAAACCTCTGGGTTATAAGGGGTATGGACATGTTGTTTGGCTATTATATTAAAGACGAATAACTGTCTAACACTGAGGAGCTCACACTGTTTATATAAAAGTGTGGTTGAAAATCTGTAGGGTTTGAAAGTCATTACTTTTAGTAAAGATCTGTGGGCTCTTTCAAGCTGAATTAGATGTGACTTGCACGCTCCACCCCACACGCTCACGCAGTATCCAATAACCGATTTTACTAAGGCAAAGTAAACAGTGCGGAGTAGTTCAAATTCCGCGGCATAACGTAATTTTTTGAATGTCCAGATTAGTTTTCGCGTGCGTGCCGTTATAATCTCAATGTGAGGAAGCCAACTCAATTTATTATCTAATTCGATACCGAGGTATTTAATGGTATTGGATTTTGTTATATTAATGCAAGTACAATTGCGCTCAGAGACACATATGTGTATTTTAAGATTAATATCAGTCATATGGGAATTAATAGTTTGGAACTGAATATACGAAGTTTTAGAAATATTTAAAGTAAGTAAATTTTCCCTGAGCCATCTAGCCACCTTCTGCAGTCCGCTTTCGGCAATATTTTGTATCTCGGTCCAGGTGTCCCCATAAAAAACTATAGCCGTATCATCGGCATAGGTAAACAACCTGCAACTAGTTAGGGACATATTACATAGGTCGTTTATGTAAATAAGAAAAAGACTTGGACCAAGAATACTGCCTTGCGGAACTCCAAAAGTTACATTTGCGTCGGAACTAATATAATTATTAATCTTAACCCTTTGCACCCGACCACTGAGGAAATCTTTAAAAATAAGCAGGGCTGAGTCTCTTATTCCAATTCGCTCCAATTTGTCCACAAGTATAGGTATTGAGACGGTATCAAATGCCTTGGCAAGATCGAGGAAGACACCAAGGCACTTTTGTTTCCTGTCAAGTTTTCCTGTGACAAACTCAATCAAGCTACCCACAGCGTCTTCTGTTGACATACCCATTCTGAAACCAAATTGTGAGCTGGACAGAATATTGTACCGATTTAAAAACTGTATTAACCTCACGTTAAGCATCTTTTCTAGGATTTTTGATAGTGCTGTAAGCACAGAAATCGGTCTGTAGTTTGCAACACAATCCCGTGCCCCACCCTTGTGAACAGGAGTAATGAGAGACCTTTTAAAGACTTTTGCAAAGCAGCCTTCCCTAAAACATGTCTGAAACAAGATAGTAAGCGGCGATACAATGACATGTCTTACCATTTTTAGAAATCGAGCTGGTATAGAGTCCCAACCAGTGGCACAATCATTTGTTAAGCTTAAGATGAGAGATTCCACCTCAACCTCATCTGGTGGCATTAGTACGAAGGAGTTAGTCAAGCAATTAGATCTTGTACATATGTAGTTATACTTACACCCTGTAAGTTTTTCAGCTAGCTCTCTACCAACATTAGAAAAATAACTATTTATGTCCTCAACCGCATCCAATTCGTTACAATTCCTAATTAACTCATCGGCAGAAGATTTTTTACTTGAACTATCGGTGACATATTTTATTGCAGCCCAGGTTTCTTTATTTGATTTTGCACTTTTTAATAAGAATTTATCGTGTTCGCGCTTCAATTTTCTAAGTAATGAGCAACAAAAATTCCTGTACCTTTTATAGGTTATTTTAAGAATTTCATTTTGGGGGTCCCTTTTTAAATTAAGATGCAGTTTATCCCGGTGACGGATACAGCGAAGTAGGCCCGGAGTCATCCAGGGCTTAAGAGATTTTTTGCGCCTGGGTACACGGACTTTTTCAGTGTTAGCTTTAATAGCAGATGACAGAATTTCAACAAATCGAGTCGCAGCAGACTCGGCGTCTTGCTTGTTAGTCATAAAAGTAAAATCAGCCAATTCAACATATTTTATAGCTTCACTAAAATTTACTCTTTCAACAATGGAAGGGCACTGAGTATTAGTCCGTTTACTGTTAAGGGATAGATTTATTAGAATAGAGTCGTGATCAGTTACGGTGGAATTTATAACTATAACACTAGTTTGTAAAACAGTTTTAACCATTACATGATCGAGACAATTGCTTAATCGTGTTGGATATGTGTGGCCTGGCAGAAAACCCAATTCGCTGGTTAAATTTAAGTAAGAGTTACTGTTTCTGTCACCGTTTCCAGGTTTTATATCGATATTTATATCACCTATTAAAAATATATTCTTAGATTTTATAGATTTAACAATATCATTCAAAGCATTCAAAAAGCGCTCAGTGTAGTAAAAGGATGGTGATCTATAAATAGCTAAAAGTACAATATCTGGTACTATTTTAGCTAGCAGAAAGTTAGCATCTTTAGGATTAGGTTCTTCAATTTCGCAATTTATATTTTGTTTGGCATAAATTATAATACCGTCATTTTGATTTAAGCATTTTTTTGTGAAATAAGAATTATAATCCTTGAGACTGGGTATGGATTTATTATCGTTTAACCAGCATTCAGTTAAAATTATTATATCTGGATCAAAGTACAGACGAGCTATATGGGCCAAGAATGCATCAATATTTTTGTAAACGCTACGGATATTTTGTGTTATAATTTTTAGGGAGTTTCCTGATTTTTTTACTAAATCATTACAATTATTTATATCACAACTGTAGGCAGTTGCCACTGTTATATTATCAATATCATTATTTATACTATCAATAAATCTAGCCATTTGTAAAATATTAAGCTTTTTGTCGCAGCTACTCGTGTCTGAGAAATGCTGACATTTTTACAAAGATAAGATCTCGATTTCAACATGATCACTAGACTAAGAATGTATAATTTTTTAGTTATGTAAAATACAATACAATGAACAGAGTATAAGTATGTATATAAAGTAAAACAATAATATAATATATAAAAAAATAAAATAATATCTATAAAAACAATAATTAAGTGCCGGATTTTCACAAACAGGAAAGTTATCGTAGGCCGGCGGAGTTTCCTGGGGGCCTCAAAAAGTCATTGTTTTAGACGAAGTTTATTTAAATCACCCTCACTATCAATTCTAATATGCCGTTTACCTTCATCTTGTCTCAGGTAGGTTCTTCCAAATGAGGTCCAGCAGAATTTATATCCATTTTCCTGAGCAAATGCACGAGCCAGATAATTTAATCGTTTTCCGCAGGGTGATAGACATTCTGAAATAAAAAATGGCTTTGCTGGTCCTTCCAAACTTAAGTGTGCCGTGTTCAATTTGTTAGCAGAATTCATTTTGTTAAATTTGCGTGCCTTTTCAATAATACCATCTTTCAATATAACGCTGCCCAATTCCACAATAATTGCTCCATGTCCAGTTTTACTTTTTGTACGATAAATATCCTTAATATCCTGTTTCTGTATGGGAAAATCAATAACATCTGCAGCTTTTGAAGCAATTTTACATAAACTATCCTTATTTTCACCGGTAATCTTAGGAATATTTCTTAGTTCAAGTTTAGTTGAGGCAGACGTTCGTTCCAGCGACTCGATTTTCTTTTCAAGCTGATCAATATACAGACGATCTTCATTCCTCTGTTTTTCCAACTTCTCGTATTTAGCTTTCATGTCTTCGTACTGCTTAGAGACAAAAACAATGGAGTCTTTTATTTCTGTATTTTGTGTCAAGATTTCTCTCATGGAGGATTGCAAGGAGGTGAATTTACTTTCATTTTGAGAGTTTGCTTTAGCAAGCATATCCTTAATTTCGGTTATGAATATTTTAATATAGGACTCATCCTGCTTGCGCCTCATAGTTACATTGCTTCGCTCCTCATTAGATAAATCTGGCGCGGAGCCCGAAAAAGAAGCTTTCGGCGCGTTCAACCTAGCTTCCTTTAAGTCTTCGGGAGTGGGGGTGCTGGGAGGTGTGCGCTTAAGAGGCATATTTCTGACAAAAGATGACACCAGAGTACACGAAAAAATAAACTTGGACCAGCCCCCTATAAATTTTCGCTACCCGCTATCGCTTATGAATTACGGCAACTTACAAAGCTTGCGTATCGATGATGCGCGCAGACGGAGCGTACAACTTAAGCTGTCTCACAAGTGTTGTCCCGTTCGCACAGATGCACTTACTGCAACGCAACTCATGCGCTCCTGGTACACACCTTAATTTATTCGCACGGAATTTATTTTTAATTTGATTTTTAAGTTATAAAACAAATAGAATGCACACGTCTAAACGCTTCCGCGGTCCAGGGGGGAGAGTTCAATAAACAACGATTATACTATATGAATCTGGAATAAACACTTTTATTTCAATGCACTAACGAACTTAAGGTCTTTGATAATTAGCTTTAAACTTAACTAAACAATTGTATCATGAAATTTGAATAAATCTTATCAAATAATTGTAATAATTAATTTTAAAGCAGATTTCTAACGTGTCATAACGTGCAATTGGACAACAAAAATATATTTTCAAAAGCTTTTTTTGTTTTTATTTGCAGGAATATATATTTATTCCCAACACACAAATATACAGTACCTAGGTATTTCCAATATTCTTAACCAACATAGTAATAATAATTAAAAAATTTAAAAGTTTAATCCGTGTGGCAGTGTAAATTTAACGCTGGCAGCATTACCTCGCTGTATTGCGATATCTATTCGTTGAGCGAGGAAAACTCCAGCTCTGAGGTCACCGTTACCAGGCGCCAACATAAATATTTAATTTGCGTCTGTGCACTTGAACCTAAGAGTCTCTACTCCAAAGTGAACATAATCTGTTGTGGTCTCTAGCAGAATTATCAGCGTTGAGAAACACGTCTGCTCCACAGCATAATGCTGAGCCATGGCCAGTTACAACCACAACTCACACACTTAGAATGAAACTTATTCCGTCTTTTCTTTCCATATTTTTTTGTTATATTTCTTTTTTTGATGATTATTATTATTATTTTGTGTGTTTCTGTGTGTGTGTTTTGTTAGTAATAAATATTATGTCTATGTCCAAATTAAAAGTTGGAGGAAATACTCTTATATTTGAGACGTTTATTATTTTCCGCCTGCTCTGCGGCCGCGCTAACTTTTGTGCTTGAGTTATATTTTTTTACTGATCTCAATAGTTCTTCCAGGTTTATCTGTACATTCAATGGTCACGAGACCATCCTAACGTAATCAAAATCTTAAATAATTACAATTATACAAAGCAATAAATCACCTAACGGTGACAAAATAGCTACTTGCAGCGTCTTATCATCTGTCTTTTTTCAACACAGTATAAATACCATATGACAGAAAGAGACTTTATGAGGGTTCATTTTAAATGGTTCCACGCTGGGTAAATACTTGATGTTAGTCCTTGAAAATGAACCTGAAGTAGTCTTAGTTCCTTCAAGTGTGGTTTGTGTGATCTTTTACAACCCTGGTTGTTGTAATGTCTTTCTTGTAAGATTACTTCTTTAACTTAGTCAAAGTCATTTATTTACAATATGTAACACAATGTACACTTATGAAGCTAAAAAAAAATATATATGAAATGCTTCTAATTTTACATTTACTTCCAGTTCTCAAATAAACAATAAACTACAAGCTCCCTCCTTATCAGAATGCCAAATCAAAAAATGACTGCCTCACGACTGATTTGAGCGCGACCGCCGCTGCGAAAACCGCTGTGTGAATTCGAAAAGTGAGTTACAAATCGCAAGGCTGTACTTGGGTACAGAATAACGTTACGGCGCGTTACAGGGGGGGGGATCCAATAATCTCCAAAAATTGCGTGACATAATACTTGTACGCTCTCTTTTCAGTCGGATCGGATTCCCTAAAATTTTGTCCATCATACATACATAGCCACAACAATAATGACCGATGACTTATTCAATACAAAGAGTTGTGAGGAGATTTATTTATTTGGGAAACAAAACAGATACATCTCTATACAATAAAAAAGTTAAAAAAATAAAACATCAAATAAACACATTGGATGTATCCACAAAGTTTCACTGATAAAAAAAAGCAAAGCAAAACAAAACATGACAGCACAAAATTTATAAATCCGGAGATAGATAAACATACTAGTAGCTATAATAAAGAAGAAAGATACAAGGATGAGGACCATAATAGTTGTTTTAAATTATTCTTAAATGAAGCAGTAGAGGAGTGCGAAAAAGGGTCGATGTTAGTGGCAGAATCCAAAGCAGAACACACCCTGTGAAGAAGTCTTAAGTTCTCATGTCATTTTTGTCATGGTAGAGCAGTATTAGCCTAGTGGCTTCAGCGTGCGACTCTCATACCTGAGGTCGTAGGTTCAATCCCCGGCTGTGCTCCAATGGACTTTCTTTCTATGTGCGCATTTAACATCGTGAGAAAACCGACATGTCTTAGACATATAAAATCGATGGCGTGTGGACCTACTTGCCTATTAGATTTAAAAATGATCATAAAACAGATTCAGAAACCTGAGGTCTTGGACCTAAAGAGGTTGTAGCGCTACTGATTTTTTATTTTTATTTTTAAAGAGCAAAACAAATAAATAATAAAAATTAAATTATATTTGTACATTCACCTACTTCATATAAATCAAAATTAATTAAATATGATAGCAGATAAATGCTGAGATTAAAGAGTTAATGAATTGATAAACTGAAAATCACTTAATAATGCGATTGTGACTTTAATAAAAGCGTGACGCGTGCGTCGACACGCGGCTTAGTACTTGTAGATAACTATTATGAACCTATGATAACTCTTCCTACTGACATTAGATTTCCAATATAAGTTTAGTTCCAGACTGTACATTGATCATATCGTTAGTAAGTGTAAAGTTTGTACTTCTACATTAACCGTATTTACATTCGAAGCAATTCCTTTTAATGATAAAATGGCGGCGGTTACAGTTAATTTATTTTCATTCATAATTTTTTTAATTAAGCTTGAAACATTCATCCATATTTAGAAAAGATACCTACACATACTTAAATTTTTTATACAAATATAATTGTATTTTCACGGAAAAGTATAAATTAATTATTAGACTACATATATTCCTAATAATAATTTCATAATATAGGTATTGTGCAATAGTTTTTTCTACTAAAACGATATTATATGTAACGATATTTATACGCATGTAGGTAGGTACTTGTACGTGATCGTCTTTTTAAGTAATTATTTTCTTAGGAGAAACGAAACAAAAATAATGAGGACACACACGCGTGATCTCTCCAAACTTTAGTGTAAGATTTAGACGAAGCTCTTTGAATATGATATCCATAAAAAACTTATTGCATCTGTATGGGAGTCGTACATTAGTGACTGCATTCATATCTGATATATATACGAATAAAATGTACAATTAATTTATGTTAGGATTATAAGCAATACACTTAAATGGTATAAAATTTACAACAAACTTTAACTCTCTTCTTCTCTTCTCTCTGTAACTTACAAGTTACATAAACTTTTTTAAAATAAAATAACAATTCAAAGACGATATAAATAAAAAATATCCAATACAACTACGGTGTTCGAATTTCAGAAAACTATAGCGTTAAAGAAAAGAACGAAATATTTACCTGCCTTGCGATTCTGTAATAATATTATACAATAATCAAATATGATACATTATAAACTATATACATATTGTCAATAAATGAAATGACATAGTTCGCATAACTTCCATGACTATTCTCTTTCTGCACAGACTGAACAAAGAGAAGAAGGAGAGAGAAAATCACATTAGAGTTGAAATTTTTAGACTTTCTTTCTCTTTGCGCATTTAACATTCGCTCGAACGGTGAAGGAAAACATCGTGAGGAAACAGCTTGCGTTAGACCCTAAAAGTCGACGGCGTGTAGCGGACACAGGAGGCTGATCACCTACTATTAGATTGACAAATGATCATGAAACGGATACAAAAGCCACTGATTTATTTTTTAGATGTAAGAACTGTCATATCAATTAACTAATTACTTATAAAATTATTTACAGGAGTATGTGAATCGAATTCACAATGTACCAAGACCAGGACTCTGAGCACATCGACATCGGCCAGGACGAAAGCAGATCGAACAGCCCAAAAATGTTCTATAAACCAGAAGAGAAGACTGTTATAAGCCAGAAAAAATCCTTCTGCATCGACGCGTTGTTGTCGAAACACGACGAAAAAACCCAGAAATATATGGCGTTGATGAACAAGAATTATATACGGTATAATGATTACCAGGAGAGTCACGAAGGGTTTGAAAGGGAGAGAGTTAGTGAGAGTCCAAAAAGTGGGAGTAGCAGGAGTCTGTCCCCTGGGTCGGAGGAAGGGAATCGGTCTGAGACCTATAGTCCACCGATATCGCCGGGTGTTGAGGGCGGCAGTGAAGATTTTGAAAGTTATAGACCAGGTATTTTATTTTCTATCAATTTTCTCTGTTCATAGTCTGTTTTATAATTGTCTATGGAACGATGACAGTGCTTTTTTGTTGGAAATAATTGTAAATAAAAATAAATGTAATTTCCTGATATAATCCAGTGACGCTACAACCCACAACTTGAAGTAAATTTTTGGAATTTTTTTTTGTTTTTTTTTTGACGAAAGTTTAAACGCTGAGATTCGAACGTACGACCTTTGGGCTAGGAATTGAATAGGTAAACGAACGCCAAAATATGCTTCCTTCCAAAAGGCATCAAACCCAAGACGGATATTAAATGTAGGTTTTTTTTTTCAGGAATAGTCCCAAAACCCGGCCTCCTACCACAAAACCCAGCGCTAGTAGCAGCTCAGTCTGCTTTATTCAACTATCCGCAAATGAGCCCCATGCCCCAAGGTGGGCCAATGCCGTCCGCCTTTCATCACCCCGGGGACAGAGTCCTCCATCACATGCAGTTGGAATGGCTCGCCAGGACTGGCATGTTTTACCATCGAATACCAGAGTTGGGAGGTCAGTTAATAAAATATATTACAGTTAAAAATTAACTATTAACAGTAATAAATACACAGTCTCCGTGGCTTAGTGGTTAGGTCAAAGTCAAAATCATTTAATCATATAGGTATCGTAATGTATACTTATGAACGTCAAAAAAAATCTCTCTCTCCGCCACTCTTTGTAATCGTCAAGTTTTTTGTTTTCACAACGTTTGTATGGAGCTGTAACCATTACACCATGTTCCACATGACATCTTCAGTAATTAAAAGTTAATTAATAATAATAAAATAACCTAATTTAGGCACCTTGGATCAGTTTTCAACAAAACTATTACACTTACAGACGAAGGCAATACTAAAAAAATATTTAAAATATACGCTTTTGTAAGTGTTAAAATCCCGCTCATAGCTAACACATTGACAATTGACAGGTGTCAAATTTGCACAGAGTATTAACGCTGCGCCCCAACCCTTCATTTAGTAGACTAAGCCTGTGGCTTGTTTGATTTATCAATCGAGGAATATATACTATAAACATCGCTATTGTGTGCAATGTTTTGGTTCGCCACCCGTGCGTAAAGTATCATCAGGCAACAAAACATTAATAGGCCGATGTATACCAGAACAGTTTTTAACCCTTGGCCTCAGACCAGGGCCGTCTTAAACTAGGCTGGGGCTATTGGGCACACAAGAATTTGGGGCCATTTTGCAAAGTAAAAAAAGTACGATATATTATGTCATTAATGATATTAGAATGCTGCTGGTTTTTTGGTTACGATTACGATAACGGTTTCTTTCGAGATTTCTGTTGAGTATTCTATTATATCTCTATCAATTAGTACAGTAGAAATAGGCGCACTTATCGATATAATGGCGTTGTATATGCCTTGTAAAGTACCTTTTGAGAATATTACTGATTTGTGAAAAAAGTGTAATGTGCCCGTCAAAAATGTTTTGAGAATAAGTGCGTGAGAGAAATTGTTGGTCCTTCGGGGCTCCCAGAGAATGGAGGCCCTGGGCACGGGCCCCGTGTGCCCTTATGGTGAAGACGGTATTGCCTCAGACTTCTGTGTCTGACACGCCGACTTTGCCGGTTCCCTCACGACATTTCCCGCGGAAATGCGCACAAAACAGTCCATTGGTGCACAGCCGGGGTTCGAACCCAGCTCTGGGATGTTATGGACTGCTGCATTATATGAGAAGTTCCCTGCCATATAATAATAATAAAGCCCGTTTTATTTCCAATCATGACAAAAACAAATAATAATACACAGCTTAGATTATTTTACATTTGTATACATTTTTTTTTTCTTTTGCTTGTTATTCTATATTCTAGCTTCCTGCAGTACCGTCGATCGGATCCCCTTCACGGGTAAAGGCCTCCTCCAGCTTTTTCCAACTTACTCTGTCTATGGCTCTCTTTCTCCATTCGTTTCCTGCTACCGCTTCTATTTCTTCTTTCCACCTTTTTTTGGGCGACCTCTTCTCCTTCTTCCTTTTGGTCCTTTCCATACAGTTGTCTACCATTTATAGTTCCCGGCAAATGACTAAATTTCAGCACGCTTACTCTGTAACTTCCAATATCGACAATACCAATCCCGACGATATGCATGATAGTTCTTAATAACCATAGCGCTGTTTTCAACCTTGGAATCGCACGGAACACATACTCATCGGAATCGCTGTCGGTATTGGTTACAGAGTAAGGGCGCTGAAATTTAGCCATATATGCTTATAAAACTACTTGCGTGGTAGGAAAAATTATACTAAGTTTTTCTTTAAACGGCCATATTGGATACACTGAACCAATGGTCGCTATTTTAATTTACAATATTTTCAAAGCTAGTAATGCATTATTTTATCCCTTTGATCAATTATAATGATAATTATAAAGGGCTGTCACAAATGAGATAATTGTTACACAAATAACATGTGCGTCTACGCGATTAGCTTACATTAAACATTATAAATAAAACGCATTAACACCCCTCAAATAAATATAATCTATGGAATTTATCGTACTTAAATAAAATGCCCGGTGACCCCTCACTATTAGTTAAGTTTGGGCTGTTAAGCGTGGAGATGGCATTTTTATTTAAATCACAGTTACGATTGTGGCCTAGTTCCAAATTAATAATAATACTTTTCTAAAGAAATCAATTACTTTATACAATTATGACTTTAATATAAAATATTTTGTTTTCTGTTTGTTTGTTCTGTTGACTTTTTGAGTCTAAGGCAAGCCGGTTTCTTCACGATGTTTTCATTCACCGTTCGAGCGAATGTTAAATGCGCACATAGACAGAAAGCCCTTTGGTGCACAGCCGGGGATTGAATCTAGGACCTCAGGGATGAGAGTCGTACGCTGAATACGCTAGGCCAACACTGTCCTAAAATCAAAATCTATCTAATTTAAAAATTTATCTGTAAGAATTCAAAATGACTGCCATTTTGACTAGTCTTACGTTATCAACTGATAAATACTCTCCGTTATCAGTAATAAACAGTACATTTTCGTACGATCTATTGCTGTCAGTTCTAAATACCATAATCGATCATTTACTTAAATTTTGACATTTACTTTGATTGATTCACTTTGATACTTGAATTTTGTATTAATGTTTGGTTTTTCCTGTATGACGTTATACTTGGTTGATAACACGAGATAATTTACGACACAAAACTTGTATATTCTATGTAAAATATCATATAATGGTATTTGTGATCGGCAGTTATATATCTCTGATTGTCTCCTTTTACATGAGTGCTCTTGCTAAAAGTCTGCAAGTAGACTTATTTATTAATCCCTCATTTAATATAATAAATCAAGCTTGTTTATAGACATTTAAAAGAACAAATAACAAATCATTTGATTTGACAGTAATTGATCAGAACAATTTTGTCCATATAATAATTAATATTAAAATAAAAGTTGCCTCCATGCTTATGTAACTAAACGCTAGTGATGCAAAATAGCCAAATAAAAATTATCGACGACAACTCATGGGGACACCATCTGTTACAAATTGAATAATTGTAAGAGATGTTCCGTCTCTATCGCACATAGAGGAAGGATAAGGATAGCGATATATTGCGGTTTTTTGGCAAGTGTTCCGCTTGTTACACGTTTTTAGGGATTTTGTATTTATTTTTATTCGTTTATCAATTTGTTATTTTAAAACAAAAATCTTTTAAATCTCTGAAGAACTATTAAAATTGCTATTAATTTAAATGTAAATTTGAAAATAAATTATTAAAAAAACTACAACACCACAAATTAAAGTTTTTAAAGCAGTGTTGCTATATTTTTATTTGAATATATAAGCTTTCTTTAATAGATTAAGTTTTTTAAAAGCCTTAAAATAACTTTTAATTCTTTTGTATATTGTGAAGTTATTTTAAGTAATTAAAATATTTTCTATTAATTACAAAAAGATTTTTTCGAGTCATTAGGATTACATTAAGTCCATGTTGAATTCTCCACATTCTTCCACTTGCATCCTCGCCACCATTTTCCAATTCTTCTCTGCTATCCATTTTTCTTTTCTTGTGGGTGTGGGTGAGCTAAGGGCTTCCATTCAAAGGGTATTTAAACCTAAAACTCGGCAATGTGATCGGCCCATTTTTATTATTGTATTACACTACTAATCAAGCCTGTGGTGGACAAACAGACACAAATATATTCCAGCGAGGTTCAAACAATATTGTAGAAGACAAAGAACACAAACAAATAAACTTTATTAATTAGTCCCGTACAAATTCAATTTAAAAATTATGTCGTCATGTATTTCGTGGGTACGGCTCCTTTGAGAGCGGGTTTGCACAAATCGCTATTAATATATTTTTTTATTGAACAGGGAAAAATACTAAACAAGGACTCAAAGACAATTTATTTTTATATAAACAAGTGTTAGCCTAGTGGCTTCAGCGTGCGGCTCTCATACCTGAGGTCGTAGGTTCGATCCCCGGCTGTGCACCAATGGACTTTCTTTCTATGTGCGCATTTAACATTTGCTCGAACGGCGAAGGAAAACATCGTGAGGAAACCGACATGTCTTAGACCCAAAAAGTCGACGGCGTGTGTCAGGCACTGGAGGCTGATCACCTTCTTGCCTATTAGATTGAAAAAATGATCATGAAACAGATTCAGAAATCTGAGGCCAAGACCTAAAGAGGTTGTAGCGACACTGATTTATTTTATTTATTATTTGAACAAGTGTAAAATTAAATCAAATTATAAATGTAAAATTTTAAAAAAAGTCAAATTTTGTGTGTAAATACCACTTTACGATACTAAGTATGTACTAAGTTTGATGAATTATCAAAAATCACAAAAAATTATACTATTAATCCGAACAAGTTCTCTGAACACTCTCCATGGTAAATCCATTAGATGCAGAGAGATTATTCTACTTAACTTAAAATAACTTAAATCGCAACAAATATCCCGTCCTGCCTTTCATGCCTGACCACCCCGCGACGGCCCGAGCCGAGTTCCAAGCCTCGCATTAGACGCCCTTACGTTAGTAGCGGGTAAAGCCCATTCCAGCCCAGCTACGCTCGTCAAAACAGGCCAACCTGAGCTGTCCAACTGCTAGATTCCATTACAAAAGCTATTGGGGCCTTAGGGCTGGTTATACTGGCAGAGGATCCTTTAGGTTGGAGTGACAGTACTCCCTTCCTCCAAAAACCATATAAAAAAGAGTCAAGTCGAAATAAAATAATAACAGTAAGGGCACACGCGCCCTAAGCCAATTATCAGGCAGCAATTTATTCGCACAAACAAAGCCTCCGAGCGGCCCTTGACAAATTAGATATAGAAGTGCTGTGCTCAGTTGTCGATAATTAACGGCTGAGACTAAATAAGATTCGGGCTTATTTATAATATTGCTTTATTGATACATTTATATTAAACTCAGAGCTGTAGTAGTAATTTTTTCTAGTTAATTTAAATTTTTGATACGCATGGTTTAAATATAGCATACTATCCGGACGTCACGATATTCCGGAAAGAGTCTTGTTTTAGCCTCTCCGGATTAACGAGGCCTTATGTAGTTTATTTATGCTAGTAATTTGATTTAAATATCAATTTTAACTAGTTTAGAAAATTAAGAACGTTGTTGGTCCTTAATAAGCGCCGATGTCATTTCTTGAACATATTAAGAAATCTTATTAGCTTCTGTGTACTTCTTTAAATAAGTAACTTCATAGGTTAGACGCACTTCAGTGGTTTTTGGTTTAACTTTCGCGCTATCCCCAACGAATTTTGGTGGGCAGTCTTCCCAGTTTTACATCGTGACTCCGACCACAGGAATTGTTGATAGCAGCACCAGCAGTAACAAAGGCGCTGCCGACTCCATCATTACCAGACTATCCCATCCGACAACCTGAAAATTTTAGTAGTATTAATTTTTAGCAGGGGATTACAACTTCTCTCTCGCGCCATTCCCAACGAAATATTTTGGTGGTTTCCTGCCCCAGTCCATGCCGGCGATATACAATATTTAAACTTAACATTATGTTATATGTTAAACTTAATGTATCGCTTTACAAAAATGTATAGCAGATATATTATTATAATTTTTTAATATAGAACAGGGGGCTCACCTAATGTTAAGAGATACCGCCGCGCCGCCCATGGACACTCTCAATGCCAGAGGGCTCGAGATTGCGTTGCCGGCCTTTTAAGAATTGGTACGCTCTTTGCTTGAAGGACCCTAAGTCGAATTGGTTCGGAAATACTTTAGTGGGCAGCTGGTTCCACAAAGCGGTGGTGCGCGGCAAAAACTGCCTTAAAAAAATCGATAAATCACGCACATCACTATTCGACCGTTGGAGTTGTCGCAAAAAGGGTGTATTTTCTGTACTACAGTGATCTATTTATTGGGCACCCGTGGCCACTCGGCTGGGTCTGTGATTTATTACGCCAGTGAAAACTTGACCCTTAGTTTCCCGCTTTTCAATGTACCAGCCTATTGAGGTTTAGGCGTGTATATATATTTAAAAAGATATAATTACCTATATGAGATATATGTTTAATTAAATATGCGATTTTTAGATATGTATTGCTTAAGTATTTTTATAGTTTTTCAGTCTTTGCCGTCTTGACTTAATGTCCTAAAACCCCTAGATGGGGCAAAGGGTGATGAGTCTCCATCGTGTTCGGTCTTCCGACTCGTATTCCACCTCGTTCCAAGTCTTTCCGGCTCTCTTTGCCTCATCTGCAACTGTACATCAGGTTGCGGTTCCAATCAAACGCCTGCTTGGGGATATAATTGGAATCTCTTGGAAGTGTACGGCCTACCCATTTCCACTTGCGTCGCTTGATCTGCTGGCTAATCGGGGTGTCTTGGCAGGCAAACTTCGATTTGGAGTAGACTCTTGGGCCGTGGGTTTCACAGGTGCTAATTAAAGACGCCTGGTAGATAGTACCGGTGACCCCAGAGCCGGTGCTTTCCTGGCTCAACGAATAAGTATCGCAATACAGCGAGGCAATGCTGCCAGCGTTAACCCGGCCACAGAGACTAAACTTTATAAATTTGTTATAATTTTCTATTTATTAATTATTTATTATATAACTATGTAGGTTAAGAATATTGTAAATACTGAATATTTTTTAATATAAAAAAAATATGTTTGAAAATTTATTTCCATATTATATAACTTTTTTTAAAATATTTTATAGTCTATGTTCATCAGGGAAACGTTCAAATGTTGAAAGAATTTAAAAAAAAAATAGTTTTGGAGCAATGCAAACAATCAAATCATTCCTCTTTGTAATATTATTGTAGAAAATGGCGCGTTACTCAAACCATTGGTCTCTATTTAAGTGGCAATTTAACAAATGATTAATTTAAACTATTTCACACTTGCAGTATACAAACAACAATAAAATGGAGGGTAGATCCCTGCGAATCAAGTTGGGGTGGCTTAGAGATCCGTAGTCCTATTGTTAATATTGTTATCATTTATATATTTATCATGAACTCCTATTAGACTTGAAGTCCTTTCAAGAAAAAACGTGTCTCACATACTTGCGTAGAAAAAGGTTTTATTCAAATCAATAGAGTTGTTTTCTAGATATTATAAAGTTTATACTGAGTTGGAAATTTCCAAAACTTCGCTACGGAAACATGGGCCGACATATTCCTGTATGACTATTTCAACTTTTGAATTTCGAAATAAATAATTGATTTCCCTGAAAATGAATATTCTCTTCTATGGAATATTTCGTTATTTTTCACTTAGATAACGCGCAAACGCAAATAAATCACCTTACAAAATGTCTATGCAATTGTCTAAAAAAAATACGGCATACGGAACACACAATACTAACCAATTTGTCGCCCTTAACTATAGCAAGTGCAGACATATGATGAGGTTGTACTAATTTTATTGGTTGGGGTCCTAATTTAATGGTCCATTGCATTAATCTTTTGGGCTATTACTGTAATTTATTAACTTGATATATTTTCTACATAGACTATTTTTTTTAATGAAATAGGAAGAACACATTACTAGAAGGCTCGCAAGTACGTTGCCGGTCCTTTAAGAATTGGTACGCTCTTTTCTTGAAGGACGGCGAGGCAATGCTGCCATCATTATAGATTGAATGCCACAGGAACTAAACTTTTTAAATTCGTTTTAATTTTCTACTTATTAATTTTCATTATTATTATTACTATGTAGGTTGAGAATATTATATATTATAACGAGTACATACATTAGTAAAGATGTGGAATACAGGAATACTAAACATATTTTGTTTGAAACCCGATAATATATTTTATATCAGAGGATTTTTATTCTTAAAAATATATGTAAACACTGCCGATAAATGAATAATTAAATTACAATAAATATTAAATTTTCCTACACATAAACCTATATAAATACTGAGCCCATAGTATACCTCCTACAAGATATTATGTGTCAAATATAATACATTAAACAAGACAATAGAGTTATCACGCTCTGCAGAGCGTAAAGTCTGCAATCAACCTTATTCGATTGTCTCTGCTCGCCTTACGACTCTATATTGTTAGTCTATGTATTGTATGGAATTAACTCCTTACAAAATCAAATATTATGTACTCAGAACTGAATTAAGATAACTGAATACATACGGCTTAGTTCAGAATAATTTAGAGTTTTAAAAGTAATTCTGTTTCTGTGCAAGTAACATTAATATTACATATAATGTTGAGCGGTAAATTGAAGCTTTTTAACTTGACGTGAAGTCTAAAAATGGGCTAGCATAGTTTTGCAAAAGAGTTAGCCTAGTCCTTTATTTTAGTCTCGCGTTAAAGCTGTGTGCTGTTCATAAGACCGAGGAATGGGATTATAAATTCGCCTATTTTTTGTATGTTCTAGCATATATGTCCATCAAGTATATTCACGAATTTCGTTTCAACCCTTGAGCTTCCTGTTTATCAAGACAGTTTATTACGAAATTATAAGCATTATTATTGTTAATTACTGTAGATATCAATACAAAAACAATATTTTTATATAATACTTTTTAATTACTTATAAAGACAGTGATATTTTTAAGAGCAGTGTTGGCCTAGTGGCTTCAGCGTGCGACTCTCATACCTGAGGTCGTAGGTTCGATCCCCGGCTGTGCACCAATGACTGTCTTTCTATGTGCGAATTAAACATTCGCTCGAACGGTGAAGGAAAACATCGTGAGGAAACCGACATGTCTTAGACCCAAAAAGTCGACGGCGTGTGTCAGGCACTGGAGGCTGATCACCTACTTGCTTTTTAGATTTAAATATGGTTTTGAAACAGATTCAGAAATCTGAGGCCAAGACTTAAAGAGGTTGTAGCGCCACTGATTTATTTTTTAATATTTTTAAGAGAAATCTTTCTATACATTGTACTCGCAATGAAAGGCTTGGGGAAAGTGGTCATCCGAGACATATTATCCATAGTCCCGCTTGCTATGAAAACCATTAAAATCGTTTGTTATTCTAGGCCTACATCGCGTATATTTCAATAAAAACATATTATGACCGTCGGATCAATAGCCGATATGCCCAACAAATAATTTGTACAAGTCACGTTCTGTACACATTCGTTTTAAAATTCCACTTAAGCACGATTTTCTGTTAGCTTACCAATGCGCGCCATCTTTAATGTCGTTTTAATTTTAATAATATTGAATCTGTGGGCGAGTTATTCTCGTTTTTATTCTTATATGGTCGTGTATAAACTTAGGAATGTTTCGTAAACAATTCCATTTTTAACATTTAATAATTTGGTTTATTGTTATATTTTTTTTTTAAGACAATTCACACCAATTGACCTAGTCCCATGCTAAGCTGGTGAAGCTTGTGTTATGGGTATTACACAACGGATATACATACATATTATAGATAGACATATAAATACATATTTAAACACCCAAGACCTAAGCACAACACCAAATGTTCATCACATCGATGTTCGTCTCAGCCGGGGATCGAACCCGGGACCCATGGATTCGTAGTTACTAACCACTAGACCAATGAGTCGTCAATTGGCAAAATTAAATCCTGTTTTCTGCAGTTTATTATCAGTTATTTTTGTCTATTTATTGTTACATTTATAAAAATGCCCGTTGTCATACCTTTTAAATTAATAAACAAACCGTAGAAATTAAGCTTACTTTCATCTAGTATTAATTTGATTTTATTCTTTAAACACTTTCTTATGTGTTTATATTATTTGAGTCCTCAAATGCTTTGGTATATGGGTACATTATGTGTTTGTTTAATAGTGTTGAAACCAATGACAAAAAAACATTATAAAAAGTATTTAAAGGAATAAATGACACAAAATACATGTTATTAAATTACCCGGCAAAGTGGCAAACGTCACAATGACATTTCTCAAATGACAGATGCGTCGAGGTTTTAGGCGGGAATTTATCGGCTTGTGCAAACACGACCAAATGTCGCATTCGAGCGATCCTGTTAGCCTAATTGATAATTATCATTTTTATGGGCTTAGCGCTTGGTATTTGATAAATACGATCGGTGATTTTGTGTTTAATTATGGCGACGCGATTAATTTGTGGTACAACATATAAACGTAGCCACGTTGAGACCAATAATAATCATTGCCGTTAGCTACCATTTATTTATTTGAAGCTTAAAAACGATCAAATGTAACATAGAGAATTCAACAGTAATTTTTACACCATGTTTATTCTAGGCAAGTCTAACTTGAAACAATTATTTTGCTAGGAATCGAAGAACTTCCGAGTTACACGCCGAGGAAGCCATTCACAAATAAACAAAATTGAAATACAAAGTTATATTTTCCATATATATGACAGTATTTTAAGAAACACAAAAGTAGACAATCACACCTTTTAGTTTATTCAGCAGAAGAAGTTTATTATACCTAGCTATAAGTAATAACAGATATTATATTGTGTCAAAGAATATAAATACAATCACGACTTTTAAGAGTTCATCTAAAGTTTCTGTTGTCTATGGTCCTGTCTAACCTAACTAACTACAATCATACTATTTAGGTCATCAACCATCCATAGTTTCCACCATAGTGGGAATGGCAAAACAAAAACATAGCGATACATCCCCAACGGGAATGAAAATATATTAATCAATCCGTTGATAAATTAGGCATGTAATAATTGGTTTTGATAAAAATTATCATTTGTGAGTATTTGTGATTTGTTTGCGATAACGAATTAATTAACTTGTCAGTTTTTCGTAATAGCGGTACCTTTTATAATTTAGATAAGAAAGGCGCTTATTATTTTTCATACCTATATTATAAAAACACATACCTACTACATAGCAACATATGGAACTTGAGAGTATGCTACCCCATAGAGTCTGTTTCTTTCTTTTATTATCAATACAAATACAATTATTTCATTTTACCTTATTACTACTAAGATTATTACAGAATTTCATTAATTGTAATAGAATTCTTACTATCATTGTTATCGTTATTATATATTTTTTGTTGTTAATGGCTTCGAATCTCTTCGGATCAACCGTGGTAGGGACAAGAAAAGATGGCGCGTAACCGAAAAATGTGACGGTAAATTTTTTTCCAACGCCGATAAAGAAGTTTGACTTCAAAAACCTAAGTAAACTAGATTTTAATTTTTTTATATTTTTAAAATTTTTCACTTCAACAACCTTCCTCAGAGTTCAAGGAGTAAATAATAAAAATTGATCGATATGATCCAGCCGTCTTTGAGTTTTGCGCTTAGTAGCATATCCTGGGATACAGCTTTTAAGCTGGAACTTTACCGTCGGCTTTAAGATGAAATGAAAATGACAAAAAGATTATTCCTTCTTATGTGGTTGAAGTGAAGGAAAGAATTACTTTATTTGCGTTTGTGAGAAAAGCAGCCGCCGGACTAGGCATAATGTTTACTAATTAAGACTATTTTATCTATTGATTTTCCAACATGCTATCTTTACAATTTATATTAGATCGTATTAGTAATTATTATTATTATTACTAATCCGATTTAACTACACACTTATACCTACACTTGGATAAATGTAGAATTTATATACATATATATAACAAAAATAATGTAAAAAGAAAAATCCAGTGTTGCACCAATGGATTTTTCCTTTTTCGGATTTTCATCCGGGATTTAATCTATCTACATAAATAAAAAAAAAATATGTATATATCTATATGAATAATTGCTGTTCGTTTATCAACTCTGTTTGTTTTAACAAAATTCTCTCCACACAGGCGCTCCACACGCACTCTTGGGGAAAACCCGCCGGCCCCGAACCGCATTCACCTCACAACAACTTCTGGAACTTGAGAAGCAATTCAGAATGAACAAATACCTCTCCAGACCGAAGCGGTTCGAAGTAGCCACTAGTTTGATGCTTACTGAAACTCAGGTAATATACAATCTTTACATAGAGTAAAAGCTAAATAAAAAATACATAGATACAACTTATATAATAATTGAAGTTACCTCATGTCTGTGCATGCTGTGTAATGAAAAGCTCCTAGTGGTAATCGTGTAAAACTAATTAATTCTAAAAGCTTTGACGGCCGCAGAGCAGGTGGAAAGTAATGAACACATTAATTCTAATAAATATACATATACTATGCCAAATTATAATATTATTTTCAAGCTTTAAACGCTATACCAATTTTTAAAGAAGTCTAATATATTTTTGCCGTATGGGGGGGGGGGCACTCGTAGCGCCAAATCTTGTTCCTGAACTTTTAATACTATAAAAACAATTTTATAAATATTCATTTTTTATAAAACGCATGTAGGAGTTAATTTAAGTTTAATAATTATAATTGAATTTAATAATCACAATTTAACCTTCAATTTTTAATAAATCTAAAAGTTTAGGTAGTATAAATAAGAAACTACCTATGTAAAATCAAAATAATTGTTAATTTAATATTCAGTTACCCATTGGTCCAAATTGCTCAAAAACTCCGGAGGCTGGATAAAATATTTGGTTTGTCCATAAAAATCCTTCAGACACTTTAGAAGGGTCCACCCTTTTACCCGTAGATAAAAGAGATTTCTCACTAAAACAACGTCATTTTGACATTTACGAAATGGCGGCAACCTGTCAAGTTGAACGATGCTCGGATTTGGAACAAATGCTTACAAGATTATAGGGGAGGGAGATTGCCATAAAGGTTATTGTTCCCCGCGTTTTATGTCGGTTTAAAGATTAATCTCGGCGCTTTTGATATATGATAGCAGGTTTCACCAATAAAATATGATTGGATTAAATCTTAGCTAAGGTTTCTTGCAACACAATGTTTTTTAACATAACATCTTAACAAACAATAACGAAATTAATAAATTAATAGCTAGGCAAGATTATCATTTCACCATGTAAAAATTTAGTTAATTGATTCTTTGTTTCCAGGTAAAAATATGGTTTCAAAACCGCAGAATGAAGTGGAAGCGCTCGAAAAAAGCGCAGCATGACAGCAAAAGCAAGGACTCGCATACGAACGACGAGAAAAACAAAAAGGAGGTTCTACCCGACCATGACAAACAGCCTCCGCAAATGGCGGGTGATTTGACACCAGCTGTCAAACCTCCTCCCCTGTTAGATAGGGACAGGATGATCGCGTTAGAAAGAGAAAGAGCGATGGCAGCAGCAAACTTTAATTCGAATTTGGAAAACAATAGACGCGGACTAGTTATGCCAAGCCAAGATGGCCGACCCGGGATGGACATGTTTAGGCCGTATGTAGTATGAAATTAAATTAATTTTTATTTGTTAATAGAAAACGTTATATGGCCGAAAGTGTAACTTTTTAAAGCAGTGAATTTCAAATATGATTTTCATATTAAAATTAAGTAACTGTCTATTCAAAGACGGTAAATACACTTCCTAAATTCATAGTCTGTTAATATTGTTTTTATTACGGACACAAAAATGTATACACGTTATTAAATCATTTACAGAGATTTTATTCAGACCACCTTAAGCCGATCACAACTGCCGTAACATTCCAAACAATTTATGTAAAACAATCGTATAATATATATCTATCCGTGAAAAGTTTATTTAAATAATTGTCGACTTTTACGCGCTATAAAAATCTCTTTGTTCAATAAAATGTAAAAATATATACATCGAACTTTGTTTTAACATTTAAAAACATATTTAAGTCGTCAAAAATACTATGTACAGTATTATTGTATATAGATATAAAATAGATTATGTCGTGTAGATAATAAATAATATAGTAATTAATTTATAGTGTACCTAACCTACGTATGTTTAAGTATAAATATGAACTGATACAGGCCAAAAAATAGTTTAATTATTAGTAAATGTTTAGTGATAAAGATTATTTTTATTTTGTATTATGGATAAACAGTTTAATAAGTTTGGATTTTTTGATGAATTTTGTACTTTTTTTTTTTTTTTAATATTATGGCAACAGCTTCAACTTAATTTTGTACTTGCCAGCGCTTACGAGAGCCACATTATATCATTTAAAATTTATTCTAGAAATATCATTGGTCCATTTAAAGCGCGTGTAATTTACTTATGTTCTGTGGAAAACATAGTGTTATTTTTTACGCTTAATTAAAAGTTAAAATGTCACTAGTTGAACAATGAATCAGCTATATAAAATTAGAATTATATATTAAAAAATATCCGGTACTGTATAGTGTATATGTATGTATGTACTTTTTTATGGGACACGAGGCAAAGGAGTGGGCATGATGCACTGCGTTGCCGACTTTTAAGGTGTTCTCTTGTAGTTCCCCTAACGGTTCGGCAATACTTACCACAGAATCTAAATATATTATCGAATTTAAATGCTTCGTGTGACGTATTTTGTAAGTGTTGATAATGAAAAATGCAGTTCGAACTTAGAGGTAAGATTCATAAACAAGATCAAAAATCTATCGGATTTTGACATAATATATGTCATAGTTCGTCACAGATGTCGAAGTCTAGTTTCAGAATCTCGCCCTTAGCAATGTTAAATTCTGCTTGTTGTAAGTCTTGACTGAATGCAACTTTTAACTTCCCATACCATTCAAAACGTAATCTAACAAACAATGTTAGATTGATTTTAGGATATCTCAATTAGGGTGAGATTCAAAATCCCTAACGTCAAAAATATATCGGATTTTGACATACAGTAGTTCGCGCTAAGTTCGTTTCTGAATCTTACCCTCAGAGATGATCCTTAGCCCTAAGTATGACCCCATAATTAGCGCATCTCGACTTCATGCGGATAAAAGTGTTCAATATTTGGAATAGCCTTGATAATGTTGTTCAACTAGTTTTGTAACAATTATTAAAAATATATTTTGTGCCATAATTATTTTCGATGCTTGTATGTTTGTGTTTTTGGACATCTTTGATCAGTATTATTTCGTAGTATTAACTGTACAAGATTTTACGATAAGATGTGTATTATAGAAATAAACTATTAAATTGTCTTTATCGTTTTATTCTGATTCCCAATGGAATCATATTATAAACCCTTCGAGTGATAAATAATCGTTTTGGTGGCAATTAAACCAATTAAAAACAAAATAGAATAAATTTTCTATTTAATTTTAATCTTAAAAAAATCGACAGTAATCATCTTGATACATAATATTAAAAACATTAAAGTCTGTAGCATTTTTTCGTATGTTTGCCCCGTACGGGGCTCAACTGATGTTAATTGATACCCGCCACCCATGAACACTCACAAGTGCCAGCCTTTTAAGGATTAGTAGGCTTTTTTCTTGAAGGGACGACGGCCGTCTAGGTGATACGGGTGGTATTACGTATTCTGCCTCGACGTCCGATGATAAACCTCATCTAGAGGTATAATTCCGAACGACTCCTCGGAACACTCTCCATGCTAAATGCGGTAGAATATGCAGAGAGTCCCCGTATCTCTACGCAACTCGGTATTTTTGTGAATAAATCAAACGACGGGTCACAGGCGTAGAACAGACGAGAAGTGCCTAAAAACTCTCCGCTACTCCTTTTAATTGACACTCTTTTTGACTTTCAAAATATTTTTAAGGAGGTAGATCAATTACACCACCTACTCCATTAAGGCAATGGTATCCAAGAAGAGAGTCATTATTGCTAGCAAATTGTTTCTAAGTGTAAAGAAAACCTTAATAGCGTGCAGTGGCTTCAGGGTGCAATTTTCATCCCTGATTGATGACCACGGTCGTAGGTTCGATCCTCGCCGTTACTATTCGGACCCTTAGCGAAACCTAACCTCTCGAAAAGGGCAATGTATGGAAATAATTAGTGAACTGTATAGATTAACAAACGTTTTAATTGTCCGCTACGGGAACTGACAAAAAGTCTGCTTCATGTCAGTTCCTATACTGTAAGAAATAATCTTTTTGTAAATATTTTAATCCATTAGTAATGTTGTGCTGTTTTTCTATGTGTATTTATATGTGATATAAATGTAAATAGTTGCCGCATTGAAGCAATCTGTAATGGTAAGTTATTTTGTTAAAATAAGACGTAAAAAAAAGGGTGCGTGTACTTATGTACGCGCGTAAGAATACTTACGTATACTTCTTTGGCCTTCTTTGTTTTTTAAAATTTTAATAATATTTAATAATTAGTATATTATTCAATTATAATTATTATTTATTATTTTATTATATTATTAATTCTATTTAATAACTTGGTATGTTTCATAACCTTTTAACTAAGTAACAATAGGTCTTTGTGAAAAAACATTGCTAAATTGAAAAAATAATTAAAACTCCTTTATTTGTTTAAAAGGTAATTGTCATTATGGTCATTCAAAATTCTTTGCTAACTTCACGCATATTCTATTTCTTTTTACTTGTAGATTGTCTTATTCCCATCTCGCTCGCGCACGCTATAATCACACTGACAACTTTGTGTCACGGTGCGCGCGCAATCGTAAAATTTCACTCTCATCAATTTTTCATAACGCGCCTAAAGAAGTATAACTTCAAAAATATTTACTTTGCCTTCACGCAGCACTTAACGCACATCCAGAAGTGCTGGATTCGACTCTAAGCATTTTTTTAGATAAGTCTCGTAGTATCTAGGTGTGCGTATAACTAGGCACGTCTAGTAAGACGCAGAAATTTCTGCCGCTGTTCTTACAAAAATAGGTAAAATAATCGCAGATACGAGATGTAAAAGTGTTGGCTGCCGATCGGTTACAGTGAATTAAAGGTTAGCACGTGCCGCTAAATTGATAGGGTAACCATAACTCTTGTTAATATTGGATCTTTTTTTTTTCATAGTTACCACTCAACCAAAGTAAATAAAGTAAGTGGGGAGTCCGAGTCTCACAAAAATCACTTTTAATAGACCTTAATGGCAACGAGACCTTTATTTATTTATAGGTAATGTTAAAGCTACAAATATACATTTAATAAGAAAACACTTAGACAATATACAAAGCCAAAACAGATAACATTGTTAAACGAAATATGCTAAATTAATAGATAAAAAAAAACAAACTTCAACAAAAATTTTAAAGAAAAACGAACTTGTTCTACAGCTAAATAAAGTCAAAGTTCTCCCGCTTACTAAATTAGAGATTTTCTCTTGTATTTGGCGTCGTACGCATATGAGGCAAGGAGAGCCAGAAAGACTTGGAGCGAGGTGAAATACGAGGCTCAGGCACGAACGCGATGAAACTCACTGAGGGCGCTTTCTGTCCCATCTATGGTTTATAGAACATTAAGTCAAATAAAACATGATTTACTGACATATAATATATAATAAAACTGTCACTATCTGTTTTAAAAATTGTACAAAATCCTTCGTGATATTGATGTGACCGCTAAACTAAGTCTTGTTAAAAAAAACTGTGGTAGTGTATCTTAAATGCTGGCATTTCCTCGCTGTACTTATTCGTTGAGCGAGGAAAGCACCAGCTCTGGGGTCACCGGTACTATCTACCAGGCGCCAAGTTAAATCTTTAATTGGCGCCTGTGCACTTGAACTTCGTGGCCCAAGAAATACTTAATTCAAATTCTTTCTTATTAAGAAACAATTGACAACATTGTACCAATTTATATTTTTATTTTATTAGTAGTTTTTAGTTCAGTATTGTATTTTTTTATTATTACTTAAGTTTGGGTTGCCTGAAAGAAACTGCTTTTACCAGTAAGACCACCCATTAACATCTAATGTCTTCATTTATTTTTCTCACGTTTTGTATTATTGTGATGTAAATAAAGTGTTATTATTTTATTCTATCTCCTTGTGCTGTTCAACAATACGCTTTGTTAAGTAAAGACAAAACTTATAACTCATAAGCTCAGTGTACGTATTGTTTAACGCTTTCTTTATCAAAATTAATTAATAAAATTCGTAAAATATGGTTACCCTACTCAGTAAACTGGTATAAATTACGTAGGAAAAACTGTGCCTTTGCATTCGCGGCGCGTACACGAGGGAGATGGGGATATTTACTCTCTTAGTCTACATCTTGTTATGTGCCTTATTTATAGTCCTTATTTAAAAGCCATTACCATAAAGAGTGTTCAGAGGAGTTGTTCGGATTATTACCTGCAGCCGAGTTTCATCATCGGACGTCGAGGCAGAATAGGTACGAAATTCCACCCGTATCACCTCGACGTCCGTCGTTCCCCAACTGAGCGTTTTAAGGCCGCGCTCTACCACTATGTGAAACCAGCTTACCGTAGAAGTACAGCTTACGTAAAAAGAGCGTACCAAATCTTAAAAGGCCGGCAACGCACTTACGAGGCTTGAGCATTGAGAGTGTCCATTGGCGGCTGTATCACTTAACATCAGGTGAGCCTCAGTTTGGCCCAAAAAAAAACAGCCGGTTGTAGGCTGAAGCGCGACAGGACTATTATTTTAGAACGCGAAGACGAAATAAAATAAATTGATTATGTCCGTAACAAGATTGCTATACGTTAACGAAAGAGAAAAAATATGTTCTACCAATATCCCGGACTATATATAGAGAATTCTGGGCGTGGTGCGCCGTGATTGATGCCCTTTGTTTAAACAACTTACGACGCTTCGTTACTGACTCCCGGGTCCCGCTTCCCAACCCAACTCCCACCCTATAACTTACTGTCATATAAACAATTATTGAGAAAAACCTCCATACTTGATCTTAATTTATAACGAAACTCAAACAAAGACTAATAGATTTCTCTTCTGTATAATATATACAGATACAAATATAATACATATAGACTATAGTATTGTCTTTGATTAACATAACCTTTACACATTTAAAGAAAAAAGCTTTTACCGGATTAAAGTTATGTATTATTATAAATTTACAATTATTTGACATAATTTTAAATTTAATTTGGTCACCGTGACTCCGCACGACCACGTCCGCACGCGAAACGTCGGATAAATTTAATATTATGTCAAATAATTGTAAATTTATAATAATACATAACTTTAATCCGGTAAAAGCTTATTTCTTTACATATAGACTATTTCATCTTGTCTATACTTCAATGTTCTGGTTTCAGCGCTAGTCGAAACAGTTACCGTAATATTAGCGTATTTATACCGCACATATATCTATTATTTATTCCAAACATCACACTAAGCTTTTTACAAGATTCTTCACTACTTCTCCCTTCAGTCAGTAACTTATGTGCTCATCTGGAGCGAACAATCTGGTTTCACTTCTGTCCAGCGTCTCTCTTATGACAGTGTACAGTTTTGAGGACGATGAGTCTTTCACTTGATCAGTCCATCTAGTTGGTGAACGGCCACGTAGTCTTTTGCCTTCTTTGTTACCAGCCACGATCAGTTTCTCTAAGTTCTCATCGCCTCTGCGCATAGATAGGTAGACTTCGCAGTCCACGGTATTCTTAAGATTCGCCTCTATCAACACATCTCAAAGGCATAAATTCTTTGCCTTTCTACTACACTAGAATTAATCTTACTAAAATCTTATGGCTTTTCCACGCGATAATTTTTAATTTTATGACCGCCCTTTCCCTATACTTTATTTAAACTCTTTATCTTCGCTTAGGTAGCTCTTATTGTTCATGTCATAATGTTTAAACGAAACAAAAGAATGAATGTACATAAATCTTTTCGCAATCGAAATGGCAACACTCAATACCGCGTTGAGCAAACAAATCTTCAATACAATGTATCATTTGTATATGCAAATAGTTTCACAAAAATACATAGGATTGGTGTCATGAAGGATCGTTTTGAGTGCAAACAGAATCCGGCACCTCAAACAGAATACTGAATCGAGAATATCAATATTTGATTTTATTGCGTCCCGCCATTTTCCCGCGTGTCTGACGTTTAACTTTAGCGGTTATTGTCTATAGGTAAACTCTACGCCAGAGAGTGAAGTCCTGATTCGATAAATATTTTTTGCAGTAATGTGGCGACTAATTCGTAATAATTAAAATTCCCTTGGAATCGAACACGGGATTTTTATTTATTAACGTTATGCTTTTGCAGTAAGTTATGCAAGGTCGAAGGATACCAAACATAAATAACTTAATGACGAAAAACATTGTTTATTATATTTACTACAAGTCAAATTTTTTTTTTTTTATTTTGTCTAAATTATTTATATTTTTATAAGTACTTAGGTATGTACTTTTGGGCAAATATACTCATATATGTACAATAAAATCTTATACTAATATCTCTGAAACTTATATGGAACTATAAGAGCGATCTAATGACTTTTAATCGAAATTGCCACAAAAACCAGAGGCAATGAAAAAGAAAAAAGTTGTTCATAAATTGTCATAGCAATTTTAAAAATCGAACAACTCGCTCACGTCTGGCAGAGGGAGCCAGCGCGGCAGCGCGCCCGGAGGCGGCAAGACGCCCGTTGATTGGTGCAAATTGAATTTGGCGCGAAGAGGGGTATTGTCGTGTCGATTGCTCGCTGATTGCTCGTTTGCGGCGCAAATATATAACATGGACATGACTGCAAATATTTTCATATTATACAAATCTACATTATAACAATGGAAATGATAGAAGCACGCAATGGTGTAATATCAACAATTTAAAATAAATTACTTTAACTTTACATCACCAAATATTCAAATAATTATAATTTTAAGATATATCATCATCGGCATAAGAGGTACCTTACAGAAATTCATCGCTATGTTTAGATGTGTTACCTCTAAACATAGCGCTTAATTCATTCACTGACCGAATTAAATGATTTAAAGAATGATGAGAAGAGAATGAGATGAAAAACATTGGCGTTGTTTTGTATTTAGTTATACACTAAATAAGAAGACAAGAACGCAATATCCCATGAGTGCTGGTCTCCTCCATAACATTTATTTTCACGAACTCCTCGTGATCCTCCTCTTAGCACCCTGATTCCCCATCATAATATAATCCTTCACCTCTTAAATAAGTTGAATTCATACAAACATGGGTCAGGGTACTACAAATTATACTATAAATTATTCTTTGTTTAAATATATATTGATGTAAGTAAAAAATAATAACTAAAATATAGTATTAAAAGATATCCCTATAAAGTTCCGAAGGTACTGGCAGCGTTCTCCCTTTGAATAGCTAGACTAAATCTTTCCGAGGTAGCTGCCAGCTCTTCGGTCTCCTATGATGTCGACTAATCTTTTTGCTATTTCCTTAAAAAGCCTTATAGCGCTTACACGGACCAAAGGTCTCGACACCAAATGGGAAGTATAAGAGTATAAGAAGTATAATATATTTTATTAGTATAAGAAGTATAATATATATGGATAAGTAATTTTAATAAAACTCAAATTTTATTAAAATGACTTATCCATATATTTCGTACACTAACAGGATTTGGCCGGTCTCCACTGTACCAAGTTACTGAGTGCTTTGTTTGACGAAGTATATCGTTTAGACAACCGTTTGTTCAACGTTCAGTATATACCTTATGTATTCTGGTTTTATTCATGACTTTGAATGCTTAATTTTGGTTTTTAATTCAGGAGTGATACACTATTGCGTAATTGAAAACAATGCAGTTCGCTCTAACTTTAATTTGTGAGTTTCATCACTTATTAAATAGTACTTTAAATATTTAAAAAATCTAAATAAATAATTTAAAAAGTTGTTTATTATGAAAATAATTTCTATCTACATAGTAGTAGGTAATAGTAGATACGTTTCCCAAACCTAGTTTCGATTCCCGGCAAATAATGTTTTAAAAACACATTGATCGGCAATTTTTATCTAGTGAAACATTATAAATTATTCTTAATTAATAGATTTTTAAAGTGTTTTAAAAATAACAGTACTTCCAATAGTTTATTCACAGAATAATACTAATGACGACTCATTGGTCTAGTGGTTAGTACCCCTGACTGCGAATCCATGGGTCCCGGGTTCGATCCCCGGCTGAGACGAACATCGATGTGATGAGCATTTGGTGTTGTGCTTAGGTCTTGGGTGTTTAAATATGTATTTATATTTCTATCTATCTATAATATGTTTGTATACCCATAACACAAGCTTCACCAGCTTAGCATGGGACTAGGTCAATTGGTGTGAAGTCTTAAAAAAAAAAAAAGTATTTTTTCTCATATTTCTGCTATCCTTAATTCATTACTTTTTACACGTCATCAATTTCTAGACCTAAAGGATTCCTCACTGTGATTTCCTTCATGGAGTAATTAAGATAATTAATAGAAAATGCCATTGGAAGAAGTTTATTCTCATTAAAAACTTACACAAGTTTATATTTTATCAAAATCCATAGGTACAGCAAAAGCCTACTATTTGCCGGAGCTCAGGAGGCAAGCGGTTGTAAAGATTCTCGCCGAAGTTGTATGTCTATGTAATTAGTACTATGTCGGCTATGTGTTGGATTCAATTTTTTTTTAACTAAGATACAAATTGTATTAGTGTGTGTAATGTTCATCAATTAAGTGTCAATGTAAAGTTTGTTCACGTAACCGCAGGATTGAGTCTTTATTTTACAATAAATAAACAAAACAGAATGTATGTAAAACAATTTTTGTTCTAGCAATAAAACCACGGACAGCAATACAGTATTCAGAATTAAATCACTACTAACGCCACCTATTAGCACATCTCATGAATACAACATGAGTTTCTGTCGTATAGATGGCGCTCTTCGAAATTTATAGCAGCACTTAACATTACGACCACTTTGCTCCCATTTCCCGGGCTTTTATCTAAATTAATCTGATCGCAGTGTTGTGAACATATTTGTCGGAATTACATTTACTTATTTGTTATTATGTTTTGCTTAATAACATGAAAGTTTTCGACTGATTTGTTTTATGATAAGATTATCGTACGATATACAATCTTTATAATTTATTTGTATTGCTGGGGATGTAGTGTATAGTAATGAGTATAGATAATATATTTTTCGACTCTTAAGATTAATACTGTCATAATACGCTATATATATACATATATAGTAAATACAATGCGCTTTAGAAAGCCGTCTTTTAGCCGAATTCCCGTGTATTCCTCTTATGCGGGATTTACGGTAAAAATAACAATCATAATTTCTCAAAAAAAATTAAGAATGTTAATCAATTATATACTTATGTACCATATTTTTTCTATATTTTATGTTTCACAGAATACAATTATTTTATTTTAAAGCTCAAACCAATAAATAAATTCACGTAGAATTAAAACATTTTGGTATGTTTTTGCTAATAAGCTCGTAACTGTTAACCAGTAAATGGTAACGAAACAATGGCAGTCAATCGTGTAATGTCTCGTGAATTATAGGGGAAATTAACGTCGCTTCGTAAATCATTCTTTGTTGGCAAGATGAGCTTATGCGTATGAAGAAATTATTATAGTTTATATTTATATTTAATTCCGTAGTACGTAATAGTAATTTACGTACTAAACAGATTTTCGATGTTTCCATCAGCAATATGTTACTAGAATCGGTTTTATATGTAAATCACGCATTCATGTATGTTACGACTGCTAGATTTCTTTGTGGCTAGATTATTGGGTGGAATAAATATAGAGCTGATAAAACTTTTTTTTTAATAATTCAAAAAACAAAATGTACCTATCTCAATTGAAGTACCTCCTAAATTTATATCCATGTCAATTTTCTTTTTTTATGTAACAGGGGGTACATCTCATCTGATGCAATTATACCGCTGCCGATAGATACTCTCATTTCCAGAGGGCTCACAAGTGCGTTGCCAGCCTTTTAAGAATGAGTATGTTCTTTTCTTTAAGGACGCCAAGTCGAATTGATTGGTATCTCCAATATATCTGCCATAGGTAGGTAGCTGGTTCGTGGACATAGTGGTCGGGCACCACACACAAGAACGCTCATAATCATAATAATATCTACATCTGTACATTAAAAAAAAAACTCCAAACACTTAACTTAGCAGCCATGTATTTAGGTGATATTAAAATTTTAAAATATATTAATAATCGACGACACATGTCAGGAACAGAAGCAAAAGAAATCTTATGCCTTGGCATAATCTTGACATATTTAGGCTTGTAGCGTACGCGCTTGTACCATTGAATTATTACTATTATTAATAGAGATGTTCCTACTCTATACATAATATTTTGTGGTTATCATTACGTTCACCATACTTAAAAAGTAGTTGCACATTTTTAAACTAGGTAGGTATGTGTATGAAATTAAAGTGTCTTCTGAAAAAAAAAATCAGCGTTTCCTTGTTTTTATAATAAACTTCATGTAATGTGTAACTTAATTTTAAGTGATACAAAAAAAAAGGTAATAATAGCTCTGTAAAAGTTCTCGTCGATTCAATTTGTATAATGTTTTCTATTTGCTCTTTGACTGTGGTTGAGGCGTTTTATAAAAACGAGAGAGTGCAAAACCAAAATGAACTTAATTTGTAGGAATATAAGATTTTATTTATAATGCAACACAAAACCAATATATCACATTTTTTAAAATATTGTAATGGCGCCCAAATTCCACGCCAAAGCGAGGGAAAATCTGCGATCTTGATTTCAACTAAAATAAATTGTGCACACATTTAATTAAATTGTTTTTATATCAATAATATTTCAGATTATATACTATTATGGCAACTTTTTAAATACCTTATTTAATCTTAAAAAAGTGCGTGCGTACATAGTAGGTACCACATGTCAAAAGTGAAACTTCTTTGGCAAACTAATTTTTAACTCTTGTTCATATTTATACAAATCTACAACTTTAGATTTCCGAGACTTAGGGAAAGGGAAAAAGGATATGTTAGGAATTTAATTGTCATTATTAAAATATTAAAAGCAACGAAAATTAATAAGTGGCATTAATTTTAATTTAAAATTCGTCATTTGAGATTTCAATAAAACTAATATTTCATAAATTCTCTTTACGAAATTTTAATTTTATAAATTCTCTTTACGAAATTTATTACTAAAAATAGAATTTCAATAAGGTAATTCGCCCTTCTCACTGTCTCTCAATCGGTCTCAATCGCTCTCTTCCTTTTCTTCGACAAAAACGCTGCATATCTTCATGACGTTCCGTAAAAATTTTACCCTCATTTTTTAAGAAGTTTTCCATATGGATTTATAATTTCAGAACGCAAGGTTACAGAACAGGAAAGGAAAAATCTTCCTAAAAGGCAAAACACAACAACTCCCAACAGAGAGCGGTAGCAAATAATAGTACTGACGCTGCTGCTACAACGTCTCTCATAATTCAATATACATGCACTTTGAAAGTTTCTTACGGTATGTACCTGTGAGTATACATATAGGCTTTAATAAAATATGTCTAGATCATCTGTACAAACCCTACAGTATGAAGAGTTTACGGTTTTTAAAGAAGCGTTTGTTTATGGTTTTTCCTAACGACTTAGAGATTTATGTAATTCAACGATCACTTAGATTCCACTAGTCTATCATAAAACTCGTCCTTCGGTTACTGCTCTAATAAACTTCATTTTATGGCAAATTTATAGTGATTGTCGATTGATTGCCTTCGAGTGTTATAGCGGAATCGTAAACTCAATATTAATGATGCAATTAATTTGACTAGCTCCATGGGCTTTTGTGCAAGAATGCTCTAATAAAAACCTAGGGGTTGAGACAAAAATATTGCGATATGCATAATCCGAATTTGAAAAGGAATGACAGTACCACGTCCATACAAATCAATTTGGCGTATGTGGCTGTGGGTCACGTCAATCGCAGTTATTTTGTCTCCGGCTCCAAGAAGAGAACAACAAGAGAACGTTAAAATATCTTAAACAATTTTTATTAATTACACGATTTACTACTTAAGGCCGCACTATGTTTTGAAAAAAAAACGCCGTAACAAGGAAATGCCGTATCTTTTTTTTCAGAAGACATATTTAATTCAATTTTATTATATATAAACAAGATATTAAGTCATATATAATATATCAAGCTCAGCTGTGAAATAATTAAATTAAATTAGAAAAAAACTATAAAGTTTTATAAGAACTATACTGACAATACTAAAGAGCTTCTATTTTCTTACTGATGTCAATATGTCACTTGTTAATACCAACTGTCAAGTGCAAGCTGCCAAGCTTTACATTGTGTCAATGTCACAGAAAATTCTAATGCTATTGCTAAATTGAAAATTCTAATTTAAAAATATTGTGATGTTTGTGTGTGATGGTCGTTAAAGTAGTTAGAAAGAATTTATTTCTTTTAAAAGTTAGCTAAGAAGATGTAAATGTAAGAGAGTGGTATTTAAATATTGTTTTAGTGTAGTGTTTGTGTTCAAAATGAAAGTAGTTGAAGCAAAAATTGTTGTATTGGGATCGCAAGGTAAATTCTAAAACATTGCTCTTTTTTTATTTAATATGATCATATCTCGCGGCGTTAAAACTTGAAATACTAAATGAAAAACGTTCTTATATTAATGATGATGTCTATGTTATTTATGTAAGTGTTATGTTTTTAAGGTTTATATAAAGTAGATATGTAACTTAATAAAATGTCTGAGTATTAGATATATAATACAAACAGTCCATATTAATGACTTTGTTAAGTATAAGTAATTAATTAGTCATCACAGAAATCCGCTATGTAGTCTATAAATGTAAAGAGAATTAATTTTATCTTTTTATTTTCGAGAACAATAAAAAATACTGTGTAGAACAACTTACTCAATATTTATTTACTAATAAAATAGGATATTTTTTTTGGTCTTGTCTTATAAGAAGGAATATGAATACAAAATCTTACAAGTCATTTTTTACTGTGAGATTTTATTTACTTTTTTTATAATTAACATAAATTAATTATTCATTACTTCATATAATTTCATTTGTAGTTATTTAATAAAATGTGTTATAATAAGTACTACCAAATCCTTAGCTTCACTTTGCATTGTGTCACTATAGAACCAATAAGGAAGTTCACACAAAGGTTCAATTTATGGCAGTTTAAATTAGAAATATTTATTACTGTGAGGTAATCAGTATAACCCAAATGCTTTGTTTCAAAACATGTAATGCAACTTGTAAAATAATTCAACCATATAAAAACTTGTTCATTTATAGATTATTTTCTGATGAACTGTGAACATATAGTTGAAAATTCTTTAATCTAAAAGTAATTTACTCGGTAATGTGTGTAATTGAAGCAATTTTGTGATGATGCAGTTGATAAATGTTTTATCAGTCAGTTAATGTTATATGTAATTAATTCGCATGGATTTTAAGGGTGAGATTGAAAGTTAAGCCTTACAATGCCTAACAGACTGTTTGGTAAAATCCAATATGTCTGTGATATATGGAAGTCACACTTACACACTTACAAAGTGTCAACCCTGAATCACACCCTAATTTCTCAATAATATTATAATATTGCCAGTAACAACAGTTTAAAAGAAATGCACAAATATATTCTCCTTTCTGCATTCCTGGAATCAGCCAAGTTCACTTTATAAGTTTGAATTTTCACAAATAACAAACCTAGAATTGTAAAAATCAGTGCACCTGGCCAGTTTTGTAAGTGTTATTGATTAATATCATTATTTCTTTTCTCATTAACATTCTAGAAGCATTTTGTGCTATTAATAAACATTTTTTTAAAACATCTCAATGTTCCTTATTTATATTACATATAATTTCTTTATAAAAATGTATTATAATAGATTTGGCTTAAATATTATTTTTGTTTATTACTAATTAAGAATTTCTAGCAGAAAATTCAATTTGTTAACAATGTATGTTGTACAGTGATAGAAATACTTAGACTATGGTGAATCAAGTTGAAAGTTATATAAGCAGCTTTTGCAAATAGTAATTTGATATTTATAATCCTATGTGAACTTGATACGGCAGTGTCCTGGGTGCCCTAACCACAGGCTAAACATGGTTTAAAATTTAAATTACAGTAGCCTTGAAATGCTTACCATTGTATAAAAAACTTAAAAGTAATCTACCTATAATGATAGTTGTTTATGCTCAATTTAAAGGAGGCATATCTTTTTTTAAATGGAAAGGCTAACGAGAGGCTGCAGGATAGCCATAAATGTCATCTACCACAGCCCGTTGTCACCCATTTCGTTAGTGTTGCAAGACTTAAATGGAGGTGTACACTCATTTCTATAGATAAACAAGATAACATATTAGACTGTTGTGTGTTTACTTCGACTAAAGTGACACTAATCCCAGCCAAGAGATCAGTAGACGCATCATGATACGAAATCGCTGCTACCTTTGGTCCTAGAAAATACTTCTGATTGTGGCTTCTCAGAAATAAATTTTCGAGCAGAAGATTATTTTAAGAATTTAGTCCTTGTTTGCGGAGAAGGTGTTTGGCGTATTCAGTTCAACTAAATACTTTATAACGTAATTTTAAGTTGAAGACGCCAACTTCGCCAATTCATGAACTGCAACAGGCTCAAGTAGTTCGGATGGGACATGTCCACCGAATGGCGGAGGATAGAACCACAAAGTCCCTACTGATCTCATAGGCGGGTGGCAAGAGTAAACCCGGTAGACGAAGTCTGCGTTGTCTGGAGTTGTCACGCAACTCGAAACAATAGGTGTTGTGAAGGTGCACGCAAGAAGCACGAGATAGATTGCGATGGCGATACCTGCGGAGGCCATTAATGATGATTAAACTATTTTATCTTAATTTAATATGACAGATTTTATATAAATATTTAATATAAACTAAAAATCAACTACGAAATTACTGAACAACTTATATTGAAACCATATAAAGATTCTTATAAGTGAAGATCGACATGGTTTGGCAAAAAAAATGCTGATTTTCGGCGGTATGGCGACAATTTGGAACCGTCCGATAAGTGATTTTTGTAAATGGCAGCACGACGATGATTAACTATGCAAAAATTAGCCTGGTACAAATGGTTGATTTTTTTTTTTACTTAACGCATTTGCGTCGGTATGGCAGGCCCTAAGTCACACCGGAGAAGTATGGCATTACACTGCCGCCCCTTATTTTTTATGGACTATCTGAAAATACTAGAATTTTTGGGGAACAAATCGTTTGAAAGTCGTAATTAATCCGACGAGTTCGACTAACGCCCACGCGCTTGGGCCGCCGGTACCAGCGCTATGACCATCATTTTCCTTTTTTTAATTTCGTAATAAGACCCCTGAAGAACCGCCATACTGGTACAAATGACCCACTATTTTGTGTCACCTTGTAGGCCGGGAGATATCCCTACGGCCTACAAGGAACGACGTTAGATAGAAGTTATTATGCTCCATGCTAGAATCATAATATGCTCCAGTTTAGTTGAATAAGAAACATTATTTTATATTTCAAAATTTTAATTAAGAAGGGCCTTGTGCATTTTGCAATCACTGCAGTTTTTTTATCGGATAAAGACAGCTGGGCTTATCGAATCGCAAATAGTGATAAGTGAAACCCAAGATCGCTTGAAATATCATATAGCACGTGACACACTTAACAATTTTCTATGCACTCCAATAATCTCCATAAGACTGATCTCAAGAAAAATACGATAATAAATACACTCAAAACCGTATACGATGACATCGTTGAGTACAACATACCAGTTATATTGACCAAAATCAAAGGTCCCGGCTGAATTCTATTGTATTAGGTTCTTAATAACAACGTCATCGGCTGTTACGACTATCGGCTTTACAACCAAATACGAGTAGTCCCTTCGATGTGCTTATTACTTATAAGTTATAACAGCTTTTGACTGTATACAAGCAGAACAAAGCATAACTTTCATATCTTTTATTATCATGAAGTTGATGCTAAAAATATTTAATTAAATAATAATTTAAATGATTTCATAAAACATAGTCAATATTGTGTAATATGTGTGTTACTATGCCAGTCCATATGTTTGAAACTGGTTTTAGTGATTTAATAAGCCAGTCAATTTTAACGCAGTGGGTGAACTTGTTTAATAGTATTGTATATTTATGTAACTTCATGTTGTATATAGCATTGAAACGTAATTACGTGTCGAACTAAAACAATTGTTCCATTAAAAAATATAAGGATAACACATAAACAAAACGTTATTGTATAAAATAATCGTAAGACAAAATTTTATAGCAAACCTTTTGCTGGTATTGCTTGTGTGTATACTTTGACACAGAGGGCGCTATTTCAAAGTTTAGATACAAAAACCTTCGTGTAGATGGCGCTAAGTCCTGTACTGGTACTTGTAAAACGCGCTATCATTTTGATTTCATTTTGCCTTATATACTCTAGAGTTAAAAATTTCAGTATCGCTTCTCGGCCTTTTGGCTAAGATCAAAGTGTAGTATCTGTTCTTTTCAGCTTAATATCTGAAAGTTCCCGCATAGCGGGACCAGTATATTAAACTGATTTTTGGAAACTGACGGGATGTTCGGGGCTCGCTCCACTCCTGTCACGGGTCGGCCCGGCATTGCAGTGCCGCCGGGATCGGCCCACATAATACATTTGACAAATACTAAATTGAGTTATAATTCTCTAGAGTTATAGACGACTGCGAGTGAATCTGAGGCATGCCGCACGAGTCGTGATTATTGACTAAAAATAGCTTTAGATTCACTCGCAGGCACTACTCGGCAGTCGGCACTCGCTATTATTTTGCACGTGTTTATGTTTACCTCAGCCAGGTTATTATTTTGCATCTACATTCTACATGTTATCATTTGACATATTCTTCGATTGTCCATTGGTTTAGTATGAATAACCTTCTACTTAATGCAAAAAAGACAAAATGCATTAAATTTTGTGCAAAAAATGCAAGGGTTATGGATACTAGACCAATAATAAACGGTGAGGAATTGAATCTGGATGATACAACTGTATTTCTCGGAATCACCATGGATTCAAAACTTCAGTGGTCCCCTCATATTAACGGATTGGCGAAGAGACTTAGTTCTGCAGCCTACGCGGTTAAAAAAATTCGCTCACTAACTGATGTCGATACAGCTAGACTTGTTTATTTTAGTTACTTTCATAGCTTAATGACTTATGGCTTATTATTATGGGGTCATGCTGCTGATGTCGAAACTATTTTCATCCTGCAGAAGAGGGCTATTCGTGCAATCTATAATTTAAAATGTAGGGAATCTCTTAGAGATAAATTCAAGGAAATTAATATACTTACCTTTCCCTCGCAATATATTTATGAAAATATTATGTATGTATACAAAAATAGTAATAAGTTTACTAGAATAGAACATACGCACAATGTTAATACACGGAACAAACGCAGGCTGCAATTTCCCCGTACTAGACTATCTAAAGTTAGTAATTCTTTTTTGGGGAAAGGGATACTCTTCTTTAATAAAATCCCAGAGGCTCTTTTATCACTGCCTTTCAATAAATTTAAGAAATGTATCAAAGAAAAGCTGTGTAAAAAGGCGTACTATAAAGTCAACGATTATCTAGTTGATAAAAGGGCCTTAGTTAGTGATTTAATAAGCCAGTCAATTTTAACGCAGTGGGTGAACTTGTTTAATAGTATTGTATATTTATGTAACTTCATGTTGTATATAGCATTGAAACGTAATTACGTGTCGAACTAAAACAATTGTTCCATTAAAAAATATAAGGATAACACATAAACAAAACGTTATTGTATAAAATAATCGTAAGACAAAATTTTATAGCAAACCTTTTGCTGGTATTGCTTGTGTGTATACTTTGACACAGAGGGCGCTATTTCAAAGTTTAGATACAAAAACCTTCGTGTAGATGGCGCTAAGTCCTGTACTGGTACTTGTAAAACGCGCTATCATTTTGATTTCATTTTGCCTTATATACTCTAGAGTTAAAAATTTCAGTATCGCTTCTCGGCCTTTTGGCTAAGATCAAAGTGTAGTATCTGTTCTTTTCAGCTTAATATCTGAAAGTTCCCGCATAGCGGGACCAGTATATTAAACTGATTTTTGGAAACTGACGGGATGTTCGGGGCTCGCTCCACTCCTGTCACGGGTCGGCCCGGCATTGCAGTGCCGCCGGGATCGGCCCACATAATACATTTGACAAATACTAAATTGAGTTATAATTCTCTAGAGTTATAGACGACTGCGAGTGAATCTGAGGCATGCCGCACGAGTCGTGATTATTGACTAAAAATAGCTTTAGATTCACTCGCAGGCACTACTCGGCAGTCGGCACTCGCTATTATTTTGCACGTGTTTATGTTTACCTCAGCCAGGTTATTATTTTGCATCTACATTCTACATGTTATCATTTGACATATTCTTCGATTGTCCATTGGTTTAGTATGAATAACCTTCTACTTAATGCAAAAAAGACAAAATGCATTAAATTTTGTGCAAAAAATGCAAGGGTTATGGATACTAGACCAATAATAAACGGTGAGGAATTGAATCTGGATGATACAACTGTATTTCTCGGAATCACCATGGATTCAAAACTTCAGTGGTCCCCTCATATTAACGGATTGGCGAAGAGACTTAGTTCTGCAGCCTACGCGGTTAAAAAAATTCGCTCACTAACTGATGTCGATACAGCTAGACTTGTTTATTTTAGTTACTTTCATAGCTTAATGACTTATGGCTTATTATTATGGGGTCATGCTGCTGATGTCGAAACTATTTTCATCCTGCAGAAGAGGGCTATTCGTGCAATCTATAATTTAAAATGTAGGGAATCTCTTAGAGATAAATTCAAGGAAATTAATATACTTACCTTTCCCTCGCAATATATTTATGAAAATATTATGTATGTATACAAAAATAGTAATAAGTTTACTAGAATAGAACATACGCACAATGTTAATACACGGAACAAACGCAGGCTGCAATTTCCCCGTACTAGACTATCTAAAGTTAGTAATTCTTTTTTGGGGAAAGGGATACTCTTCTTTAATAAAATCCCAGAGGCTCTTTTATCACTGCCTTTCAATAAATTTAAGAAATGTATCAAAGAAAAGCTGTGTAAAAAGGCGTACTATAAAGTCAACGATTATCTAGTTGATAAAAGGGCCTGGGACTAGTGCTAGACAGGCTACTTCTAATTAATTTGCGATATTTGTTTTAAATAAGTGTTGTTTGATTGTTTGATGACTCTGTCTTCTTTGCCGATGAGTAGGGATGCCTTCAAATTTAATGACGTGGAATAAGTGATACATGTATCTTATTTTCCATAATAAACATTTTTTATTTTTTATTTCATTCCCATATACTGTTTTACGCATGCGCAGTTTCTTCAGTAATACACTAGAGCTGTTGTACTGTATTGTTTATCGTATTTGTATTCGGTTGAATACTAAATATATTGAATAATAATTAAGCTTCATCTATTCCTTGAAACATTCATCCATTTTTACTTATTTTATACACAAATAATTATATGTATATATTTTTGAATTTTCAAAGACCTCATAGAGTAGAGGTAGACCTCCTTTTCCAACTGGCTCCATCTCTCTCTATCTTGAGCATTTTTCTCCCATGCTTCTCCACCAATTATTGCTCGTCAGCCCACCGAGCAAGCATCTCTTCCCTGGTGGCCCTTTCCACGTTTTTACCCTCTTTGTCCATCTGCCATTGTTCAAGCGAGCGACTGGCCCGCCCACTTCAACTTAAGTTTTTTGCAATTGGATAGTGCATCAATAACTTTTGTTTTATTTCTATACTTCTTATCTTGTCGTTTAGTTTAAAATGTAGTACACTACGTTCCATTCCTCGTTGACAAATTGTTTGTGTTCGAGTCATAGGGACGGTTCAAGTATTACATCACGCAATTTTTGGAGATTATTTAACCCCCCCCCCATTAACGCCCCGTAACGTTTTTCTGTACCCCAGTACAGTACTGTACCCAAGTATAGTAAAACGTTTCGTGACCACCTAGTGACTCTTTATACCTCAAGATACTATTATGTGGTGTAAGGTACTGGAAAGTCGAAAATAATATTAACAATAACGCGTAATTCAATCCCCGCCCCGATTCGTAACGTTTTACAAAAGGACCCCCCCCCCCCTCCCAAAATTCGTTACGTTATACTTGAACGCTCCTATATATCCATGATTGACTACCGTAGCAACGATATGGCAATACACGTGTCTAAGGAATTCTTCTTTAAGTATATTGGAATATATTAACTTACTTGAAAATTATAATTATTTCAGGTGTGGGAAAAACAAGTCTAGTGGTGCGATACATTGGCAAGATGTTCTCAAAACATATATCACCAACCATAGGTGCCTCGTTCTTCACATGTAATATTAATGTTGATGATTCAAGGGTTAAATTACAGGTAATGTTTATTTAAATACAAGCTAAAAACAATTAGGCGAAAAATAATAAGTCTAATAACATCAAAGCAAAGCAAAAGCAAAATTATAAAAATTAAACCTTAACAAAAAAGATATCGAATATTCAATGATTTCTTAAAGGAAAGGCTGAGATTCAGAAACGAGAAACAATTAGCTCCGTCAAATTATAATTGTAAAATTGGAACTCTTTGGTAATTACAGTACAGGAGCTATTCTCCTTAACCGAAAATACACAAAAAAAAGTGCGTGCGTACAAAGTACACATGTCAAAAGTGAAACTTCTTTGGCTAACTAATTTTTTAAGTCTTGTTCATATTTATACAAATCTTAAATTTCCGAGACTTAGAGGTAGGGAAGAAGATATGTTAGGAATTTAATTGTCATTAAAATATTAAGTGTCGAAAATTAATACTACATATTTGTATATAGAAAATTTAATTTTTTAAATTTATTTCTTCGATAATAAAAACACGTAGCATTTTAATTTACAATTCTATATAAAATACTAATATTTCATAAATTCTTTTACTTTAATTTTTTTTTAAATATAATTTCTATAAGGTAATTCGCCCTTCTCACTCACTCTCAATCGGTCTCAATCGCTCTCTCCCTTTTTTTCGACAAAAACGCTGCACATCTTCGTGACGTTCCATAAAAAATTTACCCTCATGCGCCAAAAGAAGTTTCACTTCAAAAATCGATTAGCCATGGAGTATAGTTCGACTGACACGAGAGCTTAATGAAGATTTACTTTTAGGTATGGGATACAGCCGGCCAAGAGAGATTCCGGTCAATGGCCCCGATGTACTATAGGAATGCTAACGCGGCGTTGCTCGTCTATGATATAACTAGTACCAGTAGTTTTGCAGCCATCAAAGGTTGGGTGAAGGAGTTACAAAGGTGAATATAAATTGTTTTCTTTTTCTTTTTTTCTTTTATTTATTTGTTCAGATAAAATAATCCATCATTATGTTAGTATAAACTTACGGACTAGTATATTATTATTAAAAAGCTAAACATAAAAATCCATGAAACATTCTATAGTCCGGTCAATTTAGATTTTAGACATTCGAAGTTACATACAGTCCCAACAAGCTGAATTTCTGTGAAATTGTTCAAAACTTAATGAATGAATGAATAAACAATGACTAGAAATTCCCCTTTGAAATTCGCGATCACGAAAAACTCATTTTTTTTACCTTTCCCCTTGAACAAAATTTTTTCCTTACACGGGAATGATGGGGAACTTCTAGACATTGTTTATGTTTTGAACAACTTCACAGAAATTCAGCTTGTTGGGACTTTATGTAACTTCACTCTCATTTTTTGGTCTAAATTGACCGGACGACTATGCATACACCGTCGACCTGAACCGACAAGTGTACGCACAAAATGTTTCATGATAGGCGAAGACAGGTTATCTGCCACAGTCTTCAAAATGCTGTTCCGATTTAGACTCCCGATGTGTGGCACTTTTGGCGTGTTTACATGATTCTCTTTCTATAACAACCAACCCGTTGTTTAAGTCAGAAATCAGGTCCTCCCAGGCATGAGTCTGTTTGAAATTAATTTAAAAAAATAGAATCAATTCTCAGTTATAATACCACAAGAGCTTCAAAATTATCGGGTATTTCCCGATAGGTTCGTTGCAAACAATTAATATAGTCGTCATGATTATGACATTTGTTTGCAGGGAACCTTGAGGGAAATGCCCGATAATTTTGAAGCTCGTGTGGTATTCGGGGGATTATTTTTCCGACCCAAATGTCGGCCAATAGAATTGCACCATGAGACGAAATGTACAGTTAACAAATAAGAATTTCATAATGAATAAAACAACTACTTAATACTTTTCTTGAAGCAACGACCAGAGAAAATTTTCACAAAAAATTATCAGTATAATACCATGTAGGTTGTACCACGTGACGTCGAATGGTGCAATTCTATTGGCCGATATTTGGGTCGGAAAAATAATCCCCCGAATACCACCTAACCACCTATCTAATATATAAAATTCTCAAGTTCACAATGTTCGTTCCCATACTCCTCCGAAACGGCTTGACCGATTCTTATGAAATTTTTTATGCATATTCAGTAAGTCTGAGAATCGGACAACATCTATTTTTCATCCCCCTAAATTTTTATTTTTTAGACAAAACTTTTTGTTTTTTTATGATACAGAATATAAAAATACATTCAACCCTTAATTGTCACCCGTCTACGATCAACCCCTATTTATTATTATAGTAGATCGTTATTTTTATTGAATTAAAAAAATGTTTCCTAGAAATAATAATATACAAGAAAAATCTTGACAAATTATTTGTTAGTTTTAGGTTTTTTTTATTTTTGTAGATCGTGTTATAAAATATAAAATTATGCAATAAATTATGATATCCTTCAACATGACATGAAACTATTAAGCCGATATAAAAAACATCCGAGCAAAAGGTTTATTATGTAAAGATCCTTAAGGGGGGTTTTGTTTAAGGGGTGGAGGGGGTCGAGTCAAATCTCATTTAATCTTACGATGCAGAGAGGAGGGGTCTCGGCAAATATCACGCAATTTTTTTTCTGATTGAAAAAAAATTAGGAAAACGGTTCAGCCTAAAGGCCATCTCTGCAACTTCCCGCTAACTCCATACCTAAACTCTCAACATTTCACTTATTTTGTTTTAGTCGTAAATAAAAGCACGAAGCAATTTTTTTTTCTTTTTACAATAACAATCCAACGCGTTTACGCGATTGGGGGATGGGGGAGGGGGTTGAATAAAATCTCACGACATCTCACCAGGGGGGGAGGGAGGTACAGAAAATTAAAAAAAAACACCTCACGTAATTTATGGACGCCCCCTTATGTACGCGCGTAAGAAGTTATACTTCTTTGGCATTATTAAAAATAGTTTTTGATTGCATGCAAATAATTAATTACAATTAAATAATCAAAGACTGGAAAGGGAGTCATTATAGTCAATAAAGTTCAGTTTACATTTGAAAAATTAAATAAATAAATATTTATTATTATTCTCTTACATTAAGTGTAACATAAATTCTATTATTGTTCGAATGTTGTTTTTAATTTATGTCCAATGCCGTAGCATCTTCCGTGGGCAACTTCATTCTGTTAATTTTGTGTCACGGTGCGCGCGCATCGTAAAATTTCACTCTCATCAATTTTTCATAACGCGCCTAAAGAAGTATAACTTCAAAAAAAAATATGTGTGAAAAATAAAAGTTTTATTTTATAGACCGCTTTGCATATTCATTGCTACCCTCATATTGTGGAATATATGAGGGTAGAAATGAAAAATATTCTGCAGTCATCCATTCGCTTGCTGCATGTAATACCTACTAACTTATGGATTCCAGTAATGTACCTGAACCAATGGTGCTGGCGTTAGTGGGCAATAAATGTGATTTGGAATCTTGTAGAGCAGTTTCACATAGTGAGGCGACGCAGTATGCTACGTCCATAGGAGCGGCGTATTGTGAAACGAGCGCGTTGCACGATCAGGTATTACTGTTTTTTTAAGTCGGTTAATAAAATATTGATCAGTGTTGGCCTAGTGGCTTCAGCGACTGTCATCCCTGAGGTCGTAGGTACGAAACCCGGCTGTGTACCAACGGACTTTTTACATGCGAATTTTACATTCGCTCGAACGGTAAAGGAAAACATCGTGAGGAAACCGGCTTGACCCAAAAAGTCGTTGTGTGTCAGACACACATGCCTATTAGATTGACAAATTATCATGAAACATAAACAACAAACACAAATCTGATGTCCAGACCTAAAAAAGTTGTAGCGCCACCAAAATATTTGAAATTGACAAAAAAGAGCCCATATTGTGAGTGTCCATGGGCGGCGGGCGGTATCGCTAAACATCAGATGAGCCTCCTGCCCGTTTGTTCCCTGGTGAAATATATTATGTAATTATTTAGTTATGAACATACATACAATAAAGACAATCCCGTGAATCGCTTACCTAAACCTTATACATTTACTGTATTAATTATTTCTTTCAAATATTGAAATCTATAAAAATAACTTGCATTGAATAAAATTATGAATTGCTAGTCGTAAATGTCTTTTGATTTTACGTAAAAATTAATTTAATAATAAATTACATAATATACGTATATTCTTTACATGATTTAAATTTATACCTAATTCGATGTTCTCTTGACATATTCAAAGCATTCATGTCGAGTTAATTTAAATAGTAATGAAAAAATATCTTTACAGGGTATAGACCAAGTATTCCTAAGTACAGCGACATCTCTTCTGAAGCTGTCCAGCACTAACCTTGTCTCTTCTATGCGTTCCTATGACTCTGTGGACGGTGACGAGAGACTACCTATTGGTGAGTAACTAGATTTAAAATTTTAAATATCCCCGAAATCTACATACGGTACTTAAATACACTTAAAAATAAATTATATAAATAGAATAGAAGAATATTCGAAAATTCCTTCAAGAAGACTCATAAAAAGAAAAACTATTATACTTACTTGGCTTATAATCCCTCCTTATAAGAAGTCCAAATCATAAAATGACTGCTTCACGACTGATTTGAGCGCGACCGCCGGTGTGAAAACCGCTGTGTGTGTTCGAAAAGTGAGTTACAGAATCGCAAGGCTGCTCACGGACTTAAGCCAAGTAAGTATAATAGTTTTTCTTTTTATGAGTCTTCTTGAGTCAAGCTCGTCTCGGGAGCTGTTAAATGTCAAACCTCAAACATAAAAAATGGCGTGACAGCTCTTGAGACTAGATTTAAGTTTGACGTTCGTATTCTAGAACGCTTTCTAGTGGGCGTGAGAGAAACATAACAATAGATTTATTCATCACACAATACAATTCATTATTTAAATGGATTTGTATCATTTTGACGTTTGCAACACCGTCGGTATTAATAAAAAATGTGGGTAATATAATAGGTCATTCAATAATTATCATACTACGATGGGATGACTGACCGGCCGTGCTCATCCTAAGCACGGGGGTGTTCAAACACATCCTCGTTTCTTATAAAAAAAAATATGTTGTTAATAGGTGTTAGTATGTGTATGAGTGCCAAGCTGATCAGGCGTTCGCGTCAGGGCAACAATTAATATTTGAATTCAATGAAATAATTTAAGGTTAATTAAAAAATCATATATTTAACTAGCGGACTCAACCCCACAGACGTTGTCCTGCATGATATTTCAAGCGATTAGGATATTAAACAAAGTTTAAAAGTACCGACTGTAGCGCCATCTGCCTATGGCGATGGCTGATTTGTGAATCTAAACATTCTAAACCATGCAGGACTCCACCAAAACGCATAAAAAATATCATTCAAATCGGTCCAGCCCTTTAAGAGGAGTTCAGTGACATGCATACGTGTATATATATATATATGTATGTAAGCTATCCTATCTTGTAAAATAGATCTTACTGCACACGGTGTGCAAATTTGATTGATTTCGGTTAAGTAGTTTAGGAGTCCATAGCGGACAAACAACGTGACGCGTAATTTATATATATTAAGATTATGAATCGTTTAAGATATTTAAGAATCAGGTTGATATATTTTTTCTCGTGGTGAATGGTTATAATATAATAATAATAATGGGACTCGCTGCTGTGCATACCGACTAAAACCCCACGGCGCCACCAGCTATCGCCCGAGGCAGGACACGGTAACAGCGTAGACTTCCACATCCAGCCACCATCAGCCGTTAAACTCACGGTCCTCTACGGCCACGAACGATGTGGAATGGACCTTAGCACAGCAAGGGCCATTCACATCGGCCAATTCGCTCTGTTTTATAAAGCTGGGGGTGGTCGGTTACAATGCTTGCGGGGATGCGTCAGTAACCCCAACCTAAATAAATTATCCAGATTGAGCATTCTGATAAACGAGCTAGGTCTGGATATCCATAGTTGCTCTCCTCACACTTTGTAATCCATTTTCCTTTAGTTTTTATAACGTGTATTATTTGTCTATAAGTGCTATTCAGATTTAATCTTGCATTTTATTTTTCTAGTGTTGGCAATCTTTTGTAAATAAATAAATTTCAGGTACACCAACAGAAGAAACAGCAACTCATACAGGCAAAGTTGAATTGCCGGCGTGGCAGGACGACCGGGTCGCTCACGGGGAGACGCAAAGAAATATGTGTTGCTAGCATTGAAATTAACAATTTAAGCGTGCACTTTTTATTATGATAGAAGTTTTATAAAGGAAATTTATTTAAAAAAATTAAAACGTGTTATGATAAGAGATTATTAGGCATGTGACGTTGAAGGTTGAAGGTGTTTACGTAAATTATATATAGAAATAATTGGTTAACAATGTATATTTTAAAGGGTTTAAGAATGTTAAAATTGTATAAAGAAATTGTGACAGGATTATGTATCTATTAATATAATTATATTTTCTAACTGAAGGTAAATGGAATTTTTAAATTTAGAATATTTTAATAGTGTGTCTAATTTTACAGTAAAAGTACGCGCTTGAATTGATCTAATTATTTGTATTTATGACTACATTCCATGTATATAGAATTTTTAATGATATTAAAAATCACTGTTATTCTTGTATTCCTTAGGGAGCGTTCAAGTATTACGTTACGATTCTTTTTGTCCTTTTGGAAAACGTTACGATGCGGGGCGGGGATTGAATTACGCGTTACTGTTAATATTATTTTCTACTTACAACACATAATAGTAACTAAAGAGTCACTAGGTGGTCACGAAACGTTTTACTAGACTTGGGTATTGAAAAACGTTACGGCCAGTTCATGGGGGGGGGGGGTCAATAATCTCCAAAAATTGCGTTACGTAATACTTGAACGCTCCTTTATCAGTAGCGATCCCGATTTACATTTTTGTATCCAATTTTGATGTCGTAAACTGAGGATCGCGCGGTACAAAAATTATTATTAGAATTGTACTGATTTTGAATCGGACATTTTGCAAGTTATGATGATACAGTAACCGGTAAATATTGCATAATAGAGCTTTATTGTTGATTCACGCGTAATAGAGCAGTAAAACCCTTTCCGAAACGAAATACAAACTTCACGGTGTGCGACAGAGACAACGCTATACAACTCCGAAATTAGCCGATTGACTCTTTCCAATGGTCGATGTGCAATATCGCCGGGCACTGTTGAATATACAACAAAAGTTTGCTGTTTCAGTGTTACTTTGTACACTGCCAGGGCAATTTTTATCTAGGGTTGTCCATTAAGAAAGTATTATTAAGTTGCATTATACTTTTGGACGGATGGAATCGATACTTAAAGTATTTTTATGGATCTATACAATTTTTGAAGACTTTTCAAACTCCACTATTATTTTGTTTATATTTTTATGCCATATTTATGTTGTACAAAATATATGTTTATATGTTTTTGCTATGGGTTAAGTCGTCTTATATTATTTTGACCAAGTTGTTAACAGGTCTATTACCCATGTTTTACCGAATACCTAAACTCTTTCTAAAAAAATATTCGTGAAAAGCAAAATATTTAAAATATATTTTGTACAACTATTTCTTGCCAAGCTAAAAGACAAATATCAATATTTTTATATTGTATTAATAAATTGTTTTATCTAATCTAATGCGTTTTTATTTGCGCCAGTTTAATTCAACGACTAAACCTCACTAAGGCGTATTATAAATAATTATCTTGAGTAATAATCTCTTTCAATATGATTGATAATAAAACTAATTTTAAAACGTTTGTTTGTTAAGTATGTCTAATCTCAAGAACTACTGGTTGGGATTGTAAAATTGTTATATAGTTGGATAGTTATATTGATTTCCTTGGCTTTTTTTTTAATTTTATTTTGAAGTGATTTTTTATATGAATTAAAAACGTAAGTTAATAAAAAATTTATTCAACAATGGAAGGCACTTTCAGTCTTACAACTCGTCTTTCTCGCTATCATCATATCCTTCATCATCATCAACTTCTTGTGATGGTGGCTGCATACCAAGACCACCGCCAAAACCGTAAGGGTCTGAGCCGTGTATCTGAAATCACAAAAAAATTAATATAATTTTTCTAGTTTTAAATTGTTGTTTATTAACTTTGGTTAAAAAAAGAATTACACATCGAAACCTCCTTTGGTTTCTTAAAGTCGGTTAAAAATATTCATATTATCAAATCCAAAATACACGCCTTTTTGGTATAGAACTGGAATCATGAATTTTATTGGCTTTTCGCAAAAGAGCTATCAGCTGTCAGCTATCGGTGTAAGAATAAACATGTTACCCTCAAAATTAACTTTGAATATTTTTATTCATAACTTTAAAATAAATGGACGTGCCAAAAAAAATTATTATACCTTTGTGTATTCTTGCTCCATTTCTGCTGTCCAGGTGGTGTCCTCTGCATTCGGCAACATCCAGGTTTCACAGAAGTTCGTGTGTTTGAAGCAGATCTACGATAATATATTATTTGTTTATGGATGGATTTTTAAACAGCACATTGTACTAAAAACTTAAAAGAAACTATTCTATGAAACTAGCAAGTGTTTAAACTCGTAGAAAATAAATTTAACCGAATTTAAAATTAAGCACTAAAGAAAAAAGAAATAACAAAATGACCTTCATTGCCTATTATAAAGATTAGGGTAAGAACTGAAACGAATCTATTATAAACGCTTGTATATGAGTATTATTTAAATATCACATTTAAATAACGGATAAGATTCGTTTAATACCCGTTAAAAAAATTGTTCCGTTCGCTTGCTTCAAAATACGTAAAAGTTACTGGTACACGTTTAATGTAAAAAAGTTTATTTTGTAGATTAAGGCTCGGGTATTATACTAGTATTTGTTAACGGAGCGTTCAAGTATTACGTCACGCAATTTTTGGAGATTATTGACTCCCCCCCCCGCCCCATGTAACGCGCCGTAACGTTTTTCTGTACCCAAGTATAGTAAAACGTTTCGTGACCACCTAGTTACCATTATGTGGTGTTAAGTATTGGAAAGTCGAAAATAATATTAACAATAACGCGTAATTCAATCCCCGCCCCGCATCGTAACGTTTTACAAAAGGACCCCCCCCCTCCAAAATTCGTTACGTAATACTTGAACGCTCCCTAAGATACTTCATCCGAAAACGTATTTGCCAGTTCCTTACTTACGTATGCATTGTGAAATACACCTTAATACAATGTATTAAAACCACAACTATTCTAAGAATCTAATCAAAAGGCTATTGTTCAAAAATATGTTTACACCATTTATACAATGAGATTTTTTCAGCCATGAATGTCAAAGAAAGATAAGGAATCCTCTTAACCTAAAAAACATGATCAATGGAATGCCCCCCCATTGGGAACGGGACCTCTAGGGGCTCCCTATATAAGATTTTTGCCTATTGCATCTATTGATAATTTATCTTTTATACATGATCAGCCTTCTATGCCTGACTCATGTAGAGTTTTAAGACAAAGAGTCCTTTATCTAGTGTTAATTGCGTACATAGAAGAATCCATAGCATAGCCAAGATTTGAATGCATGATATTCGCAGGGCCGGGTTTAGAGTAGGGCAACCGGGGTTTCCACAAAAGAAGGGGAATACAGAGAAAAAATGTTTTAAATTCCAACTAGTCAACACTAGTCCGGCCCTGGATATTTGGGTTACGACAAAGTCGCGATTAAAAGTAGATATATGAGTTGCAACTAGGTATAATATCATGCACAAACAAAAAGTTAAAGCAAATTATATGTATAAAGCTCTGCAAATTCTCTATATCTCCATTTAAACAGTTATGATAATGAACGAGAATTAATTATATATAGCTGTAAAATATACCAACCTCTTTTTCTGCATCAGGCATGATATCATCATGAGGCCTCTTCTTATACAAGTCTGTGATTTCATCTTCATTCTCCTCAAACATACGCTCACACTGTAATTGTTAAGTACATATTTGATATGTAGTTCCTTAACTATTCAAACATATGCTACAATCTACAAATTACAATATAATTGATTAAGAAATAAATTCCAATTTATTTTTAATTCACTAGATGTACTCAAATATTATCTGTAATAGAATTTATAACGAAAATATAACTGGGAATAATTTGATACAACTCTTAAATCTGTAGTATAGGTACCAGTGTTTTTATAATACTAAAATCTCACTTACATAATACTCTAAACTCTTATTCAAGTCATCATCGGTGACAAATTTGGTTTTGGAGAAATCTGGATTCATGCCCCCTCCCTCTGTCATGAGTTGCATGATAGCTAACTTGCCTGTTGCTTTATAGTACACACGGACATAGTCATCCATTTTCTTACCTATAATAATAACAAATAATAGGTGGTATTCTTCTAAATATTGATCATAAATATGATTCTTGATTGTACTTTTCTCTGCATGGTTTTTCAGCAACTATATATATGTAGAATAGATAACGGTTAATTATATAGAAAACTTTACGGCCCATATTGATAGTCCATTAATAACATAATTTTATACAAATGGAATGGTTAAGCGATCCAGACCAAAATATATTTTTTTAAACTTTTCTGCCTAGAATTAATACCAGAAGAGTTTTATCTAAATAAACTAATTTAAGAAAGTAAACTAACAAATTCCATCAATAAGTTCAGAAATGTACACAGCTGATCTGTGAGCTGGCACTTTGTCTTGCATTGTGTTGCCTTCAGAATCCATTCTAAAGTTTCCCACCTGAAAGTAGAAATTTGGGTTACAATTTACACAGACAAACACCGATAGAACTAATATGTTATACATTGCAAGAGACTAATAACATGACACAAACTTAATAAAACATTCTCCAGTTTTTACTTAAATGCTATTGACAAATTTATAAGTAAAGATCAATAGTTTCTTATTGAATCCACTAACAGAATATGATTCCAAGGATGTAATTCCTTGGTATTTTAACCTAATACGGTTAGTACAGACTTAGGACCAAATATTACTTTTAAGACAATGTATATATCTTTTTATAACTTACATCAATTTTCTTCCATTTATCCACTTTCTTTATGGCTCTGTTAAGCTCGTCAAAAGTGGTTCGGCACACTGAAATGTATTTTAAGTTTGTTAAAGTGTTAAATATATCGCACCTCCGCTCAAATAACGTCACAACTCCAAAAACTACATTTTTCAGGAAAGACATTTAAAGTTTACCCAACTTAATTTGTTTAGTTTTTGGATCATAATTAAAAAGGGAACTATTTTAGAAGAAAACTTTCTTCACCGAGTTATAATGTTTTTTTAAGCTCTATAAATTCATATTATTAGTAATCTGAAAATCCTGAAAAAAACATTGAAATAATCTGGGTTGTGACACTATATGTACAAAAAATACAAAGTTTTATTATAATTTGTTTATTATAATGACACAAGTATTTTTAACTTGTAATGAAATACAATAATATATTCTTTAATATAACGTGTATTACACACATATTAGACTTTGAAATGCCTTTTTATATAAAGACAATTAAATTTTCAAACTTATAACTGAAAAAAAAACAACTTTCTATCAAAATTAAATAATCTATGTACTTCAAAACGATCAACAGTTTAATTAAAACGAGGGTAGTACACCTCTATAGCATTGAAAAAATAAATCAAATTAAGGAACTTATAATTTACAACGTCTTAACTGAAAAATAAACAATTCACACTCTATCACTATAATATATAAACACTCTATGAAAATTAAATAATCTAGGTATTTCAATACTTATTTAAAATCACAATTTGTAACAGTAAGTCTAAAAATGAACTTCTATCAAAATAAAATACTTTAAGTACTTATAACAATCAGCTGTGCAATAACACGAGAGTAGACAGTGTAATAAAAAATAATTAAACTTATAAACTATTATAAAAGTTGGCATAAAAACTAGGAATGTGGTTGTTAAGAAGTAATGTCATTAAGTCATTCTTTTTCCGTTCCTTAATCTCTATTTTAGCAGCATAAACTTGCTTTAGATCAGGAACTATTATTTTTTTATTTCGAGAAAGTAAATTAGTTTCAGACCATTCAATGTCAGTGTACGACGTTTTGTACTTTAAAATATTTGGTGCGGCTTTGGTAATCATCATCATTTTAACTTCAGAAATCTTTAGCTTATTTAAAGTAGTAATACCTAGATCACTAACTAATCTTTTTAAATTAATAAAATCGGTGTGTGATAGTTCATTAACTCTTAGTGGTTCCCCAGTTTTCTTAGCCTCTTTAATTATTTGTACGTACTGACTTGGCACGTAAATTGGACCAGTTTTCAAGGAACGTTTTATTTGCTTTTCGATTACCGAATGTATGGCATCACCTTCGTTTTGCGTATGTCCGGCTATCAAAAATTTATGAGTAATAGAATTTAAATTACTAAACTTCAATATTGCATACATGTACAATCCAACAATAAACTTATTTTTGTTTTGGCCGCAACAGTTATCCGAATAAAAAACTATATCAGCTAGTTGGTCACCCTCGTAATCATGCAATTCTTTTTCTATATATTTAAGCAAACAGCTACCAATCTCATCTGAACCCCGATTACCCTGACCCTCGTGCCAAAAATAACAATCGGTAATACTGTTATTTACAATAGTGTCTCCATTGTAACTATCGTCTTCAGTCTGTTGCCTTTTTTTCTTTTTTCCCGATTCTTCTGCTTTCAATTTGCTTATCGTAAAGTTCATATTATTTAATTTGCTCTTATAATAAAAAACAGAAACATCACCACGAGGTACCTGTAAAACTGCTTGTAAATCGTATACAGATACAATCAGGTTTTTGTTTTCTTTTAGGGCTATTTTATCTCGCTTTTTTTCTTCCCTGGATAAAACCTTGTCCACTAAATGTTCATCATATTTTTTTTTGAGCAACAGTTTACTTTCGGGAACTGCATTTTCATAAGCTACACATAATTCACATCTGTCTTTTTTTGGCACAAAAAATCCTAAATTAAATTCACCGTTAAAAATACGACTGTACATTACGTAGTTTCCAAAGTTGCGTCCATCTTGTTTACATTCATTCACATAATCTCTATGTAAGTCAGATATAGTCTTTCCTCCATCAATGTATTCTCGTGTTGTTTGTGCTCTTAAATAATGACTTTCAATTTTCGGTATACGTTTTATATGATTTCTTATATCATTTTTTATAGTGTCACCTACAGTATAATGTTTACCGTGTTTCCCTCTTTCATCTTCTTTCAAAAATCCTCCAGTAGATTTCTCTGTTACAGTTCTAATTGTTCTATCATTAATATCCAATGTATTTTTAAACATTGTTTTGCAAACCCTTTTTAATGAACCTTCAACCTCAAAGTAAAATGCATAGTTGATTTTTCGATTTTTCTGTGCTTTGGTAGACCGAAACTTTATCTCTATCTGTTGTATGTGTTTGTGAATGAATAGTCTCTGTTTCTCTAAATCTTTCAAAGCCCAATAAGAATCAAAGATTTGAATTCTTATTTCATCGGTAAGAAAATAGCTGCATTTAAGTCTACAACCTTCTCCACAACTTGGTTTCATTTGTTTCTTAGAAATATTTCGTCCGGACTTCGTTTGATAGGGTAATCCAGAGTTTCGTAAAACTTTTGTTATATTCTGCTTCCATTGTGCCTCTCCACGGCGTCTCTTACGTGTATTGAAATTTCCCTGTACTACGGTCTCGTTTGGTATTGGAGAATGAATACTATTTAAGTTAATTTCTTTGGAAGTTGAAGGCAAGCATTCATTGTTGTCTTGATTTGTTTGTTTATTAAGTGACAATAGTACAGAGGTAGATGTTGGAGAATTTCTATTAGACGAAGGAGTATCAGAAGAGGATGAACTAGATGAAGATGAACTAGATGAGGATGAACTAGACGAAGAGGAATTTGTAGATGAAGTACTAGATGATCGCTGACGAGAAACTACTAAATTCTTGCTACGCTTTTTGGAAGACAATTTATAATCACGATCTTTAACAGAATCGTCTGTTTCTTCACCCGTAGATTCGGGTTCTTGCAAATTACAGTCTTCATTCTCTATTCTATTACATTCTACCTGTAAGTTGGGAATGTGTGTAGTAGGTTCATTTATATGATATGTATTCTCTTTATTTGACGTGTCACAATTTTCTTCTACATCTTTTGGTTGCGTATCTTCCGCCACAATAGACAAGTCATCAGTTACTGTGTTATGATGGTCATTGGGTTCCAGACATAATGACAATATTTTTCTGGATCTGGACATAGTTACAAGTGACACCGCCAAACCGAATAACACCTGAGAACAAGATGAACAACACAATTAGTTAAAAACAATTAAATACCTACCTAAACATTTTTTAAGGTTTTAAACTAAAAAAAAAACAACAATGTGGCCTCAGGGAATTAAAAAAAAACATTATGCGTAAACAGTACCTAAAATAATTTTATACTATCACTATACGATAATTTTAAATTAATAAATCTATCACTTTATTAATAATCATAGTCAAAAACACGAGCATAATTGAAGACAAATCAGTTTTCTTGCTGACACATAGTTTTATTTTCAGTCGTTTTATTTATGAATAAAGTCAAAATTCAACATAATTCAGATTTATTATCTAATAAAACATATTGTGCCATCATCCCGATCACATATACTGTCATACATTAGTACAGGTCAGTATTAGTGATAAACAGACATGTTTAATAATATAATTTCAATCACGTATACCGTCGTAACTCTGCATAGGTCAGTATTAGTGATTAACAAATGTGTAAATTGAATTGTTTCAATCCCGTATACCGTCGTTACTCTGCATAGGTCAGTATTAGTGATAAACAAACATGTTTAATAATATAATTTCAATCACGTATACCGCCATAACTCTGCATAGGTCATTATTAGTGATTAACAAATGTGTAAATTGAATTGTTTCAATCACGTATACTGGCATAACTCGACAAGCATCAGTTTAGTTGCAAAAAAGAAAATAAAATGTTACTTACCTCGTTTACAAAGACTGTCTTGATTCGACACAATTCACTTTTACTGAACAACGCCCGTATGACCACCTCGCGCAAGTCGTAACATGACACTGTTTATGTTCGCCGCGGCACAACTTTCGGTAAACAATAGAACGTCACAAGTGCCATCTAGGGACAAATAATTGAACTACGTCTATGACGATTTATGAGCATGAAGTATGTGTTATTCTGATACGAATGGTACAATTAAAGTCATTTGACATTTTATCGAGTTATGACGTTATTTGAGCGGATGTGCGATATAGTATAAGTTCTATGAAATAAATACAGTAAACACAAACCTAAACATTTCAAATTTCGCGGATCAATTGCTCCAGAAACGAGTACAATAAAAAAAGAAGAAATTAGTATTGAAAATGTTAAATGCATTTTAATGGATCCCGTTCAATATTAGTGCTTTTTCAGTGAAAAATTAAAAGATAATGTGCTTGTAAAATTAAATTCGACGTGTTAAATGTTTATCATTTTCTATACTACAATGTATACACGAACTCTTTTCTGATTGGTTCGTCAACTGTTCATAATCTATGAAATTTTGTATATTGTCAATAAAAAGTTTCATATAATTGAAACTATTTCCAAAAAGTATTTTGCTAATAATATACATTGTCAAATTCATTTAATAAATACTTAATTTTACGATAGAATAGACATCATTATATTTAAACAATAATGATAACATTGTGTAAGAGTCTATGGATAAGCACAACCCGCACCAAAAAGATCTTTGAAACATCATAATTGGTCCTTGTGATGACAGCTTATAGCGGATGTCAAATGTAATACTTTATTAATATATTATAATTAAAATAACAATTTGACAAAAGTAAAAATTCAAATATTATATTTTATATTTTTTCGCTTTCTTTGCTATAATTTACATAAGAAGAAAACAAGTCATGAAAAACAGTATTCTTTTGACTCCTTGGCTCACCCGTTCTCCGTTTTTCCGCCCGACCCCCTTCACCCTGAGCGACTCAACCTAAACCAACATTTAGCAGTTCGCATTTGATCTCCATGAATGAGAGACGTATGTTTGACGGAATGCATATATTTTTTGTGCACTTAAAATCTTCTCAGAATCTTAAAATACCGTAATATACAAGTTTATTACTTCACCGAGTGCAGTTGATACGAAAATTGTGAAGAAAAATAACAATTTCGATTAAAAATATAGGTAAGTGTTCAATTGACAGCCAGCATCTTTTCATAATTTTCGCTTTTTAATCACTTAAACAGTGATTTCAATTGCTTTAAAATGTAATCATAGTTATTTAGCAGTAGAGAATCATTATTTTCTTCACATATTGTAATATACCATAAGTTGTAATGTTACCTATTTCATGCATACGTTATAAATAATGAGACGTAATATCTTGATCTATATGTATGTGTATGTGTAATATGCGTTATAAACTCAGTAAAAAATGTAATTTCATAATGATAGCCGCGCGCTCTTGTAGTAAGTAGTCTTGTCGACAACTTGGCAACGCGATGTCCAATTAAATTCTGTAAAAAAGTTAGATCATTGTAAACAAGCAAGTGTCTTATCCAACCGGCGTTTCCCTTTGTATTTTGAGTGAAATCGGCCCTTTGTCCTTCAACGAAGAGCGTTGGGTGCGCCAGGGTATAGGAATTTCGACTCTAGAAAAGTGCCATAATACATAATGATATACATTTGTAGTTCGGGCCGCGCGCTGCCGTTCCCCGCGTCGTTTCCATATAGTTGTGTTAGTGTGTACCTACGGTGAATATGTCAGTGTGGTCCAGTGTTGCCAACTCGGATTTTGAAAATTACGTAGGTCAGATTAAACAATTACGTAGATTTAGCAAAAATTGTATAGGAAAAGTTCGTAGATCTACGTACTTTTTTTTATGAGTGAAATGAAGAGGGTAGGGTTGGTAAAACTGAATAAAAAGAGTGTTATTTTTTTGAAATGGAAATAAAAAAAAATATATTCATTATTATTTTCTGGTAAATTAAATTTGTACATGTTTTTATTAAAAAGTTTAATATGATCTTGCGTTGGCCCAGGATTACTTTTCAGATCACTTTTTGTAAAATGTAACCCTGTGAGGGTTTCAGTAGACTGAGGTCCGTTTCTGATGTTAGTTTTCATCAAGTTTATTAAAGAAAAACGTCGTTCAACATTTGCGCTACTATGAGGTAATGTTAATAACTTTTGTGTAAATTGGGCTAGGAGGGGAAACTGCTGAGTTGCATCTCATTTTTTTTATTTTGGCAATATGACGCCAAAAGTCATCTGCTTTGAATATCTGATCCTCTTGAAATGGTAGATTTGTGTTTCTTAAGTGCCCTGTAAACGATCAAATTGTTTGTCAAATTTTACGTGTTTGTCAAATTATTTGATAGTGTACTGCTGTGTTTGAGGCGTTTGTCAAACAATCTACGTGTTTGTCGTGTTTGATGAAAATCTGGATTGATGTCGAGTTTGACAAACAGGTTTGAACGTGTACGGCGGTGTTTGTCAAACAAGATCTCATTCGTTGTATTGCCATCATGGAGGACGCTACGCTCAGTGACGATATGAGTGGCATTATTACGAACAAGGAATTTACGTTGCATTTCATATCTGTTTATCGTGATATGTCAAATAAAATGTTGTTATGGAAAATAAAATCAAAAGATTATATGGACAAGAACAAGAGAATTTATCTCTTAATTTCAACCATTCTCGACTCCATCGTCTTCTTTTTTTGTATTGATACACAGTGCTAGAGTCAATGCCAAAATGTGTCATCTGAATTACTCATTGTAAGCGCTCGGCACGGCGACGTCACGTTACGAAAGGAGAAACCAGAATGTACTAGAAATTTAACAAATTTGTTTGATATTTGGTTTGATCATCTAAGCTATTGTTTGATGAAAACGTGAAGTTTGACAAACATATTTGTCAAGCAAATTTGATCGTTTACAGGGCACTTTAAAGTTCTCCATTCCCGGTCTGATTGTTTTTAACTTTTTTTTTTCGAAAGTAATAGATATTATGCCTATTCAGCCTAATGAATTTGGATATTGTGCAAAATTTTCAATTTGATTAAAAATACGTAGATTCTGTGACTGAAGTTCGTAGGTTTTCAGAAAAGGCCTAAAATACGTAGATCTACGTAAAAAGACGTAGAGTTGGCAACGCTGGTGTGGTCGTGCGGTAGTTTGTTTATAGTGTGTGCTGACGTAAAATAGCCTCTATTCTGATCGGTGTAGGGGGCGCTATGCTATGTAGGTCGGCGTCCTCGTCGCTGTTTGTCTATCGATCTCTGCGGTGGCCAATGGCATACTATGTCCTGCGCGGCTTTACCTCACCCCTCACTGGTGAAAGCCGGTGCGATGTAATACGCTCACAACGAACTTTAATATTCTACAATAAAATATTGTTATCTTATCTTGAAGACGCAACAGCGTCAATCGCTTTGTCCGCTTGCAGCCAACTAGATTTTGTATTTTTATATTGTAAATGTAGCTCGGGAGTAGGTGATAGTTCCGAATGTTTTGTAGACTTGGCGGTTCTGTTTGCGGAGCGTCAAGGGTAGTGGGGTGCGAGGGGAAAACGAGCCTGAAATAGAAGCGCGAATTGAAAACGCAGCGACGTGGCAACAGCGCCACTGTGCGTTCACGTTTAGTGTAGATTCAAAATGGCGCCTGTGCGTGATCGATACAGTGGATTCCTAGTTAAAATGTCCGTATTTGTGAATAATTGGGTTGTTGGTCAGCCCAAATGGTGCGGCAGGACTGCGGGGCGTGTGCCTCGCAAACCGATGCCTGACCTTAAAGTACGTATCATGAGGAATATTGAGCTGTAATATGTATAGGTATGGATATGTCCATCAATAGTAACTTGTGACTAGTTTATATCACTTGCATATTCGTATCTAGCATCGAGGCCTTATTCTAAGACAAATATATAGGAAATGGTACATCGTATGAGAAATTTTATTCCCTTTCAGGTTACAAACTGGTTACGTAACAATTACATTATCTTTTGCACTATGGTCTCTTGTATTGTTACAATTAAAGAATTCATTACTTTCTGATTCATTCGGAAAGTAAAAGTGTATAGGATCTAAATGAAATACGTTTTTAGAAAAAGTTTAAAAAACAAAAAAATCATAAGGTTGCGATTGATACTGACAAAAAGATGGCGGCCGTAGTCGTATAATTAAGACGCAGTAGCAAACTTGTAACGTTGGCAACGTCGCATCGATGTTAAACCCAGTCACTTCACTTGTTTCATCCGATAACAACTTTCAAGGCTGAACATTTCGTAGATATCACAGTTTGTACTGAGTTAAATGCTTAGTACGTAATATGCGTAATTTAATACATGTTTTATTTTCGCCTTTGCGATCATATTAAATGTCTGTTTTTGCGGATTCCATATTACGGATCAAAGACATATGGGTAATTAGGTACTTCATTGTTGTTACAACTTTCACATAACGGTTACGTTTCAAACCTTATAAAAATGTTTCTTTGCTATCAGTCGATTATAGAAATTCCTTTAAATAAACCACACACTAAATATTGAAAAAAAAAAATGTTTCTTTGTTTTTAAATGACCTGTATAAAATATATTATATCAGTATGTTATTTTATATATTATTCCTTAGAAATTATTATATTAAACATATTTTATTTCTGTTTATTATATATTAGTAGACATAGATAGTAGATATAAATTTAATTTGTTGCTTTTATTGCTACCGAATCAAAGTTTAATGAAGATGCCATGAAATACCTACGAGTTACGAGATTAATAAAACTACATGTTATTAGAATATTTCTTTTATTTTCCTTCAACAGTTTACATCTTAAAAAGACTCATGGAAATTTATTGACCGACTTCGCTCTATAATATAACCTTGATTAACAAGGTTCCTAAGTGCAGATATTATGTCTTTACTTATTTGATCTGAAATCGACCTTCATTTTTTATAATGACTAATGCAATATTAATATTTTTTTATGAATTGAATTTATAATGTATTTTAAATTTAAAGCATAAGACCTAAATAAATATCAGCAGAAATTTATGAAAACCTAGATATTTCATTAATGTTTCCATCCGGTTACCATTTGTCAAGACTGTATTCGTAATATACCTACTACTATATATACAATATCTTATAATAGGTATCACTATGCCTACTAACTAAATGTGAAATCATTCCAATTTTATTCTTCACGTTTAACGTAATCCCAAAAAAAATACTTTAAATAATTTCGATAAACAGAAAGATTTGTTTTGGTCTACCAACTTTGTGGTGAATCGCCGTTGTTGGCATTTAGTGTTACGTCCGTTTCGCTTGTTATTATTTTGTGCGACGTTGCCGGTTCGCTAGATTCTCCAGGTTCGATTACTTCGTTGTCGGCCAGCTAACGAGTAGAAACTAGAGGGACTAGTTACTGAGCTTCAAGTCAGTCGAGCGCGCAGCTTGGTGCGCGATGTTCGTGCGCGGAGGGCTCCGCTCATTTCCCTGGTTATCTGATTCGCATTCTGTGCAAGTGTGAGCGAGATAGCTGTGTTAGGTGAGAGGAAGTAGAACACAAGCGAGATAGCACTATGGCAGTGTCGCAACCTCGCCCACCTGACCGTGTTGACGCCGCGCTCGAAAAAGTTGCGCCGTTGCGCTATTTGGAGGCGCACGAATATGCTCGCACGGAGCATGTCGTGACGCGTTATTATCACAAATCATTGTCTTATCCAAGTTTTTTGAGTTCTAAGAAGATCAAGCTAAACATTGAAGATTTTACTGGCGCCTGTTACATTATAAAACGGTACGTAAAGATAAGCTTTTGGAAGAGGGAAGTGGCGTTATCTATATATATATTGAGATAAGTAGGTTGGCACTCACGTATTGATATTAATTTCCATATACATATTTAACATCTGGACGGTATAATGCATGAACAATTTGGCTGATGCGACGTAATACATGATTGTCTGTATTTAATCGCCATTTTCTACATCGGTGACGAATACTGCCGCGCCGTCCCCGTTTGTTTTAACCCAGTCAAAACTGGACCTTACTGTCTTTTCTTTAAGGTCATTACTTATAAGCAACACTTGTAGATATGATTCATTATAGAAAATAATATTTTTATTTTATTGTAAATAAACTACAAATTACGATTTAAATATATGGTAAAAGCAATAAAAACTTAATTTTTTTCAATCGCATCCATAAAAAAGGCGGGATCCGGATGTGTCATTACTGTCAAATTATTTCTCTTTGTCAATGAAGTACTTTTCGTGGCGCGTTGAAAGTTACGTGAACGGATCGCATTTTGCGTCGCTTTCTTTTGCATTTGAGAATATAGCTGCTGTGTTATCGATTTGTATACGTTTTCCGCTATAAATAAATGTGAGTTTGTGTCATCGCCTCCATCGCAAAGACCGGTTTTCCTTTAAACCTGTGTGGTAGAGCTATTTGGAATAGCTTGGTAGCTAACTTTCGAGTGGACGCGTTCGATATTTAGTTGCGTAATTTGTTTATAAGCTGCATAATGCGTTGATAAACGTCACGTTTTCATACTTTAAATAGCCCGACCCACGCTTATTAATGTACTCTGACGTCATCTCTAACTCGACGCCGATAAAAATCGTCAAGTTATAAGAAGCTCAACTTCAAAGTAAGTTACATTACGTAATGAAAACGTTATTATTCTCTTAATCAACCCGAACGATTATTTAGCCGTCATACATAACCTCGCCGAAAACAGCTGTTGTATAGAATTAACGTTTAACATAATGTACAACCGGCTGGATGATTATCGGTTGCAACGTGTTTTCAAAAAAAATATCCTTTATTTTGTACACTTCTTTTTTCTTTTACTTATAAATTGTAAGCAATGCTTAAATAATCAAATGGTTAACTGTTGAAAACACATGGTTATGTAATATCTATGTCTTGGAATCCATGAACCCATTGTTACAAATAATTATAACCTCCATTTTAAATATCCATGTGGTACTGCAGTGGTCATGAGATTGTCACATGGCTACAACACTTACCTTATATTAATTACCACTACTAACAATACTCCATGTAATATTACTTGTCAATAGCAAGTAAGATAGACGGAAAAGAAAAATTATAATTAACCTTTCTTTCATGGGAGCATGCATTGAAACTCGAATCCTTTATAAAATATGACATTAAATTTACGTTTTAGTTAAATTGTGACAATATGCAAAATGCAGTTTAAGTACTTTAGTACCATACTTCTGAGAAATTGAAACCTCATGTTAGTTTACAATATTTTTCTGTCATATGATATCAATCTGTCTGTTTTAAATATTTCTAAGAAATATAAAGTAGTGCACATGTGGCAATCACATGTTCGATTTAAAAGTTATCATAGGTAAATTTTCTATTCTTTCAACTTAATGTACACAAGATATCTTTAGTTTACTTACCACAGTGTTAATCTGATTGATTTTTGAGTATGTAATTCAAGATAATAATAAATTTGTTTGGACTTCATTATACCCCTTTATCCCGTTGCACATTCGCAATAGATGTGACAGCTGCGTATTGAGGGACATAGAGAATTAGCATTGGAAGCGTCTTGCTTGAGTAGGTAATGGCGTGCCGAAAATGTTAAAACATTTATTTTTCTCATAAACATCAAATCATTTATTCTTCCATTAAAATTATAATTAGTATTAAATTATAATTAGGTTAGGTTTTTAATATAGTATTATTGAATGACATTCATAGTTTATAAGGATATAGCTAAATTAAAGTAATGAAGAAACTTAAATTTAGGAAAATAATGCAATATTAATAACATAATGTCATATACTACAAAATATAATAAGATGGATTATATTATATATTAGCATCAAACTGTTTTAATTTAGACTCCTTAGATATGGATATGTTAAAGTATATTATAAACTTTAACACATAATATAAAATTTAATATAATATCTTTATAGTAAAAACTTGTTTAACATATTTTTTGTTGAATTCCAGGTGAACGGGTGATGGGCCTGTGTTGAAAATGATGAAACGCACAGGACCCAGGCTTGGGCCAGATGAGCCTACACCTATGTCACAGAGTCCTGCTCAGGTAACTAGTCTTTGTTATTATATGTATTGTCTGCTTACTGTTGATGTGATATATTAATAGGTATATATTGACTTTCTATAATTGGAATTTATATACAAAACAACTCAAAAACTGAAGTTCAAAGATATGTTAATGTTATTCACAGTACATCTTTTTTGATGCAAATTAGAATTATAGGGTCAATTATTTATGCACTTAAATACAAATTTACTATACTAATGTTAGCAAAGATAATTGTGAATAGAATATAGTGCAAAGCCCTTGATAATTTGTTTCGTATCCTCCTTGCGTGTGATGTCATTGAACCATTACACTAAAGGATGCTCTCATTTGAAATAGTTAAAGTATTATACACAACTAATCTTTGGAGAAAACTAGTGTCTTTTACCTTCACTGCTGATTTACATAACGGCATCTGACTTTGAATTTTAAATGTAGATGCTTAAGTAATGGATTTCCACTATTTTAAATCAAACTCAAACACATTTATAACTTTAAAGCCAATACAAAGCTGAAATTGTTTTTAGTGGGTTTTGCTCATTTTCAAATAAACAATTTTATTTGTGTAAATAAAATGAATACTAGTCATGTTACAACTAAGTATTCAGTATACCTATTTCTCCAACTCGGTTGCCTGTTGCATATAGCATACCTATGCATTTATCACAGTGATAACACTCGTAAACACTAGGTTATCACATGTTATCACTGGTTGTATACTTACAAACATGTTGGGAATACTAATTATAGGAAGGTAAATCGCGCCATTTTTCAACATATTACAATATACGATGTAAGAATATTTTATACGCAAGGTCATAGAAATTGTGAAACTTAAATTGTAGTGTTTAATTTAATCACCAAAAACTTTCTTTTACTTAAATAAAATAAAAAATAAATATGTTTATTATGGAACATAAGATACAGGTATCAGATATTCCACGTCATTAAATTTGAATTTGTAGACATCCCTACTCATCGGCAAAGAAGACAGAGGGTGTAGGCCGAGAGAAAAAGCCGGCGTAAAAATCTCCCGGTACTCTTTTAAAATAGCAAATCATCAAACAACACTTATTTTAAAACAAATATCGCAAATTAATTAGAAGTAGCCTGTCTAGCACTAGTCCCAGGCCCTTTTATCAACTAGATAATCGTTAACTTTATAGTAAGCCTTTTTACACAGCTAATAACAAGAAGCAAGTATTAAGACAATGCAATAATAATTGTATCACTTGATATAGTATAAACCTACGTTAGGGTAGGTCACGGAGATCAATAACGGTATGACGACTCACCCTGCACGTTGAAGCTTATTTTCGTATTAGCCCGATCGTTGCATAATAAATAAAATGTCTACAACGATTGAACAATGAAGTAGTAATAATATGACAGAAGTCTTGTTTAAAATAAAAAAGGCGATTAAACTCAATAGATATTTTAATAAAAAGTACAGATATTTTATAAAGAATATATGCTTTATTTTTAATTAATTTGTTTCTGATTTTGAGTTGAATTAAATTATAATGATATCAGCAAAAAACATAGTAAAAAGAGAAAGTGGCGTTCGCTTTTGTAAAACTTGTAAATTCATACTAAATATTTTCCCGAACAGATTTTTGAACATTAAGTCCTTTTTCTTATTATTTATTTTCTACGCAATATCCTGTAAAGGATGTACAAACGTTTAAGGCCTATTTGATGTCATATATGATATAGTACTATAGCGATTAGGTGTGGTTTGTTTGAAATAGGTGATCAGATATAATAGGACATAATGAGCGCGACTCAGTCAAGTTTTATCTACACTATTTTCGTAAGATTTGCAATCAAATGATGCACCTTTATACTGATATAAACTACACTTTCCACTAAGCAAGACTATAGAGCCCTAACAACCTATAATTAATTTGATTGGTCTGAATAGACGTGTAAGACTTCACTTTGACCTAACTAGGAGATGCCGCCTATCTTGCAAATTGGTATATATTCGTCTCTCTCTTTCACTGTGTAGCGTAGTTAAAATATTTACGATTTCGTGTTTAGATACCTACTTGACATTTACCTAAACGGGGTACTCCATATTATTGTGACTACAGGCGTTGACTTGTGCCATGTGAATCCAACGCGTATAAATATCACGGAAAATGTATTTATAAAAAATCGTATTCTATCTATTTGTGCCGTAACTGAATCACGTTTGGCACGCGCTTGTGGATAGTCTACAATCTACATAAAATATAGGATTTTGTTTATTATTTACATTTTTTAAACGCGATAATTTAAGCGTTTTGTCAATAATGTGGCAAAATGAGGCTTGGTTATCTGTGATTGGTTTATTCAATGCATAACACGTTTGAATTTGCGCACGAGAATTTAAAAAAATCGTTACAGTATTAGCGTATTCAATAACTGAATAATAGTTTAAAGTTAGTTGCACTAGGCGTCAAACCAAAATTAAAAGTAACTTATTTTGAAGTAAAATCAACAGTTACTTGTTCCCCCGAATACTATATTTGTATGATTTAAATAAAACATTGACTCTTTCTTTGTTAACATCGTACGCAATGTTTACAAGTTCCGAGAGCTGGTATGATACAAGGTCGTAACAAAGAGCGTTTTAAGTTTAACCTCGATATGTTTTATTGATCCCTTGATACTTTTTGTTTCATCTTTTTTGTGCCCTTTAAATTGATTACACACTTTTTGCGTTGTTAAAAATGTGGTTTGGAAATAACATTCGTTCTTAATCTGCTACTGTAGTGTTGACTATCTAACTCAATCCAAGCCATTTCATGAATAAATAAATAAAGCACTAATAACCAACTAAAAATAAAATATTTTTAATTTCTGTCTCTGTTCCATAATAATTTGTTAATCTAATAGGCAAGTAGGTGATCAGCCTCCTGTGGCTGTCACGCCGTCTACGTTTTCGGTCTAAGGCAAGCCGGTTTCCTCACGATGTTTTCCTTCACCCTTGGAACGAATGTTAAATGCGCACATAGAAAGTCCATTGGTGCACAGCCGGGGATCGAACCTACGATCTTAGGGTCGGGGATGAGAGTCACGCCCAAGCCACTAGGCCAAGAAATACCAACTAGGCCAACAGACCACTAGGTCGTTAAACTTTCTAATATCGCGTCTGTATTTATAATTCAAACTGATCTGTAATAAGTTAGAAAGGTCGGCAACGCACTCGCGAGCCTTCTGGCATTGGCACTGGTGTCCATGGGCGGCGGTATCACTTAACATCAGGTGAGCCTCCTGCCCGTTTGACCCCTGTTCTATAAAAAAAAAGTTAAATCAGGATTAAACTGAAATTCGTTAGACTAGAGTACTTGTGACATTTCTATAATTTTTTAAAATCTTTTTTAAGTTCAGATATGTTTAGGCTTAGCTTGAGCACTAATTCGCACTTAGTATGTGCATGTCCCTCAATCCCGTTGCACGTCTTCTATAGACGTGACAGCTGCGTAATGAGGGATAGAGAGAGTTAGCATTGGAAGCGTCACGCTCCGTTGGGCGATGGCGTGCCGAAAATGCTAATACAAGATATTTTTCCGTATACATTTCGACGTAGTTGGTTTTACAAAGTGTTAAATTAGATGGTTACATGATTTTAAGGAAATTTATGTTTTGGTTTATTGTGTTAAATTAGATTCGTGGCTACGGGATTCCAGTTCTTTTTTTACCTTAAGTACTTCTGAAATACTTCTCTACAATATAATAAAAGACCTGTATTCGTAAATACTAAGATATTTAAAGTGATATTACAATTGATAAGGAAAACTAACTGATTATTAATTTAATTCCCTTTAGTAATAAAGTAATTCTTTTGTTCTAGATTCAGCAGGCTGGTGCAAGCAATATGCATACTTTAGCTCAATCAGCGCAACCTCAGATGTTAGGTAAGTTGTTAATTTAACTTTGTTATATAATGAGAAAAGTTTGCAAGTGAAGCTCTACCAGTACATTGTTTGACCTTTTCACGAAAATTCTTACAACTCTTCGGTGTGGTCCGTGAGCCATTCATAAGGCATTTATGAGTTAAAGGCCACGTGTTTTACGATTTATACTATTTTTAGCTATACAATTAAAATAAAATTATGTTTTTATTACAAAATTATTAGTGAAATTTTTGTTACAAAAACTTAAAGATGATAAAGATAGTCTTGTTACGAGAGAGTTACTACATACAAAGTAAATTTTATTAAGCAAGCAAATTTCGACACCTAAGTCAAAAATTTCGGGAACTTAGTATAAAACGCATTTTACCGTCGTCTACGTAAAGATCTTTATTTATAAGTCGGCCTAGGAATCGGATCAATAAGTGCCCGTATCATTGTATATTATCTATAACTAGAATTCTTTATTTAGGTGCAACAACAATGCTATCAGTAAGCAACGCGTTTAATCGCGGTCCGCCAAGACCAGCGGGCCCGCAAGTGATCAACTATTTAAAGGCGAACACTGTGCAATACGCACCACCGCCCAAGCAACAACAGCAAGTTCCGCCCAGGCTCAAGGTGAGTTTTACTTTCAGGTCTTAAGAGATTCAATATTTCTCTTAATCTTCAAAAAGAATCTTAATTTAAGTGCTGGTACCTTAGTCAAAGTGAAAATTAGTATACAGTCAAACCTGGATAAGCGAAAGTTCAAGGGAGCACAATCTCATTCTCGCTTATGGAGGTTTCTCACTAACCCGAGTTTCTTGCTAATGCACATGGGTAGCGTTTCTCTCTTATAGAGGTAAGGAGGAGCAAGTACGAATGTAGTAAATATGTAATATGATAAAATTATGTGTATAATGTGCACAACATATTATGTACATATATATTTTATTTTATTTAGTACTAATTTACACTTAAAAAAACCGTCAATTTCGTTTGGGTTTCTGTTTTTGTATTTTGAATGTTTCTCTCTAACTCATAAATTTTGTCGAATATTGCTTGATCAACAACCGCCGCGCCGCGTATTCAAAGTACTGATGGACCGTCTCCAACGCATTTAAAGTACATAATATAAATAAATAAAGCCCGACTGTCGCTTATAGAGGTAAAGATAAGTAGCAGTCTCACTCACGGAGGTGCATGAGGGAAAAACGACTCTCTCTTCCAGAGGTTTCTGTTTCTCGCTAATAGAGGTTTTGGGAGCTTAAAATGACGGGTCCCGGCTATTACTCTCACTTATAGAGTTTTCTCAGTTATCCAATTCTCACTTACCCAGGTTTGACTGTACATATAATTCGCTTAAGGAGATTTAAATGCTTCTTCATCTAAGAATAGTCTTGCATAGTAGGTTTCTAATTTTAGACCATTTATGCAATTAATAATAATAAATGTTTTTTAGCTGTATGTGGACTATTGAACAGCATTTATTTTTTCCTAATTATTTGTATGTCCCTCCATCCCGTTGCACGTCTTCTATAGACGTGACAGCTGCGTACTGAGGGACAAAGAAAGTTAGCATTGGAAGCGCCACGCTCCCTTGGGTGATGGCGTGCCGAAAATGTTAATACATTTATACACGTGAAACCATTATCGATCCATGGAAATTTGTTGCTCACCTCTTAGGGTCTGTTTCACAATGTACGGATAAGTTCTACATAAGTTCCAAATTAGCTATTTATTACTTATTGGTAGGATAAACACTATTGTTGCGTTACACGACTGTCAGATAGCGCTATTCGTCACATGTCCATCATAAGTTATGAGTCCGATGAATGTCAAATAGCACAATTTATCTTCCAAATAATTTATGTGTTGCATAGCTATTTGGTACTTTATCCATACATTGTGAAACAGACCCTTAGAGTCATAAATATTTTGGACAGGCACAGCATATCCACTTTTCAGCAAAATGATGATCCATTTAAAAAGATAATTATTGAAACTACTAAATTCTTAACGCTCACTGTTGCGTCTCTTATTCCCAAAATTAAATGATCAATGAAGCTCAATCAAAAGCATCCTTCAAATATTTTATGACTGACGTGTGTCAAATGTCATCTTTATATATATAATTCTTCTGTGAGTGTGTATGTCACTGAACTTCTCTCAAACGACTGGACCGATTTTGATGAAATTTTTTGTGTGTGTTCAAGGGGATCTGGGAATGGTTTAGATTCATAAACCAGCCCGCCAGGTGGCGCTGCAGTCGGTACTTTCATACTTTGCTCTACTAATTGCTTGAAATATCATGCAGGACAACGTCTGTGGGGTCCACTAGTAAATATATAAGTATCTTGTACTAGTTCAAAATAAACCCTTACTTGCAGCTGGTAACCCAACCCACCACCTTGAGCATGAGCGGGCGCCAGTCTCCTGGCGTGGGAGGAGTGCCGGGAGCTCCAGCGGGGGCTAGCTTCCAACGCCTCAAGGTAGAGGACGCTTTGTCGTACCTCGACCAAGTGAAATACAGGTTTAACACTCAGCCGCAAGTCTACAACGACTTTTTGGACATCATGAAGGAATTTAAGAGCCAGACGTAAGTATTTTTTGGTTTTTATCAATTTAAATAATTATATTCTAATTTAGAGCTTTTTTTCCTATGATTTAATGATAGTTGTAGATAAATTTTTGTCTTTATGAGTTTTAGTGTTTCAAAATAAAATAAAAAACCAAAACTTCTTAATAAATATGTTTCCCTTTCCTATTTTAAGTGTTAACATTGGTGACAGGAAGAACTTCAAAATTTGATATATTAATAATATATAATATTATATATAATTTAATAGTAGCGTGATTTGTTTCTTTATTAACATTGTATACATTATATTTTGTTTATATACTTGTGAGTAATAATGCCTAAATATATTTTACATTTAGTCAAGTTCACAACTATATCAGTTAAAGACAATAACGAAATGACATTTAAATGTCAATTATAATTTATATACATTTTATTAATAACCTCTCCACCTCAATGACTATTATTTTTGATGATCAAACAGTAAGATTAAATCAAAATATGTAAAATAGTTCTCGTTACAGCATAGACACCCCGGGGGTTATCACCCGGGTATCAAACCTGTTCAAGGGACACCCAGAGCTGATTGTCGGGTTCAACACCTTTCTGCCTCCGGGTTACAAGATTGAGGTGCAGAGTAATGGACAGGTGAGAAATTTTTAAGTAAACATATAATCTTTGAGATGGTAGATGTAAAATATAATATATAAAATACATTAATGGATGGATCCCGTGTAATTAACACATTTTTTTTTTTAATATCTATTCATAATTTTTTTGACCCCATTAAAGTCTATATAATGAAATATAATCGTAGACGTTCCTGTCCTGGTGGTAAATTAATGATATGAATAAAAAAGGAATTAAAACACCGTGTCTTTAGAATTAGCAAAAAGGTTGTTTTGGTTATCAAATAAATAAATTACTTAAAATGATGACAACAATTACCGTTTGATCGCAATGATAAAACTAATGGCTGTATATTTTCTGATATGACACAAACCTATCAAAATCCATACTGTAAAATTCCAACATACTGAAGCTAAGTTTCTTCTAGGTTTCGGTGTCTATGCCTTCTCCCACGGGAGTAGGAGTACTGCCACCAGTGCCAGGTGGTAACGTTACCAATGTCCCATCCGGGCCTCATACACCCCATGGCCCAGTGCCCAGTTCTGGGCAAGTGTTATTGGGAGTACACCATGCGCCGGCGCAGCCTCAGCTAGTTCATATATTACCAGTGCAACAGTAAGTAAACATCTATGGTATTAATTAATATCCTCTTTTAATTACTTTTTATAATATGTTCAATTTTTTTTAGTTATATTCTGTTTTTGAAACCCTTACTTAGAGTTCAATATCTGGTGAATTAAGCTTTTTTGACATCAAAGACAAGTTTATCTTTCACGTTTTCGCTTAAAAATTCAATGGGTTTTTATTTTAATTTAGTGCAAATGATGATATTAATTACCGATTGAGAGTAATGATAAAAACTTTCGGCTGCTCAAATGAGTACTGATCTTACCAAACTTACTTAAACACATGCATCACCTATAACAAAAATACATATAAGAATGGCACACAGGTCGGTGAGCCAAGTGGTGCATAATCTGTCTGTAGCACCAAGTGCTGCGAACACATTGCACCATATATCTCAAGCTCATCAGCAAATTGAGGCAGCTGCTATTCATCATACAAGTGGTAAGTTTTAATTAAATAAAAAAAATATTCGTGGAGTAGGGTTGTTTTGAGAAATCAAAGTAGTAATGAAATAACCCTATTTCTGGTCAGTTTGAATCGAAGTAAATCCTATATATAATATATATTTTGATAAAATTGAATTGAATTCTTTAATTAAAGTGGAATAAATTGGTTAATTTAATTCCTTCAGACTGTCTTTTTCGTTTGACATTCCCCCCATGTCATCTTTTTCATAACCCCAACGTCCCAACTTAGTGCTATGGAATTTTTATCTTAGAAAGTCGATACATTCAAATGTGTCAATGTTAAAATTGAAAATGGAATCTGGAATACCTAGTACCTAACAACGATATATTCTTAGAATAACTACATAGGCACGTGCTAAGGTGAAATTAAGAATTACTTAAAAGAAAAAAAAATAAGGCCACATATGTTTCACTGAAAAAAAATCACATATTTTTCATCAGAATTTTTTTGTAGGAATGAATGATAGTTTTATGCCTACGAGTATAGGCGCTTTGTATGAAAGCGGTATTATATAAAGTTGTCCCAACAGGTGGTGCTACAAACACAAGCGTACACTCCGCCGCCGGACAACAACCTGTGGAGTTCAACCACGCTATCGAATATGTTAATAAAATTAAGGTAAGAATATTATAGATATAGTTGTAAAAAAACATTTTTTATTGTGATTTTTAACTTTAAAAAAACATTAATAGTTTGTTTTGAAACACCAAATTTTTTCCTTGCATTTTATAAGTCAAAAACGTAATGAATAATAATATCATAAATATATTTTTTTATTACAATTTCACTTATAATTTAATGATTTATTATTATTCATATTTTTATAAAATTTGGTCATCAGTCATAGTATATACTAACTCAAACTGAACTGCATTTAAAACTACGCACAGATATTATTTTAGTGACATTTTTTAGTACAATTAAAATTAGTTATATTTGATCGAATTAGATTGTAGAGTGTAACTGACCTCATCACTACTTACACATGGATCTTTTGTCAACAGTCTCGTTTCTCCCGTCAACCGGACAAATACAAGCGATTCCTGGAGATACTCCATGCTTATCAGCGAGGTCATCGCGACGTGAAAGAGCCTCAGGCCAAACAGCAGACTGAGCAAGAAGTTTATTCCCAGGTAACTAACGGGGTTTGCATTTTTTTTTAAGTGAAACTTCTTTTGGAGCATGAGGGTCACGTCACGAAGACGTGCAGCGTTTTTGTCGGAAAAAAGGAAGAGATTGAGAAGTGTAAAGAGAATTTATGAAATATTAGTATTTTACGCAAAATAATTTATTGAAATCTCAAATGACTAATTGTAAATTAAAATGCCACGTGTTTTTATTATCGAAGAAATAAATTTAAAAAAAATAATTTATAATTTGTATTCATTTTCGTCACTTTTTTATATTTTAATGAAAATTGAATTCCTAACATAACTTCTTTTTCCCTCCCTCTAAATTTCGGAAATCCAAAGTTTTAGATTTGTATAAATATGAATTAGACATAAAAATTAGTTTGCCAAAGAAGTTTCACTTCGGACATTTGTACTTTGTACGCAAGTACTTTTTTATAATTTCTTGGATTTAAATTGTTTTACTTAGTAATAGGCTAACTGATGGCTAAACATTTCTTTTTAAATAAAAAATAAAAATAGTCTATTGATTTTATTTGTGTCATAGGTCGCAAAGTTGTTCGAGAACCAAGAAGACCTATTGGCGGAGTTCGGGCAGTTCCTGCCTGACGCCAAAGCCGTCACGAAGCCGCCTCATTGCCCTCCGCATAATAGGACACCGCCGCCACCCGTAAGTATCATATGAAATATAATATGGATCATTTAATATTATATATTTATTTTATTGCCTACCTAAAAAGAACCATTAGTGCACATAAGGGATTCGAACTCACGACCTCGGGGTTGAGTACGCTTAATTCCCTAGGCAGCACTACACAGAGTTAACACATGATTTTCTTATAGTCTCGAGTGGAACCCGAACCTGAAAGATTCACAAGTGCCGCGGCTGCATCGCCACCACTTTCGCAACATACGATACACCATCAACAGGTAGGTTTATATGACAACATTCTCCGACGAATTTTTTTTTACTCATATTTTAATATAGTTATATTAATTTATAAATAAGAAAGGTCACGGTATGAATAAACAGGCTTTAAAATATACATGAGTGTATAGAACAGTAATTTTTCACTAACAATCCTAAAGCTTATGACACTTGTATCATAATTTATGTAAATTATATTATGAACAGCTGATAGGTCAAAGAGTTTAACTTTTGGGAGGTAAATGACTAAAATCCAATCCGTTAATAATGTAACAATTAAATAAAAGCCAGATTGTGTTATGATATTAATGTAAGATTATTGTTAGGTACCCAAACACACCAGCACAAGCAATGTGGCAGCTGCACCCCCTCAGCATCATCATCTCAAGAGATCACCAAGCTTCTCATCATCTACACCAATTGGTAAGTTTAACATGTTTTGAAGTAGCAGAAAGTAAAAAATGTATAAAAATTGGGTCTATGAATGAAATTATTAAAATAGTAAGTATTTTAAACATTGAGTTAGGTAATTTGTAAAATATTTATTCATAAATCAAAGCGCTATTAAAAACTCAAGTCATGCAGCCTAGGTAAAATAATAATTAAAAATCACTATTTTTTATTGTCACAAAAATTTGTCAATATAATAATATAATATAACCTCTTGCAACTCTCATAATTAATAAATATTTGAAGAAAGTTGTCCCAAAATCATTAAAGAATATTTTTGTACACCATAGCTTCCGGAGCCCCGCCACCCAAGAAGCCCCGGGCTTCGGTGCCTGGGACTACGCCCTCGACTCCCCCCACGAGCCTTCGCGATGTCTCCTACGCAGAGGCAGCTAAACTGGCAACTGCGCACGAGTATAACTTCTTCGATCGTGCTAGAAAGGCGCTCAGGTCGCAGCAAGTGTACGAGAATTTCTTGAGGTGAGCATATATTTTATTAATGAAATGTCTTACTCAATTTATATATATTTTTGACATATTGGATTCATTAGCGCTAAGTGTCTACTAAAAGTATAACATATAAACACAAAAAAAATCCCTCTAATCAAGCACAAATGCTATCCTACTAACTAACTAGAGTCTGGCTAATGAAGGAATTTAACGAAAAAGCGCGGCAAATTAAAAAAAAAAAATGGTGTCCCTAAAAGTTTGATATATTTTGTGGATTAAACTTACTTGATACTTGATTTTATTTTATAATTTTTTACATTGATAGTAACTGTATTTCTATGAAATATTATACGTATTTAGTCTTTTACTATTGATACTTAAAATGACTAGCTAATGAAAACTAAAAATATATTTATTATAAAACACAACTTTATTCGGAATAATCAAAATCAGAATCCAAAAAATCAATAAAACAATGTTAAGGTTAACTAAGTGTTAACTATTCAGAAAAAAATATATAATAGAAATAAAAATGAGTAATTGTATGAAGTATCAAGACAATAAATCATACTAACCTAAGAAATTTAATGACATTCTGTGTTGCCATCCAAAAGTTTTCAAATAATTCAATTATCTTTCATTAGCCAGACTAATAATTACTATGACGGGAAAGATATAATAATTGTCGATTTGTTTTAGGTGCATCCTTCTCTTCACAAACGAGATTATATCATCGTCGGAGTTAATCTGTGTGGTGTCTCCATTCCTCTGCCGTCATCCAGAGTTACAGAAATGGCTGCAGGACTTCCTTGGACCCATTTCACCGCCCCATACCCCAACAGCGCCTAGTTCAGGTTTGTTAATACATATTATTACAGCACAATGCCAAAACTAAAAAAACTATAAAAACTGTCACAAGTGTCTTGTTCTGGTTAAAATATTACCGTATGATAATTTTCCGTATTTTGCTAAAATATTGGGCTAAAAGTTGGGTCGTAACAGTACTGCGGACTTGTATTTCTGTTTGTTTGATCGCAAATCTAAGAAATAGACATATCATTTATTACTAACAAAACACACACACACACAATAAAAATGGGGGAACAAATTTATTTTCTTTTAAAGAACAAGGTTAGTTTTAAGTGTGTAGTGCGTGTGTGCTGTGGTTGTAATTGGCCCTGGCTCAGCATTATGCTGAGGAGCAGACTGTACTGGAATTAAAAAGTCTTTTTGAGCTGAATGCTTTAGGCCATTCGATCATATACTAGAATGACTATATAGCATTAATAAACTTTAGACAATATTATAGAAAGGTTTTCTTTACAAACAGGGTACAACAACACGAGCGGGACATCAACTCTCCTAGGCTACGAGAGATCTCGCCTGGCCTCCGAGAGCAAAGCTCGAGTGGAGCCACTCGTGCCTATACACGCCGCTTTGCCACTCACTGCTACATTACGCCATGATCGACCTCCTACCGATAATAATATGGAGCTTGGTGAGTGAAAAACCACAAATTAATTTAACATGTCATCTGTAGATGTTCCACAAGTTGTCTTATATTAAAAACACAAAATTTTCTCAATTTTCTCTCTTCTTTCTCAATTAGTGTAACTAAATACAGTTTCAATATATTAATACCAGAAAAATATACCTTCAAATGACGTATAGAACTGACACATTTCTACTACAGCTGTTTTCGTCATTTTGATATTAATTGTTAATTTTTTAATTTAGATCTATCGACATGTAAACGGCTGGGCACATCCTATTGCGCTCTGCCAAGAGAGGCCGCAGCAAGGCGTTGCTCTGGAAGGACGGCTCTATGTAAAGAGGTAAATTTTAACTTTTGTATAATAAATAAATAGAAAAAATAGTGAATAGAATACAATAATCTTATTCATATTTAATAATACTAGAATTGAATTTATTTCTTGTTTCCAGTACACTACAAAAATGTATTTTATTAACAGGTGCTGAATGATACATGGGTATCAATTCCTACTTGGAGTGAAGATTCAACGTTTGTCACATCTCGAAAGACTCAATATGAAGAGTATATCTATAGATGTGAAGATGAGAGGTTTGAGGTGAGTTTTTTTTATTATTACTACAATACTTTATTACATATTTTATTGATTATATATTGACACTAGTCTCCCATTTCCACTAGATTTATTTTAATAATTTTTTTTTATTTTCAATTGAATTTTTAAACATGTAATATGAAAAAGAAAGAGATCCTATAAATTAATTAAACTGTATATAAAACATAAATTTGTATATTTCCTTGCAAGTGTAAAACACAAAATAATCTTTTCAGCTGGACGTGGTGATAGAAACGAACGCCGCCACCATACGTGTCCTAGAGGGTGTTCAGAAAAAGTTGTCCCGAATGACGTCCGAAGAAGCCGCCAAGTACCGCCTCGACGACTGCCTGGGAGGTCACTCGCCGACCATCCACCAGAGGGCGCTGAAGCGGATTTACGGTGATAAGGTGGTACGAACCCCCCGGACTGTTGGCATGCTTTAGGGGGCTTTTTATTCCCCCTATGTAGTTAGAACACCCTGCAATCTTAGCATGCTTTAGTTATTCCCCAAAAGTTGTTTTCTTGTCTATGTACAAGGACTTTTTGACACCACAAAGTATGAATTGTCATCACAAGGCAATTTAAAAAAAGTAGAGACTGTTCCCCTTAAACTTAGCTATATATATAAAATTCTCGTGTCACAATGTTCATTCCCATACTCCTCCGAAACTGCTCGATCGATTTTTATAAATTTTTGTATGCATATTCAGTAAGTCCGAGTACTATCAATCTTTCAAACCGCTAAATGTTAAGGGTGTTCCACCTCAAACATTTTTTGTTTTTATTTTTTTATGTTACAGCATACAAAAATACATACAACCCTTAATTTTCACGCCTTTACGATCATACCCTATTTTTTATTATAGTAGATAGTTATGTTTATTGATCTAAAAAAATGTTTCCTGGAAGTAATATAAATGACAAAATAAACATTTACCGGGTCAGCTAGTAGTTATTTTATTTTTGCACTAAATAGGTTTACGGTGAAGGATTAGTGCATTGACCAAATCGTTGTTAGAGCGATTAGCATTAGCAATATCTTTTATTTTGTACAGCATTTTAATAAAAAGTAGAAATATGAAGAACATATTTTATTTCAGCAATGATATATTTACAATTAATCAAATTACCTGTACAATTACTTTCAATATAATGTACGAAATGTAAATGAAAGTATTATTTCAGGCGGTGGACATAATTGCCGGTTTGAAGAAAAATCCAGTTGTTGCCGTCCCAGTTGTATTAAGACGGCTCAAAGCCAAGGAGGAGGAATGGAGAGAGGCGCAAAAGGTATATATTTAGTCTATAAAATGTTTATATTAAAGTCTAAAAACATACATAAATAAATTACTTTCATAGCGTCATAGTCGTAGAATAGTGACGGATGTAACAAATAGTAAACTTTACAGGGCAGTCATTTTAAAATAATATAATCATGTTATTTTTTGTCATAACTATTTTAATTCAATTCTGTTTTATGAAAAATTGGCTTACAAGCAAACAAAAGGATTGTTTTGAAACAAATTAAAAATAGTAACATTTAATTACATTTTTCTAGAAAAATCACATGCTTCTATCAAATCCGAACAGACTGATTAATTTGAAATTTAAAACACATGGATTTTTTTTAATGTAGCTGTAATATTTAGCCAATGTAGTATCCAAATATGATAAAAAGTGGATTTTGGTCTTTTTTTCAAATCTGACATTGTTCTACGACCATGACGATAATAATAAAACAAATTTAAAATAACTTCATCATTTGCAAAGGTTCTCGCTGTGTTTATAATGTGAGGCTAATCTCTCCCAATAACTTAGCAATATAGAAAAACTTGTAATTGTATGAGATAAAAACAGATTTTTTAGATTCACAACTTTGATTATTATAAATTACAAAAAAAAAAGTTGCTTGTATGATGATAAGAATGCGATGTGCATAACAGAATCACATTGTTGATACACGCATGCTGCCTTCCTTCTGATCAATTCCGTACATTCCAAATTCTCTAATATCTAGTTCCAAGATATTAAAGTATATTAATTTCAGGGTTTCAACAAGCAATGGCGGGAACAAAACGAGAAATATTATCTCAAATCGCTCGATCATCAAGGGATCAATTTCAAACAGAACGATCTGAAGGCGATGCGATCGAAATCCCTCTTTAACGAAGTGGAGAGTGTGTATGCGACGAGAAGACCCGGGCCGCATTATATAGCTGATTATAACATGGCCAATAGGCAAGAAGGTGAGCTTCAATATTTCGGACATGCGCATGCGCATATATTCCATTGATATTTTTTTGTTTACTAGCTGGCCTGGCGAACATCGTACCGCCTAACAGTCGATTCTTTATTTTTTTTTAATACTAATTCTGCTATTCGGGACACCGGTCTAGCTAAGATAAAAAAAAGAAAGTTGATAATACAACAAATACATTATGTAAAAAAAATAAAAATTTACCTTCCCGGAACCCCTCCACTAACACTTGAACTTTATGACATGGTATTAAAGTTCAAATTGCCTTTAAATATTATTACGAATATTTTGTATGGGAATATAGAAAAGTGTTGTTTTTAGACTTTTTCACTCAATTTTTTTAAATTTCTCTCTCCGTAAGGACCATCCTCGTAATTCAAGAGATAATATAAAAAAAGAATTGGCCAAATCGGTCAAGCCGTTTTCATGTTATGTCGTGACAACGGAAAACGGGTTTCATTTTTATATATATAGATTTATTATGATTAGGAATGAAAATCTTATCGCTAACGAGCGATCTCTTCTAGAGATTTTTATAAAATAGTGCTTTAATAGTTATTTTTGTGCCCATAGCTATAAAAATAGTCCGAGACGCCGCTGAGCTGCTGATCCACCACGCCAGAAGGCAGACGGCGATACAGAAGGCGGAGAAGCGACGCATCAAGCAACTCTTGAGACAGTTTTTGCCCGATTTGTTCGCACACCCGAGGCAACCACTTTCGGATGACGAGAGAGATGATGGTAGGTTATTTTATAAAACTGTAATATATATTATTACTAGCAGAATCGGCCAAGCGTTGCTGTGGCTAAGGTTTTTTGTATATTACATAGTAGTAGAACACCAGTCCACCATGCTTTTTTGGTGGTTATGCCATTAAATTGTAGCTTATTTGAAACGTTGGTCCTTTCAAAACAGCGCCATCTGTTAGAATTGTGACTGTCAAATAAGAAACAAATATTTTGCAATAAAATAATATTGCGGGTATAAATCCTACCTTTAAATTAGATCAAACTGCACACGGTGTGCAAATTTGATTGAAATCGGTTAAGTAGTTTAGGAGTATATAGCGGACAAACGACGTGACGTGTAATTTATGTATAATAAGATTACGTCACAAATAAATAAATGCGTGATAAATCTCATATTTGATGGACGTGTCGAATCTGTCTTCTAAGTACTTAGATAAATTTTGTATGGATTGTAATTTATGTTTTTATTTCGCAAATTTGTTAAGACCAACGGATTATTATTATTACCAAGTTTAAACTAATATAGAAGTATATAAATAATTTAATGCGAATCTTTTTTTAACTGTATGATGAAAAAGTGCGATGTGCTTAACAGAATTATTTTGTTGATACAACGCATGCTGCCTTCCTTCTGATTATTATTAAAAAAAATAGCTAGTAAGTGTTGTCTCGCAAATATTTTATAAATTATTTCTTTCAGAAGAAAAAGAAGAAGCCACAAGTCCCGGCAGCCCTGGCCAACACGATGAAATTACAAAACAGGAGAAACAAGAGGTATGTACCATGACTGTTACATACACAATTTTTTAGTAACAAAATTTGTTAACTTTAATTAGAAAATTAGATTTGTATGAGATTTGTCTTTGGTCTTTTTAAACGAGGCACTATTCGTGTAATATCCTACATAAAGTAGATAAAAATGTGTAAATAATAGTCATTTTACTACTATATATGAGAACGTATCAAAAAAAATATTGCAGATAGCATTTAATAAGTTTATTACGATAAACTTTAATTAATTGTTTAAGTTAAAGTGAATGAGAAGAACCTAATCTATGTTTTCTTTTCAGTCATCGGAATCTGACAACGCGTCAGAAAAGAGTACGAGGCATAATAAGATCGACAAGGAGAATAAACCCAAGAACAACAATAATACAGAAACAAAAGGTAATGCATAACAATTATATTCAATTGTCAATAACAAGTACTTCTCTGAATGTTCGTTAAACTGTTTCCATACTGATCGCTATATTTAATACTATTTATAAATATATTTAAATTAATGATTACATTTTATTAACTCAACATTTTTAATTCAGATTCTCTCATAAAACGAGGCATTTGCAATGAAGAGAGTGTTAAAGATATAAAAAACGAAATGGACATTGAAGACTTCAGAGATTATCCACCCAATGTAAGTATTGTTTTTTCTTTCTCATTCACATTTTTTGCCAGCAATCATATTTATATTTTATTATTATAATTTCATTCTCAGAACATAGGGTCAATAACTTCGTATTAACGGTTTATAAAGCGTATTTAAATACATCGGTTTTTTGTGTCCTTATTAATATCGCAATTTAATATTATCTCTTAATGAAGGTTTAATTTAAACAAATTATTTGTTTAGTAACATTTCGATTGCATTACAATATAAAAATTTTATATAATTAAATATTTTTTTTATTAAATTAGATAAGGTAGGCTTGAAGTGCAAAAATACATATTACGTAATCTATTCTTCAGTACTTAAAAGTTTATTGAGAAACCATAAACAAGATTTGTGTTTTTTTTGACATTCATCTTTTTTTGCCTGGACTCTTCATATATATACTAGACAAATAATGTTCAACAAAAAATTGCTGCTCGAAACTTTGAGTTAACTTTCCTGTTTTAACTTATTTACTTTAATAATTAACTAATGAATACAACTATTTGCAGGAAGGCCGATTCGTGTGCACATCTTCGTGGTACTTGTTCCTTCGGCTCCACGCGATCTTGTGTTCTCGCTTGTCCGGGGCCCGACGAGCTGCTCTCGCCTTAGCGGAGGCCGAGGCGGTGGGAGCTAACGGACGACCCCCCAGCGTAGCGGCTGCGCTACGACTGAAACCGCATAGTGAGTGTTTGAATATATTATGTGGATTTATTTATGTCCTGGAAATGAACCCGGGAGCTGTTTGTGATTAATATAATAGGTAGTAATTGAAAATCGAAGACAAACTCTTGTAGGAATTAATGATGAGAAAAGTGAGCGTTCAAGTATTACGTAACGAATATGGGAGGGAGGTGGGGGTTTCCCTTTAATAAAACATTACGATGCGAGGCGGGGATTCAATTACGCGTTATTGTTAATATTATTTTCGCCTTTCCAGTAATTTATGAAGTATAAACAGACACTAGGTGGTCACGAAACGTTTTACTATACTTTTGTACACAAAAACGTTACGGCGCGTTACATGTGGGGGGGGGGGGGGTCAATAATCTCCAAACATTGCGTGATGTAATACTTGAACACTCCCTAAATTACATTTAATAAAAAATCATTTTTAAAATATTTAAAACCGGGCCTAGTATTTTAGTTTTTCAGTATGCAACTGTTTTAGTATTTCCTTTCGTAAATATAATATGGCAACATTTTACAGACTTACCATCCGAGGTGTCGTCTCCAGCGGAGTATTACAACACATTACTAGAACTGGTAAAGGGTGTGTTAGATGGCAACACTGAAGCATCCGCGTACGAGGACGCGGCGAGAGAAATGTTTGGCATCAAGGCCTATCCTGCCTATACACTGGATAAAGTTGTTTCAACAGCTGTTAGACAGGTCAGTGTTAATTAGTGTTGTTATTAGGGAAATTTTAATTATTTTTTTCTATATATTATATTATCTGAGACAATGATGATAAGAATGCGATGTGCATAACAGAATTACATTGTTGATACACGCATGCTGCCTTCCTTCTGATGTCTCCTTTTAAAAATTTATAAATAATATTTATAAAATGTTAACTATATGTATTAATTTACTAAGGAATACTGAAAAAATCTTCATAATTTATAGATTGTGTATGTATACGAAATAGTTTAAAACCCAGTTTCTGAATTAGTAGGGTTTTAAAAATTAGTTACGTAAAATAAATAAAAAGTATTACCAGTAAGTTGGGTCAGTTATAATTTGAAATCTAATATATAAAATTCTCGTGTCAACAATATTCGTTCCCATACTCCTCCGAAACGGCTCAACCGATTCTTATGAATTTATGCATATTTAGTAAGTGAGAATTGGCTATCTATCTTTCAGAAATAAGGGGTGTCCACCCCAACTTTTTTATTTTTAGAACATTTTTGTTTTTATTTTTTATGCTACAGTACAAAAATACATACAACCCCCTAATTTCACCCTTCTATTTTTTATTATTGTAGATATTTTTATTGAACTAAAAAATTTTTTCTAGAATTTCCGTTTAATACTGTAGTTATAATTTGTTATTTATAATATGTTTTTTACAGCTCCAACATTGCGTATCAGAGAGTTGGTCAGTTCGTGCCGCAGAACTGGCAGCGCGAGGAGGAATGCGAGGTCCTCTTTCCTACGTCTATAAGGCTGCTAAATATCTACGACCAGAACATACTACCTTCCTTGTTAAAGTGGTATGTATCACCAAATCACCATAGACAAACATAGACAGATCAGATATTTGAATCACCATAGACAAACATAGACGGATCAGATATTTGAATCACCATAGACAAACATAGACAGATCAGATATTTGAATCACCATAGACAAACATAGACGGATCAGATATTTGAATCACCATAGACAAACATAGACAGATCAGATATTTGAATCACCATAGACAAACATAGACGGATCAGATATTTTTTTATTTAATACCACTACAAATATTTGTTGTACCATTTTATATGTATAACATATGAAACAAATAATGCAACTTTCATTTAATCACTTTCACAAACAATCAAAAGTTTAAAAGTGCAGAGCTAATGAACAAATAAATTAGAAAACAAAATAATTATAAAACAGAAAAATATTAGCAAACCCAAGTAGTATTTTTGTGGTTTATTAAATTAGAAGCAATGTGATTTTATAAAGAGATTGATAAATGACAAATATTTTTCTTCATCTATCAAAATATACATAAAACAGCCAAATTAACATAGTATATATATATCTAATGATATATTATTTCCTCAGTATAGCGGCAACGATTGCAAAGTGACGTTCGAGTTGTTGGAGCCGGCGGGTGAAGGGAGAACGTCACCGCAGCTGAATAACGACGGAAGTCGGCTCTCGCCCACTAATCAGGTAATTAATTACGGGAATTATTTAAGATTATTTACCTTGAGGTTTGTTCTATGTTCACCAGGCGTAAGCTACAATTTTAAAAAGTCAAAAAACATTTATACATATAAGTAACACAATGTACACCTATGAACGTCAAAAAGGAAATGTACATTAAATGCTTCTAATTTTACATTTACTGCCAGTTCTCAAATCAAGGGCGTAGAACGGAAGAGAAGAACGGGCAATAAACTTTTTGCCAAGTTCTTTGTTTTACACAATGTTTGTAAGGAGCTGCAACCATTACAGCATGTTCCACATGACATCTTAAGTAATAAATAACGATAGTGGGTAATTCTGACCACTTATTACACTTAATCCTGTCGTAGCTTCAACAATATTTGTTTCCCTCAGTGCGGTCGCGAAAACGGCCCATCTTCGGTGTCAGCGGCGGCCGCCTGGTCCCGATACACGGAGCGCTTCGCTCGCCCCGATACGCCAGCTCGGTACCACAAGCCCGTGTTTCTGAGGCGAAACGCTCGGAAGAATGGCGGAGGGGAACTCATAGCCACCTTCAGTACGGGGCTGCGGCATCAGCCGCCCACTGTTAGGAGGAGGAAGCCCTTGCGCCTTCACGACCACTCGGAGTGTACTATTTCTAATCCTATACGGTGAGTTAAACAATATTATAAAACTAATTTGAATTTAAAAAATAGGTGTACTTATGTACGCGCGTAAGAAGTTATACTTCTTTGGCATTATTAAAAATAGTTTTTGATTGCATGAAAATAATTAATTACAATTAAATAATCAAAGACTGGAAAAGGACTCATTATGGTCAATGAAGTTCAGTTTTGCATTTGAAAAATTATTATTCGAATGTTGTTTTTAAATTATGTCCAATGCTGTAGCATCTTCCGTGGGCAACTTCATTCTGTTAATTTTGTGTCACGGTGCGCGCGCATCGTAAAATTTCACTCATAAATTTTTCATAACGCGCCTAAAGAAGTATAACTTCAATAATTATGTCACACACCTGTAAACATTGTTAAAATGTTTTATACATATCCCCTTCGTGCATTATTTACCTTCTTGTTTTATGAATAAAAAAGCTATATGTGAAGATGTAATTAGTCCACAATGTTATATATAAACATCTATTTCTGTATTGTGTTGTGAATCTTCTGAATTAATAAATAATATAAATAAATGAAAGAGATCATCTCATGTTATTTTTTGTTTTTGAGAAATTTGTGGACAAACATACACTTGGAAAATGCTCCTTTTTGAAGTTAGTTAATGATCAAGAACCATTTTCTTAACATTATAATGAATTAATTTTTATTTACAGTTTCGTCGCCTGTCGTCCTCACCAGCTGTACCGCGCGGGATGTCTGTCGAGCGCTCGAGCGTCCCAACAGCGTCTCTCGGCGACGAGAAGAGAGAGGTTCAGAGCCTGGCTCGCCTCCACGCAGAGACCCACTTAAGTCCACGCCCACATCGTCAAGATCGGAAACGGTACTCATACCGCTAAATCACGAAATCGATATTTTCATATCGAAATGTTTGAGGATCCACGCGAGGTGGATAGCGATGATCGGAACTGAAAGAATCCAGCGCTAAAATGGATGATTAGCGGAAATGTCAATTATCATTAAAACTGGTCACTGACATTGAGATGAGATGTGAGATCGATATTGACAGTTGGACAAAATTTGAGCAAAGTTTGATAATTAAATATTGACACGAAATTGTTAAAAATGTTTGGTAAAAAAAATATTTTCAGTAATGACTACAATTATTCTCAGTTTTAACTTAAAAAATGTTCTAAATGAATCAAGAATTAATTTTTTGACATTACAAACCATTTAATTTTTGCCTCTGGCAATGAACAAATTGCATTCTCTTAGATCTAATAGTATGAGTTGTTCATACTATATATAAGCACTACGCTCCGTCGAAGTCGGTTAAACTTAACCGACGTACATTCCTACACGCTTCGCTAACTATTTTTGCTTAAAATATTTGGAAGCGAAAACTCCGTAAACAGTCTCGTGATATTTTTGACTCGTTTTATTTATTTGAACTATTTTTCAAAATCTATGCAGCTTGAATGGCTTGCGATGGTACTCTTTATAACGTACACTTATAAAGAGTGTTGTTTACTGCGTTTTTGTTTTCCTTTTGGAAAAGACGGAGAACGAATGATTTTCTATGACATGAAATGGTACATTAATTATCCTTGTGTGTACAGCGTGTTTGGAAAAAGTGTAAGGTGTTAAAACCCCTGATTCGTCGACTTAAAATCCTTACAGATCTGTCAAAACACGCTGTATATAAGAAATTGATCCGAGTCATACAGGGTACTAAACTCGAATACCGCTATCGGATCGGTTTCTGCCGTTGGGTCGCGTTTTAGCGGCTCACGCTAGCTTTAAGTGTTTAGAACGATTGTATATATATGTTCTAAATGTACAGATCTCTAAGTACATGTGTAAATACGAGTGATTTGTTGATGAACCAATCTTGTTGATTTGTATGGAGATGAAATAAATATTATTATATTTATACTTACGGCCTTTTATTATCAATCCTTTTGCCTTAAAACCTTCCACTTACCACTAAAGCTACGACGATTTTAAGACCAGGGATACATTCATGTCCATGAGAGAGGAAATTGAGAAAAAAAAATATCGGTTGTCTGTAAAGTCGGTTTACTGACGATAGTTGACGTGACAACGTCATAAGAAAATACTGATGGAATGGTTGCATTTTTTTCAAAAGAAAATTTTAATTTTATTTGTCTGATAGATATTTTGTATGGATATAGAGTAGGTAAATGGAAATCACAATTGAATTGATCAAGTTATATGTATTTGTACGCATAAATACAATTATGTCAATTTTAGTGTGCAAGCGAGAGCGCAGACCGAGTGCTCTCGCTTGCACTTCAAGCCTTAAATGGAACGCCTAAGAGCGCTTGTAGACGTCCGTTTTTTTCACCGGATAACGGACCGTCAATAAACGGCTATCCTTGTACTTATACATATTTTTTTTACCGGATGGATGGACTGCCGTCTATATGCGTTAGTTTTGAACTGGTAGTCAGAAATTACACACATGTGAAATAATAAGAAAAAAAACTCGTATTGGCCTACTATTTGTACAAGAAGAAACAAAAAGAAATATAAAAACATAAAAAGATCATCGTGGGTGCATCCTATATTATTGGAAAGGGAAAAATATGGTGCATTTCAAACTCTTTTACGCAGTTGGAAGAAGATGAAACTAAATTTTACAATTATTTTCGGATGAAGAAAGAAACCCATTTTTAAAAGAACGCAGGTAGACGGCACTCAATTAACAGAAAACAGGCAATACGTCCGGCAGTGTCAACACGCACCAATACACTGGCGTGGATGACCGCCCTTTCTTACACCGGACCGGTGTCCGTCGCGCCAAGGAAAAGCGGTGGTGAATCCGGCGTAAATTGTTCGCCGGACCGATGTCCGGTGCATGTACACACATTCATTACAATTCATACACCACCGCGAATCCGGCAAAAAACACGGTCCGTTATCCGGTGAAAAAAACGGACGTCTACAAGCGCTCTCAGAGGTAACGCCGCGTGAGTCATGTTTTTTCGTGCGTGCAGCCGGCTCCATCGAATTATAAGACGTTGTCACGTCAAAAACTTATAAGTAATAGATAAGAATCGGTTCAGCTTTTTAAATTGAAGAAACACGCCTAAATTATTATTAGCCCAGGAGTTTTAAAACCATGGACACATTCACGTCAAATCGAACGTAAACTATGAATGAAACCATAACATGAGATGAAAGTAAAATGGTTTTGAATAAATAATATACGTGTAAGATTTCAGTCTTTTAATAGAACCATGTAACTGATTGAACTAACAATTAACTACGCACTAAACGAGACAAAAGTATTACAACTAATAAACATTCACGAAGCTAAATTCTATAAAATTAGACAACCGCAAATTGGGAACCTTTATTTCCAGTTTCCAACTGGTAACATTATTAGGAATTTCTTTTGATCTTATTGAAATATTCTGGTGTATTCTATAAATCTTACGATTGGCTATTTTACACAAAATGCTACCATTCATAGCCAACTATCAAAGACTCGTATAAAAAGCACCAGAAGATTCCACATTTGAAATTTCAGTAATAATATAGTAAACGGAAATATTTGTATTTACAAAAAAATCAAACCTGATTCTAGAATCAAATAAATTTTACTAATTGCGAAAAAAATATTTTATAACAATTCCTTTGCATTAATAAAATGTTAAATCTATTTAAAACACATAAATAAGTATGAAATATAACAAACCTATTTTAGTGGACACTGATTATAATCCTAGAACTAGGTACATGTTTCAAACTCTCTCTCATGAAGTTAAAAATATTGTTGAATGTTTTTGTGATAAGATATTCAAGAATCTTCATCTTATCGTTAAAAGAAATATTGATTTCATTACTTTAATGTATATTTATTACTTAGTCAACATACAATAGGTGACGTAAATATCTGATTATCTTCATGAAAGAGACAAAAATACTAGTATAATACAATTTTATTATATGTACAAAATATTGCTCAATTGGAAGTATTAATATGGCAATGTCTGGCAAGACTAAATTCGTAAATGTATTTAAAATTCAAATTGGCGTCAATTCTGGTATACCTTAATGACGGGTATTCATTTAGCCAATGGACTTTGTATCCGGCTAATAAATAAATTAAAAAAAAAAAAGGTATTCATTCAATACTTATCTGTTTTTCTAATAATTTTTTATCCTGTATTAACGCATTTTTAATTCGTTTCATGCAAAAACTTTTTTTGTTACACCAGAAAAGACAACATTATATTAAGTACGGAGAAAAGTTTGTTTAAATTTAAATTTGATTATTTTGTAGAATAGAATTTTCTTATGACAAAATGGACAGTTACTTGGCAAGAACAGAATGTTATTTAAGACTTCGAAAGAACAAAATTAGTCCTACAATGTAAAACATCTTTACTTACTAGTATGTAGGATAAATCATGTGTTACATGTAGAAATACATATCACCATAGCTATAAATACATTTTAATACTAATTGGCACAGTACTAAATTATAGACACATACTATCATGAGATTATTAATTTCATAATTTTAAATTCTTATTGTAAATAAGCCCAGTTGGGTTAATCGTAAATAAGGCCGCTGTTCGCCATTTTGGATTTAGACGCGCACAAGTCTAAATTTCCCCGCCTAAATCACTGGAGCAATAAAATTTCTACCTAGTAATATAAGGTCAAATGCTAACCCTATTGGGCTTAATGTCAACTGTCAAGTACACAGTTATATTGTACGGGTTGCAGTTGCCCGATGTAAATTGAAAATTTCCTCGAGAATCGAGATAAAAATGACGTTAAAATTAATTACCATCGTTATAATAATTAAGAGGTGGATTTTTATACATATGATTCATAAAACTATGAAATCACGAAATTGTATTAATGTCTCGCTGAGACATTAATTGTGCGTATTAAACATATACTAAATTATTGAGTATTTTAATTATTATAAGAGAACAAAAAATTCTATGCTATTTACAAAAATCTAGTACTACAATACATAAAGGTCGAAAGTTTTATCGTAATAGTGAACACGATTTAAAGGCTTTTCTAGATAGATACAAACATAAAGAAATAAAATAAACTGTACAAAAACAATACACGTTCGTATTTTCCCTCCATTTTGCTTTTAGTGTGCAAATTGTCAAATTATTGTCTATTGCTCAGTGTTTAAAAAAATTCTAGCGCCATAGTTTATTTTATTTCATGATGTTACACTCGTGTTAATAAAATAGCACGTTTAAAATTAAAGAAATATAAAATCTTATATTATCTTTAATCAGACTGTCCTTTATAAGATTTAGAATGTAATAAAGTGTTGCTACTCTCAAAATAGCTGAAAAATAAAACACAATACAAACTATAGTTTTCCTTACAACAGTCAAAGGTCGCTATCGACATAAAGTTTAAAGACACAAAACATAGCTTTATTATTTTAAGGGTCTGTTTCACAATGTATGGATAACGTACCAAATAGCTATGCAATACAAATTATTTGGAAGGAAAAATTGTTCATTTGTCACTTCATCGGACTCATAACTTATGATAGACTTTATGTGACGAATAGCGCTATCTGACAGTCGTGAAACGCAACAATACTGTTTTTCCTACGTAAGTAATAAATATCTAATTTGGAACTAATGTAGAACTTATCCGTACAGTGTGAAACAGACTCTAAATAATACAATATTTTTTATTCAATACATAAACCTCGTAATTTTCAAAAAATGTACTAATAAGAACTGTCAAATCATAGTAGGCGGAGGCGGTACTCTAGAGTACACGCTCCCATAGAGTACTCTCAAGCTCGAGATGCGCATAAGTATATGTGCATCTGTCTAAAATGTCTCTGTAATTAGGAGTAATCTGTAGCGACACCTACAATCAGTACAATGACGTCATACCATGAAACACGCTAACGAAGTTTTTCCTTTTAATCAGTTACTTGTTTCTCGGAACCACTTTGCCATCCCGAATCCATAGTATTTGTGTCGCTGTAGCAATGGTGGTGGTTTGTTTTCAACTCTTCCTTATTTATGTTCTCTGGCTCGTACTGTGAATCAGGACCAAGGCATTTTGCCTCCGGCTCGTTTGAATAAACTATCTCCGGACGTCCGTCTTCATCAGACAACAACGACTCGTCTGTGTTTGGCGACAAGGGTGAGATTATTGGAGCAAACTCTCTTTCTATCTGAGTTTTGGGACTGCGTTTAATCTTTAACGGGCTTATGTGCGGACGCATTTTTGGACTTCCCTCGACCCTGATGCTGGAGTTCAAATCTGACATTCGTCTGTCTTCAAATCGGCTCCCTCTCGATTCGTTCAATATGTCGCTCGTTCGGTCTCTTGAGTCATTCGTTCGTTCCATTCGGTCAATTCTCGACGATTCACTGATACGTTCGACTCGAGAATCGTTCAGTCTGTCCCTCGAATCACTCACATCCATATCGATTCTTTCGACGACCCTTGAAATCCTTGAATCGTTCAGTCTATCACTTCTGTCTATTCTGGAATCATTCATTCTCTCACAACGATCGATTCTAGAATCGTTCATTCTTTCAATTCTGGAATCGTTGTGCCTATCGCAACGCTCAGCTCTAGAATCGTTCATTCGGTCACTTCTATCCAATCTGGAATCGTTAATTCTGTCACATCTATCTATTCTGGAATCGTTCATTCTGTCACTTCTATCAATTCTGGAATCGTTCATTCGGTCGCTCCTATCAATTCTGGAATCGTTCATTCGGTCACTCCTATCAATTCTGGAATCGTTACTTCTGTCACTCCTATCAATTCTGGAATCGTTCATTCGGTCGCTCCTATCAATTCTGGAATCGTTACTTCTCTCACTCCTATCGTGTAATCTGTCTCTAGAATCGATTCGTTCAATTCTCTCAATATTTCGATCACTCATCCTCATAGAACTATTCAGTTGTTCAATCTGTTGTTCTGTCAAACGAATGGAACTATTCAAATCCGGACGCATCTTTTCTGACTTCTTGTCTGTTTGTCTTGGCCTACGTTTGGAACCGACTTGCGGTTGTGGTCGCTGCTGTCTTGTTAAGGTAAATGACCCGGTGTCTGATTCCGAAGTGGATTCTGGGTGATTCTCTATTGTCCCAACTAGAGCTGATAAGTTCGGATTTACACAACAATCCGCCTGAAATGGAAAATAAATCAATTGCAAAAACAAATCCAAAATTAACATGACATACATATACATCTTTGTATGTTAACGCAGCGCTCCATGGGCATATATGGAACTCATTTAAGGCACGAACAAAAAAGAAGAAGCTAAACAACACCGTTGAGCGTATGTATAAACAAATGAATAAAGTATTGAAAAAAAAAATATTATTAACTGGAAAGAAATAAGGGACATATTTTTTTTTAATATTGTTTTTTGAATATAAATAATAGCTTAAGTGGATATAATACTCACGTTACAGCAACTGGACACGTCGGCAAAATAAACTTCAGACTCCGTGTTCTGATTCACTCCACGGTGACAGTCTTGCATGGAAGACCTAAAAATATTAGTAACGACATTTTTACTAAAACCCAAACGTACAGTATTTCCAAGTTTCTTAACCTATATAGTAATCTTAATATATATAAATTACGTGTCACGTTGTTTGTCCGCTATGGACTCCTAAACTACCGAACCGATTTCATTCAAATTTGCACACCGTGTGTAGTTTGATCCAACTTAAGAGATAGGATAGCTTACATCTCAATTTATAACCGCAATATTATTTTATTGCAAAATATTTGTTTATTATTTAATAGTCACAATTCTAACAGATGCCGCTGTGTTGAAAGTACCAACGTTTCACATAAGCTACAATTTAATGACATAACCACCAAAAGCATGGTGGTCCCCATGACTGGTGTTCTCCTACCGTTTCCCTTGAATAGGTTACTACTATGTAATTTAACTAAAACCTTAGCCATAGCAACGCTTGGCCGGTCTGCTAGTAATAATAATAATTAATAAAAAGAAAATTAAAACAAATTTAAAAAGTTTGCTCCCTGTGGCAGTGTACCTTTAACGCTGGCAGCATTTCCTTGCTGTATTGCGATACTTATTTGTTGAGCCAGGAAAGTACCAGCTCACCGGTACTATCTACTAGGCGCTAACTTAAATCTTTTATTAGCGCCTGTACACTTGAACTCCACAGCTCAAGAGTCTCACACAAAAGACTGCCACAGGAACCAAACTTTTTAAATTTGTTATAATTAAATTTTAATGAATTTGTAGCGACATCTACAATCTGCTTACAAATCACTAAGATGACGTCATACCCTGAAACGCGTTTAAGAAGTGAGCCACTGAGGCCTTCAAGTTAATTCAAATTAATTTATCAATTTAGGTAACACAATGTACACTTATGAACGTCAAAAAGAAATATATATTAAATGCTTCTAATTTTACATTTACTGCCAGTTCTCAAATCAAGGGCGTAGAACGGAAGAGAAGAACTGGCAATACACTCTCCGTCACTCTTTTTAAACGCCGTGTTTTTTTTTTAATGTTTGTAAGGAGCTGCAACCATGTTCTACATGACATCTTAAGTAATTAATAGTTAATTAATAATAAAACAACAAAGATTTGTCCTTTATCAGCAGTAAGCATGGTGAAATAGAAGCACGCAATTGTGTTTAGATTGGAGGAAAAGTACACCACCTTTCCTCTACACATTAAACAAAATTAAACTGACCTGATTGGAGATTGTTTATCATTTTGAAAAGCCAAATTTTCCTTGCCTTGTTTCTGACAAGAGTCGCCGCTTTGATCTGAAACTAAATAAAATTGATGAGATTTAAGATTTTTGAAGTGAAACTTCTTTAGGCGCATGAGAGTAAAATGTTAACGGATGAAACGCAATAATAATTTTAGCGTCACGAATATGTGCAGCGTTTTTGTCAAAGAAAAGGGAGAGAGCGATTCAGACCGATTGAGAGAGAGTGAGAAGGACGAATTACCTTTAAAAATTAAAATTTCGTAAAGAGAATTTATGAAATATTAGTATTTTATATTTTTATCAAAATAATTCATTGAAATCTCAAATGACGAGTTGTAAATTAAAATGGCACGTGTTTTTATTATCGAAGAAATAGATTTAAAAAAATATATAATTTGTATTAATTTTCGTCACTTAATATTTTAATAAAAATTAAATTCCTAACATATCTTCCTATTTCCCTCCCTCTAAGTCTCGGAAATCTAAAGTTTTAGATTTGTATAAATATGAACAAGACTTAAAAATTAGTTTGCCAAAGAAGTTTCACTTCTGACATGTGTACTTTGTACGCACGCACTTTTTTTTAGTATGCCCCTATTACCTAGCTGCATTTATATTATAACCAATGTATAAAAGTACTGGATTTGACTCCCGGCAAAACAATAAAACAAGATACAAAAATGCGTCCGCCTACTTATGAAACTTCAATCATATAAGAAAAATACCTTTACTGCAGCTTTTCTGGTGAACACACTCCATTACATCATCCCTGCAATCCCGATGTATGTTCCCAGCACTGAGCCCCAAAGACCGGGGACAGTTCCTGTATGGGACCAAATGACCCCGCAAGGTGTTAAACCTCTCCTGGCCTTCTTCAGGATACATCTGCAATTCTTGATTTAGTCTGTATTCCGGATTCAGTCTCGCCAATTCCGGGTGCATTCTAACTAATTCCGGATTCACTCTGACTAATTCCGGGTTGATTCTGACTAAGTCGGGGTTGATTCTGACTAATTCCGGGTTGATTCGTTCTTGGCTGTGATAAGAGCTTCTCGTACACGTGTGCGGCTGTACGTTTGTGAGTTCGTGTGGGTTTATGGTTCTGTGTACGTCTATGTGATGGTGATGGAGAAGGGTCGTTGTCGCTGGATCTTGGTGATGGAGATGGTGTCTGAAAGGATATAATAATTCATTTCCCTGTACCTCATTTCAAGGAAAGAGTGGAAATCGCTAAATGTGTTTCCGAGAATGTTAAAAGTTCTTATACAGATTTACGTATACCTCAAAATAAAATTGATTAATAATTATTCTTACCGACTGCCACTCCTTCCTTGAGGGCTGTACGGTGGGGGAGGTCCCCAAACTCCAGTTTGGGCATCAAAACTGGTATTACCATCAGAGAAGCCTTCTTGATACCCGATTTGCCCCGGTTGAAAGTTTTGCGGTTGAAACTGGGAACTTTGAGCGAATTGTCCCGACTGACTGAACTGAGCCGACTGACTGAATTGGGCGGATTCGAACTGGGACGTCTGGGGGAATGTTCCAGAGGTTTGTCCCCGTTGAAAGGGTTGGTTGAAGTTGGGATAAGCTCGTTCTTCGTAAGATTGAGGCGGGTTTTGAGCTTGTTCCGTTTCACAGAATCCGTACGCGCTGTCACCCGACTGTGGAACGCCATCCATGCGGCAACGAGAACTGGAACAATAAATAAGTTTAATTCCGCGTTACGATTAACTATGACTAAACGTATTAATTTAAACGTAACGTAAGAGTAATTCAATATATAAGTAGAAAAATAAAAATTATGAAAATATTTAAAATGTTCATGGTAATAGAATCTTTATTTCTGTTACAACTTTTGCACCGACTATTAACACTACACAAAAAAATACTAAGAAAAAAAAATGAATAATACAACATACAAATCTATAATTTATTGTCAGTCATACAGTCTCTTCAAATCAAAATCATTTATTTATATAGGTAACAAAGGTACACTTAAGAACGTCAAAAAATAAATACATATTAAATGCTTCTAATTTTAGATTTACAGCTAGTTCTCAAATCAAGGGCGTAAAATGGAAGAGAAGAACTGGCAATAAACTCTCCGCCACTCTTTTTTTAAAGGCGCCAACTGTGTTGGCACCTGTAATCGACACTGTTAAAGATCCTATCCTATCCTTGCACAATATTTTTAAAGTAAACATTCATCTATAGTTGTATTTTTAATTAGACGAAGTCAACTGACGTTTACGGTGTTGTCAGTTTTAAATGAAATAAAAATAGTGTTGGGACAAAGTGAATGATTGAAAAAACTCCTGAATTAATTAATTAACGTCGGTGATGGCACTAATCACCACGCCGCGCTTTGTCAAGCACCAGCCGTCAAAAAACTGATTGTAGTTACATACTACTAGTACCTATATCACAGCACTTTTATACAATTTTAAAATAGAAATAATATTATTTTATAGTTTGAAATGATTAACTATTCACACTCATTGTTCATTTATCTGATTGAACAAGACCTGAACGTATCACTATTACTTTAAATATGGCAACATTATTTTACAAAGTGACATTAGCTACTGTCAGTTGGCTTCGTCTAATTAAAAATACGACTATAAGATATAAGATTGTAGCGCCACTGATTTGTAATATTTTTTAAACATTCTAATATGAATTTATTAAAAGTCTAAAAGTCATCACTTGATAATTGTCAATTTTTGAAATAAAAATAAAAAGGTTCATAGTTTTATTGAAATATTTAATTTGTGATTACTCACTTTTGACTATTTCCCCTCGGCCATGGGAACCAGCTCCACGGGGATGTCTTTCTTCCTGAGCCTGGATTTGGCGAATACAAGTTTCCTATACGACCTAAAAATATATATATAAAGAAAAATTTAGTTCAGTGTATCTTCTCGTTGGGAATTTTAAAACGAATATTTCTGTTAGTAATGAAAAAAAACTAACTAAGTGCGACTCTCCTACGTCAAAAATGTCATAAATAGGACTTTGACATAAGGGAGTCAAATATACAAATCTTAGCGCTAAGTGTGACTCTCCTACGTCAAAAATGTTAAAATTGGACTTTGACATAAGGGAGTCAAAGATCGCGCTAAGTCTCATTTTTAAATGTTCACCATAGACACAAAATCTACATCTAGAACTTATATAAATTTTGAAAATATCTTACCAGGCGCCCAAAATCGATGTTGCAAACTGAAGTCCCAAGCAGGCTGAGTTGTATGACACTGCGGACAACAACTGCAGTTGTTCTGAAATTGTTGCATACAACATTATATAACTTTTTTTACAAACGACAACTTAACTTGGCTTGTTTAGTTATAAGGAGTACGCGAGCATCGGCTTATTCCATATTCTCTTCAAATGCGTTACTTCGAAGGAGATAAGCAAATCAAATTAATTTTTAAGATCATATAAAACGCACACACGCACGCCCACACATTACACATTCCCACACACACCTCAACCAATAAATTATTAGTAAATTATCTTTGTTAGTACATAATGTCTCTTCGTATACATGGTGAACATTTTATTTTAAAATTGTAAATATTATCTTTACAAAAAAGCTGTAGATTATCAACTGTTAAATAAATAAATACATAATATTTTGTCAGAAGTTCTAAGAGAAAATTCCGTTAGCAATTTCGTTAAAAGAAGTTAATAACACAGTCGTCAATGGATTCGGAAATAGCAACAAACCTGTGCAGGTCTCCCAGTAGCGGGGGCAGCTTGTCCTGTTGGAGGTCTATACAAAGACCGGCAACGGAGTTCCAGCTGCTCCCAATACATCTTCTTTCGTTCATGACTGAAAAGAAAATTAGGTAGAATAAAATTATATAGCAAATTATGATTCTGCAATTAAAAAAAAAACAAAAAAATATAATCACCACAATAATTTTTACTCTATGACTACAGGAGTTATTTACTATTGTATACTCAACGCCTAGACAACCTGACACCGCGTCATTTACGACCTTGCCCTACTCCATGTCTCCCAGCAACACGCAGTCAATGGTGTCTTGTATTACTATAGCAACGTTGATGTCATAATCCAACACGCAAAATCGGTTCTTCCGTTAATACAAATAAACTCTATATTTCCATCAAGTACATTGTCTAATCTGTTAATCTTTTCGCAGAATGTCATATAATTCAAATCAAAACGTGGATACAGTTTACAAACGTTTATATTAAATTTATTTTATAATCATGTTACAAACGCATCATAGAAGCAGCATCAGCCAACATTCGAGATCCGTGAGTCACTTTATCAATGAAGCTGATGAACTATCAGATTCCGAGCTCGTTAAACAGGTCAATGATGTTAAGCAGCAAATAAGAGTGCTCGCTTTGGAAAACGAAATCTTAGAAAAGACTATAATGAGGCTCGATCCGAGTTTAATGCATGGTATTCAACAAGCATTGGAGTTCGCTGCAAAGATGCAGAGCGGTTCATCCCTAAATGTTAACAGTTTCGTCAAATCGACGTCGAAACTGGGCATGGAATCTGTTACCAGCCCTTCTAGGATGCTGACAAGCCCTTCAAAAGTTTCAGCACGGCGTGTAGAATCATCAGGTAAGTTCAGTAGCACTGTTATTTTTGGCACCGGCCCAAGAGTTAATGTTCTAGAGCGATCGGAACTAGTCACCCTTGAAATGGAATTTCTTATCAACAACCTCGAGAAAGCGAGAAGTAAAGCGGCGAAACAGCACGCGCTACTAAAGGCGCAGCTCGAAGAAATCGGTTTACGTGAAGTTGAAATTAAAAAATCGAGTGATCTGTTCGAGACAGAAGTAATAGTTGAGGGTTGGGACAAAATCGCTCAGAGGATCCCCGCTGAAATATGGATCAGATTCATGACCGAATGGGTGAAAATGATAGATGGCCAAATAGGAAAGCTTAGATTGCGAACTAGTACTTTAAACACACAGTACAGTAAGTTCAAAGGGCAGATACGGGTCAAAGCCGAACTCAGCGAGAGTTTGCGACCCGTAGACTTCGATAAGTTGAAGATAGAAAACAACGAATGCGCTGAAATTATTGATATGAAAATACAGCAGCTGGCCGAGTTAAAAAAGATGACCGGTGATGCAAATTTAAACCTGACAATACATAAGAAGCTGATGATGGAACAGAATGGCTATTTGACGAATGTATTGAAAACTATCAAATTAAAGCACAAGCAAACGAAAGAGTTGGATAAAGAGAAAGACGTGATACAAGTCCAGGCTGACAGCTTAGCTCAGAGATTAGACGATGTTCGCAAGGTCAGACTCGCATATGAAGTGCCAGATGTGATGGACTATGTCAATATAAAGTCTGAAATAACTGATTTAAAAAACAACATCAAAGTTCTAGAGAATAGAGCACACATACAACGAATTGCACTGACTTCTTTAAATAAGAAATTGAATTTGATGATGAACTGACCACTATGAAACAGTAAACTTTAAACAATTATGGAAACAAAAACCCTCTTAATCATAAAAAATGAATCTGGTCTTTAATTAAAGTACTCTATCATCTCTTTCTGACAAATTGTGTTTGCGCTGTGATAAATAGAGATGGATTACTACTTTAAACGGTGTTAGAACGGTGCAGTCTAGATTTATTTTTTATGAATAAGGTGGTTAATATTTACAATAGAAAATCTATTCAGTCCATTTAATATTTAAAATCTGTTTTAAATTGTGAGAATTTATGATGCGTATTAATTAATAATTAAAGATGATTTAGCTGGATGACAGGTTTTTATTGAAACGCTAACTGTAGAAAATACAATACATAGACAAGAGACCTAGAAAAATCATTGCGATAACAAGCTATTGGTTTGTGTTTTGCAGTCTGCCAAGTCTCTGGATTTGTATTAAATATAAAATGGTGTTAAAAAGCTAACTATTTATTACAGAATCTTAATGCTTTGTTTTTAAGAAACTATAAAATATATACGACATTTTAAAAGTTTGCGCAGATACAATTGTGTTTAAAGAAATGTCCGGAATGAAGAATTAGTAAAAACATTTTAACGTTTTTGTATTCTACATGTGCTAACAGTTTTTGAATGGTTTATAAAATGCTAAGCTAGTTAATATGAAAGTATTCTCACCTAAGCAGCTGATAAGCCAACATACAACTGAATATGCAGACGAGTACTGCTGTCACAGATAAGGCGAAAACACCTCGAAGACACCAATATAGGGCTCCGTGGACAACTCCACAATCGGTTACGCCTTCGAAAACGCACCGAACTCCTGGAACAAATGTCACTGAAAATTCTCTATACCTACCTATTTTTAATATTTTTATTACTCTTTAATGTTAATATTCTACGGTTTCGATATTTGTAAATATGTGAGGAACATGTATAGTAACTTTTTTAGTATAGTAGTTTATTCTAAGAGTACATTGTCTTCACATATAATTATTTAACAAATGTAACAAAATATTGTAAACCTATTTTAAAAGAGGATGTGTGGAGTTTCTTTCCCATTCTTCTCCACACGAAACTACCTTTTGGAAGGGGCAACTAGAATCTTCTTTATATTTTTTTTTGACGTTCAAAAGTGCCATTTTAGATGGTCTAATTGAAATAATTGATTTGACTTTGACTTTGACTTAGGTTCAGAGTTGAGATTTGCAGTTAGTACCTCCAATATGTCAAAATGGATGTTTTACTTAGGGCAACAATTTCGATAAAAGTTAATGTGATTCTAGAAATACATTAAATTCTTTACAAAACAAAATTTTGTAATAACTTTGCTTTATATGATTCATTTGTAGAAACAAATATTATATATCATTATTTTTTTCTTGCCACAGTTTGTAAAATATTATTTTGTTTACACGATTTAAAGCGAATTCGTTTATTGGAATGTAAATTCCTTCCTAACTCAAATTTATTCCAAAATTTGGTAATAAATTTGCATTACGCGGTTCATTTCAAATACATTAAATCATTATTTTTTCCTTGCATAAGAATGTACCTAATATTGTTTTTTTTTATTCGTATATTTTTTATACATTTTAAGCGAATGCAATTATTGGAATTAAAATTCCTTGCAAACCAAAATTTTGTAATAAATTTACGTTACATTTTACATATAATTATAACATTTATAATCAGGTGATAAAAATCAAACCATCATCATCGCTACTGTGCTGTGAGTCGGGTGGCATTGAAAAACACGAGCATGTTCGGGTCAGCTTCGTGTATTCGCAAAATTTCAGCGTTTGAAGCCTGAAAAATTAATTAAATATCGATCATGGGCACTTCAACTTTATGGCTATAAATTAAAAACAATTTAAACTAGATATTTTCCCATAATATTAACATATTTTCAGTGGTATAACGAGCATAAAACAAATATAATACATATAAATAGCTTTAAGCGTAAATTATAATTAGTAATTAGTAATACATAATTAGTAAAAAAACTTTTGTGGTTACGTAAAATCTTTTTATATCTTATTACAATTTACATAAGAAGTTGTTAGAAAAATTTAATGTTAAACAATTTTAAACTTCGTAGCGAAGTTTATTCGCGCTTTATTTAACGATAATAGGAGTTCCTAAGGTAAAGTTAACATTACGTATAATTTTTTTTATGTATTTATACTTTATAAAGTACTTACTTGTTCATATGTATGACGGTCGTTGTGATTGTAACGAGAACGCAAGTCAACGCACAGACCAGACAACACGCTCCGACCACCTTAATCTGAAACGATTGTTTTTATTAAATCACTTAACAATATTTTTATCAGCAGTATACAACAAAGATATTATACAATTCATACTACGCTTAAAATTTTGGCTCATTCATATTAACTGTCTCGGTTTTAATAGTATTTTTACTTCCGGAAGTTAAATATGCAATATAGTATCTTCTCCTGATAGAGCAAGATCCCAGGGCCGCCAGACGTCACGTATTTTCTGACGGATGAAATGTGGACGATTGGGTAGTGTTAGTATGTACTATGATCGTATGCCTACCTGCTAGCTTGGTCAAACGGCCAATTTCCAGGTATCAGGTAATCAAGGTACACAAAAACATTACTTACTTCACGTAAATTCTCATGGCTGATTTTTATATATGTTTTCGAGTGTATAGTTAAAAATAAATTGTCAATACTCCCAGACACTTTCCGTCGGCCATATTGCTTAACAGACGCTTTAAGGGTCTCAAAATAATTAGTCAACTTCACGTAAATTCTGACGCTCCATTTTTATATATGTTCATCCGACAACTATTTTAAAAGCTTTGACAAGAAGACAGACCGATCCAAGGGGCCAATCATCCCCTAAACTAAATTTTAATATATCTATGAGTGGGAGAGCATTATCTACGCGCATGAGACTGAGTGAGACCGACTGCGCTGTTAAAGCCATGAAAATTACTTGAACAGATATTTTATAATTTTAAGAAGTTTTGTTGACACGTAAATTATAGCAACAAAAATAAGAAAAAAATTGACACATAATAAATAATACTAAAGTTAGCCGACATTTTTTTTTTTTTAATTTATTAATTAGAACTAAAAAATATTTTTTAGAAATACCACTTATATTTAAATAGCAGCAATTTTTTTTAATTAATTATTTATTGGAAATTTGGAAACAAAGTGGAAAAATATTAATTCTTCAATATTTCTTAACAGTGGCTTTTAATCTTCATTATCATCATCAACAAATATCAATCTTGAAATTGAATATCTAAATCGTGATCGTCATCATCAGCATTATCCTTATTTTCTTCCTCTGTAAAAAACAAGTTAAACAATGAAGGTCTGAAAAAACTAAAAAGATACAAATAATATGAGAAACGAAAATAATTTACCTGATTGTTCTTCCAGCGACTTACTGACAAAACCCGGTAATTGATCTCCATCGAACCAATGAAAATCATATTTACCATCTTGTAGTGTCCAGCCATTGTTTTCGGGGTTGAAAATATTTATCATCTTCATACTTGCATTGTTCCAAAGCTAGCCTAGCTTTACAAGGTGGTAAGTTACTGGCATCGAAGTTTCTTAAATTCTTTCGATTGAATTCTTTATTTATATCAGATACCATGTATGTAAATGATAAACAACTGTAGTCTGGCAGCATCTACATCAATTATTCCAGGAACGTTGTAAACATCACAGATAAATTTTTGTATTATGTTGAATACACGTTCTTCTTCATCTACATCACCAACAAAATCCAACTTACCAAAACGGTGAAATGCTTGTTGGTACTCTTCATTTTTCTTCAAAATATTTAACGGCTTTTGCTTGCCCTTTTTGAATAATAATAATTTTTCAAGTAATTTTCATGGCTTTAACAGCGCAGTCGGTCTCACTCAGTCTCATGCGCGTAGATAATGCTCTCGCGCTCCCACTCATAGAGATATTAAAATTTAGTTTAGGGGATGATTGGCCCCTTGGATCGGTCTGTCTTCTTGTCAAAGCTTTTAAAATAGTTGTCGGATGAACATATATAAAAATGGAGCGTCAGAATTTACGTGAAGTTGACTAATTATTTTGAGACCCTTAAAGCGTCTGTTAAGCAATATGGCCGACGGAAAGTGTCTGGGAGTATTGACAATTTATTTTTAACTATACACTCGAAAACATATATAAAAATCAGCCATGAGAATTTACGTGAAGTAAGTAATGTTTTTGTGTACCTTGATTACCTGATACCTGGAAATTGGCCGTTTGACCAAACTAGCAGGTAGGCATACGATCATAGTACATACTAACACTACCCAATCGTCCACATTTCATCCGTCAGAAAATACGTGACGTCTGGCGGCCCTGGGATCTTGGACCATGACTAAGCAAAGCTCTCATTAGGAAAAATTTACTTGCACATCTGTTTATGCGAGATGCCATCAAGAACTCCCAACTTTTCATGCATAATATTGTTCCAACTATCGTTTTAAAATACTCTACCAGGTCCGTAGTTCTGGCAAAGATTTCCTCAAACCATGCATACATGCCAATAAATTGGAGGTGAACATACTTTTCTTACCATATAGCTGTACCGGTTTCTTCTCCTGGCTAAGCTCATTATACAAACACCGGTTAGGACCAGCTGTGGACAATTTCATACTGATTACAAAATCTTTCTTAGCTGATAGCGATATCTCTATACGGCGAACAAGACACGGTTTTCAAAGCAGAATCACTACATAGTATAAAACAAAGTCGCTTTCTCTGTCCCTATATCCCTATTCCCTATGTATGCTTAAATCTTTAAAACTACGCAACGGATTTTGATGCGGTATTTTTTTAATAGATAGAGTGATTGAAGAGGAAGGTTTATATGTATAATAACATCCGTTAAATAATGGAGAAATACTGTTATTTTTGAGGATTCTAATGTGATGTCGTAAATAATTACATTTTTTTGCTTACATTGCAAATGCAGGCCCCTACGAGATTTATCAAAATAATATACTAAGTATTGTACACATTGAAAAGGTCTACAGAAAACTCCGCGATGGCATATGTCTATCTCTTATGGATATCCCACAATAACATTTTTTTGTCTTTTACTTTTTACGACAAATAATCGGTAATTTTCGAAGCGATTTTAACCAATACAATATTAATCGTTATCCAATTAAATACCGTGCGAAGCCGTGGCGGGTCGCTAGTTATATATATTTTACAAGCCCAAGAGGCTTCACCTACTTGCCTATTAGATTGACAATCATGAAACAGATTCAGAAATCTGAGGCTTAGACCTAAAGAGGTTGTAGCGCCATTGGCTTTTTTTTATTATTTTTGTTATATGTATATATTTTACAATGATTATTTGTTAACAGCATAAAATTAGGTATTTTTTTATAATCACGTATGATTTATGGGAAATATGTTTGTTCTCATATTCATATAAACTTTTTTACTTACAGTCTGAGGTGTTAAACAAAAGATGGTGCGTTTACTATAATTGTGATTGGTCAAACGAAACGACAGATCGTATTTCTGTCTCTGTCTGTCGGTGAGGGACAAGAGCCGTTGATATAAATAGGAAATGAGTGATAGACTATTCATAGTGTTGTAACATCCACTGCGAATATAGGTAGTAAACAGTGTGAATAATCTGGTCCTTCTAGTGATATAGTGATAATTGTACGATTAATTTACCATAGCAGCGGGTACAGCAGCGGGAACAGTTTCCAAGTGATGAGGTGAAGCGGTGTAGGCCCGTAGCAATATGTGCTGGGCAGCAAGCAAACCGCCCAACGCGGCAGCCAAGGCACCACAGCCGCAACACCACCAAGCGTACTTCTTCCGTCTGCATGACGTCTCGTTGCCATTGCACCCTACGGATGCTGCAATTTTGGTATTTCATTAAAAATCTACTAATAATACTTCAGTCCCTTTTGGGCTTTTGGGTCTGCCAAAATCAAGGCAAATCAAAATGTTGTCAATTATATTCCAGCATTTGAATAAAAACGTCCATAAAACGTCGTAGATATCATTTAACTATTGAAGTATGATTATGACTATTAGGGGGTTAAGTAATCGATTTAATGTACAATTTAATAATAATTAATAATCAAAAAAACGAACTTTATAAGGCGATACTATTCTTAAATATACTAATACGACTCGCATTAAGTCATATTCAAGTCATTAGTTATTTAAATTGGTAAAAAAATTATAAAAAAATTTATTCAGCAATAAATAAGTAAATAAATTAGGTTTGGTAATATTCATGTAGACAATGAGATGATTTGATATATCTATTTTACAAAGCATCCTTAATTAAATAAATAATACATTAAAAAAACTTCTTTCGAGACAGATACGAAAAAGATTACAAAACAATTACTAATTTAAAAAAAACTTATTCAAAAAGAATGGAAATAATTATTACCATCCATTCCAGTAATATAACCATTTTTGAATTCATATTTTAGGGTTGGTAGAAAAAACAATTATATTATTTACCAAAATAAGGTGGTGGTGGGACGTAATGCGGTGCCACATCAGCTGCTATTGTCGATTGTGGTGTCGACACTTGATACTGTACCACTTGCATAATACCACAAGCTTCCATATTCATACACTCAAAAAGTTAAATACCAGAAATAACATTTTAACAACACAACGAACGAAGTTTCAAAACGCGCGCCATTTCGCGAAATCGATATTTATGCACGCACTGGTTACTAACACGACTATTTACTTCACATAAATACTTTTTCACATCGATTTTCCATTCACATTTTAATCTATGTTAAAAGTGTATAAAACTTAAACGTCACAATTTCGCGCGAATTTAATATGGGAATATTCACTGACATAGTTTTTGTCATCTAACAATGGAATTCACTGTTCACAGACTATTAATTAAAAATTAAATTTAAGATATCACACACATTTTCTTTGGGTTATGTTCCAATTTATTATTTTAATAAGCGTTTAGGACGATTATTTATTGTAAAGGACGCGACTAGGTTATGTAGAGTACAACAATGAAATGTTTCGCGCAGACGCAGTAGTGAGTAGACACGGCCTCAGGTAAAAAGGTTTCAAATTGTACTTACAATGTAAGTATTAAACCTTTGGAGCATAGACTAAAAAAAATACATTGACAGGAACAGGTACAATTTTTTGTAAGGTTTAAACTTTAGAGGTTTTTACTTGAAACTGGCATAAAGTTGAAGCTGTTGCCATAATATTAAAAAAAAAAAAACTTTAGAGGCATCACTACTGTGGGAATTATTTTGGACACCTGTTTTCGAAATATGTTTGCGTAAATCAGTGTGACAAACGTAACAAAGCCTTTTGATCGGAAGATATAAATTCATGATCTTTTCACATTCACGTCAGGTTGGTTATAATACTTTAAATAAGGATTTTTAGAAGTTGTTTAATAGTACCTGGGTGCACTTTATTAGCCTTTCTTTTAAACTAAGCTTAAAATTCATTTCAGCTAACTGCATGTTTACTCTGATTTAAACTGAAATGATTACAATATGATGATGCAGTAGTCAACAAAATCATAGAGCGATTTGTTTTTGACTTGAAGAACATTTATAGTTCATAGTGCTTTTTTTTAATCAGCGATAGAGCTCAAGTATTATAACTTGTTTTTCAGTGAGTTTAATCTTTAATCATAATTTAAAAAAACGTAAATCTCTTATGATTCATTCAAATAATATATTATTACCATTATTCCGTCGGTTAGTTGCCAGCACACTTGTAGGGGGTCTTGGTGGTAACGCAGGGGGGGTGTCAGTTTTGGCGGGGGGCGGAGGGCCTGGATCGTCTGCGCATGCGTATTGCGCTGACGCAGGTTTGCATGTGCAAGCTACTTGATACTGAAATGAGTAAAATTAAAGTATTTAATATCTAAAAGTTCTTGTAGCAATCGTTAAGCTGAGCGCATAATATATAAGATTTATATGAAGACCTCTAAGCTGGTATATTGTTCAGGGCATATAATATCGCTGTATATGATGGCACTTAAGCTTACCATTTAACCTGTAGTTTAGATTTTTCAATATCAATATTTGTTGGAGTATACCAGAGACAAAATTTCTGAATTATCTGTCAAATATGTCAAACTTCAAATAGAAAAAATGGTTTGGCAGCTCCTGAACACAGATTTCAGTTTAAGTCACGTTAATACGGACCTTATCACCTTATTAGTGTGTAGTATCATTAGAATGCGTTCATAATAACAAAGTGGGTAGTGCAGGTTGCGTGTGTCAACACAAGTTCCGTATTTCTATTTCATTTAAAAATATTATTTGTGGAAAATAAAGTTCAAATATGTGTTTAAAAGTCATATATTAACACAAAGTAACGAGGACATACATAATTCAGTGCAAAATCCGTCAAACAACAAATGCCATGCACTTCAAATATAAATACTCTAGTTTATATTTTTACCTTATGCAAATCCGATGTGACGGATGCAGCAGTATCGCACTCTGGGCACGCGTCAGGCGCGGGCGAGCTCCGCGCTGACGTCACGTCCGCCATAGACATTGCTACTTCTAGACCGCTGGAAATAGACGAGAAAATTAGGACATACATTTTTGGTTCGAATTTTAAAATCCGAAGTCTCAGGCTACATAGCAAAGAAACAAATGTAAATACATTTGTTTGCTTTGTTAATCGCGCATCTCAAAAGCAACTGCTTCGAATTATAAATAAAACGTGTTAGATATATTTCGTGCATTTATAAGTAACTAACACTAGGCTATCACTCTAGAATCTAGATAAAACGCGGAGAATAAGTCTTCGCAGAACAAAGACAGCGACACCAACTAGTTTCCTAATAAAATAAGTGCATTAAACTATTTGTGTTCTAGCTACGAGGGGATTGACTTAATTACAACGGGAGTAAAGGGGAGAACAACCCCCGTAGGAAACGATTATTTTAATTGCTCGATGTCTGTGCATACGGGAAAATAATGGGGGTTTCAGGGGGGCGGTTAAATTAAATGGAAAACTCGGTACTGAAATAAAATCTGTTAACAAAATGCTTTACAATAATTTCTGACATAAAAACTAACAAATTCATATTTGCTAACATTATAATACGTCTTTATAAGCTTTTGTTTCTTTTAAGGGCAGAAGGTTCTCTTTATAATACTGCACATGGAAACACTGTGGAACCTTTTTGTATATACATATTATGTATTCCATCTTTGGCTATATGTTTAGTATAATTGTTTTATGGTATAATAATTTATGTTAACTAAACTAATAATAATACTAAATAATTAAATTAGATCTAAAACCCTATACGCCTTAGATAGCATCATATTTATTTTATAGACAGGTAGATGATAAGACCCATTTTTGGTAACACGCTGGTTTCTTAACTATGTTTACTGCAAGAGTTAACTGTGTACATAGAAATAAATAACACCCATTTGTGTACCGTGATTCGAACGCACGATCTCAGGGTTGACAGTCAGTCTCAAACCAATAGGCCTACGCTATCTTATAAAGCAATTAATAAAATCCCACGGAAACAAAACAAGTTAAATTGTTGACAGACCGCTTCGCGGGGCAATGACCGCGTCATTCAATCATAAACTCCGTGCTTGGATTAAATCATAGGCTTGTTATAAACTTACTGTATTTGCACAGAAATATGAATTACGCGAAAAACCAGTATAAATACAGGAAGAACGCTGACCGCATATGACTTGTGGCTTCTATAAATTAAGACAAAATATCTTACACTTATACACCTAGCTACAATCTCACCTTCTTAGTTTTTAGTATTGTCTTTGATTAACATAACCTTTACACATTTAAAGAAAAACTCTTTTTACCGGATTAAAGTTATGTATTATTATAAATTTACAACTATTTGACATAATTTTAAATTTATCCGACGTTTCGCGTGCTTTACAGCGTGCGTGGTCACGGTGACTATATTTATTTATTATTATTTTTTTTTAATGTTTATTTCTTAGTTTTTGCCTAAAAAAAATTACAAAATAGACTGGAATGGATGCTGCCAAAAATATGTGCCAAAAGGTTTTCATTATAAGTTTCGTTGTAGATGTTACATTTTTGCTCATTAATTACGAGCACAATTGTTCTTCGAAAGCAAACTAATATACTGCGCAATATATAAAGGAAAGCTATCGTATTAATTTCAAATTTAAAATAATTTATTCATTTACATAACACAGTGTACACTTTTGAACGTCAATAAGCTCTCCGCCACTTTTTTTGTTTTAAAAATGTTTGTAAGCTGCAACCATTACACCATGTTCCACATGACATCTTCAGTAATTAATAATAATAAAAAAAACAAAGATTTGTCCTCAGCAGTAGGTATGGTGAAATAGAATAATAAAATATCAATATTTTAATATTTAAAATGGCCACAATAAAATTAAACTACTTGTAGTAATTACTCCGTTCAGCTGCTAACCAGAAAAAAATCTATAATAATCCATCAATAATGCAAAAATCGTTTCGTTGACCACCCTTTGAATTTTCTCGTTAAGAATAAAAACGCAATGAACGGGCAGCGGTCTCCCATATGGCAGGAAGTGTTCTTAGGTATGCTATATATATGAACTAATGTGTTGCTAACGGGAACATATCAATATTATGTAAATTGAATTAATAAACCAGAGTTCTGATGCTAATGTAACCTAAGGCACTGATTTAAGGGAAATTATTTGACAGGTGGGCTATTCCATATTTAAAACTAAGGTCCAGTCATTAAATACTCTTTTGTTAGCTAATATTTTCTATGAATACTTCATGTCAATTTTAATAATTAATAAAATATTAAGACAATATTTAACGATCACATATACAGGGTGGTCAAAAAGTCGTGGATCAAATGCAAATAGGGGATAGATGAGGTCATCAGCTGCAAAAAATTGTTCTACGGGAGGTCTCTAAGCTCAACCCCTGCAGAGTTATAATTTATTTTGCGTTTTATAAGAAAATTTACTTTTTTTACTAATTCTTATTAAAATTCAAAACAATCTACTTCCTGTATCTTTTTTATAATATCCACTAGATTGGTACTGATGAGCGTTAGACATACTATTTATAGTTGTTTATTGAGTGTATTGAAGATAATACTAAGTTATACGATATAATTTTTTTTCAAATCAAAACTTTTTGTTTACTTCAGTGGGGTCTCTGTGAAAAAAAAAATGGTGCGTGTACTTATGTACGCGCGTAAGAAGTTATACTTCTTTGGCTTTCTTTATTTTTTTTAAATATTAAATAATTAATAATAAATATTTAGCGTTAATAATTTAACAAATTTAATATTTTTATTCAATTATTAATTAATATTAATAATTATTTATTATATTATTAATTCAATTTAATAACTAGGTATATTTCATAACCTTTTAACTAAGTGACAATAGGTCCCTGTGAAAAAGCATTGCTAAATTTCTTTGAAAAAATAATTAAAACTCCTTTATTTGTTTAAAAGGTAAATGACAAATGTCATTTTGATCATTCAAAATTCTTGGCATACGAACTTCACGCATATTCTATTTCTTTGTACTTGTAGATTGTCTTATTCCCATCTCGCTCGCGCACGCTATAATCACACTCCCAATTTTGTGTCACAGGTGCGCGCGCATCGTAAAATTTCACTCTCATAAATTTTTCATAACGCGCCTAAAGAAGTATAACTTCAAAAATCACTCTACCGAAAAGTGACCCTGTATTACAATTTTTGGCGCATTTCATAGGGATTCTGAAAAGGTATTACACGTAGCCATGAGTGGCAAATATTTGATAATACTGTATACACTTTTTTTATATATAAAAAAAGGTTCAAACGTTCGAAATGAATGAAAGAAAATATAATTATAAAGTGATTGAATACATTTAACTAAGTGATACCTAATTTGGCTGTGTTGTGCGATGGTGTAAAAGTGAGGGTAAGTATGTGGATGTGTCTCTTTTTAAGCATAGCTTAAACAAGTCCACGCTTAAATAGATCGTTGTAATTCAACAACAACAATAATTCATACAATTTTTGACCTTAACCTGTTATTGTGTAGCAAACATTGCAAAAGCTATTCACATGGGATTCTTTTGAAATTGTCCATTCTTAACAAAAAATATTTTACCTGAATTAAAATCATTGTGGTGTTGAAAGTTGACAATAACTACGATCTGTATACGCCTTTATGTAAAGTATGTTTATGAAGGCACAATGGGCAAGGGGCAGAGGAATTTTCTCTGTTGCAGACCTGGATAAAGCCTGTGACCAGCACCAACTGTCCAATTCCAATATATTTAATACGAATTTAGTATGTCTGTGTACGAAGTCTCGTTTCTGAGTCTTACTCTAAGATATGTCGGTGTCGTTCTCCGAGCAATTATTATTGTAATACTAATAAAAAAAAACAATAGCGTGGTGCTATCGATTTCAGGATTTAGAACCGCACTGTTATCCCCTATGTTACCATATATCTATTTTCTAAAATATCGAATTGCACGACTGTCAAAATAATACTGTTGCAACATTACTTCAATTTGTTCATCTAATATATAAAATTCTCGTGTCACAGTTTTCGTTGCCATACTCCTCCGAAACGGCTCGACCGATTTTGATGAAATTTTTTGTGCTTATCCGGTATCTATGAGAATCGGCCAACATCTATTTTTCATCCCCCTAAATGTTAGGGGTAAAAAAAATAACCCCTAAATTTAGTTTTTTATTTTTTAGACAAAATTTTTAATATCTATTTTTTTATGATACAACATACAAAAATACATACAACCCCTAACTTTCACCCCTCTACGATCAACCCCTATTTTTTTATTATAAATGATATGGCAAAACGACGTTTGCCCGGTCAGCTAGTAAAAGTATACTTTAACAAAATTTACGCGACAATTTAAGGAAATTCAATTTTTTAGTAAGATATTCAAAGTAACAATGATAATCTTGCCCATAGATATGCATATAAACACCTTTAATAAATGTTTTTGTAACGTTGCCCATACATTAGAAAGTACTATTGTGTAACAGACAGATTAGGTATACCTCAGTCACGATTTGACCTAACACTGTACGAAATGGGAAATATACTCCTTTGTCAACGAGGAAAATACACTTTTAAGTTTTACGTAAAGTTTTTTATATGCTGGACATTAATGTTTTAAAATCGGAAGTAGCATTAATTATGAATTTTAAAATGAGCCACAAATACTAATTTTGAGTTGTTTTTAAGGATTTTGTATACGTAATAGTATGTATGTTATGTAGATTTTTGCACTATTTGCGCTGATTTCTTAAAAATTAAATTTTCTTTCAAAGAGAAAGAGATCGCTGGAACTCGCTTTGTACTGATTTTTGCAACTTAGTGTTAATAAAGCTTCATTAATTATTATAATGTAACAAAAGTTAAAAGAGATCATCCTGTCGTATTTTTAAGATGAATTATTTTCTGTTTATCTATATGTTTGTTTGAAGTTAGGTGTGGAATTTTAGGAACACTAGATAATTCTAATTCATTATTTTAGTTAAATTGGCTTGCTCTTTCTAATAATACTTGTAAAACATTATATTTTTTTTTTTTGTTAAGTTTTCGAAATGTATATATTAGGCGTATCCGTATGTTGGAGAAATATTTTAAATGGGACGCCATTTTATTAAAAAGAAAAATTGTAAAAAATTTCAAAACGAGTTTTAATATTGTGTCAAGAGGCAGAAAATGTATATGTAGCTAGCATTAATATAAACACATGTCAGACAATTAAGTACATAACGACGTTTGTAACGCAGACAATTCACATGACAAAAATAGTTCTTGACAATTGACAACAAAATAAGCTCAGTAAAATAGAACATAATAACGTAAGTGTAGCCAATTGTAGCCTTAATTACTCTTAGTAATTAAGTAAATACCAATGAGCACATTATAATTAAAATGTCAAAAGCCTGTCCAGAAGGCATATACAGTATTAACAATTTTCTTAACTTACATAGTAATAATAATAATCAATAAATCAATAAATGTTAATACACGGAACAAACGCAGGCTGCAATTTCCCCGTACTAGACTATCTAAAGTTAGTAATTCTTTTTTGGGGAAAGGGATACTCTTCTTTAATAAAATCCCAGAGGCTCTTTTATCTCTGCCTTTCAATAAATTTAAGAAATGTATTAAAGAAAAGCTGTGTAAAAAGGCTTACTATAAAGTCAACGATTATCTAGTTGATAAAAGGGCCTGGGACTAGTGCTAGACAGACTACCTCTAATTAATTTGCGATATTTGTTTTAAAATAAGTGTTGTTTGATGATTTGATATTTTAAAAGAGTACCGAGAGTTTTTTATGCCGGCTTTTTCTCTCGGCCTACACCCTCTGTCTTCTTTGCCGATGAGTAGGGATGTCTACAAATTCAAATTTAATGACGTGGAATAAGTGATACATGTATCTTATGTTCCATAATAAACATATTTTATTTATTTTTATTTTATTTTAAATAGAAAATAAAAAGTTTGGTCGCTGTGGCAGTGTACCTTTAACGCTGGCAGCATTTCCTCGCTGTATTGCGATACTTATTCGTTGAGCGAGGAAAGCACCAGCTCTGGGGTCACCGGTACTATCTAACAGGCGCCAACTTAAATCTTTAATTAGCACCTGTGCACTTGAACCCCACGGCCCAAGAGTCTCTACTCAAATGGGAACAAAATCGTTCTTATATCAAAATATCTTTATAAGGTCAACGTTAATAAACAGTTCTTAAGACCCAACTTAAATAAGAAGAATATTTGAGTCAAATTCGCAACTTTCTCTGACCTCCGACATGGGAACTAAAACTATTATGATTCCAACTACCAATTATACGTTTTATGAGTACTTTCGCGATTCACGATTCTCCTCCAAGAGCGAATTACGCCCAATGTGATAAATTCATAAATGCAATATTTATGTTTGATTTCAAACCTGAACATATGAGTTGTTTTGGGAATTTGTAATCCCTCTTTTGTTTTACAGATTTTCATAGAGTTCCTGCTATTTTTAACCTAGTAAGAAATATATATAGTATACTAGCAGACCGGCCAAGCGTTGCTGTGGCTAAAGTTTTTGTTATATTACATGGTAGCAAACTATTCAAGGGAAACGGTAGGAGAACACCAGTCATGGGGACCACCATGCTTTTTTGGTGGTTATGCCATTAAATTGTAGCTTATGTGAAACGTTGGTACTTTCAAGTTTCAACACAGCGCCATCTGTTAGAATTGTGACCATCAAATAATAAACAAATATTTTGCAATAAAATAATATTGCGGGTATAAATTGAGATGTAAGCTATCCTATCTTTTAAGTTGGATCATACTACACACGGTGTGCAAATTTGAATGATATCGGTTCGGTAGTTTAGGAGTCCATAGCGGACAAACAACGTGACACGTAATTTATATATATGTATTAAGATAATATGTAGTGGTTAATCGGCAACAATATTTGTTTAGTAGACCTAGTTTACCATATACATAATGTATAATATAATAACGAGATAGAGGAATATGCTATCCTATGACCTATTTCTGAGGTCGTAGATTTGAACCCCGACTTTGCACTAATGGACTTTATGGATATGTACGCATTGAACACTACACGCACGTATGGTGAAGGAAAACATCGTGAGGACGGTGTCTTAAGCCGCATTTACATTTATCTGACGTGTTGTGTTGTGATGCATCAGAACGGTATCAGTTTCATACATTTAATATGGAAGCGTTCACATTTATTCAATGCGGTGTGTTATGACGGCTTCTGATGTGTCGTGTCACAGGCGATCCCGGTCCGCGTCAGAAAGGGTGAGGTGCGGGGGGCGGTGCCGTGAGACGTCATACCGCATCAGACTAGTGTGCACGCGCCAGTGTTGTGTTATTACGCGTCAGAAATGGACGAAGAGCAACTAATTGAATACGTAAGACAATTTAAAGTGATTTATAATCCAAAATGTAAAGAATATAAAGATCAAGTTATGAGAGCAGCTATTTGGGAAGAGATAGGAGAAAAAACATTGCAAATGTGTGAACTCTCTGGGAGTCAAGACGGAACTGATACAAAAAACCGTCATAATGCATCATAACACGTCATATCAATGTGAACAGTAGCCATCACGACAGAGAGCATCACAACACAACACGTCAGATAAATATAAATGCGGCTTTAGACGTAAACAGACGCTTTGTCAGGCACAGACGGCTGATCACCTTCTTGCCTATTACAGAAATCAAATGATGAAGGAACCTACACAAAAATCTGAGGTCCAGACTCCTAATGATAATTAAAAACATCCGTTTGAGTGGTATTCAATTGTTTTTATTAAAAATATCTCAAACTCAAAATATCTTTATTCAAGTGGGTAACCAAGTACACTTTTGAATTGTCAAGTTAAATTAATTGTAAATTTACATTTACTACCAGTTCGCACTCTTTTTAATCGCCAAGTATTGTCATACAAATTGTTTGAACTGGAGCTAATCAATCCCAAGGATTTATTGATTAATTGCCGTTTAACGAGGGCTTTGAATTTATTTAGTGATAATACTCTAATTTCGCTTGGGAGTTTGTTGTAAAAACGAATACAATTTCCATATAAGGAGTGGTTTATCTTTTGGAGCACTCAAATTAGTTCTATTTCGCGTATTATACTGGTGAAACCATTTGTTTTAAAATCGTTTATATTTTTTGGACATACAACAAGGCTTCAAGAATATATTGACCAGATAGTGTCATAATATTTAATTCCTTAAACTTATTCCGTACCGACTCCCTCGGAGAAACACAACAAATACTCTGAACAGCCCGCTTCTGCAGCACAATTCGACTGTTAGCCCATCGGCAACTTTGTGGTTGGAGTAGTTCACGCACGAACTCTTGGTAAGAAGTCCTTCTTGGCATCTTACGTCGGGTTTAGTTCGATGACGATGCAATTATTGTATGTAACATTTCTCAAGTTTGAATCGTGGAACAATGGCTTTATTAGCATCACAAATTGATTTAGTTTTATGTAAACAATGATTGCATTTGATTGGGAAACGCATCATAAATTATAATAGGTAATCTTCTATGTTTGGCTTTGATGAGTTTTAACGCGTGAAGCAATGAATGTTTCTATGTGAAGATTCGAAGATTTCTATTCGATGTAATGAGGATTTTTTTAGAAATAAAATAGAGAAATTAATTTTAAAAGAAATATTATTTATGCCATATGTTCTATCTTTTTTATTTCTGCCAAATAATGACTATCGTACGAATGGCCTAAGCATTAGCCAGTCAGTTTATTAAATGTTGTAACAAACGCTGTGGCTGAACATCTTTCAGGCCGAGTTAAACGGCGCCGTTCAGTTAAACGGCTAGGCTGTTAATTGTGCGGCTAATTAAGCTGGGCTGTGACATATATATGCAATGCAACGACATTATCTATGACAGAGCGTGGCTGCATACATAGACAAAAAAACATAATTTAACGTAATAAAATTAAAAAAAACTTTAAAAGAGATTTCCTACGGTTAAATACGGAATATGTTAATGAACTTTTAAAATCAGCGAATTAAAAGATGTCAGAAGACACTCCCACGCAAGCCAAGGGTCAATTTACCAATTCACCAAATCAGCGCCCTTTTGCAAAAGGGGGCCATATGGCGAAAGTGTTGATATGGTTTGTAAATTTACCTCTTCTGGTAACTGAAGTTAAGCAATACCTGACTCGACCCGCAGTTGGATGGGTCTACATGTCTAAATAATCTAAGATGCTTGAAACCTTTTGAATATATACGTGTACATATTGTGAATTAGTCTAAAACATTCCAAAATTTTCATATAAATAATAAATTAATACTATTACTATATGTTAGATATATATCTATTAATATAACTACCTAATTAACGCCATCGACCTTACAATTACGCCAGCTACTCCAGTTCACATGCTTTGAAAGGTCATCGTACAATTACTTTTTATTTTATCACAATTCCTACTCAAAACTATAATTTAAGTCAATTTTAAGTTTATTGTGAATCACTGAATAGAGACTTCGAAAAAAATATGTTTTAAATTCTGACTAGTAAACACTAACACTTTTGATATGTACCTACTAAATACTATTATTAGGATACGATACGATATACTTTGTTTCAGAATAAATTATTGATTGAAAAACTCAAAAAAAAATTTTTTTTCATTTTATTTGAAAAATAATTTGGATCCAGGGGGCCGACCTCTAAATCCGGCCCTGAGTTCTCCGTCAGTATTTCAAAGATAAGATACTCAGCCAGCAAAATGTTAAAAGGTGAGGTGCACTAGTATACATATTTAAAATGATATTGTGCATATTATAAATAAAAAACTATTAAAAGCCGTAATAGCTTCAAAGACATAGCTAAGCCTAGTTAAAAATAGCATCATCATAAAGACGATATTTCTTTATTTACATACGATAACTGTGGGAGAAATTCTTGTTTAATCGAGCAGCTTTTTATCAATCATTTCGCTTGACACCACCGACATGTGGTCATTGTGCTCGAATTACGAGCCCGTTCACTTCATATTTTTATTAAATTACCCTGAACACCATTCAAAAAGTGCCTTTAAGAAATATTCTTTATTATGATAAAAAGCTTGTGCCCGCGACTTCGTCTGCGCAGGTACGCAGGATTATTATTTTGAGTAGCTTATATTAGCGTGGCGTAGTAAAAACTACTAAAAATATTGACTACTTAAGAGAAACATTTCCATCATACATTACATATGTAACTCTAGCGGTATTGGCAGCACACGTCAGAATAGCTCGCAGATGGTAGCTTTTTTCCTACTTGATAATTTGGACAATTCACACAATATCTTTATAAATTGTACCCTATGTGTTATTCTGATGTATAAGCTATATTATTGTAAAGCTCCAAATTTTTTTCTAGATATTTTCATCACTCGATAATTGTGTATCATGCAATAATGTGGTGTAGTCCATGCTTTTTAACCCAATAGAAATTCATTAAAACATTATGATTTGTGAAATGAAAGATACAAATTTTTGGCTGTAACCTAACCTAACCTGAACACAAACGCCACTTATCAAACAAAAACCAAACAAAAAATGTAATTCACTAGGAACTGAGACAATATAATTTACATCATGCATGTAATATTATCATTATTTTTTTTTAAGGGGTCCAAAGCCATGCGCGTCCTTAATATTACTTGGGGTACATACAAGTCGTTAATAACTATAGAAAAAATTGTTTATCCGTGGTGGAGCCGTGATTCGACAAATTTTCTTTATGTTATGTTATGTTCATTAAACGAAAACAAGCAATGAGATTGTCAAAATTTGATATTGAAAATTGGATATATTTTAGTAATTATTATTTTGTTATTAGAGACCTGCAGCTGAGTTTCATCATCGGACGTCAAGGTAAAATACAAAATACCGTCCGTATCACCTCGACGTCCGTCGTTCCACAACTGAGCGTTTTCTAAGGCAGTTTTTGTAACCTCACCACCACTATGTGGAACCAGCTGCCCACTGAAGTATTTCCGAACCAGTACGACTTAGGGTCCTTCTAGAAAAGAGCGTACCAATTCTTGAAAGGCCGGCAACGCACTTGCGAGCCGTCTGGCATTGTGAGTGTCCATGAGCGGTTTCACTTAACATCAGGTGAGCCTCCTGCCCGTTTGCCTCCTATTACATAAAAAAAAGTAAGATATATATTTAGGCTTCCAAGTACATGTGCTAAATTTCGTTAATGTTAGATTTTGTCCACAGATTTCTCGGAAACCAAACTTATGATCTGATAATCTTATTTTACTTTTAACTTATAAAGAGTACATTGTCACAGAATACAGTACAGAGTTGCATCAAAATCCGTTAACATTTGGATAATCTACATGTCAAATAAGTAACTTTGATAGGTATTTTAAGTTTAATGTGGCATTGAGAAAAACCTGTTGCTATGTTGTGTTTAATAAACAATTATTTGGCGAATTTATTAGTGTGAATATAGTTAATACAACAAAGATCAATCTAGTTTTCATAAAAACGTAAACGCAACCACAGTTACGCAAGCGACAAATCCAAGTGTGTCTAATCAATCCACCACTCACGATTTAAAAGGAATTTCCAGTAAGTAGGAATCACGCGCAAGACATGATCTTAATCGAGGGCCAAGGCATTGTCCCGGCACGCACGGCGCTCGTTAAGAGCGTTTAGTTTTTCTAAATATGTCGACTACTCTATACTATAACTTAATAGTTTTCTGGGCTAAACTTTCCAATATGGACCACCGATTTGAATGACCATATTTTTTGTAGATAGTACTCGCTAAAAGAAAGCGTTTTGCAAAGTTTTAAGTTGCGGAAACTTAGGGTTCATCAGTTACATTTATTTTTACTTTCCATACAAATGGGCAAATTGTACCTTCTCTCATTCATTTCACAAATCATGATGTTTTTATTAATTTCTATGGGGTTAAAGAGCATGCGCCACCACATTATTGCATGGCCGACCATTGCCGAGTCATGAAAATATGTAACAAAAAATTGGAGCTGTTTTAAGCCGTAATTCGACAAATTTACGAAGTTTCTCATAATTCTACAATATTGGATTAATATTAAAATGCAAACATTGTTGCGAAATGTCACATTGTTACATTGAATTCAATACAAGCGTGTTATTTATATAAATGAACGTGTAAAACCCCGAAGAGTTTTTTTTTATTATATTATACTCGTGTAACTATACATATAAACATTCCAATACTTAAAAGAAACCTCAAAATTAAAAAAAGTGCGTGCGTACAAAGTACACATGTCAGAAGTGAAACTTCTTTGTATATTAATTATAGAGTAATCAAGCTGCCCAAATCCCAAAATTTAATTTTGCTAGTCTTTCTATATTAACGAATGATACTAAGGCTAATTAAAAACTAAAATTAGTTGTTATGTATATAGAAATACCACCATAAATATGGTAACAATTACCAAAAAATATAACAAATTAATTATTATCATAATTGCTAACTTATATCCACATTTTCTAAAATAGCCAACATGGTCTTAGCAAAAAAGGTCTTGGTTCTATGCCCTTATAAAAATACAAAACCAACAAAAAAATGGTAGTTAATTTAGTTATGTACTTAATAAAATAATAATGATATTGATATGTATTAAAAACACCATCGGGGTTCAAGTCTCAATCGCTCTTTCCCTTTTCTTTGTCAAAAACGCTGCACATCTTCGTGATTTTCCGTAAAAATTTTACCCTCATGCGCTTAAAGAAGTTTCACTTGAAAAAAGTAACCTTATGAGGTTTACCCCGGCATGAGTACTGGTTTACATACAATTCATATTTAATGAAGAAACATGCTTACTGTAAGCACGCGAAATTGCGATATCCATACGTGTTTAAATTTTACTTGTCTTACGATCTCACGTAAGTAAAATACCTATTAATCTTCCTGATTCGATGACAATATGTAAGAAAGTTATTATATATATATATATATATATGTAAAAAAGCAACTTTGAAAATGTCTCGATATGCACACACTATTTTTAACCATTCAAAACACGAAGATTTTTTGTGTCAGTGAGTAGCTGGCACTATTCTCGATCTTAGATATGGTTGTAGATTTTTATATGACTAACAAAGATAACATAAGTACCGTTGATTGTTACAATTTAGAACAGTCATCATTGTTATAATTGAAACTAAGATGACAAAGAAGCATTCACAGTTCACACCTAGAATCCTCTACAATACTAAGAAGCTTTAGCGGTATCGTTCATCGTATAAAAAATCTACTGTGACGTCTTCATGGTATATTTTAATTTAGGAACCTTGAACGATTGATATTTCGACTGACGTCAAGTATGCAATATGTATAGTAAAAAAATATAATTAAGAAGCTTTTGAAGCTAAAAGCGTCGGACTTCTCCATGCACGGGAACGAACGAACTTTCATTTAAAATTATTGTAAATGAGATCTTGTTATCTTTAGTTTATTCATGTAATTATCTATTTATTTAAGAATCGATTAGCCAAATAAATAAATAATCAAAACCATAGAGCGATGCTGTTTTCGGCTGACTTTTACAAAAAGAATGGGAAGGCGAGAGGTCAAACCGTGACGAGATATAGGCCGACACCCTACGCTAAGCGGAATGTTAATGGATTGAAACAAATGAACGCTTTTGTTCGATCATCTACCGACGTGATTGTGGATCTTAATAGCTCAATCCCTTAAAAGGTTTAATTTTCATCACAGTAACAAGTCCACCATTTTACAATCCCGAACAAAATCACCGCCTGATAGGACTTATCCCTTAGGATGTTTTTCCTATTATTAGTTGATCAAACTTTACCTTTTTTTGCCTTAAGCCTTGAGTACAAAGTAATTATTTTTGCAAATGCTAGAACTAATAGTTCAAATGAATACATACATTTATGTATAAAGAAATTTAAGATATAATTATTATTATGTTTATCGATAACAATAACACCTCACTATAACCACTTACCCAACACCCACGCGAACTTACGACACAAAAAATTGTAAGTTGAAACTTGAAAGCTTGACATATCAAAATGTAACGTTTACCAAAAAATTTGGAAGTTTTATATTTAGTTTGTTACAACTTATGAGCTTGTTATAAGATATATAAACATTTACCGTAAAACAAGATGAAATACTGGTCACTATAACATTTTGCACACACTCTAAACTCGAAAAGCTGAAAGTTATTACTTTAACCACAGCATATCTACATAACCACCTTTCTGTTTAAACTTATGCCAAACTAACACAAGTTACTAAAGTTTTTAAATTTTTAAATCAAGTAAGCGCTAGCTCTGCAGCGCGTCGCATTTTAACTGAATAAGGAGTCAAGATATTTTTACCTGCCAGTAAAAAAAATGTGCACGAAGTCGGTTCATAATTTCATTGTCAATTTTGAATCATATTACCATACGATAAAGTATATTTTCGTATTGATCTTGTAATTGCATTAGTGTTGTCAAAGCTCATAACCGTACAGCGGATATTAAGACTTATTAGAATGGTTTAAGGTTTTAACTTATAAAATACGTTACTATACATCAATATGTGTTTGCATGTAGTAGTGGGCAGTTGTTTAAAATCAAAGTTTTCCAAAGTTTTATGTTGTTTTAAAGAACTTCGTGAGATATTTTTATAAATATATTAAGCTTTATTTATTGGAAAAGCATGTAGTGGTAGTTGTAGAATAAGCCTTAATAATATTGTTGTTACGAAGACATATTATGAAAACTCAAATTAAACTTAGAATGCTAATTTATTTCAAACAAAGCTTTTACTTCTACAAATTACAATAGCAGAATTTAACAATTTCGTTCAAAAATAAAATATCTTTAGTAGCACAAGTTCTACGTAAAATAAGTAGCTAGAAACCTATTTTCTCAATTTAAAAAAAATTATCTAGATAATAATTTTAGGCTGATTCAAATCTTTCTTGAACAAAAAATAACTCGGAGTCTTATAAATACAACTTTTTCTATAATCAAGAAAAAAGTTAAACGACACAAACTTTGAGAGCCACTTGCCAGGACCCGTAGACCCAAACTGGTTTTCTCAGTGAAATAATAAAATAACAGGCCTCAATATGAATTAAATCATTTCGGCTTATTATCTAGGCGTTTGCCGAAATCTCCGTGACTTGTTACCAAGTGATAGTATTCAACTTGCTGATCGGTCACGTTGGAGATCCTAGGTTCTATATATACTCGTATCTTTAAACATCGATGAGTAGAAATATTTAAAAAAAACATCAACCTAGTAATCTCCTCTTTAAGGATTTTGTAACAATAAAACTTTGCAAAATTGGCACCTTTCCTTAACGAAAGTGTCAATCCCTGGTTTTAGATTTCTGTATGTAACCTGTGCCTTGCTATTTATTCCTTTTTAAGACTTCATTTACGTTTACTGCACTTTGATATATGTAGTCTACAGTTTCCAAAAATAACTAAAACGAGGTTCTATTTCCATTTACATCTTTATTTCATTTACTACTTAAACTAAAGTTTTCAGATTGCTAAACAAAAATATTAAATTGAATGTTGTAGAGTAACTAGAAGTTGTTGATTTCATGAAGTTTCAAATTAGACTGTTGATTTAGGCTTTGGTTCCCAAGCTTCAACTTTCGGCCTAGTTGTGCTGTAGGGTGTGTATTGCCCAGTGGTACCAGATAAATTCTCATTCCAATCATTCATCCATTTGTATTTGGGTCTGTTTGGGTCCTGCAAATATATCAAAAAAATATAAGTCTAGACAGACACCTGCTAGACATAAGACTAGAATAAATTTATTGAAAATTTGTGTTTTATTAATGATTTAAAATTATTTTCAATTTACATATTGGTATGACACTTTGACTTAAAAAACTCCCATAGGAATATATTACGCAATAACCCAGTAGAACTACAACTCTTATCGCTTCTGAACATTATAGTTTGGTAGTTCAGTAGGGACTTACCAAATGTGGTGGCAGATCGGTTTTGTAATGTAGCCAACCATACCACTCGGCAGGAACCTGAAACAGATTGTGAAACTAATAACCACTAGCCACTTTTTAAACTATTTTCAAAAGTGTTTATAGCAAAAATCAAGTAACATAGTAGGGTTGTGCATTAATTTATCTAAATTTTTTTACATGCATTGCAATAAAGTGAGTGCACATTCACTTTTAAAGTGGCTTACCAACAAAACACTATAAATATGGAAAATAGATATTTAAACCTAGGAATTAATTTATAACATAGAATATTGATATAAATATGTAATATATTTTAGTTACAAATGTATTATTTTAGTTGAACATGAAGATTAATTTGAAAAGAAGTATGTGGCTTCTTAAATAATATTGAAAAAGATGTTTTGATCAAAAGTCAAATTATAATATTAATTTAATGTCTATACAAACCTGACTTCCATCATAATTCATGTGAAATTTGTCTGAGTACTCTACCCAGCGATTTCTTCCATAAAAATACCGAGGATTTTGAAAGTATTTATTACCAAATTTATCTTCACCTACAAGTGTACCATCCTTAAGCTCATCTTGCCTGCAAAATACATTTAATAAAACTATATAAACTGGAATTTCAGGTAACCTGAAAATTACATAATAACAACTTCACCTATACAGCTTAAACAGGGATCCACGTATTCCACCATTTTGTTTAATAATGTTAAAAAAGGTCGCAACTTTATCAAGCGCCAAGAATTTTGCAATGTTAGACATTTTTCTACTCTTGTTTATTTTTATTAAAGTTGGAAAATCATCATTTAGTGCCTGGTTCTATTTTCTATTGTTGCTACTTGCCAGTTGCCACTTGCCATAGACAGATTGCCATTTGCCAGTTGCCACTGCCACTTGCTGACAGCTGATTTTTTTTTTTTACTTTTTTTTTAACTGATGTGACCACAGATTCACACTCGACGGCAATAATGTGCTTTGTGCATCAGTGATCAGACTTCCAAGTTCCAGATCTGTAGAATACTTTTAGGTTATACCTCAGGAAGTCAGGAGTCAGGCTCAGAGTCAGCTGTCAGACTCAGATACCGAAGTATTAGGTACCTAATACAACTAACTTATATTAACATTTTTTTATAACTAATAACTATATTATTTCGGAATCTGAGAGAGTAATGATTGAACAACATGGATTTCGCACGTAAACAGCTTGAAAAGTATGGCTGGACCGACGGTAGGGTCAGCTTACAAAGTTCATAAAGTAGTCGATCAACATTTTAATTTTTAATCGTTTTCAGGCAAAGGACTTGGTAAATACGAAAATGGCATATCTCAGGCGTTGAAACCGAAGTTAAAGCGAGGTGTTACAGGTATAGGACATGATGCTGCAGCAGAATTTACGGAACATTGGTGGACCAAACTGTACAACACTGCAGCCAGTAATGTTGAAGTAGGTTTGATATTTTATATAATAAAAATATTGTATAAATGGTTTGCTTGATTTAGTAAAATGTCCAGGTCACAGAAAAAAACGGAAAAACAAAGAAAATTAAAAGCAAAGATGCTGATTTTGAAATAACCAATTCCACATGGTCTTATAAAAAGAAAAATAAAACAAAATCAAAGAAAGAATACACTAACTTCTTTGTAAAAACATCCATTCTAACTAATGGCGGAGTAAAAACTGAAGATTTAGAAGAACCAGAGAATTTAGAGGTTAACAATGGGGATGTTGTAAAACTGACAGATGAAGAGTTATTTGCAGCTTGTGAAGGAAGGACAGCACATAAGTATGTAACATTTAAGTAATTGTGTTTTGCTGAAAAGCTAAGAAATTGAATTTGTAATAATATAATCAAACCTTACCTGAGGTTTTAAGTGTTGCAATACACCTGTTGTGTTTTGGGGTGACAGGTCCTGCAGAAAAGATTTATAGGTTTATACCTATTAATTTTAATAGGCCTATATTTTTTAAAGTCAGTACTTAGTTGCCTTTTTACCCTTTAAATTGTTTTTCACAGGGGTGCCCGTCATGGAGTAAAAGCTTTGGGAAAATTAGCAAGAATTGAGATGCAAGAACAAATGTTGCTGCAACAAACAAAATACAATGGATATTCTAAACCAAAGAAACATAAAGCTAATAATACAGTTGAAGATGGAACTATATTAAATAATAGTGAAGACAAAGACAAAAGACAGAAAAAGAAAACAAAGGATGACTGTTCAAGTCATACAGAGGTCAGTAGATGCACAGAAAATTTTAAACATGTAAAAGATAAATGGACAAACAGTACAACATTAGAGGCAAATCTGTACAATACTGCAGAAAGTGGAGGCATCAAATGTGGAAAAAAGAAAAATCTGTTACTCACACATGACACTGAAACAAATGTAGAATGTACCCCATTAGAAGTAAAGAAAAAGAAAATAAAAAAGTGTAAGCTAAAAACAGATAAACCGGATGATAATGAAACAATAAATGCCCAAGAAACACCTATTAGAAATAATGATGGTAATAATATTGTTACAGTAGAGAAGCAAAAAAAAAGTGATGTAATGGAATATTTAAATGTTGATGTAAAGGCCAAGAAAAGTAAAAAAAAGTCTAAATAACTTTCGTTACATTTTATTATGTATTTTTATTGCATCATATATATATCTATAAAAAAAGAAAAGGCCTTGGGAACAGTTTTAAAATTTATTAAAATTACTCATAGAATAGGAATGGAATAGGTACAATATTTAAATACTCTCATTTGTACTATAATTTTCATATAAAAAAAAGAAATATCAACCATAAATTGCACAATATGCCCTTTAGTTATTTGTATCTATCTTTCTCATTGTAAAGCCATGTGCATCTTATTAGGTACAAGAAGACTATTTCTTTAACAATTCATCCAAATCCTCTAATGTGGCCTCATTATCACTGAAAAAATAAAAAAAAAATGAATTGATTATGCCAATGCTTTCCATTTAGGAAATTGAATAAGAGAAAAGAAGTAATTTTAAAATAATAGCCACAAACAAAATTCTTTAAGCATTCTATACATTTAATAGCTTCAAGAGGCAGATATTGTTTACATCTAGACTGATGCCCAAATTTTCATGTCTATGAAGGCTTATGTTTAATTTCAGAATAGTAATCATGTGTTGGATCACGCTTTGACCTTTCCAAATATTTTAATCCATGCGCACCACTAGAGGAATAGTTGTCATAAAGCTGTTTTCTTAAAAGATCTGATCTGAAGTTTTTCAAGAAATATACCCAACACTTCATTATTTCTTCTTTGTTTGTCCCTCTGAAATGAATATGTGACTTATAAAACTCTGAGGTCTGTAGCAAACAGTTTCAATGACTGGACAACCATACATACTGTGTCTTGACAATAATGTCATCAATTTCTCTGATATACCACTTTGGGTGGTCCTCTAATATATCAAGTTTACTAAGCATCATATCATCAATTTTAAAAATTTCACCTGTAACAAGAAGTACAAATAATTAACATCTTACAAAACTATATTCAACCCTTATAAAAGGTTTCTCTGGGCTATGATAGTCACTTTGACACTTTGGTGTCTGACTCAGCAGTTAAATGTCACTATGCCTACCATGTGAGAGGACTAACCATTAATTATTGACAACCCACAAGGGGTAGAGAGATAAAATTAGAGACCAATAATGTGTGGTACTTCCAACAATTGTACCCATTTTGCCAGTTGAATTGGCCTTGCGGCCTAATGCACTCAGAAATGAAACTTAAAAATATAACTTGCCATTTGTAGGTTTAGGTGAGGTAGGTGTGACTTAAACATTTAAAGTTAAGTTACTGTAAATGTGACAATAAAATTTGTGTATCTTGTATAAATAAATAATACTACTCTGCATTAAAGCTGAGTCTAATACACTCTTTGAAGCTTTAAAGACAGTTAAATAAAAGAAATAAGTGTGAATTTGATAATTTAATTTCATTTGATATGCGGAAAGAATATTCGTAAAATAATTTCTTAGAATGTTTTAATATATAAAAACTATAAGATTAAAAAAATACCTTTGACATGATGCCCATCACCAGGGCTGTACAGTAAAAAGGGTATGTTATACTTTGTTGCAATAATTAGAGGGTATTTATTCTTTGTATAGCCTTCACATACAAATTTTCCACATCCATGGTCTGGATTTGTTAACCAATGGTAATTGGGTTCATTGCGTTTGAGAGTTCCATAAACAAAAACCTGGTGTGACATCTGAAATTATGTTACTCCTATTAGAATTTGATTATTTTCTAAAAAAAATATGTTTACTTTACTTTTGTTACTTTGAACTCTTTGAAATTACTACTATAACTTTGAAATTATTAAGGACTAGTGAATTAATAGTATATTGACACTACTGAGAAATTATAAAATCAATTCATAACTTTCTACCTTTCGTATTAAGTCCTCTTTAACTAACAGGTGTCTAAACAATAGTAAATTGAAGAAAATAATCATGTAAATAAACGATCTAATAATATTTTCCCAACAAAATAAAATAAACAATTCAGGGGGAAAATAGTAGGTTTGTTTTTAATTCTATCATAATATACATTCTATCGACTATCAGACGATGTATGTACATACTTTAAATTTGACAAGTTCCACAAACCTTAAAGCACAGAGTACTCAGTACATTATATAATAGGATGCCTGAAAGTTTTCAATATCTACGACCAACCAAAAAGTATGTAATCACTTCGTTTTTAGTGATAAAAAATAAAATTGATAAAGAATGGATAAAAGTAGATATTACCTTGGTTTGGATGTATATAATCTGAGCAGTAAAAATATTTATTAATGACGAGAAACACCTAGTAAATAAAATAAATTAATAATATTGGGGTTTGAAATTCCCCTGTTCCGCAATATACAAAATTTAATTGAAAATAAAATCGACAAAATAACATAAACATTAATTTTCTATAATTCTATTTAACTAACTAAGATATGATAAAAACATAATTTTTATAATGTTCTTGAGATCTCGAAGAATGTATAATATGTCTATCTCACTCGGCCAACACAAACACTTTTCTTTTACACTTGGTTTGAGAGGTAATTTCAAAAATGAAGTAAAAATACGTTGAAGTAGTAAAAAATAACTGTTGTATTTATGTGAGTACATTTCACATATTTATATATGTTAATCAATGACCGAATAATATTAATGATAACAATGAGATGGAACGATTCTTATTTTGACGTGATAACGTCTTTAAAATCGTTTTAGTCGGGTGACATGTTCAGAAACTTGTGTCACACCAAAACCTCACGAGCGCGATCGCAGGTATAACGAGAGAGAGACAGACCGATCTCCCGTCTCATCTCGAGCGCTGCCAGTCATTCCGTGAATGTATGAAGAAAAATGTATATCATAGTCGAATAAGTAAACTTGTCATTTTACACCCGAAATTTATCATCAAAAGTGTGAATAAAACGATAGATGTAATTTAAAATTTGAAAAAATTGTTATCTTCATTAATTCCTTACTTCCCAAAAACTTATATCACCAATAAGACGTTATCACGTAAACATCTCGATCGTAAACCTACTTTACAAACAACCAATATTTTTTTTATTTTATAACTTTTCTTTCTTCGAATTCAGGTTTTCTTAACGTTTCTTGGCAGACAATTTTTTGCGTTTTCGTCATTTTCTTTTCATATATTAATTTTAAAGCTTTTTGTACTTTTCTTTTTATCTGTTCTACAGTTAAACGAGACAGAATAAAAATAAAAATCGAATCGCTTCAATGTCTCCTTTTTTCCTTCTAACACAATATTATTACTTAAATGTCATTGGGATAAGGTTCTATTATTTCGTCGAAGGCATCGGCCTGGATATCGCGCTGCGTATTGCTGTTGCTGATATTTTTGAAATCGTACATTGACGTTTTATGATTTGATCATATTACGGTCAGAAAGAACAAATTTGACGTCATGAAATTAATTTTTTTCGTTATTTAAGCTGTAGCCAGGCTTTGAGTTATATTTGGTTTAGTTTGTTGATTGCGTTCGAAGCTTAACATAAATTGTATAGAATCGTGTGTTTGTAGAGAAAAAAAAATCTTGAATGAAGTACCCCCTAAAAATCCCCCTAAATAAATGTACCCCCAAAAAAACCCCTGGACATCTTGGTTACACATAAATTTGGGGGGAAAAGCCCCAAGTTGGCAACACTGCTTGATGGAGGACATATTTCTTCTACGTTTTACGTAATTATTGATAGGTGACATAGTGATAAACTGTCAACTGTCAACGTCTGAATGTTTTGTAGAAATAATAATAAAAAATACTAAATATTCAGATTTCAGTTGCAATTTGGCATTGGTGATTGATACTAGTTTCCGCGACTGAAAAATTAAATAATAATCAATAATAAATAACGCTATATCAGTGTAATAGAGAATTATGTGTAGCAAACAACTTTAGTGGTACTTGACAGTATCCCGTCTCTTATTCATATTTTTCGTGTTCAGTGTTGTGTTAAAAAATATAAATGAAAATGAGGTTGGCAGGCACGATATTTAGCAATGTTACAAAAATGCTGGACTTTTATTCACAATTTAACCCATCACCATTATCTATAAAACAGTTTATAGATTTCGGTAAGTTTTATATTTAATTAATATTGATACATAGCAAACTTTGGATGAGGTTAATGTACTATTCTACGAAGGTTCTAGCTTACAATCGAAAGTATACTCGTTACTTTATTTATTTAATGGCTTCGGACTCGTTTAGATATTGTTAACCAAATTTTGAAATACTTTAGTTTCTTATGTTTATTATTCACAATAAAATATGTTATTGTAAAAATGTAAATTAACCTTGAGGTATTTATTACTTGAACATGTTTAACAGAAATAGAAATTGGATGTTTTCGTATTTCTAGTTGCATTGTTATAAAACAATGTTTTTCCAACTTGTTTTGTACTATGTGATGTAGTAGATTCTATGGAAATGTAATTTTGATTAAACTAAATCTTGTTTCTTTTATAAATAGGTACATACAGAGAAACCACAGATGTTGTAAAATATGCTCATTTATTACTTAATTATTAGTAATTGAATAACTAAGTGCTGGATTTCAATGCTTTTCATTAGGATATTTTTTAAAGCTTAAACTATTTCATGGTTAATATATATTCATACTTCCTTATTGACAAAAAAAATATTCAGTCTCATTTTACCATTTTGACAAAATACTTATCTGTGTTCAATTGTTTATATGTAGTATATTTTAGTTATTGTGACCAACTGTTGATGGATCAGTATTCAATTGAATTAATTCTTGGTGTTCACAATAATTTGCAATGACAATTTGACATAACATTATATGTTGTGTTATATGTATGTAAATTGTTTACATTTAAAAATACAGCTCTGAGATTATTTACCAAACAAAACATTTCTCATACTTTTGTTTTGCGATTGTGATGTGTGATTTTAGATGACTCTAAAAATAAACAACAAATTGACTGATTTTGTATAATTCTCTGTATTCACCCAAAGGTTCTTCTTGTGACCATTGCTGGCAAATTAAGATTTCTGATAAAGTAATAAACAAGTTAATTTGAGTCTTTGAAGTAGAAATGCAACAAATATGGTTATAGCAATCTATGTACATAACATTTAACGATTATGTTAACAAATACCACAGTGTTGTCCACATTAAAATGTGTAAAATTATTCTGATGATAAATAATAATAATATATGTAGGTATGTATGACTACTATTTGTCACATGTGTAGTTTTGACCTATACACCTAATTAGCTTAAAATGAAATTGGAACCAACTTTTGGAATTTATTCATTGTTCCCCTATGTTTTATCGCAGACAAAGTAGGTCACAGTTAAATGACGCGACAATAACACTGTTTGTTAACGCATTATAACAGTATGTTTCTTTTCACTACATATACTATAATGTTAAATGTTACTATTGATACTTATTATTGAATGTATATTTCGAAAACAATAATTAGGTAAATTTTTTATATAGGGTTTTCTTAAGATTTATAAACAAGTAATTTTACGTAAACACACATTTCTTCATTTTTTTGACATTTGGGAGTCAGACTTTTCGAAGTCTTGTTTCTGAATCTCATCCTTAATCCTGACCTACAATATGTCTGTTGTGCATCATGCGGCATGCCTAGTCATGCTTACAGTCTTGTTAACCTCATAATTACTGAACTTCTCGTAGAAGGGTTTCATAAAAAAAATATTTTATAATCACAGTCTGTTAACTCCTATTACATAGTATTTTTAACCAACTTTATTAAATTTTTTTAAATGTTTAAGTAATTTGTGTTGTTTATAGCAGCGAACACGTTGTAATTATAAGTTAAAGCATAAAACCGGTTTCAGAAAAACAATAAATATGATCTCGTGATGCTAACCTCAACCTTCGCAGAACTTTGCTTCTGTTTTATAATAACATTGCACTTGATATTATCGGTATGAAATACGCAACCGCATAGTGTTTTAGTGTCGAATCTCAGGGAAATATTTTATATACGATATATGTAGTACTTTGCCCCGCTGTTTCGACAGCGTTAAGCCAATTAAAAATTATTCTCAAAAACATCGGCGTAGGGCGCTCCGCGCTGATGACCTAGCGGTGTGCTGTATAAAATTTTCATATAAAAATTAGGAAGGGATTTTTATGGTCTATATATTTTTAGTAAGTAAATATTAATTGTTTCTAACGTATAGTTTATAAATTTTAAAACAAAGTTCTCTTTGACAGAATGAGGGCAGTGTTATAGTTAATACTGGCCAAAACATGTTTAGTCTAACTGGGCCAAATTATCAAGTACACCATTACTGTGCTAACAAAGTAAAAGCTCATTTCGTGCAAGTTGTCACGTACAATCTCTTTTACTAAATCAGCACATAGCAAACATTTGACAATCGACCGATTAGCATGATTTAATTCAACAAACCGGCCGAACGAATGCTTAGAACGAATTTTACGATTTAAATGTATGTATATGCAGCTCAAGCAACAATACAACTTTCCATACAGTTTGTGTAGTTTACTACACGTATTCTATTCGAATGGCGTTCGTGCCTGCAACACGGAATGCTGATGAAGATTTCCATACAAAAATCTATCTTTACTCTTTTACGATTGCTATTGATTCGCCAATGTACACTTAATTTTCGATACTGTAAGTGGCTCCAATTCTATACAAACGAAACTTGTTTTTATTCCGAACTATAATTATTAATAATATATGTGTATATGTATAATTATACTTTGAAAAGGTTCTAAATCTACGAAAAATGGAAGGATTTGAAGAAAATATCAGTGAAACAAACGAAGAAATGTTTTGTTAATTTGTCAGAAATAACTATATACAAGTTATAATTGAAGATATTGATTTTTCTGTAAATGATAACATTGTTTTTCATCTTGCTATCAACATTGTTACAATAATTTACAATTCTCTGCCCTTGAGTACGTATTAGCTCGTGAAGATAACTCTTATCATTAAAATAATGTATTAAACCTTCTAATGATCATAAAGTAATGTAATTGATAATTTTTTTATTCATGGTTATCGATATACATATACTGACTGTTTCGCTAATACCTACTCGAGAAAAGCTGGAACGATTTGGCTAATTATGAGCTGGAAATATTTGTGGAAGTTCAGGGAAGGTTTTAACGGTAAAAATAAAGAAAAACATTAAAAACGACGATTGAATATTCCAGTAAAAACTGTCGTAGGGAAATATTTGATGTATTTTTATGAATAAAAAATGGTCATTTTGTGTTTCATAGCTGTAGTGTGAGTGATTTAATTTTGACACAAATATATATATAGGTGATACGAAGTTCACGGGGTCAATATATACGAATTAATTTTTGTATTTTATTGCTACAGTTTTATTTAAATAAGCTTTTCAAACATAACATTTTTCCAATATTCTTTTTCGTTGTTAGTCGATTTTAATGTCGGTAATGTAGTCTAATGCCATGCTTTCTAATATAAAAAGTCACTTTTAAAAGGTTGTTAGTCCAATAAAATGCCAATGCAAAGAATGCAATGATAAAGAAAATAGCACTGAATCTTGGCAAAAGGTTTCATTAAATGACGTCCGATTTCTATTAAAAGACAATTTATGAAGTATGATAATCTGTCTTTAAAGCTTCATAATAAACATATGTATTTGACACTGTTTTGTAAACATAGTTATCTAAAAATTGCATGTGATTCAAAGTAATGTTTACTGTTAAACTCTGTTGATCTTAACATTGTCCAATCGGAAAGTCATCGGCAAACTAAATTGGGCAGGCTCATGTACAAATATATTTTAATTACATTAAGTTTAAATATATTTTACTGTTAAGTGATAGTTACAAAAATTCAAATCAAACATTTATAATCCCGTCCGGAATTGTTCTGGGGCCTTAGTCAAGATGCCTTAACAGTAGTGTATGTTGAAAGACAAAAACTAAATTTGTATGAATGCTTTTCGACACGAACTGTCATTTCCATACAAATTTAGTTTTCGACTTTCGACATACACTACTGTTAAGGCATCTTGACTAAGGCCCCTGGTGTCCTTGGGTAGAATGCGTAGCGAACCCCGAGGGCCCATATTAAGGGCATGTGAAGGGCTGAGGTGTTTTTAGTGGGTGGGGTCTCGCTACCCCTCTGAATAGCAGAGGGTCTTGAGTGTAGATCCAGCCCCACAGTCCCCGCGTCAAGCTCGACATCCTTGATGCGGGCCTGCGTAAGCGCATTTTCACCTCGTATAAAAAAAAAAAAAAGGCCCCTGGTGTATCTTTAGTGAAAACGCTTTTCTACTAAAGATGCACCAGATCACACCAGTCCCAGTAGGAGCTACCATGTAAACCAACGGCAAGGTTTTTACGTGTTAATTATGGTTCTTAAATTACACAAGTTTATTTCTTCTCGATCAAAAACAGCATCCGATAAAATTCGAGCTAAAACAAAAGACATTTATTAGCATGGTACGTCATTGTTGAATTGACTAATGTGAGACCGTATTGTCGCACGTTACTGACGTCTAAAATCACATATTTTTAATTATCATTAAGAGTTATTTTACTTCATAACGCTTTTTATAGCCACGTTTCATACAAGTCAGTCTCAAAAACACTTTATTTTTAATTCTGTCCAGCCTATGGGAATGGACAAAATTCTGTGATGAAGTACCTAATTTTTTTTTCCACAAAAGAGGCAACGCTTATAGAGGTCACAGGGCTAAAGAGTTCATATTTTGAATGTTTTTAAGCATGGATAAAAATTGATGTATGTAATATTCATAAAAAGTTACACATTCATTTAAACCATGCCCCGCAAAAATGCTTACGCAGTTTGACTGCAGGTAACTCGTTTTGTATAAACATAGCTTATAAATTATTAAATTAGATTATATTAAATAATTAATTTATGTAAATGGTTACAACGTATTTAATAACGTATTAATATATGTGACAATTTAATACTTCCTTTCTGTAACATTCTCGACCTCCTGTATTGCATTGTCGACGTACCTACTGACATTGATTAAGGACGAATCAAGGCCAGACGCGAGGAAACTCCTCGTTTGATTAATTTATTTGCCTTAAGATGACAGCATAAACTGCCAAGAATTCAAGCTTCAGCCAAGGTTCAAAATTCAAAATCATTTATTTCTGGACACGAACACGGAAGTCACTGTTCGCTGACTCTGAATCTTACTGTAACACCTGGACCTAGAATAATTATTGAACTTAAGTTTAATGTCTTGCTATGAGAATATTGTCTTCTGTTTTTCTTCAAAAATTCGTTGGAATACTCAATGAAAAATATTGAGACTGATCCACCTATATTACGCAGTTTAACGGTCTTAGATAATTATGAATATTATTAAATATTTTTTGTAAAGCATTTCTTTCGTATTTTTAATAATATAGATTATATATAGATTACATTAGGTAATTTAATTTATCAATGTTACGTCAACCTTTATGACGTGTGTACTCTAATCGACAATGTTTTTGCGTTATGTTATAAATTATTATTATATTATGTAAAACCGATAAGGTTTGTGGAAAGCATGTTGGATATGCAATCATAAGATCATGTGGCGTAGATATTGACATTATTTCTATGTGCACATTTAAAATTTGCTCGAAAGGTGAAGGAAAACTTCGTGAGGAAACTGGTTTGCCTTAGACCCAAAGAGTCGATGGCGTGTGTCAGCAGGCCGATCACCAACTCGCCTATTAGATTGACAAATGATCATGAAACAGACAGAAATCTAAAGCCCACAACAAAAAAGGTTGTAGCGCCACTGATAAATTTTATAGTAAGGGTGTAACGATAGATACATTTCTAGCTTCGTTTCGAAGCTAGAAATGTAAAGCGTTAAAAAATTGTGGCTACTACGCCGTAACACAATTATAAACATTTACCTCATGTTCCCTAAAGTTTACTAGAGTTGCCAACACGCTAACGATTGGCATGGGGCCATGCCGTGAGCATACTGTGTAGGTCAAAGTCATATTAACCAATTTAGCTTGTAATTGACTTGCACGAACTCTTCAATATTAGGTACATTTTTAAATAGCTATTATCACTAGCTACGCGCTGTGACTTTGTGATTTTTAATAAAAAAATCTTATAGTCTTCTGAGAAGAAAAGTTTTTTGGATCTCTAAAATCTCTATTTTTGAGAAATAATGATTCATTCGTATGACTGTTCCGTGTCAAATTAAATGGAATTCATACTCAAATATCGACTATGATGTTAGGGTTTACTTGTATTGGTCCAGTCTGGATAGATTTCTGGTGAGCAGATTTTGTTACTCACTGGAAAAGCGTTGAATACATGAGAGGTGTATATAATTTTTTTTTTTAAAGACAATTCACACCAATTGACCTAGTCCCATGCTAAGCTGGTGAAGCTTGTGTTATGGGTACTAGGCAACGGATATACATACATATTATAGATAGAAATATCATATAAATACATATTTAAACACCCAAGACCTAACCACAACACCAAATGCTCATCACATCGATGTTCGTCTCATCCGGGGATCGAACCCGGGATTCGCAGTCAGGCATACTAACCACTAGACCAATGAGTCGTCAAAATATGCATCTGTATTACATTCCTTTGTTTTGGTTCTGGCATTTCTCAGAAGTTTAACATAAATTTTGTGACGACATTGACTTCCGTTGTATATGTGACGTGAAACGGTTGCGATGTAAAATGTAGATTGAATGAATTATACAAACAATTTTACTGTATTTGTATAAGCACAGGGGCTTGACCGTCTTTATACAAATGTATTTATATGAAGATGGTCACGTGACCAGGTATGAGCTAGTGTGAGTGAGCTGTTATTCCTTATTATTGGCATTAGTGTGTTTAATTAATTAGGATAATTTCACAAAATATATGCTAGTCGTAATTTTGTCTTTTTTTGTCACTTCCAATAGCGATCGCAACGCTTCCGATCTTAATCAGTCCGTGCGATTCCAAGGTTGCGATACCAGGGCTATGGATATAGAGAGATTTACATTGCACTTGGATAATCGCGTCGGAATCAGTATCGCTATCGTATTGGAAGTCACAGAGTAATGGTGCTAGTGTTAGACATTTCAATCAGTTAACTTCCGCGCGATTCCAAGGTTGCGACACCAGGGCTATGGAATTTGAGAGATTTTTATCGCACTTGGATACTCTCGTCGGGATCTGTATCGCTGTCGTATTGGAAGTTACAGAGTAATGGTGCTAGTGTTAAACATTCAGTGTTTTAAATTATCCAGTAGACACACTAGTATAGAATATACCTGTCACAATTTGTATAGTTATGATGACTATTTCGCGTAATCTTAATATATATAAATTACGTGTCACGTTGTTTGTCCGCTATGGACTAATAAACTACCGAACCAATATCAATCAAATTTGCACACCGTGTGCAGTTTCATCCAACTTAAAAGATAGTATAGCTTACATCTCAATTTATACCCTTATTTTATTGCAAAATATTTGTTTATTATTTGATAGTCACAATTCTAACAGATGGCGCTGTGTTGAAAGTACCAACGTTTCACATAAGCTACAATTTAATGGCATAACCACCAACAAAGCATGGTGGTCCCCATGACTGGTGTTTGCTACTATGGAATATAACAAAAACCTTAGCCACAGCAACGCTTGGCCGAGTCTACTAGTTTAGTATAATATATTTTAGATTAAACGTGCCTTTATAGGATATCAAGGATTATTAACTTTAAAAACAAATATTATCTTTGTTTAAAATATGGTCATTCGCCTTTAATGTTTTGATTCTATTAAGTATATATGTATGATAAATATACATTGTGATAGTGTATGTGTGAACTGCTTATATATAATAATTATATTTCAATGCGTTATTATTTTTAAGGGAAAAGGGTTTTCCTTCAATTCTATTATCTCTACGTTAGATCGCTGCAACAATTACTTCTTATCATACAGAACAGCTGATTTGGTCTCTGTTGCTTTCATTTAGAATTCATATGCTCATTCATTGACTTTTAATTGTTATGGCCTAGTTGTGAACGGCAAATAAGTTGACCACAGATTTATTTAATAAAAAAAGCTCACAGGAGCTGATATTCAAGTTTTTTTTTTAAATATATAAGGGCCATTAATATACTAACTACTATTGCAACAATAATTAACAACAAACCAAAAATCATTATCTAGAAATGCGCGAAAGAACTTCAATATTGTGTCGAGATTACGTACATGGTGATATAAAGATTCTCGTAAATCCTATATTAGTAATAGGATTTTCCCAATTCGACTTAGGGTCCTTCAAGAAAAGAGTGTACCAATTCTTCAAACGCCGACAACGCACTTGCGGCAATGTAAGTATTCATGGACGGCGGTATCGCCTTATATTAGATGAGCCTTTTGCCCATATGCCACATGTTATATATAAAAAAATTGCTGTAACAAAGAATTGTTTTCTTCAATAGCCTTTGATAACTAACGCAAATACTCAAGTCCGCGTACTTGAAATATTGTTCACAATACTCGAACTAATCTTACAGATAATCGTATTTATCAATATCAAGGGAGGCCGATGACAAACAGTTTTGAAGGTTTTCCATGTTTCCGAGTGAGATAAAAGAATTGATAGATGTCCCTAATCGTATCAATCGCAAATCGCGTGTAAAGTTAACAAGGCTAAATACGCAAAAGTTGTGTAGACCTAGGCTTTCATGTACGACTGTCAACTCTGGGGTTCGATCCCCGACTGTGCACCAATAGATTTTCTGAAGTACCTAACGTAATTAGATTTTCTGCAATTTAACACACACACACACACACACACACACCCTCTCTAGTCAGCAGAAGTAAGCAAAGCTCTCAAAAATAATAGTACATAAACGTATTATTTTTTTGTAGGAATCCTTGAAAATGCATTTCGTTTTCAAGCATAGACAATGTGTGGGTAATATGTGTAAAAAACTAAATAAAATATAAGTAATATAAGAAAATAAAATACCCCCCCTCCCCCTATAGTGTTTACGTAATTCTTGAACGGCCCCAAACTTGAATCACCTACTTGCCTATTAGAAAACCTAGACCTAAAAGAGTTTAGCGCCATTGGTATATTATATGTTCTATATAATAATAATAAAGTTTATTTGCCTCTTCACAATATTGCATTTTGCAGGTTGAAATGCAACCTTCTTTGCAAGAGGCTGGTCTGTAGTCTATACTTCTCTAAGTTCTCTAAGTTCTCATGTCATTTTTACATGTGTATATCCATACGATATTTTCGTAAGTATGTATTTGATTGTCATCATTTTACCATGTGTGATGTTTGAGAGTATAAATAAAATAAAATAATGATAAAAAAATAGCTATGATTCAGTATCATAAGGTTTACTTTAAAAACATTATTGTGCAAGGATAACGTCGATTACAAGTGCCTACACAGTTGCCGTGCTTTATGACTGACAATAAATTATAGATTTGTGAAATAACTTTTATTTATCTTTTACTGTTTCTTTGTATTATTTTATCATGTTGTTTTGTATGTCGTGTAACTGTTAATAGTTGGTGCAAAGAGATTATTTATATGTATATAAATGTTTTTGTGTAAAAAAGTTGTAACAGAAATAAATATATTACATATATATATATATATGTTAGCTATCCTATCTTTTAGGATAGATCAAACTGCACACGGTGTGAAAATTTGATTGATATCGGTTCGGTAGTTTAGGAGTCCATTGAGGACAAACATTGTGACACGAGATTTATATATATTAAGATTAAGATAATATGTGTTGGTTTTTTGCTTAACGGCTGGATTTTGATGAAATTTTCTGTCGGGTCCGCTGTTGTTACATTAAATTACAAGCTATACATGTATTTGTTTCGATTATTGGTTAAAGGTGTTTTAAAATTAAGGTGTATTACCATTTTTTTTTAATTTGCCTGTAAAACTGTCTTCTCTTGTCCGTTGGACTTACCAAAATGACAATTTAAAAGTGTTTTATATTAAGTTTTTCTTGACTTTATTAATTCCATACAAGTTTTACGCTATAAGTTTTCCCCATCATACGAATTCTGGCTAGTTTTCGTAAGTAGATCTAAGGCATTATGCGAAAAATATTTCAAATACAGTGTAAACTCTTTAACATATTTCGTTATAACGAAAAAGTCTCTATAACGTAAAAAAATGATTTAAATTTATTTGGTTTAACCCAATACCTATACATTAATTCTTAGCTCCCTATAACTAGTACTGTACTGTAGTTTATTTTGTTCAAATCAGTTAAGATTTATCATTGTTTGTTTAGTTTTACGTTGATGTGATATCAACTCGTAATAATAAATAAAAATATTTTTTATTGATAATAAGTACTAAGTTCTGTAAATATGCTCGGAAGTGTTTACGTTATAAAAGGCTAGAGACGCTGCAGTCATAGTACCGGCAACGCACTCGCGATAGTCATTTAGGTTCTTCTGTATTGGATATAAAAAAGAAATTCATAATGTATTTTTAATATTTCAATAAACCCCTTTTGCTATTATTATAATATAATACAACCAGTTGTTAACAGAAATAAGTAGTACTTCATCATCCTAGTTACAAATGCTATATACTTAAGTTACTTAATACATATCTCCGACGAAAATATAGTCGGGGAATTAGCTAAAGAAAAATACATATATTTAAAAAAAACAGTTTCAATTTTATTGTGTAGCGCTGTAACTATTATTTACAAAGTAATGTACGTATATATAATAATGACGTCATCGCTGATAATCATTATGGGTGTTACGTTGTATGTTAATTGGGTACTAAGGACACATGTACAGAAACATATGTACATATAAATAATAAAATTGTTTTTGTTTGAATACAGTAATATAATTAAGTTTTTATTCAAGCATTTGTAATGTCGTATTTTTAAATAGATAATTTAATTAACATCGCTGGTTATATGTATATAAATCAAACTTCTAAATAATAATTAATAATAAAAATTTGTTGCTCCATTTTATTGTTCCTCTTGCGATGTGCCCGCCCATTTCCACTTTAGTATATTTATTTTTATTTTAACATCTGCTAGCTTAGTTGTTTTTCTTAAAGTTGTATTCTTGTTTAATACATCGTTCGATCAAAAACTTCTAAATAATATGTCTTTATTATTATAGTAAACTAAAAATTGATTAAGGAGTTTATCAATTTGACATGTATTTTTTATTTACTAGACAAATAAAATCTCAGTTATGACATAAACAAGCCAACTATCTACCTCGTTATGGCTTATATATACGAAGGGCGGTCAAAAAGTTCGCAGAATGGCGGGGTTGAGTTTACTCATCCAGGTAGGCGCTAATTGAGTGAATCATTGTTAGTATACTCGTATATATATATGATTTTTAAAATTATGGAGTAAAATTACTATTACAATTCATCAAAAAATAAACACACTAAACTAAACGTCCACAGATTGGTTGAATCGTAGCATGACTGTAAATAATTTTAATGACAATTAATAATGAAACTTGACGTTTGTAGACGCCATCTTGTATAGACATAGAGAAGCGTTTTGGCGGGTTAATAATCAGTATGTAATAAGTTAATGAAAATGCCAGGAATTAAACGAAAAAGAATTTATTGATTCGTAACTTTTCTAGAAATCTTTACTTGAAATGTTCACTTGAATTTAATGTTAATGAGGAAAACCAGTGTTTGGTAAAACTCAGTTATTTTGTGAATCGAGTTTTGAGAACCGGTTGAGGCTGACGAATTATTTGCACAATTTGTAAAATGTGTCAAGGTTTGTGTATAAATGTGTTTTAAGTTATATTTTAATTATCTTCTAGAAATATTTATTAATGATGGGAGTGCTGTAGAAAGAGGAACAAAGAAAGGGTTAATGTAGTGTGCGCCCCATGAAGTTGTTGTTGTTTTTTTTTTAAAGACAATTCACACCAATTGTCCTAGTCCCATGCTAAGCTGGTGAAGCTTGTGTTATGGGTACTAGGCAACGGATATACCTACATACATATTATAGATAGATATACATATAAATACATATTTAAACACCCAAGACCTAAGCACAACACCAAATGCTCATCACATCGATGTTCGTCTCAGACGGGGATCGAACCCGGGACCCATGGATTCGCAGTCAGGGGTACTAACCACTACTTGAACGCTCCCTTACTTAGTTACAAGTACGTTGTTTTAACATAATTTTTTTTCACCAGTGCCCATGCACTCTCAATGCTAGAGGGCTAGTATATGCTTTATTCCACTGAGAGCTGGTTCCAGCCAGGCCCAATAAGCATCGTTTAATTCTAGATATTACACAATTAGCGATCTTGTTAAAATTACCACCGCTAAGTATTAAATGTTATGACTCATTCTCCTATAAAGAACAATGCTTATTTTTGGGTAAGGCACTCGTATAACCTGTGGGTTCACCTGTAGGTATTGGTTCGATCACCAGCGATAAAATAACCTTAAATAAGTATTAAAAACCGTTTTAATAATATAATCAGATTCTAACTGAAATTTATTTCATTTTAATTATTCATTATTATTGAAATAATATTGTATGTTTACTGCTGTCTTAGTGATACATAGTTTCTAGAATATTGAGATATGATAACAGCTGAGTTTGTTTACGTAAGAAATGGGACGAAAATACTTTTGCAACACAGAATAATATTAGTGTTTGAGGAAAACTAATTTCGAAAATTTATATAGCGGGTCACGCGCTTTTTGTAAAATTTTCATCACCCATTCATCATAAATTACTTAACATTAAATGTATTTCCAGATACAAACTCACAAATAAAAATTACGCTAGCTGAATTGGATTTCGAATATACAGAGGCCTTACTAATGTATATTGGCTCTGAGGTGCCGAAAACTAACTCACAGCTTACGCTTATAACAACTCTTAGCTACACTCTCAAATACATGCGCGCACACACCCTTCACACACTCACGCATTCACACATACTTATTGTCTTATAAGACTTGTGTTTGATGACTTTTCCTAAAAAAACTGTTACAAATGTACCCTGTACCACACTAGAGTAAATTAAACTTTATCGATTTGGTATAAGGCCTATTTGCGTTGAGACCAAGTGTCAACAGCTATGGGTACGATACATAGCGCTAAAAGCGTCTACACACGGCCCTAAAATTAGAGGCAATACTCGGAAAGTGGTGGGGAGCACCCTAGATAGCTCCCTATAGCGCCTCGTGTGTAGGCAAATAGTACCCTAATTTAGACTATTTATGTGTATGCTACGAACTACGATTTCATCCCCACCACCACTGTCCCGATATTGCCTCCGATTTTAGGGCCGTGTGTAGACGCTTTAAGTCTTGACTCCCATACGTCAAAAATTTCTTGGATTTTTGACATCGCCAAGTCTCCGTGGCCACGAGCGAAATTTTACGTTAAAACAACAAGTACGTTGTTGTAACTAAGTAAGGGAGCGTTCAAGTATTAGGTAACACAATTTTTGGAGATTATTGACCCCCCCACCCCCATATGACTCGCCGTAACGTTTTTCAGTACCCAAGTGACTCTTCAGTTACTATTATGTGGTGTAAGTCGAAACTAATATTAACAGTAACGTGTAATTCAACCCCCGCCCCGCATCGTAACGTTTTACGACATGACCCCCCCCCCCTCCCAAAATTAATTCCGTAATACTTGAACGCTCCCTAATCAAATAAACATATATACTCTACGTGTATATGGTAGGAATCAAAGTAATTAGAAAATTGAATCGGCACAGGTAGTAGGCAAGGACTAACGTATATAAGCTAGTAACTAAGTATGTATCAAGTAACCATTTAATTAGTTTAATTATGTACTTGTTATTATAACGGTAAATAGGACGTCCTCATTAATACAGTTGTTTGACCACACTTCAGTTAATAACGCTTGTCAAGCTTTTGCGTCACGATCAATTGACTTGTTACCGTCAATAAAAAAAAAAAAACCATTCTCCGAACGTCTGGAAATATGATTTTATTATGACTACGTTTAAAACGTTATTGTAACACTTTCATGGCACTAACGTATTTGAGAGATGCATTTGTTTTAATTTTTTTGTCTCTTTAATGATTTTACTTCAATTATTTTCTGAGATTAAACTTCTAATTGATTTTACTTCTTAGTATAGATCAAAATCATTTATTCATATAGGTAACACAATGTACACTTATGGACGCCAAAAAAAGAAATATATATTAAATGGTAATTTTACATTTACTGTCAAGTTGTGAAATAAAAGACGTAGAACGGAAGAGAAGAACTGGCAATAAACTCTCCGCCACTCTTTAATCGCTAAGATTTTTGTTTTACACAATGTTTGTAAGGAGCTGCAACCATTACACTATGTTCCACATAACATCTTAAGTAATTAATAATAATAAAATAAATTAAAAAGATAAGATTAAAGATATGATTGGAAACCTGACGGGACTTACAGTTGGCCTACTATGTACTAAAAGTCTTGAGAGGGGTAGTGAGCAACCCAAAAACTAGGTATCTTTATACCTATGGGATATTCTGACTCATTTCTGTAATAAATAATTGTTTGTTCGCAAGGAAAAGTTGGCTTTTGTATTACATCTCAAACTTTTGTATTACATCTCAAACTTTTGTATTACATCAAAACATCTATCTGTTTGTCCCTATGCGATTAACTCAAAAACTACTACACAGAATTTATTGGGGTTTTCATTAATATCTAGAATGATTCATAAGGTTATGTATATAATCACTATATTTTTCATATTCATAGTTGCTCGTGCCAAGCCGGGTTGAGTCGCTAAATTATTTATTAAATTATTTACTAACTCTGAGAATGCTCTATTTAAAATTGAAACTTTTATTCAAAGCGTAGTCTATTGTTAGGAAGTTGTCGATATTTCTACATAGAACAATGTGTCGACATACCGTTTTAGCTCCACGACCTTGGCATGTCATTGCCTCAGGTCATGAAGGTCGGTGATAGCCGCTTAGGAAATTGTCTGACCCGGCTTATTTATGACTCATTGATTTTATATATTTATTTTTACATGCTCGGTACAGAAACAGTCAACAGATTGGGTACATAAAGTTAGTACAAACTAAACAACATTCGTAAACCTGAAGTCCAATTACACCTGGACACAGCATTTCAGTGGCATCTTCAGTGCTGGCTACTAAATATTAACTATTACGTACGTTATATTAAATTTAATGACAAAAAACAGAAGTTATTCAGGTAATAGTTTCGAATTTCGTCGCACGAATTTGATGATACTGATTATGCAGGAATCTCGGGGGACCTTCATTGGAACACTTCCAAGTGATTTAATTGTTGAATGAATTAAAAATTTGTTATTTAAAAAAAAAAATACTTAGACGCGTTTCCGGCAGCGAAAATTTTGGCGACGACATTTAAAACCCAACCCGTTATTCAGGTTGCAAGTCTTCACCGTGAATAATCTTTTTATTGTGAAAAAATATCAACATTAGAACACACAGAATTATAATACTTGCACATTCTAGAGAGCGGACCATTCTGGGATACATTGTTGTTACTTTTTGGTATCATAAATTTTGGTATACGCACAGAGCGCATCTGTACCTTGATATCATGTAATACGTAAATTGATTTTTATAGAACAGGAGGCAAACGGGCAGGAGGCTCACCTAATGTTGAGTGATACTGCCGCCCATGGACACTCTCAATGCCAGAATGCGAGTACGTTGCCTTTTATAAAATCGTTTCTTATAAATACAGCAAAGGATTGGAACTCCTTGCCCTCTTCCATGTTCCCTAGACAGGCATCTCCTGGACAAGTGTGCCCTGAAAAAAAGAATTTTTATGCTCTTTCTTTTATGTCTTTGCGACCCTAAGACGAATTGTTTCGGAAATGCTTCAGCGTACAGCTGCTTCCACATAGTGGTGGTGTACGGCAAAAACTGCCTGCACCTACTGAACGACGGACGTCGTGATGGTGACGTAGTCATACGGGTGGAATTTCGTATTCTGACTCGATATCCGATGATGAAAGTACCAGTAATGTTTTAAAACAATAGGCCTTAATATCAAACGAAATTTTGGGTTAAATTTCTGGTAGGTATACGAGGGATGTAAAATGAGCACAGTGATGAAAAGATGGGAAGACGAAATCCATATTTGGCTCATAGGAAACAGTTGGAGGTGGTCTTTCTTAGGCGTTTAGAAATAAACAAATGTTAGTAGTAAATTGATTGATTATTGGCCTACGTTTGTTTTATAGAACGATTTGTATGAAAAGTGTTCACGTAATGTGCGTGTGCGCATGACGACATGTCCACTGAAAAGGTTTTTGTTTGTCGTGATTATCAGACGTCACAGCGTGATCACATTGGGAACACCTTCAAAATATAATTTGCGAAACACGTCTTTGTATTTTGAGGAAAACGCTTCTGTATGGCGAAATTCTTGGAAGTGTGTGTGAGATATTTTTAAAAGGCTCTAATGAATTGTTAATTTCGGGTCCCGATCTTAAGTCCACATGTTATAGGGACGGCACCGCTTTTGATATTTATGTATGTATGTCAATTTATATCATGTGTTTGTCCTAATTTTGTGGTCCAAATAAAAAAAAAAGTCAATCTCCGCTAAAGCACTGTCATGTCAAAATTCAAATAGAAATGATTGAGGCTCTTGAATGCAGTTAAGTTTGAATGTCGTTCTGGAACACGGACCTTAATGAATAAGAAAAGATCTTTGACAAGAACGTTTTGTTTTTCACGGCTCACGACTGGGTCTGAATTCAAAAAAAATCAAAAATCATTTATTCACGTAGGTAACACAATGTACACTTGTGATTCGTCATTAAAGAAATACATATTAATGCTTCTAATTTTACATTTACTGCCAGTTCTCAAATCAAGGGCGTAGAACGGAAGAGAAGAACTGGCAATAAACTCTCCGGCACTCTTTTTAATCGCCATGTTTTTTTTCCCCTTGTTTTTCTGTGACCCCAAAATTTGTCTTATCTTCCGAAACGAGAAACTTCAGCTGATCTCTGTCCTGATCCTCTTCGTCCTAGTTTTCAGCTGCAGGTGTTCCTCCACTGTGTCGATCAAACGGTACCTGGCACTTTAAAAAAATGTGTATTTATATGTCTAGACATTCTGAAACAAATATATATATTTAGTAAATACAGAACCGTAGTAAAATAATAAATGATTCACGCTTATCTCGTCACTAGGTAACTACTGTTTGCTAGAAATATCTTTTCGATTTACCCACTGCGCAGATCGGATTAATTCAATTGATAGCGTATTATGAATTGTTCTTCCGGACTAAATCGCATTATATAAGGTGAATCGGGAGTATTATAAAAGTATTAGGACGGATTGAAGTTAATAAAGACTAGACCAACTAACCTTTTTTGTGCCTCACCTTAGCCTTTGTAAAATTCTTATTTAGGGCATAACGTAACGTAACATATATCAGTATTAAAAAATGTAATTGTTTACTTAAGAAACTTAAATGATAGGTTCAAATTCCAAATAATTTTAATAAATTTACAAATAAGCCCCCCCGTAGAGCGTGGACCTCACATTAGGAAACACTGCTGTAGATTGGACTGTACAGAAATTTATTCTATAATTAAATTTTAAAATTAATAATGCCTCTTATAAATTAAATTAATATCCTTATATCAAACGTTATTTTAAAATCTCTGGTATCCGAAGGATGGACACGTACAGGGATGTCATGGTGGGAAGACGAAATTCATGCCACACTGGGGCATATTGGCCTCATAGGCAGCAGTGGAAACAGTTTGAGGTGGCCTATACCAAAAGACATTTAGAAAATTAGTAGTGTAGAGAAAAACAACTATATTTCGTATATATTAAGACTAAGGGACCGTTCAAGTATTACGTAAAGCAATTTTTGGAGATTATTGATCCCCCCCCCCATGAACTCACCGTAACGTTTTTCGGTACCCAAGTACAGTACTGTATTCAAGTCTAGTAAAACGTTTCGTGACCACCTAGTCACTCTTTAGTTACTATTATGTGGTGTAAGTAGAAAATAATATTAACAATAACGCGTAATTCTATCCCCCCCTCCTAAAATTCGTTACGTAATACTTGAACGCTCCCTAAGCCTCGGTTCGTGGTATAGAAGTTATATATTTGTATGAAAAAACTCTTCACGTAATATGAGCGTGCGCATTACGAAATATCCACTGAAAAGGTTGTTGTCCGTCGTGATTATCAGACGTCACAGCGTGGTCACATTGGGAACACCTTCAAAATATAATTTGCGAAACACGTCTTTGTGTTCTGAGGAAACCGTTTCCTTATGGCGAAATTCTTGGTGTTTGTGAGATATTTTTAAAGGCATTATGGTGAATCAAACAGTCAAAAAGGCAAACAGTATTTGGGCGTGGCGAGCTCATGTATCAATATAGTTTACAATAGATTATCTTATGAATGTATGAACTCAAGATGTCTCTAGGTTCTTCGATATTTGATCGCTTGATGCCATCTCTCCGATAAGCACCCGTCAACTGTTTACAAACCTTGTGTCGAGTTTTCCTTGTACAGTGGGTAAATGACCTCTCTTTTTTTGAGGAACGTCAAACGTCAATGACACGAAGTTTTTATGTCGAAGCAATTTCTAGCAACTTGTTAAATCTGTAATAATTTTTTTTTACTTATTTTTAGCTTTGTATTAAACATTGTAAAAGCCTAAATTTTAAATTCTTACGCAATATATTACGTAAATTTGAAATTCGAATTCGTAGACAGAGTACGTTTACAGTGTTTTCATATCAACAGTCATAAATTTGACTAAATTCAGAGTCGAGACTAGGCGCTAAGTAGCATGTATTTATATGTCAAAAACCTTTTTTTTTTTAAAATGGGGGCACTAGCACTGATACACAATGCTAGAGGGCTTGCGAGTGCGTTGCCGGCCTTTTTAGAATTGATACGCTCTTGGGTCCCTTACCCTGAGTGACCTAAAATGTATTGGATTTTACAGGTAGAGTCATAGTTGGCGCTAAATCTCGTTTCTGAATTTTCTTCTGTCTTCATAGATCCCTCAAAATCCTAAAAACAACTATCAAAATGATTCATCACCGCATGCGCATATTATTGTTTAGTTCCAGTCTTGTTTGCTTTCCACGTTTCACGTCAAGGCCAATCTTGTTTATAAATATGAACGGTTCACAGTCCACATTGCTTGTCGCGTAGCGATACTCGAATATAGAAAATATGAATTGTCTTTTACTTGACACCTCCGTTGAAATCTAAATAACTATCCCAGGTAAGGTTGTTTTCCTGAGAAAGTTAGAACTTATATAGAACAGCCTAAGTGATATCAGGTAAAACAGTATAAATAAGTTCAATTATCTTTTTTTTTATATCCGAGCATGCCTCAACGGCATAAATGTCACACTACATAGGAAGTCTCCTATTTACCCCGCGCCTTCTGACTGTAGGATTCGCCCTAGACTACTCTCTCTCTCGTTCTGTTGTCTCCTGTAGCATTACTTGCTCACAGACGGATACCATTGCATTACATACCTCAAGTTCAATTATCTGCCCTTCTAGTAAAATCGGTTATCAGTTAAAAAAAATATAGGTTATAACATATACTTATGTATATGGGTAATACATGGCATTTGGAAACAGAAATTGTATTAATTAAGATTAATTAATTTCATAATTCATAATTGCGAGGATAATAGGAGGCTGATTTCCGTTACATTATGAAGCGATGTTATAATTATAAATCTTCCTCAGATTCCTTCGTACTATAATTAACAAATAACTATTTAGCAGATTTTTTTTGAAACATTAAAAATCATTGCAATAAAATCAGCATTCCTCCTCCTGTTAACAAAAGAAAGCTCTATTTACAATAAAAAATAAACAAATAAACAAGATTTCTTATCGAATACAAAGTCAAATAATTTATTTCAATTACCCTATGAAAGTCAAAATTACAAGTAAAACATATTATAAAACAAATAACTGTTATTGCCTCTTCCAAAAGGTAGTTTTATATGGAGAAGAATGGGCAATAAACTCCATACTTACTAAGTAGTTTTTAGAATATTTTGTATACATTGATTTGGTAATTATATGTGAAGACTAAAATAAAAATAAAAAAAAATAAAAAAGCTAAAATACTAAAATAAAAATACAATACAAGTATTTAAATGCAAAATTTGATTCATTTAATCGAAAAACACTTATTATTAAGGAGAATACTTAATTGAATTACATTATGTTAAAGATTGTAACATATACTGTAGATATAGCATTATGTATGATGTTAAGTTTAATGAATAAATGATTACGTAATAGTTCAATAGGTCAAAAGAAAATTGTTCAACTCAATACGATCGATTCGGATCGAGCCGATTAACAATTTAGATTATTGTTTCATTGGATTGGAAAATTGAAAACAACAGGCGAGAAATTGAAATCTTGTCATGTCTTCCATTATTCAATATTAAATTGGATATTTTGTCCTTAACACTGGAGCTGGAACACTTAATATTAACGTTCTAACTCCAGAAACACATGCTCAATATGTCACATGCATATAATGATATACATATGTATTTCATTATATATTTTAATTTACAAAGATGCATTGCATTATTATTAGCAAAAAGGCTTTTATTTTCACGTTATGTTTTAATTTTTGTGTGATAAGTGATAACGCTCCCTGCGTTCAAGTATTACGTCACGCAATTTTTAGAGATTCTTGACCCCCCCTCCCCCACATAACGCGCCGTAACGGTTTCCTGTACCCACTACCCAATAGTAAAACGTTTGGTGACCACCTACACCACCTCTTTATATCTAAAAGTTACTATTATGTGGTGTAAAGTACTGGAAAGTCGAAAATAATATTAACAATAGCGCGTAATTCTATCCCCGCCCCGCACCGTAACGTTTATAATAGGACCCCCTCCCCTCCCCAAAATTCGTTACGTAATACTTGAATGCTCCCAAAGTAAGAATTAAAAATATGGAAGTAATAAAATTTTCGCCTCAGATTTTAGTTAGTAAACGTAAGTTTTTTAAAAAGTGCTTAAAGATGAAAGGGCCTCGTAAGGAGAAAAAGCGTTGGGCGAAGAAAGTGCGTTTTTGGGTTGCTTATATGTAGGTTTGCGTTGTGTTTAATGTGGTGTGACGGGTGTTTGTTTCCAAAATAGTCTGCATAATGCTATTAAGTATAATTGTCTAACAGTTAAAAGTTTTGTTTCGTTGTACAATTTTGAAGTTTAGTAGCGTAAAGGTGCTATAGGATATCTTAAGAATGGATCGTTGGGTACCTACGCTCAATTTAAAAGCATATATTTTGTAAATTTAACGCGTAGAAAATAAGATATTACAAAACTGCCTCGACTTTTGTTATTCCGCACAGACTCTTGGAAACATAACGTTGATCACCGGCCAAAAAAAATATTTTTCTAATCGCTTATTTCAGATATTAGTAAGAAATATCTTATTAGCTTATTAATAACAAAAAGTGACAACAATCTAAAGAGTAAGTTGGACAGTACGGAAATATGATTTAGGAAAATACCTGTTTGTACCTGTACTTTAAAGTTTAAACAATGAGAACATTTAGATTTATTTACTTTGATTTCTCGTGTTGCGGTCGCGTCTTGTTGGATTTACAAAATTAAAATATGCTTGTAAAGTTTATAATTAAGTATACGGTATGCATTCTCGTGGTTCAAGGATATATTTTGAGAGGTCTGATATAGACGGGAGCTGTGAAACGAATATTATATTTAAAGTATTAAAGCGTTCAGTCGAGCAGATGCGATAATTTAATACGAGTAATAACCACCCACTCTCTTCAATTTATACGTATATCTTAATATATATAAATTACGTGTCACGTTGTTTGTCCGCGATGGACTCCTAAACTACCGAACCGATATCAATTAAATTTGCACACCGTGTGTAGTTTGATCCAACTTAAAAGATAGGATAGATTACATCTCAATTTATTTACCCGAAATATTATTTTATTGCAAAATATTTGTTTATTATTTGATAGTCACAATTCTAACAGATGGCGCTGTGTTGAAAGTACCAACGTTTCACATAAGCTACAATTTAATTGCATAACCACCAACAAAGCATGGTGGTCCCCATGACTGGTGTTCTCCTACCGTTTCCCTTGAATAGTTTGCTACTATGTAATATAACAAAAACCTTAGCCACAGCAAAGCTTGGCCGGTCTGCTAGTAGGTTATATATATACATATATATAAGCTACAACAGGGCTAACTGTTTATGTTACGAAATATTCATATATAATGCTGATATTCCTTTTGCGTTAAATTTATACTTAATAATTTTACAAATATTTTTTCAGGTCTGAATGCTTGCGAGAGGAAATCCTACTTGTTCCTCAGGAAGGAGCTGCCAGTCAGGTAATTATTGTTATAACATTTATGCAATTATTTTAATAATGTGTAATTAATATTTCCTTTACCACGTCCGCTGATTAAAAATACTTCTTTTTCGAAATCGGTTCAGTGTCTCTTTATTTGTCGCAAACATACAATTTTTTCTGCTCTTTATAAGATTGGTTTCTATTTATTTTATACACGCAACAAGATTAAGTTCCAATAAAAATCTTAGAAAAAATCTATTTTATTTATTTATTTATTGTATACATAAACTGGACACAGTTTTTGTGCCCATCACCCGTCGAACTGATTGAAACACGAAAATGGAAAAACAATTGAATTAGCTATAAGATGGTAAAAACCTGTAGGTAAATAATTGTGTAACTGTAAAATATATCATTAAATATTCAGCGTAATAAAAGTAAAAATTAACAATGAAGCCATCAATGCATTGCGCGTAATATGAAAGGTCACCGAGACCTAGACCTTGTTATCCAAGTGTATACCTAGTATATTCGAGTATGAAGTAATTGTTCTTTACTGCATACTACTAATGAAGGTTCTCTGGAACTTTATAGATATAAGGTTACAAAAAACAATTTGCTAAAATCTTTTAATCTCCTGGTACTTTTTTTAGTTGTAAGATTTTTGTTATTTAAGAATTCATTGGATTTCGGATTAAATTTTGTAATTAACACATCAGTTCTAATATTTTTACAAATTTCTTAATAAAATAAAATCAGTGACGCTACAATTTTAGGTCTGGCATTCAGATTTCTGTATCTATTTCATGATCACTTGTTAATCTAATAGGCAAGTAGGTGATCAGCCTGTGCCTGACGCACGTCGTCTACATTTTGGATCTAAGGCAACCTGCCTTCCTTATGATGTTGTACTTCATCGTTCGAGCGAATGTTAAATGCGCAGACAGAACGAAAGTTCATTGGTGCACAGCCGCGGACCGATTCTACGACCTCAGGGATGAGAGTTGCACGCTGAAGCCACTAGGCCGACACTGCTCTTTTCTTAATTAAATAGAATATATCTTACATTTTCCCTTTACATAAAACAATTCCATATAGCAAACCCTACTTAGTTATGCAATCGTTGTAATATTGACTAAACCGGACATTACCCATCTTCCTATACAGGAGCTAAAATTAGATTGCTCTAGACATGATACTTGCATTGGAATTAAAAGCGAATTTAACTGGTGTGATAACAATAGGCGAAAATGGTCTAAAGATTCATTGTTATCAAATTTGTTTACATAAAAAACGATCCACGTTTTATAATCGAATAATATTTTTTTTACTATGTACAATTTCGATTTATTATATTTTTTTGTCAATACCTGTTGTCGTAACTTCTACCATTGACCGGAGCCCTTTTTCATGTTTCGTCTCCGGCTTTTTACAGAGCTCTCTATATATGACTTTCTTTTATCTCGCTTCCTGATATTGCTTCTATACCTTGTAACCTTTTTCTAGGATGCCCTCTTCTTCATCCCCTTGGTCCTTACCTGTCATTGAACCATCTTTATGTAATGAATCCATTTATGAAATGGTGATACTCTGATATAACCCTAATAATTAAACAGGCTGAGATTCTTATGAATATTCCTCGTACGCAGATACTAAATGTTGCCGACGTTACTTTATAAAAACAATTTCTATTGGGAATTTATGTTACATATATTATATAATCAGTGTTCTATTACGCCAGTTTTGGAATGTTTAATTACAAATCATAGATGTAGATATAACAGTAAAATGTGCTTTCTATAGAAAAATTACTTGTAGGCAATAGGGTTGCAACCTTTTAAATACATATTTACGTAAGTGTCACGTGCCTCGATAAAATAATGCATTAATGGCTCTATCATAATGTAAACAAAAACTGCGTAGATCGCATGTCATAGATATTGTCATTCAATACTTGTTATTGTATTGATAATATAACTCATTGTAGTATTATTATTTTCATGTGTACACTAATATTATTTAGAATTCATTTTGGCTGTAATGGTGAAACTCTGTAGCATAAAAACGATACTATGAATTTTTACACGCTTTATATTAGCTTCACCTGTATATATATGTATGTAACCGACTCCTTCGAACTCGATTTTAACCCACTTTAAACGGACAGATTTTATTCAAATTTTGCGCACCTGTCAAAGATCGATGACAATGCAATAATCCGAAAAAAAAAATTTTACTAAAAAATAAAAAATGCCGCTCTGTGCCATAGTTTTCGTCTATCGAGCAACCCACGCTTTTCCACAATAATACCAGTATTATTTGTTCATTACCATTTTCAGCCTAAATTAGGAATTATTTTTCACTTTTTAGTTTGATGTGCTATAAAGCGTGGTTTTTAGTTTTTTAAACTATTATTTATTAATATAAGGCTTAATATTACAAAAACGCGTAAATCATTTCCCATATTGCTGATTGCGTTTGTTATTATTATGACATTTTATTTCAATATGTCAAAGGGAAACAAAGTGCTCTTCTTTAACGTCAGGAACTGCTGTTAAGCATATTCTTACATGTTGCTCATGATTATGTGGGACTCAATTTACAACCATACCCACTAAAACCTGATGGATGCCTTCAGCTCGCCAATGGGCGGAGGCAGGTACAACTGAGCCCTATCCCCCCCCCCCCAACCAATGCGAATGCTCAACAATAACCCTGGTGTCAATGTCAATTCTTACAATTTCCTTGGAAACCAAAGCTATGCAAAAACAGTGTTGGAGACTTGCCAGTTCTTCTTGCTATACACCCTTGATATTCGGAACTGGTAGTAAATGTAATTTAAATATTGACGTCCATACTTACCATTATTAATAAATGAATGTTGACTTATGAATTTTATTTTTGCTCTCAAACAACACACACGTTAAAATGAGGACAATCAGATACTTATAGAAATATGTTAAAGGATAGGATACACGTGTGAAAATGACAAGAGAACTTAAAACAGCGCTAACCAGCTTGCAACTTCCTCACAATCGAGTAGCCCGCGATATCGCAGCACATACGCAGGGGAGTCTTTGTATTGAAGAAATCGAAGGGTACCTCGACATTTGTTTAACTACAAAAATATTATAACATAAGGCAACAACCGAATTAACATCAGAGAAACTGCAGAGCACAACAACAACTGCATTCTATAATATTACTAGAATCTGAATTAGAAATAACATTACATTCAATGCACAACAATAGTTAACATTTATTGTTCTCAATTGTTATTCATTATGAATGCATCTAGCCAAGGTCGAATGTTCGAACAGATGCGCGAACTTTACGATAGTTTCGTCTTTCTATACGTCAATGCGATAATTCAGTTTTTTACAGCTTTGACAATTTGCATAGAATACATATCCTATTGAAACGATATGTTCGTGTTCTTGTCTAGTTCCGAAGAATCAATGACAAAGAGAATATTCTACAATTGTCTACCATTGTTGATGATTCGGAAGTACAAGGTTAAGGTCATACGAAATGACATACTTGATTATTATGGTAACGAAGAAGAGACCAAGATGAAAGAAAATATATTGCTTTTTTGAAGGGACTTATTTAGATAGGGGATATATAGGGAATAAAGTTCACAAAAGAGAGTGCGACTTTACATGAATTACAATTTAGCCTATACAATAATTATGGCTAATAAGTACTATTATGTTGACTTAATTTTCCACAATACTAATGAATAGCTTGAGCTAAGTAAATGTTCATTGACAGTGTTAGAGTCTGGCTAATAAAAGAAGATAACGAAAAAGCGCGGCAAATTAAAAAAAAATTTATGGTATCCCTAAAAGTTTGATATATTTTGTGGATTAAACTTACTTGATATTTTATTTTATTTTATTATTTTTAACATTGATAGTAACTGTATTTCTATGAAATTAAATACTATACGTATTTAGTCTTTTACTATTGATACTCAATATGACTAGCATTGCATGGAAAACTAAAACTATATTTATTATAAAACACAACTTTATTCGGAATAATCAATTCCTGCGAAAGAAACTAAATATTCTATCAAATAAAACAAAATTTAGGCTATTATACCTGTTAACTATTCGGAAAAAATATATAATAGAAATAAAAATGAGTAATTGCATGAAGTATCAAGACAATATATCATACTAACCTAAATTCAATGACATTCTGTGTTGCCATCCGAAAGTTTTCAAATAATTCAATCATCTTATTTCATTAGCCTGACTCTAGTGTTCTATAATGTAATGTTATGTAATGTAATGCAATATAATATAATGTTTTGACACTATGTTCATGTGTCCGAAATACCGCACTTGTACTTATATTCACTACGCTTGTTTTTTTAACTTAAAGGGGTTAGTTCTCTTTAAGCGCCTTGTTCATGTTTTATCAAAAAGTTGGACTGCATCAGCATAATAACAAAATAAAAACAAACGTGTCCATACTAAGGCGGCGTCCTAATTGGGAGCGATCGTACGATGGCGCGATGCGTTTTTCATCTCACGATCAAAGTGGTCGTGCGATGACCTAACAGGTGCCCTAATAGGTCGCGCGAGTGCTGTGTGTCACTCCAAGTGTTGGCCCTTGCCCCTCTCGTCCCGCGCCCCTCGCGCGTCGACGCATCGCGTAGTAACCGATTAGGAGTTAGGACACTCAAAAGAGATCTGTTGCTTTGATTACATGATCGCACGATCAAACGTATCGTACAATCGTTATTAAAGCATTTCACGTGCTCGCACGATTACTTGCGAGGCAAATAGGACACTCTAATGAAATCTGTATGTTTGAACTCATCGCACGACGAGACCGCATCGTGTCATCGTGCGATCTTCGCCAATTAGGACAACGCCTTAGACGTAAAAACTCATCTTTCGACACTGTTACCAAGGGATCCTGTGTTTTTTTTAACGTGTATCACGTAGAGGTCCAGAAAATTTTGTAAAATTATTGTGACTGGCCAGAGTGGAAGGCCGATCAAGTAAAGACCCTTAAAGGTCTTTCCATCACCCAGGCGCTGCCGAAATAGGTCACTAACATGACATTCAGATGTGAAGAGCGCGGCTATAGAAGAACCATAACAAAATAATAAAACGGATGTACATGAAACTAGTTAAGGTACATGAAACATAAGATTTAAAAACAATTCGGAATATACCACATAATATATTAATAACATCGTAACTATTTTAAATGGCAGGCTATTAAAATGCTATTAGTATTTTATCACCTACAGTATTCTATATTATTTATTACATTGTCTCATTAAAAATTAATTATAGAAATATATTCAGGATCAACTAATTAATGCTTTTTTAACTGATTTAAAAAACCTAAATGAGGTTCACATTGATATTTTTTGGGAAACGGAAAATAGGATTAATTTAATTGATTCGGTTGTTATTATAGAGTGAATTAAAAAGTTATCTCTGTTTTATATATATTTTAATTGTTTTTATGGGGCTCGGGCTGTTTTGGCGAGCGTAACTCAACCTGAATGGGCGTTTTTCCCGCGACTAGCGCAAGGGCGTCTCCTGTGAGATACCTGACTCCGGTCTGTTTTATAGATAGTTAAAAGTATTTAAGAAAAAACAACGCCGGACACTGATTATTTTCATCCAATAATTGACACAGATGAACGAATGGTATAATAATAAAACAAAAATACTGTTTTTTTTTATGTTTATTAATGTAGGTAACCAAGTATGAACGTCAACAGAAAAGATGTTAAGTTGATTCTAAATTTACATTTACTACCATTTCGCAAGTCAAGGGCGTAGAGCGGACAAGAACAACTGGCAAGAAACTCTCCACCACTTTTTAATCGCCAAGTTTTGAGTCAAACAAATTGTTTGAACTGGAGCAAATCAATCCCAAGGATTAGGATCATTTAAATAATCGTCAAATTTATAAAAAGCTTTATTAATTACGTTTAGCGAGAGTTTTGAATTTTTTTTTTTTTAGACTATTCACACCAATTGATCTAGTCCCATGATAAGCTGGTGAATCTTGTGTTATGGGTACTAGGCAACGGATATACATACATATTATAGATATATATATAGACATATAAATACATATTTAAACACCCAAGACCTAAGCACAACACCAAATGCTCGTCACATCGATGTTCGACTCAGCCGGGGATCGAACCCGGAACCCATGGATTCGCAGTCAGGGGTACTAACCACTAGACCAATTAGTCGTCAAGTAGTTCTTTGATAATTCTCTAATTTCGCTTGGGAGTTTGTTGTATACGAATACAATTTCCATATAAGGAGTGGCCGTACTTAGATTAGTTCTGTTTCGTATTATTTTTATATAACAATATTTTTATTTCTCTTTCACTCCTTCCAGACTGGCGAATATTATGAAAGAGATAGCGCTACTCCCTGACAACCTGCTTCGGATGCCTTCAGTTGGTCTTGTGAACCAATGGTATGAGAGATCCTTTGAAGAAATTATCCAGTTTGAGAAGATGGACCCTGAGCAGTCAGTCTTGACTCAGTAAGTTTTTTATATGGTATTTTGTTAGTCACACTGGCGTTTAGGAAATGGTTTATGTTTTTCTTAATCTATATATATATAATGAAAATGGTCTTCGTTTGAGGCTCAATCACGCCTAAACCACTGATCGTATCGACATGAAACTACCACCATTCGGAATTTTTTGCAAAAAAAAAAAATTTTCTGCGAAATTTTTCCTAGATGGTTTATGGCTATTTATTTATTAAATTCCAACGTTCCTTCATTTTTTTATTGCTGTTTTACTTTTATGAAAATTTATCCATACGGACTTCACCGCGGAAACATTCGGGGAGGCTTCCTAGAACCTCTAAACGTCAACATCTGTTAAAAACTCGATTTTCGAAATATTTCAATTTTCTTAGCGGGAAGTTAAAAAGAAGAATAATAAAATATGAAAAAAAATAAAATAATGAAACATAAAATTTATTTTAATTCGTCCAGCAAAGCGGGCGCAAAACGGCTAGTAAATAATAAGAAGACATTTTTTATCCACATCTTATTTGCATACAACATAATTTTTTCTTAAGATGTGCCTCCCGTCCGGGAGAAAGTCTCCTTTATTTCTGTTTTGCCAGCATACCTCTCCTCGGCCAATCGCTTTTTGGTCTGCCTTTGTTTCTTTGACAAACGATTTTTGGAGTAGTTTATTAAATAGTATGTTTTGTGTGGTAAGTGCAGTCCAACCTCAAGATAGGTTTCGTATCACCTCGACGTCCGCCGTCCCACAACTGAGCGTTTTTCAAGGCAGTTTTTGCCGCGCACCACCACTATGTGGAACCAGCTGCCCACTGAAGTATCTCCGAACCAATTCGACTTAGGTACGCTCTATTCTTGAAGGATCAAGAAAAGAGCGTACCAATTCTTAAAAGGCTGGCAACGCACTCGCGAGCCCTCTGGCATTGAGAGTGTCCATGGGCGGCGGTATCACTTAACATCAGGTGAAAAAAAAAAAGGTGATCAATACATTTATCTCAGAGAACCCATTGAAGGGAAGGACGAGTTCGAGGTTTATAATTCATCGCAGTGATTAAAAAAGGATAAAAGCGAATTGTTTTATTATGTCTGTAAAGTTACGTGGCTTTAATATTAAATTCCTATCTGTTTATTGACTGAATTGTGTCGCAATTGTGCTATGTTTTGTATTCTAATGAAACTATAATAGAAAATTAAACATACAATAAATTAGTATGTGTGTACCTTGCCCTTGTTAGAAAAATAGCCAATATATTTGAACAACAGTGGAAAGTGCGTCATTTATATCGACATAATCACTATTCCGCGATAAAAGACAAGACTTTTAAACTAAAAATCCTAAAGGAATATAACTAGTGTACGTTAAATAACTGGTTATTGAATACTGTTGTACGTAGAAGTGGATGTAATAAAAATAATATTTAGTGAATACGATTTATTTTATGGTACAACATTTTGTGCAAAAGTGACCTCTCGTGACAAAATTAGGAACTAAAATTCGTCTAATAATGTAGCCACATCCGAACAACTTTCATTTTGCATATGAAATTTGATTGTTAATACGGCAGATAGGTAATAATATATTTACAGAAATTTGCGACTCACTGCTCCAATAATCCTTCCCTAGTGAAAATACCCTTTCAACAGCAGCATTAGTGCCTGGACAACTAAAATAATCTAAAAAATGTTTTAGAAATACAAATGAGTACTTTCAGAGTACAGGCTTTGAAAAGAGTACGTTTGCGAAAAATGAGTACAAAACTCAGTAAATGAGTATAGTTATTATAATAAGGTCAGGTACTACTTTAAGCATTTAATAATACCTATGGTTTAAAATAGACACAAGTTATATTTTTTATTTCGATTTCCAGATTCTGCGAACGTCTAGTACACATACGCAATCGTCACGCCGATGTGGTCCAGACAATGGCCCAAGGTGTTCTAGAACTCAAAGAGTCGCACGAGGTGGATCCAGGTGTCGAGAACTCCATACAGTACTTCCTCGACAGGTTTTATATGAGCCGGATATCTATACGGATGCTGATGAACCAGCATAGTAAGTAAACATTATGCTTGATAAACAAAAACAAAATTGTATGTATTTTTGGACTGATAGTAAAACTTTAGAAAATCATATAAATTCCGTTCAAAAAAAGGGCGTCTAAGGAAATTTACGTTCTTGAATCGATTTCAGTTAATTAAATGAAATTTAATTCTCTAACGACTGTGTAATCATGTAAATTGATACGCGTGAAGTGTATTGTGACATTTTTTATTTTGCTGATTTTTTGAAACTCGTAAGGGAGCGTTCAAGTATTACGTAACGAATTATGTATTATTGTTAATATTATTTTCGACTTTCCAGTACTTTACACCACATAATGGTAACTTTCAGGCTTTTATATAAAGAATCACTAGGTCACTAAACATTTTTCTATACTTGGGTAAGAAAAACGTTACGGCGCGTTACTTTGGGGGGGGGGGGGTGTGTGTCAATAATCTCCAAAAAAATTACGTGATGTAATACTTGAACGCTCCCTAAGATCAGTGCAACCAGCTCCACAAAACATCAGGGAGCTTGAGTCATAGCAGAAGAGTGGGAACGTATACCTCAAAAACATCGTGGAAAGCATGCCCAGAAGGAGCTGTGTCAAGAGTCACACACGTTATTAGGTTTTATATGTATTGTATTAAACAATTTCCAGAATTCATTTCACTCATATTAATTTACACGATTAGTTAGACAATTAAATTTCATTTAATTAGCTGAATACCTTAGAATTTCCTTACATGACTTAATGACCTATATAACCCCTTGATGGGGCAGAGGTCGTCCACAGCGAGTCTATCGCGTTCAGTCTTGAGCCTCGCATTATTTCACATTGCTCCAAGTCTTTCCGGCTCTCTTTGCCTCATCTGCAACTGTACGGCGCCTGCCATACATGCCGAAGTTGTGCTAAGGTTGTTCGGGCCTTGGCAAAATTTAGTTTTTGCGTTTTTATATAATAAACTTAAAATCTGTTCATCTTTTGTATTATTATTTTCTATTAATAATGTACATAGAAAGTGTTCCATTATAGTCAACAGCTCGCCAAAAAAAATACCCATCTAACGCAGAAATTTTTCATTATAAAAATAATTTGGCTTACATCTTAATTATTTTGGCACAGTTACTATTTAATGATCTTAATATAGTTCCACATTTGTTTCAACAAAAACTACATCGACTTACCTACTTATGTTTATTCATGTTATGCAGCTTTTTTCTTCTTTTTTTTTTTTTTTCGTGGGGAAATGCGTTACGCATACCCTCCCGCGGCACGGTTTTGGTGGGGAAGGGTTATGTGGGACTCGCACAACAGTGCATACCCACTAAAACCCCACGGCGCCACCAGCAATCGCCCGGGGCAGGACACGGTAACAGCGTAGCCTTGTCCGCATCCAGCCACGCGATCAGCCGTTAGTATCACGGTCCTCTACGGCCACAAATGATGTGGAATGGACCTTGGCACAGCAAGGGCCTTTCACATCGGCCAATTCACCCTGTTTATAAAGCTGGGGGAGGTCGGGCACGATGCTATGTTATGCAGCTGCGCCTACGCACCTCACCGTATTGAACAGAAGAATGTCAGTGAAATAAATCTATCCACTCATTTCAAACATAACGATGAACTCTGGTATAAAAATAGAAGTTAAGATATTCGTTTTGATAACAAAATAATTAAATTCCAGCGCTTCTCTTCGGGGAGCAAATAGGCTCTAAGCAAGAATCTGTGAACGGCATCGGGAACGGTGGCCGGCACATCGGGTCTATAGATCCGGCGTGCGATGTGGCCGCAGTTGTGCAGGATGCCTATGAAAATGCAAGATTCCTCTGCGATAGATATTATTTAGCGTCGCCTGAACTGGAGCTGTTGCAAAATGGGGGTAATTACAATTTTTAACAAACTTTAAAATGGCTTTTGTTAATATTTGTTCTACTGTGCAGTTATAATCTCTTAAGATCAGTGTTTATAGTAATTAGAAATATTCAAATACATTACGGCTAACTTGTAATATTTTCTTGTTTTTAATATTTCTCTTATAAATCTTTATGTGATGGCCAAAATCTGAGGGCTAACTAAAGATCAGTAACTTCACCAATTGAGATATAAATAAAAGGCCGGCAACGCACTTGCGTTAGTATTGAGAGTGTACATGGGCGGTGGTATTACTTAAAATCAGATGAGCCTTTCTGTTCTATATAAAAAAAATATTACCTACGAAGCAAACCACCCCAAAATTCCTTAGATCAGTCGGTTATATCATTTAATATCGGAGCTCAATTATTTTTTTAATGAAATAAATAAATTCAATACATACACATCAGGATGTTTGAGCGTACTAGCAACTGCACAAATTAAACTGTTTTTTTTTAATAAATATATTATATTTCAGTTCCCAGTGATAGGCCGCTGCCGATAGTCTACGTGCCGTCTCACCTGTATCACATGCTGTTCGAGCTTTTTAAGAACGCAATGAGAGCTGTCATGGAGCTTTATGAGAGCAACCCACCGCCTGTTACACTCAATATTATTCAAGGACGAGAGGATATTTCACTTAAGGTATATTTCGTCTGTTAAATATTTTTGAAGTTATACTTCTTTAGGCGCGTTATGAAAAATTGATGAGAGTGAAATTTTACGATGCGCGCGCACCGTGACACAAAATTAACAGGATGACGGAAGATGCTACGGCATTGGACATAATTTAAAAACAACATTCGAATAATAATATAATTTATGTTACACTTAATGTAAGAGAATAATAATAAATATTAATTTATTTAATTTTTCAAATATAAACTGAACTTTATTGACTATAATGACTCCTTTTCCAGTCTTTGATTATTTAATTGTAATTAATTATTTGCATGCAATCAAAAACTATTTTTAATAATGCCAAAGAAATATAACTTAAAACGTAACTATAACGTAAAGTCCATTTAACGTCCTTCGATTTAACGATGAAATCTCTAAAGTGTCGAAATCAATTGGCTTTGGTTGGTTTAGCTTGTCTTCCATACAATACCCTCTATATAGCATTACACCCACTTTCAATAACGGCAACAATTGAGTAATAAAGTACTTTTTAAGTTGCTAAAATTAGTAAAAATTGCGCAGCTGTGTACGTTCTTTTGTCGCTTTATTATCCTAGCCCGAAATAAACTCGAATGTCGGCATCTTGCATACGAAGTCTTAACAGCCGATGACGTTCTTATCACGTATACCTAATACAATAGAATTCAGCCGGGACCTTTGATTTTGGTTAATATAACCGGTATTGTACTCAACGATGTCGTCGAACACGGTTTCGACTGTATAATTTTCATGAGTTGATACAAGTAGGAACAAAATCAGAATTTTTCCGTTCCTTTTCACGTAAAATATCTCAAATTTTAAATTAAGTTTTGCATAAAAAATGTATTGTTATTAATTGACATTTCAATCAACATTTCAACGTTTAGCGTATCTGTATATTGTATTACCTTTTTTTAAATTAATTTCTAATTAATTAAATTTAAATTTTAATTAGTGTTGGCCTTATTGCTTATATATCTCTATCTATAATATCGGTGGATATCTTTCTATGTGCGAAATTTAAATTTACTCTTCCAAAATCTACTTGTGGCTTCAATGCTGATTTTGATCAAAACAAATCAAAATCATTTATTCGTTTACGTAACAGAATGTACACTTATGAACGTCGAAAATAAATACATATTAAATGCTTCTTATTTTACATTTACTGACAGTTTCTTAATCAAGTGCGTAGAACGGAAGAAAAGAACAATAAAGTCTCCGCCATTCTTTTTAATCGCCAAGATTGTTGTTTTACACAATTTTTGTAAGGAGCTGCTACCATTACACCATTTTCCACATGATTTGTCTTCTATCAGCAATAGGCATAGTGAAATAGGAGCACGCACTTACATTCTCGTGGGAACAACACGCAAATCTATATATATATAATGAAAATGGTCTTCGTTTGAGGCTCAATCACGCCTAAACCACTGATCGTATCGACTTGAAACTACCACCATTCGATGCGAAATTTTTCCTAGATGGTTTATGGCTATTTATTTATTAAGTTCCTTCATTTTTTATTGCTGTTTTACTTTTATGAAAATTTATCCATACGGACTTCACCGCGGAAACATTCGGGGAGGCTTCCTAGAACCTCTAAACGTCAACATCTGTTAAAAACTCGATTTTCGAAATATTTCAATTTTCTTAGCGGGAAGTTAAAAAGAAGAATAATAAAAATATGAAAAAAAATAAAATAATGAAACATAAAATTTATTTTAATTCGTCCAGCAAAGCGGGCGCGAAACGGCTAGTATATCCATAAAAAAATGATTAAGGAGGTTAGTTTATGGGGTTGTATATGTATGAAATAAATGTATATAATTTTTATTTTATAGTTGTCTGACCGCGGTGGTGGCATTCCTCGCAGCGTGACTGATCTTCTCTTCAAATACATGTATAGTACAGCGCCACAGCCATCTAAGTCCGACTCACATAATGTTCCACTTGCAGGTAATTTCAAAAATTTCAACCATAAATATATAATATACTAAACTGATTTTTCATTCCGTAGAATTCTGACATTTCATAAGTGTTGCTACTAAAAAAGTTCGCAACCGAAAAAGGGAAAAATTTGAGCCATTTGATGGCAATAAAATATAATACTACGTAACTACTAATCCAGTCAGCAAAAGTAAACAAAGCTCTCAAAATTATTTTTTTATAGACCGTAGCACCAACTAATAAATTCAAATAAATATATTTATGTATTTACAGGTTATGGCTACGGACTGCCGATATCGCGCTTGTACGCACGTTACTTCCATGGCGATCTGGTTCTTATCTCGTGCGAGGGGTACGGGACCGATGCCGTAATATATTTGAAGGTATACTTTTTGTTAAATAAAGTTTTTAGGTTACAGGTTCGCTTTATTTAGGTACATTACCCTGGACTTGAGATCCAAAAGATTTTCGTTTATCTACGAAAGGGATAAAAAAATCAATCAATTTCAAATAAATTTCAAGCATTGCAAATTTGTGAAAATCATTAGTTTTTGAAGTTCTGAAAAAAGGACGCATTATTTTTTATGGTTATGGTTTATAGATATATTCTATAATATAATTAGAATTCGACGTTTAATTTTTTATAAAAAGAATGCACAAGGAAAAAACAAGGGTTGCGTGTACTTATGTACGCGCGTAAGAAGTTATACTTCTTGGCATTATTAAAAATAGTTTTTGATTGCATGCAAATAATTAATTACAATTAAATAATCAAAGACTGGAAAAGGAGTCATTATAGTCAATAAAGTTCAGTTTACATTTGAAAAATTAAATAAATCAATATTTATTATTATTCTCTTACATTAAGTGTAACATAAATTCTATTATTATTGGAATGTTGTTTTTAAATTATGTCCAATGCCGTAGCATCTTCCGTTGGCAACTTCATTCTGTTAATTTTGTATCACGGTGCGCGCGCATCGTAAAATTTCACTCTCATCAATTTTTCATAACGCGCCTAAAGAAGTATAACTTCAAAACTTTTTCTTATTAGCAGTAATTTGGTTTCTATTTGAAAATCACTTGTAAATATTATAATTTTAGAGATATATTTTTTGTTTCACAGTTCAATGTTTGTAACTATTAATAATTTTTTCAGGCACTTACAAACGAAGCAAATGAGCTGTTGCCTATATTTAACCGGACGTCAACTAAATTTTACCGTCCGTCACCAGTGTTGGCCGATTGGTCTGCGCCAGTTCATAACACTTCAGGCAGCGGACGAAAGGACAAGCAGCCATCTCTTTCACACAAGCTATAGTCAGAGCGAGACGCCGATACCACCGAGTAAGCGGCGTAAAATTGTAAGTTTCGTACAATAAATTTGAATATTCATCGTAGCTGTGTTTTCTAAATTTTTATTTTGAATTAAATAATTGTTATAGCGGTTTTATATTTTGTTTAATCTTTTCCTGACATCTGTTTGTTTTGTAATAAATTTGATAGAAATTATGGTAATATTGTAAATTGCTCTAAAGTATAAAAACAGATATTAGCACTCTTAGTCCAAGACAAATATCTTGCATGAAAATTGTAAAAAATCTAAAATAATGTATTTTAAATTGAAAAATTTATCAGGATAAAATTGGAGAATAGTTAAAGGCTGTGTTAGTCTTATTCTTAAACATCTACTTTCATGGATTGTGAAAAACTTTGAGAACTACCCGACTTTTTGACTTGGACTATGAGTTACATCCTGTATAATTAAAAATGAATGTTGTAAAATTGCTACGATGTGTACAGGTGAAATGTGATAGAAATTGTACCAAGTATGCGTGATAAGTGTTGCTATCTCGCTCTTATGTATGCTAAACATCGTTAGAGCGAGATAGTGTGATGTGTATTGTGATTCTGTACTTTAAGAGTTGGTGACTTTAAACTGTGACTTTAATTTTAAGCTATTTGTAACAGAATGGTTTATATTAGAATTTCATAAAATTATTTGGTTAATCTTTTTTTGTTAGTTTCCATTTTGAACATTATTTCAAAAATGTGGGAGTGAATAAGCAATGTAAAATAGGCAAAAATACTCTTGATTACATACGCATCAAGTACGAATAGTCTTAAGTTGTGTATAGACAATAGAGTTAGGCGGAAATATACTTAGGTATTAAAAAGAAGTAATAAAGTTACGTTTTAACACATTTTTTATAAGTAGATTTCATCTTGATCGGCTCATACCCAGCTTGAGTAGATTTAAGAAATAGACATGCCAAAATTCTAGTAATAATTCAATTCTAAAAATTCGCACTTGGTAGCGTGCTCGCAGGATACATCTATCTCTCTTTAACATTTTTGCAAAACAAACCATAGCTATATATAAATTGCTCGTAACGTTTTTTAATATTTTAAAACCGTAAGTCATCTCTTATTCTCTTTTTATGTCCATTGTCATGTGTCAAAAGTTTTTCATATAAAAATACACCATAATACAAAGTAATAATGCTTGGGTATTCTAAAATTATTTATAAAACAACATTGTGAACGCACCAATTGAAATTTAACTTACTCAATCCTGCGAGATAATTTGTGATACTCGTTTTTAGATAATTTTTACTTATATAGTTGCATACTTGATGCCTATTAAAATGGCCAAGTTAGACTTAGATCTATTACCATGAGTATATTCTATATAAATACTAGAATATCTTTGGAGCCATCAAAACAATCTGTGGACTTGAATATGAAATGAATGCAAGTGAGAAGAAATAATAAGAAAGTTCAGTAATAAGTAAAATCTAGTTTCTTCATTCATAGCACTCGTAATTACTTTACTTGTCATTTATGCAACTTTTAATGTATTATTTTAAAATATGTTTCTACTATAACATAGATTTAAAATAGTTTTAGGAAACATGATATCATAGAGTAGGTATTGTCATTACAATATATATTTTAGAATAAATATATACATATTATGTATGTATAGTGTAACTGAAATATGTTCAAATATTAGTAGTATACTTCGTTTCAGTTGGGATAAGCAAAAAATAAAAAGTAAAATATACTGGATTTATTTAAGTATTTGACGAATACTGATGGAATAATTTAAATTTAACAACAAATTTAAAGTGGTTCTTACATAAAATGAGTATTTTTTTCACTTAAAATAGTACAATAAAAGTACATGCCATTAAGGATTATACTCTTACACACTTTTTATATGTCCCATTGTGCATTTTATTTTATATATAATAATAGGCATACGAAAGAGATGGATATATTTTCATAGGTACATATGAAGGCTGTTTCACACAAGTACAATAGGTTTATACAGGCACAATTTATTAAATATTGTATTGAAAGTTAGGAAAACAATACGGAATTTTATGATCAAGCCCTGACTGAAAATAATGACTAATTTAATACTCATTTGTTCCCTCAATAAATTCTTAATTTGTTACGTTGTCACAATATAATTCCGTATTGTTATTTAAAGTAATGTATCATTCTTCAAGCAGCTTTAAGTTTATATTGTACCTGTGGGTTTATTAATTTTATTTATACTGCATTTGTACTAAATAGATAAGTGTTATTCCAAAATTGATATTTCTATAATTTATAGTCTTATAGATCATAGAAAATGATTTATGTATAATTTTTAAATAAAATTTTCAATTGTTTTTGTCGGATATGGCAATGCAATTGAAATAATACAATGGTACATTTTAATTTCTTGTTCCTAAATATTATTATTAAACTTATTTGAGATCTATTATTAATGATTAATAAGTAAAAGTATTGTTTACACAACTTTTGGTGGGATAATTTTCATCAATGTTTGAATCCAAGTAAGTTTTTTACTAACTTAACAAAAGGTACTTTAAAAAAAATTAACTAAAGAAACTAGCTGCACATAATTTAACACAGAACATTCTTATTAGAGTTTTTGTAATACTGTAAACAAAACTTCAGGACACATGAATCCCTTGTAGTAAATCACCTTCCTTCCCATGTATTTTTAAGTGAACCTTAAGTCCTGAGGCTTTCCGGAATGCTTGTCCACAATTTGGACACACATATGGCCTTTCACCAGTATGGCATCTTACATGAGCTGTTAAATCTTGCTTTTGCACAAATGCTTTATCACATAAAGAGCATTTGTAAGGTTTCTCTCCAGTATGAGTACGCCTATGATTTTTCAGTGTTCCTGAAGCAGCAAACTTCATGTTACACATATCACATGAAAATGGCCGTTCCCCTGTATGTGTCCGACGATGTTTGACTAGCGAGCTTGAAGTGGTAAAACCATTACCACAGTCATCACAGACAAATGGATGTGCACCACTGTGTTTTCGTAAGTGTGCTGTGAGTTCACCTTTGGATACAAATCTAAAATTCAAATTAGTGACTTAGTTTTTTCTAATTCTGAAATCTGAAACTTGTAAAAATAATTTTAAAACTAAATAGTAATTGTACCTAGTCAATGTTATGATGAAACAGCTGTTAATCTAATGTAGATTCTGTTATACACTTACAGGAAAAATTAAATTATCTAACTGGAAGGCAATTTGCTTGCTTATTTATAGCTAAGATATTTTTTAAAGATTTAATAGCAACTTAAAATTGTTTGTGTAGTTAACAGATTTTTCAGTTTGCTCTAGATGTCAAGGAAATTTAAGCATATATTATTTTACCTTTTATCACAATTTTCACATTCAAATGGCTTCAACCCCAAATGTCTCCTTATATGTTGCTCTAAATTAGTTTTTTGTGAGAATCCCTTTCCACAAGTGGAACACAAAAATGGCTTCTCTCCAGTATGTGTCCTTAAATGATCAGTCAAAGATGACATCATTATAAAAGATTTATTGCATATATGACATTGATGCTTCTTTTCAACTTTGTGCACCTCTTTATGGACATGCAAAGCTTCCAGTGTGGTAAAGTTTTTATCACAACAATCACAACTGTAGCCTCTATCCCTTGTATGAACTAAGAGTATATGATTATCTAAATGAGCTTGATGTTTGAACTCTCGCTTACAACTTTTGCAAATAAACTTCATCTGAACACCTTCTTCATGTTTTAACAAATGTGTATGAAGTGAAGACTCATGAGTAAATTTTCTCATACATTTATTACATTTAAACAACCTTTTAGGACCTTGAGTTTTTTTTAACTTAACATTATGATGTTTTGTATGTTCAGTATATGATTTCTGATCAGGTAATTGTATATTACACTTTTTACAATATAGAGTATCTTTTGATTTAACTAGTAAGTTTGGTTTTTTACATTGTTCTGAATGACTTTTATACTCATTTTCACATGTAAATTTTAAGTTACATTCACATGTTAAAATATTATTTTCCAAACTATTTATGTTATAAAAATCAGAATCTAACATCTTATGATTTTCTAGACTACCACAGTTGTTGAAATCTGTGTCAGTAATTATTTCTTCTTTAATATCTAATTGCGTTTCAGTCTTCGATAAGCCTACAATATCTGTATGGACCAGTTCCTTTGAATCAAAATCATCTATTGATATCTTATCTAGATTATGGTTAAATGAATCATATTCTGACTCTAAAGGATAAAGCAGTGTTTTTGAATCTATAGTAGAAGTATATTGTGATGTTGATACTAAATCTTTGCCTTTTTCTAGCTCGTGAAAAGCTTCTTTTAGTATATTCTCTGACAAGATGCATCTTTCTTTCAACTCCACAGCCTTGTTTAGAATTGAGTAACACTCTACACATATTTGCAGGGGGTTTCTGCAGTCGATGTCTATATTTATGTCGACAAGAAATGACAATAGCTCACACACAGTTCGAGTATCACCATCGGATTGACTGTTTAGTGGTATTTGAGCTTGAGCTTCACAAAAACAAATTCTACAAACTTTATTAGGGCAGGCTAACACATTCTTGATGTCCATATTGGGCCTTCAAAGAAATGGTTTTACATATTAATTTTATTATTTTAAGTCTTAATTCAGTTGAACTTTGTAGAACTAGAGTACTGAGTAGACATCACAAAATTGTAAATATTTTTCAATTTTTATCAAATCTAATGTCAATAGTCAAGTCTCAAGACTCACTTCACTTTATTTATAATGGCGACATCTGTGTAAATCACAATTCCGCCAATGTCACGTTCTAAGTCTTCACACAGTGAGGATAGATTTGATAATTTTGATAGATTTAATTTTATCTAAGCAGAGTTACCCAAAACGTCTCAAGACTCAACATAGAAAAAAAATTGATTTGAAGGAATGAAGGTTGACAATTGATATTGTCCTTACTGTGATATCAAAATAATTATTGTTATATACATATTTTCTTGGTAATCGTAAATTTTTACACAGCGGAATAACCAGATAATATATATGATTAGAACAATTAATTTCCCCTTTTACAGTAAACGTAATCATAAATAACAGATATTTCATAAAGTATTCACAATTTTTGACACTATTCCCCAGAAAATATGATTGCACAGTCAAAGGACGCAGAAATAATATCAACCAAATTCAGTTTTAATTATCAGTGACAAGTAAACTGTAGAAAAATTTAAGCTCGTATCTTATTCTCAAAAATGGTATTTTGTTTTGAGTGATTTTTGAAAAAAATAACTTTTCGACAGACTTGACGTATCTAACGCTATTTGTATGAAAATGGTCAAGTACCAAAGCGTGAGTATGGTATGGTATGGCATTCCTATACAAATCAGATATTATAAGATACGAGCTTAAATACCTACCACAATTTATCTGCAGTTTACTGGTCAATGATCATTAAAACTGCATTTGGTTGATTTTATTTACTGTGTCTTTTTATGGCTATAGTTTACTAAGACATAATACTGCGTCCTTGACTGTGCAATCATATTTTCTGGGGACTATAGTGTTAAATATTGTGAAAACTTGATGAAATATGTGTTATTTATTATTTCCTTTACTGTAAAAGATGAAATTTATTTTATTATATTAGTTCTTTATGGATATTAAAAGTCATTGAGCTGTATAAGCCTAGTGGCTAAGTGCGACTCTCCCGAGTTCGAAACCCGACTATACACAAGGCATTTTTGTACACTTGTGTGAATCTAATACTTTTTCGTACGTGAAGAATGGCAGTGTCATAGACGAACCTTAAATCGACGGCCTGTATTAGACATAGAACCCTGATCACCTGTGTACTAAGAAAAATGATTAAGATACATAGCTATAAAAATCTGAGGTTAACACCAAGGGATGTAGCAGTTTTTGTTAAATTAAACTCCTTAGTCTTGCTTCGCATAATAATTGTATTTTTTAATATTACATATAAGTAATACAGACTTAAGTCTACAAGTCTGTGGTACATAGTCATACCTTAATATAATTATTTCATTTAAATCTCCCATTATAAATCTGTTCACAACGTCCAAAGATATTAATCAGGATAGGTACGGCTTTTTGTGATATTTTTACGGATACAAAGCAATAATATAATTTAAATTGTAATACTTAATTACTAAGGTTTACAATTCCATATTTAGGACTTAGAACTAAATATTTAGGTAACACAGGCTTCTGGTAACTTTTAATTGAGATTTCAAAGTAGTTTTATTTTAATAAAACATACAAATATATAACTTAAAATTTATAAAAAAAACTACCATTATTATATAATTTTCATAAAATAAATTTTCAACAATATTAAATTCCTTCGTAGATTTCATTTTATAAAATTTCTTTGTAAACAATAAATTTTTAAATGATAACATTCTCATATAAAAATCTAATAAAAACACAAAATAAAAATAAGTAAGTATCTATATATTTAAAAACGTGCGATACATATTAAAATAATCTTAATATGTAATTGGCACCTTAGGAGAGATCGAACTGAGACGGATTAGGTGCAAAAGCGGGGTCCTTTGTACACTATTAAGTACCAATTAATACAACCATAGCAAGAGAGAGAATGAAATTACCAACAGATTGTATCTGAATAATAAAAATTTTCTTTTTTGACATTACGTTTGCGTAAAGTGGAAGGGACTCGGAGGTCCAAGAAATTGTTTAATGTTCCCTTATTCAGGATCAGATCAGAGACTTACATAAACGTAAATAACGAAAAAATATAAATGACAAATTGCGTGATAAAGATACCGTTAAAATATAAGAAAGCTGGTCAAAATTTAATTTTGCTGATTAAGTACCTATTTGCTGCCAAGTGCTATGATTTTTTTTGTGCGCGTAAATCCAAAATACATATGAAAAATTTAAAGTAGAAACGATGTGGCATGTTTATGAATACAATTTCCTGAACCTGAACGTAAAAATAATAGTTACTTGCCGTGAATAGAACGTCTGTCTTATGCAATTATGTTGCTAAGCTTGTCACGCCTGCCGCAAAATGTTTTGTCTGCGGCCTTTTCACTTTCGAGCCTAATTGTAGCCACGAATGTCACAACTTTCTGCGACACGTCTAAAAACTTGTGTGTTGAATATTGTTTATCTAATGGATTTGCAATTGCATAATTCCAAATTAATTTTTATTTAGAAAAAACATTCTTAAATTTACACAAAATATATCGTGGGGCTCTAGTACATAAAATTACAAGACTAGGACATTTAAAACGTTGTTACAATTGTATATTTTGTTCTGTATCGGTGTCCAAGCATAGCCAGTCAATTGTAGATCTTCTTCCGCTGATCTATATGATCGAGCCACAGAATGTGGCAACATCGGCCCAGTGTGGCCTACTGGAAAACGCGATTATCGTCAAAGACAAATATTGGGTGAATCGTCTATGTCTCCATCACTTGACATATTGTTATTTTGTTCCTGGTCTTTGGATATAACAAATACAGGCTCTACATTTTCATCTTCGTTGTTAAATCTGAAATAAAATTAAATAATGATCTAGATTAAAAAGCTTGAGAGTGTCGACTATATTGTTAATGATATCCGTTTTTGGGCGCTGATATTATTTTAACTTTAAAAAAATACAGATTAGAAATCTGACGAATCTGATACAAATCTGTAGAAATGAAGGGACCCTGAGCGTTATCAGTCCTACAGTTTAAACTATTTGAAATAATCGGTCTTGCGGTTCTTGAATCATACATAACAGAAGAATTACCCAAATATGATGTTTGCTTAGTTGGAATATCGGTTGACGTAAAAATACTCACTGGTAACGAGGTCCTTCCCCCCTCATCGTGCAAATAGCATTCGTGAGAGCTTTAACATAGTTTTTGGCAAGAGTTAAAGTTTCTATCTTTGATAAACTTCGATTGTCCTTTTTTACATGCGGAATCACACGGCGGAGATCCTGAAATCAAAATATATTAAATTAATTACTGTTGCATAGCCGGGTATGTTTAAGCTTGAACAGTAAAAATAGCTAATGGCCATAAACCTGCCAAGCTTGGATTGCTTTTGTAAAATAAAGCAGTGGCGCTACAACCTTTTTAGGTCTGGGACACAGATCTGTTTCATGATCATTTGTCAATCAAATAGGCAAGTAGGTGATCAGTCTCCTGTGCCTGACGCACGCCTTCGAATTTTTGGGTTTAAGGCAAGCCGGTTTCCTCACGATGTTTTCCTTCACCGATCGAGTGAATGTAAAAAACGCACATAGAAAGTCCATTGGTGCACAGCCGGGGATCGATCCTACGACTTCAGGGATGAGTCGCACGCTGAAACCACTAGGCTAACACTGCTCTTAGTAGTTGGATAGCTTTTGTAGTTCATATATGTGAGATACATAATTATGTGCGTAACTGCCCCACAGTCAAATCGGTGACACAAATTCTAGTACAAAGGTATAATCTATTCCGTCGTAAGAAACTTCCCAGTGAAAGGACATTCCCTTCTACACAACGTAATTGTATCGAAAGGTGCCAATAATAACAACGTGAAAGCATCAAGGTAACATTACCTCAAACGCTCGATTCAGTGAATGCATGCGCATACGTTCGCGTTCGTTGCTCTCCAATCTTCTTAGATTTCTTTCCCTCGCTGAGATCCCGCATCGCCTTCGTCTGCCTGGACCACTGGAACCGCCAGACGAAGAGGAACTAGCCGCTGTTCTTCGACGACTCACACGCCGTACCTCATCGCTGCTACCGCTGTCGTAGAAATCTGGAAAATAGAATTTATTTTCAAAGCTATATGTAGTATGTTAGTTAGCGACTGACATTCTTATGAAAATTTATTTAGCAGAAAGATAAACTAAAACTGTAGAAAAATATATTACAAGAATTCTCTTCTACTTATGTCTATATATATAATTCTACGATACGTGTGTATGTCACTGAACTCCTCTTAAACAGCTGGAACGATGTGAAGGATTTTTTTTGTATGGTTAAGATTCAAATAAGCCTGGCAGATGGCGCTGCAGTCAGTATCAATTGAAATAATTGAAATGACATAATGAAATGATTTATATTATTAGATATGTTTTTTGTATGTTAGACGTGTATACAAGCAGCGTCTGGCAAACCGTAGCTTTTAGAGTACTCTTAATTACAGCGTAAACACAATTTGACATATATAACAGATTAATTAGTTTTAGTTTGTATGAAAATATTTTCCTTAATTAATTCATCATTATTGTAATGTTTACAATATTTCATAAAGTAAGTTTCTTAATTTATCATTATTTTTTAAATAATGACAAATAGAGAAACTATTATGATACAAATAGGAGGAGATGCTATCGAATATGTAGATCACTACGTATATTTAGGGCAAATAATATCATTTCATGACCAAATGGATCTTGAGATAGAAAGAAGAGTGTCTAGCGCCTGGAAGAGATTTTGGTCACTCAAGGAAGTACTTAAAAGTAAAGACTTCCCAATAGTAGCTAAGAAAAAGGTGTTCAATCTATGTATCCTACCATGTGTTACATACGGCTGCGAGACTTGGGCTTTATCTCAGAAACATCTTCTAAAGTTGAGAACATGCCAAAGAGGAATGGAAAGAAGCATGGTGGGTGTAACACTGAGACATCGAAAAAGAGCAGAAGAGATCAGATCAACGACCAAAGTAGAAGACATTATAAAGAAAATAAGGCAGTTGAAATGGCGCTGGACTGGGCACATGACGAGAGATAGCAGGTTGAAATGGACAAAAATAATTACAGAATGGCAACCACGTGATGGAAAAAGGAAAAGAGGAAGACCGACCAAGAAATGGGCAGACGATATTAAGCTAATAGGAGGCACAACTTGGACAAGAACAGCTAATAACAGAAAAGAATGGAAACAGCTGGAAGAGGCCTACGTGTCACAGGACACGCTGATTACCAAAAACGGGTCATATGATGCATTAGATTAAGTTTTATTTATGTGTTAGAATTAAGTGTTTTTTTATGTAACTTAAATAATTGTTATTACATTGTATGGGTGTCAGCAATAAAGGCTAATCAATCAAGTTTCTTAAGTTCCTAAGGAACACAGCGAAGACGGCCTGGAATGCTTGTAAGATAGTATTGCAGTTTGTTGATAGAAAGACATTGAAGCCGTTTATAAGAGGTCCATATAGTCGATCGATAAGACATAAATATAGTCGATCTAAAATTGGTTTCGAGTACGTCTGCAAAGGTTTTTACTGGGAATGAACTAATAGCGGCATAATATATTTTTACTGCATCCAATGTGCAAGTGATTATGTTATTAAAATGATCTTTAAGAGAATTAAGATTCTTCAAATCTATGACGTATGTAAAAATATATAATAAATGAAACGTTATGAATCGCAAAATATATCCAGTGTTTTTTATTTTTTTTAATTTTTTCCTATTCCTTGAACTCGATTTTGATGGAGAGAAAAATTGAGAAATTAGCTATTATTCCGCCATATTATGGAACAGTTTTAGAATGTTCCATATGGTACTAAAAATCATATTAATGCAAATCAAAGTTCACGAGTGAATTATAATAAAACAACCAAGCTAGTGTTTTAAAATTACGAAGTGACCTAACAAATTTAGACGTTCGAAAATTTAATCGTTAAAATAGCTTCAACCCACATTTCTAGGCCGTTAGTTAGGTGATAACTATCACTACAATTTATTCCTAATGTAATACTGATATAATATAATACTTTGAATATTTTTAAAAGATCATTTACAGTCTTCATCTGTTACGCCTTTTTCTTTAGCAATTGCATCCTAGCATTTTAAACGGGTTTTATGGTGCTCGTAAGTCTAATAATAAAACATAAGTGTATTTTTTTAATTATGGCTCTGGCACGGTTTGTGCATTAGCCGGCGTCAAGTATAGGATTTTTTATAACTCGTGCTTGTCTTTAGAAATTCGCCCGTGTCCTCTATGTACAGTTTAGGCACTCGCCCGGTACCGCACAACCCTCCCAAAGGCCGAGAACAAATTTAAATTAAAGTAAAACTTGCCCTCGAACCGGGAATCGAACCCGGTACCCCTCACCTCGCTGCCACTTAATAAGACCTATGAGGCCCCCTTAAGTGTATTTGAAGACTATCACAAAAATAAGGTGCGTTAATTAGCATAGATTATAAAACTTGTCTCTAGAATACATAGTTACTATTTTTAATCGTATAAATGAGCAAAAGACAATAATCATCAACGTTACTATTAATTTAAAACAGCACGATTATTGTTACGTGATGCTGGCAACAATTTGCGTAAGACCGATGCAGAGTGCAGACTAATCGATTATAACGCCACGGGCTTTCGTCATGCTCTTATCAATATCGTCATATTCGCTAGATTTGCACGCATAATGTGTTTTATAATAATTCACTATCGTGTCGCTTCGATTGAGACGATAATTAATACAGAGACGTAATATACGTGGCAAGCTATGTTAAATAATATAATACTAGTGACCTAAGCGTTGAAAAATAACATACCTAAACCTTTCCTATTAATCCGTAATAAATTCCGTGCTGTTTTTGAGTTTATAGCAGTTAGATAGAAGCGGCGATGGACTTGTTTTATAAAAGGACTAGCAGACTCAGCATAGCCTTGCTGTGGCTAAGGTTTTAGCTATATCACATAGTAGTAAACTATTCAAGGGAAACGGTAGCAGAACACCAGTCATAGGGACCACCATGCTTTTTTGGTGCTTATGCCATTAAATTGTAGCTTATGTGAAACGTTGATACTTTCAATACAGCGCCATCTGTTAGAATTGTGACTGTCAAATAATAAACAAATAATCTATAATATAAAAATGAATCGCAAAATGTGTTGGTAAGCGCATAACTCAACAACGCCTGGACCAATTTGGCCAATTCTTTTTTTATAATATTCCTTGAAGTACGAGGATTGTTCTTACAGAGAGCAAAATTTAAAAAAATTGAGTGAAAAAGTCTAAAAACAACACTTTTCTACATAAAAGATTCGTAATAATACTTAAAAGTCAATTTGAACTTTAATACCATATCATAAAGTTCAAGTGTTAGTGGAGGGGTTCCGGGAAGGTAAATTTTTATTTTTTGACATAATGTATTTATTGTCTTATCAACTTTCTTTTTTTATATTACTAGCTAGACCGGTGTCCCGAATAGCAGAAAAAGTATTTAAAAAAAAATAAAAAATCGACTGTTAGGCGGTACGATGTTCGCCAGGCCAGCTAGTTTGTAATAAAATAATATTGCGGGTATAAATTAGGTGTAAGCTATCCTTTCTTTTAAGTTAGATCAATCTGCACAAGGTGTGCAAATTTGATAGAAATCGGTTAAGTAGTTCAGGAGTCCATAGAGGATTAACAACGTGACGCGTAATTTATATATATTAAGATTGGTCTTGGATATGATAAAAGTCAGACAAATGCTGTCACTGACTTTTTTGTAGGCATTAGCATGCTCTACAACTTTTCTCTAGAACTCAATCACATATCTCTCATTCAGGCAGCGTTGATAACAAACATTTCCGTTTTTTCTCCGACCTAATTTGCAATTCAAAACCACTACGTCTTTTTAATTTTTCATGTCTTTCTATTGATAAAATGAATTTTCAAAATTACCCCCTAAAACTCACTAACTTTAACTCTGTAATATTAAGAATAGAAATAGATAAGTCAAAAAAGGTAAAACAATTGGCATTTTGGTATTGTCTTTTATTGACATAACCTTTACACATTTAAAGAAAAAACTTTTTAACCGGATTAAAGTTATGTATATATAGTATACACGCACGCGAAACGTCGGTTTAATTTAAAATTATGTTAAATAATTGTAAATTTATAATAATACATAACTTTAATCCGGTTAAAAAGTTTTTTCTTTAAATTGGCATTTTTTTTTAATTTCTAAAAAGTTACTAGGCCCTCATAAATGGTAAAGAAAGTAGATTAATAATCTTACCACCAGTCTGTTCAATTTTATCAGCATCTTCGGCTTTGTCATCGTAGCACTCTGTTTCATCGTAGTTAACCATTTGGTTCGGAGACGCCACTTCAGTCCCTCCGCCCTCACTGCTCGCCCATTGGGGCATATTGAGTTCTGAAAGTTATAAAGAATTCTTTTAATGTCTTTTAGTCGATAGAATATATTAAAGTACCCGAATCTTGCGCAATTTTTTTGTTTCATCATCGAACGTCAAGACATACGAAATTCCACCCGTATCACCACGTCTCGTCCGTCGTTCCAACTGAGCGTTTTTTAAGGCACGTGCCCCACAGCTATGTCGAAGCAGATGCCCACTGAAGTATTCGCAAACTACTATAACTGAGAAGGATCAACGAGCGTACCAAGTCTTAAAAGGGTGGCAACGCACTTGCGAACCTACTGGCAATGTGAGTGTCCTGTATGTGAGTGTAACTATCGAATAGGCTTATTTCAGCGTCAATTCAATATTTTTAGGCACACATGAAAAAATGTTTTTTAATCGGGGAATTGAACTCCGAACCTCCAGGCTAGGGTAGGGTCTTGTGTACTAAGCTACGGAGGACTTTACCTTTAAATTAAAATGGCTACTTATTAGTATTTTTAACAAAAATCAAGTAGGTAGATCTTGCGGTTTAGATTACTAGAATTCATTAATTATGCATTGGTATTTGTAATTATATAATTACCGATAATAAACCACATTTTGTTACTAACTTATACTCTTAGAGCATAATACCTATAATAAATAATGTCAATAGGACGGCCGTGTCTAATATAGCATTATAACGTGTGTATTTAATTTAATATTTCATTTATTAACACACCAGGTTATAATGATATTGATAGATTTCAATACTTAATAATATTTTATTGATCAACCTTGTTTTAAATTTAGACGTGAAGTATTAAAATTGTAACAGTTTTTTGTTGCCAAGAACAAATGATCTACTAGTAGTATAATATTATAAAATTGTAAAGTTATGTCACTTCCGGAAATCAATTTTGATAACTCTTTTACCAGTAAAATCAGATTGTTCTTGAGTAACATAGACAATAGGAAGATTGACAGATCCATAGATCCGCGCGGGAAACAGCATATAATAGACAAATAAGGTTTTTAAAAACTGGAAATGATTTCCGACATATAGTATTAGGTTAACGCGAACCCAGCGGGATATTAATTACTTAACTAACGTGTCAATTTAGATGATAATAGACGATGAAGGCGGGAAAATAAGGCAGACGGGCGTCCGGGTTGCTAGGCAACCGACAATGGCTGCGGCCATACGGCGCCACTTGTCAATTGCTTATAACAGTCTGACGCCCCTTCACATTAAATTTGCTTATGCTTACATCAAAATGAATTATGTAGCTTACGGTTTTGCACGTAAATGATTGGTTTTTATGCTATGAACAAATTTCTAAATCGTAAATAGCTACGTGCTAGCGTTATACTATTCGTAGATCCTTAACTAGTAATATTGTAGGATCTACGAATTTAGCTACGAATTCGGGAGAGATTCATATGAAATTCGAAGACATGTTCGGGTAAGATGCAGCCTTGAGACGTATCTAAATACACATTCTTATCTTAGAAATATTATAGTTTTCACAACGTTATGTTGTCTCTGCACTATAATATCTCCTACGAGCCCATGAACAAAGGCACCAACACGTGAATGTCGTAGCTGTTCAACTCCTTGACACCACGGAAAGGAATTACTTATTAGTCTTACGTTAGATCGTATTGTTAAATGATTCCTTTGTGCAGCTGAGGCAATAAGGAAAGTATCTCCTACGAAAAAGGCCAGTATTAATAGATTTTAGCCGTCGCGGCCAAAATCGTCCCAAGACCACGATGTCTTATTGCTCTTTGAATGTTTACCCTAGGTGTACCTTACAGTTTATACTGTTGCTATGTGATATAAATTGTTTAACATTGAGATACCAATCTCGGTCTGGGAGATATAACATAACATTGATTATAACGGTCTTGTATTTCTTGATAATGTAGGTCAACAGGATATTAAGACAAATTCATTGCATACTATTAAAAATATTTAATAATAACTGGTTGGACTGGCTGATTACATGACTATCGACGTAGAGTATACGTATATAAGCTTTGACAATAGCGAACAAAGCAATCTGTATGGACAAAAGTATTTTGCGGCAGCCGTAACTCGGTATCGAAACAAATCTGAGAATGACATTAGCGCACGCTTGATCACGTGACCATTTCAATTCAAATTTGACGATAACTGGTTAAATACTTTTGTCTATACCCCCGATTCCCCCCTCTCTCTGGATTAGCACCCACAAATATTTTAAAACCGGCTCCAGATTCTCGCGAGGTGCCTTCTAGATGCGAGGTGCTCTCGGCTCGAGTCTTGGCGAGTGGAGGCTGGACCAGTGCTAGCCATCCTCACTCTAGATTTATGTAATTGCCACATCTACTACAAGATTTTATCACAAATATAAATAAAAATTTACCATGCGATATAAATATCATTTAATTTAATTTAAGCTTTTTTCATTCCTTTTTTTTATCTTCTGTATAATTCTTTGCTTATTTGATCGCACATGTTCCAAATGATTTGTTTCATTTAATATAATTCATGATAAGAAAATTGAGCGAGTGCAGGAGCGTGTTTGGTTCTCTCGCCTCGCCACCTCGCGTCTTATGGCCGATTTACATTATCTTAGTGTTTAGGAGAGTGCTTTAGTACAACTTGAAAGGCAAGTTCTTTAGCGTAGCATTTACTAAAGCAAGTAGCGTTTACACGTTTCAACTAAAGTACTATCCTAAAGCACTCTCCTAAACTCTAAGATAATGTAAATCGGCCTTTATGACTCGCGCCCAAAAAACGACGAGGTAAGACGAGGGAACTAGCGCACCGTCCTCACTCTCGCCCTCGCGTTCCCCCGTGTAGCCTCGTGTGTCGTGGAGATAAGACTCCTTTGATGGATATAAACGCGATTTTATAATATCATTTACTTGACCTTTCCCGTTAGTGAATTTCTATTTAAAGATTAACGTATCTTCAATTTTAGATTGTACATATATTTGTTTTAGTATATTTTTTGTTTTTAATCTGTGTTAATTTATGTATATAAAATTTAAATATTTTTGTCCAAAACTTGAAATAGCCGTCGGAATACCGAATATAACATTGTTTTGTTTGAAAATCCTATTCAAAGTAATTAAATAGAGCGAGCTATTACAAGTTACTTTCACTAGAACCGAGCAATCTTGCCGTAAACAAATTTGAAAGTGATTTTTCTATTATGTACAATGAGAGTAAAACACATTTTAAACTTAATTAAGTTAACAATTTACGTACTATTAACGTGCGCAATCAAAGCAATTTGTTAAGGTAAAGTGGTTAAAGCAATACATGTAACCCGGGAGTCGTGGGTTACGATTACTTTAAAGTTAAAAACGTAGCAGATATAACGTCATGATTGTATAACAGTGTCGGATTTGAAAAAAACCGAAAATCCACTTTTTATCATATTTGTATATAAATTTGACTATATTATATATATTATTACGGCTACATTAAATAAAATTAAGTTTTAAATTTCAAATTAATCAGTCGGTAACTTGACGGATTTGATACTAAACTAACATGATTTATTATTTTCAAATCGCTGCCCTGTAAAGTTTACTATTTGTCGGATCCGTCGTTATTCTACGACTATGCCGTATGTCCCTTGGCCCGTTGATGAGTTACGGGATTTCAAATAGACATTGTAGCGATTCTTCGGCTTAAAAGACGCATAATAGTAAACGGCGAATTGAAGGCAAAGCAAGTTTACAATGTTCTGCAAGAATTTTGCAGCATAATTACGTCGTAATCGGATTGAATTGATCAATTATGTATGTATTTAAGGCACGCTAATTAGTAATTACATCCAAATTTCGTCGACATTTTGAATTTTATTTGAAGCAGTGTTCCAAATTTGTTATCTTCATCAACACTTTTTTTCACGATGCTTATTTCAAAGGAAATCATATAGGCTGGAAGGATTTTTATCAAATTTTATAGCTGATCCGGCAAACGTCGTTTTGCCATGTTTATCATTTATAATAAAAAATAGGGGTTGATCGTAGAGTGGTGAAAATTAGTGGTTGTATGTATTTTTTAATGCTGTATCATAAAAAAATAAAGAATAATTTTTTTATCTAAAATTAAAAAAAATATTAGGGGTGGACTACTCTTAACATTTAGGGGGATGAAAAATAGATATTGTCCGATTCTCAGACATACCCATTATGCACACAAAATTTCATGAGAATCGGTCGAGCCGTTTCGGAGGAGTTTAACCACAAACACCGCGACACGAGAATTTTATATATTAGATAACCAACGCCTCTTTGGTACCCACAATTATACATAAGAAAATCAATGAAGTACGCGATCATCACCCGTGTCACATCGGCGTCCGTTGTTCCACAACTGGGCGTTATTTAAGGGAGTTTTTACCGCGCACCACCGATATGTGGAACTAGTTGCCAACTGAAGTATTTCCAAACCAATTCCACTTAGGGTCCTTCAAGTAAAGAGCGTGTCAATTCTTACTAGGCCGGCAAGTCATTCCCGAGTCCTCAGTCCTCTGGCATTGAGAGTGTCATCAGATGAGTCCCTGTTCTATATGAAAAATGTGGCACGTTGTAATCCCTTCATTCAGTTTTCTATAATCTATTCCGATCTTATTCTGGGCATTTTCTGTGGCTTCAAAGATGAAGTGTGCTATTTGTTAATCATTCCCAGTAACTTCCACAGAAATTTCCACAGCGCTGTGGAACAGTCTGCTCTTCAGCATAATTTAGGGGCCAATTACAACCACAGCACAAACTCATTACACACTTGAAACGAACCGAAAGGGAAAAGCATTTTTTTTTGTGATATCTCTCATTATATATTTTTTCTTTGATTATTGTTATTATGTGTGTGTGTTTTTGTTAATGTTATCTCTATGTCTAAATTCATTATTAATATCAAGTGAATCAATGACGGCAATAATAGTACATTCAAGTAATTCGTATTAATATTGTTTTTTTTCAAAAAAGCGGTTAGAACATGTGTATTCACGTCATAAGTGTACACAGGTGCTATCTGTTTTAAATGCGCATTGCTTTTGTACTAGAAACGAAATTTTCAACTTGAACTGAATAAAAATAATGCACTCTGTATTGCATGCACGTCATTGACTCCCTCGTATGCTTTAGTTTGGCCTGTCTCCTCTAGAATATTCTAGAATCTAGGCGTGATAGTATATCGTAGCTACAGAGAAATTGTATTGAATACGTACGGGAGTCATAATTCGCGCCAATTCTCGAGTCTTAATCCTAATATCTTTAATAATATCTCAGTTTTGAACTTGTTTTATCCACTTTAGTTAGGCTACCCAGTTTTAGATACGTACCTATATTATAATCTTTTCTCTCAAATACATTTGCTAGTCATTATCGCTATGGGTCATTTCTTTATTTCCACTATGGAGGTACAAATGATATTAAAATTAATATTTTAAATCTTAAAAGTCAAGTTTTTAAATCTCGTGGTCTCGTCTTATATAATTTAAAGACTTTATATCGTATACCTTCAGATTATAACAGAAATTACCAGCAAATAGATATATTTAATGTGTCTTAAAAATGCTTAAGAAATTATATAAAAACTGTAGTATCCTTTATTAGATAGAATGGCTTTGTTATTCCTCCTTTATATTAAATATGTTATAATGAACTATGAATCTTAGAATTTAGAATTTATTATAAATACATATATTCTTTGTATTTGTGTAGGTGAAACTGTGCTTTGTGTATGTTTAAATGTGTATTCCATTTTTGGCTGTTGTGTATAGTGTAATTTTTTGAATATTGTTTAGTAAGTAGCTGTTGGAATACCGTGAAGCAAATAAATAAATAAAGAAGGAAGAAGTAAAAGAGAAACCAGGGGAAGATTGGAAAATAGTAGTTAAGATGAGGGACAAATGGATGAATACTAGTACTTATTTACTGTCTCAGGTACTAATATTAAAAACTATAATAACATAAACTTAATGTAATCCTAATAATTAAAGTACCTACTCGAATATAGGCATTTTTTTGTCTCGTCCTTATAGTGAAACAAGGGACTGTTTTCACGTGAGTGAACATTATTTTTGTATAGTTTCGAAATAAATACATTAAACATTTTTCAAGGATGGTACCATTCTAACAGTTTTTGAAGTAGTAGTAACGGTAAACTCAAAAATAAAAATCTTTCTTCTTTATCGATCTGTATTAATATTTGTTTGAACTGGTAAACCTAGCGTTATGGTTAAATGTTCACCAAAGACACATCATAGTCAACTGAAAGTGATAAGGTCAGACGCAATCTTTGTTTTATAATCGCTTTAGTTTTTATTTGGGCAAACGAGCCTATGGGACGCCCAACAAGGGTAGTCAGGTAGCCCATGGACACACATTTTAGTGGGTGCGTTGCCGGCCTTTGAGGGAGGAGTAAACTCTTTCTTGAAACAATTTTAGGTCTTATCTCCCAGAGAAGACGCCCACCGGATTCGATTCCACAGTTCGCTAGTTCGCAAAAGATAGTATCTTGTGAAGCATAGAATAGAAATTAATTTAATAACAAAATAAAACGATGTTATGGTTTTATTTAACTATAAGATACTTATATTAGTTATAAACTTGTATACACTTTGGGTCACGTCTAAAAGCACTTGACTAAATATATTTTTTTTAAATGAATAAAAACCTCTTTATATATTTATTTTTTTATGCACCTATAAGTGTCATATCTATGGCCAGTTGGTTATCTTAGTAACAAAGCGATTGATTTTTAATCTGAACACAGGGAATTCAAGTTGATTAAAGTAAACCAGGCGCTGACATTTCGGTGACATTTCAAATCGTGGTCCATAATGGTAATCGTCGAGGTCGCTCGCTTATAACTTATCTACTCTTAGAATTAAAAAAATATACTATATATATCACTTGACAGCGATTTTTCTATATTGAAAAGTTTTGTTAACACTTCATTGATTTTTTCGTACCTTAATGAAGAGATTGCGTCTAGCAGTAGAATAACATTTATTGTTGTAAAGAGACGATAACACGATCGGTCTATTATCACGTAACTTCCGTAAATAGAAATTTAAAGAAATATACCTCCTAGAGACCCCCAAATCCATCTTTATTCGCCTAAATGAAGACCAAACAAACATAACCTAAAAATTGCATTCATTCTTCGCCTGGTTTATGACGAATTCCTTAAATACCTTATAATTTAATATTTGTACAAACTTGAAGCTTTAATCGTGACGTCATAAGGCACTATACGCATGGCGGCCTTCGCTATAGCGGGCCAATACTTTCACCTTGCCTTAGTCCACTTACAAAATATTGTTCGACAGCATTGTTACTTCAAAATGCCACAGAAGAACAATACATATAGCAGGGAAATGTGTTAACGTAATGAATTACGTTTTATTACAGTCTCGATATTACTCTAGCAATTTATTATACGTGTAATTATCTTATACGTAACATTAAATTGTTGTACTACAACTAGCGTTCCTACTTTGATTTCCATCATTTAATTTAACACATTCTATCAAGTTGTTCAACAACAACTTGTAGCAGTATTGCCCCATGGTATTATTTTCAGATAAGTAACATTACAAAACTTATTTATTATGCAAAAATTAACAGAAAGAAAATTTAAAAATTTTGGTCCCTGTAGCAGTACGCCTTTAACGCTGTCAGCATTTCCTCGATGTGCTGCGATACTTATTCGTAGAGCGAGGAAGGCACCAGCTCTGGGGTCACCGGTACTATCTACCAGGCGCCAATATAAATCTTTAATTAGCGTCTATGCACTTGAACCTTTCTACTCCAAAGGAAACAAAAGCGAAGTAATAGGAAAGACTCTTATATTTGAGCCGTTTATAATTTTCCGCCTGCTCTGCGGCAGCCCCAGCTTTTTGGCTTGTACGAGGAAAATGAGACGAGGCTGACGTGTCCACATAAGTAGCATACCATATGGCCGCTTGCCATCGCCTCATCGCGATGCATGTTGGCTCCAAAATGGCTGGAACATTGACGGAGGGAAAAGAGTGGCATATGATATCGTTGAAGGCAGCAGCGTGGCGAGAAAAACGACCTGCACTCTTTTGGCAATGGAGGCCATAGTGTCCAAGGCTACTTACTTCAAAGCCACAGGGACACTTATGGGCAGTACATATGGTTGAGAAAATTGTAAATACTATTTATTTAATTATGTTTAGGTTTTATTTATTATGAAATATATTGAATGTATTTAAAACATAAATACTTTCAACATTTAAACATTATTCTACAAACTAAATTTAAAGTAAGAGTAAAAACAATTGAGATCTTGAAGAAAAGTAGTCCATTTTGTCCCAATTCTTCGTAATTAAATAGCGTATACTTGTAGTCATCTTAAATGATGAACGATTAAATTAAAAATTCTCATATATATATATATATATGTGTACATGAGGTATATATAAGATTAATTAATTTAGACAATGCGATGTAGCGACAGTGCGTATGTTATTTAAATAACTCCATGTACAATTTGCATTATCACATCTATGCATAATATTAGGGAACAAGAATTGAATAGAACCTGAAGAAGAAGATAGAATCTAAATAGGACCTGAAGCAGACACATTTCTACGTCGATCTATCGCCTTGTACGCTATCCAGTTTGAGAACATTATAATGCAGAAAATGATTGTTTCTAGTTTTAAATCTAATATATACAATTCTCGTGTCGCGGTGTTTGTGGTTCTCCGTAACGGCTCGACCGATTCTCATGAAATTTTGTGTGCATATTGGGTATGTCTGAGAATCGGACAACATCTACTTTTCATCCGCCTAAATGTTAAGTGTAGTCCACCCCTAAATATTTTATTTTTATTATTTATGATACAGCATTACAAAATACATACAACCCCTAACTTTCACTCCTCTACGATCAACCCCTATTTTTTTATTATAAATGATATACATGGCAAAACGTCGTTTGCCGGATCAGCTAGTCTAATATATAAAATTCTCGTGTCACTGTGTTTGTAATTAAACTCCTCAGAAATGGCTCGACCGACTTACGTGAAATTTTGTGTGCACCTAATTTTTTTTTTGTATTTATTTTTTATGATGCAGCATACTAAATACATAACACCCTTAATTTTTACCCCTCTACTATCAACCCTTATTTTGTAATTGTAGTAGATAGTTATTTTTATTGAACTATACAAATGTTTCCTAGAACTAATATACATGGGAAAACAACGTTTGCCGGGTTGCTAGGTAGTTGTTTATATAAAATATAGAAAAGCAACATAGTTGCTATGAAGTTCATATGTGCAATAATCCACATAACTTAATAAACCTTCTAATCCCAAACAATATTTCGCAAAACGTGATTATAGCGAGCACGAAATACGTGATATTGTAGAAGCATGGATCTTCGACGTGTTTTTTAATTAATGTAATGTAATTGTTATATTTCTCGTAATAAAATTTTCATCTGATTAAACATTTAACAATTGATGTAATTTCTTATTATGTTCACTTATGAAGGTCTGTTGTTATAATAGTAATAATTTATGGTACGCGATTCAACTAATAATTTAAATTCATTTTAAATATTACGACGTCATTTTTATTACTTTTTTCTTAGCTTAAATTTAAGCTAGGATACCTAATTTCAATATTTCGTTCTTTAGAACCATGACGTTGCCGTGGAATAGACAGTTTGATAAATCAAAATGCCAGTTTCAGCCAGTTTTTGATTTAATCTTCGAAAATTTAGATTATTCTTGATATAAGGGAAGAGTGCAAAACAAGATGTCGGCATGAAAGTTGTAAGACAAGTGCGTACCTATCAATCGTACGTTAGACAACTTCGTGTAGTTCTAGATTTACTTTCAATTTATATTGTACTATGATGAAGATTCAGTTAGGTTGTATTAGCCTTTGTCTATGCTTCTTTATGCTTTTTATTGATGAGATAATTCTGATTTTTTAAACCTAAAGATAATTATGTTATGTGTCAGTGTATATATTAATCTGTTGTTTATTGATATTTTTCAGTAATCTAGGTGTATCTAAAACCCTACGTGATGAGCTGCATGCATGAAATATGTCCGTTTTTAGTTCTAAAATAGCTGGCGTATTCATAAATACGATTTCCATAGCTGAAGTATGAACGCAGAACTGAATATTGAGAATCGAATTTACGAAAACACTATCTCTACTAGGCCTTTGGTGTTAATGTATAATACACAGCGAAAGTTGTATTACGTCAATGAAACACTTAAAAAGTAGTAATTATAACGCCCACTCTTGTACGTCATCAAAAAATGATTTGGACATAGACTTCCTGAGCACCTCGATCCTGTGTGTAATTAAAAGTTATCCCAAAATTTTCCATATGAAATATACATCAGGAGGCAGGGTAAAATAAGGAGAAATAATAATAATACCAGAAGGTTTTCCATTAATTCAAAGAAATAATCATAGATTCTATGTCATTATTAATTTATTTAAATCTGCACTAACACGGCCAGGATAAAGAAGAAAAGAAAATAAACAAGTGTGTAATATATTTCCATACACAGTTGAAACGAAGCATTATTATTAATTATCACTCAAAAATCTTTCTAATAAAATATTGCCATAGATAGTTGAAACGAATTTCTAGTACGACTGAAAATTGGAAGAATAAAACTGTGGCAGGCATTTGTTAATTGTCAAATAACTGTGCCTTGCAGTCTTAAAATCTATTTAAGTAGTTGTCAATAATTTTAAGCTAAAAAACGTGTACGTTATAAATGCTTTATACGTGAAATGCAAACATCGAAATTGGAAGAAAAAAACAAAATTAAACCTATGTTAAAATTATTTTACAATTAATTTTTAGTTAACTATATCGCTTCCTTGTAGGTTCTTCAAAATTATCGTATGTTACATAGTTTAAAATATTCAGCTATATGATACATTTAACATTTGATTATAATACTACTTATAAACTTTTTAAACATTTAAGTTGTTTATATTTATTTTTTTTGGTCATCCTCGTGATAATACAGTTATTAATAACAACACTTATTTTGTTGCAATCTGTACACAATTTTCCTTAAAGTAACGCTATTATCGCATTACATTAATTTACAATGTCTTTGATAACCTTTTAATACTCGATGACCAAACTTGTAAAGTTATCTAGGCTACAAATTGAGTCAAGAAAACTATACTCTTGCACAGGTTATAAATTCTAGAACTGTACCCCAAAAGTCTACACAGGTAAATAGTCTGTGAAATTTAAAATATAGACTAAACAAACTAATTAATTAAACCAAAGGCGCGACATTCTTTGTTTGCATCAGTTTCTTTGTTCTTTTCTTTTAAAGGCTAGTATATTGGATTCAAGTTATTCCCAATCAAAATGTAACGCTTAACGATGTTTCATCTATCGTTATACACTCTCACCTATCGCTCTTGTTGTTTGACACATTTCGTCGATTTTTGGTGAGTCTTTACGGTTCCATCACAATATCTTATACAATCCTCGCCGTACAAGCGATACTTACGTATAGAAAGAATAATCCACTGCTCTTATACTCAATGACAGTTATTACATATGCATTTGCGCGGTAATGTTAACAATTTAAGGTATTAAATAACAGAATACTACTATAATTATTTTATGTCAAAAGATAATTATTACTGTAATTTACGACAAGCTTTAAATAAATCGATAAGTGTCGTTATTATCGTTATCACAAGTTTGTTTGCTACGTGTAATTTGCATTACCTGCGCTATTGTATGTATTTAAACTATGTATTTTTATACTCCAAAATATATATTGCAAGCTGCGATGGCATTTAACACGTTGAAGCGGATCCTATCCCCCTTTGTATGACACATTTTTAATTTTAAAAAAAAACAGTGGCGTTACATCCTTTTCAGATCTGGATCTGTTTCATGATCATATTTTGTTAATCTAATAGGCAAGTAGGTGATCAGCCTCCTGTGCCTAACGCACGCCGTCGATTTTTTAGGGCTAAGGCAACCCGGTTTCCTTACGATGTTTTCCTTCACCGATAGAGCGAATGTTAAATGCGCACATAGAAAGAAAGTCCATTGGTGCACAGCCGGGGATCGAACCTAGGACCTCAGGGATGAGAGTCGCACGCTGAAGCCACTAGTTCAATACTGCAATTTTTAATTGATATTGTAGAAAATATCCTTATTTTAATTGTCTTTTTTATAAAAAATTAAACTTTGTGTTTAACCATGACGTGACGTGAACTGAAACCATGTTTGACTGTGTTAACGTGACTGAACGCAAGACTGATAGAACATTAGATTAGAACTACTAAAACTTTATTTGGACCTGTTGAGCTGATTGTGCCAGAATCAATTTTTAAAACAGGTTTCATTATTATACCTACTTAATGTTTTAATGATGAATCGTATAAGGACAATAGAGTACAAGGAATATGTACTCGAGTCAGCATTAGGATAAGTTATATTACTTTGATTATTCGTAATACTAAGAATTAATATTAAAAATACTGTACTGTAATGTTTGTTAGAACAAGCTTTGTTTTATATCCACGTGTTCATACGTTAGTTTTACCCAAATTAAAAATTGCCATGAAAAAAAGAAGATTTTGGAAATTACAATTCAATGTTGTATATAGCCGTTTCCTATTGTAATTTTCCCTTTCACTGACACGTAGGTAAATTTTAATATCTTACCTTGAAGAGCCGTTGTGACGTGGTCCTGGATGTTTTAATCACTGTATCATAGTTGGAATTGCTTTTGAACTGTGGCGAAAGTGATAGTCTTCGCGTGTACGCGATTAGCAAGACGTGTCAATTTTTAACGATATCGCGCACGGGCAGCCTCCACGACGGCTTGGTACGATGTGAAATGTGATTGGCGGCCGCCAGCTGAGCGTACGTAATTGCTAGCCGATATCCGTGGCGTAGTTATAATTTTCTTCGGAAGTCTATAGAATATTAGTATCCATTTGTAAAATAATGAACTTAATAAAATATAATACGAATAATGTTACCAAATAGCGGAGCAGTAAACTATTTAATTTTTAAAATATAATTTTCGTATTTCGAATCAAGCGCCACATTTTCTTTGAAAATAAAATAAATAAGGAAGCTTGTTAGGACAATAATTAAGGTAAATTTAACATAAATATATATAAGGGAAACCCTACACTTGCAAAATTAATTAAAATACAAACTAGCTCAGTTGCGAAACGTTACAAAGTTTTTGTTTTTATTTTCAGCCCGGAGTCCCAGAATCCCTTTCAATGAACACGTGACTCAACGAATTATAAAAATAACTTCGGAAATTACTCGGAAAGGAAATATCTCGCAATTAATAAAACAAAAAGGTCCTAAACGTTTTATTTTATTATGAATATTTTTATCAATTTTTGCAAGAAACTACGCTAGGTAATTAGGCTTTTAGATTAAAGTTAGACTAGGAACCTACAATAAATATCTACACATTCGTAAAATTTATTTATCTATTCCATTTCATTATTCTATCTTTACAGTAATTACTAATTCGATAGAACGACACAATATTTATACCCACACCAATTAACCTAGATAAAAAACACTTAAAAAAAAATATAACCCCTACTAAAATGAATACACAATCAACTGTTGTTTAGTCTTTGGAAATTTTCCTCCTACGAGCTACGTGGGTGCAAAAAGATATAAACTACGTACAGGCGTGCAAAATCAATAACCACTGTAAACAACATGGCTTGCGCTTGTCAGACATAATTACAATATGAATTTTCTTCAGCTTCCTCTAATTATCTCTTCATTCTTGGGAGAAGTACTAGCACGTTATTGATTTGAGCCAGCTATTGAGGAGGCCATTACAATTTTATGTCTCCTAATTCATGTCTAATAAATAAAGACAGATAGATAGCTACATGTACTCACAAATTATATTAGTCCCACAATGATTGGTACTCAAGTGTAGTAAACTGTGAAGCCTTTTATTTGATAAAAATTCTCACTGATTGTCTTACCTCTTTTACCGTACATAAAATCTCAAATTCAGAACAGAACATACATATGGATTGAACAGTAGTTATCCGGAGCTGGGTATATTCGGTAGTGGGCTGATCGGTTTTAGAGAATGCATTGTTGTTGATTTTTTTTATTTGCTTTACCAAATATTTCTGGTAATTTTATTGTGTGCTTATTTTATCTTGTATATATTTTAATTGTATTTTTTAATATATATATATATTGTAACACTTATGTTTACTTAAATTATGATACATTTTAGATGGAAGATTTTGTAAAATATGCCGTAGATTTAGTACTATGTATGATGTTGTAAACTTTAATTAATAAATACATAAATCAATTGTGAAGTAAAGTAGTCGTTCGAATCTTTTGCTGAGTGGACGTGTGCACGGAGTCATTGCTAAGTTAATTTATTTATTGTCGTTTGGAACTCGGACTTATTAGCTGGTTACTACGGCTCAAATGGTTTACAATTAGCATTTTGTTTTTGTGCTGTTTTGCTTATTACACCAAGGACAAAAAATCGCGAGTGTAGTGCACAGCGGCCCCCCTCACCACCTCGAGGGAAGGAAACAGAAACTATTTTTTAGCCTGCTTACACCAATAGGCAAGTATAGTTTAGTAACGAGTCAACACGCACATATTTTATAATGAGTGTTATGCGTTCACCAACACATGCAAGTGGCGGTTCACAACCGGACTTGTCAAAGTTGCGTAATATGGAAACGGACTTTATAACAAATCGCAAACGAAAACAACCACTTGATCATGAATGCAAGTGTTTAAACGAAATTAAGTCTGTACGTTCCGAATTGTCCCACATAATATCACTCTTAGAGAAAAATAATGAATCAAATGAGCAAATCATGAACAAAATGCAGAACAGTATTGCTGAGGTAAAAAATCAGATTACGGAAATTAGATCATCAAATGAGCAAACAAGAATAATAATTCATGAAAATATTTCGGAAATAAAATCTCAAATAAATGAAATAAAAGGATCTTCATCTAATATTCACAAAGAACATACTGAAATTAAAAAACAAATGAGTCAATTAGAGAAGAAACTTATTTTAGGAGAAAATAAAATCAATACTTTAGAAACCAGTGTGAATAAAATGAGTCTTACTGAACCCCAGACATCTTCAAAGCTTATCCAACCAATGTTTAGCGAAGAATTGATTCAAGAAGTAAACGAACGAAATAAAAGAAAGAAAAACATCATTATGGTTGGGCTACCAGAACAAAATACCAATAATTTAAGAGAAAATATGCTTAAAGACGAAACCGATATATTTAATATATTCCGAGCACTTACAGAAGATGTTCCGAAACCGATAAAAATTATTAGGTTAGGCAAATATAATCCAACGAAAATTCGTCGAGTTAAGGTATTCTATAACTCTTCAGACACAGTCAAATTTCTTCTTCAAAACAAAAGTAAGCTGCCTTCATCAATACAAATTTTCTCAGACCAAACTCCAGCACAGCAAAAATTCCTAAAAAACTTAAAAGAAGAATTGCTCGGACGTCAAAGTAATGGCGAAAGAGACATAACAATAAAATATAAAAACGGAACGCCATTAATAATAAAAACTTCATCAAAAAACTGATAATTAAAGAGCCAATAGCGAATGTAAACACATATCAAGTGCTCGACAGCTACAACGACATACAAAAAACTAATTTCAGACTGTCATTCTTTTATCTAAATGCTCGAAGTATTTGCAAACAAGGAAAGTTTGATGAACTACAATGCGTGCTTAAATCGTTCTCGACAACTATACACATAATATTACTAACTGAAACCTGGATCAAAAATGAGAAACAGGCTTGCGAACTAAAACTACCAAATTACACACACTATTACAATTTTCGTACAGATACAATTGGTGGTGGAGTTTCTATATATGTTCATAACAGTCTTGAGCACAACTTGTCAGAATCAATCTACCAGGATGGAAATAATTATCTTTGGGTACAATTAAAGAGATATAAAATAGAAGTAGGTGTCATCTATTACCCTGGTAATACTAACTATAATCAATTCCTTGAAGCATACACTCAACAGCTTCGGAGAAGACGCAGAGCTATAGTTTTTGGAGATTACAATACAGATTTATTAACTAAAAACACTAAATCTAAGCAGTACATTGAACTTATGAACGAAATTGGATATACAATACTCAATAAAATATCTAAAAAGTATTCCACAAGGGATTCAACAACACGAAAATCTATATTAGATCACGCTACAACGAACTTAATAAAAGATCACTTTCACATGGCTTTAATAGAATCTTCTATGTCAGACCATAAACATATATATGTAGAGTTAAAAACTGTCAAGATTCTGAAGAAAGAAATTATCGAGTACCAAGCGATCGATTACGAAAAATTGGGAAAATTAACAACAACTCTTGGACTTGACGAAGATAATGATGACTACAAGATACTGGAAAATTCTATTATAGATCACGTAAACAACTGTAAAATAATCAAAAAGAAAATACTTAATGAACCTCAAAAGGATTGGATTAATAATGATTTAATCAGCGAAATAAACCAAAGAAATAAACTATGGATAAAATTAAAAAATATGCGTGACTGTGAAACTACAAAGCAAGAATTCGAAGACTATAAAAACTATGTTTGTAAACGCATTAGGGATACCAAAGATGCCTATTACTTTCAAAAATTCATAAAATTAAAAAATAATCCGAAAAAAATGTGGAACCTTGTAAATGACCTAGCAAAAAATAAAACAAATACTAGCTGTGGGCCTTCGAAAATTATAATAAATTCTATCGAAATTACTAATAAAAACAATATTTGTGAGGAATTTAACCGATACTTCACTGGAATAGGTAAAATTCTGGCTGACGAAATACCAAAAACCTATCATGATAATTTTTCAAAAGCTTTACCTTCAACTAAACAGTCTACAAACTTGATGATACTAGAACCATGTAGTAGTGACGAAATTTTAAAAGTAATAAATAATTTGGATACACATTGTAGTGCAGGCCTGGACGGTATTAGCACAAAATCTATAAAATGTATAAAAGATCATATTGCTAAAAACCTATCTAAATGTTTTAACAAATTATTAGAAATTGGAGATTTCCCAGACTCTCTAAAAATAGCTAAAGTTACTCCCATTTTTAAATCTGGATCTAAAACTAATACTGGAAACTATAGACCAATCTCGGTGCTACCCATAATAAGTAAAATACTTGAAAAGATACTATATAACCGTCTTACAAAGTATCTAACGTCTATAAATTTTTTATTTGAACGACAGTATGGTTTTAGACCAAAAAGTAATACTTTAACTGCAACTATTGACTTAATTACTAAAATTAGGACCAACATAGATAATAAAAACATTACGTTAGGTGTATTTATTGATTTAAAAAAAGCATTTGATACTGTAAGCCATAAACTATTACTACAAAAGCTTGAATGCATTGGAATCAAAGGCACAGCTCTCAAAATTTTTCAATCATATTTAAAAAATCGATTTCAGGTAGTTAAAATAGATAATACTCAGAGTAAACCGTTGCCTATCGAATACGGCGTTCCACAGGGTTCTATTTTAGGTCCATTACTCTTTCTTATTTATATAAATAACTTGCATGAAATTGGATTAAACGGTCACCTTACTTTATATGCAGATGATACGTGTTTATTTTACTTTGGCAGTTCAATCAAAGATATCTTCAGCAGAGCCCAAGAAGACCTTAATCTACTCTTCACTTGGTTTCAATATAACTTACTCACTGTCAACGCGTCGAAATCATGCTACATTATATTTAAATCTAAAAATAAAAAAGTTTTACCTCATGATCCATTAAAAATAAATAACACGGTCATAGAAGAAAAAAGTACAGAAAAATATCTCGGTCTTAGAATGGATAGCGGTTTGACGTGGAATACACAAATTGAGCACATCAGATCCAAGCTCTGTTCACTTATGGGATCACTTCGACACATTGCTCGGTGTATCCCACGTCAGGTACGTTACACCATCTACAACTCGTTGGTCAAGCCACATCTACTTTATTTAATTGAAGTATGGGGCAGCGCCGCTAAAACTAAATTAATAAATATTCAAGTATTACAAAATAAAATTATAAAAATACTGTTCCACTATAATTATCTTGCACCTACCATAAATATATATCGAGACACAAACATAATGAATCTAAAACAACTTTATATTTATCACACATGTATTCTTGTAAAAAAAATTATAACAAGTTCTCTCCACACTAGTTTAGCTTTCTCCAAACCGCCACGTGTACGAAGTATGCGTCGAACGAGTTATCTTGCATTACCTAAAGTACGTACGAACTATGGCAAAAAAATGTTTACCTACGAAGGCGCACACCTGTATAATAAACTACCCACAGATATAAAAAATATGACTTCTATTAATTCATTCAAATCGAGGCTAAGTGAATATGTTAAAGAAAATTACTTTTAAATTCATTTCTTATTACTTACTTATTACTTACTTTTAATTCATATTTCTTTGTTTACTTTTATTTTTTAAATTTATTGCATGTACTATTGTTATATTTTATTGTGATTATTTTAAGAACGACTACAATGTTACGTTATCTAGAGTATTATTCTCATGTAAGTGACATCTTTTGTCTTTTTTGAGAAATAAAGTCTTTAAACCTAATTGTGATAGCCTAGTGGATTAAGGGTGCACCTCTCAACCCTAAGGTCTTGTGTTTGAATCACGGCTACACCGATATACCTTTCTTTCAATGGGCTCAACTTGCTCGTACGGTGAAGGAAAACATCCAAAAAGATCCATAAATCTAAGGCTAGGTCTTGTAGCGCCACAAGTGTGTTTTGTTATTTTGCTGGTCATGCTTTCTTTCGTGAGATTATTGTCCATCCTATTTTTGAAGTTATACTTCTTTAGGCGCGTTATGAAAAATTGATGAGAGTGAAATTTTACAATGCGCGCGCACCGTGACACAAAATTAACAGAATGAAGTTGCCCACGGAAGATGCTACGGCATTGGACATAATTTAAAAACAACATTCGAATAATAATAGAATTTATGTTACACAATGTAAGAGAATAATAATAAATATTTATTTATTTAATTTTTCAAATGAAAACTGGACTTTAATGACTCCTTTTCCAGTCTTTGATTATTTAATTGTAATTAATTATTTGCATGCAATCAAAAACTATTTTTAATAATGCCAAAGAAGTATAACTTCTTACGCGCGTACATAAGTACACAGGGTGCACAGGTTTTTTATCTAATTTAAATTATCGGGAAAGATAATTAGAAAGTAACAAATATCTGAAAAAATACAATATTATTCTTACTTTAAATACGATTAATGTGAGTCTTTCTACTGTCAATAGGAAGTGTGGTTGAAACCTCAAAAATAATGATAAATTTAATATAATTTATTCCAATAAATTTTTCCAAAAAGTGTGAATGTATAAAACGCCATGCCATAACAATTTAATCATAAATTATGATACATGAATTTCTGATAAAGTCAATTACAAGTCGTATATTTAATAAAGTTAATGGGAACGCCAGTAATATACTTAATCATTGTAATAACCGCCAAATATCACAGTCTAACCACAGACCGGAAATTTGCCATAGACAAAATTAAAGAATTTCGTAATCAAACGTTGACTTCACTATTCCTTTCAAAACGAAATAACTTTTTATATTCAGGTATTTTGAATCTGTTTAACTACTTCACGAATTTGCCAGTATTAAATCCCTAGTCATTTATCTAAGATAAATCTTAATATATTTGACTATTCAAAAACAATGGTATAAGAAAAAAATACACACAATTATTATTAAATGTGAACTCCTACTGGTATATATCCATTGTAAAAAAAACATTACATTACAAATAGTAATCGATCAATATCTATGGAATTTACTCAAAGCGTAGGTAAATTATTTTTCTAATTTTGGGCACACACATGTATGTCTCTATTTGCAATATCAAAAGGAAGTATGTCGTAACCGATAATGAGGTTTTTATCGTACCATCTAGTTTTATATTGACCGACATTTTGTAACGTATACGTATAATGTTTGATTGGGAATCGAACTATCTAATACCTACTAGCTACTGACTGCGTTTCCTCGTGCTTTTAATAACTTAAAGGTCTAAGTTTAAGGTCGTACTCCAACCATTTTACGATTTTCCGTTTAGGACATCGGGACAGCGGATATTTTCTTCAATGCAATAATCGATGTAGACGACAACAGTGAAACCTCCTGGTAAATTTAGGCTCTGTATGTATGAATAGTCAGGAGAAACAGTTTTATATACCCTTAAGGCATTTACAACAGAACAAAATAATGAAATAAAAGAAAAAGCGAAGGCTGATGAGATTAGAATTATCTTGAGACATTAAGATAAAAATATACATAATTATGTAATCTACTTCTGTCCATGGAATTAAATGAAATGTTTTGTTTACCATTATTGTTGGTACGATAAAAATGGTAGAAATGATACGTATCTATTTCAAATCACCCAACAATATGTAATTTTTCTGATGCAAACCTGTATTGCATTTAACATGTTTTCGTCAGTACGTCAGGTACATTTAGCTTTAAACGACCTGCCACTAGACGGACACTACCAAACAGTATAATTTGACATAAACAGACGAACAATAAAAACCCTGGAAACGCTATATTTCGTTTACAGGAATAAAAAGTACACAGTTACTTTCTTTCTGTTACTAGTTATATAAATTTGGAAATTATAAAACTCCATAAAAGCTAACAAATGTGGCATAACCTGTTGATTTTCCTACAAACCATTCACACTCGGCCACACCCACTCGTTGATATTGTTTATTTACAAAGCTTGCTATAGACTTTTTCAAAGGCGTTATAATCTTAATTCGCTTGTTAATTAAAGTTTGACGACGTGATTAAAGTAAAATTAAAATATGTTTATTATGGAACATAAGATACATGTATCACTTATTCCACGTCATTAAATTTGAATTTGTAGGCATCCCTACTCATCGGCAAAGAAGACAGAGGCCGAGAGAAAAAGCCGGCGTAAAAATCTCTCGGTATGTAAGTATGAGCCTAAATGTCAGAATAACACTGGGTTTGCCATTATCTCACGCTTTTCTCACGCTAACTTTATATAAATTCAACTTAGAGACTAAGAACATCTTTCCGCCGTTTCTAGAAAATACCTGTTTTTACCAAAGTTTCAATTGGTTATATCCACCTAAATAAAAGATTCGTCAAATGCGGTCAGACGCTATTCCAAAAAGTTTTTAGTTGTAATTTTCGTAAAGCTAAAAAAAGTGCGTGCATACAAAGTACACATGTCAGAAGTGAAACTTCATTGGCAAACTAGTTAAGTCTTGTTCTTATTTATACAAATCTAAAACTTTAGATTTCCGACTTAGAGGGAGGGAAAAATAATATGTTAGGAATTTAATGAATTTAATTGTCATTAAATTATAAAAGTGTCGAAAATTAATACAAATTATAAATTTATATCTTCGTTAAAACACGTGGCATTTTAATTTACAATTCGTCATTTGAGATTTCAATAAATTATTTTGCATAAAATATAAAATACTAATATTTCATAAAATCTCTTTAGGAATTTTTTTTTATTGCGTTTTCCGTAAAAATTTTACCCTCATGCGCCTAAAGAAGTTTCACTTAACAATTATATACCTTCATATTATAAACTTGCAGTTTAAAAAAAACTTATATGTTATTAAATATAATGTAAATATTTACATAACAGTGATCGTGATACAGTTAATACTTTTAGACTTGAGTCTAAGCGTATCATTAATATTGGTAGCAACGATAAGATAAAATGGTATCTATCGAAGATTTTCGAAATCTGAGTCGAAAAATTGATTACAAATTGAGTGGGATGACACGTTTTTGATTGAGCGAAACAGATGGAGTTTAGGCGACTTTATTTAAAAAATCTGTAGGGATATACATATATGTTTTTATTTATTAGAAGGCTGAGATTAAACTTCATTATTTAATATGGATAAGAAGGCATGTATACCCTAGTGTGATACAATTGCGGAGAGCGGAGGCCGTGTGGTGTGATAATGTCTTGACTCTTGGTCATTCGCCTTAGGTCACTAACCACATCACACACCACACGCTACAGCATCCACGTAGCTTCACACTTTTACACAAATATTTCTGTATTTATTCGCATCGCTCGTATAGACGCAATATCGTAGTGATCATGATATGGTTCCGGTATGAATTATCTAATCTGTTGATTACAATGATTTTTTGCGCAACTTAAAATCAATGCAAGAACTAAAAACAAATCTCTATTTGAAAGGATAAAAATGAATATCATTACGTAAGTACAGCCTAGTAGATAAGTGTGTGATTTTTAACCATAAAGGTCGTAATTTTAGTCTCGAATGTAGGGTTAGATGCATGACATGCGTAGAAAGTTAATCACCTACTCATCTAGAAAGACAATCATAAATGAAATAGAAAAGTGCCAAATTATGCATTCGCTATGGAACTTTATACAATTAAATTACTTTTCATTTAAAATTAATACAGAGAAAACTTTGCTATAATTTATTAACACAAACATATTTTATTAAACATTGCATGATATATGCTACTTAAAAAGTTACTACACATAGTCTAACAATAACTTATCACTTTATACGGATGCACAGAATCTACCTAAACCGTCCACTTAAAGTTTATCAACGTCGTAACAATTGCTTTCGGTAAAAAAATCAACAAAACCAGTCGCTGGCAGTCGGTGAACGTATTTACAAGAGCACGTTCGTGTAATATCTTAAATTAAAATGACTTATGCTTTTATAATAGTGATGTCTGTTGCGATCACATTAAAATTGATGTTCATGAGTTTCTCACTGTACTTCACATTGAAACACAATTTACACGCTGAGGTAAGCCTATTTATTATATTAGAAAGTTGACTAAAATACACGACAAGTATTAATTGATAATGTTATTAATTACTTATCTAGATTTTAATAATGCTTTAAATCGACCAGTCAATTAGATTCACTTTCAAACGATATAACGTAACAATGTATTGTTTATTTTTACAATTGTATTTACAATTCACGTACCGCTTTGTTAAGGTTATTGTCGAAACAGCCTCAACAAAACGGCCTTCACATTAGTGTTCGCTATCATTGCTTGTCATTGGTTTTTGTTCGATTTCCAAATTTCTTATTTCGTTAAGAGCTAACGGGAAGCCATTTAGGAACGAGACTAAGCTCAATCTTTGATTCCCGGATGTCAAAATCCAACACAATTTTGACGTACGTCAAAACGTAGGTCAAAAACGTATTGGATTTCGCGATAAGTCTCCTCTTTTAATATGGAATAAGTATATAGAACCGTTCTAATAATAAAAGACTACTGTCCTATTATTTCCAGTATATCATTGCATAACATATAAATGGTTAAATAATCGTATCGTTTGACGAAAACCATCGTTCTATATAATTAGAAATGTTGTGTTTCTGTATACGGTTTTTAAGTTCTTTAACACCACACAAGTGTATCCAATGGAGATTGTGAAAGTTTCCTAGAGCTGTATATGTCATTGTTATTGGTTTAATAACAGCTAGCATTGCAGCATTGATGGGAACGGCATGAGCTTGACTGAGTTGGGTAGAATTTAAAATTACCGGTGATGGCTTCGTTATCCACGATACGACTCTTGTTTCGAAAACGTACATAGTGACGTTTTAATTATAGTCCGGGATCCATCGCCCATTTTTGCACTTGATTACTATCAAGCTAATTTTCCGTGAGTAGCTTTATTTTGATGAGACGCCCAATAATTTTCTGTACGAAACTCTCGATTGTGGTAGCTAACAGAAGTAGCAAGGATAAAATATGTTGATTTGATGATTCTCAAATATTAATTACTAACTGATTTTTTTTTTGTTAAATCTCAAGACAATTATCTAAATTATTCGAAAAAATATTTGTCCTACAAAATCTATGGTTTGATAAAAGAGTCCCCTCCTTCCGACATGTATCGATAACGAGGTCATCATAAATGATTACTAACCAGGTGATTTTTTATTTTTTACTTAGTTAATATTTATGTTATTTAACAGACATATTGTCCTACAAATTGCGCGGTACGCTATCCTGGTCCTACGCTCAAAAGTAGTAGTACAGATCCTTGATGTAAAAATAATTACTATCAAGCTGAATCTTCGTGAATAACTTCGTTTCGATGAGTCGCCCAACAATTTCCTATGCGAAAATTCTCAATTATGGTAGCTAACAGAGGTAGCAATGATAAAATATGTCGTGGGTTTCTGTATTTTGCTACTACAGCTGAGTCACACCGGTACGGCGGTACGCATGCGCAGAGCATTGCTTACTGCGAATTAGGTATCCAACGTACACATTTTTATACCTAGATTACTAAAAAATTAAGTTATCAAAATTTTAAAAAAGTGTTTTTCACTGTATCTTATATTCCAAATAGGAAAACGAAAAAATTACAATTCTTGTCGGACTAGTGATACATACCTGTTTTCTTGTAGGACGTTGTTTCATTTGGGCAGAGAACACACTAACCTATTATATGATATTTTTGTCCTACAGTTAGTAATGAGAAAAATGGTCTTGTGGTATTAACAATTTCTGAGCGTAGGACCGGGATAACGTACCGCGCAATTTGTAGGACAATATGTCTGTTAAATAACATAAATATTAACTAAGTAAAAAATAAAAAATCACCTGGTTAGTAATCATTTATGATGACCTCGTTATCGATACATGTCGGAAGGAGGGGACTCTTTTATCAAACCATAGATTTTGTAGGACAAATATTTTTTCGAATAATTTAGATAATTGTCTTGAGATTTAACAAAAAAGAAATCAGTTAGTAATAAATATTTGAGAATCATCAAATCAACATATTTTATCCTTGCTACTTCTGTTAGCTACCACAATCGAGAGTTTCGTACAGAAAATTATTGGTCGTCTCATCAAAATAAAGCTACTCACGGAAAATTAGCTTGATAGTAATCAAGTGCAAAAATGGGCGATGGATCCCGGACTATTACCCCTATGGCCTATTAGCAGGATTGTGTCATTATTATATTTATTAAGATGTATTTTACAATGCACAAAAATTTAAGTAGGTATGCTGTATCTGTCTTATTTACGATTACCCTCTAGAGGGTAACGTTACGCCGTACGCGTGTATTACCTAAGACAGAATCAAAGACTACGATGTGCTTCTGGGATTATCGTGTTTATACTAAAATACACGAACTATAAAATATGCACTTTAATATATGACCTAGCCTAGCTTGAAATTGATTAAATACGCCGTAATAAAAAACTTAATTGAAACTTAAAAGAATTTCCAATTGAAACTTAGATTCGCGTAAAAATACAAAATATTCAAATGTAAACAAAAATATGGAAAACAAATGACTGTCAAATCTTTAATTAACATCATAAATTTAGTTTATCTCAAAGGTATTTCAATTCAAAAGAAAATTACGTGGGAAATACAAACGTATTAAGTGTAATTTATCCTTATTTAAACCAAACGATTTTGTTTAAAGGTTGGAAGGTACCATTTTTTTATTCTTTATTCTCTAGTTATTCTTATATATAAAAAATACTTTAAACTTTTTTAGATCCTATATCGTGTGAAGGGATAATGAGATACTTATAGTTAAAATATTTTCTTTGCAATAGGTATAATAAAAGCTTTAACTGTATAATGCGTAATGAGAATAATGTCAAAATCAATTGACGTTTTCATAATTTATTATAATTAAAAGCTATTAGACTACTACTGCTCGTGTGGCAATGCAATACTAATGCCTCTAAAAAGAAACCTACAGAAAATTCCCTCTAAATTATTTATTTTCTTGTTACAGCCGACAAAAAAGAAAAATGGAAAGGATATAATGGAAAAGTGCAAGCAAGTCACGCGTGCTTTTATGCCTAGCATTCACTGCAATCAAACATAAAGGAAAATACAAGAGAAAAAGAGAAAAATCAATAATATATGAAACCGTTTTATTAAGATATTTTTATTTTTTTCACATCTTACTATTATACCTACTAAGGAATTTGAATGTGACAAATGCTTGGTGCTGTTTTATATGATAGAATACTTATTATATTTATATAATTATATAATTACAAGCATGTTAGTTTCTTGATAAATTTGGAATAAAGCATTATTTTACTTGAACATATTTTAATCAGCCAACATGCCATGTAAAAATCAATTACGTAATACACACATTTAACACTCAAGAGAATATCTCCTTGTTTGTCAAAGTGGCATAAATATGCCACCACGATTTTGGCGCCAACTGCTAATCAAAGTCAAACTCAAAATCACTATTCATATAGGTAAACAAGTACACTTATGAATGTCAGAAAAGAAGTTAAATTAATTCTAAATTTACATTTACTACCAGTTCGCAATTCAAGGGCGTAGAGTGGGCAAGAAGAACTGGCAAGAAACTTTTCGTCACTCTTTTTAATCGCTAAGTTTTGAGTCATCATGATAATACATAATGTCTATGGGATCCTATAGGAAGTGCTTTTTACGCAACTCCTTAGAGCCTTCAACTGTCGTATAGTAAGCGCGCCTCTGCGATTTAAGAGAAAATGCTAACTATGACCATAATTTAGCTAGTGGTTTTATAATTTTTTTTGTACTAACTGTGTGATAAAAAAGGCAATTATGAAACAAAATAAATTTATTAAAAAAATATACATTGTACTACGTTATATTCACTTGGATTCATAACCAACTGCAACTAAAAAGTTCATTTCTCGAGTAGCCGTTGGCCATGTAACAGTTATCTTTTGCAAATCTAGTTTGAAGTTGTTTTCTCTATATTTTAAAGCTTCCTTTACTATCAATCTATTGAAATTATGGACGTGAGGGTGATTTGTATATTCATCTATGGCCATCCACTTACAATCCTTGACCTCTCTTTGTGATAAAATAATTTTCTCTGAAACTGCTTTCATCATAAGAAGTATGTATATATCTGAGTTGCCATACATCATGTCATGCGTATGCCGGAATGTAATTATTGATTCAAAATCACAATTGATACCAGTTTCTTCTCTGACTTCTCTGATCGCCGCATCTTTGATATCTTCTCCTGAAAATTACAAATACTAATTGTAAGTATTTATTGGTGTCTGTGACTGAAATTATCATGTTTAATTCGTAATTCAGTACACATAAAAATGTTGTAACATAAAATGAAGTTTTACAGAGGGAATAAAAAGATATTAGATTTGTGTTCTCTAACTGCCATTATTTCTTAAAAAAATGTGATAAAAGCCATGAGGCTGATTGCAGATGGATTAAAAATTAGGTAAAAAAAAATTAAGTAAATTAAAAAAAAATATTTCTAATGTCTTACCTCTCTCAACATATCCACCGGGTAATTTCCAATGTGGGTAATTATAATGCTTTTCAGATACTGCTAATAACTGCTCTATATTATTTAAAACCAGTGCTCCAACACCAAGGTTTGTATGACACGGCGGTGGTAAATTAGGCTTAGAGTCCGTTGGAAGCCATTTATACATCATCACGAAGTCATCTCTAGCATGATGAAAATTAAAACCTTTCTAAGAATATCAAACTATAGAAGTATGTGGTAACAATTCTAGCATATTCAATAGGAAGCTTAAAAGAAATTTAACAGATACAACAGAGCCAGTTATGACAACTAAATTTTCTACTTGTGAATGGTGGCATCACTAAAACACATAAACACACTGTGAGACCCAAATATAACGTTTGGTGGCATATTTTTAGGTGTAACACCAAGTTCTAATACCAAGATACATAAATAAGTGGATATTTAACTTTATTCATTCATATTAATAAAAATTATCCTTACCTGTGCTAACATAGGAACAAAGTCAGAATGATTAATCCTAATTTTAAACCATATGCATCTTTTACCATTGTTCGACCATATTTTTAAAGACTCTGAAATTAATAATTACATAACATTTATTTTAAAAACGAATAATGATTCACATTTGTTAGCCAACCTAATATCATACCTTGCAAGTTAAGGAGAAAGTCATTTTTATTGCCGATAATATCATTTGAATCAACCGTTAAGCCTTTATATCTATCGTCTATTGATTTAAATTCGTTAAATTTACCTGAAAAGAGTCTAAAAAAGGTAATAGGTAAGATTACTGTAACAAACAGAAACCCCAAGAAAAATTAAAAAAATTTAAACAAACCTCGAACTATTTATACAAAGTCCAAAGGAAAACCTGGAAGATATTATGTTCTTAAAGCTTAGTAGGGACAACATTGTATATAACTCATTGAAATTCTATTATCAGGCCATAAATTGAACAATATTTGCTTAAAATATACTCATTGCCCACCAATCACAAAATACTTAATAAATAGTATATGAATTATTAATTATTATTAGACAGCTGACAGAGGTTCTGTGTAGTCTGTAAATTTGTGGAATGCACAGACGTGCTTTGGTCTGTACAGTGTACACACAACACAACAGGAGGTTGAGAAAAAGTCACTTGCGACAGGCGTAAGTGTAACCGACTAACGCCAGTCGAATTTGTAATGAAATCACTTGAAAAAGCGTAAGCAATGTCATTCTTATATTCATTTTGTAAGAATTACATTGCATCATTTGTATTTATTTGAGTATGAAGAACATACAATCATAGATTATGTATCTGTGTTGTCCACAAATTTCTTGGAGATAACCCTTTTTGAAGTGAAACTTCTTAGGGGCATGAGGGTAACATTTTTACGGATGAAACGCCAATAATAATAATAGTAGCGTCACGAAGATGGGAGCCTTTTTGTCGAAGAAAAGGGAGAGTGCTATTGAGACCGATAATGAGAGAGTGAAAAAGGGCAATTGTAGCGTTTTATTTTAATAATATAATATGCAGTATAGAGGATATTGTAATTTAATCAAAATTGGTTTGATAATTGAAATTAATAAAAAGTTAAACACGAATTAATAGATAGGACATGACGTATAATATAGGTAAATAATGTTATTGTTGTGAAATCGTAGCTATATCGATACAAACAAGTTGAGTAGGGTGAAAAATTTACAATTAGGTTTGATATTGATGGTACACATCGATGTATATCGAATATCTCTTATGGTGCGTTCCACTAAGCGCTCACGACGATCAAAATGCTCCTTTAGCCATTCCACATACCGACCGCGGTCGTTGTGGTCACGGCGAAAACGTCACTCGTGACGTCATGACTAATGCTCACGCAACGCTCACAACGACCCATCTAAAGAGGTGGGTCGTTGTGATCGTTGAGAATAATTTGGCGCAATTTTTGAAATTTTATTTTGAAATATGACAAATAATAATATTATTATATTCAAAGCTTAAAGATGGCGACAAGAAAAATCACATTATTTGATTCAGAAAGAGAAATTGTAGTAGATATTATCGTTTCTGAAGCTGAAGCTGCTCGTGCAGAAAGAGGTAAATATAATTATGCAATATAAATTTAATACAATTGATTTTAGTTTATATTCAACAGCTATTTATACATTTTTCCTGAATAATTTATAGCATAACCTAACTCAATGTAAACGATATTTATTTTCATTAATAATATATATATATATTTGGTAAATTTATTTTATTTGCAGATGTATTTTTTGCAACTGAGCTATTAAGAAAAGCTGAAGCTTCCGCATCTGTTCAAGTAGATCAAGAATTTATTGAAGAGACTTCAGAGAGTTTTATTGAAGAACGGCTTGATAGTGATAATCTCAACTCTGAAACTCCACAATTTGAAGGTTTAATGAACATCTGAAATTCTATTATCATTTTATTTCATATAATATATTATGCGAGAATTTTAATTATATTTTTTTTTTGCACAGGAGAAACTTCAGTATACAGGTGGAACTCACCCTGCGTATTATTATTATTGGAATTATATAGGTCTATGGAAGGAACTCTGAACAGTGGAAAAATTTCTCAAAAACAAGTATGGAATAAAATATCCCAAGATATGAAAAAAAAAGGATACGATGTGACCGGACCGCAATGTCATTCTAAAATACGAAGCCTAAAAAAAACATATAAATCTACAAAGGATCATAACAATAAGTCAGGAAATAATAGAAAGACATGGCAGTTTTACGATGTTAGTACAAATTACTCAATATTTTCATAAATTTTACATTTAAAAATATTTTATAAAACCAATAAACAATTTTCTTATTCATGAAATATATTTTATATAATTAATTTTTATAATATACTTTTGGTAGATTATGGATGAAATTTTTGGCAAAAAAGCATGGTGCAATCCAGTTGCAGTTGCATCTTCTACTGGTCTGTCATTGAAAGAAGCAGAAAATAATGATAGTACAGCGGGATCTGATAGCGGATGTTCACTAAGTAGGTTGATTATGTGAGATAATTTTAATTGTCTACAAAAAAAACTAATTTACAAATTCAATTTCATTCTAGAAAGAAGAAAGGCGTCGATAGCATCTTTACTGGAAAAAAGATTGCATCAAAAAGAGGAACATGAAGAAAATAAAAAAAAAAGACACTTAGAGCGAATGAAAATGGACGAGAAATTTCTTGAAGTTTTAGAAAAATTAGCCAACAAATAAGATTTTAAATTAAAAAAAATTTGTTTGTAATAATTTGTAAATATTAAAAATTTTATTTATAGTTCATACAATTTACATCAAATTATTATTTTCACTTAAATATTCAAAAATCCAATGATCATACAACTTTGATAATTTTCGGTCCTATAAAACTATTGTGATTACTCCTAACAGGATTTATGATGAGTTTTCTACCAGTTTTACAAGGCATTCATAATAGCATCTCTTTTAATAACTCCTGCAGTTCTCCTGACTTCACGTGAATAGTTTCCATTATTTTCTACGTTTTCTTGATTATGTTCAGGGATAGTGATTACATTTAACTCATCTCCTTGTAATATGCAGATATTGTGGACGACACAGCATGCAATGATGTACTCTGCCATTAAATCGACTCTTGTCATTGGTATACAATGTAATAAACTCCTCATGCGTCCTTTTAATATTCCAATACATCGTTCAACAGTCACTCGTGCAGCTGAATGACGATAATTATAGTTTCTTTGTTTTCCAGTTAAATGTCCATTATCTCGATACGGAGTAAGTAAGTGTTGATGTATTTCATACGCAGCATCGCCTAGCATATGGCAATTTTCTAAGAATTTATCATCATCATTTACGTAATCTGCAACTTCTGATAAACGGAAAACTCTCTGATCATGAACAGACCCAGGATGTCCAGCATAACAATGAGTTATCAGAGTCTTGTGATCACATACGATCTGTAGAACATTTTAACTATATGTAAATTAATTTTCAATACTAAAGTTAGTACTTTAAAATAACAGTGAATCCATTGTTGCCATTTTCCAAAGAGCTATCATTAATTGATGATGAGATGGAATTGTAGGGCACCCAGGGACATGTCGAACCAAATTTTCTTCTATTATATCATGTAAATAATTGAATGTGTTCCTTGAAATTCTAAAAAAATAAAATATAGTTAAATTAATTAATTATATGCTTCGCCGAATGAAAGGGTCGCTTAGCTCTCGTCGCGGTATACGGTGTCGTGGGGGTTGGCATCAACAAGTATAATTTACGCTTGCAATTAAACAATATTTTAAAATGTACAGTCTAATGAGATAGAGAATTATGTACCTGAAATGACTTTTAAATTCTTCATCCGAATAGCGAAAAATTACATTTTCATAGTCAATAATACGTGGCCTAAGTTGTCGGTTTTCACGATTATAATTTTTTATAATTGCATCCCATTCTTCATCTGAGCTAGATGAACTAGTTTCTGGAGCTTTATTGCGATGCATAAGCAAATATCCAACTGCCGTCAAAGCCATTTCGATTATATTTAAACTTAAGTTGTTTGATAACTTCACGAAAATTATTTATAAAATATTCAATTATTCTTCACTTTTAACATAAATAAATTTAAGTCAAAAATATCAAAACTTATTGTTTATGATTACCTAACCTCCTTAAAATTCTACTATTTTCAAACTTGACATTTGTAATAATTACAAGAACGCCCGAAACGCTCCATAATCCATTCCACTTGAGTTAACGACAGTAACATTGACAATCAAGTGGAATGGGGAAATCAGCGGTCGTGAGCGTGAGCGTCGTGAGCGCTTAGTGGAACGCACCATTATAGTTCCGGGTTATAAAAGACCAGACATTATGTCGGGAGGTGGCAGATGAAAAATCGACTATGATTGATTTTCAATTATAAAAATAATCGATTAATAATCAATTATTTTTTCACATCCCTAAGCCAGGGCCAATTACAGCCACAGGCCACAGCACACACGAATTACAGGAAACGAAGCGAATCGGAAAAGAATAAAAAAAAAAATACATATAAAAGTGGCCAAAAAGTCATGGATCAAACGCAAATAGGGGACAGATAGACAGACAGAAAATATCTACATCCTGTATCTTTTTCATAATATCCACTAGATTGGTACTGATGAGTTCTTGCGTTAGACATACTTTTTATAGTTGTTTATTGAGTGTATTGAAGATAATATTAAGTTATACGATATAATTTTTTTTTTCAAATCATAACATTTAGTTTACTTCGGACCCCACTGTGAAAAAAAAATTACTCTACCGAAAAGTGAACCTCTATTACAAATTTTGGCGCATTTAATAGGGATTCTGAAAAGGTAATAGGTATTAACACATGGCCATGAGTTGCTCTAATATCTTTCTAGGAAGAATTACAAACAACGATTGTGAAATAATTGTATTAAGTGTGTAAGTGACTTTGAATAGACGTCATTGACATTTTATTGACAATGGTAATTCTTTAAATTCCATTAAAAATTGTTTTATGTTCTCACTGTATAGTTTATACTTGTTCTTGTATAGTAATATGTGATTATATATACTAGTAAATTGTAATTAATTAGCTCAAAAATATAACTATGTTAATATTTTAAAAAGTAAAACGACATACGTATATAGTGGGTATTGTCTAAATTTTTTAATATATTTTGACCTGTTATCAAATGGTGAATTAGCATTTACATATCAATGACTGGATAACTATTACATAACCCACGCAAAACCTACTTATCTATTTGAATTTTGAATATTGTTCCCAAGTAGATACATCTGTGTAATACGGTTTGGGGTTATAAATTATAATTGTCTTCCCAGTGACCTGAATTTTATTTAGGTAAAACATTACAATGACTTTTATTGGAGTGATAGATAGGTACAATGGAGTTACAGTCACTTCAAAAGATGAACCCTGTGATCAGGCTGATTTTAAAGGCAAACTTGTGAGTAAGTGAAAGATAGAGCTTATAAATAAATTAATAACAGTCCTTGTTTCTTCTTATACATTTATATGATTATTATTTTAAGGTTCCTTAACAAAATGGGCAGAAGAAAATAAAAGATGTATCTGGTTTAGAGTTAATATTGCAGATGCAGAGTGGGTTCCTATTCTAGCAAATGTAAGTAACAGTTCCTGAACACAAATATCGTAATTTAAGACTTATATGTAAAGAAAGCAAAACGTACAACAATTTCAAATTTAAGCAACAATAACTGCACCTATATTCATTTTCTTGCAGCATGTTATATAGCCTTCTATGATAAATCAATATTTTATTAATAAAATCTGTTCCTTACTAATCTAAGGACGGTTCAACCCAACTCTTTAGCTTTATAGTATTATATAAAGTATAATTGTCAATCAATCTTATTAAAACATTCTATTAAAAAAATTCAATTGTGTTTTACTATATTTCATTTAAACAATTACAGGAGGGTTTCAACTTTCATCATGCTAGAATTGACTTTGTTATGATGTTCAAATGGCTCCCACAAGATAGACCAGCAAATTTACCTCCTACATGTCATACAAACTTGGGAGTGGGTGGTCTAGTGGTAAATAACAAAAATGAAATACTGGTTGTAATGGAGAAACATTTTGAACATCCACATTGGAAATTACCTGGGGGATATGTGGAGAGAGGTATAAGATAGCTTTTTATGCAACCATAAAACCAGGGATTTTTTTGAAATATCATAATCTAATGTTATTTTTTTGTAGGTGAAGACATAAAAGATGCTGCAATAAGAGAAGTAAAGGAGGAAACTGATGTTGATACCATTTTTGAATCTATGGTCACCTTAAGACACACACATAATGCTATGTTTGGGAATTCTGACATTTATGTTATCATTTTGTTAAAAGCTACCTCAGATATAATCACTAAATCAGAAATAGAAATCAAAGCTTGTAAGTGGATGAATGTCGATGAGTTTTTAAACCATCCTGATGTGATTGATTTTAACAAATTCATTGTGAGACAAGCATTAGATTTAAAGACAAGAAAGATTAAATTTGAACTTCTTAAGAGAACATTGAAACTTAAAACAATTGTGAGAGACATTACATGCCTTACAATTGAAGATGTTTAACATACAGATATTTTAAATCACAAGTCATGGTTGGTGGGACACCTAACATTCCAACATAACTATTGTTTTATGGTTGGTATTTAATTTATTAAATATATTAAGATACACAGATTGTTTTATTAACAGTTTCCTAAAAATATATTTTGGCAGCTGTATAAGTAACTTTATGTGAGTTAAGTAAAAATGGTTAATGAGCTCAAAAACTAATAGTTCTTTATTTGTAAGATGTTAGGTACAGGAAATAATTTCATCATTCATTCAACATCAGGTTGCTTTTGATTTGTATGCTTTCCAACAAGTTTCAATTATTTACACAAAAACAGACTATCAAAAAACAAAGTTTAATCTAAGTCAGGGACTTGGGTTTTGTTTGCCAAAATGCTGCCATCTTCATCAGAACTGTCAATATCCCCAAGCATTGACTTAATAATTCCACTTAACATTGAATTAGTGTTCCTACGGTTCCCTGGGGCAGAAATTCCAAACCAGACACGGGCAATTGTGTCCAAGTATCCAAAGTAGCGAGGGTCACGCTTTAGAAATTTATCATAGCTTTTACGTAGCATTAAAAATTTCATAGCATTTTTTCTGAAATGAAAAATACAATTTTAAATTGTTTTGACTTACATTCATTTTACTTTAATATTTTAAAAACTATAAAATATGTAAGAAAAATGTAACTTACTGATCAATAACTTTAAGAAGCAAGTATAAAAAATTTAGCAATGGATATTGAAATGGTGGAACTCGCTCAGTTAAATTTGGATGAGACCTTGTATATTCCTTGAAAGCCTCTTGAGCCATTTCCTTATTTTTCAAACAAAGAATTTGTAGCACTGCCTGAGCTATAAACATAGCAATTTCTGACTTATATCCTTTAGTTGTATGTAATTCTATCAATTTGGTAGCAAAAGCAACACCATCATTTGAATGTAAAAAATGCCTATAAGCAGTTGTTAACTTATTTTCTTGCCAGTACACTTCTGCAATACTCTGAAAAATTCCTTATAATGTGATTTAAGAAAACATTGATATGTGTCATACATTAAAAAAGGATGGAGGATGAGAATGTACAAAAAAGATAAATTGATGGTGCATATAGTTAATGGGCTTGGACTAGAGATGTTGTTGACCCAATAACTATCAAAGGAAATTCTCCATTGTTATATGTATTACATTCACCTTCTCATGAATGTTGAGTATATTATAGATATACCAGGATAATATTAATTTGTATAATCATGTATACAATATCACATTTAAAACTAAATGTATACCTTATGGAGCAAAGGATGGCCTCTCTTATTATTATCCATTGACCACTTTACTGCATTAATCAAAAAGGTTTCCCTCTCCACAACATTCGGTTTCATCTTTGAAAAGAGTTGAGCAATTTTTGCAATCCATTCTTCACATGGTTTTATGTGCGATTTTGTGAGTACATCTAGAAGAAGTATCGCCAAATCTGTACCACTACCTTGTTGATCACATTCTAACAATATGCTTGCACCACTGTGTAACAATTGTAGCAAATCACCATACTTCTTTTGATTTAAGAATCTACAAATTAGGAACAGCAGTTAAGTAAATAAATTCCATCATAACCAATCGATTTATTTGAATACTTAAGTTAACTGTACCTAAAATAAAGAGTTCTGTACATTTGATGTGCTTCATAGTATTGACCCGCATTTACGGATGCTTCAAGTTTTTCCAAGACTCTACCGACACCTCTTTCTCCGCGGGCCATTGTTTATCTATTCTCGAAAACAGGAACTAAAGTCGCCATCTTGAATACGTCATTCTGTATGTCATTGCAAAGCAGAGCGCAATGCCGTGTGTATTTTGCTTAGTTTGTGATAAAAGTGATAGAAAAAATGCCGAAAACATTAAGGAATGGCGCGAGAAACATGATTTAAAAGTGTTGGCCTTTATGAAGGAAGAGAAACGTCTCCAAACCCCAATAATACCATTTAAAAAATTATATGAACGAATAACTGCTGCCACAGGTAAGTGCTGCCAGATGTTGTAATTTGAATTTCCCCATTGAAATTTTGTATTATAATAGTATGCTTTATTTTACAGGTGTTGGTGAGCGCTTCGTGCGTAAATTAATTAATAGAAATTATTATTCGAAAAGGTGATATGCAAAAGTGGCTCACTGATAAGAATGTGGAATACACTGAGGGTTTCGCAAAACCTCAGCTGTATGAATTAATAAAGAGGCACAAACCAGCACCAGAGTACGAAATCGATAATTTACTCAAAAATAAAGGACACGCTGTTCTTAGATTGCCACGATACCACTGCGATTTGAACGCCATAGAAATGATTTGGAGTTCTATGAGACGTCATGTCGCAGATCACAATATTGGAAAGACCGATTTAGAAATGCCGCAATTAATATCAAATGGATTTAACACAATATCAGCAGAAGAATGGCAAAAATATTGTGGTCATGTAAAAAAAAATGAAAACGAATGTACTGAAAAAGATGGATATTTAGATGAACCGTTTATTAATTAAGGAAGTTTGTTTGGAGTCTAGGTTTCAGATGGAAAAAGACACAAAATAATAAAAATTTACTCATTGAAAAAAGTTACATCAGACTCAAAAGAACATAATATCTTTCCAAACTACAAGAATATAGATCACAGTGCCGACCTATAATATATACGGTTGAATCTTACATTCACAGCTCACATACGTTGCCACCATCATGGTCAACGAGCAAAGGTTGTAAATTACCTATTTCCAAGGGCGATATGCTAGTGATTGTTCATGCCTGCTCTGAACTAGGATTCATTCCAGATGCTTTGCTTATCTATCCAGCAAAAAAGCAAACAGGAGATTATCACATTAATATGAATGCTGATAATTATCAAAAATGGATAAAAAGAAAAACTTCTTCCAAATTTACCAGCACAGTCAGTTTTAGTTATCGAAAACGCCTCATACCATAATGTCGAATTGGATCGAGCGCCCTCATCTAATACAATAAAAACTGACATGTTAGCTTGGTTGGACAAGTATAATATATAGTAAGAAATTAACAAATAAAATTACTAAAAAAAACAAATTAAATTACACGAAATTTACCACACAACTACTATTAATTAATAAAGTATAACATAACCACAAATTCAACAACAATACTGTAAGTGACGTCTATATTGTCTAGTGCGAGGCGGCGAAAAAGTGAGCGCGCCACACCACGCGCCGTGCTTTTATAGCCTGAAAACCAGTTTAGTCCAGTATACCCTACTCGTACGCTTCAGTTGAGTTTTTACAGCTTATTATATCATATAAAGAAAAAAACACAAAACCAATACTATATTATTAAAAAAAAATAAGCCAAATCATGTAGAATTTGTACTTGATACTCCGTATTGTTCACAGACCAGTATAGGACATGTTTATATGGTGCAGAAGAGTCTATCGTTGCCGTGGGGAGCGATATTCTCAAACTTGCATTGAGGAGCGTGTTCCTTTTGGAGGCGGTTCGTGCATGGTCTGGGGTGGCATATCGATGAACGGGCGAACAGAACTTGTGTTCATAGACATGGTCCGTCAAGACGGTAGTGGAGGGGGTTTGACTGCACATCGCTACATAACAGTGATCTTAGAAATTACATGGGATTTTAATGCAGGATAATGCCCGGCCGCACGCTGCTGCGCAAGTTCGACAATATTGCGAAGAGGTTGGGATACGCATAATGAATTGGCTAGCACGCAGCCCGGATCTTAATACCATTGAGCATCTTTGGGACAATTTAAAAAGAGCTGTATATACGAGAAATCCTGTGCCTACGATAGTGGCACAACTAAGAACAGCACTTTCAGAAGATAAAATATTCCGCAAGATGTTTTAATAACTCTAATCAAATCTATGCGGAACCTATTAGAATCCATAACAAGGGCACGTGGAGCACACACACCTTATAACAATAAAAAAAACAAAAAAAAACCCTTGCATAAAGCTTGTGTCTATTATTAAAACCAATTTTTTAATTAAATAATTTTCTTTAAATTTTTGTTTGAGTCCGTCAGTGTATAATATTAAACTTTTATTGCTAAAATTTGTGTTTATTTTTTACTTCATGGTTAAAGACTTACGGTCATATTTATAAAAACACTCCTTTATTCAATCTGTAGTTACGTCTTTTCCTTGAAAAATCTCTACCACAATATTTAAATCGACTTTTATCGAGTGTTTTAAGGAATCTTGTTTTTATAAATAAGACTGAAAGAATTTTACCCTAAAAACCGCCAACTTTCAATTGAGGGCAACTAGGTTCGACTCTAGCGACGCCGTCACCGGGCCAGATAAGTTGGTAGGCCTATAGTTTACTTTGGTTAACCAGTCATTGACAATTAGGAAATTTATAGGTCTACCAGGGGGTCTAGCCAAGATGGCTTAACAGTAGTGTATGTAGAAAGTCGAAAACTAAATTTGTATGAAAATGACAGCTCGTGTCGACAGTCGGTAGCCTAGGCCCTAAAGGCGTGAGTCGGGATACAATAAGCGACGCCATGACAGTGCTACGAAAAGACACACATTAACGCTTACGCTATTCGGTAGCCAACGGCCAATTAATGTTTCGGCAGTGTAGAAAAAACGGCGTTTCTCCGCCATGTTTTAGCGTGATCTCAAAAGCTGCTGTTCGCAATAATTCAGTACAACTATTGCCATCTTTAATGACTACCGTTTTAAAAACATCTCATATTTTGGACGTTTTAACGAAATGGTTTTAATTTGTTATCTGTCGTTTTTTAACGTTCTCGTGTAATTATAATAATTTAAACTAGAATTAATATTTTTAAGTTAAGAGTTTTAGTTTTTCTATGAATCAATGCGAGGATAACATAATAGACACAGATAAATATGAAAATATCAAGAAAATCAGCAAATTAGTAGAGGTAAATCCTGTTTATATTGGATATCTTTTATTGATATTTATATTGCATGTAAGTTCATGAAATTGTTCTTTAATTTGAAAAATACATATATCATTTAATATTGCTTATATTATGTAATCACAAAGTAAAATGATTATACGTTTTATTTGTATATTTCAGATGAGAAAGCAGTCACTAATGAACATAATTAGAAGTTCTAAATATATTTTATTGTAATTATAATAGAAGCCAATGATATAATATTGATTTAAATTAATCAAATAAAGTGGATTTATACTTCATGAACTTTGGAAGTATAAAATCTAGTGAGCAATACTAAGTAATGGTAAGCAGATATTTTCTTTAATTATTTACTAAGTTAATATACTAAGTTATTATAATGTTAATGAATGAGAAATATGAATTCAAGTCCCTTGGGAGTTACTGACATTGTTTGGTTATTAAAAACCTTGGACTGATCTTACAGTTTAATTTGTCAGTTTTCTATTTGATCAAAGTACTAACTAAAATATTTTATTTTCAGAAAAAGAGAAGCTAATAAGACAACTATAAATATATTAAAAAACCACAAATGGACAAGTTTTATTAAAATCTTATCTTTTAATTAATTTAAGTGTTATATTATGTACCTGAAAATTAATTTGATAATGGGGAATGAAGCATTTTATGAATAATGTAAAAAATAAGACAAGTAGAGTATGAAATAATGGTTGGTTAAGTAACATTACCTCAAGAACAGGAAACAGTAACTGAAACTATGTTCGTCCACATTTAATCTTAATAAGTTCAGCAGTTTGAATGTTAATGAGATATTATTATAAACAAACTGCATTTGTAGATTTTGGGAAGAATTATATCTTTACAATAACTATTATTATTTACAATTGTTGTGTTAAGGAAACAATCACTATTTTTAGTTTTTTATTAGTTAATTATCTACATATATAAATATGAATACATCTACATTAGGTAGTAATGCATTTAATTTGATGCACCTGTGTGTGTTCAGTAGTAATGTCTGTATTGTTTAATAAGTATTAAGTTGTTACATATGCTTATTTTTCTATGTAGACTGCATTATGTTAAGGAAGTTATTTGGGGCCTTATTTTAATAAATAATAACCATAACTGAAACATTTTTATTTTGCTACCTGTTTGTTTAATATTCCTAACTATTAGTAGGTACGGGTCATTCATATATGCATTATCTGTATATTCTTGTAAAATAAACTAATATTGTGAACCACTTTAATGGCTTTTCTTACTAAAGAAAGGTAAATTACCAATAATAAAACTGACAAGTACATAACATACAATGTTTATTAATTTCTTACTTAAACAGATTTTGCATTTATATATTCACTAGTAGCAAATCACTGATATAACCAAAAGTTAATTGACATAAATATTAACTTAAAATAAGCATCAAACTTAAATTTATATCTAAGATGTTGGAGCATCAATATGGAGTCAAAGGTTGATTAAGGGTTATAATTTAAGACTAAGTTTCTATTTTATAATTTTAATGAATCCCTCTTTTTTATAAATATATTATAAACAATCAACTTTTATGACTCTAACTTAAACTGAAATTGTTTGATGGACATAAACAGAGATAATTCCAACTAGTAGCAAATCACTAATAAAATCTACACTTATATAAAAATCTGCTTTCAAATTGACATTAAAAATGTTCAAGCACAAACACCAAACCTAATTAAAGCTTAAATCAAACTCTAATTTCTTATTTCAGTGTTCACACTAGTCTACGTTTTTTTTTCTATTGTTTTTTAATTCCTTGGACTTTATCAACTTCTAGTCAACCTTATTTTCACTCTTTATTTATCAATCTACAGTACTATTTCTATTGTTTCTTCTAAGCGGTAACAAAATATGTTGCTTCTTCATTTTGCAGATTAGTTGTGAGGTCAAATCCTAAAAATATCAAAGTATGAGTACTACTAATTATTATTATATATCGCGATTATGCAATTTCAAAATATTGTATTTATTTGTAGCCTTAAATTTCTGAGAAAACATGAAGCAAAACATAATTAATTTAAACATGCAATTAAAATTCATATATTCACTTTGCACCTTTCGTAAATTCCACTTAAATCGAAAATTGTTCCAACCTTGCTGACATTCTAATGTCCCTTTTGCAGCTTCCAATTGCAAATTTACAAAAATATTGTAAAGTTTTAACTTCTATTTGTTTATAAAAGTGACATTAGGAATACATTTAATCCAGAGACAATATGACGGAATAAGGTGCTACGAACAGCAGCTCGCATCTACGCTGTCGACATTGCGGTAATGTATCGACATGCCTCTTGGCTACGAACGAAGCGTTTTCGACAGTACAATTACGCAAAAGCGGTAGTGTATGTAGAATACTTTTCGACACCAATATGGCTAGACCCCCAGGATGGCAAAAAGGGAAAAAAGAAATTGACGCTAGCAATACTGGGCAAATTGGAGTAAAACGTTTTGATATTTTTTTCCCTTATAGCGGCTGATTCTGTGTGTGATATATGCAAAATATATAAAAATTTATCCAATGATAATTTTTGAAAATGTGGCGAATGTGGGGTTTGAAATTTAGATGAAAACTCCAATTACTCTGTTCATGAATTTATTAATTAATTAAGAACTTGAAAATGGTTCCAAATACTGCACATCCATAAAAAAGTCTTCAACGCAGTATTTATAATAAACCTTTCCTCCTGCATCTCAATTAACCGATCTTGTTCTATGAACTTATTTTCAATTTTTACATGTTCACAAGATTTTCGCTATTCATCGATCCCTATTTGAGAGAGTGAGAGTGTAAAACTCATTTATCTTGTTTCTGATCAATTCGAAATCAAAACTATCCAAGTTTATTTGTGGTATAAGAAACCCCTGAAATAAACCAAAGTATCAAGACGTGTCATTCCTACTAACCAGTCAACGCTTGCACATGGCTCAATATCGATGATTGTGTATGTTCTGCATCTTGTTGATCAAGTATTCTTGATAAACATTGTAAACAATATGTCTTGCTTGCGATCGAGAGGTTTCTTGGACATTTTCATCACTTTTTAAAGGAAATTTGAAGCCAAACCAAAAACAATTCCTCGAAATTTCAGTTGACAGATGAAATTTTTCTTTTATTGCCATATGAAAATCGCAATTATTTTTTTTTTTTTTTTGCCATCAGATTCTGGTAGACCTATAGATATATTTTGTAAGCGGTTCGTCATACAGTCACACTTGTGACACAGTGACAGTTCAATCCAAGTGTTCCTCAAGGGGCCTCATAGCCTAGCGGTCTCATTAAGTAGCAGCTAGGTGAGGGGTACCGGGTTCGATTTCCGGTTCAAGGGCAAGTTTTAATTTAATTTAAATTTGTTCTCCGCCTTTGGGAGGGTTGTATAGTACCGGGCGAGTGCCTAAACCGTACATGGAGGAAACGGTCGAATTTCTAAAGACAAGCACGAATTATAAAAAATCCTATTCTTGACGCTGGCTAATGCACAAATCGTGCCAGAGCCATAAAAAAATAAATAGTTAGAGTATCGATCAAAGTTTATTTAGTAGTAATTTAGCCAATACACTTCATGATATTCAATTATTTGTTAAAATTGCTACAAAATTTCTCCCATACGTCGATAAAAAATTCATTCTAACGCCGATAAAGAAGTTTGACTTCAAAAAGCAACATGGCGCGTAACCGAAAAACGTGACGATTTGCTACAAAATTTCTCCCATACGTCGATAAAGAACTTTCGTTCCAACGCCGATAAAGAAGTTTGACTTCAAAAAGCAACATGGCGCGTAACGGAAAAATGTGACGCGTAACGAAAAAATGTTACACTAAATTTTTTTCCAACCCCGATAAAGAAGTTTCACTTCAAAAAGTGTTCCTCATCTGACGTTATCGTTTACATTAATTTTTTTTGTCTACGAACGGTTATGTTAAAATGACAGACTATGTAAATATTTTATATTTGTAAATCGAATGTAAATAATACATTATAGTGCTTTTCATGAAAGAAGTCCCGCGGTGATTTTTGGAACTAAATTTGACAGGTCGGCAATGTTGTCATTCGTCGATGTTATCAAGTTCGTTTGTTGTGGTAGATTTTTGTGAATTTTTAACTAGCTTAGTGCATTTTAAAGATTGATTACAATGCCAAAAGTTGTAAAAAGTTCGGCTCGAGAAATGATATTAAAGGTGAAAGAGTTCTGTGAAGCGGAACATAAGAATCAAGGTGTTTTAATACAACTAAACAATGTTCGGAAGAGAGTTGCCGCCATAACAGGTACTTTTTAAAGTTGCCATTTAATAATTTTTTGCTGTATTGATGGGACTTTTATGATATAAATTCGTTTTTGAGACAAAATTGAATAAATATATAACGTGATGAAACTAGGTAACTGAAATTAAAACATATATTACATAAGCATTATAAACTTAAAGTTACTATTATTTTTAATTGTTCATAACTTAATTGCAGGTGTGTCAGAGAAAACTGTAACAAGAATTATAAACGAAGGTATAACAGCGGCGTGTACTTCGAAAAAAATTGTAACCCAACAATTATGCAATAAAACTCTGAATAAAAAATTATATTGCTTTTCTTTACCCTATTTTCTCATATTTTCCCTGTAAGTAGGTAGAACACCGCTAATATAAGTAAATAAAAATATACTTTTTACATAATAGAAATATTGTTTCATCGTATCAATTGATTGTACATCGTAAGTATGCAGAAAGTAATATTATTTGATAAATTACATCTGCTAAATGTAAATAAAATAGGTAAATTTTTTACTCATAAATGGCAACATTACGTCATGCGATTGCAGCGCCGCGTCTGGGGGACTTCTTTCATGAAAAGGACTTATACACAAAATTTTAAATATTTTTTTAAAATATTTAGACGCAACTCCGGCAGCAAAAATCACTTGGAAGTGTTCCAATCCGAGACACCTACATAATCAGTATCATCAAATTCGGGCGACGTAATTCTAAATCCAACCCTTAGATTCCTTGATTTTTGTATAGATTTTCAAGACATTTGTATGCATACAGAGTAGTTATAATTAGTAGTAGTATTTAATGATGGAAAATATAAAATACCGTAGCGTATTATAATCATTTAGCCTCACTATAGTCTCTATCGCCCTATTAAGTTCGGGGTTGGCCCGCCAAACTTTATCCCTTTGCTATTTGAATTAGTTATTTATGTTCAACAGTTTGTTAGTTATTGTACCTATATTATATAAGTACTTGCAGTCAACCACAGTCTTTGTTTAGTAATTTAGGTTTATATGAAAATCAATATATTTAATTATTTATTTCTAGTATAAGACGTGATTGAAGAAGGTTTTTTTTCTTAAATACCTCGTTTATTTATACTTTTTAATTATAAAGAGTTAGGTTTCTAAATTTTTCCAATATTTTTTTTAATTATGGAAGAAGTAATATTGATAATATTTTTTATTCTCCTTTAAAACTATGTTTATAAATGATAAATTCGCCTATTCGATAGTACTCTTATTAAATTTTCATTGATACGACGTTGGACATTTTATAAAACCTAATTTATGAATAATTAGTAATTTAAGTGTATCCTGGGTTCATGTGTTTATTTGTTCCTCTTATAGTTTATCACGTGCTAAGAGGAACGTGCACTATCGCTAATTTAATTGGTTTTTGCATTTTCAATCTTCTCACTGGGCTCCTAGTATTGAAAAGTTAAATAGTCTCAACATTCACGTTATTGGCGAGTTCTAGCAATCCTTGTTATTGTGCTGGCGATCTCCTCTTCATTAGGTCCCGTTGTAGGTTATTACTGGTAGGAAGCATTAAAACATTAAAGCGACTCATAAGCTTATACATATCACGTAAACTATATTTTATTTCTAAAATGAATGAAGCTATTTATTATCAAGCACTTTGTCGGAAACGACAAATATTAACTCAACATCGTCTGTTAATGTGCGGTTTGACAGCAAAAAATACGTTATATTTTCCGCAAACTTTTAGAAAATTGGCGTTAATCCAACGTAAATCGTTGGTCATCTTTGGACACGAACATTTACTTGTCAACGAAATGCTTTTATTACTTTTTATTTCTGTGTTTAATTGTATATAAAAAACGTGGTCTAGTACGATTGATTCATGATGGTTCCTTATGTATTGCTATACATTTTACCCATAAAATAATTTGCATTCAAATTCAAAAATCATTTAATAATATGGGTAACACATTGTACACCTATGACTTGTCAGTAAAGAAATGTATATTAATGCTTCTAATTTTAAATTTAGTGCCAGTTCTCAAATTCGTCAGTTAATAAGCAGATTCATTTATTCAGTTTGTTTAAATCTGATCTTTTTTAATGATACAAAATTGTGTTTACGTCGAGTAAGTTGATCACAGTCTAATCACCGCCTACTACGGTGATTAGACTGTGATCAATTTAGTTTTATAGCACCTTTATAGATAATTTATCAGTTAATCAGATGTAAGAATGAAATAAATGTATTAATACTAATGGTATTAGTAGTTAATGTTTGTTTTAGTTTCATTTCATGATTGAGAGTTCTAGGTTCCAAATCATCTTTGTGCATTATCCAGCGTCAAGTATATACGTAAGATTTTTTTTATAATTCGTGCTTGTCTTTAGAAATTCGACAGTGTCCTCCATGTACGGTTTAGGCACTCGCCCGGTACCGCACAACCCTCTCAAAGGCCGAGAACAAATTTTAAATTAAATTAAAACTTGCCCTCGAACCGGGAATCGAACCCGGTACCTCACCTAGCTGCTGCCACTTAATAAGACCGCTAGGCTATGAGGCCCCTATATTTTTATTTTATTAATTATATTTTTTAAATGTTTTTTGACTTACTTGACATAATATCCTATAACCTCTAGTTGGGGCAGAGGGCGTCCACACTGAGTCTCCATCGCGTTCGTTCTTGAGCCTCGTATTTTACCTCGATCCAAGTCCTTTGCCTCGTCTGTACGGCGCCAGGTTTGCTTGGGACTTCCGCTTTCCTTGCGGGTTCCAATCAAGCGCCTGCTTGGGAATATGATTGAGATCCCTTCGAAGTGTATGGCTTATCCAATTCCACTTGCGTCGCTTGATCTGCTGGCTGATCGGGGTTTCTCGGCAACGCTCCCAAAGTTGGTCGTTAGAGATTTAACACCCGGAAAAATAAATGTTTTTTACATACTACAATTGATAACATAATACGCATAATAGACAAACCCATTAAAACATTATATTTCAATAAAAAGGTGGAATTCTAAAGATGAAAATAAATCTGCGAATTTAGACTTAAATGAAAATGGAACTGTATGAACTTTAGTGTTCTAAAAATAGCAAACTAGATAAATTTGGTTAAGTAGATACTTGGAAGGTGCGATTTTCACAAATCTTCAGATAACAGCTGACTAAGATCGATGATGCTGTGATTCAAGTTTATAGAGAATGGCTATTTTAGATTTTAAAGAGAATATTCACGTAACAGTATTTACGTACAATCAACTTTACAAACAATATGATACATATTTTCACTTTTATTTATACATAATTCATATAATACATGGTGACCTTGCCATGTTAATATGTTAATATATAATATGACGTACGTAGTCCCAAATACATACAAGTTATGTTTAATTTTTAGGCATATTGTTACGAAGACGGGTCGACTGAAATGTTTCTCGATTTTTCCACTACTTAGAGAAGTTTTCAGCAGGCTGAAATGTGATTTCTGACCGTTTCAGGAGAGGGTCAATGACATATTAGAAAATCGTGATTTACATAATGTTACCCTAGTTTTCAGGAGACTGAAACATTTTTTTCAGGCCGTTTCAGAACACGTGTAGTCGATTGGTACACTTTTCAGGAAACCCGTTTTCAGGCGTTTTCAGGCCTGGTTATACCCCTTTGATGAAGGAATGTTCTAGAACGATTTTCTAGGTGTGGGACAAGGACGGAACGATACGCGAGAGAGAGGGAAGATCGGAACCTTCTCGAAGCTAGACCGAGCACTCTAGAACGCCGTACGACAAGGACGGAGCAATGTGCAAAAGAGATAGCTAGTACGCACGTTCTAGAATTGTGCGATCGCTACTCAGTTGCGCCGCCGCCTAGAGAGTTCTCGAACATCGCTCCCAGGGATATATAAGCGAGCCGAAACGCGACCGATTAGTTCAGTTTTGAATGCGATACCAAGCGATAAACACCGGAGTGACAAAGTGCGAATATAGCGAAGAAAAGTGAATACAAGTACTGTGTGAAGTGCGTGTTATTAGATAAATTAGTGTCAGTATTTTGTGTGTGTATTTAGTGAATTTTTGTGCGTAATTGTCGTTTTTTAGTGTTAACAAATTCCTCGTAGATTTAATTATAAATAAACCCTTGAAGAAATCTACGGCGTTTCTATCCGATCCCCTAGCTCGTAACAATATCATAGTTATCATAAATGTAGGCCAGCCTTGTGATTCTGTAAACAATAGACTACAAGGTCCCTCCTTATCAGAATGCCAAATCGTAAAATGACTGCTTCACGACTGATTTGAGCGCGACCGCCGCTGTGAAAACCGCTGTGTAAGTTCGAAAAGTGAGTGACAGAATCACAAGGCTGTATTGCTTGAATCTGTGCGGAAAGAGAATCGGTATAGCGGTTATGCGACCTGAGGCTGGACCTAAAGTATAATTGTTTTTTTCCTACGCGTCATGTATTCCACAAGGTATACATGATCTTTTCATATTAAGTATCAAGATAATTACTTTTGTTGTATTGATGTCAACATAACAAAAGAGGTAATTTTGGACTGCTTCGACCTCAAGCCCACGATGGTTCTCTTATCACACATAATTTATTTCCATATATTTTTATTTGTTTGTTTATTTTGCGTGATTTAAATACTTGTTGCTATATTGTCATGTAGACTTCTAGAAATTTGATTTCATTGATTCAACTTTGACTTCAAAGCTTATTTTTAAATATGAAATATTTTAACTTTGACAACAAAAAATCTTTTATTGGTTACATAAATATCTATAGTGCTACTTAGCGTGCCTTCTGCCTAGTGTTAATGTGATGCTGGACACTGAGGTGTGTTTTGAGCTTGCATGAACTTGTTCAGATCAAAAAAAAACACGATGCAAAAGCCCGCATCGTTAAGCTGACGACGATTGCTGTTCATTGAACCGTATGACACCCGTTTCCATATAATCGAATAAAACACATACAGTATTCAGAGATCAAGAGTCTATGTATATAAAAGTGGCTGTATAGCTACGTCATAAATATATTATGTAGGTTTTACAAAAAAGGAGTGCCACAGGGACCAAATTATAATTTATTGGAATGTAATTTATTTATTTAAATTGAGGTCCTCACTATAAAAACGTCAGTGTTGTTGCCAGTTCCTTCCCAAAGACACATTGATAATCATGGCATTAAAACTAGAAACGTTATTATTTTTCAACTCAATTTCTATAACAGTTAATGTGAATTGTCTTACCAAAATTCAAAAAGGAATAAATCAATAATATAAAGAACACTATTGGACGAATATTTTAGTTGAAATTTGGTCTTACATAATCTTATTAAATTAATTAATTGAATATCCCATACTGTCATTAATACAAATAATTATTTTCATTAATCTAATGTAACTTGTTCAATGTTCTTGTCTTCTTTTATATTGCATAGCTATATCAAAATAAATCCGAGATAAAAAAGATTACGCACTTATACTAGCAAGTACTTTTAACTTTTCATATGGAATATTAATGAACTTTGTCTGTTACGTACGTTATTATATTTGCATTCACATAGCGTCAGCAAGGTTTCAAGTTTTATGATAATATCGTTACCCTGATGGAAAAAGCGCTTAGTGTCTTTAACTATCTCTATTAAAGTGAGTACTTCCTTGATGAAGATGAGACTTAATTATTAGGAGATACTTTAATATTACCATCAAACAATATTATTACATATTACAAATTTACCGTTAATTGATCATTTTGAGATTTAAAAATGGAACGGGGCTTTGAAAATTTTTAATGGCAGTAATGTTACCGGATTGAAGTTATGTATTTAACCGACGTTTCGCGTGTTTCACAGCGTGCGTGGTCACGGTAAATTTAAAATTATGAAAAATAATTGTAAATACATAACTTCAATCCGGTAAAAAATTGTGTTATTATCATAAGATAATTTAATCAAATTGTAAACGTAAATTGTCATTGACTTTAGAAACCCGACACGACCTTTTGGCAAAAATGATAACTCCTTAGTGACATAAATTTCCAGGAACCTTATGGAGGAACTCAAAACACACCTCCAAGGTCCAGAATAACACATTTTAGTACTAGGTTCGCTAAGGTACCAACACTCTATAGATTGTTATGTTTACATTAAATATAATACATACTTGTATCTATTTGGGTTGTATTATATTTATGATTATCCTGAGTAAACATATCATATTGTTTGTAAAGTGACAATCAAATTAACAAAAATACATGAGAATAACGGTGAACATAAAAGTTAAACAAATTATTAAAAATAGTACATTTAATTTTTTTAAGGAAATAGGTTAGTCGATATCACAGGAGACGGAAGAGCTGGCAGCTACCTCGAGAAGATTTAGTCTAGCTACTCAAAGGGGGAACGCTGCCAGTCTCTTCGGAACCTTGCCTAAAGGGACTCCTTTTAATAATATATTTTGAAATCTAAAATTTTAGTTACTATTTCTTTTCTATTTTGGAAGTATAGTATTTTTTATATTTTTTTTAAATTTCATGTTCACTAAAGTTGATTTACGGATACACACACTATACTGTAACGTGAATATTGTCTTTAAAACCTAAAATATCTATTTTCCTTTTAAACTTGAATCGCATCATCGATCTTAGTCAGCTGTTATCTAAAGATTTGTGAAAAATCGCACCTTCCAAGTATTTTAACTTAAGTTTATACAGACGCTACAAGATATTTTGAAAAAATAATGATAACTCCTTAGTGCTATAAATTTCGAGAAACCTTAAAACTGATTCTATTAATTCCATCTAAAATTATATTTGTAATGCAACTCTTAACATAACACATTGTCATACCGGATATTAATTTTTTTTTTTACTTTTTTCTTCGTTTGTGTGGTGGCCAAAGGTTTTTATACAAGTTTCTTAATCGACAGTATAACCAATATAGGCTATATCACTTAAATCCGAGCCTATAAAAATGATTGAGTAGAGAATTCAACAAAACAATAAATCGTCTTGATGTGCTGGAAAGTGATTCAACAGTCTGATCGTTGGTAGTATTTATATTGAAATGGCTTCAAGATTTGGCCATCCGCCAAAACTAGGGTGTAACTTGGTTGACGGAACTGGCAAATTGAGTCGAGGCCCGGAGCTATTCTCAAGCTTATTTGATTGAATGAAAGTTCAAGCTGTAGTTTATTGTTTGAAAACACTTGCCGTCTCCACTGGCTATTGAAGCTGGCGTGAAATAAAGCATTTTATGTTCATAGCCGTATATTGGGCATTTAAAGACCCACAAACAAAAGAAATGAAAACATTGTTCTTTAAAGTTTAAAGTTCAAAATTAATTTGTCACTGAGTTTTACAATAACTACTGAAATTAGTTACAATACTATGTGGAACCAGCTGCCCACAGAAGTATTTCCGAGCCAATTCGACTTAGGGTTCTTCAAGAAAAGAGCGTACCAATTCCTGAAAGGCCGGCAACGCACTTGCGAGCCTTCTGGCATTGTGAGTATCCATGGGCGGCGGTATCACTTAACATCAGATGAGCCTCCTGCCCGTTTGCCTCCTATTAACTTAACTTAATTAAGACCTCTAGTTTCTGTATCTGTTTTACGTACCCACACCTTCTATTATGACGTCATAGAAGTGCTGAATTCTTTCAGGACGGCCTCAGGGTTAAAATTCGCATTCTTAGAGTCAGGCTAATGAAAGAAGATAATTGAATTATTTGAAAACTTTCGGATGGCAACACAGAATCTCATTGTCATTGTCATTGAATTTCTTAGGTTAGTATGATTTATTGTCTTGATACTTCATGCAATTACTCATTTTTATTTCTATTGTATATTTTTTCCGAATAGTTAACAGGTTAGCCTAAACTTTGTTTTATTTGGTAGAATATTTCGTTTCTTTTACAGGATTTGATTATTCCGAATAAAGTTGTGTTTTATAATAAATATAGTTTTTGGTTTCCATGCAATGCTAGTCATTTTAAGTATCAATAGTAAAAGACTAAATACTTATAGTATTTAATTTTATATACATACAGTTACAATGTAAAAAAATAATAAAATAAAATCAAGTATCAAGTAAGTTTAATCCACAAAGTATATCAAACTTTTAGGGATACCATACTATTTTTTTTTAAATTTGCCGTACTTTTTCGTTATCTTCTTTCATTAGCCAGACTTCTAGCCACTAGGCTAACAGTATTTAGATGAAATAATGATGGTTGTAAAATAACTAAGCGTCTGGTTAACATTGCATCGTTAATTTTCAATTTCTACTTTGTAAAGATTCACCCACGCAGTTTTCCTCTTTATTAGAAGACATAATTTACTAAAACGCCTACGTACTCGTTACTAAGATCCAAGCGAGTGAAAACACGTAGTATCAAGGATTTTTTTCGTAGACCTTTAAAATAAAAAAAATTAAATATTTTGGAACATAAGATACATGTATCACTTATTCCACGTCATTAAATTTGAATTTGTAGGCATCCCTACTCATCGGCAAAGAAGACAGAGGGTGTAGGCCGAGAGAAAAAGCCGGCGTAAAAAACTCTCGGTACTCTTTCAAAACAGCAAATCATCAAACAACACTTATTTTAAAACAAAAATCGCAAATTAATTAGAAGTAGCCTGTCTAGCACTAGTCCCAGGCCCTTTTATCAACTAGATAATCGTTGCCTTTTTACACAGCTTTTCTTTAATACATTTCTTAAATTTATTGAAAGGCAGAGATAAAAGAGCCTCTGGGCCTCTTTCATATGACTTAAGATGCATAAATATTGTCATTAAATTCATTTGTAGGTAAATAAATCGTGAACAATAATCAAAATCATAATAAAAAGAATCCTTTAGTGACCTGATTGAATGTTTCACTTTTAAACAAAACATTATTGAGCTGGTTTTAATTAAGCAATGCTTTTCATTTTGAACTTCAATTGGTAGCACTTTTGTTAAAAGCCAGGGACGTGGTAAGAAAGCGTCTGTGCGATTCGTTTTCTACTACGACATGGCTACGGATTTGATACAAATCAACCAGTCTACGGCGTAGCATTTATTTAATACTAGGATTGAAGATTTATTAATTTTTATTGTTTTAAAAATTATATGGTATTAATGTACATTTTCAACGTCTTTTTGTAAATTATATTTGAAAAAAATCTTATTATGAAAACCGTGTAGAGCCAAGTACGTTTCTTCTCTAAAACTCTCGATTTAGATACAATGTCAGACCCCCAAATATAATATTTTGAGACACTAATATATGTACATTCATTTAATTTACTCATAATTACGTCTGAGATTGATGAATGTTATGAGTCTAATATTAAATATAATTCTATAAATAAATAAATTTTCATATAGACGTTCCGTTTTTACTTAGATGTTCTTATTTTAAACTTTTGATCTCGACGTTCAACACGTTCAACATTTTTCACCAAACTTCCATTAGCGCAGCTTTAATCAAAAGTTGGTTCAAGAAAAATTAATGAAATCTCGTTACAGACACGAGATGCAAGCAAAGAGGCTGGCTGACTAGACGGGAGTGAGATTGCCCGATCGAATCGTGCTATTTCCGGTATTTTTTCACTTGTTTCTTAATAAACATGTCTGTATTATGGAATTGGGTGTTGCGTTTGAAATATCAATTAAAATTGCACTTTTTTTAATTGATATTTCATTGCTTGAATTTAGGAGAAACAGTACTTCGCAATTGGAATACTTACTATAATAGTTTTTTAATTAAAACTATGTTACGTTATACATTTACTTAAAACTTAAATGATCGGAGTAAAACGTAGATATTATAGAGTGAAAACTTCGAGTGTCTAACTTTAAAAAATCCAATGTTCTCTGTGTGAGCCCGCGGCGTGGGGTGGCGTTGCGGGATCGAGGCAGCCGGTGCACCTGGGCGGCTGGGCGGGCGGGCGGTCGGCTGGGCGGCGGTCGGCGCCGGGCCCACGTGCCGCCCGGGCTCAGTCGCTCACGAGCTTTCGCCAGCGAAGCACCCCCAGGCGGCTCTCAACCGTCGCCAGCGACAGGTGGCGCCCGGCGCCGACGCCCGCCGCCTGCGCTCTTCGCACCTCCAGCCCGATACAATCCACCCGGTTCTAACATGAAATTTTAATATCGGGTTTGTTTAACACATCGTTCTGCAGTGTTCGGTTTCCTTAAGTGTAAATTAAAAGTTTAGGAAATGCGGTTTCTATTGCATCTGTCGTGCGCCTCGGAATTAAGGATTTAATTCTAGAACCTTAATTGTAAGTATGTTGAATAAGTATAATAGATAATGTTTGCTTTGTAAAATTGATATATAAAAGATGTTGAGGAATAATGAAATGTGAATGGAAATATTCCCTTTTGAAAAATGAAACGAATGAAAGGCGTGTATCTTTCTAAACGCATTCCTACTAAACAAACTTTCTCGTGCCATCCTTTGTATCACTGTTTGTGCATAAATTAGCTACTTTTGTAAAATGAAAATACAATGGTTCTTTCGTACTCTAATTGCATCTGAAATGCTACAGCAATATAAATAATTAGGTACTTTATAAAGATATAATCAAAATTGGAATAAAAAATGAAATGGTCAAGATAACATACCACTTTTCGAAATTTGTTTGCCATTATAGGGCAGAGTTGGATCCTTCCAAGAAGCTCTGCTTCTAATAGTGTAAATAATATTTTAATATTGATTAATTGTACCAATTACATTGATGTAGGCATTTGTGAGCTAAATACGCCAGCAAAATGTGAGTGGTTTATAATTAACTGGTTAGTGGAACAATTTTGGTGAACTGACACAATATTTCAAAGCTTTGAAGTTTTAGGTAGATTTACGAACCACAAAGTTAAAGTTAGAGTATCTACACAGAATAGCCACGAAAGCAACTTCTAACATATTACATAAGTTTCCTATCACATTATTATCATTAAAGTAACGTGTTTGCAGATCTTGATCACAATTTAGCAATAATTAGCCATAAGATTATTGATCTATTACAATATACTATAACTTCTATGTCACTCCTCTGCGATCATTGCATGTTTTGCCTTCCTAAATAAACTATCCTACACATAATTATTACCTCAGTACCGTAGTTCCTGAGATTAGCGCGTTCAAATAAACCAATTTCTTAGGTTTATATTCATAGATAAATTAATGTATCAATTTGCAATGAAGGCTTCGTTTATTAATTAATTGAATCCCCTCCTCCGGCGCGAACGATCATTTCCGAGGGCGCGGAGATATAACATTATTTAAATTTATATGTGGTAATATTGAAATGCCTAACAGCAGTAAATAGAGTAATTAAAACATGCTATAATAAATAATTATACCTTGAAAACTATATCTTGAAATCCCATCTCATAACTCCTCATTTTTGGCGAAACCTTTTAGGGTCTTTGCAGTTAAGCTATGGAATTCACTTCCCGTCCCTATTCGCTTAGCTCCTTCTCTATCTTCCTTTAAATTTCTTCTGTACAAACATTAGCTGCCCACATCGTATCCCTAACTTTCTTACTTACTACTAACTGACGTGAGACTGATCTTAAATTATCGTGATTCATGTGCACTTTTCACTTATAATTTTTCATAGATTATTTTTGGTTTAGTTTGTCTTTTTCTTAATAACAAATTTAATATGTATTTTTGCACTTCTTGCCTACCTTATCTAATTTAAAACTTTTTTTTCTTCTTTTCTCACAGTGGTTTCCTGGAAGAAATCGCTCGAAAGCGATAAGGCCGCCAGTTGCCCTCCTTTTCATTTAATTATATTCAATTTTTATATTGTAATGCAACGAAGTGTTAATAAATAAATAAATAATTTAAAAGAATATAGATAGATAGAAGATAAAATACTGTTTGTTTTAGCACAGAAAAATATAAATAATTCGAATAAGTTTAGCTGCTTAACTGTACAGCAGATACGCTTTTGTATAACAGTAACCAGCCCTGCGATTCTGTAACTCACTTTTCGAACTCACACAGCGGTTTTTGCATCGGCGGTCGCTCTGAAATCAGTCGTGAAGCAGTAATTTTATGATTTGGCATTCTGAAAAGGTGTAGTTTATTGTTTATTAGAATGCAACTCACTTTGAGTTACAAAATCGCAGGGCTGTACTTACTAACTAAAATGGATATGTGTAATTGTAATAAATAAATAATAATTATCGTTATTATTAGCGATTGTTAGCCTACATGAACCTAAATAACGTTTAAGCCCTCATGAACAAAAGATAATTATTAAATAAAGTGTATTAACTCTAAGCGGCGTAAAACTCTCTCTCTCTACTCTAAGGGTAGGTAAAAAGTATTAAAATGAGCATCAATAATTTTATAAAAATTTTCAATGTTCAACTTCCTTTTATCGTTTGCACAATAAGTTCTTGCAAACTCTTATATTTTTATATTTTTTCGCAAAAAGATAATCAACCTTCCGCCTTTAAAGAAAAAAACTTTTTAACCGGATTAAAGTTATGTATTATTATAAATTTACAATTATTTAACATAATTTTAAATTTAACCGACGTTTCGCGTGCTTTACAGCGTGCGTGGTCACGGTGGTTAAAAAGTTTTTTCTTTAAATGTGTAAAGGTTATGTTAATCAAAGACAATACTATAACCTTCCACCTCCTTAACCTTAATTGTTGAACAAACAGATATAGAAATAACATTTGCGAATCAATAAACTTTCATCTTTACGATCTTATTCATAAAAGTAAGCCAAAATGAGAAAATAATGTTTTGTCAAATTGAATATAAAAATATTCAATTTGCCACCAGTGTGTATCAAAGTTTAAACAGTTATTTGAAGTGTAAAACGTCTGCTAACATATGAACGTCTAATAAAGCTGTTGTTGTGATTCATAAAACATGTCAGTATTTCAGATCGCGTCTGTCCTATCTATTTGAGTCACTGTAAAACCGCTCAAATTCCGGGAAATTTTCACAGGAATACTTACTATAGACTAGGTTTAGCTATCAACCTACCCACCAATTATCTCTACTTATTGTTTTAGCTACATTATACGTACGCATGAAGCGAAGATAAATAATTGTAAATCATTAAAACTTAAATTTGGAAGGACAGTTAGGCAAACAATAAAATAAATACGAGAGAATCGCGTCTATGTAAATTGGGGAGAAAATTATTATGCGATTATTTATTTTTATGATTAATTAACGCGAGCAGTGTTGTCCTAGTGGCTTCAGCGTGCGAATGCCATCCCTGAGATCGATCCCCGGCTGTGCTCCAATGGGTTTTCTGTCTATGTGCGTATTTATCATTCGCTTGAACGGCAAAGGAAAACCTCGTGAGGAAACCGGCTTACCACACAAAACGTCGACGGTGTGTGTTAAGCACAGACGACTGATCACCTACTTGCCTATTAGATTGACAAATCATCATAAAACAGATACAGAAATCTGAGGCCCAAACGTCACCAGTTGTAGCGCCATTGATTTACTATATTGAATAATAACAACTTTTTAAGTTTCTGCTTAAATCTGACATAAATCGTTACTAAATAGCTTAAGTAACTCTGAAAATGTAATAAACAGCATTAGAATCACTGAGATTCTTCTATTAATAACTTCGTAGAGTACAAAAGAGCCATCTCATGGATTTTAAGTTTAATTCACGTTTGTCACTGTAATTTCTCTTTGGATAAAAATGTGTAACCTTCAGGGAATGAGTTGTAGCTTCTTGTCAGCATCGTCGTTCGTTACTTGGAGATAAAGTCAGTTAATTTATGATTAGGAGCTCGTTAGCGAGCGCTCCCGCTGCGCTGTTTATATAATTTTAAGCGGTGTATAAATTGTTTTTAACTTAGTAAATAGTGATTGAAGGTATTCAATTTCGTATTTCTTAAAGCATGATCGCTATGCCTTCCAAAGCCTTATTTCTTTCCTTGGGATCGAACCGGATGTTACAATTACAATAAATTATAAATAAATACATTTTACATTACGTAACTTTTTCAGCACGACTTCAAATTGGGAAGTACGCTAATTTTCAACAGACATAACATTTTTTGAACACACACGGAAACACACAAAATAATAATAAAAAAAATAGAAAAAAAATTATGAAAGATAATATTTTTTTACAAGAACAAGGTACGTTTTAATTGTGTAGTACGTGTGTGCTGTGGTTGTAATTGGCCCTGGTTCAGCATTATGCTGAGGAGCAAACTGTTCCACAGCGCAGGTCATTCTTCCAGAGACAAGAGCAGATAGTTTGCGCCTCAGTCGCAAAAAAAGAAAAATAATGTAATAATAATAATACTTAGTAGAAAAAAATAGACCTCTATAAACCTCTCAATTCGTAAACAGTGTGAAAATTGGCAATTTGTAGAAATCTATATATATAAAAATGAAACCCGTTTTCCGTTGTCACGAGATAACATGAAAACGGCTTGACCGATTTGTCTGATTTTTTTTTATAATATACCTTGAAGTACGAGGATGGTTCTTACGGAGAAAAATTAAAAAAAATTGAGTAAAAAAGGCTAATAACAACACTTTTCTATATTCCCATACAAAATATTCGTAATAATACTTAAAAGTCAATTTGAACTTTAATAACCATAGCATAAAGTTCAAGTGTTAGTGGAGGGGTTCCGGGAAGGTAAATTTTTATTTTTTGACATAATGTATTTGTTGTCTTATCAATTTTCTTTTTTTTATCTTACTAGCTAGACCGGTGTCCCGAATAGCAGAATAAGTATTTTAAACAAATAAAGAATCGTCTGTTAGGCGGTACGATGTTCGCCAGGCCAGCTAGTGTTTCATATAAAAATAATGTAATAAAAGCAGTAAGAGTATGTAATAGATAAAAGTGATAGATACAAAAAAGTATGAAAAGCTTTTTGGTTCCAACATTTTATGCAGGAAATGCGTCCAACGCAGCGTGCCAATTGTTAACGTGGCTCGGTCAACTAGTCGACCCATTACTAAAGCTAGAATTCAGACCAGACAATTCATTCTCATGTCCGTTTAAGAAAAACCGCTCGATTCAAAGGGATATTTAAAGGATTTCTTTTGGTGCAACTATTCGTGGTATAATAACTGATAAGGTGGGAGCTTGTAGTTTATTGTTTATCAGAATGCCAAATCATAAAATGACTGCTTCATGACTGATTTGAGAGCGACCGAAAACCAAAGAGCGAAAGAAAACCGCTGTGTGAGTTACATAATTGCAAGGCTGAGGTTAGAACATTGCAAGTTTAATTACAAGACACACTGCTCATATAAAATTTTATTCAATTTCGTTTTGCTTGACAACGGCCCAGTTTGTTGATGACGCTATTTAAACATCACTGTTTACGTTCTTCTTCTAGTCTGAAATTGTTTTTTTAATTAAAATTGCGGGCTACTCGATTATGAGGAAGTTAGTTCCGTTTACCGCTGCGCCTTCTTATGTCATTTTCACTCATATATCCTTCGTATAACATATTTTCAAAAGTATCTGGTTGTTCTCGTTGTAACATGTGATGTTTGTGAGCATAACTAAAATAAAAAATAAATTAAACAATCGGTTATCGGCTCGGATTAATCTGCAGCTGAGTTTTATCATAGGACGTCGAGGCAGAATACGAAATTTCTCCCGTATCACTCCGATGTCCGTTGTTCCACAACTAAGCGTTTCTTAAGGTAGTTTTTGCCGCACACCACTATGTGGAACCAGTTGCCCACTGAAGTATTTCCGAACCAATTCGAGTTAGGGTTATTCAAGAAAAGAGCGTATCAATCGGCCGGCAACGCTCTCGCGAGCCCTTTGACATTGACAGTGTCCATGGGCGGCGGTATCACTTAACATCAGATGGCTCTCCTGCCCGTTTCCCCCTGTCTATAAAAAAAGGGTGCGTGTACTTATGTACGCGCGTAAGAAGTTATACTTCTTTGGCATTATTAAAAATAGTTTTTGATTGCATGCAAATAATTAATTACAATTAAATAATCAAAGACTGGAAAAGGTGTCCTTATAATAAAGTTTAGTTTACATTTGAAAAATTAAATAAATAAATATTTATTATTATTCTCTTACATTAAGTGTAACATAAATTCTATTATTAATCGAATGTTGTTTTTAAATTACGTCCAATGGCGTAGCAACTTCCGTGGGCAACTTCATTCTATTAATTTTGTGTCACAGTGCGCGCGCATCGTAAAATTTCACTCTCAATCAATTTTTCATAACGCACCTAAAGAAGTATAACTTCAAAAAACAATCACACTTTTAATGTAGAAATCCAAGCGGTGACACTGGTTCTAATACGACAAAAGCTAGTCCATATCTTACCATCTTACTTTACATATGTATTCTACGATATACGTAACGGGCTATAAATTGTCAACCATGTAAGTCTTTAATTAAGTACATAATTAGCACGTCTTTGTATATTTTTATTCAGTATAAAGTATTTCAGTATATTTCTGTAAAGCAGTTGGAAATTGACGCCGACTCCAAGGCAATTTTAAAATCAAAATTCCTTAAAACTTTTACATTTACTGCCTGCTTCGACTCGCGTTCTTAACGTCTATTGAAATTGCGATACGATTTTTATGTTTAATTAGAATTTAACGTCTAATTAGAGCATACTTTTTACATTGCATTCATTCGCATTGACTTTCATAAACTGTACAATTTATAAAAACGTGTAGTATAAACGTTGGTTGTATTCATAAATGATTTTATCTACAATAATCTAATCTGATTTGTCATTCTATATAAATATTTTAATCTGTGATAAAATGGAAGTGTAAACGAAATTTATCAAGTAAAATTCTGAATATTTGAAATAAGTGTTTACGAATATTACGCGTATTATAAAACGAGATGGCAACCTTTGAGTGAATAGGTTTCTCCTCAGTTACGAAAATACAATTATACTTATATTACTAATTGACAGAATAGCTTAACTTAATAATAACGCTTTAATCTATCTAGTGTTATAAACTTTAACAGAATTCTACATCCAAATGACTTTATAGGCAACTAGTAGACTCGGCCAAGCGTTGCTGTGGCTAAGATTATTGTTATATTACATAGTAGTAAACTATTCAAGAGAAACGGCAGGAGAACACCAATCCACCATGCTTTTTTGGTGGTTATTCCATTAAATTGTAGCTTATGTGAAACGTTGGTATTTTCATAAGGATCAATACCTAGGTACGAATAAAGAGACTTTTCTAGCGGTGGTATTTTAATAAAAAAAAAATAAATTGACGCTTATTGTGACGTAACTATAAAAAATAGAGACATGCTATCGCGACATTTTTTATAGATAGTGATGCGTCCTGAAAAATTGTAATACATCATTTTGTTCTATCATTAATAGTTTTCGTAGCGCACGCGATTGAAGGAAGTTTTTTGTTTATTTTTTTACACCTTGGGTTAGATTAGCCAAGTTTTAGTAAGCATCCCTAATTTTTTTTAAAATGAAAAATGAACAATGTAAAGCTTATGTCACTCGGGAATAGTGTAGCTTGCCAACGGTGAAAGAATTTTTGAAATCGGTCTAGTAGTTTCGGAGCCTATTCATTTCAAACTAATTTCCTCTTTATAATATTAGTATAGATAGATAATCACCCATTTGTTTCTAACTGACGTCATCGGTTTTTGAGTCAAATGCTGGGGTCAAATTTAAAATGTAATGTCATAAGGATTTGATCCTACTCCGATTGCAAGCAAATGTTAAATGCATATAGAGAAGAAAATCCATTGGTGAACAGAACCAAACGAATGAAGTTAGGGTTGATTACAATAATAAGTTAATAACAATCCTTTTATATCACACAAGCAACACATTTTCTTTTTCGTATTTGCAATATCGCCCGACGAAATCTCTTATTATCCTTTGGACTTTTTCGCCTGCTGAGTGGCAAAGCAATTGCGACCACGCGCTGGCTTCTGTGAGCTTAAAAATTATTTAGTTTTTTGGCAATCTGCCCGTCGCGAATATTGGTGAATACCGTGTATTCTACGGGCTATTGCTAATTTTATTTTGATGCCTGTGCAAAATATTATTCTTAAATAAAACCAGTTTGTTGTATTTAAATAATTATTAATAGAAATTATTGATGCGACGATTGCGTCGTCTCATGCCTTGCCATGCTAATATAATAAAATGTATTTAAGGTTAAGTACATTTAAATGCTTACAGTCATTTTCTAAATACATTTAATTTGTATTTACAATATTTTTAACCTACAAAATAATTATAATTAAAAAGAAAATTAAAACAAATTTAAAAAGTTTGGTCCCTGTGGCAGTGTACCTTTAACGCTGGCAGCATTTCCTCTATGTATTGCGATACTTATTTGTTGAGCCAGGAAAGCACCAGCTCTGGGGTCACCGGACTATCTACCAGGCGCAAACTTAAATCTTTAATTAGCTGCGCACTCGAACCCCACGGCCCAAGAGTCTCTACTCCAAAGAGAACACAATCGAAGTAGGAGGAAAGACTCTTTGTGCCGTTTATTATTTTAAATAAACTGTTTTCTGTTGAACACCGATTTATCAAAAATGACGCAGAATTTATATTTTGAACATAAAATACTTGCAATAAAATCGGTACAGTCTTAAAGATAGCACAAAAGGTCACGAAGCTTTTCCGCACAAAAGCATATTTCCACGAGACAAGCTCTACGCTTGAGGCTCCGTAGCCTGAGCATTCAACGTTTCATTCATCACACACGTGTCAGAAAACTTCGAAATTCTCCAAGCGAAATTTACGTTGCGAAATTTTCTTTTCAGAGGATAATTTATCTCAAAACTTTGATTTATTTCAAATAATTCATGCATTATTTTCCGCTTAAAAATTATCTTCGAAGTTTAAAAGGAAACTATCTAAAACAAAGTTTGAATAATATCTCATAAATAAAGAAAATAGTGAAACAAGCTCTTTGAATATGAAAGTGCTTATACATTTGCAGCAGTGTTGGCCTAGTTGCTTCAGCATGCGACTCTCATCCCTGATATTGTAGGTTCGATCCCCGGCTGTGCACCAATGGACTTTCTTTGTATGTGCGCATTTAACATTCGCTCGAACGGTGAAGGAACGGTGAAATCGTTTCCAGACCTAAAGATGCTGTAGCGCCACTGATTTATTTTTTATTTATTTTTATAAATGTAAAGTTTTTACCCACAACAACAAGCACGTAAATCAACTTAATTAATTGTAAAATATGCATTGCTATAACAGAAAAGACATGTAAAAAGAATAGGGTCATTCTACACTTTACTAGGGAACATTAATTAACATAATGGGAGCGAAATCAGTTTTTTTTAAAATCATAAGTGCTATAAACATGATAAAAGTTTATACCGAATAAAGACTATCATAATGTCTACAACCTAGTAAAATATATGTGAAATGCATCTTCTACAAAACTGTGACAAACAATGTGTGAAAAAACATACATGTATATGACGACTTGACGTCTCATTGGTCTAGTGGTTAGTACCCCTGACTGCGAATCCATGGGTCCCGGTTTCGATCCCCGGCTGTGACGAAATCGATGTGATGAGCATTTGGTGTTGTGCTTAGGTCTTGGGTGTTTAAATATGTATTTATCTATCTATTTATAATATGTATGTATATCCGTTGCCTAGTACCCATAACACAAGCTTCACCAGCTTAGCATGGGACTCGGTCAATTGGTGTGAATTGTCTTAAAAAAAAAAATTTACCATATCAAGCGCAGATCGAACGTTGTAGCATTAACATTTTTGAAGGCTTGGTCGCATCTATGAATCATCGTTGAAATTGAAATTTTGACGTGATAACGTCTTTAAAATCGTTTTAGTTGGGTGACATGTTCAGAAACTTGTGTCACACCAAAACCTCACGAGCGCGATCGCAGGTATAACGAGAGAGAGACGGACCGATCTCCCGTCTCATCTCGAGCGCTGCCAGTCATTCCGTGAATGTATGAAGAAAAATGTATATCATAGTCGAATAAGTAAATTGTCATTTTACACCCGAAATTTATCATCAAAAGTGTGAATAAAACGATAGATGTAATTTAAAATTTGAAAAAATTGTTACCTTCATTAATTCCTTACTTCCCAAAAACTTATATCACCAATAAGACGTTATCACGTAAACATCTCGATCGTAAACCTACTTTACAAACAACCAATATTTTTTTTAATTTATGATAACGTTTTACAAGGTGCATGAAAAAAACATTTTCATTGAAAAACTTTTATGTTTTACATCTAACTGTCTTAAACAAACTTTTCCATTAATTACCTATAATTATATTTCAATTGGTGTTATTCCTTATATACTTTATATAATTAATATGTAGTATATAATAAGACTATCTGAACTATGTAGCTATACGTTCAAGTTGATTTGACGTTGGTATTTAATCAATTAACTATTTGCGGTGAACTAATTTTGGCATGGCTGTTCTAGTCTGTTGCACGATAATAGTATAGTTTACTTAATCCTTTATTATAATTATTGCGTTAGTGATGCATTGAGCTCTTGATGCGAATACAACACTTTTTATGTTAAATTGTTTATAAGCCTTGCGATTCTGTAACTCACTTTACGAACTCACACAGCGGACGGCGAACTCAAACAATAAACAACAAGCTCCCTTATCAGAATGCCAAATCGTAAAATGACTGCTTTGAGCGCGACCGCCGCTGTAAAAACCGCTGTGAGAGTTCGAAAAGTGAGTTACAGAATAGCACGGCTGTATTAAAAAATCAGTGGCGCTAAAATCTTTCAAGGTCTGGAGCTCAGATTTCTGTATCTGTTTCATGATCAATCTAATAGGCTGATCGTCGACTTTTTTAGTCTAAGGCAAGCCGCATTCCTCGAGTACTTTTTATTCACCGTTCGTGCGAATGTTAAATGCGCATATAAAAGAAAGTCCATTGGTGCACACCCAAGGATCGAACCTTCGACCTCAGGGATGAGAATCGCACACTGAGGCCACTAGGCCAACACTGCTCTCATGAATATTTCTTACCCTGTATTATTTTCTTTACGTGATTGATGGATAAACGACAATAGTTGCGTGATGATCATAAATGTTTCATCAAGTTACCGAGTTATCTAAAAAAATGAGAGATATTTACGCGAAAAATGTTAAAAAGATTTATCATAAATAAGTAATAATTTTAGACATGAAAAATCTGTAAAACGAATTGCATTAGTTCAACGCTTAAATAATAGATATATTACATTATTATTCGTGGTCAAAACCCACACCAGCATGACATAACACGGGGTCTGATACCTTAATAAATATAGTTAAAAAAAACTAAAAAACACTAAATCCTAAATTAGGAATTATTTTTCACTTTTTAGTTTGATGTGCTTTAAAAGCGTGTTTTTTAGTTTTTTTAAACTATATTTATTTTCCACTTTTTAGTCATAGCAGCAATACGTGTTGTCTCAATTTAATCGTATTGCTTTGTGAACTTACCAAAAATTTCATTGTTTTTTCGAGATAAATCTATGAAATTATTATATTGTCGCTGATTCTTTATAAGTGTACAAAGTTTGAATTAAATCTGTCCGTTTAATGTGGGTCAAAATCGAGTCCGAAGGAGTCGGTTACATACATACATACATACGCGAGAACCTAATATAAAGCGTGTAAAAAGAACTCATTTTAAAAATCATATAGATTAGTTTGAACGTTCATTACTTAGCTTATCATGTCATTCGATGATAAAATATATCGTTAGTACATAATCCGATAACATTGGAAGTCCTTTGACATATTCGATGTACTCTGAACCGGAAATGTAACTAAGTACTAATCTCGAATAACTGGAGCGTAGGAAGAAACGTAGGTGGAAATGTAAGTAACCCTGGGGAATCGTTACTTTTTTAATACTGCTGTATTTATTTTACTGTTTAATGAAACTAAAAGGAAAATACATTTATGCATCCTTGGTGTAAGTTTCATACTATATAAAGATGTTTATTTTAGTTTTTAATGTATTTATGTTATGTATATATGTTATGTTAAACAAATGTGTTTATCTTAGGGTGCGTACAGACTATGTAACATATTATATAACTTGTGTTTTATAACACGTCCACATTATGTAACCTTGTCATTCAACATTATAACATAAAACAATACTGTACACATTATAATAACAATGCAATATAACAATGTTATATAACCATTTTAAATAACAAAAGAAAAACATAAAAACGTAGATGCTGGGTTCGTCCTAGCATACATATCAATAACATGTTTTATAACATTCAGTGTCCACATTATCTGAAACATGTTGTATAGCAATGTTGTATAACATGTTATGTTATATAGTCTGTACGCACCTTTAGGCATTTTTTCGTGCGTATCACCTATATGTCCAAGCAGTCAACGATATTACATAATCAATATAACTTAGTATGACTGACACCCGTACGTCAACAATGTATTGAACTTAGATACAATAGTACATAGAACATAGTTCACACTGAGATCCTTAGGGTCCTTTAAGAATAGATCGTACCAATTTTTAAAAAAGCCGAATATATGTGATAGTGAATCCATGCATGCAATTTATATAAAAAAAGTCAGTGGCGCTACAACCTTTTAGGGCTGGGCTTCAGTTTCTGTATCTGTTTTTAATATGCAAGTAGGTAGTAGGCCCCCGATCCTCCAATCCTCCTCCTCCTACGAAGGCAAAGACCTCATGAGTGAATAGACCAACACTGCTCATACTATTTGTACTGATTTTTTATTTTACATATTATAAAGGAATTTAAAATTTAACCCAATTAATTGCACAATTGGGATAATTAAATCACAACCAGAAGTGTATTTCTCTTTAAATTTACAAGTATTTAACTGAGTTATAAAATTGTTTCGCGTTACCACAGACTGTCCAAACTGACAACTAGGTATAATATGAGAATCATTTTACAGTCTAGTTAAATAAATTGTAATTATTATAATTCGATAAAAATGGATTTCATAACACAATATTTAGTTTCTTCATGCGTCTGATAATACTTTGACGTATTAGTAATGAAAATAACACTATACAAAATAAATAAAATAAGAATAGCCTATATTCGAGTACTATAATAAGGATTACAATATGTCTATTATGTTATTATTGTATTTTACACGCTTTATATTAGCTTCACCTGTATGTATTTATGTATGTATGTATGTATGTATGTATGTATGTAACTGACTCCTTCGGACTCGATTTTGACCCACTTTTAACGGACAGATTTAATTCAAACTTTGCGCACCTGTCGAAGATCGATGACAATGCAATAATCCGAAAAAAAAATTATAAAAAAATTAACTAAAAAATAAAATAAAAAAAACAATGGATTTTTTTTAATTCCACAAAGCAAAACGATTAAATTGAGAAAACACGTATTGCACTTTCACTTTTTAGTTTGATGTGCTTTAAAAGCGTGTTTTTTAGTTTTTTTAACTATATTTATTATATTATGGAGTGAGGGCCTCCACCAAATTCATCCTTTTGTCTCTCATCTTAGCTACTATTTTCCAATCTTTCTCTCTTTCCACTGGGCCATTTGAAGTAACGGTCTTTTTGACCCATCTGTCATCACAAACGCGGGCAATGTGACCGGCCCAATTACACTTTAATCTTTTGTGTCTGATATTTTTGTAAGGCTCCGTGTTGTTTTTCACTTTTGTCTTTAATTTTCAACTGAAGAATAGAATTCTCCATAGCCTTTTGGCATATTCCAATCTCCTTTAATAGTATATCTTCATTTATCTGATAATATTCTTTAATGTAGTCATGAAAATAAAACTAGATATCCAATCATTATCTGTCATCATAATGGTAATCGCTACTGCTGTAAGCATTTGAAATAATTAGCTTTAGAAGCAAAAACAACAGAAGCTTGCTTGAAGAAGAAGCGTAAAGCTAATAATCGCACAGTCTGATAAGTAGCTAGCCTGATGGCTACTACTAGTTTTGTAAGTATACACAGGTATTACATTATAAAAGTGTCAGCGATATTTATAGTATATTAAAACATACTAAAATGTTCATTTTTCTCTCGAACGTTAATGAAAACAATTTTCATAACTGCGGTCGTACACGCGAAATTTCGTAAAACATTATTTTGGCGTAAGAACGACGGCTTAGTCAAGATCGTGGCATACAGCCAGCCTTTTTTATTTTAAATGCCATGTAAAGCATACTTTGTTAAGAACAGGACCTGTTTTATGGTTTCATATATAGAAATAGAAACATGCTAGCCAACTAGCTTAATAGGCATACGTGAACGGCGATATCTTGCATTGAATGAAGTTTATAATTATACAGCTTTTCAGTAAATATAAGATCACATCTTATACATTTATTAATCAAGTAAAGAGTTATTGAATTTTCTATCGAAACTTTTAAAAATGCTAATTTAAATAAAGTTTAATCAATTCATACGAATTCCGTTCTGAATAGAATAAGGATAAAGAACAAGTATTGTTTGGACGTTTAGTTGTAAGCAATAAATTTTATTTAAACATATTTCTATTAAAGTTATTTTCCAAATAAACTAACGTAAAACGAAGAAATTACTAAATATATCCACGTTATTACATTTTCATATTACAGATTAAATCTTTGAAAATACAATGTTCAATAATATTATCGATTGGGAGAAATCTCAAAAACCACTTATGCCATTTTACGGATGCTGGCAATAAAATTGTTATTCTATCTAATAAAAACGTGATAAGAATAACAATAAAATCTAAGTGCTCAAAGCTTTTACTTGTTATATGAGTTACAGTTACTCACAGTAATAAATTCATGTTTATATACATTCTAATGGGCTCCGAATTAACATTCATTATACTTTTTATTACTTGTACAATGACGTGAAAACTAATATACCCATTTACCTTTATTGTTTATTTATCCTAATCTGTACAGACTAAAAACAGTCAATCTAAAATATTTAATTTTGTTATTTATTATCTGCTTAATATTTCTAAATTTCTGTTGACCTTAGCTGTGATAATACGTAGCGTCAGTTGACAGCTCGATAGGATTGACAACAAATATTTTAAGAATGCTAAGTTCTCCACCGTGTAATAAATACCACTACCTCGCGATAATGGACATCTTTTACATATCATTTTACTGCTTACAATATTTTTCGTTATCTTTCGAGTGCAAATCAAGGCATGAACGTTCCTTATGAGTTATGACATTTAGCAACCTGTCGGTTTGATTTAAATTATAATCTATCGAAATATTATAAAGTAACTAGTGGACCCGACAGACGTTGTCCTGCATGATATTTCAAGCAATTAGTAAAGCAAAGTATGAATGATTTGTGAATCTAAACCATTCCCAGATCCCCTTGAACACACACAAAAAATTTCATCAAAATCGGTCCAGTCGTTTGAGAGAAGTTCAGTGACATACACACTCACAGAAGAATTATATATATAAAGATGGTGTTTATAATTGCGGTGACATTTTAATATAAACTACTGATTTTGAAAGACACCTAAGTGAAGAAACAGCGGTATAGAAAAAGCATGATGCTTAATGTACAATAGTGATAGCTATTGAATAATACAGTATTTCAGAGCAAGGTAATTTAAATATCTAGGTTATGGAAATTATGTTGTGCAGACTAGAACTATAGAAAACTATGCTAGCGAGTTTGCGTGAAAGTAGGATAAAAGCTACTACGATTTCTTTCATACATAGTTCAATATTTTTGGCCACGGATTGTCGTTAAATAAATGTTTTTCAATACATATTATAACATTATATGAAACTTCTTATTAGATGGTATATCTTGGACAAGCTTAATTACATCAAGTTGAAACCGAAAAATACCAATAAAAGCATTATGAATTCTTTGTCGATCTGTTAATGATTTAATGAATATTTAAATAAGCTCTCCAATTATAATTGGAATCTAAAAAATGCCGTTCACTATTTGCTATTTCTATCATATCATGCTATTTTTGTACCGAGATGTTCAGATACGGTGATTGTGTTGAAACTAGCCATAGCCATATAAGGCTACATTACAGTGTACGAGTGAGTGCGAACAGACTATCCATAAAACTGGTGCAGAACGTGCTCATCTGTGCTACTCATGGTGTGCTTCGCTTCTAACTTACTTGTCTTTAAATTTTTTTTAAATATAGTAATGGCCAAATTTATCACTATCCGGGATTTGAATACATACGTCATGATCGGCATCCTGCAATGAAGCATATATCTAATTCTTCTAGTAATACCGCTTCTCACAGCTGTACATTTAAATGTATTTTGGAATTAATTATAACCTATGTAGCTTTTTAGTTTCTTTAATCGATGTAAGTTCAAATTTATTTAAATATACAAAAACATAAATATCTTATATATAAAATTCTCGTGTCGCGGTGTTTGTAGTTAAACTCCTCCGAAACGGCTTGACCGATTCTCATGAAATTTTGTGTGCATATTGGGTATGTCTGAGAATCGGACAACATCTATTTTTCATCCCCCTAAATTTTAAGGGCAGGCCAGGCCACTCCTAAATATTTTTTTTTTATTTTTTATTTTATGATACAACATTAAAAAATACATACAACCCTAAATTTTCAACCCTCTACGATCAACCCTCTTTTTATTATAAATGATAAACATGGCAAAACGACGTTTGCCGGATCAGCTAGTTTCTTTATAATATTGATATATTTTGGAGATGATAAAAGACTGAGTACTACTATTATTATGTAAACTGTCAGTACATAAGCATTATGAAACGCAAGCTTCCAAAACATGATTTATCTTCATACAGGTGCTACATATACTTAATGTGTTCCCTCGAGAATGAGTGGATACATGTCATAAATTGAGGAGAATGGTTATGAGGTCACAAACGCGTGACAACTATTGTCGCTCGCTCACCCCCACATTCGTTATTATGACGCGGATTTTATCGCAGGTTTTATTTCTTCAAGTACAGAAATCAATTCATAATGAGATGTTTGTTTTGGGAAAATTACTGAAATGTCCAGCATAATGTTCTGCCAGACCACAAAAGCTTTTTGTTTTTATTTATATGCAATTTTCAAGGTGTTTTCGTTCTTTATTTCAATACTATAAAATGTTTTATGAAATCCAAGTATATTATTTTATAACTTCGAATGAACCTATTCAAAGTTCAAACTTGTGCCGGAAGCTTTCGGGATCGCGCACATATATATGGAATAAATGAAACCTTTTTCGACATTCATTTCAGAAAGCAATTATAAAACAAAAACATGTTATTTACACCATACATTAAAGAGTTACATAAAATCGGGGAAACAAAAAACATCATAGATCTATCGGACCAATTCTGTATTGTTAGAGTTGGTACTCGCTTGGTTGAATAGATTTGTAAAAAACAGAAATACGTATAAGGTATTTCAATAGTTTGACAGCCATGAACTCGTTAAATTTCTCGTTATTCATAAGTCTTTGAATAGTTATTGAACAGCACTTGGATCACTTTGCTAATAAACGTTGCAAAACAATCTTTACTAATTGCGACTTATAGCGAGTTTATGAATAATTAGTAATAGTAATTAATTGCTGTCTGGTGCTATATTGCTTAGATGTTCATCTATACAGTATAGGTATCTTCATTAATTTTCTCTTTGGTTTAGGTAAATAAAAATAATAGCTAAATTCAGGTTTATTACGAGAGTTAGATCGAATATGTTTTAATTTACTTTAGATACAATATAAACATAAAAATAATACAAAACTGACTGTTATATCTGTTTAATGCGTTTGAGGTTCAAAGCTCGACATTTAAAAACTTATTGCTCAGCCACTAGATTTGTCTTTCCATGTGGAAATAACTCTTGATCCATAAAGCAAAACATAGTATGGGAAAAGGCATGTCTTAAGAAATTTAAATCATAGGGTTAGACAAAAAATCGAGGTGTGTCAGGCACTGAAGACTTGACTTTCAAACAAATAAAACAATCGCGGAAATGTATATCCTATGCCCAATTGAACTATGGGTATTCGTATACTGTTAACACCATTATTTTATCCCCTTTTGATGTTTCAAGTTATCAGTTCTCATCGTACATTTGCATATCACACCGACCTACTAATGAAAAGCTTGATATTTTATTCTTGGAATGTTAAGTTTATTTATTGTCAAATCGCATAGTTTAAATACAATGATTGAGTAGACGAATGTTTTAAAACTTCTTATAGGCAAATACAATCATTGTATATAAAAAGATGGCCATATCAACATTCCCCTTTCAATTAATAAACTTCCAATTTCCGTATTAGGATCATATTCCTCCCATTCACAGCTCTTTAGGTCATACAATCGTCACTCACCAATGATCGAGTGTCGCGACATAGTACACGGCATAATGCCCAGTTTCAGAACCAGTGTCTGTCAAATTAAACATTGGCGTTCACTAGTTATCCATATTTGTGTTTTGCATAACAGTAGTCTTTTTATGGTAAGTGTGAAAGTACTCTATTGTTTTGTTTTATATTTAGTGGAATCCTTGTTCAAGTCGATAGTTTGAATGTTTATAATTGTTCCTTTTACAATAATTTAAAACTTCCTCTATTGTATATTCTTTCCTTCCTGTATATTATTCCTATGACACAAATGACGTCATTAAAAAGACTACTATTAATTTATTTAGTAACTAGTTCCTTTGAATATTGTTTAAAGTTAAAAAGCAGAACCCTTGTCAACCCGCTCACACAGCTCATACGAGTGGCTCTACGTAGTGACAACCCACGTCTCTTACCTTTTACAAGTGTAACATAGAAAATGTAACAGAGAGGCCGACAAAGGCTTAGCGAAATATAATATGTAAACACCACCTGTTACTTCCCTTCAGAATATTTCGTCAACTTTATTTTTTACGATTTTCAAAACAAATCCATTTCAACAATTTACAATTCAGTTCACAAGTTCGTTTCTTCTTAACAATTCATGCGTTTAGATAATGCATGTTTGTGTTTTTCTGTTAATGTTTTTGTGTATTCTATGTATTTTTGTTTATATTTAAGTTAATTATAAAAAAATTGAAATAATTTATTTATAATTTTACGCCAATTAACAATCTATATCTTAGATTTCTGTTTTTTTGAAACTGGCGTTTTTATTATCACTTAAAGTTTCTAAATAAACAAACCTAAAAATACAAGTTAAATAACGATAACATGACAAAGAAACAAACTCAAAAAAGGTAAAATAACATGAGTGACGTTTAGTCTGTGAAATAGTAAATATAGAAAAAAATGTAACCACGCATCGTTCGTTCGTTCACAGTTCTATAATCTATGGATTTTAGGGTGCTATGTCTATTTACCACTTGCGCCATTTATAAACTACGTACTTAACCTATAAGATTATTGTTTCCACTACGTCGTAATGAAAAGGAAAGTAATAAATCAATGTAATAATTATCATATAAAGTATATATACCACAGACGTAAGAAACTTCAAATTTGGACAGTTGACATTTTTCATTCGTACAATATGAAATTTTAAAGAAAAATTCATGAACTTATGCGCCAGCATTACTAATTATTGCATCTATACTATGCTGGCTGTAATATATCGTTGACATTTTGTAGCAAACCACATTTTAATTAATGAAGAATCTACGGTGTAGACTGCGAAGTTAGAAACATTAGTTACAATTACTAAACACCCACTTAACCCTATAACCGCACAGACGTTCAATTTTTATCTAAGAGTTTATTTTCTTAAAAATATGTATCAGCCTATTGTTTCACTTATAACAGCTAAAGCGGCATATCAATGTCAAAATATTGACAGGTCTATGTAAGAATCAGAAACAAAAGAGAGTTGTAACAATAGCTATTGGTGAGACCAAACCGATGAAGTTTTTTGTTAAAACACAATTTGCCTTTTTGTCGCCAGGGGCCGCTGGAAGCAATTATTAAATCCCATAAAACCTTTAAAAATAAACTTACCCTATATATTGGTGTTTTTTTTTAATTCATTCTAAAGTTTTTCATTAGTCGGAGAATTACATTTATTAAAAATACATCCATTTTATTTAAAAATACATCTTTATCCAAGATCGAGTGTCTTTGCATATTCCCTGTAGTTTCTGCTAAATATTGCGAGGTGGTTTTACTGTACTTACCCATTACAACCACTCTGGTGTAACAGCATTGTAATGATGAAAAATAGTAAGGTTTTACAAATCGAGAACGCCATCGGCTAGACCTGATAGTTTCTTGATAGAAACTCTCCAAATTTAATCTAGATTAATTGTTACAGGTTGAGTTAGTAAAGAAGTGGAGAGAAAATCGCCAAGGAATGTATTGGCGATGACGCAACGCGCCTCGCGCGGCATGTCCTGATGTGATGGCATCCAGCCGCACCGCCCTGCTTGCGTTGGCTACTCTCACTGCACTCGCTGGTTGGTATAAAACTTTTATATTTATACTAGTAGACCCGACAGACGTTGTCCTGCATGATATTTCAAGCAATTAGTAAAGCAAAGTATGAAAGTACCGACTGCAGCGCCATCTGGCGGGCTGATTTGTGAATCTAAACCATTCCCAGATCCCCTTGAACACACACAAAAAATTTCATCAAAATCGGTCCAGTCGTTTGAGAGAAGTTCAGTGACATACACACTCACAGAAGAATTATATATATAAAGATATGGTTATTAATATAGTAAGAAATAAGCGGCAAATGAAGTCCCGTAATCGCCCAGAGAATCGCATCAGATATTGTGATACTTGATTTTCGTTTCTTTCAGTAATTAATATAAGTTCTAAAATGATTAGTTTCATGTTAACAACATTATTAATAAATTAATTATGTAAAATGATAAATAATCCAATTATTATTCTATCAGAAATTTGAAACCTTTACGTATAAACCTATAACGGATTGGGTAATTGATTCGCAATTAATAACTTTATTCTGATCAAAATACATATATTTTTAAGGCATACAAAGATAAGTTTTATGTACAATCAAGTATACATTATATATATTCTTAGTTATCTACGATATTTTTTTCGTTTCAGCATTTTCATAAAGCACAAAACATTTTATGCTCAAACTTTACGCCTTTATTAAATGAAATATTTTTCATAATACTAATGAATGCTCAGACAGGCTAAAGCTAAGCTAGTCCATTAAAATTTCCGCTTTTATTTTTTAAAAATAACAATTTTGTGTAGGTACAATTTAACATCATAATTTACTTTTATATTCTACGGAATTATCTAATACATTTATTTACAATTCGCAATATTTTTTTTACAATATTACAGTTGGGACAATTTGCCCTATATTGACGAGAAATTATATAAATAAAATATACTACGTAAGGTATATTAAAGTAAAGTAAAGTAAAATATAATTTAATCATATAGGTAACATAATTAACACTTATGACTCGTCAGTACATATTAATGCTTCTAGTTTTACATTTACTGCCAGTTCTCAAATCAAGGACGTAGAACGGGAGAGAAGAACTGGCAATAAACTCTCCGTTACTCTTTTTAATCGCCATTTTTTTGTTTTTCAAAATGTTTCTAAGGAGCTGCAACCATTACACCATGTCCCATGTGACATTTTAAGTAATTAATAATAATAACATAAATTAAAAACAAAGATTTGTCCTCTATCAGCAGGAGGCATGGTGAAATAAGAGCACGCACTTACATTCTCGTGGGAACAACACGCAAACACATAGTCGAAATAACCAACATAATTATATTATGACGGGTTAGTTATATAAAATAACAAACCTACAGTATCGTTATTTAGAAATCTAAATAAATACGAAATCAAAATTTCTACGAACACATGTTGAGTTGTTAGTAACGTTGAACTATTTGGAAAAATAATTAAAAACGGCTTCGCTTCACAACACGTCGGAAATCCGAGCAAATTGCTCAGACATCAGTATAACTACTTTTCGTTTGGATTTATTTGGCAAAGCATCAGAAACAAGTATAAAATGTGGCGCGATTCTTAAACCAAAAGATTTCTTTTAGTCCTTTTGTTTCTGTGTAACGGAAGCTAAAGTTTGTGAAAAGCAAAGTTCTGCTTACACTTGATTTTTCAAGCTTGTAGACAAATACGAATGAGTACCTATTATTTGCTCTAAATAAGACCGATTCCAAAATATTAGGCACAGATTATATAATAATTTAAAAACAAATATTATATACTATACTATACTTATTATTATTTTTTGGTAGCTATTTTTTTTATAGCTATTCAAAGGGGGAACGCTGCCAGTATCTTCGGAACCTTGACTAAAGGGACCCCTTTTAATAACATATTTTAGTTATTATTTTATATTTATTTAGGTTTCTTTATATAAAAAAAAAATTCAAAGAATGTTATTTTACGTTGCTCAATTAATGAAGTATTTAATTAATTCTAAAATCCAACATCGTTGTGATTTATATATTAAGATTATTGTTTTGTATACACTTATTAATTTAATTAATATGAAACACAACATCACAGATAGTGTTAATTCTACAACATACTTATATCATATCAATAAGAAAACCAAAGCAAAAAGATTCTCTTGGTAATTGAATCTCGAATTTTAATCCAAAGCGATTTAAGGTAATCAATAAAAATAACAACAGAATTGCGCAATAATAATTTCATATAGCTGACCAATAAGCAAATCAATAGAACGGAAATAATTCTTGAACAATATAAAACTCATAAGTACCCAATCGATGTGAAAACAATACGTACACTATACATTTTTATTTTCTTTTATGAATGGACCGATACTTGAAATACGAGCAAAATTACATTTTAGAGATTTGATCAGTATTGATTTAGATTCTCATTGAAAACTTGGAGAATAAAGGTTTATTGGAGCATGCAAAATTCACTTGAGTCTCTCCGTGGCCTTTATGCTTTGGTATTATTCTGCAGAGGAAGTCTTAATTGCTACGAATTGTTAATTTTAAAATCCGCTCGGGATTATAACATATTCAATACGTTTACAAAGCTGATTTTTAGTTGGTTTTTTAATTTACATTCCATTTAACCGCACTTAATGTTGTTTTTTTGTATTAACATAGCTTAAACCTGGTAAATATTATTATTAAAAGACTTTTGGACGTAAAGAAGTGAAATAATTACAAATTGATATGTCAAAGGCAAAATTCAATTTATATTTGAATAACTATCTTTTTATCTTTAGCACTGAAAAATATGTCTTAATAATTCCTACAGTAAATATATTTAGGGTCTGTTTCACAATGTACGGATAAGTTCTACATAAGTTCCAAATTAGCTATTTATTACTTATTGGTGGGATAAAAACTATTGCTGCGTTTCACGACTGTCAGATAGCGCTATTTGTCACATAAAGTCCATCTAAGCTATGAGTCCGATGAATGTCAAATAGCACAATTTATCTTCCAAATAATTTGTGTTGCATAGCTATTTGGTACTTTATCCATACATTGTGAAACAGACCCTAAGACTGCTTTTGAATTAACGAGTTGATTGATGTTCCAAAATAGGTAAAAGAAGGTTCTACTCGAAGACATCCACACTCTCGTAACCTGTAGAAAGATAAATAACAAGATTTCTTCAGTCAAGGAATACTTATCTCAGCCTAATCTTACACACAATAAAAAGGGTTGTTTTCGCATTGATCGAAATTACGTACGATCCCTCGAGACACTACGTGTGGGTATAACTTTATTCTGGCGTTGAAGTTAGGTTATGTCTTGTTTGCTACTCGAGTAAACATCTCTGTGCAACCGAACAACCGGCTCAAACCACCCTAGAGAGCATATTAGTTAGAAAATCACCTTAAATTATTTATTACATTAACTACTAACGTGCCAGTTTGACGGTAGATATTTTCTATACCGACATATGTTATCAGTGAAATACATATGTCTTAGTACCTGTAAAGGCAAGAAATATCTGCCCATGACGTAGTTTACGGGACTTATTTATTTATTTATTTATTTATTAACACTTCGTTGCAAAAACAATAAATCAAACACAATACAAAAAAAATTATAAGGGATGCAACGGGCGGCCTTATCGCTAATAAGCGATCTCTTCCAGGCAACCCTAGTTAAAGAAAAAACTAAAAAAAGAAACATGATTCGTGCGAGAAGTGCAGAAACAAATGTTATATAAAAAAAAATATATACATATACATAGTACCTTAATCTAAAGTAATACAAAAAAAAAAAAAATTAACAATAGACTAAAAACTTAAAAGCTAATCTTACAAATACATGGACAGCAAATAGTGATGTAAAAGGAAACATAAGATTTATACAAGTCACGATTGATCAGGATAGGATAAGGTTAAGAAATGTTTATGCAGAAGAGTTTTAAAAGATGAACTTCCTTTGAACCAAAGCTATAATTGTGGCTCGTTTGGACGGGGACCCGTATTTATACTGTAGTGATGTGTACACGGTGACCACAGGGTGGAGTGTGTGCGCGCCGCAAGGCAGCGTGCAGGGCGGCGCGCAGTTGCCAGGCGTCTCGCACTCTACCGCACCGCCCGCGGGTGTCGGCGGCGTCCGCAGGTACTTCCTACCACACTTTACTTTAACACCCGCAAAATAACAGGTCTTCTACTCTAAAACCCTAAATTGAAAACATAATTACATTAAGCTAACCAATAAATAGTTAAAAAGGAAAAAGACGCATAGTATTTCTCCTTAAGTATTGCAAGGTCGTGTTTCAAAAATTCGTTAATATAGGATGCAAGTTTTGCTTTTATGCACTAAGAATATTTAACGTATACAATTTCCATCACAGAAAAGCGACGTTAGCGAGAATCGATATTAAGTGCAGCTTTCATTTCAATTTCTACTCGGTTACAAGGTAAACTTCTATGAGAACCCACTGATCCGTGAAATTTCTAGTCTTTAGTTTACCCGTCTTATATTTAAACAGACAACAGACATATTGTGTCGCTAGAATTACAAGGAGTAGAATACCTGTTATAATAGCACAATGCTTTATGTTTTTGACCTATAGAGAATGCGTTCACCAACTCAAAGAGAAAAAAAAATATAATTACGAAAAATTCTTGTCTATTTTATTTAATGGCATTTATGTCGGGAAATGTCCAGTAAAAATCAGTAAACATATAAGCTCAATGAATATATCATGTACCTATAACATAATTTAATTATTTATTTTAATTCGATCATAGTACATTGTTCTTATAAAAACTAATTAAAATAATTATATACATGTATTTTAATACGAAATATAATTAGTATATAATTAAACAGATCTGCTAACGGCCATTACAATAAATCTTCCAATTAGAAGCATACAAAGAACTAGATACCTTAAATGCTTACATATATAGTAACTTGTATAAATTGACCAAAATAATAATCATTCTTATTGTACTCTTTTAATTAAGCGCTCTTTCGTCCCTTTCTATCAAATTGTATTTTCGTTGAGATGAAAAGAGACAGATGAGTACGTTAGTTAACGGTGCAATTGTGATTCTTTTATTTTTCATAAATAATAGGCATGAACACATTTTGTTATAAAATACTGGCAAATACTTGATTTTTGTTCGATGCTTTATAAATTTTTCTCCAAAGAGTTTCTATTTAAGGCATCATAGCATATTCTGATCTCATTAGTTATTTACGATGCTCTCTATTAAAATTTCAACGCGGGCTCCATAAATTTTCAAGGCACCCTCGATTGAATATAAACCATAAAAACTCTTTGTTACTATTTATACCAACATTGTCTATGTATAGAGGTCACTTGTCTACACATTGTAGTCCACAAAGGCTTTGTATCGACTTTATAGGGGTCAACTATAGTCCACAAAACACAACAACAATATTATCCGGTATACGTTTTCTGGGTTATATAAATATCCAAGTAAATTAAAATTCTATTTATAAAAGATATTTACGGAATTCAAACTTCAACGAAAACTGACAATATTGTTTCATTACTGAAGATCAAATGTAATTTATGTGGGGCAAATGGATAGAAAGCTGCAGTTAACTAACAACTTGGCACTCAACTGTCAACTGTCATACTGACAACGATACTAGACTTGACCTAGTGGCTTCATCCCTGAGGTCGTAGATTCGAACCCCGGCTGTGCACCAATGGACTCTCTTTCTATGTGCACATTTAACATTCGATCGAACGGTGAAGGAAAAACATCGTGAGGAATACGGCTTGCCTTAGACCCAAAAAGTCAACGGCGTGTATCAGGCACAGGATCACCTACTTGCCTATTAGATTGACAAATGACTATGAAACAGATACAAACCTGAAGCCTAAAAAGGCCGTAGCACCACTGATTTATTTATTTTAATCCTGGCTAAAGAATAAATAATAAAGACACAACTGCCCCAATTCCGAATATGAAATATTAATTTAACAATACTCTAATTCGAATTCGATCTAGTCAAACAGAGATTTGTAGCCATTCAACTCAACCGTGATAGGTTTCCTATAACTCGTTACTCATGTACACAGATATATCGATCTTTAGCGAATTAAATTGGAATGGCCGTGGGATGTTCCTTCGGGGTATACTAATTTCAGCTGAGAGCTTTTTACAAAACGATTAATAGTATGGATTTGAATGATGTTTTTGGTTACGAACGTAAAGTCCGTCAATATTTCTAAAGTATTTAGCAAGACTAGAATAAAATAATGTCAATCATGATTTCCTACAATTACTCTTATAATATTACCGATATTTCTTATAAGCAATATTAATATCATAAATATAAAAGAGTAATAAAAAAAAAGCATGCAAATACAGGGGTCTGGGCTCAGAATATGATTTTGTCCCATTCGGTGTCGAGACCCTTGGTCCGTGGGGTCCTAGCGCTTTAAGGCTTTTTAAAGATATTTCAAAAAGGTTAGTCGACATCACAGGAGACCGAAGATCTGGCAGCTACCTTGAACAAAGAATTAGTCTAGCAATTCAAAGGGGGAACGCTGCCAGTATCTTCGGAACCTTGCCTAAAGGGACTCCTTTTAATGATATATTTTAGTTTATGTTAAGTTTAGTTATTTATTTCAATGTATATTATTTTATTATTAGTTTTATGTGTCTATTATTGCTAATTATTAACGTTTAAAGAGTAATTAACTCTTTTATACACATGTACATTAGGATTAAAGCGATCCCGAGCTAAACAAAAAACATTTAATTCTGAACATTCAATATATTGACAAAAATTATTCATATTATCTTTAGATTTACGAGTTACGCTCTGTTTAATACGCAATATACCTTTGATATTGAGAACGCATTCTCTAAGGAGATCACAGTAGATATAAAATAAAACTGACCTAAAATAAATCCTATAAATAATGTCATTGAAAACAATAAAAGAATAAATAGTGTTTAATTCTTGAACGCTTATTACTTCACAGATAATAAAGGTAAAGGTACACTGTTGAACTTACAAACCCTATTTTCTTAATTTCTCGTTGAATATGTGTGAGTCATATATTATTTAATGTTGTCAACTGCAACAAAACGGCCTCGACGAGATAATGTAAGTAACTTATTATTTAGAAAAAAACTAACATTTTGTAATACTTAATTAAAAAATATGTTAAATATATCATCGAATGAGATCGATGAATGCGCGTAGGCAGATAGAGAACTGCATGAGGGTAATTGCACGTCTTGTAGATATATGAAATTGTAGGTAGGTGACAAATTGCATATTAAAGATCAATGTAAAGTTATGTAATTAGTGTTATATTGTATAACATTTGAAAGTAACGGCTTACTTGAGAAACCACAAACAATAGGTTCTTTCGTGATTTGCGAAATTGAATTGTTCAACAAACACTTTCATTATTACAATCTAACAAAAAATATATGACTCCCTTGTGAATGCTATTTTTAATGTATACTTTATTTCGATCATTATTGTATGACAAAACGAACTAACTTTCGTTCTCTCACGATATACACTGTAGTTTAATTGCATTCGCATGAATCACAGCTAGATAGCTAAATCAGTACCTAAATTGTGTAAGTACCCTGCACGAAATGCTAGTATTGGAATATCCTGAAGACGGAATGCTAACAATTCAATTTCGCTTTTCAGCTATTGTATGTATTAGGACCGCCTCCAGCTTGGGCATTAAAGATTTTGGCTTTGCTCCAGAGCCTTCAGCTATTTATTGCCTCATTATGGGGTGACGGTATCTCTTCTTTGCCACTTACGATGCAGATAGATGATAATACCCATTTATTACCAGAGGGGCGAGATATATGTTTTTGATACGTTGATTCTATGAATGTGAGCTTGTACACTGGCATCATAGGTTTATGCAGATATGAAATGTATATCGCTATTTGAGCACATGACTTAAAATCAGGGGTAAAGCATGCAAGCCTGTTTTAGCTTTCAGTGTGAAAAGTGTTTTCATGTTTGCGCGCAGATTCAGCCAGTATTCCAGAGGGCGTGGCTATCGCGATTGGAGGACCAGGGGTGACCCAACACTCATCAACTCATTGTGGAGGAGCAGACAACCGCTGGGAATTCGGAAACAACTTGGTAAAAATACGGAATTGGAAAATTTGCATTTTAACTTTTGTTCGTTGAAAGCTCATGGAGGAATTTTAATTCATAATGTAAAGAAGATTATTGTGTAACTTACTTACAACGTTTCTTAAGCATTTACCAATAATTATTTCTGAAACCCACAAATTTGTCGACACGAACTGTTATTATACAAACTTAATTTTCGACTTTCTACATACAATGTTAAGGCAATTTGACTAAGCAGTTAATACATTAACAGCATTGTTTCGCATATAAAAAATAACGCAACTTTAATTACACTGCAACTGCAATTATATTTTATAAACAACAAGAGCCTGTATAATGATACCGTAACCGTAGTGGAAGCTCTTTTTATTTTAAGTTAAATAGTAGAAAATGAATGTTATCTCATGAGAAATACTACGAGCCTACTCTAAGCGTATTTTATAAAATATTGTACAACAATTTAAACGTAAATGTATAAAGGTTCTTATGTACTAGCTAGTTTGTTCAAAGCATATTTATTTATTATGTATATAAACACACTAGCAGCTTCATAAGCTGATGCGCGTGTATTTTGAGATTTGGAGAAACTATCCAATCTATTTTTAAAGGAGTTCACAGATGGTGCACTGATTACACTTTCCGGAAGCCTATTCCAGTCGGCCACTACTCGGTTTGGGAGAAAGTTCTTTAGGGAATTTGTGTTATGTTGAGTGGTCTTAAGTTTTAAAGAACTACCCCTCAAATGTGTATTTTCACTTAAAATAAAGAGCTTCTCAATTCCTGGAACATTATAGTGGCCAGTGAGGATTTTATAGGTTTCAATGAGATTTCCTCTTAATCTCCTACTTCCTAAATCAGTAAGGTCAAGTGCTTTCAGACGCTCATTATAAGATTTGATGATGTTAGATATTTTTTGGAGTTGCACAAAAGATAATATTAACAAATATCAAAAAGTATTATTATATCATCTTATTGTAGGTATTTGTTAAGGTAAAGTATGTTACAGGGAACGCGGAGGTGTACATTGTGCTAGCGTTGCTGATAGGTGTGGTGACCGTGGTAGTAGGTTGTTGGCTATCAGACAATTGCTGGTCTCCAGAACCCGAGGACATCCTGGCAGGCGGCTGACCCGTGGCGGCGGGCGCGTGCACGCATGTGTAGCGCCCGCCCTCCGCGGCCGATCGGGAAAGTCCCTCGGGCGCGGGCTCGCTGTCCCCCGTGCTGCCAGCGCCGGCGCCACCGCCTGCGCGGCCGGCCTTCCTTCACGCCGCTCGCCACCTCTGCAGCGGCACCTGTCTCCACCTCCCGTGTGACAGAAGACAACCCCCACCCTTCTGACAGGAGACTGTGCACCGTTCTTGTCGGGTACACGAAAAAGCTAACGGAAATCACATTCCGTTTGTGAGTAACGGTGCGTGCGATGGCTAATTACTTATTAGTGTCTAGTGAAATGTGGTCGGTGCGATGACGAAACAGAGCTTTGTTAATATTTGTGACGTGTGTGAATACTTCGATGCGAAATTTCGTACTGTAATTTAATCTATGAATTCACTGTCTCTCGTCGTAGATCACGCTTCTAGCGGTCGCTCTGATTTTATTACTAGGAGAAGTGGTACAGCTGCGATTTTCAATGTACCATTTTACTGTTGTTTCTAAAATTATGTGCCTTGAAACGCTTTCCTCTATTTAAAATTTAGATTAGAGAGTGTTTTGAACCCTTTAGAAGATGTTTCTTCTTTCTGTCGTAATGGTTAATCCCGTATAAGTGCCATACACATCATGACCGTGCCTTTACCGTTCTATAGACTATGAGAGGGACGTAATTTACAATAGTTCATAATGATATTTTTAGTTTATTTGTCTTCTCCTCGATTATTTGTCCACCTTCATTTGTTATTATTAGTTATATACTATAGAGGAAAGTGCTAGGACCAGTCTTTAAAATTTTGTCAATTGGTTGTACTAAAATTTGAGTACTAGAGTTACATTTGTAAACAACGATACCATTATGGATAATCAATTTAGGGGACACTGTAAAGTTTTGAAGTTTTTTAACATGAGAAACCTATTTATATAAAATTGGTACTATTGTGTAGATTACGTGCAGCCTTATTGTAAAGCATTCTAAACGAATAAATTGAATGAAACATGCAGATTGTTCAAGAGATTTATCAAGTTTCATAAGGCCGCTTAGATTTATTGTTTTAAGAGGATAAAGTTATCCGGCATTAGAATCTACCGCTCTTTCCCTGCTGCAAAAATAAATATAAAATCTCTGTGTAGTTTTCTTGAAAAAGACGAAATAATTATTATTCCACTTAGTGGGTTGCATAATATTAAAGAATACATTACATGTACAGCTTTACCATGAGTTTGCAAAATTTAGAATTCGATGTCTTGGTATGTTATTAGTATGGAAAATCTTACTTTTACGCGTTTTTTTTAAAACATTATACGTAGATAATACTGTATAAAAACTTATCAAAGTTATGGTATAGCTGAAGTACATTGAATAACCACAGATCGTAGATAATCACAGAATAGCGCAATATAAAATAGAATTTTCTAAATATTTGTACATGATTATCGAAAGTAGTATTAGATATTTTTTATATGAACAGTGTAGCTTAGTGAAGCTAAAATTATTCAAACTCATTCAATTAAATTTACTCATAATAAACCCTTACAATTAACGAAAAAGATACTATATATATATATATATATATATATATCTACGTCTTTTCTTTCCAGAAACAAATGCAATTTAATTTCATTATTGTAATTCGTGTTGTGTTGTGACATCTTCGTCTTTATTGCTTTGCAACATACATTTCAAGTAATTATCTTCTAGCTTTGACGTCCAAACCTTACAGAGTTTTTCATTTAGTATTATTTAAAATGAAATGCAAACGACTAACATTTAGCACTGTCGACGTGACGCTGAACCGCACCACAAAATGCGTCGTGAACTATATATATGTAACTAAATTACAACAATAAATAATATACCGAACATTGTATAAACGTCCTTCAAGCCTCGTCCGTTATAAGAAGATTGATGGCTTAAGTCATTCTTAAATAAATATTTATCTTCTATTCATAAAAATATTCGTATTACACTGTTTTAAAAGAAGGTCCCGTCACATCGTAAACACAATTTGAGGAGTTAAAATGGATAAGAATAATGATTTGGTAATGAGTGAACATTTTTACTAAGGTAGTCTGTGGCTAATAATAACGATAGCGTTCCCAATTTCAATATATTCAGAACCCAATTTCGATGTAGTACAAATGCGTAGCGCTGATGACGCAAACTTGGGATCGCGTAGCGTACAGTGGCAGTTTTATTTTCACAGATACGAGTTTCTATACATCACGATGTACCACGGTACATATGTAGGTTTTCACCTATATTCGTATAAACTTAATTTTACTGAAAGGAGTCAGGGATGTGAGAATCTAAAACGGAAGTCCAAACGATGGCGCGTTTCATTTGATTGTGGTTTATCAAATAGAAAGATGGCTGGTTGCGTGTCAGATATTGATTTAAAAAGACTTTAGAATATCAAAATGCGCCATCCTTTCGTTTTTGTTTTATAAAAAAATAAAATATGTTTATTATGGAACATAAGATACAGGTATCACTTATTCCACGTCATTAAATTTGAATTTGTAGGCATCCCTACTCATCGGCAAAGAGAGAGGCAAACAGAGGATGTAGGCCGAGAGAAAAAGCCGGCGTAAAAAGCTCTCGGTACTCTTTTAAAATAGCAAATCATCAAACAACATTATGTTCTAACACCATAATTAAAACAGTGTAAAATAGTAATTTACTTTTTTGAATAAGGAGATTATTAGTCACGCTACGATAAGCAGATGAGGAAGGGCAAAACATTTCAAAATTTACAGATTCTTGACTTAAAGGTTAATTTTACTCAATTTGATCAAAAATTGAAACATACAACAAATGGTTTTGTCTCTATTTTCTATCGAAAAATAAAAAAATGCATAAATTTTGTTATATTGTTTTTTAATACACACAATTTTAAGTGCACATAGCTAGGTATAAAATGTTGGTAGAATTTAAATTTTGGGATACATGAAGCCATAAAATAGTTATAAGTTTTTTAAAATGTTTTATATACCCTACAGTTAAGCAAAGAAATGATTGCAAAATAATATTGAAGTAGATTCATAATTTTTGTAAAAATAGACGCTAAAGCATTTTATATAGATTACTTGAACTAGATTTCAGATTTAAAGAATTTTATATACCGGTAACTAATGAAAAATAGAAATAGATGGCGCTGAGATTAGAATTGTTAATGCACAGGTTTCGAAATTATTTTGTATTTAAAAAGTTAATTTTCCCTAACATCGCCCAATTTTGTTTTCCCCAAATTCGCCCAAGCCGATTGACGCAATTATTTTACAAATATAATATAATAAATTATAATATACATAATATATATATATAATATATATATAATATATATATATAACATTTATGTGAAATTCAATCATTAATTATTTTATAAAAACTAACTAGTTTTTGTGTTTTGTTCAGTTTCTTAAATATCCTTAGATTTTAAAAACGGCCAAGCACTGTAAAATGTTGTTGATTTTAAGCGCACGTTATATATACATATATAATTATTTATTATATAGGTCCTGTAACATATATATTATGTATCATAGCACCCAATGATACATTAATCAGAGAGAGAGTGTAATGTTCTATTTCTTCATTGTAGATACACATTCTTGTATTATAGTGATATTATATTAATCACATTTATACATTTTACGTCACATCGTATTATCGTAGTTTATAAGTGAACCGACTGAATAGTCAGCATTTTTAAGGGATATAGATTAAGTATAGAATAGGTCAGGCCCTGTAGCTACATATTATTTAAATAGCCAACAATAGTTAAGAATTCCATTGTACGCGCGCTAAGTTGACTCTTGTCGCCAGAAATGAAACAAAGACAGAATTATACCCTTGAAAAGCAGGACGATTTAATGTTTTTTGCTCTGTTTAGAATATCATAGATAAATAGAATAAAAAAAATGTTACATTTGTGATAAATGTGAATTTAAAAATATATTGGGTATCTTTGAATTTTTTTGGGCTTAGAGTGTTTCGTGTATAAAAATTTTATTACTCGATTGTGTAAATAATGTTTTATTGATTCAAAGTTATGGAATTGAATTTGCTAATGGATTTGTGTGTTAAACGTCAATGATTAGTATTATTTTGAGCTATTCGCTTGGCCGATATAGGAATTGAAAATCTATAAGCTCAACGTACTTAGAAATTGTAACTTAATATTAATTATGTGTAATGTAATTATTTGTCACAAAAATATAATAAATGTATTGCATTTGAAACGTGTTTGCATATATAGATCAGCCTATATAGATCATCCTATATAGATAAGGTCTTAGGACTAGGAAGGACTGATTTCAGCGCGACCGCCGCTGTGAAAACCGCAGTGAGAGTTCAAAAAGTGAGTTACAGAATCGCAAGGCTGGAAGAGAAAATTTTGAACACATTGCGTATGTTGCAAGTTATTAACTTATTGTTTTACACATTCCAAGTTTATAACCTCAAAGGAATTTTATAAGTTACATGGTTTCTAGTATGAAATACTAAATAAAGGTATGACGATAATATAAGGGTTCCCATTCTCTACTAAATATAGTAATAATCACAAATCAACACAGTATTTATATATCTCACTCATGACTCAACCCTCGACTATTGATGTCATACATTGACAATTGACAGTCATATTTTGACAATTTGACTACTTATTAAAATATCATTTACCCTAATTAAAATGTGACTAAAATAACTCATATTTTACTGTCATTTCTATTTGGAAAAGACGCTTACATGTTATTGTATTGCGTTAATTATATTTAGTAATCCACCAGTATCCACGGTCATGGCCAATATAATATAGAATGTTGGAAGGAACATCTAATATATAAAATTCTCGCGGTGTTTGTGGTTAAACTCCTCCGAAACGGCTCAACCGATCTCATGAAATTTTGTGTGCATATTGGGTATGTCTGAGAATCGTACAACATCTTTTCATCCCCCTAAATGTTAAGGGTAGTCAGCCCCTAAATATTTTTATTTTTATTTTTAGATATTTTTTTCCGTTTTTATTTTTTTATGATACGAGTACAACATTAAAAAATACATACAACATTTCACCCCTCTACTCACCCTTAACCCCTATTTTTTTATTATAAATGATATACATGGCAAAAGGACGTTTGCCGGATTAGCTAGTATTAGTATAGATATCCGCCAGTATTCACGGTCATGGCCAATATAAAGAATGTTGAAAGGAACATATAAATATATTTACTTCGAAAATACAAGATTTCCCTCTAGACGAAATATTTACTATATTGTTGAAAAGCAAACTCCCAACGTCATTACTTAAGAATTAGAAATGTTCGGCCCGTTTCAGTTTATAGGGGTACACTTTTCGTATCCCAAGAGCTACATAAATTTTATATGGGACACCTCACATTTTTCAACTGCTGCCTTAACATACGTTTACGGTTTAATACCATAATAAATAAATTCTTACAAATTGATATTCGTGAACATTTTAGTTTTTTACGTTTTCTAGTGTCACTTTGAATTTCGAACACTATGTAAAACTAAAGAATTAAAGAGTTTCTTAATGACAATAGTAATATATATATTTCTCTTTCACAGCTATAGTTTGGGCCAAACTTCATTTCCTTTTGTGTTAATTCGAGTGTGAATTAATATACTTATTGAAGCAGTGTACAAGAGAAACTTCGCGTTTACCAAACTTTGGAATATTAGATAATAATTTAGATGCTGAATGTTAGCAGCAGATGTTTCCGGATTATGAACGTTGTGCAATGCTGCGGTTGCACGGATTATTATTGGTAGGCGTGGCATTTACCGCACTTACTCGTGTCATAATATTAGTGCAATATACTCTGGATAAACACCACAGACTAACAATATTGGTTCACCTACTTCGCACGGAAATTTCATTCTTCTAAAAGGATGGTATCTGTGGCACTCAAGCGTCCAGTAATTAACGCTAAAAGCAATAAGCGCCGCTGACGATTTGAAAAATTCCAGCCTCCAGTAAAATCCTTGGAACTTCCCAACGGAAGCGAAAAATTATGACTAGATTGAAACTGCTTTACCGACTTATAATTGCAGCTCAATATTAAACTAAATAAAAGAAATCTTAAATGAAAGCCTGACTTTCAGAACACAGATTGCTTGAATAGAAAAATAGGCCGTGATGCGCTCCACAGTGACACATAAATTATTTCTCAACTAACAATTTTATTCTATAGGTCGCTTGATACTAGCAAATTTTACATACTTGACACCGAGGAGAAATACTTTATATAAAATCTTTTATGTCCATCATAAAAATTGCATATTTACTCTGAAAATGTATGGCAACTTGAACGATAGAATGAATAATGTATACTTTGCTACGTACGTCGTTCTACGTCGTAGAATATGCCCGGCGATAATGCTACGGGTTACGAATCTTCGTATGTTGCGCGTATTGGTTAACTGGTTATAAACTATATACACAATTTTCGACTACATTGCTAACCATTATTGTATATAATTATAATATAATAAAGCTTGACAAATTAATAGACTACAATATTTTGAGAATAATCGTAATTAATTATTTAGTGGAATTTACAATACATTAATCTTCACACATGTTTTTTAAATATTCAAGTATAAAAGCACTGATGCAGCATAAGCCGGTGCATATGAGAGCACACACGTACTATTGTTGTATTGAAATTGCAAAGAACATATTATGTATGCGTTTTTAATTTTATAGCAGTTTTTAATTTAATATAGATTCACTTATGGTATAAAAATAGAGTCTGTAAATTAGATTCCCGTTAAAGTAAAACAAAAACGTAAAGATCACATATCAACATTCTGTAGAGTATAAAAACTTAGTTAAGGTTACATTTTGTTATTAAAAGCACATTAGAAAGCCGTGTTAATTTTTGTAAAGCACCGAGCAAAGCCTTCGGGACTCCAGGCACTACCATTAAATGACATCTCATTAGAAGGGCACTGTCCCTCAGTAATGAATAGACTGCACTAGCATCAAGCAATTATAAATGCTACCCTTTGTAAGATATGCTTTTAGAAAATATTAGCAGCGCATGTAAAGACATTTTCTAATGGAGATTAGAGTACAACGCGGCTACTTTTAATTTTGGATATAAATTTGTGTACATGGCAAGACGTGAGTTCAAAAATGTCTGTAAGGTATCGACTCCCAGCAAACCAATAACTTTTGTTGTACAGTTTATTTTGCGTATTTATTTTATTAAGATACTAACGTTATAAATTTAGGTGTCGAGAGTAAATTAACGGTCAAATATTTTACAATTATAACACGCTACTTACTTCATATACCACGAATTGCGTTATTACGAAATATGAATGGTTCAGAAGTGAATAGTGTCCTTACGAATTATTTAATACCGAAAATAAAACGATAAAAATACTGTAAATATCGATGATTAAAGAAAAAAACCCTGCCAAAGGTGTATCTGGGGCAAGCCTGTCTATAAATCCAATGGCCCATTTCCGTAGACCGCATCGGTGAGGACAAAAGGTTTATCTTTTTATAGAACCTTAACGTCATATCAGGTAACGTGCTATATTTGTTCTCTTGAAGTTCAGTGCCTCTGACACATATCATATCTAATGGGCGACTTTCTCTTTCACAAGATCCAGTGACATTAATCAAATAAAATAGCCATATGAAATGTCAATTAAATTTTTTGATGCTATATATATAGATTTAATATATTACAAAATATTTTTTTTTTTTACGGAGCAGTATTGGCCTAGTGGCCGACTCTCAGACTAAAACCTCTTAGGTCATAGGTTGGAAATTATCGTAGGCTGTGCAAAGGATTTCCTGTCTATGTGTGCACTCACGCTTTACGGGTAAAGATAATATCGTGAGGAAACCGGCATACCTTAAGCCAAAAAATCGACGGCGTGGCTCAAGCACAGAAGGCTGTCTAGCCTTGCCTATTAGAAAGACACAAATGATCACGAAACAGATACACAGACCTGAGGAACAGGCCTTAAAGTTTGTTAAAAAGCCCCACTGTTTCTTTTAAATGTTTCAATTATTTATGAATACAACATATAATTAGCTGATTGCTATAAAAATAAACTAAATCACAACAAATTTAAAATGTTAACAGTGGTGGAGTGCTTTTAGACCTGACTTCGACTTCTTGAAATCAATTCATTTTTTAAATTACATAAGTAATTAAAAAGACTACATAGCAACTTATAAAGAACAACAAAGTTCTGTCAAAGTAGTTGGTGAAAGAAGTTATTAACAATCGCAAACTAAAAAAAGTATTTTATTTCTACACCAAAAACGTGTATGAATTTTAGTATTCAGATATCTGCAAATGCGAAAAGAATTTGAGCATTTTTTACTGAATTATCGAATCGTGAACAGCTAAAACTATTTTATAACCAACATCGGCATTTTGGCAAGAGGCATATGCATTTTACTTTACTATCAATTTAAAATATGACGTAACGTAAAACCAACTAATTTACTTTAAAATCGTACTCTACAAAAATAGTGACACTACCCTTGGTCAGACCACAGATTATCTGTTGTAATTAATTTTAAAATTTATCTGTTAGCGACGTTTAGTTGTTACTTATAGTGTGTGTCGCTCACTAGTATGTTATCATGCGTATTTAGAACGCCGCTGCATCGTTTCTTTGTATCTCGAAATAAAAAATATATTTACAAAGTAGGTTTATTTTGCCCTTTTCAGTATAATTTTTTTTAGATCTTAGAGTATAATAAGTAATAAATAAGAACCTTGCTGGTCCGCAATCCTACCTGCCTTGCGATTCTATAACTCACTTTTTGAACTCTCGCAGTCATTTTACGATTTGGCATTCTGATAAACAATAAACTACAAGCTCTCTCCTTATCAGAATGCCAAATCGTAAAATGACTGCTTCACGACTGATTTGAGCGCGACCGCCGCTGTGATAACCGCTGTGAGAGTTCGAAAAGTGAGTTACAGTATCGCAAGGCTGATGGGCACACATGCCCTTGAGATGCTTATTGATCCGATGCTTCAATGAACCCATAATATAATAATCATAACATAATTGTCAATTGTGATGTGTTACAACAGTACTTGCTTGTAAAAGTACTTTACAAGTGAATGACAAATATATAATTTCAATCTTTGTATATAATTAAATTGCCCTTATTGGTCACCACCGTGTGCACATTCTCACAGCATACAGGCCTGATATTCTATCACGTTTATTAAGGAGTTCATGTCATGCCTTCTAAGAGATTCCTCAGTTTACTATTTACGCAACATATTCAGTCTGTCACACGTCCTACAACGTAATATAGCGGTTTTACCCAACTCCACAGGTTTGCTTTTTGGTAATTAATAAACAATTTTCAATATTTTGACTTCATTTATTGAAGTTATACTTCTTTTGGCGCCTTAAGGCAAAATGATGACAGTAAATTTTAATGATGCGCGCGCACACCGTCACAAAAAACCGACACCCTGAAGTTAGCATAGTCAACATTTTAAAATTCTTTATTTGTGTAGAAATATTCAAATAAACTTTATTTAACTAATAATGCGTTATAATAAAACTCTCAATGAATTAAATACCTTTTTTCTATTGTTAGTGTCGTTTTTATACAAACGTAGAATAAGGCGAAAGTTAAAGATTTTTATCTTGTTACGCCAAAGAAGTATAACTTCTAACGCGTGTACATAACACACACATGTTTTTTAAAACCTAACATTACGTACGTAGCAGAATGCTAGTATGCTACAATATACAGTCTAACCTGGGTAAGTGAGAACCGGATAAGTGAGAAAACTCTATAAGTGAGAATGAGATTGTGCTCACTTGAACTCTCGCTTATCCAGGTTTGATTGTATATTAACATTACCCCTCCCCTTTCTTACCCGTTATGCTTTTCTTACCCCTGTTCTACATTACTCCTTTAGCTGGGTTATTAAAATAAACATGTTGGTTTAGGTTCAATATTCGCCGTAATCATGAATTTCGAATTTCAACTAGAACCTTAAGTGGGATTCAGAACTGTCGTAACCTATTTAAATTATTATTTAGGTCAAACAGTGTGTCTTACTTTTAACAGAGACATCTATTGAGATGGATTATATATAAGTTCTAAACGTTTTTGCCGACCAACTTCAATGGAAGAGGTTTATAGTTCGAGTAAGAAAGTACGTGAGTGCGTCTGAGCGATCTTAATAATGAAAGCGTTAAGGATCGCCTTCATGATATCCAAAACTTAGCTAGGTTTAAGTGTTCTTATGCATAAATAAGCTTATTATCATTACACTAGTTCAAACAAATCTATTATTTTGACGTTTCAGTGACATTTGAAGCTGACTGCGGGGAATGTGACGATCGCGACCGTAATTTTTATTTAATTAGCCTGAATGGCCGTATTGCATTACCCAAACTTTATGAAAGCTGTATAAACAATCGTTCGGCAAAGTTATTCAATTCACACAGAGTAATACTATAGCGCAAAGGTCATTAACCGATGACAATACAAAGAATGTATATGTCAGAAACTGTGAGACTATTGTTTTGAGTTTTTATTTCTACTCAAACTTATATAATCCGCGTCACTCCATTTAATATGGAAAAAGCTTTTAACGAAAATTACAGACGTATTTCGCATAGGTTTATTCGAATCTTAAAAAAGTGTTTTATTTAATTTATGAAGTTGAAGTGCACCGGCGCGGAAAGTTACATACTTCATATTACCGCATGAATAAAGATTACAGATTTTCAACGGATATTACTCGTAGCTGGTATATTAATCACATGAGTATTTTGCAACCAATTTTATTAATTTCAGAAATGCAAACTGATTAAAAATTTTCTTTGAGGTTAAAAATATGATTTTTTGAAAAAATTTAACGGCTATAACTACGAGATCACTTTGCATCTTCTACCGCATTTACCACAGAGAGTGTTCACAGGAGTTGTTCGGATTATTACCTGTAGCTGAGTCGTCATCGGACGTCGAGGTAGAATAGAAAATCCACCCATACCTCGACGTCCGTCGTTCCACAACTGAGCGTTGAACCACTACTATGTGGAACCAGCAGCCCTAAGTATTTCCGAACCAATTCAACTTCATTCAAGAAAAGAGCGTATCAATTCTTGAAAGACTCTGGCATTAAGAGTGTCCATAGGTATCACTTAACATCAAGAGAGCCCCCGTTTGCCCCTTGTCCTAAAAAAAAAAAAATAAAGCATTGCTGTGTTCAATCAGGATGAGTTTTAGGTAAACCACCTTTACATACTTTAAAGCTGAGAATATGTTTTAGCCGAACGGAAACCTCAAGACGTCCCTCTGGTCGGCTTATTTTTTTGCTGGCCAAAAAGGATGATAAGAAGTAGGCCGTTATTACGTTTAGATTGTTTGTAGTGGTCAATTTAATCTTGATGTTAGGAATATATAACATCAAGCGATGCTATCAACAGAAAAAGTGTTCAAAAGAGTACTTAAGTAGCTACCAAAATATTACATTTTCGGCTAGCGATGACCATTATAAATAAAAAGGGTGCGTGTACTAATGTACTCGCGTAAGAATTTATGCTTCTTTGGCATCATTAAAAATAGTTTTTGATTGCATGCAAATAATTAATTACAATTAAATAATCAAAGACTGGAAAAGGAGCCATTATAGTCAATAAAGTTCAGTTTTAATTGGAAAAATTAAATAAATAAATATTTATTATTATTCTCTTACATTAAGTATAACATATTTTTAAATTATGTCCAATGCCGTAGCATCTTCCGTGGGCAACTTCATTCTGTTAATTTTGTGTCACGGTGCGCGCGCATCGTAAAATTTCACTCTCATCAATTTTTCATAACAAGAAGTATGACTTCAATAAAAATATATTCGTCGACAGAAAAATAGTCTCACAGCACAAGGTTTAGACGCTGACGCTGGCAAGACAATTGCTTAAAGCCATCAAGATTTTCTTTCGTTTCATTATCTCTTTATAGCCCGTGTTCCGCTCCAGACGTGTAATTTAATCTTAATCCTTTCCGACTCAGCAATATGCCTACCGGATATCTTGGAAGATTTAAAATAATTTCAAAGATTACCGTTAATATTTTTACTCCTAATAAAACATTATTATAAGAAAACGCTTTATTTTTAAACCTTTTTATAAATGATAGAGCACTATGCACCAGCTTTCCTCTCGTCAAATAAGTTAGCGGTAAATTTAAATATGAATCTATGAATTTATACGGTTTGCTATATGCTCGAAAAGTAGAAATTGTTCAAAAATCAAATATTTACAACAAAAAAAAACTAAATTATTTATTTATTTATTAACAGAAATATAATACAATTGACATAGTGAAATAAAAAAAGGAGGGCAACTGGCAGCTTTATCGCGATTCGAGCGATCTCTTCAGGCAACCACTGTGTGAAAAATTGACCTTTGATTGATCTATTTAAAATCTGGAATATATTGCTGATTAGCACAGGAAACGTATATAGACAATATGACAATGTTTTGTTAGTTAATGCACAAATAAATTATTTATAAGAACGTCGAAGAGCTTCACATCTTCCATATGCATTGGCAAGCTGCAGCGCGGTCAAATATGTAAGAACGAGAGACTCTATAAAATAGTAAAAAAGAATTGGAATATACAGACGGCGAGGACGAGGCTGAACAAAATACATTTATTATTCATGTGAATTGCGAGCGAAATTCAGCGACGGAGCGAGCATTATGGACATTACAGCTTATCTGATTCCTATCTCAGATCACGTACAAACATATCACCAGCCGCAGCTCTATCAATATTCACCGATCAACTACTGAATCAATCGCAGCATTCAAGTATTCTGTTAAACATATACGTCTGGGAATTTTCTGTAGGACAAACCTATAATTTTTCAAGGTTTTGAAACAATGACCATTATAGCCCGATTCTCAGTTTCGTCAGTTTATGGGATTAACATTTCATAACATACATGTATTTCTACCAGGCGTCATGTACTTGCTTGTTAGTTTAGGTGAATTTTTACTTTACTAATGCTTGACTATAATTCTCACTGGAAGAGTTGTGATACGTGGAAGCTGTTTCTGATAATAATAATGCGTATTATACGTGAATTGTATTTAAAATAAATAAGAATTTATCTGGATGAACAACCATTGATAAGGGAAATAGTTTAAAAGTATTTTAATAAAGGACTTTTAACCTTTTTTGTTTCGAGAAGAAAATATGGATTTGTAGTCTTAACGCTTCTTAATGTATGTAATACCAAACGCGATTTAGTTGGGAGCAAATAGTACTAGAAAACTTTAAATGTTATCTGAAAAAATAATCGACTTGTAATGAGTTTTTCCGCCAGTCTTGTAGAAACCGACCCAAAATCATTACGGTATACTGTTATTTCTCTCTTGGTGCAGTTTTAATATCTTATTATTGCTACGTAAGCCGACTTTTCTATAAAAAGTGCATTCGATATCTATTTTAGCGAAAGTTGAAATTGGTAGCGAAATCAATTTTTGTCACGGTTTCATTATTAATGTCGCTTTAATAATTATAAAATTAAAAGAGCTACGCTATGCTGAATTAAGTTTTATTTCGTTTGATTTAAATTAGTACAAGTAGATACATACATCTCATGAAGAGGGGAAAGAAAAGAGATCTACCGTCTACTACTATGGAATAGACACATTTATCTGCGCCTGAATCAATTATTTTTCCGGTAAAATCTAGAACCTTCGGATTATACATGAGTTAGCACACCACAGACAAGGTATATTCAATGTTTATTATATGCGGTGAGCAAATACCTGCTTATAAATAAACAATAATAATTCATTCGGCGAATGAAACAGGAAATTTCATTCGCAAATTAATTTCCATAATTATGCCGTAAGCCGGGAAAATAACAGTGTAAACAACTTTATAATAAATAGGTACTAGTGAATTATGCAATCACAGGTATAGCTGTCGAGCGCGGCTTTAGTCACGCATATAGATAAAATATATTTGATGATATTTTATAGGACATTGGTTAAGTGAAGTCAGTAAAGTTAAGCAACACTTGATGTGCAAAAAAAATTTAGCCTCATGCGCTAGAAGTGTCACTTCATAAAGTGCGTGCGTACAATGTACACACATATCAGTCTTGTTCATATTTATACAAATCTAAAACTTTAGATTTCCGAGACTTAGAGGGGGGGAAAAGGAAGATATGTTAGGAATGTAATAAATTTAACTGTCATTAAAATATTAAGTCTCGAAAATTAATAAAAATTATATATTAAATTCTTTAAATTTATTTCTTCGATAATAAAAACACGAGGCTTTCTAATTTCCAATCCGTCATTTGAGATTTCAATAAATTATTTTGCATGAAATATAAAATACTAATATTTCCTAAATTCTCTTTACGAAATTTTAATTTTAAAAATATTTCAATTTCAATAAGGTAATTAGCCCTTCTCACTCTCTCTCAATCGGTCTCAATCGCTCTCTCCCTTTTCTTCGACAAAAACGCTGCACATCTTCGACACGCTAAAATTAATCCGTAAAAATGTTATCCTCATGCGCCTAAAGAAGTTTCACTTCAAAAAATACATTATTAACCTATACGAGAAGTTATTAAGTACCGATAAGTTAGTCATTTAGCAAACAGTAAAATATACTAACTAAATAAACCGTTTATAAAATGTGATTATGCCTTTTAGATGCGATTTTTATAACGTTGACCACTGTAGAAAGTTGCTAAGCTCGAAAATCATAAAACAACACAAATGTATACTAAATATACCTTAAACAATTGTAACGAATCAAAATTAAACCAGCTCCTATACTAGCATGAACATTCAAAGAATACGACTAAAAAGAAAATAAATACAAGACATCTTCTAGAAAATACCATTTACGATATTTAAAGTGCAGGTCTAAAAGTGTATTAGCTATGTAAGCACTCTAAAACTATAGCATCTAAAGTAGTAAGCAGTCTACGTCGGGTACTTCGAGATCTTTGAATAGACTATACAAATAATTATAGAACTGTGCGCTCATGATATAGTATTCTAGCATGAGGGAGATTCTAAATAATCCGTAAGAGAATTTAGCTATGTACTCTAATAATTTACCTCTATGATAATTTATTGAAGAGAGCGTATAGATTGAGAGAAGACAAACGCTATGGTTAATTGCGGTTTTTACTTCAATGTTGAGTTTTTGTATCGAGCAATCATGAGCATGTTGCGACATCGGTTCAAAAAACTATTCATCTCCTTATACTATAGTATGTGCGCTGTATATGTTATATTGCGATATAATGTTTACCTTATGACATGAAAACTAATTATAGTATTGCGAAAATAGTATGAAAACCCCGTAGGACTATATTTTATAAAGTATCGATATGTCTACTAAAGACAAGACACACAAAATGTTTAATAAATTAAAATTAAATGTAAACGCTTTTTTTTACTCAGCAATATTTGATGGTTATCTAAATAAGTTTCAAATATTTGTATAAAGAAATCTTAGAATCACGAATTAAGATGTTGGTTAATGGTTTTCTCAAAATTACTTTTATTTTGTTCGAGGACTGAAGTTATCAGCACTTATTTAATAAACCACAAACAGGAAAAATGCTTAAGGAGCTCGGATAATGGCAGTTATTGCTTATGGTGAGTGGAAAACTGGGACCAATACGATACTGAACGCTTTTCATAATACGTTATATATTCCTATACCTATGTATGTTTATGAATTTTCTATTCGGAATAAAATGAGGAATTTCGTTAATAGGAAATACTTTGCGAAGTTCAGAGCATGAAGGAATTGTCAAAAGTTTTTAGGTGCAGTAACAAATATAATATCATTACTACGTGTCTTGCAAATATTATAAAATTGACAAAGTTTTTAATATGTAAAAACGCAATGACGTTTGACGGTTTGTCTTTGACTTTGATGTCTATGGAAAACTATGCGTATCATTTTAACTTTATAATCTCGTGAGACAGCGTAGAATGTTACGACGTTTGCAATTTAACCATGGCGAATATGGAAAATCGAAAATATAAATGTTACATTCAAAAACAGTGCCAATAAGTTTATAATAGCTTGACTAACTTTCCGGTACTGTCATTTCTAAATGATTACTTTCTCAACAAGTACATTACTAAGTTTACGACAGATGCCAAACTTATAACACAACATCTCTATTAATAACCGTCCAAGACCGTAGCAATTAGCGAAAAGTTCATAAGTGAAAGGTCGCTTTTTTGCACAAAATGGCGCTATTCCAAAGAGTGTCATATGGCAGGATACAATTTCGGTCACGTAGTTATTAACTTGTTATAGACTATGAGAAACTTTTATGAAACTCTTGGCCCTTTAGCCTCTATAAATAGACTTGAACATATTGCAATAATACAGTTAGCCAAAATTAGTTTCGCGTGTCTTAATACTTAGCAAAACAATACGTAGTATTAGTTATCTCGTTCATTTCAAGCGTGTAGTACTTAATATTGTCATTACAACCTAGATTATTAATTTACATGTACCAACATTAACAAAAAAGAAGGTTGAATTCGTCGGAAATTTAGTTTTGATTTTTATATGGGTTTCTCTCTCAAAGACGCTTGGCCAGAAAAACATTTTTTTTGTACAGGTACCATGGGTCGGTATGATTATTGGATCCTGTTGTCATCTATCAAAATATATATTCCGTTTCTCGACTATATATTCCATATCACAACACTGATCAATAAATATATTATAAAGATGAACAAAACGTAGTGGTAAAATCATGGTCTTACATGATAACTCATAAATAATAACTATAAAATAAATAATAACAAATAACAATATCTTCGCTAAAATGATGTTTGGTTAGTCATAGTATTTATCTGTAAATCAATTTTAAACAGCAATCGATATAGGATCTACTAAAATATGTATCTAACTGAAAGGTATTTGGATGGATCTCGGTGGACCCATGTCTATCACGCGTTTCACGCCTTTCAATAGATAAAAATATACATTTTAGTATTTTTTTCTAAAGTTAAGTCTATAATACGTGTATAAGATATCTAAAATGTATATTTCCGAATCGAAATAGATAAAATATTATCTGCACCGAAATCGAACGAATAGTTATACGTATTGAATTTATTTAAGAACTGAACAAAATAATATTCACAATTCAAATCAAAATAGTACCTACTTTGATTTACGCAAATATCATACATTAAGAGCTTTTCTATCTAAGCCCGCTCCAGTCGGCCTTATCATTCTCTTTTGCGCAAAGAATGGACGCATCTAAGCGCCAGAAGTCAGGCTGACGGAAAGCTGTCCATTTATTTGGGTATATAGAAAATTCCAGTGGCTAGCTCCAATGCAATTTTTCCCCTTATACATAAATACTTTTCTTATTATAAGGAAACCAGCGTATCTAAAATGTAAAATAAGGAAGCGTGGGTGTGTCAGCCATAGATCACCTTCTTACCTATTAAGACAAACTATCAAGAAAATAGATAATAACTTAAATAAAAGAATGTTCCTTAAATTTATTCCTTTTGGATGTCTAAGTCAAATCTATGTACAAAGACAGATTATTAAAACCCATTTCATAGTATTTACTCATTATGATTGGATTCTAAAATATCACCCAGGCCACGTATCGACTTTACCTGCACCCTCCCGCTTTCATACGAAAGGCTTCACAGGAAGTAATAAATATTTAACTAAATGATTTCTCGTGTGCCCCGAATATACAAGCTTTCAAAGTGTATACCATTTGAAATAAATAGTCAACGGGCGAATATTAGAGCTAAACGTGTTAGAAATAATGATTTGTTACGAAAAATTATAATAAGCCGATCTTTTATGTTACATTATCTTGCCAAGTATTTTATTCAAAAATCTCAGACGACGCGTTCATTCCTTGACTTTGATTTGAGAACGTTAATAAGTATTAAATCGTTTATTGGCCAGCCATCGGGTTAACACCGCTGTTTTGATATCATTTCACACTTTTAATAAAAGATTAAAAAATATAATATATAGCTATACGAATACGAGTTCATACATATATGTAAATATTGTCTTTGCCTGTTTAATACTGTCTTATTATATATTTAATATGTATTATTTTTAATAATAATAAAAACATAAAAAGCTTGACGCTGAGCTGTACGCCATTGGGTCTGATGCCCTTATTGCTTAGAGAAGCGTTCTGGCGGATTCTTGAAATTATGAATGTTTAGTTTTAAATTTTAAAGCCAATTTTTAACAGAATTTAAAATACCGATTTTGTTAGTAGGATAGTAGGTAGTATTGTCTTTTATTGACATAACTTTTAGTTTTATTAAAAGGATAGTAGGTTCTATAATTAGTTATAAAAAGTTTGAAATAGTTTTTAAATTCTCGACAAACAGCCTATTAAATAAGATATTAATAATGAAACAACCGTTACAAATAGCCCTTGATTTTTTTGTTCATTATTTCAAAAATAAACGTGAAAAATCTATCAATCAATCAATCTAATAGGCAAGTAGGTGATCAGCCTCCTGTGCCTTACACACGCCGTCGACTGTAGCCGCCGTTCCAGCGAATGTTAAATGCGCACATAGAAAGAAAGTCCATTGGTGCACAGCCCGGTAATCAAATCTACGACCTCAGGGAATGTAGTCGCACGCTGAAGCTACTAGGCCAATACTGCTCAATGACGTTTATTAATAACCATAAATCTTAATCTAGATTTAAGACTGCATACCTAATAGAGCTCAATTTATGATATCTTAAATTACATTTTCGACCACGAAAGCAGAGTGCGACAGGAATATCTCTACACTAGGTAAACCTATGCACTTGGTAAAATCAATATCTTATTCAGACGTCCGATTTATGAGTTATACCCTGTGGTTTCTCTCACGTCAATTTGTAATAGCGTTATATATATGGCTACTTCGTAAAGAACAACTATAAAACTAAAATTCGACCCCCGAAAGCCAAAATTCAGCCAACAACAAATTAAGTTAGAAATGAAAGTGTAAAAATCATATTCACCGCCCGAAATCATAGATTCGCTTCACGAAATAATTGATTGTAAGACACAGAATTGACTTGCTTCTTGCCCTAGAAAATGATGAAATAGATATTAAAGGTCTATTTCAAAAACTTTAAAAGGAATATTCAAATTACTGTTCCTAACATATGTTTTGATCTACCTCCTTAATATAATTTACGTTATAGAAGATGTTACTATGAAAATATTTAAAAAAATGCGGCTTGTAATAACAATATAAAAACTTCTGTTAATGAATTGAAAATTGTAAAAGGTCCACAAAGAAGATTTAGTAGACCATCAAAACCGCCTACGAAGCCTAATAATTATTCATGAGGTTTCCCGCCGGTGAGGTGTAGTCTGTTGTTAATAAGTGTCGTGTTTATATACGTACTTCGAAAGAACAGCACACGGTTTAATTAAGAATCCACTATCAGACATTAGAAACATTAATTTTTCAATTTTGTTAAAATTTAACTTGTAGAGCAGTGTTGGCCTAGTTTCAGCGTGCGACTCTCATACCATGAGGTCGTAGGTTCATGCCCGGCTGTGCACCAATGGACTTTCTTTCTATGTGCGCAATTAACATTTGCTCGAACGGTGAAGGAAAACATCGTGAGGAAACCGACATGTCTTAGACACAAAAAGTCGACGGCGTGTGTCAGGCACTGGAGGCTGATCACCTTCTTGCCTATTAGATTTAAAAATGATCATGAAACAGATTCAAATATCTGAGGCCAACCTAAAGAGGTTGTAGCGCCACAGATTTTTTTTTAAATTCAACTTGCTGTTAATTAGATTTTCAACTCTTAACTGTGAAAATTATTAAACTACGTAATTTAAGTCGTAGTGGACAAATTCCCAGGTCTTAAACTCGAAATTAAATTACTACTACTTCATAATTTTCTCGGAAAAAAAACTTTGGTATAAAATACGTCACATAAAAGACATCGGGAGGGAACATAAATTTTATGTTGTTGCGTTTGCAAAATTGAAATCCGAGCGATATTTGCGTATCAAATAAAAAGTCGAGTTTAATTGCGCTAACAAGCAAAACATTTGACATCGATATAAGTGGATATGGATATATATAATTAATTAATCTACCACGCTTGCTTTCATTCGTGATTTCATTGCAGTTTGATTACGACAACACTTTTTCCCTATTCGAGAGAGCTTTAAGGACCTCATTAAATGAGTTTGGAAAAAATGGGGCGATTACCGCAAATCTATGTCAAACAAATTTAAACACGAATATAAATTAGTTAAACTTTAGAACTTCGTTATTATTAGGTATGTATAAATCGTTATACTAAGTGTGGAATTCAAAAGCGAGATTTGGAGCTAAGACTCCCATATTTCAAATCCTATACTTGTTTGACTTACGAACCTTAGCGGTAAGTCTCATTTCTGATACTGCCCCAGTGTCATGAAGTATTAGAGAACATATATCAATTCGAGTTGCTGAAATATAAATTTCATAAACTATCTCTATTAGTTACTTCACTCACATTGATTTGTACCTATTTTATCACAAATCCAGCAACATATCAACATTTAAACCTTTTAATCGATCGATTTTTATATTAACCTTATGGTATGGATTATAATCATGAAAGTGATTCGATTTCGTCTAAGGTTATTTGACTTTTAAATGTCTATATAAAATTATAAGCAGCTTTAGGAGCTTTCGTTCAGTAACTAGGGGCAACGATTGCAACTTAAATAATAAATATAAACACGTTAATTTATTACTGTTTAAATAATTGTTTATTTATAAGTAATTTTTATACATGTCCAGTAATTTTACGTGCTGAACTGTAAACGTTTAGTTGATTGACATTTTTAATATGGCAATTAAAGGTATTTTAATCCACACTAAAAATGTGTAAGTTATTTCAAATGGGCGACGTTTGCGTTAATGAAATACGAAATTATATGTTTAAATTATAAAGAGCTGTGAAGCAGTTTAAGCTTAGCGGAGTAATATTTTATAATAATTTCTGTATATCGAATTGTTAAGATGTTGTTACACTTAAAGCTTTTTTTAAAGGAATGTTTAAAGAACTTTATTTCTCATTACAAAAAGGAATGTATTTTATTTACATGAGAAACTTAATATGTATATACGAACGAGATTCACGTCGCCATCAGCCGTCCAAATTTTAGTCTACTATGCTCATTCTGATATGTATCTTTAATGCCCTTTTGAATTGGTTAAACGCGCTAATATTACGAATTTTAGACGGTAATTGATTAAATAATTACACACCCTCCTACTTAATAGACTTCTTCAAATAATTTGTACGCGGCTTCGGAAAGATAAGCATCCTCGCTAAAGCAAAAGTAACTAAGCATACTTACTGCAAGCATAAGATATTCTTACTTACTGTAGTTATGTACACTACTCCATTGAGATTTGAAAAATCTATATAGGATTTTCAGTTTAACCAACCGAAATTTTAAATGTGCTATTAATTTTCTCGTCTAAAGAGCAATTATTTTCCACTCTTTAAAGCCAGTACGAGCGCTCATTATTCGAAACGGCATGACCCCGTCATGAATAACACGAAATTGTCAAAACAAACAGTGAAATGAGTCGTTGCGATCGGCTGCAATTAATTCCCAGCCTTTATAAAGCCATAATGTAAAAATTAATATAAAAAGTCTACTTTATTAATTTTATGATTTCTGCATATTTACTTTTTAATTAGAGGTACTTAGACATGTTAATTATATAAGCAATTAGCGCAGTGTTATATTGCAGAAGTAATTTAATACTTTTTCCTAATAGTAAAATATAAATTGAATGTGAAAATTTCCTATCGTGTCGCTAGGATGTCATTTGACAAGTTAAATTTGTATTAAACAGACCCATGAAAGTGGTTTCATATATATATATATGTAGGTACATTTGGATTCTAATTTACTTGTATGTTTTGAAACAAAATAATTAATTTATAATGCAAAAATAGGCCCAAACATATCCTTAAAGGTGATTCGCTGTTTTTGTACGCTCTTAATACGGGAAATTGTGTTATAATAGCATTTTTTTTTTGTTTTGTTTTGTTTTTTTTAGTCTCTGGAATATGACGAGTAATTAGAAGAGAGAGAGAAAAGATAAAAGTCTTTGTTTAAATTTCATTAGCAAATCGGAATGATAACAGTATTCATTCATCAGAGAGCGAACGTGTGACTGTTAAGTCGCTGTAGGAATAATTAATCTGCCAGACTCGCACTTCGTCATTGCTTCTCATCTGACACGAAGATTATAAAGCTGTAATTATGTACAATCATAATTGAACCTCCCACTCCCCCGCTCCCCCCATCTCATCTAAAGTATGGGGTAGAAATTTTTCATAAAATAGAGATATTTTTACCTATAAATAAAAAATGAGACATGCAGAAAAGTTCGGGCTTCAAATAACATTCTATTTTTAACATTGGTAACTGTTTAGTAACTAAAAATATTTGGGGCCTCATAGCCTAGCGGTCTTATTAAGTGGCAGCTAGGTGAGTTCGGGTTCGATTCCCGGTTCGAGGGCAAGTTTTAATTTAATTTAAATTTGTTCTCGGCCTTTGGGAGGGTTGTGCGGTACCGGGTGAGTGCTTAAACCGTACATAGAGGACACTGTCGAATTTCTAAAAAAGACAAGCACGTATTATAAAAATCCTATACTTGACGCTGGCTAATGCACAAATCGTGTCAGAGCTATAAATAAAAATAAAAAAAAAATAAAAAATACTTGTTATGATTAGATAAAATCAGTTACTTGTTCTTATACTTTTGATTATGTTCTTATATCTTGCATTATAAAAATTTACAAAAAAACCAGTTGCGGTTTAGGTCTGGGCCTCATTATTTCTGTATGTTTCATGATCATTTGTCAATCTAATAGGCAAGTAGGTGATCAGCCTCCTGTGCCTGACACACGCCGTCGACTTGTCGTCACCTTCACCGTTCGAGCGAATGTTAACTCAAACTCAAAATAATTTTATTTAAGTATATAGGTAAACAAGTACACTTATGAACGTCAGAAAAGAAGTTAAATTAATTCTAAATTTACATTTACTACTAGTCAAGGGCGTAGAGCGGGCATTAGAAGAACTGGCAAGAAACTTTCCCCCACTCTGTTTAATCACTAAGTTAAGTTAAGTTCAATGCGCAAATAGAAAGAAACTCCATTGGTGCACAGACGGGGACCGAACCTACGACCTCGGGGATGAGACAGGCACGCTGAACACACTAGGTGAACACTGCTCTATTCTGTTCATTATAATATTTTATATAGTTTGCTTTACCAATACCCCCTTTGTCACTATAATCCGATATTTATCGAAAAGTTTATAATTTTAAAGGTGCTTTCGAAGTTATTTTATTTAATCTAAGATTTAGATTTAGATTATATATAAATTACGTGTCACGTTGTTTGTCCGCTATGGACTCCTAAACTACCGAACCGATATCAATCAAATTTGTACACCGTGTGTAGTTTGATCCAATTGACAATTGAATTGAATTTGACAGAATTCTAACAGATGGCGCTGTGTTGAAAGTACCATAGTTTCACATAAGCTACAATTTAATGGCATAACAACCAAAAAAGCATGGTGATCCCCATGACAGTTGTTCTCCTGCCGTTTCCTTTGAATAGTTTACTACTATGTAAAATAACAAAAACCTTAGCCACAGCAACGCTTGGCCGAGTCTGCTAGTATTATATAAAACAAACTCGCACGCGACGGAGCGATAAATAAATTAATTTTATGAATGCAAACAGCATGTGATGCCATCTGTTGACGAAATAAGAAAGTCAAAGTCCATCATGAAATATCTGAAAATATGTCACGAAAGTGAGTGATATTGCGGTTTTTGGCATCCAAACTTCTAGTACCAACGAAATAAAACATTTCTGTATTTGCAAAACAAGATGTATGTATAATAACATGTATTATACCTTAATAAAATCCTAAATTGAGTTTAACTACAGTTAACACGATATTATTAGACTGTTAGGCGGAACGAAGTTCGCCGGGTCAGTCAGTATTTGAATAAAATATATTAATTGGCATGTGAAACTTTGTAAGCCAAATGCCAAAACTAACATATCTGTAATTCAAGTATAAACTAAAGTTAGAGCCAGAAAGTGTTTGCTTAATCAAAAGTATGCATTTGCTATGTGGTTGAATAATACTATATTCCATTTAGATGTAAAGCTGACGGAAACAGCTTGAGATTTGTATTTGAGGAACTGAATTTTTTAAGCGGCGCAAAAAGGGAGAGTTGCAGCTTTACCGTGTGTATTGTACTATTTGTCAGGGTCTTGTTTCTTATTTATTTATTTATTTGCTTAATGGTATTCCTACAGCTACTTACGAGTACTATACAATATTCAAAAAATTACACTATACACAAGAGCCAAAAATGGAATACACATTTAAACATACACAAAGCACAGTTACACCTATACAAATACAAAAAATACAAAGAATATATGTATGTAAATTCTAAATTCTAAGATTCATAGTTCATTACAACATATTTAGTATAAGGGAGGAATAACAAAGCCATTCTATCTAATAAAGGATACTAGAGATTTTATATAATTTCTTAAGCATTTTTTAAATACATTAAATATTTCTATTTGCTGGTAATTTCTGTTATAATCTGAAGGTATACGATGCATGACTCAGTTACGTAAATAGTTTGAATTAGACCGATCTTCTTGAATAAATTCGAGTTCGCTATTTTCGCTGACTTACTGGTCTTGGTTTATACGAAAAATCCAGTCTGTTCGCCCAATCCAAAGGACGGGTTCCTCCATCATTAGAACTGAAGGCCGGCTTGAAGGCACCAGTGGTTGACGTCGACATGTCAACCACATTTGCTCAGCAGTCGGAAACACTTCATTAGCGATACAGATACATGGTATTGATTATAGTCGCATAATTTAGATCTCAAAAAACATACCAACTAAAAATGGGCACTGCTCAGTACTCTGTTTTGTTGCTCTCGCCATGAACACTGATTTTCAGTGGGTCTTATGGCATTCTATTTGATATTTGAGTCAATAAAATAGCTATAGACATATAAAACTATTACTACTGTATTTCTTGGTGACGAGTGGATATTACAAAAGTACTTTTGGTAAAGTATATGTAAAATACTAGCTGACCCGGCAAACGTCGTTTTGCCATGTATATTATTTCTAGGAAACTTTTTTTTAGTTCAACTAAAATAACTATCTACTATAATAAAATAGGGTTTGATAGTAGAGGCGAAAAATTAGGGGTTGTGTGTATTTTTGTTTGTTGTATCATAAAAAATAAAAACAAAAATGATTGTCTGTAAATTTTGGGGTGGCCACTCCTTATCACTTAGGGGTATGAAGCCAATTGTCAGACTTACTGAATATGCATAAAAAATTTCATAAGAATCGGTCGAGCCGTTTCGGAGGAGTATGGGAACTAACATTGTGACACGAGAATTTTATATATTAGATTGAAGACGTGTTCAAATCTTTATGACAGTTATTTCTTCTTTGAACTCTGGTAACGTTTGGTGCTGTCCGGACACTTATTACCTAATAAAGGCGTTTCAAGTTTTTTTAAAAATGCTTACAATAGCGGATGCGCGTTGAAAACATTTTCAGAGTGGGTAAATACAAACGAAAATAAAAATGTCAACTGTGTACTTCATACAGAAATCGTCGAGAGCTGCTCAAGGCTTAACTGCGCCTGTTCGCTGTTGTTTTCAGATAATGTTTTATTCAAGGGATTATTTTACTAGCCTTTCTGTAGGTTCCGGTGACAATGTTTTGGGTATATTGGCTGAAACTGGTCAAAAGGAGAATGTTAATAAAACAAATACCTCGCTTAGAAAATTTAAAGATTTGGTATTGTGTTCTGTGTGCCTAGTATTATTTTTAGTTATATGTGATATAAAATAAATAAGATAATACTATAAATACCTATCTACGATGTCGTACATTATTATCGTTGGAAATGTGAATAATAGCGTGACAATTGAACAAAATAATAAATAACAATTGTATATTGGAGCAGCTTGTAACACGAATTGACAAGACGAAGAATTTCTCATATATGGAAAAGGATTTGATCTCTTACTGACGTAATGATGGACGATCACATGCCCATGAAACTTAAAATAAAGGCTTACAACAAACATTCTACCATACTTTACATATTTCTGCCAAACATGGGCTTTGACGGAATCCTTACAAAATAAAATAAGTGTAAAAATTACTTAGAACGCAGCAATGTAGGAATGAAAAGACTTGATAAGGTTAACTAACCTATGTAAATCTACAGTATGCAAAAACAACATGTAAAAGACTGAAATACCAATGGCCGGGACACATGGTAAAAGAAGACAGGGAAAATGGACAAAGAAGGTAACAAAGTAGTACCCTAGGGATGGAAAGAGAAGCAAGGGAAGGCAGATGAGGATTTAATAAACAATGTACCAATCATAATATGTAGCTACAAGTCGTTATTTATTTAAATACTTATGCTGATTTTTTTGGAAAAACACACAATATGTAGGTAAAAGTAATCAGTGGTGTGAATAAAGCTATTGTTTATGTATATTATGTACCTTGTGGGTCTACCTATCTCTCTTCGTTCTTGAGACGTTTTTTGACAAAGTCGATATAGATAATATTAGCTGAGACAACTCAAGTTTTCAGAGGTTGACATTTACCACAAGTTGTCTAACACATTTTCGCTTTGTCAGTTGTCACGTGTAGAATTGTGTACTTGTGATTGTGTAGTTTAGTTTTAATTTGTTGGTTATAAAATTTAACTATACCCACGCTTGATGATTAAATGTTATAACTAAATCTTGTTCAGACATCAAATTAAGTGTTAGTGATTACTATAATTTGTCACTATGGTTGCAGTAAAACCAAAACTTCTTAAGAAGGAAAAACTTCCAGGTATCAAAATTAAATCGAAAAAACCATTTAAGAAAACTGGTACTGCTAAGGAGCATGTTAAATCGAATAATGTAAAAAATAAAATAAAAGAAACGTCGATTGTAAGCTCTACGAAGAAGAAAGTCAAATACATTTATCCTTCCAAAGCTATTGATGAAAATTTATTAGATTTATCTTTAAATGCTCTTAGTAAGTTAACAGAGAATTACAACACAAAAAATATGATTTTTGGTGATGAAAATCCAATATTTTTGCAAATCCGTTGCATAAAAATTCAAAACACTACAGGAAATATAAAGTTGTAAGTAAGATTGATACTATTTTGTATAAAAAGCTTAACAATGCTACTACATAATGTAAGAAATCTAATATTTCAAAAAGTTCATATGCTATTACATGGGGTATTATATCATTATTAATATATTTATTAATTGTTTTAAGAGGTGTAGTGTAAGGACATCCTTCAACATGTATTTAAGATACACATCTATTTAAATACATATTTAAGAAATATTTAAAGGCTTTTCATTAAAGAAATTAATACCTAATATTTTTTTAGTGTCCTACCTCACAGTACAGCTGCTTCACCAGGAGAAATATGTTTAATAACACCAGATTTGAAAAAAGGAAAGAAACCTGACCATGAACCTACTATTGAACATTGGGAAGATCTTTTGAGAAAAGCTGGAGTTACCAGTGTATGTATAGTAATATTAAAATATCTCTCATTCAAAAAGCAGTGACCAAGACTGACTGACTGTTATATTATTTTAATATTTACAAGGTGTTAATCTAGTTATTTGAGAGGTTGATTTAGTACCGTTATAAATTAGATAATAGTTTTGTATAATTTATTTGTAATAATATGTTTCAGGTGAAAACCATACTACCTATGCGACAGTTACGAGTAGAATATGATCAGTTTGAATTGAGAAGAAGACTTATGACACAACATGACTTTATTATGGTTGATACAAGAGTTTTAAATCATGTATCCCACCATTTAGGAAATATGTTTTTCAAGAAACATAACATGCTTATCCCAGTAAATATTAATGAAAAGAAAGATTTAAAAAAGGATATTGATGTTGGATTGCGCACTGTTATGTTAAGATTGAATGAAGGTGCTATATCAAATTTGGTAGTTGGACACACTGGAATGCCTCAAGGACATATAAAGGAAAATATACTAGCTATTATTAAGCAATTAGCAGAAAGATATCCTGGAGGAGAACCAAATATAAGATCTCTTTTTCTTAAATTACCACAGTCACTTTCTCTACCTATATATATGACACTGAGTAAGTTCCTAATTATTTCATGAACAGTAATACTGAATGATTGTTATATAGGATATTTTTAGGTAGATGATAAATTTAGCTAAGATTTACTAATGGTGCATATAAACTCTGTGGTATATATAAAACATTGTATTATAAAAATTTAATATTTACTAGAATATTTAGTACCTTTAATCCATTTCATTTCAATAATTAAACTAGTTTTAACATACTGTTAGTATACTGCCAATTTTTTAAGTAAATGAAAATATATGTTTTTACAGGACCCTCTAATCTGATTGCACCACCAAAAATTAAGAAACATGTACCAAAAGAATTCAGAGAATATGAAGATGAACTTTCAACAATACCAGGTGCTATTGTTAAAATTGCTCCAGGTGGAAGTGTCTATGTAAAAATTCAAAAGGATAAATTAACAAAAAAACAGTATGTTTCTATATAATTTGTCAATTAATTAAAGATTATTTTATATGCTTTTTGTGAGACACTAGTCCCACTAATATTTTTAACCCTTAACAAGTCAGGTTAAATAAGCCTGTAAATATTAGTATAGGTAACTCACTAACAACATTTTTGTAACTCATTATAGTAGTTTATTAAATAATCAAAAATTAAGGCTACAAAATTTTTATTTTACAATAGAAATTCACATAATAATCATGCAATGGTTGATAGTGTCAAAAAGTTTTAAATATAGTTATTTATTATCTGCTGTATTGCAAAGAATTAAAAAATTTTGATGATAATGTAGGTTACAGTCAGTGTCATAAAAAATATATATGTATATTTTTTTTACAGAGATAACAAAGAAGATGCTCAAGATGAAGAAATGGATGAATCTAGTGATAATGAAAGTGAATAGAATATTCATTACTTTATTGTAAAATAATAAACTTTAAATCATAATAAATTGTATGCATTTAACTAATTGTTATATATCAACTTTTATCAGTACCAGACTTCTAAGTAATAATAGACACTTGCATTTTGGGAGGCCAAACTTTTTTGAACTTCTTGAAATTCTTAACTTCACCCAGAATTGGTTTTATTTCAATAGGTTCTCTTTTTACAATTAGGTCATTCCTTAAGATAATTGTAGTACTGCCAATATCAATGTTATGAAACTTTTCATCCAAATCTGATATATCCTCCTTCTTTATTGTCCTTGTGTTAACAAGGTTAGAGTTTCTTTCCATTAATTCTTGTAATTTAGTGCCACGCAATTCTTCCACCTTAACATTGTCTACTTTAACAATATTTGCCTCGGGTATTAATTCCTTTTCATTAATTAAATTAGTTTCTGGACAGGGTTTCTTTTTTCCCAAAAAATTGAATAGGTCATCATCATCTTCACTAGCCATTTTTCTTTTAGATGGTTTGGCCAAATTTAACTTTTTATCTGTATTCTTGTTTGTTTCATTGGTAACAAAGTTGAACATTCCATCATCATCATCATTACTTAATGCAATTTTTTTAGAACTGTTGCTTAAGTCTTCCTCAGCTGCCCTTTTATTTCCATCATATGATGAAACGCTATGAGCGTGAATTTTTTTATTACTGATGCTGTCATCATTTTCATCACTTAACTTCCTTTTTCTTTTTGAAATTTCAGAATCAATGTCATTTTTGGAATTTAAACTTTCATTAATTACAACATTTTCTTTCTTATGAGAATCTTGTGATGATTCTTGTGTCTCTGGTGCTAAAATTTTATTACTTTTAACAGCAGCACCAGTTACTTGCTTAATAACTTCTGATGTAAAATTAAAATCTGGATTACAATACTTATTGGTAGAACAGTAAAGAATTGCCAAACCAATTTCAGGATCTGGTATTAACCTTTTGCCCTTGCTTTTTAAAAATCCAACAATATTATTTATTTGTTCTTTTTGAGCTTGGCTTTCTTGAGAAGTTGATGTTATATTATACTGTATAACAATAACATTTGGTTCACAAAGACCTGACTTTGTCATTTTGCATTCACTTAATAAAAGAGGTTTAGCAGAACTTTTCAACAATACCACTTCATACATTTCCATCTGTCTCTTTGAGAAAAAAACAAAGCTTTTTCCACTAAAAAGCTGTTGTCTCTGATCATTGGGTAAAAATGAAACAATTTCTTTATTTAATGTAGTTTCTACAATTTGAGGCACAAAGTCTTTTGGACTTGGTAAAGGCCCATTTGTGTTCACTGCTTCAAGACACTTCTTCCAATATTCTGTAGTCACAATATGTGAGCCTTGCACTAATGCTAACACAACTTTTATTGTTAATGTTATTGCAGGCATAGTTAAATAATAACATGTGTCATCCCAGTTATTTTTTAATTCTCCACCTAGCTTCATAAGATGTACACTTAAAGTTTGAAGATTTTCCCCCTTTAGAGTGGAGGTGCATGTTATGAAATGAAGTTGATTTACTTTCCATATACAGTTCATTTTGCCAAATTTTACAACATCACCAGAATTTATTATGTGGTCAACCTCACTGACCACTTTCTCAATATTATTGTTGATATAAGTTCCATACTTTGATCCTAGATCGCGAAGGACAAGTTCACCATCCTTGACAGACAACGTTGCATGCTTCCTACTTAGTGAGGGATCATCAGGAACTGCAAAATTACTATTTTGAGCATCAATGCTTCGACCTACCGTGACATTTTTATTTTCGTTAACGTAAATAATTCTACTCTCACTATTTGAGGTAAGGAACCACATTATACAGATCTAATTTGGCGTAGTAAGTTAGCATAAACGGGTTTTTATCACATGTAGGTTATCAAATAGTATTGTAGTTTAAGATTGATATACCTCACTGCCCAGTTACGAATTTCTTCACTTTAGCGCACTGCGCGATTATAACATATAATTGCTTTAACTTGTAAGTGTTTTACAAACTATTCGATTTCAGACGCGGAAAATAAGATGCCGAGTGCCGACAGCCAATTACCATTTACCAAGCTAAATTCAAAAATCAAATTAAAGTTTATGTGTTGATATTATGTCAACAAAAGTTACAATTGACATTTTGTAAAATTACTTTGCGAAGTCTGTGAAGTTTACAATTTTACAAAAATAAATTGACTTAAAAGGTTTCGTTACCAGGGGGTCTAGCCAAGATGGCTTAACAGTAGTGTATGTAGAAAGTCGAAAACTAAATTTGTATGAAAATGACAGCTCGTGTCGACAGTCGGTAGCCTAGGCCCTAAAGGCGTGAGTCGGGATACAATAAGCGACGCCATGACAGTGCTACGAAAAGACACACATTAACGCTTACGCTATTCGGTAGCCAACGGCCAATTAATGTTTCGGCAGTGTAGAAAAAACGGCGTTTCTCCGCCATGTTTTAGCGTGATCTCAAAAGCTGCTGTTTGCAATAATTCAGTACAACTATTGCCATCTTTAATGACTACCGTTTTAAAAACATCTCATATTTTGGACGTTTTAACGAAATGGTTTTAATTTGTTATCTGTCTTTTTTTTAACGATCTCGTGTAATTATAATAATTTAAACTAGAGTGAATATTTTTAAGTTAAGAGTTTTAGTTTTTCTATGAATCAATGCGAGGATAACATAATAGACACAGATAAATATGAAAATATCAAGAAAATCAGCAAATTAGTAGAGGTAAATCCTGTTTATATTGGATATCTTTTATTGATATTTATATTGCATGTAAGTTTATAAAATTGTTCTTTAGTTTGAAAAATACACATATACCATTTAATATTGCTTATATTACGTAATCACAAAGTAAAATGATTGTACATTTTATTTATATTATTTCAGATGAGAAAGCAGTCACTAATGAACATAATTAGAAGTTCTAAATATATTTTATTGTAATTATAATAGAAGCTAATGATATAACATTGATTTAAATTAATCAAATAAAGTGGATTTATACTTCTTGAACTTTGGAAATATAAAATCTAGTGAGCAATACTAAGTAATGGTAAGCAGATATTTTCTTTAATTATTTATAAATGTTAATATACTAGAGAAGTTATTATAATATTGTTAATGAATGAGAAGTTTGAATTCAAGTCCCTTGGGAGTTACTGACATTGTTTGGTTATTAAAAACTTTAATTGACAATAAGCAGCAAAGTGACAAATTAAGTATATTTTTAAGTTTAGAATTAAGTAAAGAGTTTTAATATTAAAGTTACCTATTGAACAAACCTTGGACTGATCTTACAGTTTAGTTTGTCAGTTTTCTATTTGATCAAAGTACTAAAATATTTTATTTTCAGAAAAAGAGAAGCTAATAAGACAACTAAAAATATATAAAAAAAACCACAAATGGACAAGTCTTATCTTTTAATTAATTTAAGTGTTATATTATGTACCTGAAAATGAATTTGATAATGGGGAATGAAGCATTTTATGAATAATGTAAAAAATAAGACAAGTTGTATGAAATAATGCAGACTGCATTATGTTAAGGAAGATATATGGTGCCTTATTTTAATAAAAAAATAACCATAACTGAATCATTTTTATTTTGCTACCTGTTTGTTTAATATTCCTAACTATTAGTAGGTACGGGTCATTCATATGTGCATTATCTGTAGGTATATTCTTGTAAAATGAACTAATATTGTGAACCACTTTAATGGCTTTTCCTACTAAAGAAGACATAGGTAAATTGCCAAAAATAAAACTGACAAATACATAACATACAATGTTTATTCATTTCTTACTTAAACAGATTTTGCATTTACATATTAACTAGTAGCAAATCACTGATATAACCAAAAGTTAATTGACATAAATATTAACTTAAAATCAGCATCAAACTTAAATTTATATCTAAGATGTTGGAACATCAATATGGAATCAAAGGTTCATTAAGGGTTTTAATGTCATACCAGACTAAGTTTCTATTTTATAATTTTTATTAATCCCTCTTTTCATTTCATTGAGTACTTGCTGCTTTTCAATTCTCACTTTCTAAAAGTATAAATTTATTATAAACAATCAACCTTTATGACTCTAACTTAAACTGAAATTGTTTGATGGACATAAACAGAGATAATTCCAACTAGTAGCAAAACACATATAAATTCTACACTTATATACAAAACTGCTTTCAAATTGACATTAAAAATGTTCAAGCACAAACACCAAACCTAATTAAAGCTTAAATCAAACTCTAATTTCAGTGTTCACACTAGTCTACGTTTTTTTTCTATTGTTTTTTAATTCCTTGGACTTTATCAAGTTCTAGTCAACCTTATTTTCAATCTTTATTTATCAATCCACAGTACTATTTATATTGTTTCTTCTAACCGGTAACAAAATATGTTGCTTCTTCATTATGCAGATTAGTTGTGAGGTCAAATCCTAAAAATATCAAAGTATGAGTACTACTAATTATTATATATCGCGATTATGCAATTTCAAAATATTGTATTAATTTGTAGCCTTAAATTTATGACAAAACATGAAACAAACCATAATTAATTTAAACATGCAATTAAATTCATATATTCACTTTGCACCTTCCGTAAATTCCACTTAAATCGAAAATTGTTTCGACCTTGCTGATATTCTAATGTTTGTTTATAAAAGTGACATTAGGAATACATTTAATCCAGAGACAATATGACGGAATAAGGTGCTACGAACAGCAGCTCGCATCTACGCTGTCGACTTTGCGGTAATGTATCGACATGCCTCTTGGCTACAAACGAAGCGTTTTCGACAGTACAATTACGCAAAAGCGGTAGTGTATGTAGAATACTTTTCGACACCAATATGGCTAGACCCCCAGGCCATAAAGTATTTTAAAAAATTCAATAAATTTATAATTAGATACCTACTATAAACTATTATTTCTTCTTCATATAAGTCCGCCTATACTAGTACCTGCCACCGTACTGCTTTATCCTAAAACTAGGGCAAAGTTCTAAATGTAATTAGGACCCGAACTTCGGGTAAGATTCAGAAAGCGCTAAGTCTGACTCCTGTACGTTAAAAATGGATTTTTATTTTTAATGGAAGTCATAGTCCTAGTTAAAGGCATTAGCAAAAGGCCAAAAGGTCTTGCGATAAGAGCACTTGGCCTAGTGGCTTGATTTATGAGGTCGTAGGGGTTCCGAGGTTAGAAACCTCGTCTGTACACCAAAATGACTTCTATGAGTATTTAAAAGTTAACACTCACCCGTACGTTAAGGAAAACATCGTAAAGAAACCATCATGTCTTAGAAAAAAATGGATGGCGTGTCAGCCCCAGGCTATTTGTGTTTAAAAATTAATAGGTAACAGATAGACCACTGGTGGGCCACACACTTTTTTCTTATGAGATACAAATAAAATAATATCTCAAAAATAGGCAATGCAATGTTGGTTTTAATTTTGTCAGCTTCACAGATTTGATCAGTACTCAGCTAGAGGCAAATATAGAGGTGGGCAAGGTGGTCCATGGCCATCTCAGGACATCCAATGTTGGGTTACAAACTTGAAATTCTAGAAAGAATATTTGCCAATTGCTATTATACTAAGCAATCAGCAGTAAGTGGTGTAGCAGGCTGTGTTCACACACGACAATTAAATAACTTCAAACAATAATTATTATATCGACATTTATTGGTACTATACATATATACTTGGGCAAATACCAGGTGCGTCTACATACCCAAGTAAATTCAAGTTCAAAGACCTTTTATCTAACCTCTTGCATAACTTTATACATATTAGCTCTTGTTAAAAAAAAGTTACCAAGCTGAAGTCAGTTTTTAAAATCAATAAAGTCATAAATTAACAGTGTGGCATTTATTATTATAACAAAATACAGTAATATAATGCTTATATACATATGTGATAATCATTAAAAATAACTTTAAGAACTAGCTACTTGTTTTAAGGGTCCTTCTAAATATTGTGCAATTGCATTAATTTTTTCTTTCAAAATACCAAAGCCAACAGTTTCCTTAGAATACAAGCACAGTAATAAATTAGCTACTTGGGTAACAGCAATCTTTCCATTCTGACAGTCTACAAGAATTAAATGTAATTTATCTTCTTTAAAAACATTTTTCCCCTGTTTCTCATATGCTGACCAGACGTTACTTGCAATAGCAGCTGTTACTCTTGCATCCTTATCATTGTAACCTGAATATGCTAGGAGTGCACCTTGATGTGTCAAGAGCCTGAAAGTTAAGAATAAATTGTCAAAACTATAAAATTTAACACAAATCAGTAAAACAATGGTTTTTATAGTTACAATGTATTTTCTACACCTCCTGTATTTGCTTGACTAAGCACTTGTGTCAACGCTTTTGGTTTTAACATTTTAACAAATATGTGATACACTGTTTGAAATCAGGCTGTATATAATAGTTGATTACACGTTATTGGATAATATTGAATTGATTGCGTCTCCTTAAAGACCCATTCTAAATTCTATTATCAAATGTAAGTTTTACACAGATACTTTAATCACATTAATTATTTTTTTACTTTTAAATTTATTATTTGTACTTCCTTGCAAGAGATTATTTAATATTTATGCTTAGTTGATAGAATAATGACAGGACAATAAAGCACAGTAACTAGTAAGTCGTAAGACCCATTGACAGTAACATGGTTATGACAGTAGTGTTGTTTTTTTGTATCTGTAGTTTCGACCATAGAAATGATAACGTAATAAAGAATGAAACGAAATTTGACATAAAATCGTAGCTAGAGTATAGAACTAGATGAGCTTCTAAAATAACAATAATAACTAAAGAGAGAAGGCATTAACGTGAAATACTTAAGTGCAAGCGAAACAGAGTAACAGTTTTTCTGTCTCTATTTGCGTATTGGGTTTTATTTGTTTACCACCGAGCCCTTGGTGGTAAATTCTTTCACCATAAATATACTACATTATCCTTGAGTAACATAGGCTATATATAGCTATATGTGCCTTTTTTATGTCCAAAACATTTCAAGCTGAGACTATTTTGACTGGGATATAATATGACATACGAGTAACCTAACCACAACATTCTTAGCCATGTATTTACATTCGTAATAAATATAAAATAACAGAATTTAATATTAATATCATTTATTATTGATAACACAAAAGTTTCTTGTCTTATTACATCATTTTCTTCTGCTTAATCAAGTAATTTCTAAATGCGACCTGCTTTTCCTTAAAAGACCTTTTTATTTTCCCTCGTGCTTTATGTTTAACCATCTGATATGACTTTGTTTTACGCTTTTCCCTATTTGTTTTAGAACAGTTAGCATTTTTCCTTCTGTCTTTATAACCAAACTTTTCCCTCTCCTCACGACCTTTTAGCACACTTTCTAGCCGCGCATTTTTGTCATGCTTTCGTTTTTTGTAAATATTTTCAATGTCAGCGAGTTTTACTAATTCAGAGGATTCATCCTCTTCTTCTACAGCAACTGACTTCCGTTTTACTCCTGTTATATGCTTCTTAATTTGAGCAGCTTCAATTCTTTTAAAATCTTCATCTGTGAATATTTTGTCCATGGCAACTTCACGTGCTGTTTTAATCTTTTCCTGTATTTCTTCTGGAGTTAGTTTCCGTTTACCTTTTAAAATTTTTCGATTTTCAACAGTTGGTGGAATATTTTCTCCATTTTTGTCACTAGGATCAACCTTTTTCTCTTCTTCTTCTTCTTCTTCGGTTTCAGGTTCACTCTCATCACTATCAGAAATATTAATTTCCGAATCTGAAGAAGCAACATCAACCCATTCATCGTCAGATTCAGCCACTTTCTTTTTAAGTTTCCTGACACCTTTTTTAGCATTATCTGTTATATCTTCTTTTTCTAACAAGACTTCTGATCCTGGTACATAATCCTTTATGTCCATTTCACCATATTGCTTTGTCTTGAGATCTAAAGACGCTTCCGAGGGTCGTCCCCTATCTTTTTTATGAAGCATCTTTGGCATTGATTGCCTGTAAAGTTGAATTAATGATCTGGCTGCCATCATGACAGATTTTTCTTTGTAGGTTTTATACTGTACTAAATCTTGAAGAAGGTCTTCTGTAACAGCCAAAGGGCAACGAGCACAGATTTCTCTAACAGCATTTAATCCTACTGCCATTACATCTGTAGAATTTCTTTCAGTAATAAAATTATTTGCAATAGACTTCATAACAGGTTCAATAACCTCTGGAGGTACCAGCTCATGAGCAGACTGAGCGGCAAATTGAAGTATCCTTGTGACTTCTCTTTGATGTGGCATTAATAATCTTGCAATAAAAGGATAATAGTTAAACAAAAACAAATTGTGTAAACCAATCAGCCTTGATATAACATCCAAAGTCATTAATTTTACCTCAAATCGGTCATTAGAAGCTTCTACTTGTTTAAATAACTTTTCAGCAAATCCTTGAGGATTGTTTATGAGGTGAAGTGCAGAAAAATTAAAAATAGGTGCTTTCTCTTTCCTCTTTTTGATTTTCTTTGCAATTTTCTTAACTTTATCTACCATTTTTTCACGTTTCCGGGTTTTCTTGTTGAATTTATTTGATATCATTGTATCTCTTGGGTCTACTTCATCTTCACTATCTGAATCTGGCTTCTCCTCTTCCTCACGACTCAAAAAAAATTTCAGGGAAGCTACCATAACTTTAGTAACCTTTGAAAAGCATCCAATATCAGCAATTATGTTGACAGTTTTATGATCATTCCAAATATTTTTATGGTATAATTCAATCAATATATCAACTGCCAGCTTGGATGTTTTCACATTTGTATCTCGCAACATAGTAAAAATAAAATTCTGTAGTGTTGAGTTTAATTTCATATCTTTATGCTTCATATTCATATTTTTGATGTCTGTAATTATATGAGTTTTTAAATATTCTCTAAGATTTTTATCTTGGCACTTAATTAAGAAGAAAAATATTTCCAACAAGTCAAATGCACTTACAAAATTTTTATTTCTCAAGAGGATGAGGCATTTACACAAGGCTAGCCTCATATCATTATGAAGAACAGTGTTATGCGTTTTCAAAATGTCCACAATCTTTTGTGGGAAAGTCTTCATATCATTTTGATAACACTGAGTAACCTGTGCTAAGAACATTGCTTGCTCATCCAATTTCTTACTATACTGCGTAGGATTCAGGTTAAATATTTCCAACGTTGTTTCAAAATGAGCAAGTTGTTGTCGAAATTCATCTTTATATGAATCTGGATCTCTCTTAACCAAATTTTGTAACTGAGTCAAATTATTTGGTAGCTGATTGTTGTGACGCACCATTTTAATTGTATGTATTTCTTTGCTTTATGGAATTCACATATCACAAAATATATCAGGTTAATAAAATTCCACAATTATTCAACATTTAAAACATGTGGCTTCAAAAATGTTACATGTTTTTAACATGTGAAAAATGACATTGATAATGTGTCATGTTCTTGTCAAATGTCATATCAGTTAGTGTGTCCTGTGGGCTGTGACAATACGTATTCATATATCTTCTATAATAAAATCGTGAATGTCACATTCAAATTTCATTTTAAAATTTAAAAATTAAAAGCATTGCGAGGGAATTGCTCCCTAGCTCTTTCTTACCGAGACTGTTGTATAAAAATGTATAAACCACATTAATAAATCAATATAATTGTTTGTGACAATTTATGACGCAAAAAATAGATGTACATATATGTAATAAAAATCATGTGTCCAATTCACACGTGGTAGAAGTGAAACCTTCAAAAACAAAGTTTTTATAATTAAAATATGTAAATTAGACTTTTTCTCTATCAAAATGTAGGATCTTTTCTTTAAAAAAAATATATTTTAATGTTAAATTTTTATTTATAACTTTAATTTGGTAAAAACTAAAATAATAAAAGTTTGAAATAAATTCACAAGATCCAACGTGGGAGAAAATGAGATAGGAAGCATTATACAGTGTATAAACTTTTAATTAAGTGTAGTACGAAGTTTTCACTTCAAAAAGTTTCTATAACTAATGATTTGTAAATAAAATTGATAAATAATCTAATTTTATAATTAAACTACTTACTTGACTTACTTATTTAATTTTCATCAAATCTGTTTTTTTATTTCAGAAAATGTTCAAATACACACTAATTTAAAGTTTATACACTGTATAATGCCTCCTATCTCACTCTCTCCCACGCCAAATCCTATTAATTTATGTGTCTGTCTCTTTTTACTGTCGCTTTTTCCGTTGCATCCGGTTTGAAATCACAACGATTCTAAAGAAGTTTCACTTCAAAAAGTATTGAATTCGAGTATAGGGATTAGTTTCACTTATAGAATTCCAAAGGCCAAAAATATAATATTTTTTGTCAGTCAGCCTATGACGTCACATAGCGAGCGTGGGTTGAAGGAATGAACGCGAACTCACGCGGACAAATTGATGCATGAGGGTTTTTTAGGTAATATGAAACAAGGACATTACTAATTACTAGCTTTTTCACAATGTTTATTAACACTATTTCTTTATTGATATAGAAGGAATCTTTATTACGATAACCTCAACTGTACTTACCTTGCGTGTAGATAATTATTTAAATTGTCTTGCAGTGTATCGACGATGTATGTTACAATTTCATAATTGCTGTATGTGTAAAATTAAAATACTGATTGCTACTAAAATTTATTAACATATTTACAAAGTAAAGGACGGAAAAGTTTTAATCTTATGTGGGTAAAAATCTAAAAGTACAAAACTATAGTGCTTCTTCAATACTCTGTTCCGGAGAATCCGAAGCAGAATTATCATCCTGAGGTTGAATTTGAAGTGACTTCAACTGCTGTTCTAATTCTGAAAAATAAAATTGCTTTATTGTAAGACGAATAGAGTCAGACGAAAAGAAAACCTTTGTTTTGATTTGAGGTCGCAGCAGTGCTTAATTACGTGATACGCTATTACTGTTCGACACTAATCATTTTTATGTATAAATAATTATATTAGCTCGCATAACCGCCACGCCAATTCTCTTTCTGCACAGAATACACATTGTAATGTAATAATAAAAAGTTTATTGTTTTAATCATCTATAGCCGCACGTAAAACCGATCTCTGGGGCCTCATAGCCTAGCGGTCTTATTAAGTGGCAGCTAGGTGAGGGGTACCGGGTTCGATTCCCGGTTCGAGGGCAAGTTTTAATTTAATTTTAATTTGTTCTCGGCCTTTGGGAGGGTTGTGCGGTACCGGGCGAGTGCCTAAACCGTACATGAAGGACATGGTCGAATTTCTAAGGCAAAAAGCACGAATTATAAAAAATCTCATACTTGACGCTGGTTAATGCACAAACCGTGATAGAGCCATAAAAAAAAAAAAAAACGATTTCTGGCGTGGCGACGCATGCCGTGGCGTCATAAGTTTATTATTTATGTTAAGTAAATACATTTTTCTTGTCAAATACTTACTTTCTAACTCTGGATGCGTCGGAGCATACATTAAAAGCATTTTTAATATTTTCTCTTGTGTAACAAGACCGGGTCTACCACTCACACTGCGCATTAGCTGTTGCCCACTGGTGACTCCTGTAAAATGATTTAACTTTTGTTAAGCGTGTCACTAAAATTCTATGGTTTTCAAATATAGACTTTTGTGCCTACCAAATTCAATCAAGTATTGTTTCACCAGGAATGGAACCTGAACTCTGCTATCACTACAGAAATAGTCAGGTGTTTATAGGTACTTTTGTTTTTTTTATAAAGACTACAATACAAACGAGCAAGAGGCTCACTTGATGTTAAGTGATACTTCCGCCCGTGGACACTCACATTGCCAGAAGGCTCGCAATTACGTTGGCGTCCTTTTAAGAATGGGTATGCTATTGAAATTTCAATTTTTTACACTTACATTACACACAAAATGTCTACATTTGCATTATTAAAGAAGAAAGATTTAAATTTTAATTGTAATAGATAAACTCTAACCCTGTTATTCATAGACTTAATCGGTCTATTAACTAAAGTACACTTTCCTCTCTTTCTGTCAAATTGCATTTACGCTATGATGAAAAAAGAAAAATGAGTGCTTAGAACTTAAAACGGTGCAATTAATGCATGCAATGTTTATTATATTTTAGGGAGCGAAATCGAAATCGATCAGAGGAGCAAGTGAATGCAATAATAATGATTTTCTAAGATATATAACAGTAGTTACATAATTGTAGCGAAAACAGTATTTCAAAACCTGTAACTTGCCAGTACAATAAAATAAAATAACCTCTAAAAAATAAACACAATATTTGACAGTATAAATAAAGAGTAATCTGTGTAAAACATGGCGTTAAAAATAGCCATCTTGTCTACAGAAACAACTGGCGAGTTCTTGAAATTATTACTAATAAGCAAATATTTAATAGAATCAAAAAAAATGTGTAAATATTCCATAGCTATAAACAAATAATCTGATAACCTATTTTAATTATTTTCTCTCTCTCTGTTTTTATATACTGTAAAATTAAATAACATCAAAAGTTACCTGTATTTATATCACCACCTTGTAATGTTTTCTTTACATCAATAAAGCGTTTAACTAAAGTACTTTGCTCTTGAATTGCTATAGATTGAGCATCTGAAAAAAAATTAAAAAGGTAAATAATAAATATATGTATGTATAATGAAATTTAGCTTAAATCGTCCTTATTATTTAAATTGTTATATATCTTTTATTTTATTTAGTTTTTGATTTTTTTACTGTTTTCAACACGCCAGAGTACATGAGTGAGTTCGTGGGTGCATGTTAGTGAATGAGTAAGTGTATGGGTGCAAGTGAGTGAGTGTGTGGGTGCATGTTAGTGAATGAGTAAGTGTATGGGTGCAAGTGAGTGAGTGTGTGGGTGCATGTTAGTGAATGAGTAAGTGTATGGGTGCAAGTGAGTGAGTGTGTGGGTGCATGTTAGTGAATGAGTAAGTGTATGAGTGCAAGTGAGTGATTGAGTAAGTGAGTCAATCATTATCATATCTTTAGATTATAATTATAAGGGTTCGCATCTTACTCATTTCTGGATCTGAAGATTTAGCAATACATCGTGAAGCTTCTTTAAGCGCCTCCAGCCCTTTCTCATAGTTCTGAAATTTTTTAAATTTTATTCTTCTGTACTTACCCGTTATAATTTTTGGTTCGTCAAGAATCGAACCTAGGACCTGGCGGTTAAACACTTAATAATATTTCTTTAAAAATGTTTTGTTATAAATAATAATACAATATACTTACCTAATGTATAACTTTAAAATAGCGATATCTTTATGATAAATGATTTATTTCTGTAAGTAGGTTTTTACGAACACTTTTACACGTCAAACATTTTTTTTTTAAACTAGATGATATCGACGTTTCCTATCTGACTACTCTGAGAAGAAACGCCGAAACAAACTCTTAAAACTTACTCTTTCATTTATAATGAAGTGTACAGGTACGTTTAATTAGATATGTATTTTAAAATATATACATCATTTTTACCTCATACTCATCAACTTCCATCTTAGCGCACTCCGCATAAAAGGCCGCCAGCTTTCCATAGGCCTTTGCCCTCGTATAAAAGTGAAGAATGTGCCTTGTTAAATCCGGTCGGGTCTTCCAAGGCGCCCGTCTTCGTAAATAATCTGCCGCCATTAATTGGGCGGTTCGGTCTCGACTGGCAGCGGCAAATGTTGCTATTCGCTCTGCGTCCCCAGAGCGTATCAGCCAACGCATTGCCCCAGCCTGCGTATACGCGGGTAGGTATAAAATTATTATTTTATTAAAAACATCCGAAGGAGGTTTAAAATGCCGTATATTTTGGTTATGACACCACAAATATGGTTTCTGGGCCTCATATTTCTGTATCTGTTTCATGATCATTTGTCAATCTAATAGGCAAGTAGGTGATCAGCCTCCTGTGCTTGATACACACCGTCGACTTTTTGGGTCTAAGGCAAGCCGGTTTCCTCTCGACGTTTTCCTTCACCTTTCGAGCAAATGTTAAATGGGAGACATAACGCCCATTGGTTCACAGCCGGAGATCGAAACTACGACCTCAAGAGAATGGGAGTCGCACGCTGATGCCAACACTGCTCTTTTTTTCCTACTCAGGAACGTCTTAAAAATAAATTACTGGCAGCTAGAAGAGGCTTTCAGGAGAACAGCATTCCCTATCTAAGCTAAAGCTTATTGCATTACACAACTGAAATCTTAGTTAATAAGTACGTGATACAATCTAAATTAACCGATTGTAAAGGGGACTGAGTGTTATGAATCAAGTTTATTGTTAATATTATTTGTTTTAATTAAAATAAATTAACAAATTAACCCATTGCTAAATTAAAATATACCTTATCACCAATATTAGCCAATCGCTTAGCCGCCTGATGGTATAGGCCCCTTGCCCCAAGCATATCCGCTAACCGACGTAATAACACGTCACGACCGGAAGTTCCTACCGGTGCAGCGAGACGCTCACTTAATTCCTCCGATATGGGAGCAGTAGAATTCTCAACGAGGTCTAATGCCTCTTCAAACTGTAAATACAACAACTTTTTGATACTCATCTTCAAACACAAAAACTATATACTTTAAAGTGTTTCAACCCAAGATTACTTTCGAACTAAAAACGTAGCAGTGTTGTCTCAAATAAGGTTTTTCCCCAAATCTTAATATATATAAATTACGTGTCACGTTGTTTGTCCGCTATGGACTCCTAAACTACTGAACCGATTTCAATCAAATTTGCACACCGTGTGTAGTTTGATCCAACTTAAAAGATTGAATAGCTTACATTTCAATTTATAGCCGCAATATTATTTTATTGCAAAATATTTGTTTATTATATCAAATATTCTGTCACAATTCTAACAGCGCTGTGTTGACAGTACCAATGTTTCACATAAACTACAATTTAATGGCATAACCACCAAAGAAGCATGGTGGTCCCCTTGACTGGTATTCTCCAACCGGTTCCCTTGAATAGTTTACTACTATTAAATATAACAAAAACCTTAGCCTCAGCAACGCGTGGCCCGGTCTGCTAGTATATTATAAGGACTTACTGTAAGCATCTCATAGAACCTAACTTAACAATCGTTCCTAACATATAAACTAGCTTTTGTGCTAATGAATACTTTTGTTGCTACACTTATAATTATAAATATAATAGAAAACAAGATTCGTTGAGACCATACACCTCCAAACTAAAGTTTTTACATTTTTATTAAAATTCACATTTTTAGCTTCGTCCACTAGGTATAAAACACTCTTCTCCATACACACTTAGTTTTTATAAAACCTGTGATACCTCCGCCCATTGCCAGAAGCCTCGCAAGTGCGTTGCCGGCCTTTTAACAATTGGTACGCTCGAAGGACCGGACTGGACCAAGTCAAATTGGTAGGGAATACTTCAGTGGGCAGTTGGTTCCACATAGGGTTATGGGTTATTTTGATCTGCCATCTTTCCTAACACTAGTTCGTCGAGGCGTACGCATTTATCAATAAACGTGTATGTCAAATCACCTTTCCAGCAGTTGCCAGTAAAGCAGCTGCCTGTGAATGATGCTCCGAGTTCCTAAGGTGAGTCGCGAGCGTCTCGGCTAGGGCTGGGTCTACGCGATCTCCCAGCGACTCAACGGCCGTAACTATTGCGTTCGTGTCCCCGGAAGTCATCGCTAGTTTCAACGCCATGTGACCCTTGCCTTTAACATTGATTTTGTTAATGTAAATATAGTGTAACCTCTTTATAACGTCATTCGCTATATTCGTATATAAAAACCCTCTATAACGTAAAAATTACCGGAATTTGTTTGGTTTAACACACTCCATACATAAATTCTTCTCTCCCTATAACGAATAAAGATACTCGGTCCATTGAAATTCGTTATAAAGAGTTTACAACTGTACCTTATTGTAATATGTAAAAATAAGGTGTTTAGAAGTACGAAGTACAAATCTCAAATTTTACTACGATTATACATTAAAACACCTTTTTTACCTTTCCATATTAGCAAACTTAAAAATACTCACCTGCCTTTTGGTACAACGATATCGCTTGCTCCATTTGCCCTGCGTTTTCAAGTATTGAAGCTGCGTAAAGCGCATGTTTGGGAGATGAAGATCCTGCTCGCCAAACTAAATGCCATGCACTTGATTCCGCTGCAACTCGAATAGCTGATACGATAGCTCCACTCTTTATATACATCTGAAAAGAAATCGGTTGTCTGTAAAGTCGGTTTACTGACGATAGTTGAACGTGACAACGTCACGAATCGCTCACTCAAGTAGGAGAGAGACAGATGTCGAACGCTGAAGAGCGCGGAGTCCGATTGTGCCTCTCTGTCGCTTCGCGCTCTCGCTTGCACTTCAAGCCTTAAATGGAACGCCTCAGAGCGAGGTAACGCCGCACGCCGTTGTCACGTCAAAATGTAAAGTCTATATATAGATATAATTGAAACCTCTGGGAAGGTATCGACACATTTCTGAGACCATAAAGAGTCACTGGGCCGTGGTTTACAAGTAGAAGAGTAAGTCTACCGGATTTATACTAGCTGACCCGGCAAACGTTTGTTTTGCCATGTATATTATTTCTAGGAAACATTTTTTTCGTTCAATAAAAATAAACAATTATAATAATAAAAAATAGGGGTTGATCGTAGAGGGGTGAAAATTAGGGGTCGTATCATGTATGTATTTTTGTATGCTGTATCATAAAAAAAATAAAAACAAAAAATTACTTTTGGGGTGGATACCCCTTATAACTTAGGCCGATTGTAGATGTAGCCGATTCTCAGACTAACGTGCATAAAAAATTTCATAAGAATCGGTCCAGCTGTTTCGGAGAACATTGTGACAAGAGAATTTTATATTTAAATCCATATATGTATATTTTTGTATATATCATAATTGTAATGCATTAATGTTTAGCTTATTATTTACCTTGACAATGTTTTCAGTCTCCTTAGAATGAACCTCCAAATGCCGTGCCATTTGATACAACGAGGAAGAATTTTTCTGACATAGCTTTTCAGCTTCATCAAGTCTATCCATGTGACACAATAAACGCGTTTGTTCACCGAAATCATTGGCTTGAGAATATGCTTGTAATGCACCATCTAGATCGCCTATGCTCTCTAAATAATGACCCCACCAGGTAATCAGTTTAGCGTCTTTTGAAGTCGATACATATTGAGCCAACATCGGCGCTTGACCTTGGGCAATAAGCATTCTTGGTACATGTGGGACCAGAGTGCCTGCCTTCTCAAATAATTTAAAAGATGCAGCCACATCACCATTCATCCAGCTTATTTTCGCTAATTTATGTTGTGCACTCTTTATAAGAAGTATGTTTTCACCTTCAGTTTCTTCATTTAGAATATCATTTAAACCACCATCTTTTGCGGATATGAGACGTGTGACTAGATCAAGTCTTTTACTTTCGCGGAACAGACGTTGCGCTTCTTCTATCATACCAAGGTTTACGGCAAGCACTCCAACTTTGGAGGTCTCATCCGTGCTATCATCGCTCATAACTTTTCGCATCATTAAAGCTCCTTTTAGGTTGCCCATTTTGCTTAGGCAAACTGCACCAACATCGGCTCTTTTACGAAGCACACATTCTTTAGCCAAACTGGTCCATACTACTTCCTTTCTCACTCCTGCTATATTTGTCCCAATAATAACAGCCTTTTCCAATAATCCAATGCTCATATAAAACAAAAAATTCATGGTATCCTTTATTGCATTGCTATCATCTTCTTTAGACTGATCAAATTCATTAAATAATATCTTTTGCATATTTTGCCGAGAAAGAATAACAACGTGTGGCGAATGCAACGAACATAGAACAAAATCGTACGTAAAGTAATTTTCAAAAGTTGGACACCAATTTTTGTATTCATGAAGGATGCCTTCGTGGCAAAAAAATAAATGTACGCGATCGAAATCAACAGACCGCAAATGCACTGCTACTAGTCTTGGATCTAACGTATCCCATAAAATAGCAATAGGCACACTTTGATATGGAGGAGCTTGATTATCAGACAGCAACGTACTGGTAATTTTATCATTTGCTACATCCCATAGATATATTCTAGGGTCCGGTGCTAAACCTGAATTAGCGATACTCAAACATATATAGTTTCCGTTCAAGTTTACTGAAGCTCGCATCACTTCCCCGAAATCATCAAATATTTGAAAACAATTCTTTGGTGGATAGGGCATTCTTAATCCTTTTTTTGTAATTTCGGCGAGTTTAAGAACACCATCAATTGTTGCCACCACTATAAATTTATTTGTATTTGTTACTGCAATTGGTTCACCTTCTCCTTCAATGCTTGGTAGTATTCCTAATTTGTTTCCAAGAACAGAGTAACATTCAATGTGAGGATTGGCAATACCAACCAAAACTTCATTATACATAAAAATAGCACTGGTTTTCCAGGAGAATGTGCGTATATGTACAAATTTTGTTTCGTCGTCTTTAGAACACATCCAAATCTGAAACAAGTCAAACAATATAACATTAAAAAAAAACAAATTAGGTCTTGGCCTCAGATTTCTGAATCTGTTTCATAATCATTTTTAGGTGGTGTTCAGCCTCCAGTGCGTGACACACGCCGTCGACTTTTTGAGTCTAAGACATGTCGGTTTCCTCACGATGTTTTACTTTATCGTTCGAGCAAACGTTAAATGCGCACATAGAAAGAAAGTCCAGTGGTGCACAGCCGGGGATCGAACCTACGACCTCAGGTATGAGAGTCGCACGCTGAAGCCACTAGGCCAACACTGCTCACAAACTAAACACTGTTTTAAATAGATAGATGAGCCTATAATGGATATTCTAATTTACTGCCCTCCAAGAACCCATTAGGTATTGAAAAAGTCATGGCTTATAGTAAACATACCTGTATATCATTGCCATCTCCCAATGCTACATAATTATCCTTAAAAGCAAATGTTTTTATTGTTAGTGTGGAATTTATACTTGAAGTTGTGTTATTTCTTTCTATCACATTAATTTCATTTGCTGACTTCTGAACCATACAAAGCTTTTCTGAATATCCCCAGCACACATGTTGTTCTGATAATATGAAAGCACTTGTTATACAGTTAACATGTAAAAGAGGATTCATTAGTCCTTCAGAGCCCCAACAGATTTCCTTCACTGTACCCTTTACAGAAGTGCTGCTTAGTAATTTCCATTTATTTTTGTGATCACGTCTCCATAGATATAAATTTCCTTGAGATGTTCCACAACAAAGTGTATCACTTAAGTTGCAAAAACTTATACTTGTAAATGTGTCTCCTTCTGTTGTTTCTTCACCTTCATTGGGCAACACTTCATTTTCTCCAGTTTCACTATCCCATACTCTTATGACTTTATCACCAGTAATAACGGCTACTAAAAAGTTTCCAACTAATACAATACCTTGACCATTTTTTGATGACATTCTTACATGGCTATCAGTAGTAAGTGAACCATCATCGGCAATAAGAAATCTGGATAAACTTATTGCTCCTGCAGATTCCCATGCAACCAAAAGATAAATAGTGCTTATAATATCCAGGAAAACAATTACACCAGGTGCATTTAATACTTCAGAGCAGGATCCTGAATGGTCAATGTATAATATAATACCATTATCTTGAGCAGCATAGCAAGCATAATTATCTGGTTGGTAATTTTCTCTCATTCTGGCTGTTGTGCGAGGTCTCCAAGCAGCTAAAACATCTAATGCATTCTCATCACCGGCAACAGCTGCCCGTGCTAGTCCTCTTATAGAAGATTCTGACGATGGAAGTGGAGCACAAAACTTTATATATGTTATTACATCTCCTAGTTGATGATGAAACGCTGTTAAAGGTGCACCAGAACTAGATTGCCAGCCAGATAATGATCCAGATGCATCTGAGGCCAGAAGCCGCCCCCCTCCAGGACTAAAAGTAACCGAGGTTAAAGCAGCATTATGTGGTGCTTCCAAACGAGCCCAAGCATATTCTAACCAAATGTAGAGCTCTCCCCCATCCCAGCCTACAACAAGAAGTCTTCTGATTGGGTGCCATGCTAAAGCTGTGGCTTGGTTAGATGACAATACAGGCCAGTCACATCCTTCTAATATTTGACCCTGAAATAGATGATAAGACAACATAAGGAAAAGTATATATTGGAGGCAAGTTTTGGAACTATAAAACAATGAAGATAGATTAACGCTAGGGAGTATGTAAAATATTAATTAATTAATTTACAGCTCATAAATTTCAACAAAAAATATTATAAAACAATTGTATAATTGCGCCACCTTTACAAAATCCACAGAAAACCTTGCCATCCATTAATTCTCTCTAATACACTTAAATCATAGTATAATCCGCTTCACGATTGGTCACAAATAGGAAATAATATTTCATATTAATACTTACGTTTTCTTGAAATATTGTTACACAACCTCCTTTCTCTTGATTGAATGAACCAACAGCTAACAATGGCAAAGCAGGATGCCATAAACTGACTGTAGATACCACGTTATCATCTTTAAATTTAAGTTTTGTATCAATATACAGAGTCATTTTTTAATACTTCCCAACAATAACGATTTATAACTTATGTTTTAATACTAATGTATTTTGAATAGTTCATACATTCTATATAACAAACTTCACCTAATTATTAATAAGGAAGTTTAAAAATATTTGCATCTGAAAAACTTAACTCAGTCGTTTTGTTTACTATATTTTTGCGTTGCTATGGAAACTTCGGGATATCAATAGCCATTCTATTATCTACTATAATATCTAAAAGTACTAAACTTTATAGCCCGTATAAAATACGTATGCAGTAACCTCACGAGTGTAGAAACTTAGATAGGTTAATAGGTATACATTAATTTTTTTTGAGTTTCTGCATTCCTATTTGATAAGCCGTTTCGGCGAATAAGTAATAACCCATAAGGGTAGGAAGATCATGGGCCATTACTTGGGATTTTTAAATCTGTGAACGGCTAACATCCATTGCTATTTTTTGTCTATATGTCACTGATAAGTAATAGTCAATCTATTATCTATGGGTTTCAAAGTCAAAAATATTATGGAATTAGAAATTGTTGTAAATCAAAAGTTTCTTGTACTATAAATACCCAACTACATTTAATTTGCTATTTTATTTGTCTATTTTATGGATTGTAAAAATGAATTTGGCACAAGAAAATAACTTTGCAAATGGCTTGTTATATGTTGGATTCAATCAAGATCAAGGTAAACGTTTGTTTTATTATACATTTTATATTTTTATTCTGATACTAACAATGTTTTTGTGTCGCAATCACTTCAGGTTGTTTTGCTTGCGGAACGGAGAATGGTTTCAGAGTTTTTAACAGTGATCCGCTTAAGGAAAAAGAACGGCAAAATTTTGCCGAAGGAGGTCTCTCGTACGTGGAAATGTTGTTCCGATGTAACTACATGGCTTTAGTGGGAGGAGGAAAGACACCTGTATACCCTCCTAACAAAGTTATAATATGGGATGACCTGAAGAAGGATTCTGCTATCGCTCTAGATTTTAACAGTCCTGTTAAAGCTGTGAAATTAAGAAGAGACCGGATAGTTGTTGTTTTGGGTAATAATTTTTCGAATGCTTTCTCTTTTTTTTTCTTTAAAACAATTTTTTATATAGTTAAGTGCTTTAACCATAGGAAAAAAAAATATATTGTAAGAGCTGTGTATTACATATGGCCTACTGAGTTTAGTATCATTGCTTTCACTATCATTAATAAATGCTTTTAAAATTTATAAAAGTATTCAATTTATCTTTCCATTAAAGAAATTATGACTTTTTTACAGAAAATTTAATAAAAGTTTATACATTTACTGCTCAGCCTCAACTACTTCACATATTTGAAACTTGTCAGAACCTTAGAGGGCTGTGTGTTGTCTGTCCTAATAGCAATAATGCTTTGTTAGCTTATCCTAGCAGAAAAACTGGACATGTTCAGGTAAAAATCTTAACACAATATTAATGTTTACTAAAAATGTATGAAAGTTTTATTTAATTTCTATTTACAGAAATCAAGATTTTACTAATTTAATTTTATCTAAATATAAGAAAGTTGCAATTGCTTATATTTACACAAACTTTAACCTGCATTTAAATCATTCAAATAATTTTTCAGTTGGTGGAATTAAGCAGTCATGCTGGTACCAGTACAGCCCCAGAAGGACACTTAATTGTAGCACATGAAGCTCCACTAAGTTGTCTTGCTCTCAATGTTGGAGGTACTCGGTTAGCTACTGCATCAACCAAAGGAACTCTTATAAGAGTATTTGATACAAACACTGGCCAAAAACTTGCAGAATTACGAAGGGGTGCAAATCAGGTAAGATAAAGTAAAACTATGTCAATATTAATTTAACTAGGTAACTGAAAATAAACTGTTCAATTTAGGGTCACAAAGGGCACATTAAAATAGGGAATCAAGCTGATACCTTTCCACATATTCATATTAACCTGATTGGTGGGGAGAGAGAGAGAGAGGCAACTATGATTTAAGTATTTAATGTATAAATAATGCTTGTAGCATACTTAATATAAACCTAATCCAAGTTTTTATTTTTAAGTATCATTCAACTGTGATAATTTGTTAGAGTAGAGTAATCTTATTAAATGGATTTACATTGAAATACAATTTATGGCCTTTATTGTAGTTTTATTAAAATATTTAAAACTGTATTCTTGATGGTTTGTAACTATTTCTAAAGTGAACGAAATATTTTAATTAGTTTCAAACAATAACATAAGCACTACATATTCACAATCTCTTATCACTCTTGTGACATTTTGGAATTAATATACATTATAAAACACGAAGATTTATTGCTGATTGTATATATATGTAAGTAAGATGCTTATCAATAATGAAAAGATGTCATTGGTGGGGATAAAGTATAAATTAAAACAAGACAATGGAGTGTATGTTTAAGGCTTTTAGTTTTATTATTTAACAAACAAAGATGAAAGTGTGCAATTCTCTTCTTCAGTAGTGATTTATAGTTTATAATTATTACAGGCAACAATATACTGTATAAACTTCAACCATACAAGCACAAATCTTTGTGTGGCATCAGACCATGGAACAGTACATGTCTTTAGCCTTGATGAAGAGAAATTAAACAAGCATTCGAATTTAGCATCTGTATACCTCCTGCCAAAGTATTTCTCAAGTAATTGGAGTTTTTGCAAATTCACAATTCCAAATGGACCACCCTGTATTTGTGCTTTTGGTGTAGACAAAAGCTCTATTATTGGTGAGTTAATTTAACTGCAAATTATCAATTTATACTAACCCAAATGATTTTCGCATGTAAAACTCAGGGGTCACTATTGTTATTAATTGTATCTTCCAAAACATAGAGGCATAGACACATACTGATTTTTAAGATTAACTTTTCTTGGTATTGGTAGAATAGATTGCTTGCATATCTTATCTCTTATTGCTTATATCTTTCTTCTCCTTGTATTGATGAGATAGTCAGCAATTAAATCTTTAAAAAACTAATTTCCTTACACATTAAAATTTTGTCAACAGTGATTTGTGCCGATGGATCATACTACAAATATAAATTTAATGAAAAAGGAGAATGCAACAGAGATGTGTATGCACAATTTCTTGAGACATCTGAAGATAGATAAACAGCTACTTTGCTGACAACGGGCCTGACTCAGAATTAGTTGTGAGCTACTAATTTCTTTACCTTATTTGGGTAAATTAGTAATTTTCTAAATGAGAAAATTAAATTAGAGACTGCTACATTATCTTAGATACTCTCACTTAGGATGCTTGTCATTCTCACAGCACAATTCATGCTACACCTTCTTTAGATCATAGAACAGCGTTTTTCTGAGATTTAAATTTTGACGTGATTGAGTGGAATGTCAATGAATTTAAGTGGTCCATGAGGCTCTTATGTACATACTATGAGTTAATTCTTAGTTACCATGACTGTCAAACATGACTTTTATGTTTAATTTTTTGTGCATTGTAATATACACTTAATATGAAGGATTCAAGAATATAATAAAAGTCATGGTAATTTACTGGCAATATGTTGGTTTTACATAGGATCTTATATCAAATATATAAAAATCTATAAGGGCAAATTATTGCAAAGTATATTTCATTAGATCCATCCCAATCTATGGCAATAAATGCTAATAGATATGATGAATTCTAAAATTGATCAATCATAACAAAATCCCCTAAGATCTCTAAAATTTATATTTAACCTAAAACTATTTCCTACAGAAAACTGACTGAATATGAATTGTGATAAGTTGTTTCATTAATTATATTATATTTCGATTTCACTTTGCATTACATTATGGGGTATCCTAAAAATTATGACTTTCAAAATTCAAGTTGATTAAACATTTTGAAGGTACATATTATGTCTTAATTGATGAATAAAGTCTATCTCTTATAAATAGGAATTTTGTCCTTTGTTTAACTGTCCTATAAAAGTATTAATTGTAACAAAACCACTTGAAAAAGTAATTAATTCTATCATTTGAGTGGAGAAGTCATAACATTGTCATTTTTATATTTTTTTAATCCATGATACAATAGAAATTCCGTAGTGTGATTTGTATGTTTATATTGTTAATAAATTATAGAAAGTAGAAAATGAATTTATGAAACATATTTATTATCAGTGAAACTGAATTGTAAATATAAATGAAATTATCCTGTGGTTTTCGGCAGATGTTACGAATTATCGTCGAATATATTATGCAAATGGCGGTATTAAATTTCAATATATCTAATCTAGTCTTTGTAGAAAAATGACAAGGAATATAAATTTGTATTTTACAAGGTAAAAGCCCATTGCTATATTTTTTCTTGAAGATTAACAAGTCATTGACCTTTGATTAATCATAATAAAATTTAATCTGTTTTATTATAGGTCTATGAATTTCCTAATTATTCTTAATTTGAAAATGTAATGCCACAAGCATATCTTACCCACATAACCTTTAGAAATTAAACTTTAATCGAACATGATGCGTTCGTATATATTTATTGGTAATGCATATCTTAAAAATATCGCCGTTTAGTATAAACAAAATTTATTGTAAATAAAGAATAAAGTTCCTTTGATATTTTAAGTTTGATTTTCTTATTGTAAATTTATAAAAACCACGAGTTTCAAATTACTAAGTTGAAATGAAATTAATAGACAATTTTGAAACAATGTATACTTTTTTATTTATATATTGTATACTTTTGTGTTTATCCATAAAATCAATGTAATCACCATTTTAATAAATTGACAAAGAAATAATAATAGCATTTTATTATGGGTAACTCCTACACAAAGAGTCAAACACATATTATTTTTCAATTTTTTATTACATCTAAGCATCTAAGTGACTACTATCTTTTTAAAACATCTATAAAAGTATTTCTTGGAATTTTAATGTTGGCAACACTTCTCATTTTTTTCTTTCCTTCCGCTTGTTGTTTTAACAGTTTCTTTCGTCGGGTTATGTCACCGCCATACTAAAATAAAAAACTCGTTTCATTAATCAAGAAAACGGTCTTTGACTTTCTTTTCAATGTTACATGTATATCAATGGTTTTCCTTTCTTTTAACGCCCAGAAGTAAAATGAAACACATTATGACGCTTATATTATATTCGCTAGCATTCAACAAATATAGTGTTTGACTCGATAATGGAATTTTTGTTAACATGTTTTATCGCTTCCTTTAGAACAAAATTTTTTTAAGATGAAATTATACAAAAACATACCAATTTTGCGGTTACATCCTTTCTATAGGCCTTTATAGTTTCTCTTGCTAACACCTTTCCTCCCACAACAGCTTGTATTGCCACCTGTGTACAAATAAACATTCATATTGCGAAATAATAAAGGGGTGTTAGTTAACTTAGCTTTTAATTATCAGATTGATAGACAACAGTCTTAAAAGAGATAGCTCTACTAGTATTGATATCATTAAAGAAGCCTTGAGTATGAGGGTGTGCAATTGTTTAATCAATTACCATCTACAATTCGTAATATTAGCGTGTTTAATCAATACAAAGGGACATTTAAGATTCATATTAGAATGAGTCTAATAGACTTAAATTGGGATAGCTGATGGCGACGCGTATCGCGTTCGTATATTATATTAAGTTTCTCATGTAAATAAAAATACATTTTTTGTAGTGAGAAATAAAGTTTTTCAAACATTGATATAATAGTAATGACTATATGTATTGAAACCTCACTACTCGTAATGTAGGCAATAAAAAGGCGCTGGTTTATAAATGCTTAATATTACTTTTTGCTTTTTAAACAAAATAATTTATGCCATAGACCAGCCAGATTTTAAATAATACCCACATATAAGATTAAAATTTTCAAATTCAAATCAAAATATTTAAGTACAAAATGGTGACTTGTTTACTTGTACTTTGATTGCCAAATTGATGGTTAAAGTTTAAACGCTACAGTTCATTATCTAACTGAAAACAAGCAAGAAAAAATTTGCATCTACCCTATTTTTGGTACAAATCCTACCTGAACCATTTGACGTGGGATCATCTCCTTAAGTCGAGCTGTTAATGTTCTAGCGTTATATTCCAATCTACTTATATGAACTATTGATGTCAACTCGTCCACAATAACACCATTTAATAGTATGTCCATCTGAAAAAAGTTATATGTTATATTCGTATTTCCAGTTCTGGTTATGTAACGCTATCAATCTAACACACAATTGCATTATATCTCATATAACAGTCAAAATTTAATATATATAAATAAAATTTATACATAAATATAATAAGTAGTATATTTACTACCCGTTTGGTCCTCTAGATACGTCTACGCCAAAGCAGGCGCAACCACAGATTGGTAAAAATGGGTGAGCCACAGAGCACGGTCAATGCAAGCAAAATATAATAATTAAAACTCTTTGGTGACTCCAACTTGTAATAAACATGTAGTTTTTCACGTTTGTATGGGAGTTAGTTTATTATTCGGCTTGATCCCAAATTATAAAAAAAAACTAAGATATTACTTGATTAGCTATTAAATGACCCCAAATAGGGTAATAATCCCAACTGGATCCACTCTTGTGCACAAACAAACAGTAAACAGAAATACTACAAATGCAGAAATATTTTTCACTTACTTTAACTAATGAACTGGGGTGGAATCCATAATCCTGGTAATCAAAGCTGGCAAATCCTGATGTGATACTCTTTAAGGTATCATGGAAGTCCATCACCACTTCAGATAAAGGTAGAATGTATTGTAACATTGTCATCTGGTCATCCACAGCGTTAGATGGTAAAGGATTACCACGACGATCTATACACAGGGTGTTCACTGCGCCGATGTACTCTACTGGACTTATTATTGTACCTGTAATATTTTAACAAATTACACTATTATACGTAAAATCTGTTGGTTGGTTTAGCATAAAAGATAATATATCCGATTATTATATACTATAAAATATCCTTATAAATACCAATAAACGTTTTTCTTAATAAGTTATATCATTATTACAATAATTTTTGTTTTCAATTTTCTCACTTAGGGAGCGTTCAAGTACATATTACGTAACGCAATTTTCTGAGATTATTGACCCCCCCCCCATGTAACTCGCCGTAACGTTATTCAGTACCCAAGTACAGTACTATAACCAAGTATAGTAAAACGTTTCGTGATCACCTAGTGACTCTTTAGTTACTATTATGTGGTGTAAGTCGAAAAAAATATTAACAATAACGCGTAATTTAATCCCCGCCCCGCATCGTAACGTTTTACAAAAGGAGAAAATACGTTACGTATACTTGAACGCTCCCACAACCATATTAGGTGGGCTGAAAACTTTGTTTTCTGACACATAGTACCACTACTATTAAATAACTATGGCTACTAGTATTAAATAAATATGGTGGCTGGAGTTCTGGGCATTCTGTATTTAAATAATAATTTTAGCTGTTGTAGTCGGGGCAACATATGGCGCCCATAACCACGTAAATCTTAATATTGTTAAAATTATGTACATGACTATATCAAATTCAATTTGAATTCTATATTTTATTCGAGCCTTTTCTCATACATGACATGTGTGTAAATATTATTATAACTAAGTTTTTGCGAGTATTTTCGATGATTTTTTTAAACTTACCTATAACGAACGGTTCGTAATATTCTACTATATTACTAACATCTGGCAGTTGCATAGGATTCGTAACAATTACATCCTCGCCTTTATAATGCTTGATAATTTTAGCACCCTTTACTCTGAAATACTTTGACAAATAAACACCTTTGCTCCGTTTATAATTTTATATTTGTTTATAATACGTCATAGCTTTCATCGAAATGTTAACCACGCTTGAAAATTCTACGCTTAAACATTAAAACTCTTTCTTCTGTGTTTAAATGAGGGATTTTTCTGACAGCTAAGAAAAGTAGTTCCAAATTAGTCAATACATGGCATTTTCAAGTAAGGGTTTTTGTTTTTTTATTGGGACTACATACCTCTGGATGAGCGTCGCTTTCTTTCCAACAAATCTTGCATTGCGTTTTCGGAGCTCGTTTTTCAGGTCTGTCACAGACCAAGAACCGTAATCTTTTCTCACGGATGATGGTAAACTCATCATGAGATCGAAGTCCAATAAACAGGCAGGGGTCAATCGTAACCGCAAGCAAACGTCCAGAGTGCACGCGAAGGTGAGTCGAGTCAAAAAGCCAGAACAGTCCAAAGAAAAAGCCAGGGTCGTCGTAATAATAACAAAACAGAGGAGAACAGAACATTCGCGTAACCACCAAGTTTTTATCTGTGGCAAGCAATAAGAAAAAATGTAAACCCTTGCGATCAAGCGCCATCTCATCGTAGCTTTTAGAACTATCTTTTTTTAATAGCTGTCAGAAAAATCCCTCATAGCTGAATATTTTTTTATGTATGTGTTAAACTCTTTGTACTTATTTTAAATCGGTTATTACTACTCTATATCAAATAGAGACGATATACAACGAAAGTAAATTGTCATTGTCAAAATTGTCATACATACTTAACTTTATAAGGAACCGATGGTGCAGTGAGTATGGCCTCAGCTTTATATTCTTGCAGGAGTCTCTGTGTGAATACATCTAAATGCAATAGTCCGAGAAAGCCCACACGCCATCCTTGGCCCAGTGCTGGACTGCAAAAATATATACATTTATAACAAAGTCAGTGGTCGGGCTAGGCTCACCACATTTGGTGCCACAATTTACAATTCTCTCTATACTCTGTGACAGTTTTGTGAAAGTTAATACTTAAATAAGAAATTGTGTTAACAGAATAAGATATGCTTTCATAAGAATAATCTTTTGAGTTAATATGGAATGTATTTCACTAATTATAAAATACGAAATATACTACAAAGTTTGGCATTCACAAGACTCGAAAATTATATTGATATAATTATGAAAATAATGCCATTCCTACAAAGAATTATTTATTTATTTTTTATTAACATAAATAAATTTAGACTAATATGCAGAACAAATTTTCAACAGTTTAGTAACTTAAAAGCGAAAATTGCTTAGTAAAAAGTTATTTGTTTGGTCTGTCTAGATTATATCTGGTTTCATACAACATAAAAATATACCACAATAATTTATATATTTCTAACTCTAACCACAAAATAACTGGTGTATTGGACAAAAATGTCAAAGTAGTACAAATTTTACCTAGAATCAACCGCAACACTGACAGCAGAATCATTCAAAGATAGTTTCTTGATAGAGTCACTGAGTTGTGTGTGCTGTGATTGGTCGGCTGGAAAGATACCTGCATATACCATGTGTCTTACTGCAGGAACCGTTGTGTCTTTACCATCAGTAGCTTCTGGTGACAACAAGGTGTCACCTACGCTACCACCGCCTTTTGTACCTAGACCTGAAGATAGTAATGAAATGTGTAAGTGATCAAGTTAATTATATACAGGTTGACTACTATTTTAAAGATAAAGTAGATTTTCATTAAGGAAAAAATTGATTCTAATTATTTGTTGACCATGGACATCAAGTAAAAAAACCTATAGTTTTTTAAGTGAAACTTCTTTAGTTAATAATAATATTAGCGTCACGAAGATGTGCAGGCGTTTTTGTCAAAGGGCGCGAATTACCTTATAGAAATTCTATTTTTAAAATAAAACATTATGAAATTTTAATATTTTATATTTTATGCAAAATAATTTATTGAAATCTCAAATGACGAATAGTAAATTAAAATGCCACGTGTTTCTATTATCAAAGAAATAAATTAAAAATATATTTTTTATTAATTTTTGAGACTTAATATTTTAATGACAATTAAATTCATTAAATTCCTAACATATCTTCCTTTTTCCACCCTTAAGTCTCGGAAATCTAAAGTTTTAGATTTGTATAAATACGAACAAGACTTTAAAATTAGTTTGCCAAAGAAGTTTCACTTCTGACATGTCTGACTTTGTATGCAAACACTTTTTTTGACTATGTTAATAACAAATCTATACTTATTAAAAATAAAATAACTAGCATTGGAATAAAACTATAAAGCTTTATTTTTTCTAAACAACTTATATTAAATTAATTAATTAATTACTGTGATTCAATATATAATTAAAATGTTATAACATTATTTATCATCATGCATCACTTCATTTATTTTAGTTATAATGTAAACTTTATTTACTTTCTCATAACCTTGTGATTGTTGTAGTTTACAAATATCAATAGTTTTGCAGACCCAATTGTAATCTGCTTTTAGATGTTGATGTGTAAAAATAAATATAATTTGTTCTAATTTAATACTACTTACCTACCATAACTACTTGTCCTGCCATAGCCTCAGTGATACTCTCTTCACTCGGTCTTAATAAGGCTAAATACTTCACTGTATGTTGTTTTACATCTGATTTCCACTTTACTGTTTGACCCATTTTAAGAGTACCTGAATGGATATAGGCTAGGCATAAAACTCCCCTGTATTTATCATGCCAAGTGTCTATTATATGAGCTCGAAAATGGTCAGTGGTATCTACATTGGGTGGTGGAATTCTTGTAATTATTGCTTTTAACAATTCTTCAACACCCCATCCTTTTTTTGCTGACACTTGCAGGACATCACTTGGATCTATTTTAAAAACTGATTTAAGTTGGTTCTTAACTTTTTCAGGGTCAGCTCTGGGCAGGTCAACTTTGTTAAGTGTTGGTAATATGACTAGGTCATTTCTTTTGGCAAGAGAGTGAACAGCTACAGTTTGTGCTTGTATTCCTTCATTTGCATCAACTAGAAGAACAACACCTTGACAAGCTGTCACACTACGAACAACCTGAAATAATTGATAACTTGTTCTCTTGAATGAGTGTTGGCAGAGTATATATATAATATTACTACTGTAAATTAAAAGACAATTAAATTAGGCTACTGTAACTTACGCGGTTACAGTTATTTGCAGAGCACTGATTGTTCTAAGCTAATGACAGGTTGTATAAAAAGATAATGACACTTACTTCATTTGAAAAGTCTACATGACCTGGAGTATCAATAAGATTAAGTAAATATGGTTCATTATTATATGAGTAATTTAATGATGCTGTGACAGCTTTTACAGTGATCCCCCTTTCTCTCTCCACCTGAAAATAATTTCATGAAAATAATTTCTTTGTTGTGAAAAATTAAAATAGATCATTTTAACTAAGGAAATTTACAAAAAACTAACCTGTAATTGATCTAAAACTTGTGCATTTTCGTTACCTGGTTTAATAACACCGGTGATTTCAAGTAACCTATCAGCTAATGTACTCTTTCCATGGTCTACATGAGCAACAATGCTAAAGTTTCTGATTCTCCTAACGTCAATTATTGGTTGTATTGGAGAGTCCGAACTGTATGTTCGCCATAGAAATCTGAAAACTTCATTGTTTTAGCGAGAATTATAGCTAGAACCCCATTTCGTTTTATGTGCATATAATTTAGAATACCTTTTGAAATATTGTTTTCTTTTTAATATCTGAAGAAAACATGTGTTTTTCATAACGTAAACCATTTCTAACTACATAACTCAAATTAAATTAAACTGTAAAACTTCGTTTTAAATCACTTTTTGCTCAAAGTCTAACACATTAACCATTTTTATAAATTATTTTAATTTCTATTACTTAAACTTGAATGTATTATAAAACCATCTGAAAATGTTTTATTTTGAATAAGTTTTGACAATTGATCTATCAATCAACTTATATATATATCAACTTATATTTCAATCAATATTTTCTACAAAGGCACTTTGTATTCTGTGGTTTTTGTCGAAATTCTAATGTCGGCTCTCGCTACTCGCTAGTCAATACTATTACATTATTTTGAAAAATAAGCGATACAATTCATATTTCTTGAACACGTATCAACTTTAGCATAAGTGTTGAACGCTTATCCTTTTATTAAATTAGTTTAATAATAATAATAATATTTCTTGTTATTCACAGATTAACCACCAAATTAAAAAATGACAACGCCTTAGTAATATATATTCCTGACGTAGGTTGCAGATTTGTCAAATAGCCACGTCATTTTTGCTTTGAATGAGGTTGATGAGCTCTAGTTTACGCGGCGTATAATTTTTAAGATAGTTTAAAAACATATTTAATCATGAATATATTCCGATTACTTGCCGATCTATCCCATCTATTGGCTATTATAATCTTGTTGCTTAAAATATGGAAAACAAGATCTTGTGCAGGTAATGAACAAACCGGCGTTCCGCATTCATATGAGATTTCAGTGTGTTATGTTTTGTTACTATGAACATATTTTCAGGTATATCTGGAAAATCGCAAATACTTTTCTCCATCGTGTATACCGCAAGGTATTTGGATTTACTGACTACATATGTGTCCGCATATAATACTGTTATGAAGTTGGTCTTCATCGTGGCTTCATATGCCACGGTTTATTTGATGTACGTAAAGTTTAAGGCCACCTACGACCACAACCACGACACCTTTAGAATCGAATTTCTGCTAATACCTTGTGTGATCTTGGCGTTGCTGATAAACCGCGAATTTACATTTTTAGAGGTGAGTAACGTAATACTTAATAGATACCTCATAATATCTTAAGTGGAAAGATAAGGAAACAAATTGTGGTGTGTAATAATATATTTTATTGCAGGTGTTATGGACATTCTCTATTTATTTGGAATCTGTTGCTATTTTGCCGCAATTGTTTTTGGTTTCAAAGACTGGAGAGGCAGAAAGTATCACATCTCATTACCTATTTGCCTTGGGTTCATACAGAGGACTCTATCTTTTGAACTGGGTATGTAACTTTTAGAAATATGTAGTTTAACTAATTTAAAATCAAATAAATTGTAATCAATCAATTTTGCCTAGCTTTATGAAGCTCATTCGGAAGTAGGCTACTTTGTTATTTGTCATAATAAGACATCAAAAGTAAACGAGAAGATTTTGAAATTTATACATAGACTTGTTTTAGTTTCATTGGTTTGATTAGACTTGCATACTTATATTGTCCCTATTTCAATGCATGTTATATCAATTATGATTCTAGTATGAGTCATTTCATTTAATCATTTGTTTTAGATTTACCGTTACATTGTTGAAGACCACTATGAGTTGATTGCTATTATTGCTGGAGTTGTGCAAACAGTTTTGTATTGTGATTTCTTCTATCTTTACATTACAAAAGGTAAATATAAACTATATTCTTTTTCATTATGTTTTGTATTTTGAAATAATCTTTGTAAGTTTTACTGTGTATGTACATGACTATTTTACTTTATCTAGAAGAAATTAACTAAGTTGATGTACTTAAATTGGAGCATAAAACAGCAAGCTTGTTAAGCATTGGTAGTATAAATTTATTGGTGACATATAACATTAATATTTTTATAATCACAATTTGGGCGACAAACTTATTAATATTATAATAATTTTGTTTCAGTTCTTAAAGGAAAGAAACTGCAACTACCTGCATAAATTAGTTAATGGTACAATAGACAAGAATGTCTATTAAGATATTTAATTAAGTCAATATTACCTAAGATCTAGTGTTCTGGACAAAAGTTTGTATTGAAATTTAACCATACATTGTGATTTTTGACGCTACACATACCTCAGATGGCTTTTTGTACTGCATAAAACATTTCAAGCCAAATGATTTCTTATTTCTTTATACTAATTTCAATTCAAATAACTTGATTCTTTCTTATTATCAAATAGAAATTGTGTAAATCTTTGTGTGTGTATTATTAGTGAATGGTATACTAAATTCTTGTTGTAATATCACTTTGTTTCTTACTAAGCATATTAAATAACATTAAAATTTTAATTACTTAAACATTATTTTGTACTTTGAGCATATTAAACCAATGTACGCAATTGTGGTTGTAATGACTAAAGAATGTAGTTATTAAGCATAGTAGGTATATTGAGTTATCTTCCAAATTATACCACTATAGATAAGAGGTCATTTTGAATGGTTCAAGAATAGTGAAGCAATATTTTTAATGTAATATTGAATGAACTAATAATGGCTTAATAGTAAATTAATTTTTATTTAGCCACTAAGATTTAATGTAATCTTGGATTAAGTATTTGTGAATAAAATTTGGAAGTGACAGTTTTTTTGTGAAATAAACTTGTGTTATATTTAATACTTTATTGTAACAAATTCTATCTAAATAACAAAGATGCATATTCCTCAAAGTCTGCGATATGAACTTGCTCCTGAAAGAAAAATAAACATAATAAAATTATGCAAATATATAACTATTTACACTAAAATATAGTCAATATAAGAAAAAATCATAAAGAAATTAATCATTTATTACTAGAGAATAATCTTGAATTGGTGCTACAATGGGAAAAATTATATAATAAGCACTAGCTTAAAGCTTAATGTTTAAATTTGAAGAATTCAAGCAAGACATAATCCATATAAATAAAAATGAATTGTAATATATATTGATACGCGCAAAAATTGAAAACTGCTGGACCAATTCTTTTATTATATATTCGGTGAACTCTGAGGAACTTTTATGGAGAGAAAAATTTAACTAAAAACTAGTTTTTTTCTATGTAATTGTGGTGATATTGAGCTTATAAAAAAGTAGGCTAAGTAGAAAAATTATACTAAGCGAAACGTTCTCGGCGACAGCTAGTATCAGATAAAAATATGAATGTATCGGTTTTGATTTTCCTAGAAAAATGTCACAACCATGTTAGCTTTTAATACGTTATCAAACTAAAGATTGACTCATAATAGGCGTTTTTAGAACAGGGGGCAAACGGGCAGAAGGCCGACCTGATGTTAAGTGATGCCCATGGACACTCTCAATGCCAGAGGGCTCGCGAGTGCGTTGCCGGCCGGTTATACTTATTATCGAATATTCACAGGCATTCAAAATCAAAATACGTTTATTCAATTTAGATGCTTCTTAGAGCATGCTTATGAATGTCAACAACGTTTACAAAATTCACGAAAGAGCAGGACTACGCCATCATTCAAAAAGTTAATTTGTTATCACCATAAATTGACGTTTCATGTTGTTGATAAGCAGTTAAAGAACATTCAATATTAATGTGAAGCTCCAAATTACATAATTTCGTAATGTTCTATTATTTGTTGACACATGTTTTTCGAGATAATCAATCAAGTTAACGGGAATCTGCTGTATTTGTTTCGCAGATGTGTAGATGGCTTTATTAGATGTTAATTGCTATATGGGAAATATATTAAATCAATTTTAATTTGGAAATAGCACTAACAGGTTTAATATCTAGTTCTTGCAAAAGTGGGTCATTTTAATTCAACACATACGCGGCGCGTGTTCACGCTTGATTAAACATGCGACCCTCCATCCATCCACCCAATCCTGAGGTCACGAGTTCGAATCACGGCTGAGCACCAATAGACATTTCTGTGTACGTTTCAACGCTCGTATTGTGAAGAAAAACGACAAGAATTAGACCAAAAAATCGTGTCTCAGGCATAGTGGGATCCCCTACTTATTGAGACAAAAATAATTAATAATCAGTCCATCCGTATCACCTCGACGTCCGTCGTTCCACAATTGGGGGCCTACCATGAACTTTCTTAAAACAATCCAGTTGAGATGCAGTTGAGTTTAGGTACCTAAAGTCAATAGCATTTTTTCGTACCATGACCGCCTATAAGCTGAAACGTATTTGCATCGCAAGACCCGAATGAAAGAACGATAACTTTATTGGAGGTTTCTATGTAAGTTTTGAAATTTACTGTCAAACTTTCTTTAAAATATGTTTCTATAAAAATAAATAAAATATAAAATTGTTTTCAATAATTCATCAATCATAATAAGCTATTATGTCTTTAATAATATATATATAATGAAAATGGTCTTCGTTTGAGGCTCAATCACGCCTAAACCACTGATCGTATCGACATGAAACTACCACCATTCGATGCGAAATTTTTCCTAGATGGTTTATGGCTATTTATTTTTTCAATTCCAACCAACAATTCCTTAATTTTTTTATTTCTGTTTAACTTTTATGAAAATTTATGCATACGGACTTCCTAGAACGTGAAAACATCTGCCAACATCTGTCAAAAACTCGATTTTCGGAATATTTCAATTTTCTTAGCGGGAAGTTAAAAAGAAGAATAATAAAAATATGAAAAAAAATAAAATAATGAAACATAAAATTTATTTTATTTCCTATTTTAATTCGCCCAGCGGAGCGGGCGGGAAACGGCTAGTCTTAATATATATACATATTTATTTAATAAATAAAACTATTCTTTTAAACGTTTCCGTCAAATTTTGATAGGATCTTTCAATATTTTGGTGTTTACAAAATGTCAGCTTTATAAATATAGTTTTACAAATTGTTTAACTTATAAAATAATACGATGGGGTAAGTATTGTTCACAAATATGTTGATTAAAAAGAAATACCTATATCGAAGTTAATTCCTGATAAAACTTTTTGCAAAAGATATTATTTATTTATACTGTTATTATATTATTTTCAAATGGCTTATTATTTACGCATTATAAATTTGAAAAATACCTATTTTTTTTTAAACAACAAAAAGCAGAGGATAATCATACAATTAATGAACATAATGAGGAAAAATTTAATTATAATAAATATCTACTACTGATATGGCATGCTTATTTATTATAAAATATGATATATTGGGGAACTATGTTTGTGTTAGACATGCCTAAATAATTAATAGAATATTATTGAACAGCTTGTACAATTATTTTTAGGTGCACTAAAATCCTCAACGAATCAAAGTCGTTAATCTATAGCAAATTAAAAAAACTCGATATCTACGAAGTAGGTAGAAGGGCATTGCCGTCTTGTTTCTCATCTCCGTCAATATTTTAATAATTAATTTACAATGACTCTTTCTAAACTCAAAATGCCACAAATTATCCGAAACAGACAGTAGATAAATACTGTATTTTATAGGTACTTTACTATTATTTGGACATTTCGATACAAAAAAGTAACTTTTTTAGAATCGCTTATTCTGTCATAGTTGGAAGGCGCAACCGTCAAATTTCGGTTCGGTACGGATTTTCACTTATAATACCACAAGAGGAAATGCCCGATAATTTTGAAGCTCGTGTGGTATTCGGGGGATTATTTTTCCGACCCAAATGTCGGCCAATAGAATTGCACCATGAGACGAAATGTACAGTTAACTAATAAGAATTTCATAATGAATAAAACAACTACTTAATACTTTTCTTGAAGCAACGACCAGAGTAGGTTGTACCACGTGACGTCGAATGGTGCAATTCTATTGGCCGATGTTTGGGTCGGAAAAATAATCATACAAATTGAACGAACGAAATCTGATAACCGCTAAGGTCACGTGGGAACATAAACTGTCTCGTTTTTTCGATGTCATGGTACGAATTAGCGATGCATCGCAGTTGTAGGTTGTCAATAGGCTCGCAATAAGAGTTCATGTTAGGCCCCCTGTGCGTTTTCTAAGGCATTTATTGCCGCGCACCACCGCTATGTGGAACCAGCTGGCCACTGAAGTATTTCCGAACCAATTCGACTTAGGGTCCTTCAAGAAAAGAGCGTACCAATTCTTGAAAGGCCGGCAACGCACTTGCGAACCTTCTGGCAGCGTGAGTGTCCATGGGCGGCGGTATTACTTAACATCAGGTGAGCCTCCTATTACATAAAAAAAGCCAAGATCAAAGGTCAGCCTGTGGCTATATACCTTTAACATAGTACTGCTGTTAAGTAAATGAAAAATCCCATTTGTGAGTGTTTCCTCATTGAGGATTGCAGTGTAAGGCACACCAATTTTTAAGTTTTCTTCTATCTGAAATTGAATGCAGGTATCAATACAGTAATGAAAAACTTCAGGAATTCTTATCTTAAATTCTGTAAAATTGCCATAATCATCAGGGTATAACAGTGTTTTTAAGGTATTTATGAATTTGATAAAGCTTAAACAAGTATACACTGTATATAGTGAACATTTTGTTTTAATTGGCTGTTATGACAGCTGTTAAGGGAGCGTTCAAGTATTACGTAACGAATTTTTTTTCCTTTTGAAAAAGTTACGATACGGGGCGGGATTAAATTACGCGTTATTCTTAATATTTTTTTCGACTTACACCACATAATAGTAACTAAAGAGTCACTAGGTGGTCACAAAACTTTTTACTATAATTGCGTACTGAAAAACGTTACGGCGAGTTACATGGGGAGGGGGGGCAATAATCTCCAAAAATTGCGTTACGTAATACTCGAACGCTCCCTAAGGTAAAAAGCAAGTGTGTTTTTAAGTGTTCATTTTTCAAGATGCTGAACTGATATTGATGTATTTTATTGTATAAATGGATACATATTAATGATGTAGACCGCCTGAATAACCATAATATGCCAAAGGCCAAACAAAATAAATATTGATAAAAATACCTGAAGCTGTATTGGATGTGAAAACGTAGGAAGCAGCGATTTTATTTGCGCCAAGGTGAGCTTATTGTGAAGTAATGCAGCTAGCTCCTTGAGAGTATCGAACGTTTTATTATCTAAAATAAAATAGGAGATATTATAATTAATCACTCACATAATCTTTAGTAGAAAAAACCATGTTGTATGTATATGTTAACGTAAAATTGTAAACACCGTTAGATTGTAATCTGTCTCGCGAGATTATAAACTGTCGAAAGATTGTGAACCTCAGCTTACTGCTTACAATTTAACGTATTATTATTCGGTAGATTGTACTACACTAACTTAGTTATCATTCAAACTTCTTTGGTCAATTACAGATTAATTTTACTTTCCAACAATTTCATATAACTACCGAATAATACTACGTTAAATTCTAAGCAGTTCGTTGAGGTTCACAATCTTTCGACAGTTTATAATCTCGCGAGATAGATTACAATCTAACGGTGTTTACAATTTTACGGTGACATATACAAGCAATTATTATGCATAATTAGAGTCAAATGGAATCAAGTTAAATATGAAAAAATTACCTGTACTATGTAAAGCAAAGGATATTTTATATGGCGCCATTTTGTAGTGTAGTCTCAAATATCCATATTTGTGTTGATTTGACATGCCATCAAGTAAAAGTGACACCAATGCTGTTTCCATTGACATACAACATGTAATACTGGCAGAGTCACTGGAGTCCTAAAAATTTCAATTATATTTTTATAAATAACGTAGTACTGTTCTGTTCTGTATATATGTATTACAATAATTATTAACCATAACATATGTAAGCTAAATAGGTTTTCTTTTTAAATTATTATTTTTGAAACAGCCTTCCTCTTCTATTTTGGATATGAATAAACTTTACATAACAATTTATCCATATAGCCAAAATAGAGATCACAAAATAACTTGATCTAATTACAAAAATGTATTACCATATTTTTGATCATAGAGAGATGTTCCACTATGTTTTGACCCTTTTCAAAATTGGCTACAATTTGTGTATTCACTGTTGAGCCTTCATATTTCATGTCATTCACCATAAACAAGCTGGGTGTTGTTGTAATCTATGACAAAAATCTTATTTAAAAAGATTCATCAGATCCGCCAACATTTTCTCTCAACATTGACGCTTGATGCATAATAGCATTGTACCAGCCAAGTTCTGCTATATTTATAAACAATTAAAACACATTAAAACTTGTAGGTGATGATTACTACCGAATTTGTTTATATTTGGACTTAAGATGGAGTAACTTTGTTTAAATATTGGCATGAACAAACTACAAAAATATAAACTAAATTGACTTACAGAACTCCACCAATATTTTCTATATCTTTGCCACTGAAAAAAGTACTGCATCACATCTTGTTTTGGTACCATAAGGCTAAACTTTAATTTAGATTTTTCTAGTAATTGGGAACTTTTATCATTAATTTCAATAAGTTTTGGGGATGTATCAAACATTTTCTCAATAAATCCATAGCATAAATCCTTCTTATTTACTGCCGATAAATAAACAGGGAAATGTGATTGTGCCTTTGCATGAATAGATCGAAGCCAGCTGATATAAATATTATTTATCAGAATTGTACATGAAGGTTGTAACACATATGTCATATTGCTATTTGTATTACTTGTTACTTGAAAAAACTTTCCTAAACTAAGGATTTTACTAATTTCTGTTTTCATTTCTATTGATATCAGATTCTTTTTGTTCAATTTCATGTAGGGGTATATTTCCTGGGGGTGCAACAAAGTAGTCATCCTCTGTTATAACTGCATTTTTTAATATATCTTTTTGGCAATTTCCTTGGGTAACAGCATCAATGCGCAAGCTCAAGCTTCTGAAAGGTAGAAATGAAACAAAAAATTATTTTTCTTTTACAAAAATTATAAAAATAAAGTGTAGTGTTTATGTAAAATTATTTTAAATAAAGTGTAGTAGTATCTAAACAGTTTATACAACTTATAACAAGGTTTAAGCAATGACTACGAAACTTACTCGTTTTCTAAGACTGTGTACATAGGCTGAACATTGTCAGTGTTTATGTGAAGAATTTTATTTGCGAAATCGATAGAATCTTCTAACACTTTCACGCCTTGCTCAGTATCACACTTAACTAAAGATAATCGCTCCAAAAGTGCAACTGTATTTATGTCTATATTTGGCTTTGGGATGTTTTCGCTTTCGAGAGAAGCAACGGGGGTAATAGGAACTTTGCAATAATATCTAACACAATTATAAAAAATCCTGTGAAGATAAATTCGTCTTCGTACCAAAGCTGAGGACCTAAAACTCATAATTTCTGCAGATGCACTATTCTAATTTGCGCTAATTTAAATTGTTTAAATTAAATAATACCACAAATAGTAATAACTAGTTACTACTATTAGTTTGTACTTTGTTATGATTTTATTGAATAATACATAATTAGCTATAAAGTATAATGGGTATGTTCCGATATACACTGCGACCACTGTACAGAGTACCGTCAATTTAGTATACTGTGAAACCGTTTCTCTATAGCCAGCTATACTGGTTACAATTTAAAACGGAACGCAGTCCAGTATACTAGTCAGCTTCGTTTTTCGACACAGTTTTCAAATGAGTGCATCAAAGTTTTTCAATTCAACAAGAAAAACTATTATTGGAGTATTATCGCATTAAAAAAATCTATATTAATATTAACTGTCAATTGAATTAATACTACAAAGAAAGTAAGTTAGAATTTTAAATGTTTGTTATTAAACTGTAAGTTATATCAGCCGTTAGGCATTCAAGTGGTTTTGATTGATCACGTGATCAAAGCACTGCGAGTACCTTACCTCGAAAACGCCAGTGCTCGCAGTAGAAGTATAGCGGGGATTTGTGACGTCATATATTTCCTAGGACGCTGCGGCTGTATACTGCAGTCCATAGCGGAACAAATTTTTGAACAGTGGGAGCACTATACAGTACTCGCAGTGTATATCGGAACATACCCTAAATGAAATGATGAATGACTTCAGAGTTGTCATTTATCAGTTGAGACAGATTTTGAAATTTTAGTTGTCGCATGTGACTTATAATAAAAATATGTCAATTGTCAAATCTCATAAGCCTTAGTAGAACAATACCTGGCTGTATGGACTAAAGTCCCTTGCCTTTTCCATTAGGGATAAATAAATATCATCATCATAAGCCTTAGTGGTACTCAAAGATTGTCAGTGAATACTCATTTGTAATCAAAGAATTGACATAAGATGATGAATATTGACAACTGACAAAATTGTAGTGACACAGAAAATCAGCTGAGGTTATATTTTATATTTATAAACATTAAATCATAAATGTAAAGTCTTTTATGTAAAAGATATAAAGATAAAATATATTTGGTAAGTCGCATTTAATATATTTTTAAATCTGTATATTATCTGAGCGAACTATAAGTTTCTTTATTTTCAGCTAATCATGAAGAAGTACCCGCGCACGGTTCTATATGATAAATTGCATAGAGGTTTTGTTCTTTGCTGTGTCGGGCTAACATTATATGGTTCTGTTATATTGGGTGACCATTTCTATAAGTACTTCAAATACAGAAGACCTTTAATAGAAGCATCTAAAGCTACAGCAGAACAGGAGTTACTCTCTGAAGGCTCTTCAGAAAAGGTCATGTAGATGTGATGTATAAAATGCATGTAATATAAGATTTAGTGTATTTAATTTAAGTTTAAATACAATAGTTTTTAATGTATTGAAATAAACATTGAAAGGTAACAAATTTGTTTTACTTTTGATGTAAGAAATGCATTTTTTGCTTTTGTGGGGTGCAGGGTCACATTTTGGTCACAAAAGTTGGTGGTATCAAGGTGATCATAGTTACATTATTACATGTAACTATTTACAATAGTAAACTAAAAGCTACATTATGTTTTTATCTTTGAAGCTTATAATTTCACTGCTACCCAACATGTATTCAAGTAAATTATTTAGATAAAATAATTATTGTTTGCAGTAAAATTTGGGGCTGGTTTACTGCTAAGCATTAATGATTCTAGCATTAATGACTGAACTATATTATTTGGCAGATATGCCAAGTAATTTGATAATGTATCCACAAAATCCAATATTTTACCTTAGTTCCAATATTTATCTGAAATATGCATTCTGTATCCTATGTTTCATTTGTAGATCTCAGTTTTAATATAACATACATATCCTTCAAACTTAATTTATTATAAATAGTATTATTATAATTTATAATACATAAAAAGCTTTTTAAAACATTTCTTTAGGTTTATCAAGAATTATTTTTGAACAAAAACGAAAAATAATTTAAAAAGTTTGAATTTTAAAGAATAATATCACAAAAGTTTACTAAAATTATTAGAATATTTATACAAAAGTTGAAGCGGTGCTCTGACTTGTAAGTTTAAATGAACAACAATATATTTATGTAGATTTGCAAGTTGGACATAGGGATATAAAAAATAATCGATTTTTATTCAAATTATTATTATCTAATAATCGAGTTTTTATAATCGATTTTCATAGAAATAGTAATCGATTTTTTATAAAAGATTCGAAAACATCCAAAAACTTGGCCTTGGCATCTAACCCATCAATGGTCAAAAATACCGAATTGGACCTATACGTTGAGGCACCGTTATCGGATCTTATGGTAGATACTCTCAATGTCTGGGAGAGCTCTGAAGGGACTTTTCCTAAGCCAACCGAATTGGCTCTAAAGCATGTGATGGCCACTTCTGCTCTATCCGAAAAATTATTTTTCAAAGCGGGAAATATGGTCAGGAAAACACGAAACCGAATTTTAGGAAAGAGATTATTAAAATAATTATTTTTAAACTGCTTCGATAGATTACAATCTAGTGAATAATAATACGTTAAATTGTAAGCAGTACATAAAGGTTCACAATCTCGCTAGATAGATTACAATCCAACGGTATTTACAATTTTACGTTGACATATACATACAAATATAATCGATATAATGCCAATAGGATTGATATACAATAAAATAATGATATATCATTCCTATTGGCCAGAGTAGCTATAATATGTATGTACATGTAGATAAAACTGATTGTAATGTTATTAAGGGGAGATTCATGTATTCTTTAGACGATACGAGGAGACTCGTATCGTAAAGATTTTAATATAAAATTATAGTGTGTTTACTTTATCACCTACCTACTTACTTAATACCCTCAGAATAAAGTCTGTTAAAAGTCTTGAACGCTTTAATATTTTTTCTGAAGTTCTTTTATGAATTTTTTATATTCAGCGAAGATTTGTTCATAACTTCTAAATTATGGAATACTTATCATCGCCCGGATTAAGTGAAAAAGCAATAAAGGTGTCCTTGTATAATCTCGGACTCCGATATTTGGACTTCTATCTTATTCATTGGATGATGACTTATGCGGTTTTGTTTGCGGAGCTATTGATATCGACTCAGGATAGACTAATAGCTTATAACTCTTTATATTATGACAGCTTTATTGTTTTTTTCATATCTTAAATACAATGTTGTCTTCGGAAAAAACATTATGGCAATATGGTATGGTACAGGTATTTTAATATCATACTATTTCGTAGGTTTCCTAGACAGAACTTTAGGATAGATATTATTCGTAAAACACTACGAATAATATCTATATTTAAAGAAATACCATGTAGATATAGGTCGCCATTTGCGGACCTGGAAAGAGGAAATTACCTCTGCCATCGAACAATAACAAATTATTGTATTATAAGTAAGTATTTATCGTTTAAGATAATTAAATATAGGTATATTACAATTACATAAAAGGTTATTAGAAATTCCCTTGTGAGATTCTCTCGTTTAGTATACATATTATATTGTATAGGAGATTAACAAAAATAATCAGTGCGGGGTTATTTTATACAATCATTAATTGGATATGAGAGATTAGGAATTCGTCCATAATTGTTAGGGAATATTGATAATACTACTACTACTAAGGATCGCCTCAATTTAAATGTTTGCTGCACGTATTATGGACAAAGTATGATAGCTTTGTTTAATATACTAATCGCTTGAAATATCATGCAGTATGTCGGGTCCGCTAGTAACAAATATAACTATCGAACACAAGTTCAGCCAAAGAGAAAGTATTTTATATAGGAAATGTTAATTTTCAAAGATTGAGATAAAATAGGTCGACGAAAAGTGGGCAAGTACACAGTATTGAATACAAAACCTTTATAATTTTGTAGAAATTGTTATATATTGTAATTTTCCTAGTCCGCAAATCGCCTGTGGGCAAACCCAGACAGCCCTTTTGCCCCCGGAGCTTAAATTAGTTTTCGGAAAGTTTAAGAAAACACCCAATCCAATTTTAATTAGGTTAGGTATTTATTGCCAAATATTGCTTTAACTAAAATAATATTTTATGGTTCTGATTTTGTAGACGTTAGAAAAGTTAATGATTTTCATAGCCGGTTGTCCATTTATTTACTTTTTAGGATGTATATCAACTTTATGTTCTACTATATCGGAAACTTTTTATATGTTATATGTTGAAGTATAGTTTGTGTGTACCCTAATTGTCATTTGCAACTAAAGTGTGTGTGTAACTACTCGTAGCATAAAGTTGAAGCTGTTGCCAAAAAGTAAAAAAAAAAAAAAAACTACTCGTAGTTATACTATCTAACTCATTAGCTTACACCATTTAGTAAAGAAGTATCCTTACTTAAACCAGTTAGTTACTAATCGGACTACGTAACTGATTTATACCATTCTTTAGATATACAATGGTATATAAATGTACAATTACTTCAATAGATATTTTTATTGATTCTGATACTTTGGCAAAGTACATATTCTTATCTGTGGCTGCTTCGAACTTCTATATGTATTGTCTACGCATAGAGTGGCGCAGTAGGCAGAAAGTTTTAAATTGTATAATATAATGTATTATGAATCGAAATACGAATCACGTTCAATGTTTCCGATTACTTAATGTGTACAATTACAAACTATTTAAGTAGCCAGATGATTAGCAGTCTTGAATGTAATACCCGAGTCGAGTAACTAATTTGTTCTGTGGTTCTCTCATTTGTTTGTTGTTTGACTGCTGAATATCGATATTGAAGACAAGATTAATTACTTTGCAATATCGTATTGTTTGATTGTTCTGATGTACCATTACATAAGTTTGTTTCTACTATGGATGGTCTCTATATTGGATTTCTCATGATGAAATATTAATGATATTTCTTAATAGACAATATACATTTGTTCTTTTCAATAACGTACAATTCATAAATTAAATTATAATAATATAATTATGTTGGCTTTAAATTTCAAGAATTCCACGGCTTGTGGGCTTAATCTATAATTGTATTTATGACACTTTGTCAATTGGCTATTTTATAATATATATGAATAATAAAGTGTTATTGTAGAAAAATAGTTTATAAAATCATAATAGAGTAAAATAGCTTGTAGATAATTATCATTACTTTATCAAAAATCTATAGTTAAAAATATTAATTTAATGTCAGCGATATTGATTTATATAAAATAAAATATTGATTTAATATAGTCGTTGACATAGGAATAGTCAAATCGACATTGATGTGTCATGATTGTAAACAATGTCTTCGACTGTCTAATCCTAATACTGTCTAGGAGTTTTTTTAATTTAACACAAATCGCAGAATAATCATTATCACGAAAATAATCATGGTACGTCATAGAGACTGGGGCGACGCCATCTTGCTTGAAGAGCCTATTAGCGGGTTCTTAAAATTATGAAAATACTTAACAGATTGAAAAATAACTATTTGCATAGGTTCACTACGTCACGTCAGTGGATTGCTAGATTATTTTAGTAAATATTAAATGAAAGCGAAGAAATATGGTAATGTGTTTGTCTGAAGAAGAATACAGTATAACATACGTTTAAAGAAAATTCCTTACGCATGAGTGTCCGATTGTGTTTAGAATGGTTTAGGTGAATTTGGTGAGGGTCTTTGAGTAGGTGGCATACGTCAGACGTAGGCAGGCAATATCCGGGCAAACGCGCGTTTCCGTACCCGACTTTGATCTCAGGCCGACATCAGTCTTTGACCGTTTTCTTTTCAAATTATTGTATCGATAATAAGATCGCTATACCATCTTTGATCGGCGTAATAGTGTATTCAAGTGTAATGCTAAAAAAAAAAGAATTTATATTAAGGTAGTCGAAGAATAATAGTAAGAATATTGAAAAATCGTCTCGGCTCTGATTTTGATATTGAAGATGGCAAGGCAAGATGTCGAATGCATGTAACCCGACAACATCGCGGTAAACAACAGGATTCCAGACAAGTGAGCGTCGGATTAAGTTATTATTGAATCTAAAACTCACTCGATAGTATTCGTTCTACTGTTGGGAAGATTTAAAACCCTGTTTTAATACGTTTTATAACGTTATTTCGATTATCGCCACGAATACATACTAATAAATTTTAAGCTATTTACTCGGTTAAGTATTCTGCAATCAATCAATATTATTCAGACAATTTATAGATAAATAAGAAAACCTTATACCACTTTCCATTTTAAGAATTCCTTATAAATTTTTTACGATAGGTACATAAGTAGAAAGTTTGTAAGCGAAGCCTATTTTATGTGACATAGACCCAGGGTTACTTAGGCACCTGGATGAAAAATTCCCAAGAGAATACAAATTATCTTTTTGACACTACCCATTGTCATAACAATTTTTATTCTGTATAGGAAAAAATATTGAAAAATTAACACGTTTCGATTGTAAATATACATTGTTATATTGAAGTTATACTTCTTTAGGCGCGTTATGAAAAATTGATGAGAGTGAAATTTTACGATGCGCGCGCACCGTGACACAATATTAACAGAATGTTGCCCACGGAAGATGCTACGGCATTGGACATAATTTAAAAACAACATTCGAATAATAATATAATTTATGTTACACTTAATGTAAGAGAATAATAATAAATATTTATTTATTTCAATTTTCAAATGTAAACTGAACTTTATTGACTATAATGACTCCTTTTCCAGTCTTTGATTATTTAATTGTAATTAAATATTTGCATGCAATCAAAAACTATTTTTAGTAACGCTATGGGATGCTCTAACTTGTTATAAATCACAACCCATTTTTATCTTTGTTAAATGGTTTATTCTTCACAAACAACAGTAATTAATTTATACTCACATAGATATACATGAATATAGCTCGTCTTAAAATTCTGTTCTGCGTCACGTCCGCTTTCTTCTTTTCTTAGTGTCCTCTCTTTATGTTAACACATACATCAAAATCTTATAGATAATACTACACAAAAGAGTATGTACATTTTTAGTGCGTATCTACGATTCGCTACAATGCCAAAGAAGAAAGGGTGCGCGTACATAAGTACACGCACCCTTTTTTTAAATGGATATAATCGCAAATAAGGTTAATTAACTCGAGGTTTTAAGTGCTTTAAAGCACTATTATAACTGATACCATTGAGATACAAACATAATAAGAAAACGTAATTGTTATATATCGTAGTAAAGTACTTTCCGCATGCGTCTAAAAAAAAAAACTAGTAGCACTACGTTTCGGAATCATTTGTTTTTTTCTCCTAAAAGGCAAGAAAACCTTCTTTACCTGACACACTTAACAATTTATAAGATTACTATATACCGGGCTACGCCGTAGCAATGTATCCAATTTTTCCTATTGAAAAGTATGTGGACCAACATAAAAGGGTCGCATTCATTGCGCCGCCAGCGTGTCGTCTCGTTAGTAAATTCGGTTACGCCGTTCAAAGTTGGTGTGCATTGGCTTGTCAAACTTAACTTCTTGATTCCTACGAAAAACTCGAAAAGGCATTCGTCTGTAATTTATGTAACACCTTTGAATTGCCGTTCGAAATTTGAAATATACCTGTGTTTCTGTGACTCCTAAAAAGCTTATGTACGCAACATTACTCTTCTTTTCATTAATAACAAATCATTTATATATTTCAGCTATTTCAAAAATGATTTATTACTTATGTTTTTTAGCAGTTGGGCCTTGTACAAGGTTAATCTTAATTCGTATCCAGTAGGCTACAATATAGTAATGATATTAGTTAGTACTTGTCCTGTTAAGCTTAAACGTCGATTCTAGCACCTGCATCATCAATTAAGAAATTACTATGAGAACCCCAACAAAGGCAATTAAAGCTCGCAGTACTATTGTACCTTAGCGCATGCGTCAGTAAATTAAGAGAACCACACATTCTAAAATTAGTTGGCTTTGGGAATAAAAGGTTTCCTTTTATCAATATTATAACTAAGCGGTTGAGAAGTCCGTTCCAAAATTGTAAACCATTCTTAATGTTGGTACTATTACTATTGTAGACCGTAATATGGATAATATAAATGTATCCTTAGAATTATCCCTACGTAGGACTGACGAAATAAGGTAGACGAAACGTCAGCAATTTTTTAAAAGAATATTCTTTTGCGTTTATCTTTAAAAGCTCTTGTTATAATAAATTGGACGATTATAAGTTGAAACAAAAAAGGTTAAATATATACAAGGAAACGCTACTCTGTCAGCGAAAATTTTAGATAAAACGTCTATCAGTTTAAGTTTTTATGTATCACAAAAAAAAAATATTTTTATCGTACTTAAGTTATTTTTGCGCTTTGTGTCTAAGGCAAGCCAAGCCTGTTTCATCACTACGCTTTTCTTTGCCGTACAAAAGTGTTAAAAATAATATATGTTTATTATGGAATATAAGATACAGGTACTTTATTCCACGTCTTTAAATTTGAATTGGTAGACATCCCTATTCATCGGCAAATAAGACAGAGGGTGTAGGCCAAGAGAAAAAGCCCGGCAAAAAAAAAAACTCTCTCTTTTAAAATAGCAAATCATCATACAAAATGACTACCTATGGCAAATTACACTTATTTTAAAACAAATATCGCAAATTAATTAGAAGTAGCCTGTCTAGCACTATGCGCACATAGTATAAAGTCCATTGGTGCAGCTGGGGATCGAACCTACAGTCTCAAGGATTAGAGTCACCTGAAGCTAACACTGCTCAATATATGCTTTAGATGATATAGTTGACTCTCATGAAGCCACTAGCCAACACTGCTCAATATACATATGTATGCTTTAGATGATATAGTTATTTTAATTAATCGCTATAATCTAAGATATAAAAATGAATATAATCAAGCATTGGGATTGCCAGGACCGAAGCAATTACCAGTGATGGATTGTTGAACTTCTCTGAGACTCGAGTGACCCGCTGTTTAATAAAGTCTTGTTTCATTCTAAAGGATTTTTGTCATTTGTCACAATGAGAGACGTATTTATAAAAGTAAGAAATATCACATCTCTTTGGGACGGTCTTAATTGCTTTGAGAAGTGGCCCTGTAAATGTTGATTATGTATGATATTCATTTTATAAAGCATCTTTTGAACTTATAAAGGAGATGGATGTCCTCTGAAAACAAATAAAATTAGTCAAGACTAAAAATCAATAAAAGAAAATACGCACTGAATGACGGTAATTAACGAGAAGTACTAGAATATAAAACGGCAACGTACTTGCGAGCCTTCTGACAATGTTAATGTCTATAGACGGCGGTATCACATTAAATCAGATGAACCTCCTTCTAGTTTGCCTCCTATTACATAATAAAAAAAAAAAGAACGCAACCACATACGCGTCCAGCTATTCTGGTTATCCACGATATACCTTAATAATATATATTAAATTATTATATATAATATATATTATTAAGGTATATCCTAGATTCCAATAATTCAATAATAATAATCAGCCTCTTTAGTTCTTTCACTACCCGCAGCGTGCGTAGGGTCGCTATTGGGCTTTACGTTACTTATTTGTCCTATAAAATATCATGGTTGAAATTGGCATGAAATGCAACAATCGTGAAATAGTAAATAAAGGGTGACGATAAATACTATGAAGAATGTTCAGAGTTGTTCATATTAATACCTACAGCTGAGTTTCATCATCGGACGTCGAGGCAGAATTCGAATTTCTACCCGTATTACCCCGACGTCGTATCACAACTGAGCGTTATTTAAGGCAGTTTTTGCCTCACACCACCGTTATGGGGAACCGAAATATTTCCGAACCAGGTCGACTTAGGTTCAAGAAAAGAGTGCATCAATTTTTAAAAGCTGGCAACGCACTTGCGAGGCATCTGGCAATATGAGTATATATGGGCGGTATCACTTAACATCACTTGAGCGTTCAGTCAGTTTTCCCTCTGTTCTATAAAAAAAAAACTATAAATAGAAAGTGTATTGGACCGAGTACGGTTCTACGGTAGACGTAAAAATAGAGTAGGTAATATGAGAGGATTTTACACTCCACATTTCTCATGTCCGAATGCTAGATCTCTTTAAATGTAGATTTGATAATGCAATTACTATTTTGAATATAGAACGGTCGTACAAGTGTCACGCACTGCCTCCAAGCTGTGATAAGGACTAACTTCACGTCTTTGCTCGCGATAAACTCGGAAAATCCATCATACTTAATTACCTAACGCTTTTAACAGTTTGGAAGAAATTCCCCCTGAGACTCGGATTAACGGGCAGTTGTCGGCTTCCGTTGATTCTGCAATTTAAATGTTCTTGATAAATATGATTGACTTAGTTTTGAGTGCTTACGAGTACGCTGTTTAAAACGTAAAAATTCTTGCTTCTAATTATGTATTTATTTTAGTAATAATTTCGTGAAAATTGTTTTTAAACACTTTGTAGGTGGTTAGTTTACGTGTCGTAATTAAACGGTGATGTGTTCTGACAAGAACAGATCAAGAGTTAAAGATACGGTCGTGTGTTCTGAAAAGAACAGTTGTCATCGTTGTCGTAAGACACGGTAATATGTCCTGAAAAGGACAGTTGTTAAACGTTATCATACAGATACAATAATATGTTCTGAAAAGAACAGTTTATTAGCGTTATCGTAAGGCTAACACCTAAGGCTAGCACCACATGTTAATACTAATAATTTTTAGGTATAAATGTACATAGTTTTGTAAATAAAATTCAATTCATCTTCACCTCTTCTCTGCAAACAATTAGGGAGTTTTATTTTAACACAACCAAACAATTCTGAAGCAATCAACCCTAAAGAAACATCCCTAAAACTGTGTCTTGTATAAGTACCATTCTCATGTTGACAGCCGTTGTTCTTCTTATGTCAACGCACAATAATTAATTCGGGTTGATGGGTGAAGAAGGCTTTACTTTAAACAGGAAAATGTCTGGCCTATGCCTTTATGGCATACTCGTGAACGGGTGCTACTTGTGGTGACTGGTCGGACTTGAATTCGTGTATTTGCGTGTTGTTCCCACGAGAATGTAAGTGCGTGCTCCTATTTCACCATGCCTCCTGCTGATAGAGGACAAATCTTTGTTTTTAATTTATTTTATTATTAGTAACTACTTAAGATGTCATGTGGAACATGGTGTAATGGTTGCAGCTCCCTACAAAGATTGTGTAAAACAAAAAACTGGGCGATTAAAAAGAGTGGCGAAGAGTTTATTGTTACTTCTTCTCTTCCGTTCTACGCCCTTGATTTGAGAACTGGCCGTAAATGTAAAATTAGAATAATTTCATATATATTTGTATTTTGTTACCTATATGATGATAAATGATTTATGAATTTTGAATTTTACCCCTTTTTGTGGCATTTTACCTGTTTAACCTTTTTTATTCGGAACTAAATATAGCTTATGGTACTCAGAGATAATTTCGTAAGAAAGAATTCATTTAACATTCTCGTAGTGAAAGAATTTTAAATCGGTCCAGTTGTTTGAGTGTATTCGTTACAAATAAATAAAAATCTGGTAATTTTGAAGAGTCCACGTCTTAAATTCAGTATGTGTCTTGTTTAGCGAATAAACTGAACATCTTACACGAGGAAAATATGTTATGTATTTACATAACATAGTACAAGGATATCACGGCTTGTCTGAGCATGACCCTTGTCAAGAGCGATTTGTTAGTGGCGGAGCCGAAAGCTTCTAATTTAGTTTCTCGATGTTTCTGCTAAAATCGAGATGAAAATATGGTATATAATTTCTTATTTATTTATTTCGTTATCCTACAGCTAACAAAAATAATATAAAATAACAAACATTTGCACTACACACAAAATATGTGTTACGTACAAACACCGAAAGTCGAATCCATTGGCACCCAGCTGGGCATTGAACGCTCGACCCGTCACGAAGGTCAATAACGAATCACGCTTTACCACTACGCTAACTCTGTTAGCTATGACCCACGCACGAAATTTAGTTAAACATTTGCAAACCGACTTTGAATATTCTACACAACCCTATATACGCAATATAATATAATAATTTGACAGGTCTTCCACTTTTAAAAGAACTATTTCTTTTCTTACTTTTTCGGTTCGCGGTGTTTTGGTTTACCTTATGAGCGCGTGTTAAATGCGCACACATGCACGACCACAGCTAACTAACCCCGGCTAACACTGCTTATAATATAAAAAAAGTACAATAATTCAATTATTATTATTAATTTTCAATTATTTAAATCAAGCAGTATGTAACTAAATAGTTTTTAGTTACCAAGGACTTCCCAACAATATCGTTACTTATCAAACTGAGTTGTAGAGTTTCGGACAGGCAGGTAGATGATACTCTATTTTCAAAGATAATATTATCATAGATAACTAACGGGTTTATGTTCATGGCTTAGTTTACTTTTAATAAAGCTCAATGGTAAAGTTTTTAAAGTCAATCTGTGTATCAATTGCGTATTAAACACAAATTTGCATCAACTACATTTTCGCAATAATCGTATATAAATAAAGTCTGTTACGGTTTGATGTGTTTTCAAAAGAAGAAAAAGAATTTTCTCCAAAGTTAGACCTGTGTGTAGACTTCAGGTTATACGCCTACGATAATTTAAAAGGCTTCTTTCGAAACGATGATATTATGAAGACTTTACGATCGCACATTCTAGAAAAGTCGAGCTAATAACAAAATGCCTTTTTGAAACTCTGTTCAGTATTTTCTACCAAATTTCTTTTCCGTTTCACGGAAATTTGTCTGTGGCTTTTGCCGTTATTCTGGCGAAAATAGCCTAAGTTTTTCTAATTTTTTATAGCAATAGAATTACTTGAATTGAACGAATACGTGCAGTTTCTTACAATTTGCATACATTCTTGGATGAAGTAATTTTTTTTATAGAACACCCCAAGTTAAGTGTTACTGGTAGTTAGAGTATCCACTGTCCATGGGCGGCCCATGGACACTCCAGGCCCGCTTGACAGTCCGAATGTCCAAGAAAGATACAGTTTGCGGACAGCACGTTGCCAGAATATGATTTCCTAGTGACCTCGTTTGGTCGAGTCGAGTTGGCGTAAAAAGAGAGTATACTTCCTGTACAGGGGTGGAACGGAAAGCTGACAGAAATTTCCTTGGACAGCTTTGGCGAGAGATCGGAAGGCTCAAGTCCCCGAAGAGAGGCGTGCCAATCTCTCGCTAAATCTGGCAATGTGCTCAAACTTTGCCATAGCAATCTCCTATTTTAAGGATGTGGAGGCAGAGTTATATGCATTCATATCCATTCAGTCAAGTCAAAACTTTTCATTGAATATTATATTTTCATGATTTTCCGCCTTGTAATCTTTAAAACTACACCAAATTACTTCTACAAAACATCTTCTCCTATAAAATAAAAAATAAAATATGTTTATTATGGAACATAAGATACATGTATCACTTATTCCACGTCATTAAATTTGAAGGCATCCCTACTCATCGGCAAAGAAGACAGAGGGTGTAGGCCGAGAGAAAAAGCCGGCGTAAAAAACTCTCGGTACTCTTTTAAAACAGCAAATCATCAAACAACACTTATTTAAAACAAATATCGCAAATTAATTAGAAGTAGCCTGTCTAGCACTAGTCCCAGGCCCTTTTATCAACTAGATAATCATTGACTTTATAGTAAGCCTTTTTACACAGCTTTTCTTTAATCCATTTCTTAAATTTATTGAAAGGCAGTGATAAAAGAGCCTCTGGGATTTTATTAAAGAAGAGTATCGCTTTCCCCAAAAAAGAATTACTAACTTTAGATAGTCTAGTGCGGGGAAATTGCAGCCTGCGTTTGTTCCGTATATTAACATTGTGCGTATGTTCTATTCTAGTAAACTTATCGCTATTTTTGTATACATACATAATATTTTCATAAATATATTGCGAGGGAAAGATAAGTATATTAATTTCCTTGAATTTATCTCTAAGAGATTCCATACATTTTAAATTATAGATTGCACGAATAGCCCTCTTCTGCAGGATGAAAATAGTTTCGACATCAGCAGCATGACCCCATAATAATAAGCCATAAGTCATTAAGCTATGAAAGTAACTAAAATAAACAAGTCTAGCTGTATCGACATCAGTTAGTGAGCGAATTTTTTTAACCGCGTAGGCTGCAGAACTAAGTCTCTTCGCCAATCCGTTAATATGAGGGGACCACTGAAGTTTTGAATCCATGGTGATTCCGAGAAATACAGTTGTATCATCCACATTCAATTCCTCACCGTTTATAATTGGTCTAGTATCCATAACCCTTGCATTTTTTGCACAAAATTTAATGCATTTTGTCTTTTTTGCATTAAGTAGAAGGTTATTCATACTAAACCAATGGACAATCGAAGACAGAGCATTGTTCACATCGTCAAAATTTGTTATTTGTCGTTTGATTTTAAAAATCAAGGACGTGTCATCAGCAAACAAAACTATCTGATGTTTTCTCTCTACCATAAAAGGTAGATCATTTATATAAACAAGAAAGAGGAAAGGGCCAAGAATTGAGCCCTGTGGTACCCCCATATCTACTGCCGACCCAGAGGACCTCTTACCATTCACTTCAACCTTCTGAGTTCTTCCGTGTAAATAGGAAGTCAGAAGATTCAGTGCGGTATTCTTGATGCCATAGTGGCGGAGTTTCCCGATTAAGGTCTCGTGTTGGACACAATCAAATGCTTTGGATAAGTCGCAGAAAACACCTAAAGCGTCATGCGACTCCTCCCAAGCCTTAACTATATATCTATATAACTCAACACCGGCATCGGCTGTCGAGCGACCCTTGGTAAAACCGAAAATAAAACCCGAAAGCAAGTGTAAGAGCAGTCGGGTTGGAAATACCCGAACTACTTTTATATAGCCTACCTCTATAAGAACAGAGTGGGTCGCAAACGAACTAACAGGATTTCGTTCGTGCTAGCTAAAGAAGTTAAGAAATAGAAATAAACTTTATTGGCATATTTTTACAAATAGCATTAAATCGACTTATATTCTATAAAACATTATTATTATTTTATATAAAGAGCCTACGGGTCTTCCAAAAAGGGCAGTCATCGCAGCATATATAAGCATATTATAAGCCAGACGTATTGCAAGTCACCGACCTACAAATTTTTAACCACAGTTGTCTTATGATTGTCCTCTCTATGCCCTTGTGTATTGAGACTAGTTCTAAAGGCAAACGAAAAGTTATATTTTATTTGAGTTAAAAGTATTTTTCTTAAATCATACATGTTATAACTTAGCGGTTTGTTTTTTTAGTTATTCAGATAATAAAATAGATCTAGACTTTAGCGAATAAAAATGTAGTATATATAAAAGTGTAAAGGTTTGCATAGTTTCGTTTGTCTTGAGTATTTTTCATTCAAAACCCGACTTAGAAGTATGAAATTAAGATTAAAAACATTAAACACGCCTCGGTACCATCAGGTGACACGACAATACGTGCAAGATAAATCATGTATTTTTTTACAGTCAGCAAATCCATCTTGACGAGGGTCCAGTTTTTAGATGTACAAATAAGGATAAAACAAAGCAAATCCTGCTAGATCACGATTGGGATCTTGATCTGATTATTATGGTGGACGGAATTTGGTAAACATAATAGCATTTTGTTTTCATGTTAATAAATGAAAACTTTGTTCACCAACATTTGCTATGGTAATGTGCTGCACGGTGTAGGAGTAATTAAGTGACTTACAATTCCAACCCAATGTAAGTACGAAGTGCTTCTCTCTCTCTCGCTTAAGATCTCTGTTTGATTCATCAGTTTGCTTATAAAGTATGTGTATCTGCATGATACATATACGTCGTAGATTTTCTCGCGATGTAAAATTTCAATTTCGCACGCAGAAATCAGCTCTGATTGTCTGAACCTATAACCTGGACAAGCTGGTTGTCGTCGGCAAGGTGGAAGGCAAAAGGCCGCGGGGCAGATTGTCAACCCGCTGGTGTGACCAAGTCACGAGTCTCACGGGACTCCCCATAACAGCTGCTCTAAGCTATAGACCGAATAAAGTGGAGAGATATCACTAGCAGGGCAGCAGGCACCTTATTCGCGATTTTCAGCAATGAAGAATACAACTAAGAAGAAGTCTGAATCTAGATAGGAAAGGAAAGCTAAACAAAATTCGGAAATAATGATCTCAATAATAATAGACGATAAGAAAAGAGATCGATTTACTTTCGACGCACACTCGCACTGTTGACTGTTCGTAGCTGATCGATTAAAATAATAATTACTGTTATTTTTAGTTTACATAAATTTCCTTAAATAATGCCCGCATTTTTATGTCAAACGCACCTTTAACCTAATTATATTAGCTGGAGACCGAAGAGCTACTCAAAGGGGAACGCTGCCAGTATCTTCGGACCCTTGCCTAAAGGGACACTTTTTAATAATATATTTTAAGGTTAGTTATTGTTTTTTGTTAAGTCAATAATAACATATCAATAATATTAGGTATATTGATATCGATGTCAAACATATAGGTAATTATTATGAGCCATAAAACACGCTTTGCGTTATATATTATGTAATTGTTAATTCAACTATAGTCATAATAGACAGTGGCGTAACAATAGGGTGGCAGGGCTGGCAAAATGCCACGGGCCCCCGACCCCAGAGGCCCTCTGTCCAAGAGATATTATGTTCTATGGATGAATGTAAAGTCTCCAATACGCATCGGGCTAGCGTGGGCACTACTGACAATTCCCTCTCGCCTAACAGAGGAGGCCTATGGCCATTAGTGGGACATATACAACGTGTATTTGAGTACGCTGAAAATAACGAAGTTTATTAAAATTAAAGTAGTGAGTACTACGTGACGATTTTTAAAGATAGGGCCCCATCAAAAAAAATGCCACGGGCCCCAGATGGTATAGTTACGCCACTGATAATAGAAGTCAATATATCTAAATTAAAACTTGATTCAATTTTTATTTACATTTTCTGAAGAGAAGGAATTACATTGTCTAAAGAAAGTACACTTATAAAATACAGTCAACAAATCGTACGGTTTAGTTTATTACATAAATTTATCATAAAAGAAATAAACGCCGTAAATATTTTAGAACTTCCGCAATGCACTCTCCACAGTCGCTACAAAGACAATTATTCTCTTGTTAAATTAAATGTAACTCTGTGCCTTATCTCTTCCACCCGTTCGTTAAACAAGCAGAAACATTCATTATCTGTACCTTTTTTATTCCGAAAAAGTCCAATCACATTTTTTGTTCCTTCACCCTTTCATTATAATGATTATATGCTTATTTGGCAAATTCATTTTGTAATTAACGTAAATTGGATTATTTAGATATACATCGTTGGATATATAACAATGCTTGAAAAAAAAACAGCACTGGAAATATATCATTTTAGTTATCCTAATAGCTAGTAGATGCCCGCCATCTTGTATGGAATTCGTACAAAATGGCGACTATTCTTTATGGTCTCTTCGTCAGTATAAAAAAGTTTATGTGTTGTTGAATGGTAAAACTGAATAAATATTATGAAGAAGAAGATTAGAACGCATAATGAAAATGTAGAAACCAAAATAATTGGGAATAATTTATTTCACATTTAGGTAGAATACGATGTAGCGAATGAAAAACAACATATTTATGAAAATATTAAAATAATAATATTAGTCCAGCAGTTTTCTAAAATGCTAGCTAAACTAGCTTTTCTGTGGTTCCAGTCAACATAACAGGTAGCAGGTGCACTATGAATCTTTGTTAGGAAATAATAAGGAAAGTTTAATATCGAAAGGAAGTCACAATCATTTGTTTGAACTCTATGGATGCTATAACTTTGGAAGAAACTCAACTTTCCTTTTAAACTTGTTCTTCATATACGATAAATCAAAGTGTCTTTTATGTGAAGAAAATCATAAGACTTCAAACGAAATTACAGGAAGTGTTGATTATTTCGAACATTTTAATTAAACTAATTTTAATTGTTGTTTTGTTTTTGATGTATTTTAACGAAATTTTAAGTAATTTTGTGGCCTGGCCTTACTGTGGTGTAAAGATGTTTTCATATTAAATCGTTTTCGCATTAAAGCGCAAGATATAATTAGATTCGTTCGGAATAATTCTGATGAAATATACAATTAATAAAAATGCCATAAAGTTTTGTAAGTAGGTACACATGAAATAAATATTAACAATATAATCTAAATAATATTTAGATAGAGACAAGTAGGTATATAAATATATAACGGCCGATAACTTCGAATTAATCAAGTTTTGAGAAATAGGTACTTATAGAGTAGATATTTTACTAATAATTATGTAATCGAAATAATATCAGAACACATAGGTACTTTTTATACATATTATGTCGTATTTATTTTGCTTTTTTAAATTCAAATAACATCGTGTTTCGATGCTCGCGTTATCTTAACCGACAGTTTGAGTATAATAAAATATATATCATCAATATCAATTTTGCATCCTATTAACGAAGAATAAAATGACTTATAAGAGTACTTGAAATATGAGTATAGCAGTAATACAAAGGTCGTTGACCTATATTGACGTTCAAGAGAACTATACAATAATTAAGTGTACTATTAATCACGTCAAGATCCCACCCAGTCCCGTGTCAGACTGTCAGGTTTTATCTAATCCACGACAAATAACTGTCTTGAGGCCTATTCTACATCTTACCTAATTTATAAGCTGTGTGTCATCTTAAACTATATACAATTTAAAAGGAATTTTGAAGTGGAAATGCAAAATTGAACTAAAATCTATCAATTCTATTACAAAATTCTTATAAGGGACCTATTCGCAAACGAACCTATGCATCAAATGACAAATGTCAACTGTCACGGTAAATTTACAAAATATCGGCGTTTTTGAAATTAATATACTAAACAATATTATAATTAATTATTGGATATAGTAAGCATTTTATGATCGATACAAGTTGACATCACTACTACAAAAGAAACTAATTTTATAAAAACCCGCAACAAATACGAACTCAATGGTTATTGTTTCCAATAATACCTTTTCGTATTTAGACACAAGAAGTGAGAATACTAATAAGCTACTAAAGATTTTGGCCTTTTCAGATGTTTTTTTAAATTGTACGTTGACTATTTAGTCTAGTCGACAAGTTGAAAAGTTTTTTTTTAATTAACAATTCTATTGTTTATTAACTTACCAATTTGTTATAAACAAATATTCAACTTTTTTTTATTTTTTTTTCTAAAACTTCTAAAATTAACAAAAACAACCATATATAACAAAGTATAGAAAAAAAAATTAATTTTCAATAAAAGTAATATTCATGATAATCAAAAAATTTAGAAAAAAAAATTTTTCTATACTTTGTTATATATGGTTGTTTTTGTTAATTTTAGAAGTTTTAGAAAAAAATAAAAAAAAGTTGAATATTTGTTTATAACAAATTAATATAATATTTAATAGTTTATTAAATATTGGCAAAAAACTAAATGCCATTTTTTTTCATCTTTAATTATCTATAACTTTTGCAATTTTTTATGTGCTAATACACGCTTTTAGCACATTTTTCTAGACGTCATTCCGGTTCCAATGAGCTATCGCACATAATTTTAAGAGCAGTATCTCTATTTTGTTCCATTTTCAACTTGTCGACTAGACTAATTGCACATATTTCAATAATGTGAATACGTTTGTAGTGTCATTTTTTATAAATAGGATATAATTCATTTAAACGAAGGAAGTTATTAGATATATCTCACCGGAAACAGTTATTTAAATAAAATATTGATATACTAAACTTTTTTTATATTTTATTGTTGGGAAATCAATTTACTGGCCCCCGCGCCGGGGCAACAATTTAAAAGTGACGCAGATAGTGTGGGAGTCAGTCCGTATGGTGCAATGGAGAACTGCCCATTTAAACCCAACTAGATTTGTATAAATATGAACAAGACATAAAAATTCGTTTGCCAAAGAAGTTTCACTTCTGACATGTGTACTTTTTACGCACGCACTTTTTTACACGCTTTATATTAGCTTCACCTGTATGTATGTATGTAACCGACTCTTTCGGACTCGATTTTGACCCACTTTAAACGGACAGATTTAATTCAAACTTTGTACACTTATAAAGAATCAGCGACAATATAATAATTTCATAGGTTTATCTCGAAAAAACAATGAATTTTTTTTTAAGTCCACATAGCAATACGATTAAATTGAGACAACACGTATTGCTGCTAGGACTAAAAAGTGGAAAATAAATATAGTTTAAAAAAAACTATAAAACACGCTTTAAGCACATCAAACTAAAAAGTGAAAAATAATTCCTAATTTAGGCTGAAAATGGTAATGAACAAAAAATACTGGTATTATTGTGAAAATTATTATTGGGGCGCTCTGTGCCATATTTTTCGTCTTTCGTTTATAGTTTTTTTAAACTATATTTATTATTATTAAATGTTGCTGTGTTCATAAATAAAGTGTTATAATACCAAAGCTGACAGACCAAGCCGATATTTGTAACCAAGCCTTGCTGTGAAATCGTAAAAGAACAGAACGTTTAACAACATTAACATAATTCAGATAAAATGCGCAACGTTTTCTACCTCAACGAGATATTGCATATCCAAGCTGTTTGTGACGTGCATTGTGCTGTGGCGAACACAGTAAATTGCTTTTCGTGACGATAAATATTTTAATCTGATTGGTGGCCTTTAACCAATTAATTGTGGTTTTCAATACGAATTGTCTTCGAAATTTGAGCGCTTGATTGAAGACTGTGACGACGAAATGTTTCTCGGATTAGTCGTGGTATTGAAGATCGATTACCCTTAACCTCATCGAAATGCCTATAGCCATTATCAATGATCAAACGTCAAGATGACGATGAATTTAATGAACATTGTTGATAGATTATATTTTTATAGTAATGTGAAATTGATTTATTTCCAACACACAAATATACAGTAGTTACGATATTATTAACCTACATAGTAATAATAATAATTAAAAATTTATATACAGCAAATTAAAATAAATTGGCATGGCATGATCCTTTAATGGTAGCATTTTCTCGCTGTATTATGATACTTATTCACCGTAGTCACCGGTAATATAATAATACATTTAATAGTTATATATATATATTTATATTTATATTGTGAGAAAATGTTGGTTTATATATTAAAGATTTTATTGCTGTTTTGTCAGGATGTTTAATAATTTTAAAATCTGCTCAAACATATCATTTATAAAAAGAAGTGGGTTTATAAAGAAAAATCGGGTAATTAATGGAACAAAACAAAAAATAACAAATACAAGGGGCCCTACAACCTTTAAGGTTTAAGCCTCAGATTTCTGTCGTTTTTTCGTGATCATTTATTTTTAAACAGGAAATTAGGTGATCGGCCTTTTGTGCCTAATAGTTCGTTGACTTTTTGAGGCATGCTATTTTCCTTATATTTTCTTTCACCATACGAGCCAGTACTAAATTCATACATGAAAATAAAGTCCATTGGTGCCGGGGATCTTAACTAACACTTATCTGCATGGATGAGAGTCGCATACTGAAGACCCTTTTTTTTTTAATGAGGTGAAAACGCGCTCACGCAGGCCCGCGCCATGGATGGTCGAGCTTGACGCGGGGCTGTGGGGCTGGGTACACTCAAATCCCTCTGCTATTCAGAGGGGCAGCGAGACTCGACCCACCAAAAACACCTCAGCCCTTCACACGCCCTTAACATGGGCCCTGATTTCGATTTTCTTATTTTGTGATTACGTCAACAGTAATTATTTAATTTTTACACCTATTTACCCACACATTGTCTATGCTTGAAAACGAAATGCATTACCAAGGATTCCTACAAAAAAATAATACGTTTATGTATGCTTTGCTTAATTTTGCTGACAAAAATTAGGGGGGAGAGGGATCACTTGCAGTAGATCTGCTTACGTAATACTTGAACAGCCCCCAAGCACCAGAAATATTAATTACCTACACATCACAAAAATTATGCAACAGATCGGAACATCAAAATGTTCGTTATAGAAATGATTACTCCTTCGTAAACAGTGTTCACATATAAATATGTTGTACACAGGATTTCGAGTCAATTTAACAATATTACTGCAAAGAATTTAAAACCAGGACTAGTCAGCGACAGTCTAGTATTTTTATTTACCTTGCTGACTCGAGTAACAATGCCAGATTGTACGTGCGTTCATAATGTACAAAGAATGTAATATAAAATTCTTCATGCACATTCTGCTTTCTTATTTCAAAGCCTTTCGTGCGAAACGATCTATACCTTTCACGGTTATGTGGAGAATAGTTTGTAAGGGAAAATAATAACAATGTCCAGTGGACATATGGTAAAATAAATCTATTAAGAATCACTTTTCTTCACACGAGACTATAACTACGGATTTCAGTGATAATATGAAGATATCGTTGATAAATATCCCTACTAAACCAGTGGCGCTACAACCTTTTTAGGTCTGGGCTTCAGATTTCTGTATCTGTTTCATGTTACCTTGTCAATTTTATCGGCAAGTTGACACCTGTCGTCGTTCTGTGCCTGACACACTCCGTCGACTTTTTGGGTCTTAAGACAAGCCGGTTTCCTCACGATGTTTTTTTCGTAAGAGCGAATATTAAATGCGCACAGATAGACCATTGGGGATCGAACCCACGACTTCAGAGACGAGAGACCTCATTTAAATAAACAAAATTTAGGCAAGTTCTTGAATAAGATGATATAATCACAACTATTACTTGTAATGGGTTTTCCTAACTAGGATAGTTAACTATACAATGCTAATGTTTCGATAAAATACATGATATGTGTCCAAATATGTATACAGTCCACTACTCTTTGTCAGTTAAATAAAAAGTGTCATAGGATTCACACGTCTTATTATTGCAATTCTTCAATTCAAGACCCTCAATTAATTCGCGATCAATTATCAACTATAATTCCTTAACAATATGAAAAAATCAAATTTGCAGTAGAAAATAACTAGTTTAATTATATTCCGGAATGTTCGAATTCTTTTCCACGATGTGGTTTTTAATACCAACGAGACTCCTAGAAACGAAGTTTATTCTTTGACTCCTAAAAAACCACAACTCAGACTATATAACTCGTAAGTTTGTAGAAACAAGTGCAGTAAGTAGATAATAATATCGACCAGGGTCTCTTAAGCACTGCTTGTAACGCTGCTTCATGTAGTTTATGTTCAAAATTAACATAAACCTACTTTATACTAGTAACATATACCCATGAGGTGAATAAAAATTTCAACAGGACTAAAACCGTCGTAAAATATGCATGACAAAACATTTATAAAGTTTCATTTGAGAACAAAGTACTGAAATGTACTTTGTTCTGATTCTTTGAAATACTTCCTTATTACTGTTCGCCGTTTACTAAGATTATACGTATAAGTAATGTGTTTATGCAAATGCATAAAACAATATAAGGTAAATTTGCTACTAGCATGACAATTGACATTTAGGGCTTTTTAAACTCGTTTGGGCACAATGTCAAACTTCGTGTGTGTCAGCTGTCAAACTTCTTTTGTTTGCAAAAAACTAAATTTACAAATCTCTATTCGTATACCTATTCGAAATAAAAGCTTACACGAAAATTAGTTTCACGTAAAGAAAATTGTTTTCATGGAAAGCGTTGGTCACAGGTGTCACTAACATAACCGTGTTAACCACAATATTTGTAATTGATATCCTTTTGGTTACTTTGTGTCCCTAATTAACAGCTACTATGTAATTAAGACCCGTGCCAGGCCTTTATTATGATTACTATAAAAGAGCTATTAATTTTCACCTAGATGTTAGTTCGCTTACAAATTAATTGTAAGGCCGTACATTTTTAAAACAATCAAATTAACATTGTGTTATTTTGAGTTTGAAGAATGCCAAAAAGGGCACACGAATACTAAGAAAAATAATGTTTTACATAGATAATAGAATGATAAATGTATTCTTTTATTATTATTATTTTGAGTTTATTAGTACAGTCAAGAAGAATTATTTGATTATGTGATGGTATGGATACTTGACTGAAACACGTAAAATATATACATAGTACAATCGTAAACCTTCAAGTACATAAAGTACACAATAAACAAAGTAATCAATCACTTTATGTCTGATTTAAAAAGTTGATTGATATCATAAATTCGAATGTAGGTTTCCTGAAAATACGTTGAACCTCCCGTAATAACGGCGAAAGGAGCTTTTCTCGTTTATTGGGTCGTTAGGATATAATTTCATCTTCTGTTTATGATGTCATAAAAAGTTTGATGATACAACCACCGTCAATTACTCAGTTGATCCGTTTTACGAATTTTAAAGTTTGACATATTATGTTTACAAAAAATTATAAGCATGAAAGCTTATAATTTGAATTTGAATTTGATGAAATAAAAGCGTGTTTTGTTATGTAAGTAATATTTTATGAAATAAAAGCAACAAAACAAAGAAGTTTATTTCTACCGCCATTTGTTATGTATGAAGCTAATATTATATGTAGCTTTAAATAAGTGAACGGCTAAAATTAGTGAATCATTCCTTCAATCACAGCTCCACCGGCGTTGTGTGTTATACGTACTACTACTAGTCGACAATAACTTATATCTATTGGTGGATTCATAATTATACAGCTACAGAGCAAATCTGGCTCGTGATTTCATGCATGATTAGTTAGCGACTGATTTAAGGTAAGATAAGGGAGTGAAATATATTTTTGACCGAGTTCGAATAACTGCAGTAAGCGTGCGTTTTTTTGTTACTTGGTCTATAGTTAGTTACTTAAATATTTGGCTGAATTAAAGACTTTTTACTCTAATTGGCTGCACGACTCAGAATATAGCTATACATAAATTTTAAAATCATTTTCCCATTCCATATTTCGTTGCCAGACCATACGTACTTAATAAATCCAATCCTATGACCGTGATTTGAAATTGGACGCAAAAGGAATTTTGAGATAGAAAATTCCTGTAAAACAGAGGCTGGTTCGGATAAATTAATTTCGTCCTGACCCACGTATTAATATTCAGAGCACTCGCAAAGTTCGCTTTAACTGCTAACGGAAATCCCCGAATTTATTAATTTCACTGATGGCTCTTTCGTCGCGTCCTCAATAGTTCGATAACTCACCTGGAAGTAATGGACTGCTCAAAAGACTTATATGAACGTATTGTAACATAGAAATCTACAGAGCACAAATAGACAAAACACATTCAATAGATTCTAAAGGTTCCGGAAAAGTTGGTGATATGGATATTAAAACTTTTTAGTATAACATAATTTTAACCACATTTAAAAGTTGTTGAACGTTTGGGTTAATTTATACTTCCTGAATATTGCGATTCGGAATCGTTGCTCAGTGATTATCTACATCGAGATTAACTTTTTATTGTAAAAATTATGTTTTTTTTTATGGTATTTGCGTATGTTACAGTAATCCTGAATTGTAATAAAAACTATCATTAAGAGCTTAATTTTAAATATTCTTACGTCGCGTCGACTACATAAGTAATGTAGTCGAAATCGTTAACGAGATTGATGGGAAGTTTGACGGGAATGTTACATTTTGTTACATAGGAATTGATGTTAGTACGACGTATAATTTTAATTAAATCTTATAGATGCTTCAAGTAAAATAAAAAAAAAATCAGTGGCGCTACAACCTCTTTAGGTCTGGCCCTCAGATTTCTGTATCTGTTTCATGATCATGTTAATCTAATAGGTATGTAGGTGATCAGCCTCCTGTGCCTGATCCACGCCGTCCACTATTTGAGTCTTAGGCAAGCCGGTTTCCTCATAATGTTTTCCTTCACCGTTAGAGCGAATGATATTTGCGCATATAAATAGAAAGTCCATTGGTACACAGCCGGGGCTCGAACCTACGATCTGACAGACGAGAATCGCACGCTGAAGTCACTAGGCCAACATTTCACGTAAAATAGAGAAACGAATGAAGTATCTCCGGGCTATACCAACGAGGAAAGTTCGTATATAAGAACTTTCCTCTTCCTTCTTTTTGGAACTATTAGTGAATATAGAATAAAGCAAATGCTATTTACAGTCCAGACTAAGTGCTAAGTGAGGCTACCGTATGTAAAAAAACGATTATTATGATATACGCAGGTCACGGTTTAATCCTAAACCATATCTTAAAAAAACAAAAACTAATGGCTTAAATGACTATTAAATGTTTTGTAATTCATTACAAGAATAAAGGCTATTATTATTAATAATTAATTACAAAAGCAAGCATTTTTCTTTTGAGGCTTATAGAATGTTTATGAATATACAAGTAAGTCTGACAGACAAACTTTCAATAGCTCTAGATTCAATAACTTTATCGAATTGAGAAACTATCCATAACTTGCGTTGTGGTTTTGAATACCATATGACTATTCAACAACATGTGAAACTTAAACATACTCGAATCGTTTAGGAACATTTTATAAGTTAAAGTTTTACTATAAATAAATGGTTTTTAAATGCAGATAACTAAAGAAAACCCCTTTTTTAATAAATACACCCGACGGATTTATAGAACGGCAAGTGTTCTTGTGAAAAAACGGCAAGTCTCCATACTTAAATTTTACTTTTTTAAAGTTTTTTAGATATTATGGATGGATATATATATTATATGGATATATTAGATTTTTATGGATGCTTTTCGATGAGATCTTCGACGAAAGGGCTTCTACAAATTATAAAAATGATTACTAATAAAACCCAATAAGTAATCTTACAATTCTATAATATTATTTGTAATTTTTAAACTTAATGTCGCACTTTTTGCTTTTTCGCCAGAGTATTTTTTCCTTATTAGGATTGCCGTTGCCACCTATGGCTTTCCTAATAATTTAAGTTTATTTTAAACGCAATGAAGTGTTAATAAAAAATATCTTAAATGCTAAATGAAATGATTATATTATTATGTAACTTAAATTGACTATTTTTATTACAAACATCCGAAACACTGAAAATTTGCCCATTAATGATAAGTTATATTTGTAATTTACGTTTTCTTTCACTTACACACCAAGTCAGACTTACGATAAAACTCGATCTTCAAAGCTACTACATGGTACTGAGTAGCACAAACTTTTCGTTTGTCAAGTACCTATCAAGTATCCTACGAGTATTTGTACTCAATATAATAACGTTAGTTGTTCGCTAACAATGCATCTACACATTTTGTTGAAAGCGATAGCATTATATCCCCGCTTTCGTTTTTTGGTTCTAAATATGATCTTGGAGCGATGCTCAATTATTTTCATACATAATGGTATTCTTTTACATTAACTGTGAAATTCTAAAAGTTGTCCACGCTAAGGAAATTGAACCTTAATACCCTTACACAAGAATTAAATTTAATAAAACCAACTGCAATCATAAAATCACTCATTCGAGCGACTGAACTTAAATTTCTTTGCATTCAAAAAATCTAACACATCGGGGGAAAAAAACTTCCGTATGGCAATTTGATTTTTAAGGGAGCCTATTCGAAAATGTATTAAAATTATGTGATTTTCAGTTTTTCAATATGTTTTGAATATTTACTTAATTTCTTCCTAAAACCTATCATTTAAGTTACTTAAGAGACCATTTTTTAATATTAAAAATTATGTATGTTACATAAGAATTTTAGAAAGGCTAAAATGGCACAAAAACGGTTGGGACACTTTAGACAAAAAAAAGGGTGCGTGTACTTATGTACGCGCGTAAGAAGTTATACTTCTTTGGCATTATTAAAAATAGTTTTTGATTGCATGCAAATAATTAATTACAATTAAATAGTCAAATACTGGAAAAGGAGTCATTATAGTCAATAAAGTTCAGTTTACATTTGAAAAATTAAATAAATAAATATTTATTATTATTCTCTTACATTAAGTGTAACATAAATTCTATTATTATTCGAATGTTGTTTTTAAATTATGTCCAATGCCGTAGCATCTTCCGTGGGCAACTTCATTCTGTTAATTTTGTGTCACGGTGCGCGCGCATCGTAAAATTTCACTGTCATCAATTTTTCATAACGCGCCTAAAGAAGTATAACTTCAAAAATCGACATCGTGTGTCAAACACAGAAGGCTGATCAACTTCTTGTCTATTAAGAAAAATAAATGATCGAGAAGTCTGAGGCCAAGACCTAGAGGTTGTAGCGCCAGGGGATTTTTATCCTATGTGTGCCAAAATTATACTTTATTCTGGAAACTGCAGGAAACTGCAACCATTAAACTTTGCCCGACATAAAGAATTATTACATTTATTTGTTCAAATTAATAGCTGCAGCTGAGTTACATTATCGGTCGCCGAAGTAGAATACGAAATACCACCCGTTTTACCTCGATGTCCTTCGTTCCAGAACTGAGCGTTTTTTAATGCAGTTTTTGGCGCGTACTACCATATGTGGAAACAGCTGTCCACTGAAGTATTTCCGAACCAATTTGACTTATGAGTCCTACAAGAAAAGAGCGTACCAATTTTTAAAAGGCAACGCACTCGCGAGTTTTGACACTGGCATTGAGAATGTACATTGGCGGCGGTATCACTTAACATAAGGTGAACCTCCTCCCCGTTTGCTTCTTCTATTCTTCTATAAAAAAATGATTCAATGAATAAATAAAAACAGAAGTTAGACGAAGAAAATAGGTTCTTACATTATATGGTTCAATGTATGACATCTTCAAACTAGTCGTAGAGGCAAATTATAGATGTCGCTTTCCGTCATTATGTTCACGTTGTATATTGTCATTGTGTAATTATGACATATCTAGCACAGACTTCAATCAAAATGTAACAAACTTCAGCATAATATTACCTCTAAATAACAGTATATTTAATAAATTCTATACATATAATGTAATAAATAACTAACCTTAACATAAACTAAAATATATTATTAAAAGGGGACTCCTTTTAGGCAAGGTTCCGAAGATACTGGCAGCGTTCCCCCTTTGAATCGCTAGACTAATTCTTTGTCCAAGGTAGCTGCCAGATCTTCGGTCTCCTGTAATGTCGACTAACCTTTTTAAAAAGCCTTAAAGCGCTAGGACCCCACGGACCAAGGGTCTCGACACCGAATGGGACAAAATCATATTCATAAAATTTGTTCATTATATCGTATACTCGAATAATATTAATCGATATATACATGACTAACCATGTTTGTACGTATAACCGAATTAAGTATTAAATAGGTCGAGTACTAAGTTTAGCTATGTAAGTTGGTTTAATCGTTCCTAATCATTTTAAGCTGCTCAATCGTGTAATCCTTTGCTTGCTTCAAAATTCCAATTAGTCAAAGGCAAAGTTATGCTCTGTTTATGACAAAACCGACGAAAAAGAACACTAAACTAATACTGTTATTAATCCTGTGTTGAGTGTTTATGCAACTTGATGTCGTGTATTCAAGCAACACACGCTTTTTTCTAGGATATAGTAGTAGTTTATCTTTAATAATAATAATAATTTATTGCAAGAATATGGTACAAAAATGTGTCAGGTGGTACAATCATAAGTTCGCATATTCTGCCACACACAATGGCGCGCAAATTTGTATTTAAAGGAATTTTACATTTTACATTATTAGTCATATGAATTGGTCAGTTTTTATATTATTTGTATCATTATATTATTGTTCATATCATATCATACGTTATTAAATTTATGTTCTAAACTTATGTTCTAAGTTTAGATTAGTCAAAACCGTTTATAACGACATCGTTTACAACGACCTATCGGTTATTACAACCAGATTGTATGGTCCCGTCCGAATCCCTAGTAAACTATTCAGTAAACAAACCGCTTATAACAACATCGGATATAGCGACATATCGCTTACAACGACGAAATTTTATTTTATTGCGTTGAAATATATCCAACCGTTTGATCTAAAAGTGTTGGCGTTGTTTAGACTGTGCAATTGTGCATTTATGTGTTACCATGTCGCAAAAAAAGAGAAAAGTGTTTTCTATTGAATAAAAATCTCATGTCATATGGATAAAATGCAAAAAATATTTGAGACTGGGCTAAAAAAAACAGACCAAAATGACTGATTACTTTTGTACCTAATTACTTCGTAATAAATATTTTTGTTTGTTTTTTGACTCCTTTACATATTATAATATTAACATACCATATTATAACCCATACCTACCAATTCTAGATAGATAACTATGATAATATAACTATGTACATTGTACATACATATGTACTGTACTTGTGTATATGACATTGCTTATAACGACTATCGGATATAACGTCGGCAACTATACGGTCCCTTCAATGTCGTTATAAACGGTTTTGACTGTAACACGAAAATAATTCAATTGCAATACAGGTAAATTTACAACAATCAAAGTATTCTTTAACCGTCCCATACGTGTAATTGAAGTTCACAGAAGCCACGCAAGTTTCCGAATTTAAATTGAGAACACGTAGTCACCGCTATATTAAATTGAATATAATTCGTGTTCATTATTAATTCAGGAACTGTGTAGAAAGTTTCACAAGTATTATGTTAGTATTAATTACTTAGACACAGGGGACCGGCTTTGTTCGTCAACTTGCTATAATTTAGATGTCGTAACCTGATATTGTAATGTCACTACAATTTCAATTAGTGCTAACAAGTTTTCTTTAGATTTACAAAGCATTAGATACACCCACGTTGTTAGAACTTGGCTTTGTAGTCAAATATTGCTTCTGCCTTAAAGCCTTATTTTTATCTTTCACAAAATAATTATTGTATTAATATACATATAAATTTTGCTTTCAATTACATTCTCAGCTACATGCGCAAACTCACCTATTCTCACACTCACTCATTCACTTCACACGTAACACTAAATTTATAACTATTATTGGTATTTTTTATTTTTTATTATCATTTTTTCATATCACATTTTTAAACTATTTTTAACATGTACCACGAAATAATTGTCTTCTAGTTACCCACAACACAGGGCCTCCCTAGTGTGGGGACTAGCGATTTCTGATTTCTGTAACAAACCTTTCTGTCATTAATAAAGTTTTTATTATTATTATTATTATTATTAATTAACAAAAATAGTTTTTTAAATATTAAGCTTATAATAAAATCAAACAACGCTACTGTTTAGAATATATTTTTTAAATAACTGAGGTGATTAAATATCCAGCGGTAGCTACCGTTTAATATTTAATATATTTTTTTATATTATCTAAAGAACAACTCCTAATAAAGTACTGTTATAAGGAAGTATTAAGCAGAAAGATCTTTCCAGATTTTAGTGAATGTATTTTCTGTTATGACTATAGTAGTCAGTCAGTTTAGGTCACCCATTAAGATTTGTAAAGGTTACTGAAGATTGTATACAAGTGTATGTTTAGACACAGGAGGACTCTCCGTGGATCTCAATATCATAAACCCAGGAGACGGAATCTTACCTCCGGAAATACGCATGTCGCAAATATGTTTCATGGCCTATCGATTAGTTTTGTCTTATATTAAAATTGATTAAATCATATTGGTAACTTTATACACTTGTGAGCTTTTATTTTAAAAAAGGAAGATCTAAATTTATATTTTCTACTAGTTCCCAAATGACTGGGAAAACTGGCAAGAAATTCCCCGCTACTCTTTAATCACCATGGGTAACTTGATATATTTTTCAATATGTCATAACAATAAAGTAATAAACGCTTTTAAAGAAAAAACTGTTTAACCGGATTGAAGTTATGTATTATTATAAATTTACAACTATTTAACATAATTTTCAATTTATCCGACGTTTCGCGTGCTTTACAGCGTGCGTGGTCACGGTGACGCGCGCCATAAACGCTTATTGTATAGCTTACTTTTTAAAAGGCCGTATATATGTATTGTTAGTATACAAATAATAATATAGTTCACCACACATTCATCGTTTCTTTTACACAGGAGCGCTGCGCAAGATCTTTATAATATTTAAAATGTGTATGTACTCTTCGTACGAAGGACTTCAAGACATTTTTCATAAGTTTAAATTTTCTATATAATATACTAACTATTCTATGTAACTAGCAGACAAGGTTTTAGTTATATTACATAGTAGTAACCTATTCAAGGGAAACGGTAGGACAACACCAGTCATGGGGACCACCATGCTTTTTTGGTGGTAATGCCATAAAATTGTAGCTTATTTGAAACGTTGGTACTTTTAACACAGCGCCATCTGTTAGAATTCTGTCAAATAATTTGCAATAAAATAATATTGCGGGTATAAATTGAGATGTAAGCTATACTATCTTTTAAGTTAGAACAAACCGCAGACGGTGCGCATATTTGATTGAAATCGGTTCGGTAGTTTAAGAGTCCATAGCGGACAAACAACGTGACACGTAATTTATATATATTAAGATTAAACATTCCTTACTATTCTAATAAAACTAAAACATATAATAAATCACCAATGTACAGTCTTTCACTACATTTGAACGCGTTTTGAATATATTATGATATAGTAAAACAAATATTAGATGAAGATGAAATACAAAAGCAATTTTTTATTTTATATAGACTCGTATCGAGAGCCACAAAATACATAAATATAAGATTCAAACGTAGTTTTCTACGAAGTATATTAAATATTCAGACTATTTTATTTATACTACGAAGAAATTTTATTGGATGAAAGTTTCCATTTGTTGTGCAGCAGGTGTCCTTCGCAAACCCATCGTCAGCGGATTAGTTCATTGTCCGGACATAAATCTAAAATGGTGGAACTAGCTTACTTTGTTCTTTTGCGTCGGGAAATTCTACGAAGTTTCCCTTGGATGTATCAAATCTAGCATAAGGATGAAATTATAAAGTACTAGCTATATACTTAGGCTTTTCTGATATCCCTTTCAGTTTGGCGGCGATTTGATTATTAATTTTTAACAACAGTGTTACAACAACAACAAGAAACTAGAGGAAAACATATCTTGGTTCTTATTACTTTACCCTTAGAAAAAAAAATGTTATGAAAAAAATTATTCTGTTTTAAAACAAATTTGTTAATGAAAAATTAAATAAATAAGTTTTTCATTAGCTGTCTTATGACTACATAAAATATCGTTGAGTTTTTGCATACATAGTAGGTTAAAATAATAATATTTTTTTCTAATATTAATAATTGTCGAGGCTATTCGTTGACACTACGGGTCTAGTGAGGAGACTGAAAAACCATTAAAATATCTAGTGAATTAGTGTGATTGCACGTTAGTCTTAAGTGCTAAACAGTGGTAAGCAAAAGTCTCCTAGAGAGACTGTAAGTAGTGTTATTGGACACTTTCTTATGTTAAACATATTAGTTATTTAGGTTAGACTTAAACTACTTATTAGAAGTTAGGCTAGATCGTAATTTTGAACGTTGTCTTAGTAAAGACACATAAAAAAAAGAAGATTAATTAATACTTCATCAGCCTTCTACTTTTTTCTTATTGTGTTTAACTACGCTGAAAAGAGATCAGTTATTTTGTTAAAACAATGTCATAACTGTCTTAGTTTTAATGAATAATAGCATATACACATAACACATGTTATATTTATATAAGTTATTCTGATTATGCAAACCTTTCAAAGGAGTTTCCTTATTAAGAATTATACTCGTACAACATCAACGCTACTACGTAAAGTACGTTTTTGTGTCGGCTCCAAGAAGTATTTAATGTCAGGAACATACAGAAATGCATACATAGTAAATATTTTAATAATATTTATCGAAACCACAATTGCGATATATTTCTTTTACTATCCATAGCGTAAGTTATCTTCCGTCACTTTTATTATCATGAAATACGAGTAATTTAGTTTAAACTGTGTAATAAAGTAATTTTTTTTAAACAGTATATATATATATATTATATCAGAATCGGGTTTCCTGAAGCCACGGAGTAAGCCAATGTTAAAAAAGAATTTACGGAAATTTTCTAAGCAAAGAAATACGTAAATAAACTCTGTAAAACAAATCAAGACGCTTTATAGATAATTTAAAAATAAGTTGATGGTCATCTGAGCCATATCATATTTATTATTTATTCTGTAAACGATGTTGTTGACTTTAAAAATAGGCGGTCGTTTAGAAGATTCGACGAGGCAAAAAGACTTCAAGAGGAGTTCGCATTTCCTTTTAATTTAAATCTGAACACCCAAAAAGCGTTCATTCTAATTTATTTGATACGCCTAACAATATAGACATTTCCATATCAATTTATAATATTTTGTGAGTAGTGTTAGCGTAGTTCAGAGTGCGTTATAACTCTGAGGTTTTAAGCCCCGCTATGCACCAATGGATTAATCTTTCTATTACCGAATGTATGCATACAAACAAATATACGATCACATGTTTTAAGAAAATGTATCAAAGAAAGAGGAAGAAACATGTATTTGCCCCCATTTTATTAATATGTAATTTAATACGATCTTTTGCCGTCAATCGATGAATAATTTGTACTATTTTTACTTTTGTTGTGTAATAAAAAACCTCTGCAACCAATTGACTAGCTATCCTACATTTATAGTTTATTTATGAAAATCAACCGCCATGTTAGGCTTTGCCCAATTACACACAAAACAAATAAATAGGAAAATTCTTTTAACAATTTCACTACAGTTTATTATTTTTCAAATCTAACCAATTTCATTTTACATATTACAGTTACATTAGTATCAGTAAGATGTTTTTCAGATAGCCATGCGTTTTAGGTACATGTATAAGGTACCTACTACCTAGGTAAATAATGTTTAATATCAGTTTATCTGAGTTTCATCATCGGACGTCGAGGCAGAATACGAAATTCCACCCGTATCACCTCGACGTCCGCCGTTCCACAACTGAGCGTTTTTCAAGGCAGTTTTTGCCGCGCACCACCACTATGTGGAACCAGCTGCCCACGGCTTGGCCATTCTTCTCCACACGAAAGTACCTTTTGGAAGGGGCAACTAGAATCTTCTTTGTATTATTTTTGACGTTCAAAAGTGCCATTTTAGGTGGTCTAATTGAAATAAATGATTTGACTTTGACACGAAAGTATTTCCGAACCAATTCGACTTAGGGTCCTTCAAGAAAATAGCGTACCAATTCTTAAAAGACCGGCAACGCACTCGCGAGCCTCCTGGCATTGAGAGTGTCCATGGGCGGCGGTATCACTTAACATCAGGTGAGCTTCCTGCCCGTTTGCCCCCTGTTCTATAAAAAAAAATTATTTCTAAGTTTTCCTACTTAACAGAAACTCAAAGAAACAGTTGAAGTATAATTTCCACTGGACACAGCTGTAATCGAGCGGGGCTTAATCCACTACGCTGACGTCGTGTGAACTTTAGTGTATTGTGTCAAGGAAAGTATGAGTAATGATGGCTTAGAACGTCACGTCGCGTTTACACGTGTTATTACAATGGGCTTTCTTTATGAAAACCAAGAAAAAACAACAACATTGTCAGACAATATAAAACGTTGGTATAATAAGAGTATTTAAATTGTTTTCCAAACCTTAACAACTTTTAATAACTGCTGCTTATACGTTTAATGCCTATTTACGACAGGGACTGATTTAAGGTCAGCGAAATACCTTGTAATGGTAGCTGTTTCGGAAGGAGCAAATGACAAAAAGTACAAAGAATATTTTTACGATTTATATCGTTTGTCGCTGCTATGTATGGAAAGATTTCATGTGTTCCATGTTTCCTTCGACATATTAATTAAGCGAGGGCCAGCGGTGAATCCCAAAAAAAACAAAATATATTTAAATTACTTCAATTATTGTAGAAAATTACTAAATATGACTATTTAATCGGCCCGATATGAGGTGCACAACTAATAATCTATATTGTAGACTTATTACTAATTGAGAATTTGACCGCTCCCATGTGAGGTATCCGATCAAAGCTACCGCCGCCCATGGACACTCTCAATGCCAGAGGGCTCGCGAGTGCGTTGCCGGCCTTTTATGAATTGGTAGCACTTTTCTTGATTCGAATTGGTTTGGAAATACTTCAGTGGGCAGCTAGTTCCACATAGTGGTGGTGCGCAGCAAAAACTGCCTTAAAAAGCGATCAGTTGTGGAACGACGGACATCAAGATACGGGTGGAATTTCGTATTCTGCCTCGACGTCCGATGATGAAACTCAGATGCAGGTATTTGAACAACTATTCTGAACACCGTTTCTTTCAATAACAATTGACTTCGATGACGTCTTCTAGCTAATTCCCCGACTATATCGTCGGAGGTATCTAGTGACTAATATGTATGTATATAGCCCGGTCATTTTAGACATAAAAATAGTGATCAAATAAAGAAAAATCCGACAAAGCCAAATTTTCGTAGAGACCTTAGGTTTACCACAAGGAATAAAGTGTCAAAAGTCCCCATCAGTCCCATGTGAGCTTAGCGACTTATTCGGGGTCAAAGGTCAAAATTTTAGGTTTTTTGGATTTTTCTCGAAAACGGTAAGTTTTATCGAAAAGTACCTCAGAGCACAGTTGTAGATCTTAAAATTCTCTAAAAAAATGGTCCCTATGATTTTTTTCTCTAAGACTCACTATTTCCCAGATATTGCGCTTGTAAGAATCATATTCCACATATGCCACGTATATACATATTTAGGTACTCAAGCAAGCAAAAATGCCTACTCGTGTCTCTTTTATGTATACATTATTAGTATTACCTGGGAAGGCGCAGCAACGGACAGAAATATATTCTTCTAAAAGTTTATCAGCTTATCCAAAATGCCAAAACTTTATTTTATTTTTACATGCGATGACCGGATGCGATACTACGTCTGCAATGTTTAGAAGGGGCAAAAATTCAGTATTAAAATTATTTGAAAAAAATGATTTGATTGACTGCGCAAAAGTATTTACAGAAATTAATTCTTCACCTCAAATACTAATTACTAAAGGAATTCGGTTTCTTCTTGCGGTTTATGGAGCTCCAAAAAAAATTTGTTTGCATAGATACGTACAGATATTTAACATTTGTAAAAAATACACGAAACAAAAAGCAAGTACAGCTATCTTGTCTTCCTCCAACATCGGCATCTGCTTGTCAACATTTGTTTCGAGTATACTATCAAGTTCAGACATGGCAAGGCAATGAACTGAACCCTGAAGACTGGGGTTGGAAATTGATAAATAATACTTTGGAACCGATTCGAACTTTACTGCCCCCTGCTCCAGAAAAACTTCTTAACACTATTTTTTGCAATTGCAAGAAAGGTTGTAGTGCCAAATGTGGCTGTAAAAAAGTAGGCTTGCAGTTTTCTCCAGCGTGTACCAATTGCCAAGGTGTCTCTTGCTCAAATGTTCAATTAAATACAAGAGAGGAATATTCATGTGATTTTGATGAAGAGACAACTGATTCATCTTCATTTGAACAATTTCTAAGCGCTTATCAACAGGAAAGAGAAGAAGAAGAACAAGAAGAAATTGAAGAAAACATGATTGTTGAAGTTGAATATGAAGAGTATGAGTCAGATTAAAGTAATAAAAAAAAGTTTGAACGACAGTTAAACTCAATAACCCATATCAATAATCTTCTTACTATTAAATAATTATTGTTCCTGAAAATATCGTCAGAAAGGTTCGTGAAATAGGCCTACCGGAGATACCACGTTAAAAAAAACGCGCCGAGTACACTACCTCACAGGTGGTGAGGAAATGTGTGCATATTATGTAGAACGTGATTCTTACAAGCGCAATATCTGGGAAATAGTGGGTCTTAGAGAAAAAATCATAGGGACCATTTTTATAGAGAGTTTTAAGATCTACAACTGTGCTCTGAGGTACTTTTCGATAAAACTTACCGTTTTCGAGAAAAATCCAAAAAACCTAAAATTTTGACCTTGGACCCCGAATAAGTCGCTAAGCTCACATGGGACTGATGGGGACTTTTGACACTTTATTCCTTGTGGTAAACCTAAGGTCTCTACGAAAATTTGGCTTTGTCGGAATTTTCTTTATTTCAATTGTCTAAAATGACCGGGCTAATAACTTAAGTAAACAAAATTGGTAACTAGGATATTTACAGCAAGTTTTAGAAAGATGTCTTTTAAGCTATTGTTCAACATTATTTCTTCGTTCGTATCTGTTACTTTTAATCCCATAAGTTGTTGTACTGTCGTAGCCATACATTGGACAGTCAGTCGACCGAGTAACATATTAAAATCGTATAATAAAAAAAAAGGGTGCGTGTACTTATGTACGCGCGTAAGAAGTTATACTTCTTTGGCATTATTAAAAATAGTTTTTGATTGCATGCAAATCCACTGATTCATCAATTGTTATTTGTCTCTTGTCCTTATATTTGCTAGATTAAATCTGAAAAAATACATGTTTTGATTAAACAATGTGGTTAATTTTTTAATCAAAACATTGCTGGATAATAATAATACATACGGATAGTTAACCTCAATTGTAGGAAGGTTGATGAGCATAGTTTTTTCACAAATATTTTCTAATATTTATTAGTATTGATTTCTCCTTTATTTGTTTAAAAGGTAAATGACAAATGTCATTATGGTCATTCAAAATTCTTGGCATAGCTGCGATTTGCGAACTTCACGCATATTCTATTTCTTTTTACTTGTAGATTGTCTTATTCCTATCTCGCTCACGCACGCTATAATCACACTAACAATTTTGTGTCACAGGTGCGCGCGCATTGTACAATTTCACTCTCATCAATTTTTCATAACGCGCCTAAAGAAGTATAACTTCAAAAATACAATTCAAACCCAACCAGAGGTATACTGAAATAATGAGTGCTTTATTCGCATTTCGATAATAATTGCGAAGAGCAAATTCTATAAAATTTTCATTAGGTTGGCACCATCTTCGCAAATGAATTATCTGCTCAGCGAACCCAGTGGAAGATTCAATTTGCTCAATTCAATTGATTAGCTCCGGGTAATAGAAACATCCTCATTGAATTTTATAATGTCAGATTTAATGTGGAGATTAATGTTATCGCTGTTCGCACCGAAAATCAACGACCTTTAGCCTTTGTCAAAACGCGGTTTTGGTTTGTTATTATAATATACTATGTAATTTTGAAACTTTGCAGATTAGCTTTTGAATTAAAGTTAATACTTAAATATTAAGTGGCCTGTGATTGATAACTTTGCTTAAGTTAACAGGTTTTTCATACTCGTAGTTATGTGTTATATGTGTTTTTAAGACAAGCACGACGTAGAATGAAATGGGTGAAACGGCCTTTACCTTGACCTTTAATAAATATATATGTACAAATGTTATGTTGGTTTGTGTACGCTTTAAAAACTCAAAAAGTTCAGCACCGATCGAGCTGAAATTTTAGCCTGATATAATCATCAAGGATCAAGGATTGTTTTTATCAATTATTTTTTTTCCAAGTATTTCAAAATTAAACTTATATGAAATGTATTCTTTGTTTTGTTTCTCATTTCTCCACCATTCAATCACAATGTGCTACAGCAAAGCGTGGTAGGGTACAGCTAGTATTTCATATATTTACCATTTTGTATTAAGAGTTTATTATTATTTTCTATAATAAAATAATAAATAAAAATCACTTTATTTAACGAAAAAAAAATATTGGTTGTTTGTAAAGTAGGTTTACGTGATAACGTCTTATTGGTGATATAAGTTTTTGGGAAGTAAGGAATTAATGAAGATAACAATTTTTTCAAATTTCAAATTACATCTATCGTTTTATTCACACTTTTGATGATAAATTCGGGTGTAAAATGACAAGTTTACTTATTCGACTATGATATACATTTTTCTTCATACATTCACGGAATGACTGGCAGCGCTCGAGATGAGACGGGAGATCGGTCCGTCTCTCTCTCATTATACCTGCGATCGCGCTCGTGAGGTTTTGGTGTGACATAAGTTTCTGAACATGTCACCCGACTAAAACGATTTTAAAGACGTTATCACGTCAAAAAACAATTACATTTTGTACTTCCATTCTAAAGGTTATAAACATACAATATGCAACGAATCGTTGTGTTCTCACTATTAATTTTGGTCAACCTCGTACATAAAATAATTCCATGTGCACTAGCGATTAAACTAGGCCTAGCCTGTATCTTAAACGCTAGTTCCTTCCAGTGTCTTTAACAAATTGGTTAGGTTGTTTGTCATTAGATATTTAAGCTTTCTAATAAGAGTATTTGTATAGTAAACATTTTGTCTATGACTAAAAATATATTTGCTCGTTTTATCCACGTGTGATGTGTTGGGTGGTGTCTGATTTAAAATGCATACAGCCTCCACAGTGAAGCCAATTTGGGCATCGGTCGTACCGGGCAGTGGCTTTACTCAACAGGCTGAATTGTTAATGTAACCTTGGCTGCAATAACTGTAGTGCTACGTACCAATCCCTTCAATTGCCTTTGTCCGCAATCTTGTTTCATTTTTATTACTGACTCGTACGATATGTAATTACGAAACAATAAGAGTATTTCTTTACATTTGCGACATAAGACTAGTTTTTGAAGTTATACTTCTTTAGGCGCGTTATGAAAAATTTATGAGAGTGAAATTTTACGATGCGCGCGCACCTGAGACACAAAAGTGTGATTATAGCGTGCGCGAGCGAGAAGGGAATAAGACATCTACAAGTAAAAAGAAATAGAATATGCGTGAAGTTAGCAGCTATGTAAAGTATTTTGAATGACCATAATGACATTTACCTTTTAAACAAATAAAGGAGTTTTAATTATTTTTTCCAAGAAATTTAGCAATGCTTTTTCAGAAAGACCTATTGTTACTTAGTTAAAAGGTTATGAAACATTAGGTATGTTATTAAATTGAATGAATAATATAATAAAATAATAAATAATAGTAATAATTGTTATTAATATTAATTCATAATTGAATAATATACTAAATATTAAATATTATTAAATTGTTTACGTTAAATATTAATTATTAATTAATTATATTTAAAAAAACATAAAGAAAGCTAAAGAAGTATAACTTCTTACGCGCGTATATAAGTAGGTACACGCACTCTTTTTTTATTATTAAGCCTTTATTGCTGACACCCAGTACAATATAATAACAATTATTTAAGTTACATAAAACGAAGACACATAATTCTAATACATAAATAAAACTTAATCTAATACGTCACTTGACCCGTTTTAGGTAATCAGCGTGTCCTGTGACACATAGGCCTCTTCCAGCTGTTTCCATTATTTTCTGATATTAGCTCTTCTTGTCCAAGTTGTGCCTCCTATTATCTTTATATCGTCTGCCCATCTCTTGCTCTGTCTTCCTGTCTGGAAAAGAGGAAAAAATACAAGTTTAAGCCATTTTATATATCTTTAGAAACTTTATTCAAGCATAAAAATGCAATAAGTTAAAAGTTTGCGGCACCGTAGCTCTCATACTCTTGCATCGTATTCGTTTTCTTGTTCTTGATTGTGTTTATAATCGTTTATATTCTAATTGTAAATTGTCAGAGTTTATAAGTTTTGCTAAGTAAATCGTCCTTCGTAACTAAAACAATTATTGATCCCTTCATCAAATAGGCAGTGAATATATAAACATCTTTAGATACAAGTTTGATAGTAGAACTGAATACATCAAATATCGTTAAATTTTATACGCCTCTGCTGTCGAAAGGAATGTATATTTAGAAACTCAATCAGGCATTTGTTTATATTGTTATGGAAACGATATTGTATTGGGTTTTAAATTAAAACCCTCTTCACGTTGACATATTCAGGTACCCTTGGTTTATATAGGGTGTCTTTTGTTAAATGTCAAGTGGCTACACGATGTAATGTTTATGAGTGTTATATTGGGGATAACCCTGCGACATCGTCTGCGTATAATATGATAAAAATTACTAATATATATCTTGTACATTAACGCGTAGTAAAAAACTAAAAAATACGGTTATAGGCAACTATATTTTATAATATGTAGAATTATGTTATATCATAATATTCTTTGCTTTTGGGTTAAACAGATGAAACATTGTTTTTATATTTCGAAAGATTTAGGGTTGATATTCATGATCAAAACAGGGGTTGCATTCCTAGAATCTGAGGATTAGTGTAGAGACAGGAGGAAACAACGAGGTTTTATATGATGTGAAGAATTGAAGTCTATAGTATATTATCGGATTTCTATGACTTACCTTTAAATATATAGTATACCTATTTTTATAGGCTCGGAATATCATCCTCCCAGATTTGTAGGTGTCTATTAGCAGTATTTTAAATGACTTATCAAGTTTTATTGTAGTTAATTAACTACAATAAAACTTGTAGTTTTGTGTCAGAGAGCATCGTGGTATCAATGACAGCAGCTAATATTCTTGATAAATACGCTTAGGATTTTTAAAGATTAGTGATAAAACAGTTGGAGAGACTTAAAATAATGTAATTAGTATCTTAAGGAAGTTATATTTAAGTTTTGTTTAATAGTTGAAATAATATATAGATATACCAAGCTTAAATATAATATGAACCTCACGCATGAATAAACAAAATTATAATTAGTTCGAAAGCGCGAGGCTGTTATAGTATGCAAATTAACTGTTTTTTCAGTATTTCGTGGTTCTCAATTACGTTCCGCGCGTATTTTTTGTATTCCGTATATTTTCTTACAAATATTAGGTACCTTTTTTATGAGAATATGGAGCTCAATATATGTGTTTTTATACTGTTAACTGGCTTTCGTAATATGTAATGTTTTCTTGGCAAAGTGGTCAATAGAAACGGCGTGAAGTGGAGCTGGAGTTCTCTAGTTCGATTACAATGAAATTGTAACAGAAATGTGTCTAGCTCATACGGCATTGGAAATTATTTCACGTCAATTATTCCACGTCATTAAATTTGTATCGGTAGACATCCCTACTCATCGGCAAAAAAGACAGAGGGTGAAGGCCGAGAGAACAAACTTGGACTTTAAAAGAGACTGTGACCTCTGAGTTTGTTTCGGCGTCGAAACGTCGATCTCATCTAGTTTTAAAAAAAAATGTCTGACGTGTAAAAGTGTTTGTAAAAACCTACTCACTCACAGAAATAAATCATTTATCATTTAGAAAAAGCCGGCGTAAAAAACTCTCTACTCTTTTAAAATATCAAATCATCATACACAATGATTATGGCAAAAATAGATAGAAGAAACCAGAAGGAGATACGGTCCGCTATTTGTTGTTATTTGGATCATTTCTGTATTTTTCTATGATTGTTTGTGCCATAAAAAATAAATAAATAATTCAGATTATGTATCGTATTTACTAAGGTATATCAAGATTTAATGATCAATGTTTCATGATTCCATATGAACTTTAACGTATAAATCTTGAAAACGTTCTAAAGAACATGCAATGTTATCATTAGCGGAGTCTCACCGTTCTTACGAAGACAAAACAATATTGATATTGGATAATGGAAAAATAGCGTGTCAGAAGGCTTGTTTCCTCAACGAAAAATTGCTATTTCCTCGCTGGTTTTCTATCTTGTGATTCCTTTAAATATCTTGGTAAATATAACCGCATTGCATGATTACATTCCGCCAAACTAACGGGAATTCCACTTTGTTTTCCTTATATGAATTTTTGTTTGTTCAACCCGGGTTTGTACCCCTTATTTCAGATACGTTCTAAAAGTACATTTTATTTTAGTTGTGACAAACAATCAATAACAATACGAGCTTTTAGTCTAGAAATAATTTTTATGTTTGTTGATGTTAAGGATTCCCTACAAATATAAAAGTAACTCTCTCTGTCTGTCTACACACCATTAGGGGCCGTTCTTGTATTACGTAAGCAGATTTACTGAAATTATCCCCCCCCCCTCCTCTTGTCAGTAAAAGTAAGCAAAGCTCTCAAAAAGTAGTACGTATTATTTTTTTGTGGGAATCCTCGAAAATGCATTTCGTGTTCAAGCATAGAAAATGTGTGGATAATATGTGTAAAAAAGTAAATAATTACTGTTGACGTAATCACCAAATAAGAAAATCAAACACCCCCCTCACCCCTATAGTGCTTACGTAATCCTTGAACGGCCTCTTACCACTGAACCGTTTTTAATGAAATTGGTATAGGAAAATATTTAACCTATGGAAAGGGCTGGAAGTCTTGAATTAGAAGATTTATTTATTTACTAGCTGGCCTGGCGAACATCGTACCACCTAACAGTCGATTCTTTATTATTTTTTAATACTTATTCTGCTATTCGGGACACCGGTCTAGCTAGTAAGATAAAAAAAAGAAAGTTGATAAGACAACAAATATGTAGGTACATTATGTCAAAAAATAAAAATTTACCTTCCCGGAACCCCTCCACTAACATTTGAACTTTATGATATGGTATTAAAGTTCAAATTGACTTTAAAGTATTATTAGGAATATTTTGTATGGGAATATAGAAAAGTGTTGTTTTTAGACTTTTACACTCAATTTTATTTTTTATTTTTTTCTCCGTAAGAACCATCCTCGTACTTTAAGGAATATTATTAAAAAAAAAATCAGACAAATCGGTCAAGCCGTTTTCATGTTATGTCGTGACAACGGAAAACGGGTTTCATTTTTATATATATAGATTTATAAGTTATAAAACAACTTGTATGTATACAATTATACAAGTATGACATCACAAATTTTACACACATACACACCAATTATATTAGAACATAAGCAAGCTAACAAGGGAAAAAATTAAACAAGCAATCAAAAAAAAAAGAAATTATAATAATAAAGTTTGTACCGAAGTTAATCATAAGAAAGTTAATTAGATATCGTAAAAGATTAAAAATGCCCTCTAAAGTCACTATACCACTCAGCGAAGTCACGGGCGTGTCCGTGGTTAGACTACGCAGTTGACTAATTAAAATCGAAATTCATCTTTCACATTCTAAGTCATAGATAACCTGTTTGTGAATAATAATCTAATAGTGAATGGTTTTTAAATAGTAATGATTCCAAATAGTTACAAATGTAATTCAATTTATTTGTCAAAGGTTCCGCTATTTACTAGAGTATGACGTTTAATTCGAATTAGCTTTGACCCGAGATTTCAGTTAATTTCTATTCAAATTACATGGCTTATAGTCGCAGTTAGTAAATCCAGAATTAATTAGTATTAGTACTGCAAATGATGTTAACTATGCATTGACCGGAAAAAAGCAATACAAATTTATTGAATATGTTTATAATTAAGCATTAAAAATGTAATCGAATATATGTTCAGTGTCATATTGTGAATGTATGTAGCTTTCAGTACAAACTAACGAACACGGAATTGGAAGGGTAATGTCGGTACCGGAGCATAAGCATTAAGTATATATAATAAAAAATCTGACTCAAAAGGAATCAAGTGATGACTGGTTCTAGTACGAAATTCGACCGAAGCTATTAACTTTGCAATTTCTAAACACTTGATACACTGAGACGTGAAAATGAAAAATAAAATAAATCAGTAGCGCTACAACCTCTTTAGGTCTGGGCCTCAGATTTCTGAATCTGTTGCATGATCATTATTGAATCTAATAGGCAAGTGCCTACTTCGTCGACGGCATGTGTCAGGCACTGGAGGCTGATCACCTGATCAGCCTCCAGTGCCTGACACACGCCGTCGACTTTTTGGGTCTAAGACATGTCGGTTTCCTCACGATGCTTTCCTTCACCGTTCGAGCAAATGTAAAATGAGCACATCCATTGGAAGAAAATCCATTGGTGCACAGCCGGGGATCGAACCTACGACCTCAGGGATGAGAGTCGCTCGCTGAAGCCACTAGGCCAACACTGCTCATTATTATTATTATCCTAATATATTTTAAGCGATAATAATGGAATACTAATATTATAAATCTATATCAAGGGGATAGAATTTCGATATATTTAGCATGAGTCTGTACTCATACTAATTGAATTTAATTTATGCATACGAATCTTAATATCACAATAAAGAAGAATCTTGATGCGGAAGTGAAACCACCAGCCGATTTCAACATTTACATCATTTGTATGGAATTTCCTCTGTGAAGACATTACTTTTTTACGTATACATTCATACAAACATAATTCATAAGTATGGCTATTTTTATTTATTTATTTCGTAATCCTACAACTAACATAAATTATATATAATACAATTATACCAAAGATATATCCAAAGATGGAATATATCATATTAATAAAATAATTCTTTTTTTTTATCTGAATTATTCAATACATTTAACTAAGTAATACGTAATTTGACTTTTGTCTGATGGTGTATAAGTAGGTACGTGAGGGTGTGTATGTGGGGTGTGCTCATGTTGCAGGTGATTTTGCGCTATGAATATTCTTAATACTCCTTTTAAGCATATTCCGTGATAGCTTAAACAAGTCAAGGCTTAAATATTGGTCGTTGTATGTACGGGTTGCGCGATACAAAATGAGGTTATGCGTAGTTGGTATTGATGTGAGGAACGTGAAACAAAGCACGATTACGACTCTTATATAGCGATGTCTTTAAAAGATAATAACGTAATCAATAAAAGAAACACATGTAGGCTCAACTGGAAAGGGCTCTCCAATTCACTTTTTATCGCCTATTAAACCTTCCCCAGCGATGAGATTCTTGAGAATGTAATCCCTAACTATACGATCAACCCATAGTAGTTTTCGACCCACGTAATGAAGCATGGTAAAACGTAAAGCCGTCATAATTTACGAAAAGGTTCCTAAAAACCTCGACCTCATTAAAAGAGCGTTAACGTTGATAAAGTAACCTTGCGAATATTTAAGTCTAATTTATTGATGTACCTATTTCACTATCACCGTCCAATAAATTGAAGGAGAATATGCGTATTCACCATTAAGTATGATTTAAAGGTCCATATTTTAGTTTTGACATATAATCGATCCGAGCCACGGAAACGCCGACCCCTTTTCTTTAGCAATTAAGTTATAAGAAATTCATAACTTTTTTGTTTATCGAAGATACGTCAAACAAATCATTATTAGTCTGTGGACGAATTTTGGTTTCTTACTTTATTATAACTCTGTTGTATTTCAAAGGCCAAAGGTAAACTATCGATTGATTTTGGTAAAAAGACCTTGAAAAATAGACGTTTTAACTTTAGCGTAGTCTACTTTTAGACTTGAAAAACTTCTCTCAAAACTTTTACGCAGGAATTCGTTTGATTTTTGTTTTAAAATGTTATGTTAACGCCAAATTTGTTCGGTATTTAAACGGATAGTAAAAACTTTCGTTACGATAAATTTATACGTATAACAATCGTTTTAGATTCTTTTACCTGTGAAAATAAATATATTTTGTATTAAGTATATTGCGACTGTAAAGTTCATGATATAGCTACTAAAAGTATTACTTGGCGTTCTAGTGGCGGCACGTTCTATATTCTGTCTTGCCACTTTTAATTATTTTGGAATATCCATTAAAATAATAATAACATGAGTTTTTCTGTAACAGTTTTTTAATGGGCATATTTGTTAAACTAACCAAGACCACAAAAATTTGACAATTGACAATTGTCAAAGTTAGCTCCTTTTTTATCCACTCTATACTTGACAGCCTGTAAAGCAAAACCAAAGTTCTAGAGCAGGAATCACAAACAAAGTAAAGCATTATCATGTTAGAGATCCCGGGCTCCGAGATTAATGCCTGACTAATGAATCAGCCTGTGACAAATCAGTGCAATAATGGACGGCCTACCTTATAGTTTTGCATTACTCCATTTACAGTCCCACCAACTTTACTGTGATGAATGGCGTCGTCATTGTCGATTCAGTGTTGCCAATTAAAATTGAAGTGTACAAAATTAGGGAAATTGGTTTGCCGAGTGGTAATTAGTAAAAGCGTTAGTTTTATTTCTAAAACATTTTCGTGAATATTGGATTTAATGAAATTATTTATTTATTAACACTTCATTGCATTAACATAATAAAAATTCAACATAATTAAATGAAAAGGAGGGCTACTAGCGGCCTTATCGCTTTCGAGGGATCACTTCCAGGCAACTACTGTGAAAAAAATGTATTAAATTAGATAAGGTAAGCAAGAAGTGCAACAATACGGAATACAGACAGTTATTAAGACCAAACTAAAAAGAAACAAAAAAAAAAACTAACCTAAAAAAAGGATACAGCAAAAATAAAAAGTGCACATGAAACACCATAATTTTAGATCAGTCTCCCGTCACTAAGTAGTTAGTACAAAGGTTAGAAATTTTCACTGTCGCCTTTGCTCAATAATTAATCTTTTATGAACATATACCTACATGAATTTATTAAATGATTAATATTCCCGACGTTTCGAGTGCTTTTAACACCCGTGGTCAACCAAAGACTAACATTATTGTAATTGAATAATGTATCACACTGTACTGCGAGCTAGATTAATAAATGATATATGCAAACATACCTTCTCATTTGTCCAAAGCCCCATTTAGACATTAGTGGTGGCACATAATATACCTAAGTAAAGTATCATTATTCATTATTAAAAACAAACTTATAAATATCGTAGATAAAATTTTTCGGAGTACATACTGACAACTGAATGACATTTCAACATGGCGACCGTAGTTCTTCATTCACAGATGAGTTGTGACCTGCAAGTAAATGTTGTCACATTTATTACTTAGTAACACATAGTGGCATATTTGGCGTTTGGAATAATATATGCGTGTTTACATAACATTGATGTTGATAAATCGTTTTAACGTTACTCAGCGAAACTGAAGTTCGGCATACAAGGTTAGAAGGGGTTAAAGAAGCAAGTCGAACATTGTTCATACTAGAACTGAGTAATTGGGAGACACAGACCAACGCTCATATATACCTATATATCTGTTTAAGATACGTTCACGAGAAAAGAATAGCGCATATGGAAAATAGTTGAAATTTCAATACAATAACTATTATAAAAAGGTACTTACGTATTAACACCACCAATTGAAAAGCGGTCGCATACTGTATGCTCCGAGAATTGTTTGGTTAGGTTAGGTTAGAAGTGTTTTACTTTATTATATGAAATAGACGTAGATTGTCAGTACTTAAAAACTGCCAAATCTATAGATACAGTGCCATTAAACCGTACCCAAAATAACCTTTCAAATTTGTGATATTCGCTTACATATGTCTATCTTTAATAATATTTACCTCTATAGATTAGAGCTGAACATACATTTCCTTTATCCCTCTACTTATATTCGGTAGTCACACCTTCTTTGACTCGAATTATCAGATTGAGTTAAACATAATCAATAAAGCACGCAAACATATACCCCTGTAATAAGATCATAAATACTTCAAACAAATGTACACATAGTCAATCTCAAGTACCTGCCTGTATTTGATATTTTTTTGTCTACAAACGATCAGATTCTACGTATACGTTATTACGTACGCTACGGTCACGGAATTGGCGTTAAATGTGATGCCAACTGACGGAAAGGGATAGTCTGATAAAGGTTTGAGAGGTTTAGAGAAATGTTATTATAATTCTAGGAAAATCGGACCTTTTTTCGAAATTAGCTTAATCGGTATAATTCACGTCCCGTTCCTCTCGAAGTTCCTAATTTGTATTGTTTAAAAAAAACCTTATAGTTTGTATATTTAAAACTACTGCTTACTGAAAGACGAACTTTATTGGACGTGAGATTTCTCTATCTCGCCTTCTAAGCAATTATTGTTTTGCTTGGAATTGAACGCTTGAGGAGCTATGGAAATTTGATTGCGTTTATTATTTCATGATCGGTCAAAAGGTAAGCTGTTAAATTTATATAATTGATGTGTTGCTAATGTATGAAAACTTTGAGGAGGGGTAAATTTGCACTGTAAAAACGGATGTAATTGTTTTTCTGATATTTAGGTTTAAATACTCTTATCAATAGAAGCGTCAGAACGTACATAAGTTACAGATGAGTATATTCGAGTTCAAGAAGTGTAATTTGTTATCCAGGGGCAATTTACACTCACTCACTCACTCCGCTGGCACTGCGACTCAAAAATTGTCTTGGCACAGGGCAGACAATGGAAGAATTTCATTTCGGAAAGGCGATCGAAGAAATTTATTTATGTTTAGTTAAGTGCGTGAGTTATTCAAGGTTGTAGTAATAAGTATTTTAAATTGTTTTAGAAGCATTTCGTTTGTGCATGCCATTATCGCCTACTACTCTCCGTATTAACTCAAAATTTCATCCGCATCACAAGAAATGTTATTTTGCAAACTAGAGAACTACAACGACCTCCAACTGTTTAATAAAATATACTCCTCCCTCAAATGCCGGCAACGCACCCACTAAAATGGGTATCGGGCGGACTGCCCTTTTTGGGCGTCCCATAGCGAGCCTTTCTCCCCCTATATTATAAAAAAAACTGAGGTAAAATTTAGAATAGTGTACGGTACCTAGCAAGACAGCTACTCTTACTGAAAACTCGCTTATATAGTCGCTTCTATTATTGTACAACAAATATTTGATTTTCGGGTGCTCCTTGTATGGAATTGTCAATACGACCGCAGTTTTAGTAGCCGCAACTTCAAAGGTAACTGAAACCGCTAGTGGCGACGTACATATCAAACCAGACGTTTGCCCAAACTTTGTTGACTTCTGAGTGACTTATTACATGTATTGACTGAGATGACGGGCGCTAGATTGAAACTGTCAGTTACAGGACAGTTAGTTAAACAAGGCTATTAAACACATACGTTGAGACCCGAAGTCGAATTTTGATTAGTGATACGTTTACGATCTAATATTGGAGTTCACTATGAGTTTCAGCAGAAAAACAGACAAAAAGTCGTTAAGTAAATTTAGTTTCAATTTTCCACGACGTTTCCCGTGCTTTACAGCGTGCGTGGTCACGGTGACTGAATACAAAAGGTGTTGAATGTCAAAAAGTATCACAGCTGTAGAAAAAGTTGTATTATCTGTATTTATTTCTCCGGAGTTGATATCGACTAAAAGTTGAAAGGTTTTTGCAGAAATGACACGAAAAAATTATGTAAAACTAGCTGGCCTGGCGAACATCGTACCGCCTAACAGTCGATTCTTTATTTTTTTTTAAATACTTATTCTGCTATTCGGGACACCGGTTTAGCTAGTAAGATAAAAAAAAGAAAGTTGATAAGACAACAAATACATTATGTCAAAAAATAAAAAATTACCTTCCCAGGTATTAAGTATTGACTTGTCTTGACTTTTAAGTATTATTACGAATATTTTGTATGGGAATATAGAAAAGTGTTGTTTTTAGAGTTTTTCACTCAATTTTTTTAAATTTTTCTCTCCGTAAGAACCATCCTCTTACTTCAAGGAATATTATAAAAAAAGAATTGGCCGAATTGGTCCAGGCGTTGTTGAGTTATGCGCTTACCATTTTGCGATTCATTTTTATAGTATAGATATTTTTAAGTTAATAATAATACATATCTTCAATCCGTTAAAAAAAGTGTTTTCAGTCAAATTTATTTACCAAAAGAGACATCTCTGCGGTATTATAATATTCCATTATTCTTTGTGTACTCACGTATTAATCGAAACGATTGTATTATTAAAATTTTATCCCGCTATTCAAATATTTATTCAAAAAAGTACTATCAATTGTGGCATGAAAATTATTAAATTGCCGATCACGTTCGTTGAGGAATATTGACAAGTGCCCGCGGGATTTGGTCGAATCAATAATATGTCGTTACAGTATTATGACATGTCCTGTATCCCACGAGAACTCGGTAAAGTAATCATCGCTGGAGTTCCAACATGTTCCATATCACTGTTGGTCATATGAATATCTAATGAATTCATCGTATCGGATGAACAATCTGAGATACGTCAATACGTTTCTTGTACGTATATCTATGGAAGTATCTAATCGTGTTCAACGTGAGTAAGAAAAGATAGAGAAAATACATTCCAAGAAAGACTAAAATCAGTAGAAATATGGATAAGTTACAGTATGAAGCAAATCGCGTGGGAAGGAAAAGAGAGAAAAGAGATACCAGACGACAAAAGGACAGAAGGTAGAAGAAATAGATAAGATAAGCGCTGTAGAAGAGCAGTCCGAAATTAACACATTCCACGGTCGAACTGACAATTTTTTGTTCACCATTAAGCAGAGCTATTTCATGATCTTCTATTAGAGATAGAAGAAGAAGAGATAGAGGCGATGTTCTGAATATTTTTAGATTTCAAATTTGAACTAATGATTTTTAGAATACACGAGTATCATGACTGATTACAATAAATAACTTACTGAACACTAAAAGTATGTATGCAATGAGGTATTAATGGTGAAAATGTAAAAACTTGCTAATATATTAAATCTAGTTTATATTACTTGTCATTTCCCATAATTCTGTATATAATGCACATAAACCAATTGAAAATTAAAATTTACTAGCAACGGGCAAATCACAAAGATGGCTTATTTTCAGGCAAGAGTACAGTACTAAAATTCAAACGGTGCGCTAAACTGTCAAAAAACAGTTTTGCGGGGCATGGTTTGAATTAAGGTGCAACTTTTTTGTAAATATTAAAAAAAAACATATCGCAATGCTATGATACAAAGGTTGTTAAACAGATATGAATAATATTTAAATAAATATTTAAGGGGTAAATGGAATCATTTTGTTAAGTCGATGTTTCGAGTGCTATTTAGCAATGGTCAGCGAGACGGAGCTATGTTCATAATGTAATAAGTTGGTGTTTATATCCGTTAAAAATATTTAAATATATATACTTCCGCCGTAAATGAAAGATAAACTAATAACACGATATCAAGGGATGAAAAAATATAAATTGAATGGTAAGTACGCTACTATTCAATATATCAGTATGCAGAAAAGCTTCTCGGAATTTTGAAATTAAATGAGCATTTTTTACTCCAAGAAAGGTGATTTAAAATAACTTTTGACGGCTTTACATTTTCTTTCGCTCGGTAATCTTTTAATAAAAAGTATCTCGTAGGAAAATTAAGACTGTTCTAGAGATTTATAAAACTGTCACAAGGTTGCTAAAACAAATCTGCAGTCTAGAATTAACTTCTTTAACGGTTCTTACAGGGTATGTAATTAATTTCCCCGAGAAAATGTTTTAATTTAGGTATTTTTGACGTGATAACGTCCTTAAAATCGTTTTAGTCGGGTGACATGTTCAGAAACTTGTGTCACACCAAAACCTCACGAGCGCGATCGCAGGTATAATGAGAAAGAGACGGACCGATCTCCTGTCTCATCTCGAGCGCTGCCAGTCATTCCGTGAATGTATGAAGAAAAATGTATATCATAGTCGAATAAGTAAACTTGTCATTTTACACCCGAAATTTATCATCAAAAGTGTGAATAAAACGATAGATGTAATTTAAAATTTGAAAAAATTGTTATCTTCATTAATTCCTTACTTCCCAAAAACTTATATCACCAATAAGACGTTATCACGTAAACATCTCGATCGTAAACCTACTTTACAAATAACCAATATTTTTTTTTAAATATTCTCTTTTTATTTTTTATTTTATTTCGTTTGCGTTGCCTACATTTATATACTTTAAATGAATGGCGAAAAACAATACACAAAAAGAAAAAAAGAAAGGTGCAATTCAGGTAGGTTTTTTTTTTTTTAAGACAATTCACACCAATTGACCGAGTCCCATGCTAAGCTGGTGAAGCTTGTGTTATGGGTACTAGGCAACGGATATACTTACATATTATAGATAGATAGATATAAATACATATTTAAACACCCAAGACCTAAGCACAACACCAAATGCTCATCACATCGATGTTCGTCTCAGCCGGGGATTGAACCCGGGACCCATGGATTCGCAGTCAGGGGTACTAACCACTAGACCAATGAGTCGTCGACGTTCGATTACTTTACTATTTTAATGAAGTATGCAGCCGTAAAGTATTTTTTTATTCCAAAATGATTTCTAGTGATCCCATATAAATCATTACTAGATGGCTTAAGAAGTTGTTGAATCAATGGGGGACTCTGAATGTCACTGCCTGAATTCTCTTATACTAAGGCATTCTCTCTAGTATTCAATCAAAATCGAAGAGTATGACGTAATTATCCCTATAGGATTAAAAAGAGTGGCGGAGAGTGTATTGCCAGTTGTTCTCTTCCGTTCTACGCCCTTGATTTGAGAACTGGCAGTAAATGTAAAATTAGAAGCATTTCATATTTAAATATATATATATATATTTGACTTTCATAAGTGTACATTGCGTGACCTATATGAATAAATGATTTTGAATTTTCTATAAAACAAACTGTTACACGACAATCCTCCAAGACAATGTTTTCAACTTTTTTAATCATTTGTTCACACTGATGTAGGGCGTCTCGTTGTTAATGGAAGTTCTTTCTCGTTTGAACTCAGCACAGAAACGTGCAACCGTAGAATATGGAGGAACATGAACGTCTAATGTGAGCAACATTGTATTGACCAACTCTTGATTTACCAGTTCCTTCGTAAAATTTTACAAGCAGAGATATTTTATTACCGCGCGAATTTTAACTTTATTGATTTTTAAGCACTCGCTCCGACACGACATAAACAAATGACTTCTATTTGTAAAAAACAAAATAGAATCGATTGCTTTTCTATTATACATTATGTCCCAGACATTATTATTTTTTCTTTCCAAAGAGAATGTATTGCGTGATTAATTTTTTGATACATCGCTATAAACCATATATTAATATCACGTTAATATCGTAAACGGTCTTAAAGGTATACGATATTAGTTTTGGTCAAAATAGTGCGTGAGATAAGTCCACACACTTTGTTACATATAGTAACCTCTTGTCAATAGGTTTCACATTAAAACCAGTTTTATAGGCGTTCGATATATAGATGGGACCCGAGATGCTAGTCCATCCATTAACAACTAAATAGGCTATTTCTAGCCTAATCTATGCTAGTCGAACTAGTTTCATATATTATCTACCCAATCACATATTTTATCTATACTATTACATAGTCTGTGGAATACGAGTTACAATCTGTGTTTTCAGTATTATGTTTCCTCATACAATGGTTTTTATGGTTTTCCGTAAGCATAAGCTATAGGATTACAATTGTTATAGGCTTCTCGGTAAAGGTCAATGGTTATTAGTGTAATTCTTTGTTATATAATCTGTTTTTTATTTATTATTTAAAGATGTTTAAAAGCTTTCATTAATAAAAGAATATTTAAAAATTATGATTATAAAACTGTTTCGACGTCATCCGTAATTTAATAATGTTATGGTATACGCTTAATGGTTCCATATTTAAGAAACTTCACTTTTTATTAGGTAATTGAAGGATTCTGGAGTTCTTCATCCCTGAGGTCGTAGGCTCGGTCATAGGCCCGGTCGTAGGGTCGGTCGTAGGCCCGGTCGTAGGCCCGGTCGTAGGCCCGGTCGTAGGCTCGCTCGTAGGCTCAGTCATCGGCAAATTCGTAGGCCCGGTCGTAGACTCGGTCGTAGGCTCGTGCCGGCAGTGCACCGATGAACTTTCTATGTACGCAATTATTATTCTCTTGTACGTAAACGAAATTGTGAAAAACTGACAACTGCCTTAGACCCTTTTGTGTCTTGTTATAGTCGACGGCATGTGTCTGACACATAAGACTGATCACCTACTTGCCTATACGAGAAAAAAAGATACAGAAATCTGAGGCCTAGACCTAAAAGGTTGTAGTTTTGTAAATCAATAGAAAAGTATATCATTAAATTTGATTATATTTTTCACGTACTTAATAATGGTATTTTTGTTTATTTATTAATTATACGTACTATATGTATAATAATATAGCTAATACATCAAAATAACACATAGGCTGAATAAAAATTATAAAGGAATTGTGTGAATTGTCCAAAATATCAAGTAAGAAAAAGGAAAAATCTACCATCTGCGAGTTCTTCTGGTGTGCGCTGCCAAAACCGCTAGATAGTTACACATATGTAATGTATAATGAAAATGTTTATCTGAAATAGTCAATATCTTTAGTAGTTTTTTTCAACGCCACGCTAATATAAGCTACACGAAATACTAATCTTGCGCAGTCGCGCACACTAGTTTAGATATTAAAAAGGCGAGCAAACAAAACAATTAATTTGTGAAATTCTATGCAGAGTCATTGTAACAAAGGCACGCATAAATATCTCATGCAGGTGAATATTATTCTCGTGATGAATGGTTTCGGTGTAATAATCACTGAATTTTGTCACACATATCACGGGAGATCCGAGCGTAAATTTGAATGAAGCAAATATTACTGAATTTATATCAAACTTCACTTATTTGTGTTTAACAAAGGCATGCATTTGATTTTAGACTTAAGCTTTAGAATTAAATCTAATATAGGACATATTAGATTTAATTTAAAAAAATCAATGGCGCTACAACCTTTTTAGGTCTGGGCCTCAGATTTCTGTATCTGTTTCATGATCATTTGTTAATCTAATTGGCAAGTAGGTGATCAGCCTCAAGTTTCTGACACACGCCGTCGACTTTTTGGGTCTAAGTTTCGGTTTCCTCACGATGTTTTCCTTCACCGTTCGAGCGAATGTTAAATGCGCAATTAGAAAGAAAGTCCATTGGTGCACAGCCGGGGATCGAACCTACGACCTCAGGGATGAGAGACGCACGCTGAAAAACGGCCGCACAAAAATGGGAACGAGAAATAATTAATGCGCTAATTTTAAAATCTATAATATTAACTTAAAAGTGGTAAACGCTAATGATAAGCGGAAGATATTGTGACATCTATCGTCTACCTGCAATGAGAAAATTAATATTTCAGTCTGTCTACTTAGCCCGCCTTTTAATGACGTACAATTTGACGAGGTTTATTTAACGACTAGTTGGTGCCCGCGACATTGTCTGCGCAGGATTAAGATAATATTTGTCCAAATGATATAGCATGAAAGACATATTTTATCTATTTTAAATACCAAAAGCGATAAAAGTATTTATTTTCATTAAGGAATCAATTTATACGTATTGTAGTTATGGGTCACTTTTGGCTATAACGGCATACACATAAGATATAGATATATAATGTGGCGGGCTTTTTTGTAGGACTATTTAAGATAAACATTTCATCATACATAGGTGTAACGCTTCGCAGATGGTAGATTTTTTCCTACTTATTTGATATTTTGGACAATTCACAAAATATCTTTATAAATTTTAGCCTATGTGTTATTCTGATGTATAAGCTATATTATTGTAGAGTTTCATTAAAATCCATTCAGTAGTTTTTACGTGAAACAATAACAAACATCCATCCATACTTACAAACTTTCGCGTTTATAATATTAGTAGGATTTACGAGTGCATAATGTCAATTGGAAAAATTTAACCATTTAATTTGAGTTCTAAGCAATTGCCAGCGAGTATTCGGCTCTCAAAAGAATATATTAAATTTACCAAAATTAAAAATATGCTGGTTACTGTGGTCGGAGAAGAAACATATATGCTTATGTGTGATCTTTGTGCACCGACATTTCCTGAAGATTCAACGTTTGACGCCAACAAACAGTGTGAATACATCCATAGAGAATGTTTGAAAGAATAATTATCACTGATGCGGTACTGTGCCGGAACTGTGGGTTCACTGATATGTGTGAATCGACCTTTAGTCTAATTAGTAACAGAACACTTAGAACCTCAACGGTCCGAAATCTCTTAAGGTCGATTCACACATATCAGTGAATCCACAGTTCCGGCACAGTACCGTTACAGTTCCGTATCCGTGCTACAGTGGTGCGTCAGTGCTTCAATTCACACTTATCAGTACAGATCTCTGCGGGTCTTCGTGCACGACGTTCCCTTCAGACTAGCGTTGACGTCGATTGTTTTGATGGCACTCTTCAATAACACAGAATTAGCTATGATAGCCATTGCTTTAGACGAAGAAGAAGAAGAGAATCGAGGAAAAAAAAGAAAATGGGTACATGAAGCATGGAAGTTAAGAGAAACAGAAGGAGAATTCGTGACATTATACAAAGAATTAATTAAAGACGAAAGAAAGTATTTTGAATATTTTAAAATGCATAATATTTTTTATTTCGATGCAGCGGCGTCAGTGATCCGTGATAAAATATCGTTGTCGCCGATCACGTCCGTGATGGCCGGTGCCGGCACTGACACTGACGGTACTGAGACGACACTGACACTGACAAGTGTGAATACATGCATAGAGAATGTTTGAAAGAATAATTATCACTGATGCGGTACTGTGCCGGAACTGTGGGCTCACTGATATGTGTGAATCGACCTTTAACGTGACATTTTCGTTTACGACGGAAACATATTAGGGAATCTTTAACCGACGATATTTAATTAAATATTTCGTAATTTTGCCAAGTGTTTATCGTTAGCAGAGAATCTTCGGGATCACTTTGTATCGGCTCTGGCGAATGATGCCATTTGGTCGCGAATTTTTATTAAATACAGTATAAAGAGAATGTGGAACTCGCGTTGGTATTGGAACTGAAAGGCACGCAGAGGTCAGTGGGTCCACACTTGCATCGGCGATTGAGGCATCAGGAACAAAAGGCGGCCTTTGACAGACTAATTTAGTAATTTTTCTCATTGCAGGTAGGCGATGGATGCCAGAGATAAACATAGAAGTTGGCAAATAACTACAACTAGGTTTTAAATGGCAATTGCATTTAAAAATGCATATTCAATGGTGTAAAACTTTAACGTAAATAAAATTGTACACAAGAACAGCGTGTCTTAAGAGAGGCTGTAAGTTGGATTATTGGACACTTTCTTATGTTAAATATCCTTTTTAGTAAATTAGGTTTGTTCTAAATTACTTATTTATTTTTTATGTTTGTTGCTATAATATTAAAGAAATTTATTTCCAACATTCAAATATACAGTATTACTAGTTAAGTTTTAATTACTTATTAGTTTTGAGTTAGGTATCGTAATATCATTTAATTTGTGTAATTAATAAAAAAATATCTATAGACAAACTTAATTTCAAATATACAATATTACCATATAGGGCTTTAGAGACAAAAGTACTAGAAGGCCGTCGAGATCACTCTTTGGTATATTTTAGTGCCATTTTCTAAGAAGTGACAACTTTTACTGAAAATCTTCCTAAGTGACAAAAAATATTACTTGTAAATTAATCTAAGATTTATCCCGAATAATTTTTCAGGCACCTGCCTGAATGTTGACCTAATTTATGTGAACATCAAATGTACTTATTATAACTGAAATCACTGGAATGTGTATATGATTTTAGTTGTGACTTCCGAGATATAGTATAATTCTCATAAACTCTTCTCTTCTACAGCGAGTAAGCCAGCATTAAAGGAACACTGCCCCAGGGACCAAACTTTTTTTTTTAAATTTTCTTATTAATTCTTTTTTGATTATCATACTATGGAGGCTAATAATATTGTAAATACACAATACGTTTTTAATAATAATCAAACAAAATAACTCTTCAATTTGAAATAAATTCAAATATTATTGTAAAATACCTTTCTCCTTGGTAAAATATAACTTTTAATAATATATACACCAGTGACCTAGTTGTATGTGCTGCTCAACAGTCGTGCATTCAAACCCTGGTTGTTCGATTTTTATTTCTATACAGTTGCTCGCGGGGTGAAGTACGATAGTGGGTAGGTTTAAAAAACAAAAGAGGTGCAGATAGCTCTTATAAAATGTCACATAAATTAAAATTTTGGCATTTGTCCTATTTGAAATGTCAAAGAGAGTTCGTCAACCAAGCCTTTAGAGAAACGGCGTTTTCATTTTTTTTTTGCACTTTTCTGTGTGCACTCTTACAGTACGTATTGCCTAGAAGATATCGCTTAAAAGCAACAAGGTCTCCCGTTTTACTCAGCCATTTTTAATTTTCTAGTTTTTTAAGTTTCTAGCAGCGTTGGCCTAGTGGCTTCAGCGTGCGACTCTCATACCTGAGGTCGTGGGTTCAATCCCCGGCTACACCAAAGGCCGGTACACCTATGGACTTTCTTTCTATGTGCGCATTTAACATTTGCTCGAACGGTGAAGGAAAACATCGTGAGGAAACCGACATGTCTTAGACCCAAAAAGTCGACGGCGTGTGTCAGGCACTGGAGGCTGATCACCTACTTGCCTATTAAATTTAAAAATGATCATGAAACAGATTCAGAAATCTGAGGCCTAGACCTAAATAGGTTGTAGCGTCACTGATTTATTTTATTTATTTTTCAAATAAATAAATGAAACCGATTTAGATTTATTAAACGTTAACGTTGTTCTATAATTACCATCTTCATTAACTAAATACTGTTAGGAATTAGCTCTCTAATAAAACTATAACCGGTAGCAGATTGTCGTAAACTTCTATATATTTTAAGCACCACCTACAGTAGGTAATTAACAAGCGGGCTAGGGCGGGCAAGTTTTCAAAGTGCTTTGTAGAATCGTATTATTTTTAATTAATAGTACATAAACTTTGCAAATTATTTTTAAATAGCAAACTTTATAATACTTATATGGAAATAAGTTGTGAATAAAACATTGGTAAAGTTTTATCGTAATCAAAAAGATGGTGTTTGTTTGTCAGATTATAACTAATTATTTGATTTGATAAAGGAAGGCGAAGGCGCGAATTACGAAGACGATAAAAGTAATCTAAAGACAATTTTTATCGTTAAATGTTATTGAAGTGAAACTTCTTTATCGGGGTTGGAAAAAAATTTAGTGTAACATTTTTGCGTTACGCGTCACATTTTTCCGTTACGCGCCATGTTGCTTTTTGAAGTCAAACTTCTTTATCGGCGTTAAAATATGACATATAGTATGTTTTTGACTTTGAAGTTTGACAACGGATTACATTTTCGACTTGAAATTTGCTAATCGCAATTTGCAGCAATTAATTTGTAAATTGTATGCTAGGCAGTGTATCAAAATTTACTGTGTTTAAAGAAATAGTTTCGGACCTCTAAACTTAAAACAAACTAATTATGGCTCTGCGTACAACAAAGGTTTTATATAAGTTTCACTTCTTACGTGTGTACACCTAGTACACGCACACATTTTTTTATATATAGTTCGTGTCTATTATTATAAAGTAAAGTAAAGTATTAATCATGTAGGTAACATAATGTACACTTATGACTCGTCAGTAAAGAAATACATATTAATGCTTCTAATTTTACATTTACTGCCAGTTCTCAAGGGTGTAGAACGGAAGAGAAGAACTGGCAATAAACTCACCGCCACTCTTTTTAATCGCCATTTTTTTTACACAACTTTTGTAAGGATCTCCAACCATTACACCATGTTCCACGTGACATATCAAGTAATTAATAATAATAACATAAATTAAAAAAAAAATCTAAGACTTGTCCCTCTATCAGCAGGAAGCATGGTGAAATAGGAGCACGCACTTACATTCTCGTGGGAACAACACGCAAACACATAGTCGAAATAAGCAACATCACCGCATACACGAATTCAAGTACGACCAGTCACCACAAGCAGCACCCGTTCACCTGTGTATAGCAATATTAAGATATTTCCTTAGTAACATCTTTACTTTCATTTATTCATTAATATTTTTACCAAAATTCGTGGAACTGTAAATATTTTTATCCATCCCAAACGAACATAACAATTTATTGGATTAATATGAATTGGATGTAATATTAACATTACGTCATTGTAATCCTCCTTATATGGAAACTATTGGCGTAACGAGAAGTTAATAGGTTTCAGGAACAGGAACGTTTCGCTATTATATGAGCTGTAAGCCTTTAACGTCCGCCAAGGCCTTTAAAATTAAATCACTAGTTTGTGTTTTAGTGAGAATCGATATAAAACTTAAATAAAAACTATTTTGACCGGATTGAAGTTATGTATGATTATAAATTTACAACTATTTAATATAATTTTAAATTTATCCGACGTTTCGCGTGCTTTACAGCGTGCGTGGTCACGGTGACTGAAGACAAAAGATGTTGAATGTCAAAAAGTATCACAGCTGCAGAGAAAGTTGCATTATCTGTATTTATTTCCCCGGAGTTGGTATCGCTATATATAAAACTTCACATTTAACTTCTTAATGTGTTTTAAACTATATTTTTATGGAGTAGTAGTAGTACCTATGGGACATATGGCAGACACAATTCGCCGGCAAAATGAATACATTTCCCCCCCGGTAATCGAACCAAGGACCTCCGGTTTCTCATGTGCACTAGCTACTACGCCAAAATGGTGGCAATAAGACAACTATTATATAGTAATCAGTATGTATTTTTCAAAAATATTTCTCCAAATAAAATATATTTAATTATTGAGATTATTTATTTATGTTTATTTGTATTTTGTGCCTTTGTCTCAGTAGTTCAACTGATACACAGTACGCAGTCAATTATTTTTTGTTAATTAAGTTTGATTGCTGACGAATAATAATTTTAGCCGGATTTCTTTGTACAAACATTTATTTAACAAAACCTCACGACCTATGGTTAGAAACAAAAAAAAAGTATAAGCGTGTTCCAAAAACTATCTAAAAAGCTAATTTTAGAGGTGTATGCATACATTTCTTGAGTCATTCAAGCTACTTAAGACCTAGTTGTTTATCTATGTAGTAATCACATTATTTCCATATTTGCTTGAATATTTCACCTTGTATTTGCAGACAAGGCAACAATTGCACGAACAAAAGCATAACAATCATTGTAATTGTAGAACGTAATTAGAAACTTGCCTTTAAGAGTCAATAGCACTCGGCACAAAGAATTCTAGCTGTTAACCGACTTCGGAAACACTTGGAAAGAATGGAATTTTAAATTCGTTAGATTTTATTTTTTCTTGGTTAGTAAATAAGTTTCTGTAACTTCTAAAAATATAGAACTATTTTATTAAGAAGCCATATATTTTCTATGATAGTTTTACATAAGCGATAATTTAAGACACCAGTTTTGTTAAAATGAAGTCATTCAATCCTTCCGGGCTTAACTTCAACTTAATTCCAGTTTAAAAAATCAGTCTTCATTTTATAGGAATTCCTTTTACTTATGCATTCGCTTTTTAAGGCACTTTATGGCGAGGCAAAGTGTTACCCTTTACACACTGTGAAACCAACTGCTAGTAGTAGTATTTTCGAATCGATAAGACGCCCCCATGAGACAGCAGGTGTCTATGGGAGATGGAACCTACTTTATTCAAAGTGACTCGTCTGCTCACCTCCTGTTCCTTTAAAAAAAAGGGTGTGTGTACTTATTTATGTACGCGTGTAAGAAGTTATACTTCTTTGGCATTATTAAAAATAGTTTTTGATTGCATGCAAATAATTAATTACAATTGAATAATCAAAAACTGTAAAAGGAGTCATTATAGTCAATAAAGTTCAGTTTACATTTGAAAAATTAAATAAATAAATATTTATTATTATTCTCTTACATTAAGTGTAACACAAATTCTATTATTATTCGAATGTTGTTTATAAATTATGTTCAATGCCGTAGCATCTTCCATGGGCAACTTCATTCTGTTAATTTTTTGTCACGGTGCGCGCGCATCGTAAAATTTCACTCTCATCAATTTTTCATAACGCGCCTAAAGTATAACTTCAAAAATAAACGGAAAATGGGACAATCTGAAATTACGTCACGACGTATCATATCGCATGATGAACTTTTTTTTTTAATTTTAAAGTTCACAAAATAGAGTGCGACTTTACATGAATCTAGCCTATACAATAATTGTGGCTAATAAGTTATGTTGACTTAATTTTCTACAATACTAATAAATAGCTTAAACTAAGGTAATGCTCATTAACATTGCATGATGAACTAGAGACGGATTTGACCAATCATAATTGAAGTGAAATTTTTCTTTTCATTTTTAATTTAACGTTCTCACCCCGGTGCTTTCCCTAACACGTAGTTTTTGCGGTTTATTTATAAAATGTTGGCTATATAGAAAAAACATAGTTTCAATTTCAATTGGTGTTATGGTAACCATGGTAACAAACGCTACTGCGTTGATCTATAGTCATTTGTTTATTTGTTATTACTTTGAATTAGTCAGTCATGAGATTTATGGAACAAATTTGACCTCACCGTGAATGTTTTATTTGTTTCTGAAATCCAAAAGTCTGATATAACTCGACAAGGGATTTTACTTTCAAATTAAACATACTCTGCAATATTTTAATACTTCGATAGGTGAATATTACGATTGATGTTTAAAATATGGAAATATAAATTAAAAAATGTTAATCGTGCAATGTAATACCATTTCAAAAGGTTTAAAATATTTTTCGTGTGTAAAATTATGAAGTTTTTCGATCGGTGAGATTGATTCTCGTATGAAATAAAAACGTATCTTTTTCAAACAACATTCAGCCAAACTGTAAAAAGTGCAAACATAAATGTATTTCTTTCGATGAAATTGTTTTTCTTACAGATATTGAACGCTGGTCTGATCTTACTGATTTCAAATATTTTTTTTATTATTCATATATATTCTCAATATCACCAAAACAAACCTCACGATCAACTAAAAACGCTCTTAATCTCTTATTGAATCTCTCCGCCCTTACGGAACAAGACAAAAATAATAACACTGATTAAGTTTATCATCTATACTAATATTATAAAGAGGAAAGATTTGATTTTTTATTTGTTTGAAATGAATAGGCTCCGAAACTACTGGATCGATTTCAAAAATTCTTTCACCGTTGGCAAGCTACACTATTCCCGAGTGACATAGGCTATGTTTCATTTTCAAAAAAATTAGGGATGCTTACTAAAACTTGAATAATATAACCCAAGGTGTAAAAAAATAAACAAAAAACTTCCTATAATCGCGTGCGCTGCGAAAACTATTAATGATAGAACAAAATGATGTATTACAATTCTTCAGGACACATCACTATCTATAAAAAATGTCGCGACAGCATGTCTCTATATCTTTTATAGTTACGTCACAATAAGCGTCCTTTTATTATTTTTTTTAAATTAAAATACTACCGCTAGAAAAGGCTCTTTATTCGTACCTAGGTATTGATCCTTATCAAATTAATTACCAACGTTTCACATAAGCTACAATTTAATGGCATTACTGTGTTCTCCTGCCGTTTCTCTTGAATATTTTACTACTATGTAATATAACAAAAATCTTAGCCACAGCAACGCTTGGCCGAGTCTACTAGTATAAAATAAGGTGGAAAAATTTTCAGGAATCAAGGTTTATATTAAAAGCTAATTTTTCATACTAAACGCGTTTAGCTGTAAAATTCTTATCCATTCTTTTTGAAGACGTCATAAAATGGGTACCTCGAGTCGATAAGGATGTTATACGACGTCCTTGCGTCTCGAACCGGGGCAATCCATCTCAAGTAATTGCATTATATTCGAAGTGCGTAGAGTACCTTGAATACCCTCCGAGATATTGCTACTTGTGATTCTTTCCAATATCGTCACTATAGCTTTTATCGAGAGTTTATTTTTATTTACTTTATATTAAACGGTTTAAATGTTATGGGTTTTATAATATTAGGTTAGTGATATTGAATTAGCGTAACGGCCACATAAATTCTTATTTAAGTTTTATTATGCTTTGTCTTATGGCGCTTCTAAACGGTCCATGTTTTGCTGCATTATGTGAAGCATGGCACCTATCTAATAATCTATTTACGATTACAAATTTAATAAAGAGGAAAGATTTGTATTTTTTATGTTGGTAGTATCTTTATGTTACATATACAGAAATGTCTTTTCTGTAACGTATAGACTCAAAAAAGACTACACCGATTTAAGAAATTATTTCACCAATAGAAAGCCACATTATTTCTGAGTAACAAAGATTATATTTATTTTCTAAACATTGAAAAACTCCAACCGTTCGAAGCCGGAACAGGACGGTAATTAACTCGAAAGCTTAATTAGAAAAAAATAAATGATTAGAAATATCCTATAAAAACTTAACGTTTTGGCATAGAATTCAGGTCGTACGTCCCCGTTATTCTATTACGCGTGTATTTGCACATATGTAACGTTATGTACATTGTTTATGTCCAGTGCTCTTGTTGGTTTCGCGTATTTCAATTTACATCCCATGATAATTTCAGAATTCACAGATGACTAAGCACTATTTGGATTTAACGCGACATTGAGAACTGTAATGGCTTTGAAATGTACAAAAAGCTGTACGCGTGAGATCTGTAAACATTTCAGTGAAACAGATAGAGAAAAGCGAACCCTCTGTCCTACTGGGTCACAGGACTGATCTCTAATTAAATTTGACGAGAAAATATACGTTTGAGCTGTTGGCTTTGATGATTTTATTTGTATAATTACACGCGTGATCCGAAAACAAATATACGACGTTAAACACTATTCCTTACAACTGTTTCATTGTCCCGTTCGAGTTACTATGATTTTCTGGAAAAAAAAATTAGAACTTAGAAGTTATAGACTTTGGCGTTACAAGCTAAAAATCTTTTCAAAAATTTTATTCTACGTTTGTAGAAAAAAAAACACTACAACGATAACTATAGCTAACTTCAGGGTGTCGGTTTTTTGTGACGGTGTGCGCGCGCATCTTAAAAATTTACTCTCATCATTTATCCCTTAGGCGTCAAAAGAAGTATAACTTCAAAAAACTTTGTTTCGGATTCACAAACTGAAATAAAATAAAAAGTTTATATAAAATGGGTATTGTAAATATTGTATATACGTGAATTGAAAACAAATTTAACAATATAATTTGCTTTCCAAATAGTCTTTAAATGATCCGCAAAAATATGTATGCTGTATTCGCGTGCCTTAAAAATTATTATAACCCTTGACGCTACAACGCTTTCTTGGGTTTAGGCCTCAGATTGCATTAATTTCTGTGATCATTAAGCCATTAACCAAGTTAGCGAAAAGACGATTGCGCACATACTAATAATAATTATAATTTATTGTAAGAATATGGTACAAAAATGTGTAAGGTGGTACAATCGTAAGTTCGCATATTCTGCCACACACAATGGCGCACAAATTTGTCTTAAGAGGAATTTGACATTTTACTTTATTAGTCATATGAATTGGTAATTTCTTATATTATTTGTATCGTACATATCATACGTTATTAAAATACAATGCCTCACGCAAATAATCATTTATTGTATAATACATTTTTTCCAAAAGTAATACACCAAGTCGATTTTTAAAGACTCTAGTCGGAAGATCTTTTAATTCTTTGGTAATTTATTGTAAACCTTAATAGCCATACAAAAGGTGTTTTTCCTTAACATATTGATGTTTGGTACAGCCAATTTCTCCCCATGTCTACTTCTGACTTCGACTTCTACATTTGACTTAAAAATATGTGTTTCTGTAGGAATATATTGTCGTGCTAACAAGAACGAAGACAATCCCATTGATGCCGAGCTGTTTGAACGCATTACCTCCGATTAAACTCGTTAACCGCTAAGCCATCACTGCTCTCCGCCACATGTATATAACATTATAACATATTTATTCTTTTAGACCCTTTGGTTTTCTTAAACACGTCCTACAAACATCGGAAAATTCTATATACATTTACCGTCATTTTAGGCTTGGATGGATCTTGGAAACAAAAGGACAAATTTGGGTTAATTAAATTCCATTGTCAGCCTTCGATATTGTCTCTTGTCAGTGCCTAAACAAAATAAAGTGCTTATCGTAATGATAGTTGGGTCCCTTGTGAGAACACCTATTCACAAAAAGATAAATGAGAGTGTAATTAATCAGATGTCGTGGCTGATCGATTGTAGATAAGGTTTTCCTGATTCTAACACCCGTATTGAATGAAACAAGATTGAATGAAATATTATATGTTATATATCGAATATAACACATTAGATACTGAGAACCGCCACTTCGAGAGCGTCGTGTTCGAAACTGGAGATACAGAAGAGGAAATTACTTCACGCATCGCCCGCGCTACCTTCACACTAAGGCCTGTGAAAATGACCGTCGAATTAAGATAAAAATATACGGATTAGAGAAATGTCTCTAATTTCGTGTTCTTTTTTTAACGTGATTAATTATATTGGTCAAATATCCTTTATACAAATATATTCTACGATATTAAATTGACTAAAATGTCTGTAAAAATACTGCTTATGACTAACTAATAGTTTTACTTAGGTTCAAATTAATCTGTCTATAAATTGTGATTATTTATTTGTAAAGGTTTATTGCGATAAGGAAAGACTTAACTTGCGATCAGATTTATGGTGAAATACTAGAACTGAATATTATTAGTTTGTTTAAGAACAAGAGGCTATTGAACGCCCATCCTTGTGAACGCATGTCGCCCGATTACTTAACAACCAATTTAAGGATGAGGTTAAGGGCAAAGTGAGAATTTTCGTGGCTTACGATTCCAATTGAAAATACCTAAACAGTACAGTACGTACTGTTTTTTTTAATATGAGATCCACTATTGGCTAGCTTGATTAGACTGTTATGCGCAAAATTAAATTAATTAGAACTAAATATCCTGATAATATCAATCTGTAATGTTTTTCAATGATATTTAACAATTGTGGCTGTGTTCAAAGGAGAATTCTGGTTTTACTAAAAACATACGTTCGTGTAGCAAATTTTGATCTCAAATGGATTCAATTTCATGGAATGTTAGCTTCAGCCTTGTTAGAAGAAATAGTTTTTGATTCTCTACAAATAGTATTTTCCTTGTAATACCATATAATAATCTGTATATAAGTAGATTATACATAACTTAATAAAAGTACAAACAAACAATATACATAACAAATAAGTAAAAGGCGGAAAACGTTTAGATGTTTTCCTTGTATGAATATATTTACAAATTTTTTTGGAATGAATTGAAGATTATTTTTAATTCTGCCTAAACTTATACACAAGCACGGCACGCACAATAAGAAAAACCGATAAAGGAATGTGATTGCCAAAGATCTTTTAACATTTATCTTTTCAGTAAAATTGTGAAGCGAAATTATCAATACATTCCTTTTACACAAATATTATTTAAATGTTTTGAGTTTATATTGAAACATATAGCGACGGAATTAGTTTAAAATACCTTTATCTATAGAAAGATATAATGAAAAAATGATTACAAACATAAGCGATTTTAATATGAAAGATCGAAAATAATAAAACGTAGCTAATAAACTTTTTCCATTATTCGCAGTCTTCATTGTAAATAAAGTAATTCCATTATAAAAATATGTCCCCTCATTGTAAGTAATGTTTAATTTAGACCGTGACGTCTTTGTCATTGTGAGATGAAAAAGGCCGCTTGTAATAAAGCCTGATTGGTACAATTATGATAAGGGAGAAGGAGCTTGCGAGTTCTTACAAAATTAGAATGGTGCAATGATGAAGAATCCTAAAAGAGTCTACTAGTTGCTTCTTCTATTACTGATCTATTTTAGAAGACGGATACCAAGTGTTTTAAGAGCGCCTATGGCCTATACATTACGACACGGTTTAAGGATTGGTTCGTTTAAAAAATACATTTTATTGAATTACTAGCAGACCGGCCAAGCGTTGCTGTGGCTAAGGTTTTTGTTATAGTAATAAACTAGTAACATAAACATAGTAGTAAACTATTCAAGGGAAACGGTAGGAGAACACCAGTCATGGGGACCACCATGCTTTTTGGTGGTTATGCCATTAAATTGTAGCTTATAGTTTAGGAGTCCATAGCGGACAAACAACGTGACACGTAATTTATATATATTAAGATTATGAATTCACCAGATTAAATGGTTTAATTTTTAAAAATCCATTAATAGATAGCTGGAATACGAATCTTCACGTTTAAGCAAAGTTAGGGAGTTAAGTAAAATAAAGTCTAGATTTAAAACTCTACTAATGGTGGGGAGGATGAGAGACAAGTGGAAGAATTTGCAGGAGGCTTGCACTCTGTCTGAGCTCGTGTACTAATGTTAAACATAACATGGACTAAATGTAATCCTGGTTATGTAGTACTCGACTACAGGCTATTTTATTTTTATTTATAACTAGCTGACCGGGCAAACGTCGTTTTGCCATGTATATCATTTATAATAAAAATAGGGGTTGACCGTAGCGGGGTGAAAATTAGGAGTTGTATGTATTTTTTAATGCTGTATCATAAAAAAATTAAAATTAAAAACTTTGTCTAAAAAATAAATAAAATTTTTTAGGGATGGACTACCCCTAACATTTAGGGGGATGAAAAATAGATGTTGGCCGATTCTCATAGATACCGGATAAGCACAAAAAATTTCATCAAAATCGGTCAAGCCGTTTCGGAGGAGTATGGCAACGAAAACTGTGACACGAGAATTTTATATATTAGATACAGACTTCGCATGTGAAGAAGGATAGAAGTCTAATTTTTTGAAGTGAGGGTAAAGTTCTTTGTCGAAGAAAAGGGAGAGACCGATTGAGAAAGATAGTGAGAAATAGTCTAGTCGACAAGTTGAAAATGGAACAAAATAGAGATACTGCTCTTAAAATTATGTGCGATAGCTCATTGGATCCGGAATGACGTCTAGAAAAATGTGCTAAAAGCGTGTATTAGCACATAAAAAATTGCAAAAGTTATAGACAATTAAAGATGAAAAAAAAATGGCATTTAGTTTTTTGCCAATATTTAATAAACTATTAATATTTAAGAAATTATATACTTTGTTATACACGGTTGTTTTTGTTAATTTTAGAAATTTTAGAAAAAAAATAAAAAAATGTTGAATATTTGTTTATAACAACTTGGTAAGTTAATAAACAATAGAATTGTTGATTAAAAAAAAAAATTTTTCTGTTACTTTATAGAGGACTGTCAATTATGATTTTCAGAAAAAAAAAATTTCTTAACTAATTATTTAAACAATAGAAAATTAAAAAAAACTATTATAAACAATTAAAATTTGTTATTAAGGAAATTTTTTTTTTTAAATCATAAAATTTTTAATGTAATAAAGTTGTTAAATTTTTTTAAAAAATATTGATTTAATCAATTTGTTTAAAAAAAATTTATCAACAAATGGCGGGAATTTTTTTTTGCAAATCAATAAATATCTTGTATTAATAAAAAAACGATTATATGATGATTTAGAAAAAAAAATTTTTTTTAACAACATTACATGGATTTTTAAGTTTTTGTTTAATTAAAAAAAATATTATAAACAAAGTAAAAATATTTTTTAACTTTTATGGCACGATATTGTTAAGTATGTATGTAAGAAAGGCTCTACGAAGCGAAATATTTTTACGACCATTATTTAAACATTTTCTTTCACTTACAATTAAGACGGTCGTTCGAGAAAATTTCGTTAGTTAACAATTATTTAACTTGTTGAAAAATTAACTTTAAGTAAAATTTTCAACGGGAATAAATTAATTATAGTGTTCAGAATACACCATAATTTTTTCAAATATAAAAAAAAATATTCAATACCTTAAATAAATTAATTAATGTGCCGTAGTCGCTTTTGACGCCACGCGCGAATCCTAAAAATGTCACCCGCAGACCTATTTTCAGCGTTAAATTAAAATTATAAATAATGGAGATAGAATTCCGGGAGTTAGGAGTTTTTTATTGGAAATTTCCTCCTCTTTCAGAATCTTTATTTGAAATTTCTTAAATATTATTAGTTTATTAAATATTGGCAAAAAACTAAATGCCATTTTTTTTTCATCTTTAATTGTCTATAACTTTTGCAATTTTTTATGTGCTAATACACGCTTTTAGCACATTTTTCTAGACGTCATTCCGGATCCAATGAGCTATCGCACATAATTTTAAGAGCAGTATCTCTATTTTGTTCCATTTTCAACTTGTCGACTAGACTAAAAGAGCGAACGTACATACTAAAATATACGAAATTCTTTTTTTTAAATTAAAATTTAGTAAAGAGAATTTATGAAATATTAGTACTTTATATTTTATGCAAAATAATTTATTGAAATCTCACATGACGAATTGTAAATTAAAAAAACGTGTTTTTATTATCGAAGAAATAAATAATTTTTTTTTTAATTTGTATTAATTTTCGACACTTAATATTTTAATGACAATTAAATTCATTAAATTCCTAACATATATTTTTCCTTCCCTCTAAGTCTCGAAAATCTAAAGTTTTAGATTTGTATATATATGAACAAGAGTTAAAAATTAGTTTGCCAAAGAAGTTTCATTTCTGACATGTGTACTTTGTACGCACGAACTTTTTTTGCAGTGCAATAGAAGGCACACCTGATGTTAAGTAATACCACCGCCCATGGCCACTCATGGCCACTCGCAAGTGTGTTGCTGGCTTTTATAACAAAACAAATTTAAGTAAGAGAGTATAGATACGCTATACAATAAGTAATAATTTTGAAAATATTGATATTGCTACACTATATGCTAATTGCCTGTACAAATTAATTTCATCACAAGTAGATGAGATTTTGAATCGGTTGTCTGTGGCGGAATCTATCTTAGACACATAGCAATCCCGTTAATACACTTAAGCGTATAACGTTGCTCTCTAGAATATTAATATTTCGATGTTCAAAGCTTGTATATTATGCAAAGGCCTTGGTTCCCTGTAAACGATGGGACGGGAAGATTTAAATGTTCATGCAGTTCAAATGCATAATATATTTGGTATAATGTGAAATGGAAATTCTATCACTGACACTATTATGCTTCATTTTACGATGTGCTATTTGGAGCCACGCATTCTGAATATGCGTTAATGTTACGTCCATTCTAATTATTTCATATTGGCGTTAATTGCTTACAGATAAACACTTTTCGCCTGTTGATAGTGCTCTAGAAATAGGCTTAAAGCTAAAAGACATAAGCAGATAAAAAGATTTATTGAAACGAACTTTCATCACGTATTACAAAACATAGGGTTGCCTGGAAGAAATCGCTTGTTAGCGATAATTCCGCCTGTTGCCTTATAATTTTGTAATCTGTTTTTTTATTTTTGTTATGTGTATGTTTTTGATCAAGGTAATAAAGTTAAATAAATAAGTAATAAACATTTGACTGGAAAGCAATTTATAACATATATTGACGATTCGTGAACATCCAGTCACTTTCCATGCGGCTTGATCCCTTGGCGTAACGTAGAGATTACTCTTTGCATCTGCTACCGCATTTACCGTGGATAGTGTGCAGAGTTGTTCGGACTAATCCTGCAGTTTGAGTTTCATCATTGGACGTCAAGGCAGAATACAAAATGCCATCTATTCTTAAGGCAGTTTTTGCCGCGCACCAACACTATGTGGAAACAGCTGCCCACTGAAGTATTTCCGAACCAATTGGACTTAAGGTCCTTTGTTTTCCGTTAGTTAAACCGCTTTTTAGAGTTGAATAATTTATGAAAAGCATTTATTCTTGTTTATGAAGGAGCCAATGCCCTAAAACACAGTACCCTTTTATCGCAAAAGACTTCAATATTAACAGTATAAAAACACGTGCGAGTGAAGGCACAATTATTACCTATCCCATCTCATAACTCTTCCTTTCTCGGCGAAACCTTTAAGGTCTCCTTCCTTTAAGGACAGTGAGGCTATGGTATTCATTTCCCGTCGCTATCTGCTCAGCTCCTTCTCTATCTTCCTTTAAATCTTTTCTGTACAAACATTACCTGTCTACATCGTATCCCTATGTTTCGGACTAACTGAATCTGAAATTATCATGTGCACTTTTTCCTTATCACTGTTTACATAATTTTGTTTTAATTATTGCTTTATTTTGTTCCATTTGTCTAATTAACTATATGTCTTATGTATTTTTGCATTTAAAAAAAAATCTCACAGTAGTTGCCTGGAAGAGATCGCTCGAGAGTGATAAGGCCGCCAGTTGCCCTCCTTTTTTTTTTTTTTTATAAAACAGGGGGCAAACGGGCAGGAGGCTCACCTGATGTTAAGTGATACCGCCGCCCATGGACACTCTCAATGCCAGAGGGCTCGCAAGTGCGTTGCCGGCCTTTCAGGAATCGGTACGCTCTTTTCTTGAAGGAGCCTAAGTCGAATTGGTTCGGAAATACCTCAATGGGCAGCTGGTTCCACAAAGTACTTTTCTTTTTACTTAATTATGTTTATTGTACCATATTTATGTACAAGTATTTTGTTCCAAGCACGCGTGCCAAAAACAACAAGAATAATGTACATATTTTTATACAGTTTTCCAAAAGATTTTAAAACTGAATCTATAACAGTGTAATTTATGCGACGTTAAATAAAATCTGCGGTTAATCACCTTCGGGAATTGCATTGCGGAACAAACCACAATTTACCTCAAAGTACCTAACAAGCAAGGGGAGTTTGGGGCATATTTCGAATTCATGTTATTCTGAAAGATGCTCTTGCCGTGAAATAATTATTTTGATTAAGTATGCAAATGATGTTCAGCAGTTTTAGCTTAGTAGTTAATGGGAAGTCGGAGACCATTGTATATCAACAATTTTTTTAAGTGCGCAGTGATTAAACGTGAAGGAAAGAATCGTAAGAAACCGGAATGTCTTGTACCTAAAAACTGACAGTGTGTCCGGCATAGAATACTCAATTACCTACTACATATATATATATTATGTTTTATAGATAATTCCCCGACTATGATGTTCTCGGCGGTATAAAATAACTTACGTAAATGGTATTGGTAACCCGGATGATTAGGTTTAAAGACATTTATTCTCATAACAGACAATAGTACATGAGAACTTATATACTTATTGACGACTCATTGGTCTAGTGGTTAGTACAGCTGACTGCGAATTCATGGGTCCCGGGTTCGATCCCCGGCTGAGACGAACATCGATGTGATGAGCATTTGGTGTTTTGCTTAGGTCTTGGGTGTTTAAATATGTATTTATATGTCTATCTATCTATAATATGTATGTATATCCGTTGCCTAATACCCATAACACAAGCTTCACCAGCTTGGCATGGGAATCATCAATTGGTGTGAATTGTCTTAAAAAAAAAAATACTAAAGATAAATTTAAATTGTATCACGTCGTGGGTCATTGAAGAGTTTCAAGGATGAATTAGCGAAGTAAAACTTGGGTGGACTTTCATATACGTAGATAACTGGGATCACTCAAGAGATGGTCTTTTAGTCTCAATTTAAATATTTCCAGGCTATCTGCACTTTTTATATTTTGTGGAAGTCTATTATACCGCAGCACTCCCCCAAAGCTCAATGTTGTTTAGCGTAATTGGTAAATGATTAAACACTACTACCTATTTCTTGTAACAACTTTCTGACCTTGTAGGACTATTGTATAAGGATTTCTTTACACCATAGCTGAGAAATAGTTGCCAAATTCAGCGTAGGGCTTGTCGAATGACTATAATAATAATCGTAATCTCTAATGTATTACTGATCGGGTTGATTCTCTCTCTCTACGCAGAGACATTGCATCTTTGTGTACTATGGAAAATGTTCTAAATCGTTGTCTGGGTTGATCCCTCCTGGCTCAAAATCATCCGCATCACCTTGATGGCTGGAAGTTGTCCGTGGTCCTCTCAGACAGACATTTTCTTTTGCAAACTAGCGGACTGTACTGGAAGAGACGACCTTCAATTGTTTAAAAAAGAGTATATTTATCCCTCAAAGACACACCCACTAAAATGGGTTGCAATAACTGCCCGTTTGGCCGTCCCAAGACTTGTTTGTGGGATATAAATAATAAAGAATATAATCGTAAATTCGGATAAGTTTCTTGACTTGTCCATTATTATTGTTATTATTATTATTATTATTATTATTATTATTATTATTATTATTATTATTATTATTATTATTATTATTATTATTATTATTATTATTATTATTATTATTATTGTTAAAGCTTTATTAATCCATACTGACTTGTCTATAAGTTAGGTTAAACCTTCAAGTAAATGATACTATACGATAACTTATAAGATATATTAAATTTCATACTCAGAACGGCGTGATAATCACATTTTCCTTAGGTGCGATAACCTGCCAAGTTTCTTTACACGTGTCATATAATACTGATATTAAATATCGTCCTGATCGTCTTGCAATATTACGAAAGTTAATATAAATATATAATATTCTATAAAAAAATTAATACAATTAACATGGGAATGTAATTATATTTTGTTTAAGTTAAAGTTAAAGCGCGAATTCTGATGTTCGCATTTTATTTACATTTGTTTTGAACAATATCCCTTTATCTTAGTATAGTCCATAGTTCAGTATAAGTTAAGTGTTTCTTGCACTCATTTTTTGAAGTATTCTTTGGAGCCAACAAAACCATCCGTTGTACCTAATATTTTATCATCGTTACTTTCTTGAAAATTCTTTTTATTATATAAGTGTAATTAAAAAACATGCGTCGACGATCTGCTTTGTATCATATTCTTATCTATCGCACATAGCCTTATTGCACTAATTTAAGCAAAGTACTCATTCGTGTGTTCTGTAAGATTGTGTCTTTACTGAAAGAAATTAGTACCTCAAATATTGTATAAGGGAGCGTTCAAGTACTCGTATTACGTCACGCAATTTTTGGAGATTCTTGACCCCCCCCCCCCCCCATAACGTGCCGTAACGTTTTTCTGTACCCAATTGTAAAACGTTTCGTGACTACCCAGTTACTTTTTATACCCTTAAGTTACGATTATGTGGTGTAAAGTAAATCAATCCCCGCCCCGCATCGTAACGTTTCACAAAATTCCCCCCCCCCCCCCCCACCAAATTCGTTACGTAATACTTGAACGCTCCCTAAGGACTGATTAAGTTATTTCCATAGTTGAAACTCGTATAGTTGTAGTAGCTGTACAAAAATTTAGTAGCAATGTGCTACGAGAATCGTAGACACAGAGAAAATCAATGAAACGTTGGGATAAAGAAAAAAGTGACAAATGATAGCTTTTTATTAACCAATAGAAAAGAATTCCGCTTGATTTCTGTAGGCAAAAAAATAAAACATGACGAGTCACTAAACGTTCATTTCGAAATGTTTCGCCTGTCGACTTCCGTGGTCTGCCATTCGAATAAATTGGATTTCGATTTGTAGATACGTCATCAGCGCTTCAATGTTTAGTTATTATGCACGTGTTGTTTGTAATATTATTAAGCGTTACATTAGAATAAAGTATGTGGTTTAAACTCGATTACTAATGATTTATAATTTTTAAAATTATTATCAAACTTACACAATGTGCATATATGAGTCATGTTAGCTTATTGATTAAGCGTGAGACATAAACCCTGTAGTTATCATTTTGAATACCAACTGCATGTTATTGACAATAATTGACCTCGTACATTGAAGGACTTACATTTTAAGAATGAAGGATGAAATATTTATTTATATATCATTTATTTATTATAAACATACAAAAAAGAAAATAATTATAAAAACTAAAGGAAAATTTATTTAAAAGTGTGAGGGGAGCAACTCAGATACAACATCATACTCAAAACATAACATACGTTTTTGACGGTCATACGGTTCAAGTATAACGTAACCCATTAAAAACGTTACAATGCGTTACAGAAGCGGAATAGGTTTGAACTACGCCTTACGTAACATTGTTTTTGATAATATTAACGAGATTAAAACCAAGGTACATAGGTGATAGCAACTTTTCGGTTCTTTATCACATTATATGTATTCGGTGGTCACGTAATGGTTAACTACGGGGGAGGGGTGAGAAAGACGTTACGGCGCGTTGCATGGGGGGGGGGGATTACTAATTCTCCTAAAATTACGTTACGTAATACTTGAAATAAGCTAGGTTAAGATTCTTCTTAACCCGGAAACATCAACGTCCAATGTCGTGTACTTAGAAGCAATATTGTTAATAGCAAAGTTCGCAAAACTGTATTCATGTATAAGCTGATAAAACAAGTGTTCACACAAAGGAAAATGCCCTCGTATAGTGCTTATAAAGACGCTTAAAATCAAAGAAGACTTTCTGGAGTCTGTAACGTTGTATTTAAGTATGTCAAGGTGTAATCTGTATTTGTATTAATTTACTAGAGCGCTAAGCATTGTACTAATGTTTCGTGAAACATCTTGTGTACAAAGCAACGTATTACTTTTATAATGTCTAACAAAAGTGAGTCAGAATTAGTGTAATTGTATTTGAAAGAGCCCTTTTTAACAACATTAAACCTCTTGTTTGAAGACCCGAATTACTCGTATTTACGTCTATTTCACAGATTTAATCTAACTGATAATGTTTCACTGGAAATCGAACCTGCGATTTCTAGGTTTTATAAAAAAGACAAGTTGTGCCTCACATTTATGTATGTGTTATTTGTTAAAAATCATTTATTCATGTAGGTCAAAAACGTCAACGACGTCAAAAAAGGAATATGCATTAAATGCTTCTAATTTTACATTTACTGTCAGTTCTCAAATCAAGGGCGTAGAATGTAAGAGAAGAACTGGCAATAAACTCTACGTCACTCATTTTTTTTAATAGGCAAGTAGATGATCATCCTTCTGTGCCAGAGACAAGCCGTCGATTTTTGGGTCTAAGGCATTCCGGTTGTCTCACGATGTTTTCCTTCACCGTACGAGTCGGGTGATGAACCTACGTCCTCAGGGTTGACCATCGCACGCTAACACTAGGCCGACACTGCATAAAATGCAGATTAATCAACAAGATACTGAGAATAAATTCCCTTTCCAAAATATACGAATGCAAACGTTATCATTTCAAAGTTTGCGTAAGTGAAAATTAATATTAATTAATAAACCTATTTTATTGATCGAGCGCCTGATAAGCCTCCATCAAAATGTAAAGAAACTTCAGTGGACCGAAAAGTTTTCTTATATAACAATGTAATTAGCTCCTAAGACTTTGTCGGTTCTTAACTTCTAACAAATTCTTTATCTTTGGGCGCGAATTTCGATCAACGAAAATATCTCGGAGCCTATCTATCAGATATCTTAAATTTATCAAAGCGGCTTTTTTCTTCTTTAATGTCTTTTTATATACAAGATGAAGTTATATCTAAAGTAAATGATTTACTATAGATAAGGTATTATATAAAATAAACCGTGCGATTCTCAGGACTGAGGTCTTGTCTTTGAATGTAGGACGGATAAATACAAAATATTTTTTTTTGTATAATAAATATATAAAAATGTAACATTGGAAGTGACTGTTCATAACACTTTTGTTCTATCTATTGTAATCGAGCATAATAGAAAAAAAAAATCTCTTTAAAACTGGTTTGAAAGTTACGCTTTGCTTAAACTAGCATTTAAACCATAATATAAATGGCTTTGTAAAAAACTGAAAAATAAATGGTATAAAAGTTATTTCGAAAGAGGTTCTTTAAACTTTTAATCAAAGTAGAGGCTTTGTCAAGTTAATTTATTTTTAAAATGGTACATTGATAGCGACCACATTCAATAGCTATTTGAGATTTATAATTCGATTCATAAGGCCATTAAGCTATTTTCTTATTGATTTTTCTTTTATCGTGACTTTTTTTTTATTATACAAATTTATTAAAATGTTTGAAAGACAACACTAATAAGATTTTAACAATTCAGACTAGACTTTGACGTAATCGAATTTCCAATTTGAGTGACATGTCCACCAGTACTTATGTTATGCTTACTTTGGATTTCGCTACTTCATAATGTTTTTAACCTAATATTTTATTTTTCAAACAAAAGTAAATTAATACGGCTTACGTGATTTATTTCTGTCTACTTCTTCAGCTAAAGGTTGGCTGGAATCAACTAGAATTGTTGGGTGGCTTGCGCTAGTCTATCTGCGGATGCCATTCCAGTCTCTCTTTCCACTCCATATTTCGCAACCACGATTTCTTCCTTCTACCAGCCTTCTCAAGTCTTGGATTTTGTCCATCATTATAAGCTGCAACAAGTTGTATCGATGTTGAATCACAACGAGTCCGAGATACGTAACTTTCCGTATTTTAACAGCACTAAATTCGTGTCGTCCCGATTCGTCGAAGGACTCTTTCATTCGTTACTTCCCTTTCACATCCAGCTTATGCGAAGCCACATTTAACAGAGTAAGAGTCAAACCTTCAATTTGATACAATTGTGCGACAAAATAGATATAGTTTCTTTTTCAGTTTATTAAAAGAGCCCATTTCAATTCAAGATTTAATTTCTTGCTCGGAAATATGGGATCCCTATTTACCCATGCCCTTAAGTACTTGTATTGCCGTATGAAATTAAGAGCGTAACTTGCTACGACTATGACAGGATTAATATTATTATGGGCAACCGCCAATATTTTGTCTTCGCAATATTAATAATCTAAACGTCATTCACGCTGACATGATGTATTCTGTCTATAAGTGCTTGCATGTCTTCTACTGATGAATTTTTTTTTATCATTTTTTCATTCACCTTTACATCTATCTCTAGTCCCTTTACAGTCCTCGTTATAGTGGTCTCGGACTATACATTAAAAAGGGGCGATGACAGTTGATGACATAAATATATTTTTTTTGGTTCTTAGTAATTTACTCTCGCTAAATTACGAAGTTACAAAAGAAAGTTTAGTACATAGCTCATTAGGCGTAAGAAGTTCTTCGAACTTACGAGCGTTCATATTTTTGGGAATGTTTTAAGCGTAGACTTGGGCCAGTCGTTTGGGAGAGTCGCTGAATTGTAAACACGATTGAAAAACTAATATCATGTACTTATGTATCTAAATTATATGAATTAATTGAGGACAAGAATCAAAAGAAATATTTAATCTTCGGCTGTACGTCATTTGTAAGATTAGTCTAAAGTTCTGCGACGAAACTTAAGATTGTTAGATAGTGGTCTCGACGCATGTTTATTTCAGAGATTGCGAGGGTTTAAGTTGAGAGTGTTTCCTGGTTTTGAGGGCGCGGAGCAAACATTGCCTCCGTACATTCTACAACTTAACGAGCTAACTCTGAACCATCTGGGAATTTCATGTTTCTCTCCTAAATTTGCTTCAATATGTTTTTCTCATACAGGAAATATATAGGTCTCACGTCACCTTGGCACTCAAACCATAAGGATTGGCGCATGGGAAATATTATTGAATATCTCGCTTGTTCCGAAAGAACATATTGTAAAAGTTTTGGTGTTATGAATGACTTAATCATTCATCAACACTTAGAATAATAGAAATTATTTATTAACAAAAGCTTGCCAACGCTAGGTACACTCATAGGCTTATAGGCAAACAACAAACACGAAACCAATCTATCGCAATTATAATGGAGATATATCTCCATTGATATATAAAAAAACCCAAGATGCACACTCAACGTCAAAAAAACGTCCTCAAAAAATGAGCGCAACATTCTAAATTGTGCGCTCATTTCAAATAGTCTCGCGTCTAATAAGTGGAGTCGATGTTATTTATTTGTGTTTTTCTTTATAAATAAATTTATGTACTTTTGAACTTTTTTGTGTGTAGTTTTTGACAAATATATTTACGCTATATTTATTTTAATTTAAAGAAAAAACCTTTTAACCGGAATTAAAGTTATGTATTATTATAAATTTACAACTATTTAACATCCAACACCTTTTGTCTTCAGTCACCGTGACTACGCACGCTGTAAAGCACCCGAAAAGTCGGATAAATTTAAAATTATGTTAAATAGTTGTAAATAAAAAAGTCATGTTCGACTCCACTCAATACCTTGTCCTACCGACCACGGTCGGTCGTAAAATTTTATTGCTTTAAGTACGTATACACTGCGTTGTAATAACAACTTTAAGCAATTCGCATAAGGTTGATTTTGCAATAATATATGCTTGTAACATATACTGTTATAGACATACTGTTATAGAAAGGGACAGAAATAGTGTTTCGGGACACTTTCGAGCGTTACTTTTATTCGAGACTGTGCATCTTGGGTTTTTTGTATATCAATGTATATCTCCTACCAAGTTGAACTGTGAGTGATTTCGAATTTGAAATAAGTTTTCTTAAAAAAAATTAAACGTATTGTAGAATGTAAAGCGTAATTTTTTTAATTTTAAGAAAGCACTAGTATTGTTATACTGGTTTTATTTCTCATCAACTGTTTCTAGTACAAGTAAAAATTGTCAAAGCATATTTCAACGTATAATTCTTTTTACTACAAAATGGTGACAATGCGCGGAAGTTTTGTTATCGCGTCCTCACGGACAATCGTTGCGAGTATGTTCATTCTCTACCGGATATTGGGTAAACAAGTGAGCGGTTTAAAATAGATACTTCAGTTGAAAAGCGAAAAGTTTACTCTGAACTAAATGCAGGTACCGCTCCCTTTTGCTCACTCAGCCGTCGCATTTGTCAAGTTTGAATGTTTTGCCACACTAACTCAACATGTTTGTTTTGCCATACGTTTTCATTTTGTTTTAGGTTTTATTGTTTCGTCTAAATAAAAGAATTATTCAAATCATCATAGCTGTGTAAGCCATCCACAAGCCTTGTTAGGATAAGCGGGTTTACTCTGTGGTCGTGCACTCGAATCTCATCTGTGAACAAAAGAGTGTCACATGTAGCGGAAATACAAAACGATCATGACGAAATGGACGGGTCAAAGACAAAAGTCTATATATAATTTTATAGAAGGTAACTGAGACCAAAGTTTTAGCAAATTGTTACTATTACTTCGCACCACCGCTTTGATTTCTCGGGTCACTACCGGAAGGGGCTATCTGGTTTTCTAGTAGATTTACGTGGAGCTACTGGTCCAAAACGAAGAGGCTGACTCGACACTGCTGATAAAATAAATGATAGAATCTATATAAAAGAGATATTTAGTTAGCTTTGTTAATCAAATTCATACCTGCGAAATAGGGCCGGAGTAAAAACATTTCCAAGTTTAAATAAAACAATGAAACTTCTATTTAGTTCTATGAGAAACTTACAGTTGTACTTTAATATTAGTTAGGGAGCGTTCAAGTATTACGTCACGCAATTTTTGGAGATTAATGACACCCCCTCCATGTTACGCGCCGTAACGTTTTTCTGTACCCAATAGTAAAACGTTTCGTGACCACCTAGTGACTCTTTATATACCTAAAAGTTACCATTATGTGGTGTAAAGTCGAAAATTAAATTAACGTAATTCAATCCCCGCCCCGCATCGTAACGTTTTACAAAAGGACCCCCCCTCTCCCAATATTCGTTACGTAATACTTGAACGCTGCCTTACGCTCTTAGAGACGTTTTTTAACCCAGATAAGGTTTTCTGTAAAGTAAACTGCATTGTGTATATCTTAAATTAGGTATCGATAACATTGCGGGGTAAGGGGAGAACGGATATAACATCTTAACCGGCCCAACAGTCAACCTCACCTGCACGCGTTGGTAACCACCAACGCGTTATGAATACCCGACCGCGGCGTCTGCCCGCGGTGCTCCCTGCTAGATAACGGACGAGGCTCTGGCGATCAAGCAATGGCGGTACATCTATACAACCAGCTGAGCAACCAATCGAAGAGGCAGCAGTGGCCTGGAAGTATAAATAACTACAAAAATGCCAGGGAGTAGAATGCAATAGGAAACCACCACTCCTTATTTCCCAAGAGAGTCAGCATGAAAGGTCTCAGAAAAGTAGCTCCAGCTGCTTCCTTGCGACCACGACGACCTCGAGACTCAGAAATGAGCTGCCGATTAAAGAGAAAGATTAGATTGAAATATGGGATTATTAAATTATCTATATGAATTACAGCTACATCGTTCAAACGTAAATCAAATTTTGTATATAATCAAAAGTCAAAAATCATTTATTCATATTGATAACACAATGTACACTTATGAACGTCAAAAAAGAAATAAACTATAGAAGAAGTGAACAAAATACTACGCTATTCAGCAAAAGTTCTTATAACTTTTTCAGTAATTAAAGCACTAAAACTAACGTAACAAGATGCAGTTTTGGAACTATTAAACTTTAAGAACAGTTGAAGCATAAAGCCGTTAAAACCGGAAGTCATATATTTACTTGTCTATGAAGTATAGACTTGGTGTGGGTTATATATTTTTTTAAATTACTTACTAATTCACTGTACAACCCAATAACTATCTTGGCTTCCGAAACGAGAAACTTCTACCGCTCCCGGTCCTGTGCCACCTCCCGCCAAGTGTTGGCTTTCAGCTGCAGCAGATCCTCCTCCGTCAATCCAGCTGACCTACTGGTTTCCAAATACTAGGACATGGCCCGGTATGGTTCCTTCACAGCCCGATATTGACCCACGCGCAAGGCGCCTATGCTAATTGTATTCGCGTATAATGTTGGGCTTGGCTACCAACTCTTCTATTTTGGTTTCTGACTCTCCATAACGGGTCATCGTCCTCGGTTTTAAAATTTTCACATTAAATGTTGGACATTAAAATCAATTGTGTTGTCATACATTTATATTCCTATATGCAGTTAACACCTGCGTGTAATATGTTCAAGATCTATGGATTTCTAATATATAATATAATATATTATTTCTATATATATTATAATATATAATCTACTATTACACATCATACACTCATAAATATTTATAAATATTCAACTAACAATAGTTGGCATATAAAATTAATTGTATTGTCATACATTTATTTTTCCCCTATACAGTTAACACCTGCGCGTAATGTGGACAAGATACATGGATTTCTAATATTTAATATACTATATAATTTATATATATATGATATAAAAGAAAATCTACGACAACACATCACTCCAAAATATTCAACTAACAATAGTTGGAAAAGCAATTGTGTTGTCACATATTTACTTGTCTTTATGCAGTTAACATGTGCACATAGTTGTACAAGATTTAATGAACAGCTACTAACATACTCCTTAACATTAAAGCTATAGTTGAAACATAAACTGGAAGTCGTTTAAACCGTTAGCCGTGTTGTCATATATTTATTTGCCCATTAAGTACAGAGAGTAGTTAATACCTGTGCGCCTGTTGTGGCTTAGATGAATGGATTTCTAATGAATCGGCCGGCGCAAAGTTCGTTACGGTAATGGATAACGTTCACGTCTCTTGCACTCTCTGGACATGTTCCATAAAAACTTTCCTTTAAACTTTGTCGTTCGTTCTTGCAGTTTTTTTTTTTAGCTTCGGTACGAATTCTTTATTCTTTTATTTAACCGTTGTTTTTGGTACCGGCAAGCTGTAGGTATGAACGTTTAGTTAATTAAGGATGCTAATTAATCACGGTATCAACTACTAGAATACTATACATATGTTACTAGTCTCTACGCTAATCTGCATACATTTCCGGTCTATTTGCTTTACAGAGCAGTGTTGGCCTAGTGGCTTCGGCGTGCGACTCTCATCCCTAAGGTCGTAGGTTCGATCCCCGGATGTGCACCAATGCACTTTCTTTCTATGTGCGCATTTTATCGACTCGACCGGTGAAGGAAAACATCGTGAGGAAACCGACATGTCTTAGACACAAAAAGTCCACGGCGTGTGTCAGGCACTGGAGGCTGATCACCTACTTGCTTATTAGATTGAAAAGTGATCATGAAACTGGTTCAGAAATCTGAGGCCCAGACCTAAAAATGTTGTAGCGCCACTGATTTATTTTTTATTTGCTTTACACAAGATAAATGTTAAAACAAAGAAATAATATTAAAAAATAGCCGGGGAAATAAAAGTGTGTGTGGCACGAGTGCGTATACCGTGTCTTTATCTTTTTTGTAATTTTTCATAAAACGAAGCAATTTTTTAGCGTCTCCTATACTTATGGTGCGCTGACCTAATCTCATAATAATGTCGTTATCTATATTTTTTATTAGCCATAAATCTTATATGAGTTAATGGATCTTTAAATTGCCAATCTTTCATCTATATTATATATCGACGACTCATTGGTCTAGTGGTTAGTACCCCTGACTGCGAATCTATGGGTCCCGGGTTCGATCCCCGGCTGAGGCGAATATCGATGTGATGAGCATTTGGTGTTGTTCTTAGGTCTTGGGTGTTTAAATATGTATTTATGTATATGTATAACTATCTATAATATGTATGTATATCCGTTGCCTAGTACCCATAACACAAGCTTCACCAGCTTAGCATGGGACTAGGTCAATTGGTGTGAATTGTCTTTTAAAAAAAAAAATATTAAATTAAGTACCACCTATACCGACCTACACCGACCCAGGATCAGGTTAGTGCCTCGAACCGAAAATGTAGGCATAATTGTTTTCGGTTGTCAAAAAAAAATACGAGGTTATTGTTCCAAAAGCTTCAGAATTGTATATCCAAAACAAAACACAGTTTTCAGACCTCAAAACCAAATGAATAGATTTTCCGCGAAAATATTATTCAAGCGAAATGATTTGGACGTTTTCATGTAACTCAAGCCCCTGCAACGCTTGTTAAAATATTTGTATGTTTTAACTTAAAAACCTAAAATACTGCTTATCGTTTATGAACCTTTCAATCCACACACATTTTGAAATTGTGATCTGACCATGATGAATTAGAACATTTGTTATTGAAATTTTGGCCACCAAATAAACTTAGAGAACCCATTTGGATTAATAGATAGGCAAGAAAAGCCCTTGTATATTTGGAGGTTGTCACATGCGATGTGTTCTGGTAATCCTTTATGAAGAATTTCATATTTCACCAGCGAATAAGTAGCGTATTATCTCGTGTCAGACAGGTGTCGCTTGCGTCGGTTACCTAAATTCATCTCAGGAACGGCAGATGCTTGCAAACGACGCCTAATCCCACTCTGACGTCCCAGTCCCTGTATGAACTGAGCCACTGAATAATAGAACTGGCTCATACTATCACCAGCACAGAAAACTCTTGCGTTTATTTAGTGTTGAATAGATAACTAGTTGTTTGCTGCGCGCTTTTAGTTAAAATGACGTGAATAAAGTTCTCATGAAGTTTCCGTACATTAGTCACTTTTATGAATAGTACATACAATTAAGGACACCTATTTGAGCATATGTTTATAGCTATGATTTCATGAGTTAGAAAGCGTGTTTTTGAGTCCGACGTCCTCGATTTTGGGAGACGAAGAGGTGCCGGTTTGATAGATATCACCAGCGTCGTGAGTTGTGTGGAAGCATGTAACAGCCAGGGATCGAACGCACGATCTTAAATAATAATAAGGTTTAGAAACGCACAATAAACTGAGAAATCATTTGTTGTTATGTATTGTAGTAAATCAACATGGTTTACATACTTTCAATCTTGAGATTGGTAGTTAAGAATGCCTTAATTAAAACATTTTAGGCTAAAGGCTCCGCTTTTGAAGGTTTATTTTAGATCCTAACTTGTACAAAATATGTAAATTGAGCGTAAAATGTAATATGGCGTATAAAAATATAATGTACATTTAGTTTATCTGCTTTTATATGCAAATATAGACATCGACATATAATTATAAAAAAAAGATTTTATTATATTTGATAAGTAAAACACGGCACCGAGACAGTTACAGTGAGAACAAATCTTGAAACAAAAAATTAATGTTTAACTGATTATAATGGAAGCTGCATATTATTACAAATAATATATATACATTTTTAAAGACAATTCACACCAATTGACCTAATCCCATGCTAAGCTGGTGAAGCTTGTGTTATGGGTACTAGACAACGGATATACTATGTCTATCATACATATATAATATGTATTATAGATAGATAGACATATAAATACATATTTAAACACCAAATGCTCATCACATCGATGTTCGTCTCAGCCGGGGATCGAACCCGGGACCCATAGATTCGCAGTCGCAGGGGTACTAACCACTAGACCAATGAGTCGTCTATAATCTGTTTGTTTTCGGCAGCACCTTCAAACATAAAAATACATATTTTTAAAAATAGATAATATCTTTAAACTGTTTGACTTTCCCATATAATTGATACGCATTTTAACAAACAAAGCAATAAAACAAATTGCTTCTGAATCACGTATATCAGTGACAATGGCGGTCGCTGATGAATTATCAATTTTCTCTTTGTCGCACAAACAAAAAGTATACCTGGGGAGAGAGTTATCTTGGCAGAGATGTATGGCCATTATTTGTTCGTGTTGATGTGTTCTAGATGTGTGGATATCAATCAATTGTTCGCGACAAGCGGATTGGGCGCACTCTAAATATATGTCATGCCTGTCAGACAATATGTATTCACTAATTTAAGTTTTTCTATTGAAAATTCAGATAGTAATAGTTTGGGGTAGACTATAGTAAGAATATTATAGATGAGTTTTCACGTTTGATTATGTACACTATACATTACAATTATAATTAAATATTTGTTTTAAATTAATATGGTATCTTTTCCAGCAAGGCAGGTAAGTAAGAGTCGTTGTATTTAGCATATATAGTCACGTTTAGAGTATTTACTATTAAAATTAATGCAAAGTATTATAATATGATAAAGGTTTAAAGAAATAATTATATTTCTGCCCTGTTAGTTTTATCTGTCATGTTAGTTAGTCTGTGGAAAAGACGCGAGTTGTCATTTGTCACTTGAATTTTTATAAGAAGTTTTGTGTTAAAATATTTTCGGATTTTAATTAGGAATCAAATTAAAATAATTGTTATGAAGAACTTTTATGAAATAAGAAACTAAATGTTGTTTCTATAACTATTTCAGGTAATCGATCAATTATTCGTTCCTTTTCTTCGCGTTTATTTAGTTAGTTAAATATTATCGTGGTTAATTATTCGTTTAACAACTAAGGTTAGAATATATAGATTTATAATTGTTTTAGCCACACATCATTCATCAGAGATTTATCATTTATCATACATTTTGACATTAAATTAATTTAACTAATTCATGCTTAAGTTTAACTATAATCAAGGGCTGTGATTACGAATTTTTGAAAAAAATTTAAAATTCACTCAACAGTGTTAAATGACATTTATCAACTGTAAGCTTAACGTATCAAATAAAACTGTCAGCAAACTTTATGAAGGATTTAGTTAAATATCCATACGAGGTGTTTCTCGGCTTTAAATCCGGATGTAAAAAGGTAATACTATAATCCTAGAGCCCCAATAGGCTTGACCTCAGATTTCCGTATTATTTTTCATATTATTTTTATTTAACACGTTCGTTGCATTACGAGTTCTATCAGATCTCTTGCAGGACATTCGTATTGTGCGTTGAACATAATCGTGTTTTTTCACTCCTTGCGGGAGGATCTAACTTGTAAAGTTCTTTAAGGATGAGCAGGACAAATATACATATTTGCTTCCTACTTAAAGCTGAATTCAAGGACATTAAAAAATAAATAAGAGATGGATTAGGTCCCTAACGCACAGTACTGTAATTGTTTTAATTCCTTGCGTTAGGAGATATGTCGGTACTCGTGAAATCGTACGCCTCGTAGACCCAAGAGATGGAGGATGGGATTTTTAGTGTTGTCCTAGAATCGACATTCAGGAAGTCGCGGGCACGTTTTGGAAACAACACTCGCGTATATACCAGCGTGTTGATTATTTTTGATAAACAATGAGTGATTTTAAAAGAAAAAAGTGTAAAAAATCTATTTTATTGGTGAGGTTTCTAACAAAAAATCAACGCCGGATTATACTGCTGCATCGTCCAGTAAAATATTTGTTTTGGAAAATGTTCAAATTTGCCCCCCATTGACTAATAATGACAGTGATTCTGATTATGAAATATTTAACGATAAACCTTTTTCGTTGGAGCACACGCAGTTAAACAGCACTGACGCTTCTAAAAAAAATTAAATGAATTGTTACCATTTGCGCGTAATGTGCAAGCAATCAATGTGCTTACCACGTTTTAATGAAAAACACTTTGCATAATTAATAAAACTTTCAGAATCGATAACTGAGATATTATTTTATTCCCATCACTACTTACTACACATATTGAACTATCTTCGGTTGCGGTACGAGATACAATCGATATCTATTTTTTTTTTGGTATTTGTAGTTTATTCAAATGTCGTAACTGCGTGCGAACCTAGCAAAATATAAAGCAATTAGCTATCTTTCACCCACAAAAACTTCAAAATATATGTCATTGTTTTTTTGGAAGATATAAATTATTTTCAAAAGTGTATTTTTAGGAGACTGATTAGGTCTCAAACGCATCCAGGGATAGGCTTGTTACGAGATCTTTTAGGTCTCCATAGCACCAGCTGAAAGTTCTTTAAAAATGATGGCGCAGTGAACGTGTTAAATAGGCTCATAATTGATTAACCATGCGAATCGACCATTTAGGCCTACCTGTGAGGCTACTTGATACCCGAGTGTCTATTTCCATCGCAATACTATGTATTTAATTTTTACGACGTCCAAAAATGCGATGACTGCCCTTTTTGGGCGACCCGCAGGCTCATTTGCCCCCGTTTATATTAAAAAAAATGATTTTGACCAAAGCGTTGTGTTGCGAGGCGTGGAGATGGAAAGGGTGGCATTTTGCACTGCCTCGACGATGATTTGTATGTATGATGATTCCCTTCACCATACGATGTTATGTTAATTGCACACATAGAAAGGATTGTCTATTTATGTACAACAGATGAACAACTTTCGGGTCGAAGGTCAAAAGACTTTCGATGGTAAAAGGTACATATTCAATACTAAAAGCTCCGATTTTAAAACGGATACGTACTCGCAGTAACTCGAAATGTCACAATGTATTCCAGTATTCCTTCGATGCTTTCAACCTGTCATGTTACCTACAAAACGTAAAAAGTGGATGCGTTTACAAAATTTCAGTGAACTATTTTCATGCCGTCTATTAAAGTGTAAGCGTAATTATATGAATTTTTACTAGTGATTTATGGAAGTTCGATTGATTTTTTTCTTTATTCTAACTCATGAATCTGAGCTTTCGATAAAATTGTATGCTCTGTGTAGGCAGGTTTTATATTATGATTTTTTGCAAAAAAAAAAAATATAATATATTCTTTAACTATTTAAATTATAAGCAGTGTTGGCCTAGTGGCTTCAGCGTGCGACTCTCTACCCCGAGGTCGTAGGTTCGATCCCAACTGTCCACCAATGGACTTTCTTTCTATGTGCGCATTTAACATTCGCTCGAACGGTGAAGGAGGAAACCGACATGTCTTAGACCCAAAAAAGTCGACAGCGTGTGTCAGGCACTGGAGGCTGATCACCTACTTGCCTATTAGATTTAAAAATGATCATGAAACAGATTCAGAAATCTGAGGCCCAGACCTGAAGAGGTTGTAGCGCCACTGATGATAATTATTTAAATTGTAACGCAGAATACATGTATAGCATGTAGTTTTGAGTATGCATAAAAACAAAACCAAACACATTTTCATAAAAAAAGAAAAAACCTAGAGAATTTTGATGAAATATTTTCTAAAATTATTTTTGTGTGTTTTGCAATAATATTGCTCTAGCGTTCATTTCTATTTTTATTTTGGTACGAATGTCTTTTTCAGAACACAGACAGGTAAAAATACCGCTCGCCTATCGATCCAAACAAACTGAAGAATTCATTTCATTGTAAGTTTGACAATTGAAAATTAAGCAAACTAAAATGTCCGATCAGCAGTTTCTATTATGGATTGTTTAATGAAAAGTTCGAAAAGTGTGTTTTTACAAAGCAAATTTTTAGCTTCAGCTTAATAGTGTGTTAATACGGACGAGACATTTATTTTTTAACATAAATTTTATTTTTATCTGATGTCAGAAGAGTCAAATTCTACCTTTAAAAATATTTATGGTAACGTAATACCAGTACTATAAATTAACATAAAACATGCGTATATATGTTAAGCTGCCTTCGTGGCGTAGTTTTTAACGCATATATATATGATATTTGGATTATTCTAAAATCCTAAAAATTGTCAATGAAACCAACGACAATTAATAAGTCTTTTAATAAAAGGTAGGGTAGGTATAAACCTATTTTAATAACTCTTGCATGTGACATTGTGGAAGAACATTCTTTTTCGGATCCTCTTTGGAGGACCTGTCGACCTGTCTAACCAATGACTAACCAACGACTCGGCCTTATAGGCTTAGCGGTCGGAATAACTTTGTAAAACCGATTCACGACATCTTCGTACTGTTTGTGGCCGCAGATTGTAAAATAACATAAGTCAGAAGAAACCTTTTAACTTCTTTGGCTTAAATTAAAATTAAAATACATTGAAATACACTACGAAACAATGAGCAAACAAACTAAATAATTGGTTAAAAATGAATAAATAATTAATGATTTTTGCCAAAATATCCTAAATGTATATAAACGCGAATATATTACATTATTCACAAAAATATCTATAATCGCGTAAACCAGGCAATATTAGGTGAGATGCAACATATATTTATTTTGTTGCACGAGTCTTGTAGCCTAACGTTTGTTTAGTTACATATATAATAGTTAGTTAATAATAAAAAGCGCAAACGAAATGTTAATAATCTTTCACTTGTAGAATAAATTGTAAAACGTCCGTTTTGGTAGTGGTGAATAAGCTTTTTAGTTTCTCATACATTATTGAATTGTAATATAAGAGTTTGTGCAATAGGTCGAAATCACTTAAATTCTTTATAAGTACCAGATATATCACTTAGATTTAAGAACGCATAAATAAGTCACGCTACAGTTTTTTGTTAGACCCGCGTTGCAACCTCTAATTTCGTGTTAGTTATAAGCTCTTGTTTTGAAGGAATAAAGACAGTTGACACGTAGCCTCAACAATGGTATTTCATCTATTTGAACTTCCCAAGAACCGCCACCGAACTCACGTCATAGGAAATTTTACGACTTTCGTTTGTTTTGATAATTTATAGACAAGAAACCTACAGATTATTACGACGAGATCCAAAGACAATTGAAATCTAGTATATACCTTTAGATATTCTGTGATGCTCTAATATTATTAAGCTTGCTACACGTACTGAATTGGATTCTGGATTCCATTAGTTGTATTACGTACTTGTCTTTGTTACAGTATATCTCTATGGGATGATAACCTATCAACAACAACGATGCTACTGATCCTGTTACAATCTATAATGCTTGAGAGTAGAAAATGTAGTTACGGATGGTGATTGCCGTGAATTTGACTATAATAAATTTGATAATAAAACAATTATTTTTTACCGGATTGAAGTTATGTATTTACAATTATTTTTCATAATTTTAAATTTAACCGACGTTTTGCGTGCTTTACAGCGTGCGTGGTCACGGTGACTGAAGACAAAAGATGTTAAATGTCAAAAAGTATCACAGCTGTAGAAAAAATTGTATTATCTATATTTGTTTCCCCGGAGTTGGTATCGACGATCTTTTATTCTTGAAGTTTAAATGGTTTTTATTAACTTTGGGAAACGCCCCAAACAAGAAAAAATCAATATTAAATTATATGGTGAAAATTACCACATAAATTGTTCAATAATCCGTCTAGCGCTCATCTTTATTTATTTAAGTTAATGTTGATTTAGTTTAGTTTTATTTTAGTTATTATTACAGTTTTACTTATGTATTATTCTATTTCATTTCATTTTTGTCATATTTCAAACAAATGAGTAAATAACCTTTACTTATTTGTTTTATGTTATTAAACCATAATGTGGCGCCCAAACAAGGGCTTACTACTTTTAACCCATAGAAACGATACGCAATAATACAAAATAAGAATTGAATAAATAAAAATGGAAACTTTATTAATTAAACCAATTACGTTGTTCCATTGTTTTACGGAAGACATTCCGGTGTGGCAGGTAACTTAATGAATCTTCTGAGGTCAAAATTGAAATCAAAATATCATATTTTATTATTCATGTTGGCAACTAAATGTACACTTATGAACGTCAGTAAATAAATAATGCTTAATGTAGAACTGGCAATAAACTCTCCGTCACTCTTGTATTTTGCCAAGGTTTTTTTACAAAATGCTTGTAAGCACCATTAGAAGGTACAAGATAAAAGGGAACAAAATTTGAAACGTAAAAATATACAGAAAAGGTAAAATTGTGCCAAAATTGAGCGTGTATATTTACGTGTGTGCGTGAATTATCATATTAAAAAGGTTCCGTAAACTGTCTCACGTTCACAAACCACCACAAGTTATAATTTTACAGTAGTACTTACTTTTGGATCCAAGTAAGAACTCTTGCTCCACCTGCCATCACAGACATATGCGACCGGCCGGATAATTATTTGAAAAAGTCTATTAAATATGAGGGTGTGCAATTATTTAATAAAGTACAGTCTAAAGTTCGTAGAGTCTGGCTAATGAAATTTGATACTGAAAAAGCGCGGCAAATTTAAAAAATATCAGCATGGCAGCTCTAAAGTAAAAAGGAAAGTTGAAACAACTCACTTTGATACTTTGACTTACTAAATTATTAATACATTGACTTTTTAGGCCTATAGGTTTAGTAGACATAAGTTTCATCTAAGTAGATTATTGGCTTGCCTTCTGCACGTTTCGATGCAATGGTACGCAAATAGCGATGTCTCCATGCAGCTATATCATATCGTTCAATTAATAATGAACGTTCAATTTTGTTCTTCTTAAATTCATAACCTTTGGCTAATAATCTCAAGACTATCTGTAAAAGAACAATAACATTATCTAAAGTAACTAAAACTAATATGTACTTATTTAAAATAAAAAAAATATCAAGACATTTTGACCGTACTAACTTTAGTGTTGTCATATAAAAAGTTTGCAAAAAAATCCAGTATCTACTATCGTTAGCCAGACTCTAATATTAGCGTGTTTAACCAATTTAAAAGGGCATTAAAGATACATATCAGAATGAGCATAGTAGACTAAAATTAGGACTGTTGTATGATGTATCTCGTTCGTATATATTATGTTTCTCATGTATGTTTACATAACATTATTGTAATGAGAAATAAAGTACTTTAAACATATATGTATTTATTGTGTATGCCTCTGTATATGGACCAATATTGTCAAGAGATTCTGAAAAGGTCTTATAAAAAGGTATTGTGATCCAAAAAATAACCTGTAATTGTTGTGTTTGGGAAAAATGCTCGTATCGTATCTCTATTAAATATTACAAATAAAGAATCTTTTAATAGAAGTCTCATAATCTTTTTATATTTGGAAGGTAATGGTCGCTTTCCCCCACGGTGACCAACCGTCTTGGAGTTATTGCTTTCAATGTTTCTTTGGCTAAGTATGTTTCTATTGTTGGCTTGGGTTTCCTGTTGTTGTCGGCGTCTGTTGAGCGTTTTTTGATGCTGAAGGTGAAGGTAGTGACAGTGATCTACCACGTGCTACGTAGTCTAGCATGTAAGTTTTATTAATCTTCTTTGGGCCCGCAGTACGTGTGTAAGTTGGAGATTTGCTAGGAGAGTTAGTGGAGTTTTTATATAGAACACTTCTGTTAATTACATAGTGAAGTGAAAGAAAGCTGTCATGTCGCTTATCCACAGAAAGCAAATTAAATTCGTATATAAATTAAGTAAATTCCGCTAATTCGGTCGTAAAATGTTGTGAGTTTTCGCCCCGTTTCAGTCTTTACTTAATACAGTTTTCGTCGTTCTCAGTATGAGAATGTATATAGCTTCAAATACTCAATATAAAAATTGTGTATTGCGCTTAAATAATATAATATCCAAATTAATCTCAAACATGTTAAATACTATTTACGCGAAATAAGACTATTCACACAAAACTGTTTTTTTTACTTAGGTATACAATATAATTTCTCTATTTGCTGTTAGGAGCATTCAGTCGCGGGTTCTATTAAAATGATAAAGTGTCAAAAATACTTTGTAATTACCATTCAAATTCAAAATCATTTATTCATTTAGGTAACACAATATACACTTATGGACGTCAATAAAGAAATCCATATTAAATGCTAAATGCTTCTTATTTTACATTTACTGCCAGTTCTCAAATCAAGGGTGTAGAACGGACGAGAAGAACTGGCAAGAAACTCTCCGCCACTCTTTTTAATCGATAAGTTTTTGACGTGACAACGTCTTATAATTCGATGGAGCCGGCGGCACGCACGAAAAAACATGACTCATGCGGCGTTACCCCTGACGCATTCCATTTAAGGCTTGAAGTGCAAGCGAGAGCGCTGAACGAGCGACAAAGAGGCACAAGAGGCCTCCGCGTTCGGCGTTCGGGCGGTTCGGGTAAAAAATTGACATAATTGTATTTATGCGTACAAATAAATGTAACTTGATCAATTCAATTGTGATTTCCATTTACCTCCTTCTCCATATGCATACGAAATATCTATCAAAGAAATAAAATGAAAATTTTCTTTTAAAAATGCAACCATTCCATCAGTATTTTCTTATGACGTTGCCACGTTCAACTATCGTCAGTAAACCGACTTTACAGACAACCGATTGTTTTGTTTTACAAAATGTTTGTAAGGAGCTGCAACCATTACACCATATTTATTATAAATGATAATTTGAAAAGAAAAGCGAACAATTTATTTCATATTTGTTGCTATTAAAAATCAACCCGCTAGTGCTCCAGTAGCAAGGCCGTTAGGAGGCCATAAATAAAAAATAAAAAAAAATAAAAAAATAAAAAAAAATAAAAAAGCCTTTTATTTCCAGTATTATATAAGTTTACACTTCTTACAATTTATTTTTAGTGTTAGTTCATGTTATTAATCTATATTAGTTAAAAATATATACATATACAGTCAAAACCGGTTATAACGACATTGAAGGGACCGTATAGTTGCCGACGTTATATCCGATAGTCGTTATAAGCAATGTCATATACACAAGTACAGTACATATGTATGTACATTGTACATAGTTATATTATCATAGTTATCGATCTAGATTAGGTAGGTATGGGTTATAATATGGTATGTTAATATTATAATATGTAAACGAGTCAAAAAAGAAACAAAAATATTTATTACGAGATAATTAGGTACAAAAGTAATCAGTCATTTTGGTCTGTTTTTTTTTTTAGCCCAGTCTCAAATATTTTTTGCATTTTACGTTTCATACTCCTCAAGGTATGAGTATCACCAGTATCAAACTGTTCGTTAAAGGCAACAAATTTTTTTAAGAGCCTCGGAAATCGTTGTTGGCTGAAACTGTTCGTTGGGAGAAAGTGCGTAGGTAATAATATGCCTAAATATTCATTCAATGCTTATAAATAAGATTTAAAATCGTTTGTTTTGCTGAGATAAGAAGCGGTTGGTCGTTATAGCCGATGAATATCGATAAAATTTCGTCGTTGTAAGCGATATGTCGCTGTATCCGATGTTGTTATAAGCGGTTTGTTTACTGAATAGTTTAATAGGGATTCGGACGGGACCATACAATCTGGTTGTAATAACCGATAGGTCGTTGTAAACGATGTCGTTATAAACGGTTTTGACTGTATATACATATATATTCCTTTTAAATATTTAGTCTACTGGAACCCCAAGTTGGGTGTAGGCCTCCTCCAGTGACGCCCATTTATCTCTGTCCTCGGCCACTTCACTCCAATTTCGACCAGCTATCGCTTTTATGTCGTCTTCCCATCGCGTAATAGGTCTACCTTTTGTTCTTTTGCCTAGTGGGCCTTTCCAGGAGGCCATATAGACCGCTAATATATTCGTACCCTCAGCTAAAACTAACATAAAATGACACACATGTCACAATGCACTGAAAAAATTAATGAGCTTCATAGATTAAGAGATGTTTTAATTGCCCGTTAGTGGTAGAAATTTGTGTTTTGTAAATATTTTAGTCTTTTACTGTTATATCGTGTTATTGTGGTGTCCCGTAATGGTAATTTATCTAGTAAAATTCCCGTTCGTCTGGATTTGTGCGATAGATCACGGAAAGCGATTGTTTTAATCTACACATTATTATGCATACTATACTACCCCATTAATTACCTGACTAATGAAAACTGCACTACTTTTCAGACTTTAGCGTTCATACAAAGCGACTCTTTATACTAAAAGATGTGTTTATTAATATTATTGTTTGTGCTTCCGAGCGTGAGGTCCTAAACAAACACCCTTGTATTAACAACCTAATGACGTTTCACCTTGGCCCTGCGCGATGACCTCTAGTAATGCGACAACAATAAAAATGATTAATGGAAAATGTGGAGCGATAGTTATTCAGAAAGAACCTTAGGCCTTAATAAGTTAATACGTTCAAGTATTAATCTTCAATTACGAATATTTTTGAAATCCGAATGGTATTAAATGTAACTTTTTTTCACAGAAAAATATTTTGTTGCACAGCCGGGGTGCGAATGCAAGACTTCGAGATCATGCATGCATGCTTAGCGATTAATATAACACTACTTAATTGAATGTTGCGTTTCAAAAAATACATTTCACACATAACATATAAAAATGATTGTATATACATATATATGTGTGTGGCCATAAGTCAGAATATGATAAATGCAATTTCATTACTTTACAGGACAAGCAATTAAATTATTAGGATATCTTGAAGGCACTATTAAAATTAATATGAAATACTCAATATATAAAAAAAAAAAATTGTACTTATCATTGTCTGATCCTATATTTATGACACTATTCTAACACTATAATAACCATATGGATTTATGATGATTTTATAATATATATTATATTATAATTAAAATCATCTTAAGCGATTTTAAGAATTCCTTGTTTCAAACTGTATCTGAAAACGTAAATTACATTAGGTAATTCTTAAGAAACAAAATTCTTGTAACAGTAATAGTAATATTCTATCTCATATCTTTTGAAAGGGATAATAATAAAGTAACATGAAATAGATTCTTAAACCCATATTATAGAAATGCTGAGCTTGCTATTGGTGAAACAAAAGACTCACGTAAGTAATTTAATTTTCTTCCAGAATACTAGAAACAGCTCCAGTACTCTCCTAATGCGAAGATTACGAAGGTAAGCTCCCAAGATCGATATCAAGGAAAGGTAAAAGTATCGGGACTCAATACAAATAGAGTATTTCAGTAAATACAATGAAATGAGATAGGAGCTTTTCGACTGAAGCTCCAGCGTAAAATATTTAAGACCGGGCTTATTATTGCGGTCATTTCGTTTGTTTTCATTCTCTATAAGGAAAATTTCGCTTAGTGGATTTGTGCGTATTTGCTGAAAAGAAAATTAACGCTGAGGTAGGAATGTTATTTCGGTAAGAAAAAAACGAAAGTCACTCGACGTTAATTTCGTGCCGTTCAAAGCGTCGATTGTAGCGGAAAAAGAAAATATCTTGAACAACAGAATCCGTCAGTCAGTAACATTCGTGATTGAGTATTCATGCGTTGGTCATTGAATACGCTTTTTGCATCAGTGGGAAATATTTTCGAATAACGCTTTCAATGGAGCAGCTAGGTTTACAAACATTGTTAGATTTGCAGTTAGTTAACTATTTATCTACTATATAAAAATAACTCACGAACCGATTTCCACGGTTCTGCATTCGTTGGAAAGGTTTCGGGCTCCGTGAGGTTTATAGCAAAGAAAATTCAGGAAAAATTTCAACAGAAGAGCGGGAAAGTCTTACAAAAAAAAAAATTTTCTTCATCTTTTAATCACCAAACGAATTGTTCATAGAACGAAGCCATCTGGTGGCGAAACGGAGTTCGCCGGGTTTGCTAGTTATAGATATAAAATGTGTGAAGTTATGCTCAAGCAGTTAATTATTGACTCAAATGATTCAAAAGTTTCAACACTTTTCTAAGATTTATCCCGGGTGAAATAGAAATATATTATGAAAAAAACTAATCTACTTTGTTATTCTTTACCTAGCATGTTCTTCAACAGGCTTATAACTTTACACTTTTACCTGTGCGATCCTTGAAAAGGTAATTTCAGCGAAAAGTTTGACATCAAAAATATTAGCGCTAAAGTATAAAAGGCATATTAACATAGTTAAAGCCAATAGTTACAGTCGTTAGTTGTGCTTCCCTACAACATTAATAATCTTTAATTAAAATTAGTTTTGTGTATTTTACTTTTATGGGTTTTTGTAAATATGTGTTGTCTTAACTTGTTTTATACGGTTGGATATTAAATAATGAATCTTAAGAGATTTGAGATGATCGTCAGCTGTTTGTAAAATAAAACAGAATATCAACGTTCGAAATTCAAATTCGGAAACAGTATCCCAACGTGAAGTAGTTATCTACGATTGAGGAAATTCAGTTATTTGACAATAACATTAAGAAAATTGTAAGAAAACTCCCCGAGGCAATAAGCAATAGAAATCGTTTGCTGCGAGCACGGACAATTACTTTTGGACCCCTAGACGAACTTCTCTTCAATTCTCCTTTCTTTATTGCTTCAAAGTGAAGTATACTTATTCCATAGAGCTTTGATAGTTATTCAATTAAAAGTGTTTAATAAAATGCTAGTGTATGTTAGAATTAATATAAATTGAAAGTCTGCCGTTAAAAAGGTCTTACTAGATTTTTAAACACATAAAATAATTGTTCCTTCCGTATAAAGTTTATTCTTTAGTTATATTGAGAAAAAATTTATGACAAGCTGACCCGGCAAACGTCGTTTTGCCATGTATATTATTTGTAGGAAACACTTTATTAGATCAATGAAAAAACTACCTACATATAATAAAAAATAGTGGGTGATCTTAGAGGAGTCACAATTAATGGTGGTATGTATTTTTGTATGTTGTATCATAAAAAAATAAAAACAAAAAAAATTGTCTAAAAACGACCAAATTTTTTTTGGGGTGGACACCCTTTATCACTTAGGGGTTTGAAAGAGATAATAGCCGATTCTCAGACTTACTGAATAAGAATATAAAATTTCATAAGAATCGGTCGAGCTGTTTCAGAGGAGTATGGGAACGAACATTGTGACACGAGAATTTTATATATTAGATATTTAGACAGTGGCAAAAGTTCAAGTAACTTCAATATTACACTTATTTTAATCTCGAGTGTTGCCTAGCGGCTCGTGACCACGAGGGCTTGCGTTTACGGCTGTCCACTAATAGTATAGACCTAAATAGCACTAATCATATTTATTGTTCATGCGAGATGCTAGTGACTTTCATGCGAAATAGAACTAATTTGAGTGTACGACCAACCAGGCTCCAAAAGATAAATCACTCCTTATATGGAAATTATATTAGTTTTTACAACAAACTCCCAAGCGAAATTAGAGAATTATCACTAAATAAATTCAAAGCCCTCGTTAAACGGAAATTAATCAATAAAGCTTTTTATAAATTTGAGGAATACTTAAATGATCCTAATCCTTGGGATTGATTTGCTCCAGTTCAAACAATTTGTATGACAATACTTGGCGATTAAAAAGAGTGGCGGAAAGTTTCTTGCCAGTTCTTCTTACCCGCTCTACGCCCTTGATTTGCGAACTGGTAGTAAATGTAAATTTACAATTAATTTAACTTGACAATTCATAAGTGTAATTGTTTACCTACATGAATAAAAAAGACATTTTGAGTTTGAGTTTGAGTTAGTTGGTGGTAAAAACCAGTATGTCAAATTAAGTAACATCCGAACATAGGTTGCAGCGTGGAGCGTAATTGCAAGCGTCCCGTGGGTACAAAATGACAATACGGGCTAACTGTATCGACAGGCGAATCTTTGGCTTCCGCTCTCTGAATGAGGAGTTGTTAGTCGCACAGCACGTAATGATTGCGCTTTGGGACCTCTACTGTTTAATTAATAATCGTTGTTGATGGTTAGTAGTTGCACTGATTTATAAATCGGAAGGCAAAAATTGTCATTAGTTTAATTCAAACCATTGGTAAGAGATTGCCTAGGTATGTTTAAAAGTCTACATGATAACGGTTTGTTGATTGATTCGGGAATCGAACTCAGAACTTCCTTACATCCTATATGTGTTAATTACTAAGCTATATAATGGAACATCGTATTATAGAATGTGTATTATAATTATGTGTAGTGTATTATAATCAAGCAATTAATTTATTTCTTAAACATTTTACGATACAGTGAGTTCATATTAAATTAATATAACTATATAGGTATCCTAATTTTAGCTGGTTAATAAATATTTATTTAAAAAATGTATTACTTTTCAGTAATCTACGCCTACGACGGCAAGCCATGCCTCAATGCGGAAGAAGAAAACGTACTCGCTTTTAATAGAAATATTGAAGTACTATTGAATTTCTTAGCACGAAATGTTGCCATGTTATAAATTGCTACATTCAAAGATGCATTGCAATACCTCTGCTCACTTCGCTGGGCCAACTAGGGGTCTCATCTGGCGGAGCTTGACTGTGAACCGTGAGTCTGCCCGATACCACGGAACGCGACACCAGGAACAAGTCGAGAACACTCCTTAGCCCCTCACCACCAGATTTGCGCCTCCAGACACGAAACCCAGGACCAAGCGTCGCTCCTCTGTCCTTACAACAACAAGTCAAGACGTTTGCTGAGCGCTGTGAGTCGAGCGATCTGTGTCCTCGCACGCTGCAACCCTTATCAAGCGCTAAATGCCCGCCCTGGTATCGACCCGTATTACAAGACCAGCGGAATATATTGATATGTGCAATATACGTGAAGATTGTTTTTTGGTTAATACATAATTTGTCATATACATTATACATATATTTATTTTCAACCACATTTAAGAAACACTGCATATAACAAAGTGCTTAATACAAAATCATAAAGCAGTATTTCTTGGATCTAGATTCAGAACAAAATGTTATGAGTTATAACCGAAAATGTTTATTAATCTGCTAAAACTAAAATTACTTCGATATTTTTCCACAAACAATATATAATGATAGCGATAAGCCCCATTCCTTATAATTTTTGTTACCCTTTCCTTTTATTTTAATGTAACGAAGTTTAAATAAATAATATATTAATATATATATATATATTAATATATATATATATAATATAATTTTAAATACGATTTATATTATTTAGAATTATAAAGCAAAAAACCTGCAAAGGTCATATCAGTAGGCAAAATATAATATCAGATTAGAATGAAAATATCAATTTTACTTCAAGCTTCTTCGTGATACAGAGTGTCGATGTTAAATTGATATATAATGCAGATTCCTTTGAGTATTACATTTATAACGGGAGTAAAAATAGTCCTAGTACTTCTGGGTCATGGGAATGGATTTATATGAATGTTTCATACATACTTTAGTGCCAGTATTAAAAATCTACTTTTATGCTGCAGTGCTTGGTTACTGACTGAACTGTCTTGCGATTCTGTAACTCACTTTTCGAACTCTCACAGCGATTTTCGCAGCGGCGGTCGCGCTCAAATCAGTCGTGAAGCAGTCATTTTACGATTTGGCATTCTGATAAACAATAAACTACAAGCTGTTCAGTTCACTTCAAATGGAAAAAAATACTAAATATATATGAAACGCCAGGAAAACGCATTCACCAACAAAATGGGTGTTTGCCTGCAGTAGTTGCCTTTTATGATCTGCTAGCTCGTTTATTTGTTCGTATCTTTTGCCCTTTGTAAGTATTGAAATACTATATACTATATACGTTAAAACCGATTTTTAGATAGAACGCGTTATTCCTAGTTAGAACGCGTTTTTACTAAACGCCTTTGTTAAAACTAGAATTAACTAATGCTCACAATTGAATATCAGTTAAAACTAGTTATTACTAGACAAAACGCGTTTTTTCGAAGTTAGTCAGTTAAAAATTTTTGCATGAAGTAGACGTTCCGAATACAAATTTACCTCTGAGAACTGTTGCTAAGGAAGCATCCATAGGAACAGGCCAGGGATTTATGCGCTGCGTATGTAAGAAAGGATGTATGTCAAAAAGGTGTCTCTGCAAGAAAAATGGCTACCTTTGTAATTCAAAATGCCACGATAGTTTGTCTTGCAATAACAAGTAGATCGTCATCTTTTTTAATTTTAAGGTTGTTTGATTATTTTTTTATTGTATACAGTTTACCAATATCCCTTAAAAATATTATTATAATGTTCCTTTTTTAAATTTTATGGTTGTATTCTGTTGATTTGTTTGATTATTTTATTTACTTTTAATTAATGTTGTCACCTTGGCAACTACTTTATGCTGATGTTCCCTAAAATGTTCCTTTAGTGTAAGTTTTTTTTACTAGGTACGGTACTATGTTTCTATACCCTAGATCTTTTTAATAAATATTTTTAAAACTTTATCTTGTTTTCAATCCCAAAATTCAAATTAGTTTCTCTAGTGCTAGTTGTAACTAAAGCTCGGAGTGACAACTAGTTTTATCAGAAAATGAATTATATCAGTGGTAAATTCTAGTTTTCACTTGTTATTTCTAGTTTTGACAAAGGCATTTAGTAAAAACTATTTTTTACTAGGGAAAACGAGTTTTAACTAAAAACTAGTGTTAACTGTAACATATATACTACACAGATGAAACCGCAGCTAGTATTATATTATAAGGAAAGTAACAGGATCTTACATTAAGATATACCACTTCCCATGGACACTCACAATATTAGAGAAATTAGAATAAACAATAGAATGAAAATAAGTAGTAAATATAATACAAAATACCTTAGGTAAGGTAATAACTATAAAACAAATACTGCAACTATAAATAAATTTATATGAAATCCAATTCACAAGTTTAACGGGAAAATAGTTTAATTAACAGTAATTAACGAACTTAATTACTACAAATATCTATGAATTTGCTATTTTTGATTTTCCCTAATTTTTGTATGACCCATTTATGAAATATGAAAGTTGATTCAAGTCGTAGGAGTAAACCAGATAAAGACTAAAATCATACCATCAAAATTTAAATGTAAAAAATGATATAATATAGGTATACAGTATTTTTATTAACCCACATAGTAATAATAATTTAATTATTATATGGAAAATTAAAACACATTTAAAAAGTTTGATCCCTATGGCAGTGTACCTTTAACGCTGGCAGCATTTCCTTGCTGTATTGCGATATTTATTCATTGAAGAAAGCACCAGCACTGGGGTCACCGGTACTATCTACCAGGCGCCAACTTAAGCCTTCTTATTTGTTTATATTATTATGATAATTAATCGAACTATATTAACTATACCTGAAAAAATTGTATCAAACTCAAACTCAAAATATCTTTATTCATATAGGTAAACAAGTACACTTAACGTCAAAAAGAAGTTAAATTAATTGTAAATTTACATTTACCAGTTCGCAAGTCAAGGTCGTAGAGCGGGTAAGAAGAACTGGCAAGAAACTTTCCGTTTGCAACGCATACAACTCAAGAATGTAAATAAGAAGTTATGATCCGTAAACATGCTGTTTTTAATGTATTATTTTTTTATCGACTTTCATTTCTGTGAGTTACTAGGCTAACTTCTCAGCAGAGGCTTATCGTTTGAAGCTGCAAGATCAGTAGATAGCAGGCTATCTATACATACACAAATAATAAAAATCAAATAACTCATAGTCCTTCGAGTATGAAGGCGGTAAAAATTCGAAATGACATTCCCAAGGTGAGGTGTATTTATGATTATTATTATTAGCGTACTTGGGGAGTTGTTAGTGCGTCCAATTTGAAAATTATTGTCGTAAACCATAATGAGGGCTCAGACCGCTACATAATAATACAGTACAACGCTCTAGCTAGCAGTAGTAATTAGTAAGCGATAGGTAGACTTCCCTAATTATAATAATTTCACGTCCAAATAATTGTGCCTATAGTGATCAAATTTGCATTTTGTGTGCTATTCAAATTCTATAATTTTTATTAGATTGAAATGTTTACTAATCACGCATATTTGCATTAATTAACGTGATCATAAATTGATAGTATTTTGTTGAAATAATTTATCATTGTTGATTAATTGAGAAAAATATATTGATTTAGTTTTGTGAAGATATGAACTTTTTTTGCAATAGTATTACGATTAAAAAGTAGATTTGTAAAAACACTTTAAAAGTAATTAGGTTTGACTTAGGATGCTTCAAGAAAATAGCGTTCTTATTCTTAAAAGGCCAAGGGTATTCATAGGCGGCAGTATCACTTAACTTAACATCAGATGAGTCTCCCTGTTTGCCGGCTGTACTATAAATATATTATGGTTCTAATCAAACTCTAAGATTATACTTACACCTTCGTACATCATGATCATTAACACATTTCTCATTTTTAAAGAACAAGGAGGGAGAGGAATTGGTAGTTTAGTTTAGACTTATAAATGTTGATAAAAAAAGGGACATTATCCCAAAACGTAAAACTTTCTCGATTTGTGGTTGCTAAACTAATAAGTAAGCTTTGTCCTATAGAATCTTTGTGAAACGGAAAGTAAATTGGAGTCGTTCGAGCGAAAGCAATAATGGCTGATGGACAATCATATCGAGAAGTCATGGTCAATATTGCTGCTTCTCCGCATCTAGTTCTTTTTTCTTCTTATTAAATTTAACACATATTTCTAGTATAACATTTATTTTTACGTTTTAATTTTGATGGACATTTTTAAAGCGACGTTATTTGATAAAAATATGACACTTAAATTCTTAGCGTTGTTCAGTCGTTGGAAGAACTATTTATTTTCAGTGTTTAATTTTCCAATAAATATTTTTAATCGTTTACTTTCGCTTAGTAATAGTTTCTAGTTCAGTTTATTTATATGGTATTTGCGGATACTATTTGTCGACCTACATTCTGCTCTATAGTTCCAAATAGGATTTATGACATTACTATGTATTAAAATACATGGAAGAATTGCTAGTAATCCATAAAATATTTCATAAGGATAAATATCGCAGGTATTCGAGACTGTATCTATTTGAAGTGCGAGCGAGTTTTCGGGTCACCGCACACGCCTCCACTGCGACTGTTGAAAGGTTTTTTACTAAAAGAAAATATTTGATTCACTTTCAAAGGACTTCCGAAAATATATGTCCAATTGTAACCATTCATTGAACGCAGTATTTTGCAGCGTGGAAATTTTTCCTAACTTTGAAATATTTTATTTAGTATTTTGATGGTGCAATGAAAGGATGACCTAAAATAAATGACCAACGACCACCATGTAAGCCTTGTTAAAGCATGAATATGATTAAAAGGAGTATTATGAATATCCATACCGCTGCATCAAGCACACCACATATATACCTTCACGTACATACCCATACTTTCACACCCTCACACAACACAGCCGAATTATGTATTACTTCTTCTTGTAGTGCCTCTCCACTACTGGAGGTTGGCGGTCAGCTTGTCATACTTCTTTTTATTCTTCGCCAAGCACATCAGCTGTTCTACGCTGGCCACTGCCGTCCATTCTCTGATATTGCTGAGCCACTACTTCCTCCTTCTGCCAGCGCGTCTATTCCTCTCGACCTTGCCAATCATGATGACTTGAAGAAGTCGGTACCGTTCGTGTCGAAGCAGATGTCCCAACTTATCTTCTTCTTTTTAATGGACAAAGTGAGTTCTTAAAGGTATTGCTTAGTATTTAATCATTTTTATTTATTTTTTCCTTTCGTAAATTTGAGAACCTTTTTGCATATATTAAGTATTCCATATTTGGTTATATCTTAAGTATGATTGTTTTCTGTTATAAATAATTTATATTATGTGTTTAATAACGAAATAAATAAATAAATTTAGACTAGGTACGTAACCTAATTGTTTAATTGAAAATGAAACAATTTTAAATTTAAACATAAAAAGTGTGTGTGTGTCAGCTACGACGCACGATTGGAGTTTACTCCTTACGAACGATAAAATGGCGATAATGTTATGTGGCTGTCGACCATATTTTCATACTAAAGGTGGTAAGAATATATGTTTTTATAATATAAATGTTTGTAGTAGTAATAAAACGTACCTACATCATCTATGCCCAAATAGGATTTTCTTTGTGACCAAAGTTACCTTTATAGTAAGAGAAGAATAAGAATGAACAATGTTTTTAGTTTTAATTTCACTGACCATTACTATTGACAAAACTCTATGGCACGCTAGACAATCTACTTTTATTTTTTACACCTGTCAACACTGACAATGTTGTAACGTGGCTGTCAAAACGTGAATTCAAAATAGAAAAGTGGAATACACAACACATTCCATCTCATTCCTTACACGTTCAATCCTACAGATAGTTTGTCTCTTTCTACATAACGCCTTAACTTTTCGTGTTACACATAACGCCTCAACTTTTCGTGTTACACTTGATTTTACTCCTCATAAAATTTCCGTACCGGGCCTTATAACTCAAATCGTTTCTTAAGGAGTAAACTCCAAAAAACGGATTTTTATAAGCATCTGCATCCAATATAAGCTGCTTGTGAGAATAATAAAAACTATTCGAATAAATTAATGGTGGTTTTGTGAGGCTTTTGACATTCACCCACGCGAGGCCGCGTCCTGATTTTTCCGGTAGGCTCGCTACACGCGGTACCGAAAGTAGATTATAAGACGAACACATAAAACATGCATTTGTATTAGCCCTTGTAAAAAATATATGGTCTTTTTGCGTGTCCTTAGCTAAATTTATATGTATAAAGTACGTATATTTCTTTGATAGCAATTACTTAATCAAAGCATGTTTTCGTTGGTATTTATTTTAAACAGTTTTTTGGCATCGTGATTGACATCGCCTGATTCCTTTCTAAGTTGTTTTAATCTAATCTAATTAATTACGGGTAAGTTCTCGCCTTCCTTACATACGATATTATTTTTTTGAGAGAAATACTATTTTTAACAAATCATAACACGACGTATGCATTGTGTGTTAGCGCGTTTTAACACCGATAAATATAAAAAAAGCAAATATATCCACAGGCTATTGACTGGTACAATTAGGAAACAGCCCAACTTTCATACAAGTCACTTCAATCGTAAACAAAGTTGCACAAAAACGTTGACGGTATATCCGAAATGCGTGTTCGTGATTCAATTTAAAATTTGAAACTCTTTGCGTGTTTCTTTCATTGTTAGGAATAATACACCAACTTTCCGTCACACATCGTAAAGTTTTACATCAGAATTGTCTCCAAGTTAAATTCGGTTTGGGCTATAAATTGTAGGGATACGCGTGGATCAAGTAACGTTCGAGACATACGAATATCATTCCTTGTAAATATGTCAGAGTAAATTCAATTACGACACCTATGTGTTGATATTTTATTGAAATGAAATCTACTTAGGGTATCATTTTCGTTACCTTGGGAACATGAAATTCGATCCTGATTCAATCAATCTCCCATCATTACATATTGCATGGCTTTTAGAATCTAGTTTTTAAATAATATTCGAATTTTGAATATTTTAAGTGGTATGATTTTATTACATTATTTACATAACTTGACGTTCCGAATAGTTTTTAGTATACTTCTGTACAACTGAAAAGAGTTAAATCGTTTTTTTGATTAATATAAATTCATTTTTAATAAGATTTCGTATATATGCACTTAATAAAACGAAATCAAATGTGTATTTTAATTAATATAATGCTATATATTATAGCGATAAAGCGCTCGATTTAATCTCTGTAGTCCCAGGTACTGTCATTGACGATTTATTACCGCTTACCTAGTGAATAAAGCCAGAAACCCTCTGTAAGGTTTGGGATAGACACATTTATGCGTCCGCTTTTAAAATAATATATTTGACAGATCAATGAACCTTGAAATTCTAACTAAATAAATTAAGATTCTTATAAATATTTTTCTTGGAATCCGCTTATTGATTAGAATAAAATCAAAGCCAAGCAAATAATTCTTCCTTTAATTTTGTATTTGTCCCAGAACTTGGCGAGTTTTAGTACGATAAAATACTTTTTTATACGAATCATGCCATTTTTAAATATAAATTATACCTTTTCTAAAGCTACACATTCAGAAGGGTGGTGTAGGATCCTACCCATTAAGATTATAGATTCTTGTTTCATAGTGACGATAAATCGTATTTTAAGCAAAGGCAATATTTTAATGATAAAATTCTTATATGTATACTACACAGACTTTGTATAAGGAAGTTTACACTCACTCACTTTACTTTTGCGAACCCAAATAGTTCGGAAACGATACAGTAGCTAGAAGAACCAATGGTTACCAGTCAAAATATATATTGATTTGACAACCAGCGCCACTGTGCAACAATAATTATAATACAGGATAGACTTTTAATAGAAGAACAAATAATTTGCACATGAAGGTATAAGAAAATATTAATTACCCGCCGAAAATTAACATTGCAATACCGGTGTGAAGTAGGTACTACGGATAAGGTTTGTAATTGAAAAGTAGTACAATGACGTAAGCAGTGGGGTGTTTTAATACATTTCCGGCGGATGTTGCTAATACCCGGCTGTCACCCAAGACACATTGCTCTAGTCTCCTATGCGATCCTTACTACGTAAATCCTGAATTAATTAATGCTAGTTTTTATCTCACAGTTACACAAAACGGAGGTGCTACAATGTTTGTTATGTATTTATCTGAACTTTATTCGAGAGAGGTATAGATTATATTTTTCTGCATTACTTTTTGTTTCATTTTCTTTCAAGGCCGCCTACACGGCATAGTTGTACGTGAAGGGTCTGAAATGTCAGAATGTCAGAAAATTCAGCCTTGAGAACAAAAAATATTTGGAGTTAATATGGCCTAGGAGCTTTAAGAAACATCAACTAAAAGACAAATCAGATAAGGGTATTTTTTTTTTGAAGACAATTAACACCAATTGACCTAGTCCCATGCTAAGCTGGTGAAGCTTCTGTTATGGGTACTAGGCAAAAGATATACATACATATTATATATAGATAGACATATAAATACATATTGAAACACCCAAGACCTAAGCACAACACCAAATGCTCATCACATCGATGTTCGTCTCAGCCGGGGATCGAACCCGGGACCCATGGATTCGCAGTCAGGGGTACTAACCACTAGACCAATGATTTGATTTTCTGACATACTTGATGTTAATTTACTTCTTTTATTTGTAATAATGTTTTATTTTCTAATTGTAATAACGCACATTAGCTTCGTCTTATTGTATTTACGCAAATTAGTCTTTGATCAGTGTTCAACTCTGAGACCGTGCGTTCGAATCACGCCTGTGCACCATGTGTGTTCCCTCTCTGCGCGCAATTAATTCTTGTTCCTACGGTGAAGTCAAATATTGTGAGAACTGGCGTATATTAACCAAAAAATTTACTTGTGTCAAGCTGATCACCTACTTGTCTATAAAACTTTTCAAAGAATGTTGATATAATAGTCATTCAAGTATAATTTGAATTTTGTGTAGAGGTCTAGCATATATACTAAACCACAGAGTAATTCAACCTCAGCGGGATTCACGAAAGCATATGTCAGCGAAGATATATTCCCTTCTTCTAATTACGTATATCACTCGCCTAATGAGCGCCATGTGCACATGATATCTTTACTAATATTATAAATGCAAGACTATTTCTTGCTTAGACTTGAGCTGTAGAAACGAATTTGACGAATTTCTCTGTCCTCTTTATAGACAATACTTGTTGCCCTTATTTATAAAAAAATATTTAGAAAAAAAAAATCAGAGTTTTTATAAACTTCAAATATTATGACAACTCTATTCACCAAATTACAAATGACGCATTATTTAACATTGGTGAATTATTTGATTCTAATCATTAAGAGCGGTCGATAGACGACGGAGGTTTACATTAGAACCTGCCAAATCGTCAACCTATAGATATTGGGCGGTAATAATTTCAAAATGATTTAATACAAATTACTTATATACTAAATTTCAACACGCTGAACAATACTTATATTATTGAATTAGCTATAAGGGCAAGTCACATATATGCCCTTTCACTCATAATTTTATGCAAAGCAACACAACATTAAGATTCTCCAACGACCGACTCGCTTCTTAATAAAAATCCAACCGAAGCCAGGGATGAAATGCATAAGGACCTTATAGCCTAGCGGTCTTTGTATGTGGCAGCTAGGTGAGGGGTACCGGGTTCGGTTCCCGGTTCGAGGGCAAGTTTTAATTTAATTTAAACTTCTCCTTGGCCTTTGGTAGGGTTTTACGGTACCAGGCGAGTGCTTCAACCGTAAATGGCGGGCACGGTCGAATTTCTATAGTATGCAGAGGGCATCGAACTATAGAAATGAGACTGTGTAGGTTTAGAACGTAGCAATACGTTCTAGGGCGAGAGTGTAATTACAAGTGGTCTAGTAATTCAACATTATTTTCTATGCATTCCCCTCAATAAAAAAAGGGGGATGAAATGCATGTATTTCCCCCTTTTTTCACCTCAGCTATACGAAAACCTAACTACTTAGTAAAAATTTAAAGGAGAATCTGCTAAGCCAGGTATATAAAACTTTAAATAAGAACTTTTCGAATTTTTTGCTACAAGTTAAATACGGGCTAATTGCAAACAACTGTATTTCTAAGATAAGCCGTAAGCGTGTTAGCATAGGTGTTTTACCGTTCTTGTGTCTGTCTTCTAGCTTCCGTAGATTACGAACCGGATATCCGTTTGCTGTGATAGTGTTGCGCTAGTTTATTTAAAGAAAAATTCTAGTGTTTAAAGTCGACAAAGTACACAAAGTACAAAGTTTTTTTTTGAATGGCATGCGCTTGTAGATGAATAGAAAGACTTGTGTGATTGAATTTTAGAAGCAAGTATCCATATACGTACTAACGTACTAATTACCATATACGTAATAGCTGATAAATTCGAAGTAAGATATTAAAGAGTTTTGGCATTGTAACGTGGACGTGTCAAAGTACCTACTGCAAACGACGAAAAACAATTATCCGCTTAATTAATCGTCTTCGCTACGTATATTTTACCATCATCACAATTATTATACAGAAAACCTAGCAAAACTACCATACAAACATAAAACATCCCAATCATACACGTCATCTTCAATCAGAGAACTTAAAAATCATTTTTATATTAAGTCAGATAAAAAATGCCTTATATCCATACTTTTCGACCTCAAAGTTTCCGACAGTTACGCGCTCCTACAGTTTGAGTATCGTGACTTATCACATCGAGATAACTGGCCTTCTTCACTGAAGTGTCTTATTTCACATAAAGGTCTAGAAATATAACATATTAAGAATGCTCTTGTCAATATTAAAATCATAACATCAATTAACGATGTATAACCGCTACTATATAAATCTAAATTGATGAGCCCCAAGAGAAACTAATATTTAGAAAATATTAATCAATTTTAATAAGCGTGGCGATGGGCCGGATGTTGACCTAAAATTAATTTGATTAAAACGGGAATAGTAACGAGGCCTCAAACTCAGCGCAAACTTTTGAATAGTTTGGTCAAGTATTCGGAATAGATTAATCGATTTTTGCGTGCGTAATTAGCAATTTGTAGTTGAATTTGTTCTTTCTTCTTAACAGGCAGTAGATTATCAGCCTTTTGTATGTGACACACGCCGTCAACATTTATGAATAATCAATAAAACAGAAAATTCTGCCACGCACAATCTAATGACACAGTTACGGGATTTCATATCTAAAAATGAAAGGCAGAAAAGTTCTTTTTCTTTAAATGTTTATTATAAATATTTAATACGCCGTTTCATGAAAAGTATACGCCAAAAAATACATCATTTCACTCCATAGTTTAGCATTTCTAATATAACTTATTTAGGTTTTTATTTATTTTCGTATTTACTCCATGTGTGTAACTAATTATTTCAAAATATAACAAGTGGGAAGCACAAAAAGCATTCATGTTGTTTCGTTATGGAAATATGGCATTATCTGATATCATAATGGTACTATGATAAATAGCATTTGTAGTCCTTTGGTATTAGGCATTGCTGCATAATGTATGCAAATTTAACGATTGGGGTAATGATATTTTATTTATTACTCTGGGGGCCACTGTTGATGATATTGGCGAACTTTGAACGAAGAATGCGATGCTTCGAATTTATGATATTTGTTACGTGTAGAAGTTTAGTTGCTGATCCCGGAAGCGATCAGCTTACACTGTTGGATTACATTTAAATAAACTCACTTTTTGGTCAGAATCACTATATTATAGAGCTTTTGGTTCTACCAAAAGGTCTGTTTTCTGGTTCTGTCCTAGCCGAAAAAGTCAACTGAGTATTGAAGCCAGAAGTTATTTATGGTGTAAAGGGTTAGTCAATGTTGATAATCATATTTCAAAGGTTAAGGAAATTGGTATAATAGGTGATTAGCACTGTGAAGGAGACTTTCAGTGAAGTAAGAAACTTACATATGTACGGCGGTTTTTTTAAATTCAAAGTGGCGTTTGCGTTTTGGATGAGCTTATAAGCTAAACAATAATGTTACACAGAAGGATAAAGACGCAAGGAAGACGTGGCTATTTGATACTTTCTACATTACTTGAGCTAAGCCCTTGACTTGCGAACTTGTACTAAAAGTAAATTTAGAATCAACTTAACATCTTTTCTATTAACGTTAATAAGTGTACTTGTTTACCTTTATGAATAATAAAGTTCATTTGAGTTTGAGTTTACTTGCATCTTTTTAGCTTGTATATGTTGCCATACAGGTTTTTGACATTACATGACATTAATTTACCAAATGTTTAAAGAAAAAACTTTTTAACCGGATTAAAGTTATGTATTATTATAAATTTACAATTATTTAGTCGATACCAACTCCGGGGAAATAAATACAAATAATGCAACTTTTTCTACAGCTGTGATACTTTTTGACATCCAACACCTTTTGTTTTCAGTCATCGTGACCACGCACGCTGTAAAGCACGCGAAGCGTCGGATTAATTTAAAATTATGTTAAATAATTGTAAATTTATAATAATACATAACTTTAATCCGGTTAAAAAGTTTTTTCTTTAAATGTGTAAAGGTTATGTCAATAAAAGACAATACTATATTACCAAATGTTTTTCTCTCGTAAATCACTATGTGAGCCTATATTTAAATAAATAAAAATGAGTACTGAAACAGACAGCATCTACCCAACCTTATAGCACCAACAAAAATAAACCAATTAATTTTTTTAGTTCATAAAAGACAATGGAATCGGGTTCATGCTTAAAATTTAGGACTATTAAAGTCGAACCGCTAAACACCTACAATTTCTGAAGTAATTTACTTGGCAACTTTGTATGTCGTGCCTTCAAACGTAGGCTTTTCAATTAAAACCCTTCGTGAGCATGAATTTGCATTCTTATAGACCTAGTAGGTTGACGCAGGGGGTTCTTAACCCGTTTTATAAGGTGGTTTTGCATTAACGAATAATACTTTATCATGCTTAAAATAACAGGTGCTTAAACACTACGTCAGGTTATTGTTTGGCATTAATATTCATAATGCTTGCGGCTATTATATAATACGTTCAATGCATTGACTTTGATTTAAAACTTTGACTTGATTTTAGAACTTTAGAAAGAAAGTGAATAATAATAATAATCCTATTTTATTCATGTGTAAGTGTAGGTACATACTATATGGATTCGTTTCGTTAAATCTTGAATATAATTTTAGATACTACGTAAAAAATTATCGCTTCAAGAAAATAAACGTCGAAAACTAAAACTTTTCATAGCTTAAAATACACTTTTGCTGTGAAAGGAAAAATATGTCTGATTAGAGTAAAGGTACTTACGTGCAAAAATGTGATTCATAATATGCCCGATAGACGAGCAACAAATAATAATAATTTCAAGATATATAACTCTGTCTTGATTTAAATACACATTACTGTTAAACAAATGTCTAAAGTATTAAGGGAAATTTAATATTAAATTTAGTTTTTAACACTTTATACGGTTGCAGTTTTGATTATTTTAATATGTAATGCATAAAAAGGTTTTTAATTAAAATTTAAATAGTAAATATACGAGTACATGTAAGAATGCGAAAATAAATACTTACCATATAAAAAGTCCAGATATGTACAACTAGTTAAGTTATCCCTTTTCGTAAACGCTCAATTATTTTGTCATATTATTTGCAAGTTGATATGAAAGTTCTAAGCATTCTATAGCTGTTAAGGGTTATAAAAATGTAAATGTTAAAAACAGATTAAGCGGTAAAATAGCCATTATCACGATCTGTTATACGAAACCAAAACAAAAGTTAGCGGGCAAAATTAAATTAATTCCGGAGCATTAGCAACAAGCGGAATAGTCGTAATCAGTACAATAAACTCGACCGGAAATGAAACTTTTCCTCGGCATAGTTTTTTTGTATTGTCATTGTTGTAGTAAAGTTTTAAATTTTCATAACTTTTTATAATAGAAAAATATGTTCGATGCGACGTTAAATTATTCAATTGCTATGCTATAGAGCCCTTTCAGTTTTTTGACGTGGACATTCTCCAGCAAAAACTACGTTTTTTTCTACTAATAGTGTGTATTTGTTTATCTTCTTTTTAATAATACTTAAATTGCACTGGTTTCTTTGATAATTTTTATGGCATGTAGTCTTTGCCTACGAACCTGAAACAATGATTGTTATGCGATGATAAATAAAATAAAATGCGTATATTATGGAATGTAAGATACAGGTATCACTTATTCCAATTATTAAATTTGTATCGGTAGACATCCCTACTCATCGGCAAAGAAGACAGAGGGCTGAGAGAAACAGCCGGCGTAAAAATCTCTCGGTACTCAAATCATCATAGAGAATGACTATGGGAAACAACATTTATTATAAAACAAATATCCCACATTAATTAGAAGTAGCCCGTCTAGCACTAGATGCATTAATAGATCGCAACAACAAAGTTTCCCTTAAAAGAGTCTGTAAGTATATTGGACACTTTCTTATGTTAAATATCCTTATTAGGTTACTTAAATTACTAATTAGCCTTAAGTTAGACTAAATCATAATGTTACATTTTGTCTCAGTGAAGACACATAAAAAATATGCGCTTAGACGTTGATACATAATTAATAAAATTAATTAGAAGCACAACCATTGCCGCTAATTGATCTTGGCCACAGATTTGTCTCCAAATTTGTGATCCGCCCTCTGTGACACCTCTGTCGATTTTTCTGTCGTAGGCATTCCGGTTTCCTCATGATAATTGCCATCACTATACGAGTGGGATAATTGCGTCGCAAAAATTCATAGAAAAAAATCAGGTAAGCCATGATTTCGACTACTACTATCCATATTTACTCTTTATTATAACACTAAAACGCGCGTATTTTATTCGTAAATAAGAAATTCTATTCTAATATCAGGATTTATGCAAAGACTCAAAGCTGATGTTCTCGAATTGTTGTTCAGTGCTCCTTTGTAAAAGTGCTATACAATCAAATAGTTTAGAAGAGTGGCATAAGTGCACTTTCTACATCTAAGCTAGAATATATTTTTAATACTTCTATCATCCGCTATAAATAAATAACTGTGACCAACCAAATAACCAAATTTAATCATATACAGACAACTCAGAGCTTCTGGCATTGAGAGTGCCAATGGGCGGCGGTATTACTTAACATCAGATGAGCCTCCTGCCACCTATAAAAAATCCCTCATTATATAAATAATTCTTACATTTACAGCTTTTTTGCAAAGAACTAAATTCTCTCGAAATATAAATTACGTTTTAAAATCATTTAATACACTGGTTCTGTCCACTACTTGTGGTTCAAGACATGGTGAGTAGTATTTTTTTATATATTGGAGAAAGGCAATCGAAGTTTCTGGGTCTAATTTACTGTTTAGTCTTAACCGCTGTCCAGTGTTGCCAACCTTCAAGCATGTGGTACACTCTTCTCTAAAAGCTGGTTCAGTAAAGTAGAGGTGGGTCAAACAACAACAGTATACAGTCTATAATTACTTAGTTAATTAATAATATTAGGTAGTTTATTATATCTAAACCCAACATGGGTTAGTAATAATCTAAGTTCAGAAATTTAAATTAGAATATACAGGTAATAAACTATTTTATTTACTAGCAGAAGATTAACCATAATATTGTCTTCATTTTAATTTTAAAAATGTCAGCAGTAGCACTTGCAAATCACGCTTGAGGTGCAGCTCTCGAGGGTAAAGTTGACCTTAATACTACTTTTTAAATGGCTTAGCCGTGAATCAATAACCTGTCGTTGGCAAGAGTTCGCTGTGATTTTATAATCTGTGAAGATTTTAAGACAGAAGTATGAAAAACGTTGAAGATAATTTAATTTCATGATTATCGGGTGTATTTTTAAAAATAACGTTAGTTTAAGAAAAAAAACTTGCGGGATTTCTGTTCATGTGAATGTACATGGGCAGAGGTATCATAACAGATAACCTTTGTGTCTGTTTGCTCTTTGTTTAATAAAAAAAGTGTAAAATATTTCACAAAAAAATATCATCGTTATTTCTGACCTACCGTTAGTTTCATTGTCTAGAGATTTCTCCAAAGTCCGTGAAAGCGATTGTTAAAAAATTATAACACAAGCGTAAAACCGCTTTCAGTTTAGGTTATATTAAATTTTCAGGAAAAATTAAACAACCAAATATTTAGGAAAAATATTTAATTCACATATTTACAAGATATTTTACACAGTCATACGACAATTCATATGGTCATTTAACTTCAAAACAACTTTAAAATTTGACTAGTAAAATTAGGTACAAAAGTTGACTAAAGTGGCTTAAGAAATAGCTTAATCAAACAATTAAAATCTACACCTATTACTGAAAAATAAGAATATATTTTACGTATAAAATTGATTACACGTAATAGGTATACAATGCTTACTATCTGATAAATTCTACAATTGGTTGACTACGTATGTACACTTTTCTACCTGAGCATTATCACCTAAGAATGAGAATCCACAAACAAAACGTCATTTGGTATATGAAACTAGAATAGTTGGGCTGGGCGTCGCTTGAGAGGGCACTAGCATGGCATTCGGCCTCGTCCGCGCGCAGCTGCAACAAGGCCACATGTCGCCCTGCCTGGTCAGTGCAGGTTGCGCTGTGGACAGCTCGTCTTAATTCAGAGCCAGCTTCGTTCTCTTGCAACCACCTGCGAAGCCACGCCCCAAGCCAGGCCAAACCGCACTCGCAGCGTAACGGGTTCCCAGTGAGAATTAAACCACCTAAACAGTGACAAGGGTTTACTTATTTATTATTCAAACCCAATTTTCCTCTTCGAGATTGTGGGGTATTAAGAATTAAATCTCATTACCAAGATCCATCTGTTGATAGTTTTAGGTAATAAATACGATTAATGAGATGAAATTACATCATTCCATTAATATAATGCGAAAGTTATACTTTCATGTTAATTCTTATACTTATATTACCTATTCACCTGTATCGTTCTTTTTATATCATCACAAAACAATTGTTGTTTCGCAGGTTTTGAAACTAATTACCATAACACCCCTAAGCTACGGCAGTAGTTAAATATTAAATTTATTCCGGCGGATTATAATCTTCCAATATCTCTACAGTCAAAAACAGATTTGACTTTTAAATCGATAGTTTTTCTATTTGTACTTTTGCATGATAAAATGTTATCAAAGTTCGTACCTGAAAGCAATTTTGTCGCTACGTGACTCCAGCTCGTAAAATTCGGGTAGAAGATAGCCGGATTAAGCCTAGCGATTTGATTGTAACTGATGTCTATGCCTAGTTGTGGTATTTGCCCGAGGTGCTTCATTAATGCAGGAGGAAGTTTTGATATCGACGTCTCCGTTATTTTGATGAATATCTCTTGGCTGCTTGCGAACGGCTCGAATGCATCATCGTGTATCCTCTCCAAATTGACGCCCCTTATCTCTAAATATCGTAATTTTCTCGCGTCAATTCCGTGCAGCTGCTCATTCATTGTTTTATCTTTCCAATGTATTACTAATTTATACAGTGAAGGAAGCGAGGAAGTAATGTTTGCGAGCCGGAAAGTGGAATGATTTATCGCGGACCAAGTTTGAAGATGCAGGGAGCGTAAGGAAGTTAAGGGACGGAAAGAATCTTGGTCAATTATATCAATGTATTTTAGACCATTTAAATTTAAATGCGATAAGTCGTTCAAGCTTTTAAAGCTATTTGGCGTTATTCTAACAACGGGATTATATGAAACATCTAATATCTTGAGATTTCTCAAATGAATCCACATCTTTGGCACTAAAGAAGTTAGTCTGTTATGGCTTATGTCTAAGTGACGAAGGTTCACTAATCGTTTAACATCAGTCTCTTTAAAACTGTTAATGTAATTAGAAGTCAAATTGAGACTCGTTAAGTTAGTTAAAGGTAGATAAGGCACCGACTTCAAACTTATGTTTGCAAGATTCAAATGCCTTAAGTTGGGAAGGTTGTGAAACAGCTCCTTAAAGTTTGCCTTTATAGAGTTGAAACTTAAGTCCAAGCGACGTAAGCCACCAAGACTGGAAAACGTGTTATCAGATAGTACCGTTAGCAGATTGCCTCCTAAGCTCAGGCTTGATAGGAATTGTGTGTTCCGAAATATGTTACCGTCCAAATATTCTATCCTATTGCCAGTGAAATCTAGGTGTCGTAATGTAAAACCTATTTGCGACAGAGCTGTGACCGGAAACAGCGATATCTCGTTAAAACCTAAATCTAAATGCTCTATTATAGTGTTTTTGAAGATATCTCTAGGTAGCAGTCTAATGTTATTGTGGTCCATTTTTATGTACCGCAGTTTTCTTAAATTATAAAATTGTTCCACAGATAACTGCGATATGGCATTGAATGAGAGGTCTAATATTTGCAAGGACACTAAGTCGGAGAATGATTTTCTTTTAATTACACTAATGCTATTTTTATGTAAATCTAAAATTTCTAGGAAGGCGGACTGACCGAATGCTTCGCTTACAATGTGTGTGATTTTATTATGAGATAGTATGACATGTCTTATCGTATATTCTACAGCGATAAAAAAATTTGTTGGCACCTCGTAAAAATCATTGTAAGAGCCGTCAAAAATATTAATAGAAATTGGAGTATCTCCTTCTATAAATCTTACTATATTTCTGCTTACATTTACGGTAAAAGTTACGTATTCGTTGGAGACATTATGTAACGAGTTGAGATACAAATAACTTAAGTTGTTACACTGAAGTTCCAGTATCTCCAGTTTGGGTAAATTAGCGAATGTCTTTGTCTCCATCGAGTCAATTATATTGCTCGCGAGAGATAAATATCGTAAATTAGATAAGTTTGAAAAGGTATATTTCGTCAAATTACTGATTTTGTTGAATGATAAATCCAAATTTGTTAATTCTGGGGTACGGCTAAAACTTTGTTTATTTATAGAACTTAGAAAATTATAGGACATTCTTAAATTGCTAATACTCGAAGAAACATTACTACTGTGGTCATCTATCACTATTTCTATAATTCTATTGTAATCTAAATTTAAATACTTTAGATATGGATACGCTGCAAGCTCGCTCATTTTAAGGATGTGAAAATCGTTATTGTCAAACGACAACCAACTGAGATTTTCAAACCCATCGTCGACTTCGATCGGAAAGTAGCCACTGAAGAGCGTTGAAGACGATTCTAAAACGTGCAGAGAGCCCGATAAATTAGAGAACGACTGTGGATGTACATAGTACAGATCGTTAAAGCTTAAATTGATTTCTTTCACTGGCAAGCTAACAGGAAATACATTATTATTTATCTGTGCAATCCTGTTACCTTTCAAGTTTATAGTCCCCAGGGAAGTCGACCAATCTCGGAATTCATTGGGTAGCAAATTAGATATCTTATTGTAGCTAAGGTCGAGATAACGGATCGAACCGGGCTCGAGAGCGTGGAGGGTGGAAGGCATGGAAGTTAGGAAGTTCCCGGCGAGCGACAGCGTCTGAATACGAGCCGGCAATGGAGGTGCCTCCTCCAACTCATTGTAGGCTAAAGATAAATGACGCAGTCGCAAAACCTGCGCTAGACTGTCCGGCAAATAGGACAATTTGTTGTGCTCTATTTCCAAATGCTCCAACGAGTTCTTCAACGATATAAATAAGTCTCGAGATATCGACGTCAGTTTATTATAGGAAATTGACAAACGCTCTATTCGATTGTTCAGAAATACCGACTTTGGTATCGTGATCAAATCGTTCAGGTCTAAAATTATCTGTCTGATTTGAATTTCTCGAAATAGGTAGATTTCCACGTCATCTTTTAATTTGTTATTACTCAAATCCAACTTCTCTAACCGTTTTGTTTTATTGTGTAGACAGGTGCCATTCGTGTGAAAAGTAATTAAATTATGACGGAGGTGTAATATTTGTAGTCTAGGGAGATTAAATATTAAATCACAGGAGAGGCCGTAGAGGAAGTTATTCGATAACTTTAGGACCGTTAGGGACTGAGGCAAGGAATCATAACTGATACTGCGTAAATAATTGCCCTCCAAGTCTAACTGCAACAGGTGAGTAAGAGTGGAGAGAGCTTGGGGTTTCAAATGTGATATTTGATTATTACTCAATGATAAACTAGTTAGTGTATCTTCTAAGTAGTGCCATCTCATTTCTGGTCCGATATGTGATATTAAATTGCTGAAATAAAAGTGTTTAAAGTTAAAGATCCGTTTGCACTATACAAACAAAAAAAAACTTAGAAGTGAATCAGTTGACTGAGATAATTACGACGCTCTTTGAAACTGCAGGAAGGGTACAAGTTTTGTTAGTTTACTGATTTTTAAAACTGTATTCTTTTGAAAGGAAATGCTTAGAGGTATGTCTAATGTCTATATTATATCCATGTAATACAATTACGTCAAAATACTTGAAATCGGGTCATATTTAATGATTCAGCAATAGTTATTAAAATATAATTTATACGCACTTTTGTAAATTTAACCAATTCAAAACTCTCAAATCATTAAGACCTTGTTCCGGTATTTCTGTAAATTCGTTGTAACCAAGGTCTAAAGATGCCAAGGAACTTGCCATTGAGCTGAAAAAAGACATCAAATTAAACAAAAATCTTTTTTACATATTAAAAAGTTGATGTTATATAGACGGTCTACCCGTTTAACTGTATACTGAAATCCTAAAGATACTCTATAATGTTGCTGCGCCGACAGGTGTATGGAACATTTGCTGTTATAAATAGGGTCTATTAATGTTATTCTTTTATATGGGAATATAAAATCACGAGTAGACCCGTGACATTAAAGCACTCGAAACATTGGGACAAAGAATTGTATATAATGTTAGTCGCGTTTAACTTGTTAATATAAAATTGACGCAAATAAAACACTTTATAGTTTACCTTAACGCATGAGCTTCGATGTAGTGTAGTTTATTCGCTACTAAAACTAATGTTTGTAAATGCAATCCATCCAGTGCACTTTCAGTAATGATTTCTAAATTTGACATACTTATATCTAAGTGTTGAAGCTCTATCCGAGGCCATTCTGAAAAATAAAATATTCAATACAGAAACGTCAATAAAATGACTAACTGAAAAATAAAATATGAATATTGGGGTGGGTCAAAAATTTTTTTTAAGTAATCGATTTCTAATAGCGAAAATATGTTGAAGTTGGGTATTGTTATGAATCCCTTAAAATATTATGGAATTATTTTAAGTGGAAGAGCCCGCGCAACGCGGGTATAGTTTAATGTTTTAATTAGTATCCATTGAAATACACATTACTTTTCTTATATAAACTATGTTGTTTATTAAAAGAAGATTTTTTGAGGTAAGTACATTCATAGATTTGATGTATCAATGTGGCTAGTTTCTAGTGAAATGTTGCGAAATTGTAAACTATGTAATTTTTGTTTTTGAACTTAGAAATTAAATTTTTCTATTATGTTAAATAATAGACATATATATCGAATATGTTTGCGAGAATTATTTGTACCATCTTTATCTCTGCAAATGAAACCAATGACCACAGAGTCGATGCATTGAATCACTCGCAAGAGGTAAAAGTTAAATTAGAAAAATAGTTGTGTTTAATTGACGAATGATATAAGCTTTATATTATTAGCTATTATGAAAATATAATGGCTACTTAACTATTTGAACGATCTTTTTGTATCGGCCCTAGTGAAGTATTGAATAGGGAATTGCTTTTATCGGCCAATTTAGATATTTTTAGATATACTTCGGCTTAAAGCCGGCACAGAGTCTTTACGATTTTGTATTAAAATGGCAAATACATATTCCGTTTCTTAATATCTTATTATTACAAAGTGTTATGCATTAGCAAATTGTTTTTGTGTATAATTGTTTGTTATATTCATTTTGTTGTAGAAAAAAGAAGTTCCACTTACGTAGTTAACAAATAAATAAATATTTTTTTTATTGAACTTTATAATTCGATTTTAAGTTATTTGATTTTTGATAAAAAATTTAAATGACATTAGCTTAGAACTTATCAGGCACCAAGGTTAAATCCTTAGTGGTTTTTTGGTGTTTTAGTATTTATTTATTTAATTATAAGTAATCTTTCAGCTAACATACATAATATTGCAATTTGTTTTGCAATATTATGTATGTACACTTAGACAGTACAAAAAGCCAAAACAGATTACATAGATAAACAATACTATATACGAAAAATGAAACAAATAAGCGCATCAATAGACAAAAATATATACAGAAAACTGAAATTTAATATTTAAAACAATAAATAATACTAACAAAGTATAAAGTATTTATAACGTTTAAGCAATAAATGAAAAACATTAATATCAAAACCTTGGAATACCTGGAAGAGGTCACTAATTAGCCGCACTAATATGCGTAATTAATTTAATTACATAAACATTTCACACATGAATTATTTTTAATTAAAACCTTTCATTGCTGATCCTTCCCATTAAATAGTATTTTTTGAAGCATTATTATTACATAACACTTTAGTTTTTTTTTTTTAATTTCTTTATTTTACAAAGTCATCATATAAGTTACATTAGAAAACCGCTGTGGTTTGTATTAATGTAATGTAATGTCTTTTTTTTTAAAATGTGTGCTTGTATTATGGTATATGTTTTAATTGTATTTTTTTAATTTATATTTAATTTTTTTTGAGAAACTTATGCTTACATTAATTGACACACATTTTAGATGTAAGATTTTGTAAAATAATTAGAAGATTTAGTAATGTGTGTGATGTCGTAAACTTAAAAATAAATAAATAACCGTCTTGTGTAGGAGCGCGACAAATGCATTTAAAAGTAGTTAATCGGTTTTTAAGTGAACCAATTGTAACGTAGTTCTTAACAGACATGTTTACGTCTACATAAGCCATATAAACCGGCCCATTAACAACGTTACTAATTTAAGGAGAATATTTTCTTCGAGCAAAGAAATTAATGTCAGTTGTATTTTGTGAACGGCAGGCTAGTTCTTTATCACTACTTTGGGCTCTGCTGTAAAGCCTAGGTCATCAAACACAACGTTTATTGCTTGTTTAATAGCTACGGAGGCGTTTTTACTTCAATATATTCTGTACTTTCCACAATTTTAACTTTATATTACAGTATATTTGTTAATGTTTTAGTATTAAGTGAGTAATTTAATACATATTAAACTATTTCTCATATTTTAAAATACATTAATATATTTACAATACATAGATTCCACAACTTTGACTTCCTTTGTTTCATTTTACAAAAAATAGTTATGATTTATAAGCGTTATACTTTAGATTCCTTGCTTTTATTTCATTTCCATTCTTATTTATTTATTCTATAAAAAATAATACCAATTTTATTAGTTATTATAAATTGGATTTTTGTTAAAAATGGCGGAAAGAATTATAATATGTAATTTTAAATAACCAATAAAAATGACATTTCCATAAAACTGGAGTTAACACAAAACCATAGCATGTCAATGTGTGGATGTAGCAATTATATTTAAATATAAAATTAGACTCTCAGCCTTCACTAAATGTCCTTTTATTACAAAAACAAGTTTACTCGCAGACCTAATAACATAAAAAATAATATAAAACAATACCTGGAAATCTATGCAATGGCACGGCTGTGCAAGACATATGCGCAGTCCTGCAGGAACAAAGGGGGCTTGCAGAACAGGGCTCCAACCGTTCGGGGGCCAGGGCTCCCACCACGATGCAAGCGGCCAGAGCCGCCAAACGCAGCGCATGCCGCCCACTACCATCGCCCAACACCATCACTGAAACAAGATTTTGCTGAAATAAGATATGCTTTCAAGGGGAGGGTGAATAAATTTTTAAAGACAAGGTGCCAATTATATAGTGGGAGAGGTTTTGATCATAAGTTTTGACAACAATTATACTTAACTGTTCTTATAATTATGACATCATGATAATTGATATTACATTTGCACGCCTATTTTATATGGCTGATTGTGCGGTCTTTTTTATAATTAATCAAACTAAATGTACCACTTTCTTTGTAAATAAAAACTTATTATTATTATATTTAAAGTTCAAATATCGAACAGTATTAGACACATATGCTAGTAACGAAACTACAATAGGATGATCCCATCCTTTGACCAGCTTACCGTCACAAAAGATAAATTCTTCAAAAAGTAAGAAATTGTTCTGATTCAACGGCCCCACATATGGATTTTCTCAAAGGTTAATCCAGTTCATACATAACTTAGTCAATTATCAAATAACTATTGTACTCTTATGTCTCATTTGTCAAATTATATTTACGCTTATGAAAAGACAAATTTCTTACGTACGAAGATTGATATAGTTGTTATTGAATCCGTTTTTAAAGTTTATTTTATACCTATAATTGTATGTGCAATGTGCATATAATGTTGTGATGTCATTTTAACGTTTTGCTATTAATACTGAGAGAATGCCTTGAATTCTTAACGTAAATATGCTCTCGCTTACACAGAACTGAATTTCATGAAATTGCATTTGCCTTTTAAGGTTTTATGAAATACTAAAAGAAAAATGTTGTGGTATAATATAGCCATTCTCTACTATGTGTGACTTTACCACAAATGTAATATGATTCAAGTAAGGAGAAGCTATGTTTAGAAAAAGATTATTGTAATTCATTCATCATTCATTCATGTCTCACACACTCAATCAAAAATAAGGTTGTGTGTACTTATGTACGCGCGTAAGAAGTTATACTTCTTCGGCATTATTAAAAATAGTTTGACGATGATAGACGATGGTGCGATCTTTCTGTTTGATTTTTGAAGTTATACTTCTTTAGGCGCGTTATGAAAAATTGATGGGAGTGAAATTTTACGATGCGCGCACACCGTGACACAAAATTAACAGAATGAAGTTGCCCACGGAAAGTGCTACGGCATTGGACATAATTTAAAAACAACATTCGAATAATAATAGAATTTATGTTACACTTAATGTAAGAGAATAATAATAAATATTTATTTATTTAATTTTTCAAATGTAAACTGAACTTTATTGACTATAATGACTCCTTTTCCAATCTTTGATTATTTAATTGTAATTAATTATTTGCATGCTATCAAAAACTATTTTTAATAATGCCAAAGAAGTATAACTTCTTACGCGCGTACATAAGTACACGCACCCTTTTTTATCTACCTCACTTGTTTAGTTATTACGATTTAATATCAACATTCGCTAGATATTGGGTTTTAAAGTATGTATTTTAATTAATGAGATATTTAAGTACCTACACTGTTTTGCTTTGTTAAGTAGATTAAGTATTAACATATAGGAAAGAGTGTTTATCCCTAACACAGGTTCTCGAACTTATAAGGGATGTACTAAAATAAATAAATAAATAAATAAAATATAGATTTAATACTATTTTCTTAATAAAGAAATTTTTGTTTTTTGATTGTAATTATTACAGACACGCCTTTATAATAAGAGATAAAAGGATACATATAACAAAATGGTAAATTAAGGTGTGTCGTTTGCCTTTTTCAGTGTACTCGGAGTGGACACCAGCCTAGCGATTCTGTAACTCACTTTTCGCACAGCGGTTTTCAGTTACAGAATCGCAAGGCTGTGATGACGCTGTGACCACAGCGGTAGGACTGTATAACAATTGTTTTGTTATTATTGAAGGTATTCACTATTAAATAATTTAGAATTATAAATTCGCCGCAAATTCGACATTTTTACGAAGTTGTATATATATATATAGGTCCTTTAAAACGTGGACTAAAGTTGTACTATTTTTGTAACAAAGGCGGTGTTATTTCCATTTTAGAATGGTTACGATTGTGACTATAGACGGTATAGAATATAGGCTAAAATAATTTTACGAATTTTTACGAAGTCGTTAATTGTTCATATAATAGCGACCTTATTATAAAGCGTGGACTAAAGTTACGCAGAGGATATTTCTCGTATCACAATGGTCGTTCCCATACTTCTCCGAAATGGCTCGACCGATTCTTATGAAATTTTTTATGCATATTCCGTAAGTCTGAGAATCGAAACTATCTATCTTTCGAACCCCTAAGTGATAAGGGGGGTCCACCAAAAAAAATATTTTTCTGTTTGTTTCTATTTTTTTATGGTACAGCATACAAAAATACATACAACCCTTAATTTTCAACTACCCTCTACGACCAAACCCTATGTTTTATTATAGTAGATAGTAATTTTATTGAACTAAAAAATGTTTCCTAGAAATAATATACCAAAACGACGTTTGCCGGGTGTGCTAGTTTCCATATAAAATGAATTACCATGATGACTATATATATAGACGGTATAATATGGTTAAAAGTGAATTATACAATGTAGAAAGTTTATAGATTACTCCTTTGAATTTCTGTACGTCCGACATAATATGTACACGAAACATATAAAATAAAGATTAACAAAATATCGAGTTCATAATCAATTAATTTATTAAATGCTGAGGTAAAATAAATAACAATCGTAATTACAATTAAAAATATTATTTGCGATTCACGAAATCCGATGTTGGAGATTTTATAAATAAAATTGGGAACTTGAATCCTTTATTAATTTTAAATAATTAATGAGCACGGCTCTATTAATTAAGGAGCTGCTATTTAAAGCTGAAATTTCAGCAGTTTCTTCGGCTCAAAATCCGAAATGAATTTTACTAAAGATTTTTAGTTAACCGGGCCAGAGCTAAGATTAACAAGTTGAAGTGTCCGTGACCTGTTTCAGTTTTCGTGGCAAATTGCTTAGAATTTTTTTAACAATACTGATATTTCTAGCTAAGCCGATTTTTCGTTATATTCTTTTGGAGTCAAAGTTTTAATTACTGTTTCATTAACGTGCGTAACATATATTTATACTAACTTTATAAAACTAAATTAAAACTAGCGTTTATCTTTTAATAAAATTGTAACTTTGAACTGTTAGAGTAATTCATTTGGCATTGTATAGTCAATTTATCGATGAGAGATATTCTACTAATATTATAAACGCGAAAGTTTGTAAGTATGGATGGATGTTTGCTACTCTTTCACGTTAAAACTACTGAATGGATTTTAATGAAACTTCACAATATAGCTTATACATCAGAATAACACATAGGCTACAATTAATAAAGATATTGTGTGAATTGTCCAAAATATCAAGTAAGTAAGAAAAAATCAACCATTTGCGAGATATTCTGGCGTACGCTGCCAAAACCGCTAGAATTGATTCCTAAATGAAAGCAGATAGTGTTATGGCTTCTGGTATTTAAAGTTGATAAAATATGTCATTCACACTACATCAATCGGACAAATACCCTGGGCAGACAAAGTCGCGGGCACCAGCTAATAAAACATTGTGAATATGAAAACAAAATCACGCTATGCCTGATTTAAATTGAAACCTTGCTCTCAATATAGCCTCATTTCGATGGATTCACTTTATGTTTACGTGTTTAGATATACCTACTAGATTAAAATAAATCGTTATTTTAAATCAATTACAGACAAAACAGAAGTGTTGGCCTAGTGGCTCAGCGGGCGACTCTCATCCCTGAAATCCTACCCAAAACCAGCCTGTCTCAAACTCTGATCACCTTCTTGTCTATAAAATAACAATGATCGAAATAACCGATGAGATTCGTGGCTCATATAAGTTGTTCTGCCACTGAATTATTATTATTTTTTAGATACAAATTAACATTTTAATAACGTTAACGTTGATTAGCTCTATATTTGATTCCTTCGGGCCTAATAAACAGTACTACCATCTAAGTACTTAATACATAATAGAATATAAGACGTTAGTTATTTCGAGTATGTATTTTCGTGTTGTTCCCACGAGAATGTAAGTGCGTGCTCTTATTTCACCATGCCTACTGCTGATAGAGGACATCATTGTTTTTTTTTATTTTTTTTCGTTTATATATATATTATTTTATTAGTATACTTAATTACTTAAAAATGTCATGTGGAACATGGTGTAATGGTTGCAGCTCCTTACAAATATTTTGAAAAACATAAACTTGGCAATTAAAAAGAGTGGCGAAGAGTTGATTACCAGTTCTTCTCGTCCGTTCTACGCCCTTGATTTGAGAACTGGCAGTAAATATAAATATAGAAGCATTTAATGTGTATTTTTTATTGTCGTTAATAAGTGTACATTGTGTTACCTAAATGAATAAATGGTTTTGTATTTGATCTTTTGATTTTAAATTCCGATCGCTTTGCAACACAATTTTAAATTTGTGTTTTAGTAATGTGAGATCTACTTTTCTTCCTTCCCGTAGGATAAAACTAGGATCTAGTCGTTCGTAGGATGATGATGGAATAAATATAAATGGAAATCAACTAACACCTTTATAAAAGAACACCATATTGTTCTGTTAGTCAAAAATCTAGAACGCATGCTTATCTAACAAAAGAGAGCAAAAAAGCTGGTTTGAAAATAAATTCAGACAAGTCCAAGATGTGTTGTGTCCTATGCCGAATGATCGTAAGGATTACGTTATACGTATGATAATGATTTTATCGAATATGTAAAGGAGTACCTGTACGTAGGCCAAATAATTTCACAAACAAACAACAAATCTCTTTATTTCATATATAATATCTAACGGGTTGAAATATTATTAGGGTCTGAAGGAATGTATGAAATATAAGCATTACAATAAAATCTGAATTATTCGATTCATGCATACATACTCGTCCTAACGTATGAATGTCAAATGTGGGCCAATAGTATCTGAGAACAACAAACTTATAGCATACCGACACGCAATGGAAAAAGCTATGAAAAAGTTGTCGGAATAAGAAAGTTGATAGGTAGAAAATCCAGGATCTAGACAGTATAAAAGAGTGGGCATTAGAATGGCTATTAAGAAGCTGAAATGGAAGTTGACTGGGCAAGCTATAAGGGGTAGTAAGGCGAAATGGTCCAGTAATCTAAAGGAATGGTGTTCACGTAACGAAAAGCGTGGAAACGACATATTTACAAATATGATGGGAAATTTATGGGGGTGCGTCGCGCGCAAGACTGGAGTGGAGAAGAGTGGGGGCCATTGCCACTTGGCAAGCGGGTGAGGAGCTGGTGTTAGTATATGATTAGAATAATAGCTAATATTGTAAATACTTAATTATCCGTAAAAAATTATTACTTATAATTAAGTAGTTCGTACTTATGTATCTTTTTGGCAACTTACGCAGTTAAAAACCTAAAACAAAATATATTACATGGTATTTAAACAACTTCATAAAACCCGAGGATTACATTTCGACGTGATTTTTTTGTGATGCTGAAGAAAAGATCCTCCCATATGTGGGTACATTTAAATTTTAGCCTAATAGAATTTTTATACTACTTACATAAACTGATTAAAACCTTAAACAGTTATTTCTCTTAGTACTACAAAGTAACTGCCTAAAAAATATTACCGTAACCGTAATATGTAATAATTAAAAGGAATGTATATGCAATATGTTTTCTTAAATTCTTGGGAAAACTACCGCGATATACAGGATTTCTTATTAATACCACACTAACAAAACATATCTGTTTGTATTAAGCTAGTCTCTACACCATAAAGAATCTTTAATTTTCACTTTAATAAGCACAAAGATGGTCCTATTTTCCAAATTAATTACCTTGTGTGATATGCATAATGTAGGTTTTTAAATTAAGCAACACTTGTAATTAAAATATAGTTCTTTAAACATTTGATATAAATTAAGGTGTTTGTTTAATAATTGTATCAGAATAATAAACGAATTAACTCCTTACATAAAAATACATTCATATTTCAGCGTGCTTTATTGCATTACAGCAATTGAAAAATGTGATTAAATACAGCAAAATATTTATTTCACGATTTCGAACGCTATTTAAAGTCGAGCCAGGCTTTATTGGGTAAATGTTTATTTGCATATGACACGTAGGGAATCATTAAAGAGTCATTTATGTAACAGTCATCTGAAGTATTCTGAAATAGAATTATTTAACACGCTCGTCACGTACACTAAAATATCACGTACGTATAAACAAATTTAAATGAAACTGGCTCAAAATATACGCGCGTTTTTACTATGCGATAAAATTTAGCCTGCGATAGATAACTACAGTTAAGTAAAACGTCCCCGAGTAAAGTTGATGGGTACAGTTTTGGTGCGTTGGAACAAAACCCGACTGAATTATCGAAAAGAATATGGGCAGTTTTATCTGATTATTTATGAAGTAGTTGATCATGTGAAGTGTTTTTTTCTATAGAATACTAGTTAAACTCCCATTAATACCCAAATTCGTTATGAGTAAACTGCATGATATGTTGAGTTGCATTACAACAATTTGGATACATTTATACAAACCATAGCGGTTTTCTAATGTAACTGATTGTATTACATTATTTTGTAAAATAAAGAAATTAAAAAAAATATTAAATATTAAATCACTGATTCGAATCTAGAGAAAATGTCGTTCACTGTAAGACACAGGTAAGAATTTAATTACACAGACACATTCTCCTTTCCGTGTAAGTATTCTATTGTATTCGACACTAAATTGTTAAGGACAATAATAAAGACGACTGGCAAAGGTGAGTTGGAGCGTCACAGAATGACAGGAGGACGCCGAGCGCAACAAACCTAGCCCGCGATGCCTCGGAACATCATAAGAAAGCGAGGGTAGCCTTTTGGATGAATATTAATCTACCCACCTTGCTTTACGATAACAAACCATGCAATTAATATGAATAAAAAATATTATATGAATGTTCAATCTATTTTCAGCACTGCTACACGCTTTTAAATGGAATTGCATTCTATTGTGTTGATTGTTAATGTTAGATATGAAATTTTTGTTTCCGATATTCAATTGTTTTTTTTAAAACGCATCGTGATTACATGCAAATTTCGTTTTGTTTAGATGTGGCTCAGACAATGGCTTCGATTTGTTTTTATTGATTTCATGTTAGTTAGTTTTTGACGAAGACATCTATTAGCCTGTAGGGATAAAAACATAAAACAAAATGACAAAAGTATGGCGTGTTTGCCTTTGTTTATTGAGTAATTGTGATTAGTAAACGTGGCATTTCTCTCTGATACATCTTTCCAAGTATCGTGTTTTGTTTTATTTTCATACCTTTTTAATAACATTTATGAGTATGAGGGCGATCAGGCTCTTTGACTTAATTGTTAACCACCCATGGATACTCCAACGTCGGTAGGCATTTGGGTATTTTCCCTCCCTTTAAGGAAACGCGAAAATGTGTAATTTTGCATGCTGCCTTTACATCCGATGATGCAATACTGTATAAGGGCGATCTAAACTAACTTTACAGACAGCACCTACACATATGTAAAGATGATCCGAAAATCCATAGGGTTAATGTTTCCACGCCATGAGAGTAAATTTGCAAATCATTTGCAAACTTATTTGCATAAGAAAAGCAATGCACAAATGTAGTCTTTGAATCGTGCTGCGGTGCTCGCGTTCCAGCAACTTCTGGCGAGCTTCCAAATTTTATTTCCTCTACTATTACCTCGTGACAGCGTGAAAATAATTCAATAGTGTGGAAACAATTTCTTTTATATATTAGGCAACGTTATTACGTTCTGTATTTTTAATGAAAAGGCACGTACAGATGTTTTCTTACTTCATATACGTAAGGCATATTTGAAAGTTTATAATAGCAAAAGATATAGTGAGGATTCAACCCTTCACTGAATACTGGCAGAACCTATGTATATAATAATATGTATGTTATTTTCCAAACATTGAATTACTAAAAAATTATTTTTTACTTATATTTAATGCAAAAGTGTATATTCTTGTTGTACAATATTTAGAACATATTTTACCCGGGAAGTCCTGAGTTTAATTATCGGCGAATATACAATCGTTTTGACCTGGAACTGAACTAGGGACTTTAGAAACTATAAATGTAACAGTAACTTCAATTCCACCAAAAAACACACTTTCTTCGCCCAAAGCTTTGAGTCTTTCAGAGGCCCTTTCATCTTTACACTTTCTTAACACTTTTCGCTATCGACTCAAAACATTACATTCACTAACAATCTTTAAGCATCATCTTCTCAACCTGTCTTATGCTGAAACGGAAAGCATTCTTCTAGTGCAACAGTAGTTTAATTATAAAATTATTAATGTTATGTTAAGTCAAGTATCTAAAATAATTAATATGTCAAATGGAAAAGTCCAGCTGCCCACAACACAGGGAATCCTAGTGCACTTTCTCTTTTAACTATTCATCTCCTTTTACTACGTGTAATAAAGATTTTTCCTTCCTATTTTATTCTATACGTAGCCGGCATAACACTAATCATATTCATCTACCTAAAATCAGTACCGAAACCGTTCACAATATAGCATCTTACCGAGTGAGTATACAACAATCTCCAGGAGCAGTAATATATAGTTAGTAATAATAGTGAATACGCCTGCGAAGGTTAAAGCAAAAAGACTTACATGAAATAATGGGCGGCACGAAATTGTAATACTTTATATTTTTCTAATCCTATAAAAGACGCACACACGTTGACCTCATTTCCCTTCGGGCCTTGGGACTACGAAAAATCGAAGCTTTAAATAGATCGATAGTGATTAAGCCCCAGATGAATGCCCTAAAATTTGCCTAGGCCGCAAATCCATTTTACAATCGACATCTGCTATGCAGCTGCAACTTTATAATGAGGCGTATAATATTATGTCGTGTCTGTTATTGCAGCAAAAGTTTTGGTTACGCTTAGTTTGCGCTACGAACTTATTTCTGCCTTTATTAGCTGCATGTTTGTGCAATATTTTATGTAACTGTTGGGTAAATAGTTTTGCTGCTATACGTTAAGCTAATAAACTCAAACTCAAAAACTCAAAATATCTTTATTCAAGTGGGTAACCAAGTACACTTTTGAATTGTCAAGTTAAATTAATTGTAAATTTACATTTACTACCAGTTCGCAAGTCAAGGGCGTAGAGCGGGTAAGAAGAACTGGCAAGAAACTTTCCGCCACTCTTTTTAATCGCCAAGTATTGTACACTTAATACAGATAATACATGCTTTAATATTAAATTCAAATTGAAAAATCATTTACTCATATAGGTAACACAATGTACACTTATCATCGTCAAAAAAAACTGTATATGAAATGCTTCTAGCTTTACATTTAGAGCCAGTTCTCAAATCAAGGGCGTAGAACGGAAGAGAAGAACTAAAAATAAACTCTCCGCCACATTTTAATCGCCATGTTTTTTTACACAACGTTTGTAAGGAGCTGCAACCATTACACCATGCTCCACATGACATCTTAAGTAATTAATAATAATACCATAAATTAAAAACAAAGTCGTCTATCAGCAGGAGGCATGAAATATAACAGTCTAAAATTGTATTTACAATCAACTATACAGTATTTACCTACAATTTATTTAATTTTTGTTATAATATAAGATTTACTTTAAGTCCCGGTTTGTCACATATGCGCATTTGACATGGCCTAAATAAGAAGCGTGCACTCAGTCTGAGGTCCGCGTTTAACCTCTTCTCTGGACACGCAATACTGTTACGGTAAATATAAACATTGCGAAATCGGCAAACATCAAAGGTCAACAATGTTTGGCAGCCACATAAGGATATAACTACAGGAAATGATCAAACATTCAACCTGAAGCTAAGACCCATAGAGAGTAGATCCACTCTATTATTCATACGCTATAATAATACTCGCTTCATAAATATAAATAATCTGTGAATTATATTCATCAAAGATAATCAACAATAATCAGTAAATTTACATGAAACCATATTGAATTATACAATATTAAGTTATACTCGCTATAATTCACTAGATATTGACTAGAAAGACCAGTCTTACTTTTTTATGTAATAGGAGGCAAACGGGCAGGAGGCTCGCTTGATGTTAAGTGATAACGCCCATGGACACTCACATTGCCAGAAGGCTCGCAAGTGCATTGCCGGCCTTTCAAGAATTGGTACGCTCTTTTCTTGAAGGACCCTTAGTCGAATTGGTTTGGAAATATTTCAGTGGGTAGCTGCTTCCATATAGTGGTGGTGCGCGGCAAATACTGCGTTAAGAAACGCTCAGTTGTGGAGCGACTTGCGTTGCGGAATTACTTACTTACTATGTGGAAGGTAAAATACTGCCTAAATATGCTCTTCATGACATGGAGCAAGGCGCTGATGCTATCATTGAGGATGTACGATTTACAGCATGATATGGTTATTGCTTAGGTGCTGCCAGATCACGATTTATATACTCTATAAATTTAATTATAACACCGTCATAAAAATTTCTATATTTGCATGAAAATTACTGAAATTTATAAACTTATATTAGTGCTTTAATAACTCCTGTTCTCGCTAAGTTTTAGAGATGACAATTAAGAAACTGTTTTATAGAACGGAAACTGTTAACAAATTCCGTATTGATGAAAAACTTTTGAGAGTACCTAGTTTCATGTACGCTACTCGGGCGGATACTTAAACGCAAATTACTCGGTAATTTAAAATTCTTGGCGCGATTCATGAATAATATATTACCACTAATGTTCTGTATAACGAAGTCATTTTGTAGAGTTATTTTTATAATAAGTAGTTGCATGGTATTAGTTGCCTGAATAAAACGGACTATGTTTTTAGTAATAAAATGTTGTTTAGGCGCGAGACTATAATACTGAGATCGCGCTTGACCTGAACACCAATTTGTTTTTATTTCCAGCCCTGCGATTCTGTAACTCACTTTTCGAACTCACACAGCGGTTTTCGCATCGGCGGTCGCTCTCAAATCAGTCGTGAAGCAGTCATTTTATGATTTGGAATTCTGAAAAGGTGGGAGCTTGTAGTTTATTGTTTATCAGAATTCCAAGTTTACACAAACCAAGAAGTTACACAAAACTTCGATTTTATGTAAAGCACTGGATATGTTACCACATAGAATTCTTAGAATTTTCATTTATACACACAATATTATTTATTTTTATTAAACGATGAAAATATAAAACGATACCACCAACTCCAAACACGGTGTATGTGCCAGAACAGCCTTGTGGCTGAAGGTAACCTACACCATAACCAAGGACCATGTACAAAGTATGAGGTTACCCCTGCAGGGCTACTACTAGTATACATGTTTATGTACAATGTGTATGTTTTTATTGATAATGCTATGTTTGTTATTTCAAAGTTTTGACGATCATAGCAGGTGTGTTATCTCCGCTTATCACTTTGGGGAAAAAGTGTGTGGAACAAAAAATAAGATAAAACAAGGTAATAAATGATGTTAATAAATTTTATGAAATCCTTTATAATAAATTAAGGAACCATTTGTCAGATACGAAAAATGCTTAGTCTTTTAAATGTATGGAGATTAGTCTCCCTCCAACCCGGGAATATAGTTTCACAGGATCGAACCTAGGACCTGTGCTATGCCAGTTTAATATATATTATCTAATAAAAAAAATTCTCGTGTCGCGGTTTTTGTAGTTAAGCTCCTCCGAAACGGCTTGACCGATTCTCATGAAATTTTGTGTGCATATTGGGTATATCTGATAATCGGACAACATCTATTTTTCATGCCCCTAAATGTTAAGGGTAGAGTCCACCCCTAAATTATTATTTTTTTATTTATTTATGTTACAGCATTAAAAATACATACAACCCCTAATTTTCACCCCTCTACGATCAACCCCTATTTTTTATTATAAATGATATACATGGCCAAACGACGTTTACCGTATCATCTAGTATAATTATTATATATGTGTAACAGAACAGGTGTTAGAAGGTTATAGCTATAAAAATAACAATGTCTATTTCCCAGTCTAATTTAAATAACAAATAGAGTACAGAGAATTCAAATTAAGCGAAGGCAGCTTAAACTAAACCTTTAGTTGTGTCGAAACACGAAACATGGCACTGTAACCAGGGTACAGACTAGGTATTAACGAAGTGCTAACAGTAAGTACGAGTATATAACAGTGCTTTTATTTCATGTTTACTCGGAATGTTTCGGGTAATTAAAGACTTGCAGCTTTTTCCTTTACACGGTGATGTAATAGCCAGCGAAATGAAGGCAATTAGAGGGTAATCTATTGATCAAGTAATGCGATGTTATCTTTTGAAATTCTAGACTACTCTAGTTCTACAAACTGTTTTTAGAAACTGGTAACCTGAGTCATCATTGAAATTTCCTTTGGCAGATTCATCTTAACATTTTTCCGATATAAACTACTATTATAGGCAAAGTAATATTTTAGAAGGAGATAATGGACAGGAGTACTACTTTATGTTAACACCGTCGCTCATATCTTCCAGAAGATTCGCGAATGCGTTACCGGTCTTTTTTTTTATATATAATTCAAACTCTAAATGGAAAGACGGTTCACCAGATTGTATATAATAAACATATTTAAAATATCGTCTAATTAAATGAAAATAGAATAATATAAAATAACTTTCTCACTGCTTAGCACTGTGATGCTCCCGGCCCATTTGTAAAAGACTACAATACGGCTGCTTTCATCACCAGCTAAGAGAATGGCGTGAGAGACTTTAGTGCCTAGTTTTTGCCTTTTTTTTGGGCTGTAAGCTTTTCGGTATCACCATAGTATTAATATTTCATTTGTTATTGTAATTTTTGGTATCATTTCGTTGCATACCTCGGTGCACACGTTGGTTGTAAACTATGAAGCTGTTGCTTATTTCCTAGTTTATTAATTTCTTAAATGCTTTCGTTGCTATTTTCTAGCTTCTGCCTGAACTCATGCTTTTTTTTATAGAACGGGGGGCAAACGGGCCTCCGAGTTTACCTTATTGCAGTTAAAGATCCTTGTGGTCTCTATTTTCCAAATATCGTATTGTCTTTTCGTTTTTATGTCAAAGAAAATTAAACTGTCTTTGAGGGGTATTTTGTTTTTATTTTTTTCCAGGTTCTGTTCAAAATCTAGTTCATCTAGTCCGTCCATCGTATTGACCTGCGTGTCTTTCTTCCTTCCATTTTCCCGGTCATTATGTTTCTATTATATGTAGATATTTAATAATGCAAATAAAGAGAACTGAATATTCATCAGCGTTGACCTTAAATCTAAATAAAATGAAAATGAAAAAAACAACCAAATGAAAGAAATTAAAAATGAATGCTACCGTAAGCGGAGAGCTTATAACGAAGAAACGGAAAATAATTGTGAGTAGAAATGTTAACGACAATCTGTGGTCTATTTAAAACAAACAGCAAGCATTTTAATCTGTTCTTAATTTAATCTGTGGCAGTTGGTGAAATTTGTTTCCAATGACAAATGTTGACCACTTGTATTTCGTTTAATAATTAATTTTTGTAACGAATTGTTAACAATATTAATATGGTGGTGACTGGTCGGACTTGAATTCGTGTTTGCGTTGATATCAGTTATTTCGAGTATTTGCGTTTTGTTTCCACGAGAGTGTAAGTGCGTGCTCTTATTTCACCATGTATCCTGCTGATAGAGGACAAATATATGTTTTTAATTATTTTTAACTATTAATTACTTAAGGTGTCATGTGGAACATTGTGTAATGGTTGCGGGGCTGCAACCGTTTTTTTTTTCAAACATTGTGTAAAACAAAAAACATGGCGAATTTGAATTTTTATTTTTATTTTAGAATAAATGCGTATGCATTATATTATTAAGCTATTTTTAATTCCATATTATATAGGTCAGAAAAATATTATAAGAAATACTGAAGAATAGTAAGAATTCAGACCAATAAAGTTATCCAAAAAGTACCACCTTCTCGCCTTGGTGGGTAATGTCTAACCTTGAGACCCCTAAATTCGATGACAAGCAAAAAAAAAACTTGTCATAAATATGGTCGATAAATGTCAAAATATATCCCCTATTGATAGTTTTGATACTTACACCATACCACTTTATAAGACAGAACTTCCACGTAATATATTTTAATTTAATTTTGAAAGTAATAAACTTTATATTCAATTTAATAATGTGGTATACGCCAAGTAATAAATTTGGAAACACTAACCTCATGAACATATTTTCAAAGGCTTTTCGGCTTGAAAAAGGTCAGACAGAAATGTTATTTCTAAATGTAGTTGGTACGAAAATGTTTGTTATAATCTTAAACTACAAACATTTGATCCGTAATGCCAAATACTGTTTAAATGTTTACATGTCTCTAATCTTTAAATAAAATAGAACGAAATTATAAATTATACCCGTACATTTGAGTCAAATCAAATATGGGCAATATTTTCATTCAATTGGTTAACTTAATCCCGGAGATACTTGGTTAGAATTAAAAAAAAATCAGTGGCGCTACAGCATCTTTAGTTCTTGGCCTCAGATATCTGAATCTGTTTCATTATCATTTTTAAATCTAATAGGCAAGTAGGTGATCAGCCTCCAGTGCCTGACATATGCCATCGACTTTTTGGGTCTAAGACATGTCGGTTTCCTCATGTCGTTTTCCTTCACCGTTCGAGCAAATGTTAAATGCGCAAAAGAAAGAAACTCCATTGGTGCACAGCCGGGGATAAAACCTACGACCTCAGGTATGAAAGTCGCACGCTGAAGCAAATTTTTATCAAACGTTTTACATCAAAATAAGTAGCCATTACGACAAAGAGAAATTAAAGTATTTCGTCACAGATGATGACGTCACGAAATGCGTCATTCTATAGGACAATCGAACTAAAATACGTTAAACAACAGGTACTCTCCTGATATTTGACAGTTCTACCGCTTTAATAGTACGTCAATCAAGACAAAAGAGAATACGCAGAACTATTACTCAGCGTCACTTAAAAGGGGATTTTTACTGTTAGCTGTAGTCAGACCTGTTACACTATTACTAATCGTACATCACTACATAGTAAAAAAGAAAGTCGCTTTCTCTGTCCCTATATCCCTATGTATGCTTAAATCTTTAAAACTACGCAATGGATTTTGATGCGGTTTTTTTTAGTGGATAGAGTGATTGAAGAGGAAGGTTTATATGTGTAATAACATCAATTAAATAGTGGACAAATACTGTTATTTTTGAGGTTTCTAATGTGATGTCGTAAATAATTACATTTTTTCCGCTTACATTGCAAACGCAGGCTGAACCCTACGAGATTTATTAAAATAATGTACTAAGTATTGTACACATTGAAAAGGTCTATAGAAAACTCCGCGATGGTATATGTCTATCTCTTATGGATATTCCACAATAAAAATTTTATTTAATTTACTTTTTACGACAAATAATGGCTAATTTTCGATGCGATTTTAACAAATACAACATTAATCCTTATCCAATTAAATACCGTGCGAAGCCGTGGCGGGTCGCTAGTATTACATATTTTCAATCGTATAGGCGGAAAAGGTCTTAGTTTCAGTGTCTAGATTATTATAATCTCCTTAATCACTCTTTCTAATGATAATAGCTGCATGGAAAGCGGAATTCAAGTTATTTGCATACAGGTTAAAACATCTAGATCAAAACTAAAGATTAATCTAATATATAAAATTCTCGCGTCACAATGTTCGTTCCCATACTCCTCCGAAACGGCTCGACCGATTCTAATGAATTGTTTTATGCAAATTCAGTAAGTCTGAGAATCGGCTACTATCTATCTTTTAAACCCCTAAGAGATAAGGGGTGTCCACCCCAACAAAAAATTTCACCCGAAAATTCGCCATGTTGATATGTATCACATTAAGGAGAAACGAAGTTCGCGGGGGCAGCTAGTTTAAAATAAAATAAAGCCTATATTATAAGGCTACATTTACTTTAGGCATCAATGCACTAAATCCAAAGCTATTATATTTGTGACAGGTGATATGGTTTGTAGATATGGTCCTTCCAATACAGGGAAATGATATGCTTATGATATACATATTTCAGAGACCGCCTGCAGGCATATCGAGTATTCCTAAAACTTCGTTCATACCCTTGGCGCATTCGGCAATGATTTGCATTCATGAAAATAATTTAAAAAGTAATTTATTATAGTGTTTAAACTATTAGGTTTAATATAGTGATAGGTAGGTTTATAGTGAATCTAATTTATTAAACATGTATTTATGTAGATATTTGTGTTAGATGTAAGAGTTTTGATATATTCTATATTAAAATATATATGACAGTGGTGTTAATGTGTGTAATTAATAATTAATAATAGTAATAGTAACTAACCAATTACAGCTGTCCTTTACTTCCGCAGTCCGTAGTTTTAATAATATATTATTCGTATTTTGTTTGTACCCGATTCAGATTTTCTTGTTTTAAATTAAAACTTTTTTATAAGTAAAATGTCACGTTTTTTTAGGTAAATCGAATAAATGCAAAAGCGTAAATTTAAAGAATGTTGTGTCACATTCTCAATTCAATTATAAAATACTAAATGCCTTTAGAAGGGAGTATTAATATTGAGAATTAATGCTAGTTATATATGTATTAAAGCGACTGATTAATTAAACGAAAATCTACTTACCCAGGTTAAACTGTCACGAAATCCGATGATACATAATCCACCCCCACTCGACAACATTTAATTTTTTATTGATGGCATTTTAATGGTTTCAAGCACGATCGTTTCATTCGACACTTGGATGATGAATGACTATGGAAATAAAATTTATTTGCTCAGCTAAAACGCAATTTGGCAAGTTTTATTCGAGCAGAAAGTATTATGAAATTGATTTTTAAGAGATCGCTTTGTTTGCTTTGGTAAGGATGAAATTTATTGAATTGATTCTATTTACACTAGTGACCTAACCGACTCGAACTGCTGGACAAATATTTTTCAATAATTTGGAAATAAATATTATCTGTATACTCTACTAATGTATTATTTTAATGGCTAAATAATATATTATTTGTGTTTTTAATTAGGTAGAGCGGTTTGGAGTTTATTTGTAACAAACATTATGCTGAAGAAAATACACTATAAACTCTCATGATTTTGTATTTATTACTTTTTAATTTAAAATAATTGGACCCGACGGGTAAGGTCTGAAATGCATGGTGAAAAGCAACTCATGTTGCATTTTCATATGCTGTATACAACAAGTACTGACTTCTAATAGATGGCGCTGTGTTGAAAGTACCAACGTTTCACATAAGCTACAATTTAATGGCATTACCACCAAAAAAGCATGGTGGTCTCCATGACTGTTGTTCTCCTGCCGTTTCCTTTAAATAGTTTACTACTATGTAATATAACAAAAACCATAGCCACAGCAACGCTTGGCCGAGTCTGCTAATATATTTAATGAAATACTTAATAATAATGACTGTAATTGACATTTAAATGTGATAATCACGTATAAGAAATTGTGTATAACTTAATTATAGTGTGAGTTTTGGCGCCAGTGATCGATATTGCAAGCACATTGATGCAGCGCGTGGAAACCGTGATTGATGCTATATCGAAATCAGGCTATACAGCAACTGCAACCTGTTTTTGCGTAGATCGAGCTTTCGAATAGACAGATTACGGCCGAAGATTGATAACTATTAGAAATATATTGTTACGGTGAGGTCTTACCTCCATCTGGTACCTACATCTCGTTGTTTCGTAGAATGACAGCAACATACACATTACACATAAAGCATACAAAGTAATACAAAGTCTATAGTGTACCACTTTTACCGGAACATATACTTTAACATGTTAGAGTTAAAATACATCGAAAAAAGGACACATCACGTTAACATTCAGCGGAATTATAATATAGACATTTAGATGGCGTTATATATATTTAACAACATACATTTTATCTTATATATAAAATTCTCGTGTCACAATGTTAGTTACCATACTCCTCCGAATCGTCTTGACTGATTTTTATCAAATTTTATATGCATATTCAGTAGGTCTGAGAATCGTCTACTATTTATATATGTCTATATTTTTCAACCCCCTAAGTGTAATTTTAAGGGGTGTCCAACCCAAAAAAAATTTTTTGGATTTAATTTTTTTATGATACAGCATACAAAAATACATATACCTCCTAATTTTCACCCCTCTACAATCAACCCCTATTTTTTATTATTGTAGATAGCTATTTTTATTTAACCAAAAAAAATTGTCCAAGAAATAATATACATGGCAAAACAACAAAAGAAATCGTGTAAATACTTGCATTGATATCCGTTATAAAAGTTTTATTTGAGATATGTTTGACTTTAGAAGCATATGAATTACTTAATCTATATAATAAAACTTTAAACAAAATCAGCAGATGGTTTATAATATCTATACTCGTATAGTCCCGCACTTTTAGGCTCCGTGTGCAATCCGTCATTTATAGAAGGGATATTGGCGGAATCCGTTGCAACTGACAGCTGACGCGTGACGTATGATGTGTCCATAGACAACTTAGGAACTTAGCTCTGGAAACGTGATGACTATACCATAGGCAAGCTATTGCCGCTATAGCTGAAGCTACGTTTATTAGGTGATTATTACACAAATATAATTAATATACACATACAATTGTGTTAACTAAACGTAACGCGTTGTGGTGTGTTTTTTAGATTTGTTTTCTGTCAAATTTAATAGAGAACAATAGAGCACGCATTTTGCCATTATGAAGTTTCTTCCAAACTTATAATGTCAAGGATGTAAAGTTTATTGTAAGATAGGGAAGTTAACTATCGGAAATTCGGCAGGCGCACAATATAGAGGAATTCCCACGCTTATCCAATGACACCCGTCCTTTGAATTGACTAATGGACTACGAATCGTTTCACACTAGTATTATTAAACTAGAGTTAAATGAGCAGTGACTTTTGTATTCCTTTATTGTATTGGCTTGCTAATGTACTAATGAAATTGCTTAAGTTATACACTTTAAGTAACTGGATTGTATTAAAGTAAATTAGCCATATTACAAATCATGGTGACTTTTAATATTTCTTGCGTGCTGCCAACTCGTGTTATGTATTTAATAGTTTCCTTTTTTATAAATTTTTGCACCTCAAAGAGTGGCACAGTAATAGTTTTGATTGACTGATCTAATATTAGTTATTAATTGTTAAGAAGTTTATTTCATACCACGAGGCTTTTTTTAAGATCTCTTTGGGATCTCAATACAATACTCGTATTGACTAAATACTGAGGGCAAACAAAATAACAAATACATTTAACGTATAAATGTGATCTCATATAAGCGAGCGAATTTGATTGTAATCTTTTTTGAGATTCAATATATATAAACATTAGGATAGACAATAATTAATCAATTCACGAGAAATTTATGAAGTTACAAAAATACATAAACCATAAATTTAATTATTCACAAATATAAATAACGGAAATAATAAATTTATTATTATATTTATTTTATTATTTTGCACTAAACGGGATTTTCAAAAAAGGTACATATCGCCCTTATATTCTCACTTTTTGGTTTGTTTTCTTCGGATTCTTATTAATTAATATAAATAATGCTATGTTTAGAAATTGTGCAAGTCCTTTTAATAAATGTTCAGGTAAATAAATGTACGATAAATGTTTTCTGTCATCTTTGAATTTTACAAAAACTCTTAAATACCTTCTCTTTACTTTCAGCGGAAAAGCGACTTGAGAAGAAAATAAACAATAGTATCCCGTCTTAGTTCAGCACTCAGTTATAGCATTGTAGTTGAGTTTGTCGTCCATGAAAGAGTAATCCTCAGTACAATGAGGTAGCATCTTAGCGTGTATAGTGGCGCTCAACGTGAGTCTATGTACTTATAACAACGTTTATCTAAAGACTATCAGTTGAAGGAAACAATTTTTTAACGGATTGAAGTTATATGTATGTATTATAAATTTACAATTATTTTTAATTTAACCGACGTTTCGCGTGCTTTACAGCGTGCGTGGTCACGGTGACTTAAGACAAAAGGTGTTGAATGTCAAAAAGTATCACAGCTGTAGAAAAAGTTGTATTATCTGTATTTGTTTCCGCGGAGTTGGTATCGACTAAAAGATGGAGGGTTTTGGCAGAAATGGCTCACGGTGTCCTCTATTGAGTGAGCCATTTAAATGTGTAAAAGTTATGTAAAAGACAATACTATGTGCAACTCTATCAGTGTTTCCCAACGTGGGGTTCACGCTCCACAAGTAGTCCAGTCAAATTATGGCTAAAAACGGGTTAAATAAACATGAGCGAACACAGTTTGGGGATTTTGAGGATCGATAGGGGGGTGTATTCTGAGCATAAATTCCAATTTGAGGGGTTGTACTGAGGTCAGCTCAAGGTCATTTCGATGGAAACGCGTTTAATTCGATATCTCGAAAATGGTTAGTGTTAGGCGAAAAATTGTAGAGATCTTTTCTTTTCCTAACTAAATTTACTAACTTTTTCATTTGAAACTTTTTTTTATAACATTAATATTTTTCAAGTTATTACTCCCGCAAGGCAGAAATTTTACTTTTTTTTCAATTTTTCGTCGTTTTCTCCCCAACCATTCAATTTTATTAAATTTTACTGATCATCGAAGTGTAGATCTTTTAATTATGAACAATTTTGTTCTTAAACTTTTTTCCGTAATGCCAATACCTTCGGAGTTATAGATTACTTTACCGAGCGAAATCCGCGCCACTGTCGCAATATAAAAAGGTCAATCGATTAAACTACATATTTAAAAATTAGGTATTTAATTTAGGTAAATTTGGGTAAGAAGTAAATTAAAAATTAAAACTGTTTCACACATTTATTGATAGAAAAATAGATTATAAAATTCGGAATATTAAGCACCCGAGGTCGATGGAAGTGATTCGTGAATATTCGTGGTCCTGACGGTATCGGGGCATACGTCATCCTCGTCCATTGCGTCAAGATCATCATCGTCGATAACGTTCGCGACATTCGAACAATAGTTCTCTTGGCAATTGGTGCAAATCACTGAGCAAAAGAGGCCGGCCTTTCTGCATCCGCACGCTTTGCCGCATTTGGTTTTGCATTTGCACGCAATCGATCTCAGTAAATTATTAATCATAATATATGATTAATAATGATAATTAATCAGTAATTATTAGCCGATAGCGATGTCATTGAAACCAGCTCCGGATAAATTAGGACGACGTATGCCCCGATACCGTCAGGACCACGAATATTCACGAATCACTTCCATCGACCTCGGGTGCTTAATATTCCGAATTTTATAACCTATTTTTCTATCAATAAATGTGTGAAACAGTTTCAATTTTTAATTTACTTCTTACCCAAATTTACCTAAATTAAATACCAAATTTTTAAATATGTAGTTTAATCGATTGACCTTTTTATATTGCGACAGTGGCGCGGATTTCGCTCGGTAAAGTAATCTATAACTCCGAAGGTATTGGCATTACGGAAATAAGTTTAAGAACAAAATTGTTCATAATTAAAAGATCTACACTTCGATGATCAGTAAAATTTAATAAAATTGAATGGTTGGGGAGAAAACGACGAAAAATTGAAAAAAAAGTAAAATTTCTGCCTTGCGGGAGTAATAACTTGAAAAATATTAATGTTATAAAAAAAAGTTTCAAATAAAAAAGTTAGTAAATTTAGTTAGGAAAAGAAAAGGTCTCTACAATTTTTCGCCTAACACTAACCATTTTCGAGATATAGAATTAAACGCGTTTCCATCGAAATGACCTTGAGCTGACCTCAGTACAACCCCTCAAATTGGAATTTATGCTCAGAATACACCCCCCTATCGATCCTCAAAATCCCCAAACTGTGTTCGCTCATGTTTATTTATTTCGTAATTTGACTGGAGTAAAGGGGGCAATTTGATTAAGTGGGGCTATTCAAAAATTATTTGGAATTTGAATTTCAGTTTTTCATTATGTTTTTAAATTACTTACTATGTTATGTGTCCTGTAAACCTGTCATTTAACAAGAGAGTGAGTAAGACTTTCTTAAGTGAACAATTCAATTTTTTTATAATCAACATTATGTATGTTACATAGAGGGGAGGAAGTAAGAATTTTAGAAAGGCTATGGTGGGGCATGGCACAAAAAAGGTTGGGAAACACTGCTTTATAATGATATAAAAGAAAAATTTGTTCTATGTTCACGAACATTACATATTTTCCATAGGCGCTTTATTGTTTACAAGGGTTGTCTGGACGAAGTCGTTTGTATGAGATACGACTGGACACAGTCTTTTATTTAAGGTTTTTGTGGGAACATTGTAAAGAAAATGTTGTATGTATTGAATTTGGTACTTTTGATTAGAAGATATTTCAAGTTAGTGATTAGGTTATTTCTATTATCTGATTTCTTTCAAAAATATAGACTGGTAAATGCTTACTACATTTTTTTTTAATATTCATGTCTACATATATTTTTAGAGAAAAATTATATTATTATAAAATTATAGTTTATAGAGCTTTTTAAGACTGTGAAATATTAAATACTGGATGGTTGCATCACAATTGTGACCGCAACTTCATTCACAAAAAAATCATAGTTGTAAGACTCCTAAGTCTACTGTTTAGTACAGAATTCGACCAAAAGCTCTTCCAAATTTGTTTATGTATTTGTCTATCTGTGTAAATACAATTGTTTACTACCGAATTACGATTTCGTCAGCCCGGACTCCCAAAAAAAACCAATAGTTAGCTAGGTATTTATTATATTTAAACTTATAATTAAATTACAAAATGACATCCGTTATCGATGCTAGATATAATCGGAGTGGCAAACATATTTTAGTTAATTAAAATGTTAAATCGCGGTAAACACTGTGTCAGCAGAGTAATTCCTTGAAGCCGGCACGTTGACCATACACGTGCCGCGATGTCAGCGATCTTCTTTAGGGTACCGTATGTAATTCCTCCACCCTCAGAACAGCAACTATTTGAGCACCTTGAGGGAAAATGTTGCTGGTACTCCAGGTTCTTCAGAATCAGGAACAGCATATATAGGGTTGCTTCTTGGTTCTTCTTCTGGTGTAGTAGGGTTCTTTCGCAGGTATCGTCGAAGAATATAGGCAAGGAAAATTATAACTATACCAGATACAAGTGCATAGAGGGGCAACGTTGTATGGTACAGTGAAGAATCAAAGTGGGCAACACGTATGGGATTCTGTAGCATAATTCTGTTTTCCAGATGATGTAAGTTATCGAGATTCAAAGAATTTAGAGTTATATGTGGAATCTCGTTATCTTGAACTTCAGTGAAATTACTTCGTATTTCGGTGATCTTCAGCGGCTGTCCCTTGACTTCATCTTCACTATTGGTTATCTTAAAGGTATCTGTTCGTAGTGAACATTCATGGGGAATTGTTGCTAAGTAGCTGCCAGATAAGGATACATATTCCTGCCGTTCACATTGAAGTTCGACATTCGTAGTCTTTGGGAAGACAATAGTATAGTGTCTATCATCCAGTTGTTCCATAGCTTGTCTTGTGATGGAGACTTCAGTGGGGATACATGATTTATCTAAAGATTGATGAATGATAATACTCTGGATACAATCTGCGTGTTCTTGAGGCTGGTAATAATTTGTGCTTTTCTCACAGAGAAGGTATTCGCCGACTTTCGGGCATTCGGTTTGCAAATACATGAAATATTTCCCATTGGTTGCTATGAAAGGATGTATAGGTATAAAGGTCTGTTGGAATTTATTAGGAACAATGGCAAGCCTAAATAAGTCGTAACTATCTTTAGATATTACAGGAATTTTAAAAATTATAACAATTCTCTTACCTATGAAATAACTACCTGGTTTTATAAGATTATAATATTCTCTCAAATCAATATCTAAGATTTCATTATTACTATATATTTCTCTTAATCTACCTATCATGTATTCTAAGTTATCTATGCTTATCATACTATGATGCGTGCTCGCTGCACGTATAAATCCTAAAATATTCTCTATTCTAATTAGCTCTAAATATAAATCATCTGTATTTTCAGTAATAATAACTAAAAATTAAGTCAAGTTTTAACTCTGCTGCCTTCGTCATTGTCATTTTCAGTATTAGTCGGTACCTGTAACAATTTTGATGACTTTGGTACACGTTTCAAGCGACATTTAGCAACAGGTCCCTTTTTCTTTGAAGTGTAAATGTGTATGGGTAGATCTGCAAGAACTGTGTCGTGAGTGTATCGTGGTGCTAACTTTTGTCTACTTGCTAAGGGGTTCTTAATAAAAACCTGCTGATCGGGTAGATATTCAGTTTCTGGCTCACGATTTTTATTTCTATTAGTCATTAAATTCGTACGGTCAATAGTTGTAACTTCGCTAATCATTTCATATACTGTCTTCATTTGGTCTCTATGAGTTATAATATATTGTTGCATAAGGTGTTCAGCTAAATTAAGATCTAAAGGGTCTCTAGGATCAAAATGACCTCTAATGATATCGTGTGGTCTACATTTGGTGAAACTATGTACTGAACTGTTATAAGCTAGGATTGCATAAGTTATTTGATTTATCGTGGGTTCATCTTTATTTTTCAGGCAAAGGATACGAAGGTGTTCTAGTAAGGAAGAATGGAATCTTTCAATAATTCCGTTGTCATTAGGCGAATGAGCTAGTGTTCTGTGATGATTAATTTTATGAAGTCTAACAAATTCTGCGAAAAGTTGATTAGTGAACTCAGTCCCGTTATCTGTCACAATAGTCAAAGGTAGTCCATGATGAGTACTGAAATGTAATAGACCTTGAATGATACTTATAGCTGTACCATCTCGTAAGTGATATGCTTGGCCGTATTTTGAAAAAGAATCTACAAAGGTAAGATATTTTTCAGCTTGCGCTGTGAATAGGTCCATATGAACTATCTCAAAGGGCTTTGTTGCAGGTGGTACTATGTTAAACTGTGGTCTAATTGGATTTCTATCATATTTAGTTTGTCCGCAAATTGTACATTCATTTATGTATTTAGTAATTTCTTCCCTCATTTTAGGCCAGTAATAACGACGTGATAAGGCCAAATAACATTCATTGATACCTCTATGGTTAGTTTTACCTTCATGATAGTGTTTAATTATTTCTTGCTGCCGTAAATACTCCTTAACATCTTCTAACTCGGTTTTTACTAAAACCAGATGCATAGAGTTACATTTAAAGTTATTTTGTAAGATTGGGATTATCGAATACATACCTAATGGTGGAGTTATTTTAATAGCAGTCTTTATTTTAGGATTGACAAATTCTTTTATTGCATTTAGGACGTCTTGTTCTAATGAAGACTCTGAGACTTGTATATGCGTACGCGTATGGGTATCGAAAGGTTTAGTAACATTCGGTCTTCTTTTAATGTCACCTACTATAGTCAAACAAATCTGTCTATGGAATTTGTTAAGTGGTTCATCTGTGATGGGTATTTCGAGGATAGGATTTTCAGCGGATGTGTGTGCTGTTACAGTGGTAGATCCAGGTGGTTCTGGTCTTACTGACACATCTATACCACATTCTTTAAGGAGTGATTCTATTTCCTCGTTATTAATTTGTACACGGGATAAAGCGTCAGCGTTGGTATTATATTTTCCTTTTTTGTAAATCACTGTATAGTCAAACTCACTCAATTTAAGTCGCCATCGCGTCAGTCTCGAGTTCGGTTCCTTCAAATTCATAATCCACTGGAGTGGTTTATGGTCTGTAATAATTTTGAATTTCCTTCCAAACAAATAGGGTCTAAAATACTTAGTTGCCCAAACTATCGCCAAAAGTTCTTTTTCGATAGTACTGTAATTCAATTCACTGTCACTCAATGTTCTAGAAGCATAACAGATCGGTTTGTCAGAGCCTACTGTGCCTTGTGAAAGTACTGCCCCTAAAGCCACGTTGGAGGCGTCTGTTGTCAGAATGAACTCTTTGTTAAAGTCGGGATATTGTAAAATAGGATCGTTAGTTAGTAAGGTTTTGCATTTCTCAAAACATTTGATATAGTCAGAGTCTAAAGTTATTTTGTTAGTCTTTTTAAGACATTTAGTCATCGGTTTCGTTAGTCGTGCAAAGTCAGGTATGAACTTCCTATAATAACCTAATAGTCCTAAAAATTGTTTAATTTCCTTTGTTGTTTTAGGTAAAGGATAATTTTCTATGGCTCTAATTTTATCGGGGTTCGGTTTAATACCTTCATTACTAATTATATGACCAAGGTAAGCGGTTTCAAGTTTTAAAAATTCAGATTTGTCCATCTGGATCTTAAAATTGGACTCAGTCTGTTAAATACTTTTTCTAAATTAATTATATGCTCCTGCAAAGATGTGCTAAAAACTATGATGTCATCAAGGTACACTAAACATATCTCATTTTGTAAACCCTTAAGGATGTTATCCATTACACGCTGAAATGTCGAAGGTGAATTTTTGAGTCCCATTGGCATGCGTAGAAATTCAAAATGACCGTGTTCTACGTTAAATGCTGTCTTCGGTATGTCTTCAGGATTCATCTCGACTTGGTAAAAGCCAGATGCAAGGTCAAGAGTCGTAAAATACTGACACCTACCTAATTTGTCTAAAACGTCAGTGATGTTTGGAATAGGGTATTTATCGTCAATAGTCTTGTCGTTTAACTTCCTAAAGTCCACTACAAGTCGCCATTTTTGTCTACCAGATGCATCAGCTTTCTTTGGGACTACCCAAATGGGTGAGCTCCAAGCAGAGTCAGAAGGTCGTATTATACCTTGTTCGAGCATTTTACTTATCTGTTCCCTAACTTCCTGACGATGTACAAAAGGATATCGATAACTTTTGGTATAGACTGGGTTTTCATCATGAGTTCTAATATTATGTTTGATTTTATTAGTGAAGGTTAATGGTTCGCCTTCAATGTAAAATATGTCAGCGTAACGCTTACAAAGTGTTTCTAAATTTACTCGTTCTTCGCTATTTAAATGATCAGTTCTAAGTCTGTCTAAAACTTGGTTTACCCTGTCTGAGTCCAGTTCAGTATAAGAACTTTCAAAGTTAAATAAGTCAAGTTGTAAAGGTCTGTCTATTGGAAATACAATGTCTTCGTCTGTCATATTCTCAACTTCTACTATACCAGTCCAATCAGTCACATTAGTAATGCATTCATGAATAATGCAATTACTTATAAATTGTTCTGGTATAAACACGTCACCATCGTCATGATGTATCGGTATACCAACTAAACGAGACGATTTCGCTGGTATTATTTGTTCTGTGTATTTTTTACATTTATAACGCAATAGAGGGATTTTTGCATTGTCAGTGATTAGTATATCGTCTTTAAAATCGATTCTACAGTTTTCTAATAAATCTAATCCTATCAAACCATCAAAATAATTATGAAATTTATAGATAAATAATTTTATATTTTTAGTATCATTAAATTCAGGAAAACTAGGAATTGATATTGAGTGTTCATGAACGCTTGTTAATCTAGAATTAGTAACTTGAAAAGGATCGTACATTTTCGGAATATTACTGAAATATTTATCTACTGCTTCAGGGCTTATGAATGATTGGTTTGCTCCTGTATCAATAAGAAGTTTTAAAGGTGGATTGTTAATTTTGATATAAGGTAATTCTTTTTTTGATTGTATATTTAATTCTATTCTGGTGGGGATATTCGATGGCTCTGTTGAAAATCCTGACGTTTTCTACCTTTGGAATGTCTCGGTTCAATGTCTTTACTAGTACTAGGCATGTTATTATTATAGCGAGTATCCTCTATTGGTGGTAAATCTTGTTGTTCATAGTACTGATAATTATCTGAGTCACAATAAGAGTATTGTCCATAATAGTCATTATAGTCATAGTCAGTATTACAATAATTATAGTCAACATAATCATTGTCGTATTCATAATCATTATAATCATTAAATTCATTAAAATTAACTTCTCTAAACTTAAAGTAATTAGATGGAGGAGGATTGCCGAATTTTTGCCAATCATGACCGGGAATTCTAGGTGGTAAAGGTTTTGTCACAAAATGACTCACTCCACTCATAGGCTTAGGGCCAGAATTATTCTGTGGAGGGTTCCTGTTAGGTATTCTAAAACCACTGTTATTATTAGGCAATGGTGCTCGGAACATTTGCTGAGTACGCGTTGGTTGCATAGGCATGCGCTGATAACTATTAAATTGGGGATTAAAATTAGGTTTATGCCAACTAGGTCCGGGTAAAAATTTAGGAGGATTAAAATTATTGTTCATAGGAGGAAATTTGGGCTGTGTAAATTGTTGGTGTGAGTTGTGTGGTGTTAATGGTAATAATGGTTTCTTCAGATCTGTTGCTAAATTATTTCGCTGCTGCAAGTACATAACATTAAGTTCATCCTGGACAAATTCCAAAGCCTTCTCAATAGTTTCAGGTCTCATACACCTTATTCTGGACCCGAGAGGATCTTTTAAACCTCTTACAAACGCTTGTAAAGTTAATTTTCGATATAAAATTCTCTTAGCTTCTATAGTTGTCTCTAAAGTCTCGTGCAACGATACATAAGACATTATAGTGCTAAAAAGGTTTTGGCATTTGTCATAGAATTCCTGTGGAGTCTCATTACACTGTGTCGCTAATGCTAAGTCATTGTATAGAGCGGTCTCGTCCCTTTGGTCAGAAAAATTATTAATTAAAGTATTTCTAATTCCTAACCAATTTTCAGGAATACCATTTGAATTTATTGTACGAGCTGCGGAACCAGTAATTTTATTTAAAATGCCATTTATAACACATAAATTCGATAACTCATATCCTAACTCGTCCTTTACGCATTGAATTACGATCTGATCACATATTCTAATAAATCTAGGGAGAATATGTGGATTACCGTCAAATTCAGGAACTGGGCGGAGAGCCTTATATACTGTATCAGGATCCATTTTATATTTTAAATTACTAAAACTTAAATTCAACCTACTGTCTAAACTTTGAGGGCAATTCGAGCTCTCAGGAAAATTATTTAAATCTACTGAAGGGCAATTCGAGCCTTCACTTAATTGACGATTCGAGTCTATACCTAATTGACGATTCAAGTCTACTAAGCTATCCCTACGAATTTTATGCCTGGAGGACACAGGACTATTTTTCATAGGACGGAAAATTGTGACGAGGAGAAAGCAACACTGATGGAAAAATAATTCAATGTACTCACATAACTCGTCGACTTCCCTGGTTTTCTTTGCGTTGTACTGAAGTTTGAGTACGCCCCGGCTGCTTCCAAATGTTCTTTGATATTTCGGTGAACGCTTAAAAGCGATAGCTAGAACGACCGCGCGCGGTGTCGAATCTAGACCCCGGAAATCTTCTTTATAACGATCGTAGTAGCCCCGAAAGTATCCTACCGACTGCGCCAATTACGATTTCGTCAGCCCGGACTCCCAAAAAAAACCAATAGTTAGCTAGGTATTTATTATATTTAAACTTATAATTAAATTACAAAATGACATCCGTTATCGATGCTAGATATAATCGGAGTGGCAAACATATTTTAGTTAATTAAAATGTTAAATCGCGGTAAACACTGTGTCAGCAGAGTAATTCCTTGAAGCCGGCACGTTGACCATACACGTGCCGCGATGTCAGCGATCTTCTTTAGGGTACCGTATGTAATTACCGCCTATGGCTATGTAAAACTTTCACGTCAAATATAGCCACAATCAAAAAATTATGATAATGGAAAAAATACTATGATGGTATTTCTTATATCGTCAGTATCTTTTTTAAATGCTTAATTAGATTTTGATACTTTAAGGGTTAAAATTTTATGAAAATATAAAATTTTAAAAAAATAATTAGACAAAAATGATGTAATTAAATATATTTTTATGGAATTTACTATTAAGTTTGTATGGAAGAGCTGGGAACCCTAACACCGGTATTATTTTACTTATAAGGGTTCCTAAACCTTATATTATAATAATTAATTGTTGTCAAATAAATAAATACATTTTTAATTTTATTTTTTATTAATAAAATACAATTGACAAAAATATTTATATTTACTAAAACTTTAACATTATTTAGAATTACTATAATAAAGGAAATACTGAAATAAATAAATTTTGATTTGGGACATAATAAATTAATATTGTTGTTATTGCACGCTAGAATAATAAACACAGAAAAAACATAACACTTGCTTTATTATTAAAACTAAAAAAAATATCTCATCTAATTTCAAAAAGATCGATCTTAAAATATACCGTTGTGTTTTGTTTTCGATGAATTAGCATTTTGTTTTCGTAAAATTAACAACCCACTGCTACAGATGTTCCATTGAATATTAATATCTTTAAAACCACAGATTAATCAAGCAACGTTAGCAGATAGTAAATTTTGATATTACCGTCTTCTGGTAATGTACCATTTAAATTGTAATAATAAACTGAGGTAACGCATTAAACGGTTTCCCTTTGAGTTCACAATGAAAATGATTTTAACTCTCCGTAACGTAGATGAAACTATATAAATAAAAATGAATCGGCGACTTGCATAACTTCCGACTATGAATATCCAAAATGTTGCATATATAAGATACTGTGAGATATATTCAATATGTTATGTGTCTATTTAACTAATTATGGTATATTAAAGGTGAAACACTGGGCATGAAATTATAAAGTACTAGGAGACTCGGCCAAGCGTTGCTGTCGCTAAGATTTTTGTTATATTACATAGTAGTAAACTATTCAAGAGAAAAGGCAGGAGAACACCAATCCACCATGCTTTTTTGGTAGTTATGCCATTAAATTGTAGCTTATGTGAAACGTTGGTAATTATTTTGATAAGGATCATTACCTAGGTACGAATAAAGAGCCTTTTCTAGCGGTGGTATTTTAATAAAAAAAAATTAATAAAAGGACGCTTATTGTGACGTAACTATAAAAGATAGAGACATGCTATCGCAATATTTTTTATATATAGTGATGTGTCCTGAAAAATTGTAATACTTCATTTTGTTCTATCATTAATAGTTTTCGCAGCGCACACGATAGAAGGAAGTTTTTTGTTAATTTTTTTACACCTTGGGTTATTATTGGGTTATTCAAGTTTTAGTAAGCATCCCTATTTTTTTTGAAAATGAAACATAGCCTATATCACTCGAGAATAGTGTAGCTTGCCAACGGTGAAAGAATTTTTGAAATCGGTCCAGTAGTTTCGGAGCCTATTCATTTCAAACAAACAAAAAAATCAAACCTTTCCTCGTTATAAAATTAGCATAGATTGAATTTGTAAATTTATTGTTATACTCGTAAATTGATAGTTGAAAAGATTTGTTCAAAATTAAATAATATGACAAAGGCATAAACAATGAAGATAGAAGCTTATGTTAGACAATACAATATTAGTTAAATTAGAACTGTGTGTGCAACAACAAATACTTGTATAAAGTCTATTATTAAGACAATACAACTTAGACTTTAAATATACATAAGCAAATAAATGATTTTAATGGACTATAAATATATATATAACATAAAAAAAGGTTAATATTAACGCATTATATATTCATATATTATGGTATTTGGAGATTGGCCAGCCATGGGAGGTATACGGCGTATAGGCGAATGAAAATTTGTATGTAAATTAAGTCATTATTATATCTACATACGTAATTATCATAAGACGTATTATTTCAACGTAACCTTAAGATTTCATCGCGCAATTTAATTATTAATTTAGAATGATTTCGTTAATAATATTAAACACATCTACGAACAGAAAATTTCCTTTTGATGTTTTAAGATAAAGATCTTCTTGTCCTATTATTAATTATATGTTAGCGACATAAAATTAATTCAAAGTTCTGGCAAGCGACAGTGAAACTCAATATAATATTCTCTTATTAATCACGAGATGTAGTTAAGGAGTTTTGGTAATTATAATAAGTTTCGAACAGCTTTAATCAAGATAATTAACATCTTAATTGTGAGAATATAATAAAATTAATTTTGAGCTTATTAATTTACATACATAAAGTTTATACTCTTCGTTCTAATAAGTGTATCATGTGACTTAATTTTCGGGACTAGAATGTATCTAAAAAGTTAATTTATGCCAATTAAAATTTAAAGAGCAGGAATGTACTGTTGTAATAAAACGTTGAATAATTTCGGAAATAATTAAACTGACCGCTATCTGTTTAAAATTAATTAATTGGGATTTTACTCATTAAAACTGCGCCTAGTTCAAGAGGCTATTTGTTACAAACTGGGGCTCGTAGATGAGCTAACGAACTGGGGCTTGATGAATTCGTGTTCTAAATACACGATGTAGTATCCATTCGGGCTATAAACTAACTTTCAATCATTATTACACCGACTGATCAATTACGGTACAGCAATTTATTGCCGAACAGTAATCTACTTCAAACTATTATCAATAATTTTTGAAATTAGAATTTCACTACTAATTTTTAAAAATCGTATTTGCATTCTATTTATGAATTTAAAAATACTTACGAATAGTTAAAAATCACATCACTCAACACAAGTTCCAAATTCAAAGTTTAGCTACACGTGAACGTTTGCCGCAACTATCCGTCACTCGCGGATGCCTGCAGTGCCTTTAATTGATAACGAAACATTTTGAACTTGCCGGGTCGCAATATAGGGCCTGAGTACGGCACTAACGTCCGCTCAGTCGCTCAGGAGGTTTCATACTGAATTTCGAAGGCTACAAAGGCCGCTTTGGGCAGGCGCCGCGCGCCTTTCATCTTCCACCTCAGCTACCTGGCCAGTCGTGTTCAACTATGCCGTAGTTATTCCGTACTTCCCCAATATTTGTATAAATGGAATAATATTAATTTCTTCATTTCCGAGAATAATCGTATGTTGAAAATTATGGTATATAAAAATATTTTTATTGACATATATGATAGTAATAGATTTAGATTGTAGCTTTAAAACATAATTGCTATGATAGTCCGTAAATATTTTATAAGGTTTACCCGAGAATTTGACCGAGCATTCAATGATTCAATAGATTTTAGCGATAAAAATTGTATGACTAAACTTACAAAACATTTTTATATAAAAAACGGCTTTCTTTAATACAATTTTTTTGTCAAACGAATGCGTGGAAAGCGGAAGTTATGGCATTATAATACAGATTTTTAAATTTAGAGTTAAACGCATTTTGATTTGAGCTAGAATGTGAAACCTATTTGTTGGATCACTTTTCGAAATCTCACAGCGGTTTTCGCAGCGCGGCGGTCGCGCTCAAATCAGTCGTGAAGCAGTCATTTTACGATTTGGCATTCTGATAAGGAGGGAACTTGTAGTTTATTGTTTATCAGAATGCCAAATCGTAAAATGACTGTTAAGTAGCTAAGACAGTTGGCTTGAAGTGGATGGAGTTCCATATGCTCATACTTTGAGAACAGGCGGATGCGGAACAGCTTACTCTACTATATATTAAAATGGTATGTGTTTTCATTTGTTTTTATCTCTTTTGTTTTCGTATAGCTCGTTAAAGATGTCGGGAATCGTTTTGTTAAACTATTCTAAAGGTATAAGTAAAAAGTGTTTATTTGTTTTTGGTTTACAAATTCAAATTCAGATTTGAGTTAAAGTTCGTTTGTATTCTTTATAGATTAAAGGAGGCTAAAGATGGCCTAATGGCTTCAAAATGCGGCTCTCATCCCAGAGGTCGTAGGTTTGACCTTCGGTTGAGCACCAATTAAGTTTCCATCGATTTGCACATTTAACACTCGCTCCTAAGGTGCAGAAAAACAAATTGACCTGATACCTTCCTACTTACGTATTCTAAGAAAAGAGGATCACAAAACTGATATAGAAATCTGAGGCCTAGAACTAAAATGTAGTAGAGCCTCGGTTTTTTCATCTGTAAAGATTAATATAAATGCTTAATAAAGTTTCCTAAACTCTGGCATCATCAGACTCTTCCAACATCACAACAATAATTTCTTGCAATTGGAATTTCAAAATCTATTTTTTCCAAGGCTACTAGCTAGTTTACGAGGTGCGCCTATATCTAGGATTATTTAGGCTTACAAGTGGCTAAACGGCTAAATGTAGATTAAGCTGGCTGCAATCGGATAAACCTAGGTTCAGGAGACCACCAGAGGCTTAACTTTAAATACTATCGGGAAAATCGTTGAATTTGGCTTTGACATTTCTTAGTTAAGTATTCCATTACTGATTCTCGACACTTTGTGAACGTAGAACTAGTTATAAACAGCTAAGTTAATAGTTAGTTACAAAAGCTGTGTTGGAAATTACTGCTTGGTATTACGTATATGAATAATTGCGATAAGAATAATCTGATTTAAAAAAAGAGAGATATACATACACATATATTAAGGACCTTACTTCACCTAAAGCAACCGCGTAACTTATTATATAGTCCTTACTTTTTTTAACGCGAATTTATAACACTAAGACCCTGACCACGTCTTTTGAAAAGCACTCGAAACGGACAAACTCCATTGCCATGAAATTTCAGCGATGCAGGGGCGTCCAAACTAGTATTATTAAAATAATGAAACTAGATTTAACGCGCGAAAATATACTTGGGGGCGGCCGGCGTCGGCGCAGCTAAATCTGCGATCATAACAATTTGTATAACGTTGGAACAGTTTTACACCCAAACATATAATAATCTAAACAATATTATGAAATAATTACTATTTAAAAAAAAAAATTAATTGATTCGCGTTTGTAGGAAGAGATGCTTTATATGTTAGTAGTTAAACAGAAGCAAAGTGTATCCAATATGTTCCATTACGAAACTTCAATACATTATTTGACGACTCATTGTTCTAGTGGTTAGTACCCCTGACTGCGAATCCATGGGTCCCGGGTTCGATCCCCGGCTGAGACGAACATCGATGTGATGAGCATTTGGTGTTGTGCTTAGGTCTTGGGTGTTTAAATATGTATTTATATGTCTATCTATCTATAATATGTAAGTATATCCGTTGCCTAGTACCCATAACACAAGCTTCACCAGCTTAGCATGGGACTAGGTCAATTGGTGTGAATTGTCTATAAAAAAAAAAGTACTGTTGAGTACTGGCAATCACCACTTAGATAGTTATATGTTCCCATTTTCATATATATATATAGTCAGTCATACTATTTTCATTGATATCGATACGGTTGTGAACTGGGCTACCTAGTTTTAATCTTGCACAGCTTCATCTTGACCTGATATATGCGAAACATATATTATTCATTTTGTACGCGAAAGGAAATATCATTAAACAATCATCAGGAAAATAATGTACAAAATATACTCTCAGTTGCGAACGTATTTCAGCGACTTCTTGAATGATTTATAATGGTAAGTAGGTCAACATATCTTTTGCTTAGTTAAGGTGATATGAGATATGGAAACGCTTCATCATGCCTGAACTGAAAATAAAAAAGTTGTAGCGGAAACTGCAAACGACTTATAATATGGTTATTGTGATCGTAGATTTGATCATTTTGCTTTGTCGATTCGGTTCAGCTAAAACAACGAACGGTCCTGACGTCGTTTGTTTTTTTAAAAACTGAAACAATGCTACAACAGCGCTTCTAAAGATGAAGAGATATTAATAAATATAGCCTTTATTGACAATCTTGTAAGTTACATTTTATCTTATTTCTACTTAGTTATTAACAAAATTTAGTTAAAGTAAATGTAAATATTTTCATATTGTTTCCTATTAGACACCGGTTTCTTCATCATCTTGCTTTTCAGCATAGGCCTCCCCAAGTGTTCTCCACAAAGATCTATCTCTTGCTTTCCTCATCCATGTCGCTCCTGCCACTTAATATCATCTTCCCATCTACGATGTTGTCTACCTTTACTTCTCGTTTTATGCCTAGGGCACTATCCCATAACTTCTTTGGTAAATTTTCCGTATTACTTCTTATAAAATGCCCAGCCCATTTCCATTTTAGTTGATTCGGTATTTTATGTCTATAATTTTTGTTTTCTTATTATTGTTAGTCGAACATTGTCTTTTAGTTTTTGTTAAGTATACTTCTCACTACTACTTGAAGAGTTATTACTATATCACAAATCAGCCTTGCGATTCTGTAACTCACTTTTCGAACTCACACAGCGGTTTTGGCATCGGCGGTCGCTCTCAAATCAGTCGTGAAGCAGTCATTTTATGATTTGGCATTCTGATAAACAATAAACTACAAGCATCCACCTTATTATTATGTGAGTTCGAAAAGTGAGTAAAGTGTCTAAAGTAAAGTAAGACTAAATTTGAAAAAAACTGTATGCACCAAAACCATATAAATTTAAACCATTTCTACGAATCAGATTTTCATTATACATAAGGTAATTCTTGGTACTATACGTTGACAAACTCCTATGAATATTTTATAATGTATAGGCGCATAAAACCAACACGGCTGACATTTGTTAACAATTTATTATGCCTACTTTACATATTCGGAATATCCTCACCAAATGTTTGTCAGTAAACATAAAGTCGAGTGCATAAACAAAAAAGGGAGACTATAAATAGAGGATTTCTTGAGTGAAAATATTTATCAGGACCAAGCACTTGTTCAAACCGCTTTCGAAAAGGAAGATGTTGTTACTTAGTACACATAATAAAGCGGTATTAAGCGGCCTTATCTTAACTATAATATTCGATTCGAGCGCTTCTACTCTTGATAGACGCCGTTGGTACAACGATTTCATCAGCCTTGGTTTCGTCGATTACTTCGTTTGCATACGAATAGGTTACAAAGGTGATATTATTATATTTTGAACCGTACCGAAGGTTTGAAGAACAATGCTTCAAAATAGCTTAAGTACAGTGTATCTTATAATTAATTTCACGTTTATAACATTTGCTCGAACGGTGAAGGAAAACATCGTGAGGAAACTGACATGTCTTAGACCCAAATTTCGACGGCGTGTATGAGGCACTGGAGGCTGATCACCTACTTGCCTATTAGATTTAACAATGATCATGAAACAGATACAGACATCTGAGGCCAAAACCTTAAGTGGTTGTAGCGCCACTGATTTTTTTTATAATTAATCAAAATAATTTATTAATAACGATAACGTCACCTGCACATATGAGACATCATTTTATAACCTGTAAAGTTTTTGTGACTATTACTGGCCACAACTGCTAAAAAGAACTCGAAAGGGGGGCCTCATAGCCTAGCGGTCTTATTAAGTGGCAGCTAGGTGAGGGGTACCGGGTTCGATTTCCGGTTCGAGGTCAAGTTTAAATTTAATTTAAATTTGTTCTCGGCCTTTGGGAGGGTTGTGCGGTACCGGGCGAGTGCCTAAACCGTACATGGAGGACATCGTCGAATTTCTAAGGCAAAAAGCACGAGTTACAAAAATCTCATACTTGACGCTGGCTAATGCACAAACCGTGCCAGAGCCATAAAAAAAACGTCAATTATGTAAATAATGTAATTAATTCGCATTTATACCCGTTAACGAAGTTTTATTGTGCTGTACTCGCGTCAACCAAAGATTCTTATTCTCAAGTTGTGCAAATCTCATACCGAGATTGTTTCTCTCTTCTTCACAATTACAAAGATCCTAAGGTAAGACAGTAAACGCGAAGCACCTTTAAATAAAGTGCACGTAATTGTCGGGGTGAGTGGTGTGCGGTACCGCCGCAATTATTTACCGGCGAGACATAGGGGAATGAAGAGGTTTTGAGCCGACGCCAAGTGCGAGCACCGACCGTGTTAAGATTGTACCCACGAGTGCTCATAAGCCTATATGCGCCACCCTACTCCCTCGCATTGACTTGAACGGTTAAACCGATAAATCTCAAGCGAATTCCTGCTCTAGACTAAATATAAACTGTTTTTATGGTAACGAGATGTTTATTTTTGGTTTATAGTTTAGTTCAGGGAAGTTATGCAAATTGGAATCCTAAAATGACTAAGTTACAACAGTAATATTATTCTATCATAGTTATAAATAGCTATGTTTAGAAAACTACCGCATTGTTTACAACAAACTCTCCACAAAACCAACCGAATTATAATGGATTAAATTTATAACCCAAAATGTATCATGGGTTTTTGTTATTAAAATAATTCTTCATAATGTATTCTTATTCTATCTGTCTTGTATATATTTTTTTTTATTTTTATTTTTTTGTAACATTTATGTATAATTGTCATTTTAGATTAAAGAGTTTGTAACTTATACCGTAGATTTAGTACTATGTATGGTGTGGTAAACTTTAATAAATAAATAAGACATTTAAGAATGTTGGAAACTGCCTTGCGATTCTGTAAATTACTTTTCGAACTCACACAGCGGTTTTCACAGCGGCGGTCGCGCTCTAATCATTCATTTTACGATTTGGCATTCTGATAAACAATAAACTACAAGCTCCCTGCTTGTCGCAAAACCGCTGTGTGAGTTCGAAAAGTGAGTTACAGAATCGCAAGGCTATATTATAAATCTCCAATAACTTCCCAATAGCGTACATTATAAAAACAGTACGTATTAACTAGGTGATTTATTCTTCCCCTTATCGCTCTGTAAACAGTGTCAAAGAACTCGCCGTTAAACCGAGTACTAGGAAGATATTTTAATTTTGCCTGGAGAAACGACTCGTGCAGCGGAAAGATAATAACGGTTCTTAAAATAAAGCCTTTGTGTCATTATTTTGTGTCACAGCATCACTCTGGCTCTTTCGAGGTCGGAAGTTTGGAAGCAGTTTATTCTGCGTCAAAAGTTTTTTATTAATTCGCTCTTCGAAGTTGATCTACGCTCTGTGTCCTTTATTTTCATATCCGTGTATAAGTGGAGGGGAACCACAAAGAACTTAAATCTTTCAAAGCGGTGTATTATTTCAGTCTTGCATGGAATATGAATTGCAATGGAGACGGTGCTTGAGAGTAATTACTCTGTAAGGGATATTACAATTATGTACTCTATTTACAGCTTGGTTTAGTGATGGCGCTTATGGCGTTGGTTGGAGGTTTAATTCCTGCCTGTGCTGCATGGTTCAGAAGGGCGTTTCTCTTAAGTTAAAGTCGCACTAATCAAGTTGCAGTGACGCTCTTGATCTTAGTTAAAGAATCAATGAAACAGCAGCAGAAATAGACATTTCGGCGTCTGCGCCCTATGCCCAATAGAAACAGGAATTAAAATAATCTGCATATGACCATAATAGATTTAGAATAAAATTATTTATTTAGTTATTAAGCTTACGACATCACAAACAGTACTTAATCTACTAATTTTTTTACAAAATCTTACATCTAAAATGTGTGACAATTAACGTAAACATAAGTTTCACAAAAAAATAGAAATTTAATATTTAAAAAATACAATTAAAAATATACAAGATAATACAAGCGCAAAACGAAATAGAATAAAATTATAGAAATTTGTTGGCACTTAAAGCAGAAAAAAAGAAGAAAAATCATCAGCAAAACAGCGAATTAGGTTCGAGAAAGGCACAATATTGCTTGCTTTGCCCCACAATGCTTTCTCTAAAACTGATCAGCCCACTACCGAATATATCCAGCTCTGGATAAGCTGTGTTCAATCAGTTAAAATCGCGAAGAATTTGAACGAGAGGTGCCTGAACTCCTAGGTTAGTTTTGACAGAAAGAATTTGGAAAATATTGTTGATTTTAAACCTAGGGAATTAAAAAGGGACCTTACTCAGGTACGACAATTTTAATATCGTGTAAGAGGTCACTGCTCTGTATATAAAATAATTAATTAACTAATGTAATTAACTAACTGTATATAAAATAAATAAAAAATTAAATAATTAACAATCATTATTACATTCTGAAGACGTCATAAATTAGAATTTAGGAGTTTTGTACGGATTTTACATCGCACTAAGTATAGGTTAGATATAGTATTCTTATAATTGTTTCAATACATATATACAAGTTTTAGTAATCATAAATATGGTTCTTCGTATCGTATAAATATCAGTCATTTAATACATTTTCATATAACTTTGTTAATTGGACAACATTTTCTTATTTTGTTTATGCCACGCTTAGATATTATAAATATCACGTAGAGCTTATAGAGATTATAAATGAACGTATCATTTACTAAAAATCTTCTTTGTTTAAGTAAAGACTTAAGGTGATAAAATTTTCTTAAATAAATAAAATAAAGAATACTTTAAATTGTTTATAAACATATAATAAATACCTATACAAATAAATCGCTTCTATGACTCTAACGTAGAGTTTATAAAGATTCTAAATTAATGTTTTATTTACTCAAAACCTTCTATGTTTAAGTAAAGACTTAAGGTAATTAAATTTTCTTAAATAAATATAATAAAGAATACTTTAAATTGTTTATAAACATATAATAAATACCTATACAAATAAATCACTTCTATGACTCTAACGTAGAGTTTATAAAGATTCTAAATTAATGTTTTATTTACTCAAAACCTTCTATGTTTAAGTAAAGACTTAAGGTAATTAAATTTTCTTAAATAAATATAATAAAGAATACTTTAAATTGTTTATAAACATATAATAAATACCTATACAAATAAATCGCTTCTATGACTCTAACGTAGAGTTTATAAAGATTCTAAATTAATGTTTTATTTACTAAAAACCTTCTATGTTTAAGTAAAGACTTAAGGTAATTAAATTTTCTTAAATAAATATAATAAAGAATACTTTAAATTGTTTATAAACATATAATAAATATACAAATTAATCGCCCTCATGACTCTATAGTAAGGCAATTTAACGATTTCCGGTGAAACAGTAATTTTGGTAGAAAATCTCCCTATATATATTTTTAGTATTATCAAAAACATTTTGGAATCTCTAAAAAAGTATTTCAACGTTTCGCTTTTATAGGATATAATTTCATGTTGACTGTGAGGTGAACCAAGAGCTTTTAAAATAAAACTGTTTCCATGAATATTCGGCCGCCCCTTAAAAATCAATACACAATCTAAATTTATTTTTGGCGATCGGTTTTAATTGTTTCGGTATAGCTACCGACATTTATTTACTTCATTTCTTCAGAAATCTTTTAGTGAATGTTTAAACTGTAAATAATTAGAAAATTATGCCGGAAACTACTATTTGTTGAATGTATGTTTAGTAATTAATTTTATATGTCTGTTTCGATTGATAACAGTTTTTTACAACATGAAGAAACTATATTTTTATAAAAAAATAATAAAAAATAGGCGCGATGGATATTTAAACAAAACGAAATCTCATTTGAGAATTCTTTCAACGTAGGAACGCATTCAAATACCATATTATTGTTATTTAAACATAATAAAAAACTAAGAGTAAAAAAACACCACTGACGGCTAACCTACCTGAAGAGCTACACAACAGTACAAATTCCTTTAAGATCCTAACAAACTAAAGAGCTAAGAGAAAAATAAAAATAAAATACAATCAATGCAAATACGAAACGAAAACATTAAACAATTTATGGATATTTGTACGCACGTTGCAGACCCTACTAAAAAGCAGTTACTGTGTTACTAACAGTACCAACGTAAATTTTAAGGAATATTGTAACTATTTCTGTACTAACAACCTCTGAATCGCTTTTATTTAACGTTATTACTAAAATGGATTTTAACGGAATACTATAAAGTTAAGTTAAATACGATACAATGTTAAACAAAATTTAAGGATGCAAAAATACTAATAGAAGATAGAAGAATACGTATATTATCATCACGACCGGGAACTCACTACCATAGCCCAATGGATGATTTTTTTTTAAGTACAGGAAGCAGTCGGGCAGGAGGCTCATCTGATGTTAAGTGATACCACCGCCCATGGACACTCGCACTGCCAGAAGGCTAACAAGCGCGCTGCCGGCCTTTTAAGAAATGGTACGCTCTTTTCTTGAAGGACCCTAAGACCAATTGGTTCGGAGATACTTCAGTGGGCAGCTGGTTCCACATAGTGGTGGTGCGACACAGTATTGGCGTCCACACGCCACCTCGTTAAGGCTTAACACCATCACAACCCGATGGTGTGTAAAATCGCCAACTATTACCTTAAAAACCCACCCTTACGGCACAGCCATTTCAAACCGAGCTGTCCAGCAAACAACAAGATTCCAAAGAACAATCACTTTGTATTTAGTTGCTACACATTGTATATAATTTTGGTTAATCTTCTCCCTTTTTTTTATTCCTGTATCTAGAACAACTGTCATTTGGACAGCGACCATTATTTAAACGATGACATTGTTTGATGTATTCAATAATAACGAAACCGGTTGTAATGTCACAATTAATTGCTACATATATGACAAAGTATAACTGAAATAATAGTTAGTTTACTAATTGCTGTCATTACTTATCATTACTTTTTATTTAACCCTGAATGTTTATAGATTATACTTTATACAAATCGATTCCGTGATAGACTTGAACTTATTATTTGATATAATTTTTTTAAGTATTTAATATGTATTATTTTTTAGTTGAATGTTTTATAGCATCAGCCTAAGCGAGCACGGGTTATCTTTGTCACCGTAACATTAAAGTTTTTGTCATCGTCACGTGGTGTTTCTAAAGTGGAGTGCGCTCACGAAGGGTGACGGTGACAAAACTTTTTTGAAATCGAAGCGTCATTTGCCGATATGGATTTCAAAGAGACGGTCGTTATCTGTGAACTCATCAGACTCACAAAAAAAAGCGAAAAGAATACAGGCTACGCCCCCTTTAGAGTCACAGGCTACTAAGTGGAGAGTTCTACACTATGTTCTCTTCCCATGCTTTATTTTTAAATGAATGTCAGAGTCTTTCAGGTTTTTATCATAGAGTGCTGGTCTCTTTTCCACTTCTTCAATATTCTTCGATATTCACTTTTCGTGTAGATGATGACGCCATTATGCGTGCAGCAAAGTCGAGAATCGGAAGGCGAATGCGAACGAACGATGCTGAGAGTGACAATTTTGTCACTCGTACGCGCACTGCTATGAAAACCGAACGACAGTTTCTTTATGTGCCTAACCGCCGGTTGGCGTACATAAATGTCACCCAGTTGTCACGTCGTAACATGCACCGATCTCCATACATATCCACAGACTTGTTATGAGTGAGGAAACAGTCACAGTGACAAAATACCGTGCGTGCTAGCCTTCAATGTACGTTATTTTTTAGTTAGGACCTACCTTCATTTTGGTGTGATATGCACGAAGGATACTAACGCTGAATGCCATACAAACGCAGATATACTGTCCAATACCACGATGGAACTTGATAATATTAACAAATCGCCATCTTAATCGCACATCGCACAACTAAAATCACGTGAAATTTAATATATCATTGCATAAACTTTATCCATTCCTGAGTATAAACATTAAAAGAAAGCATCCTTGTATAAGTTACAGTAATATTGTGTAATGAGAAGCAGTTGTGTTGAAATTATTTTCAGTTTTGAAACTCCCGTTAGTGAAACTACGTAAAGTTTCAAAACCAATTTAATATTTCGAGCAGTTTTGTCGAGGTGCTGGACTGAGCCAGACAATATTTATATTCTAGTATATCCAACATTAATGCGCCTGTAATAACTCTTTGGATATTTAACTTTTTTGGTAACGCTATGAGTGAAAAAGTACCGTCGAGTACTGGCTGTATAAACGTGCGGACTACTGTCACAGTCTAAAGGATGTGTCGCTCCCTTTTGTGTAGGCAAAAATTAAAAAAAAAAAAAACAAATAGTGTAAAGGTGGGAACTGACCAAAGTTACGATGTGTAATGTAGCATTCGCATCGAGCGTGTAACGCATCGAGCATGTTACGCTGTGTATTAAAATCGGCGTAACATGCTCGTCAAACGTCTGTGCTCCGCTTTCGCCGCCAGTGTTCACGAGATGGCCGACAGCGAGGACGCGTTGGTATCTTTGATGCTACTTAATTATTGTTTCATCCAAATTAAGGAGAAGAAAAAACGTTACTGGAGATCAAACTTATTTAAAAACAGAGGCGTATGTGGTGGTTTGTCATTGATAGCAGCTTTGAAAAACCAAATGATTACTGGACAGTATAAAAACTTTGTACGCATGTCTCCGATCGATTTTGAAGAACTGTTGAATTTATTTGCTCTGGATGAGCTGGGTTCCACAACACTTCCTCTTTTCTTCCATTTTATAGAAAAATACAGAGATTTTTCTTTGTTCCACTCCATGTTTGATTGATTGATTGATTGACGTGTGATTACTCGCGACGCGCGTGCGCTCGGGACGACTTTTGATAAAGAGCGTACTGACCGAACCGCGTAACACTCAAAGGATTCGCCAAAAAACCGACAGCCGGGTGGAGCACTCAAAGCGAGCAACGACTGGCTCGTTGCTCGCTGGTTTCCCCGTAACACGACGTACTGACTGCACGAATGCTCGCTGTGTAACATTACATTACATGTTACATTACACCTCGTAACGTTGGTCAGTTCCCACCTTAATTAGAACGCTTTCGAAAATGAGAATTAATTATTGCTCAAATGACATAATAATAATTCTAATTTTAAATTATATTTTCCAATCCTGCGGTTTTGTAAAGGTTTTGTGCTCTTTTTTTCAAAATATATGTAATTGTAGTTTATTTTAAATTGCCATATTTAAATTGATTTGAAGGAATACTGGATTTTATTTCGCAAAAAGCCTGTTTACAGTGTTCATAGGTAAACAAAATTTTACATGCAACATTCTAGCCAAATGGTAGCTAAGGTAAAATATTTAACTATTAGTAAAAGTAAGTTTATAGATAACTCGGGGTCTAGGCGGCGTATCAAGATGAAACTTGTACTTTATGTAACAAAATGCAACTCCGAAACACAATGAGTAATTTTGCATAAATAGGTGTAACGAACATAAATAAAAAAGCTTTTGACTACTCTTATAAAGATATTTATTCAAACTTTTTAATAACTAGCTGCCACCGCGAACTTCGTTTCTCCATCATCTCATCCTTAAGATTATTTTTTTTAGCCTACCTTTTTATTAACATATGGAACATTTGACTATGCCACCCCATATAAACTGTTAGTTTTTCCGAAATAAAAACCTAAGTACTAATTAATATTTATCAATATTCCCCCTTTTCCTTCACCAAAACCTTCCTCAGAATTCAAGGAATAAATAAGACAAGTGTTGTCCTTTTTTTTAAATAAAAAATATTCTAGATATCTTCATAGCAATTTCTGAGTGCAACGCGGTCATATTACTAATAAGAAATATCTTCTACGCAGTAAGTTTTAAGACTATATTATCAAATTTTTGAAAGTATACATTTTAAGTACTATTTTTAAATAATTTAGTTCTTCTAGTCTTATCTTCGTATGTAAGGATACTAAATTGTTTAACTATAAGATTGTCAGCTGGCTTGTAAGTCAATATCAAAGGCAGGTTGACTATCAGCCACCGAAACTCAAATATTATATTAAATACGGTAGTCTGTACTAAAAACACTAAAGAAGAGAGTCTATACTAAAAAGAGGAAGCAATTATATGGGTTAAGTTATTTTTAAATTTTTAAATAATTTAAGTCTTATCTTCATATATTTATATGTACGGGTACTAAATTGTTTAACTACGAGTATAAGACAAGCTACTATATTACAAGCTGGCTTGTTAGTCAATATCAAAGGCAGGTTGACTTTCAGCCATATTGTCGGAGAAGCGGCCTGCACCGCTCAATGTCGGCAGACTCGTTGTTCTCAAAATAACGTTCAACGGCTGTTCTATATTTGAAGTGTCTCGCTACTTGAATAATTTATAAGTCGAGCTCGTCTTTGAGTGCATTTCGGAGTTTTCATCCTGAAGGATTAAATTAATGAATACATGGATGCACAACTGAACGGTACCAAAAATTCCGGCCGTATTGTGCTATTGTTCTAGCGAGATGGGCTTTCGTCATAATTTCGAAAACAAAGACTGCGTTTACATTTTTAATTACAAACAGTGATATTGGATAGCCCTAAATTATCTGACCTACATCCTAAAACTTTGTGCTATTTGTATAAAAATACTAGCTGATCCGGCAAACGCCGTTTTGCCATGTATATCATAATAAAAAATAGGGGTTGATCGTAGAGGGGTGAAAGTTAGGGGTTGTATGTATTTTTTTATGCTGTATCATAAAAAAATAAAAATAGAAAAAAATATCTAAAAATAAAAAAAATATTTAGTGGTGGACTACCCTTAACATTTAGGGGGATGAAAAATAGATGTTGTCCGATTCTCAGACATACCCAATATGCACACAAAATTTCATGAGAATCGGTCGAGCCGTTTCGTAGGAGTTTAACCACAAACACCGCGACACGAAAATTTTATATATTAGATTTCGTGTGTCGTGAAAATATCTCAATAGATATATTAAGACAAAATTTGTTTTATATTTTACCTGGAAAGATAGCGTATAAAGAATTTGTATACTTGTTATACGAACCAATGACGTAGGGCAATCCTTTGAAACATTTGTAACAATGTTTTGAGGTATTCCTGTACTGGTGAAAATAGTAAAAAAACTTTTTACTTCAGCGTCGATATTTATAATAAATCATAAAAACAATACATCTGCAACAGAAGTTGTATTTACTACTCATTTCCGTCTTATAATAGAGCCTGAATTTAGTAGCAATTACAAATAAATTTCAAATTTAGAACATGATAATTAAGGACTGGTCATCCAGTTACTTAATAGTAATGTGAGAGCAATTGTCAACATTTTCATTAGGAGATACAATTTGTGCGTGTAGGAAATAATTAAGTATTTGCGTGACGATGATAATTATTATTTCAGTATAAATTATGAAAACACGCAATGGTGAAGTTATCGTAATAATTGTTCAATTATGTCATGCTTAGCATGACATATTGCTATGAAAACAGTTTGATTTGATATCACATATCTATATATCTTCCGAGGCGCTACAATTTGATGGCCTTGCAGTGCTTGCCTATTGCGACTTAAACATAGCGACAGCACTATTGTCAAAGTTGAAGATCGGCCATTGGCAACATTATAGATGAAAATAATCTCAGTTTATATTCATCCATAATAAATGAGAATACATTGTTCTTAACTAAAATTTATAGTACCCTTTGAATAAAGCTATTCTGTATATAATATACATTTGTAATTATTTTTACCCAAGATATTGTTTTATTTTTGTATCTGTTTCATTGAGAAATATTAATGTAAACAGGTAAATGACCTTAACACACACAATTTTATATTACCTCTTAGTTCACCACTTTCTTAACCACGTTTATCTACCACTGAGTGCTAAGGTTTTGAGAATCAAATTCTGGACCAAGAGGGGTTAGTACGTACCACATGTAGAGTGGTGCTCTTTGTACCTGTCTACTTGTGGAACACTGAGATACGTAGTGTGATTTCATATCGGCTAGAAAAACCGTCTTTTGCGCTTCTTGATTTATCAAGAAGAGAGAACAAAAATTAATAAAGGCGAATAGTCAATAATTAAATATATATTCCTTGTTTGATTCTATTGAATATACAAACGTGTAGCATTTCTGAAAGATGTTGTTATAAAAACAGCACTTTAACACGTTCATTGCATTACGAGATCTATCAGATCTCTTGCAGGACTTTCGTATTGTGCGTTGAACATAATCGTGTTTTTTCACTCCTTGCGGGAGGATCTAACTTGTAAAGTTCTTTAAGGATGAGCAGGACAAATATACATATTTGCTTCCAACTTAAAGCTGAATTCAAGGACATTAAAAAATAAATTAGAGATGGATTAGGTCCCTAACGCACAGTACTGTAATTGTTTTAATTCCTTGCGTTAGGAGATATGTCGGTACTCGTGAAATCGAACGCCTCGTAGACGCAAGAGATGGAGGATGGGATTTTTAGTGTTGTCCTAGAATCGACATTCAGGAAGTTGCGGGCACGTTTTGGAAACAACACTCGCGTATATACCAGCGTGTTGATTATTTTTGATAAAAAATGAGTGATTTTAAAAGAAAAAAGTGTAAAATACCTATTTTATTGGTGAGGTTTCTAACAAAAAATTAACGCCGGATTATACTGCTGCATTGTCCAGTAAAATATTTGTTTTGGAAAATGTTCAAATTTGCCCCCCATTGACTAATAATGACAGTGATTCTGATTATGAAATATTTAACGATAAACCTTTTTCGTTGGAGCACACGCAGTTAAACAGCACTGACGCTTCTAAAAAAAACTAAATGAATTGTTACCATTTGCGCGTAATGTGCAAGCAATCAATGTGCTTACCATGTTTTAATGAAAAACACTTTGCATAATTAATAAAACTTTTAGAATCGATAACTGAGATATTATTTTATTCCCATCACTACTTACTACACATATTGAACTATCTTCGGTTGCGGTACGAGATACAATCGATATCTAATTTTTTTTTGTTATTTGTAGCTTATTCAAATGTCGTAACTGCGTGCGAACCTAGAAAAATATAAAGCAATTAGCTATCTTTCACCCACAAAAACTTCAAAATATATGTCATTGTTTTTTTGGAAGATATAAATTATTTTCAAAAGTGTATTTTTAGGAGACTGATTAGGTCTCAAACGCACCCAGGGATAGGCTCGTTACGAGATATTTTAGGTCTCCATAGCACCAGCTGAAAGTTCTTTAAAAATGATGGCGCAGTGAACGTGTTAAGTTAATCTAAGTTAAGTCAACATTAATTAATCTCGATAATTCACGAATAGCCTAATTACACACAAACATAAGCAAGTTCTCTCCGAGGGGAATGCTCTTACAGGGTTTGAAGTAATAAACATTCATAATTAATGTTTCCGTACCCTAATCTACAAGAAAGAACTAGAATTAATCCATTAAAACTGTTAATGGATTGAATCCCTAAACAATTACAATAGCACGCTGAGTCGAGCTTAAATTGAAAGTTTGAGACCTCAGTAGATTTGTTTCAATTCCGCGCACAGTAATTTGACTAGAGCATTCGAACGTTACTAAAATGGGGGCTTATCACCGAGCTTAGGAATTGTATGCTAAGATTTAATAATTAAAGTGACACAATTCTGAAACAATATTAGAATTGTGATTCAATTCAATTCTCTATTCATTCATTTAGGTTATTATCTTTATTGAAATTAATTAACCAATAAAATTAAATATTAATTTGGATTCCTAAAACTTGTTGTTCTAATTTGCTTATATATGTTAAATAATTATTAATATCATACGTTTCTAACTGATTGTAAGATTACGTCCTTAACCTGACATACTTTTATATTTTTAATACTCAAAATTAAAGTATCGACTCCTAAAGCTATTTTATAACTTTGTTTGTTGCTTTTAAAGGTCTGAACTACCGGATTTAAAAAGTAATTTCTTGATTCAATTAAATGCATACTCGCGGTAATAGCGGGTATGCTGGATTACTCTCACATGGTCACTGCAAAAAACTACATTTGAAATTATTAATTTTATGATTTAATATAGTCTAAGCTAACCTACTAATATTATTTTTAAGAGAATATTGTAACTAACACAAAAATAACCATACATACTTATTTGTAAATTAATTATTGAGTAATTATGCTGCCAAATACCATAATTTAATTTTGCCAGTCTTTCTATATTAATGAATGATACTAAGAAGAAATTTTACCCTCATGCACCTAAAGAAGTTTTACTTAAAAAAATAACGCATTAGAATGATAGTGGCACTACCAAAAACATAAACAGCAATAATTGGAAAATTCTGTATGTTGAAAAATATTTATTTTGATTTAATGGATTGCGGTAAATTGTAAATATATAAAGCTAATAAAACAAATATTTAATCAAATCGTATTTAACGTTTCAATAATTTAAAATGAGGTCATATGTATGTAGAAATATAAAACTCGTTCAATATTCAATCTGTAATACAACTGCTACATCGCAATTTCTCCAGGGATTTAAAAATAAAATAATTATACAGATAAGGTAACAAACATATTTGTACTTCCCGGAGCGTGTAAAGATTTTTATCACAAACAGTTTTAATTACCAGAAGGTCGCTCATTAAGTATTCACAAAGGCTTGGAAGCAGCGGTTAGCTATGTTTCTACACATTTAAGGTCCCTTCAGAGGGAACGTATCTATGTGCTACGAATCTGCTACGAATGCTACGCTAGTAATGAACGCATGGGAAATAATTTTGTGTTTGTCTATAGTATTTCTACATAATGTATTAGGTTGTTTATACCTTTTGAATACATTAAGTATTCAAAAAGTATAATCCGTTAATAATTTATATATTATCAAAAGGGTAAAGATAGGATTTTCTTATACGGAATTGATAGTTTTACTAATAGGCTTAGCAAATAAATTCTAACTTTATTTATTCACACTAAAGGCAACCCTAAATGTTATATTTGTGTTAGTTTATGTAAACAATATTGTAGATTCAGTTCGATTTCATTTCATTTTAAATTATAACAGTATTTTACTGAAAATTGTGTTTCTCGTTGGTTGAATCAAAATTCAAGGCAACAGAGTAATTTGGTTGAAATTTTCATTAGCTTTTATTAGGTTTAGCTGAATTGTTTGTTTTTACCAAAACAGAGGTCGCTGCGGCAAAGACGCCAACGAATTAACATTATTTTATTTAAACTTACCGAAATTTGTATGCATGTTAATGTTAATGTTTCTTTGTTCCTTAAAAAAATATTTTAGAATGTTACAGGAACTTATGTGAACAAATATATGTATCATTAAGAAGTCAAAATTAGAATTGTTATTAATTACATAAATGGCATAACTAAATCATAAAAACATAACCTTTAAATCTTAAACATTGACTTAATATCAATAAATTCTACTATAAATAATATTTATGATTTAATTACATATGTTTGAACATAATTATTTACTACACTACTAGTAATACATTCTCAAAGGTTTTTTGTTTTAATTTAAATCATAATCTAAGTCCACAAATATTCAGGATAACTCGTACTAATCAAATATGTATTAACAAAATCTTTTCTAAAAGCGAAAGCCAATCTTTATTCAGCGAGGCGTATTTGATGGCGCGCGATGTAATTCATCTTACTTCGGAAGCTCCCAGCTACGCCAGTTATGAATATACATAGACTGTTTACTGCGATACTTTACGAGAAACGTTCCGCTATAGTTTTCCACTATATTACGTGAGTACTCTTAAACTTAGATGCTGTAACTGTTTGAGGAAATAGCAGCTGTTGTGGTGACTAACTTGAACATCAAATGGACATTGCATGCATTGAACCTTAATAGGTTTGTTTTAAATAAACTGTTTGAATTTTGTTTTATAGCTTACTTGTTTACTTCAAAAAATTATGGTTTTACATTTGCCTAGCAAACAATCCCAATGACGTGATAATTTTAAGGGTCGTCAAATAAATAAATAAATTTAAAGCGGTTAATGGAACAGAATCAATTTTTAGACATATCCTTTCAGATAAGAGCGTATCAGTTCTTAAAACCCCGGCAACGCACGTGCAAGCTTTCTGGCAAGTGAGTTCCATGGGCGGCAGTATAATTTAATATCAGATGAGCCCCCTGTTACATATAAGAAAGACCGCTTTTGGTACGCACACAACATTCGTGGTTTAGTAATTCATTACAAAGTTTTGAAATAAGACATGAATCGTAGGAATGCGTTTCAAGGCCAGGACATATTGATTTGTTATAGGAATGTCAATTCAAGTATATCACAAAATATTAGAGTAAGTATCTATACATTATCTCGTTTGATAGATTCAAATAATTTTGTATTTTTCCTTGAAAAAAAAATTATGATTACTTGTTCATCTAAAGAAATCTATTTACTAATATTAAGTTAATAATAAATTATTTTTAGAATGATTATTTAACAATTTCTAATATCAGTTACACTCAATTTACGACTTATTAAAAAATGCTTTTCTGAATATCATTTCTTGTTTAATTGAAGAGTGTAAAATTATGCATAATACAAATTCAATAATATTGTTTGCTAGATCTATTTCATGATCTTATATATCCTACTAATTTGATATACAAAGAAGAAGAAGAAGTAGGTCTTGTATGGGATTATGGCTATTAAATACCTACCGGAAATATTATATTAAGTTTTAATTAAAACTTTAGACTCACGACTGACCAACAATGAATTGCTGCGGAAAGAAAAGATTAAGGACCGCATTTCTTAGACTGTATCTATTATCAAAAACTTGAACTTTTCTCAATAGTGTGCGACACATTTTACCTTAGAATGATATTAAAATCACGCGTATATTGGGCCATACATTAGAGCCACTAAGTCTGACAATATACCAAAACAACGATACTTTTATAACACTTAATTTAAAAGTCAAATTAAACAGGTTCCGATCGTTAAAAATCCCCTCACTCTTGGTACATTAGCAATTTCTTGTTTCATCAAAAAGTTATAAAAACTTTTAAGATATTAAATTAATATTCGTAGATCGTTGATTAAGATGCTACGGCTGCTTTTAAACGTGGACGAGGTAAAATTATTGAAATGGAGAATAATTTGATGAATCTTAAAGAGGAACTGATTTATCTTTGGGAAGCTTTTGATTATGTTTCAATAGATGCGAGCGTGGGCATAACACATGACCACGCATGCTAGCTGCGACACGTCGGTACTGTTGTACAGTAATAATTTATAAAAAAAATCCGTAGTATGTTAGTATAATGGCGCTTGGCCATGTTTTGCTGCAACACTGTGGCCCGGCAACATTGCAAACAATAGCAGCCACAATATGCACTATTGCAGTAATGTCCCGGCCATATAGCCAAACATGTTTTGTATAGCTATGTTGCCCCGATGAGTTGCCGGACGATCGCTAGGCTATCGAATTCAACTGCAATATTGCACAGCCAGTTCTATTGTTGTTTCAGTCATGTCTCTTTGTTGTGGCACAGTGTATCCTTTTCTTAGCGACATAAAGTTTGCTATGAGTGAAGTGTGCCTGTTGCTATATTCTGTGTTTTGCGATCAGCTGCATTTTGACGTTGGGTTACTACGTAAAAATGACTGCTTTTGACATTCTAGTAAAGTTATTGAATAATTTATTATCAAGGCTTATTTCTAGGCTCAAATTGTTTACAGTTTCACGCCTATTTTAGTAAGGTCGAATCCACAATCTCTTCTTCTTCTGTTTCTTTTTTAAAACAATATAAGCTGCTGCGATAAGTGTGATTTCGTCAGACATTGTTCCGGTTTGTGTAGCCCGTTTAGGAGTCTGCATCATGGGCCATACTATTACAGACATATTGCAACACATTGCCCAGCCATAGATTGTTCGGCCATCAGCTGCATTAAAATATTTTTGTAATGGCCGGACAATTAGTTACCAACCGCCCGTTTAAGAGCGCCATAACAATTTTACCGTTATAAAATATATTACTCTTATTCTGTATATTTGGTATTTGTGTAAACTCGAACACAGGTGACTTGAACAATAATAGACAATATGTTTGCACTACATGTTTGTATTTGTGTTTTTCATTTCATATCAGAGAAGGAGAAGAGTCACAACACCTGCTTGTATGCAAAATGTAATTATATAACATACAGAATGTACCTTTGGTCACGTTCCAAGTGTCGAGTCGACCTGAGTACAACTCGACACTACAAAAGAATCCAGTTAAAGGGCTCCGAGACGGTTTCTTGAAAATAATACACCTTATTAGAAGAAACTGTAGGTTTCCGAGACGTAAACTTAACTAGAAATTAATTAGTGCGTCCCTTGTTAGCGTTGCGGTGTCAGGCTTGCACGGACGAGGTACCTGGATTGCTTACATAGTTTTATAAGCTTACAGGAAATTAGCACTTTTGCGAGAAGATTTAAAATTGAAATTCGCGTTACGGAAATAAAATTTTCGAATTCAAAACGATAAATGTTTGAGAGAACATTCTTCTTAGCTTAATACGTTTATTTTTGCCGTTACAGCTTAGTTATGAAATAATTAGTCATGTTGTGTTTTATTGGGAATTTTTTCATGAGAATTTTAATTACATGTATACTCATGGCGATAGACGATGTAATGTGTAAATTAAATAATATCTGGCATCGCGAGCCATCATGACCATCTCCTTAGCTTAGTATGTGAAAATACTCTGAGTTCTGAAGTATATATTCTTATACATATTTCTTATATTATATATATAGTATTCTATTTATAATTCTATTTCTCTGCGAACGCACCGCTACTTTCTTATAAAAATCTACGATAAAACAATCTCGCTGTAATTTCATTTTCTTTATAGAATTAATTTAATTTATCTAATCTTATAAATCTAATTAGTCATTAATTTAATTTACTATTGAAATTTTTTATTCATCACTTCACAAAAGTGCGCAACAAAAATAATATTTATGCCAAATAATGCTGACATAGAATCGTATCGTATAGTATAGTATCAGTATATAGTATCGAATCGTAGAGTATATATTTATTCTAAATTTAAATCATTGAAACGTCTCGAATATTCTCGTATCCGATATGTCATTAATTTAATATATTGTCATTAATATTTAAACAAAATATTTGTATATAGTTAAGTTCCCATTAGTTGCTATTACAGATTCTTAAAGGGGCTGTAAAAAACAACGATTGTCCAGAAACATCCCTATAATTAAAACTTAATGAAATATTCACCCTTTAAAAGGTAAAGAGTTTTAAACTTTATAACACCGAAGTTCAAGGGGTCGCGTTAAAAAAACATGCTAATTATTTTAAAGAGGGTTCTAAGGTTGCACGTGATGCCAATTTTAACAAAACAGTTCATTAGTCTCCAACGTCTACATAGTATTGTATGTAGACGACTTTTTCAAGTTAATTGCAATAGCAGTAATATTAAATACTCACGTTCAGTCCTAATTAGAGTGGTAAGTTTAATCATAATAAGTTTTTTATTTCAGATTATATCTATGTGTAGTTTCAGTTATAGTAGGAACAATTCGGTATAAGTTGCTATGTTAGGTCTGGTTTTATATTAAGTCTAGGTTGCCTTTTTAGGTCTGGTTCTAAGATTTCTGTATCTGTTTCATGATCATTTGTCAGTCTAATAGGCAAGTAGGTGATCAGCCTTACGCCAGTTTCCTCAAGATGTTATCCGTCACCGAATGTAAATGCGCACATAGAAAGAAAGTCTATTAGTATACAGCCGGGGCTCGAACGTACGACGACAGGGATGAGAGTCGCACGCTGAATCCACCAGTCTCAATGTATAATGTATATGTTATTTATTCAATATATAATAACAAAACTCTCAAATTTAAATTAACATTCACGGATATAAACACGTTTATTATATTCTTTCATATCTGGGCGTTTCGTTACATGTAAGTTATTCACGTAAACAAACTATAATTATGTTTTAAAACATATTTTTGTGGTGAAAATAAAACCTTTTCATATCCGGAAAGTTACCCATACTTTTATGGCATTAACTGAAATGGTTGTGACCCTTTTTGATTGTTCCAAAAATAAACTCAGGTCAATAATTTTTATGTATAAATCTCTGAATATACATTGACTCTAAGTAAAACCAATTTTTCACATTGAAGGCCTTATTTTTCTACGAAAAAGCGTTTTAGCTACGGATCGCGCAATATTTTAAAGCTATCGAATCGACCAATAAGATTTGATTTATTTTAGTTATAACAATCAAATAAATCAATCCCAAGCGGTTAGGATTTTAGTACGGGGTTCGCCTTACAAATGTTTGCACTTACGAAAACTATCGAATAAACTTTTATGTATAAATTAACTGAGAAAACAAATTGTGAAATAGTTATTTATATATATATCTTTAATAGAGTCTGTGCGAGAACCACGTGGCACAACTCACAAAAAATACATTCATGTTACTGAATTTTTATATATAACTTTTCTGTATTTAGTGGGACTTATATCTGAGATATATTTTTATTGAAAATATATTTGATGATAATTTTTAAGGGATTAAATATAAAATTATATGAATTGATAGCTTTCATAATTTATTTCTACTGAATTTTGTGACATTAATATTGAAGATGTATGTATATACTTTTTTACATTTTAGTTATGAAAATGATTTTGTCGAACTATTATGACGTTACAGTATTATCAATAACAATAAAGGTGAGCACTACTGCGACTTTAAATCCCACGACGGTTCTGTTACCGCACAGACTCTAAAAAGTTTTTAATATGAAAGGAAAATTAGTCTGATATACAGCAAATTTCATTCAAAACAAATAGCTATTCGATGGGTTTGTAAGATGAATGCGCCATCAATCATGTCCGGCAAGTGCAGGAGGTGCAACAATCAATACTAATTTAATTTTATGCACCCTCTGACTAGTTTCACACAATATTACAAGCATTTATGCTTGCTTTAGTTTATTATAAGGTTATATTGAAGTATTTGTAGCTAATATTAATCTTCAATTTATTACCAGTATAGTACCTATACATATCACTAAGTCTTACATAATAACAACAGTTAAAATAAAATATTTATTTATAAGTTCTAAAGCATGCTGAGAAAGTACATAAAATAAAACGCAAATTTAAACTAGTCCAAAATAGAAACTTAAATCTCAATAAGAGCATATTTCGGCCACGTTTTACGTAACACCAAAAAAATACGAGCTCCTTCAACTAATAATACAAGGCAAAGTGGCAGGTAGAAGGAGACCTGGCCGCACGCACGTCCTGGTTGAAAAACTAAAGACTATGGTTTAGTCAAAGCACCAAGTCAGTTTAAAAGCGCGGCGTCAAAAAATTAATCTAGCCATGATGATCGCCAACCTTCGCAAGGAGATGGCACTGTAAGAAGAAGAAGAAACGAGAAAGAAAACAAAACAAAATTACTATTAATCTTTATTTCAGTTGACAAAGATCTTGAATAAATCTTTCACTTAAAAAAAGAATGGTAGCAGAGCTACATATAATATCTGCATACTTAGGCGGGCTGAATTCAACAATTTGACGCCTTCACCAGAGGTGCTGCAAACCGACAAAAGAAAGGGATAGATAAAGTCTTAGATCTATCTTACACCATTTATGTAACAATAAGACACCTTAAATTTTTTTCAGCTGTAATATTCGTTTTAAATATTATTGAACCCTTCTTTTTTTTATGTTACAGGAGGCAGACGGGCTGGAGACTGATGAACCTGATGTTAGGTGATACCGCCGCCCATGGACACTCGCACTGCCAGTAGGCAAGCGCGCTGCCCGCATATTAGGAAATGGTACGCACTTTTCTTGAAGGACCCTAATTCCCGCTCTAGTGGCCGCTCGGAAAGTGACTGGTTCTAAGCATAAGCAAGGTTTAAAATCTTTATTTTGACAATTCAAGATAATAATATTCAAACTGCTGGTTTAATAATAACAAACATCAAGAAACATTTGAAAGACGGCATATGAAAGTTGTCCCAACTAATAAGTAATCTATTCAACTGTTTGGTGATAATCAAATTTTTCCTGGTTGAGTCGAGGGATTTGTTGAATCTATCGCCAAATTACTTGTCAATTTATTTGATTACTTGCGACCCAGAACCACGACCGTGTCGTTATGGTGACTCTTTTCTGTAAGTGTATTAAACTTGTGTCGTTATAAGTAAAAGCTATCAAATATACCGTGGACTTTATAATATTTATCCTCGAAGAATTAAAGCTATTAATGATAACTTTTTAAAGGAATTTGAAGCACTGTACCGCGGAGTAACGGGGTGGTTATACCTGCAATAATTTGAGTAGAGCGATTAAATTATTTAATAGTCGTTAAATTTATAATTAAAACTTATCACTAAGATTCGTTCAACTAAGCAAAAAAAAATCTGTGTTAAACTATTACTTAAAGCTTCGATAGTGAGCCAGATTTAATCAAGCATTACTGAAACCATGTCAACCTTAGACAATATTATAAGACTACAAGTATAGGTCAATTAAAAGGTTAAGACAATGTAGAATATACACTAGCTATATATTTACTCTTTACCATACGTTCTATGAGTGCATTTTAATAAAAGCTTTATATCAGCTTTGTATACATCAGTATAACTAATCACAGCCCATTAATTTAAAAACAATCGACTGTCAAGCGCGGTAGTTATCTCCAGGCCGCAGACAAAAGGTAAAGGACCGCCTAATAAATCGTGAAACAATTTCCTATTATTTCAGTTTTAAAGGTCTAATTTAGACATTCAAACTTAATATCCGAAGGGCCAATTTCGAATGCAATTTACGGCTAATTACATACTTAAGTACAGTGGAATCTTGCACCCCAAGTCCCGGGAGAAGTTGAAATTACTTTGTTAATATCATATAAAACCCTTTTCTAATGTGCTATAGTCATACATCAGATTTATTCATATAAAACTTTAATGTACAAAATTGTGTGTTTTTGAAACTGTGTAAATTACAGATAGGACGAAGTGTTTATTTATATTTAAACAAGCTATATCGTTTATGTTTCAATCATAATAATTGTGCTTTGTGTATGTTTAAATGTGTATTCCGTTTTGGCTATTGTGTACAGTGTAATTGTTTGAATATAGTTTAATAAGTAGCTGTAGGAATACCGTTGATCAAATAAATATATAGATAAATAAATCATTGACAAATTAAACGAGCTGAGCTGTAAAGGCCCTTAAGGCCAACAGCCAACTTTTTTCCAAACCAAAAAAAAAAAATGTTTCAAAGAAATAAATATAGATGTTAGAAATTTATAAATTTATTAAGTTTCTGAGATGAAACTATTGCTACAACCCCTAAATTAATAAAAAGAAATAAGGCTTTGCGCTTGTACTATCGATCAAACTATGTACCATCTCTAGGGAAATATCACTAGCTAACATTTAATTCCGCCGTCACTCCAATGACAATCAACACGTTTAGTCACCCGTATCCACGCAGGCTATATCATGCGAAGCGAGGGTGTTTTCAATGTTAATCTATGTATTATTCTGGGTATAAGACACTGGAATTGAAGGGGATGTATCGAACGCCTTTATAAAAATGTTTATTAATTTATTTTGAACCTTCAAAAGCCGAATGACTGTGATAATACCCATTTTGTATTCCGATTTAATGATCGAGGAGTTCACAGCTAATTGATAGCATAGAACCGACTATCAAAGTGTATCCTAATAGTATCATTATAACTTGCTTATACTTATACAAGGCCATACAAATAACGAATATTGCATTTTCAAGCCTGTATAGTGTATATGTTTTAAACGAATTAAATGTAAATTTGTGAAGGAACTTCTCGTAACTAACCAATACTAAAATAGAAAAATCCAATGGCGCTATAACTTTGTGTTGTTGTTATGGTAGCGACTGTGATCCTGATTTTAATGTAAAATTTTTGCACTAAGCTATCCCAAGGTCGCATCTTTGTGTCTCCAGCGCCACAGATATTGAGGAAACTACAACGAAACTGTATACAGAATCGTCGTATTCGTGTGTGTATCGCTATCGAATGTCGGCAACACAAGAATATCTGATTTGCATAAAAGTTGTATTAATCCGTATTTTGGTTTATTAGGAAGATATTTTAAGATGTATTTACATTGAGCACAAAACGACACTCCTTTTTGAAATCACTTAACAGAATACAAAGAAATTGTTTTGTATAAAAAGAATACTTGAAAGTTGAGAGTTAATTTATTTCGAAGTTGTTTGCGAGTAATTTGTTGTGGCCCCATTCCCGAGGGACCCACTGATGTACTTACTAAACAACTTTTTTCTTCGAAGTTGACTTTGATACAACCGCTTTTACTAAATGTCATTCAGGTGCTGGAGGAAAACGTTTGACTGTGTCGAAAATAAACAGTACGTAGGTAGGAGTTTTAAATGGTAAACTGGATTGGAGCTACCTCATATAGAGCTCTGTTTTTACTTCTGGGCAAGAGCTCCCCAGTACCAGCTCGAATATCCGACGACCCTGCTCTTTCCGATCGGTTAGAATTTTTAGCTTCGCGTTGCATTGCATCTAATACTGCATCATGGGGAGTGCTCTGAAGTATTGTTAAAACTTATACCTGCAGCTGAATTCCATAATCGAATGTCAAGGCAGAATGCAAAATTCAATCCAAAGTCGAGATGGAAAGATCTCGAAGCCTGTGGAAACAACACAGCGCTTTTTAAGGCCCTTCCCCCGCACGTGGTGTGCGGGGGATGGGCCCTTTGTGCTCTTTGCTCTTTGTGGGATCAGCTGTCAGTAGAGATATTTCCTAACCGATACGAATTAAGGGTGTTAAAAAAAAGAGCGTACCATTCCCTGAATCTCAGCATATACCCGTTAGCCTACGGCAGTTGTCCATGGGCGGCGGTTATCACTTTATTCAAAGCGCCACTTACTCGTTTGCCTCCAGGCCCATAAAAAATTGTATACAACATATTTGAATAAATATATTCAACATAATTTAAAGCAATATATATACTGCAGCAGTGGGCTACAGCAGTAGGCTACAGCAGTAATAGTCTACTGGTTTATCGATTTAATTCTCGCATCGCCCAAACGATGACTCTAAAACGCCGTCTCAACTTAAGGATTTGACTCTTTGGATTCTTGAATGGAACTCACCGTATGAGTAGGTAAAGATGAAAAAAGGGTTGCAGTTGACCAAAAATTTACAATATATTTGAGGCTGGCCACTATAGGAATGGTCAGTGAAACACATCTAAAGTCAGAAGTGTTGTAACCCCTCTGGAATATTTTTAATAATAATCATTTTAATCAGTATTAATCACCAATATTTAAGTAAGAAAGGATTAATAATAATGTTTATTTCAGTTCTTAAACCTAGTGTGTTAGTAACAAATTGAGGTTGAAATCTATGTAAAGCTTTATTATCATTAAATATAAATATCTATATCTATAATAGTATCAATCGCTTATACGAGTACTGGGAATAAATAAGGCGCAACTGCGTTTCTCTGTGAATATAAAAGATTTATTTACAAAAGAAATATCTATTAATTTACATTTAATAAAAAAATATATATATATTTACATATTATTCACTCACTTGTGAATTTAAAAGAAATAACATTTAAAGCCTATATTCTAGGTTTTATAAAATAAAATAATGTAATGAAACAAATTAAAACATCTTACATCTATTATGTCAAGTGACAAATCTCACAAAACATCGTCGATCAGACGGCAAAGAAGAAAAATAAAATATAAAAAGAGTTTGTATAGGAAAATATGTATATTATGTTTTCCTTACATATATATAAGTACCGTTAAATATATATGAATCCCTATGCAACATTATATTAATGGAATATAAGACTATAATTATCTGTAATTCTCTTTAATTCTGAAATAAAAGTTTGGGAAAACGTTATGTTTCTGAGAACACTGAACAACATAATAATGACACCAACCTTCAATAGTGACTAGTCCTAATTAATGGCATATCGACATTATTAGTGAAAATGAAAACTAATAAACGAATTAATATCATAAATATTTTTGTAATTATTATTATTGACATCGTACGCTGTTGCTCGCGATTTCGTCTGCGTGATTTTATACGTAAATAATTCAGTTTATATAGTTTGGTAAACCTGACCTAGAGAGAAAAAACCAATCAGAAGTCATCGTCTACCTTAATTTATTATTTTGTCGGGAATCAAACTGAGGACTTCGGGACTGTGTGCCGGGCACTAATTGTGTCTCGGAAGCAGTGATTGATGATTCGATAAATTAGTTTAGGTTATAACTTTTATTTTTAAATCTGATTTATACCCTTATATGCAGATGAATCCCATAAGCCAAAATGGACACAAAGTGCGCCACTAAATGATAATAATATACATAAAACTCATCTAGAATATCTCCGTGATTGCCAGTAAAAAAATTATTTATGTAAATTTTCTGCCCGATTAATTTTACCGGTGAAAATATATTTTTATTTTCGAGCGTCTCGGGTACCGTTGTTTAATTCAATACAGTTCCGATGCGGAAGTGTCGAGGTGAATTTGATGTCCGACGACTTACCCAAACAAAAAATTGAATTTTAAACAAGACAGATTCACCCCGCATAAAAAGAAAAGGAAAATGGTTAGAAGCCGCGCTGTATTATTAAGTACTAGCGACCTGCCCTGGCTTTGTACCGGGCCTAAACTTTGTATGAGTGACTTTTATGTAAAGCAGTTTGTGACCTTAATATTTGTCCTTTCACCTGTTTTATCCTGACGTCTGGAATTCCACGACAGAGTGCTTTAAAAAGGATTTTCGCCGCGCACGACCACTTACCTTAAGAACAGTTACCGCCTAGGGGCCTCTAATAGAAGAGCGTACCACTTCCTTAAAGGCCGGCAACGCACTTTTTTTTATAGAGCATACGGTCAGGAGCAAAGAGCAGTGTTGGCCTAGTGGCTTCAACGTGCGACTCTTATACCTGAGGTCGTTCCCCGGCTGTGCACCAATGGACTTTCTTTCTATGTTCGCATTTAACATTTGCTCGAACGGTGAAGGAAAACATCGTGAGAAAACCGACATGTCTAAGACCCAAAAATTCGACGGCGTGTGTCAGGCACTAGAGGCTGATCACCTACTTGCCTATTTGATTTAAAAAATGATCATGAAACAGATTCAGAAATCTGTGGTCAAGACTGATTATTTTTTTTGTACGGTCAGGAGGCTCACGTGATGTTAAGTGCCAATGCCAGAAGGCTCGCGAGTGCGTTGCCGGCCTTTTAAGAATTGATACTCTCTTGCGTACCTCTTGGAGGTGAGCTATTAACTCTTAATGGCTAGTTGTTTGCCTCTTGTCAAAAAGAAACCTCATTACGCATTACGTAATTATTATACTTATGTTACATAATGGGAAATGTTAACATCCTGCGTTCAAATAATGTGTCATCTTATCTACTTTCCTATGTGCACATTTATACTGTGGTGGTTTATGCAAACTAAGTTGAGATGACAATCTCTTGCTGACCGCTATTGGTGTACAGCAATCAAACATTTAAAAATATAAGTAATTCACCTTAATATCTATTAAAATAATTTTATTTAAATATGAGCATTGCATACACCAGTTTCTGAGGACATCGAGAGGAAACCGTTGTCTTCAGGTAAGATTTGGAGTTACAACTTTACTCTAAGAATCAGTCCCCTCAAATCTAATACATTCTAAATACCGTTGATACTAAAACCAAAACCAGACTCTTGGTCGATTTCCTAAAAAAAGAGCACGAAAATGTGAGAAACACTACTAGAGTAAAAGATAAGCCGCCTAATCATCACGTTATTATTTGTACTAATACAATGAATGTGTTAATTAATGAATAAATTAGTAACATAAAAATTTAAACTGTAATTATACTATTTACACGTTTAGCTTGAGTGCGTTCTAAAAATACAACATATAACTAATAAGAAATTCTATTCCTGTTATACCAATAATTGTTGAAGATACCAATATAAAATTAATCATTGGGTTTAAAAACAAATAAAACTGAAATGCATATAGTTTATTTCAATTGACAATTTCCGGATTTTACAACTAAAAGCAATTTGTGTGACGCGTCTGAAAACTACTAAATTGTTTTTGACGTCGACACTATTATGACAAGTCAATGTTTCAATAAAATTATTTTTCGTATGAAAACAAAATTTAGACATTTTATACTAATCTGTTATATTTTTGTAGTTATATGCTGAGTAATTTTTAAATTGGAATAATTTTTACTTGAAATGTGTTTGAGATTTATCCTGGGGGTAGTTTTTTGTTTCACAAACTTGTTTAATCAATAATGAGTGTCAGTGAAACATTAAAAAAAATATGTGTGTGTTCGAAGCGTTCGAAGTTATAGCGTAACAAGATAAAAATCTTTTTAAAGCTTTTATCTGTCACCTTATTCTACGTTAGTAGAAAAAACTACACTTACAATAGAAAAAAGGTATTTAATACATTGAAAGTTTTATTATAACGCATTATCTAGTTAAATAAAGTTTATTTAAATATCACAAAAAAAAATATTTCTACTTAATTAAAGAAATGGACCTTTTTTATTTTTAAAAGTTGACTATGCTAACTTCAGGGTGTCGGTTTTTTGTGACGGTGTGCGGGTGTCAAATTTACTCTCATAATTTTTCCCTATCGCGCCAAAAGAAGTATAACATCAAAAATGTCCTTTTATAAATATCTAACGACACAACTTTTATTGACATTTTCGACTTACGATACTAAAAGTAACTTATTTACGAAGAAAATAACCTTTCAGGTGCTCATTAAAATAATTTGTTATGACATTGACCTTTAAATAGAGAGCTTCATCTGTTATTCAGAGGTAAGTTTTGACCTTAGGGAATAAAAATAACATTTAAAATCTTATGTGGAATCTCTGAAAACCTAGTTTCAATGGCTGACAGCTTTAATTATACTCACAATTTTCAGGTTCGTATGTTTGACCTAATTTGAATTTAGAACGGCGAAGGCCTATAATTCTAATTAAAAGATTGTAACTATATCATGCTCGTGTTTTGTTTAATGAATCATATTTAACGTATACTGATACTCGTAGAATTTAACATTGAATACACTTTTACTAATCGCGTTTGAGTGAACACTGTCGTATGCCGTAAAAGACAAAATATCATAAACATTAGAACTCTAATAATGTATTTAGTATTATTTATTACGTTTCACATGATTACATATTATTAAATCATATACATTTTGGAAAAATATGCTACTATTAGTTAACAGAAGCGGATTGGAACACACGAAATTGAATATACAAAAAACAACAATCAAAAGATTAGAACGTGTAGGTAGTTTACACATTAAAAATTTACTGAGGGTAGGTTCCGCATGAAGTCTCGAAATAAAAGTGAGTCAACGCCGGTTTTGCTTCGCGTTATATAGGTGTCTGCTCCAAGATGGCGTTAGTCCGCTAACACTACAGTAATTGCCTATATATACTAGATACTATAAGTATATTAAGATATAAAAAAATAAAGTAAATTCAAAGATCTAATCTTATATAAGAACGTAACTTGTTATCACATATTTATTTAAATTTTATACAAGTGCGAGGGTGTATACAATTATATGCATATTCACTTAATACATTCAATAAATCACCCACGACCTTTCCATGTCTCCAAGTCAACACTTTAAAAATAAGCCATTCGTTATAAGCTTATCTATCGCTTACTTTCCTAGAAAATTATGCACCCTGCTTTCACGCCACTCCTTCCTTATAAACGGTCACATTTTCACGTGAACACATTGTCAACGAATATCGTATTTATGTATTCTAAATGATATGGTGTATTGTCAACATTACCGTGCCATTCGCGGAAATTCCCAGTACAGAATGCGGGCGTGCAAATGTTTGTGTTATAAGTAGAGTTCATACCATTAGGTGTATTTCATTTACACGAAACAGAGCCGGAGCGTCGTCGCTACATATTTTTTTGAATTAAACAATATAAACAAACACTAATAAACGCGTATTATATCTTATTTGTCGTTTATATGCGTTTGTTTACATTTAAAAACTAAGGCTGATTTATGGAAATTAAACCTTCTTTCTTCTGTACCTGACACATTTGTTCTATGACATGCCAATTCATTCATTCTTGGCGTTGCGTAGCGATGAGGGATCTCTCCGCATCTTCTACCGCATTTACCATGAAGAGTGTTCAGAAGAGTTGCTCGGAATAATACCTGCAGCTGAGTATCATCATTTGACGTTAAGGCAGAATACAAAATTCCATCCGTATCACCTTGACGTCCGTCGTTACACAACTGAGCGTTTCTTAAGGCAATTTCCGCGCACCACCACTATGTGGGTCCACTGAAGTATTTCCGAACCAATTCGACTTACGGTCCTTCAAGAAAAGAGCGTACCAATTCTTAAAAGGCTGGCAGCGCGCTTGCGAGACTTCTGGAACATCAGTTTACATACAAATTTTCAATTATAGAAAGAAAAATAATACAGTGCCCAACAAAGCGACCCAGGCTTAAGTTTTATGACGGATAGACTAGGCTAGTTCGATTAGTACTCCTTAAATTTCGTTTGAATCAATAATAATAGTCTTTCTTATTATAATAGAGTCCACACCACCAAATGATACACCATTACACAAGACTTCATTAATTACACTGCTAACCTTTACTAATATTATTATAATTTTTTTTTCTACCAAGTATTATTACATTATTTTTCTTTCTTTTTTTTGGCACTGAGGCGCAAACTAGCTGATGTGGTGGCTGCCAGAATGACCAGCGCAACATGGAATTTGAACATTCTGTTTCTCAGCATAATTCTGAATCAGGGCCAATCACAGCCACAGGACACACGCATTAAGCGCCTGAAATGAATCGAATGGGAAATGATTTTTTTTTTATATATCTCATTATATTTTTAATTTTTTTTTCTTTGAATATTGTTGTTTTGTGTGTGTATGTGTGCGTGTTTTTATATGTAATAAATGATATGTTTATGTCAAACCATACCATACAGAACTCGTACTTCATAAGTCGCAACTTTAAATCGTTCCCTTAACCACAGAGACAACCCATTAATCACGCACTCCGCAACGCTACAGATACAGTAAACAATTAGCAACTTTATACTATTTTATCCGTTAAAAGTAATTAAATTTAACTCATTTAAAGACAAAAGAAATCTAGCGTAATTGTTCTTTTTACGCCAAGAATATAATGTTTTAAAGTGGAGTAATTATATTCTTAAACACGCAATCCGGCACTGCATTTACTCAGCTTTCCCAGCCGCTCGTTGCAGTTTGTGGCGGCGTCGATGGCTAACCACATTTGCTCATTTTTCTGTACATCCTGTGGTGTTCCTTTCTGACAGTTATTTTTAATTAGGTATGTTTTTACGAGGCACTTTGATTTTAGAACGCGCTATCGTGAAACTTTTTTTTGCCATTTAACTTTCTTTATATTTGTGGTCGCGAAGTTTCGCTTCTAACTCGTTAGATAGTTTCATTTGTAGCCGCGTTGGGTGATCTTTTTATAGGACAAACAAAAGTCTTGAGATATTTGCTGTCACAGAATAACTTATCTTGACAAAAATAAACTTGGTATTTCAATTTTCATTCACTCACTGACTCACTCACTCACTTAAACATTTGCACCCACATACTCACTCATGCATTGAGGCGTGTTGATAACAGTTTAAAGGTAAATAAAATAAAAGATGTAATAAACTTATATATAAATACATTTTAAGGAATTTATACTTAAGTTTGTTATGGAAGAGCTTGGAACCCTGACACAGGTATTTCTTACTTAAAAGCGTTCCTGAATCTTACACATTGTAATGCATGCAAACTTAAAATGAATAAACAGATTTTTTTCTTTAAAAACAAAATGTCTAGAAGAATGTTCTTCGACAGTCATCTGATATAAACATTCTCTAATCTAAACTTATGCACACAGACTTTTAATAAAGCAAATATACTTAAAAATATTTTTAATTTTATTAACTGTACATGAAATAATAAATACTGTAAAAATTAAACGTGACGTAACTAAAGGAAAGTATGGTGTCGTAGTTGAGGTGGATCTGCAATTATTTATGTGAACATTGTTTTAACAAAGCTTTTCCCTTGTGTGGAAGCTTCTTTATTTAAAAAAAAAGGGTGCGTGTACTTATGTACGCGCGTAAGAAGTTATACTTCTTTGGCATTATTAAAAATAGTTTTTGATTGCATGCAAATAATTAATTACAATTGAATAATCAAAGACAGGAGAAGGAGTCATTATAGTCAATAAAGTTCAGTTTACATTTGAAAAATTAAATAAATAAATATTTATTATTATTCTCTTACATTAAGTGTAACATAAATTCTATTATTATTCGAATGTTATTTTTAAATTATGTTCAATGGCGTAGCATCTTCCGTAGGCAACTTCATACTGTTAATTTCGTGTCACGGTGCGCGCGCATCGTAAAATTTCACTCTCATAAATTTTTCATAACGCGACTAAAGAAGTATAACTTCAAAAACAGTTTATAAAGCTCCCACTAATCACTAGTGCGTGACCACTAAACTTAGAAACAAAAGAGTAATAAATCACGACTTTTGATAACTACATTACATGTTAATGTCTCAATAAATCATTAATCAAAACCTCATAAACGTGAAAATCAAAAAGCATTATTTTGTCATTAGCTAGTAAATCTATGCGCATTACTGAGCTTCAGTGTACGACTCTCATGAGGTAGTAGGTTCGATCCCCGGCTGTACAAGTGTACTTTCTGTGTATCTATGCATTTTCGATTTTCATTATGAAAAACAATATTTTTCTTCCTGAGAAAACATGTGAGACATGGACCAGAACAAAGGCTGACCTACTTGCCTATTAGAAAAAACAAATGAATGCGAATCAGAATACAGAAAGGTACAGAAATCTGAGGCCCATACCTAAAAGGTTGTAGTACCACTGGTTTTGTAAGGAATCTATATAATATAATAATATTATTAATAAATGTATTATTTAATCTTAGTACTGTAACTGTACAAAACATAAAATAAAATTTGCTACCGAATTAGAAAATCCGCGATTCATTATTGGATCTTAACGCTAACGTGCATCATTCTAATAAAACCCGAGAAAAGTTGAACAGGTCGAACTGTCAAAAACTGAAATTATCCTCTTGACGTATACGAATACTTGACGAAACTATCGTAAAAGTATGCCTTCTAGTTAAATTTTTCAATTCGAAGTTCGAAGTTAAATGTCAATTATCATTAAGTTGGCGCAAGGCACATCTATAATGAAGAAGGACGGTGCTGCGGGCAGAGATAATATTTCTGGAGCCTTTCTCAAACGTTATCATGAAATCTTAGTCCCTCCACTTACATATATATTTAATTTGATTCTTTCTACAGGGATCTTTCCGGACCTATTCAAGCTAGCTGAAGTAATTCCGGTTTTTAAAGGTGGTAATAGAGATTGTGTCGGTAACTACCGACCTATTTCTAAACTATCTACCCTATCCAAAATCATTGAGAAATTGATTAACAAACGCCTCATCGATTATTTAGAAAGTAATAACCTACTCTCCAGCTCACAGTTTGGATTCAGACCGGGTTCATCAACAAGCGACGCAGTTCATCAATTAACTGATCATATTGTTACACAACTAAATAAGAAAAATAAAATTTTAGCTGTATTTTTGGACATTGCAAAAGCTTTTGACGCGGTCGCTGGTCCTATTCTGCTGGATAAATTGGAGGCTTTGGGTATACGTGGTTTGCAGCTTAAACTATTTGAAAGCTACTTGAGTGATAGACAGCAAAGAGTAAGGGTGGGCAACATTGTTAGTGACGATTTGCCGATACGCTATGGTGTGCCACAGGGTAGTGTTTTAGGTCCGACACTGTTTCTGGCATTTATCAATGATCTTTGTGACCTCCAGTTACAAAATGGTAAAATAATAACATTTGCAGATGATACTGCACTTGTGTTTCATGGTGATAGCTGGAAAGATACTGTCGACATTGCTCAAAGAGGATTCGACGTTGTTAACAAATGGCTCAGAATGAATGCCCTAACTATCAATGTCAATAAAACTAAATGTATACCGTTCTATATAAAAACTCCTGGTTCTAGTACTAACCTTGGTTTAACTGCTCATGTATGTTCTGATACTGATTCTTGTGACTGTCAAAAGATCTTTGTTGCCAACAATACTAAGTATCTAGGTGTCGTTGTTGATAGCACGCTAAATTTTAACTACCACATTGACCTGCTACTATCGCGAACTCGGAAACTTATCTTCACCTTTAAGAATCTCCGTAATATTGCTGAAAAATCGATAATTAAAGTGGTTTATCAATCCCTCTGCCAATCCGTTTTAAGCTATTGTGTTACTGTCTGGGGAGGGGCTTGTAAAACTAATCTTATAAAACTGGAGAGGGCTCAGCGTGCGTTATTGAAAGTAAGTTATTCTAAACCATTTTTTTACCCTACCAAAGATCTATATCTTTTATCTGACGTGTTGAGTGTTCGTCAACTATTTATACTGAACACTGTGCTCAAACAACACTCCATAACTCGCTATGATCCTTCTTTGAATGACAACAAACGATGCAAATATAAAGTCTGCACCTCAGATACCCGTTGGTCCACAGCTTTCTCAAGAAGGTTTTTTGGTTTTATGGGCTGTCACCTATATAACAAGATAAACAGGTTGATCAACATATATCCGCTTACTAAATATGAGTGTAAAAAAGCTACAGTCAAATGGCTTAAAAATCTAGACTACGAGGGGACTGAGAAGTTGTTAGTAGTCCTCAGCTAATACCTAACACTAACACGTTATGTATACGAGTACATAGGTACACTATCACCCATGCTCATATATGCTTCACTAAGACATATATACACTAAGTCATAAATTCACTAACACATACATACATTAACACTTACATACACTAAACCATACATGCACCATCACATACACCCACTTAAATGTGAGTATATTTGTAATATTTGTAATAGTTTCTCGATCAAATTGATGTACCTACTTAAATTCCATTCGGTCCGGATGCGGAGGGACTGGCAATCTGTAATACAGGTATCCTAGTACAGTCGCCAGTCTCTCACACAGACTTTTTTTTAAAAGTCCATAACTTCCTAAAGCGTATGACCTTAATTAATACATCACCTAATTACGAACACAAATTACACAAAGTTCCAGCAAGTCTTCGGAGCGGTTTCATATTTCAGCTAATTGCTGTTGGGTCTTGGTTAGAACAACGTATACACAGGAGTGTCTTCTGAAAGTTGTATTGTAAAGCATAGTTAACTATTCATGTATAATGCGACACGTCTCCGGGCGGTACTCGACAGTAGACCAACGAGATGAGCCGGGATACATTATAAACAGCGCTTTGAAATGTATCACTAAGATGTTCAAGATGTCGCTAGTGAATACTTCTACGTTAAAATATATATTTTCTTTCAGCCTTTAAATACATATATATTTATTTAAATATGAATAGAGAGCAGTGGCTTCAGCGCGCGACTCTCATCCAGAAGGTCGTAGGTTCGATACCCGGCTGTGCATCAATGGACTTTCTATCTATGTGCCTATTTAACATTCGCCTATTTACCTATTAGATTGAACAAATGATCATGAAACAGGTACAATACAGGTGAATCTGAGGCCCAGACCTCAAAAGGTTGTAGCGCCACTAATTTTTTTATATATATATGAATAAAACCTTGGTTTCTCTAGAGCACTAATTCATTGAACAGTGATGAATATTAAGTGTTTTTATACTTTGATTAACTTTAATGTTCCTTACTTATAAATAGATATTAAGGTAATTTATCAAATTGGAATAATTGGCATGATATTGTCATGACATCACGTTATAGCACTTCTTGTGATAATACTGGCATCATTTACATATAGGGGCCGATGAGTCGCGCCTTCCTCGTAAATATTCAGGGTCCAACAAGCGCTCGGCGCGCCGCGATACATCACTCGTCTTACCTCCATACATAACTTAACCTCCACACGCCCTTACGTGATCCGGAAATTCTCTCCGTGTTTAACTTTGTGACACCGCGCGAATTAAAGGGAAACAATGATATCCCGGAAATTAAATAGAACAAAAGATGATATAATTTTGCACGACAAATACCCGAATATAACACTGCGTGTGTGTTGTTCCCGCGAGAATGTGCGTGATCCTATTTCACCATACCTGATGATAGAGGACAAATCTTTGTTTATTTTATTATTATTAATTACTTAAGATGTCATGTGGAACATGGTGTAATGGTTGCAACCTTACAAACATTGTGTAAAACAAAAAACTTGGCGATTAAAAAGAGTGGCGGAGAGTTTATTTCCAGTTGTTCTCTTCCGTTCCCTTGATTTGAGAACTGGCAGTAAATGTAAAATTAGAAGCATTTCATATATGTACATATATTTATATTTTGACGTTCATACGTATACATTGTGTTAGTGTAAAGAATAAATGATTTAGAATTTTCGTTTTAGCCGTTTGCTATTGAATTCTAGATGCTTCGACCCGTAATATTATTTCGTTGACATAAAAATATTTAAAAATTCCATTGTTCATTTCAAGCGAGACACAATTTTCGGGAAATATTAAAATTTGTTGGATGCAATAAATATTCAGTATCGCGGCAATAAGCAGGTGGCCCCGTAGATGACCGGAAAAATACGAGCTCGCGGACATCCGACCGAGGGGAGATAACTTTCGGTGGATTCAATCAAATCAGTTAAATGTAGCTGTAAATTGGGCAGTTCCACTTGAACGATATTGAGTAATGGTTGCTGCTCCGATATTGATGGGCAGCCCTGGGACGCGCGCCGTATCTCACTGGTGACGTGTTAATTTGTCAAAACCCACCGTCATAAAGGGAATGCCGCCAGCGATTAGCATAGGATACCGTCCTAAACCTTTATAATGACTCAATTTATCGCCCTATTCCAAATATAGATAGCTAAGTATATCAATGTGTTTACTTAAGTCATCTAAACTGAGATAACGGGTCACGCGCGCACGTCAGTCGTTACTTCTTGCCTCTTACATTTTATTACGTGCCATTACCTGGGATTAAGTTGTCGCAGAGAGGATTCTGTTTCATATCGCCAACTCTGACACTAATGTTACACGGCGTTCATAACTGCGCCTTAAAATTATTTTAAAATACGATTGTGTCAGGGCGCGGCGATGCGTGCTGTTTCACAAAAGCAGTCAAGCAAAATTCTGCCAGGATCCATTACGATCTAATTAGCACGCCGAGTGGCGTATTTAACAAAAAGTGTATCATGATATTCTGGTTTTAATAGGGTTTTACTTTAGTATTTTGATGAGGTTTAAGCTTAAATGATTAATTATAATAGTTTTTAATGGGAATTATTTTTATGTAAATAAACAACAATCATAGTTATATAGGTTATAGGTCGGTGGACTCATTTTCCGCACTTAGACTTATATTTGGTCCGTTGTACGTAAAGTCCTGTAATTCTTTTGGGGGGGTGTTGGGGGGGTGTGGGGGTAAATTGATAAAATTAGTAACAAAAAATTAAGAGATAAAACAAGGTTTGCTGACGTTGTGTATAAAACAAAAGTACTAAAATGGAAATGGAAATGGGCCATACGAGGAGCAGAAAAATGGAGCAAAATTATAACACTATGGCAACCAAGAGGCCATAAAAGAAACAAAGGTAGGCAATTTAAGAGGTGGGCCGATGAAATCGTGGAAATGGCAGGAAATACTAAGACCTGGACGAGATTGGTTTACAATAAGGAAAAATGGAGGACAATGGGGGAGGCCTTTGCCCGTAGGCACACAGAATCAGTTATCATAGATTAAGGAAAATAACAGTTATAATGTATATATTTTGTATTCTGATATAAGGCTATAAATAAATAAATAAATAAATAACGTAAAGTCCTGGCTGATTTAGGCAGCCTAGCTCCTTCCAGAAGCACAGAAGTTTCCTGGGCACTTCACAGGCTTCACGGAGCGACCTCACTGTTCCGAGGATTTCTGCACGTTGATTAGCCACAGCCTCGCATTCCAGGTCTACGTGGGTGACTAATTCCTGTGCGCTGAAACAGCCTCTGCACAGGGGGCTGTCTGTCGCGCATAGGGCAAAAATATGTTTATTAAGGAGACAATTAACCGTAATTGTCCCTATCATCGTTTAAGGATTGGTTCTTTTTAGGCTTAGAAGTTGCTATGTCAGTTGCGGATTCACTTCTGGCAGAGCTATTTTGGATTGCAGTCCGCACTTCGCGACCAACGCTGATGCTGGAGAGTTCAGCGGATTTTTGGCAAATCCAGGTTTGCACTAGCGAGAAGGGCAAGGGTAGGAGCGGATACGGGCCAACAGGCATCTATTTTGCACAACAAACTTTTGCGTTGTAACTACTTGTTTAAAAACTTCCATGAAATTATTACCAAAAATATTTAATGTAGGAGCACACACGTTCGGTCATATAAATCTTTAAAATTGTCGTGTTTTAAGGCATCTTACCGAGGACACTACTCGGGGTGATAAGTGTGTTGAATTAAATATAAGGACTATTATTTAAGAGTGACTCCGACTCTGAAGCCTGAACATTACTTTACATAAGTTTTCTAACAAAATATCTGTTTAGAAGTGCCGTAAATGCGACAAGAAACTTTTCTAAGTCCATATCGTATATATTTTAAGTCGAGACTCGAATCAAGAACTTTTGGTAATATGCTATATACGTTACTAACTTAACCAAAGGAGATATAGTAGAAATACTGTAGATACAGATTAAAATTGTATGCTTTGTTTTGTTCCATTCGTTTTGTCTAAATAACTATATGTCTTATGTATTTTTGCACTTCTTGCCTGGAAGCGATCGCTTGAAAGCGGTAAGGCCTCCAGTTGCCCTCCTTTTCATTTAATTATGTCAATTCTATTATATTCTGCAACGAAGTGTTAATAAATAAATAATTATCTATGTTCATAGTATAATAGTTCAATTTTACTCATTGAGGTGGTTGTAGTGGGTATAGCTCACGTAGTGACTGAACAGCAGAGATTCTGGTGTGCGTCAAGTCCCACATACCCCACTTTTGGGGACAGAGGATACGCACCTCGAATACAAAGGAAAAACAAAAAAAGGCACCAATATATTATATCAAGTCTAGGAGTTTTTGTTTTGTTTACTAACCAATACTAATATACCAACTAAGACCAAATTGTTACTCTAACTAAAACTACATATGGAATAAAACAATATTATTATTTTTAATGTTAAATTTGATGTCAAAGTACCTAATGAATACAATAAATTAAACATTTCAATAATGAACGATTAAGGGGCAATAATAGCATTATTTACGTCTTAATGACTTCCGAGCTCGAAGTACGCTTGCAATATAGGACGGGTGGGTGATTTCATAATCAAGTACTGAATGTAATATAATTTCCGTACAGCGCTAATGAACGTGTATTTTGTTTCATCTGCCGACTGTAGAACGTGAAGTGCGACGCAAAATCAACATTTCATTTGGCGCGAGTTACGGCCAGTGTTGCACGGTCCATTCGATAAATTTTGAAAAAAGAACGCATGATTTTGATAAAGGATTTTAAATTTAGAAAAAAAAATTTGACATTGAATTTAATTTGTTTTACGTCTACAAATTCTATTTATGCGTTAAATAGAATACATAGGTTTATGAGAAAACAGTTATTTCTTCTATATATAGACCATATTCGACCTCTTATATGGATATATTCTGAGGTGTCTACCTCTTATCAAACACGTTAGCACATTATACGAGTATGTGTAAGTGCAAAAGTATTCCATATAAAAACCTAAATCAGTTAACCTGGCAACACTATTAACGGCCATTCCGTCTAGCTTCCGTTTTTAAATTTCTGTCAATTCACATTTTTCCTCTGCGTTGCGAGCAAATAAAAACTATCTTGCAGCTGCTAATTAGCTCGATTTATATCACTCTTTTCCGAGTGTAAGAGGAAATTGCGAGTTTTTCTCAAACACCTAGTAAGTTGTTAGTTACAAGAATAAACAAATTCAATTCCGTATTTATACTAAAGATATTTTAATTGACTGTTCCTTTGGAATTATGTTTCATTTATTTTTAATTAATAATATTAGTTATTTATATTATTCGTTTAGATATTGACTCCACTTACACTAGCTAAGTGGCTGCTGCTAGCAAAGTGCATTACATATAATAATTATCAGTATTTTTTCATATGTAATACCACAAGAGCTTCGTCATGACTGTCGTCGTCATGACGACTATATTAATTGTTTGCAACGAACCTATCGGGAAATACCCGATAATTTTGAAGCTCGAATGGTATTCGGGGGATTATTTTTCCGACCCAAATGTCGGCCAATAGAATTGCACCATGAGACGAAATGTACAGTTAACAAATAAAAATTTCATAATGAATAAAACAACTACTTAATACTTTTCTTGAAGCAACGACCAGAGAAAATTTTCACAAAAAATTTTTAGTATAATACCATGTAGGTTGTACCACGTGACGTCGAATGGTGCAATTCTATTGGCCGATATTTGGGTCGGAAAAATAATCAAATATATGTAATGAAATGACATTTAATTAATTTGAATTTGGCGCGCTTTGCGTATAAGTTGTCTGTGGAAGTTGGTAGGCGACGCATCGGAGTGACGCACCATGAAATGGCGGATGAAGTTCAGATTTAAAGCATTTTATTGTTATAAAAAACTTGTAGATAGATAAATTAAAGGATATAATTGAGGGGGCGATATTAGTGAACTTTAAATGTCGTTTCTTTGTATTTTCAGGTGAGATTTAAGAGTAATAATAAGTTAACCAATAATTGTTGTAATATTGTAAAGGCGTGATAATTAAAACAAAACTTTGTATTTTCGGAGAAATCATTTGTGTTTTATTTTTAAAATCCTCAATAATATAACTAGGTAATGTATTGTCTTTACTCTTGTGACACTGCAATTATTAAAGTCTAATTCGTCTTTAATACTAAGTACTGTACATGTAATTATAAAGTTTAAACTCAATTGTATAATGTAATTGAAAGTAACGAAGCTAGAACAGAATCTATAGCAATTCCATTAACAATATGAATCACGTTTAAATGCACTTAACAAAGGAATTGCTGACTTGCGTAAATGACAACGGCATATACAATCGCAATATCACGACTGTAACTAATAGCGGTAAGGTCGCACATATATTACAAAAATTACCTTAATTACTATAAAATGTAGCAATTATTAAAAATATAAATTACAGTATAATTTGTATTAATTGACTTTTTATTACCAAGAGAATTTTTTTTTAATGGAAACTCGCTGTTGCCTTAAGGGCCTTTACAGCTCAGCTCGGGCTGTTTTGGCGAATGGCGCGAATGGGTGATTTTCCCGCGACTAGCGCAAGGGCGTCTCCTGTAAGACTCGAACCTCGACTTGGGCCGACGCGGGGTGGTCAATCGCCTGAAGGGCAGGACGGAAGCTCACTGGAGTGAGCAAGATAATTTAACGTATTAAACAATATTTATACCTACAGTATGAGTATGCTACTAGTCAATTTGAGTCACCAAAACTGTTTCATTTATGGATCAAGGTGAACATTCCACCAACCACTGTTCACCTTCATAAAGGAGCATCCTCGACCAGTCTTAACGGCTGACTGGCCGGCTCGAAGGGCCCGTGGCTAACGTCAGGTTGTCTATATCATTCGTTTTAGGGAATGACGTCGTCGCAATAATTATAGCTGTAGAGTGTAGGTCGCTACACATCGATATAAACCTTCGACTAATAAGCGACAAATCACGACGTGGCAGCGCGAGCCGTACGATAATCATGAAACGTTGAATATACACGAAAAAATTACACTTTTTTGAAGGCCAGTATTTGAACAAAAGATTGATAGTACATTATTGAAACAACATCGTTCAAAAAAGCTTCCATTTATCCGTCTTCAATCATAGTATAACTTAAGGAATTGTATATTATATAATTGTATAATTGTACAGACATTAAAAACACAGACGTTTATAATGGAAAAAAATCACGTACAGTCATTATTTAAGCTCAATTAAAGCAGCTACATAAACATATTCACAGACTTATCTTTCTAATTAAAATTACAATACATTTTTGTTACTTTTTGAGAAAAATAAAATGTCTCTTTCTGTATAAAAAAAACTAACCGAGGCTAGTAAATATTTGAATATATTCTCGAAATCCAACATTTGCGCAGACACACACATATTGTTTGATCCTCATGGTTTTTACCCCTTGAAATACAAAATAATTACCGTAATTTTATGTCAAATGTTATTGGGATCGGAAAGCGGATATGATTTAATTTTTATAATAATTACTATTATTATTATTTTTTAAGAAGATAGCAAAAAGGTTAGTCGACATCACAGGAGATCGAAGAGCTGGCAGCTACCTCGGTCAAAGAATTAGTCTAGCTATTTAAAGGGAGTAAGCTGCCGGTATCTTCGGAACCTTGCCTAAAGGGACTCCTTTTAATCATATATTTTAGTTATCACAATATAATAGTATTAGTTAAATTACATTATATTATAATATTAATTCTTACTTCATAATTATCATCATAGTCAATTCTGGATATACAAGTATAGTTTTATTTTTCATTGTTCTAGTATACCTATATATATATTTTTTCTTTTTTAAATTACTATGTTATATGCTTGAATGTGTTGTTATGTTATTAGGGTCAGAACCAAATACCTACGAATGATAAACTCTTTCCTATTAGAATTTTAATTCAAATATTTTTTGCTGTATGTTCTTAGCTTATTCAGCATTTCAAACGGCCAATGGATCTAGGCTATTTCGGTACCCACTCAAAGGACCAAGCGCATATATTTACTGAAGCATTCCGCAGTAGAGCCTTCGGCTTGAAATGCTAAGATATATTCTGGTCCATTTTCCACAATGTAAATTAAACTTAGGAGATCTTTGGAATCATTTCTTAGGGTATGACAGTATTTAATACTGCTTTCAAAAGGGTAAAGTCCAAGGTAAACGGCGTATTGGTAGAAGGAAAAAATCATGGCTTCGCAACGGAATTGTAAGGATTTCGCAACTGCGAAAGAGTTGCTGCATCTGGCACAGGACGAGACACGCTTCAAGAGACTGACGGTCAACCTCCAGTGATGGAGGAGCACTAAAAGAAAGAAGAATACTGCTTTAGTTATAAATACAGTATCAACCATTAGCACATGGAAATCGAAGGTATTAGATATGATTACCGGTGAAACAATAATGATTTCGGCTTATAGACCAGTGCCGATAATTTTTGAAACCAAAAAAAATTACAGTAGGATGAAACCCATTAGAAAAGCAGGGGAATATGATCAAAATGAAAGGAAAAATAAATTACGGTCGATCTGAGGTCGGGAAGGTGTAGGGGGGGAGGTTTAAGGGTAAAAAACGGTTTATCTCGATTTTCGGCAAAACTAAAAGTCCCATCGAAGAAAACTAAATGGCAAAGTTGTAGGTAATAAAAAGATCTAAAACTTTTGTATTCACACATTTTTCACATAACCTCAAAATTTATGTGAAAAATTCAAAAAACCAACTTTTTGGTTTTTTATTTCTATCTTTTACAAAAATTTATTTTTTTAAACGAAATTTGGTGAAAACTTACCTTATTATGTCCCAAATATACTGGTAATTTATTTGATTAAAAATATTTATTTTTTCACCTTATTTTGAATTAATATCGAAAAAACACCCTAATTTTCAATCGAAAATTCTGACGTCAAAATTTCAGCTTTTTTCAAAAAGTTGATGTGCTTTCAGTGCGTTGAAATCTCTACTTTACTATGGTAAAAAAATATATATATGTTACCATAGTAAATCTTCTCGGAAAATGCAAAAAATCGTATGCAGTAACGCCCAGACCCGTCATCCCCTTCCCTACTTCTCTATGAAATACGAAAATTTTAGCCCATCTAAAGGCTAAAATTTTTTTTTTAGGTCACTCAGGTATATATAAGTTATCTTAAAATAGTATTAAATAGGCATCTTATTATAATTTAAAGAAGATTCATAGAGAAGTAGGGAAGGGGATGACGGGTCTGGGCGTTACTGCATACGATTTTTTGCATTTTCTGAGAAGATTTACTATGGTAACATATATATATTTTCTTACCATAGTAAAGTAGAGATTTCAACGAACTGAAAGCACACCAACTTTTTTAAAAAAGCTGAAATTTTGACGTCAGAATTTTCGATTGAAAATTAGGGTGTTTTTTCGATATTAATTCAAAATAAGGTGAAAAAATAAATATTTTTAATCAAATAAATTACAGTATATTTGGGACATAATAAGGTAAGTTTTCACCAAATTTCGTTTAAAAAAATAAATTTTTGTAAAAGATAGAAATAAAAAACCAAAAAGTTGGTTTTTTGAATTTTTCACATAAATTTTGAGGTTATGTGAAAAATGTGTGAATACAAAAGTTTTAGATCTTTTTATTACCTACAACTTTGCCATTTAGTTTTCTTCGATGGGACTTTTAGTTTTGCCGAAAATCGAGATAATCCGTTTTTTACCCTTAAACCTCCCCCCCCTACACCTTCCCGACCTCAGATCGACCGTAATTTATTTTTCCTTTCATTTTGATCATATTCCCCTACTTTTCTAATGGGTTTCATCCTACTGTAATTTTTTTCACTTTTTATTATTTTTAAAGGCTATCTGCACTGGTCTATTAGGAAACCATCGGAGAGTAATTCTGAATTCTGTAATTGAATTCTAATTGATCATTGTTACATTTTATAACTTAGGTCTAGATTTAGTGTTATTATAATTATATTTCTTTTTATAGTAAACATATTTCAAACGCACAATAAAATAATAATATCGTGATATGGGTTTTCTACAGCCCGGTAAAACCGTCTGAACAAAATGTAACAAAACTCCACGAACAATTGAAACTCTAAACTCGGATTAAACATTTATGCATACTTTACATTGTATAAACTGACCTGTAAATATGAATATTTGGCTAACAAAACAAAAGGATTATATAGTTCAATGACACACACTTCGGGTCATTGACCGATCAAAATTCAATTTGCCTAAGAGAAATTACTTAGCGATATGTATAACGCGCTTCTGAGTAATTGAAAAATGTTATATTTGTTTTGCTATTTTAACTCACAACTAACTCTTAATACTTAGATTATATAGTCAGAAAAATAGTATATCGTATACTAAGAATCGGCTAAAACTTACTGTACAAGTGTCCTTCAAGAAAAGAGCGTACCAATTCTTAAAAGGCCGGCAACGCACTCGCGAGCCCTCTGGCATTGAGAGTGCCCATGGGCTGCGGTATCACTTAACATCAGGTGAGCCTCCTGCCCGTTTGTCCCCCGTTCTATAAATAAAAAAAAACAAACGATTAATACCAAAAAATCTTTCAACAAAAATACTGTTACGGTGCTTCAAATTAGGGTACATAAAAAATACTATTTTTAAGAAACTGGTAGAAACCAGTGTCACTTGAAAAATAGCGAAATATAACCTATATTACTGATTCCGTAGGTTTAAAGGTAAAAAATGATAAAAACTTTAAATTATTGTATCTATTATCGCTTCACCTTGTATTAGCCGACTAAACTCTACACACCTAACCAAAGGGCTATTGCGTGATACTTCTAAAATGGTCATAAATCTTTTATATTACGGGGATGCGTGTAATTTTTCATTATATAACCGTTTTTTAACTTCCTCGCTATATTTTCGTACCCGCGTTTCTTAATAATATATAATTGCATGATGAGGAATTAACCTCAGAATTACTTCGCCTCAGCGACGGTCTCGTAGATATAAAGAAAAGAAGGGTCAATATCGAAGATGAGGGTAGATAATTTTGATGTGGATGGATGTGGAAAGCAAGAGCCGATCTTGGTGGATAACGTTTGGAGATGCTTTTGGTGGAAACCAAGACAATCCGAGAGCCGGTGTCTGGTATAATACCTACCTAATTTTAAGTTCATTAAAAAAAAGACAAAAAAATATTTATTCATTTATAATCTACCTTGTGATTGATAGTGCGACTACTAAGCCAACACGTATGCATCCCTTTTTATGTGCACTACGTATATATTATACACTTTTATCACTTGCTCGAACGACGATGGAAGATATCGTATTAGTAGCCGGCACCCATTGGCGTAACATTAGGGTGGCAGGGCTGGCAAAATGCCACGGGCCCCTGACCCAAGAGGGCCCCTGCCCAAGAGATATTATGTTCTGCTATTGTGCCTCTTTCTTTTTTCGGTCCGCTGCAGGACGAGTATTCTGATCCGTACAAAAATATGGAAGATACCAAAGCTCTAACGAGCCTGCTCTTGGTAAGATTTGACACGTTTCTGTTTTGCAATATTCTGGTCAGTTTGCTCATAACTGCTATAGCCATCTGTGCTCATCTAGCTCCTCATCATCAGGCAAAACATATTTCAATCAATACTAGCAGATAATATCTATTGTTAACTAGCTGACCTGGCGAACATCGTTCCGCCTAACAGTCGATTCTTTATTTGTTTTTAATACTTATTCTGCTATTCAGGACACCGGTCTAGCTAGTAACATAAAAAAAAGAAAGTTGATAATACATATGTCAAAAAATAAAAATTTACCTTCCCGGAACCATTCCACTAACACTTGAACTTTATTATATGGTATTAAAGTTCAAATTGCCTTTAAATATTATTACGAATATTTTGTATGAGAATATAGAAAAGTGTTGTTTTTAGACTTTTTCACTCAATTTTTTTAATTTTTCTCTCCGTAAGAACCATCCTCGTACTTCAAGGAATATTATAAAAAAAGAATCAGACAAATCGGTCAAGCCGTTTTCATGTTATGTCGTGACAACGGAAAACGGGTTTCATTTTTATATATATAGATAAAATATAACTTTTATAACCATAAATCACCAACGTGCCAGGACCATTCAAAAAATAATTCGCATCTAAATGCCAAACAATTCAGATGACATTTTTACTGCGGCATCGTTGCGAACGATAAGGAAAATAATTTTTCATATAAAATCACTTTGTTGATATCTGAAATAATTATTACAGGAGCTGTACAATTTAAGTATCATATGTACTTAAAATTAATGATTGAGCTCTGCTATTGAAAAAACTCTGCACATATTTTAATTGTTTTCCCTAATAAACTTACATGCTCGAACTTTCTTCCACTAAGCAATCTCTAGCCAATTTACGTGCCGAGACTAATATAATATAATACGTAAAGCAATTGTAAAATCTAACCAATAAATCACTACTGCGGAGAACTGGTACATTTTTTAAATATGTCTAAGTTTAAAAAACCGGACGAGTTTTAATTAGTATTAATTAGCTGATTAAAAGACAATTACAGCGTGTTCCCTTCATGATTTCACTAATCATCTCATCTACATAAATTTATATATGATTTATACATAAATTTATAGATGGCGTAGTCTTGCTCTTTCATGAATTTTGTAAACGTTGTTGACATTCATAAGCATGCTCTAAGAAGCATCTAAATTGAATAAACGTATTTTGATTTGATTTGATTTGATATAGATAACCATCTAATCAAAGTTATTGGAATGTTGGACCTTGGTAATGGTTGGTTTCTTCACATCCCAAATATTATTCATTATATCATAGTGTTCGCGTCGCCACGAGCAAGAGGGATACACAGATTACTTACATTAAAAAATTAAACAGACTATTGATTTGATTTTGTATTCTCTAGATAATCTTCAATTCCAAATAATTGGGACAAGGAGGAATATCAGAGGAACTGGGAAAGAGGAGGTCAAAGGATGAGAGGACGATCTACCAAAAGGACGGAGAAGGTCTGCCAAGGAAACAGAGACGTGGAAACAAATGGGGGAGGCCTATATCGAAAGACAACCTGACCAAAGTGCTAATAAATGTATTATTTTTGCTATGTAAATTAGATTGAGAATACTACTGTTTTAAAAGAATAGCATGTAAGTTAAAAAGGTCAGCGAATAAAGGGCTTGTATTAAATTATTATTAAATAATTGGGACAAACGTAGGACTCTTTCATAGCTCAATACCCTTTGCAATATTTGTTAGAGTCTGGCTAATGAAAGAAGATAATTGAATTTGACAACTTTCGGATGGCAACACAGAATGTCATTGAATTTCTTAGGTTTGTATAATTTATTGTCTTGATACTTCATGCAATTACTCATTTTTATTTCTATTATATATTTTTTCCGAATAGTAATAATAGCCTAAACTTTGTTTTATTTGATAGAATATTTCGTTTCTTTTGCAGGATTTGATTATTCCGAATAAAGTTGTGTTTTAAAATAAATATAGTTTTAGTTTTCCATGCAATGCTAGTCATTTTAAGTATCAATAGTAAAAGACTAAATACGTATAGTATTAAATTTCATAGAAATACAGTTACTATCAATGTAAAAAATAATAAAATAAAATCAAGTATCAGGTAAGTTTAATCCAATCCAAATCCAAAATATATCAAACTTTTAGGGAAACCATACTAAATTTTTTTTAATTTGCCGCGCTTTTTCGTTATCTTCTTTCATTAGCCAGGCTCTAGCGTGTCGTATTCGCATCGACTCTGAACGAGGAAGAAAGACACACAGACTACATACATTCAGTATACGACAATGCACAGATTATATGACTCTATTTTTGTTGGCTTTCTACAGTAATAGATTTCTATAAAAATCAATCCTTAACCCAGTCTAAGTAATTGGCAGAAGGTAAAGACTCCTTCGTACCGCAAGTACTATAGGGAAAAATTAAATATGTATTTGACGTACACAGTTTTAAACATGAGTTTCATGAATCCGTGAACAAGTTGTAAGGCAGAAAAACGTTTCAACAGATTAGATGTATTACCATAATACGGAAAACGGAGGCTACATTTTGAAAGAAATCTTCAATTATGCATGAGGCATTAGAATTCCAATTTTCCGAAGTATTTCAATTTTCCTTCTATTTATATGAGTGAGACTGTCGGCGAATAGCACAGCATTTATTTCAAACAGTTATTTTATGATGCGTTATATATTTAGTTTCAATTTACCTGAAATATTTTATTTGTAGAAAAGTCTTACAAAAAAATTTAATTGATATAAATGCGAATTTATTACATTATTCGTATTCAGCTGCGTGTTTTTAAGGATCGTGGTCAGCCCTGCGATTCTGTTACTCACTTTTCGAACTCACACAGCGGTTTTCGCATCGGCGGTCGCTCTGAAATCAGTCGTGAAGCAGTCATTTTATGATTTGGCATTCTGATAAACAATAAAATACAAGCTTACACCTTTTCAGAATAGCAGGGCAGTAATAGACTGTTACGTCAAAATGACAGTTAACTATTTGATATGAGGCTATAGAAATGTTGGCAACATTTACCTAATTTACTCTATTGGTGAAATATGTGTAGCAACACCTACAATCACAGCAATGACGTCATACTCAGAGTCGCCCTAATAAAGTTATTCCACTAAGAATATATACAACTCGACCTTAGCCATTGGGTTCTTTGGCCAGTCAGTGACGGAGTCTGTGGATCCTCTTTTTATGTTAGAGGAAGAGTACACCATATTTCCTCTATACATGCATTACAAAGTTTATATATATTTATTCAACTTAGAAATCCTATTAATATCCTTAAGAGGTGCTTGAAAATATCAATCAAAAGACCAGAGATTAATATTATGACTGGGGATTGACGAGGTTCAAATAATAACCGTTTTGGGACAAAATAGCTGATGACTTAAATATTTTCCAGTTTAACAATTAAAATTAAACTTATCTAACTAGCATAACATACAAACAATGAAACTCTATAAATAAAGATTACTTCAGGTCGCAAGCGCAACAATAAGCGTATTATACATAATCCAGCAATTAAAATAGAGGATTTAGACAATAAAGAATAGTTTATAGACTATATTAATTCCATATATTCTTAAGAAAAGCTTCCTTATTCAGTTGATTATGTACTTTCTTTATTCATTGCGTTATTTAAGTTCTGGTTTCATTCTAAAGAAGAAAACACTTACTAACTCCACTGACTCTGCGATCCAAAACACGCCAAAACTTCCAGAACCTTGTCCTTTGTTACTTCCCGCCAATTGTTTTGGCTTAGGGAATTCTTACTTCAATTTTGTTTCTTTTTCGTGGGGAAATGCGTTCGCATACCCTCCCGCCGCACGGTTGCCTCGTGGTGAAGTGTTATGTGGGACTCGCTGCTGTTCATACCCACTAAAAGACCACAGCGCCACCAGCACCCAGTAGAGGCCTTCTTTCTATCTCCTATGCTAGGCAATCCTTTAGAGTGTGTAGCGCTTCATCAACAATGCCGGCGTCAGAATGGTGGCAGGTTGGTTGCTCCTCACGCCCTCACCTTCTGAAAAAGCTGCCGAAACAGCCCTATCTGTACAGTCCGGACAGTATCTGTACGAGTCGGTAGCTGTTGCGGCCCCCACCGCCTCCTTACCCATTTCACGAGCTGTGGTCTGAACGCGTTGATGGTGTAAAACCCGGCGCTCGCACCAGTTCTAGCATTATTTGTTTACCACCAAGGGCTCGGTGGTAAACAAATAAAACCCGATACGCAAAAAGAGACAGAAGAACTGATACTCTGTTTCGCTCGCACTTAAGTACAGTAGAACCTCGATAAGCTAAAGTCCAAGGGAAACACAAAATATTTTAAGTTATAGAGGTTTTAAGTTATCAAGGTTTCCATTCTTGGCAGACTGATTTGCTAACGCTCGCACTTTCGCCGCATATTTAAAGGCTAAATCATGCCGTTTCTTAAAATTCTGTAACCAGCCATTGCTGGCTTTAAAATGTTTGATTTTCAGAGAATTAGCGAACTCTTCAGCTTTTTCTTTCAGTATGGGTCCACTAACACTGATGTTTTTGTTTCGACACTGTTTGAACCTTTGTTCATTGAACCCAAACATTGTTCTAAATTAGGGAATTCGGCAATTTTTTGTCTTTTACATTGAAGACTTTCTCCTGATTCTTGTTTCTTCAACATTTCAGCTTCTTTTTTAATGATGATATACAATGTACTCTCATGTATTCCAAACTGAGCCGCAACTTCTTTCCTTTTTATCCATTTTTCACTGCTTCTATAGCTTTTAATTTATCAGCGTAGGTGAGGGTTGTTAGTTTTCTTTTTGGACTCATTTTAAGACAGTTTTATCACACAGTAAGTAAAGCGATGTTTCCAGTACAACGATCAAAAAACTTATGATGCAAGTAAGTCGTTGTCACAAAGCTAACCGCCGCAAAGCTTTGAAGAATTTAGATAAAGCAAACAATAGGTAATGTATTGTTTACGTTAACAATACATAGTAAACACGTGCAAGCAATAAATACCGAAACCATTTGTTTTGACACTCTTTCAAAATGACTCATTCACAAACAATTTTATGTTATAGAGGTTGTGGAAACATTTCTTTTAGTTACTGAGGGCCTATACAGAGATTATTTATTTAAGTTATAGAGGTTGCGTATTTTAAGTTATAGAGGTTTTGGGCTCTGATGGGAAGGGAACATAGTATTTTTTGAAGTAACAGAGGTTTTTATGTTACCGAGGTTTAAGTTATCGAGGTTCTACTGTATTTCACATTAATGCCTTCTCTCTTTAGTTATTTTAGAAGCTCATCTACATAGTTCTATACTCTATCTACGAATAGAATAAACAATTATATTTATGGATTTTTTTATTTTTAAGTTTGTTAAATTACCTATTATCATGATAACTAAGAATGTTTGTAGCATAACCAACTACAATACCCCTTTACATAACTAGATAACACCAGGCTAATGACATAACTACGAGTACATGATGCAAATACTGGCTTAGGATTATAATTGTGTACCCAACTTGTAAATTAGATTAATTTGATTGTCCTACATTTGTATTTGTATAGGATTACCTAATAAAATTATTGTACGTATATACGTACAATAATTTTATTAGGCCTAATTTTATTATTACGTTTAGGGATATCCCTCAACGTAAAGTAAGCGGAAGACACATTTCTGTGTTTGTTTAATCCTATTTTATTGGTGAGCAGGTATAGAAATGACGGGATCTTCCCTTAAACGAGCAAGTAAGTCATATAAAGAATTACTCCTTTCCAAGTTCTCATAGTTTGAAGGCGTCCGCTGAAGTAACGCTGCACTTATAATATTATATTACAAAAGCTATAATAATAATCTTTATTCATTTTCTCACAAAAATTTCGTACATAAACAAGTGACAGTTATACCTATATTATTATAAATATATAATTATTGTCTTTCTTCTATTCAGGGAAAATGCTAGTTTTTGTGATACTGATGCCTGCTAAAGAGTACCTGTTATACAGGTCATCACTCATCAGGCCTCCACCACTTCGGATCGACAGAAGTTCTTAAAAACTAGAGAAAAGTTGGTGAGAATAAACAATCATTATTACATAGGCTGCAACGTTAACAAAAAATATTTATAAGGATATACACATAAGGAAACCACATGGGGTCATGTGTGTGTATGTGTGTGAGTGTAAGTGTGTGGGTGTAAGTGTGTGTAGTTGTGTGGGTGTGTGTGTATGTGTGTGGGTGTAAGTATGTGTGTTTGTGTGGGTGTGTGTCTGTGTATGTATTATTACTTAATTGTTAATCTAAAAGCGGCCACTGACGATACGTCCATTAATCCGAATGGAGTAGTCGTCGTCCAAAATCGTCCCATGAATGGTAAAAAAGTATTCCATTTGGATGGACGTCAGCCAGCTCTGGATTTCCAAAAGGATTGAAATCCATGCGTCCAAGCCAAATGGACGTCATCCGTGGCCGTCCGTCAATGGCAGAAACGTGCGCCACGCCATATGGAAGCAGTCCGAATTGTCCGTGAATGGGCGAAACGGCGTCCATTTTTTTGAGGTTTTTGTTTCAGTTTATGTTTTGATGTCGATGGTGGTGGATGTGCTGTGTATTTGTCAAGCGTTATAATTTTCTTTTTATTATGTCTTTGTCCGCGCGTGACTTTGTGTTGGAAGTAATAGAAAAAAATAAAGGTATTTCTATTTTTAAATAAATATATTTATATTATTAAATAAATAAAAGTATTTCTTTGTTTCAACCAATCCTTCATCCACCTTCTCTTAGGTTTTTTTTGTCTTTTTAATAAAATACACAGAACTGCTGCCACCAGTAAAGTATTGTTATCCATAGTATTATTTATTTCCTTTCCGTACGATTGCAAAGTTCGAAGTGACGCCATGCATCCAAATGGAAGTATCGTGAATGGTACCGTTTCTCGATAAATTTCCATTTGGAGTGCATCCAAAAGGAAGTCTACTAAATGGACGTATCGTCAGTGGCCGCTTTAATACCTAAATCTAAAACTATTATACCTACTATAAATAATAACCTATCATTTACCATAAAATTAGCTATGATATAAATAAACAGTTATATTAAAAGAGAATAGACGAATATAACTCTTTATTGTCGAATATTTAAGTAAGTTTTAAGGCCGATGACGCACTCGATATCCGTGTGTCTATGGGTGACGATAATAATGCCTCACTCTGATCTAGAAACTGAAGGAAAAAAATTATAATATTCCCTAAATATCTATTACGGTGGTCGTTATCTCCACTGCAGGCGGTGAAAATCCTTTAAATGCTACTCAAAAGTTAAGAAACTTTCAGATACCTGGATTTGGTGTTAAGTCTGGTCATTTGCATTTTCAGTATGAAAAAGTTTTGATAGCATCCAAGGAAAAATATTTTCGTAAAAATGCTAGCTGAAATAAGAAATTTTAACGCATTTCACTATTTTTTAGTAGTAGAGAAGTAAACTTCAACTTTAAGGTAGTGGTGGAGATAAGTCAGTTTTAATTTTAATGTATTATCTAGATATATATAATCTAACTCGTTCTATTGGTTTTAATAAATATAATCATTTTTTTAATGACAAGTATGGTAAGCCAGTGTATAAAATTACATATAAGGTAAATATTTTAAGACATACCTTCATCAACTTGTGCCTTGTGGAAGTAGCAAGTTAAATTAATACATATAAAATAGAGCTACTAAAGAAACAGAAAAATAAGTTTTGCTAATTGTATGATTCTTACTACTCTGTCGCAAGACTATTTATTTATTCAGAAGATTCACAGCACAATACAGAAATAGATGTATATATATATATATATAACATTGTGGGCCAATTACAAATCTTCACATATAGTTTTTTTTTCATAAAACAAGAAGGTAAACATGCCAAATATTTTTTTTAGTGTAAAACAAAAAAGAAAAAACAGAATTTTACTAGTTGACAATGAAAGGTTATCAATGCACTTCATTAATTATGGTTGAAATAATGTTGTGTCAAAGCTTTCCTTGCTATCCTCACACTCATATATAATAAATACATCTAAGCTACAATCATACAGCCAATTAGTGACTTAAATCACAAAAGTTACATGAACTTTTATAAGTTTATAACAACCTAACGGTAAGCGCAATTATAATTCACGACACAAAACAACGAAATACGCTATATTTTATTTCTTCCAGTTCGTGAGTCTGTTAAGGACAGTTATTTTCTACAAAGTTAAGGCTTTATACTTTAGGCTGATCGTAGGAACATGCCAGGTGGCGCCAAGCCAGCTACAAACGAACGAACAACTATAAACGAACAATGGAAAATAGACAATTATTTGCGCACGAACTTCAATTTGCAGACAGAACTTGCAAAAACTTGCGAATATTGCCTTTTTATTAGCTTTAATGGGGTATGTAAATAAGTTAGGAATTGCTTTATTTTTGTTCATTATTGCTAAGCTTATTGCTTCCGTAGCTTATAGATATTGTATAAATTGATTTGCAATTTAAATGATCCAAGTATAAAGGACGTCGATAAAAAACGTTCAGTTAAGACTTTTAATGTAAAGATATAACCGTAGTCGAGCAAAGTCAGGCAATTTTCCAATTGGATCTCTATAGCTATAGCTATGCAGGCTTATTTTAAGGTTTAAAATCAAAGTCCAAATCATTTATTAATTTAAGTAATACAATGTACACTTATGAACGTCAATAAAGAAATACATAGTAAATGTCAAATAAGTTCTTCGGATTACCTGCAGCTGAGTTTCATTATTGGACGTGGAGGCAGAATACGAAATTCTACCCGTATCACCTCGACGTCTGCCGTTCCACAACTGAGCGTTTTTCGAGGCAGTTTTTTGCGGCGCACCACTATGTTGAACCAGCTGCCCACTAAAGTATTTCCGAACCAATTCGACTTAGGGTCCATCAAAAAAATAGCGTACCAATTCTTAAAAGACCGGCAACGCACTCGCAAGCCCTCTGGCTTTGAGAGTGTCCATGGACGGCGGTATTACTTAACATCAGATGAGCCTCCTGTCCGTTTACCCCTGGTGTATAAAAAAAATGCTTCTAAATTTACATTAACTGCCAGTTCTCCAATCAAGGGCGTAGAACGGACGAGAAGAACTGGCTATAACGTCTCCGCCCCTCTTTTTAATCGTCAAGGTTTTGTTATACACAATGTTTGTAAGGAGCTGCATTCATTACAGCATGTTCCACATGACATCTTAAGTAATTAATAATAATAAAATAAATTAAAAACAAAGATTTGTCCTCTATCAGCAGTAGGCATGGTGAGATAGGAGCACGCACTTACATTCTCGTGGGAACAACACCACAAGCTCTAAACGTTAAGATGGGGAAAAGAGACTTTTGAAATTATGCAAAAGATCAACTTGGATCACATCGGCTATTCATAGCGGTATTTAATAAACCTGCGAAACTGTATTTTAATTTAGGTTAGACCTATTATTTAATGTGTGGTAGAACACAACGGTAAAGAGTTTCATACAAAGGTTGCGGTCGGCTAATTAATTATTATTTGCGTTATAAACTTTGACAGGAGATACGAGGTTGCTAAAATGATGTAAAGTGTTTGGTAAATAATTAAATTTAGTTCCCAGACATGTTAAAATAACAATTATTTATTTGTGCAACCAGCAACGATAATAGAAAGAGATGGACACATTTATTGATTCTGTCTCTATTTTAGAACCTGGAGATACATAATTTATTAAAGGGATTTTTGAAATGGATTGTGATAGTTTGGGAAATTCATATTTTTACAATCAGTATACATTTCTCTTAATTTGTACGTATGAGAAAATAGTACACAAGTTCACTTCTATACGTATATTTTTTTAAGTACATGGTCATGCTAAGGTTATTTTGATTTTGCTGATCTTAGTGTCTTTATTAAAAACCCTCAAATTTAATGCCTAGGCAACTACGAGATTTCTAAATGTTTTTTGGACGTGTTTGTTTTTTTTTATAAAACAGGGGGCAAACGGGCAGGAGGCTCACCTGATGTTAAGTGATATGGCCGCCCATGGACACTCTCAATGCCAAAGGGCTCGCGAGTGCGTTGCCGGCCGTTTAAGAATTGGCTCGCTCTTCTCTTGAAAGACCCTAAGTCGAATTGGTTCGGGAATACTTCAGCTGGTTCCACATAGTGGTGTTGCGCGGCATCGCTCAGTTGTGGAACGTTGTTTGTAAGTGTTTATAAATAAAATCAATTAAACATATTCTTTAAGATGCTAACCATGGAATTCAAATTAAAACAAAATATATTAACGTTTCTATAAGATTAGGTTTTCTATTAAATACAGTAACAAAACAGCTATCAATTTAAATGGCTTCTATTAAGCGTACGTTTCAATGTTCGCAAATGCAACTACTGCCTCTCAAATATTAGCAGTACGTGACCCGTTACTCACTAAGCGACCAACTTCTCGCCTCGTTACCGCCCCTGACTTTTCCTTTATTGTCCATTTCTGTAATAGCAGGCGTAATGACTGTCTTTGCCTTTTGACGATAAACGTACTAAGTAATTACTATTACTGACAATTGTTTGAATCGCTGCTCCGAATTGGTAATCGAATTAACGCTTGTGTTTATTGATAAGATAAAATAGTCTTTAGGTAGTAGCTTCTTATTATATAAATATATTTCAAGGAGAATAAATATCAATAAAGAAAAAGCAGTAAAAAAATTGTTTAATCTAATCCACACACAGTGCTTTCAAAACCAGCTGTGCCGTGAATTTTTCTATGAGCATTGTGTAGTAAAGCCCCAAAAATCGGCGCCGTTTGTTAGTAAGGCTGATCTCCACTTGCCTATAATGAATAATAATCAAAAATTCCATAGAAATGTCCATGCCTTATCCGGAGGGTTGCGTGATTTCATGACCTTCGTAACCATAATATAACCCTTTCGTAGAGTATTACGCACCACACGAATGAAAGGTTTTGTTAAAAAATAATTGATATAAACAAAAAACAAAATAAAACGCAGTAGCAAGAATTTTTATTTCACGATTATTAAGACTATCAGACAAAAATCAAGTACTAAACAAATACTTTTATAAATTCAAGTATAATTTTAAAGTTAACAAAGAAAAGCATCTCTTATTCTTTACAGCGGTTTCCAAAACGGCTAAAGCTGTTTGTTTTAAAACTACACGAAAAGTGATTACTAGTAAAGTGCATTCCCCGCAGTCTAACCACATACGTGTCCAATATGTACTGGGAAATTTAAAAAGCCCGCACTAATGGGCATTAATGTTGCCGCCAGTCTGGCAGGAAGTAATTAAAGTTGCCATCCTGAAAACTCGTGTATCAGAATATTCGATTTTCTCTAGATTTTAAATTTCATAATGTGTTTACAGTGACAGGGAATTTTGGCTGTATCAATATATATAGATATACCGTTGAATCAGTGAAAAGCGTTTCCTCTTTTAGTTTTTATACCCATCCGATGGTTGCGTCAGCGTTACAGATGTTAGAAGAACTATATCGAAATCGCAAACCGCAGGCTTCTGGATGTTACAGAGCACCAGTGCAGGTGAATTAAGTCGAGAAAGCGTAAATATAATAAGTTGTCGGTTTTTACGAGCACGATATGATATTTCAATTATAAAAAATATCACAAGGTGCACAGGGGGGTATAGCACACTTAAGTAAAGATAAACATTTAAAATATAAAGAAATTTTTTTATTTTACTAATATGATGCTATTAAATACTTAGAGAGTGTAATCATCAGTTTTTTAATCTCAGTTTTTGTTAATTGCATTTTTATAGAACACAAGGCTTGCTATGAATTGGTTCTTTTATAGCTACGCTCGTGGTTACGTTCAATTTAATTTTAATTATATATTTAGATCATTTTAATTTTAAGACATGAATCAATAACTTCAATTAAATCAAATATTTCTAGTTTAAGTAAATGAAAACGAAAAAGAAATCTAAACTTATGTTAATTACCAATAAATTAACTATTTCTAGAAAGACATCTATACTAATATAATATAAAGAAAGATTTGTATTTGTATATATTTGCAATGAATTAACAGATACAGGCCCGAATTCAAATATCCAAATTTAAAATGCTACATTACCCAGACCTTTTTGTCTACTATCAAATTCATATTTTAAACTGTCATATTTTAAAAATCCAGCCGTGTGAACCTGGGTCAGTTTGTTAAAAACCCTAGTTTTAAATGAAGTATTAATGTGTCAAATATTACTAGATTTTCGCTTAAAACACTGTGTACTAGTTGCGTCTGAAACACGCGGTTGCGGAGTTAATAGCGCATTAGAGATGCCATCTCGGCCGGTCGCTTTTAAATATTTACTTAGACCCGGAAAGCTTTTTATTTGCGTATAACGAGGTTGTATATAATAAGGTTTCTTATGTACAATCTTTTACGTGAATAAACAATTTTCTTGTTTCTTTCTTTATAGACAAGTATTTATGGTTTCTCCACTTCTCAACGCCTTAAAATAATCTTCTACTAGGAATGGACTCCATAATCTTTAGGATATTACGATGGAGCACTCTTACAAATATTACTAGTTCTTAGTAAATATCTACTCCTTACATATTTTACAAAACTATTTAAAGAGTAGTAACTTACCAACCAGTTACTAGAAAAATATAATAAATAAATAAAGCACATTTATTATTTATTTGTTATTAATAGCCTTATATGAGAAATACTAAATATATACATTATAGTTTATGTTTTTCTTATTCTACGATAACCTACCTACCGGTGTGCCTACGGGAAAAGTCCACCCTTCATTCTTCCTCAGTCAGTCCTCCATTTTTCCTTATTGTATCCCAATCTCGTCCAAGTCTTAGTCTTTCCAGGTATTTCCATGATTTCTTCGGCCCACCTTTTAAATTGCCTGTCCCTGTTTCTTTTATGGCTTCTTAGTTGACATAGAAAAACACATTAAAACAAGTTAAAAACAATAATAATTAATTATATTTATATAATGGTATCAATCGCTTATATGAGTACTGGGGATAAATAAGGCGCAACTGAGTTTCTCTGTGAATACAAAAGAAACAACATTTAAAGCCTATATTCTAGGTTTTATAAAATAAAATAAAATAAAGAGAAAATAAAACATCTTACATCTATTATGTCAAGTGACAAATAAAACATCGTCGATCAGACGGCAAAGAAGAAAAATAAAATATAAAAAGAGTTTGTATAGGAAAATATTAAATATTATACTAAAATGTCCATTTATGTGTAATTAAGTATACGAAATCCGAGAAAAGTGCTACATAATAAAGTTAAATCCTCAGTTGTAAGTAACGTTAATAATAAGGAATTTTAATGTTAAATTGGATAACTTTCTGCAAAACTTATAATGTTGCCTTCGTGAATATTGTAAATGTTGGTTCTTGGTTGAGGAGGTAATGAGTTGAGCGACAAATTACAAAATTGAGTGGACCATCCGCTCCCTTAATGTGCTCTTAAATTATTATTTATGACCATATATCATTTCAAAGTTTAATTTGACTTTGGATTCACACATCAGTATTAATTTGCAACCTCGTTTGTTAACATGTCATCAAGGAAGGAAATCTTCACTGATATTAACTCAACACTCAAAATATCTTTATTCATGTAGGTAAACAAGTACACTTATGAATTGTCAGAAATAAGTTAAATTAATTGTAAATTAACATTTACTATCAGTTCGCAAGTCAAGGGCGTAGAGCGGGTAAGAAGAACTGGCAAGAAACTTTCCGCCACTCTTTTTAATCGCCAAGTATTGTCATACAAATTGTTTGAACTGGAGCAAATCAATCCCAAGGATTAGGTATTCATCAAATTTATAAAAAGCTTTATTAATTAATTTTCGTTTAACGAGGGCTTTGAATTTATTTAGTGATAATTCTCTAATTTCGCTTTAGTGATAATTTTTAATTCTCTAATTATAAGATTATGAGAAATTAGTATACATAAAATATTCTAAATTGACATTTTTGTTTTTACATTTCTACGCAACCGAAATAGCGCACAAAACCTGGTAAATCTTGATTTAAATCTTTGAATTTTTTTATTTAAGAACAAAACTATTTTGCCGATACAAATACTAAAAAGGGAGTAGATATATTACCAGAACAAAAGTGTTCCTGTCCAGTTCTACCCAAAGTCACGGACAGGGGAGTTATATGTGTTAATTGATTTATTGCCGTCCAAACGGCAAAATGATAATGAATATAATGACTCTGTAATGGAGTATATGTGTGGGATGGGGTGTGAAAGCTTTCGATATTATATTCGAGTGCCAATTTCTATAATAATATACATTGAAAAAAAAAACTAACCTTAACATAAACTAAAATATATTATTAAAAGGAGTCCCTTTAGGCAAGGTTCCGAAGATACTGGCAGCGTTCCCCCTTTGAATCGCTAGACTAATTCTTTGTCCGAGGTAGCTGCCAGATCTTCTGTCTCCTGTGATGTCGACTAACCTTTTTGATATGTCTTTAAAAAGCCTTAAAGCGCTAGGACAACACGGACCAAGGGTCTCTATTCTTTTAGTTATTATATTTTAAGGTTAGTTATTGTTTTTATTGTTCTTATTTCTATAATGTCTTCTACTCGTTACAAAAATTTATCGAAATCATTCGTGCTCAAGAACCTGCGGAAAACAAATGTAGTATCCATACCCAAAGTACTTTTATAATCCAAAACCCCATTCACCAAATTAACAAGGGTGCCTTTACGAAAACCGATTTGTTTAATATTTTTCTAAACTTTCGCAATATTTCGCTGAAGTTTCGTGAAATGGAATTTGCATATTTAGGGTTATTACGTCACAAGCAATGTCCTATTATAGAATAATGGAAGTTTCATATTTAAATAAACACTATTTATCGCTAACAGTTGTCTAGAACACGTAGTCATTGCAGTTTTAGAATTTTAGACGTAGCTTAGTATGAAACTTTCATAAAATATTTCAAACTCAACCTCAAAATAACCTTATGTATATATGAATAAGGTTTATATACCTATAGGTAACCAACTACGAACGAACGTCAATAGAAAAGATGTTAAATTGATTCTAAATTTACATTTACTACCTACTACTAGTTCGCAAGCCAATTATTCAGTGTTATTGCACCGTAGCTAAAGTACAACGTTACACTTTAATGAGAGCTCATATACAATTTCACAGAAAGAGATGAAAGAATTCTTTAGTTCTTCTGTGTCAGTGTCGTATTCTTCATTGCTAAAGGTCGCGTCACTGTTAGTTTAAGGCTATGTTCAGATGGCAAAAATTTGACGCGCGTTTTCAAATCGCGCGCTAGACATTGTGGTATTTTCATACAACGGTTCACACGCGCGTTGAGCGCGCGCTTCTATCGCGATTATACGTTTTTTTGTGAATTGCTTTCGTATTCAGTTCAAAATGAGTGAATCTCAAGATATTGAAATCGTTTTACTAATTGATGAAGTCCGAAAAAGGCCTGCGATATGGGATATAGCTTCAGAATCCTATAAAATAAAATTTAAAAACGACCTGCTTAAGAATTGGTTTTAATTTTCTGTAATGATACCGACTCTCAGCTATAGCTTCTTCCACGTCCATTTTTTAAGCTTTGTCGAAACAGACTGACGAGCTTTCACAATTCACAACGCGCGATAGCGCTTGTCATCTGAATTCTTTATAAATTTGATCGCGCGTTGACCTGCGTTAACGCGCGTTACATGTCAACTTAGCCTAAGCGTGCAGGTAGGCGATTTGCTGCGCGGCTTTTTGCCTTCCACCTTTCCGACAACTACCGTCTTGCCTAATTACCTGGTTCGCGACGGTAAAGTAGACTAGAACTCTTCGACAGCATGTCGTTGAGAGCCTCGTATGATTTGTAGATCACCACATCTGCAGTGTCAATCTTTTTCCAGTCTTGCGCTCGTGTATGACTCCGATCCGTAGAGGAAACCAATGTTCGTACTATTTTCATCTTAATAATATTAAAAACATTTTACCAGATGATTTACACTCACACTGTGTAGTTTACACATAGCATTTTTGTCCATTTGTGTTCTTCTCTTTATTTCTCGTTCTTGGACAGTAGTAATCCAAGACATATTCCTTGACTATTCAGTTCAGATAGTAGTCCAATCCTAAAGAGTTGATGGGTTCTGTTGATAAGCTGATGCACGGTGATCCGTGGTTCACGACTTATTGTTGGTGAGTCCAACCCATCTGCATTCAAACGCAACTCAATACAATAATGCTACCATTTCGGATTCTGATGGCAAAATATGTGGTGTGTTTGGAAGCACCTGTATACAGTTAATTATTGTAATTAAATAAAAAATAAATGAACCAAACGTTTCACCTCAACAAGCTACGGTGAAATAGGAGCATGCATTTACAACAATGTGAGAGCTACACGCAAACACGTAGAATGTGAATGTGTGAATCATATATCTACGTTGTTTATTTCATACTACTCACATCTCACTATTTCTTATTTTATACTAAATTGTCAGAAGAGCCGTGTTGTCTCAATTATGTTTGGCATGCTTTACAGCTTGGTCCCGCATGAACTTTGTTGATTGTCATTCACGCCAAAGTCTGTCCAATCTACTCTCGGAAATGCTATTTACTGTTACTTGGTGAAATTGGCATTTTGTTTTATCCTTAAAAAAACTAATACAAGTTCTGATATACCGCAAAGTACGACTATAAGTTTCATATTGGATTTGTCTTTTTTGTATTTTACAGAGAAGTAGGTCATTCTTCAGTACCTATTAGGTATAACATCGATTTTTCGGTGTGACACATACCATTTTCCTGACAATGGTTATCTCTAACATTTTTGTTAATGTTGTGACAGACATCATCAATTATCAAACAGATTGAAGGGATTTAGAACACGGTTAAGTCACCGACATTGTAGAATGTGGTAGTTGTAATAAACTTTTTGGGTTATATACTGTTGAGTTAAGTAAAAAATTGGCTGGTTGGTACTTTTTATGTAAGGTTTAATAAAAAAATTGGAATTGGAGACATCGGTATATATAGAACTAAAGCCCATCTTATTTTGAAAATAGAATTCGCCGTTCCATAGTTTAACCAATTAATATTTGAAATTATATTAGTGCTTATAAAATATTTGTCCCGTCTGCAATTTATTTGCAAGATATTTTTCAATTCTGACGAGATGGATTCCAGAAGAAATACAGCAAAAGCAAATACACATCTATTTTACGTTGCAAAGTGATACGTGGAAATAAAAGATTTTATTACATCTTTACATTCCTGAGCGATGGCCGCGGCCGCGCGTCACTGCCGAGATTCTAAAGGGTGACCATTCAGAGTTGATTTACGACTGGGACCTGTGGCTGCTCGTGTTTAAATGAAAATTATACACGGGCCACGGGGACGCGACCTTTCCCTCGTAAAGTAACTAATTTATGAACTCGTGATACTTCAGCGGTGCCCGCTCCGCTCTTGAAAATTTAAACAGCACGCCGCTCTGTGCAGTGCAAATTTTTGTAGTATATAATCTGGATTCTGGGTTATATCCTTTTTTGTTAATGTTGGTACTTTGAACTGTACAAAGTGTACCCCTATTATTATTTATAGTAATCTATACTAATGGAGATGCATCAATAAAAGGCCTCATAGCCTAGCGGTCTTATTAAGTGGCAGCTAGGTGAGGGGTACCGGGTTCGAGTCCCGGTTCGAGGGCAAGTTTTAATTTAATTTAAATTTGTTTTCGGCCTTTGGGAGGGTTGTGCGGTACCGGGCGAGTGCCTAAACCGTACATGGAGGACACGGTCGAATTTCTAAAGACAAGCACGAATTATAAAAAAAATCCTATACTTGACGCTGGCTAATGCACAAATCGTGCCAGAGCCATAAAAAAAAGCATCAATAAAAACTAATATTCTTTACCAGATAACCAACTTATCTTATATCTATCTATAATACGAGAATGTAAGTGCGTGCTCACATTTCAACATACTTCCTTCTGATGGAGGACAAGTCTTTGTTTTTAAGTTATGTAATTATTATTAATTACTTAAGATGTCATGTGGAACATGGTGTAATGGTGCAGCTCCTTACAAACATTGTGTAAAAAATTGGCGATTAAAAAGAGTGGCGGAGAGTTTATTGCCAGTTCTTCTCTTCCTACGCTCTTGATTTGAGAACTAGCACTAAATGTAAAGTTAGAAGCATTTCATATAATTTTTTTTGACGATCATAAGTGTACATTGTGTTACCTATATGATTAAATCATTTTTGAATTTGAATATTATCTCATTACCTTCGCTCGAAATCTCGATATAATCCTAACAAAGTAGAAAATCCTATGCCAGTTTATAGGAGACTGCTTATACAATTTTGGTGGTAAACCAACGAACAAAAAAATCACTTATTGTGTTCTTTGACTATTTCTTGTCAACATTTAGTTTCAATTTACAATTGTTTTTTAGCATTCTATATGTGCCCATGGGCGGCGGTATCACTTAACATCAGGTGAGCCTCCTGCCCGTTTGCCTCCTATTACATAAAAATAAGTTAGAACTGCCATCAGGGTACGTTTGTACGCACGTAGACCATACTAACGTACGAACACTATTCAATACACACGTGCATTGAATGGTGTTCGTATATGTATACGTTCGTGCCATTTCACAAATTAGCTATCTACTAACACAGAACTGGTTTATTAGCTCGTTGTCAAAAATGCTCATAATCATTTAACAAAATTTATTACACATAAGTTTTGGTGATCATTTTAATTTCCAACTAGTTGGTCGGATAAATAGTAATTAAAACTGTAAATCCATGTTTCGATGAAAGATTTAATTTTGTGGTAAGTATTAATATTTCAACTATAACACGTTACCTGTGGCTATGAAATAATAAAGGCTATTTACAATCATGAGCAATTCGGAAAAAGTGATTACTCACTGTGCGATACTACTTTACGATTACTCGGTTTTAACTCGATTATGTCCTTTAGCGTTGAGTTATAAAATACCTGCGGTTTGACCTCCGTTAGTTCGATTGTAATGTTCTTCTTCTGCTCTAACACCACATCTCGAATGCCTCTATCTGTTTACTGTGCGCTGCACGATTTGACCAGGATTCTGATCCGTGCAAAAATATGGAAACGACCAAAGTTCAGTCGAGTCGGTACTTGGTAGCATTCTACACGTTTCTTTTTGCCACCAGGAAAAGAATTTCTTTCAAAATTTTCTACGTCGAAAATTAAAATAAAATCAGTGGCACTACAACCTTTTAGGTCTGGGCCTCAGATGTCTGTATCTGTTTCTTGATCATTTGTCTGTGTATAAGTGATCAGCCTCCTGTGCCTGACTCACGCCGTCGACTTTTTGGGTCTAAGGCAATCCGGTTTCCTCACGATGCTTTCCTACACCGTTTAAGAAAGAACACATAGAAAGAAAGGCCATTGGTGCACAGCCGAGGATCGAAGCTACGATCTCAGATTATAGTCACACGTTGAAGCCACTAGGCCAACGCTGCTCTAAAATAAAGTCGAAAATTACAACCATCTTTCGGGATCTCGTAAGTTGCTTAAACATTAATATAGCGCAGTGAGTATAACCACTATGAGTATTATATTGAGCCTTACCCGGAATTTTGATTAAGCGTAAACTAGATTATATCAAGGGTGGAAGCCGTTTCTTAAACTACTAAACAGTTAATAGCATTCGCCTCAAACTTGGAAGTTACTTATTTACTTAACACTGAGAGTTATGCTAAAGTTTGTTCCATACCTCTCTAATCGCAAATCTTTAAGCTATGCAAATCACGATACAAAACTGTTAGGGATTTATTACATGTGTTCAATGGGGACGAAGTTTGTAAGGTAGGGTTGGGATTTTAGAAGAAGTTTTTAATTATATAATTCAGTTTAAAAGATCTAATGTCTTGTGAAATTTGGGCTTAATCATCTGGAGTGAGTGTTAGCTTTGTGTGCTAACGTACTTAATTGATTTAAAAAAATATTTTTGAAGTTATACTTCTTTAGGCGCGTTATGAAAAATTTATGAGAGTGAAATTTTACGATGCACGCGCACCGTGACACAAAATTATCAGAATGAAGTTGACCACGGAAGATGCTACGGCATTGGACATAATTTAAAAACAACATTCAAATAATAATAGAATTTATGTTACACTAATTACATACGGTACCCTAAAGAAGATCGCTGACATCGCGGCACGTGTATGGTCAACGTGCCGGCTTCATGGAATTACTCTGCTGACACAGTGTTTACCGCGATTTAACATTTTAATAAAATAAAATATGTTTGCCACTCCGATTATATCTAGCATCGATAACGGATGTCATTTTGTAATTTAATTATAAGTTTAAATATAATAAATACCTAGCTAACTATTGGTTTTTTTTGGGAGTCCGGGCTGACGAAATCGTAATTGGCGCAGTCGGTAGGATACTTTCGGGGCTACTACGATCGTTATAAAGAAGATTTCCGGGGTCTAGATTCGACACCGCGCGCGGTCGTTCTAGCTATCGCTTTTAAGCGTTCACCGAAATATCAAAGAACATTTCGAAGCAGCCGGGGCGTACTCAAACTTCAGTACAACGCAAAGAAAACCAGGGAAGTCGACGAGTTATGTGAGTACATTGAATTATTTTTCCATCAGTGTTGCTTTCTCCTCGTCACAATTTTCCGTCCTATGAAAAATAGTCCTGTGTCCTCCAGGCATAAAATTCGTAGGGATAGCTTAGTAGACTTGAATCGTCAATTAGGTGTAGGCTCGAATCGTCAATTAAGTGAAGGCTCGAATTGCCCTCCAGTAGATTTAAATAATTTTCCTGAGAGCTCGAATTGCCCTCAAAGTTTAGACAGTAGGTTGAATTTTAGTTTTAGTAATTTAAAATATAAAATGGATCCTGATACAGTATATAAGGCTCTCCGCCCAGTTCCTGAATTTGACGGTAACCCACATATTCTCCCTAGATTTATTAGAATATGTGATCAGATCGTAATTCAATGCGTGAAGGACGAGTTAGGATATGAGTTATCGAATTTATGTGTTATAAATGGCATTTTAAATAAAATTACTGGTTCCGCAGCTCGTACAATAAATTCAAATGGTATTCCTGAAAATTGGTTAGGAATTAGAAATACTTTAATTAATAATTTTTCTGACCAAAGGGACGAGACCGCTCTATACAATGACTTAGCATTAGCGACACAGTGTAATGAGACTCCACAGGAATTCTATGACAAATGCCAAAACCTTTTTAGCACTATAATGTCTTATGTATCGTTGCACGAGACATTAGAGACAACTATAGAAGCTAAGAGAATTTTATATCGAAAATTAACTTTACAAGCGTTTGTAAGAGGTTTAAAAGATCCTCTCGGGTCCCGAATAAGGTGTATGAGACCTGAAACTATTGAGAAGGCTTTGGAATTTGTCCAGGATGAACTTAATGTTATGTACTTGCAGCAGCGAAATAATTTAGCAACAGATCTGAAGAAACCATTATTACCATTAACACCACACAACTCACACCAACAATTTACACAGCCCAAATTTCCTCCTATGAACAATAATTTTAATCCTCCTAAATTTTTACCCGGACCTAGTTGGCATAAACCTAATTTTAATCCCCAATTTAATAGTCATCAGCGCATGCCTATGCAACCAACGCGTACTCAGCAAATGTTCCGAGCACCATTGCCTAATAATAACAGTGGTTTTAGAATACCTAACAGGAACCCTCCACAGAATAATTCTGGCCCTAAGCCTATGAGTGGAGTGAGTCATTTTGTGACAAAACCTTTACCACCTAGAATTACCGGTCATGATTGGCAAAAATTCGGCAATCCTCCTCCATCTAATTACTTTAAGTTTAGAGAAGTTAATTTTAATGAATTTAACGATTATAATGATTATGAATACGACAATGATTATGTTGACTATAATTATTGCAATACTGACTATGACTATAATGACTATTATGGACAATACTCTTATTGTGACTCAGATAATAATCAGTACTATGAACAGCAAGATTTACCACCAATAGAGGATACTCGCTATGATAATAACATGCCTAGTACTAGTAAAGACATTGAACCGAGACATTCCAAAGGTAGGAAACGTCAGGATTTTCAACAGAGCCATCGAAAATCCCCACCAGAATAGAATTAAATATACAATCAAAAAAAGAATTACCTTATATCAAAATTAACAATCCACCTTTAAAACTTCTTATTGATACAGGAGCAAACCAATCATTCATAAGTCCTGAAGCAGTAGATAAATATTTCAGTAATATTCCGAAAATGTACGATCCTTTTGAAGTTACTAATTCTAGATTAACAAGCGTTCATGAACACTCAATATTAATTCCTAGTTTTCCTGAATTTAATGATACTAAAAATATAAAATTATTTATCTATAAATTTCATAATTATTTTGATGGTTTGATAGGATTAGATTTATTAGAAAACTGTAGAATCGATTTTAAAGACGATATACTAATCACTGACAATGCGAAAATCCCTCTATTACGTTATAAATGTAAAAAATACACAGAACAAATAATACCAGGGAAATCATCTCGTTTAGTTGGTATACCGATACATCATGACGATGGTGACGTGTTTATACCGGAACAAATAATAAGTAATTGCATTATTCACGAATGCATTACTAATGTGACTGATTGGACTGGTATAGTAGAAGTTGAGAATATGACAGACGAAGACATTGTATTTCCAATAGACAGACCTTTACAACTTGACTTATTTAACTTTGAAAGTTCTTATACTGAACTGGACTCAGACAGGGTAAACCAAGTTTTAGACAGACTTAGAACTGATCATTTAAATAGCGAAGAACGAGTAAATTTAGAAACACTTTGTAAGCGTTACGCTGACATATTTTACATTGAAGGTGAACCATTAACCTTCACTAATAAAATCAAACATAATATTAGAACTCATGATGAAAACCCAATCTATACCAAAAGTTACAGATATCCTTTTGTACATCGTCAGGAAGTTAGGGAACAGATAAGTAAAATGCTCGAACAAGGTATAATAAGACCTTCTGACTCTGCTTGGAGCTCACCCATTTGGGTAGTCCCAAAGAAAGCTGATGCATCTGGTAGACAAAAATGGCGACTTGTAGTGGACTTTAGGAAGTTAAACGACAGGACTATTGACGATAAATACCCTATTCCAAACATCACTGACGTTTTAGACAAATTAGGTAGGTGTCAGTATTTTACGACTCTTGACCTTGCATCTGGCTTTTACCAAGTCGAGATGAATCCTGAAGACATACCGAAGACAGCATTTAACGTAGAACACGGTCATTTTGAATTTCTACGCATGCCAATGGGACTCAAAAATTCACCTTCGACATTTCAGCGTGTAATGGATAACATCCTTAAGGGTTTACAAAATGAGATATGTTTAGTGTACCTTGATGACATCATAGTTTTTAGCACATCTTTGCAGGAGCATATAATTAATTTAGAAAAAGTATTTAACAGACTGAGAGAGTCCAATTTTAAGATCCAGATGGACAAATCTGAATTTTTAAAACTTGAAACCGCTTACCTTGGTCATATAATTAGTAATGAAGGTATTAAACCGAACCCCGATAAAATTAGAGCCATAGAAAATTATCCTTTACCTAAAACAACAAAGGAAATTAAACAATTTTTAGGACTATTAGGTTATTATAGGAAGTTCATACCTGACTTTGCACGACTAACGAAACCGATGACTAAATGTCTTAAAAAGACTAACAAAATAACTTTAGACTCTGACTATATCAAATGCTTTGAGAAATGCAAAACCTTACTTACTAACGATCCTATTTTACAATATCCCGACTTTAACAAAGAGTTCATTCTGACAACGGACGCCTCCAACGTAGCTTTAGGGGCAGTACTTTCACAAGGCACAGTAGGCTCTGTCAAACCAGTCTGCTATGCTTCTAGAACATTGAGTGACAGTGAATTGAATTACAGTACTATCGAAAAAGAACTTTTGGCAATAGTTTGGGCAACTAAGTATTTTAGACCCTATTTGTTTGGTAGGAAATTCAAAATTATTACAGACCATAAACCACTCCAGTGGATTATGAATTTGAAGGAACCGAACTCGAGACTGACGCGATGGCGACTTAAATTGAGTGAGTTTGACTATACAGTGATTTACAAAAAAGGAAAATATAATACCAACGCTGACGCTTTATCCCGTGTACAAATTAATAACGAGGAAATAGAGTCACTTCTTAAAGAATGTGGTATAGATGTGTCAGTAAGACCTGAACCACCAGGATCTACTACTGTAACAGCACACACATCCGCTGAAAATCCTATCCTTGAAATACCTATCACAGATGAACCACTTAACAAATTCCATAGACAGGTTTGTTTGACTATAGTAGGTGACATTAAAAGAAGACCGAATGTTACTAAACCTTTTGATACCCATACGCGTACGCATATACAAGTCTCAGAGTCTTCATTAGAACAAGATGTCACAAATGCAATAAAAGAATTTGTCAATCCTAAAATAAAGACTGCTATTAAAATAACTCCACCATTAGGTATGTATTCGATAATCCCAATCTTACAAAATAACTTTAAATGTAACTCTATGCATCTGGTTTTAGTAAAAACCGAGTTAGAAGATGTTAAGGAGTATTTACGGCAGCAAGAAATAATTAAACACTATCATGAAGGTAAAACTAACCATAGAGGTATTAATGAATGTTATTTAGCCTTATCACGTCGTTATTACTGGCCTAAAATGAGGGAAGAAATTACTAAATATATAAATGAATGTACAATTTGTGGACATACTAAATATGACAGAAACCCAATTAGACCACAGTTTAACATAGTACCACCTGCAACAAAGCCTTTTGAGATAGTTCATATGGACCTATTCACAGCGCAAGCTGAAAAATATCTTACCTTTGTAGATTCTTTTTCAAAATACGGCCAAGCATATCACTTACGAGATGGTACAGCTATAAGTATCATTCAAGGTCTATTACATTTCAGTACTCATCATGGACTACCTTTGACTATTGTGACAGATAACGGGACTGAGTTCACTAATCAACTTTTCGCAGAATTTGTTAGACTTCATAAAATTAATCATCATAGAACACTAGCTCATTCGCCTAATGACAACGGAATTATTGAAAGATTCCATTCCTCCTTACTAGAACACCTTCGTATCCTTTGCCTGAAAAATAAAGATGAACCCACGATAAATCAAATACCTTATGCAATCCTAGCTTATAACAGTTCAGTACATAGTTTCACCAAATGTAGACCACACGATATCATTAGAGGTCATTTTGATCCTAGAGACCCTTTAGATCTTAATTTAGCTGAACACCTTATGCAACAATATATTATAACTCATAGAGACCAAATGAAGACAGTATATGAAATGATTAGCGAAGCTACAACTATTGACCGTACGAATTTAATGACTAATAGAAATAAAAATCGTGAGCCAGAAACTGAATATGTACCCGATCAGCAGGTTTTTATTAAGAACCCCTTAGCAAGTAGACAAAAGTTAGCACCAAGATACACTCACGACACAGTTCTTGCAGATCTACCCATACACATTTACACTTCAAAGAAAAAGGGACCTGTTGCTAAATGTCGCTTGAAACGAGTACCAAAGTCATCAAAATTGTTACAGGTACCGACTAATACTGATAATGACAATGACGAAGGCAGCAGAGATAAAACTTGAGACTCTTGACAATGGACCTGGACTTTTACCCTTTAAACTTGGTCAAGCTAAGCTAATATCTCATTATCATACCTTTATACAATATTTAGAACTTTCAGAACTAGAAAATCGTATTAATTCTATAAATGAACAGTTAGACTATTTTAAAATTCAACTAGATAATACTACTTTGCCTATATATGAAATTCAGATTGATTATCTTTATACTAAATTGTCAAAAATAGATTCGCAATTAAAAACCTTGGAACCTTCTAAAGTAAAAAGGGGACTTATTAATGGATTAGGATCATTAATTAAAGGTCTTACAGGTAATTTAGATCATGAAGATGCTGAAAGATTTAATAAAGCTATAGAGTTATTAGAAGCAAATGAAAATAAATTAGTTTCTGAGTTAAATGATCATATAAGTATTAATAAAAATTGGACGAGCCAATATTCGCAACTTATTAGTAATTTAGCGGAAAATCAAATTAAAATCAATGAAACACTGAAATTAGCTATGGATAAGCATTATCTTTTTGAAGTTAAGTTTGCTAAATTCGCTCAATTATTAGCTATTATTACTGAAAATACAGATGATTTATATTTAGAGCTAGTTAGAATAGAGAATATTTTAGGATTTATACGTGCAGCGAGCACGCATCATAGTATGATAAGCATAGATAACTTAGAATACATGATAGGTAGATTAAGAGAAATATATAGTAATAATGAAATCTTAGATATTGATTTGAGAGAATATTATAATCTTATAAAACCAGGTAGTTATTTCATAGGTAAGAGAATTGTTATAATTTTTAAAATTCCTGTAATATCTAAAGATAGTTACGACTTATTTAGGCTTGCCATTGTTCTTAATAAATTCCAACAGACCTTTATACCTATACATCCTTTCATAGCAACCAATGGGAAATATTTCATGTATTTGCAAACCGAATGCCCGAAAGTCGGCGAATACCTTCTCTGTGAGAAAAGCACAAATTATTACCAGCCACAAGAACACGCAGATTGTATCCAGAGTATCATCATTCATCAATCTTTAGATAAATCATGTAGCCCCACTGAAGTCTCCATTACAAGACAAGCTATGGAACAACTGGATGATAGACACTATACTATTGTCTTCCCAAAGCCTACGAATGTCGAACTTCAATGTGAACGGCAGGAATATGTATCCTTATCTGGCAGCTACTTAGCAACAATTCCCCATGAATGTTCATTACGAACAGATACGTTTAAGATAACCAATAGCGAAGATGAAGTCAAGGGACAGCCGCTGAAGATCACTGAGATACGAAGTAATTTCACTGAAGTTCAAAATAACGAGATTCCACATATAACTCTAAATTCTTTAAATCTCGATAACTTACATCATCTGGAAAACAGAATTATGCTACAGAATCCCATACGTCTTGCCCACTTTGATTCTTCACTGTACCATACAACGTTGCCCCTCTATGCACTTGTATCTGGTATAGTTATAATTTTCCTTGCCTATATTCTTCGACGATACCTGCGAAAGAACCCTACTACACCAGAAGAAGAACCAAGAAGCAACCCTATGTATGCTGTTCCTGATTCTGAAAAACCTGGAGTACCAGCAACATTTTCCCTCAAAGTGCTCAAATAGTTGCTGTTCTGAGGGTGGAGGAATTACATACGGTACCCTAAAGAAGATCGCTGACATCGCGGCACGTGTATGGTCAACGTGCCGGCTTCATGGAATTACTCTGCTGACACAGTGTTTACCGCGATTTAACATTTTAATAAAATAAAATATGTTTGCCACTCCGATTATATCTAGCATCGATAACGGATGTCATTTTGTAATTTAATTATAAGTTTAAATATAATAAATACCTAGCTAACTATTGGTTTTTTTTGGGAGTCCGGGCTGACGAAATCATAAATTAATAACATAAATTCTATTATTATTTGAATGTTGTTTTTAAATTATGTCCAATGCCGTAGCATCTTCCGTGGTCAACTTCATTCTGATAATTTTGTGTCACGGTGCGCGTGCATCGTAAAATTTCACTCTCATAAATTTTTCATAACGCGCCTAAAGAAGTATAACTTCAAAAATATTTTTTTAAATCAATTAAGTACGTTAGCACACAAAGCTAACACTCACTCCAGATGATTAAGCCCAAATTTCACAAGACATTAGATCTTTTAAACTGAATTATATAATTAAAAACTTCTTCTAAAATCCCAACCCTACCTTACAAACTTCGTCCCCATTGAACACATGTAATAAATCCCTAACAGTTTTGTATCGTGATTTGCATAGCTTAAAGATTTGCGATTAGAGAGGTATGGAACAAACTTTAGCATAACTCTCAGTGTTAAGTAAATAAGTAACTTCCAAGTTTGAGGCGAATGCTATTAACTGTTTAGTAGTTTAAGAAACGGCTTCCACCCTTGATATAATCTAGTTTACGCTTAATCAAAATTCCGGGTAAGGCTCAATATAATACTCATAGTGGTTATACTCACTGCGCTATATTAATGTTTAAGCAACTTACGAGATCCCGAAAGATGGTTGTAATTTTCGACTTTATTTTAGAGCAGCGTTGGCCTAGTGGCTTCAACGTGTGACTATAATCTGAGATCGTAGCTTCGATCCTCGGCTGTGCACCAATGGCCTTTCTTTCTATGTGTTCTTTCTTAAACGGTGTAGGAAAGCATCGTGAGGAAACCGGATTGCCTTAGACCCAAAAAGTCGACGGCGTGAGTCAGGCACAGGAGGCTGATCACTTATACACAGACAAATGATCAAGAAACTGATACAGACATCTGAGGCCCAGACCTAAAAGGTTGTAGTGCCACTGATTTTATTTTAATTTTCGACGTAGAAAATTTTGAAAGAAATTCTTTTCCTGGTGGCAAAAAGAAACGTGTAGAATGCTACCAAGTACCGACTCGACTGAACTTTGGTCGTTTCCATATTTTTGCACGGATCAGAATCCTGGTCAAATCGTGCAGCGCACAGTAAACAGATAGAGGCATTCGAGATGTGGTGTTAGAGCAGAAGAAGAACATTACAATCGAACTAACGGAGGTCAAACCGCAGGTATTTTATAACTCAACGCTAAAGGACATAATCGAGTTAAAACCGAGTAATCGTAAAGTAGTATCGCACAGTGAGTAATCACTTTTTCCGAATTGCTCATGATTGTAAATAGCCTTTATTATTTCATAGCCACAGGTAACGTGTTATAGTTGAAATATTAATACTTACCACAAAATTAAATCTTTCATCGAAACATGGATTTACAGTTTTAATTACTATTTATCCGACCAACTAGTTGGAAATTAAAATGATCACCAAAACTTATGTGTAATAAATTTTGTTAAATGATTATGAGCATTTTTGACAACGAGCTAATAAACCAGTTCTGTGTTAGTAGATAGCTAATTTGTGAAATGGCACGAACGTATACATATACGAACACCATTCAATGCACGTGTGTATTGAATAGTGTTCGTACGTTAGTATGGTCTACGTGCGTACAAACGTACCCTGATGGCAGTTCTAACTTATTTTTATGTAATAGGAGGCAAACGGGCAGGAGGCTCACCTGATGTTAAGTGATACCGCCGCCCATGGGCACATATAGAATGCTAAAAAACAATTGTAAATTGAAACTAAATGTTGACAAGAAATAGTCAAAGAACACAATAAGTGATTTTTTTGTTCGTTGGTTTACCACCAAAATTGTATAAGCAGTCTCCTATAAACTGGCATAGGATTTTCTACTTTGTTAGGATTATATCGAGATTTCGAGCGAAGGTAATGAGATAATATTCAAATTCAAAAATGATTTAATCATATAGGTAACACAATGTACACTTATGATCGTCAAAAAAAATTATATGAAATGCTTCTAACTTTACATTTAGTGCTAGTTCTCAAATCAAGAGCGTAGGAAGAGAAGAACTGGCAATAAACTCTCCGCCACTCTTTTTAATCGCCAATTTTTTACACAATGTTTGTAAGGAGCTGCACCATTACACCATGTTCCACATGACATCTTAAGTAATTAATAATAATTACATAACTTAAAAACAAAGACTTGTCCTCCATCAGAAGGAAGTATGTTGAAATGTGAGCACGCACTTACATTCTCGTATTATAGATAGATATAAGATAAGTTGGTTATCTGGTAAAGAATATTAGTTTTTATTGATGCTTTTTTTTATGGCTCTGGCACGATTTGTGCATTAGCCAGCGTCAAGTATAGGATTTTTTTTATAATTCGTGCTTGTCTTTAGAAATTCGACCGTGTCCTCCATGTACGGTTTAGGCACTCGCCCGGTACCGCACAACCCTCCCAAAGGCCGAAAACAAATTTAAATTAAATTAAAACTTGCCCTCGAACCGGGACTCGAACCCCTCACCTAGCTGCCACTTAATAAGACCGCTAGGCTATGAGGCCTTTTATTGATGCATCTCCATTAGTATAGATTACTATAAATAATAATAGGGGTACACTTTGTACAGTTCAAAGTACCAACATTAACAAAAAAGGATATAACCCAGAATCCAGATTATATACTACAAAAATTTGCACTGCACAGAGCGGCGTGCTGTTTAAATTTTCAAGAGCGGAGCGGGCACCGCTGAAGTATCACGAGTTCATAAATTAGTTACTTTACGAGGGAAAGGTCGCGTCCCCGTGGCCCGTGTATAATTTTCATTTAAACACGAGCAGCCACAGGTCCCAGTCGTAAATCAGCTCTGAATGGTCACCCTTTAGAATCTCGGCAGTGACGCGCGGCCGCGGCCATCGCTCAGGAATGTAAAGATGTAATAAAATCTTTTATTTCCACGTATCACTTTGCAACGTAAAATAGATGTGTATTTGCTTTTGCTGTATTTCTTCTGGAATCCATCTCGTCAGAATTGAAAAATATCTTGCAAATAAATTGCAGACGGGACAAATATTTTATAAGCACTAATATAATTTCAAATATTAATTGGTTAAACTATGGAACGGCGAATTCTATTTTCAAAATAAGATGGGCTTTAGTTCTATATATACCGATGTCTCCAATTCCAATTTTTTTATTAAACCTTACATAAAAAGTACCAACCAGCCAATTTTTTACTTAACTCAACAGTATATAACCCAAAAAGTTTATTACAACTACCACATTCTACAATGTCGGTGACTTAACCGTGTTCTAAATCCCTTCAATCTGTTTGATTGATGATGTCTGTCACAACATTAACAAAAATGTTAGAGATAACCATTGTCAGGAAAATGGTATGTGTCACACCGAAAAATCGATGTTATACCTAATAGGTACTGAAGAATGACCTACTTCTCTGTAAAATACAAAAAAGACAAATCCAATATGAAACTTATAGTCGTACTTTGCGGTATATCAGAACTTGTATTAGTTTTTTTAAGGATAAAACAAAATGCCAATTTCACCAAGTAACAGTAAATAGCATTTCCGAGAGTAGATTGGACAGACTTTGGCGTGAATGACAATCAACAAAGTTCATGCGGGACCAAGCTGTAAAGCATGCCAAACTGAGAGAGTCCAATTTTAAGATCCAGATGGACAAATCTGAATTTTTAAAACTTGAAACCGCTTACCTTGGTCATATAATTAGTAATGAAGGTATTAAACCGAACCCCGATAAAATTAGAGCCATAGAAAATTATCCTTTACCTAAAACAACAAAGGAAATTAAACAATTTTTAGGACTATTAGGTTATTATAGGAAGTTCATACCTGACTTTGCACGACTAACGAAACCGATGACTAAATGTCTTAAAAAGACTAACAAAATAACTTTAGACTCTGACTATATCAAATGCTTTGAGAAATGCAAAACCTTACTTACTAACGATCCTATTTTACAATATCCCGACTTTAACAAAGAGTTCATTCTGACAACGGACGCCTCCAACGTAGCTTTAGGGGCAGTACTTTCACAAGGCACAGTAGGCTCTGACAAACCAGTCTGCTATGCTTCTAGAACATTGAGTGACAGTGAATTGAATTACAGTACTATCGAAAAAGAACTTTTGGCAATAGTTTGGGCAACTAAGTATTTTAGACCCTATTTGTTTGGTAGGAAATTCAAAATTATTACAGACCATAAACCACTCCAGTGGATTATGAATTTGAAGGAACCGAACTCGAGACTGACGCGATGGCGACTTAAATTGAGTGAGTTTGACTATACAGTGATTTACAAAAAAGGAAAATATAATACCAACGCTGACGCTTTATCCCGTGTACAAATTAATAACGAGGAAATAGAGTCACTTCTTAAAGAATGTGGTATAGATGTGTCAGTAAGACCTGAACCACCAGGATCTACTACTGTAACAGCACACACATCCGCTGAAAATCCTATCCTTGAAATACCTATCACAGATGAACCACTTAACAAATTCCATAGACAGGTTTGTTTGACTATAGTAGGTGACATTAAAAGAAGACCGAATGTTACTAAACCTTTTGATACCCATACGCGTACGCATATACAAGTCTCAGAGTCTTCATTAGAACAAGATGTCACAAATGCAATAAAAGAATTTGTCAATCCTAAAATAAAGACTGCTATTAAAATAACTCCACCATTAGGTATGTATTCGATAATCCCAATCTTACAAAATAACTTTAAATGTAACTCTATGCATCTGGTTTTAGTAAAAACCGAGTTAGAAGATGTTAAGGAGTATTTACGGCAGCAAGAAATAATTAAACACTATCATGAAGGTAAAACTAACCATAGAGGTATTAATGAATGTTATTTAGCCTTATCACGTCGTTATTACTGGCCTAAAATGAGGGAAGAAATTACTAAATATATAAATGAATGTACAATTTGTGGACATACTAAATATGACAGAAACCCAATTAGACCACAGTTTAACATAGTACCACCTGCAACAAAGCCTTTTGAGATAGTTCATATGGACCTATTCACAGCGCAAGCTGAAAAATATCTTACCTTTGTAGATTCTTTTTCAAAATACGGCCAAGCATATCACTTACGAGATGGTACAGCTATAAGTATCATTCAAGGTCTATTACATTTCAGTACTCATCATGGACTACCTTTGACTATTGTGGCAGATAACGGGACTGAGTTCACTAATCAACTTTTCGCAGAATTTGTTAGACTTCATAAAATTAATCATCATAGAACACTAGCTCATTCGCCTAATGACAACGGAATTATTGAAAGATTCCATTCCTCCTTACTAGAACACCTTCGTATCCTTTGCCTGAAAAATAAAGATGAACCCACGATAAATCAAATACCTTATGCAATCCTAGCTTATAACAGTTCAGTACATAGTTTCACCAAATGTAGACCACACGATATCATTAGAGGTCATTTTGATCCTAGAGACCCTTTAGATCTTAATTTAGCTGAACACCTTATGCAACAATATATTATAACTCATAGAGACCAAATGAAGACAGTATATGAAATGATTAGCGAAGCTACAACTATTGACCGTACGAATTTAATGACTAATAGAAATAAAAATCGTGAGCCAGAAACTGAATATGTACCCGATCAGCAGGTTTTTATTAAGAACCCCTTAGCAAGTAGACAAAAGTTAGCACCAAGATACACTCACGACACAGTTCTTGCAGATCTACCCATACACATTTACACTTCAAAGAAAAAGGGACCTGTTGCTAAATGTCGCTTGAAACGAGTACCAAAGTCATCAAAATTGTTACAGGTACCGACTAATACTGATAATGACAATGACGAAGGCAGCAGAGATAAAACTTGAGACTCTTGACAATGGACCTGGACTTTTACCCTTTAAACTTGGTCAAGCTAAGCTAATATCTCATTATCATACCTTTATACAATATTTAGAACTTTCAGAACTAGAAAATCGTATTAATTCTATAAATGAACAGTTAGACTATTTTAAAATTCAACTAGATAATACTACTTTGCCTATATATGAAATTCAGATTGATTATCTTTATACTAAATTGTCAAAAATAGATTCGCAATTAAAAACCTTGGAACCTTCTAAAGTAAAAAGGGGACTTATTAATGGATTAGGATCATTAATTAAAGGTCTTACAGGTAATTTAGATCATGAAGATGCTGAAAGATTTAATAAAGCTATAGAGTTATTAGAAGCAAATGAAAATAAATTAGTTTCTGAGTTAAATGATCATATAAGTATTAATAAAAATTGGACGAGCCAATATTCGCAACTTATTAGTAATTTAGCGGAAAATCAAATTAAAATCAATGAAACACTGAAATTAGTTATGGATAAGCATTATCTTTTTGAAGTTAAGTTTGCTAAATTCGCTCAATTATTAGCTATTATTACTGAAAATACAGATGATTTATATTTAGAGCTAGTTAGAATAGAGAATATTTTAGGATTTATACGTGCAGCGAGCACGCATCATAGTATGATAAGCATAGATAACTTAGAATACATGATAGGTAGATTAAGAGAAATATATAGTAATAATGAAATCTTAGATATTGATTTGAGAGAATATTATAATCTTATAAAACCAGGTAGTTATTTCATAGGTAAGAGAATTGTTATAATTTTTAAAATTCCTGTAATATCTAAAGATAGTTACGACTTATTTAGGCTTGCCATTGTTCTTAATAAATTCCAACAGACCTTTATACCTATACATCCTTTCATAGCAACCAATGGGAAATATTTCATGTATTTGCAAACCGAATGCCCGAAAGTCGGCGAATACCTTCTCTGTGAGAAAAGCACAAATTATTACCAGCCACAAGAACACGCAGATTGTATCCAGAGTATCATCATTCATCAATCTTTAGATAAATCATGTAGCCCCACTGAAGTCTCCATTACAAGACAAGCTATGGAACAACTGGATGATAGACACTATACTATTGTCTTCCCAAAGCCTACGAATGTCGAACTTCAATGTGAACGGCAGGAATATGTATCCTTATCTGGCAGCTACTTAGCAACAATTCCCCATGAATGTTCATTACGAACAGATACGTTTAAGATAACCAATAGCGAAGATGAAGTCAAGGGACAGCCGCTGAAGATCACTGAGATACGAAGTAATTTCACTGAAGTTCAAAATAACGAGATTCCACATATAACTCTAAATTCTTTAAATCTCGATAACTTACATCATCTGGAAAACAGAATTATGCTACAGAATCCCATACGTCTTGCCCACTTTGATTCTTCACTGTACCATACAACGTTGCCCCTCTATGCACTTGTATCTGGTATAGTTATAATTTTCCTTGCCTATATTCTTCGACGATACCTGCGAAAGAACCCTACTACACCAGAAGAAGAACCAAGAAGCAACCCTATGTATGCTGTTCCTGATTCTGAAAAACCTGGAGTACCAGCAACATTTTCCCTCAAAGTGCTCAAATAGTTGCTGTTCTGAGGGTGGAGGAATTACATACGGTACCCTAAAGAAGATCGCTGACATCGCGGCACGTGTATGGTCAACGTGCCGGCTTCATGGAATTACTCTGCTGACACAGTGTTTACCGCGATTTAACATTTTAATAAAATAAAATATGTTTGCCACTCCGATTATATCTAGCATCGATAACGGATGTCATTTTGTAATTTAATTATAAGTTTAAATATAATAAATACCTAGCTAACTATTGGTTTTTTTTGGGAGTCCGGGCTGACGAAATCGTAATTCACTTAAAGAAATTAAGAGAATAATAATAAATATTTATTTATTTAATTTTTCAAATGTAAACTGAACTTTATTGACTATAATGACTCCTTTTCCAGTCTTTGATTATTTAATTGTAATTAATTATTTGCATGCAATCAAAAACTATTTTTAATAATGCCAAAGAAGTATAACTTCTTACGCGCGTACATAAGTACACGCACCCTTTTTTTTTAAGGAATCTCGCTGTTGGCCTTAAGGACCTTTACAGCTCAGCTCGGGCTGTTTTGGCGAGCGTAACTCGGCCGGAATGGGCGTTTTCCCACGACTAGCGCAAAGGCGTCTCCTGCGAGACTCGGACCTCGGCTTGGGCTGTAAAAAAATATAATTTATAGATTACCTTTTGTTGACTCTTAGTTTGAGTTATGACGAGCAGAGAACGAGAGTTGAAGCAGTGGCTTACCAGTCAGACCCTCATCCCAGAGGTCGTGCGTTTGAATCACGGCTGTGATAATGGACTTTTCTTTCTACAACCATGATCAAGTGTCAGACATGCTGATCACCTGTTTATAAAATAAAAATGATCTAACGATTGCAATCTGAGCCCAGATAGAGGGATGTTGCGCCACCAATTTTACTTAGTTTGAGTTATAACTATACTTATAAACCTTGTGTATATCCAAAAATTACATATGATAAAAGCAGCCTGAAACATGAAACGACTTAATTAATCATATGATTTCTACCGGCTTTCAATTTAAATGAGTTTTCAGAATTCCGTTTGATATCCCTAATTCTAATTGGCCGCGAATTTGTGAAGCCGCTAAATCGTAATAGTGGTTATCCTCGATGTGGATATCTCCAACGGCCAGCGATCCTCTGCCCATTAAATCCTGTTACATCACCCCTCCCCCACCTCCCTTGGGCCTCACCCCGACGCCTTCACCGATAGGGTTATTACGCAACCGATCGTACGACTCGCAACTAGTTGCTTTTTTGTAGACATTGTTATTAGAAATCCTACAGTATGAGAGCTGTTATTAACAAGTTAGGAAGGTTCTTTAATTAGACCTTTTAAATGCACCAACAAAGTAAAGTGCAATACTTATCAATGATGCTTAACTTAACTGATACTAATATCGTGCTGACTGTGTTTAGATGAAACTTATTAATCATTATGGAGCGAACAAACTGATAAGGGTTATGAAATCATCAGGTGCTTTGGCTTTTTTAAGCTAGTTAATAATTTATTTATTTACTAGTGGACCCGACAGACGTTGTCCTGCATGATATTTCAAGCAATTAGTAAAGCAAAGTATGAAAGTACCGACTGCAGCGCCATCTGGCGGTCTGATTTGTGAATCTACACCATTCCCAGATCCCCTTGAACACACACAAAAAATTTCATCAAAATCGGTCCAGTCGTTTGAGAGAAGTTCAGTGACATACACACTCATAGAAGAATTATATATATAAAGATTTATACTTTATTATCTTAATCAAAAACATACACATAACAAAAAAAAACAAAAAAATATACATTGGCTTACATTCGTATTCATTAAGTACAATATTGGATTACAGAGGATATATATACGTAGATATAGTTGGCGGTGAGAGCGTGAAGCCGGCGAAATACCCAGAAAACTTCTCAACTTCTGGAAGAAAGGTTGTCTTAATTATCCAGGACTTAACGCACAACGGACTAAATGGACGTCTAAGTACGGAAACTAAGTCTACATGTGACTACGATTCTGAAGTACGAGTAATTACAGCAATCGTTTAGCGATTATACATAATAACCCTTCCACGCCTTCACCCATGTCCGCGCCGCTCTTGCAAATTATTCACAAAGTACGCATGTAAGGCCCCGCATGACTAACCGACCGTTGGAAATATTCCTTTTACTGTATGTAAAACAAAAGTTTAGGTTTGAATTGGCGCCCACAAAGGTAAATTCACCTTCTTTCATTTCATCATTCAACCATACGAGTTCAAATATCGGTCTTTGCAAATTAACTCATTCGGAATACGAATTATAATTATTAAAAGCGGTTTCTGTGAATATATAAGTTACTAGCGGTCTTTGACGGTCGGCTTTAAAGTCGATATTTACTTATTAAATGGTGATGTTTATGTTAGCGATAATGTAGCACTCTTATGGTGAAAGAATTTTAGAAATCGAATAGAATAGAAGACGATACAAAAATAATCTGTCCTCTTTATAATTAAAGTATATAAATTACGTGTCACGTTGTTTTTCCGCTATGGACTCCTAAACTACCGAACCGATTTCAATCAAATTTGCACACCGTGCGTAGTTTGATCCAACTTAAAAGATAGCTTACATCTCAATTTATACCCGCAATATTATTTATAGTCACAATAGTCACAATTCTAACAGATGGCGCTGTGTTGAAAGAACCAACGTTTCACATAAGCTACAATTTAATGGCATAATCACCAAAAATGCATGGTGGATTGGTGTTCTCCTGCCGTTTCTCTTAAATAGTTTGCCTCTATGTAATATAACAAAAATCTTAGCCACAGCAACGCTTGGCCGAGTCTACTAGTATTAGTATATATATTTGTGACTGAAATTAGACGACCAAATTCAGTCTGGTAAAAATTATGAGTAAAATGTGTTGAAGAGAGTACCTACGATTACCATTTTAAAGATAGATTTATTTACATTTTAATGCAAAAATAAGATATTTAACTTAGTAATGGTTTGATAATAAACAACAATATCCCTCCTTCGTTGAAAAATTTCAACTAAAATCAAATTTTCGTCGCAGTTATAAAGTAGATCTAGTTACTCAACAAAAATCCCACGAAGTCTAGTTTTAAATCCACCCAAAAATATGTATTTATCTATTTCTTAATAATTATTCTTATTTTTTTTTATACTTTGGACTCGATTTTGACCCACTTTTAACGGACAGATTTGATTCAATGCAATAATCCGAAGAAATAAGGCGCAAATTATCTGTTTTGTTCTCTGGCAGTCTGCTCCATATGCTGGACCAGGGCCAGTAACAACAACACACACAAAACATACTTAATTTTTTTTATTTATTATTTTTCTTCCTTTTTTGTTTATTATTATTTTTTTGTGTGTTTCTGTATCATCTGTGTTTTGTTAGTAATAAAATATGTTACCTCTATGTCTATAACAATATCTTTCTAGCAACCCAAATGAAAAGTATGAAAATAATGATGCAAGTATGGAGTCTAAGAAGTGGATTAAATATCCAATTATATATATTGTCGTGTGTTCGAACTACGTTTGTTCACCATTGTGTTTCTCTTTCCATGTGCATTTAACACTCGCCTATACGGTGAAGGCAAACATCGTAAGGAAATCGGCATGTCTTAGGCCCAAAAAATTTCGTCATCAGACATAGACGGCTGATCACCAACTTGCCTAATAAAAACAATAAATGACCACGGAACAGATACAATATCTGAGACCATGACCAAGGGTAGCGTTCTAACAATGTTATATTTCCCACCTAGTCGAGTTTTATTGATATCGTATGAAACCGCTTACTATTATAAAACGGCCTTTTAGTAAAGGTTATCTTCAATGAAATATATCCATAAAGAACTTTTTTTGAAATTTTTAATACTCTGAGCACACACTGCTCCCATAAATCAAGTACTTCCTGCCCTTTGAATTTCCGCGAGCTGTGATATACGGTTCCTGACAATGCCTCCACATTTTATTCACCAATATTCCTTTGACGGAAAGCGGTACTAATTGCTCGGATACATTATTAAACCGAGCTTACTGAGGGAATAGATGCAATGCATTCAATATATTGCAGATTTAAAATCATCGACTCAGTCATGCTATCAACAACCACCCGCCTATGTAATAGGAGCGTTCTTGAACTGACTTAGGTTAGATAATATATACCCAGAATTTGCTATTTTAAAATTAACGTGTATTATTAGGTAGACATCATATAACTTATCTTTTACAACCCACGATGACATATACAAACTATTAGGTACATTCACGTCGTTATAATATAAAATATGTTAATCGTTATAATATAGAATAGGTCTGTAAAGTATCAGGTTTCATAAATAAGGTTTTATTTATTATTGTAGTTGAATAATGCCAACATTCCATCTCGTTGCTTACTAGATATACTTTATAATATGTATGAAGTCCCATTTATAGGGCTAGGACAAGCTCATTTGTTTCTATTGATTGATAGTTTTTAAGCAATTGAATTTAGTTTCCAGTTACGTTATCTATATATAGTTAAAGGATATGATGGCTCACTAAGTTTTCCGTATGCACCAATTTTAAAAACAGTAAGATACATTGGTTGATTTAGCCGGGCTTCGAAACCACGGCGTCGGTTGTTGATTGTACTAAAACACGATACAGATTTTGATTACTTAAATTAAATAAAATACCTAGATTATTAAATATAATGTTAGTATACAGTAATCTAGTATATTCAGTCTGCTAGATAGGCTGGCAAAATAAACCTATGTAGGTGCTAAATTCGTTTCGCGAACAAGAATTTCATAACAGTGCTCATTAATTGTTTTTCGTTCAGCTACATTATATTTAGGCCACAACTAGTTTTGGTCAAAGGATATTATTTTCTATCGAATTTAATTATATACAAAGCCTATCCCCTAAATATAAACTAAATAAGTGTAATTGCTTTTGTAACAAAAATACGTTGTTGTGTTGTTTAGGCTGTGATGAAAAGAGACAAATGAGTATTGTAGTTAAAACGCTGTGTAGGTACACACATTGCTTGATTTATTTTTATAAATAAAAAAACCAGTGGTGCTAAGACTGTTTAGGTCTGGGCCTCAGATTTTAGTACTTGTTTTGTGATCATTTCTCTTTCTAATAGTGATCAGGAGTGTTAAATGTGCACATAAACAGAAAGTCCAGTGATGAACAGTCGGGGATTGAACCACTACCTCAGGAATGAGAGTCGCACGCTGATGCCACTAGGCAAACACTGCATTTTTATGAATAAGAGGGTAGGTATTTTTTCGCAGGTTGTTTTCATTATTATATATTTAAAAAAAACAGTATGTTCTATTTGTTTAGTTTTGAATGGACCTTATTAACAGCGAGTCTGTGCGTGTGATACAAAGTGTAAATATCTGAGACTCATGGAAGAACCCAAATGACAGAGAGATAGATGCTCTGGAAATGCTGATGATTCCCTGGACATATTAGGCAACAAACGTGTCCATACTAAGACGGTTACACCTTAAAAATCTATACTGTTACCAACTGATGATGAGTTTTGTTGGACATGTAACACGCTGAGGTCTAGAAAATTTTGAAAACTCATCGTGACTGGCAATGTGGAGGGCACCGGAACTCGAGGCCGATCCCTTACTTGCTAGATCGATCAAGTAAAGGCCTTTGCAGGTCTTTCCATTACCCAGGCGCAGGGAAGAGTGGAGAAAGTTGTGCGGCGCAGAAATAAAGAGCGCGACTGAAGAAAAAGAATCGCTGGCGGTCTGAATCAACTCATTACTACTGTACGAACATTGTTGAAGACAATGTCCAGTTTATACATAAGTCGCGTGGTATTATTTTTATTACAATACATTATATTCTCATTACAGTAAAGTGTAGGGTTACCTACACAGTCGTTGGTGAATAGAGAGGCAGAGAAATACAGAATGTTTTTTTATAATCCAAAGCTCTTTCCCAGGCATCGAAGCATTTTTTTCCAGGTACGTTATATAAGCTAGTAGTATCTGTAAATTATTATTGGTAGACTGGCTTGAATAATAGTGCCTTCACGGTACCAATGCCATAAATCATACATAAACTGACTAAATAGTAAATATGTCATCGCGTTATGATGTATAAGTATATAAGTAATATTAAATAAAAAATTTCGTTCAACTAAGTCAAAAACTAATTTTAACTAAAGCACTAGTTAAGAGATATGGCATGACACTCTACGCAGTGCATACGTCTGCGTAAAACGTAGAAAAAGGTTTGTTATGCTAAATTAAGTTTTAATAATTTTATAAAGGTAACGCCTTGTAATCCGATACCACTGTGCTTACATTTCACTTGCGATCCTGGAGTGGAAACGGAAAATGACAAATAATAAACACAATCTATATTATTAAATTTATCTTTCTATAATATTAGTGTACGTGTGATAGATACACTTGACAGAAATAAAATAAAATAATGTTCTCCAGGCCTCTTCTGTTCTATGGAGACTGGCTATGTATGCAGGTTATATAGAGGTGCACAAGTATGTAGGTAACAACCTCCCTCTCTAATCTATGACACTTAGCAGATACAGATTATATCCGATAACCAAAGCAGGCAAGTTATCGACAATATCACATTATTTTCGAACTTTCGAACCACGAGAGAAATGAAGAAGTGAAATTAAGATTTTCAGTATTAATCCATATTTTTCGATAAAAATCTAATTTCCGTAGACTCAAATTTAGATAGAAAAAGCAATCTCTTTAAGGACAACACAGTTACATAAACCCAACCTTGCGATAACGAAGTTGTAAAAAATTCTCAAAGTACTTTATATTCTGCGAGTTGGCTTGTAAGAGTGTAGATATGTGTGCCTTTAGTTCAGGGCTGCTTAACCTCGGGTCTAAACCCAATCAATTTTTAAGCTATTGCATAGCTTTTATTGCGGGCTTTGAGCGCGGCGACCGAATCAAGAAATTCCGTAACGAAAAAAACCTAACACACGATGACGTAATATAGGTGCGGCTATACGCGATAGAGCGGGACAGAACGCATACTGTATTCACGTCTCTCTAACAAGATCGGTGACGTAGTGTAAGCACGGCTGGTGCAGCCGGTACGCGTTAGAGTGAGACAAACTATATAGGCGTGTTAGTCTGAGTCTGGTAGAGTGGTAGATTGAATTAATATCAAAGAAAATACTGCATGAATAAAAAATAAATAATTATAATTGCATAAGTTAATAAAAAATGCTATGCAATAGCTTTACCGCGGCAATCCCCGAGTGCCACACGTTTTTAATGTTCGTACTTAAGTAATACCTTAAAACATTTCTTCTACAAAATGCCAAGAATCAAAACGCATCCCAAAATGTATGTTGCACACTTGAATAATTTACATCTTAATATAAGGATTTTTTATTTTTTACATGCAACAGTTTGGTGATAATGGATTTCAAAACACTACTCTCGCTATGCAGCGTGACTCATAAGGCGAAACAGACTACTGTCATTTTTCTACAAGCGTTGTTTTGCTGTAGTAATTGTCGGGGACTATTTATTGTTTTGATTTTGTTTAGTACTTCAGTTCCAAAATTATTAACTATTTTTATTTAAAAACTAAAAGTTTTAAAGTATCTTATGGTAATTCGAAAATACGTATATGTATTTAAAATTAACGTCAAATTAAAGAATGAAGAATCATTTATTAAAACTAACTTCAATGCGGGTATAAAAACACTCCCTTATTAATTAAAGTTAATTAGTCTTTGTTTTAACTAAAGCACTATTCCGTCTCTTTTTATCAAAGCGTTAATACACTTTGACAGATAAAAAACGATTTAGTATTTTAGATGAAATAGTCCAGTGAGATTGTTTTATTGAAATTCCTTAAAAGAATCTACGCGATATAAAGCGCCGGTCTCGACTTAAACAATGGCTTTGGCTTTTAACAAAAGGTGAAGAATCCCTGTCTACGTTGTCGGACGTGCACGGGCCGATATTCCATGCTCCCAGAGCGACAATAATTTGTTGGTCCATCGCGCCACGCTCCGCGCACTGCCACGATATATCTCCTTCAGTCGTTTACCCTAATCGCGTTCGATATGAACGGTTATGTGTTTTATCTATTTCCACAGCTCTTTGTTAACTGGTTTGTTGGGTGTATGAATAATTTTATGTATAGATTATGTTATAAACGTTTGTACGAAGGCCTTAAGTCTTAATCGCACTTTCTCTGTGTTAAAAATAAAATTGACTCGTTCTACTTTGGCTATATTATGTAGTCTGTGGTTCTTTTGCGAACTATGCTTCTATGAGTTTATACTCTATATGTACTCAGTTACTTGCTTTATAAACTTATATAACTTTGATAAACTGGCTGTACCAATTGTAATCTCTGCAACATTGACAATAAAACTTATTCAACAATTAAATAATTATTCAATTACAACCGCGCTATGTTAACACTCTGGCCAACCGCGGTACAGCATTCGAAATAAAAATTGTTTCACGCTGGCTAAGAACATATACATTATAATCGAATTTCGACTTCGACTATAATTCGTAAAAGATCGTAATCAAGATAAATATTTATATATTTGAATAGAAGGTAGGTGGAAGACAATATTAGGTAACAGTAGGTACACTACACTCATATTAATTGAAATTCGTTTCACAGTTTTATAATTGTTGATTCCAATTGTTTCACTCTCTTTAATCGGCAGCTCATGTCTGAGCGACGTGGTCAGCAAGAAAGCATCTGGAGCGGACTATCTGCTTCCACCGGTTTCGGTCCAGCGCCTCTCTTATGACAGCGTACAGTTTTGAGGACGATGAGTCTTTCAATTGATCGGTCCATCTAGTTTGAGAACGGCCACGTGATATTTTGCCTTCTGTGTTACCAACCACGATCAGTTTCTCCAAGTTCTCATCGCCTCTGCGCATTTTCTCCAACTAATTAGCTTTATATATGTGTGATAGTGATATGAAATATTTAGTATTATTTGTTGTTATAATGTTAAATTTCAGTTTTCTTTATATGGTTTTGTCTGTTGATGTGCTTATTTGTTTTATTTTTCGTATATAATATTGTTTACCTATGTAATCTTGCCTTTCTTATGTAATTTAATACTTTTTTTTTCTCACAGTGGTTGCCTGGAAGAGATCGCTCTAAAGCGATAAGGCCGCCAGTTGCTCTCCTTTTTATTTAATTATGTCAATTGTACTATATTAATGTATATGCAACGAAGTGTTAATAAATAAAAATAAATAATCTGTTTTGGCTTTCTGTACTGTCTAAGTGTTTGTTTTATAATATTATGTATGTTAGCTGTAAGATTACTTATAATTAAATAAATAAATATCATAGAAATTTGACCCTTATACATATAAATAAAAACTGTTGTTCTTAATTGGTCTGATAACATAGCGTACGTGGGTAAACTCAGAACAAAATATTTATGTAAGTGTTTCTGATGTAAAACTTTTCTAACCTTTTATGAGCAACAACAAACCACACCTTGTGTCACGACTACAGGCTAATACAGATTAACGATACATTGTAAAGATTTATTCATAGCAATTAGTTCGAGACTCTCTTTAGCTATGTTAAGCCGGAAAGTGTATTTTATTTTACAAAGGGTAAAGCTGTTTCTGGACAGAACATGACCGCTGATGTTTTAATTTTTAATTTATGTTATCAATAATGATGATGAAACAGCAAAGCATACAAGACACACCTACTTTTACTTGTAATATATTTTTAAATAACATTATTTTCAAATAATGTCTGATTCTGGTGCTTGGAAACCTAAGTAAATCATTATTTTTACTCTTAACGATGATTTACATACATTTTCATTTTCATTTCCGTGGGAAACTTGGTCAACTCGCTAACCTCATATGTGACTCTTTCAACTCGCTCTCTCTGCTGCGCTCGTCTCCGCGTTGGTGGAAGCACATGCATGAAAATCATCGTTACGAGTATAGCGGAGTCCGTAATGGGTCCGTTCCGCTCGTAGTGGAAGACGGGCATTAGGGTCTGTTTCACAATGTACGGATAAGTTTTACATAAGTTCCAAATTAGCTATTTATTACTTATAGGTAGGATAAACATTATTGTTGCGTTTCACGACTGTCAGATAGCGCTAATCGTCACATAAAGTCCATCATAAGTTATGAGTCCGATGAAGTGGCAAATAGAACAATTTATCTTCCAAATAATTTATATGTTGCATAGCTATTTGGTACTTTATCCATACATTGTGAAACAGACCCTTAAAATTAACCCTTTAAGTTGATTTTTATATCACGCTTTAAACGAAGCTCATAATATCTCATCATTAGCAGGTAGAGACGGTAGTGGTAAATACAGTAATGGAACAAATTAAAATGAGTAACAAAAAACATAAGTATAATAAAGAATAGTCCAACTCAGCCTACAATTACCAGCAAAACTATTATTCACTCAGTCTCTCTGTTCAGTCGCATTAATTGAAGTCATATCAAGAAAGTTTCTAATACTCGATCTAGACTTTAAAGCTTAAGGGATTTTGATTAAATTTGCTAGCAAATACAATATTTTTAAATAAAACACAAGCTGAAGTTTCATAGTAATATACTCTTATACGACTCGAGTTCCAAGTTATCCCATGTAACATCTTCACAACCACGTTCCATCAATATTTGAGTATGCTTATAGTAGACGTTCTTGACTTGAAACATAGGATCAACAAGGGCAACAAATTCTTTAAATTGGTGTTGGTAATATTACAATTTTCGATACTTGTAATATTACCAACACCAATTGGAATTTTTGGATTTTTTACGTAAAAATTACTTAGTGAAAGACTGCAACATCAGAATGAAATTTTGATTAGAGTCTACTTAAATGTAAATATTAAGGCCATTAATAAATAAATATATCTTATTTGTATAAAAGGGTAGATAAAATAAATATCTATTGCTGCAACGTCAGTATTTTCAATACTCAACTGTATCGTTACAAAATGACATATTTACCACGAAATCAGATTGATTTTAAAAGAAAAGTCTGCGTACACATAAACATCGTTAACTCTCAAATTTAAATAATACATTTCTGCATATAGAAACAAATTCTACTGGCAACTTCTTTAGATGTAAAGACAATTTACTTATCTATATTTAATAAGTTTCACTTATGAACAAAATTATTTATTTCAAACACACAAATATACGGTATTTATAGTATTCTTAAACTACATTACAAATAGAAAATTAGAAAGGCTTTTAAAAGTTGTGGCAGTGTACGTTTAATGCTGGCAGCATTTTCTAGCTGTGTTGTTGAGCTAGGAAAGCACCAGCTCTGGGGTCACCGGTACTATCTACCAGGCGCCAACATAAATCTTTAATTAGCGCCTGTGCACTTGAACACCACGCCCAAGAGTCTGCTCTAAAAGGAACAAAATCAAACTTGGAGCAAAGACTCTTGGTTTGAATACAATTCAAATTCAATTAATGAACAATAGACATAATTCATCCTTGCAACATTTTCTTAAAATATTATATTTTTGTATTCGAAGCCATGTAAAACCAAAAAGTTTCCAATGAAACCCTAATAAGGAAAGTAATCAATTTGTGGCTTGTAAATTGTGTTGCTCGGGTATTGTTTTAACCTTCGTATTTATAATATCTGCTTTATTGAGTAAAATATTGTTTTATATCCATATAACTTTTAATGGCTGAAAACAGGCGAAATTATTCTGCTTTATGTAAAACTTCTTTTTTTTTTAATGTTTGGTGATGATTATTATTATAATTTTGAATTCAATTCGATGGCGATGACTACAAAATATCTAAAATATTAAGTCACTGAGTTGTCCCTTTGTATAATAATAATTTTTATAATAAATATGAGGAAAAGCATCTCGAAAACCTTCGACAATATGCTCCCACATTCAATTTTCGTAACGGGTTGTACCAAAGTTTAACTTTAAACGGGATTTAAAATAGAAGTTTTGGTCTGAACTAAATTTGTTTATTATTAACAAATAACGTATGCTTGCTCTTTATAATAAATGCTTATTATACATTATAATTTATACTAAGCCATTCTTAATATTTTTTTTGAAATATATGGATTCCAAAGACTGTTTGACATTCAGTAAATAGTGTTATATGGTTTATCAATTTAGACATTCCTTTAAATATACTCAAACTCAAAATATCTTTATTCAAGTGGGTAACCAAGTACACTTTTGAATTGTCAAGTTAAATTAATTGTAAATTTACATTTCCTACCACTTCGCAAGTCAAGGGCGTAGAGCGGGTAAGAAGAACTGGCAAGAAACTTTCCGCCATTTTTTTTAAATCGCCAAGTATTGTCATACAAATTGTTTGAACTGGAGCAAATCAATCACAAGGATTAGGATCATTTAATAATATAATACTAAAATAGAAGTGATGTGCCCATACAGATTCTAAGTTACGGCTTATCAAAGCAAGCGTTTTTTAATAATGCAAATACACTGCTTTTCATAAACAAAGGCGAAATTAATAGTGAGTCCATTATCCGGCATTAAGCACTCGGTAAAACAGAATGGCACGTAATGGCTGCAATAGGCCCTTTTACGGTTCTAATAAAAACGTCAGTATCTCCCAATACTCATTATCCACTTAATAAATTCACTTTATGCGTGAATAAACTGGCCTAAATCCAATTTAATGAAATTCGAAATATAAATTAGAAGTTGATTGGATGAAATATTTTGTTTAAGCAAGAAAGTACCATAATTATGTTTGAGATTCTACAATACTTATCTGCACTACTCATTATTTATTGTATTAATTTATATAAGTTCAAATTTATAACGTATACGGTTTGGTCTTCTCTTGGTACTTGTAACTCTCTTTAACCGCGAGTTGGCTGGAAGGGATCGCTTATAACGAAAAGCCTTCAGATTTATTACCGAGTTTTATATGGATTACGTCTCCATATATGCAAAAACGTGTAATTAAAATAAATTAGCAATTAATTAAGGTTTTTAGTATGATTTTAATCAAATATACCATTGAGTTATAATAATACTTAAATAGATAATTTTATTATGTATTTAATATATTTTCATGCTAATACTATTTATTCTATACTAGTATTATTATGTGGACCTCTTAACTTTGAAATTGAAAATCATATTTGTACTAAACAGTTATTCATAGAGGTACCATAACACCACCAAACAAAGGCGGGTAAAATTGCGGGTCACAACTTGTTAAATATAATAGATAACAATTATGAACTCCAATTAACTAAATTAGACAGTAATTTAGGAACTTTTTGCTGAAATATAATATAAGTTTGACGGGTATTTCCTTTCATTCTATAACGAATAAGTACAATGTAAATTGTAAGCCGGAATTACATGGTATTGATTTAAAAATAAATTATCATTTTGTACAGACAGAAGATAGTCAAACTTGGAGAGTGCCGAAAGGATTAGGGTCTTAAACGATTTTCAAGGTCGTTGCGTCTATTAGGCTAAGAAAAGCCGGCCTCAGCAGAAATATACAGCCTTCCGTATTACAATTAATTATTTCACTTCTATGCAAAGAGACGTACATAAAAGAGACCGAGTAGATTCAAAGTAATAAAACCTTTTCTATGTTTCTATAGATCTGAACTGTGAACGTTCTTAATTTAAAATGTTCTTTCTTTTTTATAATTTCTCACACATTCGTTTCCAGATATATTGGTGAGCTCATGCTGCGATACTGGGGAACTCAATGCAACTTTTCAACGTTACCTAGCTAGCAAGCACACACTTGCAAAGAATGTATTTAGTATCTATGGCGATGATGATACAACACGTCTTTTTACGTTATAGCTATAAGTAATATTGTATTATTTAAATACTCATTCTTATTCTCGAGAAGTACTCCGATTATACTCCAGAAAACGCTCTTTTGAATACGTCAAATGAACATTAAGCTTTAAGGATATCCACAGACTATTTAACGATGCCTCTTTATATGTTATTCACATTTTGATTAACTATCCGTATAATGAAAACAGGCCGTTATAGATTCAGTGAACGTTGCGCTAAGTGGGTTTACAAAAAGCCAGATATTCCATCCACACATCTCTCGTAGCCGCGGGCTATAACTCAGTTTTGATGGTAACTTTTTGTTACATACGCTATCTGTGACAGGAACTTTTATTAAGAAAAAGGGTGTTCTGGCGGTCATTTTAAGAAATAGTCTTGAAATACGTTGTTTCGCTAACATTAGAAATGATGTTTGATGTTTAAATCGGCAAAATTATTTTCATATAACAGTCCTCAGATTGCACCCGTTTGTTTCATTAACTAAAACAAAAACATTTATATAAAAAAAATTACGACCAACCTTGAGCACAAAATTGTAATTTTTAAGATTAACACATGATTCATCATGCGAGAAAAGTGGCCCACTCGGAGATATAAAGATAGATAGAAAGAAAAAAAAACGAGAATTGAACGTGGCACACGCTCGAACCACTGTTCTACAATAGAAGAAAATATTAGCAAATAGACAAGCCTTTAGCCTTAAATATTTATCTCGTGCCTTGACAAATAAATGTTTCAAACTTTAGTTTGGAAGTTAATACAGTGTAACATCACTCGATTTAACGACAAACTTATCACAAGATATGAATAAAATAAGTATAAAAAATACAACAAAATTACTGCAAAACAACACTATTTCAAAAATAATTGTGCTATTTTTTTACGCTATCTAATAAAAACGATTTAGCAAAATACGAAGAAATCCTCCAATGTATAGAATACATTTTGATTTAACTGTTTTATTATTAAGGAACAAAAGATTATATTATTAGGAACAAATTAATACCTTACAAAATACAAATGTAAGACTATACGAAATAATAACAAGTAAAAAAGCCCGCCACAGGACCACAAAACACTTGAAGCGATGTAAGAAAGTGTGGTAAGTGAAAATATAGATATATATCAAAGCTTTCGGAATCTAGATAACTCACTTCTAAACTCCAAAATTAGTTAAGACCTGATTACTAATTGGCGGTAAAGCGGGGACAGGCGAGTTTAGGATAACATCATTTAAATCTATCACGTTACGAGAATCAAGACGGGAAATTGGTTCCTATTAGTGCTTATTTAACATCGTAATTATTATTTTTTTAATCAATCAAATGTAGTACATGATTTAAAAGAAATTAATAAATTTTTAAAATGTTATATGTTTAAGTACTCTCCGTGGCGTAGCGAAGTTACATGCAGTAGTAATAAAATAATATTATTGTTGTATAAGAATTATAACTTCATATGGTTTGTTGTTTGTGGACTCAGTTTCCCCACTCAGACTCTCACTAGGTCCGTTGTGCGTAAAGTTCATACATTTCTCGTATTTTAAGCATATATGTTTTTTACAACTTAAAAGTTCAATACATATGGGCTAGGTTTAAATTTCGATGTAATAATAATCTTTCCTATTATAAAGCAAATAATGTACCTACTTCTCTTTATGTAAACTGTCCATGGCAAATATAAGGCACTAATGGAGAAAATGAGACTTCAAACAATTTTCCTATTAGTATCAAGATTATACTAGATTTTGCCATATCCGATTAACAATTTTCGACATCCTAAGCTGCAAAGACTGGACTTCCTATACGGGTCTAGTCTGCAGTGTAAGGATCTGTATTTGTAAACGACGTAAAGTGTCTGGATAGACAGCTTTAAAGGGTAGACGCACTGCGATTTTTAAACGAAAATAATAAAACGCTTAAAAGCTCAAATACTGCAGTGGTTAAGCTTTTAAGATCAATACTGTTCAATCTAAGAATATTATTTAGGCTAGGAAAAATGAGTATTAGAGATAATCTTTCCTAATTAACTTTATTTGTTCACGATTTGCAAAGTGCAAACTTATTTCAATTTTATTTCATTCTACTTTTCATTATTCATAACTAGCAAATCACGTGTTAGTTATCACATAACGAGTCTAGTGCGATAAGTGTAATTGATAATAAATATTTTATTCATAGTTGGACTTTAATACCTATTTAATATTTTAAAGTTCATACATTCATACATCTAGTGTGGTCCTATCGATTTCCGTAATTCACGCAGTTAAAACCCGCGATTTAACAGCAATGCGGCCTGAACCTTACTATATATGTTAATCCAGGCTAACTAAGCAAGGTTCTCTTTGAAGTGCAGATTCGGAAGTTTTCCTCTAAAATTAACTATCAATTCGAGTTAATTAAATAAAATATGAAATCCTTTTAATTTTTCCTCTCACAAAGTTAACCAACTTCAAGGGTTGTTAGTATATTAAATATTTGTTTTAATGCTACGTAATTAGTTCTGGGAAAATGGTTAAAATAAAGTGCGGTTTTAATGAAGTTAAATGATGAGCTTTTTATTGAACTTTTACGTAATTTCAACGGGTTTGGTAAATATTGATAACTAATTTTTTTACAACATATTTTTAAGCTAGTCGATATATTATACTACTAGATCTGACTGTTAGCGCACATATACAGTAAGTGAGTCGACTACGATTGATCAGACCATAAACAAGAATCACTTTTAAAACAGACAAATGTGTCTGCCAAACGCCTTATAGGGAGGTCGCACCGTCCTAACGGTCAGTTCGTAAATGAAGCGATATGTACATAATGTTTTGTCATGTTTGATTTCCAAAATTTAATGGAAGTTATAAGAAGAAAAGATTAAAGCTAAATTTCTTATAGAATATGTCTTTATATTAGCCTCAGTCTCGACAGAGATCAATCTCGGTCTTGGCCAGAGATTGTGCAAATTGCCGTTTGGATTGGGGAAGATCGCGAACAAACAGGAAATGTTTTAGAATGAATTAAAAAATACTGTTGATGAACAAAGCCTGTGTAGAATCACATTTTAATTCATACACACTAATGAACGTCATAACAAAGTTAGAGAGCTCAAAATTTGCTGCCAGTTATTGAAGCAAAAAGCTCTTCGCCATTCTTTCTCTTTTGCTTAACAAGCTTGTAAAGTAGTGAAATAGGAGCACGCAATTATAGTATACAACACGCAACATACACACACAAAAAGCACACTAATGAGTTTTGATATATATCTTCTAGACTGCTACGTTTTTTACGATAGTGCCAACATTCCTTGCACTAGCATTTCTGTGCCCATTCATAGGCGCAACCACGATTCATTAGGCGGTTTCCCCCTGAGTTAATGCGACAATTTTACACCCACTCACCCATTCAGTTTAATTTAAATGACCATCCAATTGCTTTACTAATTACTACGGTGACGGTTCTCAACCGTTCCATTAATAGTTATAAAACTTCGAATATATTAGCTAATATAATATACGAGTTTCGCTGGGGATTTGTAGAGATAATTTTCATAATACCCTTCTCGAAACCACTTTGCTGTAAATCAAGTTTTCCGGTAACCCTTTCGAATTTACTGACCGCGAAAACCCAAATAAGCTTTTCATTATTGAAATTTTATTTATTATTCCTCTATTTCCTTTTATAGATGAGACCTATACTGCAATGTAATACTTCTTGCTTGTGATATTTTTTAAATTTCTGTACATCCTTCATTATTCCACATCAGAGCAAATTTGGCTATAAAGGTATATTGCAGTGATACTGGCGATTGCAGGGCCGATGGCTGGCCATGCGTCATACTCGTGAACGGGTGCTACTTGTGGTGACTGGTCGGACTTGAATTCGTGTATGCGGTGATATTTCGACTATGATTTGCGTGTTGTTCCCACGAGAATGTAAGTGCGTTCTCCTATTTCACCATGCTTCCTGCTGATAGAGAACAAATCTTTGCTTTTAATTTATTTTATTATTATTAATTACTTAAGAAGTCATGTGGTCATGTCCGTTTTACGCCCTTGTTTTGAGAAATGGCAGTAAATGTAAAATTATAAGCATTTAATATGTATTTCTTTTTTGACGTTCATAAGTGTATATTGTCTTACCTTTTTTTTACTTTAATTATATGTAGCTAAGTTACACCTTTCCTTAAATACTTACTTCGTAATTAATCTACAATTAGAGGTAATTTAAAGACTGACTCTGGGTACAAAACTGATCGGCTAATGAACACGCAGAAGTAATTAACACGAGGTATAAAACGAAAAACAAAAGCATACACTTGTATAAATGAAATCCAAATAAGAGTAACCTATTTTCTGAACGATTCTGAAGACTTAATGAGATTTTTAATTGTAAATAACGTTTTATTGTCCAGAATCCGAATAAAATTTCGCGGACGAAGAGGCTTTGTTATCAAACGCTCCAGACCGCGATCCTGAATCCAGTGACGTAATTAAAGTAGTCAAGGCCCCAGTTAAGTATCCAGTCTTAGGGCTATAAATCAAACTCGATTGTTTAGTAACCTTTTCGATCCGCTCTTGTCCCTTGAAGCACCTGTGGGTGCTCCAATTGTTAAAGGTCTTTAAAGGTAATATATATATACACTCGATATATTTACACTCGTAAATAGTACGGCATCTAACTAGGTAACTAATGTAAACAAAATATTGTAAACCTATTTTAAAAGAGTAAGTGTGGAGTTTCTCGCCCATTCTTATCCACACGAAACTACCTTTTGGAAGGGGCAACTAGAATCTTCTTTGTATTTTGTTTGACGTTCAAAAGTGCCATTTTAGGTGGTCTAATTGAAATAAATGATTTGCCTTTTTTTTTTTCAATATCAGTCAAGAAATATTTATCCGATACTACTAAAAGGGACGGCATTTTTATTTAAATTCCTTGAAATTGAATCTATATTTAAATTTCAATGTTACTTAATTGCATATATACAACATATTATTGATCATTTTCCATTAGGAATGCCTTAGATTGACAGAAGTCCTTTTTTAGCTTTAGCTCACGATGTTTTTAAATTAAACAAGTAAATATCTATAGTTGGTCTCTCACACTTTGAAACCTTTTTAAAATAAATAATAGTTAAAAAAACTAGAACACACGCTTTATATAGAAAACTAAACTAAAAAACAGAAAATAAATTTTAATAAATATTAATTAGGAATAATGTAAATAATTCCTAATTTAGGCTGAAAATGGTAATGAACAAAAAATACTGGTATTATTGTGAAAAAGCGTGGGGCGCTCTGTGCCATATTTTTCGTCTATCGAGCAACCCAAACCCCTCGATAGTTCTGTTTTTTAGTTTAGTTTTCTATATAAAGCGTGTGTTCTAGTTTTTTAAAACTATTATTTATTTTTTAGTAAATTTTTTTTATTTTTTTTTCGGATTATTGCATTGTCATCGATCTTTGACAGGTGCGCAAAGTTTGAATTAAATCTGTCCGTTAAAAGTGGGTCAAAATCGAGTCCGAAGGAGTCGGTTACATACATACATACATACAGGTGAAACTAATATAAAGCGTATAAAAAAAACACTTTGACATCGATTTTTGTATGGATTTATAATTAAATTATCTTTTTATTATCTCTTCGAGTATGTTATGTTTGCCTATAAGTCTTGCTTGTCACATTAAAAATTGTATTTTATTTATCTTGTACCAATGTGTCAGTGTTCCCAGCGCTGGCGAGCGATAAATAAAATAAAGAACCGTACGGGCATGTGTTAATTGAGCAAATATCTGGGACTTGACAAGTCAGGCCTCAAGATACCAGAGGCCCGCACCGTCTTCACTGGCTTATAACGTCACTGCTTGGAGGATTTCACCATTGTTTACGAGCACTTAGTTTCATTATGTCTTTTAAATATAAGCAGTATTGTGACAAGCTCTCATTTTATTGTTTTAAAAGTTTAATTTTTATCGTGCGATTCCATTTTGTTTATTAGTACTGACGACTGTAGATTATAACATTTCGTAGTCTATAACTAATGTATTAATTTCAATCACAAATAACCTTTTTTACAGAATATAATTTACTTAACGATGTCTTGTAATTCTTTTGTAATTCGAATATTAAAATAGTATATCGTTACATAGGTACCTACTTTATAAAATAAACCTAAGCGTATTCCATTTGCCACGAACATAATACAACATTAGTAAATTGTACCTAAGACGTTCCTCTCCAGGTCTAGTTGTTAAAAATAATAAGGAAATTCAATATAAGGCAAAGACTCAAGGGATGGGAATATTTATTCATGTTCCGTTATCGTTGTGGTGTAACATAGAAATGTTATATATTACGCAAAAATAACTTGAACTTAGATGTCCCTATAGTGTAGTATAATAGCAAAAATCACCTTTTCGATGACACGTAACGGCATATTATTTCCGATATTTTCAATATGCTTACAATATTTAAGGAAACCCGTAATGTTTTTTAAACAATAAAAGAAAAGAGCGTACCAATTCTTAAAAGGCTTGCAACGCACTTGCGCGCCCTCTGGTTATCTCTGGGCGTAAATAGAATCTTAAGATGTACATAGTAATAATTAATAAATAATAGTTAAAAAAACTAAAAACACGCTTTTAAAGCACATCAAACTAAAAAGTGATTCCTAATTTAGGCTGAAAATGGTAATGAACAAAAAATACTAGTATTATTGTGAAAAAGCGTGGGGCGCTCTGTGCCATATTTTTCGTCTATAGAGCAACCTAAATTAGGAATTATTTTTAACTTTTTAGTTTGATGTGCTTTAAAAGCGTGTTTTTTAAACTATTATTTATTTTTTAGTTAAATTTCTTTTATTTTTTTTTTTCGGATTATTGCATTGTCATCGATCTTTGACAGGCGCGCAAAATTTGAAGAAAATCTGTCCGTTTAAAGTGGGTCAAAATCGAGTCCGAAGGAGTCGGTTACATACATACATACAGGTGAAGCTAATATAAAGCGTGTAAAAATATAAATTACATCAAAACACGCATATCAGGCTCTTCTTTAATTGTCTGACATAGTCTGTATAATCATGTAAATATTTATTAAGGTAATAACAATTTAATTAATAACAATTATTTAGATTGAAAAAAAAAAAAACTAAACTTAACATAAACTAAAATATATCATTAAAAGGAGTCCCTTTAGGCAACGTTCCGAAGATACTGGCAGCGTTCCCCCTTTGAATTGCTAGACTAATTCTTTGTCCGAGGTAGCTGCCAGATCTTCGGTCTCCTGTGATGTCGACTAACCTTTTTGAAATTTCTTTGAAAAGCCTTAAAGCGTTAGGACCCCACGGACCAAGGGTCTCGACACCGAATGGGACAAAATCATATTCTGAGCCTAGACCCCTGTATTTGCATGCTTTTTTTTTTCAGCCGCTTCACAAGCCGCACCAGCTCTGTAGTTGGTTCCATGTAGATGGGAAGGGGCCAGCGTGTCTGAACAGGTTGCATCCCATACCAGTACCCGACCCATCTTCCATGGAATCAAACTCATACCGTCCGGTCTCTTGCCATCGTCTCTTGCAATACCACTCGGCTCAAGTATACTTGGCACGTTGACGGTGGCAAGGGAACGGCGTATGATATCGTTAAGTGCGGCATGTCTCGAGAAGCGGCCTGCACTTTTTTGGCATGACAGGCCGTGATGTCCTAACTTGTCGACATCACTGCCACAGGGACATATATGAGGAGCGCAGACCGGAACCCCAAGCCGTAGACAGGTTGCGATTCGAAGCGTGTCAGGCTCAAGAAAAGTTCCTGTATTTGTCGATGGGTAAGCTTGAAGCCAGTAGCCGGCCTCATGCGTACCCACGGCCAAAAGCCTAGCACGCGCCGAACCTGTACTACAACTCAAAAGATCGTCAAAAGTCAGTTTGCAGTGTATGTCATCCCAGCTCCTCTGTGAATTTAGAGATAATGGAAAATTTTGACCTGGGCATGCAATCAAGAAAGCGTTTCTAGCTTCTTCCAAGCCAGCAATCTCAAAGTTTGAAGGGGAAGCCCTTAAAATTTTACTTATGAGATTTGCTGAACTATGGACAGAAGATAGAAAGGCTGGCAAAGCGACACTGGAAATTTTGCGAATCCCTAAACCACCATAACGGATGGGTAGGGAAGCTTGGGTCCAAGATTGCTCGTTCAGCTGCATATTAAGAAGTGATTCTAAGCTAATTTTAATTAAGTCGTCTAATGGTGTTAAAAGATCTGGGTGATTCCAAAAGGAGCAGCAACGGAGCACATACGTAAATTTTGGGAGAAAAAGACAGAATTTTAGGATGCAAAGTGCATAATGTGGACTAATTTCAAGGAGACGGTCAGCAGAATTTTGAAATTTAGTAATTGAAGTATGAATATAATCAGAGATAGATTCATTAAAAATTGGAGAACCTAAAAGGTAAAGGGAATTCCTGTTAACTATTTTCTTTAATTATATTTAATAAATGTACTGAAACTCAACACATTTATTAAATATAATTAAATAGTTTACAACACACCTCTATATACCTATACATAATATTAGGGTACATTCTTTATCATAGAAAAGTAGAACCTTTTACGGAAACATTTGAAAATCCCTCGAACATTTCCAAATTTTATTTCAGTGTTAAATTGAATTTGAAGAGGTATTGATGAAGCGTTCGCACCATTTGCGCCTCTTTGTCTGAGTTCGCCATTTGGCTTGTTTAGTACGCAAAGAAAATATTTCACGCTGAACTGTACACGAAAACACGCTTTCCCAAGACGATGATGGAAGTGTAACTGAATGGAAAATCGTGGGAAAGTCAAACACGAGGCCCTAATGAAAAACAAATCTCGTCTTATTTCGCTGTGTAATAATTAGAAACGTATTATACTCGGAAAATGTGAATTGATAATTAACCTAAATAATATCAGCGCAGTAGAATATTCTTATTTAAGTAATTAAGGTTCAAATTAACTTCTTTACAGGATTTAAATATAGTTTCTAGTGCTTTTTACTTTTATGTAAATAATAAAAAATAAAATCAGAAAAGGCTACAGGTTTTTTTATCTAATAGGCAAGTAGGTGATAAACCTCCTGTGCCCGAAACACGCCGTCGACTTTTTGGGTCTAAGACATTTCGGTTTCCACGTGATTTTTTCCTTCACCGTTCGAGCGAATTTTTAATGCGCACATAGTAAGAAAGTCTATTGGTGCACAGCCGGGGATCGAACCTACGACCTTAGGGATGAGAGTCGCACGCTGAAGACACTAGGCAACACTGCTCTGTAAAATGTAAATATATTATAAGGGTGTTTAATTGTTTTTTTTTCATAATTCTTTAAAAGTAAAACAGCTGTCCAAAAACTGGTTGCCTGGAAGAAATGTCTTTCACTTACACAAGTGAAAATGATAGACGTTGCCGGCCTTTAAGAATTGGTACGCTGTTTTTTTGTGGATGCTAAGTCGATATCGATAATACTTCGGTGGGACACTGGTTCCACATGATAGTATGACAAACGTCGAGGTGGAATTTCTGCCTCGACGACCGATAATAAAACTCAGCTGCAGGTTTTAATTCGAAACATTCCTCCAAACAGTCTCCATGGTACAGTCACCAAGCTTCTTAGAGGCTAATTTAGCCTTTTGCGGTGTCACCCATACTGAACCCGTTCTGAACGCGTATTGAAATTTGAGAAATATAAGATAATATTATTATTATTTTTTTGAGCATCTTTGCAATCAGCGCCATCTCGTGAGGCGATTGACAAAATTATTACTTGTACATGATACGTCCGTTATCTGTATTGGACAGGTCAAGGGTTGCGTACTCACGGTCGAGATCACACACGATCTGTCTGAAGCACGCATTCGGAACATGTCCTATCTCGCTGCGCAATCTCCTCAAACTATTATAATTTTACCCGAAACCAGCATGATAAGAAATCGGTTTGATTTTACTTTAATGATATCCTTCCTTGGCTATCGTATACATTATTTTGACAATGTGGGTAAAAAAATACCACAACTTGCAACTAGAATTGCGTGTATTTTGGCTTGATGTTATGCGACATTAATTACTGTCTGATAATAGTTGTATTTCAGTCAATTTACATAAAATCATAATAAATTTAAACCATTCTTAATCTCACGATTTATTGGTGAAAACTGTACAAAAATCGATTCGGTAACTTTTGAGTTTATCGCGTTCATAAACGCCGGGGGACCTCATTTTATAACATCTTATTTTTTATAACGAACTGGAAGAGAATGTGATGAAAATGACAGTTTATAAAAGTCGTTACCGTCCAATTTGCATGTTTCACTTTAAATTTTAGAACATTTTTTTTATTATTTTATTATGTAATTTTGTTTTTTCTAACTAATTTCGTATATTTGCTTTTTTTTGTTTCGTCTGTAATTTTATTCACCTATTGTTCACTTTTGTTAATTTAGGGTCGCCTGTTAGGTCAGTAGTGTTTTTATAAATAAATAAAAAATTAAAAAAAACTTGCTTTACCTACTCAGAGATACACCTCTCCCCAAAACTAAAGCGGTTCTTTAGTTTTGGAGAGAGGTGTATCTCTATCTATTTTGATGAATCTTGGACCTAAGTTGGAAAATATACGATTAAAAATTATTTTAAAAGAAACATGTTGATATATCAGAGAAATTTGTGAATTTATAAAATTTTTAAATGTTGCACTTGGAAGCTAAAATAGATCAGACATAAATTAACCAACTGTAAAAGACGTACATACATACGTTACTTTTTTTAAATCACTAAAGAATTAAATCCCGCTATAGGCTAAGGTAATTTAACCCACGCCCTTAGCGTCATAGGACACATTTATAGAACACGCGTAGTGAAATTTATCATTAAAAAACTAAACATAAGCTTTCATACAAACGCTTCAAGCAAACTCGCCCATAAGAATGAATCTCAAATAGTCCCGCGAATTTTACATTAGAATATCAAACAATGTGTGCTCTATTCAAAATTGTAACGTAATTTATTTAATAATTCAAATTTGCGACGAAATTTTGTACATTTTCGTACATAACAAAGAGCTTTAGGTCAATTCCATGTTCGTAAATTAACTTAGAAGAAATTCGCTTACATTTTGTATTCAGCAGTAAGCACAATTTGCAATCAGCAAAGCCTATTACAGAGTCTACAACCGAGGCCGCATATTTATAGATCCATTAAGCATATTGTCATAACGAAATTTCATCTCCGAAGACGTTTACTTCATCAGGAATTCTAAAATCTCTAATTCCACGGTATCATAATATCATTGTCGGATTTAATGAATTCGGAATTCAAATTTCGTAAATTCTATTTAGAAAATTTTACCCCTTTAATAATCTTATATTTTTCGAATAAAATAACTAATATTTCAGTCTTTCTGTGTTGTATATACTTTGTAAGACGAGACCAAAATGTGTGTCTAAAGTGATCATCGGTCGCTTAGAAATAGAAAAGCATAGCTAAGTATAGCTTTAAGTATTTTATAGAAATTTTAATTACTAAATCACTGTTTATTTATTAAAACCTCATCAAAATCCGTATATTTGTATACTCCCATACAAACCAAGTCAGTTTAAATACACTCTATTTACAATAGTACTGTTTCTTCTCCTTTTGTCAAATTGTGTTTGCGTTGTGACGAAAAGAGACAGATGAGTTCAGTATATAAGGCGGTGCTAGACGTCAACTAATTTAGATTTTATAAATACCGTCCGATATTTTATACTTTGTTAGTATCCGGAGATTGAAGTTATAATAAGCATTCTATTGTAAGCTGCATTGATGCTTATGTTTCCTGAAATAATTAACACTGTAATAAGAAGTAATGGACATTAATTGCAATAGTTTGACAGTCTTGTCAATAATTAATTAGATTATCAATTAACGATAAATTAGTTATAATCTATACACGTGTACAAACTTAACCATATGAACCACATTTATTAGGTCATTGAATGTTTACTTATCCATTAGATTTAAATCACTATTTTTATTTATTACTTAGTAAATATTATCTTTCTGTTACGTAAAGAAGCTACAATACGAATTTTACAAGAGTTCATTCATTAGATAAAATGAGAGCTATGTTGGACTAGTAATAGCATCACGGCAGCCAGACAATGAAGGTCAATATTACACAACGAAACCTTGCCATACCATGGCATATCAGATTCTGTACATATTCTGTGTTCGGCGTTTTTATTGGGAAGTAGTTGTGTTCTGTCTTTTTTTATAGCATAGGGGGCAAACGAGCCTATAGGACGCCCAAAAAGGGATACCCATTTAGTAGGTGCGTTACTGGCCTTTGAGGAAGGAGTTTACTGTTTTTTAAATAGTTGGAGGTCTTATCTCCTAGGAAAGACCGTGAGTAGATTCCACAGTTCGCTAGTTCGGAAAAGAAAATGTCTTATGAAGCGAACCGTGGACTCGTTTAAACATTAAAGACATGTTTAAACGAGTGTTCAATCACTTCATTACGATTATTTTATTCTTATTCACGCGATTTGTGTCTTTTATTCTTTGTACAAAAATATCATTTTATTCACGCGTTGCGAAGTGTAAATTCGACTTTATTGTAGACATCTTATTTGGAGGCAAGCAGTCAGAAGTCAGTTCGGTACACTTTAGCCGGTGCACAGTGCTTGTTCAGCGAGCTAGCATAATCAAATTTTGAGATAGTGGGTACCTATTGCAGCATGACAACAATTGAATTCAACGACTCTCCAACAAATAGACAAAATTTCCTTTGAGCCATTAACGCCTTTGCAATTTAAAAATGCGCGCTTAATTTACGAGTATTTTGACTTAAAGCTAATTGCCAAAGGGCCTTTGAGTTGTTTTTAACAACCCTAAAGGTTTGAGATTAAACTTCAAATAAATTTAACCTAAGACGTTGAATTTTTTATAATTACAACGTTCAAATATAATACCATAAGTATCTCAATATATTCCAGGGTTTTCACCTAGATACAAAGTTTCACGGCTTAACTGCTATATGCTGCGATATTTGTTCTTTTAACAATTTTTGTATTTAGATATAAAAAAGTAAAGTAATGTTAGTTTGATAAAGCTTATGTGATATGCAAATCGCCCAAAAAAAAATGTTATCCAGCCTGCGACATTCATACGTAAATATTCAAATATCACATATTAAACTCCCTAGTTCGAACCCAATCAAACGACTTTGAGTATAGTCGATATTTTTAGTATTAAAACCTCAATCTATGGGATTTGGTTGCCATGCATAGATTTGCAATTCTGCACAAACACAAACCACAGAGCATAGAGATCCGTAATCAGAACGCTTTTGAGTGCGTTCATTAGTATTGCTTGTATGCTTCAAATACAATGTATTTTGTGGTTGTTTTAAGGAATGAAGGCAATATGAGAGTAAATTAAGACATCATAATTTATCTCACAAAGTCTGTAAAATTAATAAAGAAGCATGAGATGTTTTAAATTCCCTATCTGATTACTACAACAAAAAGTAGTATTGAAAATTAACGTCAACCAATGATGAAATGTTCTGTTACTACGGTAACCGACACCGATAATTTCTTTCGCACAGCACAGCAAGTCTGTGGAAATACTTGTTTGTCTGGTTAACCCATAAGTAAGCTAGTTACGAATTACGCTTACATAAATGTATCTATTAATATGGCTTTTTTTAACTATAATCTTTACAGTCTAAAACAGTGACCAGAAAAATATGATGATTGGATTTTTAGGTAAAATAAAGTGCACTAGCTAGCAGCTCTCTTCCTTGTTAACTGTACTAGACAATCATTACTACGTAAAATTGACATTCTTACAGTATGGCAACAACCAGATGGAACAAGGAAAAGTGGAAGACAGAGCAAGAGATGGGCAGACGATATAAAGAGAATAGTAGGCACAACTTGGACCAAAACCGGCACATCTGATGTATTAAGTTAGGTTATGTAACTAAAATAAATATTTATATACATTATACTGGGTGTCAGCAATAAAGGCTTAATAATAATAATAAATTATATCCACAAATCGGGACAAATACACTATACAAGCAAAAAATTACTACAACATATTAGGAAACACGAATAAGAAACTAATGTATTATACAAAAGTAATTGTGTATGTAATGTATGTATTTTGTAATGCTATATAAATTCTTAATGATTCACTTACTTACACAAACCGCAAAACAATTTAAGTTCTGCGTAGCTTTGTCCTTAATTAAATACACGATTTTCATAAAGCCAATGTCTCTGAACTAAAACTTTGACATAGAACAAAAGTTACACAACTGCGGCTTCAAGTTTTTCGTACACTTGGAAACATTGCATCGTTTTCTGAATTTATTACAACAGTGGTACGTATATCGTCTGCACTCTGTCTAATAAATGCCTCTGATGCACGACTGGCTCAGGTGATTTCTGAAACGCCTAGCTCGGTGCCTATTTATTTTATCAAAGCTTTGCGAATATTAACTCAAGAAACCCATTCATCGCTTGCCTTTTCAATGTTTATTTAGATTTTCATTTGCTAATGGGAAAACAGATTAGTTTTCTATAAATGGTATTAATTTAAATATCTATATTTCCGCTGTGATGAACTTGTTTCTGCCTTATTTCGATTAGTTTTTTCTGAGCTCAATAGCCTTTCAAATCAAGTGTACGCATATATTGGCTGCTTATTAAAGTGACTACGATAGATGTTTTTATTTAAACATATTCACGTTATTCATAAAGCAACAGTTTAATAAACATTGAGATTAGTACTGAAGTCTTTCCTTTTATGTAGAGTTTAATGGTAATAGATATATGAGTATTTCAATTTACTATGAAGTCTTCTTAACCTAAAATATTACATAAAAAATATAACCAAACATTTTTCAATATATAATTGTAATTTGTATGTCTTAATTTATGCGTTCACCTCTTATCTGTAGAACCCTCTTCTAGGTATTTTACGACAACATACAGAATAAATGTAACACAGATTTACTGAATTACTAGCGGACTCAATAGACGTACGTACACGATTTAAATAAAAGAAAAACAAAAAATCATCTAATTGTAAATCTAAAGGATTCTCGAATCCACCGACACAAACAAAAGATTTATATGTATTATACTATCTGTATTGTCTTTTATTGACATAACTTATACACATAAAAAAAACACTTTTTTAACTATTAGACCTCTGTCCTCTAGAGGACACCGTGAGCCATTTCTGCCAAAACCCTCCATCTTTTAGTCGATATCAACTCCGCGGAAATAAATACAGATAACACAACTTTTTCTACAACCGTGATACTTTTTGACATTCAACACCTTTTGTCTTTAGTCACCGTGGCCACGCACGCTGTAAAGCACGCGAAACGTCGGAAAATTTTAAAATTATGCAAAATAATTGTAAATTTGTAATAATATATAACTTCAATCCGGTAAAAAAGTGTTTTCTTTAAATGTATAAAGATAATTCGATATAGGTATCTAAGGTATCTTTATACATTTAACATTTAACTTTATAATTTTTTTAAATCTAGGGATTTATATATTGTACAAGATTAGAATGTCTCAATATAGTTATGTCCAACCCCTAATTATTAATTGAAGCCAAAATTATCGTCTTGAACAACGCAACACAATTTCGAACGCGCACACTAATATATTCCAAATGCAAAATCTATTTTGCTTCAAAACATACAACCATAGTTTCCTTGGAAAGATTGATATGTTTGTAGCAAGGGGAGCCTAATAGATTCAATTAGCAATTATTATTCACTTGGTGTTCAACTCGAGACAAGTTGCGGAAACAGGAGACAGAAGCAACATGGGAATGTGTTTAAACGTTATTGTCCCGAAACATGTTTCGCAAATTAATAGGATTTCTCTACGTCTTCTGTTAAGATTGTACGCACAATCCCTAATGTAGGTAGATATTTGTGAAGTTTATTCTAATTTCAATGAGTTTAATTGATACATTTTAAATTTACTAACAACTATAATATTTATTTATTTATTTACACCACTTCGTTGCAAAAAAAAAGAATGAAACACAATACAAAAAAATTATAAGGGATGCAACGGGCGGCCTTATCGCTAATAAGCGATCTCTTCCAGGCAACCCTAGTTAAAGAGAAAAACTAAAAAAAAAGAAACATGATGCGTGCGAGAAGTGCAGAACCAAATGTAATATAAAAAAAATATATATATATTTATAATCTAAAGTAATACAAAAAAAATATTAATAACAGACTAAAAACTTAAAAGCTAATCTTACAAATACATGAACAGCGAATAGTGATGTAAAAGGCAACATAAGATTTATACAAGTAATACAATATTCAGATTGGACAAGGTCTGTTTTTTTAATTTATAATTTAAAAAAAACGTGTGGCACTCGGGGACTTCCGCGGTAAGGCAATTACAATTATTTATTTATTTTTTATTTATGCAGTATTTTTCTTTCTTTGATATTAATTTGAGTTTTTTCTTTTGTATTAATTTAATCTACCACTCTACTAGACTCACTAACACGCCTATATAGTCTGTCTCACACTAAAGCGTATCGGCTGCACCAGCCGCGCTTACGTTACATCACCGATCTCGTCAGAGAGATGTGAATACGCAGTATGCGTTCTGTCCCGCTCTAACGCGTTTTTATTTTCGTTACGGAATTTCTTGATTCGGTCGCCGCGCTCAAAGTCCGCGATAAAATCTATGCAATAGCTTAAAAATACTTTCGTAAGAATCTTACTACTAATAAACAACTAACGTAAAATCATACATGCTTATTTGCATATATTTTTATATAGTATATAATTAACGTGACAGGACATTAAGTATTTTATCTGTGTGTGTGATTTCTAAATTAAATTAGGTACCTATAAGGAATATCAAAATTCTTAAAACCAATTTAGCAAACTTCCCCTTCCTTTTAGTAGGGTCTTCATAGCACCAGTAGCGCAATTCTTGAAGCAATATGTTCTGAAGACGGCCACCAAATCTATAACAGTACAATAAATCGGTTGTATCGCCGCCGTAACGGCTGCACGTAATGTGCGTAAAGCCTCCAAAACCTTATATCAACACTAACAAACTAGTTCAGACTCATTTGTACGTATGTCATTCGATATCTGTAGTCTTTAGGTAAATATTTGCTTGTGTGGCCACAGAATCTACATTTATCGAATGTTTGTTAGAAATTCTGATGTGTTCTGTTAAGACGTTCTATTCTGTTAACATAAAAGTACTTTAACGTACATAAACGTGAAATTTAAAAATTTACATAACTCGAGAACTACTAAATCAACTTCACATTTAACTATTTGATGATATGAGGTTATTGAAATGTTTCAAAATTAGCGCCATCTATTGTCGTGTCCTTAATATAAACAAAAAAAGGGCAGGAACGAAAGCGGTGGAGGAAAATTATTCGCGCCCGACACCATGATATTGTAATGAGTTACCGACTCAGGGATTGTCTCGAAGTTTGTCTTATGAGTCCTTCTATACGGATAAACCAGGGCAAATTGATATTGGAATGGTGAAACATGACATTTTACAAAGCTGAATTTCTTCTTGGATCTTTATCTGGTCCGCGTGTCCTTTAAGACCAGTTTCTGGGTATCGAATTCGGGTTTGTTCTTGAAAAAATTAACGAACAAACAAAGGGTTGGATAAAATGTTACTTTTTAAAATATGAAATACATATTGTCTCGTTTTCTTTGCAACCCGCAAACAAAACCGGAAATGCAGATAAGGCAGATGAGATAAAGAGAGCCGGAAAGACTTGGATCGGAATACGAAACTCAAGACCGAACGCGATGTAGACTCACTGTAGACTATACAATCAAGTTGGCCACGATTCCGAGATATATATATATATATCCTATAATAGACAATTATAGATTTTATTCATAGACAAGCCTACTTAGAATGAAACCTAACCTTATATTTATCAGTATTTGACAGATAGATTAAAATCCCTTAGTCTATTCACTAGGCAGTCACGTTCGAAATTCGAACAGAAAAACACCCCTCTTATAACTTGAAAGGCAATAAGGGGCGCACAGCGAGGGCTGTCACCAACGTCGTTTATATACTCGTGTCCAACGTTTCAAGTGTCATCCTTAATGTGGATCTTGACGGAGTGGATAAATTATATGTCCAACTGTTTCGCTATTTTCTGAATATAATGTGGGTGACATTGATAATAATGCAGGTGGTTTTAATTTCCAGCTGCGACTTCGTAATATAATTGAATTGTTGACAAATGTAATAATTTTCTGTTTTTTTTGTAACAACCTGAGATAAAAAAAAATTTATCCTATTTTATCGCCCACAAAAATTTTTGGCTCACTTATTAAATGTTCAGTACATTAAATACGTATTTTCTGTAAACTTTATAAATACAAGCGTAGTAATCCGGTAAACACGCTTTCCTACAAATTTCTACATCTTCCAATAAAGTACTCACCTGTCCCTTTTCATCACGGTGTTAATATAATTTGACAGAATGAGACGATGTGCTTTAGTTAAAAGAGTGCAATTAGATTCTTTTTTAAGTCAACTATTTTACATGAGTTAGTACTTTTTACCATAAAGTCTCTTGAAAGAAACAACAACGAATAATTTAAAATTCTAACAAAATCTTAGTAGATGTAATCTAATGTAGAAATTACGACCGCAAAAACGATACCATTTGTCACGATATATCATTGAAACACACCTGAACAGTAATAACAAAGAATGATTGTTACGTTTTTATTTCCTCTTCATTGTCGCATTTTATGTGTATTTTGCTTTGATTTAAGGCGGCCCAAGTGCTGTAACTAATGTTTGGTCGGATTTTATTAATTTTTAAAGGACCTCGGTATTTTATGATGATTTGTTCAGAGTAGTTCAGATTAAAATCTACAAATTCCGTATCACCTCGACGTTTTTATGACAGTTTTTACAGCGCACCACAACTGTGTGAAACCAGCTATCCACTGAAGTATCTCCGAACCAATTTGACTTAGGGTGCTTAAAGAATAGAGCGTACCAATTCTTTAAAGGCCGGAAACACTTGCGAGCTCTCTGCCATTGAGAGTGTCCATGAACAGGTATAACTTAACATCATGTGAGCATCCTGCCCGTTTAACACTAGAATTTACGTGATGGCAGCAGAGATCAATTACTAGCAATTAGTTCATTAAAAGATACCGCAGGTCCAGGCGAGGAAGGCAGAACAATCACTGGAATGCATTGGCACCGGTTTCTGTCAGAAGGCGCATCGACGTTGTTTATAAATAAGTCTAATTTATATAAAGTTACTAGCTGACCCGAAACGTTATTTTTTAGTTCAATATAAATAACTATCTACAATAATAAAAAATAGGGGTTGATTGTAGATAGATGAAACAAAAACAAAAATAAAAAATTATATATTTATATGGGTTGGACAATGAACACCCCTTATCACTTAGTTAGGGGTTTGAAAGATAGATAGTAGCCGATTCTCAGATTTACTGAATATGCATAAAAAATTTATAAGAATGGGTCGAGCCTTTTCAGAGGAGTATGGGAACGAACATTGTGATACGAGAATTTTATATATTAGATTTACCTATTACGCCGCTGACGCAGAGACCCAAAGTGAGCCTTAGCTTCCAAAACTAGAGAACATCACCTTTGCTGATCACACAATGATCAGCAAAGGTGATGTTTGCCAATCAGCCACTTGGAGCTTGCATTTAACCCATCATCGCGCATTGGCCGGCCCAGAAAATTAGTAAACTCAAACTCAAAATAACTTTATATATATAATATATAATACCTATTATATATATAATAAAAAAATAGGTAACAACAAGTACACTTATGAACATCAACAGAAAAGATGTTAAATTGGTTCTAAATTTACATTTACTACCAGTTGGCAAATCAAGGGCGTAGAGCGGGCAAGAAGAACTGGCAATAAACTCTCCGCCACTCTTTTCTCTCAAGCTAAAGCCCAAAGACGGACTGGTCATGCTGAAAGAAGCGTATAGTTTGTCAAAAGTCAGATTACCATTATTTTATTAGTTACGATAAAAGTTTTCAACGATTTTATTTATAAGGTTAGAATATTTTTATATGGATAGATAAATTGGGCATATTGTTCCGATGGCTTAGCTGAATCTAAAATTATTACCGGGCTCTCGTATGTATGTAAAATAAAATGTGCATGGAATTTGCGTTAGTTTTACGTTCTTGTATATTGTTTTTTACTATAAAGAGGTAGTTTATTTGTGTAAAATCTCAAAAACTACTGATTGTATAAAATATTCGTGCATTTTAAAAATAATTTACGAAAGTTCTTAGAAGATTGAAACTGCTTATGCCTACTACGTATTAAGTTCTATTTCACCATATTTTGCAATGTAAATTTTACTTACAAAATTTTAAGAATTCCCTTTAATTTGTAAAGGCCGTTCCTGACCTCACCATCGGGAAGGGCCGGCTGGGAAGTATACAAAAAGTCGAAATTGATCTAGGCGTCTTTTAGTAGTTCAGTTAGTAACATAAAAATGTTCCGGTAATTGAGAAACTCCTTTTTGGAATCGGCTAAAAATATGTAATGACTATGGAGTTTATAAATTACTACATTTTTTAATTGAATACAAATATAAAATAATGTAACATGTATAGATACTATCAACACATAACTAATTTTGAACTCTGGAGAAGACATTATAATATATTTCATTTATTATTTAAAAGTTAAAACTAAGGATACACAATATGGTAATTACCAATTTAAATGACTAAACGCTTTTTACATAACAACTGACAACCTTCAAAAATATTTAGGTCGATTCTTCGAAAATCGTTTTAGTAAAACATCGTATTTCATTAATATTGTAATATTAAAAACATGTTTATTTACAATTATTAAATTAAAAAAATAACGCCCGAACAGGGACTTGAACCCTGGACCCTTGGATTAAAAGTCCAATGCTCTACCGACTGAGCTATCCGGGCTCTGATAATTATGTTTTATTTATCAAAATGTATAGAAATTTGACCTTCAGCGCCACACACACACACATTGACATAGTCAAACAATCTTATTGAAGTTTTATTTCTGATGAAAAGAATATTTGTTTAATAATTGTAAGCTAACCAACTCCATAGACGCAGAAATGTGTTATAATTCCCTAATTAGGGGTAAAAACTTACCATTATATTCATAAAACTAAATCAATCAAATTGTACTCTCGTAACTAAACTCTGTCTCTTTTCGTCACGGCATAAACATATTTTTATAAAAAGAGACAAAAGGGTACAATTACAATTAATGTAAAAGATATTTTTAAATAAATGAGAAATTAACTATTCAAAAATAATGCAATGCAAAGGACAATCCGCCATCTTGTTTATACATTATGATACGCCATTTCAAGTATTAAATTAATACGTGCACTTCCCAGAAGATCCCACAAAGATTAAAATATTTCGCATAGAACAGAATCGAAATCTGAGATAACTTTAATTCCGTTTTATACCGACGTCACTATTCCATTCATTTTAGATTTTCATTACTGTATTTTATAGAGCTGAAATTTAATCTGCTTTTTGTTGAAATAACAAAAGAATTGAGGTAAAGGACGGAATAATGTCGATATAACTAACTATCTCACCATTTAAAGCAGCTATACTATCACTATAGTATACCATACAGTACCATAAATACACCATAACACTTCATATGTCTATGGTTGTTATCCGGTCTTGAATAATAACTGCCAAATTACGTCTAACCGTTATCTCGCTTAGGACCGTGTTTCCTACCACAAAAAAGATATATAAGCTTGGAAGGGAATTTGACGACTCATTGGTCTAGTGGTTAGTACCCCTGACTGTGAATCCATGGGTCCCGGGTTCGATCCCCGGCTGAGACGAACATGGATGTGATGAGTATTTGGTGTTGTGCTTAGGTCTTGGGTGTTTAAATATTTATTTATATGTCTATCTATCTATAATATGTATGTATATCCGTTGCCTAGTACCCATAACACAAGCTTCACCAGCTTAGCATGGGACTAGGTCAATTGGTGTGAATTGTCTTTAAAAAAAATAAATCATTTCATAGATACAAAATCTATGAATCATAATTGATTGAGCGTGCTCCATCCATTTTACGCGATCGACATAGTCTTTATAATCCAACTTTCATAATAATCGAGTTTAATTAAATATCGAAGCATACGAGAAAACATTATTATACTATAAATGAAATTATCGTCGTAAAAGAAGTGTGTGGCAACATTTTTCATTAATAATACATACCTTTGATCAGCGCCTTGTCAAACGCTTGTCAAAACACGTCAATTTCTTCCCCCGATAGATATTCCGTTGTTATTGGATTGCGAGAGACATTCCGTTTCAATAAAACCTCTTTGCTTCGTGTCTTAATAGTTATGAGCCTACTTTTTATTTCCTGTTATCATAATGTGATACCTGTATTGTATGTGTATAAAGCATGAAACATGAAAAAATCACCTATGTAACATTAAAACAATTTTATTACAAAAGTAGTAATTTTTCATCTATAGTCATCCTACTAGGCTAGTTTTAAAAACTATTTAAATATGGTGTGTAATATTAATTACAAATATATTAATAGAACATAAGAATCTTTAATTGGGACTCAATAAAGTGGGTAACCACCGAAATGTATACAGGTACCCATTGTGTAAAATATTATGGGGTTATGTATAAAATAATGTCAGGCATGAAGAAAACGTGTAGAATTATCACAAGTTTGCATTTATTTGTTTAGAGTTATTACGATTCCCGAGTGCTCTCTGTAAAATATGCGAACAGAAAATATTTCTGATAAACAATAAACTACAAGCTCCCACCTTTTCAGAATGCCAAATCATAAAATGACTGCTTCACGACTGATTTGAGAGCGACCGCCGATGCGAAAACCGCTGCGTGAGTTCGAAAAGTGAGTTACAGAATCGCTGGGCAGACAGTTAAAATTGTTCTCATTACACAAATAAAAGACAACCTAACAAATACTTATCCGATTCCACGCAATGCTTTAATCTTAAGAATGTTATAAATTACAATTTACAAGCCAAACTCACCGCCTTTAAAAGTTTAGCTGAGGTCAGCATTAGCACGTCGGTTTATTCCTTCTTTAAACACCGGTAATTCCCTTTGACGCAAAACGCGGACTGCAGACAGTCCAAAATTGCACTGCCAGCAGTAACCGCCAGAGACAACGCGAAATCTAAGTGACAATTACGGGCCACTGTCTCCTAAATAAACATCTCTTTATCCTTGGCGCATAAAATCTATCAGCGCAGAATAATCAGTCACCCATGTAGTCCTGAAATGCGTGGCCTTTTCAATGAGTAGAAATTCTTGGAGCATTGAGGTCCCTCCGTCATGTGTATTGTGTAGTGCTCAGGAAATTTCGGAGCGTCTGGAAGTTGCTATGCTGGCTAAATTAGCCAAGACGCACAACGGACCAAATGGGCATCCAAGTACGGAAACTGTGAACTACTATAACACCGATTGACTGGCTGTTATCAATTATGGGCGACTTATAGGCTCGTTTCCCTCCGATAAAAGTCTAGAGAAATGATTACAAAATCCGTTTACTCATGCTTCAATTTTTCGATAAGCTCCACTGAATGTAATCATTATGGAATTTGAAATATATCGATATTGTTCAAGTGGATTATGGCTTTAATATCCCGAGGGATTTAACTGAATTCTCTCTATCCGTATTACATCCCTTATTCTATTTCGCTATGGATTTGCAAATGCAATCCAATAAACTGGACTGCGCTACACATGCGACTTAAGATTCATTCCGATGCTCATGAAATTAAATTATTCTATTGAGACGTGCGTTTACTTACTACAAATCAATTCTTTCTGATATGTAATTGTATGAAATTTTTCCTCATGTGTGATGATGAGAAACAAATTTCTGTTTGTTTCCTTAAGCCTTTCACGAAGTTTTTATAAAAACTAGCTGACCCGTTGTTTTGCCATGTTTATAATATTCTAGGAAACATTTTTTTAGTTCAATAAAAATAACTATCTACTATAATAAAAATTGGGGTTGATCGTAGAGGGGTGAAAATAAGGGGTGGTATGTATTGTTATATGATGTATCATAAAAAAATAAAAATATTTTTTTTGGGGTGGACACACCTTATCACTTAGTTTGAAAGATAGATAGTAGCCAATTCTCAGACTTACTGAATATGTATAAAAAATTCATTTGATTCGGAGGAGTATGGGAACGAACATTGTGACACGAGAATTTTATATATTAGATAGACCGACATGCCGCTATTACGAGTATACATACCATATGATATATGTTTTACGTACTATATCTTTTTGTTATATTAAGTTCTTCTTTATTATTGTGTTAATTTGTGAATGGATGTTTCTTTCTTTTATTACGTTATTTTTTATCACCTTACTAGTCTTATCATTGCGTATATAGAGATAACATTGGAGCGTTTATTGCCCTGCAAGGGTTAAAATGCTTAATTCACAATATTAAAATTAAGCTGTCACTTTCAATTAGGTTCTAGACAAGTTAGAATATAAACGCAAATTTATTAAAAGACTACATGAATGAAATCTTAAATACTAGGATAACATATAGATATATTATTATAATGGTCTTGTTATAATAGTCTTTATCAAATTAATAAACACAACTGAACAAATAAAAGTATGTAATACACTGGTTCCAGGAAAAATTACATATACAGTCAAAAATACAGTTTTTGCTAACTCATTTAGATGTTGTATAAAAACAGTCAAAATTCTAACGATAAATAATTGTTCGTGTAAAATTAGTGATTCGTCTTATCAAGACCATCGCATTATTCGAACATTCAAAGCGTTCAATATTCATGAACTAACTTAAACTCGCCGTACTGCGTTTAAAACGGCTATTACTATAATGGAATCTGTGTTTGTCTATTACGAGATCGCAACTATGGTAACCAGTATTACAACAACAAACTAGCCATGTTGCGGTTGCAGCAATTTGTTAACACGTTGATAACTATTTTATTCAACATTCCCTTGGCTTGGCGTACACAAGGGATATTTAACGATACAGCTAAAAAGTCTGTCTCCTTGAATGTATCGCGTATTCAGGCATGATTTTGAATTGGTATAAGACTAATATCGTCGGTACGCATTCTTTATTCTTACATATTTGACCGTAGTTTTTGGTACCGGCAAGCTGTAGTTATGAACGTTTAGTTAATAAAGGACGCTGTTTACTATAGATAATTTACACAATGTAATTAAAAGTCTTTTAAAACCAGGAGTTGTGCTACAACCTTTTTAGGTCCGGGCCTCAGATTTATGTATCTGTTTCATGATCATTTTATAATCTATTATGCATGTAGATGATCAGCCGTCTGTGCCTGACGCACGCCCTCGACTTTTTGGGTCCAAGGCATGCCGGTTTTCTCACGATGTTTTCCTTCACCGTTCGAGCGAACAAAGAAAAACTGTCATCTATAAAACAAAAGAATGGCTATTGTTGCAAAAACGCGGTTTTGAATAGTTACAAATACAATTTGTAAGTAACTTGTTTGTCACGCTGTTTCAACTAAATTGTTCACTGTCAGTAGTAATTTTGTAAAAATTTACAAAATATTTTTTTGTTTTTAATAAAAAATTTGATGCAGTGTGATAAAATACTATAATTTTAATTATATTTGCAAGAATATGGTACAAAAATGTTATTTAATGTTATGTTCTCCGCACATAATGGCGTGCAAGGATTTTACATTTAAGTTATATAGTCATATCAATTAGTCAATTCTTATATTATTTTTAGTGATATATATAGATGTATTACAACTTCATATGATTCTCGTGTATAAATTTAATATAAATATACTGTATGGATTAGTTAATATTTAGTAAACCAGCACTGAATATGCCACTAAAATGCTGTGTACAGATGTAATTGGACTTCAGGTTTACAAATGTTGTTTAGTGTGTAACTTTATGTATTTAATCAATCTGTTTTCTGTTTCTGTTCCAAAAATGTAAAAATTACGTAAATATGCGAAGTAAAACTGTTGCCATATTTAGAGGTTTACAGAAAGTAGGTTAGGACATTTTAGAAGAAGCGCATCCCACTAAACAGTTTAAAGTGCACATGTAGCAATTTACATCCGGTACATAGATTTCACAGGAACTTTAAACATTTCGCTTTAAATCCCCTTAAACCTCTTCCTTAAAACTTTCGGTTATTTTATTTCGCAATAAATTTAGTGAATGCACGCTATCTATCCAGGTCTGTTGCTAATTAGTAATTACCTTAGCCGCCATTTACCTAAGCATAACCACGCGATTCAACAATAAGCCACGGTATTCCGCTTAATCTACTCAAACAGAACTGACAGTATAATCATTGTTATTACTAACATTACATTACAAATGCTAAATACATTTGACAATTAGGCGCTGTTAACCGAATAATTTTTGGGGTTGCCATATCAATAATTAAAGGCTATTTCGCTTATAGGCAAGCTTTTATGCATTTTTTAAAGATCTTTTTATTTATATGATTTATGGTTTTATGTAAACATAAAAAAGGTTTAATGTTGAATAGATTACAAATAATCTTGCGAAAATACATAGAATCGACGCAGCGGCGCGCGGCTTGCTGCAGACGGAAACTAGAAAGTAATATGAATCCTTAAAGAACCTTAATATTATTTTAAAAGGATAACAAAATGTGCCGAGCCGTGTTGGCTTAATGGCTTCAGCGTGCGACTCGTATCCCTGAGGTCGTAGGTTCGACCCCGGCTGCGCACCAATGGACTTGTTGTCTAAGTGCGCGTTTAACATTAGCTCGAACGGTGAAGGAAAACATCGTGAGGCGTGTGTCAGGCACAGGAGGCTGATTGCCTACATGTCTATTATATTTACAAATGATCATGAAACAGATACAGAAATCAGAGGCCCAGACCTAAACAGGTTGTAGCGCCACTGATTTATTTATTTTAACAAAATGTGCCAACAACTATGGAATTTATATAATTTATTATAAATATAACACGAAATACCAACTGTATCACCTCGACGATTCCCACTTAAGTAATTCCGAACCAATCCGAATTAGGGTGCTTCAAGAAAAGAGTGTACCAATTCTAAAAAGGCCGGCAACTCGCGAGCCCTCTGGCATTGGCAACATCTTGCCCATTTACCCTCTGTTCTTTAAAAAAACTAAATTGTATCAAAGCTAAGTGATTAAACCCATTCATTGTGTTTTTCATGGGTAATTTTACTGAGTAAGTTTTACAGCGAAACATGAATAGTTGTTTTCGATATGCACACAGAATCGATAAAGAAAGAGACACCAGCCTTGCGATTCTGTAACTCACTTTTCGAACTCTCACAGCGGCGGTCGCGCTCAAATCAGTCGTTTTATGATTTGGCATTCTGATAAGGAGGGAGCTTGTAGTTTATTGTTTACCAAATCGTAAAATGACTGTTTTACGACTGATATAAGCGCGACCGCCGCTGTGAAAACCGTTGTGAGAGTCCGAAAAGTGAGTTACAGAATCGCAAGGCAGCCCACGTATGCAAGAAAGTCGCTCGAACAAATAAATTGAACACGCATGAAAACTTAAATAGGCAACGGAACATGGAAGGTAAAATTTCCGATTTTTCGTTTTATTCTTAAGTTTATTCTATTACAGAATCGAATATAAGTTATCGTGTAACAATGTTGGCTGCACTCCCCGGGGCGTTACACTACGATGCAAACGTATTTCAATCCTTAAGACCACCTGACTTATACAACTTTCTGAATCAATTTAAAATCCACGAACTTGCTTATTTTCGTCTTCATAGAATGTTTCTTGGAAATTTCGCCTCAAGTCCCGAGAGACAACAATAAAACATTATATTTAATTCAAATCTACATGAATTTTTCGATACTTTCAGTTCTATGAGAGTCAGTTCTATGTGATTAGGTTTTTCAAGTCAAGGTGCTTCTATAGCGTAACTGAATATTTAGAACATAAGTTTAGAACATAAATTTAATAACGTATGATATGATATGTACAATAATATAATGATACAAATAATATAAAAACTGACCAATTCATATGACTAATAATGTAAAATGTAAAATTCCTTTTAATACAAATTTGCGCGCCATTGTGTGTGGCAGAATATGCGAACTTATGATTGACACATCGTCTTGCAATAAATTATTATTATTATTATTTTAGTGTGTTTGTTTTATATTCGTTTTTTTAAGTAATAGGAGGCAAACAGGCAGGAGGCTCATCTGATGTTAACTGATACCGCCGCCCATGGACACTCACACTGCCAGAAGGCTCGGATGTGCGTTGCTGGCGATTCGAGAATTGGTACGCTCTTTTCTTTTCGAATCGATATGAGATAAGACCGGGTTGCCCAGCAATAATGAAAACAATCGCACGCATTTCTAACGTTGTGGAGAAGTAGCTACTTATATTTGTGCCCACCTTTTTAATTACATTGAATTTAAAGCAGGTTTATATTTGTGTATTTTTATTAATTTTGCTTGAATATTTGCTATCTATAACACTTTTAAACCATTTTATGGAATAGACAGATTAATAAATAACATCTTAATTATAAATAAATTCATCAAGTAATTAAAATTCAACGTTATTGTACTAAAGGTAATGTAATACACCAGTATGTTAAAATATATGTATTTTGACACAAGAATACTCTTTATCTTACCCTTAGCTATATAAGCTTACTTATGTAACTAATATAAAACTGCAATGCTACAATTATTCGTCGCGTAGAATAAAATTTAGGTTGTCGGATAAATTTTACTGTATAAAAAGTTGTACGAACTTTTCAGCTTAGCATTCATTTGAATTCGGGTCTCGTGACGTGATATAACGTATGGCATTCCTAAATTAAAAATGGCTATACCACAGAAGCAGAGATTAACTAGGTATTGGAAAATGGGAATCGTGTATATCTGTATTTTTCTGTGCCTTATACAACTATATCAAAGGAGTTAAAATGTGTTCAAACTATGAAGTGACGTTCATACACGTTTAGAGACCATATCAAAACGCAAGCTGTTGTAAATGACAGGTAATAAATAGATTAATAAGTTTTTAAAACCTTCGTTTAAATAAAGAATAATTTTATTTAAGGAGGTGTTGCCATATTTTATAGATATCTGGGTTATTACAGTTAAACCCGCTTAGTACGATTAAATTAAGCAATAAAAAGATTTGGCTGAATAAACGAACTATTCTCACTTGGTAATAATTTATTAACTTCGATTTTGATGTCCAGTGTTCTCTCCATAGTATATTTTAAACTAGTTTATTTTAAAATCCGATTTTTGAAGTTATACTTCTTTAGGCGCGTTATGAAAAATTGATGAGAGTGAAATTTTACAATGCGCGCGCACCGTGACACAAAATTATCAGAATGAAGTTCACCACGGAAGATGCTACGGCATTGGACATAATTTAAAAAACAACATTCGAATAATAATATAATTTATGTTACACTTAATGTAAGAGAATAATAATAAATATTTATTTAATTTTTCAAATGTAAACTGAACTTTATTGACTATAATTACTCGTTTTCCAGTCTTTGATTATTTAATTGTAATTAATTATTTGCATGCAATCAAAAACTATTTTTAATAATGCCAAAGAAGTATAACTTCTTACACGTGTACATAAGTACACGCACCCTTTTTTAAATCTAAATTAAAATAGTCAAAATTGCTTAGAACTTTTTTTTCTCAGGCAACAAAGTGGTATGTAACGAGATTATACAATTACCCATTCAATCAAAAAATGGTGGATGTTATTTCTATTTGTAATATTATCTTCATTTTTATTCTGCTATTAAATCACATTAAAGTGTTATTTTAGATTTAACAAACCCGGAAATGAAACACAATACAACCGCTTGCCTAGAATACATAGTCATGCAACAATATATGCCACGACAAAGGGAATTTGAAGATCTGCCAAGTCGTCGATTGCTGGCTTTTCGCAATAAAAATTGTCATCTCCAATACACTTTTGCTGCCATAAGTTTCATTGTCTTCAGTTCATTAATTCGGATCCCGTATTAAAGCAAACAGTGGCACAATAACAGCTAATACACACTTATCGTTGACAGAGTAGTGGAGTCTGATGTAGTTTACGTCATACCCTTTCGATGATGCTTCTAAATTATAACCTATTCAGAATTATAGTATATATGTTAAGGAAATAGTAAACCACTGTGTGGAACCAACTGCCCACTAAAGCATTTCCGAGCTAGAGCCAGTTCTAAAGAGCCAATTCTAAAAAGGCCGGCAGCGCGCTTGCAAGTCAGAAGGCAGTGTGAGTGTCCATGGGCGGTGGAATCACTTCATCAGATGAGCCTCCTGCCCGTTTTCCCCCTGTCCTACATTAAATTTTTGAGTTTATTGCTAGTTCTTCTCTTCCGTTCTACGCCCGTTCCGTTCTACGATTTGAGAACTGGCAGTAAAGGTAAAATTAGAAGCATTTAATGTATATTTCTTTTTTGACGTCCATTGTGTTACCTACATGAATAAATGATTTTTGACTTTTGACTTTTTGACTTTCAGGATCTCCTTGATCTCGATTATCCTTGTCCATCTGGACACAAACACTGAGAGTTGAAACTTACGCTAAGTGTGACTCATATATGTCAAAAATGTAATTGATTACTACTTAGTCAAGGTATGTTAAGTAGACACGCAATGTCAACTTAACATTGCTTGACTAAGTCTGAATCAAATGTTAGATTTAGAGCTGTGTCTCAGTATTTCAATAACGTATTAGATTTGACACACAAGATTCGAACTTAACACAAAGTGTCGACTTCCAATATTATCCCCAGAGCAAGCTACGGACCGCTTCGCCTACCTCAATCGGAATGCCACGCTGAAAATCGGATTTCATTGACATAAGTATTTAAATTTGTAACTGCCAGCTTACCGGATATTGCTTCTATTTGTTGTTAATATAAATAAGTACATTTTGATTTTGCAGAAAAGCGAAGAAATTAAATTTTTTCACCAAATTTTGTAGGAATTTAGTATGAAAAATAAATTAACTCTTCAACGGCAAGGAAAGCCTGTATGTACATAAAATTACTTTTACTTATCACATACAAAACGTAATGTAAATAATATAAAAAATCTGGAACATAAATTTAAAAAATATATATTGGTAGGTATGGTTTGTGGACTCAGTTTTCGCACTGAGACGCTCAATAGGTCCCGTTGTACATAATAAGTATAATATATTTTTATGTAAACTTTTGACTGAAATACGTACAAAGCTTATTTACTTATATACGTAGTATAAGTCCCAAGCCTCAATATCCTCATGGTATTCCGCCGTGTTTCAAACAGAATATATTTATCTTCGCCTAGTTTTTACCTATACTTGATGGATTAGTCTTTGGATGGATTTCGAACGGTAAAATTTAAATTTCGAACAAAACTCAACAGTAAACCTGTGATAATATTACGTATTTGGTAACAAGCTTCATAAGTTTAACGTTCATAAGTGTACACAATACCTATATCAATAAATGATTTCTGACTCTCTTGACTTAACATGATATAAAAAATAAGCCATAGAGGTATTTTATTTATGCTGAAAGCTTCACGTAGCTTTTACTATATGCTTTCTCACTGGCATTGCCTGATAATAGCTATGAAAGCTCCCGCACAGGCGATTTAACTCAATCTGATGTTGACTCACATTGAAAATTCATTAGCCCTTCGTTATTAATTTTACGCTCGTTGAATACATTTTTGGGTAATTCGAATACAAACATTTAGTTATTGAACTATTATTATATTTGCCATAGAGGTTATTTTTATTCATGCAATATTATTGCTTGAGCAGTGTTGGCCTAGTGGCTTCAGCGTGCGACTCTCATCCCTGAGGTCGGAGGTTCGATTCCCGGCTGTGCACCAATGGACTTTCTTTCTATGTGCGCATTTAACATTCGCTCGAACGGTCAAGGAAAACATCGTTAGGAAACTGACATGTCTTAGACCCAAAAAGTCAACGGCGTGTGTCAGGCCCGGCTGATCACCTACTTGCCTGTAAGATTGAAAATTGATCATGAAACAGATTCAGAAATCTGAGGCCCAGATCTAAGGAGGTTGTAGCGCCAATGATTTATTTATTTAATATTATAGCCCACAAGCGACTTTTCTACTTACTTAATAACTTTTTCGAAGAAAACTTAGTAACAAACGAACGCACTTATTTGAGGAAAGTTAAATAATCCTAAACTTAGAACGCCACAAAGTTCGAAAATATTTGTACGCTATAGATTATTATAGACCACGGCTGATATTCCTAAATGTATTTCAACCATAACAGCGCTGCCATAAATTACATGTGCATAGATAAAACATCGTTTGACAGCTCTTGACAGTCCTTCCCTATTCTTGAATTTGTCAGATGTCATGTCTATGGAGCTTAGTAAAAATATGAAATTTCTCATATTCACAACATTTTTTTCCTAAACACATTCTCACGTAAACATTAGCAATAATCACTCAACGAAATTCCCTCGGCGGTTGTTACCAAGAATAACAAAAGAACGTAACAACTTAAACTCTTTTCAATCGATGTTTCGTCGTTTCCTACAGTCATTTGTTTCTGTCCAACTCGAAAGAAAATAAAAGTGGAAACTTATTTCTCGGTGAATACATTATTTAGGTTTCCATTCAGGTACACTATATCAAAGTCGGTGTAAATAATGCGCTCGTATGGCTGCTATTCATTGCGAAAGTCGAATCCACGTAAGAGAAATTTAATTGTCGGATTCATGAATCGAAATTAGCGGCAGATTTAAAATATTTCCTAACATAGATTATCGTGCGTAATGCGTACTTTTTATAATTTGCATTTGTTTAAGTTGTATTTTTTTTTAAAGACAATTCACACCAATTGACCTAGTCCCATGCTAAGCTGGTGAAGCTTGTGTTATGGGTACTAGGCAACGGATATACATACATACTATAGATAGATAGACATATAAATACATATTTATACACCCAAGACCTAAGCACAACACCAAATGCTCATCACATCGATGTTCGTCTCAGCCGGGGATCGAACCCGGGACCCATGGATTCGCAGTCAGGGGTACTAACCACTAGACCAATGAGACGTCTTTCATTATAGTTATTATATATTATCTGTAACTTCGTACTTCTTGCTCTTTACAGTATTTTTGTTTATGATGACCAAGATAAGCGCTTTTCAGCTATAAGCTATCTTATGTTGTATGCTCTACTATTGTTTCCGAACTAAATTTTGCATCACGTCACAATAACAAATAAAACGATGCGGTATTTGACGCGGCTCGAAATGTGTTCATAAAAACTGTATGTGTGTTTATTACTGTGTGTTTATAAAAGCTTATAATAACTGGAGTTTAAAAGAATGTTTTATAGAATGTCATATTTCGAAGCTATCATTATTTATGTACTCATTTCAAGTTCTCCCGAATTAGTTATTTTTACTTATTTATAAACTTACTGAGAGCTTATACAATTATACATACTTGATTGTACTTATCATTCTTAAAACACATTAATGTAAAACGGGACCAATATTCTTTAAATATTTGATCAGTTTATTAGCTTTTAATTTGCATAAAATAGTCCGAAATCGATACTTAAAGCAGTTTAGGGTAAATTTGTGTGCCTGTGTTTATTCTTAAACCACTTAGGATATTCTTTAATATTCCTTGAGCCCAAACCACGAAAGAACCTACTTCTTCCTCTTAACGTCCGTATTGTATTTAGAAGGACGAATTCGAAAAGGAACTGCACTTTAGTGCCTCTGTCATCTGCATTACAATTTCCATTAGAATTTGCTTCTTTGTGCCCTAAGAAACACGTCTAAGTAATCCCAACATTAACTCCAATTTGCTTGGTTTCAGTACTGTTTGTTATTTGAAACAGGAGCTTTGAGACGACACTATCAGACTACAAGGAAATGTGAATACTAGTGCAATATAGGTACGTACATAGTAATAAAAGATTAAATTTAAACTACTGCCTGTGGCATGGGTAGATATTATTTATTTATTTACATTGGGAATTAAAAATAGACTATACTCCAAAGAGAAGATAACTGTTCAGTCGCTTAGTTAAGTTCATTCGTTACATACTGACAAAAACTTATCTTTCTAATATTATAAGCGAATAAAATATTGACTTAGCCCACATAGTAATAATAATGAAAAATTGAAAATAAAAACAAATTTAAAAAGTTTGGTACCTCTGACAGTGTACCCTATAATGGTGGCAGCATTTCCTCGATTTATTGAGATACTTATTCGTTGAACGAGGAAACCAGCTCTGGGCTTACCGGTACTATCTACCAGGCGTCAACTTAAATCTTCAATAAAAGCGAATAAAACGTAGTTGATTATATAGTGTGAATGTGTGCAACTCTCTGGCCCAAAATGTATCTTGTAGGCACCGAAACCAGATATTTCCATTGCTTCCTGTCGAGATTTCCCACTAGTTACCACGGGGGAAGCAAGATAAATCTTTAAAAATATCAATCAAGCACTATGGAGTTCAGAATTACATGTATAAAGTTTCTCAAAATTATAGTCATTTATATATCATTATGTTTAAGACGCGGCATTACTACTATGCGGAGTCAGCTGCCTAATGATGTATTTCCGAACCAATTCGAATTAGGGTCCTCCAAGAAAAGAGAGTACCATTTCTTAAAAGGCATTTGCGAGCCCTTTGCCAATGTGAAGTTCTATACTACTATGCAGTTCAGAATTACATGTATAAAGTTTCTCAAAATTATAGTCATTTATATATCATTATGTTTAAGACACGGCACCATCACTATGTGGAACCAGCTGCGCACTAAAGTATTTCCGAACCAATTGGAAAAGAACGTACCATTTCTTAAAAGGGCGGCAGCGCGCTTGCGAGCATTCTGGCAGTGCGAGTGTCCATGGGCGGCGGTATCAATTAGCATCAGATGAGCCTCCTGCCCGTTTGCCCCCTGTTAAATAAAAATTGTAAAACAATTTAATATGCTTTATCTTAGTGATATAAATAAACATACTGATCAGTCTTCAATGTAAGCATATTCCTATTCCTATATTTGTATCGAGTATCATTTAAAGACAACAGATATATCTACTGTTCGCTTTACATTGCGCATTGCAATAACATCGCTTAGATATCTTTATTGACGATAAATCAGTAGAAATCTTTTTGTATAAAAGGTTACATTTTACTACAAATAAATCTGCAAATCAAAATGCTAAAATAAGGGTTGATAATGAAGGTCTCCTGCTGAAATTTTAAATCAATTGTATCTATCTGATGTAACAAATCAATTGGTTAATTTTGGTAAATTATCAATAAATAACGAAAATACGTTCAGAAAACCTAAACGTACCAGGTCTAAAGGGCAGAAACCTTTCATGTATCATTATAATAATTTTATTTTTATCGAAAATATTTCCTAAAGTAACAAAAACATTCGTCTTAATATTATCTTTTATTACCAAATTATTTATGTTGCTTACGTTATTATTACATTTCTATCTGTGCCTTTTATGAAAACCAGTTTTCGCAAGTAGATATAAAACCATCTACTGGTCACTTTTATACTTAGTTCCTATAAAATACAAAGTATTTTTTTTTATTATTTCTTTAGTTTTTAATGTTTTGAGTTTTTTTTTTGTTGATTATTTATACACTTCTAGTACTTTACCCTCTGTAGGTGTTTCTCTTTTATTGTTCCATATTAGGGTTGCCTGGAATAAATCGCTTGTTAGCGATAAGGCCGTCCGTTGCCTTATAACTTATGTAACCTGCTTTTTTATTATGTTTTTTATATGTTTGTTTTTGTATAAGGTAACAAAGTGTAAATAAATAAAAGTATCACACATGATAAAACTTTTAATATGTACCAAGGTCTTTTGCGACACTACTTATTAACACTTATTAGATCATGGTGGGTACTATGATTCTTAAATTTACTACATAATAGATGGTCTTTAATCAAGTAATAAACATTAAGACTGAATTCAAGCTTCGACCAAAAATAGCGCTTAAGAATCTTCGTAAAGGTCCTGTCAAGCGTGGGTAGATCTTGATGTTTTTACGTCTAGAATAATTATAACAAAAATATATTTAATTTATAAATAACAGTACTAAAAGTTGTTATATGTGATACGCCGTAAAGTTTTAATCCATAAAGAGATTAAAATGATTGGACCTAACAATCGTAACTTATGGTTTCAGTTATCTGTAAGAAATACAATGTGTATTTATTTTATAAACTACGGACAGAGATACATTGTAGGCATGTTATGGTTTGAGGTTTAAGAACTACACAGTTTGTATGCTCATATTATGACTCCATAATTTTTATGCATTATAATACTGTTGGACTTCCTAAATACTATGAAATACAAACTGAAATATAACTTGTGCGTCCAAACACACGCTAAGCATACTGGGCCGAGCTTGGCACATTAAACTCTACGTAATTAATGTTTGCTCCAATTATGGCATGCAAAACATTAAAATTTTTACATTCTGACCCTTTTTCTCACACTTTCACCGACAATAACCATATTGTTATAAATTATATTTATCTTTGTAATATAAACTTACTGAAACATATATATCATAAGATGTATAAAAACAGCCAAAGTGGGGGTATTTTGATGATTTAAGTTAATAGTTTAATTTTTATTATCTAAACACTCGATATCGATAAACGATATTATTTTTAGGAAAAAAATATTTTTTCCACTCGTATAAAGTGGACAGATATACGACACTTGATAGATGTTTCTAACGTAATAGGAATTCTTAATTTTTCATGATCATCATCATTAGCCTCCTCAAGTATCTTTATCCATCCCAATCTATCGCGTTCTTGTTGCGTCCAATTTCGAACACCTATTATTTCGAGGTCCTTGTTAACTCCAACACACCAACGCAGCCTCGGTTCACCGCCTTTTCTCTTGCCACCAGGTAAATTTAGTACATTTTTAGAAAGTATCATTCCAAATAGGATTGTTTTTCACAACTTTACTAATATATACCTATTGTAAAACAAAATGTCTTGACTCTAATTAGTCTAGAAGCATGTGGTACACGAGACAAATTTAAGTTGGCGTCTGATGCGGGTGCCACCAGTATATACGCATTGCATTTAATGAGGACAGTATAAAGTCAAGCCGCAGGGACCAGATTTTTTGAATTATTTTTGGTATTTTAGTTTTAACACACCAAATACTTTATGATTATTATTATGTTATAGAAATAAACTGTTACAAATTTAATTGCTAACCTTCAATTAATATATTTTGTAAAGGAAATAGTAAATAAGTAAGTTTTTCAACACGAATTTTCAATCTCATGCAGACAGTCGGTGTGCGGTACGTTTTATCGAAACATAGCATCCCGCTTAGCTTAATGGAGTTTATAGAGAGGTTTCGCTTTAAACTCCAAGAGAGTACACTTAGGAAATTTTCTCGACTTATGTAAACGTCTAGAAATTCCATTCTCAATTTACAAAAGTTTAAAGTATTTTATATTAGAGGGCTATTTTAAACAATATAAAACACAATCTACGAAGTAAGAGCTCCGTGAGTATGTTGTTGAGACTGTTATTAAAACAATGCGCTTAAGGAGTAGCTGGTGATTGTCCAATTACTGAATATGTTACAAGCTACATACATTTACGGATCTTGGCTTTAGATTTCTGCATTCATGTGCCTTAACAGTTGATCAGCCGTCTAAACTCACGTAGTCGATTTTATGGTCTTAAACGCTCACAGTCAAGATTCACCGCAAACTATGATTCTTACCTTTGGAATTAAAATACTTCGTAGTAGATTGTTATATATACCAAGCGCACTTTAATACGATTTTATATATATAGAATATCAAGTAAAAATCATACAATCTTCAATGGATACGCATTTTTGAGGTATTTGGTAGTTTTGTAAGGCAAACAGCGACAGTGTCAAAACAATGATAATTGTTTGAAACTTGGACTCTGGACTACACCTTGTGTGACAAAGCCACGGATGCGGTCAAACTATAACTATAGTACACTATTTTCTATACACACTATTATCTAAAGGCCGATTTACATTATCTTAGTGTTTAGGAGAGTGCTTTAGTACAACTTGAAAGGCAAGTTCTTTAGTGCTTTAGTGCGTTGCGAGTGAACGTTTACATTTCTTCCAGTAGAGTATCATTACAGCGCCATAATGAACGCGCAACGACGTCGGCAAATACGCTCTATTCTACGCAAAATACTAACTGTAGTTATGCAACAAATAGAAGACGAGATTTTATTCGAAATAAATAAACTAAATATAAATATTAAACAAAATAGCTTCTTTTAAGGCAGTGTATGCCGAATGTCTAGCCGGTTTGTTTTTGTATAAATTGTTTTTAACGTTCCACAAACATTCGTGAACAACATATTCAGACACAAATTTGATAGTTGTATCTTCCGACCATTTAGCCATCTTTAAAAATCAAAAAACACGCCCGCGTTTCACGGCACTTATGCACTCTCCTAAAGATTTTACTAAATTACGTGTTTACACACAACGAGGGAAGATCTCGGGGGGTGCGCGTGCGCGGGAGGGGTATCACTTGAAACAAAAATAAAAAGCGATTCTATTTTGATTCAACTTGAAAGTCAAGTAGAACTGTACTAAAGCAAGTAGCGTTTACATGTTTCAACTAAAGTACTATCCTCAAGCACTCTCCTAAACACTAAGATAATGTAAATCGGCCCTAATACACACTGTATCATAAGTGACATGAAAGCTATATTTATATCACTTATTTTAAACTCAAACCTTTGTTCCTTAAAGCCGTATTTCATTAAAACATGGCTAATTGCTCCTCCTTTAGTCAGAGTCCTTATCGGTCAAGTGTGAGTCAAGTCACGCGTGCGATAGTGCTTAGCCAAGATCTAGTTGACCTAACAAGATAGCCTATATTACTGTCTTGAAGTGGTACTAGATTCTTATAATGTTAAGAGAAGAGTCTAATGTTTAAATTAGAATCATTCAATTGAATGAAGTTTTTGTATCATTCATGCCTTGAAAAAGAGGAAAAATAGTGGCTCGGTTTTTAACCTTTTAATTCAAAAAACGTGTGTTTACTTATGTTTACGCGTTAGAAGATATACTTCTTTGGCGTAACATGATAAAAATCTTTTCGAAAATTTTATCTTTCGCCTTGTTCTAAGTTTCTAGAAAAACCACATTAACAATAGAAAAAACTCATTGGTCTAGTGGTTAGTACCCCTGACTGCGGGTCCCGGGTTCGATCCCCGGCTGAGACAAACATCGATGTGATGAGCATTTGGTGTTGTGCTTAGGTCTTGGGTGTTTAAATATCTATTTATATGTCTATCTATCTATAATATGTATGTATTTCCGTTGCCTAGTAACACAAGCTTTACCAGCTTAGCATGGGACTAGGTCAATTGGTGTGAATTGTCTTTAAAAAAAAAAATTACTCCCATAATTTTTCCCTAACGCGCCAAAAGAAGTATAACTTCAAAATAACTAAAATGTTGACTATAGCTAACTTGAGAGTGTCGGCTTTTGTGACGGTGTGCGCGCGCACCGTAAATATTCACTCTCATTTTTCCCTACCGCGCCAAAAGAAGTATAACTTCAATAACTCATTGATTGTATTGATTTTATGTCCTTTGTCGTCCTAGCTGGGCGAGGGCGTCTACAATGATTCTCCATTGCGCTGGGTTTTGAGTTTCGTGTTTTATTTCACAGTCCGGACCTCCTTGCCGCATCTGCAACTGTACGCCTAGCTTGTTAGGGATGTTTTCGCTTTCTTTGAGCAACTCATGAATTGTGGAAGACTGTATTTTAGGATAACCTATCCTATACTTGTAAATAATCATCCTAACTACATTTGCACTACTACTATTATTCGTATCTTTGTGTCACATCGTGCCTCCGTAATAAAGGAGGTAGATAGTGCTAACTTGGAAATATATGTTTATGAATATGGAATTTGTTGTTTATTGCACGTTGCCCAAAATATGTGCACACTTGCTTCAAATATCCAGAATATGCATCACAAGAAATAAAGCCAACATAATACAAAAAATACTTAAGTTACTGCCTGACTCTTACTGCGTACAAAAAACACACCAGAGCTCAGAGGCGCTACAACCCTTGATATCGGCCTCAAATTTCTGCATCTGTTTTGATAAGTTTTTTCTGAATAGACAAGTAGTTGATCAGCCTATCGCGCCTGACACTCGCAGGGATTTTTGGGCACGACGATTTCCTCGGGTCTCTTTCACCGATAGTGTTAAAAGCGCGCTTACAAAAAAAAACATTGTAGCCGAGATTCGAATGCAAGACCTCAGTGTTGAGAGTCGCTCGCTCAGGCCAACACTGCTACACATAACAATAATAAATTAAGTGTAACTATGATAAATATGTGGGGAGCTACATGTGACTCTAACAAAACTAAAATTCAAAGAACACAAAACTACATCCTTAAACAAATAAGCAACTCGCCTTGGTTCATAAGAAACTCTGAAGTACATGAACACCTAGGCATACCTACAGTCAAGGAGGAAATAAAAGTATACGCTCAGAAGTACAAGACTAGACTGGAATATCATCCTAACCACCTAGCTGTTCAACTCACCCTACCGGAGTATATAAACCGACTCAAAAGACGAAGAACCTTGGAGCTCAGCCGCATTGACTGAGCTAATATTATTATGGTAGATATTCCTAATGAGGAATATCTCCACCCGCAAACCATCCTACAACTCATCTGCTCATAGTCAGAAGACTGATTGCACGATGCGCTTCATTAAAAAAAAAATAAAAAAAAAAACTATGATAAAAAGAAAATACAGAATATTACTGCAAAGTAACCAGGGTATTATATAAGCAAAGTATTTTAAGAGATTTCGTCTAGATCGACGAAACCCGAAAACATCAAGAATTGCGTGGGCTTTCTTAATTAGGTTATATTTATAGAAAATACTTGCAAGGGGTGCTTAGCTAGCCTCAGTTTCGACAGCAGATCCATAAAAGATCCTGCTAGCAGTCAGTTTAATCTAATAAAATTATTTCTTAAGTATAATTTTATCGCAAAGAAAACTTTGTCCCTTGTTTATGAAAAATATCTTGAGAAAGCTGTTTGAAAATGGTCCATCATTGAGTAAAATTAAAAAAGACAAAAAATAAATAATACCATTCGTGGTTAACTTAAAACATTTAAAAGGGTCGATTTAAAGAGATTAATATTCTAAATACACAACCCTCTCAAAGGAAAGATCAAAGAAAACCCTTTGAACTTACACAGACACAAAGATGTTAAAATTACAATATTGGATAATTACTAAGCGAAATTTGATAACGAATTGAGTTTTACGTTATCTTTCAAGTATTAACCTAATAACAAATATGAAAACAAGAAATATCATTCTACGACAAAAACGATTTTCTGTGCGTTATTATCAATCAAGAATTTACGATAGTTTTGTATTTTTGATCCAACTGTATCATAATGACTATGTATTTGCGTGTTGATCCCACCATTCCTCCTGCTGATGACAAATCTTTGTTTTTAATTTATATTATTATTATTCATTACTTTAGATGTCATGTGGAATATGGTGTAATGGTTGCTTCTCCTTACAAACGTTGTGTAAAACAAAAAACTTGGCGATTAAAAAGAGTGGCGGAGAGTTTATTGCCAGTTCTTCTCTTCCGTTCTACGCCCTTGATTTGAGAACTGGCAGTTAATGTAAAATTAGAAGCATTTAATGTATATTTATTTTTTGACGTTCATAAGTGTACATTGTGTTACCGATATGAATAAATGATGTCTGACTTTTGACTTTAATGAGGGCAGAACATATTATGATGTCTTATTTTACAAAAATCTTCGGTGATACACGTGATCGATTTTGTGGTCTACGACATGCCGGTTTCTTCACGTTTTCGTACGAGCAAGTTTTAATTGCGCACGTAGATTTCAAATAGCTTAGCCTAGTTTCGGATACTTAGTCACTACTGTGAGGAGTGAGCTAAGCAGCTCCATACAGGAACCGCCTAACGCCTGGGGTGTGGGGTTTGATTCCCGGTCAAATTATAATTAAATGTTCTTCTTCTTGATGAGTTGTGTAGACCTTATTAGGACCTCATACAGAGAGTACATGGTATATCGGAGACCAAAGATGGATTGAGACCTTTCTCCTTGTCGGTATGACCACCACCAACGGCAGAATGACTGATGCTACCTTTGAAAGCCTCTTATAAAGTACTTGAGCTTTTTGCCTAGCCTATAATAATCTTACAGCTAGCTGCTAGACTATCTGATATAAAATAAAAATAAAGAGCAAGTGCATATCTCGAAAAGTCACAGTTAAAGCTGAAAATGTTGGGAAGTTTCTACAAGAATAATCATAGGGAAGTGAGTGAACAGTTTCGTTTTATCGAAAGCGGAGTGCTTCAGTGAATCCCGGCAAATATCTCTGTCGTACAACATACGAGTGCACAATGAAGAAACAGCGCAAGGATTTTTCCAAATGGACGCTCAGGAAGTGCATTTTAAACTCGTAAACGGTGCATTTTAGCATATATTCGAGAAGCTTTAATATATCGTAGTCTTTGGGGAGATCGCACAAATTGTGTATGGCTATTGTTTAAATTGTTCCATAATAATGATTGTATAGTGTAGAGACGTAGTACTACGTCTAACTCTTATCTAACTAATATACAGAGAGGACTTGGTTAAAGACAGCTACAACATACACATTGCCATACTTGATTCTCAGTCACTATATAATATAATATAATAATAGTATCTTTCGCGATTGTTTTCACTTAGTCCATTACATTATCATGAAAGAAATTAAATTAATTTATTGTATATTGAGTCAAGAATAATTGAAAAGTTCTATGTCTATGTCTTGATAGAAATAGCAGGAAAAGACTGGCAGACTATTGGCTAAGTTAGAGAAATTTGAAAAGGAGACCTTTACTCAAGAGGAGTCCATATCCACAGGTGACTAACATTTAGCTATAAGTAAATACTAACATGTAGTAACACTAGTAAGAACATATTTTGAAGTGTAACTTAAGGATAAGGAAATAAAAAAGGCTTCTTTATTATTATTATTAAAATGATATATTATTATTTATATTGAGTCAAGACGAAGTAAAAATCTAAAAAGTTAAAAGTGTCAAGAATCAAAAAATTATTCGGTCTTCAATACTCTTAAAAACGGACTGTTACCACATACATGTATAACGCGAAATGTAGAAACTTGTATTATATCAAAATAAAATTAAATATATGTTGAAATGGTACTTTGTCACATTGAATCGTTTAATGAACTTAAAGTGCAATTTATATTCTTTTTCTCCGATATTCTATTTTACACCAGCGTATTTCTAATATAATGCGAAATGTAAAGCTTTTTGGTAGCCGCGCGAAATTAAAATGCGAGGGCAAAATGAATTCATAATATTAATTAAATAACATCTGTACTTACTGAAATTTGCTTTCCGTATTTCACTTTGACGTACGTGCCTCACGTTTAACTTTGATTTAATTTTTAAGTCTACAAAGTCGGGGTCACCGTTCAAAAGTGTGAACCCGTACAACTTTAAGACGCCAGAAAGTTTTTCATACTTAATTTTGTTATCTAAAAGTAAGTGAGAACTCGGGTGTATTTTATAAACTTTGACACGACTTAATTAACTCTGTACCTAGCGGCATCTAGCGGATAATATCGTTTTTTATAAAAACTAGGTTAAAGAGTAACTTGCCTTTTACAGTGCTGTTGAATGTTGCCTACTTAAGACCAAAGCGTAGCCTATAAATAGGAACAGCCATTATTAAGGCCAGAAACGAGGTAAGGTTTTATATTTTTATGCATAGTCCATTGCGGTGTTGGGATCTGACCGGTTGGAAAATTGTGAGGTTTTTGTTAAGGAGAAATTGCCAATACAGAAATTTGTTATTCATTTCTTTGTTACATTTCCAATGTAAGTCAAGTAATTATAACAATACTTATACTTAAAAATACAAAATATTATGTTTGACTGTGATTAATTTTTATATAATAGGAGGCAGAAGGACAGGAGGCTCGACTGAAGTTGAGTGATACCGCCGCCGCCCATGGCAAGGGCGTTGCCGGCCTTTAAATAATTAGTACACTCTTTTCTTGTAGGAACCTAAGTCGAATTGGTTCGGGAATACTTCAGTGGGCAGCTGGTTCCACGTAGTGGTGGTGCGCGTTTCTCATAGTGTAGTCTTTCAATCTTATGAGGAAAAATATGTTATCTAATACTTTGTTTCAAAATCTGAACTCAATGTAGACGTAATCCCCTAGGATGCATCACTATGGCCACTGTGGCTACAAGGTTTCGTAAAGAAACTTCCAATCCTAGTGAATCGGTATCGATTCCCGGTCGAAGCTAGGATTATAATTAAATCTCGAACTTTCTTCCGTCTTTGGTAGATCTACCTACTTCTATTAGAAGACTGTGTGGGTTATTTTTAGGTACAAGCAAGTTAAATTAATTTTAAGTACTTAAAGTTCATAATAAGTCAAACTTTGGATTGTCTTTCTATTACAGTATCCGTATGTGTTCGAATAGCAAACATTTGCCGAACGTGATCATACTCCAAGGGCGGAGTTTAGGAATGTTACCCACTAAATTTTAAGCTTCAACACACACTATCCTTATTATCACCATTTCAGTCTATAAAGTGTCGCCAATGGGTTGTATGTTGGATTTTTTACGGTTATCAAAAAGTTTCAGCTGTTATTTTATTCATTCGGGTTTGGTACTAAATAATTCTCTTTTTTTATTTTTATGTAATGATAAAGAATACTGTTGCGCTAATGTCACACTATTAATGTTTTTTTTTGTGTATGTATAAGAATTTAAGACCTATACATACACAACAAAATACATAAATGCAAAGTATGACGCACCAGTAACATTGTTTAACGCTTTTGCGTTTACGCTATGAGAAAACAAAAATAATAATAATTTAACAGTGCAACAAAAACAGTACAACCTTTTAAGGTGGGAACTGACCAACGTTACGAGGTGTAATGTAACATGTAATGTAATGCTACACAGCGAGCATTCGTGCAGTCAGTACGTCGTGATACGTCGTGTTTCCCCGCAACACGACGTACTGACTGCACGAATGCTCGCTGTGTAACATTACATTACATGTTACATTACACCTCGTAACGTTGGTCAGTTCCCACCTTTAAGGTGGGAACTGACCAAAGTTACGAGGTGTAATGTAACATGTAATGTAATGTTACACATCGAGCATTCGTGCAGTCAGTACGTCGTGTTACGGGGAAACCAGCGAGCAACGAGCCGCTCGTTGCTCGCTTTGAGTGCTCCACCCGGCTGTCGGTTTTTTGGCGAATCCTTTGAGTGTTACGCAGTTCGGTCAGTACGCTCTTTGTCAAAAGTCGTCCCGAGCGCACGTGCGTAGCGAGTAATCACACGTCAATCAATCAATCAAACATTGAGTGGGACAAAGAAAAATCTCTGTATTTTTCTATAAAATAGAGAGGAAGAGGAAGTGTTGTGGAACCCAGCTCATCCAGAGCAAATAAATTCAACAGTTCGGAGACAATCGGAGACATGCGTACAAAGTTTTTATACTGTCTAGTAATCATTTGGTTTTTCAAAGTTGCTATCAAAGACAAACCACCACATACGCCTCTGTTTTTGAATAAGTTTAATGTCCAGTAACGTTTTTTCTTCTTCTTAATTTGTATGAAACAATAATTAAGTAGAATCAAAGATACCAACGCGTCCTCGCTGTCGGCCATCTCGTGAACACTGGCGGCGAAAGCGGAGCACAGACGTTTGACGAGCATGTTACGCCGATTTTAAAACACAGCGTCATGCTCGATGCGTTACACGCTCGATGCGAATGCTACATTACACATCGTAACTTTGGTCAGTTCCCACCTTTAGGTCTCAGATTTCTGAATCTGTTTCATGATAATTTATTTTTCTTTTATTAGGTGATCCGATTTATGTGCCTGACACTCCGTTGACTTTTCCCGTCAAAGGCATATAACATCCTTCCAGGTCTGTGCTTCAAATTACTGTATCTATTCGTGATCATTTGTTATTTTTTTCTATCAGCCCTCTGTGCCTTACAAACGCCGTCAACTTTTGGGCCTAATCCACGCCGATTTCCGCAGAATACGCAAATAGACACAAAATCCATTAGGGGTCAAACCTACGACCTCAGGGATGAGAGCCCGCTGAAGCCACTAAGCCAACACTGCTCTTAAATACAGTATTTATGCGTCACATTAAATTTTTATCAAGTACTTATTTAATTTATATAGGGATATGATTAAATGTTATTCCTTCTAAGAAATGTTCTCACAGCCTAATTAGAAATAATATGTTGCACAAGGTAGCTATTCCATTTTTAAAAGTATACGAAACCTATCTACCCAAATTTTCCTTTATTAACCTAAACGTTCTTTGGGATTTGCTACTGAACCGTACTAAAATAGACAAATATTTACGTCTGCGGATAGATTGTACCTAACTAGATGTTGTCTAGTGCCTCGTGAATCTTGAATAGAAGACGGAACAACAAAGGGCATCCTGAATTTTGAGTAGGTTCTTGACGAGCACAATGAGGGGGGAAATAAAGAGAATTCCAAAACTATTTGTACACTTGTGTATCAACAATATACGTTTAAAGATATTGCGATGATTGCATATACTATGTATGGATACGCTAAGTTACCTTCATAGTTGTACTCTTGTATTCCAAAAATGAATTGGAAATTACTTATTTATATCGGTTTTGGATATGCGTCGCGATCTTTGTCCTTCATTATACTCACAAGAGTCAATCTATAAACACTACGCTTAACCAGTGCACAAACACCAATATCGACTGAAAAGAAAATACAGTTCTAATGCACTAAAAACAAAACAAAATTTCAGCAAAACATTTAATGTTGGAAAACATTTTCTATTTCATTAGCTCAAGCGCTAGATTATCCGACGTATTCCGTAACCAGTACGGTGTATAGCGTAAGTCTCTCGTAATAAAGATAAAATATAGGAAAAGAGCTAAGCTTGATTATGTAACTATTTGAGACTGGGGGCCTTGTGTGATTTGTTAACATGGGAGTAGAAAAATCGCTATTACATGCGTGCTATTGATTGGAAATCTTTCTATCTATCTATTCTTCTTTTGTTGGCCGAAGGGCTAGTGGCTCACCTTTCAATGCCAGAGGGCTCGCTAGTCTGCCAGCCTTTTAATAATAATAATAATAATCATAATAATAATTTATTGCAACAATATGGTACAAAAATGTGTAAGGTGGTACAATCGTAAGTTCGCATATTCTGCCACACACAATGGCGCGCAAATTTTATTTTTGAAGGAATTTTACATTTTACATTATTGGTCAATTCTGATATTATATGTATCGTACATATCATATCATACGTTATTAAATTTATATCTACTACAATGTTTCATGCAAATAATCATTTAACAAGTAAGTAAGTCAATACATTTTAATAAGTAATACACCAAGTCGATTTTTAAGGACTCTAGTCGGAATATCTTTTAATTCTTTTGGTAAATTATTGTAAACCTTAATTGCCATACAAAAGGTGTTTTTCCTAAACAGTTCCAAATTGATTTTTGGCACAGTTTAAGTAATGCTACGCTCGTTTCTTAAAGGACCCTGAGTTGAATTGGTTCGGAAATGCTTCACTAAAAAGTACTTCATCTTTCGATGACAAGTCCTTTTGTAAAGTATGTCATACATCCAGTAATAATGTAAAAAGATCACGTTTATGATACGTTAAAGAAGTTTTTAATAGTCATATAACCAAATACCTGTTAACCAATCACATTGAAGGAAAACTGATATAACTCCCCCGGCAGAGTTCCTGAAAATTACCTTTTATGTAATTTTATTTTTTTACTTATTCATATATTTTTGATGTTTTGCCCTTAATACCCTTATTATTTTACACATTAAAAGTTTTACTATAGTTAATTTTAAGTGATGAGAGCGTACAGACAGATACATTTTGTGTAAAATAAATGTTTCAGGTTGATAAACCTTTAAAAATCTCCCCACACGTCAAATTATTAACCGTCTCTTTCAAAGTAAAATAATCAACATATAAACCACGATTGATACATAAATTCGTTGATACTCATTAACACAAATATATAACGCATTTATTCGTATAACAATATAGTACTAATAGAAAACAAAACTGTGTTATTGATAAAACAAGTGAATAGCTAATATATACGACGTACAATTTATACAACAGCTTAGTACAGAAGATTACAAGCTACAAGTAGGTGTATCATTTATATGAGGCCACAGTACTCCTGAGCTCCGACATTAATACGGCAGCCACGCGCCGGCAACACATTAGTTCGGCTCAACACTACATATTACGCTAGAAAACAATAGAGTACAATATTAATTAGATTAAAACAAATCTTTCGATCTTTTATTGCAAATTTATCTCATTTATTTATGTAAATTTTCAATGCTTTCAAATGCTTGCAAACCTAAGCGTTGTGGTAATTTAATCAATCCTGTAAAGTTTATCATTAAACTATTTTTTAATAAGATTTGTGCAATGTGCTTACAAAAAAATATTATTGTCTTGAACTGTGTCTCCGGAAATCGCTCGGAATAATTAAATATCATGTAAGACACGAAGGAGGGAGAAGTATTACATATCTAGTAAATGGTATATACGTGTATAAATTATTTTGTAATTTATTAACGTTATACACATATTATATTTAAAAAAAGGGTGCGTGTACTTATGTACGCGCGTAAGAAGTTATACTTCTTTGGCATTATTAAAAATAGTTTTTGATTGCATGCAAATAATTTATTACAATTAAATAATCAAAGACTGGAAAAGGAGTCATTATAGTCAATAAAGTTCAGTTTACATTTGAAAAATTAAATAAATAAATATTTATTATTATTCTCTTACATTAAGTGTAACATAAATTCTATTATTATTCGAATGTTATTTTTAAATTATGTCCAATGACGTAGCATCTTCCGTGGGCAACTTCATTCTGTTAATTTTGTGTCACGGTGCGCGCGCTTCATAAAATTTCACTCTCATCAATTTTTCATAACGCGCCTAAAGAAGTATAACTTCAAAAAATTGCTCATACCTGAAAGAAAGCTAACTTACTTGTGAGCCAACATTTTTAATGTCTAAGATTCAGAAACGTGATTTAATGCAAAGTTTGATGCCCTCAAAATGCAGTACCTACGTCTTTGACGTATGGGAGTTTAGCCCTAAGTTTCTGAATATCTCATTAAGAACAGCAATCTTCACTCACCATCCGGTAATCCTTTCTACCTTTGCCCTCGTTTATAAATAACAGTTAAACCACGTACCGTATTTAATTAAGAAAACAAATCCATAGAAGATGATCTATCACACGTCCGGCAAGTCCAAGCACCCGAATGGAAAAGAAGGCATGCAATATTCCTTCCCATCAAATATGATGATGTCAGTACGCAAAATTTCTCTAACAATTTATATTTTTATAATTACTCGTCATCGCAAAAAATATCTTATATTTAACAGATTTACGTAAATGTCGATAAAAGTAGAACATCAGAGGAGACAACAAATTAGCCAATTACATCAAAGAATCAGAAACTCCATTGATACACGCCCCACAGCCAACATTAAGACATTCAATCCGTAAAGGCATCCTCCTAATTAATACACATTAAGAATTCAGCTTGGATTTATTCGCTACGAATAAAAATGCGATCGATTCCCTTCCGAATACTAATATCCGAATGATTTTACTTTCATTAATATTCCGAGACGAATCCCGCTTCGGAAGACTAGAATCATATTGCGGTTTCTCAGAAGAGCTTATGTTACTTTAAAAGAATTGTATTTTTAGTGCTTCGCTGTGAATAAATGAAACGATAGCTCAGGGCATTATAAAGCAATTTGGAATGTGAACCTCTACGGTCGAGGGAAATATTGTTCGCCTCAAGTGTGGGACACTTACACTTATTACTTGGATTGTATTGTTTTATTATTTAATAATGACAGAGATGAGATTATTTCTAAAGCAATGAGGTTATATATTATCAAAGGTTTATCCTTGATTTTACCGGGTCAGTAACGCTCTATAAGATTATGTTAAAGATGTAGGATTAGGACTCCGGTATATCAGAAATGTACTGGATTTTGACACATGGAATCCATAGTTCACGCTAAGTCACAACTCAAATCTAAGTAAGACTCAAACCTATGACTACGATAAATATTGCTTTACGAGACTGAGCCATTTATTCTGAAATCTTAAATGAGATCTTACATATTCCAAATTTGAAACATATTTTTCGCTGAGACTCGAACCGCCAGGGTAATAAACAAAAGCATTTGACGATTGCAACGGACGCGGTAGAATATTAGAATAAACACGCGGTACCTTTTTCTAACAATTAAGCGACGAGTTTCAAAGCTTTAAAGAAAGCGGCTCTCTTTATAAGCTCGGTTAAAGGAATTCAATTAGTTTGTACATAGACTAAGAAGATTAAAAAGACTAAGTCAGCTCCTTTAAGGTAAGTATTTAATCATTCTATATTATGTCCTACCCTACTACTTCAAAGGAGCTATTTCATTTGCTATTAATTCGAAGAGACGTAGCTTTTATATACAACTAAAACATTGGTAATGTGTATCTCGTTTTACCTACGTTGTATTTTTTATCTAAAATTTTTAGTCCCGTTAGTAAAACCTCATTGAATGTATAGCCATTGTGCGTTTAGAGCACTGGCTGGTAAAAATAATGATTCGATTTTCAATTTGTTCTTGAAATACCCAGGCTGATTTAAATATAGTTTAAGGAATATGGCATTTAAAATTACCGTTCTAGACTTCGTCAATTTTCTCGCTATGCAATCCAGCCTACGTCTGACGGGATTTTATATATTTCTTTTTCATTTTCAAAATATTATAAACTACAAGAGTACTATATATATAATGTATAAAATTATCGGATAGCCACACTTGACTTACTACTATTTATTACTAATTACTAGGATATTTAGGACATAATATACTTAAAAAATCACGTTGGTTAACTGTGGTTGGTCAGTATCTTTAGGTCAAGCAAAATCAATAGACTGAAACAGTAATTCATTTTTGAAAATACAGCGGCGCTTCAATACTTGGTATTGGCGTTTTATTGGTGACCTTCTGTTCTTTTCTTTCCGCCGTGATTCGGACGCACGACTTCAGGCTTTGAGACTGACACGCTCATGAATCTTGGCCTTGGATCACTCATTCATTTTAGAATCATACACTCAAACAGTTAACAACTTCGACAATCAAAATTTTTTTACAATATGTTAGCTGACGTGAGACTGATGTGTGATGTGCACTTTTATTTTTCATGTATCCTTTTTTTTAGTTTACGCTTTTTTTGTTCCTGTTAAGTTTTGTCTTAATAACTACATATATGTATTTTTTTTAATAAACATTAAAAGTAATTATCAACGTCGCGTATATAAGGTAAATTACATACATCAGTTATTAAAATTTTCCACATACACTATAAGGTTTTGAATTTAATAAATATTTCTTTCTTATTGCTTGGAAGGTAGCTTGTAACTTAATTAATTTTCCAATAATTGAATATTGTTCAAACGCAGACGTTAGAATAGAGGGGAAAAACTGAAAGTAATTAAAAATTGATTATATTAATGAAATTACATTCTGTCAATTTTAGTGATGGATAAAATAAAATCCCGCTATTAAAACTAAATCAGTTTAATTGCACTGTGTTAACTAAAGTACCTACTGCATGTTTTTCTATTGTAATTATAAATTGATTAGCTGAGGATAATTTATTCGCCAGATTAAAAGATTATATTATATTATTATATATTATTTCCTGAATACTTCGCTATATTAGCGACGTGATTGTTCACGAAAGAGTATACGAGTTTTGCTACTTCTAAGTTAATTTATTTTTAATTAATTATATCTGAACGCACTGCGAGTCTAGTTTGGTCGCTTATATTAATCATCTGTGATTCTGTATTGCATTGATGAATTAATAAGGTCTAGAGATATTTCACTGTTCAGTATTCTTTTTTTAATCTTAGGCGTTGCGGGGAAGAGTAACAAAAACTTTAAAGTAAAACCACATAACTCAATTTAGAAAACATTAATTACCTACAAAATTAAACAGAAATCTTATTATGATAAACGTCACATAAAACAAATTCATTAAACACAAGGAAAATCTCGAAAGTACGCTAACAAAGGCAAACTTTGTAATATTTGTGCTCGTAAAATATAAGACTGCTTAATGGAAATTCCGGGTTCAATTATCACCAATCAAAACTTTTTAACCGCAATATTGTAATTCGAATGTGGAAATCAAAGATTTCTTTTATCTCAGTCATCTTTACTGTTCGCGATTATGTGCTTTATTTCAATGTCAGTAAGGTTCTTTTTCTCGAATGGGAAATGTGGGTGCGGATACCACTTAGCTGGTGTCCGGAGTCTGTAATTACTGTTAAAGCTTGACAGCTCCTCAACTTCTTCAGAAGTGAGTGAAAAATCCATTAGGTCGATGTTTTGCTTGATACGGTCTTTGTTCATCGACCGTGGAATAGCCACCAGCTTTCGGTCCAACTGAAAAAAATTAACTGTTAATGACTTGGCACTACGTTAATCTTTTGTACGTCGATTTTCTATTGAGTCGTTTATTTATTAAAAATATAATAAGAATTATATTTCTAGTGTAGGTAAGGAACCACAATACTACTATTTTTAATGAGATATTATTTTAATATCTTAGGTTGCGTGCTGTGAATTCGCTGAACGTTGAGCATAATCGTTTCGTTTTATACTAAAACTATATATTTTTTTTTTATTATACCTAGCCTATATCCGTAAGATCAGAGCTTCTTCCTGTTCCTATTTTAAAAATTCTGTTACGTCATTAGTTCTCAAATTAAAGGGGAGTTTAAGTGGGATCTTCTCATTTGATTCTTGTATAAATATATGCACCCGAGCGAAACTAGTAAACCTAATATTAAATAAATAAAAAAGCCTTTTCTAGTAAAGTAACAATACAAATACTACAAGAGTCATATTTTGAAATGTCTTTTATTTTTATTCCTCCGAATGCTTGAATTTAAAGTAGGTTGAGGCGAGTTCAAAATTCGGAAATGTGAAATTAGATTTTTAACATATTCAAGAATACGATGTAATCAAATTTAACTATAAATGTGTTAAACTCTTATGTGTGAGAGAGCACTTTGCTTAATATACTTTTAAAAAATATGAAGTGTAGTTTACCAGTTCCTTAATTTTGTAAAATAGCATACATTTTTCTCAGAATATAATTATTGGAAAATTTATTAATCGTCCAGAACATTTTTGCGTCACAAAGGTGAGGCATTATTAAGTTAAATATTAAAAACTTTCACTTAACGTGTATTTTTCATCTGATAATTAATGAATTGGACCCTGGATTGGTCGTGAATTGGTTTTCTAATGCGAAACCAGCTATTTAAGTACTAAACTTTCTCCTCTTCTAAGCATTCGTGAGTACATTGCAAATTTATAGTTATAAAAATCACCGAATGATTAATATTAATGATTTTGTCTGGTTTTCCAGAATTTGTTATTGCACTTGGTTTCAAAGTAAAAAACAAAAAAAAATAGTTAGACGTAAAATAAATTACATTTTTAGCTAACCAAGAATGATATTCAGATTGTGCGAAGAGAAGTTAAAATTTGAAATGAACATAAAATAAGAAATAGATTGTGCATCTTAAGTCATGGTGTATCATCTCCACTTGCTAAGGGCAAGATTAAAAATGAAGAAGCTTGATTATATGAAACATAAAATCTCACCAAATATCTGAGTAAAACTTGAGGGACCGTTTTATTATATTTCTCTGCAACTTTCATCAATATCGGATCATCCGCACGTGGTGGCGGGGCATCTTTCTTTCGACCCAGTATCGCACCAAATGGGCTGTAAGCCATCACCACGACTCCATGATCATTGCACCAATTTACTAATTCATTTTGGGTTATTGTAGGGTTTACCTGTAAATTTTATTAACCTGATTCTACGAAAACTTATTTTTCTACGTGCATAATTAACACTCAAATACAGAAGGCTAATCACCTACTTGCCTATAAAAAGTTATCAGATAAAGATGCTGAAATTTAAGGTCAATAAACTTTTTAATTAAACCAATTTCTTTATTAAAATCGATTATAAGCCCTTCGAGAGATGAAACATTTACCTCCTGACGACATATATGAAAGTATATGTAAGTATACAAGTTAACGTAATAATACTACTACTAATACTTTCAAGGTTTTTGAAAGTATTAGTATTAAATAATAAAGATTCGTTTAAAAAAAGTTCGTGCATGTAAATTACACATGTCAGAAGTGAAACTTCTTTGGCAAACTAATTTTTAAGTCTTGTTCATATTTATAAAAATTTAAAATATTAGATTTCCGAGACTTAGAGTGAGGGCAAAAGTAAGATATGTTTGGAATTTAATGATTTTAATTGTCATTAAAATATTAAAAGTGTCGAAAATTAATACAAATTATATATTTAATTTATTTCTTCGATAACAAATGTTCGTCATTTGAGATTTTAATAAATTATTTTGCATAAAATATAAAATACTAATATTTCATAAATTCTCTTTACGAAATTTTAATTTCAAAAAAAGAATTTCTATAAGGTAATTCGCCCTTCTCACTCTCTCTCTCAATCGGTCTCAATAGCTCTCTCCCTTTTCTTCGACAAAAACGTTGCACATCTTCGTGACGCTAATATTATCAAACGCTAAATTTCAAAAAGTTTTTGCAGTTTATTCAACTCTTGGTTACTTGAAGTGTTTAACATATGCGGAATTACCTCTATGTTAGCAAATGAATAAAAACATGTTAACAAAGAAGAAATTACTAAAGAATTCATACCTCTATTTGTAAAACGGCTGGCTTAATTCTACTACGATCCCAGAGTCGTTGCATTTGTGACAAGTTGAAATTTGACACGCCAATAGATTTGGTTAGATTAGCTTCCTTCACGTTTTCTAAGCCCTTCCACGTCTCCACGTAGTCTGTTCGACTAATATTACCGTCTTTCTGTGAATAAGAGTTAAAGTAAGCGTCATTTCATTGACTTATATTGTTTAATTTTGTTACTTCTCATGCCGCTTATATTGCTTAGCTTATAATTATGATTGCCCGTGCGGTATTTATTTATTGTAAAGACATGACTTATAGAAAAGCGTGTCAGGTGTAGAACTGATAACCTAAGAGATAAATAGAGAAACCTGAGGCCACGACCAAGGGGTTTTTTTTCTACTGCCATTTTCATGCTGATTCGTGTTATGCATCTCGCGAGATACGCCGCGGCTGTAATAATATTATTGTTTGCCTTCTTCAGATATTTAATATTTTTTTCGCTGAACAGTTCCAGGCACGGTCTGTTACGGTCTACTGTCATCTGTGTTTCGTGTCTGGACGATGCGAATATAGAGCAATGTATAACATGTTCTACAGTTTGTTCGCCATTATTGAAGATACAGGGCTTGTCTTAATTTTAAACCTATGCACGACCAAGGTTTATAGTGCCACTGGTTTGCGTTGTGTGTCTATAGTGTACAAGACTTACTTATATATAATATACACAAAACATAATAAACTTATATTTTATTAGACTTTGTTAGACTTTATCAACTAGCTCCAACATTTCTTATTATTAAAACGATAATTTTTAAACTTAAACGTAAAGATTAATAAACCAAGTTGATAAACAATATATGTACCAGGGATTGAGTGAATATTGTCTTTTAAACGCAAATTTATTACATTATTTAAATCCCTTCCAATAAAATAAAAAAAAACTTAGTCTAGTAGTAAATTTAATTAAGCATGATTATAGCAACACTAAGTATAGTCATGGCATTGAACACATTTTACATAGAATCCATTCCTTCAGACTTACTTTCCGACAAATATTTCGTTATATTATAAATAACTTTTCAAACCTGGCTTTGTATAGTTTTCGGAACTTTAACGCACTTATAATTAACAATAACACTTGAATCGGCACGACACCACACTTTGACAGATGACAATAATGACAATCAATAATGCAACCTTAAAGATTGTTGTCATTTGAAGAAATTCGTTCCACTGGTTTACCGCAATATGGCGGGGTTATTCATTTATTTTCCAGGCATTACATAACTCGACGTTTCGCTTACAGCAATCGAGGTTCTATCTCTCATTGATTAAATGTAATAAATCCGCGTTTATATGCTCTAAAGAAATTTTATTTGCTTTAATTAATTGTAATAAATTAACTGAATTACGATAAATTTGGTTCAAGACTGTTCCATAGAAAATGCTTCTCGGAAATTGACTATGATATAAATAAGAACATTATCTTCCCATATCTCAGTGCAAGACGTATAAATTTAAAAACTCTTTTAAAAGAATAAACGAACAACTTGGTAAAATTTAGTGCATCTATTTAAGAAATTTATTACGCACAATTTCAATTTTGCGGAGTGCCTTATCTAGTTGAGAACTCTTGTAGTCGCCATGAAATATACACAGTTGTGCTTCATAAATTTTTCATATGATGCAAGTATAGTATTATTATTGTGGTCTGAAAAATGTTTTAAAGTTTGCACTGAAGTTGCCGCATAGATAATGGTCTGAAGTTGCCGATTTTATAAAGTTAGTTTGGTCCAACTATTCCTATTAGAGATTTAAATTTTTTATTCATATAGTATCCACAGTTTACTATAAATTTAGTTTAACATTTTAATGCAACATTAAATATTTTATCTATATTTTTTAAAAGTGAAGCGTAAAAGTCCTAAGCATGAGGTGGTGCATTCAAATTCAGACTGTGCACCAAGACCGTTCTCTGCAAAATCCACATATGTATGTACGGTGAAGCAAAACCTAGTCGAAGGTCTAGTCCTTTGTCTATTAGACCTAAAAACTTTAACCCGTGTAAACAATTTATCAAGAAATTAAAGAAAAATTTAAAATAATCTTTAACTTTTCAACTTAAAAAAAGCTCTATTGAGGGGTTTCGGAACGGGCTCATAATTTATAGTCAGCTGTTTTTGTATTATATCTTTGTTAAAACACACTTTTAAACACATATAAGGCTACACATTTCAGCCTTATGTAAATCATTTTTCTAATCAAAATTTACACTTCTTTCGCGCTACCATTCCAGGTATATCCAAACCTTTAAGGTTTAAAGGTCTTTAAGAAAAGAGCGTACCGATTCTTTAAAGGCTGGCAACGCACTTGCAATTCTACAATTGAAGGTGCCCCCGAGCGACGGTTCGCACTTACCTCAAGTGACCGGTCTACTCGTTTGCCCTGTCCCATTACAAAAAAGATACATGAATATTATGCAGGCGTAAAATATTTAATTTCAATAAAAGTATGGAAAACAAAGAGATGTAACATTTCATATGTAGGTAAGTAAAACACGACTGACATTGAAAAACTCTTTTCATTGTCAACTGCCGCTTCCGCTCGAATGCGAAGTTTTTCATATTAATAATAGACTAGATTCTAGAAAATGTAAAAATGCTTTCACTACGTTTGTATAGTGCAATGTGTTTTTGCATTATGAATGGGAAGTAAGATGCTTAAGTAGGATTTTATCTGTATTAATATTTATGTGAATCTTAATTTACGGTTGAATTTGTTTAATAAGTAGGAATACGACGCAAAAGACGCAAAGACGATTAGAACGAAAGGAATTTCGTTCTAATCGTCTTTGCAATTAAAGTAATTATAATTGTATAATAAACTAATAAAAAAAGTAATGTTACAATACATCGCTAATATATAATATGACTATAAGACTACATACACTTCCTATATCGTGAATTTTAATTAAAAAGTTATCTACTTTTTCGATATCCAACTACGTTAAAATAACCCAATTAATATATTGAATTAATTAATTTCGACAATTTTAACCCACTAAATTAAAAATAACACTTAGAAATCATTCTTTGTTTTTTTTTTCAATATTTATTGTTCAAACGTTAATTCTCATCTTATTAAATATTACCATACAAATCGATTTTACTGCATAATTTGTACAGCACGTGAAATTTATATTGCGATAAATATAACAATATTGCATATAACATAACTTACCTTATAAGCCATCGGATAGTGCATTAAATAAAGGTCAACATATTCCAGTCCCAGCTCTTCCAAAGATTTTCTTAAAGCGGGTCTAACCTCATTGCGCTCATGGGCATCATTCCACAGCTACAACATTATTTTAATATTCCTTATTAAGCATGAACGCATGGTTTTAAAACAGTATTGATTTTAATTAAATTTAATTGTATTTGAATATAAAGATTATAATAACGAATGAAATCTCAAAGTAATAAAACGTCTGAATGGCGCCAAACGTGCAAAGCGTGCGAGTGTGGCCACAGATAAGCAAAATTGTAATTTGTCAAAGACAGTAGAAATTGCGCGCCACTAAAAATCGTGTCATAATGACGCGCGTGTGCATACACTACAGATAATATTGCTTAAATAATTAAAGTATGCATTTTTTTAAACACATTACAGAACAAATCGTTATTTTTAAAGCTTCAATGGAAATAGATTACTGAATTTTTGAAATTGTATAAAAAATACGAAATTGCCACATGAAACCAAATCAAGACATATTGGGAATCATTAGAAATGCCTGTAACAATGAATCCATTTTCTTTAACCTATGTCTGAGATAAAAATAGAGGCTTTTGTTCGTTCGTATTCAAATTATATGTAAAGAAAATAATTTACGTATATTTTAGCCGCTAGAATTTCTAGTTGTTACTCACTTTAGTAGTCACGTATATGTCTCGTCTATCGACGCGGGAATCTCTGACATAATTTCGTATGCCAAGGCCGACCTCGTCTTCAACTTTGTACAGGGACGCAGTGTCTATATGTCTATAGCCATCCTCTAGAGCCCATTGTACGGCTTGTGCCAACGAGTGATTCACAGGAAGAACTCTCGTACCCTGAATATAATAACGACTATTCACACTTTACATATATTATGTCTTTGTCCTGTGTATTTGGTCTCGTAACAAACGGTAAGGGACAAAACACAATGATATACCGATTCTTTGGTGGATCGCTTTGCTTGATAATTATTTAAAGAATTATATGGATTTACGTTGCTCTCCTATTTTTATGTAACATTTGACAGTTTTAGTAGGTTAGTAACAACAATTATGGTTCCACCGGGAATCGAACTCTAAAAGACTGGAAGATTGGAGTAGGTACCCTGATGTACAGGTCTCCCTAGACTTAGTTCGGGCTTAGGGCTCCAATATCTGTTAAAATTGTAACTAATTTAATTTAATAAATTTTTTTTTTTTTTTTAAAGACTAAGCCATCCAAGTGACGTTTGATACGTACGTCTGCCAAATGTCCTAAGCTGGTTCCCAATGCTACAGCCGGTATTTTGTTGCCATCATTTAAAGAATACAACAAAAGTTCTCTTGAGCATACCTGCAACGAAGATAGATATGTAGAATATCGTTCGCCTTTGGTGCAAGACTTATCATAACTATAACAATCAATCAAACATTATACCCCGTATCAACTGCATAACCCGTATCACCTCGTCATCCGTCGTTCCATTTTTTTTTTTTTTTTTGTGTTCTTGTTCATCTGCAATCGGCTATCAGCCATGATCAGATATTTTCCGAGGTTAAATTTGGTTGGGTGCGATTCCATTGAATGGCACCGTACGTGTTGGCAGAAACCGGACTCTTTACTTTAGGTCAGCTTCTCCGGTCCAGGTCCAGCACTTGCCATCTCCTTAGGCGAGCCACATCATCTCCCGGGGCCAACAGACTCCTAGCCAGTTCATTGGTGTGTTTGGTTAACCTTTCCCTGTATCTAGTACTGTTCTTGCGGATTACTTCCTTAATGGTTGGCATCTCCAGATATTCATGTATTTCCTTGTTTCTCACAAACCAGTGTGCACTTGAAATAGTTCTCAGTGCAATGTTTTGAAATCTTTGGAGGATTTCGATGTTAGAATTGCTTGCACAGCCCCAGAGTTCTATTCCATATGTCCACACTGGTTGTATGATAGCCTTGTAAACAAGCAATTTGTTACTCAGGGTCAACCTAGATTGCTGGCCTAGAAGCCATGATAGCTCTTTGAATTTCAAGGTGGCTTCTGTTTTCTTGGCTTTTATATGATTAGCCCAGGTCAGTCTTCTGTCCAGATGCAGTCCGAGATATTTCACGCTGTTTTTGCTTGGTAACGGTTTGTCTTCTATATGCACAGGTGGACAATCGCCCTTTCGCAGTGTAAATGTTACTTGTATTGATTTAGCTATGCTAGGCTTGATTCTCCACCTCTGCAGCCAAACGTTCACCTTGTTGAGCTGTTCCTGTAGTTTCAGTGAAGTGTTATTCGCGTTCACATCGCTTGCAAGGCAAGCAGTGTCATCTGCGTATGTTGCTGTTACGACATTTTCTGTTTCAGGCAAGTCTGCCGTATATATTGAATAAAGGACTGGGCCAAGCACTGATCCTTGTGGAACTGAGGCAGTGATGTAATAGAGCCTTGAAAGTTCTTCCTCGTACTTTACTTGGAATCTTCTTTGATCTAGATAAGATTTTAGGATCATATAGAATGAGTTTGGTAGGAGGGTTTTCAGCTTGTACAACAATCCTTTGTGCCAAACTCTATCGAATGCCTGCTGGATATCTATGAATACTGCTGAACAATATTCTTTTTTCTCTAGCGATTGTCTTATTTTGTGAACCACTCGGTGTACTTGTTCTACAGTAGCATGTTTTTCCCGGAAACCAAATTGGTGATCGGGTATAATTCTGTTTTGGTCCAGGACTGGTTTTAGTCTCCGAAGAAAAGTTTTTTCAAAAACCTTAGATATTGTTGGGAGAAGACTTATAGGCCTGTATGAGCTAGGTTCTGTTGGAGGTTTCCCTGGCTTTACAATCATAATTATTTGTGATATCTTCCATAGCTTTGGGTAGTACTGTATTCTAAAAATGCCATTAAACAACATTGTTAAGAATACTACTGCTTTTCTAGGTAGTTTTTTAAGGATTTCACCCGTTATTAGGTCGAAACCAGGAGCCTTTTTGTTTTCTAGATAGCTTATTGTGCGCATTAATTCTTGTGGAGTGACAAGTTTTAGCGGTAGTGATAACTGCTGGTCACTATTGATCATTCTATCCACTTCCTCTTCAAACTCAGTCATGGATGATAAGTTTGGTTTGAAGACTTCGCTTAGGTGTCTAGCGAAAAGTTCAGCTTTTTCACTGCCGCTCCTAGCCCACGGATCGTTTGTAGATATCCTTATAGGTGGTATATGGTTATGTGGTCTTTTAAAGTTCTTAGTTATTTTCCAGAGTGAGTAATTATCCTTCTTATGAGGCGAGAGTGTACAGAGTTTTTCTTGGAAGGTTGTGTTTTGATTTTCTTTAATTAATTCTTTTAGTTCTCTAGATATTCTATTGAATTCCGACCTGTCTACATCTGATCTGCTAGTGTGTAATCGCCTTCTTTGTCTCCGTTTTTCTTCCAACTTGTTGCGTATTTCCAGTGGTATGTTACCTAATTGATTGGAAGAGCTCAGTGTAGGGGTGGCACGCCACGCAGCTACTTGTATGAGATTCGTGATGTAGAATGTTGCCTCATCTATATCTTCTTCTGTCTTGAGCTTAACCTTTAGTTCAACTTCATCTTCTAAGTATTCAGCAAATGCGTCCCAGTCTGTTTTATGATTATATAGCGTCAGTCTCTGTGCTCTGTGTATAGCGGAAACGCTAAATGTTGCTATGATAGGGGTGTGGTCAGACCCACCATCAGACGATGATGGCACGTCAAAATACACATCAGACAGTCCCTTCACCACAAAAAAGTCCACTAGGTCGGGTATTCTGTTGACATCTGTTGGCCAATAAGTTGGTTTTCCTGTTCCCAGTGTAATAAGTTTGTGTTTATCGACACCTTTTTTTTAACTCACGTCCTTTGCTGTTTGTCAATCTTGATCCCCAATGAGTGTGTTTACAGTTCCAGTCCCCACCACTTATGTATCTGTTTCCCAAGCTTTGAAAATAGCGGTCAAACATGTGTTGTTTCGGTTTATGCTTTGGTGGACAATATACAGCGCTTACATTGATGGGGCCCATGCTTGCATTTATAGTAATGGTAGTGGCTTGCATCCAGTCTTCCCGAAACTCGCTATGGAGGTGGTGTCCGATGTTACTCTTTACAATGACTGCCGATCCTCCGTGTGATGTGGTATCGGGATGATTAGTATAATATACGTCATAGTTGTCTATCTTGATATTATTACGGTCATTTAGGTGGGTTTCAGATATTAGACCAATATCGATTTTGTTATGTTTTAACATTATTTCTAATTCTTTTTTATTTGGCGTTAGGCCATTGATATTCCAGGTGGCGATACGTAACGACATCATCGTGGAAGCCTACTGATGATTGTCATGATGAGGTTCATCATTGTGCTGAGTTGTGAAATGAGTTGGTCGATTCTTTCAGTCTGTTTCACTATAAGTGCTTCTAGACTGAATCTATTTTCTTGCCCGAGTTCAATTTTTCTCAGGTATGTTCTTTGTGACTCATGGTCAACGTGGTTTTCCGTATTTGTTCTCTGTGAATCTATATGGTCAACTTTGTCTTTCCTGTGTATCTGTTGTTTCGTTTGGTCAGTGTTATCTCTCGTGTATGATTTTTGTGTCTCTGTATGGTATGCTACAGTTTTGGTTGAATTTTTGGGAGCTTCACTATAGGGTCCCAGGGATTCTTTTACGCTTGGTAGCCGATGTTTCGGTTGGGTAGTCTTGGAGTGATTATCAGGCTCAATGACTATCACATCCGTGTCATTTGGGGGCTCATTATTTTCAGAGTTCTTAGTACGCACTTCTAGAGTGGTTCTTGATTTTGGATATGGCTGAAACTTGTTTCCAATTTTCTTTCTTGCTAGGACTTCCCTATACACCTGGCATCCTTTGTAGCTAGCAGGGTGGCTTCCTGAGCATAGTGCGCATACTGCTGGAGTGTTATCATTTATTGTGCACGTAGTAGTTTTATGTGCCCCAGCACACTTTATGTGCCCTTTATGTGCCCCCCCACAACACACCACACACACCGTCGTTCCATAACTGAGCGTTTTATAAGGCAGTTTTGCCGCGCACCATCAATATGTGGAACCAGCTGCCGACTGAAGTATTTCCGAACCAATTCGACTTAGAGTCCTTCAAGAAAAGAGCGCATCAATTCTTAAAGGGCTGGCAACGCACTCGCGAGCCCTCTGGCATTGAGAGTGTCCATGGGCACTAACATCAGATGAGCCTCCTGCCTGTTCTATAAAAAAAAATCTGCACTATTTGAGCTCTTTTTGATACTCATGAAAATACGTTACGGGTGTGAATTAATGTAACAGGTTTTGTATAGTCCTTTATTCTGAATTGATTCAAGAGGTAAACAAATGTGGCGTACTTTTATACCAGAGACAAGGTGAAGATATGGAAGTGATGTGTAATCATAAATCATAGCATGAATGAAATAGTAAGTTATGAAGGTTGTGAAGGTTGAAATGTTTATAATAATTTATTTCCAACACACAAATTTACATTGTAAATGGTTATTGAATGTTATGCAAACAATAATATATACTTAATATTTACCACACATTTTATATTATTAACATCTAGGTAGGATAGGTACTGTATTCTAAAATATACCCTAAGCTGCATAAGTACGAATCAAAGATTACTAAAAAATAATTTAAAAGTTTTAAATTATATTTTAAGAACATTCACAGATCACAAATTATTATCTACCCTTTAGTGGCTCTGTGATTACATCCTTACGATGTTTCAACGGTAATACAATATTGAACTGTCAAACTGGCAGTTTATTTTGAATCTGTGTTTTTGCATGGTCGTTTTTTTTTTAATGATTGGACAATTTACACCAATTGACCTAGTCCCATGCTAAGCTGGTGAAGCTTGTGTTATGGGTACTAGGCAACGGATATACATACATATTATAGATAGATAGACATATAAATACATATTTAAACACCCAAGACCTAAGCACAACACCAAATGCTCATCACATCGATGTTTGTCTCAGCCGGGGATCGAACCCGGGACCCATGGATTCGGAGTCAAGGGTACTAACCACTAGACCGTCATTGTTGTGGGACTAGTTTGTGATGTTTACCGTAAAAACGTTAAAATAAGTTATTTGTTAATGTATTAGATTAATATATCATTCAAGTTCCTAAATCATACGTATATAGAAGATTGTGATTAGTAATAAAATCGTAATTTTCCTTCACGCTAAAGTTTGTTTACACTTTAAATCAATTAAATGGACTTTGCGATAAGTGAGTGTAAACACATGAGGTCACATTTACTAAAATAGATAATTAATAATTAATTATATAAATATATTGAGTATAATTTTATAATAGTGGTTTTAGAAAAGTAACAATAAGGTACTTAAAAGCGTATTTTTCCAAGAATATTTTTTTTAGACTTTAAAACTCCCATATCTTTGAATCTATCCACTTCCGAGCACTAGTTTTAGGACATAACTACTTGCAAATAACCTTTACTAACCAACCAAGCAATTAACCTTTCAAGAATTTTTTTTTAGAAATGCTAAAATAGTATCGTAAAGGGAATATCAACAATGTACCAGACGTATTTATTACTATTATATAAAGTATTGTTAAAACACTGTGAAGAGTATTATTTTAAAAACATAAATATTATTCATTTATCAAGGCCAAAGTTATTATCGAATGATTTACATAGATTGCATCTGAATCTAAAGGTCAACATACAAAAAGTTAATGCGTTTTTACTACGTTTTACTTAGATTGTACGCTCTAGGTGTTTTCTTGCTGACCATGACGCTCAGACAAACTGAAGATAGGGGATCTTTTGTATTTGCAAAGTACTAATACGTACTACTAAAAAATAACGAATACTAAAAGTTGTTTAATATTAAAATTATTTATGTAGTATCGATATATAAAATAATAATAATTTATTTTCAAACCTAAATATGAGCATAGAAGTTTCATTGTTTTGAGTTGAAAAAATTAATATAATATTAGGTTAAATACACTTTAACATTTAGGAATCATCATTTGCTTGTCAGGTTTTGGTTTGTCCATCGTTGGACATAGGCCTCGTCCATCCGGTTCCACTCGTATCTGTCGTGGGCCAGGCTGCAGGCACGGCGGATGACATCAATAACGTCGCCGGGGTTTTTATATATATAGTACAGAAAAATCAAAAGTTTAAATACATGACCTCACCTATATGACAAAAAACCATGATCTACTCACCCATTACATTCAGTCAATTAGAATATAACATCTAGAATACGGTACTTAAGATAAAACAACCACTAAATTGAAGTCACTAACAAAACAGTTTACAACCAATTTAGCGCACAACTTAACTGTAGAGTTGACTCGTAAAAACGATAAACGACGAAGCAATTACACATGCTATACAAAAACACTCAACAAAGTGGCCATTTATTCACAAAACAAAGCTAAATGTGATTTATTCTCACCGAAACAAGTTTGTGAAAAACAAGCACACAGTAAAGCCAGTGTACGTCCATTTTCGTCGATAATCTTACACGAACTAAAACAATTTATTATACAATAGTATTGGTGTCAAATTCTAATTAACTCATTATCATATTGTAAGAAATGCTCAGAAAGGAATTGCGCCTACTTATTGCTATCTTGCGTCGATATTTTTATATATTCACGGAGCGTAAGAGACATGTTTTGTGTACGAGTATGTAATTATTTTTGAAGTGAAACTTGTTTAGGTGAAATTTTTAAAAAACGTCACTAAGCAGCGTGCAGCGTTTTAGTTGAAGAAAAGGGAGAGAGCGATTGAGAGTGAGTGAGAAACGTGAATTACCTTATAGAAATTCTATTTTTAAAATTAAAATTTCGTAAAGAGAATTTATGACATATTAGTATTTTATATTTTAAGGGTCTGTTTCACAATGTCCGGATAAGTTCCACATAAGTTCCAAATAAGCTATTTATTACTTATTGGTAGGATAAACACTATTGTTGCGTTTCACAACTGTCAGATAGCGCTATTCGTCACATAAAGTCCATCATAAGTTATATGTCGGATGAAGTGGCAAATAGCACAATTTATCTGAAACATAAGTGTGTTTGACTGATGTCAGACAAGAAAACGTTGTGATTCAATAATATGATGGACGTTTTTGAAACTCTTGAAGATGAGTTTGATGAATACTTTGATCGCATCACAACACCGCGCAGGAATCCCGTATTTCAGAATAGAACCAACTATATGGAGACATTGGACGAAACAGACTTTAGGACACGGTTCAGACTTACTAAAGGAGCCGTGATGTTTGTTTATTCAATGATTGAAGAAACAATTTCTGCTCCTACAGAAAGGTAAGTACATACATACATACAACCCGCAATGATTGGTTTAGCTACCAGATGAGCGCTGCTGGATCCACTTAACAATAGATTTTCTATTGTGTCTGGTTTTCCTAGACAAAATAAGTAGGAATAGGAATCTATTTACCTAACCAACGAATTCCTTATGTACCAAATCTAAGCCATGTTTGTTTCAGAAATCATGTTATAATGCCGATTACTCGTCTACTATTGACTTTGAGATATTATGCAACAGGAAGTTTTCTCACAGTAGTCGGTGATTTCTCTGGTGTCAGCAAAGCTTCTGCCAGTCGCATTGTCACCTTGATTTCACAGGCTATTGCACAGCTCCGTCCTGAGTTTATCAAATTTCCAACCGATACTCAAGAAATACAGCCAGAGTTTTACAACATAGCTAAATTTCCAAGACTCATTGGCGCTATTGATTGTACCCATGTTCCTATAAAATCTCCAGGTAAAAGATCCAATAACCATATAAAAACATAATATCTATTAAACTATGTAGTTTGTACTTTGTTATTTATTCGATTATTGTTTCTAGTTTGTATAATATAACTTTTGTCATTTTAGGTGGAGACAATGCAGAAGAATGGAGAGACAGAAAGTCACAGTTTTCTTTTAATGTTCAAACTGTAGTGAGTGCAAAGTTGAAGATTTTAGACATAGTGGCTAGATGGCCAGGAGCAGCACATGACCAAACAATTTTCAACAATTCATTCCTAAAACAAAGACTGATAAATGGAGAATTTGGAAACCTTTTGATTGTTGGTGATAAAAGCTATGAAAATACTTCATACCTTCTAACTCCACTCCAAAACCCCACGACTCCAGCAGAACATCTATATAACGAATCTCAAATTCGAAGCAGAAATGTGGTGGAAAGGACATATGGTGTTTGGAAAAACCGGTTCCCCATTTTGTCAAAAAAGATTTTACTTCATGTATCTCGTGTACAAGCCGTGATAGTGGCATGTGCGGTGTTGCACAATATTGCTATTGATATGCGAGATGAACATTTTGAACTACTGCAACAAGTAGATGAACCTGCTGATGATATTGATCAAAGCGCAATTGACAACGTGGGAAATGCAAGTGTGCGAAGTAATCTTATTAGTGATTATTTTGCTTTATTACTATAATATTTTATAAATTACAAAATTTTTGAGATAAATTAAATAAACATTCAATGCTTTTATTAAAATAAAAATACAAATTTTTATTACAATACATCCTCGCTCCAGGCACAAAATCGATTATTTTTCTAATTTATTTAACAACATATTTTTTTCTATGGCCCATAATTATCTTTTATGCTCTCTTTCTTCCTCTTCAAATGCCCATTGCTTTCTCTTATTTAGAAGCTCTACCTCCAGAATCTTCTTTTGCAGATCCGCAATCTCTAATTTTGAATCAGCAACTTTTTCGAATGGCCTTTTCATCTTCGGAGTAGCTGAAAATAGATTGATTGGTTAGCCGTGTGGTGGCAGCAAAGACGAGTAGTACCACCCAATATTTGCTTGTGGGTGTCGATGAAAGCGACTTAGGGCTTATCCGCGAGTTTTAGATATAGCGTGGTGACTATAGGCAAAACCTAATAATGAAATAAATCTACTTTAATACAAATAACTTACATAAAGCGGGATGTTTTTTGGGACGTAGAGATTTTGGCTTCCAGTTGGTCCACTTTTCAATTGACAATTTTTTTGGGGTAGCACTACCACATTCACCTGAAGTGAAACATAAAAGGTAAAGTCCGACTAACTTACCAACAACTCAATTAGAATCTTCCTTCTGTGTACAAACGTCTGCCTCAACTGAATGGATAGATTCTCTTTCTAAAATTATATCATAATATGAATGTAATATTGTTTCATTTGTGAGAGAAAATAAAGTAATTTGTATTGTATATCTTACCAATGCGATCGGAGTCAAATTGACTTTCAATTCCTTCGACAGACAACAATATCATGTCTTTGACTTTTTCCTCGATAGGGGTAAGAGGAGTAGCAGCACTAGGGCCACCTCCTTTACGTTACGTTTCAGCATGTATCAAGGCAGACTTTTTTCTTGTAGCCCTCTTTAAGCCTTCGTATTTAGCTTTCAAAGTTTTAGCGCTGCGAAAGTTTTCCCCACTTGTGCTATTAAACAGCGCCTCTAACGTCTTCCAGCACTGCTCTTTCTCCTGCCAGGTGACTGAGTCACTTTTTTATTTTCTAATATATTTTTATGATCAGCAACAAGCGAAGTTAGAAGCTCAACTTCTTCCCGGCTGAAATTGACGCTTCTTTCACGTTTTTGCGGAGACATTTTTTTAAGTTAAAGAATCCACCTCTAATCACAAAAACAACGGAAAGGTCAAGCCGAAGGCACCGAACTAAAATATGTACTAAAATACTCAATAACCTAACAAACAAAAATACCATGTGAAAATGACAGCCCGTTTCATTACAAGTAATATTAAATGACCAATAAAAAGGTTAAGGTTCTATGTTTTTCTATAGAATTTTGTAACTTTATTTGTTCGTAACAAAAAAACGGAACATACGAATTTGGTGTTGCCACCACAATCTTCTTTATGTGTCGGATAGTTATGTGCCGGATAAAATATGATTGTAAAACGCAAAGTTTCTTATTCGGAACTTTTATCTTCCAAATAATTTATCTGTTGCATAGCTATTTGTTACTTTAACCATACATTGTGAAACAGACCCTTAAGAATTGTAAATTAAAATGCCATGTGTTTTTATTATCGAAGTAAAGAAATAAATAAAAAAATTTTTTTATAATTTCTATGAATTTTTGATATTTGAAACTTTTGATATTATAATGACAATTATATTCATTAAATACCTAACATATCTTCCTTTTTCCCTCCCTCTAAGTCTCGGAAATCTAAAGTTTTAGATTTGTATAAATATGAACAAGGCTTAAAAATTAGTTTGCCAAAGAAGTTTCACTTCTGACATGTGTACTTTGTACGCACGCACTTTTTTTATTATTAATTTTACTAGCGTCACTACTGAAGTGGTAGAGAAAGGATAGTTTCGAATGTATTTAATGATTCAATATATTCTCATATGCAGGTGAATGTTATGACTCTTCGTTGTGGTTTTGTTATCATTATCATTGTTTTGAATTTATAATAAAGGCCAACTATTACACGTTCTATGAAATGACCTGGGGGTATTGAGTGTTATTAGTATTTAAATAGAACTGTTATAACAGTAAAAATAAATTAATAAAGATGACATCAAATTTCTTTGCCTACTTTAAAACAATTGTGTCCAGTTCATATTTTAATCTTATTTATTTAATTGTTTTTATATCATATCATAATAATTGGTGTAAGCTTTGTATAAAATAAATCAATGTTGCATTTGTTTTAAGCCTATTAAATGTTTTCTGCCTTTATTCACCCTGATACTACGTGTTTGCGTGTTGTTCCCAAAGTAATGTCAGTGGATGCTCCTAATTCAACGCGCCTTGCTATAAGTGAAACGTTTGCTTTTCCTAATTATTAATTGACGACTCATTGGTCTAGTGGTCCCGGGTTCGATCCCCGGCTGAGACGAACATCGATGTGATGAGCATTTGGTGTTGTGCTTAGGTCTTGGGTGTTTAAATATGTATTTATATGTCTATCTATCTATAATATGTATGTATATCCGTTACCTACCCATAACACAAGCTTCACCAGCTTAGCATGGGACTAGGTCAATTGGTGTGGATTGTCTTTAAAATATATATATATATATATATATAGAATATTGTGATTAGTAATAAAATCGTGCTTTCCTTCACGCTAAATTTGAAGTGAATTTGAGTGAATTGTCTTTAAAAAATATATATTTTTTTATTTAATTACAATAATTAACTGCGCTAACTTGTTATGAGGAGCTTGATGTATCAAAAATGGCAATTTAAAGTGACGGAGAGCTTATTGCCAGTTCTTCTCGTCCGTTTTACGCCCTTGATTGAGAACTGGCAGTAAATGTAAATTTAGAACCCTTATTTTATTGTTCATGTACATTAAGTTACCTACATGAATAAATGATTTTTGATGTGATTTGTTGTATAAAAAGGAATATTATTAATCCAGTAGCATCCAGTCCATATCCAGTAGCAAATTGCATCCGTTTCTCGATCATTTTTATAGACAAGTAAGTGATCAGTGATTTTTTGGGTTTGGGCCAGTTTCCTTACGATTTTTACGTAAGAGCAAATTCTAATTGCGCACATAGAAAGAAAATACAATTGGTGCACAGCAGTTATTCGAACGCACGATTGCTTCTTTGTTTCTGCGTACAGACCCTTGGGACTCGTATGTTTCGGGAAGACCGTGTATGTATTGTTATATAGAAGGATTTCATTTGTTTCTAAAATGTTTGTTTTTATCATTCACGAATGTCTTTGTGTTTTCTATATAGAACTGGGGGCAAACGGGCAGGAGCCTCTCCTGATGTTAAGTGATACCGCCGCCCATGGACACTCAATTCCAGAAGGCTCGCGAGTGCGTTGCCGGCCGTATAAGTCAATATGGCAACATCTCAAAATACTCTAATCATAATATCAAATAGTTATCTGTCAACTTGACGTGGCAGTTACTCGCAGCTATTATGAAAATCTTTCGAAAAGTTTAATTATGTTAATGTAAAGCATGTTTTACAAAAAGTTGCACACGAGAAGTAAACTACTTCATCTTTATAAATAATAGAGTCAAAAACTAATACAATTCGATATTAAAAACACGTGGCTTTTTAATTTACAATTCGTCATATGAGATTTCAATAAATTATTTTGCATAAAATATTTCATAAATGCTCTTTAATTAAATTTAATTTTAAAAATATAATTTCTGTAAGGTAATTCGCCCTTCTCTCTCTCAATCGGTCTTAATCGCTCTCTCCCTTTTCTTTGACAAAAACGCTGCACATATTCGTGACGTTTCCGTAAAAATGTACCCTCATGCACCTAAAGAAGTATTACTTCAAAAAATATGTTCCCTAATTTCGAAACAAACTCTTAATAAATTTTAAATTATTATATAGTTTCCATTATTGGGCACAAGAGAGCTAGTATAAGGACCTTCTATGATTACTTTGTATTTCTATTTAATAAAAACCTGCATTTAATACGTTATATGCAACCGAATAGGTATCAACCATACAATTTAACTCAACATATTTTAACATAGATGTCGCCACGACGCATAGAAAGTAGAACATCTTTTCCATTTTCTAAACTAGCAATCTCATAAATGTCATATCAAAGTTGAAATCTTCAAATGAAATGCAATTCTGTTCTGCAGCTTACGAATCCGAGCGAAATCCGTTATATTTTTGTCAAAATCGATACCAAAGCACAAATGTGTTGGTCTAATCACGGAACTAGACCGATATTGCCACTTATATCATGTGAATAATAAATTACACCCTTTCGTGGTTGAGCTTCTATTGGTTAATGTATCGTTTCGAACAGAAATTGGTCTGTTTTACATAACTAAACTATCCGGCCCAGCTCCCTCGCAATTCGTTTAAGCGAATACAAAAGTTAAAATCTATTGCTCTCCAGGGGTCACACTAAATCGTGTTCATTCAATAGTTTCTTTTATGTGCACATCTTAACTTTTGTTATTAGTTTCTCTGAAACCATATTCTCTATATACTTGTATAATGTACAATTGGATTTATTGCTTCATACACATTGGTAAGTGAATTTCTTTTCGTATCTAGTAATAAATTAATCAGCGGCACAACCTTTTTAGGTCTGGGCCTCAGATTTCTGTATCAGTTTCACGATCATTTGTCAATCTAATAGGAAATAAGGTCATTAGTCTGCTGTGCCTGAAACACGTCGACATGTTAGGTCGAAGGCAAGCCAACATCCTCACGATGTTTTCCTTCACCGTTCGAGCGAATATTAAATGCGCGCATAGAAAGAGAGTCCATTGGTGCACAGTTGGGGATCGAACCTATGACCGCAGGGATGAGAGTCGCACGCTGAAGCCACTAGGCCAACTCTGCTCATTTCGTAGTGTATACCGATTACTATAATGTAGGCTGCTGTAACTTTTACAAGATAGAAAATCGAAATTTAGCTAGTTTATTTTTTTTTAAATAAATTACATTATGCCCTAAAATAGAAGTGGAAATGGGCGGGGCATATAGCAAGATACACCGATAATAGATGGACCTTAAAGACAACTGTATGGAAAGGACCAAGAGGAAGAAGGAGAAGAGGTCGCCCAAAAATGGTGGATAGAAGAAATAGAAGCAGTAGCAGGAAACAAATGGAGAAAGAGAGCCATATACAGAATCAGTTGGAAAAAGCTGGAGGAGGCCTTTACTCGTGAAGAGGTTCCGATTGACGGTACTGAAGGAAGCTAGATTATAGAATAACAAGCAAAAGAAAAAAAATATGTATAAAAATGTAAAATAATCTAAGCTGTGTATTATAATTTGTTTTTGTCATGATTAGAAATAAAACGGGCTTTATTATTATTATTATTCATAAATAAATGCTGAAAAACCTTTAAAGGTGAGGCGCCTCAGATTTCTGTATCTGTTTTGTGAACATTAGTTTTTGTTAGCCAAGTAGGTGATTATCAATGCCTTCAAACACACGTCGACATAGAACAAAAAAATATTTATGTTAACGAATAATAATAACGAAACGAATCGAAATAAAAACTATAACCTCAATATTTTCTCTATATTGTATAAAAGATTTTCATAAGTAAACACTAAATAAAATATTTAATGAAAAACAAACGATTCAAAGACAAATAAGATTCCAACTACACTTTTAATTTACCAAATGTCTAGCTTTTTCCGCGTACTGAATTCCTGCTTGCTCCATTCATCAGGCCACTGTCACTGTCCTACGGCCAATTAGTGATGTAACACTTCACTGAACACTGGCGCAAATTACACGAACAATCTTATATGTTCATAAAATGCCCGATCACCTTTTGTTTATTTATAGGCCAAATGTATGTACAATATGGGGTATGCAAATACCCGTATCTCCTGCATTAATCACTTCTTAAGTAAGTTTTCGTTGATTTTTGTGATTTCATTTTTTTTTTGTAGGTATGTAAAGCACTAATAACTAAATGAGCTGTCTCATTTTGGCATAGCGTAAACACATTTTACCGAAAGAGACAGCGTAATTAGACTTTGTACTGAAGAATGGGCCTACAAAATATAATAATTTTAATAATAATCATACTAATAATCCAAAAACCATTACTACTTTGTCTACTGTAAATATTAAATAAAGTTTTCTCAAAATTTTTAGCTTAAACAATCATTTCATACAAAAATAGGATAGTTTGCATCATTGTGTAAATTTTAGCTATGTAAAAATCAAATACCGAAAATAACAAAATTAAATATCAACGATGTTTTTAGTAATACAATAACAATCAAATAAACAGTATTTACAATTTTCTTAACCTACAAAATAATAATAATAATAAATTATAAAAAGAAAATTAAAAAGTGTCTTTCTGTGGCAGTGTACCCTTAACGCTGGCAGCATTTCCTCGCTGTATTGCGATACTTAATCGTTGAGCGAGGAAAGCACCAGATCTGGGGTCATCGGTACTTTCTACCTGGCGGCAACTTAAATCTTTAATTAGCACCTGTGCACTTGAACCTGAGGAAAGACTCTTATATTTGAGCCGTTTATTATTTTCCTCTTAATTAATTTAATTAAATAATATATGTATCCGCCACAAACCTTCAAGCTTCATTATCAAAGTAGCTCAGCGTACATGGAAGTAAACTAAGGTTGGTTGGTTGGTTTCTGGTTGTATAAACCAAAGAGCATCTGTTGAAAACTATATCAATCAATCAATCAAAATACGTTTATTCAGTTTAGATACGTCGTAGGGCATGCTTATGAATGTCAAAAACGTTTACTAAATTCGCGAAAGAGCAAGACTACGCCATCCGTTCGCAAAACTACCAGGAGGCCTTGTTCCGAGAAGAACAGGCAAGACTCTCAACGCAAGACCTTCTACATTACAATTATTCAAAGGAAAATGTCAGAAACCATAACGTCATTAAAGTTACATAAGTCAAAAAAATAAAAATCTGTTCTGTGATTTACCGCATTCACCATTACACACATATTCACAACACTTTAAAGATAACAAAACAAATTATAACAATATAATTAGAACTATTCCCAAGCGTTTTTGTCATTAACTGTGTACTACCTTTACACATTAATGTTTTTTTTAATATGGAAAATATATAAATTAAAAATAAATGCCTATTGTTATATTCATCGCTAAACTGCAATTATCCCAGAAATAAATTCGTGCGGCCCTTTTGTCACTCAAAATCTCATCCCTCATCGGGCGTGCGATAACGAGTCCCGGGATAACAAAATATTTTTCATGAAAAATTTCTTTGATAAATACGTCATTCAATTTCAGAGGCATAAAAAAGACTGAACGCAGAGTCAACAATGTGGAACGAGTGAAACGTTCCAATAATAAAAAATGCAGAGTAAAAAGAATCGGCCAACGGATTTTCAATATCGCTTTACAGGTAAACGAGGTTGTTATTCATACGGGGCGTGCTTCTTTCTCCGAATGTATCCAATTGCTTTCCTAAGTGAATGCCATTTCAATTGAAGGAACTTTTCGCAAGTATTAAAATGTCAAAAATAGAATTCCAGATCACTTGCTTTGCCTTATAAAAATGGCACTTTAGAAAGTCAAAAATATTTAAAAGATTGTCTAGAATAAAAATGACTCTAGTTGCCCCTTCCAAAATGTAGTTTATTATGGTTATGGAGAAGAGTGGGCAAAAAACTCCATACTTTTACTAACTCTTTTAAAATAGTTTTACAATATTTTTTATATATTGATTCGATAATTATATGTAAAGACCATATACATAGAACAAAAAAAAACTACTAAAGTATAATATACGCTATCTTTTACACTATGTAATGGATTTAATGCGTTTTTCATTATAATTTAATAAAATAATCGTTAATATCAATAAGCTATTTTAATTCGGTAAACTTTTATTATATATATATATAGGGGGCAATCGGGCAAGAGACGTGTCCGACGTCCATGGATACACTCAAAGAAATAGGGCTCGCGAATGCGTTGCCGGCCTTTTTAAAAATCTCTCTTAAAAGGCCCTAAGTCGAATGAATTCGGTATACTTCAGTGAGTAGTTGGTTCCACACAGTGGTGGTGCGCGGCGGCCGAAGTCGAGGTGATACGGTGAAATTTCGAAATCTCGAGGTTCGATGACCTTTAAAAAATAATTATTATGTTTCTAATATCCCAACATATAATTAATTCTTAGTAGTTTATCACTTGGCTAACAGCCAGATCTATTAACTATTAAGTTTGAACTATATATGTGATACAAGATCAAACAGTAGTGGAAAGCGCAGTCAACTCGGTAACATCAGACTTGCATTTAACCGTGAATCGCAAACTATTTACAAATGTACCGGCAACTATGTAGAATGCAAGCTGACGATGCAATTTGCAAGATCTGGGAAAACGCTTACATTCGATGAAACTTGATACATATAGCTCGCATGTCTAGTAAAGTTAATTCTAGATTCACTTGGGACTTAGTTGAACGTGATTTCTGGAAACTAGCTTCACAATATTTATGAGGTAAAAGCATAGTCAAATTTGCTTATCAAATTATCTCCTAATTTAGTTATATGTTTATACAACGGTACAACTAGATTATGAAATGCCTAATAAATTGTACTTATTTAAATCTGACTCAAAAATTACATACATTTTGACTTTGTGCAAATTTAGTCCTAATAACCCAAGAATTTCTGTTCTAATTAGAAAACAAATGAAAAAAACCCCTCGAACCGTTTCATTGATAATTTCTTTATAGCATTTAGATATAGAAGAACTCTGGAGTTGCACACCTCCGTTGTTCACATCATCATTTCCGACAACCCCAGGAAACGCACTGCAACAGCAAAGGACTGGACGTCCTTGCTCCCTTCCATCTTCCTTAGTCAGTTTAATATGGGCTGCGGTTAAATAGCCACAGGATAGGCGTGCCCTCCAATAGGCCGCATCTCAAAGTCAAGACAAAAGTCAAAAATCATTTATTCATATAGGTAACACAATGTAAAAAATAAATTTACATTAAATGCTTCTAATTTTACATTTACTGCCAGTTCTCAAATCAAGGGCGTAGAACGGAAGAGAAGAACTGACAATAAACTCTCCGCCAGGGGGGAATGTGGCCAAACGTCTGTCCAGTTATGTATAATAAAAGATGATAAGTCTCACACAAGGTCCTTGTACGGCTTATCATCTTTTAACAAGCAAGAGATAGATATAGATAGAGAAGATATAACAAGCAACTATTGATCACTTAAAACACTACAAGAGTACCATTTTAATTTTCACACACTGTTTCTTTAGTCACATTCCTTTTGATTTGGATAATGATAACGTCATAATACAAAAGTATACCTATTCAATGTCGTTAATTGAAAAGGTACGAAATGCAACGCTATTTGGTAGAGGAATCACATTTCAGTATTGCTTTAGGGGAAAATGGCATAAGCAGTGATGTGTATTAATGGATGTGACAGGGAGGGATGGAAGGTTTTACTGAATTATAGATCTGGTATATAAAGCCAACATACGTTAATTTTAAGGTACCATGTGTAAATACAGTTTTAGTATAGTATTCTCAATGGGGTTTTCTTTATGTGCCAAATTAAACGTAGAGAATCCGACATGTCCTAGAACAAGCTTCAAAAGCTTAATTCGTTTTTTTAAGCGATATCAAACTCTTGAATCGAACATACATCTTACCTTTTGTCCCACAAATCTACCTCATGTTCATATGTAAGAAATAATATCTTTACTTGAATAATAACTTAATGTGTATAACATTATTATGTTTTGAATTAGTATTGATTATATTGCAATCACGAACAATGCTTTATATTCCCTGGAATCAAGATCTCTAAGGCTAATGTATACTTTGCTTCATACTGACTTTCGTTATGAATAATTCTTCTTCTTCTCCCTCATGTGCCAATTTATTATATTACTAAAGCTTGGGTGTTAACAACTTTAATTGCCGGGTATTTTGCGCTAGTCTTAAAGAATCTCTTTGGCAGATGCCGGTCCACTCCCGTAGGATCCGCAACCGCGACTTCTTCCTTCTACCAGCCCGTCTCTTAACTTGAATTTTGCCGCAACAAGCTGCAACAAGTCGTATCGATGATAACGCAAGACGTGTTTGAGATATGCAACTTTCCGTATTTTAACAGTCTGCAGTCTCGTGGCTACCCGTGAGTTCAATCCAAACATGAGTAGATAAAATAATCATTGATATAAATCAATATAAACACGTGTATAGACATGGAACAAAAATCCTTTGTATTACAATGTTAAAACCCGGATACGGTTATGAGAAAGCGAACGGCCTGAATCAACATTAGGAGCTGCCAGCTGAACTCGAAATAAAAAAGTATTTCACTGATTTCACAATTTTCTTTTAAATAAATGTGTTAGCTAAAACTGGCAACAAGTGAAGGAAATATTTTATAATAAATATTGACTGTATATGATGCTTAACGACACCAACTTTGTTATCAGAAAATTTGTTATCATATCATACATAAGTTTAATTTACACACCCTTACACATATTCAAACACAACCACTCATGCTTTAGTTTTATTTTGTTTATTTTATTGTTTGTTTGTTACTTAGTTTAGTCATATTTTTGTATATTTTCTGTCCGCAATGGAAGGCTGGTAATATGTTACCACAGGACTTCTACATTCCTGTTACAGGCACCAGCCTCTCACAAAGAAGATCTATGCAGCATGTGAACCCGTAAAATGCAATATTGTGAAGAGGCAAATTAAATTTTATTATTATTATTATTCATTGAAAGTCTACAATATTGTGAAGAGGCAAATTACATTTTATTATTATTATTATTCGTTGAAAGTCTACTAAATACTGGACAACACCAAGATGCTCAATCTTGGTGCTGTCCAGTGGTGGTTAGGTGGCAAACAGCTAAGGACTCAAAATTTCAAAACTGACGAATAAGAGAGGCCCATAAGAGGTGGAAATCGATTGACGATGATTATATTTATACAAATTCATAATAAAACCAAAAGTGTAATATAAAATCAGAGATGAAATCATGTCTAACTAAAGTTACTACTAAAATTTCCAATTTCTCGCGTTTATTACGAAGCCTCAGGTGAAACTGTGCATCGCGTTATGAATTTACGTTCGCATCATATAATTCAGAACGTTCACCGCATAGTAATTATCTCGTAACAATCAAAGGAATGATTGACGTATATGTTCGGTCCGCCCTGCCTTTGACCTGAGATATTGAAAACCGAGTGGACTGGTTGACCTTTTTTTATTGGCTACATATCACTTGTTCCGCATTGTTAAGCGTTACACTGAAATAAGCCGCGTTGTCAAATTGATATGATATTTCAGTGGTAGTGATGTTCTTACCCCCTTATTAAATCTCCCGTTTTATTAAAGCGAAATGTACGTACGATTAATAAAGATGCGATGAATGATACCATATTGTATGGCCAGTATTAATCCGTGGCTTTGTTCGTTTTGTATGAGTTATTATATTGCAACACTGCGAAAAAATTATCAAGCGCTCTATTTATTTTCGCAGATTCGAGAACAATGAATGTAGGTCAATTTTCAAGGATTCAATTTGATTTTCTTATATTTATGAAGGTATTTCTAAAGCAAAGTAATCACAAGTTAAGCGCTCAAAGAAAATGCAATATTAATTTTTAAACTGTATACTCATTTCAAGTAACAAATTCTCGTGGAAAGTTTTATTAAAAGCAAGGTGAGCGCAGTTAAGAGGGTCACCGATGTTTTATGGCATCAGCGCGATACTTGCGAAGTAGTTTACGAGGAATCTAGCAGACATTACTGGTGCCTGGAGGGTGCACTTCCAACTTGTCTCAGGGATATTACTTTAATCGCAGACGGCCTGCGTTATGGTCAAAGTTTCATGGACGCAACTGAAGCCACAACTTCACCGCTTATTGCTAACGAGTTATAAGGAACATTTATTTTGATTGTACGCTTGTAGTTATTATGAATCTATTATATTTCTGGAATCGTTCGAGGCAACATCTGCTTGTTATTTTCAATTCAACTACATAAGGCACAAGTTGCTCAACAATGTTTATGTTTTTCTTTAAAGTTTCGTAGAGTTTATTCGTCGTTAAATTGTATGTACGAACGATTTATTAAACACATTTTTAAGTAATTTTATACATCGTTAAAACCCCATAGCCACGCATCAGTAAGTACTTACTGCTTAATTACTTAAAGCGTAATGTTTAATGTACGCAATATTAATTTATTAACCATTAAAATAATATCTAGAATCTGATTTAAAATAATTAAAACCATGAAATCACTGCGATTAATTAAAACTTGCTCGTAAATCATAACATTTTTCATTTACAATGGATCGAATGGAAAATGTATGGAATAAGTTCCGAAAAACTTTAACGACATTTTCATTGTGAATACATTAATTAGTTACGTGTTTTTGTTGATATGTTTTTCATTTGCAGAAATAATTCCATATTTCGATTTATATGAACGGTATTCTTTTAAACAACCAATTACTATAATAGTATATTTTAAAATAATAAACTATATTTTATAAGATCATTTGTTTAACAACAACTTTTTTTTGTTAAGTTTTCTAATATATTGTCTGTCAAATTTCTAATGGACCATAGGATAATTCGACCAACGATGTTTTCTAATATTTCCACCCTCTGAGAATCTCTACTCTTAAAATAAAACAAAACCGTATTTTATTTTTAGAATGATAAAACCAATAAATGTATTGGTATTACCAGATACATAAGTCTACCTCGTGGTGAAAAAGTTGAACGAAAGAAGAAATTATAGTTTCAGTCGATTGTGATTATTAACAGCATGTCTTGATCAATCACGACCATGCGATACAATCTATAAGACTATTTGACCAATCACAATCAAACGATTTTCATAAAGTCAACGGTATCTCTAATGATATCGTAAGGTTGTAGGCAAAAATCTAAAAACAAAAACAATATTCAGATTGCAACAGAATAATAATTAGACGTATTTGTATAGTTGGAAATCCCGTTTTAATTTCGCGGCCGAAATTTTGGCTAGGCATAAAGTAATTAATTCTGAAGCGTTTGTTCAGTATATGATGTAAGTAAATATTTGACTAAAATTTAATTCGATGGCCGCGGTTAGCTGAAGTCTGTTATTGATGTGTCAGTAACACGTTCTAAACTACATTTTACATCGTGTCACGTGTGGAAAATATTATATTGAAGTAAAGTATTTTGTGCTTGCCAATGTATAAATCAATTTAGAAGTGGGTATTCGTTTATGTAATATAACTTCTTTGACAATATATTATTTATTTCATTCAGATTTAAGACAATATTATTGTTAGCATTTAAGTGAACCGGATCCTTCAGATAATATCTGCGTCGTTCTTTTGTTGTTTTAGCAAAATGTACGTAAATACAACAATTTGCTAGGGCTGCAACATATTCTTATTATAAATAATCCTTTTTTAATTATATAACGGGGCAAGCGGGCAGGAGGCTCATCTGATGTTAAGTAATAGAAACTAGCATTGCCATAGGGCTTGCAATTGCCTTGCCAGCCTTTGAAGTGTTGGTACGCTCTTTTCTTGACCCTAAGTTGAATTGGTAAATACTTTAGTGGGCAGCTGGTTCCATATAGTGATGGTGCGCTGCAAGAACTGCCTTAGACAACGCTCAGTTGTGGAACGAAGGACGTCGAGGTGATATGGGTGGAATTTTTGATGCCTTAAAAAACTCTGCTGCAGATTTTAATTAAACAACTCCTCTGAACACTCTCAGTGGTAAATGCGGTAGAATATGCAGAGAGTTCCCAATATAACATCTATGTCAGAAGATGACCTTGAAGACAAATGTTACTACTACGAAGACGCCTGTGCGACATTTCCTCTAGAATATATGTTTTTTATCAAAAACTAGCTGACCTGGCTAACTTCGTTCCGCCCTACAACCTTATAATATCGTTGTTACTTTAATTTAACTTATTTTAGGATTTTATTAATGTTAAGTATTACATTAATACAACTTTTTTGCAAATACAGAAATGTTTTATTGCTTGCCATTGCGAAAGAAGAATGGCAGTTTTACACATTAGGCATCTTCTCTCTAGCGTCAATATGGCGATACTGCATGTTAAGCACTTTCTGATATCCAACATCTTTTGATCAGGATCAAAGCATGGTTATGCATCTCCTCATTCACCTCAAGATCGGAATTTCTTGAACTGACACGAATTCGACGTAAAATGATGCGTAGTTTTGTCAACAGATGGCACCATATGGTTTTTGCATTCGTAAAATTAATTTATTTATTTATTGTTATTCGTTAACTTATCCGATATTTTATTGCTTATTCTGCTATTCGGGACGGAAACAAATCCAACAAATCAAAAACCATGGCAATCGGTCCAGCCGTTCTCGAGTTATAAGTGTTGTAACAAACACGACTTTCTTTTATATATATAGATTTAAACACATTGCATCGTAACATACCTACACATATAAATGTATGCAGTGATATCTGCATCTGTTTTATTCATAATATAAATAAATCAGTGGCGCTACAACCTCTTCAGGTCTATGCCTCAGATTTCTGAATCTGTTTCATGATCATTTTTAAATCTAATAGGCAAGTAGGTGATCAGCCAGAACCTGACACACGCCGTCGACTTTTTGGGTCTAAGTCCTAAGACATGTCGTTTTTCTCACGATGTATTCCTTCACCGTTCGAGCAAATGTTTAATACGCACATAGGAAGAAAGAATGAAGAAGAAAAAAGAATGTTTTTGTTATATCTTTTCTTTTTTTTATTAAGATTTGAAATTTGGGTGAATTTTGATATTGAATGGGATATTTTTATAATACTTCATGCAAATAATAACTGAGACAAATTTAAAGTTATAAAATACTTTCAATGTTATTCAAAATGTTCATCGAAATGTGAACATACGATAATAATTGAGGTATTTATTAATTACATAGCGTGTCACTGATAATCTAGATAGAATATTTATTGACTTTTTCCGACCTAGAAAATATATGTCGCATTGAAAACGTTTTACATTTGATTCGTATCGTAATAATACATTTTTGTTGTATGACAATTATTAACATTCAACATTAATGTTCATGGGTATTATTTCCGATACTATGTCCTCCATAAATGATATGTTAAAACTATAAAGTTCAAAGGAGTGAATGAAAGTTCAACATAAACCAATATTAAACATTTAAAAGCGAAGCGAATTCGCATAGACAATTTAATGGGTATAAAAACAGTCCATGCTCTAGCGTCAGTCAGGTATTGCCAAATATTAAAAATTAAATGCTACAATATTAATGAAAATCAGCGCATTGGCAATTTGGCAATAAAAGAGGTCTTGTGACCCAATCCCGGCCTAATTGTGTACATTACTCACGCCGGCTGTACGGTCACTTGGCCCGTTATCATATGATTTGTGACACCGCACCAACATTATTATTAATACATAATGTATATGTTATATTACAATTTATGGATCGACGATTATTTTAATATATTTTTAGCAAAACAATGGTAATATCATCTCTATAAGTAGAAAACTGGGGCACAAATATGAACATTGGATTTTGGTAAAATATTTTTTGACGTGACAACGTCTTATATGTAATTCCATGGAGCCGGCTGCTCGCACGAAAAATCATGATGCGGCGTTACCTCGTTCTGAGGCGTTCCATTTAAGGCTTGAAGTGCAAGCGAGAGCGCGAAGCGACAGAGAGGCACAATCGGACTCCGCGCTCTTCAGCGTTCGACATCTGTCTCTCTCCTACTTGAGTGAGCGATTCGTGACGTTGTCACGTTCAACTATCGTCAGTAAACCGACTTTACAGACAACCGATTTTTTTTTACAATATAAAAGAGAATATATTATATAATATGCTAAGCGTTTATCATTTTAATATTATGGCAGTTTGTTTCAATTTGTTAAGTGGAGCATGATGCTCAACGATAAGAACCTGGTGACAATAGCTGTAGTTGACTGTCCTTGTATTTGGGAACTGGTAGCAAATTTAAATTAAGAACTGCATTTTAAATATTGTTGTTCATAAATGTACATTGTTACCATATACAAATAGAATCTACCCTGAATTATTCAAATTTGATTTGATTTGAAACGACATTAAAACAACAATCGGCATCGTACGCGCTTCATTTGTTATATTTGTCGTTTTGAAATATATAACGATGTGTTTAAGGCCCTATTCCAGCCCATTGTTGCGTCAGTGTCTCGGGGTGGACTGCGGGGCGCAGTGGACAGCTGGAGCACCGAGGCGCGCCGGTCCGTAATAACAATTAGTTATGTAAAACATTAAATGAATGTAATTTTATCAATATTTTTTTCTGAAATGGATTACTTTACTTGGCTTGCTATAAAATATATCGTGTAAATTTCAAAATCATGTTCTATATAGTCATAAAATGAATTCAAAGTGTCAAAAATTGGCTATGTTTGGCGGTATATTTAAATCGTGTTTTCTTTCAAAATGGATACATAAAATACTCAACTCCACCATATATTTTTCTCCATTCCCCTTCTTCAAGAACCGACGACGAAAAATGTAAAGAAACAATGTACTTTTTTGGAATTTGGCGACCAGATAGGTCTTAATAAATATTTTTTAACTGACAGATTTACCAAACCGTTTTTACTTTTCGATATTAAGACTAAATATTTCGAATTACGTGACTTTATTGAAAGTAGACGTGAAATACACGAAAAAATCAATGTCAAGTTTGCCATCCATTATATGGGCTAGCCAAGCCACTTTAATATTGTAATGAAATTGCTAAATGATGCATGAACTGAAGTCAGCCTGAAAGTTGGAGTGGCACAGCGATCGATCAAGGACTTATCTTAAAAGCAATTAGTTTTTGTCTCAATTTAAACTATAGTAAATTTACTATTTTATTAAAAGTTATAGAAATTGCATACAGATTTTTTATGTGATATTATGCTACTTATGTAAGCGTACCTACCTTTGATATAAACTAAATCAGCCTCATTGCACTCTCTCAAGTGAGTTTAATAAACAGAGACAGATTAGTACTTTGTATAAATCGCAATAAGACATTATTTTTTTAACAATAAAAGGATTTAGAAAAACACTTTTTAACGGATTTGAAGTTATGTTTTATTATAAATTTACAATTATTTTACTTATTTTTAAATTTAACCGACGTTTCGCGTGCATTACAGCGTGCGTGGTCCAAATACTAGTAGTAGTTCCTGCGATTAGTAGATTTCTTGAGAAAAGAACCTCTGTCGTGCATGTCTACTGGATGAATCGTGACTACTGTTAGAATATATCTTATATTGCCACATATTTTATTTCCGAACCAATTCGACTTAGGGACCTTCAAGAAAAGAGCGTACCAATTCTTAAAAGGCCGCAACGCGCTCGCAAGCCATCTGGCATTGTGAGTGTCAATGGCGGTATCACTTAACATCAGATGAGCCTCCTGCACATTTTCCCCCTGTTTAAAAAAATATTTTATAAGGGAGCGTTCAAGTATTGCGTTACGCAGTTTTTGGAGATTATTGACTCCCCCCCTGCCCCTATTTAACGCGCCGTAACGTTTCGTGACCACCTAGTGACTATATGTATACCTAAGTGTAAGAGTACTGAAAAGTCGAAAATAATATTAACAATTACGGCTTAATTAAACGAATAATCGTAACGTTGTACAAAAGGACCCCCCCTGCCCCCAAAATTCGTTACGTAATACTTGAACGCTCCCTAAGGTCTTGTTTTTGATTTCACGTCTTCATTTGTTTATAAATACAATAATACATTAGCTAAAGATAGATAATCATCCTACTATGAGATCTTAAGTTCGATTCCTTTATTGTTTTGGTTGGTAAAGGGGCTAAAGTTAACTGACCGCTTTAAAAAGCTATCTGCTGCTGCCATCTATTTAACTGTTACGGAACTACAAACACCTTCCAACAGTAAACATTTCTAGTTCATCGCCTTATGAGCACAACATGTCCAGGATGTGGATAATGATACTCAACTGTATCAACCTGGTTTATAATATATATATGTAATAAGGCAAAAAAAGAGAAAGAAAAGTGGAAGAAGATCACTTGATAATAAAGATCCACTTTTTCTTCTTCATTTATCCGTAAATATGCTGCTCTTTCTCCGACCTAAAGAAAGCATCATCGACAAATCTAACCGGGGTTGATATAACGCTAACTCGTTGGAAAAGTTGCGCGCTTAGTTCGCTTTGCCTCATAAAGCAGCTTTGAGCTACCAAAGAAAGTCTAGAATAGGCCTACAATTGATCTCTGGTAAGAGTTGTAAGACCAGTAACGCTAAAGGATTAACATTTCTATAAGAAAATAGTGGATTTAAAAAAAACAAATTATTTTAATATTTTTATTTTAAAAAAGTCACCTGCCAGCGTTCAACCTACAATACATCAATTTAATTAGATAAGTTACGCTCACTTTTATATAGACATCACAGGTAAAATATAGACACAAAATATATTTACTAAAATTATGTTAAGACAGCTATTTACAATTTTAATGCCTAGAAATTTATGTATTGTAATTCTATTATAAATATTTATATTTAGTTTTTGTTTTATTGTTATTTATAAACAAATTAACAATGGCGAAAACAATTAAAACAATTGAAATAGGAACATTTGCAGCGACATCTAACGTTTCGAAAGCAAAACATTGTGAAGATTCATAATAGTTTTTACTTTTGCGCTCCGAATTTGACAGCAGTTCCATAAAAAATCGTAGGAATTATGACTAGAATTTTGAACATGGAACCCGGGTATAGACAATAACGACACTAAATAAAATTATATAAAAAAATACCTTATGAATAGTAATTTGCGCCATCTAGTTATAAAGTACCGAACTATCGCATAGGTCTTGGCATTTGATGATAGTTTTTAATATATAATTTATAATAGTTATACGTAATTACAATACTTGGCGCCGTTAATGGTATTTCAATATTACATTAACTATTGATTGTATTTACATAGAATGAAATAGCAAATTATATTTTATAATAAATAAATACATAAAAATAGTGTATAAAAAGTTTCATATAAAATTGAATTTAATACTGAACAGTTTCACGGATTGAGCAAGAAAATAGATTTACAAAAGCGATATTACCTAAAGATAGTACACGTAATTAAATAATGTTTGTGAACAAACGTTTGACGCGTTTAGCAATTAAGAATTATGTTAATTCGTATAACTGCCGTACTTGTTCTTTGTCCGTTCAGAGTTTAACAATGGAAGGCGCCGTATAGGTAGTTCCGATTAAAATAATAAAGTCAAAGTGATACTTGTTCCGATATAAAATGATCTTCCAACCTTGATGTATTTATACCGAGTATGACACTTAATAAAAAAATAAAATTATAATATTTGTGTACCCGTTTGTGTATGAAGTAGCCCGCCATTATGGAAGATGGATAAGTTTGCAAATTTGGTAATGTTTTTTTTGAGTTCCTAAAATTACTTCTAAATATCTCGAAGATTTATATAACAGTTTTACGAAATTTTTAATGTAATATATTATAATTTTGAAATGTTATGTTAGTCATAATTAATGTGTTTACCAATATTAAAATATATAAGAAAATGGGACTCATTTTAAAAACTGAAAATTTCGTTTACATTTACGCCAAATATTTGCAGTCAAATTTTGTTTTTAAACGATTATTGTATTTGCAATTGTGCGTCGTTACATTTTCTATGAAAATCCTTAACACTGGTCAACATCCCGTCACAATAATAAAATGAGAAACCTTTTTGTATTGTTGTACTTGAAAATTATTGTTGTACTGAAAAACTAAATATGGAAAATAATAGTTCTGTAATCTGCACACATTTGAAATAAAATATTTACGTATACTTATGCTAAGTTCACAACAGAGTAGGAAAATTTACACTAACATGAATATGACTACAATTTATTACAAACAATAAATTTTGTACATTTGGGTCTAGGTCTGATGCTTTGTTGAAGATTTCTTATTTATTTCGTTTAATACGTTAAAGGTCAAGGATCATGAATTTGTGGGGCTATTACGGGGAAATATTAAGGGTATTCCCCGTTCCATTCGATAGACGAGCATCGTGGCTTGATTGGTATCAGGGAATCCAACCTTATTTTTTAAATTTTCAGATTTTTTTTTTTAATTTAAAATATCGCCTATTGTTTTCAGTGACCGACCCTTGTATCCTCGGGGCCCTGGTCTGAAGCCCAAAAAGCCCTTAAGTAGATCCTCCCCTGCGTAAGGTGTAGGAAACTCTATACAATTTCAAATAGTTGACGCCTGATTTATTTTAAATATTTTCGTATGGCTACATAAAAATCTCTGTATCCTAAATATTTCATATCTCACTTAAAATATGTCCCGATACACAAAACTTCTATTTAATTAAAGAAAAACGAGTAAATTCTTAATCGTGTATCTTCTATGATACTTCTTGCATTCTAAAAGTAAATTTGTTTTCTTGCAATACGACAATGCACAGATTAAAACACAGAACACAGTTGTCAATTTTAATCTGTACATTGGAATACAGTGGAAAAATAACACTCTGTGGTCTATGATTTCTTCAACAAAGCATCCACATCTGATATGGTTTACGTGGGGCATGTCCGTGATAAAATCTCTTTTTCTGCGGAGACTCGCTGCATCAGTTCCTCAGCCCAGCGATGAGCTGTCCGGTCTACTGTTGAAGGGACTGTTAGGCATTGCATGCCTCCGTACTCACAGGCGATCTGAAAAAAGTTTTTATTTTTTCAAACAATAAAGGTACTATCCCCTTTATTCATATTTAATAAATCAAGCCTAATTGCATTCTTTTGACTAACGTACTCATCTCTTATTCACAGCAACGTAAACGCGATTTGACAGAAAGAGACGAAACAGTACTCTAGTTAATTTAAGATTTAAAATTTCTTTCAGATGTAATCTTTTAATCTATGTTAAATTCCGTTATTTAAAAAATAAAATAAATCAGTGGAGCTACAACCTCTTGAGGTCTGGGCCTCAGATTTCTGAATCTGTTTCATGATTAATGATTATTTTTAAATCTAATAGGCTAGTAGCCTTGACATGTCGGTTTCCTCACGATGTTTTCCTTCACCGTTCGAGCAAATGTTAAATGCGCACATAGAAAGAAAGAACATTGGTGCACAGCCGGGGAGCGAACCTACGACCTCAGGGATAAGTTGCACGCTGAAGCCACTAGACCAACACTGCTCTAAATTCGGTTATTTACTGCACTGTAATACTCACTCGGTAGTGATGCAACAATGCCCTTTCAGATGGGACGCCCACGGAACTGGCACCAGGAGCGAGTTCCCATAGAAAATGGTTCCCCAATTCAACTGCGTCATGAGGTCGTAACGCGTACTTGCTCCGATTCTTGAGCGCGTGTGGCGCCGCCCAGCGACGTGTTTTGCGAGATGTAACTAATGGCGCGGGGGCTTCTACGTCGTCCTGTAATTAAGACATTTGTTATAAGGAAATTTAATTTCGATTAATGAATTTTTTAACGTCAATCTCAAATACTCCGCTGTCTAATATGTATTAAGATAAGTCAGCGATTAACTTAAAGCATCGAAAAACTCTAACAACCTTGGTTTACGTAGTTCGCAAGTGCTTCTGTAATCTTTATATATATAATTCTTCTGTGAGCGTGTATGTCACTGAACTTCTCTCAAACGACTGGACCGATTTTGATGAAATTTTTTGTGTGTTTAAGGGGATCTGGGAATGGTTTAGATTCACAAATCAGCCCGCCAGATGGCGCTGCAGTCGGTACTTTCATACTTAGCTTTACTAATCGCTTGAAATATCATGCAGGACAATGTTTGTCGGGTCCACTATTCTTTTAATAAAATAAAATAAAAAAGATACTTTTATTTCTTACAATATATATACATTTTTAAGAAAATAAATTGCACTAATTTTTTTTTTTTTTCTATTTTTATATTATTTTGCAAGAACCCTTCCGCAGGTGAAGGCCTCCTCCAAGGAACTCCAGGTATCTCGGTTTTGGGTGAGTTGCATCCAACTCGAACCAGCCGTTTTACCGTTTTTAAAAAAAGTAATCTTTTATTGGAGCATAAATGATATTCTTTTCAAAATATGCTCGTAATCCGTACGCAGCATAAAGGTCATATTAATATAGTTAAAGTTCAACGCTTTCTTAGTACCCTGTAATGGTCTACACTTAAATGCTTGCCTATCGCGAATTCTTCCTTTATTCATTTAAGCTTGGTTTCTAGTACCAAGATACTAGTCGTAAATGCTACAAGTCGTATATTTTCTGTGGAGAGCGCATTTGGTCGTTCTTTTTTGAAAAAAACATTTCTCATAGTTGTAGTAGTTCCTAGATATTTACGTATCGTATTTCAGTGTAGGCCGAACGATTTCTTAAAGGTCTAAGGTTACACACTCATATGAAAACTTCTCACAACATCTTTCCTTCCAGTGGCTCCAGAGTTACTAGAAATAATTTTTTACGCCCTAAATGCCTGGTAATATATTATCTACCTATAATAATACACTCTTAAAAATTAAATAAAGATTTATTACATTTTTTAATAGAGGCAATATTAAGAAATAAGCTTTACCTAATTTAAATCTTTTTAGTACTTATTTTAGCTTGTGCTATAAATTTTTGTTATTAATGTGTATACAATACTTGTGAAAACCTTCCTACTAAAGTTCATAAGCATAATTCTTAGTATAATAAAAATAAGTTACGTGTAAAATTAAATTCTGTAAATACGATAAATGTAAGGCAATACTAAATTACCTCCCATCGTAGATAGAAGAACGCGTTCCTAAAGAGGAATGCTGAGGGCGCCTTTGAGGGAGGGTTGTACGCGGCTCGAAGGGCTGTTAGGAGGGCTACAAGAGTCCTTTCCCTTCGAGGCAAAATCACTTCATCAACATCAATCACTAACAGCCACCCCGCTGATGACATTGACCGGTAGAGACAATCGTTGAATGCGGCGAACTGGCCTTCCGTCCTGAAATTTATTAAACCTTCTTAATATCAATCAATCTATAAGAAATACATTGAAGCAATAGAGAACATTAAAATAATGTTTCTTAAGCTTTAAATGTTTCCGAAAGTATAGTGGATATATGGATTTCTGCAAGTACAGACAAACCGTTTACGACGTTACGTCGTTCGGTTCAAAGATACTTTATTTCTCAAATTACATTCACTTAGCGAGGAAATTTAGGGTAAGTTAGTTATGTACATCGTGTTATGAAATGATTTAAACAAACTATTTATAATATAAAATATTAGTTTCTAACAATATATACAATATTTTTTACAAAAGTGCAGGTAGGCCACAATGAATAGTAATAATTTCTAAGACTCGTTCACAGATAAATAAATGCTAGATTTTTGATGTTTTGTTTTACATAATATTTATTCCATTAATTTATATTCAACTTTTACGATTGTTACAGATATTCTATATATGTGTGTTTTTATTTTTGTTGTTTTATAGGTATTTTGTTAATTATAATATGTACTTTTAAAAGTTTTTTAAATTTGTAAAAAGGTTTTATTTCTTTTAAACTACCGGTTATATTGACTAAAATCAAAGGTCCTGGCTGAATTCTATTGTATTACGTACTTAATAACAACGTCATCGGCTGTTATTACTTTCGGTTTTTTACGACAATATGAGTAGTCCCTTCGATATATGATTCGATATAGTCGATAACATGATTTAGGTTTTCGTTATAAAACACACTATTACGCATAATTGACACCAGACACCATTTCTTTATATTATTATCAAACAGTTTAGGCATCGTTTAAAAAGTTAATATGTTTAATATTTATATAATATATGACAGATAAATTATTTTTTATATTTTCTGTGTCCAAGACCGACTCCAACTAAAATGCAAAGGATAAACAAAGTGTATCTATGTAAATCTTTTGTTTAAAACACTGCTTAAATATGAGTGTTGGATGAAATGAGAAATTCAAACTACGTACCTGATTTCAATTTTGGAAACAATAGGCAGTTTCCATGGCAACAGAGTGACCAATCCTTGTTTTCTATAATGCTCGAGTAGGCAAGCGACTGGTGCGCTTAACGACTCGTTGTACATATAGAAGTGACTCGCACCAAGTAGCCTGTTCAACTCAAACCATTCCATGAGCCACTCGTCCCGCGAGTATGAAAAGTGGAATGGTTTAACGCAAACGTGTAGTGTCTCCTGGAAAAAGAAAAAAATATATTCGATAAAAGTATTTTGTCGGTCGTACTACACCTGTAGCTCTACCGTATATTTAAACAGGTATTTGCGCGTTTTAAAGTGAAACTTTTATTACATCGTCTCAAACTTTTTCGTCTGTGTGTTGCATGTCGCGTGACGGTCGGCCGCGGATAAAGTGATAGGCGCTCGTCATAGCAGCCAAGGCCAATATGGCGTCGAATATAGTTCGCAGCAGCTGACCGTGTAGTGTATAGACTATTATTTAATATGTGTACATAATCTAAATAATTGTTAAGTTTTATGTATGTCGTACTCTCTAAGACACAGAGTTCAATAAAAATATTAGTTGGAGACTTAGTCTACTTTTATTATTTCCCATTATCATTCCAATTTTCCAAGTATAAATTTCCAATATCCAAATTTTTTTAGTTAAACGTCTATAATGTGAAAAAAGTTTCACTTTTACCGTGGTCTCATAAAACCACACAATCCTTTTTTCTTTATAGAAAATATGTTGTTTTGTATATTATTTTCGTCTAACATAAACTTATAATATACTTTTTTGTATGTAGTGGTTAAATCAATATTCATTAAAACAAATTTATATATATTATAGTAATTATATCAATAATAATTACTGCATATAGTATAAAACAATATTAAAGTAGATTCTTTGATAACACAGATAAAAATCATTTAGTTTTATGGCTAACAAAGGACGGAAATTTAAAAACCGTAATTAAAACTGTCAGAATAAATTGGGGTAATTAATTTGGGCTGTCACGTACTTTAGGGTTACCAAAAATTGTATTTTTTATATTTATACCTTTATAATAGAGGCATACAAAGCTCGTGTGCTAATATTCCAATGCCTTCAGACTTGCTTCAAAAATCTCCAAAGAAAAGGACTTATAAAATATGAACCAATTCGACAAAGGGTCCTATAGTCCCTGGTCGTTCTTACCTGTATAGGGGACACACACAGAAGAACTTTCAGATTTTATTAAATAACGAAGGTCTGGCCGTCGTGGGCTCTTAGGCTAGTAGACTTAAATCTTAGCAATCTTCAAATAGATGGCAATGTTTTATAGATTTTTTTGGGGTGCAAACGCGCCTATGGGACGCCCATAAACGGCATTCATCGCAGTACATGGATACCCATTCTTATTAGGCACGTTGCCAGCCTTTGAGAGGAGAAGATACACCCAATCATTCAATTAAGTTTGAATAGTTGGGTGTATCTCTCAGGGAAGATCCCCACCGAGAGTCGATTCCATAGTTCGTAATCCTAATTCAAGGCTTAATAATCGAATTAATGTCTGGCAAATTAATTTTTAGTTTTTCCTATCTTTAAATAACATAATATTAAAATTACAGACATTATAAAATACTTTGAAATTTTTATAAAAAAATACAAAAAATCGCGTATGGCACATAGCATTGTCAAAAATGTCTGGCAATAAAAAAAGTATGTCAGGTAGACTTATTTAAAAACGAAAAATTACGCTTCTTGAAATGCTTTTAAAATCCAGGATTATTATCTGGACAGGTAGAATGCGCAGTAGTGAACGCAACCGCTACCGCCATCCAGATAGCCCAGACTCTTACCGAAAGTGCAAGAAGGAAGACATATCACGAAATCAGCTGACCTGAAATTCTTTCTCGAAAACGTTGCTAGCTCCTGTACTATAAGCCCAGTACAAAACACTACTATAAACCATAATCACCTCAATCCCGCTCTTAGGCTCCGTGTCAAGTACAGTTAGAAGGTTGGTAGGAGCTCTGTTAGGAGATACGGCAGCTGCTATTGATATAGACGCGCCAACTGTTTCGTGCGGCTTCACTCCTGTATCGCGAAGAAGACAGAGCACGTACGTGGCGCTGTATTTCAGGTTCCAATTTTCTCGGATCGGCTGAAAAGACATTTCGAGAATTGATTTAACGAGCTACTTACTGATTTCGTGACAAACCCTGGGTATGAGCCAATTATCTCCGAAAGATTTTTCAATTCACTATTGCTATTTTCTCGTACGGAGAGGATTTCGTGAGAAAATAATAAAAATAAACACTTTATTTAGTGACAGTGTTGGCCTAGTGGCTTCAGGTCGTAGGTTCGATCCCCGGCTGTGCACCAATGGACTTTCATTCTATGTGCGCATTTAACATTTGCTCGAACGGTGAAGGAAAACATCGTGAGGAAACCGACATGTCTTAGACCCAAAAAGACGACGGCGTGTGTCAGGCACTGGAGATCACCTACTTGCCTATTAGATTTAAAAATGATCATGAAACAGATTCAGAAATCTGAGGCCTTGGCCTCAGATTTACCTAAAAAGGTTTTAGCGCCACTGATTATTATTATTATTATTTAGTGACACGTGAAAAAGGGAAAAGGTTATAAATGAGCGGTTATATTACTAAGAGTAGTTTCTTCCAACAACACACTTGGGCCGCGAGGTGAATTATGGTCCTCTCGATTAAAGTTGTTGCAGAAGTTCTCATAAATGCCTTTAATTATACGAATACCCTACTTGGTCTGGATCTAGTAGAACAAGGTTTCTGGACCCAATCCAGGATAAACTTAACACGCAGTAGGTCAAGAGCACTCGTTGTGTAACTTGTATATGAATTTTTGTGAGTGGAAAAAACGAAAAGGTATGTATCAAATAAAGTTAAAAGTTTAATTTGTCGAGATTTTTTTTAAATTATACATTTAACATACTGTTAATACATGGTTAAGATTTTGTGTTATATTGCTAAAAAAGTAATCTTTTAGTAGCAGCACCGGTGTCGTAAATATTGTCGCACTGGCGTCGGCAATATTGTCGGTAATGTAGTAAGCTTGTAAAGGTGGGTATTTAGTTTAAAATACATATAAGATTAGAATAAAGGGCGATAATGTTGGCGCTTATGTTGTGCTTCTAAGCCGGTGTTTATGATGACGCCTGTTTGGCTTACAGCGGCCCTTATGGATTAGTGATTATTAGTCGAAGCTCCACGGTATGTAAAATGTAGTAGCAATGTGATAGTGGGCCTTTATTTTATTAATTTATATAATCACGCATTTTTCCCGAAGGGACACACTCTTTCTACGGTCGTCACATAACTCTCGCGGTCATCCACATTCTTAACATTGACCATGCATGCTCGTGGCTTAGGGAGCGTTCAAGTATTACGTAACGAATTTGGGGTCCTTGTAAAACGTTACGATACGGGGCGGGGATTCAATTACGCGTTATTGTTAATATTATTTATTTATTTATTTACACTTTGTTGCTTAATGATATAAAAATTTAACAAAATTACAAGTAAAGGAAAGGTAACTGGCGGCCTTATCGCTTTCGAGCGATCTCTTCCAGGCAACCACTGTGAGAAAAGAAAATGGATTAAATTACATGAGGTAGGCAAAAAGTGCAAAAATACATGTATTACATATACTTGTAAAAGAAAAAGAAACTAAAAAGGAACAAAAAAAGCAAACTAAACTAATAAAGGATACATTAAAAAAAACAGATTATACTAATAATAATAAAAAGTGCACATGAATCATTTTTATTTAATTTAAGATCAGTCTATCTATCTATCAGTATTATTTTCGACTTTCCAGGTACTTTACACCACATAATGGTAATTTTTAGGTGTAAAGAGCCACTAGGTGGTCACGAAACGTTTTACTATACTTGGGTACAGAAAAACGTCACGGCGAGTTACAGGGGGGGAGGTCAATAATCTCCAAAAATTGCGTGACGTAATACTTGAACGCTCGCTTATGAGTACTTTTGACCTGTCATCTGGGTCCTCTATTACCACGATGACTAATGTATAACTAAATAGAATATAATACGTATAAAACAATTGACAATTTTCTACATATAAAAATAAAACACGCGTAAAAATCTCTGTAAAATACCGCATACAAGAAACACGTGCGAAGTAACAAACACTATATTTATGTTAATAAAATTAATGCCGGAAATGTCAACCCAGGAAAAAAACATTATGGAAAAACCGGGAAATAGGTACATACCTTAACTCTAGCTTTGAGCGTAAATGTGCGGTTGTCTGACAGCCACATTCGACAAACAACAGGATCAGCGCCGCGCGTTTTCGTAGCAGCAATGACGCGTACTGCTGGTACAGTTCGACGCTCCACGTAGGCGGAGTACACGTAGAATCTAAACCTGAAATTATTAAGGTCAAGGTCAAGGTCTAAGTAAAAACAAAAAAAAAATCAATGGCGCTACAACCTTCTTAGGCTGTTTCATGATATTTTTTTAATCTAATATGCATGTAGGTGATCAGCCTTCTGTGCCTGACGCACTTTCGACTTTTTGGGTCTAAGGCACGTCGGTTTCTTCACGATGTTTTTCTTCACCGTTCGAGCGAATTTTAATTGCACATATAGAAAGAAAATCCATTGGTGCACAGGCGGGGATCGAACCTACGACCTCAGGGATGAGAGTCGCACGTTGAATAAAATACACACTAATATTATAAAGTGGAAATATTGTATTGTCATTTGCTTTGAATCGGCTCCAAAAGTACTGGACCGGTTTAAATTCTTTAGAAACAAGTGATGTACTACAGTTTTATAGAAGACATCTATACGTCTACAAACCCACGATCCCATATGTGTGTATGAACTAAATCGTGCGTGGTAGTTAAAGTCCTTCTAAACGGCTGAACTGATTTTTATGAAGATTTTTGTATAGTACAGTACCTACACAAATAAATAACCTGTCGTGTGAAACTGGGACCGAAGTGATATCATACCTATAAAATGTAATACAGATAATTTTTTAATCAACATAAAGTAAATCTTACGTTTATTTAATGAAAACTTGAAGATTAGCGCCTTTGCTTTCTCTCTGGGTTTTTATTAAAATCCTTAATGAATTAATAATTTCATATTTTATTAAGCTTGATACTTACTACCAAATGACTACTTTAGCCTTTCTCATAATATATTATATTATCCGACCTAATTAAATAACAGTGCCCTGGTGAATTGAATTAGTCACGCCAGGGCACGTCTAAGGCTAGACCTAAATTTAATTAATAATAGAAATAATTAATGGGGTTCTGTCGTCCGCCATTCGGTGCACATGTTCCAACCACTTGAGCCTGTTGCATTTTATGAATTATACGATTTGAGCGTCGTCAAGGATGTTATAAAGTTCGTTGAAGCGTATACGCCAAACACCGTCTTCGCAAATATGGCTTAAAATTATTTGAAGAATCTTCCGCTCGAAAATAAGGAGAGCAAGCTCGTCCTTCATCCTACGGGCCCGGTAGTTACCGGGCGAGTACTTTTATCTTTGTGCCTAGTTAGGCACAAAGATAAAAGTACTCTAATCGTATGTATAAATTAATAATCTAATACCTCCATAGAATTAATTAATAACAAATTACTTGTAAGGCCTAACATCATCTATTGGAGAATCACATGTATCTAAATTGTATAAAGATACAAATATTATATAATCTGTATCGGTATTTTTTTACACTGTCAGCCTTCCGTGGCTAACAAGTTTTTATGGCGAGCCTTTTTAACATTTGTGTTTTTATGTTTTTCGCGAATTCGAAATTGATAGTGAATAAACTAATTAAACATTTGTGCATATTTTTGGAAGTATTACCATATATATAAATATTATTTAATTTCTTAAGTAGTAACTTTTTGGTGTGTTTCGTTACTGTACGATTTTGATAATAGAACAAATAATCTACATAAATGAAAATTCATCGCAAAATATGTTGCTAAGCAAAACTCGAAGACGACTGGACCAATTCGATTTTTTATTTTCTAATCCTTGAACTCTGAGGAGAAGAAGTTGGAGAGAGAAGTTGTAAACATAACTTTAAAAAAATGAATGAAATAGTAGTTAGTAGTAGTTTATATAGTACTTAGGTTTTTATTCCGGAAAAGCGAACAGTCTATTTGGTAGTACAGCAATATGTTCCATATGTTGGTGTTGGTATGTAGCTACTAAAAAGCGAGACTAAGTAAAAAAACATATTAAGACGAAACAAATTATTTAAATGAATTTGTTATAGTTAATTTATATTTGAAGATAATGCATTGGTCGCGGCAATATCGGCTACTAATAATACTACTTGCCATTTAGTGTATACTTGATGGAATAAATGTAATATGAAATAGTAAAGAAGCACGTAATTGAATTTCCCTCATGGGGTTTCAGTATAATTAGTACGCTCTGAAGTTTGATTACTTCCAATAGTATTGCATCTGCATTTGCATCTCTGATTTCTTCAAGTCTTGATATTTAGGTCCTCCAAAATTATATATAATATGCATGTCACACACCGGTTTTAATATTCAAAACACCACTCGTAATTAATAGATTTGTCTTAAATGGATTTATCAACCTTTTGTCTAAAAAACACCCTTAACTTTTAGTAATAATCAGAGCAGTGACCTCTTACAGGATATCAAAATTGTCGTCCCTTACTCATTCCCTAGGTTTAAAATCAACAATATCTTCCAAATTCCTTCTGCCGAAACCAACCTAGGAGTTCAGGCACCTCTCGTTCGAATTCTTCGCGATTTTAACAAATTGAACACAGCTTATCCGGAGCTGAATATATTCGGTAGTGGGCTGATCGGTTTTAGAGAAAGCATTGTGGGGTGCCTTTCTCGAACCTAATTTCGCTGTTTTGCTGATGATTTTTCTTTTTTTTCTGCTTAGTGCCAACAAATTTCTGTAATTTTATTTTATTTTAATGTGTGTTTGTATTATCGTATATGTTTTAATTGTATTTTTTTAATTTCTATTAAATTTTTTTTTTTGAGAAACTTATGCTAACATTAATTGTCACACATTTTTGATGTAAGATTTTGTAAAATAATTAGTAAATTTAGGACTGTGTGTGATGTCGTAAACTTAATAACTAAATAAATAAATAAATAAATAAATGGTATTTAGGAATTTGGAATCGGAAGTAAGTCGCTTCATGACTTAGTTACTAAACAATGGCATGAATCAAAGGATTTATTGTAGTTTTTAATTAAAAATCTAACCGAATATACTACAAGGTCACTGACAAATATATTAAAAACTGTGTGAAGAATAAAAATAAATAAAACAGTATTAATTTAATATATTTTTATATTACACATTCAAATGTTTTTTTTTTAAATAAATTTACGTTGTCAATCATTTGCAAGAAACCGTCATAGGTCATCGTCAGATCATTTTACGCTCCAACTATTTTCCATTAGATGACGTCAAAGCGACGGGAAATGGAAAATACGCCATCAAATGATAGGAAACTTGGAGGAAATTGTTGTTTTCAACTGAAAATGAACTTCTAAGCATAAGAAAAACATAAACGAAACTTTTCCGACGTCAGCATTTCCTAATATCCGAGTTCCATTGTTGCTTGTTGGATTCTTTCATTCAGGTCGAGAACACTTGGGTTATAATGAGACTACTGACGAATATTAAACGCGGAAAAAGACGCTGTATAGAGCTCGTTAATTCGGATGCAATTCATTCATTGGCAACAACTCAATTTCAGCAAAAACAAAAGAATGGGAACTCTATACAAATATTATATACTAAACGGCTTTATAATACGAATTATATAGTATCGCTTTTTGTTACCATGGTTACGTATAAAAAGGTAGAACCCCTAAGAGAAGATTCAGTCAAGTCTCCTAATTACACCCATCAGTCAACTCCTTGCTAAGCTCGGCTCGTTTTATAAGGCTCGAAAAAATTGTTCGGATGCGCTAATATCTTAACACAAAATATAATTATGTAATAAACCAGGCTTAGTTTTTATATAAAACTCTTATGTCTATTTCTATGAAATCTTGCCAACTCTTGGCAAACTTATACATTGATTATGAAGATTATAATAAAATTGCTACTTAAATGTCACAGGCACACAACAAGGCACAGGCAAATAAAAAATAACATTACAATGAATATAAAACCTTAAACAAGAAAATAATTAATAAATCTGAAGTTCCATAACGTATACCAAATTGAGTTTGCGTAACTGTTAATTCAACGGTATATGCCAAAATTATAATTGCGCAACTTTCTAGGTGTTCACTTTGTAGGCACCTTCGGACTTTTGTTTCACCACCAATAGGTATTTTCAAAACGGCCTTTAATAGAACAAACTTTTGTTGGTTGGGACGATATACCTCTACATAATAGCTACTCGTATAAGTATATGAATGAACTTCCTGTGAAATAAAACCAACTGATACGATCTGTATCATGTCAAAAGATAACATAAAGCGTGACAAAGTGTCATATACAATGTAATTACCTATCATTAGTTGTATGTAATTATAGATTTTTATAATTAAATAACGCACGGAGAATATGTAGCTGCCGGTAGAGGTATTTTCAAACCAATGTAACTTAGGGGCCTTCGAAAACAGCGCACACTGAAAAGTCGGCAATACAAAGACAGTCCATGGGTGGCGATTAGATCTTTATTCAAACTGCCAGCTCGTTTACATTCCCACAAAAAAATATGGCTAATGTAAAATGTTTTTAGCAAAAACGCTTAGTGTAACAACTATATATAACGCTATATATTAACCATGTGCCGTTGAACAACAATGATTACACTCCTTACAAGCGTTTTAAATATCTTGCCAGTTTTCATTTTTTCTATTGCCGTAATTTGCAGTAAATATTTAGAGTTAATTAATTAAATCTGTCGTTCATAACTTAAACTTATTGTACAATAAGCAACACACTCTAACTTTGAATATTCTTTTATACCCATAACGCAGTTATAAAATCTATTAACCACAAAATCTATTAAAAATGATGAAAAACATTTCCGTGATTTTTCAGCTTTAATAAAAGCCCCTCTCGTCACGTGTAGAGAATAGATTGATGGCTGCCCGCGTACACCGATAAATCCTTTTATAAAAAAACTCCACCGCAATATTGATTTCAGTTGAACATACGAATATAGAGTTTTTATCAAGGGCTTATAAGCTCTGTGAGCCATATCGTAGTTTTTTTCAGACTTAAAAGGCCGTGTGAAATTCCTTCGCTTGATGTTTTAACCTGTGCAATATTTAATCGACTGTTAATTCGAAATGAGGCATAGGCATATGTAATTAATGATCCTATTTTATAGGCAATTAGGTGTCGACGCTTACCACTATGATTTGGCATTCTGATAGGGAGGGAGCTTGTAGTTTATTGTTTATCAGAATGCCAAATCATAAAATGACTGCTTCACGACTGATTTGAGCGTGACCACCGCTGTGAAAACCGCTGTGTGAGTTTGAAAAGTGAGTTACAGAATCGCAAGGCTGTATGTGAAAAAGATATTGGAGTTGCAGTACGTGAGTCGTCGCGCTAATCTAACCGTATGGTTATTTCGATGAGCACTTTGTGAGAACCTCATAATTGTTGAGCACAATCGAGCACTTCATCATACATTGAAGTAGAATTTATTAATGCACAGCCGGAGTTCTAAGGCACTTCAGTATGTGAATCGTACGATTAGCCTAACACGTCCTAATTAATGACAGGGTTGTATGTGCTATTATTAGTCAGATTCATATAAAAGTTGAAAAATAAAATACACACTAACTAACCTAACCTAACCTAAAAATTTCAATAAAACAAAATAAATAATCTAACTCCAGTGAGGAATAACCAAAAGAAAGGGTCTATTTTAACACTCGCCATATATAAATTAGACATAATATAAAATACCTATTTCCTATATGTGATCTAATAACTTCAAGTGTGTTCGATTGTCTTTCGCATAGCAACGTATAAATGTAATATTTTATACATCAGAAGGGTCGGGAAACGGCATAAGCTACTTTTATCCCTGAAAATATCTCAATCCTTTGGGAACACCCACGTAGTTAATATCCGTCGGTTAAGTTCCCTAGTTCCAACACAACTAAAAATACTATTTCATTTGTATAGGGAAACGATTGTTGTCACAAAAAAATCTATCACAATATTAAATTATACACTTATAATAATAGTATTGGCCTCAGATTGCAACTGTTTCTTTGCTCATATTTATTTTATGGAAGGTGATCAGCGTTCTGTGCCCAATACATGTGGTCGGATTTTGGTTTTTCTTTAGTTGTATATTGGAACCCCGGCATCGTGTGGAAACCAGCATGTCTTAGACCCAAAAAGTCGCAGGCTTGCGTCAGACACAGAAGGCTGATCACCGACTTGCCCTTTAGAAAAAACAAATGATCCCGAACCACTGGTTTTTTCTTTCTTTTTTTATTAGTTGCATGTAATTACAGGTTTATTCTCGACCTCAGACCAACACAGCTCGCTAAAAATACTACATTATAATAATGTTCAAAATATAGCAAAGGTCCATACCTACTATTGAAATATATAAGTCCATTGAGGACGGCTAATTTCACAACGCTATGACCCAATTAACGCGGGCGAAACTGCGAGGTACATCTAGTTTGTCAATTAAATTATGGTTTACTAGATTAAGACGCCAACGTTCAACACGCGAAACAAGACATATTTAATGATTGTGTCTCGTATCGTATTTATGTTTTAATTTCCTAAAGTACACTGTAAACTCTTTATAACAAATTTCAAGGGAGCGAGCATTTTTGTTAGTTATAGGGAGCGAAGAATTAATGTGTATTGAGTTAAACCTAATAAATTTAACTCATTTTACGTTATAGAGAGTATACGTTGTAACGAATGACGTTATAAAGAGTTACTGTATTTAAATAATTATTATTATTATCTAGTGGTACAACGCTATTTGGGTCTGCTTCGGATTGCATCCGTTTCGATAGCCAACGTCGTTTCGCCTTAATATGACTTTTGCGTGAAAACTTCTTTAGGATCGTCGTTATTTGAAAGTCGATGGAAAGAAAAGGAGACAGACACATCTGTCTGTCGCTTTTTCATCAACTTTCAAAATTTAATTACTTTAGTTTTTATCAAAATTAAAGATTGATCTTCTTAATTATAAATTTGAACTTAAAAGTTTAAATTTATAATTAAAAAGAAAAGTAATACTAATACTACATTAAGATAGTGAAAAAAGTCTAATTTACATAGTATTATTTATAAAAACTTTTTAAATCATTGTAGTTTTTATCAACATTGATATAAATTAAAATTTAAAAAAAAATTGTTGTTCGTCTCATTAATTTTAAAAACCATAATTTTTGAAGGTTTCACTTCTACCACGTGTGAATTGCACACAAGTTTTTTGTATTAGTTTACTCACCTACCTTTTTAGTATACCAACATATGGAACATTTTGCAACTCTATAGAGACTAAGTTTTTTCCAGCTCTTCTCACCATAAAAACCTTCCTCAGAGTTCAAGGTATAAGTATGTCAAAGGAATAAGTCAACTTTAAGCCGTCTTCAAGTTTTGCGCTTAGCAACGTATTTTGCAATTCATTTCTATTTATAATAAACAAAGGTAATCAACCTATTGTGTCTGAGACAACGAGTCAAATTTTGTTTTAAGGCACGATTATACACTAGATGTTTTCCATCAGAAATAAGGCACATAGAAAGAAAATTCCATTGGTACACAGTGATTCAAACACCGAGAGTTGAAAGTCTCTTATAACACTAGGCCAAAACTGCTCGAATGATAATAAAAGATCAGCAACAAAATTATTTGCGTAATAAAATAATGTAGAGAATATACTGTTCCCAAAGGGTATTCCTCAACCATAACACGAATTCGTACTTAACATTGCCGAGTAATGTCATCGCTCTCACGTCAAAATGATTACACCCGGATGTAGCGAGGGAAAATTATTTTCTATTTTCTCGATATTGGACGGGGAAATTACAATAGGGATGGCAAATGTGAAGATAACGTTTGAAGGTCACACGATATTGGATTTTGAATAACCCTTTATCACATGTTTATTTTACATTGATACTTGAATTTCCGAACATAGTAGAGCCATTAAGCATGTAAGGGAGCGTTCAAGTATTGCGTTACGCAATTTTTTAAGCTTATTGACCCCCCCCCCATGTAACGCGCCGTAACGTTTTTCTGTACCTAATAGTAAAACGTTTCGTGACTACCCAGTGGCTCTTTATACCTAAAACTTACCATTATGTGGTTAGCGTACTGGAAGGTCTAAAATAATATTAACAACGCGTAATTCAATCCCCGCCCCGCATCGTAACGTCTTACAACCCCCCCCCCCCCCCCCCCCCTTCCAAATTCGTTACGTAATACTTGAACGCTCCCTAAGCCACACGATGACATTAAGCAGAACCTCGTTTTTTTTGTTTCTGGTTTGCACGTGGCGTATAGCGGTTCAGAATGTGACCAGCGCAACAATATTAATTACGCGTAGACCGCTAATGTTACCTTCAAATGCCTATGGAATACTTGTTGTTTCAAGTTGTACGGGGGCATAGCCTCTCCCTATGCAAACATTTCACCAGCATTTAAGCCCGTGTTCTAAAAGGTGAATAAAGCTTTTAATTTCAAATCCGAGGAAATGTATTTACGCATCCCCTGCCCCTGAAAGTTTCAGGGTCAGATCAGAATCTGCTATTCAGAGACTGGGTGAGCAATTTCCACTAAAACCACATGTAGTTCCTACAAGGCCACGTTACAGGGGCTCCGGGGTCGCTCTCGCATTCTACCGGGGCCTCAACGAAAGTTTGAAGAGCTGTCATACCCTTGTTTCCGTATGAAGTTTGATGTATTTGACAGCAGTGAAGACTTGATTGTTACTTGAGATACGGAATAGAATATGGACCAGAAGAATAAAAATAGATTTACCATAAAGTATAGAACTGAGCCACAGACTTGTGTCAAGTGGGTAATTAGAATGATATGACACTAAACATAACCTTTGTGGAGCAGTCTATTTTAGTACAAAAATTATTAAATCTTACGACGATTTAAATAAAATGTGGCAACGCGTTTCTCTCGAGTTATCGTCTAGGCACTTTAGATGCAGTCAGTCGAAATGCATTGAGATGTTTTCGAGAATATATTGTATATTAAAACTATGTAGTCACATATTTACATTTAAAATCTATCTCCGACTAATATAGTAAAACAATTTGGAATTAAATGTAAGTTAATTCAAAATTCAAAAGTCATTTATTCATCGAGGTACAATTTGTACACTTATGCATGTCAATTTACGCTATCTCTCTATCTTATAGCGGCATTAGTGCCTGCACATTATTATCGTCTATGTATTCTTGAACTGTGTGATATCTTTTTTTATGAGGGCTAGTTTAATGTAAAGTTTAAACTTATGTAGCGGAAGTTTGGTTACATGATCTGGAATTTATAATAATGTAATTTCAATAAACTCAAATAAAAAACTTTAATAAAATACAATAGTACGAGTACGTGTTTTATTTAAATTGTTTCTTTCACACATTTTTGTACAAATAAAAAAATAAAGTTTTTTTACAAACATTTCATAATCTTTGTACTAAAATATAATACAGTAGAACCCGATCAATCAATGTACTTACTTCGATATTGTGATTGATGGCGTATCTAAAAATATGATCCCGGTTTGCAACAAATGCGCGAACTTTCACTCACTATACAATCTAAGTTAATTAAATTCCAAAAAAAAATTGACTTTTGACATTTTTAACAGGTTTTAAGTCCAACAACGCTTTATATTTATATATATAAAATTCTTGTGTCACAATGTTCGTTCCCATACTCCTCTGAAACGGCTCAACCGATTCTTATGATTTTTTTATGCATATTTAGTAATCGTCTGAGAATCGGCTATTATCTATATATTTCAAACCCCTAAGCGGTGTCCAGCTCAAAATTAGTTTTTTTATTCTTTAGACAATTTTTTTGTTTTTATTTTTTTATGATACATCATACAAAAATACATACAACCCTTAATTTTCACCCCTCTACAATCAACCCCTATTTTTTATTTGTAAATTATGACTTGAACTCACACACTCAATTCACAGAACAACCTTAAAAGTTTTCATTCCGGAAAACCGAACAGTCTCTGGGTCATGTTGGTATGTGGGTCGTTCTTCTTTTAAACCTACAATTTGATAAAGCTTTAACTCAATTTTTAAAATAAAAATATAAAGCTTTCTTGTCAGTTTATATATATATTCTGATAGCGGATTTTCTATTCTATTGGAAAAAGTGATTTGCCGAGATGTTTACAAATTTTTGTACGATTTTCTAGGCCTGAAAGAAAAATTCGACAAAAAAATTTACTATTTCGGCACGAAATCTTTTATTTTATTCTATCGAATACTCTTTGTCAAATAACTTGTACGTTTGTAATACATTAATTAACTAAATGAGCTTTTAGAAAACATATTAATATAATACATTTGTATGTATAAAATATGTTTTATTCGTGACCTAATACGACTCCGTCACATTTTCTGCTAATATAAATGTATTTTTTGCTATAAATCAATTTTTACTATCATTTAAAAATAAATACCAATATCACAGATAGCAATATAATCAAATAATATAAATATAAATTTTAAATGTTGCACTAGTCATAACAAAATATATAAAAGACAAAAATAATTTTCCTATCAGGAGACAACATCGTGACGGAGTTTGATATTCTAGGGGATACCAGGCTGCGTTTTGGTATAAAACAGGTTTATTGTTCTAAAATAATTTATTTTGTTGTACATCTTTTCAGTCTTCATCATTGTCATATAAAATAACATGAGATCGAACTTAGATAATTATTGAAATCACATTTGAGAACCTTTAGAATAAGAGATTCATATTTTAGTAAATTAAATGACTACTCATTCGTTTTAAGTAATTAAAGTCTAGTATAGCTTAACATCAAATTAACGTTTCCAAAAACATAAAATAAAATAATCATTAAGCCATTGATAGAAAGTCTTATTTTTCGAATATTGATAGTGGCTCTTCGAACTAGAAATATTGTCTCTTCCCTTTTTATTAACATTCGGAGCCTGGAGTGTTTGGTAAGAAGTACCGCAGACAGCAGTTTGATCAGTTGGATCTTTCGTTTTAAGCGTGGCGAAAGGCTGATCTTCATTGGTTGATTCATCTGGGCTGGATTATGTATACATAATATCGTAAAATCTTTTTCGGGGCATTTTAATTGTGTTCATAATATCAGTAAGCATGAAATCTTCCACATCATGAATTATATCGTCTTCTTTTTCGTTAGATAAGAACACGCCCACAGTATATATATATATAGGCAGAGGCTGATAAATTTAGAATAAGAAAACAACGTCGTAAGAACAGAATTGTTCACAGCAACAACTAAATACCCTATGGTTTAAGACGAGTTTCCGTGAACATTTGGTGGACTTGCTTTGTTCCTTTCAGGGGCACAATATTATTTGGAATCGTTGTTGCTACCTTTTCTAAGTCTTAGTCTGTCAAAATGAACCGTTTAAATTTGTTGGCATCTTGAAAGTGGATAAGAATTGGAACATCTGCTATAGTTTCCTCTACCTACTATGGCATCACCTTGGCGTTTCATTGTCCCTCCAACCATCAGAAGCTCCTTTTCCATGCCCTGATTCAAAGAAGTTCCAGGATATTTGGCGAAACCCATAATCTTCGAAAAAATTGTTTGCCATTAGGTAAACGTGTGACAGAGTTGACATGTGACGTAGGGGTAAAAACTTGTTGCTAAGTCGATAACATTTAAAAGCTGACATATAATTTATAATTTACTCATTGACAACAAAATATTTCTTATAACGTAAGAGTAGACAACAAAAAGTAACAATAATAACTATATTTTGAATCCATTACTTACGTGACGAAGCGGTAGCCGAATAAAAACACACACCTTCTGTCACAGCTTTCGAGCGATTGACGCGCTGACTTTTGATCTCAAAGGGGAAAGTGTACCAAGGGGGGGAAAGAGGTCTAAACCTTCAATCACAGGCCACAAAGACGAGCGGCACAAACGCGTATTTCGAAGGACAACCCACGTGACAGAATTTACAAAATAAAACACCAGGCAGTAGGAGACAAGTATTTGATATTTTTTAAATATTTTATTAAAAGTGATAAAAAATAATGGTTGCTATTGCATGATAGGCAATATATTTAGGAGCTATAAGATATTTTTATGTTTTGTGTCATCATATAATTTTTTCGTAATATTATGGATTAAACGCAAGCTGAGGTAGCGGGAGACATAGGGAATTTGTATGAGATACACTTCTGTCACGCGGATTTACTACTTTGTCACGTACTTTTACAATTAAATTATTCAATATATTTGTTATTTGATCGTGCATAGCCATTATGCATATAGTACAGTGCATGTTGAAATACAATTAAGAAAAAAATAATAGTAATTTCCTTGTTTATTTTCTCACTGATTGGTGGAGACAACTAATTGTAGGTTAAAAAGAAGAATGACCCATGTACTATAGAGGTAGGATAAGTAAAATCAAACAAACGAAGTTCGCGGGAGCAGCCAGTATTATAATTATTTTCACAGTGCTGAACATATACTGTCAACCTTGGTCAACCCATAGCGTAAATAATTATTAAACGTAATTAAATTAATAATTGTATTCACGCCATATATAATATAAAACTACTCAAACTAGGTACCATTTAACCTTAATTACCTGAAGTTAATCTAAACCCAGCCCGACTTACAGCTTTAATTATAAGTTTAACTGTGTTAATTCCAATTGAACGAATACTTAAACGAAACTAAATTGTATTTATTTTCGGATCTCTTTATAAAATTAGCCACGTGCTTTGAGACGGAACAGACTTCTCCTATTAAATACTCATTATGTAAATCTGTTGACTGCTTCTTTATATATTTTAAGTAACAGCTTTAGTGTTTTATTGAAACATTCCAAATTCAAATTCCTAATTTTTAACATCTGAGAATTCTGAATAATCATTATAATTTTGTCGAACTCTTAATGTTCTTGTTGAAACTATCATCGCATCGCGCTGTACGATAAAACAAAGCAGTGACGCTACAACTTTTTAGGTCTGGACTTCAGATTTCTGTATCTGTTTCATGATCATTTGTCTAATAGGTGATCCGTCTCCTGTGCATGACACACGCTGTCGACTTTTTAGGTCAATGGCAAGCCGGTTTCCTCACAATATTTCTTTCACCGTAAGACCGAATGTTAAATGCGCACATAGAAAGAAAGTCTATTGGTGCACAGCCGGGGCTCGAACCTACGACATCAGGTATGAGAGTCGCAAGCTGAAGCCACTAGGTTAACAAAGCTCCTCAAAGTAAACAGTTATTAATTTACCGAAAATCGTACTTGGACATCCGGCATACTGTCCAAGTTTTTTCAGACACATGGCTACCGGTATAATAAAAATAGTAAAGATTTGTTGGCATCTTTATATTCACGCACACGAATTCACGATATCATTAGTATAAATTACAGTAAATAAATACGAAATAGCATGCAGTAATAGCCATATTTACCAACGTTATTAATGTTTATTCGCTTTGATAGAGTTTGTTTTATTAAATTCTGAAGTTTTTTGCTGTTACTTAGAGTATGTGTACATATATGACAAAAACATATTATGTTTATTTTTTGTGTTTTATTGCTTCGATAGTTTTGTTCACTTATTAGCGAAGTCACTAAAGCTAGTGTTATGTAATCGCGATTAAGTGTAATATCTGATCTTTGTTTGCATTTTTGTGATTGAACAAAAATGCCATTAAATTAGATCCTTGCGAAAGTCCATTCTAGAATTATTACAAAGTAATCAAATAGTCTTTACCTAATTAAAAAATGCGACCAATAACAATGTTGATCCCTTTTCTCAAACACAACAAACTATACAACGATTTTATCGATGTCCACGGTACATTTATAATAATAAAGAAATAGACTTCTTGTGGTTTTTGCTTACTCAGCTGAGATACACATCACTTTGTTTAAGATAGCCGTGACTATAAATATAATGTAAGAAAAGATGTGCTATTTTTAAACTGACGTTTTATACCAGCTTACATATTTTATACAGCCGCTGCCTTCATAAAGTAATGTGGGCTTTTGTTTGTAGCTGAGAATCGTGTTTCATTTCGTCATTCGGTCCACAAAGATTTAATATTTCGGATGCGAATTTTCGTATTGTGATAGTAAAAATACGGTTTTCTATTTTAGGGAGAGTACCATCCTTGTAGGACTTATGTAAAAAAGGGGGCTGCTTTTGAATTGTTCTGTCTCTGTTTAGTATAAGTTGGTGGTTAGCTTTCTGTAGGTATACATTTAGTCGACTTTTGGTTCTAAGGCTAGGATTCGCACTCTTAACTACGCAGATTATCACAAATTAACACTTTTTATACAGTCTTTCGATGCACTAAAGCTTAAATTAAAGCTTTAAAAAAATACCAATGAAACATACAGAAATTTTGAGGTCAAGATCTAAAGTTTGTAGCACTAGATATGAAAGTTCACGAAGAAAGTACCAAGTGGCCATGAATAATTATTACTATGCGCACACACGTTTATATCTCATGTAATAGTCAAGGGTACTTAGAGCCATAGGATGTTCAATAAGATTTGCTGTCTCAATGGAATTTAATTAGTGTCTTGGAATTTGCATTTGACTCAACGTAGTTCACTGTTGACGAATATTGCCTCTCCCTTCATAATAAACGCGTGGGGGTACAATATCAAATGTGAATTTAGAATGTACCCAGTATTATCTCTTTGAGTATTCTAAGCTGAATATTAAATGAAAGTGGTCTTTGGTGGTTGTCTAATCTGTTTTGTACATATGATACTACTATTATGCACTAATAAACTGTAACTGATAGAAATGTAAGGGTGCGTAACATATTATATAACTTGTGTTTTATAACACGTCCACATTATGTAACCTTGTTATTCAACATTAAAACATAAAACGATACTGTACACATTAGAATAACAATGCAATATAACAATGTTATATAACCATTTTAAATAACAAAAGAAAAACAAAAAAACATAGATGCTGGGTTCGTCCTAGCATACGTATCAATAACATGTTATTATAACATGTTTTATAACATTCAGTGTCCACATTATCCGAAACATGTTGTATAGCAATGTTGTATAACATGTTATGTTATATAGTCTGTACGCACCTTAATGAAGCTGTAAATGAATAGGTTATTATTAACTGCAATATAGAGAGTGATTCTGTTGTAAGCGAAATGCTTATCGAGATCTACGACCACGTAGGTAGAAAAGATTTTTAGATACTTAAATGACTTAGTATGTTCATAGCTAATTTTAAAAGCATTATCATAACTTTTTGAAATATTTTCTTTATGTTGATTCGCCCTCGGAGAATTGTTTTTTAAAAGTTATATTAAAAAAAATATTTGTATGAGAAGAGAGTTGGCCTAGTGGGTGCCTCTTTGAGGTCGTACCTTCGAATCTGATCACCAATGGATTTTCCTTTTGGAGAAAAATATCGTGAGATTCTATGTAAAGTAGTAATAGTATGAGTATCTCCGTTCAATATTATTTTCTTATTTTTATATGTAGGATACTATTCTGACACTGGAATAAAGTAGCAACATGCCTAGACCCGAAAAGTCGACAGCGTGTCAGGCACAGTACGGCACAGGCTGCTCACTTGCTTGCCTATTATAAAAACAAATTACCACAAAATATTCACTGATTAGGCCCAAAGCTGGTAGGTTGTGTCTGTGGTTGTTTCTTTATATGTATTTACTTAACAAATAATAGCAGATATCACTTCAAATATGTATTTATTATTCTGTTTTACATTACCAACATGTGAACTTCACAAATTTTATCTATGTGGGCTTAACATCGCAGATAACATTTATCATCAAAAACGTTTATTAATTCCATCACCATGAAAAACATATTTATATCATAAGGTAGACAAATGTTGTGCCTTTTATATATGGATTTTTATATATTATAATTTTGATTCAATGCCCACCTTTGTTGCTCAATTTTATTACACGCTTTATATTAGCTTCACCTGTATGTATGTATGTATGTATGTAACCGACTCCTTCGGACTCGATTTTGACCCACTTTTAACGGACAGATTTAATTCAAACTTTGCGCACCTGTCAAAGATCGATGACAATGCAATAATCCGAAAAAAAAATTAAAAATAAATAATAGTTAAAAAAAACTAAAAAACACGCTTTTAAAGCACATCAAACTAAAAGTGAAAAATAATTCCTATTTTAGGCTGAAAATGGAAATGAACAAAAAATACTGGTATTATTGTGAAAAAGCGTGGGGCGCTCTGTGCCATATTTTTCGTCTATCGAGCAACCCATAATAAATATTATATATACATACACTGCATGTCTAAATTAATTATTTGTTTAAGTAATAGATGGCGTTAGGCGTGTGTTAAAACGCGATGGCGTAACAACGTCTTGGTATTATATAGGATTTAAGGTTTATTTAATATAATGAAGTTTTTGAAGTTTTTTATAGTATAAATTAAGTGTCCCTCTCTGTAAGTAATAAATAATTAGTGAAATTGTGTTGTGTGTGTGTCATTCCGTGATAGGAATTTGTTCATGGTGCCGAAACCCGAGATGGACTTTGGACTCGTGAGTTAATGCAAAAGACTTAGAATATTTATTCATTAGTGACAACTGGACTTGTAAAATTTTATAGTAATTAGTATGGACTTAGAATAATTTCAACCAATCTTGGACTTAGAATAATTTCAACCAATCTTGGACTAATAAAAAAAAAAAAAAGTGTTGTAAATTAAAATAATTAAAACATTAGTGATTTGAAATAATAGACTTTACGTAATTTTAAATTGAAATAATGGCTTTTAACATAATAAAAAATCAAGAGGATTTACATTCAAGGCTACAAAAGGCGCATTCAAATTATAAGAAAAGTCCAAGAGTGAGAATAACAAAAGCATATGTCCAAACACGTATAAATACTTTAGATGAGTTGCTGAAGGAATTTATGGATAATCATAAGCATTTAATACAAATAGTTGTTCCAGAACAAATAAAGTCGTTTCCGTATTTTGAAGAAGACATTTGTGATTCGTTCCAAGAAATATATACTGAATATATGACAGATTTAAAAGAAAAGTTAGAACAGTTTGAGAGTTCAACATGTAGGGAAAATCAAGCAAAGGCTCATTCTGTAGATGTTATAAAATTACCACGGATACAACTACCCTCATTTTCTGGAAAATATAGTGAATGGCAGACATTTTATGATTTGTTCTGTTCTGTTATTCATAATAATGAAAAGTTATCGCCTGCGCAGAAATTGCATTATTTAAAAAGTAGTATAGTAGGAGAACCCTTAAACTTAATAGGAAATTATTCGACCACAGATCTCAACTATGAAGAAGCGTGGAATCAATTAGTAAAAAGATATAACAACAAAAGATATAATAGTAATGCAATCCTTAAGACTTTATTTTCACAGAAAACAATTAGTGAATCATCATCAGCAATTAAACAATTATTAGATACAACAACTTCTTGTTTAAAGGCTTTGGATAATATGGGCATATCTACGGCTTCTTGGGATTCCATTGTAATTTATTTGACAGTCTCGAAAATAGACTTAGAAACACATAAACAGTGGGAAAGTCACATAAATAATTTGTCAGATGATTTGCCAACATGGTCGCAATTTGTTGAGTTTCTTGAGGGAAGATTTAGGAGTCTAGAGATGGTTGAGACTGGAAAACAATTACCTAAACCTAGTTTTCAAATGAAAAAACAAGTTCCTAAAACGTTTCACGCGGCAGTTCAAGAGAATAATAAAAAAACTGAATTTAGTTGTCCTTTATGCGGAGAAAATCATTATATTAATTTATGTAAGCAATTTAGACTTCGTACTGTTCAACAAAGAAGAGATTTTGCTCAGTCGAAAGGACTTTGTTACAATTGCTTACAAACGACTCACGTAGTAAATAAATGTCGACAATCGACATGTTGTAAGAAATGTGGCAGAAGACATAATACTTTGCTGCATTTTGAGAGGGAAGGAAGTGACACACACATTAATAATGTATTGGAGGAAGTTCAAAACGGAGAAGAGAATCCGGTGCCAAGTACATCGATTGTAGCAAATTTTGCAAAACATCAAGGGCACAATCAACAAGTGCTTCTGGCAACAGCTGTCGTCAAGGCGAGGTCCAGGAGTGGAAATAGGAGCATATTGCGGGTTTTGTTAGATCAAGGCTCGCAAGCTTCGTTTATCACAGAAGCGGCTGCTCAATTATTAAATTTAAAAAAATTATCTGTTAATAGTAATGTTTCAGGTCTGGGAGATGGTCAAATGCATGTAAAATATTTAGTTATATTGTATTTAGAATCTCGCCATAATCCAGAATGTTTAATTCGAGTTAATGCTTACGTGTTACGGTCACTCACTGATATGCTGCCTTGTGACAGAATTGATTTACCTGATTGGAAGGAACTTTCTACGTTAGAATTAGCTGATCCAGGTTATACTGTACCAGGTAAAATAGATTTATTGGTAGGAGCTGAGGTATACTCAGATATATTGTTAGATGGCCTAATAAAACAACCCAAAGGAAAACTTATCGCACAAAATACGGCCTTTGGTTGGGTTTTATCGGGAAAAATGTCTGATACTTATTCCACAGCTAACATTACGAGTTTACATTTGCAAGTCAAACAGGAAGATGGTTATCTAAAACGTTTTTGGGAGATAGAGGCTGAACCTGATAGGATTCAGAAGAGACTTTCTGTGGAAGAGCAAATGTGTGAAAACCTTTATGAGGCTACGACTACTAGAAATGAGAATGGAAGGTTCATTGCTACATTACCATTTAAAAATAAGGATCCAGAATGTCAGTATGGACAATCTATGGATATTGCAATGAAAAGATTGGTGTCGTTAGAAAGAAGATTATCTAATAATTTTTGGTTACGTGAAGAGTATACAAAAGTGATTGAAGAATATTTGACACTTGGCCACATGTCTCGAGTTGCAGAAGATGATGTGGATAACAGTACTGCAGTGTATCTTCCTCACCATGCAGTGGTGAGACAAGATAAGGAAACCACTAAAGTGCGCGTGGTTTTCAATGCATCTAGTAAGGGTATGAATGATGTTTCGCTAAATGACGATCTTATGGTTGGACCGAAAATCCAGCAAGATTTAAGACATATTTTAATGAGGTGGCGAACTCATCGAATTAGTATTGTTGCTGATTTAGTTAAGATGTATAGACAAGTATTAATTGATTCTGCGCAAACTAATTTTCAGCGGATTTTATGGAGGCCACATCCAGACATGCCTGTGGAACATTATAAGTTACTTACGCTAACTTTTGGAACAGCTTGTGCTCCGTACCTAGCTGTAAAGACTTTACAACGATTGGCAGATGAAGAGAAGAGGAAGTTTCCAGTGGCAGCGTCTATTACAAATATTGATTTTTACGTTGATGATTTGATGACAGGAACTGAGACTATTGATGAAGCTAAAGAAGTATACGATGAAATGAATGCTTTAATGACATCTGGTGGCTTTCAATTGCAAAAATGGACAAGCAATAGTAAGGAGTTATTGCATTACATTGGAAAGCAAAACAATAAAGAGGAGACATCTTTGCCAATTAAAACAGATAATATGATAAAGGTCCTTGGCGTCCAATGGAATAGAGAAACTGATAGTTTTGAATACGTTGTTGCTTTACCAGAAATAACATATCCTGTTACCAAAAGACAAGTTTTGTCTAATATTGCCCGTTTGTATGACCCTCTGGGTTGGATTTCACCAGTCGTAGTATTAGCAAAGCTTTTGATCCAGCAGATTTGGAAAGCACATCTTGATTGGGACGATCCTTTGTCAAGTGAATTTTGTGAATTGTGGTTTAATTTTAGAAATGATCTTATTCATATTCAGCAATTACAAATTCCCAGATGGTTAGGTTACACCCGCAAAAGTCGAGTTGAATTACATGCATTTTCAGATGCATCTTGTTCAGCTTACTCAGCCGCAGTATACATTCGTGTAATTAGTTCAGATGATAAAATAGAAGTTCGATTAGTATCCGCGAAAACAAAGGTAGCTCCAATTGAGAAGAAAGTTTCTATTCCTCGACTAGAACTATGCGGTGCTGTACTAGCATCAAAATTAATTAACGAAATATCTCAAATTATAAAAATATCTAAAGATGAACTGTATGGATGGACGGATTCAACAATAGTTTTGGCGTGGCTTAAAGGTGGACCAAGTAAATGGATAACTTTCGTTAGTAATCGTGTCTCAGAAATACTTTCTATTATGGAATACTCTCAGTGGGGTCATGTTTCATCTGAAACAAACCCAGGTGATTGCGCGTCAAGAGGTCTGAGTCCGTTTGAGTTACTGTCTCACACTCTATGGTGGGAAGGTCCACAATGGTTAAGAAACACGAATATTCAAATTGAAGATTTAGAAATTGGTGATATAAATGAAGAAGAAAAAATAGTTTCAATGAATATCATAGAAAGGAATGAAAATTTTGAATGGATTAAATTTTCTAATTTAGTAAAAATGTTGAGAGTAAGATCATATTGTCGAAGATTTGTAATGAGAAAAGAAGATCGAAAAACCTTACCTAAATTTATAACAGTCACAGAAATCAATAAAACACTAGAAGTCTACATAAAGCAAGTGCAACAATTTGCATTTGGCGAAGAAATAACAGTTATAGCAAATGGAAAAGAAGTACCTAAAAAGAGCGTGTTACGCACTCTTTGTCCCATTTTAGACAAAAATGGGATTTTAAGGGTAGGCGGTCGAATAAGCATGGCCAACGAAAGCTATGATGCAAGACATCCCATTATTATACCTGCTAAGTCTCACCTTACTAATTTATTAATTTCGGATGCACACGAAAAGACTTTGCATGGCGGTCCTCAAATCATGCTAAACTTTCTTCGTTCAAAGTATTGGATTGTACGAGTTCGAGATCAGGTTAAGAAGTATTATCGGAAATGTATTACCTGTTTAAGGTATTCTAAAGCAGCGAGAGTACAGCTTATGGGCCAACTTCCTGATGCACGACTTAAGCCGAGTAAACCATTTTTAGCAACTGGCGTTGATTATGCAGGTCCATATCATATAAAATTTTCTCCAGGACGAGGAGCTAAGACCTACAAGAGTTATATTTGTCTCTTCGTATGTATGGTAACACGAGCTATACATATTGAATTAGTCACCGATTTGACTTCTAAGGCTTTTATTGCAGCTTTTCGAAGATTTATCGCTAGGCGTGGTTATTGTCGAGATCTGTATAGCGACAATGGCACAAATTTTGTTGGTGCCAATAAACAATTGAGAGACATGTTTGATCGGTCTAAATCAAACATACCTGATGAGATTGCAAAATTACTCACATCTGAATTAACAACGTGGCATTTTATTCCACCTCAAGCACCAAATTTTGGAGGCATTTGGGAAGCCGGAGTGCGATCTGTTAAAACACATTTGAACAAGGCAATAGGTGATAATTTAATGACATATGAAGAACTGGTTACTGTTCTATCACAGGTTGAGGCTTGCTTTAATTCCAGACCGATTTCATTGCTTAGTGACGTAGCAGATGACCCTCTTCCATTAACCCCAGGTCATTTTTTGATTGGTGAACCTCTTGTAAATATTGTTGATGACACATCAGTTATTAATTTTAATGTAAATCTTAAAGAAAGATGGAATGTCATGCAGAATATTGTTGTAAAATTTTGGAAAAAATGGTCTAAAGAATATTTGTTAACTTTAAGTCAAAGATATAAGTGGAATTCGAAACTTGAAGACCCTTGTATAAATGATATTTGTATTGTTAGGGAAGAAAACTTGCCACCGTGTAAATGGTTATTAGGTAAAATTGTAGAAAAACATACTGGTCCTGATAATATCACTAGAGTGATAACCATAAAATGTAAGAATGGCCTTATAAAGAGACCTTTAAGTAAAATAAGTATACTTCAGAAATAGATTTTAGTTTTTTTTTGTTACATCATGGTGGGCGGAAAGTTTGATTCAATTACGAATGTTATAATAATTCTTTCTTTTCATTGTTGTAGATTTTAGATTTATTATTAACGTATTTACCTAGTATAATATTCGAATTCTTTAACTTGTTTTTTCTTGATGAACTTTATGTTATGTTTAACTGAACATGTTATTTTTTTGTTTGTTATGAAAGTAATTCTATCAAAATTTTGTGCAACTCTAATGTTGAAAGGACTCGTCCTTGGTGGGCGGAATGTCTAAATTAATTATTTGTTTAAGTAATAGATGGCGTTAGGCGTGTGTTAAAACGCGATGGCGTAACAACGTCTTGGTATTATATAGGATTTAAGGTTTATTTAATATAATGAAGTTTTTGAAGTTTTTTATAGTATAAATTAAGTGTCCCTCTCTGTAAGTAATAAATAATTAGTGAAATTGTGTTGTGTGTGTCATTCCGTGATAGGTTTTTGTTCACTGCATGTTTGTAACGCCACTGATTTTATTTTTTAATAATTGTTTACGTTGTGTTTTAACCCCACCTGGGAAGATGGAATAAAAGCGATAGCGGGGAAGGATTGGAAATGGCAGCGGAGATGAGAGACAAGTGGAAGAATTTGGAGGTGGCTTTCACTTTGTCACGCGTGTTCGAGTACTAATGTTAAACATAATTTGGACTTAATGTAATTCTGATTATGTAAACCCGATGCCAGACTATTTTTTATGTACTTACTTTTAGGGCAAAGATTGTTAACCTACTTCCAAAAAAAATATTAAAGAAATAGACACAGTATAGTGCCTTTCCCATGTCCCAGTATACCCCATGCTAATCTTACCTTATACTTCATTTTATATCACATTAAAAACAAAATCGCAAAATATAAATGTTCTAACTTTGTTAATGAAGCTTTGGTGTACACATTTCCTCAATATTCTTTAAATCTTCAGAGAGTCATCATTCAGGCTCAAATAACTCAGGGCCTAATTTGAAACTTTCAGATAAGATTTCATACGTTTACTTTGATAATTTCGAACAGTAATTTTAATTATATATTTTTAAACTAAACTATTCTTTAATTTCTGCTAAATTGTGTTTACGCTGTGATTAAGAGAGAGAAATAGGGAGAAAATACTTATATTATAAACCAGTAAGATTGAGTATTAATAAATGGATAAGTTTATTTTTAATTGCATGGTTAGAAATCGTATCAAGGTATGAAAATATAAAACGAAAAATGCGATTCGTTTGATGGCAAATATACACGCTAGTCCAGTTTACAAGTCGCGAGAAATGAGAGAAAAACAAAAGACGATAAAATAATTGTTGACCATTGAATATGGCAGTCATAAAAACTTCTCATTGCTAATAAAAGCACTATATTCGATTCGAAATGTTCACAGCGTCGGAAATTTCATAATTTCGAGTGGAATTCAGATGCATTTTGAAAGAGAACGCCGGTTTCCGATGCAATTGCTGCGTCAATCGCTCTTATCCCATTTTATTAACGTGACAGAACGAAATCCTAAAAATCCGCTGAAATTCCTCTTTTCGTTATACTATTGAATTCTAGCAATTATTACTGCTTCGGTCTAGCGCTTTTTATTATGATGACGTATGATTTTTAATTGTGTTTATTGTAGTTTCAATGGTTATACGTTTATTTTAATAAAATGTGATAACCACTTACAGCAAGTTTCTTTATTTCACTGTCTCTGGATCGGAACATCTTTTTTTTTTTTAGTAAGGTATACTATACTTATAGCAGTAAGACCGGCCATTTACAGTATTGGTCTTTTTCTCTTTTTCTGCTGTTTTGTCATATGTAAATACATATACATATTATTGTCATTATTCATAGTAATCTTGTATCAATATTGCCTTGACGGTCATAATAGTTCGCATTCGGGAATCGGTTTATTTTCGCTGTTTGGACGGTTAATCAATATATAACGAAGTTAGAAATGGATGCATACATGTATTTACATACATAGGTAAAATATAAGGAGAGTTGAGTTTTACTTAAAAAATATAAGATATACAGCGCTCGCGACGTTCGACGAATTTTAATCTAAGCTTAAGCTATTTTAGTGTAAAAATGTGATCAGGCGTTGGAATGTAATGAACCGATTTCCTTGAGCTTGAACTTTCCTTGAGAAAATTTAGATTAAAATGGAGCCTGGGATATAATATTTTTATGATTAAAGAAGCAAGATTATATAAATTTTCAACTAATTTGTTTTGATGATATTTTATTACAAAGTACATATATTATTTATTTAAATTATATATAACAAGTTTAATTAGTTTTTTTCTCTTCACTAAATGTCAACACTCATTAAAAGATAGTTTTAATGTAGGTACAGATGCTATGTATTCGGTTTCTATTTTTATAATACTAAGTACTAATAATCTTTTGAAAAGATCTTAAAAACATATTTTGAAAGGATTTTCTCGTGTCTTCTGGTTAGCGTTTTGTACTATGTAACATTTTGGCAAGTTATTATTATTACCCGAACACGTAACTTAGGAAGCTTATCTGAAATTGAATGGCGGCTACAAATAGTTTGCGCGTTAAAGTTGGGAGAACTGAATATATTGTTGCGGAAACTGTTATTTTTCAAAATAAGTAGCAAAACAGTATTTTTGTCATATTTCCGGCGCGATAATTTTTATTTGAAATTTAAATGTTGGTAAAACTTTCCTAGTTTTTTCTATAGAATATTAAATGTTTCTGTTCTATTTGATTACTTAGTTTAAACTTAATAATTACCAGAATACACTACATAACTGGTTATAAACTGTGTTATTGTACCCCCCGGTAGGTACGACTAAGCAACAATATTCCCCAACCGCACTGTATACTTAATCTAATAAAAAAAATACCATAAGAAAAACTACACTTAAAATCAACAATTGATATTGTCATATCGACAAAGAGTATAAGAGTGATTTTACAGTTTTCGGACGTCAATGCAGAATACAAAAAACCATTCGTATCACCTCGACGTCCGTCGTTCCACAACTGAGCGTTTCAGTTTTTGCCGGCACCACCACAATGAGAAACAAGCTGCCTACTAAAGTATTTCCGAACATATTCAACTAAGGGTCCTTCAAGAAAAGAGGATAGCAATTCTTATAAGGCCGGCAACGCACTTGCGAGCCTTCTGGCAATGTGAGTGTCCATGGGCTGCAGTATCACCTTAAATCAGGGGAGCGTCCTGCCCGTTCGGCTTTTATTACATAAACAAAAGTGATTCCAAGTATGAATTGACCCGTCTACCGAATCCTGTTTTAAATGTGTTCTTAAACACACAGCCTCAATCGCTCGTTGTCATAGACCTCGTATTGGTAAAGTTTGATTGTAGAAGATAATTTAGAAGTTAAATTCTATGAAAATTTCAAAAACCATGTTTGTTCACTAAACACAGTGTTGCTTATTATTTTAACTTAATTTAACTAAAAAACTAATCCAGAAGCAAAATTTAATTCTCCTAGGTTTTAATATACCACCACGTTTTATTACTCTACATTTTATTATAGATATATAATCATATTACGCATGAAATAACTAGAACGACAGCCATAGTAAACAGAGTGTTGATAATGAGAGCCCTTTTGTGCCCTATGGCCTCACGGAGAGCTCTCAATATCCAAGGAGACTTGCGCAAATCAATTAACTCGTTAGCCACCATTCATCCCCCGGGAATTTCTAATTATGGCTTACTTTGTAACGATACCGGAAAATTGCGGCAAATAAAAAATCTTTAAATGGAAAAGTAAAAAGTATTTTGTACTATCAAAGTGCATCTTGAGCTATAAAACACATAACTTATAAAAAAAAAACAAGTCACATCTCAGTTTTTCTACTGTAAAAAGTCGTCCTACTTAAAGGACCTTTTGTCTATGATATTACTTAATTAGCTAATCTAATAGTGAATATATCAATATTAAAAATATTTTAAGTTTTAAATAAATAGGTTGACTTGGCAATCGCATGAATAGACAGTGTACCTCAGAAGTAGTACAAGTTATATTAAATTAGACTGTTTAGTTTAGGGGGGCCAATAATGGCCTGAACTGTTTCGAGAAAGATGGTTGGCCCGAGCCGAGTTTTCACCCGCAGATACAAACGAATAAAAGTATAACAAACGTGTAAAAATTAAAACAAGACAGAGAATTAATAAAATCATTTTGCTAATAGGCCCCTGATGCCTGAAACTTTCTCAAGTTTGTGGCATCAGATTCACGAGCATTTGAAGTAATAATGAAATAATATTATAAATAGCGGTGGTTTAGGCTCTGAATCCAGAAATTTCCAAACTTAGTTATTGGGTCTAAAACAATGTCTAATTAATTTGGAAAATTACGTAATATTACCGCTTTACCTTGCCTTAGCTATTGAATATTTTCCCTTTATCATTCTAGTGTTATTTACGAAAAAAAGTGAAAAAAAATCTATCAAATTCAGCCTTTGTTTCAATGAATACTTCATCAATATATATTGTTTTGAGTGTGCAAAAATTACAAACAAATTGAAAATATATATCTGCTATTTAGAACATATTTTTTTATTTGGCTAACGAAGGAAACATTTGCAACTGAAATAACAATCCATACTGATTGGCATTTTGGAATGTGAAAATGCATACATTGTTAAATATCTCTTTGCAAAAGTATATACGCGAATATTACATTGCAATACAAAACAAAGATTATGATTTTTTGTATAAATCAGAATATTGCAAATACTAACTTCGCGACAATACTTGGCGTCAATATAGAACTATTATTTTAACAATTTGAATTGACCAAACGTGATCATCGCGTGAAAACATTTAAAACGCCGAGTTATGTAAATAATATAATAAATTTGAATTCATTAAAAAGGCTTTATTTAAATATGTAGTCCATGAAAGGAAGATAACGTAATATACCCTTTTTGTTATTTCAACTGTTTAATTAATTTTCACGCCATTCCAAATAAATTGCTTTTCAAATAAACTCTAGCGTTATGTTGGGTAAATTCTATACAATATATATGTTAACGTAAAATTGTAAATACCGTTAGATTGTAATATATATAGTTATACGTTTATTTTAATAAAATGTGATAACCACTTACAGCAAGTTTCTTTATTTCACTGTCTCTGGATCGGAACATCTTTTTTTTTTTTAGTAAGGTATACTATACTTATAGCAGTAAGACCGGCCATTTACAGTATTGGTCTTTTTCTCTTTTTCTGCTGTTTTGTCATATGTAAATACATATACATATTATTGTCATTATTCATAGTAATCTTGTATCAATATTGCCTTGACGGTCATAATAGTTCGCATTCGGGAATCGGTTTATTTTCGCTGTTTGGACGGTTAATCAATATATAACGAAGTTAGAAATGGATGCATACATGTATTTACATACATAGGTAAAATATAAGGAGAGTTGAGTTTTACTTAAAAAATATAAGATATACAGCGCTCGCGACGTTCGACGAATTTTAATCTAAGCTTAAGCTATTTTAGTGTAAAAATGTGATCAGGCGTTGGAATGTAATGAACCGATTTCCTTGAGCTTGAACTTTCCTTGAGAAAATTTAGATTAAAATGGAGCCTGGGATATAATATTTTTATGATTAAAGAAGCAAGATTATATAAATTTTCAACTAATTTGTTTTGATGATATTTTATTACAAAGTACATATATTATTTATTTAAATTATATATAACAAGTTTAATTAGTTTTTTTCTCTTCACTAAATGTCAACACTCATTAAAAGATAGTTTTAATGTAGGTACAGATGCTATGTATTCGGTTTCTATTTTTATAATACTAAGTACTAATAATCTTTTGAAAAGATCTTAAAAACATATTTTGAAAGGATTTTCTCGTGTCTTCTGGTTAGCGTTTTGTACTATGTAACATTTTGGCAAGTTATTATTATTACCCGAACACGTAACTTAGGAAGCTTATCTGAAATTGAATGGCGGCTACAAATAGTTTGCGCGTTAAAGTTGGGAGAACTGAATATATTGTTGCGGAAACTGTTATTTTTCAAAATAAGTAGCAAAACAGTATTTTTGTCATATTTCCGGCGCGATAATTTTTATTTGAAATTTAAATGTTGGTAAAACTTTCCTAGTTTTTTCTATAGAATATTAAATGTTTCTGTTCTATTTGATTACTTAGTTTAAACTTAATAATTACCAGAATACACTACATAACTGGTTATAAACTGTGTTATTGTACCCCCCGGTAGGTACGACTAAGCAACAATATTCCCCAACCGCACTGTATACTTAATCTAATAAAAAAAATACCATAAGAAAAACTACACTTAAAATCAACAATTGATATTGTCATATCGACAAAGAGTATAAGAGTGATTTTACAGTTTTCGGACGTCAATGCAGAATACAAAAAACCATTCGTATCACCTCGACGTCCGTCGTTCCACAACTGAGCGTTTCAGTTTTTGCCGGCACCACCACAATGAGAAACAAGCTGCCTACTAAAGTATTTCCGAACATATTCAACTAAGGGTCCTTCAAGAAAAGAGGATAGCAATTCTTATAAGGCCGGCAACGCACTTGCGAGCCTTCTGGCAATGTGAGTGTCCATGGGCTGCAGTATCACCTTAAATCAGGGGAGCGTCCTGCCCGTTCGGCTTTTATTACATAAACAAAAGTGATTCCAAGTATGAATTGACCCGTCTACCGAATCCTGTTTTAAATGTGTTCTTAAACACACAGCCTCAATCGCTCGTTGTCATAGACCTCGTATTGGTAAAGTTTGATTGTAGAAGATAATTTAGAAGTTAAATTCTATGAAAATTTCAAAAACCATGTTTGTTCACTAAACACAGTGTTGCTTATTATTTTAACTTAATTTAACTAAAAAACTAATCCAGAAGCAAAATTTAATTCTCCTAGGTTTTAATATACCACCACGTTTTATTACTCTACATTTTATTATAGATATATAATCATATTACGCATGAAATAACTAGAACGACAGCCATAGTAAACAGAGTGTTGATAATGAGAGCCCTTTTGTGCCCTATGGCCTCACGGAGAGCTCTCAATATCCAAGGAGACTTGCGCAAATCAATTAACTCGTTAGCCACCATTCATCCCCCGGGAATTTCTAATTATGGCTTACTTTGTAACGATACCGGAAAATTGCGGCAAATAAAAAATCTTTAAATGGAAAAGTAAAAAGTATTTTGTACTATCAAAGTGCATCTTGAGCTATAAAACACATAACTTATAAAAAAAAAACAAGTCACATCTCAGTTTTTCTACTGTAAAAAGTCGTCCTACTTAAAGGACCTTTTGTCTATGATATTACTTAATTAGCTAATCTAATAGTGAATATATCAATATTAAAAATATTTTAAGTTTTAAATAAATAGGTTGACTTGGCAATCGCATGAATAGACAGTGTACCTCAGAAGTAGTACAAGTTATATTAAATTAGACTGTTTAGTTTAGGGGGGCCAATAATGGCCTGAACTGTTTCGAGAAAGATGGTTGGCCCGAGCCGAGTTTTCACCCGCAGATACAAACGAATAAAAGTATAACAAACGTGTAAAAATTAAAACAAGACAGAGAATTAATAAAATCATTTTGCTAATAGGCCCCTGATGCCTGAAACTTTCTCAAGTTTGTGGCATCAGATTCACGAGCATTTGAAGTAATAATGAAATAATATTATAAATAGCGGTGGTTTAGGCTCTGAATCCAGAAATTTCCAAACTTAGTTATTGGGTCTAAAACAATGTCTAATTAATTTGGAAAATTACGTAATATTACCGCTTTACCTTGCCTTAGCTATTGAATATTTTCCCTTTATCATTCTAGTGTTATTTACGAAAAAAAGTGAAAAAAAATCTATCAAATTCAGCCTTTGTTTCAATGAATACTTCATCAATATATATTGTTTTGAGTGTGCAAAAATTACAAACAAATTGAAAATATATATCTGCTATTTAGAACATATTTTTTTATTTGGCTAACGAAGGAAACATTTGCAACTGAAATAACAATCCATACTGATTGGCATTTTGGAATGTGAAAATGCATACATTGTTAAATATCTCTTTGCAAAAGTATATACGCGAATATTACATTGCAATACAAAACAAAGATTATGATTTTTTGTATAAATCAGAATATTGCAAATACTAACTTCGCGACAATACTTGGCGTCAATATAGAACTATTATTTTAACAATTTGAATTGACCAAACGTGATCATCGCGTGAAAACATTTAAAACGCCGAGTTATGTAAATAATATAATAAATTTGAATTCATTAAAAAGGCTTTATTTAAATATGTAGTCCATGAAAGGAAGATAACGTAATATACCCTTTTTGTTATTTCAACTGTTTAATTAATTTTCACGCCATTCCAAATAAATTGCTTTTCAGAAAGAATCCCACAAGAAAAGTTGAAACGTATTACGAAACATTTTTCACTTTTCTTATTAAGGCTTTAACCAACAAATTGCCGTTTTTCGTACTTTGTTTTTTAAACAGAGGTTTTTCGCAATTTTTGTCCGAGTCAAATATGGTGAAAACCACAAAAGTGAAGTTTCCACAGGTTGCGCCTCAATTCACTTGTCGATCCTAGGTCTTTTAGGTCTCGCTTCAAGCCCTTTGACATCAACATTGTATTCTACATTATTGTTGTATGCTAATAATATTTTTTCTTACAAAAATGTTAACAAAAGAGAGTACGACGTTACATGGATTACAATCTAGCCTATACAATAATTATGGCTAATATTATTATATTATATTAAATATTATGTTGACTTATTTTTCTACAATACTAGTAAATAACTTAAACTTAGGTAATGTTTATTATCAGTCTGTCTTCTATCATGTGTTGACTATGTTCGTGTATCCGAGACAACGCACTTGCACTTATATTCAATACACTTGTTTTAGTAACTCAAAAGGTTTAGTTCTCTTTAGGCGTCAGCATTCACATTTTCATGTAGCTTACGTGAGCGTATCCACATTAAAATCCTTGTAAACTTTCATTTGACATTGACAATGCCCCGAAGCTCTTTGAACTGGAACCGTATTATTTCTAAATTACTCTTTTCTGTACAGCTCCAAGTTTAGTTTTAATATAAGACATATGTTTTATTAACACTTCATTCATTTGTTTGAACTTTAGTTGAACGATTATATTAAACAGTACCTACTTAATGGTACGACAGTAGTGCCTCAGCAGTGCGTAGACTCTTAAGCCTTATAGGATTCAGTAAAAATAAAATAAAAACACTAGCGTTATGTTGGTTAAATCCTATACAATATATACAAGTTATAGAATTAAAAAAATACATTATAAAAGTTAGGAAATGCAATCTCTTAGGTTCCATCGCACTCGTTCACGTAAAATAATAAAAGTCACATACGTCCGAGTACAAAACTGGGTTAACTGGTAGCTATTGAAAACCTGAGCAAATGTACGGGATTAAATTGCATCGCGTTTTTCTATTGTCGACAAGTTTATACGCACGATAAGTTCTTTGCTGAAAACAATTGATATGTCGTTGGTTATCAAACGATTAAAACGACGAGAGAAAAATACTAGTGCCGTTTTGGGGCTGGGTCTCAGATTTCTGTATCTGTTTCATGATCATTTATTTCTCTTAATAGATAAGTAAATGATCAGCTTTCTGGGTCTGAGACAAGCCGTCGATTTTTGGGTATAAGGCACGCCGGTTGCCTCGCGATGTTTTCGTTGACCGTACGAACAAGTGTTTGGACACAGACAGAAAATCCATTGGTGCTGAACCGGTGATCGTACCTACTAACCTTAGTGAGGAGAGTCGTACGCTTAAACTAGTAGGATAACACTGCTAAAAAAGACGATTTAATACACTATGGTCTCAAACGCGTGTATCCTATCTCAAATACTAGTGATTGTAATGAAACTTGGACTATCCCTAAGTGGGTTTAAATTTAATTAAAATTGTATATCAGATGCTTGCAACTAAAGTTAATAAGAAGTTCGCTAAAAATTTAAAAAATTAAAAAAATATGATATTAGTCATGATTAAGTCATTATTAGATAATACCAATTAACACGCAAAATGGCGGGACATTTTTCCAATTTAAAATTCAAAATTGCGATAGTCTCGTACTGGGAATTCTTTAGCGATCATCACGTTTACCACCCTGTGGTCATTTTTTCGACTCCTGACTGCAGACTGATGGATGTGTCTAAATGCCTAATAGTATATAATAATAAAGAAATATTATTATCAATGGAACAAAAATAGAAGTGTGTCTGCCCAATTTCCCAATACGGGCTTTATATTCTTTAGACGCTCACTTGTTTTTTTTTTATTATTTAACTTTACATTATATTTCTGTAGTATAAAGAAGTTTGGAGGTATGCAAATAAAAACTATAAACCCCTGTCCATCGCAGTAACTAACCCACTGTACGGTTATACAAAAACTTAATTTCCCTATAAATGCAATATTTCAACTTTGCATTTAAAAGACAACCTTTCAAACAAAAAACCTTTTAATAAAATTGATCACGTCACGTTGAGCGAATTATTTTTAAAGTTTTATGAGAATGCATCCATAATCACTGCATTTTTAACACAAATCGATTTTTCGTGTAAATCGGCATTTGTAATTGAATTGTGACAATTTTCTATTCAAAGGATAATTGAACTCATCAGACTGCAAATATTTTCAATGCAACTTTGCTTTGAGTTCTATTATCAGAATGAATCAATAATTAGGCACAGAAAGTCTGATGCAAAGTTGCCGTAAATAAACCAGTAATAGGAACAAATTTTAATTATCCTATCTTTAAGCATCTTGGATTGGTTAAGCCTTCAAATATAAGATTTTTTCAACAATACTTCAACTTAAATTAGTCATATCTAAGCATGCTTGTATCTCCTAATTTTTTATAGAACAAATAGCTGACCCGCCAAATGTCGTCTTGCCATGTATATTATTTCTAGGAAACATTTTTTTAGTTCAATAAAAATAACTATCTACTATAATAAAAAATACGGGTTGATCGTAGAGGGTTGATGAAAATTAAGGGTTGTATGTATATTTATATGCTGTATCATAAAAAAATAAAAACAAAAAATGTTGTCTAAAAAATAAAAAAAAGTTTTTGGGGTGGACACCACTTATCATGCTTACTGAACATGCATAAAAAATTTAATAAGAATCGGCGACCTGTTTCGGAGGAGTATGGGAACGAACATTGTGACACGAGAATTTTATATATTAGATTTATATTTAGAGAAAAAATATAGAACACGGTTTGCCCTCAAACGGACAGCTTACAATGATATTAATTAAGTGATACCGCCACCTATTGACACATATAGACCTGCATTGCCTAAAGGCTCGGTCTCTTGAATCGGATCCCTATATTGGTGCGATATTACTTGAAGGACCCTAAGTTTAAATGTACAGAGGTACAAACACTATATTTTTGGTAGTTTTTGAATAGATACCAAATAATGCAAAAGCAAGGGCGGCCAAATCGCTGGCAACATGCCAACGCGGCTCGTTGGCGGTTTTAATAGCAATATTTAAGCTTTTCGATTTAACGCAGACACTTACGTATAAATTATTGCCTTTGTAATCTAAAGTAATTCCTAATGCGCCGGTTTGTATACAAAACTGGCTGAGCTCCGAGTATAGACGAGTTAATATAATATGTTACATATATGATATGCCTTTTTACAGTCAACGAAGTATCTAATAAAACTACATTTTCAATTCACGGGTGTGAAGTTGTTAATTAAGTTGAGTCGAGCCAATCTTAAATTTTTCATTACATTGAAGATCGATTAAAAATTTTCATTCATGCAAACCTTGTCTAGACAGTAACGAAAAAATTCAATTTAGTGCATTCGTTCGAGAGTGTTCGACGAAATGTTTAACATGCATCATAAATTAAATAGTAGCATTAAGTAAAATAAAAAAAAGCTTCACTCCTTGGTGTTGGATTTCTATGTGTTTCATATTTTCTGCGCCTGACGCGATCCGTGGATTTTTAGCTTTTGTTGTTGTTGTTGTAATGACGTTTTTTCTTCACCGTATTCATTGCTTTCCTGATGGCGTAGATTCAATCCCCAGCTGTGCATCAATGGATTTTCTGTCTATGTGCGCTTCTAACACTCGATCATATGGAAAAAACATCGTGAGGAAACCGGTATGTCTTAAATCGATAAAATGTGTCAGACAGAAGCCCGTCACTTGTCTATGAAACTAAAATAGACAAATAATAATAGGGTTGAAGCGCCATTGAATTATTATTATGATTGATAAAATTATTCGTTGGTATAAGCCAGCGTTTAACAAACATACTAAGGGCTAAGTATCGCGCACCTAGATATTAGATGAAGGGTACGATTTAAAATCGAGACTTACAGGCTGACAAGAATAACATGGCGTTCTAGCAGCACCACTTATGTATATAATGTAAATCTAAATATATGGCTGTTACTTATCATATTTTGTACACAACGTAAACAATACTCCATAGTGGTATTTCCCGTCTACACTGTAATGTGTTCACAATAATCTTAAATAATTTCTTCTTTCAACAAATTAGAAAGTCAATATTTCATAATAAGAGAAACTTTGAGAAAACGTCTGAAATTATGTAAATTAAAGATAAAAGTTGGCAACTTTGAGACGCTTAGCCAGAATAAACCAAAGTAAAAACAAAGTATTACAATAGATTTAAAGTACAAAGTATAATAAATATTTGGGATAACCCGAGACCCGGCCTGAGCCAAAATTATTTTTCGGAAGGCGTCGCGTCGTCCACTAGTTGAATTTGTATGAAAATAGTCACGTGACAATGGCAAATTTCGCCATAACTAATGAATATATTAAGGTAAGATCTAAACATCTTAGTAATTTCTTTAAATTATTAAATATCTTTTTACGTAGATAAATAAATAAACAGTTGGCGTTATGTAGCTTCGTAGGCCAAGGCTCTCTTTAGATCGCTGCGTCAGCGGAGTAAGTAAGTATGTAGGTATGATATTTCGTATTTTTAATCATAAAAAGACCATTCGATTTTTTAATAAATAAAGTTATCAGCATGACTTCACGCCAAGAAAGTAAACAAGTTAAAATTCGTAATAAATAACGATATAATCATGTAAAAACTGCATTAATTTAAATACATTAAGTATGTAAATGAACACTTAACCTCGTTTATACCTATCGCCGCAGGACCTGTTATTTCCCTTGATAAGAGAAAAATGCGTTTTCCTTTTTATTTATTAGCATTTAAACATTTTCTATTGTGCATTTAACGCAAATGATAGTCTTTGCAAAACTGTAATCTAGAATCTCTGTTCTGTGGGTATTGAATATTGCCTATTATTTATTTTTCGCTGCTTACTGCTTCATTAAAAAATAATTTAAAACAGCTATTAATGACCTAATCCTTGCATCTTTCTTCTTTATTATAGCTACTTGTATGTCTGTCGCTCTCCGGATTTATAAATTTTGTGCTGTCATGTTTTGTTTTGCATTGCTCTGTATCATATTTTTTATCGGTGAAACTTTTTGTGGATACATCCAATGTGTTTATTTTTTAACTTTTTGACGTGACAACGTCTTATAATTCGATGGAGCCGGCTGCACGCACGAAAAAACATGACTCATGCGGCGTTACCTCCCTCTGAGGCGTTACCTCGCTCTGAGGCGTTACATTTAAGGCTTGATGTGCAAAATTTACATAATTGTATTATGCGTACAAATAAATGTAACTTGATCAATTCAATTGCGATTTCCATTTACCTCCTTTTCTATATCCATACAAAATATCTATCAAACAAATAAAATTAAAATTTTCTTTTAAAAAATGCAACCATTCCATCAGTATTTTCTTATGACGTTGTCACGTTCAACTATCGTCAGTAAACCGACTTTACAGACAACCGATTTTTTTATTGTATGGAGATGTATCTGTTTTGTTTCCCAAATAAATAGTATAATATTATTGTATGTAATTAATTACATAGATGAAGGTTGTATATTTATTTACCTGGTTCCAGCAACTGGCTGCCAAACAGCGTCGAGTGGCCCGTGCGCAGGCTGTGGCGGTTCTGCTCCATCCCCACCATTATCCGTTCTTCCTTCCCAACCCTAAAACCAAATTACATATAATTAGGTGATGGATTCCACTTCTGTTGTTTATGTACTATTAGTATGTACTTGAGCATGCTACCCCGAAATGCCTTACAAATAAATTAAAAGGGTGCGTGTACTTATGTACGCGCGTAAGAAGTTATACTTCTTTGGCATTATTAAAAATAGTTTTTCATTGCAAGCAAATAATTAATTACAATTAAATAATCAAAGACAGGAAAAGGAGTCATTATAGTCAATAAAGTTCAGTTTACATTTGAAAAATTAAATAAATAAATATTTATTATTATTCTCTTACATTAAGTGTAACATAAATTCTATTATTATTCGAATGTTGTTTTTAAATTATGTCCAATGCCGTAGCATCTTCCGGGGGCAACTTCATTCTGTTAATTTTGTGTCACGGTGCGCGCTTATCGTAAAATTTCACTCTCATCAATTTTTCATAACGCGCCTAAAGAAGTATAACTTCAAAAAGGACTTTTTTATCACAAGAAACAAACAAAACACTCCTTTAATTTAAATTGATTTTCGAATATAATAAACTCATTATTTAACCACAAACAACAGACTTAACCATAAAACTGGCAAAACTGTAATCACTTCGATAGATCATTTATTATCCAGCGCATGTACGTGTCCAAAATGGATTAAGGCAATTAAAAGTCATAGTCGACGCCATCTTATGATTAAAACCAAACAAAATCAATGTGTCAACGTGTGTCACGAATGCAATTAACCTAGAACGAAATAGTCATCATCAGATCAATACCTGAATTGGTATATTTGAATTACTAATTTTGTAAGGTGGGACGTTTCTGGATTGAAAGCTTTATAATGAAATTCAAAGAAGAACAGATACATAAAAAGTAAAGCAATATTGGTTTTGGTTTTAGATTGCAATTGTTTCTTTGTTATATTTTTGCCTTTTTTAAAGCCTCCAATTCAGAGATCTCGAATTCGAGACCGTGCGCTAAGTATAACTTCCGTGTATCAAATGCAATAACCCGTTTGTTTTCTTTTCCTCTGCGAGCTATAAATTGCATGGAATCCACTAGTGCGAGACTGGGGTTGAAATTCGAATGCCTATAAACATTTATAATTTACAGAAATAGTATAAAAGGATTTATATGCAATACATAAAACAATAATGAATATAAGCTAGATAAATTAACTTTAATACAGAACAAAGTTTGAAATACACTTCGTATTCTAGAACGTAATGGAACTTCAGCTTCAAGAACTGTCAAAGCATTTCACCCTCTGAAATTTGACACTTCTGACGCAACTCGCACAGATAGTTGTGTTTTGTTTTGGTTATTGGCTTAGTAGTATTGTCGTAGGCACCTTGTATAAGATATTGTTATAGAAGCGAAGAAATATTAAAGGTGAAACTTTTTAACAGCTAAACATTTTAATTATCTTTAGTTAATGGGCGAAATCAGGTCCTTAAAAATCTCATTATTAATATTGTAACATAATCTTAAAAATAATACAAGTATATTTTGGTACAGGATATTTTTTGTTCTTTATTAAGTTTGGAATAGAGCGTCTGCTAAGATCAGCATTGTTACTTGTGAATCTTAGTGGGGATACAACCAAACGTTATGGGGATATAAACGGCCGGGGATGGAACCTATGACCTCAGGGATGAGAGTCGCACGCTGAAGCCACTAAGCTAACACTGCTCTCTGGTGTTGTTAAAATATACATAAAACTCAGGTTGTTCATCGATTTTTAAATTGTAAATTCTATGTAGTGTCGAGTCAAAGAGGTTAAGATTATAGGACTATCGTAATAACTGGCTGGTTACAACAGTTTTAAAAGGCAATATTAATAAATAACTATAAAACCTTGTTATTATCTTTCTTTTCAATTGAAAAGTCTATCTAATAGATAACATTAATCATCTCTTATAATTCAAAAATGAAATTTCCGTTGCATAATTCACTTTTCAAGCCGATTTTGGTTTAGCCCAGTGTTACCCCAACGTGGGGCCCACGCCGACAGGGGGGCAACTTGATTGTTAAGGGGGGCTATTCGAAAATTTCTTAAAATTACTTGAAATTTGAAATTCATCATAAATTTCTCTGAAAATTTACTTACAAATACAATATACCGTTAACAATATCCTAGTAATATCTTCCTCAAACTCTAAGTTACTTACGTAAACAATTATTCAATTTTTTAATATTACAAATTATGTATGGCTAAGTTGGGCTTTGGACAAAAAGGTGGTAGAGGTAAAAAACACTAGTTTAGCCATTCCCCGATAATGGCATAGATACAACACGGTTTGGCTAAGACAATCATTTTACAAATAAACGCTATCTGTTGTTATAGAGTTCGTCTACGAAAACATTATAAGCGTAATATTTTGTGATACTTAACGAGTCCTTGTACGTGTTCGTGTGGTAAAAGAAAATATAGTAAGGAAAATAAAGACTAACATATCAAATAAGTTAGATACAGAAGAAAAATAATCAGCGAATGCTAGTAGCGCAGCAACTATAATAATATTATAAATCCGAATAGTTCAAGAATAAAATAATTGTAGCAATCTTAGGATATATTTATTGAGGCAACTGTTTAGCAAGTTTTAGTGTTCATAGAAAGACAGTTGCTAAAAACGTTTCATCAATATTCCTCGCATTTCCAATTTACTCTTCAAAAACAAAAAGCGCTTGAAGCTCTATTTCGAAACTATAAGACTTTTCTGACACACGATGCCGCCATTCCTTCACGCGTTTTATCCCAGCTAAGCTGACACGACGTACAATTTCATTACCCTAGCTTTGCTGAATAATAGGTTTAGAAATTTCAAAGATACTTTGGTATGTTTTCAAAACAAGACTAGATTTTTTGTGTGGTATTTGACACAGATTCAGATGGATTTAAGATATGCCTTTAAAGATATTTTGTAGAAAATAAAATACCACCCTTTCTCGGCTTTGCAAGACTGATCATTTATTTTTTAATATATTTTGGAAAAAATAAGAGAATGTTACTATTCGATAATGTTGCATTCTAACGGTGAATGACAATATTTGAAATCGGTCCAGTATTTATGTTACTTATTGCAAACATACTAAACTAAAAATATATTACTTTAACAATATAAGCATATATATAGGCAGGAGTATATATAGATATCGACCGAGTAATATTTTGTATACCTTAAAACGATAAACATACAATTCGCAGAGGCGATGAGAACTTGGAGAAACTGATCGTGGTTGGTAACATAGAATGGAAAAGATCGGGTGGCCGTTCACCAACCAGGTGGACCTATCAAGTGACTTATCGCCCTCAAAACTATACACTGTCATAAGAGAGGCGCTGGACAGGAACCGGTGGAAATAGATAGTCCGCTCTAGATACTTCCTTGCTGACCACGACGCTCAGACATCATTAGCACGCTCAGCTGCCGATTAAAGAAAGAGAGAAAACGACAAAAACAATATGGCCGTGTGCGAAATATTTGGAGAAATAATTGCTATACATACACACTAAATTTGTTCCAAATAGTTCAAAGACAATCTTAGAAGCATTCAAACTAAGATCAAATGAATTGATCGTGAGCCTAATCAATGTCTGAAACGCTTCATTTAACGTCAAAACAACTAAGCTTATTGGATTCACAAGTTTGCAAACACTTATGCTCAGTGAGCCAAGAGCGGTTATCCGAGAATCAATACTGGGAAACTTATTCCTCTTTAACGCAGGTCCAGTTCCGTAGACGTTTTAAAAGTTTCTTATAGCTTTTTTAAAGACGACGACGTCTTATTGCTATTATTATATTCAACCCCCTAATTTGTACACGCAAAAACGGATTAATTACTTACTATTTTAAAAGAGCACCGAGAGCTTTTTACGCCGGCTTTTGAAGTGACAACGTCTTATAAATCGATGGAGCCGGCTACACGCACGAAAAAACATGACTCATGCGGCGTTACCTCGCTCTGAGGCGTTCCATTTAAGGCTTGAAGTGCAAGCGAGAGCGCGAAGCGACAGAGAGGCACAATCGGCCTCCGCGCTCTTCGGCGTTCGATATCTGTCTCTCTCCTACTTGAGTGAGCGATTCGTGACGTTGTCACGTTCAATTATCGTCAGTAAACCGACTTTACAGACAACCGATTTTTTTTCTCTAGGCCTACACCCTCTGTCTTCTTTGCCGATGAGTAGGGATGCCTACAAATTAAAATTTAATGACGTGGAATAAGTGATACATATATCTTATGTTCCATAATAAACATATTTTATTTTACTCTTTTGTCTCTGTCGCGTCGTGTTTACACTGTGATAAAAAGAGACAGATAGTACTTTAGTTAGAACTTAAATTGTGAAATTAGAATTATGTATTTAGTGGAAAAATAGGGATACTAAAAAACTGAAGCGTTTTAGGCAGAACGCGCTTGTCATATTTCATTACTTTTCAAACTAATACTTTTTCAGGGCTAGTCCTTTGTATTACGTGAGCTGAAAAAGTTAAGACACATTGAGGGCGCTACTAGTATTAAATTAATGATTTTAGGTAGGCCTTCAAAAGATACGTGTATAAATTTGATAATTGATATTTACGAAAGACATAAATGAACTTAATGTATAATTAAAGAAAACGTTCTACGAAAGGCGAACGGTATGGTCGAAAGACTATAGCCTGCCCCATGGGCGAAAACAAAAAACAATTACGATTGTCGTATCATTAGTTTGTGAGATAAAGTATTTTGAGTGAAGGAACTAATAATAACAACTTAATAACAGTAAGTATGGCAAGTGCAAGAAATAATTGACTGATAATTTTCGATTTACTCCGTGATTAAAAATGTAATTAGAAAATAATTTCATTGTGAAACATTGTAACAAGGAAAGTAATTACATACTTTGTAAAAGAAAAAACGTGTTAAAGTTAAATAAGTATTTTTGTTAATAACGAACAGATAACCACGACTTCTTTAGAATTAGAATAAAAGCCTCCTCTGTGTGTCTTTTGACTGAATTGTGGTTTTAATTAAATGATAACTACTTCGCGACATCTGATTTTGATTAAACAAAGCCTTTGTTTAAACACATTATTCTACAGAAAAATTACAACAAAGATCTTTACGTTAGAAAAATTGAAAATGTCTTCCCATTTTTCATAAATATACTCAAAATTACATTTATCTCTTTTTGTTTTAAGAAAATCCGAGATTATAATTATTTTTATAGTAAATGCATCAACTTATAGGGAACACTTTTCCATACTGGTTTTTTTTAAATTTAAAACAAAAGAAATAAAACGGCGAAAACTTATTATAAGTAGTTTCGAGCCTTCTTCGAGCTTTTTACTTGTTGTATGACTTTTCTTTATTTTTGTTTTTAATAAATATATTTTAATGTAATTCCACACGTTCACAACACAATTTCGAAACTTCAGTCATAGAGGGCATTACAAAAGCGCAAATATTGAATGTCACTTGTTTCAAAGGGCGCGGCCCAGATCGCTTTTCTAATCCAAACGTAGCAAATTGGTCACATAATATCATGCTTTGAGACATTTTAATATTAAAACTTATATTAAAGCTACGCTTTAAAAAGTGCTCATTAAACACCTTTTCCATAATTTTTCCAAGGAAAATTACTGTGTCAATAGAAAACGAAGGCTTTCACAACTCGCTCTAATTACTTAAAGAAAACACTGTACGAGCTTTTTATAAACTAAGCCGTAGTAAAAATAAAATATAACGATAAATGTATATAAATATTAAGATCTATCATGGATTTCAATGATATGCGTGTTTTATATGATAATTTCCGTCTAAATTTCGTAATATTAGCGCGTTTAACTAATTCAAAAGGGCATTTAAGGTACGTATATCAGAATGAGCCTAGTGGACTAAAATTGGGACGGCTGATGGTGACGGGTATCTGGTTCGTATATACATATTAAGTTTCTCATGTAAATAAAATTCATTTTGTAATGAGAAATAAAGTTCTTTAAACATTAATTTCCACTTAAAATTTATTTACTTTTATTTATTATTATTAAACCTTAATTTTGCACAACAGTATTATGATTTTATGAATAAAGGTTTTATTTGTCCAATATAATATATTTCACAGCAGTGTGCAGTGTTGGCCTAGTGGCTTCAGCGTGCGACTCTCATACCTGAGGTCGTAGGTTCGATCCACGGCTGTGCACCAATGGACATTCTTTCTATGTGCATTCTATGTGTCATTATTTAACATTTGCTCGGACGGTGAAGGAAAACATCGTGAGGAAACCGACATGTTTCGACCGACAATTTTGACGGCGTGTGTCAGGCACTGGAGACTGATCACCTACTTGCATATTAGATTAAAAATTATAATGAAACAGATTCAGAAATCTGAGGCCAAAACCTAAAGAGGTTGTAGTGCCACTGATTAATTAATTAATATATTTCGCAATATTTTAAACGAAAATCGTATTAGAGCTCGTTTATATTTTCCGATTCCATATATTATAAATTAGTTAATAATGTATTATATAATTCATCTTCTTGTTTAAAGGTCCTATAAGCTTTGTATAAAACTTTTAGGACAACTCTCAAACATGCTACGTTTCTTATAAAATATTAAAACTTTGTCGCTTAGGAAGAATTCTAGACATCATTAATTTACCATAAGGAGCAAGTTTATATCTTTTTCTTTTAAGTTATGGAAAGACTAAAATATTTTATGCAGTATTAAACATAAGACGACTTTCAAACTCGTAATTAGTTTTCAGATACATAAACTTAAACGTAATTACTTGAAACTTGAATATTTCTTAGTTTATAAATTGACAATTAATATACAATATATATTATCAGGCTTTATAATATTATATTTGTTTTTTTTTTTAAATCGTCTAGAGAGGAATGGAGCAAGAGGCACATTATTGTACCTATGTATGTGTTTCTTTGTTAGTAATGTCCATTTAACAGACATTTATTATTATTATTTTTATTTTATTAACGGCCTGGTATCGGACACCATATTCGTGCGTTAAATAAATATATTTATTATCCGATATAAAACTCATGATTTTTACGTTATACGCGAAAATCATTGTTAAAACTTTACGATATTCATGTGGGATAAAGCCCCATTTAGGGACCTTTAGTTTCATACTAATAAAATTAAGGTTAGTTTAAGTAATTATAATAAATCAACAAGTAAAGAAAACCCGGTGTAGGCTACATTGCTCTTACGAGGTAGTTTACTGATTGCCGATTGAGACCGGACGAAAGTTATTAAACTAGAGTATTTATTTATATATAATTTGATAATAATTGCTACACAATGAACTTTATTCATAAGATCTCAAAGAATAAACATAAGTTATTTTGTAATGAATAAACCCAAGAACGTACTTCAAATCCTTTATAAAAACTTACAGTATCCATCCGTATTTTGTAGCAGACATTTATTTACCTTGAGAGTAAAGATCAAAGAGGGAAGTTGAAACCAAACGTAGGTATCATAAGCATGCCTTTCAAAAAGGATTGATTACATAAAATAAACAATCATTGTACTCAGCGATATAAAATTTCGTAGTATGTAATAAATATGTACAAAAACCGTTTTGTCCAAATAAATTACACACGTACATTCGTAAACTGACATTACAAATATAGTAAATACATTTCACCGTATTTAGAGATTTGATTCACACCATTGTTAAAATATAATACATATTCTCATGTTTTGTATAACGATATAAAGCGAATTAGGCCTACATTTTATAGTGAGAATGTAAAAACAAAAGACGAAACGATGGCGCGTTCCTTTTGTCTGAGATGAGTCAAGCTCCACTAGTTCAATTACAGACACGCGACGCGATCTATTTGTCCTTTCGACCAATCACACGTAGCAGCATATTCCAGTTTTCATTCCCAGTTCCAGTAACTCGGTTTAATTGACTTTTTCTCCATACATAATATCTTCATACGAATTATACGTTACCCATTAAATTTTACGCATTGTTCATCTTCATCAAATATTTCCTAAACATTGTTTTTCGTATTTTTCCGAATCGAATAAGTATCTTACAGTATTTTGATAAAACAATATTTGCACACCTTTTTCCGCGAGACTTAAAGAGTTATCAGGTGTTAACGAAAACATTATTTATTATGTATAAAGAAGGGATTACAGCGCCACCGCTCAATACATTATAAGCTCACGACGTTAATAATATTTGAATTTATTTTTGTATATTAATATTAACCTTTTCCACCTGTTCCAAAATATGCAGATTAGTTAGAAAATGACCAAGGATAATTAAAGATATGTTAAGCCCTAGACTTTAATGACCCCGTAGAGGTGAACGACCCCAATTTCTGAACCTGAACAATTTTTTAATATTATACATTTTTGAAGAGTCAATATTATGTGATAGCAGAATGTGAACAATATATTTGTCTCTTCAAACCGGAAACCTCACGACGTTAAAAATACATATTTGAATTTATTTTTGTCTATTATTAAGTAGATTGCTGAGAAAATTACCCAGGATATAAAAGGATATGTGAAGCTTAAATGACGCCGTAGAGGTGAACGACCCCAATTCCTGAACCTTTTTTCTCATATTGTAAAATTTTGAGGAGTGTATATTATGTGTTAGCTGAATGTGAACAATATATTTGGCAGCTCAAAACCGGAATCCTCACTTTTTCCAGTAATATAAACAGGAAAATAATTTTAGTTGATATAAAAACATTTTTGTGTAATAAGAAGAGAACTTAAGTGATTTTATAAAAACTTTGTGAAAGTTGAGACAAGAACGCCCTAATGGGAATTTTCGTAGATTCATTTAGCACTAAATCTTTTTATAACAAAGTTGTTGTCGGAATTGCTTACTAGAGTCCCTTTACCATTGACAAACATAATTTAAATAAATAATAGTTAAAAAAAACTAAAAAACACGCTTTTAAAGCACATCTTTCACATTTTTCACAATAATACCAGTATTTTTTGTTTATTACCATTTTCAGCCTAAATTAGGAATTATTTTTCACGTTTTAGTTTGATGTGCTTTAAAAGCGTGTTTTTTATTTTTTTGTAACTATTATTTATTTTTTAGTTAAATTTAATTTATTTCTTTCTTTTTTTTTCGGATTATTGCATTGTCATCGATCTTTGACAGGTGCGCAAAGTTTGAATTAAATCTGTCCGTTAAAAGTGAGTCAAAATCGAGTCCGAAGGAGTCGGTTACATACATACATACATACATACATGCATACATACAGGTGAAGCTAATATAAAGCGTGTAAAAAGGGAATCTAAATACACAGGTCATAGTAATGATCAAATAGGTAACATACATCCGATAATGATTATTTCTATTTTTATATTTTATTATATTTACTCTTTTATTTATTAATCCTTTGAAGGCAACGGGTGATTTATGTATCTAAGTTTGGAAGAAAATCTTTTGTTAATAGTGGTTAACACATGAAACCTCGATAATTTGAGAATAACTGCTATTAATAATTGCTAGTCTGTGCGGAAAGAGAACCATCGTGAGATTTGCGGTCGCTGCAGTGCCAAAGTGTAAATTGCGCAAATTGCCTTTGTTAAATTGACAACACTGTTACGTCTATATAGTTGGACAGTAATAATTTTGATATTAAATAATTTTCGTCAATTGTCATATTTATAGTAATGCTACTTTGGTTATATAACTGTCATCTATACTAATATTATAAAGAAGAACACATTTGTGTTTTTGTATGTATGTTTGGAATGTTTTCACACAAAAACTACTGGACCGATTTCAAATTCTTTCATCATTAGAAAGCTGCATCTGCATCAGCGTTCAAGTATTACGTCACGCAATTTTTAGAGACCACCTAGTGACTCGTATAAAAGTTACCATTATGTGGTGTCAAGTACTGGAAATTCGAAAATAATATAAACAGTAACGCGTAATTCAATCCCCGCCCCGTATTCTAACGTTTTACAAGAGGACAATATAGGCTATATTACATTTTCAAAAAATAGGGATCTGTAACAAAAATGCTATAGTATAACCCAAGGTTTGAAAAAATGTTGTGTATAGGAAAATTCTAAGACACTGAAGTTCTACAAATAAATCTCTTCTCTATTATAGAATAAAGGTTTGTATTATGAATTTTTGTTTTTATTTTTAACAATTTATAATAATCAAGACAAAAATTTCTTTCAAAATCTACTTGATATCAAGAATTTTTCAATACCTGTAGAGTATATATTTAAATGTACTAATGCCGGACATTATACCTAAATGATGTTATCAATTTAAAAATGTATTTAACAATATATATATAATATGTATTAACATAAAATATATTCGTTGTCAAGTAAAATTTGTATATTGTTGTATATTGATTGATAAATTATGAATGTAAATGTGTAGCTAATAATCTGAAATGAAGTATTTAAGAACGAAGAAAACTGAATATAATAAAACTTTTATGTTAAAAAAAATATATGTATAATCCGACTTAGTAGTCTTTCCACTACCATGAGACCGTATCTACGCGAGTGAAACCGCGGGCCATTGCTAGTTCTAACATACAATTGATGTTCTGTGTTCATCGCATCAACGGCTTGAGTGTAAAATATAACTGTCTTTTACCCCATACAAAATTAAGAAATCCTTATAACCGTTAGTATAAGTAGGTATGTAGTTGTGAGCAACAGGTATTTTGCTAGTATCGCGAATTTGGTTTAAGCTTCTCACTACTTCAGTATTTCCTTTGTATGATAGGGTTGCCTTACATTCACAATGAGGTAATATTTTACCCGAATAGGCCTAACAAGTCACGAAGGCACCTTTACCTTTTCGCTCTCGCTATAATATACATGCTTCTTAACAGCGCCGTCTTCATTAAATACGCGTCATAATCATTAATGTATTTTTAAGTGAATTTAAATAGGGATTTGTCGGTATCATTACACGTGTACACCTCCTAAGTAAAAGGAAAATATGTTTATACTTTACTATCTATTGTCTGACTTCTCTGTCAGGTCAAATATTTGAAACGTTCAGTACCATATGACAACAGTTTATTTTTATGCAAATTAAAATTAAAAAAATATGTAAATTACAGTACAAGTTCCGAACATACTAAGAACCTATAAATGTATTAGAACTTCCGTTCAACTTCGACGTGCTAACTCGGCAAACTCCTACATTAGACCAGTGCAGATAGCCTTTAAAATAAATAAAAAGTGAAAAAAATTACAGTAGGATGAAACCCATTAGAAAAGCAGGGGAATATGATCAAAATGATAGGAAAAATAAATTACGGTCGATCTGAGGTCGGGAAGGGGTAGGGGGGGGAGTTTTAAGGGTAAAAAACGGTTTATCTCGATTTCCGGCAAAACTACAAGTCCTACCGAAGAAAGTTAAATGGCAAAGTTGGAGGTTATAAAAAGATCTAAAACTTTTGTATTCACACATTTTTCACATAACCTCAAAATTTATGTGAAAAATTCAAAAAACCAAGTTTTTGGTTTTTTATTTTTATCTTTAACAAAAATATTTTTTTTTTAACGAAATTTGGTGAAAACTTACCTTTCTATGTCCCAAATACACTGTAATTTATTTGATTAAAAATATTTATTTGTTCACCTTATTTTGAATTAATATCGAAAAAACACCCTAATTTTCAATCGAAAATTCTGACGTCAAAATTTCAGCTTTTTTCAAAAAGTTGGTGTGCTTTCAGTTTGTTGAAATCTCTACTTTCTTATGGTAAAAAAATATATATATATTACCATAGTAAATCTTCTCAGAAAACGTAAAAAATCGTATGCAGTAACGCCCAGACTTGTCATCCCCTTCCCTACTTCTCTATGAATCTTCTTTAAATTATAATCAGATGTCTATTTATTACTATTTTAAGATAACTTATATATACCTGAGTGACCTAAAAAAAAAATTTAGCCTTTAGATGGGCTAAAATTTTCGTATTTCATAGAGAAGTAAGGAAGGGGATGACAGGTCTGGGCGTTACTGCATACGATTTTTTGCGTTTTCTGAGAAGATTTACTATGGTAATATATATATATATTTTTTACCATAAGAAAGTAGAGATTTCAACGAACTGAAAGCACACCAACTTTTTGAAAAAAGCTGAAATTTTGACGTCAGAATTTTCGATTGAAAATTAGGGTGTTTTTTCGATATTAATTCAAAATAAGGTGAACAAATAAATATTTTTAATCAAATAAATTACAGTGTATTTGGGACATAGAAAGGTAAGTTTTCACCAAATTTCGTTAAAAAAAAAATATTTTTGTTAAAGATAAAAATAAAAAACCAAAAACTTGGTTTTTTTAATTTTTCACATAAATTTTGAGGTTATGTGAAAAATGTGTGAATACAAAAGTTTTAGATCTTTTTATTACCTCCAACTTTGCCATTTAACTTTCTTCGGTAGGACTTGTAGTTTTGCCGGAAATCGAGATAAACCGTTTTTTACCCTTAAAACTCCCCCCCCCTACCCCTTCCCGACCTCAGATCGACCGTAATTTATTTTTCCTTTCATTTTGATCATATTCCCCTGCTTTTCTACTGGGTTTCATCCTACTGTAATTTTTTTAGGTTTCAAAAATTATCGGCACTGGTCTACATGGGTCAGTACACAAATCTAGAATGTCAAACACTAAATACTGACATAAAATTAACAATTATTTCACGACACGATATTTAAGTCTACTAAAGATATTAAAAAACTAAACTAGTAGCATGCCAGAAAGCAATGGAAAGAAGCGTACTTAAAATAAAAAAAATACATAAAATTAAAAGCGAAAAATAAGACGAAGAACAAAAGTTATAGATGCCTTACATTATGCCCTAAAACAGAAGTGGCAATGGGCGGGGCATATAGCAAGATACACCAATAATAGGTGGACCTTAAAGACAACTGTATCATGTATGGAAAGGACCAAGAGGAAGAAGGAGAAGAGGTCGCCCAAAAAAAAGGTGGATAGAAGAAATAGAAGCAATAGCAGGAAACGAATGGAGAAAGAGAGCCATATACAGAGTCAGTAGGAAAAAGCTGGAGGAGGCCTTTACCCGTGAAGGGGATCCGATCGACGGTACTGAAGGAAGCTAGGATATAGAATAACAAGCAAAAGAAAAAAAAATATGTGTAGAAATTTAAAATAATCTAGGCTGTGTAGTGTGTAGCCCGTGTGTGAAGCCCGTAATCATTTATTTTAAAATGAGAACTAATGTACTGTGTTCATACATCAAAATGCATCAACATACATACCCGGGCGCTAAGAATATAAAAGAAAAGTCAAAACGACACGCATTTCTTGTGACTTTAGTTAGTCAAATGCCTAGTCCAATAACACGTGACACCTATTTTCAATTGACCAATCGTGGTCAAACGAAACCCTCCATCGTGTTGTTTTACGTGGATTAAGTTTTATTTTTCACGTCAAATGAACAAACAGGTTTATAAAAAAGCTTATACATATATTATTCACAAATCTAAATCCATTTAATAATAGGTGCGGTGTTATTTAAACTGTTTCATTAAATCAATATAAAAATACTTAGTCGTACAAATTAGTTAGGATCATTTAACTATTCGTCAACTTTATAAAAAGCTTATCTAATCAATATATTAATTTACGTTTAACGAGGGCTATGAATTTATTTACTGATAATTCTCTCATTTCGCTTGGGAGTTTGTTGTAAAAACGAAAACAATTTCCATATAAGGAGTGGTTTATCTTCTGGAGCCTGGTTGGTCGTACAAACAAATTAATTCTATTTAAATATTATACTGGTGAAAGTCACCATTTGTTTTAAAATCGTTTAAATTTTTTTGTACATTACAACAAGGCTTCAAGAATATACTCGTATTGACCAGATAGTGTCATAATATTTAATTCCTTAAACTTATTCCGTACCGACTCCCTCGGAGAAACACAACAAATACACCGAACAGCCCGCTTCTGCAGCACAAATATGGATTGAACCTCTGCAGCAGCACCCGACAGTAGAATACCGTACGACATAACGCTGTGAAAGTAGCTATGACTCACAATTTTAGCCGTGTCCTTATCAGTAGACTGTCGGATTTTCTTTACTGCATATGCTACAGAGCTCAGCCTATTCGAAAGAGTCTCTAAGTGAATGTGAAAGAGTGTGAATATCTGTCTTCTAACAACAGTGAACTGAATGTGTAAGAGTGTGAATATCTGTCTTCTAACAACAGTGAACTGAATGTGTAAGAGTGTGAATATCTGTCTTCTAACAACAGTGAACTGAAAGTGTAAGAGTGTGAATATCTGTCTTCTAACAACAGTGAACTGAAAGTGTAAGAGTGTGAATATCTGTCTTCTAACAACAGTGAACTGAAAGTGTAAGAGTGTGAATATCTGTCTTCTAACAACAGTGAACTGAAAGTGCAAGAGTGTGAATATCTGTCTTCTAACAACAGTGAACTGAATGTGTAAGAGTGTGAATATCTGTCTTCTAACAACAGTGAACTGAATGTGTAAGAGTGTGAATATCTGTCTTCTAACAACTCTGAACTAATGGTTATAGAAGACGAAGAGTGTATTTAAACTAAAAGGCGGTTGGTAGTACTCGTATACGTAATTTTTTAAATAATATTTATAAAAGGGATCTTTCTGAACGATCCAAAACTCATCCAATATTGCGTTTGGTATTCGAAGATCGAAAAATAACGCATTTTTCGTCACAGAAATACATCCAATCTGCAAAAGCTTAAAAACAAAATAAATAAACTCAATTTCATATGATAACGACGTTTTTATTATGAGTTTATCACGTAAAATGTTTTTCAGTATCTATACACTATCATACTATACGTCTTCACTATACGTCTAGTACTTCCGTCGCATTTCAAGAATTTTTATTTTTGGCGATTATTTTAGAATGCTATTGAATTCGCAAAAAGGTTTTTGCGAATTACATAGAAATAGAGCTATTTTTTATAAATCATTTTTAAATTATTGACTTAAATTGAATAGTCATAATATGTGTTAATATATTGGGTAACCTCTAACCTTTCTTGTATTTTTGTATATTGTGTAATGTTTGCGGACTAGTGTTATAAACGAATGTTTTTGAACGTATTTTAAAACAATTTCATTTTTTTTAATATATATATTGTCATGTTAGGGACATCGCGGAACAAAACAATGCATTAAAAAAATTACAGAAAAATCTTATTCTTCTGTTCTTGCCATACTTACCAGATGAAATCCTTGATAATAAAAATTTGTCTAAGTTCCCATTTATTCATTAGCCTTGGGTACTCATAAATACTTAAATTAATATCGTCAACAATGTTTAATGTTACACTTATACTCGGCGTTTAATTGTTTTACATAAATGTAATCTGTTCATAAAAACCAGTCAGGCGAAAACCTCCTTTCTTCACCTACAATATTACATTGCGGCTATATAAACAAAGGCTAGCAACAAGCGGGCTTTTGTAAATAATTTATAGTATGCATAAATAAAGCTGGAGCGTTCAATAATCTCACCTGTAAGCTTTCTATGTACCGGGATCGAGGGGCATTACTCGGGGGTCGCTCCAAAAACAGCAGTTCAGTAAGGACTATTACACCAAACACAGCGAAGAACATTATAAATATGAAAAAGCTGATGTTGGCGCGTTCTTTCGCGCGTGATGGGGCCGCTCGCGCCCGCCATCGCATCTTGCCGATTGAGCTTGCATGAGCGTCGGAATACACGACACCACTGTGTCACAAAAACAAGGAGCCACGGTCACCAAGGCTGCGGCGTCCCGCGCGAACCGCGCATCACAACAACGCACCACACCAGACACTGCTGTGACGCACTATGTAATGACAGTCTTGACACCGGGCTGGGTTGCAAGACATGGGAATTCCAAACGCCAGTATACACATAAAACTGATTACGAATTTTATCAAAAGTCTCAAATAACCGACCAAATGCAAAAGGTAAACTAATTATTGTTATTGTATTTATACTAGAAAACAGGACTGTTCATTTAAAAATAGAATTGAACTGGATGTAACATCTCGATTATAAATAGCGTGCAAGTGTGGTAAAATAGATGTAGCAACCCTCCGTATGATTCTATTGAGCATGCGCGCCGCCCGCCCTCGTTCAATGAGTGGACCAAGCGGTTTACAATCTTCGCATAATTTCCTCGTGACACCCTGATACACATTGTGATTTCGGGTTCCATTCAATAGCTTACGTCTGTTAAATATGGTAAATCATATTAAATTTATAAATATGAACGCCGAACGGTCTTTTATTGTAACTGATTTTTGATAAAACGCAATGCACGATACATGGTTAAAAATAAAGCTGGAGATTTAAGTTCCTAATTTTTATTGAAACGAATTTAGTTCTTAAAGTCCCATAACCGGCTAATGGGTATTATCCCCTGATCCCATACAATTATTGTTCTGCTGGAATTTTTTCAGGACTAAAACTGGAGTTGGACCATGTACATTGTACGGTTACTATTAAAACATGCGGTATCTAAACGAAATTGCACCTTACGTTAAATGTAATGTAATGCTTTCAAACCTAAAGCGCTGAACCCTTTTATGAAAATTTACCTATATTTAACCATAATATTTTATGAGCTTGGCTAGTTACTACTTTATATTATGTTTTATAATAAAGTTGTATTTCCACTGATAATAAATACACAGAGAAAATAAAGAGGCATTAATTATAATATCGTTTATAAGATCCAACAAAGCGTTAAGTTTTACAATATCTTAATAATTGGATACACCCACCAATATACTCAAAGAATGTATAATATGTTAAATGGGTTAGTTACACTATATATGATTATAAAAGTTGGCTTGAGAATAAAATTAAAATTAATTAAAATTTTCAAAAGTAAAACAATATCTTGAAAAATTATATCATCTACACAAATATGATACAATTTTTTTTTTCATTATTTTTTGTAATTAATAAACTATAAATAACTGAGTAAAACCAGCTACAACCATTTAGATCTGGGCCTCATACTTCTGAACTTCCGTTCGTTTGGTGAAAAAGTCTAGGTATTGGTGCACAGCTGGCGTGATTAGAACGACTGACCTCAGGATTGAAAGGCACTCGCTTACGCCACTATCAATATTCCCAAAAGGAACGGTTATTCAAGCTGGTTCCACAAACTGGTGGTGCGCGGCAAAATGTCAACGTCAAGTATTATGTATATTTATGCTTAAGTATGCAGGATTATTATTATATTATATAGTTTTAAAATTGCTATATTGTTAAAACTATAGAAAACAAGCTGATTACAAACATAAATTATTTGATGTAATTAATAAAGCTAGCTATATAAATTATACGATGAAGTCTATGTAATGTCTATTTATTTGAAATAGCTTATCTTACCATTAATGATGAATAAACAAAAAACTTAAATATTAATGTATGCTTTATTGAAATAAAGTAACTAAATTAAATATTTAATATTAATAAGTTACTATCATCATGTGCAATAGTCTGTGTGTTTGACAAAATTCATCTCACTGAACACTCACTCACGGATAGGACAATTTGACATTATCAGTCAAATTATTATATTAGTCAAATCACTGACACTGTCAAAAAAGTGAAGGATTTTTATAACTGTCAGAGTTAACTAAAGACTACAGTAAAATATGAACCCAACTGACATCGTTCCACATTAAATTCTATTTTGCATTTCCCAATTAGCTTTTTAAACTACTGCAAACATGGTCGCAGAAGATGATAACGCCTTTAGAGGTTTTTTTAGATCTTTGTATAGAACTGTAGATTCCCCAGTTACATGGTTTAGAGGTATGTTTCTTTGTAAAACAAAAATACAAATATTGTTATGTAAGCGATACATGGTTATTTTTCTGCTGCAGAAAAGATAGTCGAGCCCAACCAGAAAAAATACCCGTGGTATCATCAGCAGTTCCGTCGCGTACCAACAATAGATCAATGTTATAGCGATGATCCAGTCTGCGACTTCGAAGCAAACGCGCAATTCAAACGAGACAGGTTCACTTAAAATATTATTTTGAAACTAATGAGGGCAAGAACAGTATGTGTCTAGTTAATATTTCCTTCAGTCAAATACTCTCTTAAAGAAACAACTAAACACATCCCTAAAATTATTGCATCTTTGGATTCTGGGCTATGTTTGTTTACTTTTTGTGCCAAAAAAAATTTAGTCTAATGTTGAACCTGCAACAGAACAAAATTTAAATAGATATTGAATTCTAAACCATTATTTGAACAAACATTTATTTTTAGGATGGTGGATTCTGAAATTTTGAATATTCTTCGTATGAGATTCGAGGACTGCATGATCTATGAAGCCCCTGATCATCTTACCAAGTGCAAGCCACTTTGGGACAAATACAAGGATGCTGAAGAAGCCTGGTTCATTAAATGTATGTATATTATTAAATGGTTATTAACTAGTGTTACCTGTAACAGCTGCTTGTAATTGACAATTTCTTGGTTAGACATGCCAAATAAGATATTCCTTATGTTATAATTAGTAACAGGTGTTTTATTTGTACACTAGATACAATTTATTCAAGAACTTTTTGTTGTTTTAAAAAAGTTTTTATTTTATGTTAGCTAAAATTGATTTTCCTTTCATGTTTGGTACTACTAATGTCACATCATCATGTGCTTAACTGCTATTTCTTCATGTTTATATTATACTACCTTAAAGCTCAGACAAGATCTTCTGAAATGGCCACTTTTAAGAGTTCATATTTCATGAGGCTCATATTTCAATAAACTTCTAGATGGTGATTTGGGAGCATTTGGAGATGCCCGTAAAGCTTACATGAAGCAAAAACACCGCATGATTTGGGAGAAGCGTCATGGACCTCTGTCTGAACAGACAAAGTGATAAACAAATATATACTAAGTAGGAATGTAATATTGTGATTGCATTAATAAATTATTAAATTGCAAGTCCATTTTAATTAATAAAGCAATGTTATACACATGTAGTGATTCAAAATAATTATTTTATGGAACTAACAGGGGTATCAAGTGTTTATAAATACTAAATAGTCAGAGTTTCCAATACCCAATTAGGTTTCATACACATATTAAATTCTATAATTGGTGTATCATATAGAAATAGGACCAAAGGAAAACAGGTTTCTTGTGCTTCTTGGTTCTAAAAATTATATTGCTTGCTGCAAATAAGAACAAAATAGGTTTGTTTTTTCAAAATAAAACGCACTTTATTTAAAAATATAAGATTTTATCATGCATTATGATACACACATACACCAATGAATTTATAACAAGAAACAATAATCACAGAATATTGAAGATGTAATAAAATACAAACATCTTCTCTTGCTGTACTTGAAAAATCTAATCTAAATATTGAAATTTAAGTTTACTTGGTCATAAAATAAAAACATTGGCTTAAAACATTTTGTTCCAGTTTAAATTTTCTAACAAACTGGTATTTCGCTAATTTATAAGTACATTAATCCAAATAAGTCATGACGATAAAATCCTCGAAATTCGATTTAAAAATCTCTTCATTCATTCTCTATAAAAGAACCAGATTTAATACCCACTTACCTTGAAGAAGTTTGAGTTCATACCCATTAAAGTGGTCCAAATATTTTGAAACATTTTATTTTCTGGTTTCTTCACTTTACTTTAATGGTTATTCACTCTAAAATGCAAACTGGCAGTATACAACTTATAAAGCAAGGGCCCGCTTACAAAATAATCAAAATCCACATTTCCACCCGAAATATAATTGATGTAAATAAATGTGTAAATTACTAGTAGCAATCGAATATAGTATGTACATTTTATACATAGAGACATAAAGATGCGGTATTATAATATCACAGAATAAATTGTAGCTTCAATTCACAATTGTTACTTAATACACATTTATTTACAAAAAAACTCAAAACGTAACAAAACTGATCCTTAAATTAATTACTTATGCTAATTAGGCTAAGATGAGTCAAGAACTTATCATTATATGTACTAATTTTTTGGACGCTAACAGACAGCCATTTTGAACACATATTAGACTGTCGGCTTTCAATCACTTAAAATAACTTATTAAAAATGCTTATAAAATTAACTCAGGTGTAATGTGGAATTTTGCGTTGGATTTGTCGTAAAAATTGCACAGGTCTAAAGAGACAATCGAAACCTCAAAATGTATAATTGACTTAATTTTGTGGCAAGTGTCCAGTTCTATCCGTAGAGGCTATTAACAAAAATTATTTTCTAAGGTACAACAGAATAATTTAAATATGTACAAATTATATGGATTTTTGTGCAACAATTACCGGCCGCTAAGTCTCAAACACGCGTACAACTCATTAACAGGAAATATAAACATTTTGAACATAAAAATATAAGTTCCATCTAAAATTATAAATTCGAATGGTATTCTATATATTGGAACTTTAACAACAGTCATCGAATAAGTCATTTAAAGCCAATATTAAATAAAGCATTTATAGAAATAATCGAGATCATATTCTCAATGATTTTCTCTTATAAATAAATCATGATTATTGTACTTTTATGTGAACATTCGTTTAATGTTACCAGTGCTTATCTAAAACATTGAGCGTATGAAAGGATATGTATAGTGAGTTTAATATACAAAATATACTTAGGGTCTATCTATTAAGTCAGTGTCAAAAGGTAAAATTGATTGCCATATTTTAGAGTAGTACTTTAGACAAGTCTTTGGAACTTTAACTCGATAAAAAATTTCTTACAACTTCCTTAATTTTGCTTCTACAATTCTCAAACATTATAAATAACTATAAAATTAACAGAGTTAAGTCCAAATATGTACAGCACTGTAACACTTAGCGAATGCATTTCTTATAATTAATAAACACACAAAAATACACAATCTAAAATATTATTGTTTAACATCACATAGGAGACGTATAAGATTTGGAAATTCGTTGGAACACATGTACACTCCAGATAAAGTGTGGGAATGGAATGTGTTCTTACCCTTAATTATACATTGGGAATGATTTATCACACTGAATCAAACTGGGCTGCAAGGCGGGTGCGACCTGAAGACAAATTTAATTAAAAATATATTTTATGATATAAATAATATGTATCATGGTTGCGGCCAACGGCTTAAGCTTAGGTTTCTTATAAAAGCGGTGCCGTTATCCAACGGCCGTAATGTAACGTTGGGTAACGTCACCCAAAGGTTGTCTATAAATAACATCGGAGTAGGTTTTCTAGAGAACGTTGAGTGTCACCGTAACGTCAAATAGCGGTGCTGTCATTTGCATGACGGCCGTCATAGCGGTGATAAACATTAGTTAAACGTTAATTAATACCATGAGTGGAAACGTGACTTGGACGAGCGAAAATGATGTTTTTTTGCATTATGTTAAAAAGTTAAGATGGCCGTTAATAACAACCGTAAAATGACGGCCGTTAGTTAACGGCACCGCTTTTCAAGGAAAGCTAAGCTTTTAGGCAAAAAATAATAGGTAATAGGTTCAACTATGGTTTTAATGACTAGTCTGAGATATTATATATTGTTGTCTCTAAGACATGATATTTTTTTTAATCATCCTTCTGTGAGTTCTAACAAGTTTCTACTTGAAAACAGAAGTTCCCCGCCAACATCATTGAATAAGTGTTTTTATAATATGTAACAGGAGGCAAACGGGCAGGAGGCTCGAAAGTGTGTTGTCGGCCTTTAAGAAATGGTACACTCTGTTCTTGTAGGAAAGAAGTGAAAGGATTCAGTTATCATTTATTTTTTTTAGACACAAAGGTTTGCAATAGTAATTTAAAAAAAACTTAAATTGATACTCACGTTTGTCCTGTCCGATCAGCCCATCTGGTAGCGGCACAGAGCTGGCGGGAGGAGACCAGATGCTTCCCGCAAATCTCTTTGGCGACTCGAACACGCGAGAACCCTGAAATATATGTATTGAACTGTATCAAGGTACATCTCAAAGTACTAATCTTTACTATAGGTATCTACTTAAAAAGATGCAAAATATTTTTCTTAATAATTAAAAATGTAAAACTAGTAAACAAAAAAGTTACAAAACTCCATCACTTATAAATGTCACCGTAAAATTGTAAAAACCGTTAGATTGTAATCTATCTCGCGAGATTGTAAACTGTCGAAAGATTGTGAACCTCAACGAACTGCTTACAATTTAAGGTATTATTATTCGGTAGTTATATGAAATTGTTGGGAAGTAAAATTAATCTGTAATTGACCAAAGAAGTTTGAATGATAACTAAGTTAGTGTAGTACAATCTACCGAATAATAATACGTTAAATTGTAAGCAGTACGCTGAGGTTCACAATCTTTCGACAGTTTATAATCTCGCGAGACAGATTACAATCTAACGGTGTTTACAATTTTACGTTAACATAAACACCATATCGCACCCCCAGATCAACACTGCACTAAGTCAAAACAGGACTTATTTGAGTATCGACTAAAAACTGTTCTCTCATGTTAGATGAAAAGTTATTCCTAGGTGTTTTAGATATTGTGTGATGAATCAAATGCTTATCAGTATGGCATTAGTTAATTACTGTAAAAAGTTCACATAACGTGTTAAATCCTTACTTTTCAAGTTAATTCACTGTTGTAAAACTATTGAACCAATAAAATAAAAAATATTTCTATTTACTCCGTTCTTACTGATTGATTCTGAAATAATGCAGTGTAATCCTATCATATATTGGTTGTAAATATTCAGCAAAGAATTATCGGTTTCAATTTCAAGAATGTATCCTATATATAGAATGTATAAAACGGTAAATAAAATAACGATGTGTATGATAATCAGCATGCACTTTTATTATACACTGTTACAGTGTCATCAGCTATGTTATGAAAAAAAACAGTCTTACATGTTTGTGGTCGTAAGAGACCCATAGATCAAAGCAAAAAAAAACACAATCTTAAACCAAAGAATATACAAAGATTCAAATAAGAAAAAAAACAAAGATAAAGATTCAAAAGGTAAAAATAAAACTTTGCTAACACTCGTGAACATGGCTGCGATAATGGCTTAGCTACCCACATAAAATAATCCAAAAACTGGACTAGATGTTATTTAAATAAAAAGTTAGCCTAATAGGAACATAGAATATATATTTATTTGTACCTATGTACAAAGAACTCTAAGATCATACCTACTACTTACTTTAACAAGTCTTTTTAGTTTAACAAGTCTTATTTAAATCACAACAGTGTAACATCACAGGTTTACTTACATAATAATTATCTATGGACTGCCTTAAAATTACTATAAAAAATAAAATAATACTTAGATATCGAAATTAGGTTTCCTGTAAGTGCTGTGCTACTCTAAATTTAATGCTGTCTTGTAATAAGAGTTGACATAATTAGTAGGAATAATATTTTTTTCAATTAATTCCATTATATCTCTCTTTTTGTTTTCAGCCAGAGGTTGTTTTTCTGTATATGCTTTAAGCAATTGTGGAGAAAAGTTTTGATCTTTGTAGCGCCTTGATCGATTTCGAACACAAACTTTCTTAAAATCAGTCTCACTGTACGATGTTTTATAGAAGAAAATCAAAGGATGTTGCTTTTCAACGCGAAGTTGCTTAATGTCAATCCACTTGACTTGGTTATTGTCCTCATCCACATTAAAATTATTGCCCCAAGATTCCTGAAGGACTTTAAGGTCATAAAAGTCATTGTGTAAAAGTTCTTTTACATGATACGGCTGTCCTGTTTTTTTCGCAGTACGAATTAAAGTAGCATATTGCTGTGGGCAATAAATAGGACCAGATTTTAAGTGTCTTTTAATCTGTTTTTCTATTACACTGTGGACGTTGTCCCCTTCATTTTGAGAATGTCCGCGGATCAAAAATTTATGTGTTATGGAATTAACTCTTAGCATATTGTTAACTGCGTAAGCATAGACAGATAGTAAGTATTTGTTTTTTTGTTGCCCACAGCAATTGTCGCTATAGAATATGATATCCACGTCATTATTAGGATCACTTTTTGCAAGAATCAACTCAATGTATGCAAGGACACAACTACCGATCTCATTTGCACCACGCTTCGCTTCGGTTTCATCCCAGAAAAAACAAACAACATCCTTTGCATTTAAGTCGCTTACAGTCAAGTTAAGACAGTTAATACGTGATTTATAGAAAAACAGGGAAACTTGTCCTTTAGGAACCTGCATAACTGCTTGGAGGTCGTACACTGCTACAACGACATTTTTATTGTTTTTATCAGCCTCCTTTTCCAATCTGGCCAGTCCTTTTTCTTTCAGGTGGTTTTCATAATTTTCACTTAACCTAGCATTGTCTTCACCATCGGCATTTTTATAACTTTCGCAAAGGTCACATTGATCCTTCTTTGGAACATAAAATGAAATGTTGAACTCCTCATTGAATATCCTACTAAAAGTTGAAGCTGATGCAGGGGGTAAGTTATTTTGCTCTCTGAGGTTTTTATAATCTCGATACAAGTCTGCTAGGCATTTCTCGCATGAGATATATTCTCGTGTGGTTTGAGCTCTTAGGTAATGAGACTCTATTCTTGGGATAGAGTTTATAAAATTGAACACACTATCTTTTACTTCAGAGTCTATTTTGCGCTGATTTCCATGCTTCCCACGAGCATCAGCGTCTATAAAACCGTCATCTCGTTTCTTTGAAAGGGCTGTCTTAATGTATCTGTCACATACGCTCAGTGTAGCCTTAAAAAAATCTTTGCAGACCCTAATCTTCACACCATCTATTTCAAAATAATACGCCGAATTCAAAGCTCTTAATTTTTGAGAAGTAATGTACCTATATTTTGGTTTTATTTCTTGCGTGTGCCTGACAATGTATTCTCTTTGCCTCTCTAGATCTCCCAGAATCCAATATTTTTCGAAAATATCTTGCCTTGCCTCTTCGTTTATTTTAATTTTGCATTTTAATTTACATTTATCGCCACAAGGTGGACGGATTCGACGTTCTGCGATCTTTTTTGTGGGGTTTGATAGAGAAACATAAGATTTACCTGTATTGCGCAATGTTTTAGCAATCTTTGATTTCCAGGCAGCAGGGTTTCGTACTCGTTTTCTTCTTGGCTTGGGGTCTGTTGGAGCAGGTTCAATGGAAACAACTTGGGTATCTGCTGCAGATGGGCCTGGTCTATTGGATTCATTATCAGATGAACTGTTCGAGCTGCTAGAGCTTGATGACGATGAGCTGGAGTCTGAAGAGGTACTTGAGCAGGAAGACGAAGATACTCGTCTAGGTATTACAGGTGGCCGGGATTTTTGTCTTTTTTGGATAGAAAAAGTAGGATCCGTATCCGAATCATCTATAAAATCACTTTCATTACTCTTATCAGGTGTTAAAGACTTTTTTGAAGCTACAATAGGTGATACCTCGAGAGCTGATGCTGCAATAGGTGATACCGTGATAGCTGATGATGTGACTGGTGATACCACGAGTGATGATGGTGATGCATTTGCTTCATTTTCAGCACAAATTTTTATTTTTCTTTGTTGAGCAGTTGACCCAGCTTCTTTTGAGGTTGCTTCCATTGCTTTTTCAAGCAACAATAGACCCCGACCCTTCATCATCTGCCAAATAACATAAAATATTAAATTTAATTCATTAATACTGCATTATCTCAAAAAACATGTTAGATCTTCTTTTAAATAAATTAAAAAACAAATTTTCAAAAGTATTCTTTTAGTTTAGATAATAAGTAGTAATTCTTAGTATTAAAAAATAAAATATTGCTCTTTTTACAGAAATTATAACATTATTCAGATTTACCAACAATAGTGCATCATTGAACTAATTTTCACCTTTATCAAACAACACTGTACTATTTTGGAATAAATAAAAAAATATAACATACCTTCGTCACCAATACAGTATTATTTAGAAATACTATCAAATCAGCAGAAACAGGAAATTCACCAACACTGTATTAAAACTAAATAATTCGGAGTAATTTTCTATTTGCATTTAACAATACTTAATTATTACGAAATAATTCACTGTTTCGTAACGTCACTACATGCTGCTTCCATAGACGAACATGTCCCAACTGGAATTAGATTCATATTCGCGGTACGACTCGGTAGTTATTAATTCACTAATAGAGACTTAGCGCGACATCTGTTGGCTGTTTTTGCAAATATAGATATGGCTGTCTTAGTGGTATGCGCGGACAAAAATTGCCTATTGTTCTAAATAAATAAGTCGATTTTGGGATTTTTAGACTTAATTCAGTATTGTTCTGGGTGTGCGATATGTTAGACAAAATTTTGTTTTAGAGAAAATTATGTTAAATATTATGGAGCACTACTTACAACTGAATTACAAAATATTAAGGAAAAAAACAATCAACAACACCTCATCAAGTCGCAAGATTTTATTTTAGAAAAGTAATGAAAGCATTGTATATTTAAAAAATTTACAAATAAAATTATACGAATTTAATTTTAAAAAAAATATTACCTTCTGTCCAGGCGGAGTATCATATTTAGAGTAGTCCTCAGAGACCTTGCTATGTTTGATGAGCTCCCTCATCTGAGGAGGGAAAACCCCCTCACCGAGGTGCCATGTTGGACCCTCCACAGAGGACACTGGTTTGAATACGGCTTCGTTTTCCTTTAGGAAAGCTACTACTGCTTCAAGACCTAAAATTTAAATCCCTTGATATAATTTTTACTATTGATATTTTGATAAGTTTAGTATCTGTAAAAAGTAGGAAGAGCTGTTAAATTATTTTGAATATGGTTTTGTTTTCATAAGTTTCTGGCTTATTTGAGTTAAGCCATAATTTATGGGCTACATTATATCGACAATATAGTGTTAGAATTGTGACGTACATAATTGTAACAAAAGTAAAACACCAAGATCACATATCGATTGAATACATTATTTTTGGAACGAAGTTCCTTATCGCGCGTTGTGAAAGGGGGCTAGACGGAAAAATTCTTACGAAAAGTTGTCACGACACTTTTTTGCTATTTGCTATTCTAATACACCGGTTCTCGTCCGATCACCGAAGTTAAGCAACGTCGGACGAGGTCAGTACTTGGATGGGTGACCGCCTGGGAACACCTCGTGATGTTGGCTTTTTTTTTTTCGTCGTAAGATTGGTGTCGAGAAAATCTATCATACTGTTATGATACCAATTAACATATAAATTAATCGAAAGGAATTTCGTTTCATCCGGGTGTCCCTTGACACCTCTAAAGTTTTTTTTTTCTATTGAAAATGGTCTCACCTAACTCGGCCTTTGGGAATGTGGGTCCAAATTGCTTAGTATACTCCAAGAAGACCTCCATAGCCGGAACTGGGTGTTTGTGATCTGCGAGGATCATCACAACTCTCCATATAGTGCGCCACAAGGGAGCCAGGCGCACATAGCGGTCTGACACTTCCAATACCCCCATAACTTGGAGCTGAGCCACTTGCGGAGGTGACCCCTTCAACTGTGTATAGGCCGTAACAAAATACTCTTCGGACGACCCACGCGCCACACTACGGTCAGCAGATAAAACGTAACACGCCATCAGCGCTGCATTCACCCAAATAGCGTTATCGCCCGTGGAATAAATATACCCCCATTCGATCCGGCTCGATGCATCTAAAACCATATCTTCAATACTCTTAACTTCCAAAATGGCCGGCTGAGGGGGAGCCCCGTACTGAGCCGTATAACGCATCGGGAAATTGACCAACTCCACCGGTGTCATAGACTTCAAACGCTGCGAGAACATAGGACGGGCGATGTGCGTGCCCAATTTCAGCGTACGTTCGCCAGTTGGCCCGTTGTATACGGTCACCACTTGGGATATTATTTCGAAGAGATCCATCAATTTGGCACAACTGAAATGCGATACACGCAACTGTTTGCCATAGTACGTGTGGTACATGGGAACGAAGCGAGAGAATTCCATCTGGAAGTTCGGCGTGTGGCAGAGAATTTCCACAGTTTGGGCGGCGAATTCGAGGATTCTAGAAGCGTCTTGCGGTTCCCTCACGTGGGGGTGCACGGGGAGGGATATCGAGCCATCGGGGCCGACGACGATACAACCGGGTAAGGTTTTCTGCAAAAGTTCATCGAAAGTGCAAACGCCGTAGTCGACCGGAGAGAAGGGCCTAGATATGACGGCTTGGTAGTACTGGGCGAAGTTGTGGACGTAAATCGCTTGACCCAAATGTGAGTTCAGAATTTTTAAGACATCAGATGTCCAACGACGACTTTGAGCGGAGGCGGAAATAGTTATGATACGATATGACCCCGAACCGAGGACCTGTAAGAAAAAAAATAATATCATTTATTCATATAAATAACACAATGTCAATAAAAAAAGTAAAAATAACAGCATGATATTTACGTTAAAAATTAAAGTATTTTTTTATCAGCTAATGTCAAAGCACAACATTTCCAACACAAAAATTAATTCAATAGAATTACTAATTACCTCAATACAGCACCAAACAAAAAGCAACAATGTATTGAAGAAATAAGCTCATATGAAAGTTACATACCACAATACTCTTATTCAAAGCTGCGAGGAGATCAGGTAGCTTGGTGAATCCATAGTCAGCTACTCGACATTGACGACCAAAATGGTGGTGGAAGGCTGGAATCAACCTGTAGACAAAAAACAAATATTATATTTAAAATTATATTTTTATTTTTACACATAAACACACACCTTTATTTCTACTGACTTCTAACTAGTTGACTGTTTTGTTTTTCTTTCCTTATTTAAAAGGTTAAATTTATTTGCCTACATCATATGTATGTACTTTTTGTTACCACTCAGTATGACTTTGCTGTGGAATGGAAGCCTGTTTATCCATATCACAGGTTCTTACCTAGTTTGGAAACCAGTCGCCCAATACCTTCTCAACTGTAATCTTATTGTTTTGTAGCATACACATGTATAACACATAAATATCATATTTTTATCGACATTTTACATCGATATCATAATATCGTCACTCGCACAGAACTACACAAAAACTGGTCTTGCGGGATTCGCGCGTGAATGTGTGCGTGTACGCAGGTAACCAGTAGTACGTAGCCAGTGCGCTTAGTGGCTTGGTATTTGACGCACATATGTTTATTTCTTTATATTATATTAAGTGAATATTGTAACCAAACTGAAATTAAATTAATTCACTTTAAAATGGTGGTTAATTCATTTACCCCATAGTTTGTTGCAAATGTTGTATGGGAGAAAATAAATTATTATTATTATTATTAAATAAACACTTAACAAACTTATGTAGTTTAACTTTGGCAGCAAAAGACAAGAAGATGGTAATACGGAATAAGTTTTGTAAGTATGGCTTGGCCTAGCATTTAAATTCAGTATTCTGTGTATTGTTTAAATTTAAATACAGGAGTAATTTGTTGTACTCTGTGTTAGGTTAGTAACCAGAGATTAATTATTTATAATGTATTGTTTAGTTCGAAGAACCAAAAATAATAGATTGTAACCACCCCAAGTATTATTAAAACTTAATATGTCACAAATGGTTTGGTGGAAATATATTAAATATTCAGTCCGTCAAACTAAACACCTATATTGGTAATATTATCTACACTAAAACCAATTCTTGTTCCAATAGAGGTTGTTACTAAAGTGAAATTTTGAAATAAAATATAGTTTGGTATTCTGTATTTTATATGGTATTATTTGATTTTATTATACATACAGGATGTTCCATTGATCATTGTCAAACCGAAAACGAGTGATAGGCATGTTGGCTAACCCCAGAAAAATTCTATATATATACGTAAGTATTTTTTTAATTATGTCCTTTGATAAAAGTAAAAAATTATTATTAATAATTATTGACATTTAGTAATTATTGACTAAAGCATCTTACTTGCTGAATTGTATAGAGCACTTGGGTTGAGCCCGTAGCAGGTCCAAGAGTTCCTTTTCAATTAAAGCCAACATCGGCTCCAACGCCGGCGCAGTGCGTCCACGGACTCGAGATATATCACCTGCAAATATAAAAATTTGAACCACAATCAGAACTATTTTTGTTTACCAGTGGCGCTACAACCTTTTAAGTCTGGTTGGAGCCTAGAGGAAGAGATTTTAATTGGCAAGTAGGTGATCGGCCTTCCGTGCTATGTGCGTATGTATATGCCGTGTGTGTGTGTGTGTGTGTGCGCCCTCAGGGATGAGTCGCACGTTGAAGCCTGATTGGCAAGTAGGTGATCGGCCTTCCGTGCTATGTGCGTATGTATATGCTGTGTGTGTGTATGTGTGTGTGCTCCCTCAGGGATGAGTCGCACGTTGAAGCCTGATTGGCAAGTAGGTGATCGGCCTTCCGTGCTATGTGCGTATGTATATGCTGTGTGTGTGTATGTGTGTGTGCTCCCTCAGGGATGAGTCGCACGTTGAAGCCTGATTGGCAAGTAGGTGATCGGCCTTCCGTGCTATGTGCGTATGTATATGCCGTGTGTGTGTGTGTGTGCTCCCTCAGGGATGAGTCGCACGTTGAAGCCTGATTGGCAAGTAGGTGATCGGCCTTCCGTGCTATGTGCGTATGTATATGCTGTGTGTGTGTATGTGTGTGTGCTCCCTCAGGGATGAGTCGCACGTTGAAGCCTGATTGGCAAGTAGGTGATCGGCCTTCCGTGCTATGTGCGTATGTATATGCCGTGTGTGTGTGTGTGTGTGCTCCCTCAGGGATGAGTCGCACGTTGAAGCCTGATTGGCAAGTAGGTGATCGGCCTTCCGTGCTATGTGCGTATGTATATGCTGTGTGTGTGTATGTGTGTGTGCTCCCTCAGGGATGAGTCGCACGTCGAAGCCTGATTGGCAAGTAGGTGATCGGCCTTCCGTGCTATGTGCGTATGTATATGTCGTGTGTGTGTGTGCTCCCTCAGGGATGAGTCGCACGTTGAAGCCTGATTGGCAAGTAGGTGATCGGCCTTCCGTGCTATGTGCGTATGTATATGCTGTGTGTGTATGTGTGTGTGCTCCCTCAGGGATGAGTCGCACGTTGAAGCCTGATTGGCAAGTAGTTGATCGGCCTTCCGTGCTATGTGCGTATGTATATGCCGTGTGTGTGTCTGTGTGTGTGTGCTCCCTCAGGGATGAGTCGCACGTTGAAGCCTGATTGGCAAGTAGGTGATCGGCCTTCCGTGCTATGTGCGTATGTATATGCTGTGTGTGTGTGTGTGTGTGCTTCCTCAGGGATGAGTCGCACGTTGAAGAATGTTGGAATACATTCTTCAGAATGTATTCCAATCTTGTTTATATTTCTTTAGCTTTTGAAAAATTTCAATAAGTGAATTAACTTTTAACCAAGAGTTGTGATTTTTGATGTTATACTTCTTTAGGCGCGTTATGAAAAATTTATGAGAGTGAAATTTTACGATGCGCGCGCACCTGTGACACAAAATTGGGAGTGTGATTATAGCCTGCGCGAGCGAGATAGGAATAAGACAATCTACAAGTAAAAAGAAATAGAATATGCGTGAAGTTCGTATGCCAAGAATTTTGAATGACCATAATGACATTAATTGTCATTTACCTTTTAAACAAATAAAGGAGTTTTGATTATTTTTTCAAAGAAATTTATGAATTTTATATTTTGCAATACTGCCAAAGCTACAACATACCTCTTAGTGTTTGGTAGCGATGTTCTAAATATATAATAATATATACTTTTAACTAAATAGAATTTATGTTACACTTAATGTAAGAGAATAATAATAAATAATTATTTATTTAATTTTTCAAATGTAAACTGAACTTAATTGACTATAATGACTCCTTTTCCAGTCTTTGATTATTTAATTGTAATTAATTATTTGCATGCAAACAAAAACTATTTTTAATAATGCCAAAGAAGTATAACTTCTTACACGCGTACATAAGTACACGCACCCTTTTTTTTTTTTATACTTGTTTTACCGGCTCATTAATGTTTGGAAGGTTGTCTATTAACTTACAACTATCAAACGGTGGAGGCAGAACCGGCGGTTCGGCCCAGGCAAGGTGTCGTGAGGGACTGTCCTTCACAGCAACACAGGGAATGCTGCGCAGGAGCAGCTCTAGGGGTACACCGTACCGTGGGTCACATACTAGCGGTGGGAACATTGACTCGTAACACTCCACAAAGCTGAAAAATAAACAAAACATTTAAAAAAAAATAGAATTAAATATAAATCATTTAAAAAATTTGTGATGTCACTATACTCATATACGTTCTTTGTTTTGAAAATGATGATCAATGTTATCAGGGAGCGTTCAAGTATTACGTCACGCAATTTTCGGAGATTATTGACCCCCCCCCCCCCCCATGTCGTCGTAATGTTTTTCTGTACCCAAGTATAGTAAAACGTTTTGTGACCAAGTGACTCTTTATACCTAAAAGTTACCATTATGTAGTGTAAAGTACTGGAAAGTCGAAAATAATATTAATTCTTAATTCAATCCCCGCCCCGCAAAAGACTCCCCCCCCCCCAAATTCATTACGTAATACTTCGCTCCTCAGAAGTAGAGGTCCATAAATATTTCAAAAACAAATCCATAGTGACACGCTAAACATCTCAAATATATTAATGAGCAAATGAAAATCTCACCTCAAAAGAGGCAAAATGCCATTATGCCCCTCCATCAACATCCTTATATTATTGGTCAGCACCGATATCTTCATAAACACCGGTTGCAGTATCCTACTCCCGTCGTCGTGACCCGTAAACGTCGCATGTACGTTGCACCTCCACGGCGCTTCCTCCATTTCGGCACTGGACGCCGGCGAGAAGTCCACCAACTGCACCATACGCCCGAAACCCTCCTGAATCACCACCGTGTCACGAATCTTAGCTATATCCGATGTGGTTATTGCACACGAATGCCTGCTTGCGTACGCGTCACGTAGACGTACGAGTGGCAGCGTATGTCCTCTGTGCTCTAGGAGGATGGCCCGTAGACGCGCCCTTAGGACGTCTAGACTGGGAGCCGGGGAAGGCCTGCCGAGGGAAAGGTCGAGCCTGCGACCCGCCCAGATGTTATCGAGCCGGCGTTTGTGGATACGGGCTATTGCGAGACGTGCGTCCCCCTCGGATCGGAGGAGGACGGTCGCGACTGGCCCTTCCCCGCTGGACCAAACGGTTACGCGTAATACGGGCACGTGTTGGTTTAGTAGCTTTAGAACCATGTCCTGGAAATGAAGTTATGATGGAAAACTGATGTCATAAAAGCTAAAACTAAGATTGAAATTTTCCAACGAACTGAAAGACCAGAAACTTACAATACATTACTTTTAAATCCTGAGAATGTATTCTATTTAAACAAAAGCTGTTAGTCTCGCACGTAGCTTGGCAAGATTTTTCGGGGTGGGAGAAAGTTCTTAAGTTTTGGTTTTCCTTAGTAGGAGAAAACCCAAAAACTACCTCAGCTCAACCCACAGTGGCCAATATAATCTTACTTTACAACTTGTAATTGTAAAGTAAGATAATACTCACCCAGTTTATAGAATGCGATATATTCGAGTGCCGTACAAAGAGATGACATAAATTTGCCTATAAGAGAGCGTTCAAGTATTACGTCACGGATATTGGAGATTAAACCCCCCCATGTAACGCGCCGTAACGTTTTTCTGTACCCAATAGTAAAACGTTTCGTGACCACCCAGTGACTCTTTAAATACCTAAAAGTTACCATTATGTGGTGTAAAGTACTGGAAGTCGAAAATAATATTAACAATAACGCGTAATTCAATCACCGCCCCGCATCGTAACGTTTTACAAAATTCGTTACGTAATACTTGAACGCTCCCTAAACGAATCTCAGATAAAATCAAACAAATCATAAATAAGCAAGCTGGTTAGAGAACAGCAAAAATAAATATCATACCTGCAATACATTCGGATCATGGGGTGGAAGATTGGCCACAGTTAACTCTGTAACAGTGTCCTCAGTCTCGCTCTGATCGCTGAAGCTGGCTGACGAGTTCCACGGAGACATCGAACGACCGATCCCAAGACGGCTGTCTTCAGCGCTACAATTGCTTGAAGAGCACGCTGATTGATCCAGGCTCGCTGTTCCTGCGATATTTAACTGCTTTACCCAACATATCCAAACCGGTTGCAGTTTAAGCATTTTACAAATAATATTTATCAGAGATAAAAAAATCTGTATCTGTTTCATGGTCATTTGTCAATAGGCAAGTAGGTGATCAGCCTCCTGTGCCTGACACACGCCGTCGACTTTTTGAGTCTAAGGCAAGCCGTTTTCCGTTCCTCCACCGTTTTAATCGGTAGACATCCCTCCTCATCGGCAAAGAAGACAGAGGGTGTAAGCCGAGAGAAAAACCCGAAAAAAATACTCGGTACTCTTTTAAAAATAGCAAATCATCAAACAACACTTATTTTAAAACAAATATCGCAAATTAATTAGAAGTAGCCTGACTAGCACTAGTCCCAGGCCCTTTCATAACTAGATAATCGTTAACTTTACAGTAAGCCTTTTTACACAGCTTTTCTTTAATACATTTCTTAAATTTATTAAAAGGCAGAGATAAAAGAGCCTCTGGGATTTTATTAAAGAAGAGTATCCCTTTTCCCAAAAAGAATTACTAACTTTAGATAGTCTAGTACGGGGAAATTGTAGCCTGCGTTTGTTTCGAGTATTAACATTGTGCGTATGTTCTATTCTAGTAAACTTATCACTATTTTTGTATACATTCATAATATTTTCATAAATATATTGCGAGGGAAAGGTATATTAATTTCCTTGAATTTATCTTTCAGAGAGTCCCAACATTTTAAATTATAAACAATAGCCAAGGATGACGACAGATATTTAACACAAATACATAGTTTAAAACATTTCACTTACCATGCCTGCCTCTAATCTTCCTAGGTTTGGGAGGAGGGCAATACTCCAATGGCACGGCATGCACCGGTAGTTGCTTCAATGCTAACGCCCATTCATTCGCCACCTGTTCCCTCTCCATGGCTACTTGTGGTACCTGCAAGTAAGTATGTAATAAAGTCTAATGAAATTAACGTGTTTAAAAATTGTATGTCAAGACTTTAAATTGCTTTTTTTTTTCAATAATTTTCTCGAAATATTCATATTTGTCTTCATAAATTGACCATCAAAAGCTATAAAGTATTTTTAGTTATCAGTTAACGATTCAATCTCAAATCAAAAGATTGGTTATAAGTCATTTGTACACAAAAAATTGGGTCCTAATAATAATAAAATCTATTGGTGTTACAACCCTGTATAAATCTTGGTGTTTCTATTTTCTCTGTTCTGTTCAATTTTTATTTATGTGCAAGTAAGTGAAGATTTACAGTATTTTAACAGAAGGTAAACTATGATTACAATAAAATAAAATCTATAAATAATCCATAAATACCTTAGGGAGATAGGAAGAATAAAATTAAACATTATGAAACTACGAAACATTTAAAAGATTTTAAGTATGAAAAAGCAGAATATTTAAATTTATAACTATTCTAATGGAAATAGCTGGATGTGAGTGTGCGTCTCATAGAGTCAATGGAAGAACAGAAAAGATCGATGTCAAACTGGGTTGAATATTGGTTGTAGGTCTGTACATTTCGAATAATGAATGTATTTTTCCTATAGTTGGTATTAGGTGGAGGCATTTTGAAAAGAGGGCGGTGTCTGAACCATAATAAGTCAGTTCACAAGTTGAGCTTAGCTAACATCTCCAGACAAAGTTTCCCCTAACAGTCTGTAGTAAATAACAGACAATAGTATTATTGTCTAATACCATCAGACTGCTGGTTACCATCACTTGTACACTTGTACTTATAAACACACACACACAGTACATACAAAATTTGGAAAGTTTAATAGATATTTACCTGAGGGAGCACAAAGTGAGTTGGAGGCTGTGGTAACATGGTAGGCTGACTAGGAGGCGCAGTGCAATAGCCCTCGTCACTGGAGTACGCGGGTTGCAACGCACTGCGTACGTAACGCGTACTAATTTTACGTCCGAAGACGTCTTCGCCCTCCATACGTTTCAATGCACTGGAAGAAAATTAAAAAAAATGTTGGTTTGCCATATTGTTTTTGGTGTATGTACAAAATATTTAAATAAAACTGTATCGGATATAAATGCAAATTTATAACAATATTTACATAACTCGATGTAGAAATCTTTTAGTATTGATTTTTGAAAAGCACTCGAAACGCCTTGTAAATAGTGTAATAAATTCGCGTTTAGATCCTATAAAGATTTATTTTAAATTTTTATAAACTTTTGAATTTTCATCAATCTTACAAAAACAGCTACTTGATAGAATAACAAATTATTTCTCAGACTGAAAATTAATGTTCACAAAGGTTTTGTTTTCTGGTTAGACATATCAGTATTGTGGTTCAGATTTTTAATGTTCACCTCTACAATCAAATAACTCACCGAGGTAGTTTACTTAATATAGATAGTCTATCTTATTAACGCCTTTTTTTTCCCTATATTAGGATTTTTTTATAGAACAGGGGGTAATCGGGCTCATGTGATGTTAAGTGATACCACCGCCCACGGACACTCAATGCCAGAGTACGTAGTGGTTAGCTGGTACCACATAGTGGTAGTACGCGGTAAAATCTGCCTTAAATAACGCTTGTTTGCGGAACGATGGACGTCGAGGTGATACGGAAAAATTAAGTTTAAAAGCAAATAAAAACTTGAACACAATAAACGTTTTAAACGTAGTATGCTATAATAAATCCGATAGCGTTCATATCAAGTATTAGTTTACTAATTCTGACTGACAGCAAATCATTTAGTTTAAGATACTTTAATTATTAAAATCTTTGTTTATATTAAGAACTTCTTATTCAAAAAATATATATTTAACTAGTAGACGTTGTCCTGCATGATATTTCAAGCGATTAGTAAAGCAAAGTATGAAAGTACCGACTGCAGCGCCATCTGGCGGGCTGATTTGTGAATCTAAACCATTCCCAGATCCCCTTGAACAAACACAAAAAAATTCATCAAAATCGGTCCAGTCGTTTGAGAGAAGTTCAGTGACATACACACTCACAGAAGAATTATATATATAAAGATATGTCGAATTGATAACCTACTCCTTCGTTTAAAAATACATATAACCCTTAATTTTTCCTATTTCTACTCATCTTAATCTATACGTGGCAAAGCAACGTCAACGTGTAATAGATACTCGCTGAACGTGGAAACAAAAACATTACTAATTAACTCATCGAAATAAATAAATTACATATATTATAATCGTATGCAGTTTATGTTGTTGAATCATCTATTCTTATAGCATATATACATATATATATATTATTTTTAATTTATTAAGTTTTTAACGGATAAAATTTAAATCATACTTGGTTTTAATTAAATTCAAATACCGCAAAACGACCTAGTTTCTTAAAGAATAAGTAAAACAGCGTAGCAAATGCATTTTACGGAACAAGTACGCCACCTTGCCAATACTTATTTCCTACTTCCTCACTATTACCAACAACCTTGTTTAACAAAAGAAATATATGTTAAGTATATATAAGTTATAAATGCGATAGGTTTACACTTTCAGGTTTTTATCGCTTATATTTAATATAAACTGACGGCCGTATTCAATCAAAATTATAAAATGGTGTATAATTTACGTAACTATGTCAATCAACAAGATAAAAGTTCAAAATTTAATGGCCGATATGTTCACGGCTGATTTAAGAAAGCAATATAAACCTTTTTTAGCTGCCAAGGATATATATAAATGTTTACTAAACGTAACCGTACCATAAAGACTGAAAACGACTGTAAAAATATCATCATACTTCGTGTAAAAATAATGTAATCTTAATAATAAAACGTCTTAACATAATATTTTTAAATGAAACAAAATATTTAAATTATTTAACATCTAAAATCATCTGCCATTTTTCGAAAGGAAATATTGTGCCTACGTAGGCTTTCACTGACCGTTAAATTATGAGTCATCGTAGAACAAAGAAAAATCGTAAAACGAAGTAACGATAAGCTTGCTGCTGACATCAAGAATTGATTCACTCAAACGTATTCAAATGCACGTAATAAATAAATCAATTGATATTTATCTAAACTTTTTATATGTACATATAAGCAAATTTTACTAACAAATTTATAGGGAATTTAGTATTATTTTTCGCGCAATTTTTACGTACTTGTGTATAATTTTAAAACCGAACTCAAAGTAATAAAAGAAAGAATAAACGCGACGTGGATTCGTAATAAAATTTGAAAACTCACCTGCTTAGCATCATTTTTACTATATTATAACACTACCTAACATTAAATGCTTTCAAAGCTACAAATAATATATAAATTACTATTTATTAAAAATAATTAAATTATAATTAAATTAAGTTAAATAACTTGGTGTGTGCCTGTTAGTGCCTGACATTGCAATGAGAGATTAAACATATGGAACGATTTATTTACAAATCTTAACGAAATTGAAGGTAGATGTAAAATATTAACGAAACGGCTATAATTGTAAAATCGGATACACTATTAGTTATGAAACTCCCTACCATAGACAATGAAAACAATAAACAAAGCTAGATGTTTTGGAATAAAAACAAATTGAACTAAGCTTAAAGTTAAAATGCATCGTGTAATTTAGATTTATATGTACGTCATTCGCTGTCTATATTAAATCTTAGGAACTTAAATCTAATTGTCTATAAAATCTTGTCTAACCAGACATTTTTAAAGAAATAATTAAGATTTCAAAGAGATTCAATATTTAATAATCTGCTTTAGTGTAGTAAGTCTGTCGCCACGATAGTATCTCTGTCACAAAATCGATCGAAATACCATGTCTCGGTTACATTGATAATGATTACATTATGAGTACGCTTAAATTGATAATTTTAATTAATTAATAGTATTATGAATTTATTTATATTTGATAATAAATATTGTTATCATTTATTTACGTCGCAATACATACATATTATTTGTGTAAAAGTAAATGAATGTTGATAGACTGATCCTCCAGAAATAGCTTTAAAATAAATCCGGACTCAAAAATATCTTTGCAGAAAGGTACTAAGGTACCATATCCTATATTATTTTATACTCCGGGTTTATACAGATTATTTTCCATGACCCAAATAAAAACATTTATAATATGTAATAGTATCAACACACAAAATCGCAGAGCGAATTAATATAAAAGACTAATTAATGATAGAGACTTACCGGGATGTATGATCTGGAGTAGGAAACTTCATCATTGCTGTGGATGCTGTCACTCTTAGGACTTTACCCCCACAATTATCCGCCAGTCTCCTCAACCGTCTTGACACTCTTTCAGGTGGTTGGTCAACTGGTAAGTTTATAACTTCCATTTCGCATGTAGGCTCCTCATCTTCTTCTGTTTGGCTTACCTATTCAAAATTCTTATTAATTATTTATACCTAGGTTTTTTTTATATATATCAATTTTCAAGATTCAAGATTCAAAGCCTTTATTTTTAACTAATACAAGAGAACAAAATATAAATGTATATAAAAAAAGAAAAAAAAGTTTAACAAGCACAGCTGTCCTCTTGTATAGCTTGCCTTTGTGGCACAAAGGCCTCCTCCAACTGTTTCCATTCCTTCCTATCCCTGGCAAGTCTTTGCCACAGAGGACCAGTGGCTTTTTTAAAGTCGTCAGCCCACCGGGCACATGGTCTTCCTCTCTTTCGCTTGGTGTTGTAGCGAGGTGTCCATTGGGTGACTTTTTTCGACCATTTTGCTCTCTGGCCTCTGAGCAGGTGTCCTGTCCATCTCCATTTAAGCCTTTTGGCTCTGGTCATTGCATCTTCCCAGTTGGTGATCCTTCGGAGATCTACAGCTCTTTTCCTATCATTCCGTGTGTACCCTAGTATGCTCCTTTCCATACTTCTCTGGCAAGTCACAAGCTTTTGACTTGTGACTTGCTTAGTGGTCCAAGTTTCGCAGCCGTACGTTAGGATAGGTAAGATACAGGTGTTGAAGATGCTCCTTTTGATCCTAAGTGGGTAATCTTTATTCTTTAGGATGTGTTTTAATGACCAGAATCTTTTCCAGGCATTTGAGGTTCTTCTCTCTATTTCCTGATGGGCTTGTTCTGTCATGGAGATGAGTTGTCCCAAGTATATGTAGGTTGTCACATATTCTAGGTTTTCGTTCTCTAGGATAATAGTATCTGGTGTTCTGTTTGTCATGGCTTTTGTTTTTGATTTGTTCATTGTTAAACCCACTTCTTTGCTTTTGGTTGCCAGTTCTTCGATCATAGTTTGTAGTGTTCCCGGGTTGTCAGTTATGAGCACAATGTCATCTGCAAATCTCAAATGGTTGATCCTTTCTCCATCTATGTTTATACCGCAATCTTCCCAGTGTAGGTTTCTGAAGACTTCTTCCAACACACTAGTAAAGAGCTTAGGCGAAAGAGGGTCTCCCTGTCTGACTCCTTTTTTGAGTGGGAATGATTCTCCCAGCATCTCCAGCTTCACCCTGGCCGAGCACTGGCTGTAGACATTTCCGATGAGTCTAATGTATTTCCCTTCAATGCCTTGGTTTTTTAGCGCTCTCCAAATGCATGGGTGCTCCAAAGAGTCGAAAGCTTTGCTGTAGTCGACAAAAGCCAGATACAGGGGATATCCATATTCCTGGCACTTTTCGACAATTTGCTTCAAGGTGTGCATGTGGTCTATTGTGGAGAATCCAGACCGAAATCCGGCTTGCTCGATAGGTTGTTGTTCGTCAAGTTGTTTGGTGATTCGGTTGAGAATGATTTTTGCAAAGACTTTATACACGTTGGACATAAGACTGATAGGACGATAGTTGCTAAGGTCTTCTTTGTCTCCTTTCTTGTGGATTAGGATTATTGTGCTTTGTGTCCATTGTGTAGGTATGTATTCAGTATCTAATATTTCATTGAATAGGTTTGTTAATGTTGTTAGTGTGTCCGGAAGTGCAATTTTGATTGTCTCATTTGTTATGTTGTCGGGGCCAGGGGATTTTTCATTTTTCTGTGTCAGGATTGCATATTCGACTTCCCTTTCTAAAACAGGTGGGATAGGTTCTTCGTGTTCTGGGTCAGGGTTGGCATATGTTTCGGAATTGTTGTTACATGAGTACAGTTCTTTAAAGAAGGATGTTGCAGTATCTAGTATTGTTTTTCTATTTGTAACTAAGTTTTTGTCCTGTTTTTTGAGTCTTGGTATCCATTGTTTAGGTGGTTGTAGTTCTTTTAGGGCTTTCCTTATTCCTCCTGTTTTAGTAATATGATTTATTATGCAGTCCATTGTTTTTTTTGCTTTATCCTTTTTTATACTCTTGTTAATTTCTTTGCTGATCCTTGTTATTTCTTTTAATATGTCTTTATCCTTTTTGTTCTTGAATAATTCTTTTCTTTCCGAAATTAGTTGTTTGGACTGTGTGCTTAATATTTCCTTCGTCTGTTGTTTTGGTTTTTTAGCTTGATACATTCTGTTTATTTCTTTATTGTATCTTTCCTGCATTGCGTTCGGCGATTCTAGCAGATGGTTTGCGTCTAATTTGGTAGTAAGGGTGTATTCCTCAGAAGGTAGCACTCGTTTGTAGCGTTGCCTAGATTTAACCTGGTTTTTGGAGTGTAAGGTTGCTCTGACCATTCGGTGGTTGGTGTAGAAGTTGAACTGGTTGATTACCTTTACGTCTTTGAAAGCTTTGGGTTGATTGCTTGTTATGAAATCGATTTCGTTATGGTAGCTACCGTCTGGTGACTTCCAGGTCCATTTTTTGCTAGGTTTTTTCTTAAAGAATGTGTTGAGGATAGCCAGGTTGTTTTTGTGACTCAGATTTACTAGTCGTTCTCCGTTATTATTTCTCTTTCCTATGGTGTATTCGCCGATGATATTTTCTTCTCCTGATCTTTGCTTGCCAATTTTCCCATTGAAGTCTCCCATAATTATTAAGTTTTTTTCTGTTACATCTATTGTTTTGGATAGTTGATGATAGAATGAGTCTTTTGTGGCTTCTTCTGCTTGTTCTGTTGGTGCATACACTTGTATCAAGGTCCAGTGTTCTCTGTAGCCTGTTATCTTTATTTTTAGGATTGCTATTCTTTCTGAGATGCCTGTGAATTCTAGTATGCTGTTCTTGAGTTCCTTTCTGACCATGAAGCCTACTCCGTAGTGTCCTTTTGTCTCTCCAATAGAATATAGAATGTAGTCGTCATGTTCAGTGATTTCTGTTCCTAGTCTTCTGACTTCGCTAAGGCCTAGAATGTTCCATTTAATGTTCTTGAGCGCCTCTTCCAGTTCCATAAGTCGATCGCATGTTCTTAGTGTTAGTACGTTGAGCGTGCCAATATAAATATTGGTGTTTATTTGACTTCGTTGCTTAGACTTTAGTAGGTTGGGCTTTGGTGGGTTTGGATTTGGTAGGTTGTGTTTTGGCCGGTTCGTTTGCTCCAATGTGATTTTCAGAGATCCCTCTCGAGGGTCAGCTGGAGGGCTGCGGTCGCGCTTCCCCACGGAGACCGCTGTCCGGCTTGGGGAAAGGTATATTTTGTTGGTTGTTTGTATTTGTTCTTTGGTTTTATTTTTGTTTTGATTCCGGGGACCGCTGTGTACTAATTGTTATTGGTTAGATGTTTCTGAAATAGAATTTGTTCTGTGGCGTATCATTTTTTCAAATGCATTGGTTACAATCATTTTCTTTGGCTCCGTCTGCCTTGTACCTTCATAGCAGTCAGATTGCGTTGGTGTTTTAGATGGTGAGCGCTTCCTTTTCTCAGTTGCCTTGGTTGAGTTTGTTTCCTTTATTATGAGCCGATCATATCGGATGAGAGCCAGATTTCCTTTCTTTCTTTCTTCTTGTTGTAGGGACTTTAATTCTTTTCTCTTCTGCAGTACTTCTTTGGGGTAGTCTTCAGACACGTATATGTTTGCAGGGAATCTTTTGTTGTTTTTTAAGATTTCTATTTTTCTCCATGCTAGAGTAAACTTTATGAGAATAGGCCTGCGTTTCTGGTCGACTTTAGAGCCAAGTCTACGAGCTTCACTTATTTCCCATTTATCAAAGTTGTCCAACTCGCAATCTTTACCCACCTCGTTAAGGACCTTCAGGACCAGTTGTAGGAGTTCTGCATTATTGCTTTCGTTTTCCTCTACTCCGTGGAGTATTAAATTATTTTTTCTGACTTCTCTCTCCAGATTTTGCACCTTATTCTTCATAATTGCCACGTCGTTTTTAAGTATTTTATTCTCTTCTACCAACGGTTTCAGTTTTTCTTCTATTGTCGACGCCATACTTTGGGTAAGGCTTTTGGTAAGGGCAGTTGTTTGCTCACGAAATTCGTCCCTAGTATCCTTTTTGTTTTTATTCAGCTTCTCGTCAATTTCCATTATTTTTTCTAGTAGACGTGCCAGCTGTTTCTCCATGGCTGTGAGTTAGCGTTAGTACGTGTGTGTAAAATCGATTTTTAGTTGGCAACACTAAGTTAGCAGCACTGGTTGGTAGTTGGTATCACCGGTTGAAATTTTTTTTTTTTTTTTTTTTTTTTCTATGTAATATTTATTACATTAATCTTGCGGACACTGCCCTCTATTGACAATTAGTTAGATTAGTTACTTTATATTATTATTAAATATGTTTCCGTAATTGCACAACAATAAATGCTCTCTTTAAAAGTGTCTCAGTAAAAATTGCACTGCAATAAATGCTCTTCACAGTAATGTACGTTTCAGTACTTATACTTTATATTTAAGCAACTCACAATAACGGTCGTTGATCCAAAATAAACACGTATTAGACAGAAAAAACTGTAAATCTGGGATCTCAGTTCACTTACACAAAGTTTTTTTTTTTTTTTAGTTCACAATTTATAGTCACCAACACAAAATCAGTTTTGAAAAGTCGAACTATTTGTATATATTCCGTACTCCACAAAGCACCTATCACTTCCAGAGATGGACAATTCACTAATATTGCCTTATTATTGCTATTTATGATATATTTCTACTTTTAACTATATTTAATTAATTATGTTATGAGGACACGATGTGTCTGTTATGACTACCCGCCCCGGAATCCAAATCCAAATATATATCAATAGTATTAAATAAATAATGCATGTTTGTGTAGTATGAAAGTGTAATAAATTAAAAATATAACCACAGGTCGCAACTTGTTTGTTTGTAAATGTATCTTGTATAAGTAAAGTAAATCAATATATAAGATTATAACATTAGTTTTGGTTAAATAGGTTTGATATTGCTACAAAATTAAAAATTGAATAACCATGATTTGATGATACCTTAGGATTCCTTGGGAGATGTGCGGTCAGCTCATTATAACAAAAGTGTGAGGAGGCACAAGTAATTAATGCAGCTGAGGTGTTCTGTTTATGCACCAATATCACTTCCATATTTTTCCTAATGACCAGTACATATTATTAAAAATAGCTTTTAAAGATCTGATTTTTCAACCATAAAAGTTACATTGAAGTTGGTGAAAGCAATGCACTACAAATCATATGATGTGCTAATTTTTTACAAAGTTACATAAATATATTTTAGACATTTTACTTTTTTCTTACTGGATTATACCAACTAAGTTGTTTGCAACACTTATTGCTGACATAATCAAAATTATAATGCAAACTTCAATCCAAGTTTTTGCAAATGAATAAGTTAATTTACAATACTCTAAAAAAATTCACTTATCCATAAATAGAACAACGCAAGATAAAGGCCTCCTATGTATAATATATATATGTTTATAAGTCAGCCAGTCTGTTTAAATAATAAATACCAATGATATTTAAAATAAAGTTAGTATAAAAAAAGTACTGGACATCAGACATCAGTCTTTCAAATTAAAATTAGTAAGATGGTTGAAAAATCTGAGTTTAGTTTATAATTTATTTAGCATAGATCAAGCAATAATGGATGATACATATATAAATGCCCCAATTCTGCTATTTCAATTATAAATATTGCTCTTACAGATTTATTATTTTGTTTTCTCTATAAAATTAATCAAAACACCAGGGGGTAATTAAGTGTAATAACAGAATTTAGGCCCCATGTTTATGTTACTTACCTATGTCTAAAGTCACTTAAATCAGCTGCAAAGTTAATATCCCCAGAGATTAACAGTAAAGAGGCTGGGGCAGGGTGTAATTCTCCAAACCGTCGCATACATTGCCTCAATTTTTCGTCAGCTGCATTTTTTTGAGTTCCACATACATGTATTAAGTTGACCTAAATACAGATTTTTTTTAATAGTTTGAATCTAATTAGATTATATGAAACCATCTACTTAGATGATATCAAATATCCTTATTTGAACTTTAAATGTTTTCAATAAAAAAAAGTAGTTCTGACCAAACTATTATCTATCTATAGAAAAAATTTAAGCTAAAGTAAACATTATTTTGTAATTAAAGTGCAAGCAGAATTCTGATCATTAATAATATTAGTAGCATACATTGAAATGAAAATCTTAATTTCAAATTACAAACTTGCTTTTCATAACATAACATGTCTCTTTGTTAATTAGTGTTTTATTTTGACCTACTTAATTATCACTATATAATTAATTTTCTTTTATTATGATTAAACTACAACAGGGATATCACATACATTAGCGATTATCACTAATTAATTTACACAGGAAACAACAAGAAAATCATTATATAAATTATAGTTTTTTTATCAGTGTAAACAATTCTCAATTTTTAAATATTATGTACTTGTTGATTTCAAATAAAGCATTATATTATGTACTTTGATGAATCAACCTATAAATGACAAATGGAAAAGAAGGTAGACAAGGAAGATTTTCTAATTTGATTATACAGTGTAAACTCTATACAACAACACTCCTGGCGGCTTAGTCAAGATGCTTTAACAGTGGTGTATGTAGAAAGTCGAAAACTAAATTTGTATGGAAATGACAGTTCATGTTGAAAAGTTTTCAAAGGACTGTGCATATTTTGATGTATCAAAGAGTTGTCATTGAATAGAATGAAAAAATCTGTATTAGAAAATGTTTATTTCCGACTAGTGTTAGTAATTACATAAAAACTATTGATATCCATGACTCGCGCTAACAACAGTCAGTCACTTTTTAAGGGGGGTTTGTTCTTAAATCAAGGTATGTTACATGGAGATTACACTGTATATTAAATACATTCTGTAGCTCTAACACCCACCTGAGAATCATTGAGTTCCTGTAGTCTATTTGGCAATTCTTTCCTTACATCACATACAACAACAAAGTCAGCTTCCCGTCTGCCAACTAAGAATTTTGCTCTTATTGCTGCTACCACATCAATAGCTGAACATCCACGGGGTACCTGATACAAAAAATAAATTAATAAGACCAAGAAACAATCTTAAGATCTAAAATATAATGTAGCAATATATTCTTTAAATATGTTGTATCTATATTTTAAGAATATATTGCTTAATTACAAGTCTATTACATCTAATTATAATTATGTTTGACTCAAGAATTATTGCATAGCAATTAGTTTAATAAGCAATGGATAAGTTTTGTAAGCTGTGTAAAGATAATTTTTAATATATTAAATAGATTATTTGGAAATGGCAAATGGAATGAAGTAAACATATAATTCAATTAATAATAATAATAAAGCTTTAATTTTGTTTTTAATATCAGACTAATGTTATAATGATTGAAGCCATTTCTTAATTTTATTAAATATATCAAAATAATATTAATGTATAATCTGCTTACTTGACAATTTTCAATATCCCAAAATATTCCAAGGGGTATACAGTTAGATGTCCCTCGCTTATGATGCCTAAAACGAGACCGCATTCGTGATCTTTCCACATGTACAACTCCATCTTCATGAGAACTACTCATATCATCTGAAGACTCATCTTCTATATCTATAGACATAACAAAAGCTGAAGTAAGTTCACCAAAGTTTATAAAATAAGCAATATTAATGTCATCAAAATATTTATGTACAAAATTAGAAACTCTAAATAGCATATGTTCATTGCATAATAAGACTTACCTGTTATCCATAATCGAGGTGGCAACGGTATTTTTAAAGGACTAGAATTATTGCCTAGGCCTTGGGCTGAATGACTACGTAGGCCTATACAGTTTTGAGAAGATGTATCCTTATCCATATCGTCACTTATTAAACTCATTGCACACAACATTGTCTACGGTAATAATAATAATTGCTGCCTTTACTCATGGACTTGTGAAATTTTACCATGGAAAGTAGGCTACCGTTATATTCAATAGACACTAACACACAACAAACAATCAATTGCACAAAATGTCACACTTAAAAATAAATGCTTAAATCGAATAGATTTGCGTCGGATAAATATCAAAATTAGGTATTTACAAAATGTAAAAACAAATCAACACATCTACGCCATATTCCCATTCTTCTACTTCCCACCAAAGATAACAAACAAATCACATCTTGAGAATCTATAGACAATAGAAGTGTAGACAATAAGGTTATAATTACTCTGTGGTCTAAAAACATTTAAGTCTATGTGCATAATTATTCATATAAAATAGTGAGTGTCCATGGGCAGCGGTATAACTTAACACCAGGTGAGCCTCCTTCCCTTTGGTCGCGTTATACTAACAAAAAAAATACGTTTTAAATCATAATAAAATGTAAAAATATTGAACCAGCAGATAGCCAATTGATTGTAATTGATTGGAGGGTTGCAGTTTGATACATATTGTATATAAGGGGCAATCGTGTAAAGTCCGGGCTTATTACTTAGTTGGTAGATTATAGTCTATCAAGTCTACAGACTGTTGGCTGATCTGTACTTGTAGGTGTATTGACTATTACTGTTTGGCCTAAAGGTCTAGATACCAGGCCATAAACTCCAAAAAAAAAAATGACTATTACTGTCGTCAGTATAGAACGGTCTTGCCGCTTGCGTCAAATTTTAATTTGTCAAGAAGAGTGAGCTTGCATTTACATTCAAAATCTAATTTCGTGCAAAATATAAATATTTATAATTTAAGTATATTGTACTACTATTTAAATATAACAATATTTGTGGTAAGTGTTATCAAATGCAATACATACACATATTGAATCGTGCCTTATAAATCCATTTGTACGTACATATGAACCTCTATAATTTATTTCTTTTCTTACAGAATTAATACCTTAAAATGACTACAAACGGTGATTTGGAAAGCCTGGATGCTAGCGGCAAAATTGTTAAAATGGAGGTATGGGATTTATTGTTCAAAGAAGATGCTCACTGACATTTTCATTGTAGTATATAAAGTCTTTATTTAGTAAAATGAAGTAAATTATAATGCATTTGTATGCAGGCTATTAATTATTTATCTCTATAGGTCGACTATAGTGCCACTTGTGATGAAAAAATACCACTATGGAAGTCCTGGGCATCTAGTGGCAGGATTCAAGAGGCCATTGATCAATTATTGGCTTTGGAAAAACAAACCAGAACGGTAAGTTGAAAAAAAATGGAGTGCTCATTGTAGTTGTAGTAGCTTAATTTTATTTAACAGTTATTACAAACTTAGTGTGAGAAGTGACAGCTTCGAGGCATTAATGGGAATATTAAATATTAACTTTTTGTTCGATTTAATCAATTTAATTTATAAATGATTGTTGAGTTTAAAATTAAACATAATTTTTGAGTGTCTTGTCGAGCTTATTGACCTTGCCCTTCAAATTAAGTTTTACTAGTGTCCTTTGTTTTGTAACAGGGTGCTGACATGGCTTCCACAGCAAGGATTTTAGTAACAATTGTCCAAATATGTTACGAGGCTAAAAATTGGTCAGCTCTCAATGACCACATTATTCTGCTATCAAAGAGAAGGTAATATTTATCTATTTACTCTCTGGTTCAGCATGTATAATAGTCATGAAACGAATGATTTATCTGGGATCGCAATACTCAAGTTATAGGTTTTAACTTACCAGGACCTAGAATTAGTTCATTGTGAAATAATTATTTAAAGGCCAGACAAGACCTTGTATAGAAGATAAATCATAATTTAACCAAATAAATTAATTTATAGATATAAGATTTTAAATCCTTTAATTTTTATATGCAGTATGTCTCTGTTTGTTTTGGGTTCTGTAACTGTTTTGTTACAATTACTGTCTTTTGAGTTTTCTTGGTTTTCATTTCAGCTCTTGTGTAAGCAACTGATTCAAATTATTGGTTTATTTGATTTTTAGGTCCCAACTTAAGCAAGCAGTGGTAAAGATGGTTCAAGAGTGTTGTACTTATGTGGATAAGACACCAGATAAAGAGACAAAAATTAAGCTAATAGAGACCTTAAGAACCATAACCGAAGGAAAGATTTATGTGGAAGTAGAGAGAGCAAGGCTTACCCATATTTTGGCTAAAATTCGTGAAGAAGAGAACAATGTTGCTGAAGCTGCTAAAATCATACAAGAACTGCAGGTTGGTTCCTATTTATATTGGGAAGAAAGAATACAGTTCTCTTCACTCCTCAGCACAGAAATTATTTTCGACAAACATATTTTAGTTTGACTCTCTCAAGGTTTCTTAAAAAGTTTAATTATTATTAATTTATTACAAAATTAAACGTAAATTTAATTCTGTATTTCATATAATTTTTAAAATCGCCAGAATGATCAGATAGATTTGGTAATAAGTATCTGAAACATATTATACTTATTTAACATTTAAAATTACAGGTTGAAACATATGGTTCAATGGATAAAAGAGAGAAAGTGGAACTCATTCTAGAACAAATGAGGCTGTGCCTTGCAATAAAGGATTACATCCGTACTCAAATTATTTCCAAAAAAATTAACACTAAATTCTTTGAAGAAGAAAATACACTGGTAAGTTTCCAATGATTCTATTATCTTAGTACTTTTCCAAGTTTGGTACCAAATTTATATGAATAATCTTTATTTTCTCAATAGCATATAGGGAGCGTTCAAGTATTACGTAACGCAATTTTTGGACACTATTGACCCCCCCCGACCCCCCCCCCCACCCCCGTGTAACTCGCCGTAACGTTTTTCAGTACCCAAGTATAATAAAACGTTTCGTGACCACCTAGTGACTCTTTAGTTACTAGTATGTGGTGTAAGTCGAAAAAAAATATTAACAAAAACGCGTAATTTAATCCCCGCCCCGCATCGTAAAGTTTTACAAAAGGAAACCCCCCCCCCCCCCCCTAAATACGTTACGTAATACTTGAACGCTCCCATAGTACTTGTTGAGCTTTTCACTATATAAACAAACATTTATTACAGTAATGTTTGAATCCATATTGTCGTTGTTTACATCCACACCAATTATTAATACCGCCTCTGCATCGTGATTAATACACCTATTCAAACCAGAGAGTCTAGATTCAACTTCCAACAAAAGAATAATTGTGTATGATAGCAATAGCAATGAAAAAGATGCCATGTGCTTCCAAATACACTCATAGCTTAAAATTAAAAAGTATTTTTATTTACAGGAGCTGAAAGAAAAGTTCTACCGCTTGATGATAGCTGTTGACCAACATAACGGCGCATATTTGTCTGTGTGCCGTCATTTCCGGGCGTTGGGGCAAGAAGGCGGAAATGACGCGCTAATCGGAAGTGTGGTGTTCCTTATTTTAGCACCATACGACAATGAGCAGGCTGACTTGACCCATAGACTCAAAGAGGATAAGGAACTTGATAAATTGCCTGAATACAAGTAAGTTAATTTTATTTAATGACAGCTTCACATAAATTTATGCTTAATATAAATACAGGTCTTCATTAAGTTAAAGTAAAATTTATTAAGTTTACTTTAACTGTTTTCTTTTGTTGGAATTGGTGATTTTATTAAATAAAATTTAGGTGCATGACTGAATTTCCTATACATATCTTCTAATATTATTCTTTAGGCACGCGCGCTGGGCCAAAAATTGTGGAAGTTAGATTTACATAAAAAAAGCTAAATTATATTAAAATTTATTGTTTGTAAAACTTGTAATACTCCGACATTGTAAAAGAAAGAAACTAAAAATGTGTTGCCTAAGGTGGTTGCCTGGAGGAGATCGCTCGAAAGCGATAAGGCCGCCAGTTGTCCTCGTTTGTATTTAATTATGTTAATTATATTATATTTCTGCACCAAGTGTTAATAAATAAATAAATAAATAAACTCCACTACATTATAACAAACAATAAATATTAATATTTTATATTTTGAGAGAACACACAAAATTCTAAACTCAGGAACACTGGATAATTTTAAAATGTCATAACTGAATAATGAAATAAAAATGAATCTTGTTTTCAGACAACTGCTGGGTCTCTTCATGAATCCAGAGATAATAAGATGGAACACCTTGTGCTCATCGTATGAGAAGATGCTGAGAATGACACCATTCTTCAACTCTTCCGATGAGGTGGGACAAGAGAGATGGAGTGACCTGAAGAATAGAGTTGTGGAACACGTAAGTAGGCTTAATGTTCTTCTGCTTTTGGATGTATGAAAAGGTTGAATTTGAAAACAATTTTTGTCTCTTTTGGGTTGTGAAGACTCCCAGAGCTATCTATATGTTTAAAGAAGATGTGAGAAAGTATTTGAAGAGGCGGGACCCCCTGATTTTGTTTAAGCAGTAATTTGAATTATTAAGTATTATTTCCTGTTTTAAATGTTAAATTTCAGTTTACTTTATACAGTTTTGTCTATTAATGTACTTGTACATTTGTTTTTGGTTTCGTATATATTGTTTATCTATGTAATATGTTTTGGCTTTCTGTATTTTCTAAGTGTTTTGATTTATAATATGTATGTTAGCTGTAAGATTTCTTAAAATTAAATAGATAAATAAGTTTCTAAATCGATTTAAAAAAAATTACAGATTATATAGGGGGCCGTTCAAGTATTACGTAAGTGAAGGGGAGGGGGTAACAGTTATTATTTACTTTTTTACATATATTACCTACCCATTGTCCATGCTTGAAAACGAAATGCATTTTCGAGGATTCATACAAACAATTAATATGCTTATGTACTATTATTTTTGAGAGCTTTGCTTTTGCTGACAAGAGGAGAAAGGTGGGGGGGGGGGAATTGCAGTAAATCTGCTTACGTAATACTTGAACGGCCCCTAGGTATAGGTGTATAAACAGTTTAAATTCATAATTTAGTTGCCATGATAAAATCAGACAGGTTTTTTGTATCAATTATAATTGAACTATGAAATTCAACTCGCTAAACATGATGATATGTATGGAAAGTAAAATTTAGTTGAACAAAGATAAAAGAGTTTTATTTTGTTACAGAATATCCGTATTATGTCAATGTACTACACGCGTATAACGATACAGCGAATGAGCGAGTTGCTTGGCCTAAGTGTGACTGAGACGGAAGAGGCTCTGAGCCAATTGGTCGTTAGCAGCGTTGTACGAGCCAAGATTGATCGACCAGCGGGTGTTGTTCATTTCAGGTGAGATTGATTTTTATAGTTGAATAGGTAAAATGGAATAGTAACGATTTTAAGCTATTGCATAGATTTTATCGCGGGCTTTGAGCGCGGCGACCGAATCAAGAAATCCCGTAACGAAATAAACCTAACACACTATGACGTAATATAGGTGCCAATACGCATTAGAGTGGGACAGAACGCATATTGCGTATTCACATCTCTCTCTCTATTATAGTTGGGTACAGTACTGTGCTTAGGTACAGAAAACGCGTTATGGCGCGTTACATGGGGGCGGGGGGGATGTCAATAATGTCCAAAAATTGCTTGACGTAATACTCTACGTCATTGTATAAATACTACTGTATTTTTTAACTCTATACTAACATAAATAGCAATAAAAGACGCAGAACGGTCTGCCATGCTCTATTGAGGGGACTGTTTAATGTTTTTTTGTATATTTCAGATTAAACATGGACTCCTCCGACCGACTGAATGAGTGGTCTTCGAACTTAAATACGTTGATGCAACTGGTGAACAAGACAACGCATCTCATCAACAAGGAAGAATGTGTTCATAAACATTTGTTGGCCACGGTTGAATAAATTTTATTTTAAGTCTAGAAATACATATTTCATATATTAATAAGGGTTTTATTTCGTCAAATAAAAAATAAATAATCAGTGGCGCTACAAACTCCATTCTAATAGGGAAATAGGTGATCAGCCTACTGTGTCTGACACTCATTTAGGAAAAAAAAAGGCTGATTTTCGGCGGTTTGGCAGCCATTGGGAACCGTCCGAAAAGTATGGCATGGTGATTTTCGTAAATGGCTGCACGACGATGATGTGACTGTGCAAAAATTAGCCTGGTACAAATGGTTGAATTTTTTTGAAGTGAAACTTCTTTAGAATCGTTGTGATTTCAAACCGGATGCAACGGAAAAAGAGACAGACACATAAATTAATAGGATTTGGCGTGGGAGAGAGTGAGATAGGAGGCATTATACAGTGTATAAACTTTAAATTAGTGTGTGTTTGAAATTTTCTAAAATAAAAAAACAGATTTGATGAAAATTAAATAAGTAAGTCAAGTAAGTAGTTTAATTATAAAATTAGATTATTTATCAATTTTATTTACAAATCATTAGTTATAGAAACTTTTTGAAGTGAAAACTTCGTACTACACTTAATTAAAAGTTTATACACTTTATAATGCTTTCTATGTCATTTTCTCCCACGTTGGATCTTGTGAATTTATTTCAAACTTTTATTATTTTAGTTTTTACCAAATTAAAGAATGATATTAAAGTTATAAATAAAAATTTAACATTAAAATATATATTTTTTTAAAGAAAAGATCCTACATTTAGATAGAGAAAAAGTCTAATTTACATATTTTAATTATAAAAACTTTGTTTTTGAAGGTTTCACTTCTACCACGTGTGAATTGGACACATGTTTTTTTTCTTTAAATCAACGCAATCGCGTTGGTGTATGGCGGGCTGTAAGTCACAACAGAGAAGTATGGAATGACACTGCCGCCTCTTATTTTAATTAATTCGTAATTAATCCGACGAGTTCGACTAACGCCCCCGGTACCAGCGCTATGACCATCATTTTTCTTTTTTTAATTTCGTAATAAGACCCCTGAAGAACCGCCATACTGGTACAAATGACCCACTATTTTGTGTCTATCTCCCGGCCTATATAAGTTGTTTACAGCAGAGATTGAAAAGGTTCCTAAAATCCGGTAAAGTATCGATAGTTATATAATACACAAATGAATCCCGACTTTTTTGTAGTAGTAATAATACGCCCAGGTACTGTCCAATATAATGTGATATTAATTAATTCTATAAGTTAAGGCGTTTTAGTTTGTATCTCTCGTGTCTTGGAATTATTTTATCTAATTAAAAATTGGAAGTAACATATAATTTATTCAAAAGTTTATAAAAAAATACCTACGTGTGATAATAAATTGTGTAAGTATGATTTAGTATCTGCCTACTGATTGAATAACTTTAGTCGTTGAATCTAAAGGTCACTTCCAGTTAAAAATGATAAGATAATTGTTTTAGTATTTTTAATTATTCAGTTGTTAACGAAATCTAGAGTGCACGTCAAAAATGTTACATCTAATATTTGTTATTATACCAGTGTTTTTTGTTGTTCGTTTCATAAATACGAAAAACAAACCGGCGATTTTTGGGATTTATCAACAGAAAAATAAAACTTATTGGCTTAAGTTTATATTTATGTATGTTGTATTAAAGTTAAGGCAGGTAAGTGACAAAATTAAATTTGTATTAGATGTGAATTAACAAAAAGTCCACACTTATGTATGTTTAATATCGATCTGCACGATTCCATCAATAGATACTTAAGAGGAAAGTTATATGTAAAATAATATCTATAATCTATATACATAGTACAATATAGTCGCTTCCCGCCGTCTATACGCTAGGAAAATCAGGGCTACAGCCCCGGAGCCCCCACGAAAGAAAGCTTAGAAAAAACCTTTTATCATAACTTTCTCTCTTGTGCATTAAAAGTGATTTACTTTGGAAACGAGATTTAGTCAAATAATCAATGAATTTTCGGAGAAAATTTCCTTATATTCGTTACTTGTTGTCTGAAAACACTTACATTTTATAAATTATTTTAATGTTTTTTTTAAGATCAACACTTTTGTTTCCCCGCCTCGCTTTGTTGCTCCACTTAACTCTTGTATATTATGTGAACGAAGTCGCAAGCAAAAACAAATTCACAGTTTCAAGTATATACCTATATATATACTATTAACAGTAGGTTAAATAAGTAAAAATAGTCACCTATAATAACGTAATAATGGGATTATTCGTAGAATCCATATTCTTATCACAACTAACCTCAATATTTTTTAGTTAAAAGTTTATCTGACGCGACTACCGGCTGAATTAAGGAGTGAAGGCGAAATACACGTTCAAGACCATGACGTGAGCATTGAAAAATGTTATGATTTAGGTGATTATCCTAAGGTAAGCACTAAGTAATTCTTACTAAGGGTAAGAATAATACAAAATAACAATGTCTTACGGAGTAATCTTAGGGTCTATTCAGAAACGACGCTTCGGTATGTCAAAAACGTACCTTTTGAATTTTGATATACGTTCCGGAAGCGTTCAAGTATTACGTCACGCAATTTTTGGAAATTATTGATCCCCCCCCCCCATGTAATACGCGCCGTAACGATTTTCTGTACCCAGTTTTATAATATCAAATAAGATAAGTAATATTTTGTATTTTATTTTTGATTGAATTTAGCTAGTTTCGAATGTTTCGAATGTTGACCGTAATTAGGGCTGCGTTGTAATATTATACTTTTTTTATTATGTGCAGTTTCTGTGGGCTTTCTCATTCAGTAAATAATGATGTTTGGTTTCAGTCAGTTGATGGGGTCTACTTCAATGGAATGTCAGAGACGGGTGAGGCTCTGATTTGTGGGTTGGCAAGACGGCCTCAACGTTCTTGTGACGCCTTCTTATACCTTAAGGTAATTTAAATGCATATTCTTCATTCAAGTCGTACTGTCTTTGGTTTAATAACCAATGGTCGTTTTAATATCTTAACTGTTGTTATTATAACATTAAATTGTTTATGAATGAGGGGTGAGTGATAAATAGTAGTAGTGCGACCGTATTTTTGAAGTGTTATTCCAATTTCGTTCCACAAATTTTGCTTAATCTGAGCTTGTCTGTTCGCTTTAGATTTGATATTGTACAAAGCATTATGATTTTAAAAAAATCAATTAATTGTTCATCACTTTCGCTTTTCCAAGTCAATGTATTAATTAAATATGCGCACCGCTACACGCGAAAAACGTTGAACTACTGTTTATCACGGTTACGGTGACACTCAACGTTCTCTAGAAAACCTACTCTGATGTTATTTATTGACAACGTATGGGTGACGTCACTCAACGTTACATTACAGCCGTTAGTTATCGGCACCGCTTTTCTAGGAAACCGTAGCTTTACATGGCTATAGACGTCCGAAAGTCCTCCCAGTCCCAGTCCCAATGACTACTTTCGACACCTACATCGCAGTAATTATAGGTGTCGCTATACTAGTATAGGTACTCTGTCTTCACATATATTCGCTTTAAGACTTAAGATTCGTATCAGTAAAATTGTAATTTAATTAGATCATATATTTGACAACTGTATTCAAACTGTATTAAAGAAAGATTTCAACTAGAAGTGGAACGTCCTTGATACACAATTAATTAAGAATTATTAGACAACATATTATGTTTGCCAGTACGGATGTCTATTGTCTGTTTTATTTTACTTATAAACTTCCTTTAACAATAAAATTACCACTGTAACTTCATAGTCGATAAATTTTATAAATAATTCTGTAATGAAATATTTATTTTCCTTTTGCCATTTTAACCACACAACTTTAGGGTTGAGACGCTCACGCTTTAACACCGTGTTTATCACTGCCATGCGCGGAAAAATGCTAATGTATGATAATCTGTATATTATTTAATACACAGCTCGACGGAGAAGATGTACTGTTAACTCCAAGTCTTCCAGATACACATTTAAAGAAATCAAGCGAAGATGATGAAGGTCATGATATACAAGGTTTAACAATTACGAACTTTGTACCGATGCGAACTTGGAAATTGAAATACAACGGCGAAATGAAGTAAGTTTTTTATTATCAACAATTAGCTATAAATTATAAATGTAAGCTTCAATTTGTTAAATGGTTTGTCTCGCTTATTTAAATTCAACGTGATAAGGACAAACATTTCCTTTAATTCGTAGTACGTTTTTGAACGAGACACAATTTGTTTGCATACAATCGTACTAAAAGTACCATTTGTCTTTCTCGACGAACGAGCACTGGGTTCGTTAAATTTATATTGCTGAAATTGCATAAACAGATGAAAACTAGCTTCGTATGCAACTATATATTATTATAAAAATAACTAGCTGACCGGGCAAACGTCGTTTTGCCATGTATATCATTTATAATAAAAAAATAGGGGTTGATCGTAGAGGGGTGAAAGTTAGGGGTTGTATGTATTTTGTAATGCTGTATCATAAAAAAATAAAAACAAAAAAATATCTAGAAATAAAAAAAATAATATTTAGGGGACTACCCTTAACATTTAGGCGGATGAAAAATAGATGTTGTCCGATTCTCAGACATGCCCAATACGCACACAAAATTTCATGAGAATCGGTCGAGCCGTTTCGGAGGAGTTTAACCACAAACACCGCGACACGAGAATTTTATATATTAGATATATCTTATTTTAGCTGGGGTTCTGATTTTGATCGAAATAATAACTGTGTTATGGTGGCATTTGTTCTATCTGTTATTTATAACATTTATTCTATATATCTAATTAACAATAGACGGCAAAAATTCCGAAGCATAAAACATGTAAAAAGTTTTCATTGATAGTCACGTACGTAGGCAACATTTTTGTTTCGTAGGCCTGATTTTGCGTGGTTGCGTTCTGTTAGTCTTTTAAAATAAATTTGACTATAATAGCTCCGACCAAATTATTTGTAGTTATTTTGTTTAAATAAATACTATTATTTCAGGCGACGTGGCGACGAAACTAAGATAAAGGTAGAAGCGAACTTAACTTGGAGTGCTTCCTCGAATCCATTCAACTTTGACATACAGATGTCTGCTTCGAGTATGGCTAACGATATGGCAAGGGAATACTGGTCAGCTGATTACTTTAAATTGCTCAAGAAGTAGGTATATTGAAATATATTATGTGTTACAAATATTATTATATGACAGTCAGCAGCATTATAATGTTAAAAACGTCTAAATAGTTTATTAATACACAGTCATATTGTGTTAATAAATATTTCGGTTCAGCCGAAGCGACGTAAAATCCCACAGCTTATCGAACGTTCTTAGCTAATGCGTGAAAGTTGTTATTTTTTTTATTATAGATACCATCAAACGCATTACGAACAAGTGGGTTACATAGCTGGCACTGTAATAGTCAACCAAAAAAAACATGAAATACACATGCCTTGTGTGAGGGATCACAGTTTTGGTAAGTAATTAGTCCATAAAAATATATTTAACAACCCCATGGGGGTGGTGACATACTCACTTTTCGACTGGCGTGAAAGGCAAGGTGATTGACAAGCATTTAGGCGAGTATAGCACGTCAATTAAACTAAAATTTAGTTTTAAGATCTATCAAGCCATTTTTTCTGTTTCAAATTTGACATATTTGGCGCTAAATACATTATTACTTGATTTACGAATTGGAATCAAAGTTCAAAATCAATCAAAATTCATTTATTCAGTGGAATAACATGATCACTTTGAATTGTCAACTCTACCGCCTGTTCGGAATCGCGACCAGCACACAAGGAGAAAGGCAAGAACCTCGGGCTAGTTTTTTTATCGTCTTAAGTTATTTGCTTATATTAGTTACAGTTAAATTAAATAGCTGGAGCAAATTATTTTTAATTCCAAGCTTCCTTATCTGCTCGGTAATCCGATATCTTATAATAAGCTTTCCTAGAGAGCTTCGTGTTTTATAATATGGGTAGTATCCTCTTAACTTTTAAGAGGTTCATGCAGAGGGATTAAACTTATAACCTTAAGCTTCATCGTCAGTTAGTTCACTGACGCAGTACCTATAAGTAAATATATTATCTAAAAATGTTAATACAGAATAATAGAGATGATTATTTGACAATATATAAATATTACAGTAAATGTGCGTTCCACTTAATCAATTTGTAATGCCTTCTATTTTATTTTCTGTAGGAATTCAGAATTCCGGATACAATGAGAGGATTTAAGTAATAATAAAAAACTTTAATTACTTATCAATTGTATTTTAAAGTATGTTTATGTTAATACAGGAACATTACGCGAATGGCGTAACTTTCACCGATATGTGTATCACTTCATATTTCTCGATAACGGCGACTTTATCGCTGCCGGAAGTGTTTCACAACCGAGTATTTTATCTCAGTAAGTATTCCTATTATTACTTTACAGGACCAATTTCTATACAGCTGTATAAATGATATGGATGCGATCTCAGAGAAAACATTTTTAGTAATCTTACGCATAAACTGTTGAAGTCAAAAATTATCTATTCGTCACGTTTCATTGCTTAAAATTTTACCTTTTCTATATATTTAAATGGTCCAATAAAATTCATCCGTGTACTTTTTTAAATAAAGAACCTTTTCTGCCTTTTTTTGCGCACCGATTAACCGTCTGGAGTTAGTTGCACTTTTCTAGAAATTGTTCTGTAGATATTATTCCTTACCAGGTTTGGAATGTATGAAAGCAATAATGACAGCTAGTTGCAGTCCGAAAAAATGTATTACCAAGTTAAAAAATAATCCTTAATAATTCAAGAATTTCTTGTCTTTTCCAGTCTTACTATTGGCTATTATTACTCTAAGGCGAACCACTCTGTGACAGCTATCGACTCTTCCGATTTCCAGTTATATCAACATGCAGAAAATCAGATAATTCCCAAGGATTATGGATTTAGCTTTGAAGCAGGTAATTCTTTAGCAAAACAGTACCAAGTAAATAATGTTATTGGATATATAATGTAATGAAGTTAGCGATTATACTAAAGTTGCGATTTCTTGAATTCAGTTTTGCTGTCGAATACTATAATAGTGAGATTGGGGATATATATATAAATAATTTTTGACTTTAGTTCTCGAAGTTATATATAACAGACCAGAACATTCTTATATAATATGCTAAAAGACTGCGGAAATTAAGTATAGTTTAAAATTTAAGATTTGTATATCTATGGCAATTAGCACACGCGCGACATGTTCTAAATTATGGCGCCATTCTTACGTGTAATAATTTGATTCTGCCTGACGGAATTCCGTTTTCTTTATTTTGACATTGACAATGTAGGTACTTATTTCTCGTTCAGCAGGACTTTATGACATCACAATACAGAATAAGATTAATGACAATCGACAGTAGTATATAATGTAACGACTCCACTTGAACTATTTTCATAAACCATCTGTCATATGGGTTTTTATATTTTTACTGTTTTAGGTGACGTATCTTACGCCGTAAAAATACAAGATAAGGATGAAGTTAGTTTTTACATTGGAAAAGACAGGGAAGCGAAATTTTATGAGAAATGGTGTGATGTAGAAGTAAACGGATTGACTGGCCGCGCTTGTGTTGAATGGCATTACAATAATGTCGTACCAAAATAAAGAAAATAACAATAAATGTCTTATTATTTACTCCCTATTAAGAACTGAATGTATTTGTACATTACACATATTTTCCTTTAAAATACTAAAAATTCGGTACAAAAATTCATACCTCGAGAGATATTCCTTTGTTCAAAACTACGAGTCCCGTTTGTCAAAATCCAAATACACTTTTTATGTACGGAAGTCGACTCAAAGCGAATTCTCGTCCCTAAATTTAAGATTCGTTCGTAAGAAATAAAACAAATTTACAGCATCAAAAGTTTATTTCAGCGAAACATTAAATTGAAACAACTTATTAGTAATAATGGACTAGTATGCTCACAACATTGCTTATAAAATATGCTATAGTAGGTAATAGGTATTTAAAAATATATTTCTTTCTCCTATTTGAAAATATGTCAAAAGCGATTACATGAAATAGCCATGTACGCATAGACGGAGTAACTAATTTATTACTCTCTCTCTCACAAAGATAGAGAACGCAAATATCTACAGACAGAGACAACGACACTACATTCCTTGGTTACCATGGCAACTTATTCTCTTTGGTAGCCACAGCTTAACATCAATTAACAATTGAAATAATATCCACATAGTTATATTTATCATTACATACTTCATAGATGTGCTACTTATACTAACTTTGAAAGGTACATAACAAAAATAGAATAATCTAGTGTGCTAAGAAAGTGAAACAGCCCCATTACTTATCAGGGAATTGTGGCCGTCATGTATAAATATCATTGTCTATTCCATTAGATTACGATGGACCATAGACAATAGTACTTTTCGTCGTGATCGAACTGATCATTTTTCTATTCAAAAGGGAATGTAGGATAGACCATGAAAGGTGCAAAACAATTCCTAATTTCGAAAAAGAACATTACGATATTTTATAAAGATAAATAGATATTTAAACCTTTTTGGGATTTAGGTCGTAAAAATACGATAATTTATACATGTAGATTTATTTTCTATATACGAACAACACTTTGAAAGAATTTACTGTTGAAACATTTAATACACTAGTAAAGCGGTTATAGTCCTTATAAATATCCTGTTAAAAGTGTGAATTCCTTGTGGAAGACGTATGATTTGAAAAACTGCCAATAGTGATAGGATTTCTCAGTACCCTTGGGTATCCTGTCCGTATGAAAAAGCAGGTTTAATTTCTTTCTCTGATATTTGAAAAAAAAACAGATTAAAACCTGCGCTTATTCAACACCGCACTAGGGCGTATTGTTTAGAAGCCCTAGACAAATATAGGTTGCGGTATGCATTAAAAATTATGGGATCACGGGAGTCGCGGGAATCGCAATGTATAATTAATTGTCTAGAGACTAAGGTAATAAGAAATTTGATCAAATCGGTCCATATTTAAAATTACAACTCTACGCACATTTTAACTTTCTAGTACACTGTCATATCTTAAATCGATCTATTTTATGCATAGTATAAAAGTATGAATAATTTTAAATATACTAGAGTCACAATAAGTCTTTGATCAATATCCAAATAAAAGGATTTTGATTACCAAAATAAAGTTTCTAGTAGCTACTATGAGTTTGGCAAAGTATTAAACGCCAGCGTAAAATACGTGTCTACGAAATATTTGTATGAGAATACTTAGTCTTGCGCATAACCACCAGGAGGTAAATCTTCATACTATTTGACTCGCACAATAGCTGTTGTCGATCACATTGCTCTTTTCTTATACACTCGTCGTCAAAAAAATCGCACCTTTCTTAAAATTCGTGTCAAGCGATTATAACTTCTAAGATCCTTCCTGTACCCTATCATTATTAGTATCATTTAAAAGCTCAATTAATAAGCTTTCAAAAAAATAATCATTTGTTTACGGAAAATCAAAAACCACAAATCGCCACCACTTTGATTAAAAAGTGGCGATGTACGCATTTGGAGGCTCACTAATTGTACCACCCTGGACGCGTATAAAACGAGGGGGTAATAGTCAATTATGGGTTATTCGCTATCCAGACGTAACAGAGGTCACACCTGTAGAGCTTCGACAAGAAAAAAACCCAGTGAAAAGGGATACCATGACAAAGAAGCAGCTCAAGTGGTGGCCCTACAGCTAATCGGCCTGCGGCAGGTTGAAGTTGCTCGGCAACTGAAAATCAGCCGATTTCGAGTGCAACGGGTATACCAACGGTTCCAAGAGACTGGAGGTTACATCAGGAGACATGTATCTGGGTGACGTCGCTGCACTACCGTCAGAGGTGATCGCTCCATTGTGTCGACGTCTTTGTGGAATCGCTTCTCCAACGATGTGGAGCTACAGCAGCGGCTTTGAGCTACTCGAAGGACAGCTGACAGCGTCTCCACTATCAGAAGAAGGCCGTGAGAGAAGAATTTGCTGCCCCGGAGAGCTGCTACAGGCCCCCAATTGACTGGCATCCACCGGACAAAAAGGAAGCGATTTTACGAAACGCACGTGCCACGAACATTCGACCAGTGGAGGAATGTCCTGTTCTCCGACGAAACCCGAGTGTTCCTGTACACCAACATCATGCGTAAGAGAGTCTACAGGCGACCAGGGGAGCGTTTCACACCAGCCTGCATCGTGGAAACCGTCGGGTATGGAGGAGGACCCTGCATGTTCTAGGGCGGCATTTCTTACGACGGCAAGACAGACCTCGTGTGCATCTCCAGAGCTGGAGATGGTCGCGGCCAGGGGTCTCTGACTGCCCACCGGTATATCACCGAGGTTTTGGAGGAGCATGTGCAGGTTTTGTCGGCGCCAACTTCGAGTTCATGCACGACTACGCCCGGTGCCACACAGCCTTGATTGTCAAGGACTACCTACGTCGAGTTGGCATCAAGGTTATGGACTGTCCAGCAAGAAGCCCCGACCTCAATCCTATCGAGCACCTCTGGGACGAGCTGAAACGGCGAGTTCGGGCCCGTAATCCAGCTCCTGCCACTCTCGATGAGCTTCGAGATGCCGTCATCGAGGAGCGGGACACCATTCCCCAGGAACACGTCGTGATGCTCATAAGGTCCATGACTGACCGCTTGGAAGCTGGTCGGAGGGCTAGAGGAGGCAACACTAGGTTTTAAGACAAGTTTTTAAGGATTGTCATTGTTTATTTTTAATTTTTGTATTGTTCCTTTTATTTGTAATTTTGATCAGAATACACATTGTTTCACATTTTCCCAGAATTTTCTTTTTTTATGGGGGTGGTGGCCAAATTCCTACAGTTTTCAAATAAGGGATTTCATTAGCTTTCAAATAATACTAATAATGATAGGGTACAGGAAGGATCTTAGAAGTTATAATCGCTTGACACGAATTTTAAGAAAGGTGCGATTTTTTTGACGCCGAGTGTATAAAACGGGAGACTCACCTGATGTTAAGTGATACCGCCGCGGATGGACACTCACTTTGTACGCTTTGAGAAGGCTCGCCAGTGGTTTGCCGGCCATTGAAAAAACAGTACGTACGTAATTGTAGGCTATTCTCTTGATGTACCGTAAGTCGAATTGTTTCGGAAATACTTTAGTGGGTAGCTTCTTGGTGATGCGGGGCAATAACTCAAAATGAGTCTAGTATATTTAAGTTTTTCTTTATGACAGATGGTTATAAAGATAATTGACACATTTTTGGCAAATGTTTAATGTGTTTTAGGGCTACATAATTTTCATTTAGTCGACTTTTATTTAAGTATACACATGTTATTGTAAACCTTATTTATATAAAAATTATTTATGTAATAACGGTTGTTGAATGCCATCTACCAATTCATAACAATCACTATACAACTACAAGTAGTGTTTTATCTCTTTCTGAAATAAACCTATGTACACTGAGAATACGAAGAGGTCAGAGTGAGGTCTATTTAAAACGTAGTCTATGCGGAAAGAGAACTAATTTGGCAGTTATGCGAACTAATACAATTCTTATTTGCTTCGCGTCAATGCTTTTATCCACAATTTTTTTCCTCTTCATTATAAAAATCCGGATACTAACAACGCAGCTGTGTTGTCAATATACCAAAAAGGTTTTTTAACATAAAAATTAATATTTATCCTGCTCCTGTATTCCTACGACAGTTCTTTTTCCGCACAGATTACAACAAGACTCATTTACTGTCTATGAATAAGTTTAGGTTACAGGTTACATATAACAGACACGTACATAGATTATTTTGAAAACTTGTCTATGAATCTTACTTCTAAATGACAAATAAAGCTCCTTAAAATGAAGCTAAATAATGAATTAAAATGTATCTTTTTTAATTCCAACATCGCATTTAATAAATAACACTCAAGCTCTTTAAAAATCCACATTTGTACAGAACAAATCCATACCATATTTTTATATAACAGAAAATACAATGAATAATTTAAATCAAAGTACTTCATTGCTAAGTGTAAGATATTTATTCATATACATTTTCCACCTTGACATTTCCTGAAGCCCACATGCCATAACAATAAATTTTAAAGCATCTATACATCAGAATTGTAAAATACACCTTATTACACAGCATTAAAGACACAATTTTGATTGCCGATACACCAAGAATTGGAATGATTAATCAGTTTTGCTATAAAGTTCTTGGTACAGGCCATTACCAATCTGTGACATTTGACATTGACAAGGGATTGACATTTTTTGTTTTTTTTTTGACTACGACGTTGTATCTAACAACAGTGGGTAGAGACAAAATCACTTTGCGACAGGCGTGACCCACTACCGCTAAAGGAATTTGTATGCATAGGAAATACCTCCTTATACAAATACTGTCAATAGTAGACTTGTGAGTTGTCAGTGTCAAAAATAGTGAATCACCTTGTTTATTAAATATTTTACATATTTATAAGTATGCGGCCGTAAGAATATATCGATATTTTTTACCTATACCTACATCACATAGAAATATTCTACGCCTAATTTAAGGTCCCATACAAATCTAAAATCTATTTGGAATGAATAAGACTAGAATACTTTTGTTATTAATTTATTTTAACGAAACGCAATACCCAAGTTTTTTAAGTACATTATAAGTACTTAATCCTAAGCGATATAAGTTTCACTGAAGAAAACGCATAGTATTATATATACTTATATATACTAATAGAAATTCACTAGAAAAATTAACGTAACTATTTGAAACAGCAACGATGGGTTATATAGCATGCAAGTGCATCTAGAGTTTTACGATACATACAATAGTTTTCGTGTAGTTAATGAAAATAATATTTAACTGAACTGACCCATTTAATATGAATAAAATCGTAACCATGGTAACAAACGCAGTACTAACTTTTTTCCAGATTTGGAAAAAAACTATACGAAAACAAGTGAATGCCGACATGTTCTTTTTTAAATATAACGCGCCACAAAAGATTATAAGTAGGTATAGGTAAATACTTCATTATCGTTCATGTCACGTTATAGTTGTCTCTTGTTACGCAAAGACAATAGATTAAAGTCATACATCAGAAAATATATTTTCTTTTACTATTTCATATAAAAGAAATATGATATTGACTTAAGGCCAAAATATGAAAAGTAAATACCGAAAACAGATTCAAACTCAAACTCAAAATATCTTTATTCAAGTAGGTAACCAAGTACACTTTTGAATAGTCAAGTTAAATTAATCGTAAATTTACATTTACTACCAGTTCGCAAGTCAAGGGCGTAGAGCGGGTAAGAAGAACTGGCAAGAAACTTTCCGCCACTCTTTTTAATCGCCAAGTATTGTCATACAAATTGTTTGAACTGGAGCAATTCAATCCCAAGGATTAGGATCATTTAAGTAGTCCTCAAATTTATAAAAAGCTTTGTTGATTAATTTTCGTTTAACGAGGACTTTGAATTTATTTAGTGATAATTCTCTAATTGCGCTTGGGAGTTTGTTGTAAAAACGAATACAATTTCCATATAAGGAGTGGTTTATCTTTTGGAGCCTGGTTGGTCGTACACTCAAATTAGTTCTATTTCGCGTATTATACTGGTGAAAGTCACCATTTGTTTTAAAATCGTTTATATTTTTTTGGACATACAACAAGGCTTCAAGAATATATTGACCAGATAGTGTCATAATATTTAATTCCTTAAACTTATTCCGTACCGACTCCCTCGGAGAAACACAACAAATACCCCGAACAGCCCGCTTCTGCAGCACAAATATGGATTGAACCTCTGCAGCAGCACCCCACAATAAAATGCCGTACGACATAACGCTATGAAAGTAGCTATGATACACAATTTTAGCCGTGTCCTCATCAGTAAACTGTCGGATTTTCTTTACTGCATATGCTGCAGAGCTCAGCCTATTCGAAAGAGTCTCTATGTGTGGGCCCCATTGGAGTTTACTATCTATTGTTATGCCTAGAAAAACAGTTTTGTCAACAAAGTTTAGTTCACTGTCCTTAATTTTCAGGTTACCAATATCTCGCTTTACGCTAGTAGTTGTAAATCTAATACATTTTGTTTTATTCTCATTAAGCAATAAGTTATTTACATTAAACCAGTTAACTATACGAGAGATAGAATTGTTTACATCGTCCAATAATACGTTATTCCTATTCACTTTAAATAGAAGTGAAGTGTCATCAGCAAACAATACCATCTCATGAACTTCGTTGACAAAGAATGGGAGGTCATTTATGTAAATCAGAAATAAGAAAGGCCCGAGAATCGATCCTTGGGGGACGCCCATTGATACCTGCGAACCCGGAGAGGTGACTCCATTGACATGAACTCTTTGGATCCTTCCCTTTAAATATGAATTCATCAGGCTGGAAGCTTTGCCATCAACGCCATAGTGTTGAAGCTTTCCAACGAGTATATCAGGATGAACACAGTCAAAGGCCTTTGACAGGTCACAAAAGACGCCGACTCCATCATATGATTCTTCCCAGGCGTTAAATATGTCCGAAATCAACTTCACACCGGCATCGATTGTGGAGCGACCCTTAGTGAAACCATACTGTTTATTATGTAAGAGTTTATTTTTATTAAAATGTAAAGAAAGCTGGTCTAGCATTATCTTTTCAAAAACTTTGCTCAACGCAGGGAGCACGGAAACAGGTCTGAAGTTTGACGGATCAGACTCACTACCTGCCTTGAACAACGGTGTAATCTTACTTAATTTCATTTCGTCCGGAAAGACTCCACAATCGATACAGCTGTTAAAAATTATAGACAATTCAGAGCTTATTACATTAATAACGGAATTTAAAATGACTGTTGACATACCCCATATATCTTTACTTTTTTTTAAATTAATAAGCTTAAAAGTTTTAACGATATCATTACAAGTTATATGTTTAAACTGAAATTTAATATTACATTCAGGTACACATTTTTCTAGCAATGAGATCGCAGCAGCAGGTGAAGAATCTAGGGACTTGGTCGTATTTAGTGGTACATTTGTAAAGAACTCTTCAAAAGAAGAAGCTACCTCTGGGTCAGATTTTATTAACTTCCCTTTAACTTTTAACATAAAATCAGTTCGTTTGTCAGACGTTTTACCTGATTCTTCATTTATTATTTTCCAGGTAGCTTTTACTTTATCCATGCTATTTTTTATTTTTGAACTTAAATATTGAGACTTTGCAGTTTTGCAATCTTTTTTGAAATTATTTGAATACAACCTAACATATTCCCTAAATTCCACACTAGTGTTATATTGCATTTCGTCATAGATTTCATATAATTTTAACCTTTTCCTATGTAACTCCTCATTTGCCCAGTCACAGAAACTTGTTTTCTCAGAGACCAATAAAGTCTTTTGAGTAAATACTTTCTTGAATTCATCAATAAATGATCCAAAAAAAGTATTGTATAAATTATTAGGGGATGAGTTGCCACACAGAAATGGCATTCTATAGACCAATGCTTCTCTAAATCTGTCCAAACGGTCATTTGTAATAGGAGTTATCACAATTTTCTTCTTTTTACATGTTGTGATTGTACTAATACTGTCAGAGAGAAAAATATAAAACAGAATGTATACCTACTTTGATTATGAGGAAAATCTTTTAATTTAAATCATATTTATCTGTCCATATATTGGATATTGAATATATAATAATAACATATATATTTAATGTTGTCACAATAAAAAGACCCATTCAATTTGTAGCGTTAAGTCTGGTATTCTAGAACCTCGAAGTTAAATCTAGTTTCAAGGAGCAGACCTTAAGACGACATTCTGACGAATTAGATTCCTAAGATTCAAAAACAAGACCTAGACCGAATTATCACTTCCATATGTCGAAATCGAATACATTTTTGACATACAGCAGTCAGACCCTATACCGCAATCTTATCCCAAGTTATACATAGCGCAATTGTGCGAAAGACCAATTAAACAACGAAAAATTATGACGTGCAATAACAACAATATAAGTGCAACTTATTTAAATAAGCAACAAAAATCACAACCTAGCTTAGGGAGCGTTCAAGTATTACGTCACGCAATTTTTGGAGATTATTGAGAACCCCCTCCCCCCATGTAACGCGACGTAACGTTTTTCTGTACCCAATAGTAAAACGTTTCGTGACCACCCAGTGACTCTTTAAATACCTAAAAGTGGTGTAAAGTACTGGAAAGTCGAAAATAATATTAACAATAACGCGTAATTCAAGCCCCGCCCCGCATCGTAACAATTTACAATGAGACCACCCTCCCCCAAAATACGTAATACTTGAACACTCCCTTACTAACGCCAAGGGCAAACTTAAGTGCGATACACTCAGTACAACGTAACCTACAATTAAACTATTATTAAATCAAAATATACTACTAATACTGATGTAAGCTGATATTTCTATCCTTTTCTCATTGCAAATAAACGAGCGGGACAGAGAATAGACATTTTCAAATGTAACTTATGGGTAAAAGAGTTCACATTTATCTTGATTTGATGTTGGTTGTATTTATTGTTGGTATAATAACTGTATCTACTAAAAACTTTTTTCTCAAGAACCATAGACAAGCAAATTCCTCTGACATAACTGAGTTTAAAAATAAATTATTTACATACTAAAATGTCCATTCCATAATTTTTTAAATAAATATTATTCTAATGACTTTTTCACGCTTATTTAATACTGTTAACTTGAATCTTGACTAGATAAATATTGAACATTCAATAAATGAATATTTTTTGTCTATTGTTATTTATAGACTGCATTGTCTCTTTAGTATAAAAATATAGATCTGGCAACACATTTTAGTTCTGTTGAAGGAAAGCAAAAAATATAGTCACAGTTAAAACTAAACTTAGGGTCTGTACTTTCCCGACGGTACAAAAAAAATATGAAAATAATTATTATTATTAATTAAGTTGTATATGTATGTACTGTCATGACAATTATTTCACATTTAAAAAATTATACTAAAAGTAAGGTACAATAAAATATCGTATGAAATGTCACTGTATGGAACATACTGCTGATGTACCCGGGGCGTGGTCTAGAAGCGCCCGTCGGCGTTTGATTCCCTCGAGATAGACTTCCCGATTGAAAAGACCAGCTGCTAAGGGCACTCTGAAAATTACAGAGTTTTTGAAGTGAAACTTCTTTATCGGGGTTGGAAAAAATTTAGTGTAACATTTTTTCGTTACGCGTCACATTTTTCCATTACGCGCCATCTTTTGAAGTGAAACTTCTTTATCGACGTGTGGGAGAAATTTTGTAGCAGGTTACGCGCCATGTTGCTTTTTGAAGTCAAACTTCATTATCGGCGTTGGAAAAAAATTTACACACATTTGTCACATTTTTCGGTTACGCGCCATCTTTTTCTTGTCCCTACCACGGTTATAATAATTAAAATATATAATAACGATAACAATGATAGTAATACTAATAATTCTATTACAATTAATGAAATTATGTAATAATCTTAGTACTACATAGTAGTACAGTAATAAGTTAAAATGAAATAATTGTATTTGTATTCATGTCTATGATAATAAAAGCCTTTTGTTAAACTTTATCTAATTTAACTTTATTTAACCAATTTCTGTAAAGTTGCATATAGTAGATCATTTTTCGAAAAATAAGGTCTTATAGAAGTTTCACTTCTTACGTGTGTACACCTGGTACACGCACACATTTTTTTTTTTAAATATACTCTGTCATGTCTTATTCATGTTTTTTAAATCGGTTAATCGAAGTCGAAAAAAGTCATCAAATCGTACAAATGGCCGGCTAGTTTATTAAATGTTGTAACAAATGCTACGACTTAATATCATTCAGGCCGCTAGTTGAACGCTGTTTAGTAAAGAGTCTATACTCTGATTATTAATTCCGTAGAATTCTGACAGCTATCATTTTTTGACATGTCAAAGATTACAGACCTTTTTGGCCGGGCATATATTCAATTTCAATACGAGTCTGAACATCTGAGTCTATACATACATTTTAATTGTTAGTGAATGTATATAATTTATTAAGTGCGGTGCTCACGTTAATAGTGGTTTTACGGCGAGTGATAATTGCGTCCCTTTTCATCACAAACAGTAAAAACGCACAAGTAAAGATAACAATGCTAGCAATAAAATTAAGTAATTAAAGTTAATATTGTTCGTGATATTGAACTATTTATTATTTTTGTATTAGGTCACTTTGAGTAAGTAAATATTTAGATTTACCTTTTTGTAGGTAAAACATAAAAATACGTAGCATTTTATTTATGATTGCCCTGAAATGGATCAAATTTGTCCCTTTTTCGGTGGAGAACTTTGTTAGTAGCAACACTTATGAAATGTCAGAATTTTACGGAATGAAAAATCAGACTATAGACTGTTGATTGAACGGATAACTAAGCTAGTTAGCTGCGACAAATACATCATATAAAGTGTTCCAATGTAATGTACATTAGTTTTTATCTACAAATGGCATTGTACGTGTAAGATCATTGTTATCTTACTGTCTGAAAACCAATCACACTTTTTTAAATGTTGGTTTGTGTACGCTTCAAAAACTCAAAAAGTTCTGCACCGATCAAGCTGAAATTTTAGCATGATATATATAATCCGCATCAGGTATTGTTTTTATCTACTTTGTTTTTATTTTTGAAGTTATACTTCTTTATGCGCGTTATGAAAAATTGATGAGAGTGAAATTTTACGATGCGCGCGCACCGTGACACGAAATTAACAGAATGAAGTTGCCCAAGGAAGATGCTACGGCATTTGACATAATTTAAAAACAACATTCGAATAATAATAGAATTTATGCTACAATTATGTAAGAGAATAATAATAAATATTTAATTTTTCAAATGTAAACTGAATTTTATTGACTATAATGACTCCTTTTCCAGTCTTTGATTATTTAATTGTAATTAATTATTTGCATGCAATCAGAAACTATTTTTAATAATGCCAAAGAAGTATAACTTCTTACGCGCGTACATAAGTACACGCACCCTTTTTTTTCCACAAGTACTTATTGCAAAATTAAACATGAACTGTTTTTTGTTTTGTTTCTCATTTCTGAACCATTCAATCACAATATGTCACAGCAAAGCGTGGCAGGGAACAGCTATTGTTATATAATTTTTAATGTTAAGAATTGATGAAGTTAATTTATGTTGTTAATACTTACACATCAGTGCCAGGTCTAAGCGCAGCCGAGAACAGCCCCCACACAGGTTTGTGGTCGCTTGTGCATATTGATTGAACGGAATTGTATGCTATACATTTCAAACTAGCTGTAACTGGCATTGCACTGAGGCGTCGAAGACCTGGAAAAGATTAAACTTAGAACCAGTGGGTTCTCTAGGTTAGACTAGATAGGCATGTAGGTGATCAGCTTTCTCTACTTGAGGCACGCAATTTTGGGATTAAGTGATTCTATTTATCTCAATGATTCCTTCGCCGGAAGTGGGAGTGTTATTTGCGCACTTAGAAGATCGTTTGGAGTAAATTATTGTATTTATTTCTTGAACTCTGAAGAAGATTTTTATCTAGAAAATTGGAAAAACAAAAGTTTTTGTTTTATTTCGTACATTTTATTCCGCGAAGTATCTATGGGGTAGAAAACCAAAATGTTTTATAAGTATGTTACCAACAGACTACTTAGAAAAACACCTTTTTAACGGTTTTGAAGTTATGTTTTAATATAAATTTACAATTATTTTACATAATTTTAAATTTAACATACGATATAGACGACACACAAAATCAGCAGTCTGTGAACACACACTAGATAGGCCCAATCACTACATACGCTTTGGACCAACCGAAAGTACTTGCGAAAGAAAAAAAAATCTTCCCAAGATTGGAACGCGAAGCCATTGAAATCAAAAAACACCCCAATTTCAATAGAGAAGACGGCCTAAAATTGTCAAACACCTGGGATCCAATAATATCCAAATTAAAATCCCAAGATAAACAATCCGCGAAAATAGAGGACACCGTGAGCCATTTCTACCAAAACCCTCCATCTTTTAGTCGATACCAACTCCGGGGAAACAAATACAGATAATACAACTTTTTCTACAGCTGTGATACTTTTTGACATTCAACATCTTTTGTCTTCAGTCACCGTGACCACGCACGCTGTAAAGCACGCGAAACGTCGGTTAAATTTAAAATTATGTAAAATAATTATTGAAAATTTATAATAAAACAAACTTCAAATCCATTAAAAAAGTGTTTTTCTATGTCTAATAGTTATGTATAAAAGACAATACTATGAACAGACTACTTACGAAAAAGGTGGGCTTAGTAAAAAATAATTATAAGGCGAAGGGAAGTTCGCGGTAAAATATAAATTTAGATATACGATGTAACCTGCGAAACCAGCCGACGAATTTCCAGCCATAGACTTTGCTTTGAACAATATTCTGTCCGTGTACGCCGGTGCCCGTTGCTTACTTGACGTGTCAAACTTTTGACTCCCCGGATCATACTGGAAATGTAATTATTAAATATATAAACCTTTTTTTTTAATTTACTATAATGAAACATAAAAGTTATAACGAGACCCGAAATATTGACGTAAAAAAATTGTCTTTTTAATGCTAAATACTTGAGTACCAGCACTATGGGTAGCCTTAGAACTATTACGAACCATTTTGACTTAAGCTTAACCATTTTTACTTTTTACTCTTTCAACATAAGTGCGTAACAATTCCTAAAAGGCCGGCAACGCACTTGCGAGCCTTTTAGCAGTGTGAGTGTCCATGGGCGACGATACCACTTAACATCAGCTAAGCATCCTGCCCGTTTACCCCTTGACTAAAAAAAAATTAAGGATTTCGACGGGTAAAATTGTGATAAAAAATTAATGATTGTATAATCATCAAATAAATTTGATATATACCATTATTTACTGACAATTTATTTTATTTCATATAAAACAAGAGACATTATAATAATCACAACATTGTGGAACGGATAACTTTAAACCGATAGCTCTAGGCAACACGAAAGGGGAACGTACAAATCATAAGTTTATAAGCAGTAAGTTGTGAATCTTATTAGCTATTTATTACATTAAATTAGACATCAACAGTGGCGCTACAACCCTCGGTCCTGCCCTCAGTTTTCTCTTTCTGTTTCGTGAATTTGTTTCTAATACGCCAAGGTATGGTACAGCCCGTAAATTTGTTGGTACATATAAGAAATACCGGTTTCCTTAGGGAGCGTTCAAGTATTACGTAACGCAATTTTTGGGGATTATTGACCCCCCCCCCCCCTCATGTATTGCCGTAACGGTACCCAAGTATAGTAAAACGTTTCGTGACCTATACTTCACAATAGTACCTAGTGACTCTTTAGTTACTATTATGTGGTGTAAGTCGAAAAAACGCGTAATTAATTCCCCGCCCCGCATCGTAACGTTTTACAAAAGGACCCCCCCCCTTCCAAAATTCGTTACGTAATACTTAAATACATAATACCTTACAGCGCACGAGCGAGTTTTAAATGCGCACATATAATGAAATGTCCATTGGTGCAGAGACAGGTTTCATATGACAAAAGAGTCAAACTAAAGCATAAAAGATTTCAGATCATCTTGTCACAACGATATTTTGAACAAAGATTATTAAAAATATAAAAATATTAGTTAAAATACCTTATACGTAGGCGGAAATCTGATAGGCGCCTCTCTAAAGTCCCTAAAGGCAGCCCCATCTTCTAAAACAACCGTAAGTTGATCTGCGTGTAATAGCCCGTGGGGTAAGTGAGGTGGGAGGGGAAACTGAAATAATTGTAAATATCAATGAAACCGTAATGCCTCATACCTCAATATGGAAAATAATCTTTACTTTATTTTTAAGTAAATATGGAAATATTACCTGTGTTTGTTCAATCCATCTTAAAACAGCTGCTCTCGGCTCTCCCAGTCTGAAGTTCAAGTCCCCACACCAAAATACATAATCAAAATTGTTGGTTACATCTGAATTAAAAAAAAACCACCTTAGTTATGCTTTAACGATTAATTGCAGTAATCTTAAAACAAGACGCTTATAAAAATTTAATAATGTTCAAAAAATTCAAAAATAACTTTGACCAATCAAGTCGAATAATACTTTAAATCTTTTAAATGCCGAGGGAAGTAAGTATTCTAGAAAGGACTATTATAATGATTAGTACAATTAAAGAAAACACAAAAACTAATATTTTTACAAAGACATAATTAAATAATTGTCAAATTTCTGTTTTAAAATATACTCTTATTGAACTCTTAATAATTTATTTTTATTGAACAATGGCTTACCTTTACTTCTATGCCGACAAGGCAAATTCTTTGGTAAATCTATCGAACGTATAATCCTTTTTATGTCTGACAATCTCTCTTTCACTTTTTCCTGATGGGCCGTCAAATGGGCGGTTACAAAGAGAAAAGTGGAGCCAAAAAGCGCAAACGATATCGCCACAGCCCCCTTGGTACGAAATGCTGTTCCAGGACGGACAGAGAGACTAGCATCTTCAGGCAACGAACAGAACCATATAAGGTCTCTTCGTATAAAAATTGTCAAGTGTATTGTACCTGAAAAGCAGCAAAAGGTTATCAAACATATTGAGTGTAAATAATCTTCCAAAAACACAAACAATACAGGCTTATAATTTTTTTATTATTTTATTAAAAATTGAATATATATTAAAAGTGTAATTTAAATAGAGATCCTCTTTTTATTTCAATTTTTTATTTTATGTATTTTTTTTTTACATTGTCGGTACAAAAACATACAAACGATTCATTAAATACATAAAGTTATTACAAATTAACAATATTTGTAAACCTGAATCCTGAATTTTAGTGGGATCTCCAGTGCTGGTTTACTAAATATTAACTATTACATACATATATTAAATGTAATGTCAAAAAATAGAAGTTATTCAGATTGCAAGTCTTCACCGCCAATAATCTTTTTAAATTCAGAAATACTATTGTGAAAAATATCAACATGAGGACACACAGAATTTTAGTACTTGCACATTCTAGAGAGCGGACCATTCTGGGATACATTGTTGTTACTTGTGGGTATATGAAACATACTAGTAATTAATTTAAAATTATTTAACATGAAAAATATTTATTTGTTGTGTGTACTAAAAAAAAAAATTGGTGATTTCAACACTTCTGTATGTGGGATGAGCATGTCAATTACAGAATAAGCTGTGTGCCATAATCGGTGCCACATAAATGGCTAATCTCAATAGAAATTAACTGAGATTCTTTATGCAATTTTTTTATAATAAATAGAGACAGAACTGAAGTTTGTAGAACTTCTAGATTTTTGTTACAAAGTGTGAACGCCAAAACCATCACACTTACCTAAGTAATAAGAGTGTAATAACAAATGAGATGGACCCAAAACTTCTTGTATAGTAATTTCCCATTCAGTTCTTTCTGAATATGATTCTTGTGTTCCAATTGCAAATATGTCTGGCACATGCTTAACTTCATCAGGAAATATAAAATCTGCAAGTTCTCTGTAAAAATACCAATAATTAATTAATACATTGGATATTGTATTATATTAAATTAAAGACATCTCATCTTGCATGATCATAAATGACATAAGTTGACATATTCTTTTTGCAACATTTTATTCCAAGGGCTGTTATTATTTACTGATACGAAATTATAAGAAAATATGTATTTTATATTTTTCTGTGGTTTTATAGATATTTAATTATACATCACCCACTTTTATTCAAATTAAAAATGTGCTCTTCCACATTAACAAAAAAAATTAAGCGCACTGATACATTGGAAGAAAATAATATACAAGATTGAATGTGATAAGCACTTATAGGCAAACATAACAAACATGCATAGTAAAAATTAAAAAACATAAATCAATTCTTCAATTATAAAAACTCTTTTGCATTACATTTTAAAAATTTAAATTTAAAAATACTAGCAATACTTCAGTTAAGACAATAGTCCTACTTAAGTTTAATTAGTTACCTTGGTGGAGATTGCCCATTCATATTCCAAGTTCCAACAAAAATCTTTACCTCTCTATCTGGAAATACATGCTCCAATTCTGCTGTGCCTAAAAGTGAATTGGATGCAAACCTTCCATATAAATAGTTCCTGTAAAATTAAATTAACAATTACAACACACTACTATAGTACTACTACTAGCTAGTCCTATGTATAATACGCACAACGGACCCAATAAGCATCTAAGTACAGTAACTGAGTCCACCAAACAGTTGTATGTATATAAATTTATGTTGCGTTCTTTGCTTACTTTATGTAGCTCATACTTTTCACAAGACTAGGCAATTTTGAAAATTATTAGATAAAACTACTATGTCATAGATATACTATGTCATCAAGGTTAAATGTAAGTGTTATGTGCTAAAGGATTACATTCAATTAAATAGATCAAGAAGACCCAAACCTTTGCTTTGCTTCTTGTGTTGGTATGAGACGTAGCACTTGTGCAGCAAGCAATGAATTACGAGCCAAGCTATCTGTGCTTCCAGTGTGTGATGACCTTGTGATTGTTGACTTGGCTCTGAATAAATTATGATACATTTTAAAATGGATTTAGTGCCCAAATGATAACATAAAAAGAGTACATACCTCCTTTTACGGTCCAAAGAACTGCTTCTATCACTTTCAGGTGAAGAAGAATGGTACAATGGTTTTGTATCACTTGATATTAAGTGATCAGCTGACAATCTTTTCACAAATAACTTACTTTTAGGCTTAATACCCTCAAATGAACCTGAATGTTCAAAGCTTTTCTTTGAATCATCACATTTAGAAAAACACACAGTTGCTTTAGGTATCTCCTCACTTTTAGTACAAGATAGAGTATGGTCACTTAAACTATTACTAGAATTATTAACAGGACTCTCTGGTCTTGAATGCGTCTCATCTTTTAGGGAATGAGCCTCGACAAGACTTTTTGGGCGGGAACGTCTAAATAGTTTTCTGCAACATTTCGAGTTTTTTTCGTCGTCGTTTTGGAGATCATCAGGGTTTATATGAGCTTCAGGAGAAGATTGTTCACAGCCAGCTGTTTTACAACTTTTTAAATTCTCTACGTTAGTCTCAATATTGTTAGCACTTTGTGCAAGGAATGGATCTGCTGGAGACATCGGACGTGATGACGACTGATTGAATTCATCATTAGAATCAGTATCAACATAGCAACCAACTTTTGGCGATTTTTTAACAAATAACCGCTTTCGAAGAGACAATTTTTGTTTTGTCCTGGTCGGAGAAGTTGTCATATTTGGTTTAAAACCACTTAGATGATAAATTTAAGTTAATAATTACATTTTTACTATTTATTTTATATGGAAAACATAACCTAGAATTCATTGAATTACGAATATGAAAAAAATGTCAATATTGCTATAGATAACAGCTAACGTCAATGTCAGTGGTAAATAATTTTAGCACTTTTCTGTAAAACTCATAATCCAAAGAGTATGTACATACATGCACTATGTTATTACTTTTAAATAATTTTAATCAATGTCTTTTAACCAAACAAGAATTTGGGATTATTTCACAATTAACAAAGAAAATACAAACATTGTAACTATGACAACAATTTAAATTTTGATGGCGGCCATTTCAAATTTATAAGTGTTTGCCAATGGCGCGAAATAATTGAATCTTGTGGTTTTAATTATATTTAAAAAAAGTACTTACTGTATAAAGTAATAATTTATTGGACTCTTTCCTAAATTTAGACAACCATAATTACGCTTTTCGCTTTCATAACTATTGAAAATTAAATAAAATTCCAAGTATAGTGAGCATTGTCACCAGATAGTTAGATTTCAGACTGAAAGACCCTCCGGTTCCGGGGACTAGTAAATTAGTAGCATTTGTTTCCGGTCTTGGTGATAAATTACTTCCCGTCACAGACTGTATACCATCGCCTGAAAAGCATCAATGTAAATGTGAAACAATACTACAAACTAAAAAGCTATAAACAACCAATTTTTTGTTTATAGATTTCTAATTCCACTACTTCAAATAATGTAATTGTTGTACATTTTTACTTACCTATATTACAGCGGTTGATGGTGCAAGCTCTATAAAACGTTCTAAAAGTTGGGTCCTCTACCTCGTGATTTAAAAAATCGGGTGAACTTAAACAACTACGGGTGAAACTTGCAATTACTCCAGATGGATCCTGAAACATAACATTTGCTTGATTTAATATTTTCCTCGACAACAATCACGATCACAGAACACTTAACAAGAGACACTACGACTATAAAAACTTTGATAATCTGCAACAGTTGTTTTCGCGGGTTATCGATATTTTTGCTTTGGGATTGCAATTGCATTATTGAGAAAACGATTCAAAATACGCATATTTAAGTAGCGCGTTCATTGTTAATTTAATATCTCACAATTTATAATCCTAACTAAAACACTCTTCGTAATATTTAGAAGCCGTAGGTTACATACCTACTTATAGACTTATATTTTTTAATGAAATAGTTACCCGAAATTCTTGTCTCATTATTGTGCAATATTTATGAATGCAATTCACGACTGGAGTGCTATTAGTTATGGTCATGCAGGACCTGTCCGTGTCAACTGAAGAAAAGCTGCAGGCGTAGCATACTAGTTGAGCTGAAAGCATTGTTGATAAATTTAATTTTATTACTTAACTTTAATTAACTTAACACTGTAAATACAGTGTTAATAATTAAAACAAAACACATGATTGCTTTAGTAATATTGAAAAAATTTGCTTGATTAATGCACAAAGAACGATAGTTGATAGACCTTTACTTATTTTTATTTTTTCCTACGTAATAATTCTGTATACGGCTATGACTAATGCGATTTACGTCTATACATCTTTTGTTGATTAACATATAAAACATATTGATGTATTTGAATATTGTATATGACAACAATGTCTATAATGCATATAGACAAAAAACAAAAACATTACTATACTGCCATTTGTTTCTTCTAACGCGCCCTGGGTTTTTTTTAATTACAATAAACTTATGACGCCCAGGGTTCGATTCCTGGCAAACCAATAATTGTTTTGTACAGAAGGCCGATCGTCTACTTGCTTAGAATATGTCAATAGGATAGTATTGTGGTTGTATGCAGGTTTTATAGAGTACAAAATTCCAAAGATTCTAGGTTCGATTCCCAGGTAAACAATCGTTTCGGGTATAGTAGTCATGAATCAAACGCAGTACTTCGAGCCCTATTACGTAGAAGTACGAGACTTAAAATAATATTGTCTCAATATTGTCATTGAGCATGATAGTTTTATTATAAGATCTTTTGCAAGCATTAGAATTCCCGACCCTATAACAATACCTGCAGTATATTGTAGACATATTGATACAATCACAAAGAGAACTTTTAAATACATATTGCGTTATTCACTGAAAAACAAAAACTGAAGTAATAATTATCATTCCATTCGTCGAATCGATATTATCTTATCTTTATTAATCGACGCCGCACATTATCATATAGAAATCACGGTAAAATCCTTTGTTTAATAATTCGAATTTATCGATATGACGCGATGTGAGTGTAAAAAAACATATTAAAAACAAATCGATCTTTCTATATTCAAAGAAACACAAATTGAATATATTTTTGTCTTCATAAATTTAACACTTATTAACAAACATTATTTTATATATTGACACTTACAATCTACGAGTACAGGGTCCTTCAAGAAAAGAGCGTACCAATTCTTAAAAGTCCGGCAACACATTTGCGAGCCTTCTGGCAATGTGAGTGTCCAAAAACAATTAATGTACAATTACTTTGCTTTAGCCATCGGGGCCTTCGGGCTGTCCAGTTGGAGGTAAGACTGTTCGAGGATCCTTTTTCCACACTATTTTATTTATAAACATATTAAAATATTGAATATATTTAATAAAGTATTAAAAATAGTAGTAATAAATGTATCTAGCAAATTACTTAAAAAAATATCCAGCTTAATAGTATTAAATACCTTTCTGGTTAAAATTCTTCGTTATTTCTGTAAAACAATAAGATGATGATCATCAGTCATAAATTTAGGCTGATTTAATTACTTCAGCTGATAAATAAGGAACACAATTCGCGTTAAGAAACATAATTAAATAGATGCAATAAAAAAACCATTTATTTCAGTTTTTCTACATCACGAGTTAGTGTTGTAAAAGAATATTATAAAATTAATTAGAATATTCTTATTAATTAGTAAGGTTTTATTATGCTTGGTTAAAGTTTTTGATTATAGGTACCCAGAAACATATGTGTCCCTCCCCATCATAAACCTTGTTTAATCCTCAGGAACTTATGAAGGAGGTTGTTGTATTTATGTTTTATTACTTATTATTATATTTTATTGAAAAAAGGAGATTAGGACCTGCATTCTACAATTACAATACCGTCACTGCGATGACGTCACACTCTGAAACGCCCTAACGAAGTTATTCCAGCCGCTAAGGATATGTCACCGTAAAATTGTAAAAACCGTTAGATTGTAATCTATCTCGCGAGATTGTAAACTGTCGAAAGATTGTGAACCTCAACGAACTGCTTACAAATTAACGTATTATTATTCGGTAGATTGTACTACACTAACTTAGTTATCATTCAAACTTCTTTGGTCAATTACAGATTAATTTTACTTCCCAACAATTTCATATAACTACCGTGTTTACAATTTTACGTTAACATATTATATATAATTCAACCCTGAGGTCGACCAGTGCCTAACCACTGGGGGCATGCATGACCTACGTGTAGTCTTCGCCCATTGTGCCTCCTCCCATATCCACCGGCTACAGGCGCTCCAGACGCGATTCATGAGAATCGCGACCACCGCGCCCTACGTGAGGAACGTCGATCTCCACCACGACCTGGAGCTCCCTACCATTGTCAAATGGATGAAATTAGTGTCCACACGCCAAGTAAAAGCATCAAGTGTCACCCCTTCCCGACAAAAAAGGCCCGTTCGAGGCCCCGACACGTCTTAACGTCTTCACTCGGCCCTTTCATTCAGATGCGCCCAATAAAAACTCAAGCAAGGCATACTATAAGTGATGCTGCACTTTTGTGACAGGAGTATAAAAATTATAAAACAGATTACTAAAGGATATTATAGTATAGGTCATTCCTGTTTTTCCTTACATCATTGCCTAGCCTAGGCTATTAGCCTATGTAAGTATATAAGCCTATCTAAGGGTAAGGACTGACGTATTTTAATGCAAAATCAAATAAAATTTATGACATGGGACTCATTAGCGCCAAGTCTTATCTTTGAAAGACGTAGAAACGCATCATTAACTTAAAATTCGTGAGGTTAAATATAACAACCATTCTTATGATAGTAATCATTCTTATTTTATTGTGTTGAGGAAAACAAAAAACAAACACCCAATAGAGTTAAATGTTTATTACTTAAATACATCACTATGTCAATAAAGTATGTAAAATATTGACGTGTTGTAATATTGACTTGTGCTTGTGAAAAATATATAATTAATTGCTTTCAATGATTAAAATAATGTATGTATCTTTTAACAGAAAACGTAAAATAAAAAAAATAGAATAAAATATGTTTATTATGGAACATAAGATACAAGTATCACTTATTCCACGTCATTAAATTTGAATTTGTAGGCATCCCATACTCATCGGCAAAGGAGACAGAGAATGTAGGCCGAAAGAAAAAGCCGGCGTAAAAAACTCTCGGTACTCTTTTAAAACAGCAAATCATCAAACAACACTTATTTTAAAACAAATATCGCAAATTAATTAGAAGCAGCCTGTCTAGCACTAGTCCCAGGCCCTTTTATCAACTAGATAATCGTTGACTTTATAGTAAGCCTTTTTACACAGCTTTTCTTTAATACATTTCTTAAATTTATAGAAAGGCAGGGAAGGGATTTTATTAAAGAAGAGTATCCCTTTCCCCAAAAAAGAATTACTAACTTAAGATAGTCTAGTACGGGGAAATTGCAGACTGCGTTCGTTCCGTGTATTACCATTGTGCGTATGTTCTATTCTAGTAAACTTATCACTATTTTTGTATACATACATAATATTTTCATAAATGTATTGCGAGGGAAAGGTAAGTATATTAATTTCCTTGAATTTATCTCTAAGAGATTCCCTACATTTTAAATTATAGATTGCACGAATAGCCCTCTTCTGCAGGATGAAAATAGTTTCGACATCAGCAGCATGACCCCATAATAATAATAGCATAACGCCTCCCATTATCTTCTATTGGGTTTGAATTACGCACATTTTTTTAGAAATACGCATGACTCGCTTGTGATAAAGAATTTCTAAAAGAAGAGAGAGGATCGCAAACATCATTCCATACAGCAGTAGAAGTAATGCTGGATAAAAGTCGATCATGTTGACGGAATCGAAGCTGCTACCGCGGTAAGCGCAGGCAGGTTTCTTCGTGTATATTAACCGATTAACTCGATCGTTCAGACCATGTTCTTGATTCCTGATCAAACTGAAAAAAATAGTTATGTGACCTAACATTATTTAGTTAAGTCAGTTAATAATTAGACGCTTAAACCAAATGTTAGCAATCATCGTAGACTTGAAGCCAAAATGAGCCCTTTAGTTTTTTCAAAATTATTAAATTATAAAAATTATAATGTCCAAAGAGGTCGACTACAATTATATTAAAGTGACTCTTCGATTTAAGAACCCTTAATTAGCCAAGTTAGTTTTTTGTTAATCCACCATCGTAACCCCAATACAACTTATTTTATGTAAGTTATAAGTTCATGTATTAAACGAGTAAAGCCAGTTGACACCCAGCTTCAAACATATCTACAACCACCGCCACCGAACTGAACTCACGGAAATAAGGATTTCCTAATCGAGAAATAATGTTTCTTGTATATGAAAAAAAGCCCTGGATTCCATTAACATACATAGTCAAGTCTAGATCCATTTGTAGAGGCTTTTGTTTTAGTTTAAATTCAATTTGTATAGGACTATATTATAAGGCTGTATACTGACATCAACTTGAAATTAGAAATAATTGTGTCTCGCACATTATATTATTTGACAATTATTTAAGCGAAAATGATAGGCAAAACCGTAGGAAATAATGTGAGTGAATCGAGCCTAAAACCACGGTGGACTTACCCAATTTTAAAAATTTCTTTGTACGGCGAATTTTTTCGGCACGTTTGCCAAGCTTTTGATTCCTGAATGTACTGAATCTCTTGAAGACCACACTTTTCGTGTTCGTGAAAATATCTTTCAACCAGCTTGTAGCCAGTTCCCAAGTTCATATTAAAGGCGAATGGTTTCTACAGTAAGAAAACATCCAAAATGACATAACATTCTAAACAAGATCAATAAATAAATAGTCTATAAACATTTTTAATAAAAGATTCTAAAAATCCTACAAAAATTATTGCAACCTAGCTAAATAATTACGATTTATTAATTTATTTAACAGATTTTTCATTTATATGAATAAGAAACAATTACAAACACAGACGTTACTCAGTAGGAGCCTTATCGCAAATAGGTGATGACCTCTTCTAAAATTTCAGTTTAGCATATTATCATCATTCTTTATTCTACAATACTAATTACAACTCTTTCGGCTTTCACACATGCTCCATCTGTCAATGCCATAGCATAGCAATGTCATTGTCATTTTCGCAAATGAAAAAGTTATTTCGCGGTTAAACCTGTCTATGAATCTTGTCCATAGCCATACTCAGAGTCGTCCGTTAATACAATAATAATAAAGCAATTAAATACTCGATCACGACTAAATTAAACATAGAAAAGCCCTTTTTATTCCTATTGGTGTTACTTTAATCTTATTTTAATCTCTGTTAAATCGTAACCATATAGGTACCTACCTTTATATAATAAACCTTAAGTAACCCTTAACTCATATATTATTTAGGGTCTTGTTATATATGTTGTACTTTGTTGTTTGTGCACACACTGTACTAGAGTAAAACATACATTATTTATACCCTAAGTCCACTCGAAGCTCAGGCACATTATTAAGATATTGTATGCATTTAAAAGACGATTATCATTATTTCATCTAAACAAACAACATATTCGTCGGAAAAAGGAAAATGTGTAAATTTTCCTGTGTTTACATATTTTAGCGGAAGTATGACTATTTATTTATTACCGTTTGTAACTTTTTAACTCCTTCCTCTAAACTCATAAAGTTGGCGTCTTTCGATCCTTGAGGCGCTATTTTAGTTTGATATATGGCTTTCCTTATTGGGTCAGTGGCAATCTGTAAAAAAAACATGTGTGAGCACTTATGTACACGCGTTAGAAGTTATACTTCCTTGGCGTAACAAGATAAAAATCTTTATAAATTTTTTATCTTTTGCCTTATAGCGTTTGTAGGAAAAACTACACTAACAATAGTAAAAAGTATCGGTTTTTTGTGACGGTGTTACTCTAATAATTTTTCCCTAACGCACCAAAAGAAGTATAACTTCAAAAAATACATTGTTCACCTCGTTTCGATTTTTGAGTTCTGCACATCTTTAAAAGACTAACCAAAAATTAGAGAAAAGTAGTTTTTATATATAGTACCTACTTGGTTTTATCAAAGCAACATTACGCATTAAAACATAACTTAAGGTGATTTCAAAATTAATATAGAGTTATTAAATCAAGAAAGCGGTTTTAATTTCAATATTTTTCCTATTTCTTACGATTGTGTGTCTTATAGGGCACATACAAAATTAAAAGAAAACCCGTTTCGAAAAGGTCAAGTACCTTTATATATTATGACTTAAGAATCTAGCCTCAAATCTTATATTGATATTTACCGAGAAATGATATCGATTGTACGTCGTATCTTCGACGCCCAGTTCAAGTCGGGAGTTCAGAAGGTCAGATAGAGTCCTTATCTTGTTAGAGTTGGACTGCAACAAGGCTACGATATTTGCCGAATAGGAGGTATACAGGAACACAAACGCGAAAAATAATAGGAGCATTACCACGCGTCCGAGGGTACCTGTAATCATTAATTACGCAATTATAATTGAATATAGAGTTAATATTGTGACGAAATACACCTTGAGAGTACTAATTAATACATGTACACAATATGGTAGATTACAAATAGACACGATTATAAAGACTCGACAATTTAATCGAAGTTTATAAATTCTCCTTAGATCCATTTGGACGCTAAAAAGGTTTTTCACTGCCCTGTATTGTCTAATCTAGTTTGTTAATAAACTAATCGATAATTTAAAAATTGTCTGAGCTGCGTTGTATCTAGACATTTTAGTTGATTAGTAACTTAGTTCCATACTCGGCTGGCGTAACGACTGAAAGAGTCTCGATCTTTGAAACAAGAGTGATCATCAACGATCTTGCGTGCAAAGATAATTACTTTAGTTTATTTAGTTACTTACTAGTTACTTGATTAAGGTAATCTACAATAAAACATTACAATTAACTATATACTCTTCAAATCACCGTGTTTGTTTTTTGTAGTTTTGTATAACAGATAAACAATGCCTAAACCGTCAACATTTCCTTAATGTAAAGGAAGCTGAGGAAACAATAAAGATGTTGTAATATAACATAATTATTACCGCTTTAAAAATGACCAGAGGAAAATATAATAATTATTAGATTAATGAGATAAGTAACTAACCTTTGAGTTCGGTGAAGCTTCCTTGTTGAGAAATAGCACTTATAACCAATATAGAAATATCGCTTATATTTGGTCGCAACACTGTTTGATCGTTCTGGAATATGATAGGAATATGTTTAATTACGTTTACATTGTAAAGTATTTCGTAAAGAAATAAAGTAATTTATAAGAAAACATCAGTTTGTGTATGGTATATATAATATTTGTCATTCGAACGGGTCTCGCAAAGAATTGCGCCCCGGCTCGCCCATGAATATTGTAAATAAAAATACTACCGATGTAGCTAGGACATATCACGCGAAATGCGTAACGCGTCATTCGTGAACTAGTTTATTGTAATTAATATAATATTGTATCTTTTTAGTACAAATTTGAGAGATAGAAAAAGTCCCTGGACACAATGTAGAGTACTATTATAATAAAAAACATTTGGCATTTATATTATTCAAACTCAAAACTTGACGCGATCTTAAGTCGCTTAATATTATTCAAACTCAAAAATTGACGCGATCTTTGGTCGCTAAAATTGGTAATAGGTACCTAATAGGTCATGGTATAAAAGTACCTAACGTGTTTATTTTATATCCAAATATCCTAAGAAAAGAGGAATAAGCTATTAGATTTCTGAATTACTGAAGGTATCTTTTATATCTAGTAGCTTAATATGTATAATATTGCTACATAATGAACCTTTAAAAAATACATACATTGTTCCGGATGTCCAATTTCTCATATTCCCAGTACGCGTTGATGAGTAGAATAGTTGTTAACAGTATAATGAGTCCAAGAATACATAACCACACTTTGGGCCTGAACGGTAATATGAAAAGATTGTTTTGATAGGACAAAGGCGGCTGACGAAATACGAATTTGGTAGTGGGTGGCGAAGGGTACGACAAATATTCTAGTATATCCAGCCGCGATTTTGTTATGAATATCATTGTACCTGTAGAAAAATTACTTGTCGCTTGTCAAATGTATGAGTTTTTGCAAGCCCTTTTAATGGATGGATGGTCTATTTTAACTTAAACATGTGTGCGTGTTGTTCCCACAGTAATGTAAGCGCATGTTCCTCATTTACTAATAATAAACTGTTTTAAAGTGGTTACAAACATTTTGTAGAAAGCCTTGGCGTTTTAAAAGAGGGACGGAGAGTTTATTGCCAGTTCTTTTCGTCCGTTTTACGCCCTTGATTTGAGAACTGGCAGTAAATGTACATTTAGAAGCATTAATTTTTTCTGACAGTCATAAGTGTAAATTAAGTTACCTATTTAAATGAATTATATTTTGATTTTACTTTATCGAATGTATAGATTAATACAGCAAATGTTACCAGCAAGTTCTGCTTTTCCTTGAACCAAATCTCCGACCATTCCGTTAAACGTCCCGTCAGTTTGATATCCCCAAGTGTCAGTATACAAGGTCACCATAGAGGCGTTCAAGAAGTCGTACAGTGGACAAATTTGACGGTACCCCGATTTTGCTACTGTATCCACGAAGATGTTCCTGTAATAATTGAATATGAGAAACTAAATACTCAAAGCACTAATCTGTCTGATTAAATCAAAATTCACCCATCTACGTACCATCTATTTTAAATTCACAAAAATTAATTTGCAGCGTTGCATTTACAATACTTAGACCCTGGATCATCACTTTTTTTATAGAACAGCCTTGCGATTCTATAACTCAATTTCGAACTCTCACAGCGGTTTTCAGAGCGGCGCGGCGGTCGCTCTCAAATCAGTCGTAAAGCAGTCATTTTACGATTTGGCATTGTGATAAACAATAAACTACAAGCTCCCTACTTATCGAATCACAAGGCAGGGGGCTAACGGTATGGTGACGGATATGATGTTATATGATGTGACGGATATGATGTTATATGATGACCAACGCCCAGGGACAAACACTACCGGCTCGCAAAAGCGTCGCAGAACTTTTAAGAATTGGTATGTTTCTTCTTGACGTAAGTACTTCAGTTACTTAGAGTTGAATTATTCGGAAATGCTCCAATGGACAGCTGGTTTTACATAGATGATCAAAATTATACGATCAGAATTTCATATTCATCTTCGACGTCCAATGATGAAACTCAGTTGCAGGTATTTATCCGAATGAATAGCTAATGACTATGACTAAAGTCAAGTCTATGTCTACTGTGATCTTCTTCAATCGTGCTCTTCATTTCTGAAAGTCGTTACGTTAAGTCACGGTGACACTCAACGTTTTCTAGAAAACCTACTCCGATGTTATTTATAGACAACGTATGGGTGACGTCACCCAACGTTACATTACGGCCGTTAGATAACGGCACCGCTTTTCTAGGAAGCTTTAGTGACGCGACACTATTTCCTTCACACCCCCCTGTCTTTGGTAAGCCTCACCGTCTGGGTCTTGGAATGACTTGTAACCGCTTTCACTGGATCGGTCCAGCGAGTAGGGAATCGGTTTAGAGATCTAGTTCTTCAAAATTTTCTGGACCTCTGTGGGTTGGGGGAGAGCAGTATTGGCCTAGCGGCTTCCACGTGCGACTCTCATACCTGAGGTCGTAGGTTCGATCCCCGGCTGTGCACCAATGGACTTTCTTTCTTTATGCGCATTTAACATTTGCTCGAACGGTGAAGGAAAACATCGTGAGGAAACCGACATGACTTAGACCCAAAAAGTCGACGTGTATCAGGCACTGGAGGCTGATCACCTACTTGCCTATGAGATTTAAAAATGATCATGAAACAGATTCAGAAATCTAAGGCCAAGACCTAAAGAGGTTGTAGCGCCACTGATTTTTTTTTCTGTGGGTTGGGGGTGGTAAGTCCAAAAAACTTAAAAAACAATCAGACGCATTCAATAAGCAGTTTAAAGGTATACCTATTAGTGATTTAATTTGTAAAAACTGAAATGTATTTTACTAAGAAATTTAAGCGTAATAAATTAAAATAAAAATGTTTTATTATTTCAAACATAATAATTTTAAAAGGGAATAACTGAGAGTTTCCTTATACTTTACTGTGTATATAAAATATAAGGAAATGTGATAATAATAATAATAATAATAAAGCCATTTATTCCAAAACTTGCTTATGTTTTACAATGTTGTTAGTACTTAATTGCTTAAATTTAAAATGGTTACTTATAATTTCCGTTAGTATTATTATTTATGTACAAGGTTTGGATCCCTGTTGGTTAAAGGCCTCCTCCATCCTTTTCCATGACTCCCTGTCTCTGCCTATTTGTATCCAGTCGTTTCCTGCGACGTGTGTTATATCATCAGCCCACCGTCTTAATTGTCGACCAACATTTCTCTTCCCCATGGGTCCTTTCCATCGTGTGGTTTCAATGGTCCATCTTCTGTCTCGGTATCGTGAGATGTGTCCAGCCCATCTCCATTTGAGTAAGAGTGCGTGCCTGAGAGCATCAGTTAATTTGGTTTTTTGACGAATTTCTTCGCTCCTAATTTTGTGTATTCTCCTAATTTTCAGCATACTCCTTTCCATTGCTGTTTGGTTACTTTTAATTTTTTGTTTTATTTTATTTGTAAAGGTCCAAGTTTGGCAGCCATACAGCAAGCAAGGTAACAGGCATGTATCAAATATTGTCCTTTTCATGTGTGAGCTGTAATTGCCTTTTAAGATTTCTTTTAATGCCCAGAATTTCTTCCAAGTTGTGTTGATTCTCCTTGTCACTTCTTCTTCGTTATTTGAAGTTTTGAAGGAAATTTGTTTGCCCAAGTATATGTATTGCCTGACGTATTCTATATTATTACCTTTTATCACTATCTGGCGCTCCCGATTGTTCGTTAGTATCTTCGTTTTATTTACATTCATTTCAAGGCCGATTTTGGAACTTTCGCAGTCCAGTGATCTCATCATTTCGTCTAAGTCTTTTGCAGTCTCAGCAATAACAGCAATATCATCTGCGAACCTCAGATTGTTTAAGTATTGTCCGTTTATGTACACTCCGCTGTTCTTCCAGTCTAGTTTTTGGAAGATAGTTTCAAGGACTGCTATAAACAGCTTCGGGGAAAGAGGATCACCTTGTCTAACTCCGCGTTCTATGTTTATTTCGTCACCTCTAGTTTCTAATTTAACTCTGCTCGTGCTTTTTGTATAGATATATTTCAAAACATTGATGTATTTCTGGTTGATATTTGAATATTGTAAAGCGTTCCAGATTGCACAGTGACTAATGCTATCAAAAGCTTTGCTATAGTCAATGAACGCCACATACAGAGGTCTATTGTATTCTCTGTATTTTTCTATGACTTGTTCTAATGTCTGTATGTGGTCCATTGTGCTGAAGCTTGATCTGAATCCTGCCTGTTCTTTTGGTTGCTGCTTATCAATATCGTCAGATATTCTCTTTAAGATTATGGATGAAAATACTTTATAAATACTTGCCAGCAGACTTATGGGCCTGTAATTCCCTATATCTAAGGGATTTCCTTTCTTGAAGAGAAGGATTATATCCGATGTACACCACTGTTTTGGTACCTTTTCTTCATCTAGTATCTTATTGAACAATCGCGTAAAATGATATGTTAAAATGGGTGCTCCTATTTTAAGTGCCTCATTGCATATTCCGTCTGGTCCGGGACTCTTCTCGGCTTTCAGCTTTTTCATATGATCATAAACTTCGGAGTATTCAATTTGTCTGATGTGATCTGTCGTGTTCGTATGGGTTGTTTGCGATATGATTTCGGGGTTATTTTGTTTACTATATAAGTTTTTGTAGAAGTTAGTAGCGTGATTTATTACATCTTTTCTGGATTTTGTTTTTAGTGAGTTATTTTCAAGTTTTTGAATCCAGGACTTGTGTGTAGTTAGTTCTTTGTATGCTTTTTTGGCACTTCTAAAATGTTTAATGTTCCTTGTAATAATCTCGTATCTGTGGTTGTTGTAGTCCTTACGGATTGATCTATTAGTCTCTTTGTATATTCTGCTTAGTTCTGTTTTCATATCTTTAGTTTTGTTCTTTGTGTGTAGTAGTTCCGTGCGCCTTTTTTTTTTTTTTTTTTTTTTTTTTTTAAAGTTCCATTGTGTCTTTTGAGAAGATATTGTGTTGGTGGGGATACATATTGGTTTTGTATTTTAAGCTCTCTGTTATGCCTTTTTCCAGGATATTGTAGTATGTTTGGATATCAATGCTGTCTGTTTTTATATTTTCTGTATGTTTTTGTAGATTTCCGATGTAGCACTTTATTTCTGTTTCTGTCTTGGGGATATTAGCTGGTGTTGTATAGGTTTTTCTGCTCTTTACTGGACTACTCAAAAGTAATGTTGCTCTCACTAATCTATGATCGGAAGAGAATTCAACTTTGTTAAGTACCTCAATATTAGTTATAAGTTTGTTGTGGGTTATCATAATAAAATCTATTTCATTTTTAGTTTTGTGGTCGGGTGATAACCATGTCCATCTAGAGCTTGCTTTCTTTTTGAAAAATGAGTTCATTATGGATAGTTTGTATTGATGAGCATAAATTAAGAGCCGTTCCCCTCTATCATTCCGCACTCCGTAACCAAATTTTCCCATTACTGGATAGTAGTTTGTTTTTGGACATCCTATTTTCGCGTTGAAATCTCCCATGACAATGACCTTCCCTTCTGTCTTTGTGTGAGCAAATTCAATGTCTTTGTAAAAATTTTCAATTTCTTCTTCTGTTGATCTCTCTGTCGGTGCATATGCTTGGATTATTGAAAAAGAGAAGCAATCAAACTTCATTTGTAGAAGTGCTACTCTTTCAGAGATTCCTATAAAGTTGATGATGTTATTTTTATACATTTTCTTGATAAGGAATCCCACTCCATATAGTCCTTTAGTTTCGCCAATATAGCAAAATATAAGGTCGCAGGAAATGTGATAACAAGATCTAAATAGTTTTGGTCGCGAGCCGGATGGTAAATATTTTCAATATCAAGGTGGTAATATGAAAAATACATTCAACTGAAAATCTTTTAATTTACTTTAGTGGAATTATAACTACATAACGCCTAAGTGCTATAAGTATTTTTTCGTTGAATGTCACTTTATTTTGCATTTAGCACCCACTAGTAATATTTTTTGCTAACTTATAAATGAAATCTAATAATTTTAATATTATTATCAACATTATTAAAGTACTCTTCCAGTTTTTATCAAAGATCAGATATCTCATCTCATAATATCAGATAAATAAAATAAATAAATAAATAAATATTAGAATAGGGTAAAAATCAGCCTTCCCCGGACCGTTACTTCGCACTTCGCTCACTCCAGTGAGCTTCCGTCCCGCCCTTCAGGCGATTGACAACCCCGCGACGGCCCAAGCCCAGGTCCGAGTCTCGCAGTAGACGCCCTTACGCTAATCGCGTTAAAATCGCCCATTCCGGCCGAGCTACGTCCACAAAACTGCCCGAGCTAAGCTGTTTACTTTAGGCCCTGAAGGCCAACAGCGAGATCTCGAGAGATATCGAGATCAGCGAGAAGTCTACTACCACTAAAGAGCTAAGTTCAAGCTTTTTAATATTCGAGCTACGTAAGTAAACACTGCGAAGCGATCCAATGTGATAATATAAGTTAGTATTTATATTTCTATATTATAATTATGGTTTGGCATTTAAGCTGTAAATAGATAAACAACACGCGTTTAATGCCGCACCACGTCACAGTGGGATGTGTGAATTATATTCCTTGCATTTACTAATAACAAGTTAGTTTGAACGCGCTATTCTTCAAAACTAATAACATTTATCAAGGAAGGCATATAAAATAGACGACCACGCTACGATGGAATGAATGTATGTGAACCCGTCGGCCGCAGCTTGCAAAATATATGGTCAATGATAAAAAATAGTCTATATTGATTAAATATTGGCAATAGACGAAAATAGCTAAAAATATGACCCACATTTGTATGTCAAAGCCAGTTACATACAATTACCGTTTACTTTAAAACAATGAGTAGTTACGTAAATAGCCAATACACAGCTCAGCGGGCAGAGCTCATGTCCTCAACGTTGATATATTTTATGAACTGCGATGCATGTTATTAAATTAAATATTATGTAAATATCATGATGACATACATATTATTGTATGCACTATATTTCGTATTTTTTTTTAATTTAGTTTTTGGTATTGGAAGCAGAGCAGTGTTGAACCAGTGGTTTCAACGAGATGCGGACAAGGCTACGCTGTTATCGTGTCCTGCCTCGGGCGATGGTGGCGCCGTGGGGTTTTGGGTATGCACAGCCGCGAGTCCCACATAACCCTTCACCATCAGGCAACCGTACCACGGGGGTTATGCGTAGCGCATTTCCCCACGAAAAAAAAGGGTTTCAACGAGCGACTCTCACCTGAGGCTTCGTTATTGGCAGTGCATTAACCTTCTGTTTCCAATCGTACGATGAGATGAAAACATCGTGAGGAAACGACTATTTGGGTACAAGGCATGCCTAGCCAAACAGTCGCACACTCGCACCTAGCACAGCATGTGGCTGATCACCTTGTCTATTACGAAATCATGAAACAGGTATTATTAAAAATGAAGTTTCTACAGGCCTGTAAAACATACAACTTGAAGAACAAGGATAAATTACGAGCTAAACACCTAGGATTAAAATCACAAGGTCAAGAAAATATCCCTGTCTACGTAGCAGAACAGCTGACCGCCTCCAGGGCTCGGCTGTACTTCCTTGCTAGAGATCTAATGAGATCAAAATCTTATAAGTTTTGCTGGACTTCCTATGGCCGTGTCTACGTCAGAAAATCTGAAAATTCACCCATTATCACTATAAATAATGAAGCAATCGTCCAAAAACTACTAGGAGAGCAATGACTAGACTTAATTCTTGAACCTTGTTATCTCTCTCTGTCTTTGCTTGCTCGGCCCATTTTATATTTTTGTTTTACCATATTATGTTATTTCATACTAGTTTTACATATTGCCCCAATAACACCCAAACCACATCTTTTTAACTACATAGTAAAATATCTTATGTTATTCTTTTATCAAATTTTGTTCCCGATTGTACACACATTACTCATTACTACTACCAAGACACATAAATACTTTATTAACAAAGGCTTGGATTCGGCCCTACACTACTACACACACACCTTCTCCAAACATATTCACACATTATCAGTACGCGATACTTTCATAATAAGTAGACTATTTAACACACTTCATAACCAACAAGCTAATAAAATGAATGGTTTATTTAAAATTCCATCCAATTATGGATAACGTAATCTCATTGATAACAGAAATTGACAATAGTGAGGTGGCTAATTCTAGCTTATGTGATGTTCATGACATATGTAACCAATCCCCTAAATTTCATAAAAATGATTTAAAAATAATTTCTCAGAATATTGTGTCGGTATACAGCAAGTTAGATGATTTCCAACTCACCCTTGCCCAGCTTAATTTTGAAGCAGATTTGATAATTTTAACTGAATGTAGAATAGATAGTGATAAACCAATACCCCAAATGGAGAACTACACTTCTTATTCGACTACAAACCATATAAACCAATGTGATGGTGTTGTTATCTATGTTTCTAGAAAACACAGTGTCAATGTCAAAGAAATTATTCTAACACATGCATCCTGCCTCCAAATTTTATTTTGTGGAGTTACCGTGCTAGGAATATACCGGTCCCCTTCACATACTAATTCCGAGCCCTTCACGGACTCATTAGACCGACATTTAACATCTTTGAAAAATTGTATTAATTTAATTATAACCGGGGATATTAACATTAACCTGATTGACAGAAATGATGCTCCGCAGCAGGAGCGTAATAACCGGCTTTACTATTTAAACATGCTGGCTATGCACGGCTTGCTACCTGGCCATGTACTACCTACACGGTATGGTAATTGTCTGGATCACTTTATGCTGAGACTAGACAAAAATAAACATTCCGCAAATATAAATGTAATAAATACTTCTGTCACTGATCACTCCACCATATTCTTAAGGCTCTCCAATATACCAAAGTCAGGTGCTTCCACTAAGACAAAAACATTCATTGATTACGATAAGGCGATAGCTACTCTAAGAGATAGCACATTGGTGGCTGACTTAACTTCATTAAACAACCCCAACATGATTATAGAGCTCTTACTAAGTAAAATAAGACAAACCTTAGATTTACATACAGTCACTAAGATCATTACATGCAAATATCGTGTAGTTAAGCCATGGATGACTTTGGGCATTCTACGATGTGTCAGAAATAGGAATAACATGCAGAAAAAGCTAAAATTAGACCCTGATAATGAAATTTTAAAAATAACTTACCGTAGATATCGAAATTATTGTAATAAATTAATCAGAAACCTAAAAAGAAATTATAATAAACAGCAACTAATTCTAAATAAAAACAACTCAAAAAAATTATGGCAAACTGTCAACAATATTACAAATCGGAATAAAAATAAAAGCGACAATTACGAACTGCTCCACTGTAAAGAAACAGCACAAGAGTCTATAGATCATTGTAATCAATATTTTACCCAAGTTGGCAAATCACTAGCAGAAGGTATCCTTGCACAACAACCCGCATACAATTGTTCTGACAAAACTACTTCGAATTATCCTCACTTAACTTCATTTGTATTAAGAGATACTGACAATGATGAGGTTCTTAATGTCCTGATGGGGTTAAAATCAAATAGTGCTCCAGGCTGGGATGGCATTCCTACCCAATTCTTAAAGCTAACTGCTGATATAATTGTCCCTATTATTGTTCATTTGATCAATCTATGCTTTGCTCAAGGTGTCTTTCCAGATGCACTGAAAATCGCTGTAGTTACCCCAGTGTACAAAGGAGATGATAAAACGGATATAAGCAATTACAGGCCTATTTCTGTTTTACCACCTATTGCCAAAATACTGGAGAAAATAATTAATAAACGTTTAATGAACTACCTTAATACATTTAATATCCTCTCCCCAAGTCAATATGGCTTTAGACGGGATTTATCGACAGAAGATGCCGTGTTGGATCTCACATCGCTTATTACTAATGCTGTGGATAAAAACAAAAAATGTGCTGCAGTGTTTTTGGATATGAAAAAGGCATTTGACTCAGTATCAATTACAGACCTTATCGACAAGTTGGAGAAAATAGGCATAAGAGGAATTCCCTTGAAATTATTCAAAGACTATTTATGCAATCGAAAACAGAGTGTAAAAATAGGAAAACACCAAAGTGAACAATGTGAAATCACCTTCGGAGTTCCGCAAGGAAGTGTATTGGGGCCCACTCTATTCCTTGTATATATTAATAATTTATGTAACATGGATATAGAAGAGGGAACAATGTTCACTTATGCTGACGACACTGCTGTCGTTTTTGTAGCTGACACCTGGGAGGCTGTTAAAAATAATTCCCAAAAGGGCCTTGCAAGAATAGCTAAGTGGCTCAGCGATAACCTTTTGACCCTCAATACCTCTAAAACTAACTATGTATGCTTCTCCAATTATAACTCCTCTCAACCACCTCCGACGTTTGCTATTCAAATACATACTTGTGGCTCACCTCATTCTATAATATGCTCATGCGATTTTATTAAGCGGCAAAACTGCGTAAGATACCTGGGTACTATGGTAGACCAACGCCTATCATGGCGCGATCATATAGAGCTAGTTATGGCTAGAGTAAGAAAACTCATATGGTTATTTAAAAATCTAAGACACGTAGCTGACTCGGCCCTCCTAAAACAAATTTATACTGCTCTTGCGCAGTCAATATTAATATACTGCATTCCGGCCTGGGGTGGTGCCATTAAAACAAAATTCCTGGAACTGGAGAGAGCACAAAGGTCACTACTCAAAGTTATCCATTTTAAGCCATACAGATTCCCTACGGAAATGTTATATGCGGTTAGCGATCTTCTGTCAGTACGTAAGTTGTATGTACTGCAAACTACTCTTAGAACCCATCGACATATTGGATATGATCCTAGTATTTTGAACAGACGTAGAAGGCATAATGTGGCACCTTTACCAACTTTTAAAACTAAATATGCTCATAGACAGTACTGCTACCAGTCTGCTAACTTATATAATAAATTAAACAAGGAATTAAATCTATATAATATGAATAAATATAAATGTAAAATAACTATAAATTGTTGGTTAAAAACTCAAACCTATGAAGAAGTTGAATCTACTATCTAAGAATTACTATTCTAAAGTCTACTTTTATCTTACACTCTAAAAGAACACACACACTCAAACATATGATACAGACATATACACACATACCTCATACACACTCACTCACACACACTTACACTCTCACACATCAACATACACTTAACTGAATACAACGAACACCCCTCAATTTATCACTCATACACGATGCATCTTTTAACTTGTATAAATATTGTTTTGTTTTTGTAATATTATTCCCTTTTGTCTAAACTTACATACCTAATTAAGTGTACCTAGGAAGAGCGGATACTCCAAACACAAGTATATTATACATACTTAAATGGAGGCTCCAGCCACATGTTGTTATCATTGTAAGTGATTGAATAAATATTTTTTCATTTTTCATTTTTCATTTTTTCAGGTATCTGAAATCTGAGGCCCAGATCTAAAAGATTGCAGCCGCACTGGTTTTTTTTGTATTATGTGTATGTGTATTGTGTATGTTTGCAAACTTAGAATAACGTCAAATATTCATGTAAGCATTATTTTGTACCTATTAACAAAACAATAAAGCAGATGATTTTGAGAATAATTGCTGATGTATATTATACACAACATAGGTTCATATACACTGTATATGCTTTTGTAGACTTAGGGTCTGTTTCACAATGTATGCATAAAGTACCAAATAGCTATGCAACACATAAATTATTTGTAAGATAAATTGTGCTATTTGACATTCATCGGACTCATAGCTTATGATGGATTTTATGTAAAGAATAGCACTATCTGACAGTCGTGAAACGCAACAACAGTGTTTATCCTACTAATAAGTAATAAATAGCTAATTTGGAACTTATGTAGAACTTATCCGTACATTGTGAAACAGACCCTTAACCTTACCTTAAAGTCATAATTTCGTTCTTTGTTCTATTATCAGTTATAACAATTGAAGCCGCTATTGGTAGGCCCATGAGATTTTTGCGTCGTATTGAAGCTGGTTTATCCATTTCGCTAGTTTTATTTAAGCCATTCGACGCTGTCCAAGTACCAAACGATTCTTTTATAAGCGCGCCGTAGTTATGTGTTTTGTAAACTATAATATAAACTTTAATTAGTGGAAATTTTAGAGTACACATATATATCTGTTTAAAGAGGTCTAATCATTTATTATGTATTTTCGAAATTTAAATCATATATCGAAAATATCAATTATATAATTACGCTTAATACATGTGCTTTTTGCAATAAACGCCACATTCATATGAAAAAGTTTAGAAAAAATAATAAAAAGTACTGTGTAGTAGTTTTATGTGTTACACTTTAAACTAAACGGAATTCATTAACAAAAAGCTTTAACTTTACTTACGAATGAACAAGCTATAAAGATTTTCTTTCATTTCAGCAACGATAACATTAGAGTCGAACAAAAAGTTGTAATTTTCCAGTTTCTCAGCTTGTTCGATGATAAACCACCGTGACGGGTTTCGGAATTTATTTGTATCATTTGCCTAGAAAAAGGTAGTTTATACAAAGCATAGGTGTTTTTTCTTAAAAAGAACATCGGACGGGACAGCCGAAAAAAACGGCTCGGCCATACCATCCATTTCTTCGAAACAGTTCAGGTTTCGAGCCCCCTAGGTAGCTAACTCATTAAATATTTTTATGCCTGTGACAGCTACTACAGTACTTATTTGTGCGTTTTTCTTACAACGATAACATAATTTGACAGATAGATGAAATATTATTTTAGTTATAATAGTGCAATTTATAATAATACATAACCTTTATCCGGTTAAAAAGTTTTTTCTTTAAATGTGTAAAGGTTATGTCAATAAAAGACAATACTATATGGAATACTTACCTTTTGTAACAAAGCTTTACTTGCGGGACAGTTCAATTCGACTATTATTAACACATCTTTATTCTGAGGAATTTTGTTAAAATCGTCACTATTAAATACGTAATAGACTGAATGTTGCCTCCACAATTTTGCCATCTGTATAATTTCATTATCTAAATTTTGAAAAAGTGAAATTTAAAAAAAGTTAATTTAAAAAAAGCTGATACACAAGGGTTTTGAAACGTTTTGATAAGGCAAACCTTATCAATAAAAAAAATTAGGCTAATGCTTTATGCTCCTAGTAGGATATCTAGTAAAATATAATATATGATAACTACAACACCAGCTTAGTAAAATAAAAAAAATCCAAATAATATAGCGAATAGCAAACTAGTAAAAATAAATATTTTTTCACTATTTTTAATGTAAATTATAATTTCTTACGTTTATATTCACAAATGAAAGCAAAAATTGCGGTAGGTTTGTTAAAAGAGTTTACTAAATCCACTGTCATATTAATCTCATTCAAGGCGATAGACAAACTACTTTTAAAAAATAATAATAAAAACAATGCTTTGTATTGCATTCTTAGTTTTGATTCTATTTAACTGTTCCCTTTGGTGGACAGTTAAGGAGTGGTTAGTTTCTATTGACAAGCATAAAAGCAATATGCCTGGTAATTGCACATATGTGTAATTATCTAATTAAAAATTAAATTGCTCGATGTATATAGACGCTAAAGACCTGTAAGCGGCATAAGTTACTATTTAATTTGCAAAGATCTGAAGGCCCAAAACTCCCTTATGAAATTTTAGGCAAGTTGGTCAGTGCCTCACGCACTGTGGATATAATATGAGACATGACAGTTTCCTCATAATGTTTTTCTCGACCGTAAATAGGGAAAAACCTGTTGGCACACAGCCAAGGGATTTCGACTTAAAGGATAAGAACGGGCGCTTAGCACAGCTCGAAAAAAAAACCTTTTGAATGAAATCTTGTTATCAAATTTTTATTTATTTAATCGTAATTATTGAGCAACAAGACCTAAAGACCATGACTGAAGAAGAGTGTATTGTGAATATGATAGTGGAAGAAGCAAGAAGCAAGCTGTTAAAATCGTAGTCAATGATCTTTGCCTACTCCTTAGGGAAACAAAAATGATCTAGATAAGCAAATGAGAATGCTTCTTTATAAAATTTCCAAGTTCGCTCTCAACTTACCAGTGACCACGTGGAACTGCTTTAAATAAAACACATTCATTTTAAATCGACTTTTATTTCGAAAGTATCTTATGCAGATTGAAAATGCAAAGTCGGGGTGCGTTGCGATCTAATAGGTACAATAATTGAAGCTTGCCATATCATTAGCAATAATAACTGGCTCATTTATTACAGAGGGTATCATTGTTAGCTAATAGTTATACTAATCGGTGTATTATGTGGCTTTCTATGCTAAACGATAATTATTAGGTTCGTTAATTTGCTTTGTAGCCAGGGATGTGCTAGGAACTTGTGTGAAAAAATCAATAAATTAATAAAATTTAAAGTTTTACGCAGCATCAAAGTACAATTTTGTATGTCTGTTATATAAATAACAAATAAGCCAATGAAAAGTTTTTCATAGAACGCTGCAATTCACAGGCATCAAAAATATTTAATGAGTTAGCCACTTAACAATTATGGTAAAAATTACAGATTTATTTCTCCATATAACATTTAACTAAGGGTCTGTTTCATAATGTACAGATAAGTTCTACATAAGTTCCAAATTAGCTATTTATTACTTATTGGTAGGATAAACACTATTGTTGCGTTTCATGACTGTCAGATAGCGCTATTCGTCACATAAAGTCTATCATGAGTTATGAGTCGATTAATGTCAAATAGCACAATTTATCTCCCAAATAATTTATGTGTTACATAGCTATTTGGTACTTTATACATACATTGTGAAACAGACCCTTAATCTACAGTCTTCCGCTTCATATTCAACTAACTTTCCACGTAGTATTTTTGAGCAAAAATATATTCCACATAACTTGTAAAAAAACTTGCAACTTAGTTTATCTACCGTAAAAAGTTATTCGAAAACATTGTTAGGACTATTCGAGAACTACTATGTTTTTCTATGCAAGACATTTTTTTTTTTGCATGAAGGTTTTACGCGATCGTTTCTCTTTTTCGTATAAGATTTCGAAAATTAATAATGTCAACGCCAATAGAGATCCATAGGATAGAATCAGTAAAGCCGGATAGCAATCGACCATGCTCACAGATACAAAATTATCTTGTCTGCTTAGACATTTCGGACGTTTCTCGTAAAGTAATCGATTTTCCCTTTGTTGCAGACCGTGCTCCTGAAGTCGTTTTGTACTTGAAAATAATAATTTCAATTAAAATCTCGAACTTTGTTAGATTCGATTGCCGATGAACGAGTATTTCGGGGCAGAATAATAATACAAAGTTATAAATGACTACTATATTCCCTTCGTATTATGGGATTTATATTCTGGTTACATTGATTAGAATTCATTCGTTCGTTAGAGAAGTTGTATTTTTAGTACTAAGCTTACTTTATTAATTTTAAAACATACATGTTATGTACTAAACTATTGGTATATAGGTTTGTATGTATTGTTTCACAGATTGATCAATTTGGATTGACACTAATGTGCTATTTGTAACCTACGTAACATGAATACAATATTTATATACATAGCAATTATTATGCCAAATTAAATTACCCAATTTTAAACAACTCCATATACGGCGTATCCTTTTGGACTGCAAGCCAAGGGTCAATCACTTGTAAATATTGGATCTCTTCGAGCCCACATTTTTCACCTTCTTCAAAATATTTGCTCACGAACTTGTAACCTACACCGGTTTCCATATGGAAGGCGAAAAGGCCCTAAAACATAGAGTTATAATCTATATTCCTAAATATTTGACTAATTCATTGATACAAAGCCACAAGAGTTAGAAATGAGTGTTGGTAAATTATTTAAATAAAATAATAATTTTCTATGTTGTTGATATACTATGAAATGTAAAGACCTAGGCCATGTGGATGAATATTTACAACAAACAACAGATCCGACAGACGTTATCCTGCATGATATCAAGCGATTAGGATATTAAACCAAGAATGAAAGTATCGACTACAGAGCCATTTGCCGGGTTGATTTGTGAATCCACAAACCATCCATTTGCTTTCTACTAATTTTCATTAAAAGATTCCTCATTTTTAGATTTCTGTTTAATACCATCTGCATTTTCTTTATTCCTTCATCCATCGTCATGAAACGTGTTTTACCACCAGATAGCGTAATTTTTGTTTCATATATCGCCTTTCGAATAGGTTCGGTCTCTATCTAAAATCAATAAAATTTAAGTCTAACTTTACTCAATTTTTTCTTATAGGACGAATAATTTGTATTATAAAACTAGTACAATGAAATTAAATTATTAGGATAACGGCGACCCAATTGCTTTCTAGCCATCTCTTTCAAGACTCCGTGGTACTATATTTTTGTATTACATTTCAGTTATTTTTTAAGCTATCTAACCTAAATCCATTTTCAATATTTTTACTAATTATAATATGCAAATACATATCGACCAATTTGAATTAATGAATCATTGAATATAAGCGATAATATATTTCTGTGAAAATAATAAATGTTTGCCTTGAGTTTGACGAACTTTTGCATATTTTTTTATTCAAATACTTGAGGCAAACACAAAACCGCGTTAGCTCAGATCAGATATGTATTATTATTTTAAAATACCATTTTATGTTTCATGATAGAAGTTTAGTTTACCGAAAAATAGTATCTGTTGAAAACAGTGTCATGAACGCCAAAACTAAGTCTGGAATGTAATAAGTCGTCCAAACTCCTTATCTGTGAGGAGCTGGACTGCAGCAGAGCAACGATGTTGGCTGAATACGATGTGTAAAGGAATGTTAAGGATATAAAAAGCAGCAGTAAGACAATACGGCCGAGGGAACCTGAAATGGAAATAATATTAGTGTACATTTTTAACAAAAACGCGTTTAATTTTTGGTATTATAAATGAACGGTTACGATTTTTTATATAAAATAAAAGTAGTAGAATATTTTATTAAATAAAAGTAAGTGAATTTTAGTGGCTATAAATCTAGCAGATTTCGGGCAAATAATAGCGAGGCAACACTGAATTTGTCACTGCAAAGATGTTTACTGCCTTGCGATTCTGTACCTTACTTTTCGAACTCTTACTGCCTGCTCACCGCCGCTGCGAAAACCGTTTCAAATCCGTCGCCCTCAAATCAGTCGTGAAGCAGTCATTTTACGATTTGGCATTCTGATAAAGAGGGAGCTTGTAGTTTATTGTTTATAACTACAAGCTTAGCTCGGGCCTTACGATAGTACTATGCGTATTTTCGATTTTTAGTTAACTTTTAAAAACACCTGATCCAATCTAGGTTTTCCATATAAATCTATAGCTACTTTTCTATTACGATGGCTATTCAATTTTACGTATCGTTCGTGCCTTATAAATGATCAGGAAAATGATTGCAGTGATCTTTTCATATTAAACTGCTACACTAAAATAGATAACTAAAGCTTAAATGGTCGTTTAGTTGTTTCCTTGCTAATAGCCGAAGTAATAACACGATATAAGTTGTTCGGAAAGTTCCGATAATTAACGATAACAAAACAAATCGCTTTAAACAAATATGGGAGCTTGTGCTCGGTGAAAACCAGCCTAATGACGAGCACTTAATTATTTCCTGCCCATGTGTTTATTCTGTATTAGGTAGATGCTATTCCACTTAGCAGACTGCGAAACAAGTTTTCATAGAAAATCAACGCAAATCGCGTCGTTATCAATAAAAAACGTTAGAAAAGATAATGATGAAGAAGGTAATGTAGAAGTATGCATGAAGGCATAGATTAGACTCTTGTGCATTGATAACATTTATAGGAAAGTTTCGTGTGTAATTACGAGCCGTTCAAGTATTAGGTACGTAAGCACTTTAGGTGGGGGGCTTCTTTGATTGTCTTATTTGGTGATTACGTCAACGGTAATTATTTATTTTTATACACATATTACCCACGCATTGTCTATGCTTGGAAACGAAATGCATTTTCGAGGACTCCTACAAAAATTAATACTTTTATATACTATTCATCATTGCTTACTTTTGCTGACAAGAGGTTGGTGGGGGGGGGGGGGATAAATTGCAGTAAATCTGCTTACGTAATACTTGAACGGCCCCTTAGCTTTCTGAGCTACACGATATGGATTCTTGAGTAGGACTTGTTCTTCACGATGTTTTCATTCATCGTATGAGTTTATTGCGGAAAGAGAAATAAAAATCGCGCGGCCTTCGTCCTTAGAGATTCATGGCAAACAGCTTTTTTATAGATAAGGTACAATTTAAAAATAAATAGGTCTCCTGGTCACGTTCTCAAATCACTCTCCTCATCAACATCCTATAGTAATGAGGAGAGAGGTTAAATTATATAATTTATTTTTATTTTTATTTTATTTAATGATTATAATGTAATGTAATGTAGATTATATATATATATATATATATATATATATATATATATATAATGTAATGGATTAGACGCAAAAACAAACTCGCACGTAGCGTAAATATTTCTTCGACAGTAAACTATCATTTACAGTGCTATTTACATAATTACTCAGATAACGCTGTGTCCCACGTTTTATTCCAATGACCTAGATTTAAGAAGCGTGTGTTATGATACATTGAACCACCTCAATATTCTTTATTATAGAACAGCAAACGGACAGCGGGCTCACCTGATGTTAAGTGAGCCCACGGGCATTACCAGAGAGCTCGCGAGTGCATTGCCGGCCTATTAAGAATTTGTACGTTCTTTTCTTGAAGGACCATAAGTCGAATTAGTTCGGAAAGTTAGTGGGTAGCTGGTTCCACATGGAGGTGGTGCGCAGCAAAAATTGGATTAAATAACGCTCAGTTGTGGAACGACAGACCTTTTTCCAATATAACAACAACAACAACATAAGTCTTAACATCAGGAATGTCTACTCTTCTCTTTCAAAGCTCTTTTTAAATGTATTTGATCTACACCGGATTCCTTCAATGGAATTTTCACTTAAATGTGTGGTTCATACTTTACAATATAATGTATGACGTAAGAACGTCTACTTTGAATCACGCAATGGGTTTTATTGAGTTCTTTTAAATACCTTTTAGTTCGGTATGGCTACCTTGTTGACAAGTTGCTGCAAATATTAAAATTGCAATGTCTGATACATTTGGACGAAGCACGGTGGAATCCAGGTTCTGAAAAGTGTTGTTTTAAATAAATACTAGTGGACCCGACAGACGTTGTCCTGCATGATATTTCAAGCAATTAGTAAAGCAAAGTATGAAAGTACCGACTGCAGCGCCATCTGGCGGGCTGATTTGTGAAACTGAACCATTCCCAGATCCCCTTGAACACACACAAAAAATTTCATCAAAATCGGTCCAGTCGTTTGAGAGAAGTTCAGTGACATACACACTCACAGAAGAATTATATATATAAAGATAAAAAATCGAATTCTCCGTGGACTTGCGGTGATTATAAACAGACGAACACACTCTCCCACACACACTCACATTCACCCTCTCACCTTACTCACAGGAAGACCACTTCAACACACCACACCATAGTATAACTAATTGTTAAATACATAGATTGTACATTTTAAGAGATTAGTTTATTTTTAGTTATTTTTTTTTCAATGAGCTATTGTACTCGATGCGAGTTTTATTTTTTTTGTCTGCTATATTTAAGGGTTAGGCGCTGTATGCTGAAATATAGGTTCACACCTAATTCAGCTTCAGATAAACGTGACTATTTTTGTTGTTTTGTTTAAAATAAACGGACTAATAAACGTGACAAAGTTCATTCGTGGAGCTCATATTATATAAAGGCATACGAATACCTACGCAGCTTTAATTCTACAGATGATGACAGATGGAAACAATTATTCTACTTACCATTGAATTTTCCAGGCGTGTCTTCTTCCATTCCCAAAACGTGATGAAAAACAAGGCAATAAATAAAATTACTAACAAAGAAACACAACCGTACCATAGATATTTATGAAAGGATAATAAAAAGAGATTATTTTCGTAGGATAGTTTTGGCTGTCGAAAAACAAACATCGATCGAGTTGGAGTCGGACTGGATATGTATTCGACCACAGACATACGCTGGGTCGTAAAAAACATTGGAGAACCTGTAAAACATATTGAAGAAGTTAACTTGGAAATCATTAGAAATATTGGAGTTGGATTATATGGGTTAGAATCAGATACTTTAAGCAGTGTTAAAAAAACCATTGGTCCTAGTTGTTGGTCTAGGATTTCTAGGGTTATTCTAGGTTTCGTGATTTGTTGCCTTCTGTGCCTGACATGCCATCGACTTTTTTTAAGTTTCCTTACGATGTTTTCCTTCATGATACGAGCGAGTGTTAGATGTGCACTGAAACCACTAGGCCAAGACTGCTCTTTAATGATGTCATGATGCAATGTGAACCTTCATTTAATAAATAAGTAAATAAAAATAAAAAAGCCTTATTGTTGTTAACAAGTTTTACACAGAGTAGTTTCGTGTGCCTAAAATTAATTTACTTATGACAAAAAAACACATTTTGACTATTAACTAGAGTTTAACTAATATACTAACAATTTTACTATCTATTGATTATCGGCAAACGGTAAAAACCTTCATTTATAGAACTGAAAATGACTTGGTAACATGTACAGTGGCTGCAAGTACAGGAATGACTTCTGTACACCCAAAGAAACTTGCCAATTTATTTTTATTGAAACCTATAGCTTTAGGTTTAAGTAACCTAATTCTTCCATCGGTTCTTTACCTCCGATATCAACTTCGCCTCTCACTATGTATCCAGTCATACCATTCCACGAATTATTATTTTTGTATCCCCATGTATCAGTAAATATATAATTCTTGCTGGCATTTAAATAATCCAATAGATGATTTATAGTTGGATAGTTAACTTTGGTAATTGTATCAATGTGATCATTCCTGAAACAGGTTTATATTGCCAATATATCTAAAAAAATGTTTTATCTCTCTATAAGGACAGAATATAGACATTAGACATTCTACCTAAGGCGAATGACCAGTGTTTTCCAATGTAGGGTTCCAAGCCCGAAATTCGTTGAAATTGCACGAAAAATAGTTTTTGGGTCTGATTTTTGAGCACAAATTTATACACAAACCATTCAGTTCGCAGCCTCCAACCAGCAATAGGAATTATATGTCTGGGTTGATAGGGGAATACATTTCATGCAATTTTTTCACTCGTACAAGGTGTATGCTGAGAGCGCAGAGGTCGCTTACTCGCTGGGGTCGAACTAGCTGTTTACTCTAGAATATTGAAGTTTGCAACACCGAATGTACAATGACAAGTTAGAAGGGAAAGTCATGGGCAAATTTGTTGCATGTTCTGTTGCATTGTATCTGTAAAACAGCAGAAATCTTTTTGGTTTATACGGGGTAGCAAAAAAAAATTGGTTTCGCAAATTTGTCGCCCTAGGTTAGGCCTACTCAGCCTGCTAATAGATCCGCCACTAATATAAATATTGAACACTACAAAACAGAGATATTTATAGATTGGTGTATAAAAAGTAGGGAAATAACCTTATGATTGCGATCATTTGAAATCTAAATGCACTGAAGCGTTGCAATGCTATTTGTGAATTTGCGTAGTCATTTAAAAATAAATTGTTATGTGAAATAACAATTTATTTTTAATTAAAATTTTTTTTAAATTACTATTTTTTTATTTTTTTTATTTTTAATAAAAAAAATAAAAAAATAGTAATTTTATTAAAGAAACTTTATGTTCTTTGAATAGCTAGTCTTTAAAACCAAGTTAGCTTTGTTTCCAACATAAAAAAACGTGTGTGTACTTATGTACACGCGTTAGAAGTTATACTTCTTTGGCGTAACAAGATAAAAATCTTTTCAAACATGTTACCTTTCGCCTTATTTCTACGTTTGTAGAAAAAACGGCTCTAACAATAGAAAAAAATTACCCGCATCATTTTTCCCTAACACGCCAAAAGAAGTATAACTTCAAAAAATCAAAAATGTTGAGTATAGCTAACTTCAGGGTGTCGGTTTTTTGTGACGGTATGTGCGCGCATCTTCAAAATTTACTCTCATATTTTTTCCCTATCGCGCCATAATGTGTATAATCTTAAAAATTGTGCCAGATTGGTGTAGAACACTTATGACAGAGAAGACTTACCTTAACAATGATCATTGAAACACAAACCAATGTGTCTGCATACACTGGAATTCCATAATTCTTCAATAAAATATACATAACTATCCTATCGTGATCCCCTGGTACACCTGAAACCATCGGTCGTTGCAGGTGTCCTCGGATGGCGGTTATCACTTTATTTAAAGTGACTGGCTCGTATAATTCTTGTTCCATAATTTAACGAATTCCCGTATTCGTTATGTAAACTGATATACCCTACAATGGGTATATCAGTTTACATAACGATGTAATAAACATGTTTTTTTTTGTGTACGACTACTACTACTACTACTTTTGTGTTTTCACCACGACACGTAGTGAATAATACACAAATGTTACTAACTTTCCATCCGTTAGATGATGAATACTGTCGCTGTCTGTTAGCACAAAACACACATTAATAGCATTTAATCCTAAATTTTTTCGTCGTAGAGATGTAACATTTACCCATTCTTTGTTTTTTATTAAACCGAAATTAGCGCTCCATTCTCCGAATCGCTCAATTTGCCAGTTTGACATGTTGGAGATTTTGTAAACTGTAAAATAATTAATTCTATAATTATGACAATTCCTGCGATGACACGTAAGAATTAAGGTCACAATGTACGGATAAGTTCTACATAAGTTCCAAATTAGCTATTTATTACTTATTAGTAGGATAAACACTATTATTGCGTTTCACGACTGTCAGATAGCGCTATTCGTCACATAAAGTCCATCATAAGTTATGAGTCCGATGAAGTGTCAATATCACAATTTATCTTCCAAATAATTTTGGTACTTTATCCATACATTGTGTAACAGACCCTTAGTATTATAAATAAACAATTGTCTAGATTAACAGTACTTTAGTAGTAGTTCTTTTTAATGTGGTTTGGTCTCTAACAATGTCATAGAAAATTATAGGTGAGTTTCGTAACTTTACGAGTGAAACTTTATTTTAAAGGAAGGTTAAAGAAACTAGAATTAAATCGCTTAAATATTATTTTTGTAATTAAATCGACATATAAACTTACCAAAGCTGATTTGATATATGTCTTTCCTTTTAGTTACCATCACAACGTCTTCATCTAGATGAACGTTTCCAGCTTCAAAAAGAACCGAATCGCTTAGATTTAATTGTTGCTTATTTAGAAATATCCATTTGAATGGCGGTCGAAATATCTTTGTCGCTTCATCCTTAATACAAACAACTTGTTAGTACGACTACTTTGGCCGATTACGATATGGAATATATAATATTAACATTATATTTGCTTAAATATATTTCTTTAGATGTTTCTAATGTTAAATGATACCGCCATAGACACTCAATGCTCGCGAGTGCATTGACGGTCTAGTTATGTTTGATCGTCTATCTATCGAATCTACACAAAAAATCGGTTCAGAAGTTTGCAAGCAACTGTGACACGAGAATTTTAAATAATGTTTATAGAGAGTAGTGTTGGCCTAGTGGCTTTGGAGTCAGTCGCACGCCAATCATCCTTGAGGTCGTAGTTTCGAACCCCGAATGTGCATCAAAAGACTTTCTGTCTATGTGCGCATTTAACATAAGGTCAAACGGTGAAGGGAAACATCGTGAGGAAACGGGATTGCCTTAGACACAAAAGTCGACGGCGTGTGTCAGGCACGGGCTGATAACTTGCCTATAAGGTTGACAAGTGATCATGAAACAGATTCAGAAATCTGAGGCCTAGACCTGAAAAAGGTTGTAGCGCCACTGATTTATTTTCTTTGTCTATATATAGAGAATACAGTAAATATATTAAATGAACAAGTTTATTGTTTGTTAACTAATAATTTCGTTAATTTATTTAAGTTAGGTAAAACGTAGTAGGGAAACGATATTTTATATGCAATTTATTTTAACACTTACCGTGATGAAAGATTGTTTTATATTTGAACATCCGACATCCGCAATAAACATTATATTTTGTTTGACATTGTTCATTTTTCTGTTCATAAATTGTACCATTATCGGTTCATCCGTTTTCTTAGTAATGTCCAAACTCATTTTACGTAGTTCATCTGAAAGATTGATGTTACGTACGTTACGTTACGTACGTTACGTTACGTATGTTACGTTAAAATTAAAGACTTTTTGATCAGCACAAGTGTTAGCCCAATGTACTTGATTCTTAACTTAAAGGTCGTAAAACCCAGCTGGTGGTACGAGCGGTGAAGGAAGGCGGCATTATCTTCCCAAAATGAACGACGTGTGTCAGGCACAATACGATTCCGAAAAAAGCGGGCCTTGTCCCCCTGTCACCGTACTCGGTACGGGTACCTGTACTGTGAAAGCCAGATGTGGAAGTTTCTCGTCCCGGAGGCCAAGACACATATTGGCTCGCAGATCTTAGCGGAAAGAGTGTCATACACAGAAGGCGGATCACCAAGTTGCTACACACCACTGCAGTGGTGCACTGCACTGGAGTGTCAAGGTCATTCTGGTTCTTGACTTCATGAAAATCAAGAACCTGTAGTAGCGTAGTATTTGTGGAGCTACTATCAACTACAGTGTAGTGCGAAGTTAATTTAATTAAAGTAAAGCTTTAGTGCAAGAGGACGTTATTAGAAGAAGAACTCTTAACCTCAAGTGAAGATAAGATAGCAATTTAAAGGTACCATTGGGAGGATTTTAAGACATTATTACGAAAAAAATTACTTGCTTATAAAAAAAATATCAAGGAAATACATATACGGTACTTCACTTTGCAGTGTTGGCCTAGTTGCTTCTGCGTGCGACTCTCATCCCTGAGGTCGTAGGTTCGATCCCCGGCAGTGCACCAATGGACTTTCTTTCTACGTGCGCATTTAACATTAGCTCGAATGGTGAAGGAAAACATCGTGAGGAAACCGACATGTCTTAGACCCAAAAAGTCGACGGCGTGTGTTAGGCACTGGAGGCTGATCACCTACTTGCGTATTAGATTGAAAAATGATCATGAAACAGATTGATATGACATAAAAAGGTCACTGATTACTTACTTCACCTTTCAATAAGCCATTTACTCTCCATGTATGTTTAAATTTAACAATATTGTATTCAAATACCTACCTTCTTTATAACAATCCAAAAATACCAACGAATACCGTTTCCCAAACTCGTTTCTCAGATCTAAAATTAAGTCTGTATTCAAATGTTCTGCAAAACATTTCTTTGCTATGATTAATACAACTATCAAAAGAAACCCTCTCATGATTCTCTTGTACTGAATTTTCATAGTAAGCCAAGAAATATGTTTAAACAATAAATTGGCCAATCTTGTTAAACCACTTTCACGAATATTCGCTTCGTTAATAAATTATGGGAACCGATGGTTTCACTGCAAATTGTAGGCTGAATTTATGATTTATGATCAATTTTCTATTATAACGGAAAAGTAATCAGAATTTTGGTATATTATTTGATTTATTATGAAACTAAATATGATAAATTCTATAAGTTGGTAGCTAAGGGAGCGTTCAAGTATTACGTAACGCAATTTTTGGAGATTATTAACCCCCCCCCCCCCATGTAACTCGCCGTAACGTTTTTCAGTACACAAGTACAGTACTGTACCCAAGTATAGTAAAACGTTTCGTGACCACCTAGTGACTCTTTAGTTACTATTATGTTGTGTAAGTCGAAAAAAAAAATAACAATAACGCGTAATTTAATCCCCGCCCCGCATCGTAACGTTTTACAAAAGGACCCCCCCCCTCCCAAAATACGTTACGTAATACTTGAACGCTCCCTAAGCTAAAAATAAAAAGTAATGTTATTTAATGAAAAAAAATTAAGAATGTAGATATCTAAGCTGAGTTTTATTTAATATGTATTGTATATTATAAGAAAATCAAGAGAAAAAGTTTCGTTTAGATTTGGACACAGCGGGTGCTCAACCTTTCATTTTACTTTTTTTTATTTTTTTTTTACCGTTACACAAACCATAAATACTAACTAAAGTAAAGGCTGATGGTGTATAGCCCTATGGCTCTTGGCTACAGCTGGGGGGGGGGGGAGAGCATAGAAGCCATAAAAATGTCAACAAAAGATTGTGCGGCAGTCAAAATATTTTCACATTCTTCCAAAGTTTCATATCGAACCCAATTTACAAGGTTTCACTTCCTTTTCAACAAATTTTTTATCCGTTATACAATATAAATGTAATTTAAAATTCATTAATTCATGGCAGCGATTTTTTCAACCATTCATATTTTCGTTATCTCGAAGTTCATTATCTCGTTGTAAGGAGTGAAACTATTAAATATTAAAATTGCAAATTTGTTTACACCGGCTAAGGTACTTTTCCACTAGTCCACTATCTAATAATGCCCTATAGTTATCACTAAGTACGTATGCGCATCATTAAATTATTACAATTAATGGTCCTTGATACTGTTTAGTTCGGAATGCGTCTTTGTCGGGATAAAACGCAAAGCGAAGAGGCTACTGTGTAAAATGATGAATTATATTATTGATAAGGTGATTTTAGCTAGTACATCATACGATAGTAGTACATATAGCAAGCGATCTAGGGTTGCATCGGAATGGACTCCGTTGTTGGGTAAACCTGATACATGTGAGTATTGTTTACATTTTTAATTAGCTTATATTTTTGGCATTTATTTATATTTTTCTACACAAGTATGTCGAGTTGTAAAGAAAAACATAAATAAATGTCACGATAAAAAAATAATAATTTAAATTAGATACCTTCATAACCTAATAATATAATTTTAAATAGAAAAAATGCACGAAAAAAATAGACAAACATTGAAAACTTCAAGCTCGACGCAAAATCATATGAATATTGAATGAGTTAAATAACTCAACTAGTATTTAATGCTACTTATATAACTTATTAATTACTACAAAAACAATTTCACTAGTACATTACGAATTGTTATAACATCTTTTTTAATTGTCACCGTCATAATTTTACAAATTTGTATGGAAATCTGTGTCACATACTTCAACAATTTAGCAAACAATTTATATTGTTTTTAAACAAAATATGTTATTAAACACTCCTGTCTTTCATTGCTTAGTTAATTTTGTAATAAAACTATATTGCAGCCTTAATCTATTTGCTACATTGGATTTTTAAAATCGTGTGAATTCTATACCTCTAAAACTAAGTTAGTTTAAAAGTAGTAAAAATAGAAATAATGCAAGAATGAAGATTAAAATATATAAACAAATATTACGTATTTGATAACAGGCCATGATAAGAAATGAGATTTAGTATGAAATATGGGTCATTACAATTTCCAATATTTTCTATAAAGTCCCTTAATATAATAGATATTGGACCGACACATTTCTATGTCCGTTTTATAGATTCACAATTTTATTCACTGTTTTCCTTGACGGTACGAGAATGTAAATTGCAAAGGAGAATCTATAGATTTAGATACACGACGTTAGGGTCGAAAATAGCACGCTTAACGATTAACAACCAAAATTTCCATTATTGATTGGTATAGATACCATACATGTCCCTAATCCAATACACATGCGTATGAATGTTATCGGAAACATGACACTATCCAAAAAATTGTCAAGTCCTTAAATATATTCGATGATTTTTCAATGTATAATTTAGATTAAGGAGAACTTAGATGACGTAAATATTTATATAACTACAACAGGTCATGGCGTGTGTATATAGACTATATAAAAAATAGAACACATACAAATATGTTTTCAATAAGAATCGGTACTTCCTTAGCGGTCAAAGACACAGACTTATTATATAAGATATATCTTATATATCACTTCGCAGCGTAATAAGCAATTTGTATTTTTTATAATTGTAATCATTTACCCCGCCCCCTCCCCTCCCAAAACGCCGGACGCCTGATTTAGTCTCATAGGTTATTATTACAATATTAAACATGGAATAGTCCAGTAGGGATTTTTTTTTTAAATATCTATATCAAATATTGTAAAGAACGCTTGAGCGGTTTAAGCATAAAGATGCCATGATTACTATTGCATTTTTTATCTTTCAATATTTACTGTTGTCTAAATGGCCTTACAATAGTTCGTGTTATTCTTTTCTAAACTCTGTTTACCGTGGCGAGGGACAGTTTATATTTAGATCAGGAAATATTTTTTTACAGATACCGTCATACCATAATTTGTATGTACATTTATCGGTAATATAAAATAATTATTTAGAGCAGTATTGTCCTAGTGGCTTCAGCGACTATCATCCCTGAGGTCGTAGGTTCGAACCCCAGCCGTGCACCACTGGACTTCCTGTCTTTGTGCGCATTTAACACTCGCTCGAACGGTGAACGAAAATACCGTGAGGAAACCGGCATACCTTAGGCCGACGTAAACGTCGACAGCGTGCGTCGGGTGCTTGCCTATTAGAAAAAACAAATGCTTGCGAAACAGATACAGAAATCTGTGGTCCAGACCAAAAAGTTTGTAGTGCAGTTGTTTGTTAGCCAAGTCAATATTAAAATATTATAAATTTATTTACTACAGAACTGAACAAACGTTTGTAGTCCTCTATTCTCCATTCATATTCGCTGTGATTGTTGTGATTGTATTGCCTTCGAATCTCGTGCACCAATATTTTTGATTATTTTGTGTGTACCATTGACCGCATCGTAATCCGATGTCTTATTATGTAGAAGTCAGGCGCAGATATTCAAGCACGATGCATATTATTAATTATTTCCTATCATGTCTAGCTCTAAATAACTAAAGTATTAGACTATATATTGCAACTTTCTAATATGAGTTACGGAATCTTGAAGGGTTTGCAAATGAATGCTTTCTGGTACACTAATGGCGGTAGGCGCGGCAGACAGCCTGGCTACACTTTATGGCGGTTCTAACTCGTTATTATGGAAACTCGACCACTCCTTACCGGTATGATTAACCTGCTCTACGGCAATTTATTCACGACCAATACTTCCCTAAAAGTGCATATCCGAAGTTACTTTCCACGCAAGCACCTTTTTGACATATTACCTTGATTTACGGCTTAATATGCCATACATATAAACTTTATATCTGTCAAGAATGTCGGAGTTAAATGATGTAACGGCGTCAATCGTTATATCGCATTAGATCTGAGATCATATATTAATAACGTTATGTTAGCACATTGGTTCAAGTGATGAAAACTACAGACATTCGAAAAGCTTATTTTTAAATAATTTAACTATAATATTATATCTGTAAGAGAAATATTCGTAATTTTCTTTTTAGTGAATTTTTAGTAGATTGTTTCTTAAGCAAATCTAAAATCTTCTTGAGTTTATAGATAAAATATAACACATTCCGCATATTCATATTGAAACTCAAAAATTGTAAGTTTTATTAAATCCTTTTTAAATTTTATAATTGTTTAGTTAGTAAAGTTAGTAGTAGTAAAAGTTATTAAAGTTAATAAAGTTCTAAATTAATTTAAAGTTGAAATTAAATAGATCAATACATAGTCTTGGATTTTGTTGTATTTAATGCATCTGCTACATTAATCAACTGGCGGGTGTCTTATATATTTTGTAAACTGCTACAAAGAATTTAAATTAAACTTATTATGTTAAATAAAATTCTATATGAATGTTAGTATGTTAAATAAAATTCTAATTAAATGTTATTGTTATTATTGGACAATTCACACCAATTGACCTAGTCCCATGTTAAGCTGGTGAAGCTTGTGTTATGGGTACTAGGCAACGGATATACATACATATTATAGATAGATAGACATATAAATACATATTTAAACACCCAAGACCTAAGCACAACACCAAATGCTCATCACATCGATGTTTGTCTCAGCCGGGTTCGAACCCGGGACCCATGGATTCGCAGCTGACTGCGAATACCCCTGAGGGTACTAACCACTAGACCAATGAGCAGTCAATTTATCATTACACGAAAAGCATTGTTAAACTAAGAAGGTAGATTACCTAATTCGGGGCACTCTTTGGAAATATGTACATATAACTGGTGTTAACATACTTCACAAACAGCATACGAAAATGTTTGTAAGAAAATTATCATCTTATTTTCATGACCTTTAAACTCAAGGTTAACCAGTACAATTCTGTATGGTAACACAATGGAACAATCCTGACAAATGTGATGTGAATAGAGGACTTCAAAAAACATCGATGAAACATTTTTACCAATACTTAAAACGCATTTAGAATGTCTATAGGTAGCGGTATCACCTAATATTAAGTGAGCCTCCTGCCCGTTTGCAACCTGTTATATAAAAAAAAACATGTGTGCAATTCACACGTGGTAGAAGTTAAAAAAAAATGTTGGTTCAAAGATAATGGGACGATTAATACCAATTATTAATTTTGATAAAAACTACAATCATTAAAAAATATTTTTTAATTAGAAATATGTACAGTAAATTAGACTTTTTGCACTATCATTTTTTTTATTTCAATTTGAATTTATTTTTAATATCAATATTTCATTTTGATAAAAACTAAAGTTTGAAAGTCGATGAAACGAAAAAGCGACAGATCCATACATTCATAAGATTTAACGTGGGAGAAAATGAGATAGGAAGCATTATACAGTGTATAAACTTTCAAAAGCATATTGCATCTGGTCTTGTTCCAGAGCTTAAATCTGTTTTGTTACCTATTTGAGATATCGCGGAAATAAAAGTAATACCATCATTATTGCACATTTGCACAGTGTTAAGGAATCAATTGAATTAATTATTAATTCTGGCTGCAGCATTCCACACGACAGCATTATCTATAATATTATCTAAAGAACAACAGTTTATTGGAGATAAATATACCTCTATTGTATGTTACTCAGGGATAATGTATCACTGTAATGGTGAAATAGATAGTTTTATATAATATATAGTGGATAGTTTTAAATCGGTCCAGTACTTTTAAAGTTACAAATACCAAATACGAATCATTCCTCGAATAGATATAGTAAAAATACTAATAATCTTAATTAATAAGATATGTTAATATGGGTAATAAATTACCGTTATTTTATATATGTATTTATAATTTAAATAAGATGTCATTGTCCGGTCATAGAATTGATCGTTTCATGTTTGTATATATGAAATGTTCTATTTGTTTTAAATGGTTTGGTAAAACTGGAAATCTCTTTGTTCGTTGTTGGATTTTAAGTATTGTGGCGTAAATGACACGTACTTCCTCGAGTGCGTATAATCGTATAATCCTTCTGTATTTATCTGTCATCAACGCATCAAGAAACTACTAAAGAGCTCCCCAGTACCAGCTCCTTCCACTTGACAGTATTCAACGAAAAGCGATTCGAATCGTCGAACGACCAGTCTTTCCGAGCACCTTCTTTCCTTGGCACTGCGTAGAAATGTGGGGTATCTCTGCATCTTCTACCACATTTACCATGGTGTCACCTCGACGTTCATCGTTCCACAACTTCACGTTTTTTAAAGCAGTTTTCCGCGCACCACCACTATGTGGAACCAGCTAGGTATTTCGGAACTTATTCGACTTTTATATAAAAAAAGCATCTAATCATTAATAATGCAACTAATTTATCGTGTAGCTGTTAAAACGTGTTGATTAATGTAGTCTGACCATTTGGATTGGACCTGACCATAACACCAGCGAAAACTAGCTATTTTATTAAAACGGTTCTATTTCATAGTAGCCAACCATTTTATGAAATAATCAATTCTACAATTGGGCCTCAACAATTAAAATTCATTATTTAAAAGACGAGTTTCTTGTATAAATAAGATATTTCTGTCCTGTGTTGAAAATATCACTTTGCTTTTATTCAATTATTGTTAATGAAAGGTCCATGACCCTGTTATATCGATATCCTTCACATTTTAAGAGCAGGTTTTTGGAGTAAGCTTAAAATACATTATATATATATCCATCGTTTATTCTTAGACATTATTATTTAATTATATTATATAAACGAACATATATGTTCAATATTTCGGTGAAAAGGCAAAAAGTTTGCAGTGATTTCTTACTAATACACAAAAATATCACTTAAAAGGGAGCCATCGTCCGTGGGGTCCTAGCGCTATAAGGCTTTTTAAGGAAATAGTAAAAAGGTCAGTTGACATCACAGGAGACCGAAGAGCTGGCAGCTACCTTGGAAAAATAATTAGTCTAGCTATTCAAAGGGGGAACGCTGCCAGTATCTTCGGAGCCTTGCCTAAAGGGACTCGTTTTAATAATCTATTTTAGTTATTATATTTTAAGTTAGTTCTTGTTTTTATTGTTCTTATTTTAGATAATGTCAAATTCAATTTAGGTATTTGAATTTAGACACTATTTTCTGTTTTAATTTAATGAGGAGAAATTATATTCCATGTATATATGAAATTATAATGTAAAAAAGTACTCAAAAGTTTTCCTTTTTTTGCTTTTACCCCTCTCAATCATCACTTTGTAATAAATTTTCAAACATTTTGGAATAAATGAACCAATCGAACTTCGAAAGCATACTCAATTCTTTATAACTCAGTATTTCATCCACACTCAATTAAGTCGTGAGATTAAAATTCACAGGATACTAACTGGTTTATCCTTGGCCGCTTAGGTAATTGCTTTAAATGCAGGTTAGTGGTGAATATATAAACTACCTCGTTTCCAAATTAGGCGAAACATATTTTAGAGAAATACTTAGTAATTATATAGAACTAGTAAACATTCTATTTACTTAAAAATCTTTAATTTTGTTAATAAGTTTTGTTAGTAGTAGTTTTGTTAATATCTGCGCTATGATTTATTATGTGTATTTAATAAATATAACCTTAGGCCCGGATTGCTTTTGTTTCTTTAATAGTGTTTTTTTGCAAGAAGATCAGCTGATACACGTCGACGTCTTAGACGAGTGCGAGTTTCCTCGCGATATTTTCCGTCACTCTACGACGGACGACCATTTGTTCGTTAGTATTCGAATCGTGGAGTATTTTGTAAATTCGCTGCTAAACGTACACTTAAATAGTTCCCTCTGATGACCCCAGAGCTAGTCCTTTTATCGCTCAACGAATAAGTAATGCACCGAGGAAATGTTGCCACAGGAACAAAACTTTTTGAGTTTGCTTTAGTTTTCTATTTATATATTATAATTATTATTACTATTATGTAGGTTCGGAATATTGTAAACGTATTTGAATAACATATTTATCCATGAGGTCAAAGACCTATTAAAATAATATAGGTATGTAAAATTCACGATTTGATAATTCTTCCAACATATTATGTAAAAACAAATTTACACAGGTTTCCGCGAATTGTTGTCAAGCGTTATATTATGCGTATTAAAAATTAAAATACGGCATTAAAGTGATTAAAATATTGTATAAAAAGCTTGCTTTATGCACAAAGAGAATTTCTAGTTTATGCCAAAACTAGCTTACCTATAATCGCGGGTATTATATGGCTTGCATGGAATTAGGTTTTTTTGGATGTATTTTTTTTAATCATTAATATTAATTCACCAATATTGATTTAATAATTGCTGCATTACTGGTACATACTAAATTCCCATTCAATTCTATAAGAAAAGAAGTATAGAACTATTTATTATTAATACTTGTTTACGCACAAGTATTAATAATAAATATTTAGTTTCTTCCCTATACAATAAAACGTTTTTTCAAGGACTGCACAAATTTGGAACAGAGAAATCTTGTAAGTTTAGATTTATTTACCCAGATTTTAACGAATTTCTAATGTTTGGAGCCTGGTTTGAGACATTGACTATGAATTTTTGCATGTACTATAAAGTTATTGTTACACTGAAAATCGAATCAAGGATTTTCGATTGTCATGTGTGAATTGCCGTTAGGCCTACCCTGCATGTATGGGCCTACCTACCCTCTAAAACTTCACGGCGCCATATTTTCGCTTTTGGACGGGGTCGGGTAATAGCGAGGCATACTTGCTCTTAGCGTTTGTCCTCATGTGCCAAAACCACGAAGACAGATATATAGCAGCAAACAAGGCTTGCTATAGTCAAAAGTCAATTAGAATTTTAGATGTGTTTCCGATTTACTTGAATACCAAATGTGGCGGAAGTAGCGCAATTCTGAAATATTTGTTTCCGTTGTACGTGGTTACAATTTCCTCGTAAAAAATTTGTATTGCCATTGAAATTTGTACAAAAGGATTGCATTGCAACCTTGAACTCGCGATTGTATTTATTGAGGAAAATATGTGATCGATAATTTATAAAGACAAATTAACCAGTTGGTTTTATAAATCTCGGACCAAATGTGACAATGTCCTTTGCTTAATATTAGTTAAGAATACTTTCCTTATTGAAACTCATTTCTTAGCGTTATAGGTATAAATTAGAGTTAAAGTTTACTCGTGTCGTAAAAACTGTCGCGTTTTTAGTAAAAAAAAAAAAAAGTGTGGCACTCGGGGACTGTCGTGGTAAAGCTATTGCATAGCATTTTTTATCAACTTATAATTGCAACAATTATAATTATTTATTTATGTATTTTTCTTTGAAGTAAGTAACTTTTTTCTTTGCACCGGCCGCGCTTACGCTACGTCACCGATCTCGTCAGAGAGATATGAATACGCAATATGCGTTCTGTCCCACTCTAACGCGTATTAGCCGCACCTATCGTGCGGCATCGTGTGTTAGGTTTTTTTCGTTACTGAATTTCTTGATTCGGTCGCCGCGCTCAAAACCCGCGATAAAATCTTTGCAATAGCTTAAAAATAACATCTCGTACTTGACGAAACTATCTAATCGTGCTTACATTTCCATTTTTATAACATTAATGTTAATAATTTTTGCATATGTTAATTTAAATCTCTTGTAAGTCAATTTCTTAATTGTTAACTTGATAATAAAAAAATTGTTGATATATACAACTACAAAAATCCATTTGCCTATGTCTACATCTAGTCATGTTTTGAGAATTATTCCGAGAAAAATTATATTCGATCGCGCTTATATCAATAAATATGTGGTTCCACGAATTAACAGCGTTATTTACTTTTTGAATTACACCCTTTGCTTTTGGTAATTCATATAATTTTAATCTAATTGAATCATTAAACTGTTTATATTTTTATAGTAGCAGTGTTGGCCTAGTAACTTATGCGTGCGACTGTTAACGTCGTTCTAATCCCGGCTATGCACAGAGGGAATGTTCTATCTATTTGCACGATTAACACTTGCTATGTGAAGAAAACAGAACCCAAAATCTTCAACATAGATCAGCCCCAGTAGGCTGGCTTTTAAATAATCTGTGCTATAATTAATTGCTCACTCAAATAAAGGTAGAAGATACCCATTTCACTTTATGTGAAGTTTCTTCTCAGCCAGACTGCTGCAGCGGTGTTTTTAGAAACAATTAATACATTTGGTCATCGTTCAACAGAAATTGAATTAATTTGACTGTGTAACATTGTCAGGGCCAGTACGATAACCTTGCCATGATCGCGATTTCTCAAAGGAAACTAATTCTTATGACACCGGTAAGTGGAATTACTGCGACTTATTGTTGTTTATTAAGTAAACGTTGATCAATATTGTTATAATTTCTAATTTAAATTGTAGAGAAACGTTGTGGGTCAACAATTTTAAATTGATTTTATTCGTGATTATTTTAAATATAAGTATACATTCAGAATTTGTTATAACGACATTGAAGTGACTACTCATATTTGGTCGTAAAAACCGATAGACGTTCTTATTAAGTACCTAATACATTGAATTCAGCCGGGACCATTGATTTTGGTCAATATAACCGGTATGTTGTTCTAAGCGATGTCGTCGTAAACGGTTTTGACTGTATATATTCAGAGTTTAAAAAAACTACTCCCTTAATTTAAACAAGATTAAGATGACTTGATACTCTATTAAGGCATTACGAACTAAAAATACCGCTATTATAGTTTAATCTCTCCGAATACAGGTTTTAATTTTTTTTTTAAATACATAAAATAGCGCCTTTATTAGACTTGGTATATGCATTTGATCACAATCGGCGCTAATATTAAAGCCGGACTATGGGCATCATGCTTCTTACCATGGTTGCATTTTTTATTAAATAATATTGTAACAGTAACAAATACTATCTGTAGTCAAAGTTATATAATGAGGCCTTTATGAGAATGTGTTTTGGTAGGAGATCTTGAGTATAAATCCAAAGGAAGCCCAATATTTAAAACAAATTAAAATAAAATATATACAGCATATATGTATTCAAAACATAATATATTTTTGATTTACGTTATATTTATACATATTAACTTCAAGTTCATATGAATAATTCTTACATAATAAAACGATACGATTATTTGGGTATGAAATAACATTGCCTGTTAAATAAATTTATTAATCCAACCTCCACTAATTATTTACTAAATACATATTATTATTTTGTTGACCGTTCTCTGAGGTCTGTGTACTCTGTAACATTTTTGTAAGATAATTTTGTACGCAATTTCGATTTAGTTCTCGTTCTTCGTTATAACTTGACGTTAAAGTCCGTATAGGTACAGAAAACCAGTGTATGTTTAAGAAAGTTTTATGTGATACCATTCACACCTCAACCATAACCTACAGAGGTAGATACAGTATTCCATCGAGCCACTAGACCACAGGACACGACCAATACATAGACTACAATTATATAAAAAAATCTCGTATACATGAGTGCCTTTTTTCTTGAGGGTCTCAAGACAGTGCTGACGATACAATGGCTAAACGCTGTGCAGGTTTTAATCAACCTTTCAAAATAAGATTTGGCAATTTAAAATCAAATGTTTCATTTATACCCGATTGTATTGTACTAAATATTCTACACGGGCGATGTCAAAAGACTGAAGGAATAATACGCTCATTTTTTCATTGTCTTGTATCTATGGTTAATTAATATAAAATTAAAAGATCCTTTGTATTACAACAAAAGTTTTTTGTTTTTTTACAGAATTTAACAACGTCATTAATATCAGATAGATTTATGAGAAATAGAATTATGGATTCCTTTTGACTCGCTCGTAAGTTTATCGTTCTATGGAACTTCCGGGTTTCTATATAATCGTGTCTTAAACCAACTGTAAATATTTCATACTGACTATAATTTCACATCTAAAATAAAAAAAAAAGAGTACAAGGTTTTTAGGTATGGGCCTCACATTTCTGTATCTGTTTCATTATCATTTATCAATAATAGGCAAGTAGGTGATCAGCCTTCTGTGCCTTACACATGCCGTCGACTTTTTGTTCTAAGACATGTCGGTTTCCTCACGATGTTTTCCTTCACTGTTCGAGCGAATGTTAAATGCGCACATTAAAAGAAAGTGCATTGGTGCACAACCGGGGATCGAACCTACGAACTCAGGGATGACGCTGAGGCCACTAGGCAGTGCCAACACTGCTCTTTGGATCTGTAAAAAATTCTATCGTTATCAGTGCGTGTCCTATAATTTCCAATACCGTTTCAATTATGAATTTTTGTACCAAATTTCTTTTGAGTTTTTTCATATGCCATATCAAATCACATTTTATACATATCTGATAGAAATTACGTTGCTTATGAACCACAGAGTGACGAAGATGGTATTATGCAGGTATACTCTGCAAAAAATTCCAATAATTTACTCATTAATTTATTGGAAACGGCATCTAATGCATCACTAACCCTTTGATCGCAAACTTGGAATTAGCTGATACGAAAACTGAATATTGCATTTGGAATCGAATTGGACATTACTTGGTGAATCTGCTGAGGCGTTTAGAAAGAAGAAGCAAATATGATTCTTGATTAGCATTTTTAAAAATAAATAATGGAGAAGTAATGCTAACGAATCGTTGACTTCCTAAACACCTTTTTTTGAGAGATAAAGACTTCCCATTAACATGTAATTAGCAATAGTTAAATTCTATTGCAAGCAATAATAAAAATTCATTGACATATTAATTACAATTTAAAATGGCATACATTTATTTTAACGTAATTACAACGCATTTTATATCTACATTGTCCAATCAATTAGGAATATTTTTTTAGTGAGCATAATATCTTCCCAGATTATCACGTGATACTTTCAAATATGGAGGTTTTTTTATTTATTTTATTAAATATATATCTGCCCTCGCGAACTTTGTTTCGCCTTAATATGACGTTTTACTTAGCCTACCTTTTGAGAAGCTACATACCGACATATTGCTATGCTACTCCATTGAGACTGTTCACTTTTTCGGCATATTAAATATAACGAAATTTTTGTCCCCATGAAAAAATTCAAGGAAAAAATTTTAAAAATTAAATGAGCCCTCGATAAATGAGCTATCAAACGAAAAGATAATTTTCCTGAGATTAGCACATTCAAAGCAACTTTTCAGCTCTATAAATTCAATAAAGAAAAGTTTTGGATTACGGATTTTTTTAATACCCTGCTTTTTTAGGTATACTTTGATACTTTTTATGACTGTATCTTCTTTATTAATGCATACTATTACTTTATAGACAGTTACATATAATAACATACCATTAGGGATGGTAACAAAACATTTATTATGTAAGTCATAGTATATTTATGATTAACCATAATATATATATTTATATGAAGACGATCTTAAAATGAGTTCTAAAATATTAATAATTATATCAAGCAATACTTCACTTTTACTCGATTGACCTTTAAATTTTAGGCGAAACTAAGATTTTGTAATGTTATTGACCTCTGAATAAAAATGCGCGCGCATTCTTTTTGGAGGGCAAATAGAGGAAGGAAACTATGCGTTCACTATAAACATTAAAAACGGATATTAAAACAGTCTAAAATTACTGAAAATTTGAAAATTATACATTTCCAGATGTTGTTTTGTAACGATGTAATCTATAATTATTATTTATGGAAAAACAAGTGAAAAAGATATAAAAAACTTTAAGGTACAAATTATTTGTAATATTTGACTAACTAAGCATAAAAAAGAACATTCTTGTTCAAAATGTCCAAAATGTATTGGATTAGTAAACGGCACTAAAAAATTTAATATTCATATAAGTCCCTAAAGATGCAGAGGTTTATGCATTGTGGTTTTATGCAACTTTAGTAATTTAAAAAAAAAGCTTCAGTATAGGTTTTTTCAACTTTTTCTTGATTTTTTCTCTTAAGTTGCTTACCTGTACGTATTTTTTTTCTATAAATATCTAGCTAAATAGGCTAATAGGAATTCAATAACTATTATATGTGCCCTACCTTTCAATTTGGCAATTGTTAGTTGAAAATAGAATTCATACGTCCGGGTACAATCACAATAAACTTGACCATTTTGCAATTGTACAAACCGGCTCGGATATGTGTCAGTGACATAACTATAATTATTTAATTACAAGACTTAAGCGGGTTAATCATTACGTGTCTAAAGAGATTTTGAGTAATTAATTTTGTGTCATTCATTCGGAAATTAGTATGAATAGAATATCATTAAGCATTTGAGCTGGTTGTTCGTGTGCTTAGTGTTGGTCGCTCGGTATATAGAGGCGCGAGTGGTACGCGCGCGGTTAATTGCAGGCTGCGCGGGAGTTGCGAATGACGAACGCGTAGTGAAAGATCGATCTAATCGATCTCATTTAATTCGATACTGTTGTGATTACGGTTATAGTGCTGTTCGAAAATTGTGAAAAATAATCATGTTGACCGGCTGGCAGTTGTTATTGTCAAAATGTAAGTTTTTTAAAAATAGGAAAAAAAGGTTTATTTTAAGTTAAATTTAAATTTTAATTGACCTCCAAATAACTTAAATATTTTAGGCCAACTTTAGAGTACCAAAGTAAGAGGTAATACGTGTATTTTTCTTTAATATTTCTCCTCTTTCTTGCCTTTTTCTGGTATAAGAAACCTAGCTTATTTAAAAGTATGCGTCTAAGATATATTTGTATTTATTTTTTGCGTTTAAAATATTTATTTTAAAAAATCACTCGTGTAAATGTGTTATGGAAAATTTTTTGACTTGTCATTTACATAATTATTGCTTCAAACCCCGCATAAGTGTTTAAAGTATTTAGGGTAGTGATAACTTTGAACAAGAGGATAAAATGTTTTTAGACATATTTATTAATATGATAATATGGACTTTATTCAATATATTATTTGCGTAGAAAAAGCCGCTCGGCTATTATTGTTTGCTTTCTGACATCTTTAATATTATGCGAGCCTGGTACTGAAAGTAATTAAATAATTTAGTAATAAAAATCAATTTAGCACAACTAAAAGGTTAGTTAATTAAATTACAAACACGAGGTATCACATAAATACACGGAAAGAAAATAAATTCGATTCAATGCTTGATTACGATAAATGAATTAATTGTATTAATAATAATAATAATAATAATAAAAACTTTATTAATTACAGAAAGGTTTGTTACAGAAATCAGAAATCGCTAGTCCCCACACTAGGGAGGCCCTGTGTTGTGGGTAACTAGAAGACAATTATTTCGTGGTACATACATGTTAAAAATAGTATTAAGATAATATTTTCCATAAGTAGGTATGTGTGTCGTAGCCTTCATATGTGGTTTATTCTATGGAATTCAAATTATGTAACAAGCATAAATAAGATTTATTCAATATAATATATTTCTGCATTTGTTTTTTTGTTTTAATTGTCTTTAACCGGCCGGTACTTTGTTCTATTTGCTATTCGAATATTCAAGGTCTTGTCTTTTGGCATTATTACGTGACATTATAATTAAGGAATTATTCACTCGGAGTAATTAATAATTAAGTAATAACTTTACACAACTAAATTTATTACAATGACATATTGCGCTGGTTTCAATTAACAACATAGTGTAATTCAATTGAGGTGGTTCAGTATAGCAAATAAAAATTATGTTTAAGGCAAAATTTAAAAAAAAACACTTTACCGGATAAAAATACCATATATCATATCTTAGGAATTGTATCTACGTACGTATCTAATACGTATGTACGTACGTATTTTATGAGTATCATATTCGCCTGATTCAAACACATTTTAAAATGTTTCTTCTAAATTATATAATTACTTATGAAAATTGGAAAAGTCCCGACAGTGAAGAGTGCTGATAACGCCGTAGTTACAAAACCTAAATCTAAATTAATTCGCAAATTACTACTTAGGAATAGATAAATAAACAATTGCTTTAACCATACCCTAAGTATGATAGTACCATTTACGCGAGCTCTACACATTTAAATAAAAGTTCTTTAAGATAAGTGTAGTAAGTCGGCATCTTCTACCGCAAATGCGGTAAATACCATGAGTATTCAGACGAGTTGTTCGGATTAAAACCTGCGGCTGAGTTTCATCATCGGGCGTCGAGGCAGAATACGAAATTCCACCCGTATCACCTCCGTCGTCCGTCGTTCCACAACTGAGCGTTTTTTAAGGCAGTTTTTCCCGCGCACCTCTCGTACGTGGAACCAGCTGCCCACTGAAGTTTTTCCGAATTAATTCGACTCAGGGAACTAATTCTTAAAAGGCCGGCAATGCACTCGCGAGCCCATTGGAATTGAGAGCGTCCATAGGCGCGGTATCACTTAACATCAGATGAGCCTCTTGCCCGTTTTCCTCCTGTTCTATAATACAAAAATAAAATTTTGATTAATAGAAATAAAATTCGAATGCTTTTCAGCAATCCTATATAAAACATATTTTTTTAGTTACGTCAAGTATATGCCAGTAGGATAACGTCACTGTTTGACAGTTCGAACGAATTGTCCATACGATTTGTATACTTACAGGAATTCTATTTGATAGATACGTGTTTGTTTCTGATTAATTGCCAATACGACCACGGTCTGCTGCTCAAGTTCACCTCTATCGTTACTATTCTATTACGTTTGTTACAAAAATCAATTACGAATATTTCGTGTTAAAATAATATCTCTCTAACACACAAGAAAAATACACATAAGTGTTTATTTGAAACAGAAATATGCGTGTAAAATAAATCGCTTTGGAATTCTCATTACACGGAGCATTTACGATTGTCGCACTTGAACAAGTTATTTAACCTTATCGACACTTAACTGCATTTAATTACAGTTACAGAGATAAGTTTGTAACAATATTTCACTCTAACCAAAATTACGTCGTCTAATTAAGCTTTATTTTGTATCTCACTCACACCTTTTTCCTAGGCATAGACCACAAACATACCTGTCTCGTTTCATCTACTTCCATAACATTCTCATGCATTCTCATCGTTTATTGGTACTTTCGACCTGTACTGACCTGTGTGTTTCTTCTTTCGTACGTCCCGAATTTGGTCCTAGGATGTAACACAAGGCCTTCAAGACCCGACCTCACCATCTGTTGCCTAGTAAATCCTACTCGTGAGACGCTCCTCATACATTCACAGTGCCAAAACCGCCTGAGCACTCCCTTTTGTATCCTTGCCACTACGTCCTCTTTTATTCCACATTGCTCAACAGATATCTCACTATTGCTTATCCTATCACGAAATGTTACACTACACATAGTCCTTAATATTAATAAAATCTATTTATTTTAAAATAACAAAATCCTCAAGTCATTGTTTAAAAAATATTGATAATTTTGCTATGGTTGTCATAGTAAACCATTTATATTTTAATGTAGCAAGCTTCCTATACTTATTTTTAATAATTTCTCTTTTGTTTGTTTGTTGAAACGAATTAAGTCTGGATATCCATAGTTGCTCCCCTCTCAAAGCCAAGTTTTTTTTTCGTTTAATTTATTTTTGTCTCTGCGTGTATGTTTGTTTGTATGTCGGCCTATAAGTGCTTGTCACATTAAATATTGTATTTAATTTTTCTTGTACCAATACATCAGCGTGCCGAGCATTGGCAAGCTGTTATAAATAAGTAAAATGGTGTACTACTACGTTGCCGTACTTGTAAAAATATACCTAAAAGATATATCGCAGAAAACGAATAATGCTGGCACTTTTCACATTTCATTTTCGTGATTCAGTATAACGGTACGGCGGGTCGTGTCGCTTGTCTGTGGTACATCTTTCGTTTTAATTACCTTTAGAATATCTATAAGTATTCTAAGTATAATAATTAATGTGAATGTCATATGATCATGGAAGTCCCAGCTTCCCAAGCTATGGGTACGGCTTATCACGTATTTACCTAAACGTCGATCAATGAAATATACATAAAAAACTTTTTGCTCTATTCACGATTGAGCTTCAAACGACAAGATACTTTAGAAAGACTCTCTTATATTAGACACGTATCAGCAACAAATTTAAATTGTTTTTTTGTTTCCTTCTCCGGTACAATGTAATTTAAGGATATTGAAACTTTGTAAGCGGTCAAAGACATTTTATTCAATCGTAAAATTGTCATGAATCTCACAAGGCCACCATTGCATTTTGAACAATATTATTTTGTAATACATGACAAAATTATTATTTTTCTCTGACATACTTACCTACTTATTAATTCGGCAACATATCTACATTAAAAAATATCTTAAGATACATATTTTTGACCTAAGCGGAGACTATGTAACTGAACCATTGCATAATATGAATTATATTATGGTAATAATGTAAGCACATTGTTAAAAATTCAATTTCTCTTAGATTCTTATGGACTTAAAAAACGTGAATAGCACTGTTTGTTACTATGGATACCATTTAAGCATGAAAAAAAACATCGTAACATTAGTAGAAAACTCTAAATGGCCAAAGAAACAAAAATATTACTTAACCAAACTCCATAAACTACAAAATCTTTTATTGTATAGTGAAAAGTCCGTTTTCTAAAGTTTGAAAGGTTTTCAAAGGCGAAAAGTTTCTAAATCACCTGCGCTAATTGCTATTCTTAAGCCTCCGAATTTGCACAGAATTACGAGTATTGAATTGTCTTGACTGTATTGTATCGGAGCCGGTGCGCAATTTAGACTTAAATGTACCTAATTAGTTACTAATACGGTATAAATTAACCTTAGTTCTTTTAATGGAAGAAACGTATAGAATCGACCGTGACATTGCATCTTAATGGAACATTAATTTAATAACTCATTAGAGGTATAAATAATTACCCTAAAAATATATAATGCACCGCTTTCAACCCATTTTTTAGGTATTTTAAGTTATAAGGCGATGAATTAGTTCTCGAGGCAACAATCATTATTTAGAATTCGTTACCTGATCATGCTGCTTATTAAGAGAGAAATAGTCATACGTGTTTGCCCTAAAGTAATTTTTTTTCACAGCGTTTTCCAAGTTTAATTACTACGAACGATTTTGATGAAATTTTTTGTGTATTCAACTGGAATCGAGGATGGTTTATTAATAATATATAATTATATGACTTTTTTTGTATTGTAGACATGTTTACAGGACGTCTGTCCGATAGTGTTGTTTGATGATTTGCTATTTTAAAAGAGTACCGAGAGTTTTTTACGCCGGCTTTTACTCTCGCCCCCCCCCCCCCCCCCCTCTGTCTTCTTTGCCGATGAGTAAGGATGTCTACCGATTCAAATTTAAAGACGTGGAATAAGTGATACCTGTATCTCACATTCCATAATAAACATATTTTATTTTAGTAAATAAAATAAAACTGATGTTTGTAACCTCCAGTTCTTTAAAACGAACGAGACAAGTAAAAAAACAGGAAATTTTTAATAGCAATTACCCTAACCAATAAATGAGGATTAATCTTTAGTAAAAGTAGTAGTTTTGTGTAGGAAGGGGAACCTAAGTTATGCTTATCTCGTAAAGGAAGTTTGTACTTTGCTTTCTTTTATTACTCCCGCTGGAGGACACCCGGCGATAAGGCATTAAATGACTCCCCTCAACACGTTTTGAAATATGGAACATAGCATGTAATTTTCTGTACCCATCTGGTGAAAGGTAGACCACCATTCTCGTTAAACAAGTGCAACGTATTAGAGTAACAGTCAATCTAGTTGTGGAACAATGAATACTAAAGTGAAAGGGAGTCTAAGACTAGGTAATTGCTAGATAAATGACGTATTTACTTTAAGGAATGCAGGAAATTTTCAATTCCTAACGTTTAACGTCAAAATACATTGCGTCAATTGCCATCTCACACGATATTTTTTTAAATTCTTTACATATTTTTCTAGGCCAGCAGTAGGTGGTTTTTGTTTGGAATTTCCATTTGTGCATGCGACATGAGATTCGATCTATCATCTATGGGAATCATGCAAGGAATGTCAGAGCGTAAATTCCATAAAATTTATTAGTTTATGTAATAAATCGTAAATTTTTAGCAGCTTTATTTTTGCTAAATAACCTGAATGCATTATACATAACTATAGCTAACAAAAAAAACAATTTTAATTTAATTATTGAAACTGGTGGAGACTTAATAAAACATTTTTTATAAACGAATTCGCAATATCGATTACATGTCATTAAATAATAAGATTCTTCAATCTTTTTGTACCTTAAGTTTACATGCCACACACGTCGCGGTAATAGCTTTAAAAGAAAAGCCGTTCGTCGACTCTTCCTGGAAACGTCAAAGTTATTATGGCATAAAATTGCAATGAAATTAACAACGCCAGCCTGTCTGCCAGGGGAACGAGAGCCATTAGCCGACGAGGATCGTACGACGTCGGAATGCAGCACGATTCAATAGAAATCTGTTCCATAAAAACTTCTAACGAGTTTCTCAATCCCAATACCATGTTAGTACGGCTCAGTCTTTCTCGTTATCGTAAATGGAAAGACATTTCGGTGTTTAATTCGTCAACGGGAATTTTAACGGGGCTATAACTCAATTATTATTCTGGACTTGAACTAAAGCGGAAATATACAGCCCGTTTATGAAGTAGGCTATTGTTCTCAATAATTGTAATGTAGCAATAAACATCGAGAACGTATATGTCACGATTTAAAATTAATAGTAACGTAAGCTAGTAGCAGTAGTCTGAAATAGATAAAATTAAAACCCTCAAAAAGTCAAACTAATAATGAACCTTTGTGACAAAGCAAATAATTATTCAGTTATAATACCACAAGAGCTTCAAAATTATCCGGTATTTCGACTATATTTGTTTGCAGGGAACCTTGAGGGAAATGCCCGATAATTTTGAAGCTCGTGTGGTATTCGGGGGATTATTTTTCCGACCCAAATGTCGGCCAATAGAATTGCACCATGAGACGAAATGTACAGTTAACAAATAAGAATTTCATAATGAATAAAACAACTACTTAATACTTTTCTTGAAGCAACGACCAGAGAAAATTTTCACAAAAAATTATCAGTATAATACCATGTAGGTTGTACCACGTGACGTCGAATGGTGCAATTCTATTGGCCGGTATTTGGGTCGGAAAAATAATCTGTAGAATTCTTTATAGACTAACCATACAGCGTCGGTTTATCGATGTTTTTTTTCTTCTATAGATCAGCCTTCTGCCTAACATACGTCATCGACTTTGCATCTAATACAAGCAATATCCTATATATTAAATACAGTACATAAACAAAAATCCATTGCTACATAATTGCTCAACGATTGAGAGTCATCAGTTAGCTTCTGGTAATTGGAATTTAATATTGAAGAAATTTTCACAAAATATAAAGAGAAGATGACCTTTTCTTACCAAGAACAACAACTAAGTTGCATGTAAAAGTTATTAGAGTTTTTGTTTAGAATGGGTGAATTAACTTATGCTTATCTCGTAAAGAAAGTTTTTAGCGTGCCTTAGCACGGATTTGTAATTACTGTGTCAACAGAAACACTAACTAAATGATAATTACGTTTATGTTAAACAGATGTTAATTTTGCTTAAACCATAAAACTTTTGCGATAAACGCGTATTGCTTAGCTCTTGTAAGCGTATTTGTAAAACATTAGTTTTGTGTGTAACCACAACAATTTAGGACACATTTCGTTGCATTCAGAACTAATAGAATGATAATATAATTAGGAGGGCAACGGGTGACCTTATCAAGCGAACTCTCCCAGGAAACCATTTAAATTTTATTACAATATTTTCCGTGCAATGTATAGAATAAAAATATTAAAAGGAAACATAACAGAGACATCATAAATAATCCTGGATATGAAAAGAAACACAATTAAGAAAACAGTGTTATAAATGAAGAGAAAATACTAATTTAGAATAATATTGCTATGATAGTATAATAGCAAATATTAATATGAATAAGGTAATAAAGTAGAGATTTAAAGATAGAGGAAGTTAGGCGGGTTGAGGCAAGAAGTCTGAATTCGATTGCCTTCGATAGAAGATTCGCCGTGAAAGGAACAGAGGGGATATCAAGGTTGTTAGCGTAGTATTTAAGAAAGCGACCCTCAAACCAAGGTCGTTGCTTAGAACCTTACTTCCCTAGCTTCGTACTTACACTTCGTTCGCTTAAGTGCGGTGAAAAGATCGCAAACTAGCGAGTTAATTTGTCATTGCTGTAAAGTGTAGGCAGTGAAACGCGGTAACTGTGCTAAGCAACTGTGTAACTCTTCTAAGCAATGATTTAATGCATAAATTATAATTAAAATGTAACCTTAATAGCTTCATACCAACAACATATAAATGTATGAATATAATTATCCAGGCATTCATATTACCAGTAGTTTAGACAGTAATTACTCTATGATTGCTTAGATTCATTCTTGCATAATATCATCCAAGAACACGCTTTGATCAGTTCACATAAGCTACGGCTCGTTGACCACATGTATGACACATTTAAACATTTACATGACATTTTTTCAGGCGCCGTGTCCAAGCACTCGTTCTTAACATTAACATGCAACTCAAAGCTTTTTAATTCGATTGTTTTACACATAATAAAAAGTATTTTTACGGGATCACAGATAACATATGATAGTTGTACTCAGTTTAATCTTGAGTGATACGATTCGTTGATATTATTATAAATCTGTGTTATGATTCGAAATTTGAATCATAACGTTTTTCGCCGACAATAGCGCTTTAGGAAGGTATCACCGCAATATTTTTAAAATTTTCTCTCTAATTCATAAACGATAAATATGTACCACAAAAGAGTTTTTAGTGTGGTTCGAATACCAACCATGTATAATTGTTTTCTTAAAACAAAAATATTATTGTATTAAATATTGCATACGCTCATGAGTCATGACACTTTGCAAATAAATGAATAGGATATTATTTTTATTATAAAACTAGCTGACCCGGCTAACTTCGTTCCGCCTTAATAATAATATCGTTGTTACTTTAGTTAAACTTATTTTAGGATTTCATTAAGGTGATAACTTTTTTTGTAAATAGAGAAATGTTTTATTGCTTGCCATTGCAAAAGAAGAATGGCAGTTTTACACATTAGGCCTCTTCTCTCTATCGCCAATATTCCGATACTGCATGTTAAAGCACTTTCTGCTTTACAACATTTTTTGATTGAGGTAACACATGTTTTCGATCAAGATCAAAGCCTGGTTATGCATCTCCTCATTTACGTTTTCATTTACGTTTTTTGAGTTCGGGTTTTCTTGAAGTGACACGAATTCGACGTAAAATGATGCGTAGTTTTGTCAACAAATGTCACCACATGCCGTGTGCATTCGTAAAATTAATTAATTAATTTATTGTTATTCGATAACTTATCCGATATTTTATTACTTATTCTGCTATTCGGAGTGGAGAAAAATCCATCAGAAAAGACATAACTAACATCGGTCCAGCCGATCTCGAGTTATAAGTGTTGTAACAAACACGACTTTCTTTTATATATATAGATTGCAAGCTTTTAATTTGAACTGTATAAAGTGATAGGTCCGGTTAGTTATTGTAGTTGATTAGTCTGTATTTTGCGTCTAATGTAATTGTAAACGTCCTATGAATGCTAATCATTTTCTGTCATTATGCACATTGCTTCTAGAAGTTGTTAAGAATAATTCATTATTTCACTTAAGCAAGAGAATGATCACAACCACCTGTCAATGGAAAATTTAGATTTACAAAACTCTAGTATCACAGTATTTTTGTAACTCCCTTGCAACGGCTTTTTTAACTGCCAAATTCTGTGTGTATTCGGTAGGTCTTAGGTCATTCGCAATATTTAGAACTGGTCCCAAGTCAATCATTATTTTAATAATAATAAAAAAATATTTATGATTACACATTAAAAATACACATAATAAACACTTGTGGGGATTATAAAGCATATACGAAACGTAAGTTTCGCGTGATTTAGATAAGTAAACCATCAATCATTACACATATAAAACATATACAACTGCGGACGATTAAATCTTATTTGTCCGTGCCTGGGCTGTCAAACTAAAAGACAAAGTGAGCCGTATAATTGTGAAAATTGTCACGCGACAATATCAGAATTTAAAACAAATTATAGGAAATACAACAAATTCGTTACTTGAATATAATTCTTAAGGAAAATAACGCTTAAACCATTTCAGAATTTAAAAAAAAACACCTTTAAGGTCTGGGCCTCAATTTCCATTTTGTGATCATTTGTTTTTTCTATCAAGTTGATATTCAACGGCTGAAGCCACTAGGCCAACGCCGTTCTTTTGTTTCTTAATGAGCAATGTTTGAATTAAAACTATTTAATATTCCTAACTCTTATGATTACCACGGTAACAAATGAAAATCGTTCATAGATCTTATGGATATACAAAGAATGGTCCAATTTAGGTATGAAAATTAATACCAGATTAGTTAGGTACATATTGAATTAGTAATAATATATTCTGTATTTCAGATTATATCCATGTTTTTGTTAGAAAGAGTAATAATTCGGTCTAAGTTTCTATGTTAGTATTGGTTAATAAAGAAAAAAATCACTTAAATGACAGCATACTAACGTTATAAGATATGTGTGTTGTTTATAATCACATTCAGGATACCATTGGTCCGTTCGGGTCTCGGCAAACATACCTGACACTGCAGAACCTCGGCAAGCCCTAACAGCAACCTAAACGTGTTGTAATACTGAATACAGAGCGTATTGAACCCCTTCTGGGTAAAATGGGTCCATTACTGACGCAACTCTAAGGTCAATATTTCGTAACATATCGCTGTGGATTTTTTCTCTATTCTCTCTTCCTATGGGCAATAAAGAAGCTTTCTTGCGATGAAGGAAGATAACGTAGGGAAACCGGCATGGCTTAGATTGAACGATGGTTTTCAAGGCTTACAATTAAAAATACCGAGAAAAGAGATACAGAAATCCGAAACCAATGTTATTTTTAAGCTTTAATAATTGTATCTTATCTTCCACGGTTCGGTTCACAAGACTCTCTTTTGCGAACTAGCGAACTGGAAATACCACCTCCAATTGTTTAAAAAAATAGCGTACTCCTGCCTCAAAGGCCGGCAACGCACCCGCTAAAATGGGTGTCCATGGTTTCCCAAAAAGGACAGTCATCGCTCTTTTTAGACGTGCCGTAGGGATATTTGCTCACATATTCTATAAAAAAATAACCTTCATATTTTGTTTCAGTTTTTATTATCCCACAACGATGGGTAATGGCCATCATGGGATTTCTGGCGGTGGCGAACGCATACACAATGCGTGTGTGTCTTAACATAGCCATCACACAGATGGTCAGGCGGCATGCACCATCATCAGCGTATGAAGAGGGATCCTGTCCTGCTGAAGTTGAGGAAGCACTATCAGATACCTCTGTAAGTAGAAACTGAAATCAAATTAATTTGAATAAATGTAGTTACATTTTTAAATATTGTAATACAGGGTACGGTTTCTAAGCTACCTAAAAACAATTAATCTTTAAATTTATTAGCCATGGATTGGAACTCAATTGCATTCAGAAATAGGTTTCAAGCATAGTGTTATTCGTGTCTATGGCTCAGTGAACAGGCATAGGTTTATTCAGTAGGCCTAACACGAAGAATGTACCGGAAATTATACAATACACACATTGAACTATACTAAAAGGGAAGTAAGTAAAGTATAACTGTAGATATTAAACTTTAAAAAGCAGTCTGCATTTAGTTTTTAAATGAGACAACCGGATATAGCAACCATAATTTGAAACTCAAAGAATAAAAATTACCTTTTAATTTTTAAAACCCCTAATCATAGGTATTAAATAAGTTAAATAAGAAATTTAAATTATAAACACGGAATGTAATTTACACTTATTTTAATTAAACGAAAAATAGTAGTCTTTTAATATATTTTAATTAATTTTTTTTTTAAATTTGCATTAAATTTTTAGGGTAATTCCCCTCTAAATAGTAATCTTATAATAATATAATGCTTCCTGTTTATATATACATATAGTAATTAATTAGTAAAATATCAAAATTTCACATACTTAGACCAGGCCATGAGAGTTCAAGTTCATCTAAATTAAAAAACTATCTCTAGAATCTTACACTTCAATACAAAAATCGCACTTAAAAATCACAAAATAATAAAGAAAATAAAGAATACAATTAAAAGATAAAATAAGAAATACATTTTTTTTTAATTTAGAAAAGATACCGGCTAATGAGTATAAAAATTGCGATAGTCATACTTTTATATCGTTACGAGATAAATGCGACCTTGGATGTGCAGGTGAACTATATCGCTCGTTTTCTTCATAAATAAACCGCGGTTAGCAACTAATAAGATATATATCATAGTTATATCCTTCTTTGCGATGTTGCAAATTAAATACACTTAATTATCATTGTTAAGTTGAAAGTTTCGGCCTTGACCAACAAAGCTTGAGCTGTGCCTAATACCCGATGAATAAAGAACGGAACTAAGTGCAATCCCAAATCGCATCGCAACACTGGTACAAAAATAATAAAATGTGCAAGATTTGTACGAGATTTTTCTAGTCAAGTGTACTATAATTAAATCCTTTTGTATTTGTACAAGATGTTTGTAGATTTCAAATCTATTTCAAAATATATAAAAGATCTTTATACTTTGAAACGTAACATATATATTACATTTGTAATATTATAATAGAACGTCGTGAGCTTCAGTTTGTAAATATTAATAAAAATATCGTAGTCGGTTCAGAAGTATTAGAGGTGAAATTTTTACATCGTAATTAACATTTTGTGTGTACCAAATTCAACAGTTTTGCTTTATAACCTACTCATTACTCAATTAGGTAGCCATTCAAATATTTTATATTAGTATATTGTAAGACATTTTGGGCTAAGCATATTGAATAATCTGTCATGTTACTAGCTCTGGTAAGGAGCCATAAAACACGTCTGCGAAGGTTAAATGTGCATAATAAACTAATAACAAAGCACGAAATGATATTTATGAGTTTTAATCGGAAATCGATTAAATAAAAAATATAATCAAAATAAAATTAAAGTTGTATTTTTTATCTGAAATTATTTTTATGTCTACTACTATAGCATTGAACTATAGAGCCTTGGAAAAAAAATAAGGTTTCTTTCCCTGCAAATCCAACACAATTATGAATGCATCGGAACTACCGTTTTCTTAAATGCTCGTCCCAAGATATTGACCCTAGGATTTTTATATTAACTTTTAACAATAACAAGATGTTCACTCAGCCACATTGACGTGAAATATAGTATAATCTTCTTATTTAACGTAGCAGATCTAAAAAATAAGTGGCACCAGTCAGCCTTCTGCCTTGCGATTCTGTAACTCACTTTTCGAACTCACACAGCCGTCTTCGTAAGGAGGAAGGTTGTAGTTTATTGTTTATCAGAATGCCAAATCGTAAAATGACGGCTTCACGACTGATTTGAGCGGACCGCCGCTGCAAAAACCGCTGTGAGAGTTCGAAAAGTGAGTTACAGAATCGCAAGGCCGTACCTGACACTGTTTCCACTCAATATTTTTCCTACATGCGAGTGTTAAAAGCAAACTTAGGAAAAAAATCTATTGCTACACAGCAATGACTCGAATGCAAGACTACCAGTAATGAAATATCATCCAACATTGACTATCTTTTTCAGGAAATCAGTGGTTACAATTGGGATGAAGAGACTCAGGGCATTATTTTGAGCGCATTCTATTACGGATACATTGTAACGCACTTACCTGGTGGAATGTTAGCTGAGAGATTTGGCGGGAAATACTCCCTTGGTTTTGGAGTACTTAGTACAGCTGTTTTCACTCTACTCACACCGTGGACTGTGAACATAGGCGGCGCCACGGGCCTTATTATTTTACGAGTCTTGGAAGGACTTGGGGAGGTAGGGCTTTTATCATATTTGTTGTTTAAACCAACGAAATATACTGTAACTGTTGTTAAAGAATTCTAAGTGATACGAAAGAATGAGACTGGGCGACTAAAAGAATCAGTTTCCTTCATTCTGAATCTCTGCGTTAGTTCGTTTTTGTCGTTCCTTTTAAATCTCGGCTATACTCAAAGTATAGGAATTTTGCGACCTCAACGTCTCGCTCGCCTACTCTTGAGCTGAAACGCTCATATTTTGTAAAACGAACAACTGAATTTTTTTTTGTAGGGTACAACGTTTCCTGCTTTGAATGCGATGCTTGCCCGATGGGCTCCAGTATCTGAGAGAGGAAGAATGGGTTCCCTTGTGTTTGGAGGAGCTCAAATAGGAAACATTGCTGGAACATATTTATCTGGATTAGTCATTAAGGAGACTGGTGACTGGGAGTCTGTATTCTATCTCTTCGGCAGTATTGGAATTTTGTGGTTCATTTTATGGGTACGTAGTATTTATATGTAGCTTATTATACTAAGAATAAAGTTACTAATAGCTTAAATTATACCGCTCACTTTGCATATATTAAACATTGTATATGTACGATAAAACATTACCAAAAACAGTACAAACATTAGAGCAAGTTCCTTATTTTTTTTTCGTTTAAAAACATTATATAAACAAATTCTATATAGCTATAGACTCTAGAGCTATAGTCTCGCATATCTATTAGAATATAAAGAAAAGTATTGTCTTGTTCACAATAGCGTGAGAACCTTTGTCATAGTAAATAATTGCATATTTCAGGCTCTACTTTGTTACAACGACCCTGAATCACATCCGTACATATCTGACAAAGAGAAGAAATACCTGGAAGAAGCGCTTGGTAGACATCGTAACAGCCAGCCATCAGCTATTCCGTGGAAAGCTATCTTTATGTCCGTTCCGCTTTGGGCTCTTGTGTGTGCACAGGTAAAAGAAATGAATTATATATGTTAACGTAAAATTGTAAAAACCGTTAGATTGTAATCTATCGGTTATCGGTTATCGGTATTCGGTAGATTGTACTACACTAACTTAGTTATCATTCAAACTTCTTTGGTCAATTACAGATTAATTTTACTTCCCAACAATTTCATATAACTACCGAATAATAATACATACGTTAATTTGTAAGCAGTTCGTTGAGGTTCACAATCTTTCGACAGTTTACAATCTCGCGAGATAGATTACAATCTAACGGTTTTTACAATTTTACGGTGACATATACATCAGTGTATTTGTGGTATTCATGATATGATTTTAAATTTGTAAAAAGTTGTAAAGGAGTTAAAATACTCCCAATTTAAAAGTTACAATTGATTTTTTTTGCAAAATAATTTTTGGTCCCAGTCAAGATGAACCCAACAACTAACTATTAGCTAACCATGATGATGCAATTGGTTTTTGATTTGTCACGAAGCTATTATAACAACGATTGATATATCTATACATAAGTTATCCAAGATTATTCAATAGATAAAAAATTAATGACATAATAATTATTCGAATTGATTTTATAGCATGTTATAATAATATATATACAAATATCATTATTTTATAGACAAAAGCACATTCCATTTATATACATAAATGATTATTCATTTGTTTCTCTAATAGCGAGAATAATAAAACACGCCCGTATTTGAAATACTGTTAACTTTAAATACACGTTCCTAGCAAACAATGAATAAACATATAGGTAAATTTAATAAATACAAATCAATTTTTACTTCCTCATTGAACCGTGAATGTTGTCAATAATGAATTGTATTGTCGGTCGTTATTCATTTCCTTGAATGACGAAATCTAAATATTTTGCTCCAATAATAGCAATTATATAAAAGCTATACTGTATTTGCTTAGAACTCCAATTTTATAGTTATATAGTAAACAACCATAGGAACAAGTTATCGGATGTTATCACTGTTGATTTTCTAAGGTCTTTTAATACGCTAACTACCAAATAAACAATAATTTGGTACCAACAATTTCAAGTGACCTAGTGTTTACAAAACCTTGTAGATTAAGCCTCCAATATTTTGTTTTGTGTGATGTCCCGCAACTCTACATGAATATGACAAACAATTCTTTCGTGCATCGTATTTTGTATCTGTTTCATAATCATTTATTTTTCTTAATTGGTGTAGGTATCCTGTACATGATTCAGTTATCGATATTGGCCAATAGATAGGTTCATCCCACACTGCATCACTACTTTATATATTTATAACTAGCAGACCCGACAGACATTGTCCTTCATGATATTTCAAGCGATTAGTATATTAAACAAAGTATGAAAGTACAGCCTGTAGCTCCATCTGCCGGGCTGATTTGTGAATCTAAACCATCCAGGGCTCCACCCAAACGCATACAAAAAAAATCATTCAAATCGGTCCAGCCGTTTAAGAGGAGTTCAGTGACACACACGTACAGTAGAATATCATATCTTTTAAGTTAGATCAAACTGCACACGGTGTGCAAATTTGATTGAAATCGGTTAAGTAGTTTAGGCGTCCATAGTGGACAAACAACGTGACGCGTAATTTATATATATTAAGATAATTAATAACTTTCAGATCGGCCACGATTACGGCTATTTCACAATGGTCACGGACTTACCAAAATATATGACCGGCGTCCTGAAATTCGACATCCACAGAACGGGAACGTTGGCTGCCTTACCATATATTGTGATGTGGATAAGCTCAATCATATTCGGCTGGCTGTGTGATAAGATTGTGAAGAGGCAATGGATGACTGTCACTAATGCTAGGAAGACTTTTACGACTATTGGTAAGTTTATAGATAAGTGTTTTGTTTTACGACTTTGAGGCACACGCTCCATGTTTTTGAAATAGTTTATGACTAGTGATTTATGTACTATTTTAATGTTTCCACGTATTATATTTCAAGGGCAAGCATTAAATTACTTTCACGGTATAACCGCTGGACTTAATGAAATAAAAAACAATTAAATTATTTCATTAAGGTAACTTTTATATATAATCAACTTTTATAAAACTTATAAACCAAATGTATAATAATTAACATAGAATTTCTATGAACAGCCCTAAATAAAATACTTATTGGTGTGACTGTGCGTACGTATGTGTTTATAAGTGTGTGTGTGAGAGAGTATGTGTGACTATTTATTAAATTACACAGGGCGCGAATTTATTCTTATTTGTATTAACCGAGAAAAGAGTAAATACGAGCAGTATATAATAGCTAATACTGTTATTCAACTGATCATTAATCAAATGCTTTTAATCAAACTTCACTCCATTTATGTTAACGTATAATGGAAATTTTCTTTAATCTTTACCCGGATCACATCTAATTAAATAATATATATTTATTTATATATCTTCCACGCTTTGACGTAGATATAAGCAAATAACTTAGCAAATATAGATTTTTTTTAGCATGACACACTTCTTTAATATTGAATCACGATGTAAACATGTAGATGATGACGTGCCTTTCATTCCAAAACCAATATGTTTGGCGAAATATTTTTATTATGATGGCTCCATAGACTTTAGGTTATACAAACTGAGTGTTACAAAAATCTAAATATTCCTATAACTTTTTTAAAGTGGTATTTTGAAACGGGTAGTTTTAAAACTCTGCATAAATTCCTTATAATTTGACTTCTAATACAATTATGTATAAGTAATGATTTATGTAAATTTTAAATGGTGGTTGAAGCAATATTGGCTCGCGATCATTGTTGAGACTGAACGGTTGCAAATAAGGATGTTTTTCTAACTTTATTTACACTGTTAATATGCTTTACATATTTTGATAAATTCCATTTTCTTATTTCTTACGTATGACCAGTCACAATGTTTATCGATTGTAAAACATTTAAGCAATACTTAAGAGAATACTAATGATAAAAGGGAAAGCGATGTCCACACGTGATATCTTTGACGCCACAGGAATTGATGCAGTTTAATTACAAATTAATTGTAACGAACCTAATTATTTTTCAATTAATAATTAATCTTTTATTCAAAACTAAAATAAATGATATGGAAAATTTTCCGACATTTAAATCTCGTGAATTCAATTTCAATTCAATTTCAAAAATTCTTTATTTTGTTTCACAAAAATTTATAGTGCTACATATCCAGTGTACATTATTTCCTGGAATGTAACAAACTTACAACTAGACACGTTTTTACAGCTATTTTGCTTTTTTTAAAACTTATAAAATTTATAAAACTAAAGTTATAATGTTACGAAAGGTTTTAACAATAACAAACAATTTATAACAATGAGGTAAACTACCTGGTAATTATGCAATCTTTAGATGAGATTTGCATTTTGACATGCCTAAATTGAATAACTAAATATAGTTCTAACAATAAATGGGGTAGCACCGAGAACAAAAGAGTGGACGGCAAGCAATCACAATAGGAACAGTCACCCGCTAAGGCTAGCGCGAGCATCAGTCACGCAACGCACGCGTAATCCAGGTCTATATATATTAATAATAAGGCCGGAGTTCGCGCGCGACGCGATGGCCAACACTCGCGCACCTGCGCGGGCCACCGATAACCAGTTATTCATCGCACTCAAGAAACAAGTGATGGGGTAATTTGTATCTGTTGTATTTATCGATGTAAGGTAAATTTTTCATCCGCGTTTTACAAAGGTTATTAATATATTTATTTTTACTTTTTCGGTTGTTATGTAAATAGAATTTTTTTGATAATTTGAATATAAACTGATAAATAGTCGGAAACTTAATTTCATTGTGAAATTTTTGGAGGTTTGTTCGAAACGGAGTGTTAAATGCATATTTCAATGCTTTGTTTTGGACAACCTGTAAGCTATTTAAATTAGTAGGGCACGTACTGCTCCATACTGGGCAGGCATAAGTTATGCAGGGTCGTACTAAGGTTCGATATACACTTAGCTTTGTTTTGCTACTGAGGCACGATCTTCTATTTAAGATGGGGCTCAGTGCATTCAAACCCTTCATGCTCTTGAGCCTGATGTATTGTGTGTTAAGGGTCCAGTTAAGTTTGTTGTCTAATATGACACCCAGATACTTAACAGAGCGACTCCATGGAATCGCATATCCTTCAATATTGAGGGTACGAGTAGGCAGCGATCTAGTCCCGGAGAACATAATTGCCTCTGTTTTAGAGGCGTTAATTTTTAATTTCCACTTCCTGAAAAAGGTGGTCAATAAGTCGAGTGAAAGTTGCAGGCGACTTATGATCAAATCCAGGTCTTTGGAGGAAGTAAAGGATGCCGTATCATCGGCAAAACAGGCGAGATTAGTGCGTGTTTGAATGGGTATATCGTTAAGGTATAGTAAAAATAGCTGGGGGCCAAGAATTGAACCTTGGGGGACTCCAGCTGGGACTAGTTTAGGTGAAGAGAGTGTACTATTTATGTGCACCTTGAAAGATCTATGGGTTAAGTACGATTTCATTATTTTGATTATTGCTATAGGTACGCCAATTTTTAGCAGTTTGTGGATAAGGGCTTGGTGCCAGACTGTGTCAAAGGCTTTCTCAATATCTAGGAGGAACATGCCTGTAGATTCACGCAAATTGAGTCCATGAGACACAGTCTCAGCTACTCTAGCGAGCTGTTGGGTAGATGAATGAGCTTCACGGAAGCCAAACTGCTCATCAATTATTATGTGTTCGGTAGCTCGGCGAAGTCGGTTGCATAAAATCTTTTCGAAAAGTTTGCCTAGGCAGGGTAAGAGGCTAATTGGGCGATAACCTACAGGATCAGATGGGTCTTTGCCCGGCTTGTGTATAGCTATGACTTTTGCTATTTTCCAAGCCTCAGGGAAATATGTAGTCAGTAAGCAGGCATTAAATAATTTTGTTAGCAACACAATACATTTTTGGGGTAGTCGTTTGATTAGGTGATTCGAGATTTCATCCGGACCAGCTGCTTTACGAGTTTTGAGTGAAGATATAAAATTGGCTACTTCAGCTGGTTTGACCAGTTGAATTTGATAACCGTCTTGCTGAAGGCTGTCTAGGGAGTACCAGGAGGCATCGACAGCGGACTGCTCGTCGCTGATCCAGTTTTGGGTGAGTAACATGTTGTGAGAAAAGGTATTAGCTAAAACTTCACACTGTTCCTTAGCATTTAAAGTTGTGGAACCATCTTTAGTTTTGAGAGGGGCTAAAGATGGGAGAGAAGTTGATTTCAGCCCTTTGGCAATGCGCCATAAATCGGCACACGGATTGTCAACTTTTCTAAGTTTACGATCCCACAGGTTGTCACGGTGGTTTATTAATGCAGCATTAATATCTTGTTGAAGGTATTTCACTTCAAGATTTATAAGTTTACGGGTTACAGCATTCGTTTCTTTAGCTGAATAGCGTCGTAAGCGATTTTTATTTCTTATTTTTCTTTTAATACTTCTTGGCAGTGAGGTCTCCCAAGGTTTAAGGGTTGTAACCGGGATATTGATGTTTTTAGCAGAAATTATAGAGCTTTGAAGGTTTGAGATGGCGGAGTCAATATCATCGGGAGATTTAAAGTTCGCTTTGTGTAAAGATATATTTTTATTTAAATATGAGCGGTAACCATTCCAGTCAGCCTTTGCGTAATTTAGCTTAAGAATGGGCTTGCGACGCGCTTTAATAGCGAGACGTACAAATACTGGGAGGTGGTTGGAGGAAAGTGCATAGATGGTCTCAATTGAGTCAACGGTATAGATGTTTTTAGTGAGTAACAAATCGGGGTTGGTCGCTAGCCTGTTTTCATTGTAATGGACTAGGGTCGGCTCACTAGGGGCATGAACAATCATTTCATCGTCGAGCATGAGCTCGTAGATTGTATTACCATGGGTGTTAGTTGGACCAGGTGACCAATAGGGGTGCCTAGCATTGAGATCACCCATAATTAATATTTTATTATTTGACGAAAAAAGGGCGTTTAAGTCACTAGGGAGCAAGGGCATATTGGGTGACTGGTAAACGGAATAAATGGTAATTTTGCCGTGGTTAAAATAAAGGGATATTCCTATGGCCTCTAAGTTAAGGGTTGGCGGAGTTAAAACAAGATCGTGTTCTAAATCGGCCCTAACCAAGATAGCAACACCCTGACCAGAGCCATCGGCACGGCCATCGAGTCGATAGCAGGAAAAGCCTGGAATTTGAAGGGTAAGCCGCTTTGTTAATCTAGTTTCGTTGAGTGCGATGATGACAACGTTGAGATCTCTTACCGCCAGTTCAGCTAGTTCCTGCTGCTTTTTGTGAATACCATCGGCATTCCAATAAAATACACGTAGTTCATTGAGGTTAAACATAATGACCAAGGTGAGACAGAATTAAGATAACTTTGTCCATGAAAGTATCACATTTTATGAAGTCCTTCTTGAGGGTTTTGATAGTTGAAAGAATTTGAAGCATTTCACTCGTCGTCGTGTCTTGGCGGGTGTTTGTGCGGTCCTCACTCGGTGGGGCAGTCCTTAGAGGCACACGCGTTGGCACTGGTTGAGAATCATGGCACTTTGGAGCCACTGCTGCCTGAACGGGAAACATTTGGAGGGGCACGCTTTGCTTGGTAGCCGCGTGGGTTGATTTCACGATGGCGTTGCGAAACGAATCTCTCTTTGTCTTGATACGTTCAAGGTACTTAACCCGCTCCTTGCACAGCGAGTAATTTGCTGCGTGATCTTGACCACAATTGCAGCAACGAACAGTTTCAATGAAGCCCTTTTTGGGGCACTGTGAAGTTGGATGTTCCAGAGAGCATTTGACACATCTAGCGGGTCTATTACAGTTTCGGGAAGCATGACCGAAACCCTGGCATCGGTAGCACTGGGTGCAGTTATTGCTACTAGTTTTGTAGCGCTCGATCACAACAACGCAGTTAGCCAGGTACTTTATTTGCTTGAACTTTGCCATATCAGTCCCTGTGGGAAGTTGTATTATTACCGGGGGGCATTGAACTGGCTTGCTCAGCTTAACTTGGGTGGCAGTGGCGCCAGCAAAGCCAAGGGACTCCAGTTCCGCTGGTAGGCAATCGATCACGTTCGTTGGAAGACCTTTGACAACCACTTTAGGCATTTTTTCATCCTTCCTGGTGAACGTATGAAATGACACATTTTCATTGAGGAGTCCAGTTTTGACGAGTTGATGGCTCTCAGATGAGTAACATTGTATTTTCACTCGATTACTACCTTTGTATTCAAGATGGTAGCTTTTGTTGTACTTCTCAATTACGTCCTTTAGTTTCTGGTGTGTCCAGTCTTCAGGTAGTTCGAAATCTCGTGAATGGCTCGTCTCGGTTTAGAGAAATCCAGGTAACCATAGACTACTTATTATTGCTACTACTACTACTTATTAAAGTCAAAGTCAAAGATATTGTGTCAGGACCGAAAAAATATTCTATGGAAGATTTTTAATTTTTTAAGTAAAAAGCATCAACATCCACAATTCTTACGTAGTTCATAAGTAGTTTGAATCATGCCTGTCTTATTATAAACGTTAAGACAGCTTAAAAAAAAAGTGGCGATACAACCTTTTTAGGTCTGGACCTCAGATTTCTGTATCTGTTTCATGATCATTTGTCAATCTAATAGGCAAGTAGGTGATCAGTTTCCTGTGCCTGACACACGACGTCGACTGTTTGGGTCTAAGGCAAAACTACTTCACCGTTCGAGCGAATGTAAATGCGCACTTAGAAAGTCCATTGGTGCACAGACGGAGATCGAACCTACGACCTCAGGGATGAGAGTCGCACGCTGAAACCACTAGGCCAACACAGCTATTGAGACAAGCTGTCTTGACTGATGCATAATAGTAATGAGATATTAATATTTTCCTGACAGTAAATTGTCTGGCCTAAAGAGGTTAATATCTCTTCGGTCCAGCTAAGTTTCTTAAGATGTTGCTCAACTTAATTATGCCTGAGAAAATAGTTCCTTAATTATATTAGCTTAGGAAACGTCTAAGATTAGGTTTAGCAAATTAGGATGTGACAACGATATTTATATGAGAAATAAATATAATTAGTCATAAGCATAACATAAGAAAAGAGCGTACTAATTCTTGAAAGCCCGGCAATGCAATTGCGAACCCACTGGCAATGTGAGTGTCTATATGGTCGGCGGTATCACTTAACATTGGGTTTGCTCTCTGTTATATAAAAAAATCCATATTACCGATAGAATATGGATAGGTAAACTCCCTTACATTATTACATAAAAGGGTTATCACATCGTGCTTAAGCGTTCGTTTCTGATCAAGTCATTCGTTCAAAACTCTGCACCAATGAGTTTTTCTTTCTACTTCCGAAATTAAACGTTTCTCGCACGGCGAAGGAAAACATCGTGGGGTAATTGTCTTAGACTATAAAATCGTAGTAAAAGAATCTCATCTGCGGCCAGGTTTAAGTTTTTAATTTCTCATTAAGATTACAAAAAAAAATCTATGGCGATACAACCTCTTTAGGTCTTGGCCTCAGATTTCTAAATCTGTTTCATGATCATATTTAAGTCTAATAGGTAAGTAGGTGATGAGCCTCAGTGCCTGACACACGCCGTCGACTTTTTGGGTCTAAGACATGTCGGTTTCCTCACGATGTTTTCCTTCACCGTTCGAGCAAATGTTAAATGCGGTCATAGAAAGAAAGCCCATTGGTGCACAGCCGGGATCGAACCTACGACCTCAGGTATGAGAGTCGCACGCTGAAGCCACTAGGCAAACACTGCTCAAGAATATTACAACATTCACTTATACCAGTATATACGAATTAGTAATACCATAATACATTAGCTAGCTATATGTGTAGTAAAAAAAGTTCATCTAAATTAGGATGTTTTTATAATTGTTTTTAATTTTTATTTCCAGCGTCTGTCGGCCCCGGTATCTGCATGATCCTAGCGTCATACTCCGGCTGTAATACTGAGACAGTTGTCATATTATTCACGGCTTCGATGGGTCTTATGGGAGCCTTTTATCCAGGAATGAAAGTGAACGCTCTCGACCTCAGCAGTAACTACGCTGGTACCATAATGGCTATTGTGAATGGCATAGGAGCTATTACAGGAATAATAGCGCCTTTCTTAGTTGGACTGTTGACACCTGATGTTAGTATGACAATAATTAAATAAATTGCAACCTATACCAATTGAGTATACGTTATTGCTTATATGAATAAGTAAAAAATGAACAGAAATTAGTCAATGTTTCACATTTGGCAAATAATCTTGTCGTTGAAAGCCACATAAGCGCACCAATGAAGAATGGGGAAACATTTACAAGTAACATATTTTTTTTTGATGTTACCAGCCATGCCTACGAAACATTTATTGTTATAACTGAAATCGAACCTCGCTTACGTACAAGCCATGAATGCGGAAGCCGGTAATCAATCTCAGTAAACATATGTTATAAAATATAAAAATAATCTATTGATCAACAAATATAGAGGTACTCAGGGCCCTCAACTATTGCTAATTTTAGGTATATTGTTTTCGTTAATGATTTGCTCATAAAAAAAATTCTGTACATGATGTTACTACTTGAGAATATATTTTTATACCCAACGATTATTTTTAACAATCCTTTTTTGAAGTTATACTTCTTTAGGCGCGTTATGAAAAATTGATGAGTGAAATTTATCGATCCGCGCGCACCGTGACACAAAATTAACAGAATGAAGTTGCCCACGGAAGATGCTACGGCATTGGACATAATTTAAAAACAACATTCGAATAATAATAGAATAATAATATTTATTTATTTAATTTTTCAAATGTAAACTTTATTGACTATAATGACTCCTTTTCCAGTCTTTGATTATTAAATTGTAATTAATTATTTGCATGCAATCAAAAACTATTTTTAATAATTCCAAAGAAGTATAACTTCTTTAACACGCACCCTTTTTTTTCACATTAAAAACATTCACTTATGTTGTTACAGAGCACTCTCGTACAATGGCGTCTAGTATTTTGGATCACCCTAGCGGTATTTATCGTTACGAATTTAGTATTCGTGGCATGGGCATCCGGCGATGAACAATGGTGGAACAGCAGACCTCAAGAAGCGAGAAAGCAGACAGAGGCTTCAGGATCCGTTAATACTGAAGTTAAAACTCAGGCGTAGTTTTTTAATTGGTTATAGTGTTCAAAGAGTTCAGAAAACAAATTATCGTTAAAATATTATTCACAACCATTATAATAATTTTATTTAAACATTATTGAAGCCACAGCTTTGAATTTATATGAAACTTAAATAAAAATCATGCTACTTAACAATACCAAAAATATCTACTAATAAATCTTGTTCTCTGAACTCTTTGGAATAGAAGTAAAAAGTACAAAAAGTATTGTAAACATTGATTCTTTCTGAATACCAAAACGGTAATACCATACGTACAAGTCATAAATACTAATCGTCAATTACTACAGAAACAATTACTATAGAAAATAACGACGACTGTTCATTAGTAAAGATATTGAAACCGTTAGCGAGTGATCGTTCCGTTTTACGTACAACCCACACGTTTTGGAGTTCAATAAGAATCAACCGCCAGTGATGTGATAGTAAATTATGATTATAAATTAATAGGAAATATTGAAATTGCATAGCGATTGATACATGTGAAATTTGTCTATGGATATAGGGGACAAAAACAAAAGACGAACGAAAAATTTCGTGTGATTGTGATTGATCAAACGGGAACATGGAACGTGTCAAGTCTATGATTGGATTAGTGAAGTTGACCAATGAAACGAAACGCGCTATCCTGTCTTTCGTTTTAAACTCTCACTCCCAGGGTATTATTCATACATAAATCATCCTTTTTAGATTATTTTAAGTCAGAATCAAGGTTGTCAAATTCTAAGAGAAGTGCAAAAAGGCTGATTCTGTTTAATGAATGAAGTAGTTGTTATAGCTTTTTGTTTTGTGTTAATGTCGACAATTGTACTGAAACATGTTATCATTAAATGTTATATAGTTTGAGGCGTATTGCTTGTTATTTTTTGAATAATTCTGATACATGGAAGACATTTTTGTCTCGCCTATGTCTATTATATGGTATCCCTCTCGCTACATAAGTAAAACTTTGTACATATTTAATTGATTATTAAGGTAAAAGGCAGGGTTCACTGTTTTTGTTTAATATTGCATATGTGAAACTTTATTATAATAACAGAGTTTTCATCTTTGAAAAACTTTATTACGTGGCATTGTACATTTGATTGAATGCGTTTGTAAATAGGAATGAAAGTTTAGTACTTAAAACTTATACTAGATGGCGCGAATATTAACGGAATGCCTTTGTTAAAATTTTGTTATAGCATCAATTAAATATTAATAGTATTTTTTTAAATTAAATCCAATTATCAACCGAGAGTATGATGCAACCACATAAACCACGATGTCAATGTTAAATATAACTGAAAACAAAATTTGATCATATCAGTAAAACAAGAAAAGGCTGTGAACAAAATTTATTAGCTTAACACACAGTTTAAAAAATTTGTGCCATTTGAACGATCTGTTGTATTATGTAAAATATTTATAAGGAATGTATTATAATGTTTTTAATAAATAATTAAACTTATTACGTCTTTTATTATAAAATTAAAAAATAAAATAACAAACATACAAATAAAAACGCCTTAAATAAAAACAACACTTAAAATTAAAAAAAAATAATAGAAAATATAGTTTTCATAATGGGTATGTTTCCATTTTTTTTAATTAAATTTTATGACTAATACACACAGTTGACTATAATAATTAACACTTCATTTAAATATTACTTTAAGTTACACAATCGTAAATAAAATTACTTAAAAATAAGTGGCATACTAGAAACAGAAACGTGTTGGATTTCACTGAATCATCGCCAAAGCGAAGTTACAATCTCGTTTTGAGCGATGTCAAATATGTCAAACTTTATACAGAAAAAAAAAAAGTTTTGGCGCATGTAGAATATCCGCGCATTTACATTTAGCACAATACCTAAAAATGCCTAATTTTAATCTACGATATTTTTAAATATGAAATTCCTAGCCACTAGATGGGACCACGATAATATTAAAGACTAATTTTCTTTTGATAATGTAATCAAAATCTAGACAATCCTAATTTTTGTCGTCATGAAATTTATAATTGGGTTTCCTTGTAAAAAAACCTTCGCAGGGTTTTCTTCCTAAAAATGTTTTTTTTTTAATTCATTATTTTGTGAAAGTACGTTAAAACAAATACAAATATGCATTAGATACATTAAAAAATATAGTTTTGAATTCTGATAAGGGAGCGTTCAAGTATTACGTCACGCAATTTTTGAAAATTCTCGACCCCTACCCCATGTCACGCGCATCGTTTTTCTCTACCCAATAGTAAAACATGCGTGACCCAGTGACTCTTTATACCTAAAAGTTACCATTATGTTGTGTAAAGTACTGGAAAGTCGAAAATAATATTAACAATAACGCGTAATTCAAACCCCGCCAAAAATCGTAACGTTTTACAAGAGGAAATAATTTGTTACATTCTTCTAACTTCTCTTTCTTCTTTCTATTAATTAAAAATGTATGAATTTTTTTACGGAAATCGATTTTATGACAAGAAAAGAGAACCTTAAGATGTATGATTCAACAACACTACGATAGAAATCTTGATGTTTTATATAAAAAAGTATTAATTTTAATAAATAAATCGCATAGTAAATTAAAATTGTGTTATTCAACTACCACACATTCGCTTACCGTCTACTATGAAAGATATTTAAGTGACTCCGGGCTGGACTTTGTTTTAGAACAGTTCCATCACCGAAGTAGGTGACGACGCGTCAGCGAGATCAGTCCTTTGGTTGAGGACCTGAAGTGCCTCAGCCGTGGTGATGTTGACGAGGCCGATGGTGTTGAGTAGTTTCCTCGTGTTTGGATCATTTCTAGCTAAGCCCGTTCGGTAAGAACGCGCGTCGTCATACTCGAAGTTGAGAAGTACAACGGCTTCAGCCAATCTGCAGATGATAAATTATTTGTCAAAATAGGACGGACTTAATGCGTCTTTTTACACGCTTTATATTAGCTTCACCTGTATGTATGTATGTATGTAACCTTCGGACTCGATTTTGACCCACTTTAAACGGACAGATTTTATTCAAATTTTGCGCACCTGTCAAAGATCGATGACAATGCATCCGAAAAAAAAAATTAACTAAAAAATAAAAAATAGTTTAAAAAAACTGTGTGCCATATTTTTCGTCTATAGAGCAACCCACGCTTTTTCACAATAATACCAGTATTTTTTGTTCATTACCATTTTCAGCCTAAATTAGGAATTATTTTTCACTTTTTAGTTTGATGTGCTTTAAAAGCGTGTTTTATAGCTTTTTTAAACTATATTTATTTTTCACTTTTTCATGAATAATTTAGTCTTGGTCAAACAGAAAAACACATCGCCTAATTTAGACTATTACAATATTCTAAATTATTGTAGATAGATAGATATCTAATTATTCTATTCTACTGGTAGCTTCGTTTTTACGCTTTAAGTCTTTGAGCCGATCCAATTGTTTTTCACCGGACACTGAACCCAGAACAATAAGATAACGAGAATAGTAAAGTATTTCAGTAAAATAAAGGTTTCATAAATATATCGTAAGTTATTATTAATGGGCAATAAAACTTTAAAACTCGTTTAATCTCAACATTTTAGCCTAAAAAATACTAAAACTGTTTACATGGTTTTATTTAAATTATTGTAACGAAGTTCCTTATCGCGCGTTGTGAAAGGGGGCTAGACGGAAAAAAATCTTACGAAAAGTTGTCACGACACTTTTTTGCTATTTGCTGTTGTAATACGTATATATGTTGTAATACCGGTTCTCGTCCGATCACCGAAGTTAAGTAACGTCGGGCGAGGTCAATACTTGGATGGGTGACCGCCTGGGAACACCTCGTGACGTTGGCTTTTTTTTTTCGTCGTAAGATTGGTGTCGAGAAAATCTATCATACTGTTATGATACCAATTAACATATTAATTAATCGAAAGGAATTTCGTTCCATCCGGGTGTCCCTTGACACCTCTAAAGTTTTTATTGTTTAGTCATCTTACTTTGGCACAGGAAGAACTTCGAGAAATATGTTCTCGGACCTCGCAAAAGCCGGCATGATATTTCTCATGACGTCATGCGTGAATTGGACAGTTCCACCAGTATTGAACCAGTTGCTCAGAACCACCTCCTAAAAATAAATTCTTTTAAATTAAATTAATTAACATACATATTTATAATGTAGTTCTACAAATACGGCCTGAGATTGCTACATTGTAGTTTTTAGACATTGAAACTTTGCGGAAAGAGAGTAGTTTGTCCTTTTTTGTTTTGTTGGCAACACTGTTCATGAAAAATTCGAAACTATACTCTGATTTTTAATTCCGCAGAATTCTGACAGCTATCATTTTATGACATGTCAGAGATGGCAAATCTTTTTGGCCGGGCATATTTTTCAATTTCAATACGAGTCTGAACATCTGAGTCGATACATACATTTTATTTATTTATACTTTATTACATTAATGAAAAACATACACATAACAAAAATAAAAAACCAGGTTACAAAAGTTATAAGGCAACGGGCGGCCTTATCGCTAACAAGCGATTTCTTTCAGACAACCCTAAAGTGGAACAATGAAAAAGAAACACCTACAGAGGGTATAGTATAAGTAATGCAAAAATTATTAACAAAAAAAACTCAAAATAACACGTTATATCTAAAATAAAATATTAAAATTTATTGTTATTTTATTAAGAGCGGTGCTCTACATTAAAAGTGGTTTAACGGCGAGTGATAATTACGTCCCTTTTCATCACAAACAGTAAAAAACGCACAAGTAAAGATAACATTTTATTTTTTAAAAGGTTTACTAAGCCTGGAATTAGTAATCAGTGATGCCAGCTAATGAATAAAATTAAGTAATTAAAGTTAATTCGTTATATTGTTCGTGATATTGAAATATTTGTTATGTTTGTATTAGGTCACTTGAGTAAGTAAATATTTAGATTTACCTTTTGTAGGTAAAACATAAAAAATAAGTAGCATTCTTTTAATGCCCTCAAATAAGTCAAATTTGTCCCTTTTTCGGCGCAGAACTTTTTTTAGTAGCAACACTTATGAAATGTCAGAATTTTATGGAATGAAAAATCAGAATATATAACTTTTTTGTCGAAAAATGAATAAAACATTCGCTCGCTCGCCGCACCGGTTCTTCCTCGGCATAGACTGTTAAAGTATCGATGAAAATGTTTAAATTTTCAGAAAAATCTTCGATGAAAATATTTTGGATATGTAGAAAGAGAGAAGCGTAGATGAGAGAATTAGAAAAATTTGGAGACCTTCACTTCTTCCGGTATGGTTTTTAACAATAAAATAACATAAACTTAATGTAAGTGGAATAAAGTACTGCACTATTTTTCTTTATTTTACTCACCCGAAACACGCAGTTATCAACCTGCGAAGCCAACTCATTTTTGAACAGTTGACCAATATGAGGCGGGAGCATCTCAGTCAACGTGACCAATCTAGTGCAGAGGGTCGATAAAGGCCTGCCCAAAGAACTGGATACAGAAAGAGCTCTCTTCTCTACTGTTAGCATGGCGTGCCATCTGGAATATACGTGAAATGCTAAGTTCAGGTTCAAAATGTAGGTTATTTATTGATATATTTCGTAACCCTACAGGTAACATAAATTACAATAAAAAACAATTATACCAAAGATGGAATACATCGTCATAGTCGTAGAATAGTGACGGATCTGACAAATAGTACTTTTAGTAACTTTACAGGGCAGCCATTGCAAAATAATATAACCATGTTAGTTTTTGTAATAACTATTTTAATTCATATTCTGTTATTATGAAAATTGGCATACAAGCAAACAAAATGGTTTGTTTCGAAACAAAATAAAAATAATAACATTAAATTACACAGTTTTCTAGAAAGATCACATACTTCTATGAGCGTCTATCAAATCCGTCACTTTACCGGCTGATTAATTTGAAATATAAAACACATGGATTTTTTTTAAATGTAGGCTTAATATAGGTGCAGCTAGGTGAGGGTTACCGGGTTCGATTCCCGGTTCGAGGGCATGTTTTAATTTAATTTAAATTTGTTTTGGGTCTTTGGGAGGTTTGTGCGGTACCGGGCGAGTGCCTAAACCGCACATGGAGGACACGGTTGAATTTCTAAAGACTAGCACGAATTATAAAAAATCCTATACTTCACGCTGGCTAATGCACAAATCGTGCCAGAACCATGAAAAAAAAATGTGGGTGTATGTACGTGAGCGTGTGTATTATGCAGGTGATTTAGCGCTATGGATATAATATTCCTTAAGCATATTCCGCGATAACTTAAACAAGTAAATATTGGTCGTTGAACGTCCGGGCGATACAAACCTGAGTTTTTTCATAATTGGTGTTGATGTGAGGAACGTAAAACAATAATAATAGTTTATTTGAAACAAAATAGAGTTGATACAATATTGTATAGACGCTAGTCGCCACACTAGGAAATGTTGTAAATACAATGTAGCTCTTCCGTGATAGATAACAATGTTTAAAACTATGGTAAAATTGATTAAAACTGGGATATTAAATGTTATAATAAGACCTTAAGTATGGCTTGAGTATGAAGATTTGTTAAATAATGCGCTACATCTGTTAGGTAAATATAGATTTCTATACTGATTTTTAATTCCGTAGAATTCTGACAGCTATCATTTTTTGACATGTCAGAGATTGCAAACCTTTTTGGCCGGGCACATTTTTCAATTTCAATACGAGTCTGAACATCTGAGTCTATACATACATTTTATTGTTAGTTAATGTACCTATTTTATTAAGTGCGGTCCTCCACATTAAAAGTAGTTTAATGGCGAGTGGTAATTACGTTCCTTTTCATCACAAAAAGTAAAAAACGTCCAAGTAAAGATAACATTTTACTTTTTTAAAAGGTTTACTAAACCTGGAATTAGTAGTGATGCCAGCTAAAGAATAAAATAAAGTAATTAAAGTTAATTCGTTTGTTCGTGATATTGAAATATTTGTTATGTTTGTATTAGGTCACTTGAGTAATAGACCACAAGCCCATGAACAAAAAATACCTGTGAAATGACCCAACCTGAATTACGCTTAGAAGGCTGTTACTATATCTGAAAATAGCTCTGAGCACTATGCCGTCATTTCTGAGCGGTACATGTGAGTACGTGAGTGAATGGACTTTCTCAGGTACAATGGGGGAATTTCGACTAATTATTAATGTACGGCTTTGTTATAAGTGTATAGATGATTAAAAATAAATGTCGAAAAACCTAGTGCCGTACAAAAGTGATGGTGCCGGAAGTCGGTGCAAATTTTTAATTCGACGACAGTTGCAGAAGCAATATAGGTCATTTATTACTGTACGGCATTTGTTTCATTCCTTTTGGACACATATACAGATACTTTACCCGTAAACGCCGTACATATTTCCAGCGGAGCGGTCGAAAGCCAAGGGTCGGAACCCTACCCCTACACCCATATACCCTAAAGTCATTGTAAAATGTACGGCAACATGTTCAAAATATTATTTAACACGGACAATAATGTTTTATAATTATGCCGTCCAAATATTATAGTTAATATTTGTGTAATTAAATATTTATCGAAATTTCAGGATTTACCAAGTTCTTACTGCTGTAAGATCAGAGAATAATGTACGGCAACTCGTTTTTTTACATAATGTTACTAAATATTACCGTTGTACATTATAGCCGTTCATTATAAATGGTAACAAATAAAAATATTATGATAAAAAATATATGAAATTTCCGAAATTTAGATGACTTTTCAAATGCTCCTAGAGTAATATGGGGAGTAATATTTTCAAAAATTATTGTTATTTTATATGTAACAAATATAAATAAACAAAAAAAACCAGATGCCGTACATTTTACTCCAGATTATTCTTTACAGCTGATAAAAACTTCGACGACGTTTGAGGTGTCCCTTAAGGTCATTAATAACTGTACATATCTGAGTATACTTCCATAAGGCTGTAAAGTATATTTACAGCCTTATCGTACCAGCAGAGAGAGGTAAAGGAAAAATATTTTTAACAAAAATATATATAATACAGGGCGTCCCAAAGTTATGAGACATGAAGGGAAAGTACCTTAAATATCGCAGATAGGGTATTTTATTAAAAGAAGACGATGTTATTTATAAAAGTTAGTAATTCTGCATTCAAAGATTTTTTAAAAACTACTTGCCTCGTCTGGAAATCGAACTGGCTTAAATTAAAAAAAAAACACCCCTACTTTTATGATGCCAATCGAAAGAATGGCCAAAACCTAATAACTTTTCTAAAGTAACAGACTCGTAGGGGATTTTTTTAGGCCGAATACGATAGATAATGTTTTTAATTTGATTAAAAAGATATATTCACGCTGTTCCTTTCTTTTAAAATACTATGTTACTTAAGAAGAGTTATTAGTTTTTGGCCATTCTTTCGATTGGCATCATAAAAGTAGGGGTGTTTTTTTTTACATTTAAGTCAGTTCGATTCCCAGACGAGGCAAGTAATTTTTAAAAAATCTTTGAATGTAGAATTAATAACTATTAAAAATAACATAAAGTCTTCTTTTAGTAAAATACCCTATCTACGATATTTAAGGTACTTTCCCTTCATTTCCCATAACTTTGGGACGCCCTGTATTGGTAGGCGGTGGTAGCGGACTATCGAAAGTGTACGGCATTTATCTTTTATTGAAGATTGTCTAAAGTATTAATAACCTGTGTTATTGCCGTACAGATAAAAGTCACCGGAAAATGACTCTTTTCTGAGAAAAGTAATTTACCCCATACACCTATGTGTTCCACAAAAAATGTACGGCATGCTGGAAAATGTTATCTATTTGTGAAGTACTCTCAAGATCATTTAATTTTATGTTGTTTCATATCATCATCACCTATATGCTAATCAGACATATGTTGCGACCCTTGGCTTTCGACCGCTCCGCTGGGAATATGTACGGCGTTTACGGGTAAAGTATCTGTATATGTGTCCAAAAGGAATCATACAAATGCCGTACAGTAATAAATGACCTATATTGCTTCTGCAACTGTCGTCGAATTAAAAATTTGCACCGACTTCCGGCACCATCACTTTTGTACGGCATTAGGTTTTTCGACATTTATTTTTAATCATCTATACACTTATAACAAAGCCGTACATTAATAATTAATCGAAATTCCCCCATTGTACCTGAGAAAGTCCATTCACTCACGTACTCACATGTACCGCTCAGAAATGACGGCATAGTGCTCAGAGCTATTTTCAGATATAGTAACAGCCTTCTAAGCGTAATTCAGGTTGGGTCATTTCACAGGTATTTTTTATTCATGGGCTTGTGGTCTATAAGTAAATATTTAGATTTACCTTTTTGTAGGTAAAACAAAAAATACGTAGCATTTTTTTTATTGCCCTCAAATATTTAGATTCGTACAATATATTATTATCTACAAAATTTGTCCCTTCTTCTGTGGAGAACTTTTGTAGTAGCAACACAAATGAAATGTCAGAATTCTACGGAATTAAAAATCAGAGCATAGATAAGAAATTTTGTAACTTAAAATAAAGCAATTTTATTATTATTCGATTAGTAAATTTATTTTAACTCGGACATTTTTCGTTTGATCCGAAGAATTAATACTTATTAAATAAGTAAAAGGTATTCATTATTTATTAATTCCTTTGTAAGTTCTAATAGGCTAAATACACATTTATACTGATGACGGAAATGTTGTTTTTAAAATATCAAAATCACGTCAAATAAAACAACTGAAGGTTTTAATTTTTTCTATTAAATTTTTTTGTTGATAAAATAGCATTATACTAAATTAATAGCATTGTACGTGTATTATTAAAGGCTACAATATTTTTAAGCTATAAATACGTACTTCAATGATTTATAATCGTTTAAATGTTCCCTGAACTCGACAATCACGAATTGGACTAGCGCCGTAAGACCTGCTTGTCGAAGATGATGTAACAGAGCTGGTGCATCACCGAACACACCGCCATCTTCAACATCACCTTTTGGTAGCGGTTCTGCCACTGCCGGGTTTGCTATGGTCCTAATCTGGAAGGTCATAAAATCTAAATATATATTTACTAGCCGTTTCCCGCCCGCTTTGCTGGGCGAGTTAAAATAGGAAGTAAATAAAATTTTATGTTTCATTATTATTATTTTTTCATATTTTTATTATTCTTAACTTCCCGCTAAGAAAATTGAAAAATTTTCGAAAATCGAGTTTTTAACAGAATGTTGACGTTTTGAGGTTCTAGGTAGCCTCCCCGAATGTTTCCGCGGTGAAGTCCGTATGTATAAATTTTCATAAAAGTAAAACAGCAAAAAAAAAATGAAAGAACGTTGGAATTTAAAAAATAAATAGCCATAAACCATCTAGAAATTTCGCATCGAATGGCAGTAGTTTCATGTCGATACGATCAGTGGTTTAGGCGTAAAGGAGCCTCAAACCAAGACCATTTCTCTTTTAGATATTGATAGTATATATATAGTCTCATTCGGTAATATTCTAATTATGAAATGAACGCACATACGCACGAAGCCATTAAGCCAACACTGCTCTATAGAAAGTGTAGAATGAAACAAAAATTATGGTTATTATATATTATACTAGCGGACCCGACAGACGTTGTCCTGCATGATATTTCAAGCAATTAGTAAAGCAAAGTATGAAAGTACCGACTGCAGCGCCATCTGGCGGGCTGATTTGTGTATCTAAACCATTCCCAGATCCCCTTGAACACACACAAAAAATTTCATCAAAATCGGTCCAGTCGTTTGAGAGAAGTTCAGTGACATACACACTCACAGAAGAAATATATATATATATATATAAAGATTTTGTTTGTATATGTCAAAAATCTCTAGTCCGATGACGTGCCACGATTTTCTTTGCCCAATCACATTAATCAAAACACGCAATTTATCTAATGTGTCCTTTGAGCTTAGGATGTAAAATGGAAGGCGAAACACTGTTTGGTTGTGATGCATCATGTCGCGTATCAACGCGTTTTGGATAAATACTTTTGACCAATCAGACTGGAAATGGATGGATGAATGGACGAGCTTTCAGAAGAACTAGCCAATAAACTTAGCTGGGTATATTGTTTTATGATGCTTACATATATTGTATGTAACACAGGGGCTCTCTTGTGTGGGGAATTTTGTCACTACCATATTCCTATCGAAGTTTTAATTTATTATTTCTGTGCAAAAGGCAGCAGTGAATATCAAAATTCAAATTCGGACGGTTGAAATTTATACTACCGTCGAGATTTAGAAGCGTACAATATTATTAGTAAACACAAAAGATTAGAACGTGTAGGTACTTTAGACTTTTAAAATCTACTGAGGTTAGGTTAGTTACAAGTCCGTTCCGCACGAAGTCTCGAAATAAAAGTGAGTCAACGCCGGTGTTGCCACGCTTTATATAGGTTTCTGCTACAAGATGGCGTTAGTCCGCTAACAATATATTATTATCTACCAACATCTAATAAAAATCCAACTAAAATGTATTTATTTTTATTCTTGCATTATTAATTACAATGGCAAAATTTTTGTTATAGAACGGTTCTGATTGATAGGTATCTTAAAAGATATTATATTAATAGTACAGGTAACAAAACCTATTATATCAGTTGATCCTATTTCCGAAGTTTGTTTCACATTTAAGCCTAGCACTGTATTTTCTAGACACTAGTATACATTGTTTTATTAAGATATTTCAATAAATTATTAAGTTTATGACTTCAAATTATTACCCTTATAATGGTCAATCTTTATTTACTGGCAATACTAATATCCATGACAGCCACGCTCTTAAGCTACGGTTTCCTAGAAAAGCGGTGCCGGGCCGTCATTTTACGGTTGTTAATGACGGCCGTCTTTACGGTGGCCAAGCTGTGGTTTCGTAGAAAGTAGTGCGACCGTATTTTTGAAGTGTTATTCCAATTTCGTTTCACAAATTTTGCTCCATCTGAGCTTGTACTCTTTGGTTTTGATATTGTACAAAGCTTCATGATTTTTAACAAAATCAATTAATTGTTCATCATTTTGGCTCGTCCAACTCATTGTATTAATTAAATATGCGCACTGCTACACGCGATAAACGTTGAACTACTGTTTATCACCGCTATGATGGCCGTCATGCAAATGACAGCACCGTTATTTGACGTTACGGTGACACTCAACGTTCTCCAGAAAACCTACTCCGATGTTATTTATAGACAACGTATGGGCCAAGAAAAGTATGTGGCACTGTATTGATTTTTAAGGCAATTAGGTAAACTCCAGCCCGAAATAATATTTGTTAGAATCGAACTCAGGACCTGGAAATGGGGACGTCACACATAGTGCGGTGAAAAATACTTACGTTATATTGACTTGGATCGATGACCGAACGTCGCTTAACAACTTCTTTCAAAGCTAGATCTTTAGCTCGAGTCTCCACGTCTTCCAGACATATAGAACCCTCCTTTTCATTTTCTAAAATTATATTATTACTTTCAATGGAATATTTATTGTATAACATTTGAATATTAAACCAGCTTGTCGCAAAGCGTCAAATTTTACTTGTTTGAAGTTTTCTAACACTAATGAGACATGGAGTATAGGCATGTCTTTTTTTTTTGTGTCTTAATTAAAGTCAAACCCACGACCGTTACTTAGCCACAAAAGTAGACACATACGTAACAACGTACGGGACATTCAACAATGAGACTATTTTTAAGCTATTGCATAGTTTTTATTGCGCTTTGAGCGCGGCGACCGAATCAAGAAATTGCGTAACGGAAATAAAAACCTAACACGATGACGTAATAAAGGTGCGGCCAACACGCATCAGAGCGGGATAGAACGCATACTGCGTCTCACATCAGTTCGGCGTGATGGGTGAAGTAGCGCAGGTGCGTTAGAGTGGGACAGAACGCATACTGCGTTTCACATCGGTTCGGCGTGATGGGTGAAGAAGCGCAGGTGCGTTAGAGTGGGACAGAACGCATACTGCGTCTCACATCGGTTCGGCGTGATGTGTGAAGTAGCGCAGGTGCGTTAGAGTGGGACAGAACGCATACTGCGTTTCACATCGGTTCGGCGTGATGGGTGAAGTAGCGCAGGTGCGTTAGAGTGGGACAGAACGCATACTGCGTCTCACATCGGTTCGGCGTGATGGGTGAAGTAGCGCAGGTGCGTTAGAGTGGGACAGAACGCATACTGCGTCTCACATCGGTTCGGCGTGATGGGTGAAGTAGCGCAGGTGCGTTAGAGTGGGACAGAACGCATACTGCGTCTCACATCGGTTCGGCGTGATGGGTGAAGTAGCGCAGGTGCGTTAGAGTGGGACAGAACGCATACTGCGTTTCACATCGGTTCGGCGTGATGGGTGAAGTAGCGCAGGTGCGTTAGAGTGGGACAGAACGCATACTGCGTCTCACATCGGTTCGGCGTGATGTGTGAAGTAGCGCAGGTGCGTTAGAGTGGGACAGAACGCATACTGCGTATTCACATCTCTCTGACGAGATCGGTGACGTAACGTAAGCGCGACCGGCGGCAGTTATATTATTATTATATAGGCATGTTAACTGTTAGTCTGACTCTGGAAGTGGTAGAATTAATATCAAAGAAAAAAATACTGCGTAAATAAATTATTATAATTGCATAAGTCCCCGAGTGCCACACTTTTTAAGAAAACTGATAAAAATATTTATATACGTATAAAGTACATTTTAAATTAAATAAATAAATCTTTTACGTGAGAGTTCTTACCATCTCTTAAAGACTCTTCATCGGTCTCATCGTCGTCTTCGGAACTGGTTGAGGACTCACTCTCTTGTCCACTGCTGTGCTGCTGTTGAGTGAATTGATGGAACTGACGTCTATAGTAGTATAGTTGTAGGTAGTGCTAGGAATGAGGAAAAATATTAGTCCGATGGGTTAAATTTAATATATTGCCGAGTACATAGTTGAGTACATAGTCGTATAATACACATAAAGGAAGGATCAGACCTAAACGGTCGGAATAATTTGTTTGCGCAATTCAGGGCATGACGTCATCGCAGATTTTTGTTTTGATTGACATACAATTAAAAAGTTGCCATACTACATTTTTATTTTTTAATAACAGTGAAAATAGCGCAAAATCTCGTATATTGAGCGAGTTACTAGACTGAAGACAAATACTATAAAAAATATCCGGTTAACCAAGCACCATGTAGTAACAGAGTACGGCGCATTTATAGTTTTGTAAAATTGGTCCTTCGAATTTTCTGAATCCACCAAATTAGAAGATTTGCCTACCGATTAACCGTCCAAACCTCAACCATCAGGATTCCGAAATGGGGCGAACCCAGGCAACGAAAGCATTTTTGTTGTTGTCTCTCTCCCTAAAACATGGCGAGGGGGCCGATGGCTGGCCATGCGTCATACTCGTGAACGGGTACTACTTGTAGTGACTGGTCGTATTTGAATTCGTGTATGCGGTGTTAGTTATTTCGACTATGTGTTTGCGTTTAGTTCCCACGAGAATGTAAGTGCGTGCTCCTATTTCACCACGCCTCCCGATGAGGACAAGTCTTTGTTTTTAATTTATGTTATTATTATTAATTATTATTTAAGATGTCATGTGGAACAAAGTGTAATGGTTGCAGATCCATACAAACGTTGTGTAAAAAAAATGGCGATTAAAAAGAGTGGTGGAGAGTTCATTGCCAGTTCTTCTCTTCCGTTTTACGCCCTTCATTTGAGAACTGGCACTAAATGTAAAGTAAGAAGCATTTCATATACATTTCTTTTTTTGACGATGATAAGTGTACAATGTGTTATCTATATGATTAAGTGATTTTTGAATTTTAAATCACTTACCAGAGAGTGAGCCCATTGCAGCAATACGCTTCTAGTGTGGTGTGCGGTGTTGACAATGGCTATGAGGGGATGAGGGCCAGCAACTAAAAAGCTGTCTGGTTTCAGACTATCCACTGCAGCACTCATTATTTGGGTGAGGCGCACCCGCCATTCCTCGATCAATTCTAGTTGTAGCTCAAGGAATTGTATCCTGGAAGACATGAACTATTTGAGATTTGTTTTTATAATCGGAGTTTGTTGTAGCCTGAAGATAATAACTCCCTGGGTCACAAATTGCTGTGTTTGTATTTAAACTCCTAAACGGCTGGTCCGATTTTGATGAAATTTTGTTTGTGTTCAAGTAGATTCGATGGTTGAGATTTACAATCAGATGATTTTATATTATTTATTCTAGACATTATCGTATTGGCATAGTCGTGTACGTAAATGTTTTTTTTTAAATATTTTAATTTAAGACATGTGTATTGTGATGTATAAAAACGATTCAAAATATTATTTTACTAGTAAATAAATAAATTAATTTTACAATTCTTTAGTTATCATAATCGAATAGAGAAATAAAACTTTTTAAAAGTTATAAATTCCTTTTCGCTTGAAATTAAGTATAAAAAAATATTGTTTTGACTGTCTCACCGATCATGTTAATCTACAGCAAATAAGCACAACATAAAATGTTTAAATTAAGTAATAAGATAATACAAACTAAATAAAAACACATTACAGTAGAAAGTCTTACCGATGCCCAGGCTGTGGTAGTGTCGCGTATCTTTCTTCTATGGTCTTTAGTAATGCCACAAACCAATCAGATCCACGCGGTACCCACACGTAAGATCCCACTGCTGCCCCTACGCCGGCTGCTACTGGCTCAAACCATTGCTCATTGTCTAGCATTTCATCCATCTTTGAAAGGGCATCTGAAAATTTTTGATGTTCAATTGTCTTTAGTTCATCGTCATTAAGGGCTTAAGTGTTTCTTCTAATAGAAATGTTGGATAAACTGCTTCAGCGTGCGACTCTCATCCCTGAGGTCGTAGGTTCGATCCCCGGCTGTGCACCAAAGGACTTTCTATGTGCGCATTTAACATTCGCTCGAACGGTGAAGGAAAACTTCGTGAGGAAACCGACCCAAAAAGTCGACGGCGTGAGTCAGGCACTTAATGCTGATCACCTACATGCCTATTAGATTGAAAAAATGATCATGAAACAGATTCAAAAATCTGAGGCCCAGACCTAAAGAGGTTGTAGCGCCACTGATTTATTTATATGGAATACTAAAAATTTCGGGAGCTGTTGTAAAAACTCGAATTGCCCTAAAAATCACCCTAATAGAACAAGTGAAACATTTTTGTATTATTGATTATAAGAAATCTTTGGAAGCAACAAAGATAAGCTTTAGAGGGGCCTCATAGCGGTCTTATTGAGTGGCAGCTAGGTGAGGGGTACCGGGTTCGATTCCCGGTTCGAGGGCAAGTTTTAATTTAATTTAAATTTGTTCTCGGCCTTTGGGAGGGTTGTGCGGTACCGGGCGAGTGCTTAAACCGTACATGGAGGACATGGTCAAAATTCAAAATTCAAATTCAAAAATCATTTATTCACGTCGAATTTCTAAGGCAAGAACGAATAATAAAAATATTATACTTGACGCTGGATAATGCACAAACCGTGCCAGAGCCATAAAAAAAATTTAATAAGATAAGCTTTAGAGATAGATTTCCTGTTAATCAATTAATTTCAAATTAAAACTCACATTTCTTCTCAACAGCCAACCACCGTACAAAAGTCTCCGCTTTGGTCAACACAGATAGCACACTATTTGACTCATGCCCCGTTATCTCTGTTAATTCTTTATGAAAACCTAGAGTTTCATCTACCGCGTGTGCAAATGCTGAATCGACATCAACTATATTATTTTGACTGTGATACAATGCTAGTACTGTGTGTAATCTCTCAGCCGCTAACGCTACTAAACCTTCATTGAATTCGTCCTGTAAAATTGTAATTTAAGTTTCGACTAAGTATTTTTAAATGGTTTCTTAGGTTGATTTATTTATTAGTTTATGGAAGTTTACATAAACTATTAACACTTTAAATGAAATTTACACTAATAGTATAAAGAGGAATAATTTATTTTTTGCTTTGATTAGGCTCCAAACAAATGGATCTATTAGAAAATTCCACGTCGTTCGATTTCCGGTCATAAGGAAATTGTTCAAATATTGTAGGATTACTGAATCAATTAGTTAAATAACATAATTCAAAATTATGATATTTATGTTTTCACACTGCAATAATATTTGTCATATAGGTAAAAGATTATATTTATTACGAAATACACATACCAAAGCATTCACATTTTTCAATTCTAGTTTATCGGCAATTGGTAGCACATTATTCTTGATAAATATCTGATGGTCTTTAATCCAGGTTAATGTTTGTGTAAGGAACCACTCCGGTCTATCAATTCTTGCTGTTTGCCGAGAACCAGTGAAGTGAAACGCAAACCGCTTCTTTAGAGGCCGGAGCAAGACCTTTATCGGTAGAGAGGGATCTTGTACTGCAATTTGAATAAAAATATTGTGCATCACTTTGAAAACTGTCTTAAACTTTTGAATTGAAGAGTAGCTTTCTCCTTTGGTTAAGTTTTGGATTATAAAATCACATGGACCCGTTTAGAATGAAACCAATAAGAACTACAAGGTAGAAAATTCAATAGTCTGATTGAACAAAATCAAAATATATAACCATTGATATATAAAAAACCCAAGATGCACAATCAACGTCTAAAAAACGTCCTCAAAAAATGAGCGCAACATTCTAAATTGTGCACTCATTTCAAATAGTCTCGCGTCTAATAAGTGGAGTCGATGTTATTTATTTGTGTTTTTTTTTATAAATAAATTTATGTACTTTTGAACTTTTTTGTGTGTAGTTTTTGACAAATATATTTACTAACAAATTATTTTTTAATTTAAAGAAAAAACTTTTTAACCGGATTAAAGTTATGTATTATTATAAATTTCCAACTATTTAACATCCAACACCTTTTGTCTTTAGTCACCGTGACCAGGCACGCTGTAAAGCACCCGAAAAGTTGGATAAATTTAAAATTATGTTAAATAGTTGTAAATAAAAAAGTCATGTTCGACTCCACTCAATACCTTGTCCTACCGACCACGGTCGGTCGTAAAATTTTATTGCTTTAAGTACGTATACACTGCGTTGTAATAACAACTTTAAGCAATTCGCGTAAGGTTGATTTTGCAATAATATATGCTTGTAACATATACTGTTATAGAAAATGACAGAAATAGTGTTTCGGGACACTTTCGAGCGTTACTTTTATTCGAGACTGTGCATCTTGGGTTTTTTATATATCAATGTATATAACTGAAAATTGTTCTATGATATATTGAATTTCAGAATCAGGTAGACATCATCAAATATGCTAATTAAAATCAAATATTTTTATAATTAATCATGACTTAGTCTCTTGTTTGACTTATCTATTCAAGTGAATAAAAAATAAAAAAATCTAAAATAAAGGAACTCAATTATTTCAACTATAAATATTTTACATGTAAATCCTACCTGTGGAAAAATCTCCGGTAATAGCAGCATTAGCCAACAAATTCTCAGGCTCTTGAATAAGAAACAGATTTCTTGTTAAATTACTAAATTTGCTTAGAACTTCTTTTGGAACTTGTGAGATGTCAGTTCCACTTGTTAGTGGCCATTTTAATAATTTGAGTACATCATCATAGTGTCTGAATATATAAATATAAAGTGTAAGTACAAATGATGGGATAATGCATCAAATTTTTGATTGCCAGGATAGCATGCTATAAACTTATAGTATAATTTTGGACATAATTCACACTACCCAATTTATTGAATTTAATAGTTATGTAAATAGCAACATATTATGTTTGGTAATTATATTTTTGACGTGATAACGTCTTTAAAATCGTTTTGACATGTTCAGAAACTTGTGTCACACCAAAACCTCACGAGCGCGATCGCAGGTATAACGAGAGAGAGACGGACCGATCTCCCGTCTCATCTCGAGCGCTGCCAGTCATTCCGTGAATGTATGAAGAAAAATGTATATCATAGTCGAATAAGTAAACTTGTCATTTTACACCCGAAATTTATCATCAAAAGTGTGAATAAAACGATAGATGTAATTTAAAATTTGAAAAAATTGTTATCTTCATTAATTCCTTACTTCCCAAAAACTTATATCACCAATAAGACGTTATCACGTAAACATCTCGATCGTAAACCTACTTTACAAAAAACTAATATTTTTGACGTGATAACGTCTTTAAAATCGTTTTAGTCGGGTGACATGTTCAGAAACCTGTGTCACACCAAAACCTCACGAGCGCGATCGCAGGTATAACGAGAGAGAGACGGACCAATCTCCCGTCTCATCTCGAGCGCTGCCAGTCATTCCGTGAATGTATGAAGAAAAATGTATATCAGAGTCGAATAAGTAAACTTGTCATTTTACACCCGAAATTTATCATCAAAAGTGTGAATAAAACGATAGATGTAATTTAAAATTTGAAAAAATTGTTATCTTCATTAATTCCTTACTTCCCAAAATCTTATATCACCAATAAGACGTTATCACGTAAACATCTCGATCGTAAACCTACTTTACAAACAACCAATATTTTTTTTTACAAATTTTGATATGTTAATTAGTTAACTCTTTTTTAATAAATGGCATAATTAAAATGGCAATATACATTTTGTAAACAATAATTTAAAAAAAAAATAAGATTTACAAACTTTGTTAAATTGTCCTTAAGGATATTGTGCCAATAATGTGTATATTCTTTTGCATAATTAGCTTGGTGCGAGTTTTTGTATTGTTGACACATTTTTTTCATCTCACTGTACATCAAGACCAGCTGCTCATCATCTTTACAATTCTTCATCTGCTCGCTGTAATGTTATATTCATATTATCTAGCTATGCAAGTAACAGAACTTGGTGATAGTTATTTACTACGCTTGGGCTATGTGAAGTGTATACCTAATCAGGATTTTATTTATTGTTAGCATTAAGGCACATAGAATTTTCCTAGCAGTGAAATAATATATATATCAAATAAGGAAAGGTGATAGACCAAATGGACTCTAATACAAAATTATGGGACTCTTAATAAGTAATTTTATTTTTTTTAAACCCTTCCTCCCTACCTTGAAAGCATAATAAATCATATGTGTAGCTAAACTATTAAAAGTTATGTGGATCAATAGAGAGCCTTGAATAAGGAAAGGCTTATAATTCTTAATTATTATATACACATATACCTTAAATCTTGAAGTTTTGTGTAAGACTTAAAATACTCCAAAACCTTTTCCAGTTTACTAATCGCCATAAATCTTTTATCTAATTCACTAAGTAGTGGTTGTGTTCTACTTAAAAAGTCCTCAGCTCTCTTCTTAAAGTCATCACTTTTGATTTTAAGGTTTTCAATTTGCTTTGAGTTAAGCTTTGCCTTATTAATAGCTGATGTAAGCTTTGTTGGCACCTCATCATTAGCAGCACTTAACTGAAGAGAACCAAAATATACATTAAAATTATGTTTGATATCTCAAATCAAAAGCACTTGCACTTCAACCATTAGGTTGCAGTAAAGGGCTGAACAAAATAGCCTGGTTACTTTTGGGGGCCATGACTTCTTGGAACAATGTAAAGAGGAAAAGTTTATCGTATTGTACACTAAACAATAATATTAAGTAGATATCGTATAACCATACACCAAAGATATATTAAATGAGAAAATGATTGTGGTATACTAACGGAACTTTCAAGACTATCTCTTTTATTGGCCAGCTCATTTTGTAAATCAAAGGCTGCCTGCAAATTTTTTATATCACCCCCAAGTTTTAAATTTAAGTCCTGTAAGATTTCTTTCTTAGTCTCATCTTTAAGATTAGATTTCATTATGTTTTGATAATGAATAATTTTCTTTCACAACTGTGTTAACATTTGTATTCACAATTTATGTGTATGTGTTTTTTTTTTGTGTAATCACAGACTAGGAAGACTGAAGACGATACAACTAATGCCACATCTTATTACTATTTTAAACCGACTTAAAAAACCGATGGTAGAAGTTAACATATTCATAATATATAGACGTAAACTACATCAAGTCGTCAAAATTAGGGATGGGTTTATTTTTCAGTTCCGAATTTTAAAAAATGTAATTTTAAATAGCAATATTTCATGTTTGATTCCAATAAGAAGGGCTGAGTTGTAATATTATAATCAATAATGATCAGTTCAAAAAGTGGATGTAAATTGTAAATTAAGCGGCTCTTTGGTCAAAATATTTGTCATTTTAGTATAATGATGAACTAAAATGTTTACAAATTATAACGAAAACCATTCCCAAACAAATTTTATTTATGTGGTTTTACTATTATGTGTTATCTGTTATGTCAAAGTTCTTTAGAGTTTCGACACATAACAGCTGTATGTGATATGTCTGTCATATTTATAATCATATTATAATGTATCAGCAAAAAAACATTACATATTAGAAATAGGACAAAATAAATAGCTAATGCTGTTAATATTATTCTAATTCAATAAAATGTGGTCACTCATAGAAAAGAATAAAAATGACATCATATATGTCTCTCTCCTTTTATTTAGTGTTTTCATTGGACCATATTACAGAAAATTAAAAACAGTTGAGACTAAAAAATGGGGTGGAACTATTTTAGGTTTAATTTTAATTGTTATTGTGTCTGGGTATAGTGCTGTACATCCTATTTTATCAGCTTTCATAGGTATATTAGCCATAAAGGTGGCAACTATAAAGTAAGTCTAACCTGAAATAATATTTCATTCCATCTGCCCTAAATTTTAAAACTGCCCTAAATTTTAAAATTATTTATCTATTTATAAAACTTTATGAACATACTATTAGTGTTATTATAATCATGTTCTAGGTATTGCCATATTGTAACCTTTTTCCTGATGTTTGGTTACTTATTCTTCTTTCGCTTAGCTGATAAATTTGGGTTCTCTTTATCCTCTGGTCAAACAAATCTAATTGAGATGATCATGGTTTTGCGAGTTGTTGGTGTTGCCTTTGAAATGAATGGATCCTGGTTAGCTATGGCAAAATCTAAGAAACAAAATTATGAATTAGTTAAATCTGTAAACATAGAGGATGCTGACAAAAAGGAAGTAAAGGAAAAGGATGATGAGTTTCTTGAGTTAATCAATCCAGATTTTATTGACTTAATTCACTATTCCTTCAGTTACATTGGATTGCTAACAGGTACTTACTAGGGAGTAAAAAAATGTTAGCTAATTAAGTATGGCAGGTCTTATACCTTGTAAATATACAAGGTGTATACACCTTTATTAATATATATTGCAAAAACAATTTTTTTGCTATATCATTTCACTATGCTTTTCAAAAGATCAGAATTCTTAATTTCTATCAAGCCCAGGATTGAGTAAATTAAATCTAAATAACAATAAACCAAGTACTTGAAAAAAGGTAATTTTTTTTAAACACAATTTATTTACAGGGCCATACTACAGATATCGGACCTTTAATGATTATTTCTACTTGCCATTCAGCAAACATGCTGATTGTTTTGGATCAACAATAAATACCCTCAAAGCTGTACCTTTGTATATCTCATTATATTTGGCTTTTTCTAATATATGCCCATTGGAGGTAAGTGTATTTTATAATATATTAAATGCTAGCAAGTCTAATTCATACCAATAAATATAATCTAAACTCTGTGATGCGTAGTAGTGGGTAGACAGCTCTGATGCAGCAAGAACGATATTACAAATTAATATCGTTCTGTCGTCTATAACCTCAATAATAATTACGATACAAATTAATATGCAACATTCAGGGTTTAGTATATTTCGTTGTCTTATTTTATTGCACTGCATGTGAGGTAGTAGTAATTAACTATAGACAAATAAAATATGACTAACAAAAAAATTTTGTCTTCAAATTTGACTTACAGTATGTGTTAACTGAGGAGCATAATAACAGGAGCTTTCTTTATCGAATGATGTATCCATGGGTGTTATTTGCTGCATTTAGACAAAGAATTTATGCAGGCATGACATTGGCTGAGAGTGTGTGCACTTCTGCAGGCCTTGGGGCATACCCAGTGCAGGGCAAGAATAGGACAGGACATGGTCCAACTGTTGCGTACTTAAAGCTGAATGAAATGTATGTTGATTTTTTAATGTCTCTTTTGTTTTAGGCTGATGTTTGCTCTTTGTATAGGTGAATATGTAGGCTCTTTGTATAGGTGAATATTTGTAATTGAGTAGCCTTGAAATGTTCTCAGTCTAACTTAATTTCATTCGTTAAAATATAGTGTTAACCTCCACGCATATGGGTTAGTTAGTTAGTCTAAGTGCTGCCTCTATTAGATATCACTAAGTTTCAAATGGGTAGCCAAATTAATGAATATATTAATAATAAATAATAGTCAACAATAAATTAAATTATTGCAGGTCAGAAGATGAAGCAAAAGCAACAGAGTATGACTTCATAACTGTAGAGTCTATGGAGGTATGGCAATGTGAGTCAGTAGTGACTCTAAGGGACTCAATGAAAGTGTGGAACAAAGCTGTGCAGTATTGGGTGGCCATGGTTGTTTATAAGCGGTTTCCAATTAAACCTCTCAAGTGAGTGTCATGTAGATTTTAATACTGATGTATACTATCTTCATATAGATTGTCTAGTGCCGGTTTAATTCAATGAAATTGCTCTAGAAATTTGGTAAGAGTTCAATCATTTAAATATTGGAAAATAAAAATTTTGTCAAAGGTTATTGTTAGGGTTTATCATTGAAATAACTGCTTTTAAAAATATTAAAATTACACAAATGTTGAAACAAGATCATATGTGCCAGTGTACCACTCTAATGGGGCCCCTGAAAATCTCCAAAAATTGCGTGACATAATACTTGAACGCTTCCTTTAGCGGTATTCAAATCCCTGTACAATAATGGATATCTCTTTCTGTCTTCATTTTCCAACATTTTTAAACACCAGACCTTTATAGTGAATAGAGGCCAAGTACCCAACCGTGAGATAATAACAAAGCTATTGATGAGAAATTATATATGTAACTGTTTATGTATTTTCTTAAATATACTTTCAGGGTTCACGCAGCACTTTTTGTATCAGTGATATGGCACGGTTTTCACGCTGGTTATTTCTTCTGCATTTACTTCTGTCCGTTCTATTTGATGGCTGAAGACATTTATTACAAGTTGTACTATAAGGAAGCGACTGGAATGGTAAGATTCCATAATAATAAATATGTTTACTCTTTATTTTCTAAATAAGGTTCTAAGTTTCAGCTTTAGTTAAGTTAAGCTATAAAATATACCTACTTCAAGAAAAGAGCGTACCAATTCATAAAAGGCCGGTATCGCACTTGCGAGCCTTATAAAAAAAAAACAAATTGAATATAGTTATTAAATTGTTCTATTTACTCTCGAAAAATTAATGATAATTAAAACAAATTTATTATTTGGCTATCTATCATTGTTATACTTTTTTTTATCATAGTTAGATTATTCACTTAGGAATTCACACATTTACTAAACTGATTTCTATATAGGCAGTGAATAAATTTGTTATTTTCAGAAAAAAAATATAATCGGTTTCATAATGTGGTTCTTTCGATCACATTCAGAGTCATATCAGGCCGCTGCCTTCCTGCTACTCACCTTTGACAGAATATGGATTTATTATTCATCAGTCTACTTCTATTGGTATGGAGTGTGGCTTGTCTTCCTAATATTGGGAATAATTTTGAACCAAATACATAATAAAAAAGACTGAGAAATACAGAATGTGTAAGAAAACTGAATGTTTTTTGGTAATTTTAGTTTTTGTATATTTTTGATGGGATCATTTTCTTCATGAAAATCATGTTGTGTAGATTTCCATATATTTTTTGTATACTGGGAATTCGAAATATTTTGTATATATCTACTGTGGTAAATAATATTTTTAATTGATGTTTAGTCGAGTTAGTTTGGTTTTTATGAAATTGTGATCTGAAATAATGGGTTTTTAAAGTATAAGTAAGATTTTTTTTAGAAATATTTCGTATTTTAGAATCTCAATTAATGCAATTTGATCAATTACTAACGTAATAAAAAAATTCAATCGTTACCTATGCATTTATTATTGGACCAAGAGCAGTAAAAAATAATTAAGTATACATGTAATTCAACAGGTATCTCACTAATTTCGCTTTGTAGGATAAAAAGGCTTGCACTTTATATAGGTAGACTTTTTTGTAGCGAAATTAGAAATAAATATGTATATCCTATTGAGTACAATTAATAAATTTAAATATTTTTTTATAATACAGCGCCATCTGTTCGAAACTTAGTTATTCGACGTTTACACATGGGGTAATTACTAATTAATGTTTTATGGTCTCATTTATAATTGTACTATTAGTGTCAGTTTGTTAAGGATGACTTGTAATGATTGTTATTTTTTAACAATTCCTAGCTATTTATATTTGTAATCTTGGAAGAAATTTTGTATCAGATAGATTCGAACGAATCTTAAATAATTTTTTTGTATATGTTTGTTAATAAAATTAAAGATCTGACCAATCGTTTTATTTGGCCTTAGGCTAAGTAATAGATATATACCGGGTGTTCACGTATATAACATGTGAATTTTATCGTACATAGTTACGTAAATTAAATATTGGATATTTAATCAACAAAAATGTTTAATACTAGTATCTACCTGGTTGTATTATTGAAGCAAAAAGGGTCAATTTTATTTTCCATTAGAAATGTTTTATTGAAACATCTTTTAAATAATCATTTGTGGAAAAAAAAGACAAATTCTTAACAAAAAGATATATATTTAATACGTAAGAACATATTATTACATAGAGTATATTTTCAAATTTAAAAATATTAATATATCACACTGTTGATGTATTGGTGTAACAGGTATGTCATCATAATCGCACTGAAAGAAAAAGTATAACGACTTATAAGAAAAAAAAAACTGGATTTTCTAGTTTCTTAGTTTTTTTTAAATAGGATTTAACAATATTTAACATTTATTGTATTATAAGTGAGTATTCTTAGTAATTTCTAATACATCGCTTTAAGCTAGAAGCGCGGAATAGATAAAAATATTTAAAAAAAACCATGTCGGAGCCGGCACTTCTAGTTAAATGTAATCTGTTAAACATCTACAATTAATAAACAAGCATTCTTAAACTAAATATGGCAACTATTTTGTATTTACATTTAGCTTAAATAATAAAATGCTGAGTGAAATGCTACAATTAACATAAAGAAATACCAAAAGATGTACCAAATGCTGATTCATGCACGTTATAATCTTAAAAATTAGAAGTTGTTTATGGTTTAGAACACTGGGTAAAGTAGTAGTATTCCAAAATTGTTAAACCTTGGACCCAATATGTTAATTATTTTATTAGCTAATAAAAGCGCAGTATACGGAAAAACGGCAAAAAAATATTATGTGCAATTGCAAGTGTTATAAATAAGCTGAGTAAGTGAGAATAGACGAAGAAAATAAAGACTGAGCATACTCTCATCAAATTAGATTTACAGGTGAGATTTACGCTGGCAAGGGCGTGAAACTCCATAGACAAAAATACTTGGCGAATTTCAAGACGAAACTTCGACTCTAATGCATAATTTGGAATTAGAATCTCTCCCTTTATAAAAAAAACAATTAAATTGACTGTTATAACTTAAACAATGTTCTAGGGGGCCTCATAGCCTAGCGGTCTTATTAAGTGGCAGCTAGATGAGGGGTACCGGGTTCGATTCCCGGTTCGAGAGCAAACTTTAATTTAATTTAAATTTGTTCTCGGCCTTTGGGAGGGTTGTGCGGTACCGGGCGAGTGCCTAAACCGTACATGGAGGACACGGTCGAATTTCTAAAGACAAGCACGAATTATAAAAAATCCTATACTTGACGCTGGCTAATGCACAAATCGTGCCAGAACCATTAAAAAAAAATCTATCTCTTTCTATTACAACGTGAACATAATTTGAAAGAAACGGATGAGTTTTACAGTAACAGTGTTATAAGTGTTAATTTTTAATTTTGAAACTTCTGATTAGTTCCAAACTTGGGTCATTATTTTCATATGCAATACTTTGTTAAGGAAGATAGAGAGTGAGATGAGAGTGGTAAATGCTCAGTTAATTGTTTGAGTCTATCGACAACGACCGAAGCTAATAGGTCAATATTTACCCAATGTTCCACCCATAGGACACTGGTTTGTTCGTCGTAGCTCCGTTATGGCGAGCGTTTTGCCCATATTGCTTATTTTGGTTCGGCGTCTGATAAACTGGGTTTCCTGATGAATAAGGTTGAGGGTTAGATCTCGAGTTTGAGCTGTACGAGGAGTAATTTGGATTCTCCATCAACGGTCGAGTGTTGAAAAGGCTGTTTAACCCTCCACTCTTGGACAAATTACCCAGGATATTCCCAAAGATGTTTGATAAGCCTTGACCACCTGCTCCTCCTTGACCGCCTGCTCCTCCTTGGCCGTTTGCGAATTTATTTATTGTGTTGTATATGCTATCTAGAGCGCTCTTTCCACCAGAACCAAAGCCGGAGCTTGGATTTGACCCTCCATATGGACTGCCTCCTCTGTTTCCACCATTGGGAGAGTTGTTACCGCCGTATGGAGAGCTTCCGCCATAGGGAGAGTTCCCCCCATACGGAGAGCTGCCACCATAGGGAGAGCTAGGGTTGCTCCCACCATAGGCAGAGCTAGGGTTGCTCCCACCATAGGGAGAGCTAGGGTTGCTCCCACCATAGGGTGAAGGGTTGTTCCCGCCATATGGTGAACTTCCACCATATGGTGAGTTTCCGCCGTAAGGTGAATTTCCTCCCAAATGGGAGCCACCGTTGTTCAAAGGTGGTGCAGGAGCTGGATAGTTTGGTGCTGAATCAAAATCTCTCGTAGGTGACTGTGGAGTCGGTCTGGGCATAACTGGTTTTGATGGTTCTGAATGAGAACCTGTAAAAGTATTGATTTCATTATTAATTCAATTGTGACGCTAATTAAAGTGTGAAAATGAGCAGTGTTGGCCTAGTGGCTTTAGCGTGCAACTCTCATGCCTGAGGTCGTAAGTTCGATTCCCGGCTGTGCACCAATGGACTTTCTTTATATGTGCATTTAACATTTGCTCGAACGGTGAAGGAAAACATCGTGAGGAAACCGATATGTCTTAGACCCAAAAAGTCGACGGCATGTGTCAGGCACTGGAGGCTGATCACCTACTTGCCTATTAGACTTAAAAAAATTTTTTTTTTTTTTATAAAACAGGGGGCAAACGGGCAGGAGGCTCACCTGATGTTAAGTGATACCGCCGCCCATGGACACTCTCAATGCCAGAGGGCTCGCGAGTGCGTTGCCGGCCTTTCAGGAATCGGTACGCTCTTTTCTTAAAGGACCCTAAGTCGAATTGGTTCGGAAATACCTCAATGGGCAGCTGGTTCCACAAAGTGGTGGTGCGCGGCAAAAACATGAAATGAAACAGATTCAGAAATCTGAGGCCAAGACCTAAAGAGGCGCCACTGATTTATTTATTTATTTCGCTAATTAAAGAGTAACAAAAATATACTAAACTGTAAGAGTAATCATATTTAACCGAGTAAAGAGCACGTTTTGGAACTAAATACAACAAGAAATAACTGATAAAATATATGAAACGTGTCTTAAGTATAACAAGTCAAGGTCATGAGAGGGCCAGAGCTAATAGAATAATAACTCTATCAATAATTTTTGAAGACGTACCTTCCACTTGGGACTTCTTCTTGCATGTAGGATATGTCCCGCAGTTGGAGCTATGCCCATATGAACAGGGATCTTCTGCTAACACGCAAACCTCGCTGTTCAGACATCCGATGTCCTTGCATGTACGACCATATTCTGTAAACATCATTTTATTAAACATCATCATCAGTTCTGCAATATAAAAGCTGTAAAGTAAGGGTATCAATCTTGTTTAACTTTTGTTTTCGGCCAAATTATTTTAGTTCCCCGCGCATGGATGCACCAATTTTACTAACATCTGTTTCATACTTATAACTTTTTTGAATGTGTTTCTTAGGTAAAAATAAAGGTTTGCCAACTTTTCTTTCAATTTCTGTGCTTAACTTATTCTATTTAAACTACTTACACACATACAGTTGCCTTGCAACAAAATGTAATAATATTGTTTGGTATTTTCTTGCACAGTTTTTTGTAAATATCTAAAAGGGTTTTACCCTTAGGCCTACAACGCACTAGCGGCTGGCCGCAATGCGGTGTGCCGCTGCGGCAGGCCGCGGTATATACGGTCCGCCGTAGCGGCATGCCGTATTCCGGCTAACCGTCCCTATTGCGGTCCTATTGCGGTCTGCCGCAATCGTCACTCGTCAGTGCTTCTTGAAATATTACAAATTCAAATTTAATGACGTGGAATAAGTGATACATGTATCTTATGTTCCATAATAAACATATTTTATTTTTTTATTTTTACTCTTTTAAAATAGGTTTACAATATATTGTTTACATTTGTTAAATAATTATATGTGATGACGTAGGTAGGACGGCTAACCGCGCCGAGAGCGTGTAGGGGACGCGGCGCGCCGCATCATTCAACCGGTGCGGCTCGCCGCAGCTCAGATCAACCGGAGCGGTTGACGGTTGACCGCAAGTCAGTGCGTTGTTATCGTGCGGTTTCATATAATAATCGATGTGCGGCCCGCCGCAGCGGCACACCGCATTGCAGCCAGCCGCTAGTGCGTTGTAGGTCTTAGACTAATGGCGAACTTATTTATGGTGAGTTTGTATGAAATAACAAACAAACACGATAATATAATCATGTATAGATTTGGCCTGATTTAACGGCTCCAAATTTGTTTCTATCGTTCTTTACGACTTGTATTTAGTACCCCAAGTAATATTAATGAGGCGTATGGCTTTGGACCACTTAAAAATTAAACTAACAATATTACATGCATGATAAATGATATTGCCTCAGTTCCCAGTGAATTAGGTTAGGTTAGGTTAAAGCCAAAAATTTGTACCTTCTTGCATTCATTTCACAAAACAAAATGTTTTAGTTCATTTTTATTTTTTCATTCCTTATAATTGCATGTACACAATCACCGAGTGATAAAAATCTTTGGAGCAGTATTAAGATGGAGTCGTGATTCGACATATTTACCCAATTTAATAAAAAAATCCAAATAGTTATGAATTGAGTTTTTAACGTTTAAAAATCAGACCTCTTCATCATGGAAGTTCAGGTACTTTTTTTTAGTTCTAACCTAAAATCCAAGTCAACGTGTTCAAATTATAAATAGCAAAATATGTTGCTAAGCTCATAGTCGAAGAAGGCCGGATCAATTAGAGTATTTGTTTAATTATTTATTCCTTGAACAACTGAGAAAGAGAAACAATTGAAAATGATTTTTTTTTAGGATACTATTCCTGGAAAGCGAACAGTTTCTATGGAGTAGCATAACAACATATATGCAAAGTACCTATGTAGCTACTAAAAAGGTAAGCTAAGTAAAAAAATCATATAAAGACGAAACGAAGTTCGCGGGGACAGCTAGTAAAAAATATATATGCTCACATGAATATTTTGTGCCCTTTTTATAACCCGGGCGTGACAGAAAGAATTCGGTTGTAAAGGGATAGCTCATTTACATACATAGGATTATAATATACTTGGATTGGGTTCACTGTGTTCGGGCATCACACGTAATATACGAGTGGTAAAGTTTTCCTATGAAATTGTTTTTCACGTGCCCTTTCTTTGAATAGTCTCGACTTTCAAATAAGTTTGACGAACAAATTTGGCCTATTTTGAATTTTATGTATTTTCGCTACGTTATACTTTTATCAATAACAAACTGTAACATGGATTAGATATGTCTTTAAAATGGCTAAAATATATAATAAAATTTTGGTTACTGTGCAGTATTGTGGAAACTGTGTGTTAGTTATAAAAAACAAATGATCACGAAAGAGATACAGAAGTTATAGGCCCAGATCTTAAAAGGCTGTAGCACAAAGGCTACTTTAAAATAGATAATACAATAGATATAAACGTTTTTAGAAAACGTAATGATTTTACGTTACGTTTTATTAATTTACTTAAAGCATTAAATATATAATTCAACTGTTTGTGGCATTACAGTTCGTACTCTTTCATACTTAAAATCACTAATCCAATTAATTTTTCATCTAAATAACACCCAGACTTTGCAGATTTTGATCAGAACTTTATTTTATCATAAGTACAAGAATATTTCGGGGACAAAGCAATTAGACCAAACACATGTCGTTGTAAAGAATGCCTCAATATGAATGACAAGCTTTGATTTTAGTTTATTTGATTCAAATAAATTGCTAAATAGTCACACATACTCTCGCATACACGCACAACCCAATATGTATATTACATTTTACTAGAAGTAGAAAGTCTTCTTTTATTGAACATTTAGATTTATATTTTTTGTCTTTGTCTTTGCTCTGAAGCCGTATTTCAGCAAACTAAAAACGTTTCATTCAGCCCATTATCGTAACATTGTGCAGTAAGACAGTCTTGCTAATCGATAACTTTGGTATTAACTTGCCCATATCAGACTTTCATTTCGATAAGTAGGAGTCGTATTTTTAAGTAGTCCATTATAATAACTCTCCGTCAAAGTAATATTCCCGCTGTAAGTAATAAAATTCTCATAAAGACGTAAAAAAAGCAAACACTCTACTACGAAAATGTTTTAAGCAGAGTGCAAGAATGAGGAATCGTAGGTATGGGATATAATTTGCGACTCGGCAAGTGCCTCTTCGGAGGCAATAAAAAGATATAAAAGTTTGAGGAGTATAACTTATTGTTTTGTTGTATTTTTGAAGAGTTTTTCACGATTGAGTCAGCCTAGCTATATAAATTGTCCGTTCTATGTGAGCAATCAATATTTGTTTTATATGAATTAAAACAGATTGGGGACATTATATATGTATATGTTAACGTAAAATTGTAAAAACCGTTAGATTGTAATCTATCTCGCGAGATTATAAACTGTCGAAAGATTGTGAACCTCAGCTTACTGCTTACAATTTAACGTATTATTATTCGGTAGATCGTACTACACTAACTTAGTTATCATTCAAACTTCTTTGGTCAATTACAGATTAATTTTACTTTCCAACAATTTCATATAACTACCGAATAATAATACGTTAAATTGTAAGCAGTTCGTTGAGGTTCACAATCTTTCGACAGTTTATAATCTCGCGAGATAGATTACAATCTAACGGTGTTTACAATTTTACGGTGACATATATACAGTGTAAACTCTTTATAACGTCATTCGTTATAACGAAAACTCTCTATAACCTAAAAAATAGTTACATTTGTTTGGTTTAACACAAAACCCATACATTAATTCAATCTTTATAACGCAACAGCAATTCTCTATAACGAATAAATATTTTCATATTTAGACAACAACATACTTAAGTGTAATTGTTTTATAATCAGCTTACAAAACTAAACTTTTGAGGTGCCATTATTCTTAGATTACATTGCCTGTAGGAAATTTTGGTCTCAGTTAATAAACGCACCACCGTCACCTATCGTGTATTATCAGTCGTAAACAAACTTTGAAACTGTCAAGATGGCCAGTAAAAGAACAGTACTTACCTTGATAGTAATATAATTAGAAATTATTGTAATTGGTTAAATTTGTTTAATTTTCTATACTCTCCGTATAACGAAAAAAAATGCTCGGTCCCTTGACATTCGTTATGAAGAGATTTACACTGTATATGTTTAAGCTTCCAACATCGACGAGCGAGAGGCTCTGCTGTGCATTCAATAAAACGATTAACGTATATGTCTGTCCTATATCATGTCACGTGAGGGCAAAATATTATTGTGTAAATGTTTACGTGGTTCAAATCTCTTTGTTTAATTTCTAGCGAAACAGTTATCGCATGTAAAAACAACGAACACTACTACAGCTACAAAATTGTATTGTAATGTCCATACCTATATATAATAAATATTCGTCTCTTGTGAAGGCAATGACAGCAATAAAAATGGATCAAATATCAATTTGGTAGATAAAATACTTCGACTATACGTTACTTTTAGCTGTAGCCCCTCAAATTCGTTTGAAATAGAGTTAAATATGTCACAAGTCAAATATCTTCTTTTATATAGGATAGGGGGGCAAACGAGCCTACGGGACGCAGGGAGGGGTGCTTTGCCGGCTTTTGAAGGAGAATACTTTTTTTAACAATTGGAGGTCGTATCTCCCAGGGAAGGGACCAAGAGGTCGATTTCACAGTTCGCTAGTTCGCAAAAGAAAATGTCTTGCGGACCGTGGAAGACGTCCAGCCATCAAGAAGATCTGGATGAAATTTTGAGTTAATACGTCTTAATTTAATAAAATTAATACGTCAAGAAGTACTATTACTGACACTCCAGGAATATGGTGAAGGCATTAAGTTTCAAATTCGATGCAGTAGATTCTGATATAACTTTCTGCAAAAAAGGTTTACTTCTTATAAAATAGTAGCGGACGAAGCTGGGACGGGCCGCTAATACATGAAGGTCACATGAAAGGTCATTCAAGCCGATCTCGAACGAGCAGACGCAATTTGTATAAACGTGATAACAGGAAATTATAAATTCTTGCCACTTACAGTGATGTAGATTGTACAATAGTTGTATTTCCCTTTCATTACATATACACAGTATATAGATTTTATTTCCGCTTTTGCTGTCTGTATTCGACTACCAACAAAACATAATGTTGTTGGAGTATTATAATATAAAATTAAATATCAATTTAAATTCAGAAATTATGATAGAAAGAGTCTTTCTTATAAATTGCGTTCTAAAATACACTTCTGGACACATCTATTGGCCCACCTTGCATTTTCAGTTTCTTTTGGTCCTACCTAAAAATTTATATTAGGTCGAGTAAAAAGTTTATATGCAGTTTTGAACCTGGCACATTCATAATTGCATTCAATATTTTTTTTTTTAATTTCGATCACAGAATTTAAAGAAACAAAAGACAATTTGGAGCCTGCTCATTGATATCAAACAATCGAATACTAAGAAAACTTGATTTTATTGGTTTAGTTGGATTTAATTCTTGAAAGTGTGATTTTTCTCTTTGATTTTGCAACAAACATTATTTATTCTTAACATTAAGATGAGGTTCTATCAATAATCTATGGATACTTCGCCTGAAGTCGCCGCCCAAGCTGTGGCACTTATCCGGGCCGTACACAGCCAAAGAAATGTGAGTGATCAACTTAATTTAAGTCGATCTGCGATCCGAAACGTTTATCGGAGATACCTAGAGACTGGCGGCTTTGTTCGTCGCCAAGGAAGGCCACGATTTCGAGTCACAACTGAAAGGCAGGATCGATTCATCGTGACGACCAGCTTGAGAAATCGTCACCTTATCTCCATTGAGATACAAAACCAACTTCGCAACTTCCATGGAGTAAATGTGAGCGCTCGAACTGTTCGGAGAAGATTAAAAGAACGCGATATGGTACCACACAAGCCAGCTAATGGCCCAAAACTAACGCGAGCCCACCGAATAGCGCGCCTTCATTTCGCGCGCTCACACTTAAATTGGACTCAGCAGCATTGGAACGGTGTACTCTTTTCTGATGAGTCTAAAATTGCGTTACATGGCAATGATGGAAGGAAGAAGGTCTACCGACATAAGGGAGAGCGTTAAGCAACCCTCTCTTCAAAGCAGCAATGCTGCTTTGAAGAGAGGGTTGCTTATGGCGGTGGCTCATGGACTGTCTGGGGCGGTATATCCGCGAGCGGCAAAACTCAACTTGATGTTGTTACGGGACCACGGCTGCCAACATTAAATGCTGAAAGGTACATTCTTCAGTGCTTAGAACCTCACGTGATGCCATACGCGGACTGTGTGGGCCCAAATTTCCTTTTTATGCATGATAATGCAAGAGCCCATACGGCCGGCATTGTCAGAGAATATCTTCGGGATGTGAACATCGCAGTTATGGACTGGCCAGCCAGAAGCCCAGATATGAACCCCATTGAGCACATGTGGGACGAGCTAAAAAGACGTGTTAGGGCTCGTCAGCCAGTTGCCCAGACGATGCAGGAATTGAAAACTGCCATAGAAGAGGAATGGGAGATGATCCCTCAAAATTTCATAGAGCGGTTGATAAACTCTATGCCTAATCGTATGAGAGCTGTCGTAGATGCCCATGGAGGCAACACGCGTTATTAAATTAAACCTTTATTTGATAAAACACGTTTTTTATTCAAAAATCAACTGACTTCATCAAGGCGCATAACCGACTTGTTAGGCGTATCTCCATGTGGTGTGGTATTCTAAATTCAAATTTAAAACAATACGATCGAAAAAGATGGTAAAATGTATCAGGTTCAAAACTGCATAAAAACTTTTTACTCGACCTAATATAAATTTTTAGGTAGGACCAAAAGAAACTGAAAATGCAAGGTGGGCCAATAGATGTGTCCAGAAGTGTAGTTCATTTCATTTCTAACCGATCAAATTAGTAAAGGTTTAGACACCTTGGAACAATTTAGAATTTCAGATAGTTTGTAAAATTCTTAATAGTTAAACTAAGGGTAGGACAAAAATTTTGATCAAATTCAAAAATTTTTTCAATTTCAAAGGTAAGCTACCTTCATATATATAATTCTTAATACCTAACGTTAAACGTTACTGCAAAGTAGCTTTGCAGTAATGCAACTTACTTGAGAAGCCATCAACGTGGTACAGTACCGCCAGCGTCATTAAAACCGTCCTCCAGTCCATAGTTAATCTGGAAAGAAATTGCTCGTTAAAACTACACACATTTACTGTAGCACATTTCGTTTTACAAATTACGGTCACTGTTCCTTTAAAGTTAAAGCTTAGTAAAAGATAGTTTTAATTAAAATGTTTTTTTTATTATTATATTAGATGTTTCTCAATACCATACGCATACAGGCGTATTAAAACATATATGTATTTAAGAAATACTATAGGGACTGTTCAAGTACGTAAGCAGATTTATCCCCCCCCCCCCCCCCCCCTCTTGTCAGCAAAAGTAAGCAAAGGTCTTAAAAATAATAGTACATAAACGTATTAATCTTTTTTTAAAACATGCATTTCGTTTTCAGGCATAGACAGTGAGTGGTATAAAAGTATAAATAATTATTGTTGACGTAATCACCAAATAAGAAAATCAAAGCCCCTATAGTGCTTACGTAATACGAATATTTGACTGGGCCAACCACATTTACAGGACTGTTCGGCACACAGTCTAAGCAATGTTAATAAAATACATTTTTCTGGGTTCAACCAGAATTCAATGATAAATGTGAGACGTGTATATTTGTGTAGAATGTATACTCTATGTAGGCTGTTAATCAAGCGCAATGTAGAGTAGTTGCATAATTTAAAAAAATCTCTTTAGATCTGGGCCTCAGATTTCTGAATTTGTTTCATGATCATTTTTCAATCTAATAGCTGATCAGCCTCCTGCGCCTGACACACACCGTCGACTTGTTGGGTCTAAGACATGTCTCAAATATTGAAATGAACAAATGAACACTCTTTAACGAATATAAACTTCACAACTCTATGGACTCTCGCTGACCACGATTATTGGATCGAGCTATGTATCGTTACAAAGCAGTGTTGGCCTAGTGGCTTTAGCGTGCGACTCTCACCCGTGAGGTCGTAGGTTCGATCCTCGGCTGTGCCCCAATGGACAATCTTTAACATTTGCTCGAACGGTGAAGGAAAACATCGTGAGGAAACCGGGCTTGCCCTAGACTTAAAAAGTCGACGGCGTGCGTCAGGCACAAGAGGCTGATCACCTACTTGCCTATTAGATTTACAAATGATCATGAAACAGATACAGAAATCTGAGGCCCAGACCTAAAAAAAAAGTTTGTAGCGCCACTGATTTTTTTATCTATCGTTAGAAATTCTTGCTTATACATATCTGTTAAAGAAAACATAATTATGTTCTATTCTTGTACACAAATACAATATTAATATACAAAAAATATATGTTATATTGTTAATAACCCGCCAAAGTATTGAACCATTTGCCACGGTTACTAAATGAGCACTAACTAAAACAATGCGGCGTCTTAATAAAGCTAAAGTGCGCACCGTATAGCGTGGTATAACTCGACACATGTACAGCACGTCACCAGCTTCAACTTTATGACATCCAGCAACATTCCCCAAAGCAATTTCACCCGAATAAGCTAGTTACCGAGCGTAGGTGAGCGTTTTGGGGATTATAGCAAAAGTTAGTATTGAATTTATTGAAAACTGTGGACTTTGTTGAGTTGCAACTTTCTACTGAAGTGTTCTTTTAACGGTTTGTCGTAAGAGATTCTAAATAACGGCAATGACTTATATGTTTATTCTAGACCATCTGTGGTGCTATTTTAGTATCCAAGTACAATTGAATATAATTTGTTTCTAAAGAGTTTCGCTAGAATGAATAGATATAATATGACGCATGTAGAACCACACTTTAAAAGGTCATTAATATTTTATTTGTTTTTAAATTTTTTTTAAAGTTCCACCACATCATACATAGTACTAAATCTACTATACACATATATATCAAACTATTTTATCTAAAATTTATGACAATTAAGGTGAACATAAATTATACAAAAAAAAATTAAAATTACCAGCAATTTTTGTTAAGCACAAAAAAATACCAGCAAAACAGCAGATTAATATTCACTGGATAAGAGAAATAGATGAAACTTGGTGATGGGCAGCCGCCTAATGCTCAAGCTTAAAATTTATCGTCGTGCAATTGAACCCTATACTAATTTTTATGCGCAATTTCTAGGCAGATAAGTATTAAACAAACCGTAAGTACATTTTCACACCTAAAAATCGACACAGAAGAATGATCTATTCGCATATGTTTAATGCAGATACCGAAATCCGAGGCTAGATTTATAAAAGTTAGTTTTGTTTTAAAACTTTACAGTGGACAACGTATCACGAAATTATTTAGTAAAAAAGATAATTACAAAACTACCTTAGTCAATATACGGGTGGCAAAGGGAGGTTCTGTTTAGGAACGGTCAAAGGTGAGAGGCCAGTCATGTCTCAACCCAACTTAATTCCCTAGGTAATTTACACTGCGTTATAATTTATGAATATTAAGTTCACTATTATACGTAGTAATAACTTTATCTAATACAACAGAATACCTTGTGACATATTAAAAGTAAACGAATGAAAATTTAAAACTTTTATTAAAAATACACTTTGTAGACAAGCATAATACACATTAGAGGATTATATTCAAGATAAAAATGTTTCAAACATGCTGGTCCTGCTCCATAGGACAATCAAACTAGACTAAAACAAATGGTTGCTAATTTAGTCATATAGGTTAATATGTATTTTACTTTTTAAATAAATAAATAAATCCTTTATTTGCCAAGATAGTGGTACAAAATAAAAAAATCGAACAACAAGAAAAGTCCGCACAATCAGCCATATATAAATAGGCATGCAAATGTCACAAAAAGAAGTCAAGTCATTTATGAGTAATTGTTAAACTATTATAACGCTATAAAAGCACCTTGACTTTAAAAACCTAATCACCTTCCCCTTTTTTTAAAGAAATCAACTTTGACGTAACTCACACTGAATGTATGTTATTTAATTATTTTTTTATAAAGAATAGTGTAAAATGTAGTTGAAATATTTGTAAAGATGTGAGCACGATAAAACCTTTTGAAGGGGCAACTAGAGTCATTTTTTTAAATAATTTTAACTTGTAATTTTACTTTAAAAAGTGAAGTTTTAATAGGCCTAATTGCAATAAATGATTTGAATTAATATCTAATAATTACAAGCTTAATTACATGTTTTGCCGCTAATGTATCAATTGAACATGCGATACAGTAATTTAATAGTAACATCTTAGTTTACATTTAAAAGTTGAAACAAATTTTTCGTATTATATTAGTGCCTAGTGCGAAGTCGGTGCAGACCACTAGTAAAGATAAGAAAGTAATAAGAACGGAAGCAGCGAAACCATACTAAAGTATATTTAAAAAGTTTGTTAAAGAGAATGTAAGGAAAATTTTATTAAACCATTTTCCGGAAAAGTCTTGGCAAGTTAACCCACGAGATGCTGCGTTGTCATTTATATCATGACATGGAGCAAGACAAATTATGGTTATTTTTCTGGTTGAAAAGTTACAAATAGAAGCCATTTTAAAAGAGTGCTAGTGCTACCTTTATAATTTTCTAAACTAGATAGGCAACGGACAACTATAATAAAAAAGACTTATAAAGATGATAGCTGAAATATTATTTAATCGAATTAAAATTCTATAGTAAATAGAATTTTAAAATAACTAGAAAAATTTGAAGAAAATTCTCGATTGCACATCCTATCAGTAATTTTTCCATGTAATACTCGTGCATAAGACTTTTCAAACAAAACGAGGGTATCAATAATAGCGGGAAGGCTAGATTGTTCTTACAAGGGGTCATTGCAATGGACTGTATGGTAAAAAATGGTTTGTTGCGGTAATTAATGGTTCATTAATTAAAATTTATAATTAATTTTTAATTTTAGGATTGAATATACTTTAAAGCTAACCTACTAATATAATATTTAGGACAGTATTGTAACTAACACAATATAACCATTTGGATTTATGATTGTCTGCTCATTATCAGACATACTGTCCTCGATTTCCTTACGCATTTTAAGAACATTTTCTCGTCGTTTGATTTGGTAAAATAACAAGTAGGTATATATCGGACGAATTCATATTATATAATAGATTACTAGTAATTATTTAAAAAGCTTTGTATGATCGGTTATCCGAGCTTTGTTAAAACAAAGGCTTGTGCTTTTAATTGTTTGACGTATTGGGTTGGAGCTATGAAGGTGAATTTTGTTTTATACACGTTATTTCGCATACCCGAATGCGAACTGAATTAAAAACAGCTATTATTTTGTAAATATGAGCTGATGCGTTCGATTTGTTTGGAATATTCATGATTAACATATCAAAACTAATGGAAGATATAGGTAGATTTTTGATTTCGAGTTATACACATCTGCTAATCTGGAACTCAAAATTTTCTTGTTATTCAGTTTTATAAGAAGTTAATTGGTGATACTAAGTTTAGAAGAAATAATATGTTTAGAGTTATAAAATATTATCAATGTAACTATGAATTCGGTTCTTACGAAATTCTAATCTTTATCGACCCTGACTCAAATGAACGATAAACGTTGACTTAAACTTGTTTACAAAAACTATTATTGAAAAAATAATTTAATATTTAAGTTTAATTAATAAATAGTTCTAGTCTCATACACTTGACTGTTTCCTTATATTGTATAGTTTTCGATTGACTATGATTATGTTACGCTTGGCTGCATTATTATATAATATAGACTATATTAGTTTAATATGTTATTCATTCTTTAAGAATTTTATCAGGGCGAGCCCTATACACCAACGCCAAATGATGGTAGAGCTTTAGCTAAAAGCGCCTCTCTTTTTAAAGGAAAGGTTTATTAAATATTTTCATATATAATTTCCGGTTATGGATGATACCGACCATAAAGAGTCAACATAAAAAGTCACACTCGGCATTTGCTATTTCCGGCAGACCACTTGCGATTCGAATTTCGAAATCGTTTTTATCTTTTTGCAATTCGGATATCCACTTCGCAGCTCCATATATCACTCGTGTCCGTAGCGCTAACGGCCTGCCTGTCAACTCCGTTTCACATACCATACCTCTTGACGAACCTTTGTGTATTTTTCGAGCGTTTACACACCGTTTTATTTTACATTTAAATCATGCAATTTCATGGCAAAGCTCCATAAAAGGCAGCGATAAGGTTACAAAATACGTATTCGCATTCCATATGATTCCGTATATTCGAATTCCAGACGTGATGCATCTCAGGAAGCTCATAGATCTACGAATTCTCGTAAGAGCGCCACGTAAAGCAACGGTGTCGGGTTACGACTTACGGGGATTTAAATATCGAACGAAATCTTCAGAGTTCACACTTCGTGCACAGAGAACGATGTCGGGATAAAATTGGATTTCTTCTATCTCAAATAACTACGTCTATTGCTCAATTGGCTTTCTATTGCATACATGGTTTCACAATATTAGGAATTTTCTAATGAAAAATTCATTCTTACAATATGCTATTAAAGATGTTTGCCATTTCTGATAATATTACAGATAAGCTTGGGTATTTTACAAATGAGATCATTGGACTGCGTAATACTTGCTTTGCTGGTTTATGTCAGACTCTTTATCTACATAGGAATATCGTAAACAGAAGCCCATTAAATACTTTTATATATCAACATAAACAAGTATAAAATAGCAACTAATTCCTTTCATCTAACAATATCAAAGTCAAATCATTTATTACAATTACTATAATACACAATATGTATAAAAAACAATTATTTCAATCAGGCCTATTAATAAGGCACTTTTGTAAGTCAAAAGTTAAAGATATTAAAAAAATGACTAGTTGCCAGTTCAAAAAGGTAGTTTGATATGGAGAATAATGGGCAAGAATATCCATACTTAATCTTTTAAAATAGTTTTTACAATATTTTTTATAAATTAATTTGATTATTATATGTATGAAGACCATGAAACTAGACTAAAAAAAGTACTATACTAAAATAAACTAGGCACATGGTATTATAAAAACAATGCAGCAGATAATTAAATTATTATGTAGATACATGGTGCCCAGATATTCACAAATATTGCAACTATAGATTTTACATTATACTTTATAAAAAAAGAAATAATTACCATACAGTCTACAGTCTAAGTGAGTGAGTTATGTCAAAGTTGATTTAAAAAAAAAACCTATATGACTAGATAAGCAACCAGCTGATTTTGTTTAGTTTGATTGTCCTATGGCGCAGAAGCGGCATGATTCCAAGCATTTTTATCTTGAATATAATCCTCTAATTTGTAATATGCTTGTCTACAAAGTGCATTTTTAATAAAAGTTTTTAATTTTCTTTTGTTTAGTTTTAATATGTCACAAGGTATTTTGTTGTAACATTTAACACAGTATTTTTCCCCATAAACAATGTTTGGACTTCGGCTAATTTGAAAAACGGTTGAGCAATTTGATCTTTATTTAATCTAGTACTAATGTCTACTGTCACTATTTTACTAAAAAGATCCACAGATTAGAGGGCTTTTTTGGACAATAATCTGAATTATAATATAAAATAGTTCAACTAAATTGATCTGCACTCTCTCAATAAATTGCACGAAATAACTAACATAAGAACATAACTTTAAAGATAGACCTTTATGCATTCAATTTCAAGAACCCAGTAAAATATAAAACTCTATAAAGAACTGGTTACACAACAAATTGTGATGTAATGAGCATCCTTGAAATGAAGTGAGAAAAAACTAGATTATATATAGTAACATAATAACTCTGCTATTACTCATTGTTCTTACATAGGCTTTATGCTGTATATGTATTTTATTGATTTATCATTTAAAGATACTTTATAAAGTTAGACATTTTATAATTATTAGAGACAGACAGACATATTTTTTACTACTATTTAATAATTTGATGAGTCACTGGTCAAATGTTCCGGTGGATAGGACATTGAATAAATTAAAATTTGTATAGAGATTTAGAGATTTTGAAAATGAGTATAGAGGACTCAAAGAAAGTAGGATTACTTTAATGATTTAAACATTCCTAAAAAAGTGTAACAGATATGTATCTGACCTCTGAACTGTGTAGGACTTAGAATAATAAGATAAAGCTACACTTCTAGTTATATAACAAAAGATTATTTTAGAGGATATTATGGGACTTAAAAATACATTGTAGTGACTTATGATTCCCTAAATTAAAAACAAAAAGGTTCTAAAAATTTAAGACCATCTGAAGGTTTCAAATACAAAAAATTAAGTATATAATATTTCACTTCCATTAATACATAGCTAAATATAGAGATCATCTTTTCTAATACACATTATTGATGAAGGAAAATTATGTTGTGTCATCTAAAAGGAATTTCTTCATGTTTTTATGGCAAAGCTTTAATAATGAATTGTTTTAACAAATAAACAGGAAGGTTTAAGGATAAACAATCAACAACTTAGTTTCCTTAAACTCTAAGGAGTTCTAAGACATTTTACAAGGTCAATATTCATGGATACAATAACGTGGTTGCAATCAATGGTTTTGGTTTCTGTAGTAAAAGCTGTTTACACTATATAATATAAACACTAACAAAATCGTGGTTCTGGATAAAAAAAAATCTAATGTTCTTTCAAAATGAAGCTTACATATAATTACAAGTGAAAGGGTCGTAATATTTATAAAACTTAAAACGGAATTAAATTAAAACGATAATAAATTACTCACACTCAACAATAAACACTAAACACGGAACATACGCATAACGCAATACGCAACAACTGTGAAGTGTGAACTGTGAACGCAGTTGTCATTTGTCAAGTTCAACTCATATTTGCCAGTGTCAGTTTTGACAATACTTTTTAATTGGATTGCTGCCAGAGCTGTGCGTACGTACTACGTAGTATATTATATTTTTTTTAAACTAAAATGAGCGGTTGCAACTGGGTATGTACATCGATTTTGTTGTAAGTTGGGGCTTGCTTTAGCAAGCAGCAACTACACCATATAATGGTATTGCGCGGCGATTCACGATTGATTAGATGTTAATTCCTTTTCAAAAGCAGCGTTAGTAAAGTAAAAAATTGTTGTATGTACTTTACTCTTTTTGGGGTTTTTGTTACAAAAGTGTTATAATATAATCTTGAAAACGGATTGCGTATATTTTTTGTACCTGTTAGTTAATATTATTGACACAATATGACACTTATATATGCTAAATAAAATGTTAACAAACAATCAAATCGTACTTATATATTGTACTTTCTTCGTCCTATAACGCCATTAAAGAGAACCAACTCTAACTTGAATAATTAATACATAACCTAATATAAATAGGTCATTAAACATATTTGCTAGAAGTGGCAACTAGGTACGTTTTTATCCTTATCACTCGTTTAATGAAATCAATTAAAGGCATAAAATTTAAACATATATGATTTAAATATGTTAAATGTTTTTAAAATTAACACTTATGAGTTAGACACTAAACTCATTTACTAAACAATACAAAAAGTTGAATTATAGGACCAATAAAACATAAATTTCTTTAAAACAGTTAAGAAAATATCATAAGTTTTGTTGCGTTAGTCTTCCCTCCTCTCCTGTTATCATAGTTGGTGCGAACGTGCCTTGAATATTGCTTAAGTTTCAGACTCCGACTGCGGAACCTTGTGAGATTGCGAAATTAATATAATGTATGTAATATGTATGTTGTTGTAACTGGAGTTTGTGAGTAATATTGCACGGAAGTTGAGACCCAATGATATATTCTCTGTCTGTTTATACTATGATAGTAGTTTAAAAAAATGTTTTAGTACACATATAATTTATCTGAGATATTATAGACTGTTTTCTTGAGGTCTTTTTAATTTACAATTATTTTTAGGATATTTAGATAAAAATAATGTGTGTATATATATTTTTTCTGTGATGCGTAAAATAACACTTTTATAATGATTGTACTATAATAATAAAAAAACAATAAACTTTATATATTTGACTTTTGACAAATTTACATCTTACCATGTTTACATAATACAGGTTATCTTTATGTATGAAAGCCTGGACATCTTTCCAATTTTCAACGCTAATGTTAGAATTTAGTACATAATTCTTAAAATAAATATTGTAACGCGACAGACTCGCGTTGGCGTAAACAATGTCACACTACGGCCAAGACGCATACACGCAACGCACACATAGAAGCGCGCGGCTTCTATATAATGCGATGTCCGATCAAGCTCGTGGCATTCGCTAGCTAGACGTCTGCAAGTACGATAGCCCACCGGGTCGTCTGCTTGTGGATCTTCAGTAGCTTTTCTTGACCGATGCCCCGCGTCGTTAAGTTAAGCCTTAGCTAGGTGAACATAAGGGTTGCGATGCCCCGCGTCCTCCCTACGGTTCAATGTTAGGTTAGTCGTATTGTACCTACCTACTGTAATGTTTTCAATATTGTAACAAGAACAATAAATTACTTTCTTAAGGACAATTGAGTTTAATTCTCAACACGCCCTTACAACTGGCGCCCAACGTAAAAGAAGAAGACGGGTATACTAAAAATTCAAAAGACCCGCATTTTTTATCAACGCGCCTTACAACTGGCGCCCAACGTAAAAGAAGAAGACGGGTATACTAAAAATTCAAAAGACCCGCATTTTTTTATCAACGCGCCTTACAACTGGCGCTTAATGTAAATGAAGAAGACGGGTATATTAAAATTAAACAGACCCGCAATATTTTTAACGCGCCTTACATCTGGCCTACAACTGGTTTACAACTGGTTTATCAACGCCCTTTCAACTGGCGCCCAACGTAAAAGAAGAAGACGGGTATACTAAAAATTCAAAAGACCCGCATTTTTTATCAACGCGCCTTACAACTGGCAACAGTAAAAATAAATATACGGGTGTACTAAAATTTTAAACTACCCGCATTTTTTCAAAATGAGCGAACAAGCTACAAATATAGTTATGAGTGACAATCAACTCATTCACTTGATTGAAGCGATATCAAGAACATCATTGTCTTCAAGAGAAGAAAGTTTTGAACGACTAATACAATCTTTTTCGTCGATATCTACTTCAGATACCAATATGCAACGTACAAGTTTTGCTAAATGTTTGTCAAGGTTTAGTGGTGAACGAGATTTCAATGTGGTGGAAGAATTTATTAACACTATAAGTATCTTCAAGAAAATTGAAAATATTTCGGATGATGATGCCATAGAAGGTTTGGGGTTATTATTAACTGGTCAAGCATCAACTTGGTGGCAAGGAGTAAAAATGGAGGTAAAAACTTGGATTTCAGCAATAAATCTGTTAAGAGAATCTTTCGCCCCGAAAAAGCAACCTCACGAAATTTATTTAGAATTATTTTCTACACGCCAAGGTCTCAAGGAATCAATTGACACATTTCTTTGTACAAAACGTGCACTTTTGTCACAATTACCAACACAACGACACAAGGAAGAGGATCAAATTGATTTAATTTATGGTTTGCTAAACATTTATTTGAAAAAACATATTCCAAGGTCAGAAATTAAAACTTTTCGGGATCTACTTACAAAAGGACGTCATTTTCAAAGTTTAAAAAATAATGAAGAGGGAGAAAAATTAATAACCAAAAGGTGCAATTATTGTAACAAGAGGGGTCACACAGAAGATGAGTGCAGGAAAAAACAATATAATGAGAAAGCAAAGAATATGGAGAAGCCAGGTGTTAAGTGTTATGGTTGTGGCACCCCGGGAGTGTACAGGAGCAATTGTTTGAACTGTAAAAGTAAGGAAACGCCACCAAAGCCGGTACAATTTTATTCTATTATTAATAAAACTATAGAAGATGGCGTAAAAATACCTATAATTGAAGTAACGATTAAAAATTCAAATGGGTACGCTTATTTAGACTCCGCGGCTCGTACAAGTATCGCTGGTTCTACATTATACGAATTATTATTAAAAGAAGGCTACACTTTCACGGACAAGGAAGCTATAGTTAATTTAGCTGATGGCTCCACAAAACACACGAAGCTCAAAGTTATAACCATTGAAATAAATATAGGTAATCGTTGTGTTCCCATTACATTCTCTGCAATGCCAGATGAAAAGAATACTAGAACATTGTTGGGAATAGATTTTCTAGAATCTGCAGGAATAGTACTTAACTTACCTCAGAGGTCATGGTATTTCATTGATGCTCCAGAAACGATTTTTCCATTCTTACAAATTAAAAACGTACCCGCACTCATTATAAAGAATTCCCAAAATGTAAAAAAATTGGATTTTACAAATATCAATTTAACTTCGTGTCCCCAATTCATTGTATTTTTAAAATCATACATGTATTCATATCGTTTGAAAACTACAAAAAGTGGTGTAATATCACGACATAAAATAGTGTAATTATTATTTCGCCCAAAAATATTCTAAAATCATTAGTAATTCTCAAAATCAGAACTTTATTCGAGTGACGTTTCAAGTTAAATAATGGTGAAAGGAACACCTTAAAGTTCTGTAAATTGTGCAGTGCTCAACACATGAACTAAAAACAAAAACTAAAGTGAAATAGTGAAGTGAACTTATTTGTGCAAGAAAGTAACGGTACACGTGTCAAGACTTGATACAACTCTTGACTCATTCAGTGTTTGTGACGCGTGTAACAAGTACAATATTTTCGATTAAGTATAGAAAAGACATTTGGTCAAATCGGTTTAAGTGCCGGCGACTCACTCATAGGGTTCGAGTTCAATCCTCAGTAGTGGACAATTTATTTGTTGTTTTTTTTTTTCTTTTTCTTTTTTCTCAATTTATAATAACTAAATCAATATTTGATATTTCATTTTAAATAAGAATATCGTATATGGGGATACATACCTACATGAAATAACAACATTTGTCAATAGAGGGCAGTGTCCGCAAGGTAGTTTAAGTAAACGCGTAAGAAAAAAAGGGGATACCAGAGCACAAAATTAATAAAAAAAAAAAAAAATAAAAAAAAAATAATAATTAAAAAAAAAAATAAAAAATTAATAATAATAATATAAAAAAAAATGTGCTTTATCTGGGAGTCATACCACAAAAATAGGGGTGCTTACATTATATGATAAACTATTTTACACAACAGTGATCGTATAATAAAATGAGTGGCCCAAGGAAAAAGTTAACCCAGCAGGACATTCACCGCAGCTTGTTCGTCACCAGGCCCAGAAGCAATTCCTTAGGAAGTAACCCTCCAGAAAGCTCACAAACCGTGACAGAACTACCGAGAGACACGACCATGCAAAATGCACCAAGCCAGCAAGGCACTCCATGCCCCCCGTCTTGGCAAAGAGTACCAAGCACGAGAAATCCAAAACGAAAAAAAGTCAGTGACTCTCCAGAGAATATAACCACCAGCAATATGTTCAGTCAACTAACAATTGACCTAATGGAAGAACCCACTACAACAAAAAAACCAGTGGAAAAAAAACCCAGCAAGCCTCCACCCATAATATTATATGGCATAGAAGATGTCAATAAATTAACGGAACTCGTGGAAACAGTTACAGATAAAAGCTCATTTACATTTCGGATAATGAACAGAAACCAACTAAGAATCAACACCCTAGATACAGAGGCCTACAAAAAAATCATCACTAAATTCCGTGTTAGTGGCTTAATTGGTCACACATTTAACAAAAAGGAAGAACGACCCTGTCGTATTGTCATTCGGAATCTTCACCACACAACACCTATAAGCGAGATAAAGGATGAAATTGAAAAAACTGGAAATACTGTGGTCGGGGAAATTATTAATTCCAGATATGGCCCAGAAAAAAAACCTACCTCAACATTCTTTGTTAATCTCCTACCTAGCCACAACAATAAGGCAGCTAAAGAAATTAAATACATCTACCACCAATCTGTAACCATAGAGGATCCCAAAAAGAAAAAATCAATAGTACAGTGCCAACGGTGTCAGCAATATGGACACACAAAGAACTACTGCATGAGACCTTTCCGCTGCGTGAAGTGTGCGCAAGCACATAAAACCTCAGACTGTCCAAAGCGGGATAGAAATACACCCGCCCAATGTGCACTATGTAATGGCTCACACCCGGCGAACTATAAGGGTTGTGAAGTATACAGAGAAATTCTTGCTAGAAAAACTAACAAATATGGCCACCAAAGAACTGACAGACACATACCGCAAAAGAAAACACGATTCAAGCCGTAAACGCTCCAAGAAACACTGCCCAACAATCTTCCTTCATTGGTAAGGAAAACGAACCACTCTCTTACGTGGGAGCTGCTAGAAAAGTTCCAGACAAAGAAAATGCTTCACCTGATGCTAACCAAAACCCTACATTATTAGAAACTCTCCTCACCAAACAAAATGAGAAATTTGACTTAATATTACAACAAATGAGTACTCTAATGAGTCTCATGACTACGCTCATAACCAAACTACAAGGCTAACCGGCCTTGGGTTAAGACTGGCGACCTGGAACATAAATGGTCTCTCACCCAATAAAAATGAACTCGAGATACTAATAACTGAGCACAAGCTAGACATAGTCCTAATATCGGAAGCACACTGCACAGACAAAACCATTGTCAAAATTAAAGGGTTCCAGATATACACCACGAACCACCCAGATGGAACAGGACATGCAGGATCAGCTATAGTTATTAGAAACAAAATAAAGCACCATCTACTGCCTGAATATAGAACCGAGCAAATACAAGCCACTACGGTCGCAATACAAGACAGAGGTGGATACTTTAATGTCTCAGCTGTTTACTGTCCACCAAAACATCGAATAGACGCCGACCTGTTCTCTCATTTCTTCTCGACTCTAGGCAATCGCTTTATAACAGGAGGCGACTGGAACTCCAAACATGTGCATTGGGGGTCAAGATTAATAACAACTAGGGGAAGACAATTGATGTTGAGCATCGATACAAATTACCTAAACATAATTGCTCCATCAGAACCTACCAACTGGCCAGCTGATCACAATCGAATCCCGGACATCCTCGATTTCTTCCTAACAAAAGGACTCTCTAAACAATACATGAAGATCGAATCATGTGCTGATGGTTCATCTGATCACACTCCAGTCTTATTAACTGTCAGCTCCACTATAATTGAAGTTGAGAGACCGATAAGATTGTATAACCAGCAAACTGATTGGCCTTCCTTCAGGGAACACATAGATGAAAACCTTAATCTAAATGTCAGACTTAAAGAAGCAGAGGAAATTGAAACAGCACTAGTGCAGTTTACTAATCTCATACAAGCTGCTGCGTGGAGAAGCACGCCTACTACTGAACACAAAAACCAGCACACAAACATACCATTGGAAATAAAGATGATGATTCAGGAGAAACGCAGATTGCGCAGAGTTTGGCAACTGAGTCGTCATCCACAAGACAAGACAGCCCTTAATAAAGCCATTGTAGAATTGAAGGAAGCTATAAAGAATGTTAATGACTTAACAATGCAAGCAAAGTTGGAGTCTCTAACCGCTACTAAGGCCAGCAACTATTCGCTCTGGAAAATCACCCGTTCTTGTAGCCAACCTAACAAATCAAAAGCCCCAATTAAAAAGGAAAACGGCTGGGCCAGAACGAGCCAGGACAAAGCGGACTTGTTTGCGAACTATCTAACAAGCTCCTTTAAACCTAATGTAACACTGGACAACTCATCAGATGAATATGTTGACCAAGTTCTAAATCAAGACCTTCAAATGGATCATCCCCCTAGACCTGTGTCGCCTGCAGAAGTCATAAAAACTATCAAATGCCTGGACAGTAAAAAGGCACCAGGTTACGACCTGATAACTAAAGAAGTATTGATGGAACTACCGAGAAAGGCTATGATCTTCATCACTATACTCTTCAATGCTATGTTACGAATAGGCTACTTCCCAGTTGCGTGGAAAATCTCAGAAATCATCATGATTTATAAGGCTGGCAAACTGATGACCGAAAAAACATCCTACCGACCAATCAGTCTGTTGCCTACTCTTTCCAAGGTATTGGAAAAGACAATACTTCGTAGAATTGTGCCAAGCCTTGTGGAGCGTAAAGTAATACCAGATCATCAATTCGGCTTCAGACAATACCATGGCACAGTGGAACAAGCTCACAGAGTATGTGACGCCATAAGAAAGTCCTTAGAACAAAGGGAATACTGCTCATCAGCATTTCTGGATATCCAACAAGCATTTGACAAGGTCTGGCACAAAGGCCTGCTATGTAAGATCAAGCAGAATATTTCCCACTCTTACTTTCCAATATTCAAATCTTACCTAGAGGATCGCATATTTTATGTAAAAGAAGGTGACGCCACTTCGGAATTTCAAAACATTGATGCCGGGGTACCACAAGGATCTGTTCTCGGCCCCATGCTCTACACGTTGTACACTGCTGACCTGCCGCTATTGCCAGGAATAACCACAGCAACATTTGCAGACGACACCGCTATATTAGCAAGCAATAAAGACCCAGGACTTGCATCAGAGGACTTGCAGAAAGGCCTTGACAAAGTTAACGAATGGCTGCAAAAATGGAAAATAAAAGCTAGTGCCGCGAAGTTAGTACACGTGACCTTCACCCTTAGAAGAGGAGACTGCCCACCTGTAAAGTTGGACCAATGTATTCTGCCCCACAGCGACCATGTAAGATATCTTGGCTTACACATTGATCGTGGATTAACGTGGAGGCACCACATCAAATGTAAAAAGCAGGAGCTACAGCTAAAGTACAACAGCCTTTACTGGATGCTAGGTAGAAACTCAAAACTTTCTCTAGATAACAAACTTCTTATATATAAAGTCATCCTTAAGCCCATTTGGACATATGGCCTCCAACTATGGGGCAGCGCAAGTGATACCAACATAAACATACTCCAGCGACAACAGAACAAGATCCTAAGAGCAGTTGCAAAAGTACCCTGGTACATTACAAACAACGAAGTTCACGAGCACCTCAACATAAGAACAATCAAAGAAGAAATCCGGAGACTGGCAGCTAAGTACAAAGAGCGGCTAAGCTGTCACCCGAATACACTTGCTCGCCAACTCACCATTAGACAGTATGTGAGTCGACTAAAACGTCACCATATTCTAGAGCTAGAAGACCGGCAGTAGCTCTAGACAGAAGATGAGTAGATGCTTCCAATGGGAAGTCACTCCACATGACAGCACCACAGAAAAAATTTGCTCATAGCCTTGGGGCTGATTGCAAATAACCGCAGAAAAAAAAAAAAAAAAAAACTTCAGAAACAAACGACAGTCCAACAGAGTTTTTAAAATGGTTTAATGAAATTAAAATGTTATCTCCTATTCCGGATACTCCTCCTTACATTAAAGATGAATCCGAAACAAGCCCCGTACATAAACGAGAATGGAAGTTAAGGCGACTGAATACACCACCTCCAATTATTCGTCCTAGGGAGCCTAGAGCAGAAAACGAAGACACATTAAAGCATAAGGATCCTCGTGTACAATACATACCAATAAATCCTATTAAACTTTATTCTTTTGATTTTTCAATCATTGATCAACCAGATATTTTATTAAGAAATAATGAGGCTGAATTATTAAGTGATAGAGAACGATCGCAATTAAATAATCTATTGTTTGAGTATCAAACAATTTTTAATAAAAATGGTTTCCCAACTACAAACATAGAGCATACAATTGATACCGGTAATCATCAACCAGTATCTGTAAAACCATATCGATTATCACCTCTTCGTCAGAAACAATTAAGGACGAAAATTGATGAAATGTTAGAAAATGATATCATTGAGGAGTGTGACTCACCTTGGGCAGCACCAGTTATCCTCATTCCTAAAGGTGAAAACGATGTAAGAGTTTGTATTGATTACAGACGTTTGAACGAAATAACTAAACCTGACCGATATCCTTTGCCAAGGATGGATGATTTATTACATCAAGCTAAAGCAATGCCATATATGTCTACAATTGATTTACAGTCAGGTTACTGGCAAATAATTGTAAATATTAATGACCAAGACAAAACAGCATTTGTGTCTCCCTTCGGAACATATAAATTTAAGAGAATGCCATTTGGATTACGCAATGCTCCAGCAACTTTTCAGAGGCTCATGGATCGTTTCGTTCGTGGGCTGAAATCACAATATATTTTAGCGTACTTAGATGATCTACATTTGAGATCTAAAACATTTGAAGAACATATAGAAAGTCTCAGAGAAATTTTCAATAAATTAAAAGAATACAATTTAAGAGCTAACAGAAATAAATGCAATTTCGGGTGTTCAAAAATAAAATATTTGGGTCATCTTATTGTTCCAGAAGGAATACAAGCAGATCCAGAGAAAATATCAGCTATCGTAAATTTAAAACCTCCCAGTAATTTGAAACAGTTGATATCATTTTTACAAACTGCTTCGTGGTATCGAAGATTTATTAAAAATTTTGCAATCATAGCTAGACCTCTAACCCTTCTAACAAAGAAAAATGCGACTTGGGTCTGGGATAATGATCAACAAAATGCATTCAATTTACTCAAAGAAGCATTAACTACTGCACCAATATTGCGTCAAGCTGTAAATGACGAACCATTTACCTTGAAAACCGATGCAAGTGACTATGCTATTGGAGCAGCTTTATTGCAGGGGGAGGACAATAATGAGCATGTTGTAGAATATGCTAGTAGATTATTAACTCCATCGGAAAAGAACTACACTGTGACTGAAAAAGAAGCCCTTGCAATAGTCTGGGCGGTTTCTAAATTTAGAGGGTATATTGAAGGAACGAAATTTTTAACTATCACAGACCATCAACCATTAAAATGGCTTATGAACTTAAAAACACCTACAGGTCGTTTAGCAAGATGGGCGATGCAATTGCAACCATATGAACTGGAAATACAATATTCTACAGGGCGTACAAATTATTTAGCAGATATGCTATCTCGCCCTCAGTGCGATGAGCACATTGATGATAGTAAGATTTCTTTAAATTTAGCAGAAATAGAATTGCCAAAACGGAGTGAATTATCCATAAGAGAGGGACAATTAAACGATGAAGACTTAGCAAAAATAATTTATGCTTTAGAAGGTGATATTGAGAGTGAAGACTACATAGAATGGTTTAAAAAAGGTTATTTACTTCACAAAGGAGTTCTTTATCGTTACATAGCTGATCAAGATGATGACGATGCGAAACTTTTGATTCCGAAGCAAGAAAGATATAACATATTAAAAGCTTACCATGATGCACCAATATCAGGACATTTGGGAGCCGATAAAACCATTGCTCGCATAACTAGTCATTTTTGGTGGAATGGTCTTAGAAAAGATGTTTTGAAATATATTAAAACCTGTGTTGAATGTCAACGTTACAAACCTTCAAATATGAAACCATCTGGTTTATTTCAATCTACTGCAAATTACCAGAGATTTGAAGTATTGTCGATTGATCTTTTTGGACCTTTACCAAAATCAGAAAATGGAGAAAAATGGGTATTTATCATTGAAGATACTGCAACTAAATGGATAGAACTTTTTGCTGTAAAGGATGCAACATCGGAAGCATGTGCTAATATACTCATAAACGAAATCATTTTAAGATATGGTATTCCCAGGAAATTAATTAGTGATAATGGCACTCAATTTATATCAGCGGTTATGCAAAAACTTACTTTTTGTTTGGGTATAGATCATATACTTACTCCAGTGTATCATCCGCAACCAAATATAGTAGAGAGAAGAAACAGAGACATGAAAACACAAATGGCGATATTTGTCAATAATCAACATCAAAATTGGCCAACTACGTTACCTACAATTAAGTTTGCTCTAAATACTGCTGTGTGTCAAAGCACGGGATACTCACCAGCTTATCTAATGTTTGGTCGAGAGCTTCGCACTCCTTACGATTTGACACATGATCTCAGCACTATTGTTCAATCAGAAAATTTTGTAGCTGAAATAACGCCTACTTTGAAGAAGCTAATAAGGGATTTAAAAATTGCAAGTGACAATGTAGAAAAACTACAAGAATACAATCGAGACAAGGTTAACATTAAACGTAGACCCGATCCTGGTTATAAAAGTGGTGATTTGGTGTTAATTGAAACTCATCCATTAAGTAATCAAAATAAAAAATTTACATCAAAGTTAGCACCAAGAAGAGATGGACCTTACACAATTATAAGGAAGATAGGGTCATCACTTTATGAAGTTGCAAATATAAGTAATCCGACTCAATCCATAGGTAAATTTCATACATCAGCAATAAGGAAGTTTGAACAAAGAGAAGAAGAAGATGTTCCAGAAGCAATCCTGCCTATTAGAAGAAGAGGAAGACCAAGGAAAACTCCTGCCAATGTTAATGCTGGTACTCTCATCGGGACGACTCACCGAGTACCAGAGGGGGAGGATGTAACGCGACAGACTCGCGTTGGCGTAAACAATGTCACACTACGGCCAAGACGCATACACGCAACGCACACATAGAAGCGCGCGGCTTCTATATAATGCGATGTCCGATCAAGCTCGTGGCATTCGCTAGCTAGACGTCTGCAAGTACGATAGCCCACCGGGTCGTCTGCTTGTGGATCTTCAGTAGCTTTTCTTGACCGATGCCCCGCGTCGTTAAGTTAAGCCTTAGCTAGGTGAACATAAGGGTTGCGATGCCCCGCGTCCTCCCTACGGTTCAATGTTAGGTTAGTCGTATTGTACCTACCTACTGTAATGTTTTCAATATTGTAACAAGAACAATAAATTACTTTCTTAAGGACAATTGAGTTTAATTCTCAACACGCCCTTACAATATATAATAATATAAGTATTTTTGTTAAAAGCAGTTGAGAACTTAATATATAGTTATATAATTTGTATAACATGATCGTGGTCATAGCATCCTCTTGTTACAATTTGAATGTTGGTTGTATATCGCTTCAGATTTACCAAATGCTATAAAATCCCAACTGTAAAGCAACAAGAGAGCAAAGTTCTCGGTGTGAAGCTTAATTCTCATGAGAAATTAACTGTTCCATTAGTTTTAATTCACTAGACTGCAGCGCTTCATTATTTCAGCTGTTTTCGTATAAAAATACTCTAAAACACGACACTGCGTCCAACTGGAACTTAAAATTGAGATATGCAGTGTAAACCGCAATTTCACGGAAGATGTAGCTTTGGGGACACGAAATCGACATGGCAACACTTTTATATATTACCTATAGTATAGTGGATGAGCAGTCTTGACTTGGTGGATTCAGCGAGCGACTCTCATCCCGGATGTGCAACGATGGACTAGTGCGCATTTAACATTCGCTCGAACGGTTAAGGAAAACAGCGTGAGGAAACCAGGTTGCCTTAGACCCAAAAAGTCGACAGCGTGTGTCAGGCACAGGATCACATGAGACAAATGATCATGAAACAGATACAAAGAAATTAGAGTCCTAGACCTAAAAAGGTTACAGCGCAACTGATTTAATTTTTATTTATATAATATAACAGTAGGTATTTACATTTATCGAGTTAATTGTAACTTTTTTATTACGTTCTTGTAATTGCAAAGTGGCACGAGAGCGATACAGAACATTCAATAGCTTTTCGTGGTTGTCTGGTGTAAGTAATTGTTTAACTTTTTTCATCTTTCTATAAAAATAAATAAACTTCAGATACAGGCACTAATGAGTTGAACATGCGTGCTTGAAACTAGAGTGACATCATATATTATGTCTTCTGTTTTTCCGCATATATTGTATAATTTTGTTTATTATTAAAACATATTTGATTAAGTATTAATGAAACGTTTTACGTTGTGTTTTCTTGATTTTATGTTTTAAATTTCTTCTTTAATTTTGGAATTTATAATAGTTTCCAATACTATTGATTTGTATGTAAATAATATTTGTATTATTATATTGTTCTCGTATTAAACGCATGCTGTAGTAGTACTTTAGAAAAATCGGAAGTAAAAAGGAAACTAATTAAAGATGAAACCCCGAGCAAATATGTAGCAAAACTTAAAATATATTTACGGATCAGCCCTGCGATTCTGTAACTCACTTTTCGAACTCACACAGCGGTTTTCGCATCGGCGGTCGCTCTCAAAACAGTCGTGAAGCAGTCATTTTATGATTTGACATTCTGATAAACAATAAACTACAAGCTCCCACCTTTTCACGATTGCTTCACGACTGATTTCAGAGCGACCGCCGATGCGACAACCGCTGTGTGAGTTCGAAAAGTGAGTTACAGAATCGCTGGGCAGTATATAAATAATATTACAAATAAAAATCTGTTCACACAATAACGCCTGAAACGTCTCCTGTAAATAGTTGAGCCGCGGTTATATACAGTTACAAAGTAGAATTCCCAAATCTGAACCTATAACTTATAAAGCGATAAATCAAAACATTGTTTGAAGTATTCCATCGCTTGTTTATTTGTTGAATATTCTACGAAACTTGCTACAAGTTCTTTCATTTCATTAGGCGTAGTTCTGAGCAGGTCTCATTACTCGAGAAGGGAAAGGTAACTGCCTCAGCTGGCCGGCACTTTATGAGGAGCAGGCAATATTGTGCGTGCGACTTAATGAAACGGAAACAGACGCGAAAGTACACGCAACAAAAACTCTATTCGAACACTTTAATTGTAAATAGAACACGTCCTTACCTAATTACGTTTGAGTTAGGTATGGCCTAGACTTGTCAATGTTATCTTATCATATAATAAAGCGCTAGAAACAAAAATAAAGCGTAATATTAACGTTTAGTACAATGTGTGCTTTCGTGGTTTTGATATCAGCAAAAAATTTCAAATTTTGTAAATGAAATCCTAATCTTTAATTAGTTTTTTATTCGATTTCGTCATACAACCATTGTAATACCGTGGAAACGAATTAAACATTTACGTAACACGAACTAATAGTTTTAAAGATTTAACTATCGGTTTGTATCAATGGAATAATAGGAACATCGTGAAAAGCGTTCCGTGGCAAAGTAAACAGAAATCTCTCTGAAGCAAAATCGTTTTATAAAATAAAGTAAGTCCAATAATTCAACACTTCGTCGCTCCTTAGAGAGGGAGGTAGAAAATGGAGAAAAACGTCTCTAATTCAGTTTGCTCCCGATGAACGGTACTCCGAAGCCACTAGGTCTTTACGAGGGGCAGGAAATAATATCTATCGGTGAACGACTTGCAGCCCTTTGAATGCCAAGTTTACTTAAGAAATGATTCGATAGAGTGTTTCATTTATTCAAGCGATTCCAGTGATACTGTTTTCAATTTGTATGAGTTCATATTAATTCTGATATCTGTATTATTACGTGTTTTGTAAGGTAAGTGAATAAGTGATTATAGACCGTGTAATTCTACATAATATATCAAAAAAATTTGCAGTTTATTACTTTTTTCTATTTGTATAAGTTCATATTAATTCTGATATCTGTATTATTACGTGTTTTGTAAGGTTAGTGAATAAGTGATTATAGACCGTGTAATTATACATAATATAAAAAAAATTGCAGTTTATTACTTTTTTCTATTTGTATAAGTTCATATTAATTCTGATATCTGTATTATTACGTGTTTTGTAAGGTAAGTGAATAAGTGATTATAGACCGTGTAATTCTACATCATATATAAAAAATAGCAGTTTATTTATGTGTATTTAATTTATTTTAGTGATAACATGATTTTTTAGATGTATAGTACTTAATATTTTTTTTTATTAACATACATGGGTTTATAGAATTATACTTAAATTATACAAAAAGGGAATGTAAGTCCTGTGAATGTTCATAGGATAAAGTTAGATGAGATTAAAATTAAATCTTGATTAACCGGCTTGTAGATTGCATTTCCTGGTTCTTTAATGGCCATAATTACATGAAGTTCAAATTACACGTTGATTTTGAATTACCATATTTTTTATTTTTAGTCGTTATTAACAGTGTTTAAGGTTCTATTCATAACAATGTTTTGTAATATTTATTAATATATGACAGTAAGATGACATAAAAGAAAATTCAATAAATTTAGGGGTTATGAAAATAATTTTTATGAAACTTTTACTCCTCAGTTTAACGCCTGAAATTTCCTATTAAAACGTAACAGCTTTATAAAGGAAAATGAGTAGGTATTTCATGATCGTGTATTTTGTCCGAAGGCTTTACTTTGTTGGAGTTATTTATATTCCTCGTTCCAGAGCAATAAATTACAGTCTTAAAGGCAGACTGCAGTGAAATAATATAGTCACAGAGTATAGTACTTTTGCGAAGTGACGTACGTCTAAATCGACGCTTTCGTATAGGTTGAATACAAGACGGATAGCACAACATTATCTCCAGCTTTCTCGGGCTAGTTAGCTTCTTGTTCGGAGTGGAAACTTGTCTACGTCTCGCTCAGAAAGGCGTGGGAGGGTTTCATTGCTTTCATGCAACCACCAAGCAAATTATACCCACCTACTTCAGAGTTCAGATTGATTGTACTCACCCTGAGATATTGCGCTGACGAATATTAAACAAAGCAGTGCTTTCATTTTAGTTTGAAAGCTTGATAGTAGAAACTATGCTAAAGAATTATTATTTATTTAAACTAAACTTTACATCGTCTTTTATGTCGCTTAATTGGCACGAATATGTTTTAATTGGGATGGTTTTTGTTACAAGAAGTCTAGAAGTCTTAAGTGGTCTGACTTGTGTTTCTACGTCTTGTTCCTGACATACGACGTTATTTTTAAGTCTAAGATATGCCAGCCTGGTATCTCGTAATATTTTTCTTAAAATCTAATTGGTCTAAAATCGGGGTTTTAACGCGAATTGACGAGTTTTGATACATTGCAATATTGCTTTAGGTTTCCCCATGTAATAATAAAATAGCTTTATTTAATTCCATAAAAATACAAACACATACGACACAAGACTTTAACAATAAAAAAAATGTTGTATTTCCCCCACGGGGGGTTATGCAAGGCATTCCACAATTTTCTATTTTTTGCTATCTCCAACTATCTTTCCCGCCGTCGTAGCAATTTCATCTGTCAATCTGACACAAGGCCGGCCGGCCATAGGTACACATTTAAATAAAAAATCTTGAATTATCTAAACTCAAAGTTTATTATTACAATCAACGTTTCGAATGAAAAGCAATCATGGTCAGCGACACACTAAATTGTTCATTACTATTTGCAACAAAACCCTATTTTATTTCATGCACTACTTATTAAAATATGAGTATAGTTTATAGCGAATATGATAGTTTACATAAAACAGTGGAGGCAAACTATAATGGGAACCGAGTGACTTCCATAACTCAGCACAAAACAAATAAACCTAACTCTAGTTTCGTATGAGTTAACTCAGATAAGGAATCGTTATTATACTGTATCCGCTTTCTAACATAATATATTTTAAATTTAATAGAGGCTAGACGCGCGTACTAACATTTAAAACTAATTGTAAATTTGCATGTCATCTTTAATTTATTTTGGATTCTGATATGGAAATAATATTTTTTATAAATTTGAGGAATACTTAAATGTTCCTAATCCTTGGGATTGATCCAGTTTAAACAATTTGTATGACAATACTTGGCGATTAAAAAGAGTGGCGGAAAGTTTCTTGTCAGTTCTTCTTACCCGCTCTACGCCCTTGACTTGCGAACTGGTAGTAAATGTAAATTTACAATTAATTTAACTTCTTTCTGACAATTCATAAGTGTACTTACCTGCATGAATAAAGATATTTTGAGTTTGAGTTAATAAAGTTACATTATAATTCGACTTTACTTAATGTCAGAAGAAGAAGAGGGCATGCAGAGTGAGCATCCATGTTTGGAACGACTAAAGACTAAAAGTTATGTTACAGAATTTATACAAAGCAAGGAATAAAGATTTTGTGAAAAAAGTACTAGTAGTAGTTTTCGTTTTAGTTAACGCCACATATTTTTAAGTAAAACTTGTTGTGTTTAGACTAAAAATTGTTAAAGTTTTGGTTATGGAATTAAAACAAACAATCTAAGTAGTGTTTTTATTGCCAAAGCTATATTAAAGTTGATTAATTTGTAATTTCAATGAAGTAAACGAAAAAATTCTAAATTTTCGCATTATCAAAAGTATTTACATATCAATATTTAAATACTAGCTTCTTGCATCGGTTGCGTGTTTTTCGGAATGATTTATGCCATCTCTTCAACTACATAGTACCTATAGCTATATTTCGTTAAATTTACATTAAGTTATATATATAATCATTGTTTAATTCAGGACGGAACTATTGGTCGAAACTGTACAAAAACCCTTTTGCTAGTTTTTGAGTGTATTACGATTATGATTTTGTGTTATTCATAAAACCACACCGAAAAATATTTAAAACAAATAGCATACCTGCCTTTTTATAAATTCATAAAACCATTGTGAAATATTATTGTTTCCGTTCCTATTTTTCTACGTATATAAAACATATTGTAGAAAGAATGAAAAAATCTATGAAAAGTTAAAAAACAAAACTGTAGGTCGCATTAGAATTCATCATCATACTTGCATGTAACATGCGGTGTCTGGCTAAAAGCCACTAATCCATTTTCCTTTTACGTCATATAGGTTATATACTAGGTTTTGTACGCTCTATGGAAAGTAATTTTTCATAGTGGCCACACTTTGCGACTACAATAATTAAAAGAGCTTAGATATCGTAGATTATGAGTGTTGTAATGTGCTCATATTGCGTGTATTGTAATGTATTTTAAAAGCTAAACCGTGTTGTATTGTATCGGGCGTATTACCAATGATTTAGTACACTTTAATAAATAAAAACAAATCAGTGGCGCTAAAACCTTTTTAGTTATGGGTCTCAGATTACTGTATCTGTTTCATGATTTGTCAATCTAAATAGCAAGTAGGTGATCAGCCTCCGGTGCCTGACACAAGTCGTCGACTTTTTTTTGGGTCCATGGCAAGCCCGTTACCTCACGAAATTTTCCTTATTAAATATTAAATATTATTATTGAATATTAACTGCGCACATAGAAAGAAAGTCCATTGGTGCACTTCCGGGAATCGAACCTACGACCTAAGGGATGGGATGCGCATGCTGAAACCACTAGGCCAACAGTGCTCTACACTTTATAAATCTGACTCCATCTTGCACAGGGTCAAGGGACGGAGATCGAGTTACGGCATCAAATTTTTATATATCCTAAATAATAGTTCGGAAGTAGTTTAAATTATTAAACATATATTTAAACGGAGACTGCAACAACAAATTGGCAGATAACAATTGGATATTATAGCCTATTGCGATGTTACCATAACCCTAAAGTAATGAACTATATAATTGCAATATTATGCTGAATTTATACAAAATGTATGTGTTCAATTATAAAATTTATCTTTTATTCGCCTTATATTTGCTTTGTCCCTTAAAATTCTAATCGATTCCAATTCTAATCAAGATTGTGTCAAAAAAAATGATACGATATTAAAAATATTTTGCAATTTTCGCTTAATATGTGAGATATTACCTTTATAAATTCATTTGGCGTGAAACATTCATTTTGGTACCCTCTTGAGGGCACAACTTTCCGCGAAGATATAATGTACCGGATATTAATGTTTATGTGTGAAACAAATTCTGAGTAGAATTTTATTTACACAGCTTTGCTGATTAATTATTTGTACACAAACATAATGCTTATATAACATGACTTGACTTTGTACTTGTGGAACGTCGCAACCTGAATTGTGTATTACGCAATATCCTGAATTCAATTTTGGAGAAATCAATATTTGCACTTGACACTCTGAAGAGTGTTCCGACTCACTCTTCTTGAAAGGAATTCTTTAAAGGAGTGGCAAACCTATGGAAGGTTTCCAACTCAAAGAATGGAATACCTTATAATGGGATTAAAACCCAGGGAGATCGGGTTTGAGTAAACCAGGTCTATGAACTGAGCGCGGAAGTAGAGTCTAAATATTCCAGGATTAATAATAATCTATGTATCTAAAACTGTTTGTTTTGATCAACGCAAAGCCAAAACCGTAATAGCTCCGTGACAGTTGATGGATTATGTGATGAACATTTGCTAAGGATGGATTTCCAGAATTTCTGTTAAAGGAGTATATTTGGGAATTAACACTTGTATGAAAGTTACGTAATTTAGTTACGGCAGTGTATTATATATAATAAAGTAACGACTATTCTTAGCGTAAGTGGAGTATGACAAAAATATTATATAAATAGTTTTATCTTTAATTAATTAGTAGTCTAAAAATAACGAAAAAATAACGAAGCTTAAAAAAGAAATTAATCCACTTTAGCTGTAATTTTACCATTAAAAAATGTCAATGTGAATGTCACAATATAAATTTTTTAAGCACACCATCACATACATGACTGAGTAGGAATTTGAATCTTAGGCTTCCAAGTGTGTGTGTGCCAATTTGTAAGTGTATGTATGTTTATCCACAAGATTCCGAGGTTATTTTTTTAATAACTCAGCAATACTCCAACTTGGAGAACAGTTCAATTTCCATCAACTATGCAGTAGTACTGGAGATAAAGGTACGCATATAATATAGATAGGAGGTCAAGTATATAATATAGATATCCAGGTAAATAATGTTGACAAGTATTTGAAGATGAATAATTTATCTAAATTACTATATCTTTAAATATTGAAATTATACTGACAAATAAAAACTTTTTCGATACTAAAAGAATAACCTATAAGCGTTTCTGTTTATTGATATACATTTATATATTTCCTTTAATATGTACAGTAAGTTTATACTGAACAAAATATTGTTCCGATTTCCCATTTCATAATGTGATTTATAACTTAGACTTGTTATTAATATTAAAAAAATGTGATCAAATTACCTTTGCCATGTAAATAATAAATCAAACAGTTGAGTAACCTCAAAGGGAAATAAAATGAACGGGTCTCACTAAAAACCGAAGCTCGAAATCACGAAAGGCGCAACATGTGAAAAACAGAAATTAATTCGAAACGAACGTGTACAGTTACAAAAATGATTTCGTATACGCAACACGTCCACCACCCCTGGACAAACCCACGCCTAATTGCAGTAATTATGAAACTCTTCGCTCGTTCAAAGTAATTTTTCTGTAGACTACAAATTAGGCGTCACCAATTAGCGCGGAGTGGTTTTATTTGCCAAATTTAAACCCATGTTTATACTAAAATATTGATATCTGTAACGTGCTCAATGTTCTTGTTCTAGCTAGATAAATGAACAGTAACAAGTTGTCTCAGTACTCAGTAATCTCCAATAATGTTAATGATTATTCAATGCTATTGGGAGTACCAGCGCAGACTTTATGTCGCGCAGACGTAATTTTATGATATACTGAGTAAGTTATTATAGTTTTTATTTTCGGAACGTAAATAATGTCCTAAAGGACAGAAGAAGAGTATGATGTGTAGTTTTGTAAAATTGATTTTGACAAAATTACACATCACATCTAATAAAGAGTTTTAATAAACAGGTAATTGCTATTGTCAGCTTAGAATATTAAGCAGCTGACGGTACAAACTTATGCCGGCGGCGTAGACACCCTTTTGTTACATTTAATATTATGCAGTACTCTGTAATATTCTGAAATATATATCATCTTTAACATATTCTTTTAACTACATTAACAACATACTTTTGCTGTTACGTTTAAATTTAAGCTAACAGCTTTAATTGTAGAAGCAATATTACAAGATTTTATCTATTAGCAAGCTAGTACGATACTACCGAATTTACACTAAAAATAATAAATACTCTCTTGAGAATGATTAGAACTTGACCAATGTTTCTCGGTTCATTAAGTTGATATTCGGCTCAAGTTATTCAGTTGCTACGAAGCCGGAATAGTAAGGAATTGCATCCAGGGAGATAGACGTGACTGAAGATTTATAACGACCCCCAAAGCCTGCTTAAGTAGATTTCGGAAACTTCATGAAATTAACGAAGGGGGTATTAAGTTTTTAATGCTTCAAAGGAATTCTTTAGACAGTATTTTTATATTGATTTAGTTTGTTAAGCAATGCAACAATTACGTAATTATTATTCGATAACACTGTTTCTCTAAATTTAATTACGTGTTTTACAAAGTACATATTTAAATATAGCGTAATTAAGCGCGAAATTAAAGTTATAAATTTGCGTTTAAATTAGTTTTATTTAAACATCATTGAAATTTAACAGATTTGGGTATATTCATTTAGATCTATTTGAATACAGCTGTGGCATGCAGGTAACAGCTTATTAGCCAGTTAATTGAAGTAATAATTATATACGATTGGGCTTGAATGCTAAACGGATTAATAAACTCTGATTTGAGTTAAATAGGTTTAAGGATATATGAGATAAAGGTAGCTTAAACATTCTTATAGACTAACGGGTAACAACGATTTTCACTTGCGTTTTTAAATAATAGATAGGCTAAAAAAGACTTTATTTTATAAGGAAATGCTATAATAACGTTTATTACAAGTAGGTACCTTCAAACTAACACAAAAACTTTAATACTAAAAGTTATGATTGTTATGCCAAGCAGAAATGATTTTAATAATATTCAACAGGGTCTGGAAGGGTTCTTAAATCAATAAACTATCTTTCTAGTACATCCATAAGCAAGCAAGTCATTGTACTCAAAAGGCATTTGGGTCAAATTTGAACATCTACATTCCACACTATGAATATTCATAAACCCCTCTCAATAATCGTGTTTTCGATCACTACCTCGCCCTTGTTCTCAATCGTTTTTCCAACAATTCAGATGGATTTTGGCTTTGCACCATTAAAATTAGCCAAGTAATTGATCTTTCGGCTGCGTTTATACTGCTGTTAAATGCTAATTTATATTGCGATGTGCAGAGGGTTTTTGTCTGTAAAATGTATGGCCCAAGGCTGAATTTTCCATGCACATATTGTTGACTATTATGTATGTGATAGGTTGTATTATTTTACTATTTGTAATTCCCTCGGGGTAGCGAGTCACATTTCATTATGTATTCCTGTTTGATGTTTTAGTATAGGTATTTGTTTTGTGATGGTTGCGCATATTGCAATTTCATATTATGATTTTCAAGTTTTATTATGATTGTAAGTACTATCTATATAAATGAATATTCTAAATACATGTTTTTTTACAGTGTGTACGTAATTACGATTTAACTAGGCATTTTACAAATTCATTGACATAATGAGTTAGTTAGTTCAGTTCAATACATAACTGTGTAGACTATAGACGCCCTATATTTTTATAAAATACGGCTATACACTTTTGACGTAAGCGTAAGTAACCATCAAAAAAAAATCCATTCTAAATAGTACTGATGACTATGAAATACTTTTACCCATTTAATTTATACAAAAAATTACAGAATAAAATTATTTAAAGCAATTGTAAAATCAAGTATTTGAATGTAAATATGGTACCTAATTAATTTCTTAATTCAATAATGATTTTATAGAATTTAGATTAGTTATGGTAATTTAATATAATAGATAAAAAAATATTAAAAAAGCTATAGCAAAAGTATCAACGTAATTATGTCTCCATAATGCCCATATTCTTTGTAGTTCAACTAGGCGTTTAATAATAATAGTAATAATATTAAAAGTGCATGAAAGGCAAAGTAATAAGTTTTTTTGTATGTAAGCAACGAGCGTAGGTTGTATTAAAAATAGGTGACCTAATAATATATGAAAAAACTAAGAATCTTTGACGACGAGAATAAAAGAATTTGCACTAATTATCCCTAATACAGACCAAGTTGCTGACATTACTAAAGTCCGCAGAAAAAATGCAAATAAACACAATGGTCTATAGTAAAAGGAATAAAAGCAATGTTATCGATTATATGAGACGTTTTATCGTGAATATAGACTGAGATATTGGATTGAAATTTTTATTCGAGCTTCAAAACAGCGAGCCGCATCCATTAGGTTAAAACGTTTTACCCGGATGTAATTCTCGCGAACTTCATTCTAATTGAGAATGGACTGAATATTCGTTACGTGTTGGCTGAGTGGTCACGTGTTTTCCTATTATCTGGCTTGTTATCTGTTGATTAATCAATTTATTGTTGTATTGTGTGTACGTGAGAACGTGAAACAGTCTTGCGTCAGTATATAAGTAACGTTGTACGAGTTGTTGTATTCTCAGTAATCTCATTTGTTATAAGACTGAGATTTTCCTTTTTTGTTAATTTTTAGAAAGGTTACAGTTTAGTGGGCAAAGTGGGCGGGGACTCTTATGGACGGGTGACTCTCTACACAAGGAACGAATAAAATGATGGCTGTAGGTTCTGTCCGTCATATATCTAATTAATATGTCAAATCAATTGTGAATAGTGTACAGTTAGTTACATAATCGTGAATAAATAAGCTACAAGATCCAACCATATTTCCAGCGAGACAAACACATGCTTGCAATTATAATTCATTATAAGTAAATTTGTGACAAATTTTTACGATAATTTTACGTATATTTTTCCTTGAGAAAGGCGTGGCTGTTTTTAATGTGATTTTAAGTACAACTGAATAAATTTTAAATTAATATGCAACATTTTCAAGTCAGTTTAAAGGGCCGTGACTTGCTACCTAAAGAAGCCCAGGCATACCGTGGCCCTCAACGTATACTATTGTATAGTCTAATGCCTCGAAACAAATCACGCAATAGATAAAAATATTGCAAGAGCTTTTGCAAAGTCGAATTTTCTAGACCCACTGTTGTCTGGCCTCATTTCTAAATCATGCAAAATATATGAATTATGATTTTTAATCACGCGGCACGCGTATCACATGTGGCACGTTTGGGGTGCCTTGCTATCGTTTTAAATCTAGTCCGTGCACATGTACATTATCGTCTTCCAAATTCAAACTTTTTCCTTGATTTTGATATTGAAGGGTAGGAATATTTAAAGAGAATGAGTGCGCTCAGTACAATATAGTAAGACGACTTAATAAGAATCGAAAGATAATTATAGACTTATCTTGCGAATAAATAGTAAGTACAAAAGCAAATTACAGCCACTATTCTTCGTAATAAGTTGTCAGACTTAAAGTTATTCTGTTTAAATAATTCTTGTTCTTCGTAAGTTAATAATTGTATAGTTAAATTATAAAGTTTTATATACTTTGTCTTCTCTGGACAGATATATAGGTCAGAAGTATTTCATGCAAAAAGTGTAGTGATAACTTTTTCCACAACTTATTTATTATGTAACAAAATTGTTAATGTATGTAACGATATATGAATAAACTCTATTTGTGTATGTGAAAAATCGTCTCTGTGACTCATTTCTTGCCTTATATTACGATTACTTTCATAGATGCATTGTTGATGAGAGATCGCTGGATTTGAAACCCGTGAAATAAAATATTGTCGTTCGGAAATACTTCAAGTAATGGATATAAATAGTTAAAGAGAATCTCTCTTCCATTTTGCATGAATTTTATGTTAAAAAAAAGTAGTGTAAATAGCGATTACGATTAGAAAAAAATGCAATCATATCACACCCTTTTACCCAACAAGTGATTCAGTGTAAAAATTTAAAAATGGAACGATAAACATTCCAATATCTACGCATAAATTTTCCATTTCCATAATTTCTATTATTGGCTCGCATTTCCCGCGGGCTCTCTGCATATCTCGAACACTTTACAGTCTTTTGCATTCGATTTCCCACGTTCCAATAAACTATTCTAGCGTCAAGTAGTCGCTACACGAGTTCAATAAAAGTCCAAGTGTCCGGGTAGGGGACATAAACGACTCACCATCTGCGACTTGCTGGATATAGCTGCATAAAAGTCGCGTAAACCGACCGAACGACGAGGTCCCTTACCTCCTTTTATCTTTCGAGTAATTGAAACCTTATCGAGTCAGCGCTTTGTCTAATACGAACGGACGTATTGGTCGAAATTGGTTAGTGAAGGACATTGAATTGATAGCTTTTTATTAAAAATAGGTTCGTTAATAGTTTTAACTATTGTACATAGATTAACTATTGTTTATTTTTGTCTTGGATATTTATAGTTTATTTACAAAAAAATATATATTTAGCTTAATAAAAGATTTATCGTAAAATAATATTAACTTCTTCTTCGACTGTTTTATAACTATGAGTAAAAGATGTTTTATTATGATATAATACCACGATTTACTTAGCTATAGATAAACCAATGGAGTTTCATGCTAAAACGGTTATAGACATATCTATGTTGATGGATTTTAGTACAAAGTAACACGTGGAAAGACTGGTGGTTATGTGGTGTATGGTCAGTCCACACTGGTATTATAAAATAATGTTTGTAAATTTGTTAATTTATTTTTGGAAGTCATATCTCGAAGTAGCCATTTTAATTTTTCACTGTACTATAATGGTAAATATAATATAATGCATAATTGTATCAGAGTATTACCACGTTAGGATACACCATTTAGGCCAATATAATGGAATGAAGCAGATTTTTACGTCTCTTATTTTCAGGAATCAACCATCCTTCTGTGTTATGCCATAATTTTCCTTCACTCCTTCAAAGCAGGGTTGATTTTGCACACATATTCATTGGTGCACAGTATGAACGCACTTGTGTTTATAAATTCTGTGTTTACCCTGCTCTACTTGATTGCTCTTAATATCTTTACCTGTCTCCAATACTACCTTTACCTAAACTAGCTTTTGCTGTTATGTAGAGTTAACGTAGCACTCTGTAGAACTTTCGTAGCGGTGCTACGCTATGAATAATAATGACGAAACCTAATTATAAGCCCAATATTCCATTAAATTAATGTAAAAGCATCGCTAATGAAGTAATGATGTTAAGAACCATATTTTAAAAAAATATTTAAATCGTCACGTTTATCTTTGTATAATAAAATTAAATTCCATGACTTTCGGGAGTAGATAGAACGTTCCCTCGGTAATTTTATTTTCACCTGACGCGGACGGCTGCTTGTGTCAAAGAAAAATATTATGCTGACGGTAAAATAAACAGTGTTCAACTCTCAAAATATTTTTAAACAAGCACTGGATATGTTGTGTCCACGCCGACCAAATTAACATATAGGAAGGCAATGTTTTTACTTTTTTCTGTTTATGTGGCCTATCACAACGGGCATTATTTGTATTAAAAAGGGTCACCTGAACATACATCATTTATAAGGTTATTAAGTAGTCTTTGTGACTTAGTTATAAACATGACTTACATTCGGGAGGCTGGGATCCCACTGAAACCATTATTGTTTCGTATTGAATTAAAAGCGACCACTCCATGTCTACTAGTTGTATTCCTTTACCGTGCAAATAAGTATTATTTGCGTACATAAAGAGTACTAAAGCGGGGTTCAAACACACAGCCTATGAGTTGGGGACTATTGGATAAGTGTAAATAATGGTAATAAATTTCTGTCATTGCCATGTCTTAGTGGCCGGTAGTGGTAGTAAAAAAGGAAAATTTAAACTAGCGACGATTAGACAGAAAAAATCAACACAGGAACATTACTCCAGACTAATTATTCTCGCAGAACCTTAAATTTTTCCAACGATTTTTCCCGTTGAAATAAAAATGTGACATAACGATGAAACGAACACATTCGAATGCGTATAAAATAACAACGTGATTTTTTATCTGTATTTTGTTTCCCTCATTCATTGTTCCTTTTTCAAGATAATATCGTCGCTATAATGAAATGCAAACGTATTTCGCGGGCACATTCATCTTACGCGCTTCCGGTTTTCTTGTGACAATGTGTTAACATTTTCTCTATCTTATCATCCCTAGCTCAAACCGATGTGAAATGAAAAACAAACATCTTGCAGTTCGAATATCTCAAGAACTTTTCGTAGTTTTATACTTTTATATTATATGTATGATGCTTATTTTTCTGGTGGTCTATATTTCAATATAGGAGCAGTGTTGACCTAGTGGCTTGAGAGTGTGATTATCACCCTCGGGTTTGAAAGGTTCCAATCTGGGCGGTGCACGCATTTAAAACTCGTTCGTGCTTTGAAGGAAAATGTCGTATGAAAGACACGCTTTAGACTATAACATCAACAGCACGTAGGTGATAACGTAGGTATAAATGATAAGAAAGCATTGGTGATATAATCTCATATATTTGTTCTTTGATTATTAAAAAAAATGTATATATTAAATATTTAATCGAAGAAATTGTAATTTTCAATTAACTTCATCTTTTTATTATACAATATAATGATAATTTAGTGATAATAATTCAATTCAATTTATAATAGTATTCACTTTTTCATCAATGTCTTTTTATGGCGGGCGTTATAGTGTAATTTTTCTTAATAAAACAGATTAATTCATTAAAACAGATTTTTTTATATATTAATTATTAACAGTAATATTTATTACTAAACAGTAAGTCTACATAATATCGTTGTTTAGTAAAATAAGTCACGAAAACTTAAGAAAAAATCAGAATTATACCAATTTAATATTTAATTACAAAATAGCAAAATAGATGGGAATGTTTTTCACAGAAAATTCAACGACGAAACAACTAGACTGTTTTTTACGCCCTAATTCTTCCAAGATCTTTAAAATATTTTTAATCAAAACGAGCATTTAATACGATAAACATTTAAGTTCAAAAACTCATTAACAATAAGACGTTCCAAATTATGCTATATTTGAAACGTTCAACCCTTGTTTAGTTTTTAATTGAACAGATGGCGCGGAATTGATTCGCCGCAAAAGAATTTTAATTAAAGTAGAAAAATTTTATGGCTTCGTCACGATAGACGGTGCTTTTGTCTTCATTTTGTACCGTGTTAGTAATGCAAGTTTATTAGATAGGGATTATGGTCTCGCCTCGCTAACAACAGGTTACTTTACAAACTTATCTCGGATATTGTAATCTCGAGATTCTAGCGGATATTCTATAATTAAAAATGGAAAACTGAACAATCTACAAAGATTACTTCTGGTATAAGGTTTACTTTTTCTTAGCTTATTAAACTTCATATCAAACTGACCAAATTTGATGATATTCTTTTTATATTCGATAGGTCGTGAGTGTAAGTGATAAGGTGGCCCCAAAATTTAATTTTTATTTTTTATATTCCAAATATTTATTAATAGCGATATTAGTACTGTAATAATCTTTATATGGCAAAACGTTTGCGGTCAGCTGAAGTCTTAATGTTTATGAAGGTAAAGGCTTTTTACCTTAAGACACAGATAGAACATATTGCAGATATATTTCTGGATTTTTTGACCTATCGTTAAATCTAAAACATGCCGGTTTCCTCCTGTTGTTTTCCTTGACCGTTGGGGCATAGAAGGTTTGACCATACAACAGTTTTATCATATAACTGATTTTTACGGTTAACAATTTTTAAACGACAAATATAATGTTCGCACTTAAAACTCAGTAATAGTCCGAAAACCCGTCAAATGTCGGGTTTCGTTTTATGACGTCACGGAAATTTCGCGAAAGTACGCAATCAAAAGTTAAAATCTACGCGGCCGCTCGAACAAAGGGCACGGGAGTCAAATGAGGGCTATTTCACCTAAGCCGAGAGGCGTAAGGGCAACAAATTGAATAATTATACCGGGCTATTGTCGTCGCCTTGTCGATAATCACACTCACTTTACCCTAAAAACATTGCTCTTTTGTAAGTGACGTCAAAGAGTACGATTACTACTGGTGTTATTCTAATTTGTCCAATAATCACAAGAGGTAAAGTTGGCCATAGACTATGCGATCTAGGTAGACAGAAAATAAATGCTAGACTGATTCTTAAGCAAAATTGTAAACGAGCGTAAGACAAAGTGATAGCGAATAGGACAAAGCGTAGTCTATTGTTTTTGGTCTGCCATCTTTAACTGGTGGCAGACAATTCGTGGTAGGTTGTCTGCTATTTATTTTATCTCTGACTATTTTAAAAGGTGATTAATTGTATTGACATTATTAGTCATTTTATTCAATTTAATTTAAGTATTCAATGAGGTCAACCATAACCGATAAATTTAACTTCCATATATATTTCACTTAGGCTAGACTGTAATGTTCCATGATGTCTTAGTAAAGACACATGTACCTATATAAAAAAAATATATATATATATATATTTCACATCTCAATACGACAATTGCTTATTGTTACAATATTGCTTTAGCAATATCGCGAAACATAGGGTATATCGCTAACAATATATTTATATAATTGATTTAGTGTTTAGATAGTTCCAAATAAAATCCGAATGTGATAATGAAAAACAAAATACGAAACAAGGATGCATTGTAATAAAAAAATTGCCAACAGAATTCCTTGTCCAAAAAGCGTTGCCACGCGAAATAATGCCGCGACGTTATGTCATTACGTCCATTTGACGTTGACGTCTTGCGTCTTTTGTTTTATATGGTTGCCTGAACATAATAATCGAAAAGTAATGTAATATAAAATTGTAAAGTAAAACTCTTACTTAAAGATTACCGTAAATATAATTAAAGATATATTTACTAATAATTAAGAATTAATAAATAAGATAATAATTTATTCAATTATTTCTTTCTTTGTCTCTGGTAAGTATATAGATACACGTGATACACCAAAAGCCCAAATGCTTATGTTTTTGTTTATATGTAGATCCAAAAGATAAATTAATCGCTATATATAATATACGCTCAGGTGGCGTATACTATATATATGTTAATATATAGTGCAGCCTAAGCGTAACGTGAGAACAGTCATGTCGATAAAACATTTTAACAACGTATTTTATGATGAACCTTAAAAGTAACTGAATACAACAAAAATGTACAATGAAAGATTGGATGGAAGGGTAAAATATTTCCAATGACAAACGTTTACGTAAACTACATCATACATAATTCAACGAAATATCTTGAAGGAAAGCTTATGTTATGAATAATGTTATTTATGGTCTGTATATCCGTTTATCTCTCTTGATTAAATTTATGTCATAAAAAGTACTATTAATATTATATCACAATTATACACACGATTTATAGAAAATCATTTTGAAGAAGAACACATTCTTGTTGACCACAAACAAATTGTATTATTTTCTAGTTTTAATTTGAATATCATTTCATATTACGTAATGAAAACTTCATTTCGAGACGAAATATTAACTATAAAATTTTCTCCAATCTCTACAAACGGTTATGATTTACGATTTTGTTCACATTTAAACTTATCCTAAGACTATTTCACTGTAACATGAAACGTTAGATGCTCCGATGTCGATTGTGATTTCAATATTGAATTTTCAAACCATATGACACCTGCGTATCTTATGTTGAAAGACGTCGACATATTGAGTTTTAGATGCCTCGGTTCTTTGTAAGGAGTACCAATACCCAGTAACTATTGCTATTGTTATAAGTTACTAGCTGCGAACTTCGTTTTTCCTTAATGTGATTTTACTTAGCCTACCTTTTTAGTACATATCAATATGAAACATTTTGCTATGCTATCCCGTATGTATATGTTCGTTTTTCCGGAATGAAAACTTTTTAAGTTTTTTCTGTGATTTTTCTCTATATAAGCCTCAGAGTTCAAGTTATAAGTTCTTAACTAACAAATAAAAAATGGTGGTTGATCGTAGAGAGGTGAAAATTAGGGCTTGTATGTATTTTTGTATACTGTATCATAAAAACATAAAAATATATATTCAAATAAAAATTTCGTGGTGGGCCACCCTTATCACTTAGGGGTTTGAAAGGTAGGTAATAGCCGATTCTGAGACTTACTGAATTTGCATTAAAAAAAACCGAGGAGTATGGTAACAAACATTGTGACACGAGAATTTTATATATTAGAAAAGTTACGTGGCAAGCTTTCAGAACCTCATTGCTCTATAAACTTCGTAATTTGGATGTGCAATCTCCAACATCAGTGATGCATTAGCGGGTAGGCTGAAATTAAGGTACGTTGTAACCAGTAATTATTGCTATAGCCATTCGCTGGCTCATGATTATCTAGCTCAGGTAACACGAATGCAGAAATTTCATATCGGACATCGTTTGAAATTCGAATTCTTAATATACAATAAGGCTTTAATTCAAATGTCATTTGCATGCACTTGCTGATCACAGATCTCATTCGAAAGCCAGCTCTGGGAAATGGCCATCGTAAAAGATAACCTAGGCTATATCCGAAAACGAGACGGGATCGTGTTTCACTAGAATCTGATAGAATTTATGTTTCCTCTGAAAAGGCTCTCGTTTACTCAAAGCCATTTTTCGTAGAAGCCTAATTTGGAGCTTGATAGCGGGAAATTGTGTATTTTCTGTACGGCTATTGTTGACTTTTAAAAAGTTTTTCTGAATTGAAGTTTATTTGTGATTTAAAAAAATATAGTTTACTTGTCATGTAACACATAAAGCTAACATATTTATTCGCCTTATGGGTAGATAAGTACGTATATATTACATTTATAAAGTATTTGTTACCTCTTAATCATTGAATTGAGTAACAAGCAGGTATTTATTAGATATCTTTGGTTTAAACACCATTCGTAAACCAAATATCAACGCCATGTGTACAAAACAAATATGCGATCCGAGGCTAAGACTCATATAGCGTAATAGTCCTATAATGCTTCTTGATATTGTTTTATATAATGTCTAAACATACTATACTACTCTAAAACATATTTTAAACGTGTAACGTTTATGACACGCTAGGAAGAAAAGGAAGGAACCCTTATACTCAAATTGAAGCATTGTTATAAGTAAAGTTAAGTAAAAAAATCATATGGGTAACATAATGTACACTTATGACTCGTCAGTAAAGAAATACATATTAATGCTTCTAATTTTACATTTACTGCCAGTTCTCAAATCAAGGGCGTAGAACGGAAGAGAAGAACTGGCAATAAACTCTCTGCCACTGTTTTTAATCGCCATTTGTTTGTAACGTTTGTAAGGAGTTGCAACCATTTCACCATGTTCCACATGACATATTAAGTAATTAATAATAATAACATACATTAAAAAAAACAAAGACTTTTCCTCTATTAGCAGGAGGCAAAATAGAAGCACGCACTTAAATTCTGAACAACACGTAAACATATAGTCGAAATAATTAACATCACCGCATACACTCACTCAAGTACGAATCACCACAATTATTTTTGTATAGTTTTGTACATAAAATCAGCCGAAAAAGGCAAAATAAGTTATTATACAAAGTTCATCGAGTTATCAAACAATCGTATTCAACGATCATTTAGTACTATTCAAAATCTCTGCAAGGACGACGTTAATGCGACTAACGATTCAACTTGTTCCCCGTTGTAAATGCAATTTACATACAAATATCTGCATCGAAGCTCACTTTAAGAGCTACTTTAACTTGCAATTATATCGAACTACAGATAAGTAATCCATCATAGTGTATTTTAACACTGACTGGAGATTGTTGAAGACTATTAATTTTAAACCTTACGGCGTGTGATAAACTATGTGTCGGATGAATTAGCTTTAATTTGAATAACTTAAGATAAGAATTGTTAGGAGTGGTTTGAATTATAATGAGTCTTATGTTCTGTATAAAGGGATTAACCTGCCATGTTAAATATTTTGGTCTCACTGTTTTCGTTTTTGTAATAGTAAAGTTTATTTTAAGTGTTTTCTGGGTTCCTGATGCCCTCATAAGGCTCATGCACAAATGTCTTTACTGTATGAGCAAGTATTATAATCGCAGACAGAGAAAATCTGTTTGTACACAGGTTTGATATCAAAAGTTTAATTTTATTTTTATTAAAGGTTACGTAAGCTAATTTTAATGAAATTTCATTATTATCACTATATAGGTACATGACATAATAAGAAACTTAAGAAGGTAATATAACTAGTATCAAAATTTATTTATTTATAAATAACTTATTTCCGCCAGCATCAGCGGCCGCGCGTATTTTTGCTAAATTTTTTGCGACCTCTTCAACAAAAATGATTATATTTCTGTCAATTTGCATGAAACCATACTAAATTATTTACTTGAAATCTATTTATGAAAACATTTCAAATTTCCTTTCAGCAGTTTTTGAGTTTAGCGCATTTGATACAACCTGAATGTTATGTATGTACATATCTTTATATTGTTTGACTATAATAATTTAATATATACGTAATACGTAATATTGCTGCTACTTTTTATAGTAATAGTAATATCTCAAACTCGGAACGCGTTAAGCCGTTGGAAAAAGCTAGAGACTGAATGCTAGCTGCAAAAATAATATTCCCCTTTGAAAGGGGTTTAGTGAAGATTCTGAAGTGTTCTCAGAACTCATTCAAACAAAAGCGCAAACTCAAACAAACCGCATTTATCTGCGTATGATGATATTTATAATTTTGTTAAAAGAATGTTATTCTATTACCTAAACAAATATTGGAGACATAAAAATTAGCCTTTTTTGGATTCTTTAGCAATAAGTAGGGAAGTGGCGATAGAAAGTGTAAGGCACAGTGTAAAATTCCTTTAAATAATAATAATAATAGTGATAATTATTCGTTACGATCATTGAGTCTTTATACGAACTATGTGTGTAGCATGGTGCGGGTGACAGTTGCTTAGTTTTTCTTTTAATTTGATTTTATTTGAAGACTAGAACATTCTGGCTGGGTTAAATTTAAGTTACAATAGTTATTAATGATTTAATATACTACGAATGTGGTACAGCTGAAATACTAAGTCATAATTAGTAAATCGCGGCAACCTTCAAGAGCGAAAATATAGTCTTCATGCATCCTCGGACAAAAAAAGTTTTAGAGTTATTGCCACAGCCATGTTAAATTGTGAATAAAGTATTCTGTGTGATGTTTCGTTAACGAATATTTATTGACTTTGATAGATAATTTTATTTTGTACGCGCTTTGGTTGTTTTTTTTTATGGTTCTGGCACGATTTGTGCATTAGCCAGCGTCAAGTATAGGATTTTTTATAATTCGTGCTTGTTTTTAGAAATTCGACCGTGTCCTCCATCTACGGTTTAGGCACTCGGTACCGCACAACCCTCCCAAAGGCTAAAAATTTAAATTAAATTAAAACTTGCCCTCGAACCGGGAATCGAACCCGGTACCCCTCACCTAGCTGCCACTTAATAAGACCGCTAGGCTATGAGGCCCTCGCTATGCTTGTTATAAACGAAAAATTATCAATGTAAGCGCATGCAAGCGACCTCCCAAACAAAGCCCAACGAAATATCGCTGTAATCGGAACACATTTATCAATGATACTGCTATCGTTTAATGTGATTATTTGTAGTTAACTGGACATTATATCCAATAGATGTAATTTTATGTAATGTAATGCAATTTTAAGTGACACATTTATGTATTATCTGATGAATTGCAGGAAAAAAGATTTCACAGCTTCTAAAGGTGTGAAAAGTAAATGAAGGAAGCTCTGGTTTTTATTATTTTTCTATTGAGTTTCTATTACAAGCTTAACGAAGAATACTTTGAATAATATTTAGTACGGTAAAAGCGACTTCAGGAAACCGGATATTTAACCAAGGTCACAAAAGAAATGAGTGCAAATATTACCATCCTTTGAACACAATTCTATTTAATTTTATATTACATTTATTACACATCTACATTAACAATAGCTGACGCTTGGTCACGTGACCGCCAATTCACTGCGATACCTTTTTCACTTATATCATATCTTTGTCAACGTGTAACCACGTTGTAGTAAAGTTTTTTTATAAAAAAAATAATTTCCGTGTACAACTTGACATTGAATGAAAAGGCTTTTTATGTTTTCTCGTTTATAGTGTCATAGTTATACGTTGGTCTTTTAGTCTCCACCCAAACCAAGCCGCATCGTCAAACAGAATAATCCTATTGATACTCCAATATAAATGACATTAAAGATAGCCAACAGAACTGGCTAGGGTCGTCACGTTATGGATTTATTGGGTTCCTTGTAGTTAGTAGTAGTATCTACAGTGCTTTTATTTATGGAGTACATATTATGATTTTAAGTTTTGTTTAGAGGTAAATTTTGAAGTTATATTTCTTTTGGAAAAAATTATGATTTTGTAATGTTTGTTTTGTTTAAAAATCTCTATATGATCTTTATATGTATGTCATGTTTGCCTATAAGTGCTTGTCACATTAGAAATTGTATTTTGTGTTTGTTTTTACCAATGTCTCAGTGTGCCAAGCGTTGGCAAGCTTTTTCTCAATAAAAAAAAATAAAAAAAGATTTTTATCTTGTTACGCCAAAGAAGTATACCTTCTAACGCGTGTACATAAGCACACACAGTTTTTTTTTAATATTTACACCACTACACACTTTTCAGATTCTCATCTCTACGAAATACCATACCCCTTGAGGGTTGGTATGCACCGAACACAGTCAGTGGTGTTTTTTTTTAAATATCAATGAAATAGACGCGAATTATGTCTGCCTCATGAGCCAATGGGATTACGTCCCAATGTTACCGTACTATCTAGCAGTGTTGTAGACAGAGCTTAAATTCTAAAAGTTATAGAAATGGAATTCAAAAAGACATTCACTTATTAATAAAAATTGAGAAAATTTGTTATTACTACATATTTTAATGATAATAATAATAACAGTATTGTATTGTTATATCTAATAGAGGACACCGTAAGCCATTTCTGCCAAAACCCTCCATCTTGTAGTCGATACTAACTCCGGGAAAATAAGGAGATACAGATAATACAACTTTTTCTACAGCTGTGATACTTTTTGACATTCAACACCTTGGCTTCAGTCACCGTCAAATTCGTTCAGTCGTCGGTTAAATTTAAAATTATGTAAAATAATTGTAAATTTAATATAATACATAGGCCTAACTTCAATCCCGTTTTCTTTAAAGATAATAATAATGTTTTAAAGAAACGCAATCGCTTTTTCACTAAATTCTACATTGATCTTGTTACAATCTAAACGCGTCTATACTAGGAAGGTGAACTATCTTTGAACAGCGTATTAGCTATGTAGAGACGACATGCGGGTAGTACAGGCGTACCCGCTTTATCTGAAAAGCAAAATTTGAGAAATTTCCTTCACTTTTATTAATACGTGAATTTATAACTTTGCTTGCGTGACAACCCCGAGTGAATCCTGCTGATCCATGAATAAGCGATTGCAACTGATTGCACGTAACCCAACGTAACCGAGGCCTTTGTCACGACACGGTGACGACTCGATTGGAGGACGATTGAAAACAGACTGAATAGCATACGCTAACAGCAAAATGCAATGTTTACTTGCACTATTTAGATTTCTACCACGAACATAATTAAAGTCGAATTTTAGTCGCAGTTATAAGACAAGTCTACTTACTCAACAAAAGTCCAACGAAATTTAGTTTTTATCCACCCAAAAAACAAAAACAAAAAATATCTACTTATTTACAATTATTCTTATTTTTAATTTTTAATTTAAGTTAATTTATTATACACCGTTACACACGATTTTCATTACACACACTTCTAACTTTAATATTATTATTATTATTTTCTACTTGGTATTATTATTATTTATTTTATTTTATTAGAGGCGCAAACTAGCTGCTGTGGTCTCTGGCAGAATGACCAGAGCTGTGGAACTTTTTGCTCCTCAGCATAATGCTGAGCCAGGGCCAATTACAACCACAGTACACACATTGCACACTGGAAGCGAACCGAATGGCAAAAGGGAATTTTGAATTATAATTTTGAATTTTTATTGTTTTTGATGTCTTATTTTATTTTTTTCTTTAAGTATTGTTATTTTGTGTGTTTATGTGTGTGTGTTTTCGTTTGTAATAAATGTTATGTCTATGTCTAACATGTATCAGAAACTTCTTTATTTCTTTTGGAACTGAGAACTTGAATAGTCGTCTAACATGCGGTGAAATTTCACTGTCGGAGACTCAGAGTTATTGCGTCTCACCAAATCCCTTGTCGGTCGTATGTATGCCTCTTTGGTAGGATGCATAGAACGACCCCTCATAGAGGCTGGTCCGCACTAAAATTATGTTAATGTATATATATCATTTGCGAATTAAAAATGTACGCTATTTCTTATGTAAAAGTGTAACGGTGATGGTTTTATATTACATAATGTTTAATGAACAAATGTTTAAGTATAATGGTTTCAAATGTAATCATTTGAAACCAGAAGCTAATAATTAATAAACGTATTTTAAATGATAATATAAAAAACTGTAATTTTTTTTATTTTATTTTTAGTATTCCTATCACTCCGTTGACTCTGCGACCTAAAATGTTTCTTGGCCTTCGAAACTTGAAATATCAAGTGCTCCTATCCTATTTCCGACCAATTGTTGGCTTTCAGCTGCACCAGGTCCTAACACTCTGTCGATCCAGCGGTACCTGAGCAGGTAACTAATCTCCAAACTCTAGGCCAGCGTAGGTATACTTCCTCCACTGCCCGATCTTGGCCCATGCGCTCAAGATCCCCAACTTAGTCGATGGGCATTGTATTGCCTATGTTGGGTTTAGCTACGAATTCTTCTATTTCGGCATTCTTTCGGACTCTCCGTGACTCGAAATTCTTAGTTAGTTGTAATAATAATAGACACAATACCTACTCGTCCAAAACGGAATACATATTTAAACACTAATAGAAAACACATCATCATGGATTTGACTAAATATAACATCTTACAGAAAACATACGGTTGGCTAAAATTCGAATTTGAGATATAACTTCTATAAGAAAATGCATGTTTCACACTAGCTTTGAATGGATGATATAATTTTGTAATATATCTAAAATAAAGCATTAGTATCAAACCAAAACAAAGAGATGTAAAATTAAAATTAGTATATTTTAGATTGGCGATTAAAAAGAGTGGCGGAGAGTTTATTGCCAGTTCTTCTCTTCCGTTCTACGCCCTTGATTTGAGAACTGGCAATAAATGTAAAATTAGAAGCATTAATATGTATTTATTTACTGACAAGTCATAAGTGTACAATGTGCTATCTATATGATTAAATGATTTTTGAATTTTGAATTTTGATACAGCGAGGAAATTCTAATAGTATTAAGGAGCGAGTGTTATTTAGTTATTATTATTGAAGTACAGTTTAAAAATTCTAATTATTAGTGTCACAAAGATGTCATAATAATTTTGACATTTATGAAAAATTGCCGATTAAAAGATGGAGATGGAAAAACATAAGCATAGTTTGTATCTAAGTAGCTATTGCTATTGAAGCATACTATTAAATAAAGATCACAAATATCCTTAATTTCAATTTACGATTCGATTATTTAAGTCAATCTCCGTAGTAAGGGCAAAGGTTGGAAGCCTCGTTACAGCAGCGCAGACAATTTTCTCCGTGCAGCCTTCCCCCACAAATGTGATTACTTTGCCTACAGCTAAAGGAAACTTGTGTAATTGTGTTTTCAAGAACTTTTTGTAAATCTTAATTTACAATATCGCTTGGACTTATAAAGTAATTTTTTCATCGTAGAATAAAAATGCTGATACTATAAGTTTTAGAGAATTGATGATTTCGTCTCAAATCTAAAAAGTTTTAGGTCGGCTGAAATTTTGTAGGCTTAATTATGTTACGATGAATGATACCAAAGTTTTATTTTTTTATTTAATAATTGGCAGTAAAATATTTTCCTAGTTTGTACAAGTTTGAAATAGGACAATTGTAAATTCGTGTTTGTTATAAATATAAATAATTTGTCAACGTCAGTAAGTAATAGGTTAAAAAAAATTCAAAATTTTCTTTTACGAAATATTTCACTATTAAACTTGGGACAATTAGTGTTTTGTAAGTACTACTTTACGTATATATATATATAATAATACTAGTATACCTGTGCCATTAGTCTAAAATCACTACATACTTAACTTGAGTATTTACGCTTCTTATTGGAAGCCAAAACAACACCTTTGTAGCATTATGATGACTCGCAGAGGCCTTGCCTTACAAGAAGAGTCTAAACTTAAGCTAGCGCTAAGGGAATTAAATGCTTCCAGGGAGTTGTGTGCTCAGTTAACATTAGAGAGAGAGGACAATGAAAGAGAGCTGTTGGAAGTGCTAGAGGCCAATAAAAAGCTTAAAGCCGAACTATCATTGATATTTCAGCAAAATAACACACTTCAGGATGAGTGTGACTTGCTGAAAAGTCAATTGGACAAGCTTGATGGCTATGGCTTAGAATATGAAAGTGCCTTGAAACGCATAGCTAATCTTGAAAGGGAATTGTATGAGGCTAATCAACATATTATAAAGCTTGAAGAAGACTCACACCAAAAGTCAGAGACTATAACACAAGACCTTTTTAAAGACTTAGTTTACAATAGTTCACTTTCTAAATCTAATCCCTCTACAGCATATAAAAATATTAATGGATGTAGTATAAAAAGAATAAAAAAATACATTAAAATCAATAAATTTGTAACTAAAACTCAAAAATTACTGAAAAAGTACAACATTGTATTAGATAGTAAAAAAATAATGAAGGAAAACATAAAACTTAAAACTAATATTGACATGCACTTAATTGAACTTGAAAATAGTAGGATTAAATATGACTTTGACACCCAACAACTGCAAAAGGAGATCTTGGATCTTCAAAATATAGCAGATTCCATGGTATCAAAATTCCAGGAGTCACAAATGATGGTTTCGAAATACTCGACTGCTATGGAAGATCTTATCAAGATCTCCACACATGCAGCACAATGCTTTGAGCTTGAAAACTCAAGCAAGTCTGTACAGGTGCCAACACCAGTATGTAGGGTTAATAACATTTCAAAGCTAAATTTAATGTACTGTGACCAAATAGGCCATCAAATGAGCCAATTTTTAAATAAGGAACAAAATATTATAAACAGCTGTTACCCAAATGCTACTTTTAAATATATTATAAAGAACATTGTAAGAGAGACTTCCAGTAAAGCGGATAATCTCATTATATTTATAGGCAATAGAGGGAATCTAAACAAAAAGGAGCTTATTAGCTGCTATGAAAAATTGTGCCTACTTAATACTAAAAATCTAATTATGTTTACATTCCCTTATAGTAAACACTTTAGTCAGCATGAAAATAATGCGAGACATATTTTAAATCAGACAATGCACACATTAACATTGTACAATAAAAACTTTACACTAATTGATACCAATAGGTACATTAGTTGTAATAATTATTTTTTGACAAAGGATAGATATAATCTACCTACATATTTTAAAAGACAGATAGCTGATTCGCTATCATATTTATTGTATATAACAGCCAAGAATTTGGCTAGACAACCTGCTTCTATTGAGCAGGTTTTAGTTAGTAAGACCTTGGAAGATATTCCAAGAAATAGTATATCTAATTTAAATTAGACACTAAGACAACAGAGAGTCTCTCTGGCCTAGAATTAAAAAGTAAGCTAAGTAGATTTAAGAACAATACTATCAATCTGGTTCACCAAAATATACAAGGCATGAAAAGTAAATTACTAGAAATTGAGATGTTTTTGAGCAGTGAAAAGGTTGACATACTGTGTATTACAGAACACTGGTTAAAGACATGTGAACTTATGTTCAATTTTTGTAATCATCAGATTGGTAGTTCGTTCTGCAGAGGAAATGCAATACACGGTGGCTCATTAATATTGCTTAGTAAAAAAATAAAATTTAAAGAAAGGAAGGACATAGTGAGCCTCTCTGTGGAACGCCTTATAGAAGTATCTTGTGTGGAGCTGGAGCAATTTATCATTGTTAGTTTGTATAGCCCTCCTTCAGCTCAATATGATAGTTTAGAAAAAATATTGGAGCAGGTTCTGTACAAATTGCAAAAATCCAAGAAAAAATTGATCTTTAGTGGAGACTTTAATGTAAATTTGCTTGACAACTGTAGTTCAAGTAAACGTTTGCTAAATCTGTTTAAATCATATAATTTAATTAATACTTTTATTGTACCAACTAGGGTAACAGCCACCACGGCAACATGTATTGACAATATCTATAGTAATATAGTTCCTCTCAACGCCTGTATTATCAACAAACTTACATCTGACCACTCTGGTCAATTGTTTGAATTTGAAATACTAAAATGTAAAGATCAAAAAAAGAAAATATGTACAATTCCTATAACAGAGGATCGGTTAGATAGATTTAGGAAAAATTTGATATTTAAAATGCCATTTTTGCGTAGTAACCAATGCCCTAATAATTTATATAGCACATTCTTTGATTCATTTATTGGTGAATTCAAAAATGTGTTCACTCCAAAGACTTTTTTGGTCTCGGAGAAACCTACCTTTTGTGACTGGGCAACTCCGGAGCTACACAAAAAAAGGCTAAAATTGTATGAGTTGTATGATGAAAAACAGTATAATGACAGTGAAGAATTTAAAACTTATGTTAGGATATTCTCAAAAAGTTTTAGGCAAGAGTGTAGAATCGCTAAGGCGAAACACTTAAGTCTTAGAATAAACAACAGCTCTGATAAGATAAAGGCTACTTGGAAAATTATAAACGAGGAGACTGGAAGAACCTCCAGAAAGGATACTGAATTCAAAGTGAACATAAACGGCAAAGTAATTAGTTCCGACCTCGAAGTAGCCTCTGCATTTGAAGAGTTTTTTACTAACATTCCTTTAAATACAACCAGCGTTTTAAATTCTTCACCATCAGCCGCCCTTTTATTATTGAAAAAGAATGTTCCTGTATGCAATCATAAGTTTGTATTTAGCCGCATTAGCTGCAATGACATTATAAAAACATTTAAACAGCTAAAAATAAAAAAAACTAAAGATCTTTGGGGTGTATCTGTTTTCATTTTACAATCAGTAATCAATACTATCAGTTCAGAGTTGGCTATAATATTTAATGAATGTATAGATTGTGGAGTCTTTCCAGACCAGATGAAGATAAGTAAAATCACACCGTTATTCAAAACGGGCAGCACTTCGGACCCCACAAATTTTAGACCCATATCTGTGCTGCCGGCTTTGAGTAAAATCTTTGAAAAAATCATTCTTGAACAATTATTGACACATTTTAATAATAATAAAATTATGCATAGCCAGCAGTTTGGTTTTACAAGAGGTCGCTCCACAGCAGATGCTGGCATTCAATTAATTTCCGAGATTTTAAATGCTTGGGAAAATTCTCATGATGCCATTGGAGTTTTTTGCGACTTATCAAAGGCTTTTGACTGTGTCCATCACGAAATCCTAATCAAGAAACTTCAACACTATGGCATTGGCGAAAGGGCGCTAAATCTTGTGGAATCATACCTGAGCGATAGAATTCAAAAGGTAAATGTAAATGGAGCTATATCACAGGGATCCTCTGTTACTATGGGAGTACCGCAGGGCTCCATACTTGGTCCCTTCTTATTCCTTGTCTATATAAATGACCTGCCATTTCTTGTAAAGGAGCTTCACGAGATAGTACTGTTTGCTGATGACACTTCGCTTTTATTTAAAGTGAAACGACAAAATCCATCACTTGATAACGTAAACAGTGCCATCTCCAGTGTAGTTCACTGGTTTAATACAAATAATCTTAAGTTAAACGAAAAGAAGACAAAATGTGTTAAATTTGTAACTACAAATGTAAAAAGTAGTCATTCTCAAATAATAATTAAAGACGAGGAAATAGACTTTGTTGATAATGCGGTGTTCTTGGGAATTACTTTAGATAGTAAACTCCAGTGGGGCCGACACATAGAAGGTCTTTCGAATAGGCTAAGTTCCGCAGCGTTCGCAGTTAAAAAGATACGCGATCTTACGGATGAGAACACAGCAAAGCTTGTTTATTTCAGCTATTTTCATAGTATAATGTCATATGGTGTTATTTTGTGGGGTAATGCAGCTGACATTAAATCGATATTTGTAGTGCAAAAGCGGGCTATAAGAGCGATCTGTGGGTTGTCCCCACGGGAGTCGGTCCGAAGCAAATTTAAGGAATTACATATTTTGACTCTGGCAAGTCAATACATTTATGAGAATATTTTGTATGTGCGGAAAAATATAGATATCTTTAAAAAGAATAGTAGCTTCCATAATTATAGTACTCGTAATAAAGACAAAATTTGCGCACCAACCAGAAGGCTGCATAAAACGAGTAATTCTTTCCAAGGCAATTGTATACGTTTTTTCAACAAAATCCCTAGTGAAATACAAGCGTTGTCAATAAATAAATTTAAATCGTACATTAAAGTAAAACTGCTTACTAAGGCTTATTATAATATAAATGAATATTTAAACGATCCTAGTGCTTGGATATGAGTTGCTCCAGTATATATTATAGGTAACACGACTGAATCTCTCGGCTGCATTTCCAGACTCTGGGGCGATCGTCAACATCCACGACTGTTTTAATGTAAAGTGGGAACAAACCGTGATCCATGTGGTATCCAATTATTTCAGTATTATTATTATTTTCTTATGTAGCCAAGTCCACATTTCAAGGATCGTCATGCTCGCTTAAATGTCATTGCTTGTGGCGGCGTCCATGCGTCGGGTTGTCTCTCTCCCTAAAATATGGCGAGGGGGCCGATGGCTGGCCATGCGTCATACTCGTGAACGGGTGCTGCTTGTGGTGACTGGTCGTACTTGAATTCGTGTATGCGGTGATGTTAATTATTTCGACTATGTGTTTGCGTGTTGTTCCCACGAGAATGTAAGTGCGTGCTCCTATTTCACCATGCCTCCTGCTGATAGGGTACAAGTCTTTGTTTTTATTTATGTTCTTATTATTAATTACTTAAAATGTCATGTGGAACATGGTGTAATGGTTGCAGCTCCTTACAACCGTTGTGTAAAAAAAAAAAAAAAAAAAAAAAACATGGCGATTAAAAAGAGTGGCGGAGAGTTTATTGCCAGTTCTTCTCTTCCGTTCTACGCCCTTGATTTGAGAACTGGCAGTAAATGTAAAATTAGAAGCATTAATATTTATATCTTTAATGACGAATCACAAGTGTACATTGTGTTACCTACGTGAATAAATGATTTTTGAATTTGAATTTGAATTTAATTCTTAAGATTTAAAATGGCGCCTGGTAGATAGTGCCGGTGACCCCAGGCTGGGGCTTTCGCTCAACGAATAAGTATCGCAATACAATGAGAAAATGCTGCCAGCATTAAAGCTACACTGCCACAAGGAGCAACCTTTTTTTTTTCTTTGAATTTTCTATTAATCAATTTTTAATTATGACTATGTCGCTTAAGAATATCGTAAATACTGTATACATGTGTGTTTGTCAAAGTATCAATAAACAGTTGTTTATTCGATGTATACGTTTATAGATTTTAATATTTTTTTATATTCTATTAAAAAGGAAGAAGTGTGTATTAATGAGACAACCTTCTTTTCTTAGACATTTTTTTTATTATAATCTAAAGCGTGTGTAAATATTATTTGAAACAATTGAACGTCACAACGTTGAAATTTAAAAAGAATCTTGTAAATGTTTGTAGGCTCTTTAATGCAAGGTACCATTATGTTTTAGCTTACCTTACTTTATTTATTATAAGACGTCTTGTAAAATTTAAATGAAAGTTTAAAATGCATATGTCATTGTTAAAATTAATTGGTGCAGCGCTTCAACTTAAACGAAACATGCTATTATTGTATTTATATTCTTGCAAAGTAATTTAAATATTTGTAATAATTCCTTGTAAAAGCATTTTACGTTTTAATTAACTTGAAATATGCATTTATACTAATCATTCCAAATTTAAAATATGGATCTAAGATAGACTAATTTGTTAATCATAATATAGGGTTGTAGTTTCATTGTAAAACAAAGACGGCTCTATGTCATGTAGCCCCGTGTGTAATCACCCTAGAGCCATCTAGTAAGCGCGTGGTCAAAATAAAAGGCCCCCAAAGCGCTACGCCTGTGTGCAGTGCACGACCTGTACCATAGGTACAGCCGCCTCCATTAGTAAAAGCTTCTAAAATATGTAAGATATACTCTGGAATTATTATATTATCTAAAACATACAACAAACACAATCTACAGCTACGAAGGATCCGGAAATGTCCTAAGCCCGAGGCAGGAACGAAATCCAATAAAACCGCCTTTGAAGTTATTTTATGGAAGTTTACATTCAATATTTAATTATGTAATTTGTTTTTATTGTTGTTCTTAAGGGGATAAAAACATGGTATATAGAATATATGGAAAATACTTCATTAGATAATATGTCTAATAAATAAAGGTGTATATGGAATTTGTTTGGCTTCTTCGAGTTGTAGTTGCTTTAAATATGATCGTAAAATTTTATCGCGTTGAGTGGTAGGACGGATTTGCTTGTTTTAAGATTTAGCTTTTAACTGCAGAATTATATGTTACTAGCAGACAGGCCAAGCGTTGCTGTGGCTAAGGTTATTGTTATATTACATAGTAGTAAACTATTTAAGGGAAACGGTAGGAGAACACCAGTCATGGGGACCAAAATGCTTTATTGGTGGTTATGCCATTAAATTGTAGCTTATGTGAAACGTTGGTATTTTCAACACAGCGCCATCTGTTAGAATTGTGACTATCAAATAATTAACAAATAATTTGCAATAAAATAATATTGAGATGTAGTAGAGCTATCCTATCTTTTAAGTTAGATCAAACTGCACACGGTGTGCAAATTTGATTGATATCGGTTCGGTAGTTTAGGAGTCCATAGCGGACAAACAACGTGATACGTAATTTATATATATTAAGATATTTTACAACTTTCTCTGGAGTTCCCTATGACACTCAGTCAACAAGCGTAATTAAGTCATCTTTTTTCTAAGCATATCAACGTACTATGTAATCCAAAAAAATATTATTCAACTGGATTCTTCTAAAGCGTAATTTTCAATCTTTGGTGAACATTTATGGTTTACAATAAGCTGGAGTACAAAAAGCTTTCAATAGATTTGCTTTAGTTATTTCAAGTGAATTATGTACAATACAATTACCATAAAGTTAGTTGTTTTGACTTTTGCGCCTGGTGTATTCAAGCGTAAAGTTTGTATTGTTTTATATCTTCCTAAATCTGTTTTATATGTTACTAGCTGGTGCCAGCGACTGCGCAGGATTTAAATAATATGTGTCCAAATGATGTAGGGGGAAAGACATATTTATATATTTTAAATACCAGAAGCGATAAAAGTATCTATTTTCATTTAGTAATAAATTTATTACTACCAAATTTTCATTATAAATTGACAGTTTTTATTGTAGTTATGCTTAACTATTTTGCCAATAATGGCTTGCATATAAGACATAGATATATTCTGTGACGGGTTTTTTTTGTAGAACTATTTAAGACAAACATTTCCATCATACATTACATATTAGACCAGTGCCGATAATTTTTGTAACCTAAAAAAATAATAGTAGAATGAAACCTATTGGAAAAGGAGGAGAATATTATAAAAATTAAAGGAAAAATAATTTACGGGCGATCTGAGGTCGGGAAGGGGCAGGGGGGGGGGGAGTTTTAAGGGTAAAAAACGGTTTATCTCGATTTCCGGCAAAACTAAAAGTCCTATCGAAGAAAGTTAAATGGCAAAGTTGTAGGTAATAAAAAGATCTAAAACTTTTGTATTCACACATTTTTCACATAACCTCAAAATTTATGTGAAAAATTCAAAAAACCAAGGTTTTGGTTTTTAATTTTTATCTTTTACAAATGTATATTTTTTTTAACAAAATTTGGTGAAAACTTACCTTTCTATGTCCCAAATACGCTGTAATTTATTTGATTAAAAATATTTATTTTTTCACCTTATTTTGAATTAATATCAAAAAACACCCTAATTTTCAATCGAAAATTCACCCGTCAAAATATCAGCTTTTTTCAAAAAATTGGTGTGCTTTCAGTTCATTGAAATCTCTACTTTCCTATGGTAAAAAAATATATATATGTTACCATAGTAAACCTTCTCAGAAAATGCAAAAAATCGTATGCAGTAACGCGTCATCCCCTTCCCTACTTCTCTATGAATCTTCTTTAAATTATAATTAGATGCCTATTTATTACTATTTTAAGATAACTTATATATACCTGAGTGACCTAAAAAAAAATTTTAGCCTTTAGATGGGCTAAAATTTTCGTATTTCATAGAGAAGTAAGGAAGGGGATGACGGGTCTGGGCGTTGTTGCATACGATTTTTTGCATTTTCTGAGAAGGTTTACTATGGTAACATATATATATTTTTTTACCATAGGAAAGTAGAGATTTCAATGAACTGAAAGCACACCAATTTTTTGAAAAAAGCTGATATTTTGACGGGTGAATTTTCGATTGAAAATTAGGGTGTTTTTTGATATTAATTCAAAATAAGGTGAAAAAATAAATATTTTTAATCAAATAAATTACAGCGTATTTGGGACATAGAAAGGTAAGTTTTCACCAAATTTTGTTAAAAAAAATATACATTTGTAAAATATAAAAATTAAAAACCAAAAAGTTGGTTTTTTGAATTTTTCACATAAATTTTGAGGTTATGTGAAAAATGTGTGAATACAAAAGTTTTAGATCTTTTTATTACCTACAACTTTGCCATTTAACTTTCTTCGATAAGACTTTTAGTTTTGCCGGAAATCGAGATAAACCGTTTTTTACCCTTAAAACTCCCCCCCCCCCTGCCCCTTCCCGACCTCAGATCGCCCGTAAATTATTTTTCCTTTAATTTTTACAATATTATCCTCCCTTTCCAATAGGTTTCATCCTACTATTATTTTTTTCACTTTTTATTTATTTTATAGGCTATCTGCACTGGTCTATATGTGTAACTCTAGCAGTTTTGGCAGCGCACGCCAGAATGGCTCGCAGAATGTAGATTTTTAGGAAAAAATCTACTATATAGTAGGAACTTACTTGATATTTTGGATAATTCACACAATACATTTATTAATTGTAGCCTATATGTTACTCTGATGTATAACTTATATTATTGTAAAGTTCGAAATAAAATCCATTTAGTAGTTTTTACGTGAAAGAGCAACAAACATCCATCCATACTTACAAACTTTCGTGTTTATAATATTAGTAGGATATGGCTCCGGCCGACTCGAACATTATTCCTACGCTTCTAGGTCTATGTCAATTAATATAAAAGGTATAAATAAATAAAAGATTTAAAGAAAGATACAAAATAAATAGTCATATATACATTTAAGCCACAAATAGTATTAAACACTCCACCGGAATCTTTTATAAATAATTATCACAGTATTTACGAAAACATTACTGCTACAGAATAACGTCAAAAGACTATTATTTTGTATGAAACAATGTACTTTATACAAGAGAGTCGAAATAATAAGCCGCTTAGTTTCGGAGTCGAGTTACGGTTGTAATTTGATGGTCTGTTTCTTGTAATCCTTATGTTGCCACTTATTTACTTTCGCTTGAATTATTTTACAAGGAATAATGTAATACTTTAGATATATAGTTTTAATATTTGAACTAAAAAATACAAATACCTTGATAAATAAATCAAGTGTCAACTGTCAGCTGTCAGCTGTCATGGAAAGTGAACCATAATATTGAGTTAAATCTGTGTCGGATCAAATTTTTCAGAGCGTAGAAAAATATGCAATGGTATTATGCCTCGTTTTTTCATTAAAGTAAGAAGACAATAGAAAATGAAAATTAAGATAACAACTAATATTTTTTTTATTTCTTAGTTTATTCATAGTATATTTATTTCTTCAGTCGCGCTCTACGTTTCTGAAGGTCGTGTAAGTGGCGCCGCACAACTACTTCCACTCTCCTCTGTCTTCGGCAAGCCTGGGTGATAGGAAGTCTTGTAAGGAATGTAAGGGCCTTTACTTGATCATTCCAGCGGGTAGGTCATCGACCTCGAGGTCTGGTGCCCTTCAATGTGCCAGTTACGATTAGTTTTTCTAAACTTTTTGGATCTCTGCGTTTTATATGTCCAAAAATATTAAGGTGACATTGGCAATAAAGTGTAAGATTATTTTTACCTGTTCGTCACCATCTGATGTTCTTACACTGTCAGAAGGCTCGAAAGTGCGTTGCCGGCCTTTTAAGAATTTGTACAGACTACTCAGCTAAATTCACAGAATCAGTATATAATAATATAAGCACTTCGATTTATATTGAACGTATTGTACTTATCGTTTACAGGTTTAGATACAACCTTTTTTACGATTTCATAAAAAAAGGTTTGGGAAAACTCATCACGGACTTATTACTCTGCTACGATTTATTACATTTTGCAAGTAACGGCATCAGTCGACAGAAAATTCACAAAGTTACGTGATGCCGCTAGATAATTTAAAACAGTGGCGCTGGAGCCTTTGAAAAGTTTGATAATTTATTTAATGTCTGTCTTGTGGCGCATTCATTCATTGTTGGCTACAATTAGACGCACATTTTTATGTATTAACTAAACTGTACAGCGTTTCAGTATATTGTAAGTTATTTAAATATTCAGAAGAATAATAATTCTATAAGAACAAATTAAAGAAATAAAAACAAATTCTAGTGGCGGTGTAATCTATTAGATCTGGGTCTCAGATTTGTATATCTGTTTCGTGATTTTTTTTTCTTAAAGGCAAGTAGGTGATCAGCCTTTTGTCTGCCGGTTTCCTCGCGATGTTTTCACGGTACAAGCGAGTAATAAATGCGCACATAGAAAGCCGGTTACATAGGGTCGAACCTATGATCTCTATGAGAGTCGCACACTGAAGTTGCCAACACTACTTAGACCATCTGACATGTAATTGAGAGGGTGTGCTAGGGTGTGGATTTGTGAATGTGCGAATGATGCAGATGATTTTTCAACATTTTAGCAAGACTGATTATTAAATTTTTTGTCAATTATCTTTAATGCTTTGAGTTTTTAGTTAATAAGCCTAAATAAGGGAATACAAATATATAATAACAATGGAAGATTTGAAAAATTCTTATTTATATGAATTATTATATACCTATATATATATACACTTGTAATGAAGATATAATAAGTAATATGGCTTGTAAAGTTTTGAGTGCGTAGTATATGTAGCGTGTGCGTAGTATATGTAATGTAATCTATGTTACTGTCAAAAACTTGCTGACAATAATTATTTATACTTACCTAATTGTATCTTAACACAATTTTGATATTAGGTAAACAATTAACAAAGTAATTTTCATAACTTAGTAACACATATTTTACATGTAAACAATTTTAAAATAATAACAAAAATATTTTGTTTCTTAAACAAATCTCCTAAGCTAACAAACCATTTTCTAATTAAAACATTTGAGTTCTTTTTATAATAATGTTTTTGTTGTTGAAATTTCTTCCTTTTTTTGGTTTTGTTATTCCTATCGCTTAATTTTGTTAGCAGTGTTCGCATATCATATGGACGGCGACTATTTATTTGTTATATCATGTGTTGGTCCTCCTTTTGGTCCAAAAAAATAAATTAAATAGACTAGCACCCCTTCACAATTCACATTAGGTACTTAATAATATTATACTAATTGATGACTTTGTTGACTTTTAAATCAAACACCGCCTCGTTTTTCATTTAATTAAGAAAAAAAATAGAAAATAAACAAATATTGAAATTTTTAGTTTTTGCTTCAAGATTGGGAAATTACTGTGGACCTTATGCTATTGCTATGCAATGTTCGAGATCTGGGTTTATGGTATGTTCAAAACATCTTGGACTGACCGCACATATGCTGGATAGAATACTGAAAAACAAAGAAATTCTTATGACAGTTAAGAAGAGGAAACTTGAAAATTTCGGACACGACTTACGTAAAACCATACGAGTACCTTCAACTAATTATACAAGGCAAAGAGCCATGTAGGTGAGCTGGCCGCAACCACACGTCTTGGTTAAAGAACCTTAGACAATGGTTTGGACAAAGCACCAACTCTTCAGAAGTACGGCATCCAAAATTAAAGTAGCCATGATGATCACCAAGCGAAAGGCCGGCAGCGCACTTGCGAGCCTTCTGGCAATGTGTGTCCATGGGCGGCGGTTAACATCAGTTGAACCTCCTGCCCATTTCCCTCCTATTACATTAAAAAAACCTTCAAAGGAGGTGGCCCTTATGAAGAAAAATTGTACAACTACCGAAATAAACTGATGAAACTAAACTGTGGAAACTCTTCACTTTCTCCATTCTATCGGAAAATTCGAACTCGATTGTTTCGTTCCTTAGAAGGTCAATACGATGTAAATATTTTTGCTGGTTTTACGTTATATCGAAACTTCAGAACGAAGGCTCTGGAATATAAAATTGGTAAATATGCTTAATTATAGCCTAAACCATAACCTATTGGTAGACTTGCTGCATTTTTTAATGCAATTAAAAATCTTTCTTTGTCTACTGATTGACAGCAATTATCGCTGGAAATCGACTTCAGGATAACAATGGAGGTCATGCATAGTCCTGGTTTAAACAAAGTCAGTCAATAATACGTAAAAAGATAAAAAAGCACAATTGTTTAAGTGTTTAAAAAGATTTATTTATTTCATGTAATGGTATATAAAAAATCATTAATTGTATAACTAGTAGACTCGGCCAAGCGTTGCTGTGGCTAAGATTTTTGTTATATTACATAGTCGTAAACTATTCAAGAAAACGGCGGGAGAACACCAATCTACCATGCTGTTTTGGTGGTTATGCCATAAAATTGTAGCTTATGTGAAACGTTGGTACTTTGAACACAGCGCCATCTGTTAGAATTGTGACTATCAAATAATAAACAAATATTTTGCAATAAAATAATATTGCGGGTATAAATTCAGATGTAAACTACACACGGTGTGCAAATTTGATTGATATCGGTTCGGTAGTTTAGGAGTCCATAGCGGACAAACAACGTGACACGTAATTTATATGTATATAGTAAGATAATGAAACGAAACTAAAACGTTAGTTTAATATGAAAAAACTTTAATACAAAAAGTTCTGCGTTTAACTTCTAGCAAATAAAAATCCCTATTACGCATACAATTTCCATATTAAACAAGGTAAGAAACATTGAAACATGTTTCTCATAAAAACATGTTTTTCTTATAAAATAGTATATTTATTTATAGCCAAAACTATGTCAGAAAATCGTAAAAGGCCTCGAAATTGTCACATAGTTGACATTGAAATAGGCCGCGGAAGTTCTTCTCAGAGCTGGCAATCCATTTTTTGTCTGACATTTGCAAAATCCTAACCCGATTTCGGAAATTGCCTTCTATTTCGTATCTATGTACTGTGGGCCTTTTATAAATTTTTATAAAGACATTTTTAATATATGCGATAAAATATGTACATTAAATAAAAGGTCAGGATACCAAGAGACATTTAGGAGTTTTTCTGTGTTCCTTGTAACTCATACACTAAGTAAAGGGTATCAAGTACGAGTTCATGTTTTAAAGTATAGCTACGATTCCGATATGAAATTGCAACAACTTTAAACTTTGACTTTAATAAAAGTATATCTATCTATAATAACATCTCTATACATCTAATATATAAAATTCTCGTGTTACAGTTTTCGTTCCCATACTCCTCAAAAACGGCTTGACCGATTTTGATGAAATTTTTTGTGCTTATCCGGTATCTATGAGAGAATCGGCCAACATCTATTTTTCATCCCCCTAAATTTTATTTTTTATTTTTTAGACAAAATTTTTAATTTCTATTTTTTTATGATACAGCATTAAAAAATACATACAACCCCTAATTTTCACCCCTCTACGATCAACCCCTATTTTTTATTATACATGGCAAAATGACGTTTGCCGGATCAGCTAGTTATGTAATAAATAAACACGATGTCATTTGTTTTATTACAATGGTAACACCATGCAATATCATATCGATATATGATAGATATCGATAGATGATATGGCTTCTGTAAGCTCAATAGTTGTCATATGAGTTGAACTATACTGTTCTAATAGATCTCAACACAAAATGTGGCCAAAACCGATTTAAGGCGAATCGACATTAGCTATCTTTCCATCATTCACACCATTAGGTTGTCGGGGGATGTTTTCTACGTGCTTACGATATTTCCAAATTTATGGCCCCATAAAGCTCTAGCCGTTTTCTTTTCATTGACTCCACGAAAGGAATAAAAAATATTAACGCTCAAATATCGGTCTAATAAAATAAAACAGCGATAAAACGAAAGCTTCTACGTAATACAAGATGATTTTAGATGCAAAGTTGTAACATAATTTCTTATTACGGTTTTCTCTAAGTTTCTTGCTGCATCTATCATAAGCTATTTAAGTTTTCCGCTAGTTTAGGCTTCGAAAATTAAAACAGCATTCCCTTTAAAGTGTGATAAATAACAAGCAAACATATCTTATGTGTACTTGTCGGTTAGTAAAAGTTATTTGAATAAGAATGCTTTGTTAAACCTTTTTTATATAATAATGTAATTACTATTATGTGTCTCGGATGCTTATCATACACATTTTACGGCCTCAATGTTGAGGTTCTAAATACAATAAGAAACGTGGTAGGATTGCGGGCTACTCGATTATGAAGAAGGTCCATGGATCTGGTTAGCGCTGCGCCTTCTTAGGTTCTCATGTCATTTTCACACGTGTATATCATTTTTCAGTCAGTTGGCCTAGTGGCTTCAGCGTGCGACTCTCATCCCTGAGGTCGTAGGTTCGATCCCGGCTGTGCACCAATGGACGTAATGGATGGACAAAATGGATAGTAAGACTATGTGCGCATTTAACATTCGCTCGAACGGTGCAGGAAAACATCATGAAGAAACCGGCATGCCTTAGACACAAAAAGTCGACGGCATGTGTCAGGCACAGGAGGCTGATCACCTACTTGCCTATTAGATTGATGAAAGATCATGAAACAGATACAGAAATCTGAGGCCAAGACCGAGAAAGGTTGTAGCGCCACTGATTTATATTTTATTTATAAGAATTTGACATGTGTGGCTTGACAGCATAAATAAAATAAAAATAAGAAGCATTTCTTTGTCTGTTTTGTTATTTATTTCTCAATTTGTAGACATGTATGACCTAGATGATTAGCCCATCTATATCCAGCACACACGTCGATAATTCTCTTCCTCAAGATGTTTTTCCTTACGAGAATGTTTGGAATAAGGTTGAAAAAACAATTGAATAGCCAGAATTTGAATCATCAGATAGTGAAATGCTTATATCCTACTAAACACGGGCTTAGGGTAAGATTCAGAGTCCAGATTGTAGCATGACGCCCGTGCAAATCTAATACGTTATAAACTATACAAAATCTGACAGTTTAGTTCTATTTAAGTTCACACATAGAGATTACGGATTTCAATATATTATTTGAAACATGTAATCTGGATTAAAACAATGCGTTTAGTGTTAGTTTGAAAATGTTTTGGACTAAGTAGATATTTTACAAATTCAAATCCAATTTCGAATAATTCAATGCAATAATAATTATCTCCATTGCACGCCAGTATTGCAGCAATAATTTATTAATATTTGCTCTTCTGTTTGCGTTTATTCTGTTGCCAATTTATGGCTCTCCTACTAATTATAGTCCTTATTACTGTTTATTTAACAATGACCTAACGTTTACATATATTTTTTATTAATCAAATTTCATGTAATTCAAACTTGCTGGTAATACGAGTTTGTCAAAAGTGTTCTTGTAAGTTAGGAATTACGTATCTTATTAAAAGTACAATTAACAAGTTAACTCACTTACTGGAACATGGGTTCGATTCAGGCAAAACCATAATCGTTTCTGAAACGGTAAAATAAATATCGTGTAAAAACGGGCTACAACCAAAAATTTATGACGTGACTCAGAAGGCTATTTAAAAATATACCGCTAATTCGAACACTAAAATCTGACACATGAAGTGCTGATCAAGTACTGCCCTGCGATTCTGTAACTCACTTTTCGAACTCACACAGCGGTTTTCGCATAGGCGGTCGCTCTGAAATCAGTCGTGAAGCAGTCATTTTATGATTTGGCATTCTAATGAACAATAAACTACAAGCTCCCACCTTTTTAGCATGCCAAATCATAAATTGACTGCTTCACGACTGATTTGAGAGCGACCGCCGATGCTAAAACCGCTGTGTGAGTTCGAAAAGTGAGTTACAGAATCGCAGGGCTGTAACAGTTTTAATCAAGTTATTTTTAATTAAAAATAAATAAATCAATGGCGCTACAACCTTTTTAGGTCTGGGCCTTAGATTTCTGTATCTGTTTCATGGTCTAAGGTAATCTAATAGGCAAGTATGTGAGCAGCTTTCTGTGCCTGACGCACGCCGTTGACTTTTTGGGTCTAAGGGAAGCCGGTTTCCTCACGATTTTTTCCTTCACCGTTCGAGCGAATGTTAAATGCGCACTGAGAAAGAAATTCCATTGGTGCACAGCCGGTGTTCGAACCTACGACCTCAGGGATGCACTGCTCCAATAATAATAAAATAATTTTATTCATATTAAAAATTGTTGACGCCACAGCCCTTGAATTTGTTTCAAACTATTTTATCCATTTCCTTGATTATTTTTGTTTTTTAAGTAGATGATGAGTCTGTACCTGATAAACTCCGTAGGTTTTTTTCAGGTCTTAGGCATGGTTTCGTCACGATGTTCCGCTTTGTATTGGATAGAAACTTATATTGATTGTTGAGTACCTGACATTAGAACATGTAACATATAATACATAAAATAATAATCATGATTTTATAATGAGTTAGACTAGTTCCTTGAGCGAGCGACTCTCCCTGGGGTTGTCTGTTTTAGTGCTTTTGATGTGCGCATTAAAGACTCTTATAGTGAAGGCAAATATCAACCAAAAAATCTCCCAAAAGTCTGATTTACTTGTCTATAAAAAAATTGTAGGGGTTTATGTATACGTACAATTGGTAGCGCCGGTCGTTCTACCCGTGCGCAATAAATATTAGCTACTGATTATGTTTAATTTCCACACCGACCGATGAGAACCGCAGAGCACTCCGCGCCTCGCAGCGTCGAGTTATAGAGCGCACGCGGGAAATTAGAAGCGAACGCTGGGACCGTCTTACCAGCAAATTGTCACCTTCGCACACGGCCTATTGGTCTCTCGCGCGTTCCCTAAAAACCGACACGGTGGCCTCCATGCCCTCGCTAAAACGTCAAAAAAATAATAATTTCATACATACTCCTTAGCTAAAAAACTTATTAGGTGTGCACGTGTGCACACACCTAAAAAATAAATGATCAAAGAAACAAATGCCATCTAAAACCCGTATAGGCTTGTAGCACCACTGAATTATTATATAGATGTGTACAGCTTAGGTCTAATTGTTTGTGGATTTATTGAGAACATCGATTAACCGAGGATACGAGCCGCGTCGTCCGCACACTTGCTGCATCACTTCATAATATTAACGATATCCATCAATCACTTCCTTGTTTTGCTGTAGGTACTGTTTCTTAGAGATTTGATATTTTCCCGATATAAAGATTTTTTCATTCAATTATTACATAACCAAAGTTACTTTCAGTTTAACACTGACACAATTTAACACAATATCCATTATGAAAAGGTTTTTTTACGACCTTATTATAGTTATAGAATAAAAATTTGTAGGTTCGAATCTATCAATTTATTAAGTTACTGGCATGGTAGAAATTTTATAAATAAATAGTAAAAGGCGTCATAAGAATCTTTGAAAAAAAAGCTCGAGTCTTCCTCACAATCTCTTTTATAAAGATGTTTTAAACAGTTAAGAGTGGCGGAGAGTTTATTGCCAGTTCTTCTCTTATGTTCTACGCCCTTTATTTGAGCACTGGCAATAAATGTAAAATGAGAAGCATTTAATGTATATTTCTTTTTTGACGTTCATAAGTGTACTCTCTGTTCTGCTTACTGAAGTTCTTTTCTTTTATTGTTAATTATATTATTTTTTCTGTTAATGGAAATGGATGTTATTTGATGTGGCCGAAAAGGAATTTCCAAAGTATAACTTCTCCATTTGTGGATCGATATGAACGATTGAGTGTCCAATGTCAAACGTGGTTGTTTGTGAATTATATGGTTATGTATGCATGATATTCTACCACTGTTAATAGTTTATAGATATAGATATTCTTGAAGATAGATAATATCTATGTGATCTCTATTTAGGGTTCTAATCATTTGTCTTAAAAAAAGATGCAGGTAAGTAGGTATATTAGGTATAATAACAGTACAAGTTTCATTGAAATCGTTTCAATACTCCTTGATACATTGGTTACCATCCAGAAGGGACATTACATTATTATGATTCATTAGGCTTACATATGGCCAGCCATATGTAAGCCTAAGATACCAGTATCTAGTCATAATGCCGCAATTACATTCAGCCGTAGTGAATTGATTCGTGAAAAATTAAATAAAATTTATATATTTAATTTCTAATTTACTCTTATCTTCTTTAACTTTTATCTAATTTACTGGCATGTTAGAAATTAAATAAATATTTTTTTAAAATAAACTTAACAAGATTTATTTTCGATAGATTCTTAGAAAAATACTTTCTTCTGAGAACCAAAAAATTCTTAGAAAAATTCTAATGCCGCATTTACATTCAGCCGTAGTGAGCAGTGAAGTGGGCAGGACGAGTGTGTAAACGCGATATTTGTATGAAAGTATCGCGTTTACACAACATGCCAGTAGTTTATTTATTTAAAAAAAATTTAAATAAATAAATTTAATTAAATTTTTTTTCATATGTTTTGTAACAAATAATCTATGAAAATATATATATTATATTAATATACTCATTCAGTTAAGTGATAAAATAATCCGTAAGTCATTCTATCACGGCTTAATCTCGATATTTCATTATACCATAGTCACACTTCGTTCAAAGGCTTTTCATGGAGTCCCGATACTCAATGAATAATAGTACACAAAGCCAGCTATTGAAAATAAGTTTGCTCGTATCCCTACGTGATCGACCAAAATTTAACGACCATTCTGGCATCGAAAGTCACAATACAATGACTTGGGATTTTTGGCTTTGGCATTTCTGTCTTGTAAATAAACTTAATTTTAACGTTATTTTTTATAGAAACGGGGGCAAACGGGCAGGAGGCTCACCTGATGTGAAGTGATACCGCCCATGGACACTCAATGCCAGAGGGCTCGCGAGTACGTTGCCAGCCTTTTGAAGCTTCACATATTTTCATTAGTTTTGTATTTTAACCTCAATATATAAATTAGACTGTATATAAAAAGATATATAAGTAATTAACAGAATTTTGTGATTACTGTCGAACTTTTCTTACAGATACAATAAAGAAATAATACACACGAAGAGAAAGATAAAAAAAATACTTACCACAAACGCAAAGGTAGGCAACGCATTAGCGAGCCTTCACGAGCCTCCTGCCCGTTTGCCCCCCTATGTTGCCCAATATATATGTATGTTCTATAAAAAAATATATATATAACAGGTAGCTTTACCGGTAGTAAGTAACCTGTTTTTAAAAAGTCCCTTTAATATACGTATAGTTATAATGTATATACATTATGAAAACGATATATTAATCTTATCTATAAAAGCAAATCTTTTAAGCGCCCAATTACCTTCCACGTTAATTCGAAACACGAAAGAGAAGACGATGAAATATAGGCGGCGCTTGTCCAAACAATATTGTCCATGAATTATCGTCGGAATCGTTTTACATGACATATTTTCCAGAATCATAGCAAATAATTTGTAACAGGAAATATATATTTTTGATTTAACATAATGATATGTCGCTAGAAAGGAATATCAAAGCAGCACTGCAATATAGTGTTTCGTAGAAACAGCATGGGTGAGAAGACGCAATTAAATTATCAATTTAAATATAGAATTGTAGAACAAGGTGCATTTTCACGGAGAAAACGATCAAAGCTCGCGAAACGACGGAAAATGTATAATTTAAAGTCTACATATGTTTTTGTTTAACCTGAAGTCGAACCTGGGAATTTAATGTTGTCATTGCCTTTGAAATCACGGAGGACGTAAAAAATCATTGCAACCTTTTAAAGCCTCAGATTTCTGTACCTCATTCGTGATAAGCTATTGCATAGATATTATAGCGGGCATTGAGCGCGACCGAATCAAGAAATTCCGTAACGAAAAAAACCTAACACACGATGACGTAATATAGGTGCGGCAAAAACGCGTTAGAGTGGGACAGAACGCATATCTCTGACGAGATCAGTGACGTAGCGTGAGCGCGGCCGGTGCGTGTTAGAGTGAGACAGACTATATAGGCGTTTTAGTCTGAGTCTGGTAGAGTGGTAGATTGAAATAATATTTCAAAGAAAAACAAATACAAAATGCATAAATAAAAAATAAAAAAATTAACTGCATAAGTTGATAAAAAAATGCTATGCAATAGCTTTACCGCGGCAGTCCCCGAGTGCCACACGTTTTTTTTTATAATAGGCAATCTGTCTTCTGGCCCTGACACATGCCGTCGACTTTGTAGGACTAAGGCATGCCGTTTTCCTCACAACGCTTTCCTTTTACGAGCGTGTATTAAGCGCGCACATAGACAGAAACCACCGGGATACCTAAAAGTTGCACACTGAAGCCACTACACCAATATGTTTAATAGACCTACCTTAGATCGTATTCGAATCGTATAATAGTTTTTCTTGCCATCAACATTAATATATACATATGTATGGAATGTTCGAGCTTGATGAAACTGTTTCAGAATTGGTGGATTTTTTTTTCTTTGACTACAGTTACATATATAAACACTATATAACACCTATTAAAGCAACCAATTGAAAGGAAGCTAATTAAATATTTCATAAATAAATGTAAAATTGTATCTACACCAATTTATAGAAATACTAGCTGACCGACAAACGTTGTTTTGACATTTCTAAGAAGCATTGTTTTGTTCAATAAAAATAACTATCGCTATAATAAAAAATAGGGGCTGATCATATAGAGGTGAAAATTAAGGGTTGTGTGTATTTTTGTATGCTGTATATTAAAAAATAAAAATTTTATCTAAAAAGTCGCCCCTTATCACCTAGGGGTTTGAAATTGATTTGTTTCACAGACTTACTGAATATGCATAAAAAATTTCATAAGAATCGTTTGAGCCGTTTCGGAGGAGTATGGCAACATACATTGTGACACGAGAATTTTCTATATATAGAGATACGTACCTTTATATTTCATTAAAGCTTAAAACTTTTGAATCGCTTACCGTTCGTTGTCCTGTTTCCTTTTCAAAGATTTAGCTGACAAAAGAGACTCGACCGACATCGAGTTCGACATTATTGAAATCCGTCCTTTTTAATTTTCGTAGATGTGGCGTTTATAGGCTTTCGTTTATTTTCAAATGTTTTTACGTTGATTGCAAATTCTTTAATAGGAACAAATGTTTAGGTATTTACTTAAGAATTAATTAATTTCATGTAAAAAGTAATTGTCCTGACATAATAGTGTAATGAATTGAATTGAAATTTATTCATACTTGTATCATTTAAATGTCTTGTATTATTAAAATCCAAAATGTTTTTACAGTCTTCGGGGTCTATAGTCTATATCTGTATGTATCTAAAACAGTAAAATGTATATAAAGTTCTTTGCATTTATTATTTGGCAAAGTAATCATTACTATAATTCAGTTACCAATGACAACAAAATCAAAAATCTAAGTTGCTTATTTTATACCATATAGTAAAATTATTAACAACTAAAATTATATACAAATACTCTTTAAGGTAAATACGAATTACTTGTGCCAGGGTAATTAATAACGATTAATAAAGTAATCATAAATAATTAAAATAAAAGTAATTATACAAATTTTTGTTTAGTTTTAAAATATGCAGATGAATTTTTCCGAAAGCACAAAAGACGAAACCATGCGAGTTTAGATTGATTCTGATTGGTCAACGGTATCTCTTTAATCACAGACAGGCGATATCGCTAGCAGACAAACAAAAATAGACTTTCTCAAAATGTATTTTTAAACTCATGCTTTCAAAGGAACATCAGAGAAAGTAGGTGATTCGTCTTCTGATTGACAGTCACGTTTGAAACTGCTTGCTAGTTTCCTCGTGATAGACATAGAAAAATCATAGACGGATTCGAATTAAAACATTCAGATCGAGTTGTGCATTGTTCAACACAACACTACTCCTGATAGACGTTAGACAAAATATAATTAAACACAGAAATCATTTGTACGAATCTCTCAACTAAACATTCAAATGCTTCACTAATAAATCTTGATTGGCGAAAGCTCAAACAGGGTTTAAGATGTTGGTTGTAGCTAATCTATTCTCTGAGTTGTAAATTATTAGTATTATCACATCACACAGTTATCTATAATAGTTCTGTATGACAGACATTGTTATGTTTTGTATTGTTGATTATGTTTAAAACGATAAACATTTACATACAAAGGGATTTGAGGAAAATATGCGAATTCTTTACTTTATTTACGCAACTCGGATTATAACGTTCATAAAAGATATTTTTTCTTATAAATTTTGTTTAGAATAATGCGTAATGTTTGATTGCCACGTTTGATTTTACATTCTTCACTTTGTTTTAAAATATATATATAATTATTTTGTGAGTTTTTGTGCGTGTTGTGAAGACAGTTGCGTCTTTTTTCGTCAAATTGATTTCAATCAAGGATATATCTGAGGGCTTAATATTTATTTGTTAAACGAAATTGTGTATCAAAGGCCACCGAACCTTTCTTTTTGGTACATATAATAAATAACATTTTAATAAAATGTACACAATTATTACCAAATTATACGTATATATATCATATATGTAAAATAACAATATTTTTAATACATTTCAGTCTCGGTGTATTTCTAAAGTGATTATTTGATTTGAAATTTCGGAAATCCAATAGTGTTTCAAACACATAGATAAGAAAAATACAAAATGTGACAGGCCTTTCACCAAATTGTTTTGGTGTTTAAGTTCTAAAAGTATTCACTTAAAAGCCAATTAGGTACCTACAGATAGGACCTGGGGACCGCATTTGTGAATGGTTATTATAAAATTAAAGTTTAAGCGATACCTTGCCAGTATAGTTGTTGTGCATTAGTTGTATAAATTGTAAGAATTGTGCGAATATTATATTTAAAACTGATCTTTTAACAGGCATATAAACATTATACTACTTCTACGTAGAAAATAAACTACCAACTAACATAGTTGATTGCTGTATCTATCACTTTTTGCGTTGTAGAGTGGACATCAATTCTACGAATGTCCCCGGCAGATACTTCACAATCTAATTAATTCGAGGCGATAAAATCACGAAAGTATCCTTCAAAGAAATCTCGATGGCTGGGTATAACTCTGAAATATTTGCGCTAAGTGGAAAAAAGTCGAACGACTCGTTCAAAAGAACATAGAGAAAAATTATTTTCCGTGTAACTGATTTTAGAAGGTGTCGTTGTAAGTTATGTTAGGTAAAAATTAAATTGTTTTGCTATTAAAGTATTTAATTTAAATAGGTGAATGAAAGTGTTATAAATTAAATGTATTATTGATATTAATGGATGTATCAAATTAATATCTATAAATTTTCTTATACAAACAAAAGAGGATCTACGATTAGTATGTAACAAGCATAACAATATTTTAACACTTTTAAACACTTCGTGAATACGGCCCTATATTTCTCACATTCTATAGTCCATATTCTGCATATTATTGATTAACCAAAAATTAACTGTGTATATCCAGAGCAGTGTTGGCCTTGTGGCTTCAGCGTGCGACTCTCATCCCTGATTTCGTTGGTTCGAGCCCCGGCTGTGCACCAATGGACTTTCTTCTATGTGCGCATTTAACATTTGCTCTAACGGTGAAGGAAAACATCGTGAGGAAACCGACATGTCTTAGACCCAAAAAGTCGACGGCGTGTGTCAGGCACTGGAGTGTGAGTACATACTTGCCTATTAGATTAAAAATAATCATGAAGCAGATCCAGAAATCTGAGGCCAAAACCTAAAGAGGTTGTAGCGCCACTGATTTTTTTTTATCATCAGCCATCATCAGCATTCGATGCCAGCACAGACATGATCTGCCCATAGCAAATAGCTATGAAATGCAGAAATGTCTGTTCCATACAACACTACGGGGCTTCAAACAAAATTATGCAACAAATGTTCCAAGCTTAAAGGCTAAAAAATTACTTTAATGTACGCCATACATTTAACGATTTAACAGCCAATCAATCTGTGAATGCCGTTCAGTTATACGATCGGGCATTCATCACGTCACCTGTTCTCAGTTAAGCACAGAAAAATCGCTGACGATTCATCTCATTTTTTAAACAGGTTAATGAAAGTAGGTTGTAAATAAATGGAAGAACATTTTTAATCCTAAATAAATACCGTGATTTCTCGTGATAAGGCGATGAGGCTCAAAATATTCGAGTATAAATAAGATATTTTTTACGGATAGTTACGTTTCGGTTGCTTAGTAAAATGAAAAAACGGCTTAATGTAGAAAGTTGCCAATACTTTTATTGTTTTTCGAAGTAATCTCCGTTCCTCTCTACACGCATTCGATAGAACCACTGAGAAAAGCAGTGGGCCCATTCTTCCTAAGGGGTCTCTTCTATGGCATTTTCGTACGCTATCACCGCATCTTCAGGGCTCCTAAAGCAAATACCTAGAATTTTATCTTTGGTTTTGGGTTCGGTTTCTGGTTGTCGGTTAAAGTATGGGGAATCCATCTCGGACAAAGCTAAATGTTCGTGTGATATTTCTTGAACTTGATTCATACCAATGCCTAGGCTTGCCCGTATATGATATGTAATATTGGGTTTATATGACTTTTAGGCCTTTTGTTACCAATTGAATTAAACAAACGTGAAGTGCCCACGCAAAACGTGCCGCGTTTCGTTAAGTGTGTGTAGGACTCCCGTGAGATCATCCCCTTCCTCTCCGAAGGCAGCGATATTTTGCGGCGACGTACCTACTCACTAAACTGTCCATGGTCTGCGATGATTACCCTTTTTGGGAGTCCCATATGTTCGTTTGCTATAAGGGATAGCCTTAATGTATGGAGATATTCTTAATGTAATTTATAATAATTTCGGTAAAGCGTAATATATGTTATAAAGGATATATACAGATGTAGCAATTAATATTTGAAATAGCTGCAGTTAGCTGGATATTGGTGAACGCAGGTCGAATAGATTGTTATTGTATAGGTAAACGATTACAGGGGATTTGCCGGCTTTGTTAATTGCCCGTGAATACTGTTATTATTTTTAGTTGTCGTAATTGATTTGGAAAATATTTCCTAAATGATTAACCAAGAAGAAATAAATATCTTTAAATAAAATTTCTTGTGTAACGTAAATCTATTTTTACCAGATAGCGCTGCGTAATTTTTCGTAAGTTTGTTTGTTACGGAGGGAAAACAAATGATTGGATTTGCATTCCCTAATTGCCTCAATATCATATTATCATTAAATCTGATAAAAGCCAAAAGGCTGATTGCAGATGGGTAAAAGAAAAAAATACAAGTTTAGATAAACAATAGCGATTAAAAAATACATAGTGGATGACGTTTGATGAAGAATGAAGGAAAGCGTTAAGAATCATCATCAGAATCCAAGATTCGAGGTGTGATAGATAGTACACCGTCTTTTATTCACAAGTGATGATGCGAAAAGAGGCCACGAGCCTGTATGAATCTGGCGCTGGATATAGGAAAGAGTTGGGAAGATTGCTATCGACAATTGCACCGATAAATCGGCTTCTTACAACTTCAGTTGACACCTCCTGTAAAGCAAATCCCTGGACCGACCCTAAGGCCCTTTCTCCACTGCTCCGGTCCGACGTCGGATACCGGAATGAGTCATGAGAAAAATATCGGAAGGCCGGATTGCGCTTCTCCACTATATCCGATCCGACAATAATCGATACTTGTGTATTTATCATGCAAAACTTATATTAACTAAAACCCATATACTTAATTTTATTAATAAAACGTTCTAAATTCTAAATATGTTATTGCCCTGGCTAGTTTATTACTTTTTTTGTATTGTCTAACTTGAAATATTAAAATCTACTTAATAAATAGTTCACTAATACTATGTTATAAAAATATAAATAAATAGCAACATAAATTGGTTTGGTCCGGGTTATCCAGATTCTTTCAAATTCAAGAAACTATAAATAAACCTATGAATAATAATTTTTAACCTCTTGGATATACTTGGACCGATAAAACACCGCGTTCCGATCTAGCAAGTTATCGGATCGTTAAAAACCGGATGCCGGAGTAGTGGAGAAGCACGTAAGTACTGTTGTTAGTTTCTAAATCGGATCGGTAATTAACGTTTGCCGGACCGGAGCAGTGGAGAAACGGCCTAAGTCTATAAACGACGAATAAATCGTATCGTAATGCTACGTAATGGCCCGAAGGGTACAACGAAAAACTTCCCTGGTGCTATTAACGTTATTTAAAGGACGTTATAAACCTTTTAAGCCTTATCAGAATACTCAGACCTTCCTTTGACCGGTTTACTATACCATAATTCATGAAATATATGCCAATGAATAGACAATAAACAACATGTTAGGTAGTACAAGTTAGTAACATGAAATTCGTTTTAGGACAAATGAAAATTTCCAGGCTACGGCGGCTATCGATACTGGCTGTATGAAGTATGAACGTGAGTGCACGTGTAACTGCGCAGGTGTATTCGTAGCTGCATGCACAGGTGTATGCGCAGGTGTGTGCGCAGGTGCATGCGCAGGTGCATGCGCAGGTGCATGCGCAGGTGTATGCGCAGGTGTATGTATAACATTCCATTACTGAAATTCTATGAACAATACTACTAACTATGCAACAAGATGAGAGATCTTCTATTCTTGGCTAGACAATATTACTTTATTAATTCAATAATTATTTACATATTGATTCGCTAATCAATTAAATGCCTGTTATCTGTTTTTCTGGTCTTGTAACTACTATATTTGCAAGATATGTGTAAATTGAATTCCTAATTCCACTTTATAAAAATATAAAACACAAGAACAGAGTGTCTTTTATTTATTACAGGCTGTAAGTACTGTTATTGGATACTTTCTTATGTTAAATATCCCTATTAGGATTGTAGTGTATTGACTGAAATAAAGTATTGCTTGGTTGTCTCATGCGCCTACGTCACTTGTCTCAGTCGTAGACCGACACCCGAACGGAGCGGTTGTGTGTAGGTCGTCTGTACAGGTGTTGTGATGTTGGTGAGCCGTAAAACACTCCAAGAAGCTGGATAATTTTCTATGATGTCTTAGTAAAGACTTTAAAAAATATCGACTTTATTTCCTTTGTCTACATTTTCAAAATTAAACCTTTTTAAAGATTTGAGAAGGAATTTAACACTCAACTCGTAAACTTAAACAAACAGTTCATTTAAACAATTTATCTTTAAGCCCGTATAAAGTACCACTCCTGATTAATATCTTCACAAAGGAACTAAAATACGTGCGGAATAATATTCCCGTCCCAAATAGTTGGACCGGACTTCATACCCGGAAACGGTTGTAAGATGGAGCGTTGAAGAAAATTTAATGCCTTCAGTGAGGGTGACAATAAATACAAGGAAATGAGGGACTTCCGACAGGCACCTCGATTCAATTTTCTCAGAGACAGACGCAGTGCAGGCACTGTTCATACATAATGTTAGCTCTTGGGAATGTTATGGAAATTAAGGTTTCATTGTATGTGTCAATCTATGTACTGTTTTATTTTCAGCTGCCTTTATAAGTTTGCTACATGCTTAAATACTTATAAAAACCCTACATAATGGGTGAGCCTCTTGCCCTCTGCGCTAATAGTTTATGCTTTGTTTAATATACCTTTGGCCCCTGTTTGACATACTAAATGAATTAGTAGTAATATGAGCAGTGTTGGCCTAGTGGCTCAGCGTGTGTCTCATCCCTGAGGTCGTCGGTTTGAAACCCGGCTGTGCACCAATGGACTATGTCTGTGCGCATTTAACACTCGCTCACACTGTGATGGAAATCGTGAGGAAACGGGCATGTCTTAGACTCAAAAAGTCGACGGGGTGTGTCTGTCATATAATGGTGATCACCTACTTGCCTATTAGAACAAAACTATCACGTAAGAGATAAGTTGTTGTAGTACCACTGGTAAGTAAAAATGGAAAAAGGTTTGTGTAGAAGTCATATACAAGAAGTAACACAGATTTTGAAATTCAGAAACCAACATGAAAACAATATGAACTATAAATAGCAAAGGTGCATATAAATTGCTTAGCCGCGCTTCTCAGTGACAAGGGTTGACCTCTCAGTATGACGAAAGAATGTATTTCCCAGCGTGGGAATATCTGTATTTCATTTCAAGTCAAAGGAACATGATATATGAGTTAAGTTTCTCGAATGAGGTCGAAAAGCGACAGATTCAGCAGATCATAGAAATATCGAAGTAAATTGTGTGGAAAGTTAATAACTTTTATCGTTTTGTATCTCGGGTGTAAATTTGGTGGTATGACAGAGGCTTGGCCTAATAATAAAGTCCCTCATATAGATGTTATTTCTTTATAAACCAATGGTAGGCAATAAATAACCGTACTTTACTTTTCATAAGAAAGCCGCCAAACTAGACGCTTTAGGCTTGGGTGCGTCGGAATTAAAAGGCTTTTAACTAAATTAATAATAAATCCTGTAGCGTTACAATCTAAAATTTAAAGTTTTGTTTATGGATATGGATCCATACACATACATAAACAATATATAGAATGGTCTATATATTGTTTACTATAACTTTCCAGAAAACTCAAGTTTCTTTTTCTAATAATTTATTGTCGAAATCACAAATATATAGCTAAACAAACAATGATGTCTATGCAATACAAATGATACGGTTAACATTACTTTATGTGTACATATTTAGTTTAATAATAAAACACGAAAAGCCTCTGTCATCTTATAAAAACTTAAGACGTATTTTTCGCCATGGTTACGATGTGTTTTCGATGAATCGGTAACCATGGTAACATACATGTTTTATATTAACTACTTTCTTTAAAATTACGTCAATTACTATTTTTTCGACGACTTAAAAATACTTTTAAGCAACTATAATCTTGCAGTTGTCGAATTAAGTTTATATAATGGTAGATTATAACATTTTTTCTTCTTACAATATCACAAAAAAATCCGACTTCGCAGGAATTATAATCTCTTATACAATAATTATGGTTAATAAGTAATATTATATTGACTTAATTTTCTGCAATATCAGTAAATAACTTAGACTAAGGTCACGTTCACTATCAGTCTTGTGTTCTATAATGTTTTGACACTATGTTCGTGTGTCCGAAATACCGTACTTGCACTTATATTCACTACACTAGTTTTAGTAACTCAATAGGTTTAGTTCTCTTTAGGCGTCTAGTTCCTGTTGCATTTATTTATTATTATATTGTCTCAGCATTGTAATTTAATATCAAACTTTTTATATTAATCTTAGTACTTAAGCGCTATATAAGTGAAGAAATGTACTAACAATTCAATAGCTTGATACTTTTTACAAGAATAAGATATTATATTACAAAGACTTAAGTTATTCACCTGAAACAGTATCGCGGGACTACGGCTAAGACCAAGTCTTGATAGCTTGTGTGAATTATAAAGCATTGTTGTTTCATTCTGGCCACTTTGCTTTTCATTAAAGAGTGAAGGCAATTTAGGAGATTTCTAATTAATCTTCTTTGTATCTTGTATTTTGAGTGTAATTGAAATGTTCGTGGCTGGGTATTACAGTATCATTTGCCGGATTTGTTTATTAAGTAATTGTAATTAGCTAACGCCTGCAAATATAGGGGTAGGCTCCGAATATGATTTTGTCCCATTCGGTGTCGAGACCCTTGGTCCGTGGGGTCCTAGCGCTATAAGGATTTTTATGGAAATATCAAAAAGGTTAGTCGACATCATAGTTACAAGAAAATATGACATCACAAATACACATCAATTATATGAGAACATAAGTAATCTATTAAAACAAACAAACTAAAAAAAATAATAAAAATGTGTGCGTGTACTAGGTGTACACACGTAAGAAGTGAAACTTCTTTATGACCTTATTTTTCGAAAAATGATCTACTATATTATGCAACTTAACGAAATTGGTTAAATAAAGTTTAACAAAAGGCTTTTATTATCATAGACATGAATACAAATACAATTATTTCATTTTACCTTATTACTACTAACAATATTACAGAATTTCAATTATTGTAATAGAATTATTACTATCATTGTTATCGTTATTATATATTTTTGTTATTAATGGCTTCGAATCTCTTCGGATCAACCGTGGTAGGGACAAGAAAACGATGGCGCGTAACCGAAAAACGTGACGATTTGCTACAAAATTTCTCCCATACGTCGATAAAAAATTCATTCTAACGCCGATAAAGAAGTTTGACTTCAAAAAGCAACATGGCGCGTAACCGAAAAACGTGACGATTTGCTACAAAATTTCTCCCATACGTCGATAAAGAACTTTCATTCCAACGCCGATAAAGAAGTTTGACTTCAAAAAGCAACATGGCGCGTAACCGAAAAATGTGACGCGTAACGAAAAAATGTTACACTAAAATTTTTTCCAACCCCGATAAAGAAGTTTCACTTCAATAATCATTAAAAATAAAATAAAACCTAAACATAATGAAATGAATGAATTATTAAAGAAATAATAAACAATAGTCAGTCTCCAATAACCACGGTTGTTGAAAAGTACTTACTAGAAACGTCAAGTTATGTAAAATAGCGTAAGCGTAAACTAAAATACGTAAAATAATAATATAAAAATAAAGATACTTTAATTCCATACTCTGAAAGTATTACAAAACAATTGGGTGTTAGTTTTGTTATTATACTAGTTTGTCTACGTTACTTATTGTTTTTCCATTACTTCGTGTTCTGCAGTATATACTTTCCATTTGGATATATTCTTTGCTTCCTCCATCTATTTCTCCTCAACTAAAACACGTACACGTACATAACGTTAATGAGGGTTTTCAGTTAATTATAACGTTTTATTCCCTTATTCCAATTAAAAGGCAATATTATTATCTAATATATATATAAAATTCTCGTGTCACAATGTTCGTTCCCTCTCCTAACTCCTAACTCCTCCGAAACGGTTGGACCGAATCTTATGAAATTTTTTATGCATATTCAATAAGTCTGAATCGGCTACTATGTATCTTTCAAATCCCTAAGTGACAGAAGGTCCACCCCACAATTTTATTTCACAATTTTTATGTTGGTTTTATTTCTATATGTATGCTGTATATACAAAAATACATACAACCCTTAATTTTCATCCCTCTACGATCAAACCCTATTTAATTATTGTAGATAGTTATTTTTATGAAACTAAAAAAATGTTTCCTAGAAATAATATACAAGGCAAAACAACGTTTGCCGGGTCAGCTAGTAATCTATATATTACTCAGCAAATTACAACGAACGCGCTGTCTAGTGTACATAAGCAATCTTTTAAAATCCATGTAAGGGTAAATTATTTTATATTTTGGTAAACGGAAGAAAACGCGTTGGTCGGTTGCTTTATGTTTCAACAGGAATTTTGGTTGAGTGAGATAGCGTGAAATCCGATTATACTGTGGTAGACTTATATACTTTGAAATGAATGAAAATTCGTTTTGAAAACTAAACTGTAATGCTAGAATATAACCGACTGAGATGTAATTGCTTAAACAGTTTCTATAATTAAAACATTATTTTATTTATGTGAGTTCTGTATTATCCTGATCGCAATAGATCGGAACATTGCCAGTGATGATAAAAAAAATCAGTTGCGCTACAGTCTTAAGGTCTTGGCCTCAGATTTCTGAATCTGTTTCATGATCATTTTTAAATCTAATAGGCAAGTAAGATCAGCCTCCAGTGCCTGATACACGCCGTCGACTTTTTGGGTCTAAGACATGTCGGTTTCCTCACGATGTTTTCCGTCACCGTTCGAGCAAATGTTAAATGCGCACATAGAAAGTCCATTGGTGCACAGCTTGGGATCGAACCTATGACTTCAGGTATGAGAGTCGCACGCTGAAGCCACAAGGCCAACACTGCTCGATGTTAATTAAAAATATAGTTTTGAGTAAAGAATTTTTTTTTTGTAAAGACAATTCACACAAATTGACCGAGTCCCATGCTAAGCTGGTGAAGCTTGTGTTATGGGTATATTATAGATAGATAGACATATAAATACATATTTAAACACCCAAGACCTAAGCACAACACCAAATGCTCATCACATCGATGTTCGTCTCAGCCGGGGATCGAACCCAGGACCCTTGGATTCGCAGTCATGGGTACTAACCACTAGACCAATGAGTCGTCCAATGTTTATAATGTTCTATTTATCGCCACGAAAATCAAACTCAGGTTAAATTAACGACGCGTACTAGTTTATGAATTCACGTAATATTCTAAAAATATGTCTGGAATACTCCGAAATTTAGAACAGCGAACAAATTAGTACAGCGAAATGACTTAGCAAATACCAAAACAAGTTATATGAGAACTGGAAGTCTGTACTTTCCTATTTCATGTTAATAACACGAGAATAGATCGTGGCGGCAATTTCTCCAGTACAGCCTTTAAATAGGTAGTAATTGGTAAAGAGGACTATACATACCTGTATACTTAACATTAAAAAAAATATTAACCTCTAAACACAACGTAAAAATTGTATAGCGTACTTTAAAAGTACTTTAAAATTTTAAAAGTAGGAGTTAATTGTAATGCAAGAAAGATAAAAAAAAGTGTTACAAAACTGAAGCCTTCTTTATAAAATTATTCCTTCCGAGATATTTTTTACGTTTTTCAACATTGTTTGTGCTAAGTAAAAACATTATCAACTATTCGCTATAGTCAGAATAAGCATTTTAATGACCCTTGGAAATAATTGTAAAATTTCAAAATCTTTGCTTTATAAACACGGTTACAAATTAAACCCACTTATCCTTTAGCTTTCCAGCACGTTCTTAAACTTCATGTAATGTTGATTACCAAAAAACGCGGGTAAGAGGGTAAGTTACGATGCCACATTTCGTCTGATAGTGATTGGTAGCCTCTAGTCAAATCACAGACACGCGAGACTATTACCAAAACAAATGAGACACGCCATCCTTTGTTCTTTTGTTTTACATTTCATAAGCGTGATGTTAACAAGTTTACGGAAATGAATATATTAAAACGTTTATTATAACCTTTTCATTTTATCTGTTTTAATAACCTTGCATGAAATAAACGATTCATTTGTTTGGCTTGTGGTGTAAAGAAATTATATTTATATAAATAACTTTGATCTTTTATTTCTACAGGTATGTTTTCGGAACTGTAATTTCTTACGCTTTTTACACAAACTTGCCTATATTGTTCCATTTATCAAATAACACGTACGCAGTACTACTAAGCTTATCTTTCCATAAATCTGGTCTCATACAAGTAATTTGAAGGTAAAATACGAGTGATTCAAGTATATTGTAGCACTTTACACCTCGAGATGAGAATGCGAATGTTCGCGGGTAAATAAAGCGTTTAATGAGTGCTTAATGAAACTCGGGTTATGAAATATGACGGTGAGTTATGAGCGCGTCATCGCGAGATACTGTGCTTATCAATTAATGTTCTGCATATTTATGGTTTTAATGTTTAAAGGTATTTTTAAGTTTAAAATACTGATACAAAAATTATGTATATTTACGAGTTTCCTCTGTTAGATATAAGATGGAGTACTTTTGACTTTCCTTTGTTTTGATGGGATAACTGGTGAATAGTTTATAACTAACTAGTATTACAAACTGATTGAAAAAAAACACAATGGTATTATGCTTTGTTGACGTAAAATAAAAGTGTATAAAAGGAATATAAGACGCAAATGAAAATATATTTTCTTTACAGTACATACATAGTCATCACACTGGACCTTCAGACATGTTTAAATTATTCAAGATCAATTCTATAGACCTTCGTTTCTGCTGAAACCGATAGGAATTTCTTGACCTCACTGGACTATATAAATTTTGAAATATTAATTAAAATAGCATGTCCATGTGAATGGTGATAATCACTTTCTGAAAAAACAGTAGCGCTACAATCTTCGGACTCTTTGTTTCCTAGATCATTTTATTATTATTATTATTATTCCTGTTATGGCCTTTGACAAGTATGTGATTAGTTTGTGTAAATAAATTTTTTAATCGATATATATAGACAGAACATGGCAATTCCAGCATGTCTGCGCTGGTTTGAACCCAAGATCTCTAAGTTGAGAGCCGCGCGCTTTAATCTAATACTGCTTACTATGTTTTGTTGTGAATTGAGCCAAGATAGCCAATTTCATGTAAAAAGTATTCAAAGCTGTAGCGTCTGTCACACAACAAGATTATGTCTGAAAATCCTACATCTTTATCACATATTGAATTATCTCGAACATGGAGGGCTTAGTAGAAAATTACACGGTAAAAGCGGCAACAGCTTTTAGTGGAGTTTAGTAAGATAACACGTCAGTGAAGGCCATTAGACGCATCGCTTTTGAGATAGGTCTTGGCCCGAACTCAAAGGGCCACTTCGCAGTATTTTCATCCTACATGACATAGTATAATCTACTATAACAAATGATCCTCTAGTGAACGCTCCATCCTTTTTAGGTGCAGCCATGTTTATGCAAGCAATATTGAGTGGATTCTCATCAACGAGAATGTATTTTCATGTTACACTTTGTGATACCTTTTTAAAACTGGGGATATAAATTTGATTGGAGTTTAGAAGTTTACGTATAAACCGATATAATGAAATGAGGGTAGCAATTTACAGTTTAAGAAGACGTTAACGCGAAAAATTAAACAAATGATTTTACTATTAAGATATTTGGTACATTGTACTTAAAACTGTTCCCAAATCTTACACATTGTAATGCTTTTTTATAACGAACTAGCGGACCCGACAGACGTTGTCCTGTCTTAACTATGAATATTGATTTCAAATTGGTATAATTAATAAAAAAATATTTCAGAAACAAAGTGTTTATTATTCTAATGCTTTATTTATTAACTCCGATCGAAGCATTTATTTAAACGGTATTCATTTTTCTTACATCCTCTTTGACGATATTTGCAGCACGCATTCTGTCAATGTTATGTCAAACGCCATAAGGTTACATCAAAAAGTTCGAATTGTATGGTGGTTAAATTTTCAAATTTTCCGCGCAATTTTTTTCTTTTATAAGAACCTTCTCCTGACAATTACAAACACAACAAAAAAAAATCTGACAAATCGGTCAAGCCGTTTTCATGTTATGTCGTGACAACGGAAAACGGGTTTCATTTTTATATATATATAGATAACAAAGTTTTATGTTTTCCAAATTTGACGGCATTACGTTTACGCGCGTAATTGAACTTCTATTGATGAAATTTATGTCAAAATTTTCAATTATCTAACTAGAATTTCAATTATTATTATTTATCGTCCTTGACAGTCTGTAGGGTTGGCATGACAAAACCAATATTTCCACATGACTTACCTGACTAATTCAGACAAAGCTTGGCTATATTTCCCTGGCTATATTATTACCTATAGTCAGTACTTGAGCTGCTGTTAAGAGCACTTGAGTTGACATCGATGTGTTGGTCAACCCTCTTAGACGTCATGAATAAGCGATGGTGACTGATTGCACGCTATGGTGATACAAAGACCATTCGTAACTGAAATATATCTATTTAAGTACAGCGATAAACCTAAATAGTATATTTAGAAATAGAAAGTATTAAGTGAAATCTACACTTATATTATAAAGCTTGTTCGAGCTGAGTCGATTTGTAAGTATATATTGATTTCGAGGCTATCATGCTTATATCAATACTAAAATTTTAAAGTTAGAAAGCTTTTAATTCTGTAGTAGTTTCTGTTTGTAGTATTAGAATGTTATATTACACTTGAGTAACAGTATTTATTAGCAATGTATTAAAAAAATAAATGCCTTGTGAAGGGAGTCCAGTAATTTATAAAACTGAAACGAATCATTTTATTTTTTATAATTTGGTAAGTTACACGCAAATATGCAGTTTATAGAATTCCAATGTGTAAGCTAAATAGCTTACACATTTTGCTTTAAATGAAATTATATTCTAAAAAAAAATTAGTAAGCTTGTTTTTGTCATATCGTGATCAAACAAGATTAAATCGAGTACGATTAAAGTGGAAGCTCGAGTTTGCCCACAGTTTATATTGGATCTGAAATTTAACCGTTCTTATGAACTTTTCTGTAACATAAGCCTCTCAGACATGCCTTCGAAGTTGAGAACTTTCTGGTTTTCTCTTGTCGATATTTCAATAAAAATAAAAATTATTCTAGTGACATGAAGCTAACTACAAAATAAAAAAAATACAAATCAAACAAAATCATAACTTTATTCATAATAACTAATTGCAATCTTTTAAACGACTATTTTATGATTTCTGTGTTCTATTTTCACTTTGATTACCGTAAAAAAGGAAAAGTATAATGCGAATCAATATGCCTTAGGGTCGATTCGACCAAACAAGAGTAAATCTTAATCTTAGAATAAATCGTCAGTTAATCGAGAGTAAATCAATTTTACGTTTTACCAACTACAAATTCTAAGAAAAGTGGGCTTATTCGGGAATTGCTGCTATACCGCCGTTTCGAACGGAATAACAGCTATTCCTAGAATAATTTAATGGCGTCAGTCAGTCCAATCATCTGATTTCTGTCATTTCACAAATATGTATTCTGTGTTTTAATTTCAAGTCAACGCAACGCACTAAATTAATAGTCTGGCATTGTATAATGAAACGTTTAAACAATTTATTATTTATTTATTTATTTTTAGATTTTTTATTTTCTATAATATTAGAATGAAATTCAACTAGGCTCAACAGAAGTTTAAGCCAAGCCTCAAACAAACAACAAATAAAAACTTTTTGTTGTCGTTTGACACCTGTTAAAAGCTACTTTTTCACACTATAATACGGCAAAATCGAGTTGACATGATGTATGCTCTTACACTGTCCCGTTGTAGAACAACATTTATTTGCCGAGTTTTATTTTCGTTCACCATTCTCTTGCTATTCGCGTATTGTTATTCCTAGCGCAATTATACTATTGATTACGTGGACAAACGACTATGGATTTACTCGAGATTAAAATCATGGAATAGATTATTCTTGGTATAGTTACTCGTGTATAAATTGAAGTTTGGTCGAATCGACCCTTAGTGACGTAGTTGAAGTCAGTCTCGGTCAAACACAAAGTCAGATTGGTACTAATAAAATTATTTAACTTCTATATAATTTCAAATTCTATTCTTACATTAAATTAGTAATTTTTGGAGTTTTATTTTCGTTCACCATTCTCTTGCTATTCGCGTATTGTTATTCCTAGCGCAATTATACTATTGATTACGTGGACAAACGACTATGGATTTACTCGAGATTAAAATCATGGAATAGATTATTCTTGGTATAGTTACTCGTGTATAAATTGAAGTTTGGTCGAATCGACCCTTAGTGACGTAGTTGAAGTCAGTCTCGGTCAAACACAAAGTCAGATTGGTACTAATAAAATTATTTAACTTCTATATAATTTCAAATTCTATTCTTACATTAAATTAGTAATTTTTGGAAATATAATGATATCCTCGCATAAGATGGAAAGACTTGAAGTGGAACTTGGAAGTCTGCCCTGCGATTCTGTTACTCACTTCACGAACTCACACAGCGGTTTTTGCATCGGCGGTCGCTCTCAAATCAGTCGTGAAGCAGTCATTTTATGATTTGGCATTCTGATAAACAATAAACTACAAGCTCCCACCTTTTGAGTTACAGAATCGCAGGGCTGGACATTAAGTCAATTCGCATAAGATAGCATTATAACTACATCGTTTTCACTTACCGTTTTCTTTGTAGTCTTGTTTACCAATCCTAATCAATTTTTTTCCATCGATAATTAAATGCAGGGTGCACATCATGTACGTTCGTCGCTTAGTTAAAAAAATACCAAATGAAATTAACAAAATAATACATATTAATCCAATCGTAAGTCGCGCGACGGTAAAATATATTTACGAGTAAAATGCACGTTTTAAAGATTTCAATAATGGAAAAGACTCTTTTTAATAATTTAAAGAGTAACTTATTTCATGAAATTCATGACGAAGCGAATTTTAAAATGGGACAAGAAAAGTACAAGGAAGCTATTTTCTTTGAGAGTTTTCTTAACTTTTTTATGCTGTCATAACGCTGCGAAAAGCTTCAATTTTTAATAAGGTAATACCTTATAGTTTCGCGTTTAATAACAAAGGAGATTAATGTCACAATGTTGGTAGACGCCATTAATTATTATTTACATGATATTCTAAGCTTTTAACTGTAAAAGAAAAATGTATACACTATTATCTCAGATATTTAAACTACATTTAACATTCAGATACTTCTCAGGACTTTAGAACACGCATTCTGCGGTATACTTCACCCACGTTCGTTATTGCTGTCGTAACTGTTACTAGTTACTGTATATTAGTGACAAAAAACATATTTTGGCGAGACCGCTTAATTTTATTTACCAATACTAATAGATGGGGGCCTCATAGCCTAGCGGTCTTATTAAGTGGCAGCTAGGTGAGGGGTACCGGGTTCGATTCCCGGTTCGAGGGCAAGTTTTAATTTAATTTAATATTTGTTCTCGGCCTTTGGGAGGGTTGTGCGGTACCGGGCGAGTGCCTAAATACATGGAGGACATGGTCGAATTTCTAAGGCAAAAGCACGAATTATAAAAAATCTTATACTTGACGCTGGCTAATGCACAAACAGTGCCAGAGCCATAAAAAAAATACTTATAGATCTACAAATTACTGACTATTTGATAGTCTGTAGTAATTACATAGTCTTTATTATTAATCAAAGAAACCAAAATTTTATATTTGCTGGTAGTCTATGGCTCCGACTGAAATAATAATATAACAATAAAAAATGTATTGGATTAACACAATTTATTTTACATTTTACCTCCCGTCAGTAGAAATATTAGTTAGTTTAAATAAATATTAGTGAGTCAATACGATAGATCCTCGCAATAAAACTTATACTTACTAGATTTGCAAATCGCACTTTAGAAGAGAGCCACCACCGACTAAACTACACTCCTGTGAAAGATGAATGTTGTGCGCTTCCTCCAACCAAAAGAAGGATCTTCGAGTAGTCCACTGACTGACCGGCCCGAAGGCCCAAGTGACTAAGGTCGAGAAGTTGTTTGAACCGGTGTGACACAGCGGTTCTTTTACCTATGGGCTCCCCGAGAAATTATGCAATAAAGAAAAACGCTTTTACCGGATTAAAGTTATGTACTTATTATAATAAATTTACAATTATTTTACATAATTTTAAATTTATCCGACGTTTCGCGTGCTTTACAGCGTGCGTGGTCACGGTGACTGAAGACATAAGATGTTGAATGTCAAAAAGTATCACAGCTGCAGAGAAAGTTGCATTATCTGTATTTATTTCCCCGGAGTTGGTATCGACTAAAAGATGGAGGTACCGATACCAACGTTTTTCTTTAAATGTGTAAAGGTTATGTTAATCAAAGACAATACAATTATGCAATAATTGGATTTTCAGCTTTAGCACTGATCGGAGCATCAAGGTCGTCATTGTTGAGGCATGTTGTGGCTGTTTGAGAGTTTTCAGTTAAAAAGCACTCTGTTGCTACTCCTCTCTTCGAAGACGCTCTCCATATGCTAATGACTGAATGTCATGTCACTGGATTAGTATTATGGATATATAATGGATTAGTATTGTCCTCAGCAAGGTGAGACGGTACGGCATTCCGAGTGTCTTTAGTTATAACTATCGCTATCACTTAACATCAGCTGAGCCTCCTGCTTCCTGTTATATAAAAAAAAAGGTGTATGTATCCTTACTTTATGTTAGCGTGTTTCAAGGTATGACGTCATCACATTGATAAGAAGCCGGATATTTGACGTGGCTACATTCCCTAAGAAATGAGGAAACGACTGACACAAAGCTGAAACACAAGCCAATAGTATATCCGATAGGACGCAATATCGATAAGAAGAGAACGAGTAACAATAGTTGAAATGAATTTACGTCAGCATAATATTCTCATCTTGAGACTACATCAGTAATATCTTCGCGTATCAAGTCAAACAAGTAACAAACCTCATCCATCACACATAAGCCACACGTCGCCATTCAATAAACAAAGACATAAAGTACCCTTTTCAAGGACTACTAATGACCATCGCCGACATTTTAGAAAAGGGTCACTAATTTATCTAAGCAGAGTTCAGTTGGCAAGTTGCCCTTAATTGTAGTTTAAGTTACTTGCGCCAGCTGCTATTGTTCTCCGCAGGACCACTCAGTGGTAATTAGCTGGTGCAGTGTTTACTATATAAACCAAATATTTAACGTCAACAGTGAAATTGGTGAACGTCTAAGATTCCTTTTTGTAATTTGAATAGAAACGTAACAGCTTAATATATCTTATTTCTAAAGTCACATATTTATTTATTAACATTTTTTACACAAGAATAAAATAATAATACTTATCATCAAAAAACTTTAAAAGACAACAAGTTAGTCAAAAAGAAAACGATTCCAAAAAACAAATTATGTTTTAGTGATAAAGACTGATTTTCATTTTATAAAATTAAACAAAATTACGAAATGTTTTGATTTAAATAAGAACAACATAATACATATTTGGATGGGCCTTATTTGAAACATGAATTATTTTATAGATAAGGTGAATAACATATTTATTATAAACATATTTGTACTACTTAATACTAGAGATTTTAAGAATTACATACTAAGCTTCGAAAGTAAAAGGTTTTTGTCGTCGACTCTAAAAACGTACTAGTGTTTTACGACAAAATCTTTACCTACCATCTATCTTCGAGTAGATGTTTTTATATGTAAATTGTGATTGGTTTAGGCAATAACTTAAATTAAACTTATTTAAGATATGGCATTCCCTTGTCTCGGCGGTCAATAAGTAGGAAGGAATATTTTAAATTTTTTGAAGTTATACTTTTTTTGGCACGTTAGGGAAAAATAATGAGAGTAGTCACAAAAATCCGACACCCATACACAAAGAGTAATAAAAATAATTTAAAAAAACACAATAAAACAGTGTGCGAAATAAAATAATTACATTTTGTAGTATTAAAAATTAAAAAAAATAACAAAAATATGTGAAAGCAAAAAATCATCAACCAATTTTATTTTGTCCAGGCTCTATGATTGTCTTATGGAGCAGGACCAGCATGTTTCCCAACATTCTTATCTTGAATATAATCATCTTATTTGTAATATGCTTGTTTACAAAGTGTACTTTTAATAAAACATTTTCGTTCATTTAGTTTTAATATGTCACAAGGTGTTTAAATGTCACAAGGTACTAAAAGTTTGTACTAAATTATAATTTGAGATGGCAACATCTTAATAGGGTTCAAGCGTTAAATCCAATAGTGACCATCGTAACAAATATCATACTAACATTCCAAGTTTTATAATAAAGCCGATAAGGTTTAAAATAACAGTCCGACTGTAACGTGACTCGCTATTAAAACATTCTATCGCCGAACCCCTTACTAATCTAATTTTCGTCTTTTTGTATTTATTCAAAGGCTTTCTTATTCTGAAAACGTTACATTTCTCTTTCCTTGTATTCAACGGAATGTTCCTAATTAGATATAAGTGGTGGACTACAGAGAACTTGAGAGCACGGACGTAAATGAATACGAAGTGCCAATTAGTAATCGTAGCCATCCTCGCTTTTGATTTTTGGTTTAGAAACTATCTTTTAATTTATATTATGAATCGGATAAATGTATGTACGCATTATTTTCGGACGATTGCACGAAATTTTAAAATTATTTTTATTTGTTAATGTTAAATAAAAGGTTTGTATAAAATTTTTGAAGTAAAAACTTCGCATCAGTGTTATTTTGAAGTTCATGTAACAATAAAACCGACAGTAAACAGAGACGAATACATAAATTGATAAGATTTAACGTGGGAGAAAATGAGGAAACATCATACAGTGTAATTTTAAATTAGTATGTATTTGATCATTTTCTGAATAAAAAAACATCGATGCCCCAAAAAATTAACTAACTAATGAAATTCAACAATTTTATTTACATATTACATTATATTTTTTTTTAATTATTTCAGTTTTTATCCAAATTAAAGATTCATATAAAACTTAAAATTAAATAAAAAGTTAATTGAATTAAAAAGTCTAATACTACATTTAGATAGTGAAAAATAGTCTAATTTACATATTATTAAATATAAAAACTTTTTTATCATAGTAGTTTTTATCAAAATTAATAATTGATATTAAACTTAAAAATTAAAATTACATTAATCTCATTATCTTGAAACAAAACAAAAATTTTGAAGTTCACATACAAGTTTTTTTTAACATTACGAAATCGTAATCTAAAAGGCTATCTTTTATTAAACCCGTGTTAATCAAATGATTAACACGGGTTTAAACATCGGTTATATTTAAATAAAGGATCCCAATGGTTCGATACATATAATCAGCATTTAATATCAATATTTATATACCAATCTTTAGACACCAGTACGTACGACGCAAAATATCGACGCCACTGCATACCGCCAAAGAAAATTCCACCCTTTCTTTGATTCTCTAAAGTTCAGAAATGCCTGTACCATAAATTATAAATATTGTCATAATTTCACGAAATCTCTCAAGTGAATTGTTACCGGTACAATAAAACCATATACTTCCGTAAAATCTCGTGTTAAAAATGCAAAATATTCGGTTCGGGTTTCACCTTTCAGCGCTCGCCCTAGGGGGTGATCGTAGGCGCATTACCCTTCAACGACCATTATGTATGTACCAGTTGTTTTAGCGATTTTCGTAGAGATTGGATCGTAAAAGTTTACGCATTTTGTTTTTCAAGTAACTAGAAAAGCCTGTTTATTTTAAACGGTGATGCTGACAGCTATGAATAGGATTGTTTTTTGAGTTTCATTTATGGCGATGTGAAATAATATTTTAATTGAAAATGAGTATCATAAGACTTAAGAAAAGTCAAAAGTCAAACCAGTCTTTACTGGTTTTGGTTTCCATCGTATTCATATCGCAACTTCATAGCATTTGAGTTTGTAATAATTTTAAGTATGATGATACAATTTTTATTGAAAAAAAAATTACATAAATTTCTTGGAAACTATTATTGGTAACGTGACTGCGTTAAAGAACTCATTACTACTTACTCTATAAGACAGTAGTATTGAAAATAATATTTTATTGCTTAATAAAACCTTTTTGCGTAAATATTTATGAAGAAATCAATATTTTAAACAACTTAAAAACTTATTAAATAAACAATTTTTGTGCTTTAAATATTTGGCACGTGCCAAGAAATAGCTTAGAAATTCGGCATAAGGCACACATTCACATAAACCACAAATGTAGCTAAAATAGAAGCGTAAACTCTACCCGGAGACACTATCATAATTCTCTAAAATCTACTAACCAGGAAGCTGGACCACCGCTCCCACTAAATCAAATATTCCCTGATTCAAAGCAAAGCTTTGCACACGAGCTTTTCTTTATGTCCTCGTAACGCAAATCTCCGCTATTTTTCTCCTCTTTCACTTGTCCCTTCGTAAAAATGAAAATTTATTGTTTGTGTAAACGTCTCGGCTGACCGCTAATGAAATGTGCTCTTTGCTTTGCAGCGCTTTGTAAACTGTATTACGAGATATTTGCCCTTTACATTAATGGATACAATATATTGCTGAGGAAATGCTTGACAATTTTTCTAGTGGTTTGGATTTAGGCTATCTTTTATTAAACTTTAAGAAAATACGATTTTCAGTTGTATTTAAATATACAACCTTTTATTTATGAGAATCTTTTGCTGCCGAATTACATTGCGTCCCCTGTCAACTGTGATTCAAGAACATTTAATATTGCGTTGTTTCGCGTTCCTCACATCAACACAACTTTGCAATCAGTTTAAAATCACGCCCGGACGAACAACGGCCAATATTTAAGCCTTGAGTTGTTTAACCGATCGCGGAATATGTTTAAAAGGACATTTAAGAACATACACCCCCTCGCATAGATACCCCCCTCACTTTTGCATCATCACACAAAACATCCGAATTAGGTATTACTTAATTAAATGTATTGATAGTTTTTATTGATATTTCCTTTTGTAAATATTATATATTCCATCTTTGGCTATATCTTTAGTATAATTGTTTTTGTTATATCTGGTTATTTATGTTAGTGGATTACGAAATAATTAAATAAATATTATAATTGTGTTTACTATTTTTTATTGTGTAATACTTTATATTATATATTTCAATTTCAAATATTTTTGTTAATCGTTGAGATACATTGAAATTAATTGCGCTGAATATAGCTGATTCATCTTTGGCTATATCGTTTAGTATAATTGTTTTTGTTATATCTGGTTATTTATGTTAGTGGATTACGAAATAATTAAATAAATATTATAATTGTGCCGTTATACTTTATTTTATATATTTCAATTTCAAATATTTTTATTAATCATTAAGATAAATTAAAATTAATTTCGCTGAATATAGCTGATTTCCAAACATTACAAATGTTTGCGGAGGATCAAACTCCTAACTTGGCCAGTTTGTTAGGGGCACGAAGGCTCATTACACAAGCTTGTAAGAATCATTAAAATTTATAACACTCACTAACTTTTCCTAATGAAAACGCGAAAAGTTTTTCTAAATGTGACCATTAAAATCTTTTGAAATATTTCTATGAGAAAAAGATAATTTGAATATGTATTTCTTTTAATGGTATGAAAATATTACACTGACTAGAGGCTGTTTATTGGATTATAGGTTTATTGAAAATAACGTTGGAAAGTAAATAAATACGAGGGACATTTCTTATGACAACTTATTTAAGTTCTATAATTTGATTTAAGAAGTGAACTCAATACAAAGTAGACCAAATCGTTACAACATTAAAGTAAAACTGCTTGCTAAGGCTTATTATAATATAAATGAATATTTAAACGATCCTAGTGCTTGGATATGAGTTGCTCCAGTATATATTATAGGTAACACGACTGAATCTCTCGGCTGCATTTCCAGACTCTGGGGCGATCGTCAACATCCACGACTGTTTTAATGTAAAGTGGGAACAAACCGTGATCCATGTGGTATCTAATTATTTCAGTATTATTATTATTTTCTTATGTAGCCAAGTCCACATTTCAAGAATCGGCATGCTCGCTTAAATGTCATTGCTTGTGGCGGCGTCCATGCGTCGGGTTGTCTCTCTCCCTTAAATATGGCGAGAGGGCCGATGGCTGGCCATGCGTCATACTCGTGAACGGGTGCCACTTGTGGTGACTGGTCGTACTTGAATTCGTGTATGCGGTGATGTTAATTATTCCGACTATGTGTTTGCGTGTTGTTCCCACGAGAATGAAAGTGCGTGCTCCTATTTCACCATGCCTCCTGCTGATAGGAGGACAAGTCTTTGTTTTTATTTATGTTATTATTATTAATTACTTAAAATGTCATGTGGAACATGGTGTAATGGTTGCAGCTCCTTACAAACGTTGTGTAAAAAAAAAAAACATGGCGATTAAAAAGAGTGGCGGAGAGTTTATTGCCAGTTCTTCTCTTCCGTTCTACGCCCTTGATTTGAGAACTGGCAGTAAATGTAAAATTAGAAGCATTAATATTTATTTCTTTAATGACGAATCACAAGTGTACATTGTGTTACCTACGTGAATAAATGATTTTTGAATTTGAACTGAAATGTGTACTAGTAGACAGTGAGTTATTCTGAAATTTGTATACAACTTGAAGAACCAAGCGTATTCTTTTCTAAATCCGTTACATCTATTATCTTCTCTCTTTTTTAGGTAACCCGTAGGTGATTGACCTTGAATGAGATGGAAACAAAAGAAAGTTTTTATTCTAATTATAACCAAATTAAACATCTCTTAAATAATACATCTTAAATTAGGTTAAATAATAAATTCTCGTTTCCGGCTTGAGGTAATAAATTTTGTTTGAAATATATAGATATGGTTTTCTGTTTATTGAGACGGCCATATTATACCAAGCAGTTTTAGTCTAGTAGTCAAACTGCGACTCGAAACTCAGGTCGTGCGTTTGGTACTGTGATCCCCAATTTCCATGTTTACAATCTATTGATACTGTAAAAACATCGTATGGAAACTATCGTTGTCATAAGATCAAATAAAACAGAGATATGTAGAAATGTGTCTACCTTAGATTAATTGTTAATTGTGATAGAATTGATATATAGCTTCTGTAATTAAAGGCAAACGCCGTAAGTTATAGTTCAAAGTAACTCCCACGTCTAATCTTATACTGAAACTTGTTGGTTGCTTAACTTGATATCAACGTTAAGCCTCACGACTCTCTTTCAAGCTTTGTTGATTAAGAACTAAGTTAGAACTTTCTTTTGAGATAGAAGGTTTTAGGGTATTTGGGGCCGTCCAAGTATTACGTAAGCACTATAGGGGAAGGGGGGGGAGGGTTCTGTGATTTTCTTATTTAGTCATTACTTCAACAGTAATTATTTACTTTTTTACACATTTTACCCACACATTATCTAAAACCAATTTCGAGAGTTCCTTAAAAAAATTAATACGTTTATGTACTATATTTTTGAGAGCTTTGCTTTCTTTTTCTGACAAAAGGGGGGGAGGGGGGGGATTGGAGTTAAATCTGCTTACGTAATACTGGAACTACTTATAGGCCTTAGTATTGGCATATGAGAAACTTAATGTATATTAACGAGATTATTAATTTACTAAATAACTTCGATACGGCATATGACGGCTGGAAATTGTGAGTTCAGTTTCCCGTGAAAGAATTGCTTCGGCAAGCCGAGAATCCACCTACATCTCCCATTGACAGGACTTAAATATTTAATTAAATGACATTAAAATTATAAAACTGACCCAATATTGCAACTTAATCACATTTAAGTACATAGTTTGCATTCATCACACACCAAACATACTAATTTTCACATGTATTATTTGCCCGTATCTACCAAGGGATCACGACGACATGGCTATCAAACTATTAAATCACCTTCCAGGAGCTATAGATCACTACTGTGTAATTTCAAGGGGAATGTGATTAGATTTTTAAAGGCAAGGCTTTTATAATTTGGGAGAGTGTTTAGACCATAAGTTATACATTTCTTCTAACTAGGGAGCTCGCCAGCATTTAAGTATATGACTTTCTCGTAATTCGTAATGAACACAATATGAATTCCGATCCGAAAAAAAACCATGCCTGATTTATTTTGTTATAAGCATTATTAACAACAGTCAAAGAGGCAGACACGGGCAAAATAATGATATAGCATACCTATATTTGTCTTTCTTTTGAAACGCTCTTAATAGAAAACGCAGCGCTTCGCTGGTGGCAGACTATTTTTCTGCGGTCTTTTGCAGGGTTTTTAAACACTACAAATCTGCCAAACGTGCATTTCATATATATTTTTTTAAATCATGAAAAATCTTTAAAATTCATGACTTGAAAAGTCACGGACCTCTGCCTGCTTTTTCTATATTTTTCATTTTGACAAGGTTTCTAAACATCAGCCTTAATCCTTTTAAGACTCTCCTTATTATTATTAATAGAATTCCTGTTATTATTACATTATGATTATTATATTAATGTGTCATTTGCAAGCCTTTTTTATATGTACTAATTGTACGGTTTTTATAATCATGAAACACAATCTGAATGAACAGCTTTCTTTGAAATAAACTATTTATTTAGTTATCTTGTATCCGATGTTGAAAGACAAATTAATCAATTTTAATTTAAAAATATCCTCAAAGGATCATAAATCACCAATATAGACATACACGCCGAGACCAATCCAGCGTCTAAATTCATATGCGTTTTCTGTTATCCTCATAAATAATTCATCGGCATCAATGCAATGGTGGCTTGATATCGCTGCAGGTTCATATTTCACGGGACAGTACGTTGCATGTAATTAATGGCCATCCGAACACCGTCTCTAGTAAAGCAAACTGATCTTTATTGCTACTCAATACATTGTAAGCAATTGCCTCAAAGTGAATAGCTACATTAGAGGCTACGGTTCTGTAACCATTGAAGTATGTAAACACATCTGTTTCATCAATGATTTTACGTTCCGTTCTACGCCTCTGATTTGAGAACTACCCCGGTGTAACTACCCCTGTGTAACTCGCAATTTCGACTCCAATGTTGACTTTTTGTACCGCGTGATCAACGTTGTAACATCAGCGCTGAGGATGGATTGTAAGTTTCACATTGCCAGTGATAGTTATGTAAATTCAATCTTTTGAAGTTAGAAAATTGTTACCTATATGAATAATTTGTTTTGAAGTTATACTTGTTTAGGCGCGTTATGAAAAATTGATGAGAGTGAAATTTTACGATGCGCGCGCACCGTGACACAAAATTAACAGAATGAAGTTGCCCACGGAAGAGGCATTGGACATAATTTAAAAACAACATTCGAATAATAATAGAATTTATGTTACACTTCATGTAAGAGAATAATAATAAAAAAAAATTATTTAATTTTTCAAATGTAAACTGAACTTTATTGATTATAATGACTCCTTTTCCAGTCTTTGATTATTTAATCAATCAAAAACTATTTTTAATAATGCCAAAGAAGTAGGTATAACTTCTTACGCGCGTACATAAGTACACGCACCCTTTTTTTCTGTATTGGAGTTATTGTGGCAAACAATGTTGCCTTCGACATTTTTGATTCCATTGCGAATCTGAACATCAGCTTTCACTAAACAATACGTATATTTTATATGACATCACGTTCTCGCCATATTTCCTTCCTTCGTCTGGAATAATGTCGCACATTAGCCGCAGTTACAGTGATTAAATGAGTTGGTAGTGGAGGAAAGCTATAATGTATCACATACAAACATCCCTTTGTTCACTATTCTCTCGTTTCGTCATATTAATCCGCTTTATTAATGACTAGCGGCGCGCCCCGGTTTTACGTAAATATTACACTAAACAACGCCGGTGGTTGACAGTATAAACTTGTTCCATTTTTGAAATAAATTCACGGGTTCTATATTTAAAAAATCTTGTAAAGTATGGACAACTTTGTTAAGCACTAAAATGTTTCATATTTAAATTAGGCCAGGATATACGCGTAACGAAGCTACCGTTGTGCGCATTTTAATGCGACCTTAAAATACGCGTTTAGAGATAATATGGAATAAGTCGAGGCTTGCGTACATTAATCTCAATTATTTATAAAATATATTAATAATACTTAGTTAAATATTACACAAAATAAGCCACGTTTAGGTAGTCCCATGTGTCAATATTTAAGTGTTTCGTGACAAACAAGATGTGGGAGTTTACTGTGTTCAAAGATGAATGTGCTAGACATAAACTATATTAATTTTATTTATATTCATCGGCTAATGACTTCTATGTTTAAAGTTACTTTATATAATTTTAATTAAATATGATTTGAACTAACTGAATAAAAAATTTAATGTTTCTAAATTTAAAGGCCCAGAACGGATGATGAGAACTGATATTTCCATACGCCACGCTTTTAAATCGCCATGTTTTTTTTTTTGCTTTAGAATGCGTAAAAACCCATGATATCATGCACCATACGACATCTTAATACAATTCATAATAACAATATTTTATTTATTTATTCATTTGCATTTCTCACGAAACAATATCCAAACAATTACATTGTACACAACAGCCAAAAACGGAATACACATTCATAAACAATGCACAATTTTACCTATTTATACAAAAAAATTTAACAAATTCTAAGTTTTTATTTACAAATTTAAATTTTAAGTTTGATCATTTGAATTAATCATTATAATATATATTTAATATAGAGGAAGAATAATACAGCCATTATTAATAAAAGATACCAGAGTTTTTTAAATTATTTTTTAAACATTTTTTAGTTACATTAAATATATCTATTTGCTGGTAATTTGAGTTATAATCTGAAGGTATATATGACTGAGTTACGTAAATAGTTTGTAATAGAATTTGAAATAGTTGGATTTGCCTTTTATTGTAAGAAGAAGGGTGTAAAATAGTAAAAGAGACAATAAAGTTATGTCGTATTAAAACTGTATACTGAAAAAAAATATTAAAACTTCTATAACATAGTATTGTCTTTGATTAACATAACCCTTACACATTTAAAGAATAACGAAGTCATTGAAATCAAAAAACACCCCAATTTCAATAGAGAAGACGGCCTAAAATTGTCAAACACCCCAGGTGTTTGACAAATCCAATAATATCCAAATTAAAATCTCAAAAAGAAAAACAATCCGCGAAAATAGAGGACACCGTGAGCCATTTTTGCCAAAACCCTCCATCTTTTAGTCGATACCAACTCCGGGGAAATAAATACAGATAATGCAACTTTCTCTGCAGGTGTGATACTTTTTGACATTCAACATCTTTTGTCTTCAGTCACCGTGACCACGCACGCTGTAAAGCACGCGAAACGTCGGATAAATTTAAAATTATGTCAAATAGTTGTAAATTTATAATAATACATAACTTTAATCCGGTAAAAAGCGTTTTTCTATACCATATTAAAATTTATCTTGTTATTCGTATACGAACACGTCCTATTAATAAGCAGTGGTAACAACGTTTACTACAGTGATAGAGCTAGTACATAAATTACTAAGGCAATACTGCAGTGTCCATTAATGGCATATTAAGTCTATCAATTGAACCGGACTATGAACTTGATCGCGCTAATCTAAAACAGTGTTGCCAATTTCTCATTGACACATATTGCTGACTGTATTGGTTGGCGTACATTAGATTCCTGCCAACTTGATTCTAATACATATAAAGCTGAATTACCACGTTTCATTCATCGCCTTTTATATCGTGAGGAAGGGGTTGTGGTCTGGTTTTTAGGGTTTCGTATAAAGAAAAATCTGGCAAGTTCAGGGTTTGAAAATGAAATGGTGACAACAAGCTGGATTGGATTTACGGCATTTTGGTTCAGGTTTTTTAGTACAAAAAACCCAAAAATAAGGTGGTCTCCTTACTTTGCCGTTTAAAGACCTTTAACGACCCTGGTCTCCTGGGCTACATCTTCTATTTTCATACCACGTCGAAAGGTCGACGGTCCTTTTCTATTTTCTAGATTTTTGGCCAAAACATATTATATTGAATTGTTTGGAGTTGGGTTGGAACAAGGGTTAGAAATATAGGACAAATTATTAAATCAGGAAATCAGGAATTAACGGCCGTGGAAATGGTGGTAGGTTGAATGCTGATGTGGAGATGGCAAATGATCAAAAATTTTAGGCGTTTTCACTGCGGTTGAATACTTTAGACAAAAATAATCAATTGTGGTCAAATTAAAAAAAAATCAATGGAGAAACGGAACGAAACCTTTTTCATGAAACGGCCGCGGTGAACGGTTCCCGGCAAAAAAATTGGTGTATCAGGGAGAGATGAGTTCTATCTACGTATACAGTTAGCAACTAGATATGAGGACATCTGTACTGGCATATCAGGAAAAAGTCCGGGAAAAATTTGGCTGGTTTAAAACGTATGATTTAAATAAGGTATTGTGGTGAGATTAAATGCCCTTAGCGTTTGAAATCGTCCAAAGCGTGTTTTATTATTTAGTATTGTGTATAGAATTATTAAAAATTTAATGATTCATTAACATCTTAATAAACTTGGTAAATATATTATTCATGAGCATTGTTGTCCTAGTGGCTTCAGCATGCCCCCGAGGTCGTAATTTCGATCCCCGGCTGTGCACCATTGGACTTTCTTTCTATATGCGCATTTAACATTCGCTCGAACGGTGAAGGGAAACATCGTGAGGAAACCGGCTTGCCTTAGACCCAAAAAGTTGGCGTGCGTCAGGCACAGAAGGCTGATCACTAGCCTATTAAATTAACAAATGATCTAGAAACAGATACAAAAATCTGAGGCAAAGACCTAAAAAGGTTGTAGCGCCATTGATTTTTTTTAAATAATTTACAATAAGTTAATTTTAGACGCAATTCAACTTACTCAATCTAACCTAAAACAACCAATGACAATAACTCAAAAGTAAACAAGTTATTAATATTTTTAATGACACAAAATCATTCATCCCGATACTGGGGTAAATGACATGCTCAACCTGGCAACACTGCAGCTATAAATAACACGACATGAGAGCCTGTGAAGTGTTTCCGCATCGCTTCCTATTCCCAAAGAGATGCGATTTATGTCAACAGAAAAATTACCCGTTTCTGTTCGCTGTTGGACGGTGTTGCCCGATAGTTTATTGGCGTTTTTATGATCTGTATAACATGGATCCTTTCACGTTGTGGAATTGAGAATGAAGTTTACTATTGAGAGTGAACATTAAAATTATACCAGATCAGAATGAGATCGATTAGTATTCGAACATCTAGTATTTTTTTTTATCTTGTATCAAAGAGGATTAATAATTATATTTTTAAACGTGGTAAGAATACATTAGTCTAATTTTTATTGATGCCAAAAATCCAATATGTAATGCAATGCTGGAAAATAAACAAAAAATTACTCGTCAGATTGATAACCTAGTCGATATTTTCAAGTCGGTTACAAAGTATTAAATAGGTAAGATTGGTAATGTTTTTCAATCCAATTGGGCAGTGACTTGTTTGTATTAAGACTGGCAATATACGTACAAGTAAGTACGAAGAGACCAAAATTAATTCACTTTATATTCCATAACTCTAATGGAATTGAATGAAAAAGGATGTCTGACACGACCGTATCACGAGACCAAGCGTAGGACCGACAGCTTTATATATTTCAAGATATAGTTGACCTTGCCACTGAATGATTTTCTTTGAAAATTTTCGAATATTTTCGATCATAGACAGTATAAACTGTTAAATAAAACAGGAATTTTACTATCTAGTTTTTCTATTATTATCATACTAGCGGATGGAGACTTACGAAAAACTACAGATCGTTTCATGCTACGTTAGAACTGTAGGTATATTTATTCTTTAAAAATTTAGGTATATTTGTTCTTTAAAAAAATAAATAAGTTCAAAGACTAGATAAATAGAACTTCTTTGATATAAAAGCTAAGTTCATTATTTACATAACTCGACATTTCGACCATTCAGGCGTGGTTAGTGAGAATGCGCACATGTGTATGCGCAAACAAAAGACAATAGCTATTAAAATTCCTTTATATTTGTAATACCTTTCTCATATATTATAATCCTTTATCAAAATCCTCACACTTTTTCCTCGAAAATATTATACGGTAAGTATTATTTATGTAAAGCTTTCTATCAGCGGAAAGGTAGAACGTAAAACCAGCCACTGAGTGGTTTGACTTTATAGGATAATGCTAAAATGTTAGTTCAACATAAAGTCGTATTCGTTTTTGTATAAAAAAGAATATTCATTTTATATTCTTATTCCAAATATCTATTTGACAAAATAACGTAGATATATTAAATATTTGTGACCAAAGGGAGATAAAACTCATTATAATGTGAGATACTCGTACAAGTTTGTTGTTAAGGGAGAGTTATTTCATATTAAATGTTTAGAATCGGTGCGTCGCAATCTTGAGTTGCTACCATGTTGACAAGTGTTAAAATATATTTAAAAAAAAACAGTGGCGCTACAACCTCTTGGCCTCAGATTTCTCAATCTGTTTCTTGATCATATAGGCAAGTAGGTGATCAGCCTTCAGTGCCTGACACACGCCGTCCGTTTACTCACGATGTTTTCCTTCACCGTTCGAGCAAATGTTAAATGCGCACATAGAAAGTCCATTGGGGCACAGCCGGGGATCGAACCTACGACCTCAGGGATAGAGTCGCACGTTGAAGCCACTAGGCCACCATTGCTCTGTTACAATATATATGTCTGATTAATAGAAATAAACTTTGATTTCAATCAATATTAGCATTGTTCGCAAAGTAGCAGTCAGTACCGATTTGAATTCCGAATATTAGAATTATATTTGGGGTAGTGATAAAGCCGATATAAATGCATTCGCCGGCCGCTTTGTAGGAAATTCAGCTCGTTACACTCGTTCGCCTTACGTTGGCTTTGATAAAGCTATATATTTCCACATTTTACAACGTGGATTCCACGAAAATTGGCGGAGCTGGGCCAAATTTTCATAGTAATGATAGCTCATAAACATCGGGGTTTACTTAAATATCACGAACATAAACTGCTGAGATGACAGCTAGTACTGATAATGCATGCTTTAGTATGTGTTTAACAGCCTGCATAGTGAAATAGTAATTTATATTGTGAATTACTAGAGCGTTTAATGGTTGATCGTTAAACTAATGGGATGGTGAAATGTTTTTAATATGAACGGTAACAATTTCGACAATCATTGTTTTTATTACTACTGCAAACTGGCTTTATATCGCGTTTATTGAAACGACTAAAAGATGTTATATTAAAATCTACCATATTTTAAGACAACCAACTTTTTACCATACGAAGAGTATTCATTTTGTTTACATACTTTTGAAAAAAACAAGTAGTTTGATCGCTTTCCCTTACTGCTTTGACCACCTTTTTCGTATGAATACTACGTGCTCGGCCAGAGCTTTTTTTGTCACAAACAGGGAAGTCCAATATAGGTAACTACCTATTAATATCCCGGTACACAAACATTTTACTAATATGTATATTCGTATGGAGAGCATTTGGCTCCATATCTACTTTGTGTAATGCAATCACAGCGATTCGGTTCTCTTTATCGCCCCACTCCATTTTAAATCGCAAAACATTGTATAATGTATTGGCGGCAAAATGAGAAACCCAATGAACAATCGTATAAAATGACAGATTCCAAATTCAAATGTTTATTTTTAAATGTAACAGTATTTATGGCCAGACTAAGTATTTCAATTATTTTTTACTTTTTAACAGATTGCGCAAATACTCGTAAAATGCAGTGGATTTTTCAGTTTCACTATGCCCAAATAACATATCAGATTGAAGTTTGCAAAAAGATATTTACAGCGCCGAGAAAAATATGAACGAATTTTATTCTGGGATTTCAAATAAAATTTATAAACCAGGTACAAATTTGAACTACACATTAATATATCTTTCTAACTCATATAACACTATGCACAGTTGTAATCGATACATATAGCAAAATTGTGATTTATTAGGGTTTTAAGTTAAAAGTTGTATTGTGCATATGTTAAATAAAATAAGGGAGGTCTCTTGAATTTTGTTTCTGGGGTCCATTCCATATATTTTTACATTTATACTACGACGTTTGACGAAGTTATAGTACCTATTCGCTTTAAATATAAGCCAGAGTGTATGTTTATACATTAAAATAAATTTAGATATATATCTTTTAAACATAATTATGTCGGCGCATAATCAATTGTTTAGATAACATATCAATAGTTGTCAAATTCTACAAAAGAACATGTAAAAAAATAAATCATATTAAGGTGGGAACTGACCAAAGTTACGAGGTGTAATGTAGCATTCGCATCGAGCGTGTTACGCATCGAGCATGTTACGCTGTGTTCTAAAATCGGCGTAACATGCTCGTCAAAACTCTGTGCTCCACTTTCGCCGCCAGTGTTCACGAGATGTGATAGTGATAATGTTGATATCTTTCATTCTATTTAATTATTGTTTCATCCAAATTAAGAAGAAGAAAAAATGTAACTGGACATAAAACTTATTTAAAAACACAGGCGTATGAGGTGGTTTGTTATTAATTGCAATATTAAAAACCAAATGATTACTGGACAGTATAAAAACTTTGTACGCAGGTCTCGATTTTGAAGAACTGTTGAATTTAATTGGACCAAAAGTACTTAAAAAAGACACAATTTATAGAAAATCATAATCATGATCACTCGCGACGAGCGACGCGTAATTACTGAACCGCGTAACAGTCAAAGGATTCGCCAAAAAACCGACAGCCGGGTGGAGCACTCAAAGCGAGCAACGAGCGGCTCGTTGCTCGCTGGTTTCCCCGTAACACGACGTACTGACTGCACGAATGCTCGCTGTGTAACATTATATTACATGTTACATTACACCTCGTAACGTTGGTCAGTTCCCACCTTTACATTTTTTAAAAACCTGAGTAATGAGGTACCTTAAATAATAGAATGTCATACAATTTTAGAAGTAGCAAAGTATATCATAACAGTTTGTTATTCTTATTCTTAACAAATTATACTAATTATGTGATCATAATTTATTTATTAAAATTTAATACGAATCAATGATAGATGACATAAATAGATTTAAAAACCTAATTGCTTAATAAGACGAAATATTAATTTGGACGCATGGCATCTACTTAAAAGTATTATGAGTAGAGAACGAAAAGGCTGTACAATATAGAATCGTGTTTCCTACAGTCCGCGAGTTGAAACTCAATTCTGGCAACAATTTCCATAGTTGCAGAAGTTCGCCCCTTAAATTCTATTACCCGTTGTCTACGGTCTTTGAACTAAAGAACTTCAATTATAAGACTTGGGCTACAGTCAACGAGAAAAAGTGTATTTAGGATTTATGTGGGTGATTTTATTTTAAAGTTCTCATCACGTTTTCACTCTCTTTGATAAATGCAAGTACATTCATAGCTTGTTATAGCAGCTGCTATATCACGTCTCCTGCACAATATTGCAAGTATAGAGCTTAATATGTAACTATAGTTCATCCAATATGGTCTGGGCCTCAGATTGTGTCTTTATCTTTACTTTCTTTTACTAACAAGTAGGTGATTTGCTTTGTGTGCCTTACATTATATTTTCTTACTTATATTTTCATCATTTTTCAAGAAGATATTCCTTAAAAAAATCCATTGGTGTGAAGCCCGGATTTGAACGCACGACGTATATCAACGATTAAATTTATTTAAAAACTATTTATACTTGTGACTGATATAAAAACGGGCTGTGATGCACAATGGTGATTTCCAGGAATCAAATTCAGTATCAAACATTGAAGGTTTGTTGGATTACCAAGGAAACAATGATTGTTTCAGAGGGCACAGAAGGCTGATCACTTTATTTAAATAATTATTCCTCTATTAGGGGTAGGGAATGCAATCTCGACTCGAGATCGTAAATTCGAGATCCCGCGGGATTAGAAATATCAATCCAGCGGGATCCCGAGATTTTCGAGATCTCGTCCAGTTTAAAAAATGTGAATTTCATATGACTGAATACGATAAAAACTGCTTCTTTGTGATAATGACGTTAATTAAAACCAATTATTATTTGAAAGTAAACTAAGGCTAACTTAATAATTAACAGTTTTACTAACATAAACATAATCAAAACAAAAGTAGATATAGTTTTGAAAGTTACTTTAAAAAAAAAAGTGTATCAAGAATGCTTTCTGATAACCGGGATCTAATGTTCGTTGCGATGTACCCAGCTGCTGAGAATGCTCTCTCCAACTCATCACTGGTTGGCTACAGCGTGAATAAGCAATTTTATTATGTAAACTGCAAAAATCGCCCCCTTGTTCCTCTACACTCGGTGAGTTTCTTCTAATTAAAGTGATGTATTAGTTAGTGTAGCAGTAGCACTTATACATATTCCTACTACTACTCTCTATTAATCTCTATTTCGATATTTGCTTGGCAATTGGAAAGTCTCGTTGCCTTTCCATTGCTCCAAATCATTTTGAAAATTATTTGGATTTATCATCGAAGAGACCAACTTTTCTGAAAGAGTAGTTTTTAGGACTTCTAGCTTTCGAATCATCAAACGCAACGTATGTTCTGCACTAACTAAATCAGTATCTCCCAATCCCGTCAATCCCGATCGGGATCTCGTCATATTGTGCTTCGGGATTGATCCCGAAAAATTACACGGGATCTCGCGAGATCAGAATCCCGCGGGATCGGGATTGCATTCCCTAAATTTAGGGGGTAAGACAATAACTGTTAATTACACTTATGTTATAGTTTGTTTGAATAAGATTATAGCGTGTTCGTTTTCCCACAAAGATCTATCCTTTACATTAAACAGAGTAAATATTTAATATATTCATGCGCAGGGCGAGGAATGGCGTTATACGAACAGCTGTGATCAAAGATATACATGTCGTGGGACCTTTGGAAGCCCGAGGGTTATGAAGGCAATATTAATGAGAATTCTTAAAGTCTCAATTAATGAGCACATTGTCCCCTTAATGTGGTAGTATATACACAAACTCACTAAGCATAGAAGCTAAGTTTACGTATTGTGTAAGTAAAAAAATAAATTTCAATTACAGGCGGAATATAAAATACCATCCGTGTCATCTCACGTCACGTCCGTCGTTCCACAACTGAGCGTTTCTTAAGGCACCACTACTAGATGGAACCACCTGCCCACTAAAGTATTTCCGAACCAATACGACTAGGGTCCTTCATGAGCGTGCCAATTCTTGAAAGGACGGCATCGAGGCTTCTGGCAAGGTGTTCATGGACGGCGGTATCACTTAACATCAAGCCTCCTGACCGTTTGTCTCCTATTACATAAAAAAAAAATTATCCGACATATCCTCCTTTTTTAAGGAAAACATTCAATTAATCAAATCCTGAATTCGAACAACGCTATAGCGCTTTCATAGCACTAGTTAAATCATAATAATAACAAGTAGTGCGTAAAACTTCAGCTTTAGCTTCATCGCAGAGAGCAACTTAATTGGTTCATCATTAAACAAAGCATATCATTTCTATAAAAACTTTCTTAATAAAGCAGTATAATTAGCAAGACGTCTATACAATAATATTCTGGCATTAAACATTAAAAATCGTAGTAAGAATTTGAGGTACGTTATCGTATTATGTATTTATTTTTATGAAAGGAATAAATCAAGGTATGAAAATCGATTTTAAAGACCATAATTGTATGTTTAAAAATATAAAGACTTATGCAGTATATTCTAGAAATAAAAATAGGTTTAATAAGAAATACCGCTTTGATCTAGCACGGATGCACAGTGTAGCGTGTACGGTGAAATATAAAGGACATGCACGCAAAGCGAGCTTTGTCCCACAAATTGATTCACCAAGCAAAGAGTGGCCGAGATAAATTAGCTGAATAGCTCCCTTTCAGAGCGTTGCCAGATTAATTTTGTATTGGCAAACAGGAAGCATATAAGTTTGTATTAATTACTCGTGTGCTCAGGTGCGGAGATCGATCAAATGAGTAAAGTCAGTAGAAGGTGAGAGAATATCAACTCTCAAACTTTCGCAAGTGAGCATTCGATATTAATTTATTCCTGTTATATTTTTTGTATTCTGTTTTTATTAAAAAAAAAAGTATTGTTTTGCTTGTATAGTTGCTTGATTTGACCTTTTTAGGTCTGGGACTCAGATTCTATTTCATGATCATTTGTCCAATAGGTGATCAGCCTCCTGTGTCTGATACATGCCGTCGAATTTTTGGGTAAGGCAAGCCGGTTTCCTCATTTATTTATTTAAAACAAAAATATTTTGTTACTTGTATCGTTGCTTGATTTGACCTTTTTAGGTCTACTCCTCAGATTCTGTTTCTGTTTCATGATCATTTGTCCAATAGGTCATCAGCCTCCTGTGTCTAACACATGCCGTCGAATTTTTGGGTCTAAGGCAAGCCGGTTTTGTCATGATGTTTTCCTTCAACGTTCAAGGGAATGTTTAATGCGCACACAGAATCGACCTACGACCTCAGGGATGACCTCACGCTAATTCCACTAGGCCAACACTGCTGTTTGTATGATTGCTTGATTTTATAAATATAATTTGTAAAATTATGTTTATTAAACTAATAAAACACTCAAACTATAAGTAATATTGTGTTTTAAAAAACACTGAAGATTAATAACAGACAAGAAGGTAAACTTTCTTGCTTCTTATAAATAAATAATTGTCTTAGCTTAGCTTAAATCATAATAATAACTAGTAGTGCGTAAAAATTCGGCTTAAGCTTCATCGCAGAAAGCAACTTGATTGGTTCGTCACTAAACAAAACATTTCATTTCAATAAAAACTGCCTTAAAAAGCAGTGTATTGATCAAGACGTCTATACTCCAATATTCTGGCATTAAACATTAATAATCGTAGTAAGTATTTGAGGTACGTTATCGTATTATGTATTTACAATAGGGCTTTTAAGGCACGTCTCAAATAATTTTCATAATCTTAAGAGAAGGTGTCGCGCTAATGGTGCCCTTAGGTATATAATTGGGCCGACCGTAATTATATCAAGTATTATTAATTCTACGTTCCATTCGCTTCGGGAAATTCAATATTGTAGGCATGCGGCTGTTTGTGTCTTAATTACCACTTACCGTATATGAGTATAGCTTTCACAATAGTGTGTTGTCAATTTTTTTTCAGTAGTCTAATAACCGGAACTTGTAAACCTGAGTATCATGTTTTACCAGCACATTAAGTAATAATTGTGCCGTTAGGAATTATAAATATGCCTTTAGTAAAATTTATACAATCAATATAAAAGCAAGTACGTTTCGCCAAAACAAAAATACTGTGTTATTGCCAGTAATCCGTATAAAACTGAGCTTTATAGAGCGTTATAGAGTATGATTACTTGTAAATAATAATCATTAATTTAGCAAAAAATCTAATTGATTTCATTCGCCAGTTACGTGATAAGAACGGTCACAGATTAGTCGAAATAAAGATGACGTATCAGTCTTGTAAAAAAATGTCTTCGCTTATGTAATCCTAATACTTGGAGAATAAAGTCTTTATTGAGAAAAAGCTTGCCAACACTCGGCACACTGGCACATTGGTAAAAACAAACACAAAATACAATTTTTAGTGTGACAAGCACTTAAAGGCAAACATGACATACATATATATAGTGATCATAACCTATTACAACACAAACATTACAAAAAAGAAAACAATTACTAATCAAAGAAAAAAAATTCAAATTACAGAAAACTAAACAAAAATCCATTTTATAGTGTGAGGGGAGCAATTATAATGTATATATCCAGACCTAGCTCGTTTATAAGAATGCTTAATCTGGACATCGGTGAGCTTTGACCAAAACGCTAACGCGGAGATTAATTTCGTGGGAGACTGATTTTATCGATTTTGTGAAATTAAAAAAGGATAAAATAATAATAACACGTAAATTATTATCATACTTTAATTACACACATACAAAATAAACTAAACAGGGCGCCCGGCGAAGTCGGATTCATTTCTTCGTCGCGTACTCCAGATTATTTATTTGTGTTATTATTGTTCGTATTATCTATTTAAGAATTTATTTTTATAATAATTAATATAATTTATGGCGATGTATTTTTTATAATTTAGTTTTAACCATACATTAATAAGCGAAGTAATATGACAATATCATTTATGCAAATATACGATAAACACTTTGCAACTTCGCGGTTCTTACACAGAGTGAATCAATATAATAGTGACGATTCAAAATGCTTTTAAAAGCTTAGTGAATATTCTTTGACTCTAACTTCAAAGGACAGCGAAACGTAAGATGCGGATCTTAACAATAAATGTTAAAATATAAGGTATATAACATTTACTTATAAATCAGCTTTTATCCCACAAAGAAGGCTTTTATCAATATCTAGAGATTATCCTTTACCTAAATTATTCATGACATTATTTTCATCTAAAAATCAGATTACAATTTTAAAAGACATCGACAAGATAAAAGGCGAAATGTATAAAGCTCAATGCTCGCAAAGAGTAATGAATACGTCGATCAAAAATCTTATTTCATATACATGAATATGATCGCCATTATGATAATAAAAATGCGTGTAACTTGGGGTTGTGAGTTCGATTCCTATTGAAATATAAGTAGTAGTATTTCATTAATTTCGGTTTAGAGGCACCGTCGCCTGTCTATGCAATCACCGTCAAACAGAAAAGTATAGTTTTAGAAATGTTAACTACAAAATTGTATTTATACATTCGTTCACCCTTAAGAATGTTTTATTAATAATTTGAAGTTTCTAAACTAGTATTGTCTTTGATTGACATAACTTTTATGTCTTCAGTCACCGTGACCACGCACGCTGTAAAGCACGCGAAACGTCGGATAAATTTAAAATTATGTTAAATAGTTGTAAATTCATAATAATACATAACTTCAATCCGGTCAAAACAGTGTTTTATTTAAGTTTCTAAACTAGTCTAAAATATATACTGCGATTACTATCTATCTAGAAGCAGAGGAGTAAACTATAGTAGATAAGTGTAAAAGTTATTACACATAATACGTTGCAAAATTCGCATCTAAAATTTAAATTCGTATTCATCAAAGTTCCACGATACTTGTATGTGACGAAGTGCGGGAAGCTCCCCAGGCCACGGCAGTCAAAGGAAATTTCTTTAGGCGATTATAACTCCTCATTAGCGAATTTAACTTCGAACAAGAATTTATCAATCCTCTCGGAATTGTAAAGACTATAACTCACTTTAAACTTATGAATAAAGGTGAGCGCTCTCGGATTCGCTCTTTGGGTAATTTAAAGTTGACTGTTTCGGTTAATTACCAAGTTATTACTTTGCACAATTTTAGTTCTTAAGGGTGTTTTACGTGGACCAAAGTGAATTTTAGTGTCCGACGCGGAGCTTTTCATTACTGAATTATAAAGCTGTAAAATATACACCATAATTTTGCTTTAAGTTTGTATTGACATATAATTATAAACGACCCACTAGTATTCTTGGTAGTAGAGGAAACGGTCTCTCGCGCCATTTTGAAATGGCGCTTTCAATTAGAGACGCGAGATCACTCCAAGAAGCCTGTGATCACACCAGGCGGCTGATGAGCTTCTGGTTAAAAGTAAATTCTTTACCCAAATTTAACTATTACTTTATCTAGTAGCCTTAGCTCAGAGGTATAAATATCAATAGTGGTCCTGGTATATACGAGTACCATGCTATACACAGATTTTATTTAGTATAGAATTTTCAATTCAATTCATTAGGAAAAGATTTAGATTACTAACCCTATACTTAACTAATTTTAGTATACAATTAATTTTCGAATCGAATCTCGGAATCTCACAAAAAACCAATTAATTATTAAGTGGTCAGATTATCAAATCTCTTAATGCGTCTTTGCAGCTTAGACCTCGAAATTTATAAGCAAAGTGCGTACCATAAAATTTACAATGCAAATTCGGAACTTTATTTTATACTGACGAATTTCGTAAATCTCTGAATCAAAAGTATAATTTCTTTATTTTTAAAATTGAATGTGTAAATATACATAATATAAGGCCCATAAGGCATCGGGCGGTCACATTTGGTGTCCGTTTAATTTCTTTTTATAGACAGGTAATTGTTATATATATATATTATGTATATTGCAGCAGCTATTGCAAACTAAACAGCACGAGAAAAAACCCAGTCTCCGATTGTAAATATCTTTTAAAACACTTATTGTTTATTTTTATAATCTTAATTGTAATATTCTTTTTTAATGAACTTCTTTGTGCTCTCTTGACATGGCTTGAAGAGATAGTTTTCCAGCGAAAAGGCACGTTGCACTTTTGATGTATTGCCATTATTTACAAATAAATAAATCACACGCTGTTGCTATGTTACATTTTATTACAAGTTCTTCCCGTATAGCTTCTAAGATATGAATAAAACTACTACAACCACTTGATTCACTGATCGAAAGTTGATTTGATTCGATATTTATATTTTCCTATTATCTGGTGTCGGCTGGGCCTATACAAACTTTCTTGGACGTTAAGTAAACTAACTCGGGGCGCCTCGGGGAATTACCTTTGCCCTTCAGTTCACTCGTTGCCTCTTTTTGTTGAAAAGTCAACGAGAAAACAAAAAAGGTAATTTTTGTTTACAGAACTTTATCGCTTTAAGATATTCGTTTTATTTTTATTCGTGAAATTTAATGTTTTAATTTAATAAGATGTTTTTATATCTGCTGAGTTATATTCAGATTTTTGTTTTGTTTCTAACCTTTGGAACCCGTAGGGGCTTGAATGACTTACAGTCATGACTCATGGCATTGATAATAGCTGTCTAATGGCGCTACAATACTTTAAAGGTTGGCATCAGATTTGATTAACAATCATTAGCTTTTTTCGTAGACAACTAGGTCTAGAAACATTTTCACGATTTTTTTGATTGAATTTCGAACACCAACCATCACTGCTACTCAGTAATAACTTTATAATGTCATATCTTTAAAAAAAAATAACATAAAAGCAACCATTATTCCAATTGTTCAATATGCCGATCATTTCACACCTTTGTTCCAGTCTATAAAATAAGCGTTAAGAAAAAATCGAATCAGAAATGTCTAAAGCAATTGTTTTTTTGTTAACGATCGCGCTTACTCCAGGAACTAAATGTTCGGGTTCAAAAATTGTATTTGGTTTCGATATTTATATATCTTAAATGGCTATATATCAGCACGGCGGTACAGCCAGTATATACTACTATTACTTATTAATTGATAAAATCAGTGATTATCATTCGCAGCGTGTGGGCGAGCTGCCTAGAACTTTGAAAGGCGTGTAACAGTGCATTTTCAAGTTGCAAAGCCAATATGGAAACAATGTTGGCAGTGTCTCAGAGCGTCTTATAAACTTTCCCTTCACTTATAAGACATCTAAGGCCGCTTTCTGACATGTCGGTGCAGAAGATTTGAAATATTACAAAGCCAGTATGAATCCACATTTCGAATAAAATGTTTATTACATTTACATATTACTGTACAGTCTTCATACAACAATCATATAGATAACGCGTATTAATGTTAGATTTTTGTATGGCTTTTCCTTATAAGGAAGCAGGACAAATTTGAAAATAAACAGATAAATGAAAATACATCGTTCGAATACAATACTTAGTCTGTGTACATTATCGTATTGGCGTAATTGAAAAATGTACATAACTCGTAACGTTCGTTCTCAGTAATGTTATTAAAAAAATCTGTCATTTTTTAACAATTAGATAATATTATTATGTGCTAAGGAACTAGATTGAGTTAGGGAGCGTTCAAGTATTACGTCACGCAATTTTTGGAGATTATTAAACCTGGGGGTTACATGGGGGGGGGGGGGGGCATGTAACGCGCCGTAACGTTTTTCTGTACCCAATAGTAAAACGTTTCGTGAGTCACTGGGACTCTTTATACCTTAAAGTTACCATTATGTGGTGTAAAGTACTGGCAAGTCGAAAATTATATTAACAATAACGCGTAATTTAATCCCCGTCCCGCATCGTAACGTTTTACAAAATGACCCCCCCCCCCCAAATTCGTTACGTAATACTTGAACGCTTCCTTAGACACATCACAAGAGCCGCAATGAGCCAAAATGATATCTTAATTCCAGCACATTGCTTCTATTCTAAATGGCTTATAAATTACAGTATATTACCGCTTCGATCAGGAAGCAGCCTAACTTCAAGCGGTTTTTAGTTAGCAAAACCGAATTTGGAAACTCCAATCAATAATGCAATTCGCGTTCAATCTTATATGACAGTTATTTATACTTTAAGAAATGCCAGCCAGATGTTGCTTTTATTATATATTTGGGTGAATTATGAGTTTGTATCTTGTCTAGTCCTTATATATATTATAAAATGAAGTCCCCCGGCCGCTGTATATGAACGCCATAAACTCAAAACTTCAAAATTGACTTGAGAGACTTTTGTACGATTTTTATCAAAAGCGAAGAAAGAATATTCCTAAGGAAGGGATTCCAATATAAAGATTGAAGTAATCGTTGAAATATTTTTTAAAGCTGTCATAATAAATCACATGTCTACCGAGCTATCGTTATCATACTTAATTACTTCTGGCACAGCGACCCAAAGTGAGCCTTGATCTCTGAAACAAGAGAACGCCACCTTTGCTGATCGCCATTACCGCTTGCCAATCTTTGAGCTCGCATAGGTCTTTCTCGACTCTCTCTGTCGGTCCGTATACCGAGATACACAACGATCGCCTTCCATTCTCTTAAAATAATCAGTCTAACGGATTTTTTTGGGCTTTAGCATTACCAATTATGTCGGGTTTGCCTATCAGGTCCTGGAGTAAATAATATATTTAGTATGGCAAAGCAAAAACAATAATAAAATGGTTTTGAAAATTCGTCAATAAAATTACAACACATATTTGTGCTATTCACGAAAAAACCTTCAACTTATAATATGCCTTGAAAAATTTCATATCTAATTGAGTCAAGTCTTTTTTGATGAACAAAGTGGCTGATCTAATATTTATTCTAAGTCAATATTGTAACAAATTTACATTTAATTCAGGAATCCCGAATAAGCTCACGTAAGTGAAAGGGAATAATATACGATCCTAAGTCCCGTAGTACCCAAAAGTAGAAAAAATCTAATAAATCGTGCCGCCATATGTCCGGCACCTTTAGAAACGATATGTATCAACAGATGGCGACAATGTGCTAACTTTGTGTATAAATCAAACCCTTTTAATGTTGAAGCACTATTGGTAATGTTCGGGTCAAGGAGTTAAGTGATATACAGGGGTCATAAAGATACCCATGGGCTACGGATAAGAACACTAGCGGGCAAAAGATTATGAACATCTACGTAGTTTTTTGAAAGTTAACCCATTTTTGTGTTTCATCCAAATCAATCAATCAATCAAAATCAAAATACGTTTATTCAGTTTAGATGCATCAGCAAGACTACGTCATTCGTTCGCAAAACTACCAGGAGGCATTGTTCTGAGAAGAACGGGCAAGAAACTCAGCAAGTTTTACCGTCCCTCTACATTACAATTATTCAAAGGAAAATGTCATAAACCACAATGTCATTAAAGTTACATAAGTAAAAAAAAAATTCTGTGGTATACCACATTCACCATTACACACATATTCACAACACTTCAAAGATAACCAATCAAATTATAACAATATAATAAGAACGTATAGAAATGTATTACGTTATATGTAATATGTTAGCTGTTGAATACGTGAATAAATATATATTTATAACAGTATTTAGAATATTCTTAACAAACATAGTAATAATAATAATAAAAAATTGATAAACAGAAAATTAAAACAAATTTAAAAAGTGTGGTCCCTCTGGCAGCTTTAATGCTGACAGCATTTCCTCTGTGTATTCCGATACTTATTTGTTGAGCGAGGTAAACACCAGCTCAGAGGTCACCGGTACCAGGTGCCACTTTAAATATTTTATTAGCGCCTGTTGTATACTTGAACCCCACAGCCCAAGAGTCCCAATGAAATCAAAAACAAATATATACTTATTTTATTTAATGCGATGATTTTATAATTTAATTGAATTATAAATTGAATTGAATGTATTTTAATGAATGATTCATTTTTAATTTAAGTACCACACATTTAAAATTTAAGCTTTTGTTAATGATCTACAAAATATAACAGTTAATATACAACATTAATTACGTAAGTCGTTTTTTATGATTAGATTAATTATTATAGATGGCGTGTGATTCAAAACATTATTGTAAGTACGTTCTACAAATTTTGCATGTGAGTGTATCCCGAATCAACTCTGTTATAACCCTTAGAGTGAGTAGTATTGATTGACAGCCTTTTTCTTTCCTTATTTCTTGTTAGTTTACCTTATAAAGGCGGGTAATACTATATTTGGCAATAAGGGAATAGAAGTAAACCGTTTATTAAACTGAGATTTTATAATAATAATTATTATTATTTATTTATTTGTTCTGATAAAATAATCCATCATTATGTTAGTGTAAACTTACAGACTAGTGTTAGTATATTATTATTAAAAAGAATAAATTAATAATAATGCAAATGGTATGGTGTAAGAAAAATAAAGACTTTACAGTCTTTATTTAAAATTTAAACTCCTTAATTATATGAAGTTGGTTTAACCAAGAGTTGAACCATAAATATAGATAAATATATAAACACAGTTAACAAAAAAGGACTGATTCGTAAAACAATTGATTGGAAATTTCGTTTATACAATTATAGCGTTAAATTATTTTATTAGGTTTAAAAGTGAGATGGAGAAAAATTTATATATTTTTGTTTATTATATTTATTATTATTTTTGACGGTTGGGTATACTTTTTACGCAGCCATCGATAGATCTTCAGCCTGGCGAGCATTCTGGAATTATACCTTCCTCACGTTTCAGCATTTATTACCCCGTAGAACTTCAATTTATACGTTTGATCTTCGCAATCAAATTCATAATATCAAATTGTTTAGGCGTTATATTGAGTGTAATTTTTATATTAATTAGATTAGTTTGAAACATTTGGATGTTTTGAAACTACTTATTAGCCTTTTGTTACCTGTAATTTACTTACAGGCCGTAATTCTGATTTTTTAAGTAGTGCGAAAGGACTGTGGACGCGTGATATTCTCGTATAACTAATTGTTACAGTTATTATATGAATATCTGCTTCTCCTTGTCAATTAATCACACTCACTCAATCACAATCACTTTTCTTGGCCGGTAAGAGTGTCGCTGTCATGGATATTAGTATTGCACATTAATGAAAATGAACCATTATAAGGGGAATAATTTGAAGTCATGCTAACTTAGTGGTTTATTGAAATGTCTTAATAAAACAATGTATACTAGTATCTAGAAAATACAGTGCTAGGCTTAAATAATGTGACACAAACTTAGGAACAACTGATGTTTTGTTACCTGGGGGCCTACCATGAACTCTTATTGCGAGCCTATTGACAACCTACAACTGAGATGCATCGCTAATTCGTACCATGACATCGAAATAACGAGACGGTTTAGGTTCCCACGTGACCTTAGCGGTTATCAGATTTCGTTCGTTCAATTTGTATGAAAATCCGTACCATGACCGCTCGACTGAACCGAAATTTGACAGTTGCGCCTTCCGACTATGACCGAATAAGCGATTCTAAAAAAGTTACTTTTTGTCCAACTTTTTTGTATCGAAATGTCCAAATAATAGTTAAGAACCTATAAATATATATAGTATACTTACATACTGTATAGTATGTATCTACTATGTCTGTTTCGGATAATTTGAGGTATTGATATTATGAGTTTAGAAAGTGTCATTATAAATTTGACTTTGATTAGTTGAGGATTATAGTGTACCTAAAAATAATTGCACTAGCTGTTCAAATAATATTCAATTAATTATTTAGGCATGTCTAACACAAACATAATTCCCCAATATATCATATTTTATAATAAATAAGCATGCCATATCAGTAGTAGATATTTATTATAATTAATTTTTTCCTCATTATGTTCATGAATTGTATGATTATCCTCTGCTTTTTGTTGTTTAAAAAAACATAGGTATTTTTCAAATTTATAATGTGTAAATAATAAGCCATTTGAAAATAATGTAATAACAGTATTTATTTAGTAGATGACTCCATCAAGATAGAAAAAGGTGTCTTCAGGCAATGTTCAATTGGATATAAACATATTATATTCATATATTTCTTTCTCTCAATTCAGCGAGTTTGTCAGGTTTAAGCTGTAAAGAAGATATAATTATTTATATTATATGAATTACTTAACGTATAAACTAAATTTTTACAATTTGAAGGAAATAATTTTTATTATGATTTTCGAGTATTTAGTAAGTTGATTTGTAATATCTTTTGCAAAGAGTTTTATCAGGAATTAACTTCGATATAAGTATCAACAAATATGTGAACAATACTTACCCCATCATATTATTTTATAAGTGAAACAATTTGTAAAACTATATTTATAAAACTGAAATTTTGTAAACACCAAAATATTGAAAGCTCCTATCAAAATTTGACGGAAACGTTTAAAAATAATAAGTGTCCACTATCATAGCACCAGAAAACTGTTGAAAATATATCAAAAGAATAGTTTTATATATTAAATAAAAATATATATTACATACATAATAGCTTATTATGATTGATGAATTATTGAAAACAATTTTTTATTTTATTTATTTTTATAGAAACATCTGTCAAAGAAAGTTTGACAGTTAAATTTCAAAACTTACATCATTCGGTCTTGCGATGCAAATACGTTTCAGCTTATAGGCGGTCATGGTACGAAAAAATGCTATTGACTTTAGGTACCTAAACTCAACTGCATCTCAACTGGATTGTTTTAAGAAAGTTCATGGTAGGCCCCCTGTACTATTAATATAATATTTTTAAGATACCTAGCAATCAACCGTTCGATAATTAAAACTTTGCCATTGTAATTAATAATGCAAGGAATAAAAAATAATACGTGTGGCACTCGGGGACTGCCGCGGTAAAACTATTGCATAGCATTTTTTTTAACTTATGCAATATAATTATTTATTTATTTTTTGCAGTATTTTTTTTATTTGATTAATTCAAGTTTTTTCGTTGATATTAATTCAATCTACCACTCTACCAGACTCAGACTAACACGCCTATCCGATCATGCTAAACCGATGTGAGACGCAGTATACGTTCTGTCCCGCTCTAACGCGTATTGGCCACACTTGTATTAGGTCATCGTGTTGGGTTTATTACGTTACGGAATTTCTTGATTCGGTCGCCGCGCTCAAAGCCCGCGATAAAATCTATGGAATAGCTTAATTAATACATTTTAGTTGGATTTTTATAAGATGTTGGTAGATACTAAAACTATTTATTGTACGCACCAAAAATTGCGACGGTAGTACCAATTTCAGCCGCCAGCCAAGAAGAGTATGTGGCACTGTATACATTTTTAGCTTATAACGTGTTATATAGGACTCACTGTCTTTCTTCGGCGTCACCGAGTGTTTATTGGGCCCATTGAAAGAATCGGTGTTAAGAATTGCACGGCTTAAGGATTGCTATATTTTTCCTCAATGTCTTAACTATTTGATATCTCGACAAACGTTTCAAATCTTTCGATCCCTTTGTACGTGACCTCATCAGAATTCATGTTTATTGAATACTTACCTCATCGAAAATCATTTTAATAATCTTAGCTAGGAAAGGATATTAATATTCATCGTAATATTGCCATAGAATTTAAATATTTGCCTACGCTGTCTTAGATATTAAACTAAAATATTATTGTAGTATTACTAGAACGTTAGTAAGATGGTTTAATAGGAATTTTACGAGTAAAATAGCATGTAAGAGGTTTTTAAAAATACAATATAAGTTTTTATAGTCATGTTTGAATAACTTATATCTAATTATTTTTGCTAGCCCTTGGGTACGTTGATTATTCATAAAAAATATATTATTATATAAAATTGTTAATGTTGTATTTTTGTATTGATAAATCTGTCTTTCATTATATCTTTTGTTTAAATTGCGCAGAATATTAGGTACACTTATTACTGAAAACCTTCAATGACTAGGGATGCGAAAGAGCATAATATAGGGGATATAAGGAGCAAGTATAAAATGAACTGTGTGATTAACACAACTTACGTGAGCTGATTTATTTGTCTTCTGCATTAAATTTTGGCTTTAATAACAGTAACTCGCTGTTTAATTTGATGTTGCTAATACAAAATTATATTTCTTAATCAGAATATTTTAACGATTGATATAGAGTAATAAAGTCAATACATCTAATGCTAATATAGGTTTACTGAAAATCAGTGGGTCCATTTTTGATTAATGTGGTTTTGTTTGTATTTCATTGTGTATAGAATAAATTAATTTTCTTTGTTTTTTAAAATAGTCATTATCTTTAATTTATTATAATTACCTTACTGAACTGGAATATGAAATAAAAACTATTTATTTAAAGTGCCAAAGTCCGATACCTCGTTCGATTAATTAAAATTCATTTTGGTATCTGAAGTTCAAACGAAAAAGTGTAAACAAAATAGGCTAATCTACTTCACGTATTGAAGTGTTCGTTCCTTGCCAGCTTCGCCTATGCAGCGTTGGCCCATGTCATTTCGCACTTTTCTTAATATGTAAATAAACTAAAACAATAATTTTTTATACCTACTAACAATGAAATCTAGTTTAAAATTAAACAATTTATACCGCAACAAATCGTTAAAAATATGCCTCACACTACTAAATAATTTCAAAGAACATATACGCGTGTAGCTAGTGTAAAATAAAATCAAATATCTTTCACCATCTAAATTTTAAGGAAAATGTGAAAATTTTAGTATTCAGACGACGCTAAAATCGAATAATGTAGGAGCACCCAAGCACTTTGTTCGCTGCGTTTAGCCGTTACACGACACGTACAGAGGCTTCGTACTGAGCTTTTACTATTGAGCCCAATGATAAGGAACCGGATGTATTCCGTTTCAAATACTGATACCGTTTTATTTATTGAAGGGTAAATTTGAGATATGGTAGAAAAATTTACAGTCTGACTTGGTAGAAAATCTTTTATTATATTTGACTCTTGATATATAGTTACCTATTATTGTTGGTAATAGAAAAGAGATAAAACAGTATAAAAGCGATTCTTTTAATTTTTTCGTTGTGTTTGCCGCATTTAAACTCCTATACTATTTCCAAGCAATATTAACATGTTGCTAAAGTAAACAAAAACTGCGTCTAGCGTACCGTAATAGAATAGTTGTTTTAATAAAAAAGAAACTTGTCTGTAAAGTCGGTTTACTATACTGACGATAGTTGAACGTGACAACGTCATAAGAAAATACTGAAAACACTACACTTCATACTTGACGAAAACATGTAAATGTATTATTTTATAGCAGCTGTCCACACGGACGCATCTCTCACTCAAGTAGGAGAGAGACAGATGTCGAACGCTGCCGAACGCGGAGGCCGATTGTGCCTCTTTGTTACTCGTTCCGCGCTCTCGCTTGCACTTCAAGCCTTAAATGGAACACCTCAGAGCGAGGTAACGTCATGTTTTTTCGTGCATGCAGCCGGCTCCATCGAATTATAAGACGTTGTCACTTTAAAAAACATAAAAAAAAGATTTTAGCCTCAGATTTCTGTATTTTCCTTCGTGATCATTTTTAATAGGCAAACGGCGTTCTGTGCCCGACACTGGATTTTTGGGTCTAAGTCGTGTAGGTTTTCTCACGATTTTTTTCCTTTACCGTACGAGTGTAAATTGCAATAAAGACTCCATTTGTAGCCATTGACAGCCATCATTCGAACGGAGATCTTTGAGTTTGGAGGCTCACGCTCATGTGTCTAAGGGCGTAACCAAACAGGTGCGCGGCAGCAATATACGGCATTCGTAGGACACAACAACGAATGCTCAATGCGAATTAGGGATGCTTGATGATGATCAATGTTCGATAGCATCGATGTTGAAATCAAAAACATTGATTCTCTACGAAAAATATCGTAACAACGATGTTAACGGAATCGAACATCAATGTTAGCTCACGGCCTCGGCACGACCTATGCAAGTTATGAAAACATTTTAGTCTTTTATGAACACATCTACAAATCACTTCGTACGTTCGTTCGTTCGGTCGTTCACTTCGTTCGTTCTTCTTAGACTCGCTCGCTCCTTTTCACTCACACTTCCTCACTACTCTTTATCAACAAATAAATAGATTAAAAGGTTCTTTTTATGACATTGATGTCAATATCGACGTTTTTCTAATGTGAAGGGTACTGCACACAATAAAGCGCGCGGCACTTGGACAAACTGAGAGAGGCGCTCGAATGCCGCGCTGTATTTGGTCACGCCCTAATATTGTTTCCGTATATCAATAATGTCATGTTAAATATATCAATATTCTACAATGTCATTTGTTGGATTGCAAAATCATTATTTAAACATGCTGTGCTATTTATATATAAATAAAACTTCTTCAGATATTGACAAGAATTTGCAAAGTTATAAAAATTAAGAGAAGGAGAGAGAGCGTAACAGCATGTTGCCTCTATTTTACGAAGTTGGCATTTGCAATATTTCGCTTACTGAAAAGCACTCGAAACTAAGTTATATCAAAAGCATTGTTACTTGGGTTAATCAAAATTGCTTACGTTATTTTAACATCAATCGTGACCAAACCGATAGCCGCTTAAAAATACCATTATATCAGAGTGCAGGTAGCTGATAGCCAATAGGGAATAAATAACATCGCTTCAAAGAGGCGTTTACTATCAATATTTCAGGAGTGAAATACTGCCTAACCTCCCCTTTTCACCTATCTCTGTTGTGTGATACCTCTGAGACTTATTTTGAGGGACTGCAACAGACAATGTTATTGTGTGTATTAGTGATATTATCTTTTAACAGATTTAATTTGTATGACTCAAAACGCCGATTAAAAGAGTGGCGGAAAGTTTTTTGCCAGTTCTTCTTACCCGCTCTACGCCTTTGACTTGCGAACTGATAGTAAATGTAAATTTACAATTAATTTAGCTTTTTTTGACGTTCATAAGTATACTTGTTTACCTATATGAATAAAGATATTTTGAGTTTTTGTTTAATAAAATTATGTTGTGTTTAGTAAAAAGGCTTACTATAAAGTTAACGATTATCTAGTTGATAAAAGGGCCTGGGACTAGTTCTAGACAGGCTACTTCTAATTAATTTGTGATATTTATTTTAAAATAAATGTTGTTTGATGCTATTGCAAAAGAGTACCGAGAGTTTTTTACGCCGTCTTTTTCTCTAAGCCTACACCCTCTGTCTTCTTTGCCGATGAGTAGGGATTACTAATTTAATGACGTGGAATAAGTGATACCTGTGTATTATATTCCTTAATAAACATATTTTTACGTTATATTTAGTATATTATTAACATGAGAACAGAAGAAACAAAAATTTAATTTAAACAAATTGTTGAAACTTTTTCTTTAGGAATTTTTAGTCATAAGCTGGCAGTATTAGCCTTTATACTGGACATACGTTTACAGTTTTGTTTGTATTTTTGTCTGTTTCGCATTGTTTTGAATTCGACTAAGTATTCATTTGGATATAGAAAGAAAAATCTATTTGCACTCACGAACTCAGGATTGATAATAGCGCATTAAAGGTAACTTATTTTATACCCGTTTAAACGAGGTGATGGTCTTCATCAGTGTTATGCATACCATGACAATGTAATTTAAGCGCGAATTCTCCTACACATGGAGTACTGTTATCACCTATGGGTGGGAGCTCCCCAGTACCAGCTCCTTCAGCTTGACCGTATTCAACGAAGAGCGGTTCGATTCGTCAACAACCAATCACTCACCGTGCGGCTTGATCTCTTGGCGTGGCGTAGAGATGTGGGGTCTCTCTGCATCTTCTACCGCATTTACCATGAAGAGTGTTCAGAGGAGTTGTTCAGTCTAATACCTCACGCTGAGTTTCATCACAGGATGTCAAGGCAGAACATAAAATACCATCCATATCACCTCGACCTCCGTCGTTCCACAACTGAGCGTTTCTTGAGGCAGTTTTAGCCGCGCGCCACTAATATGTGGAACCAGCTGCCCACTGAAGTATTTCCGAACCACTTCGAATTAGGGTCCTACAAGAAAAGAGCGTACCAGGTCTTAAAAGGCCGGCAACACACTTGCGATCCTTCTGGCAATGTGAGTGTCCTTGGGCGGCAGTATCACTTAACATCAGATGAGCCTCCTACCCGTTTGACTCTTATTACATACAAAAAGGGATTTTACAGCGTTTAAGATAAACAGATGTAATATGAAACTGGTGATAAAATAATTATATTAGAAAATATTGTATGTAAAAATAATGGCCATTGAACGCAATGTATTCCTGGCGTCGGTTTCCGTAAAGACCATAATTATTTACAGGGGCTCATAAAGTTCATCACCCTCTTGCCTAACAAAATATTGTAAACAAATCAGATGCAGATTTCTGCCACAAGGCGACTTCAAAGAGCAATAACTGTATAAGTTTAAGGAGTCAAAATCATAAGTCAATATTTCACCAAACTTTTCAATTTGTTTTAATTTTTATTATTACTATGTAGGTAAAGAAAATTGTCAATGTTGTTTTATATGTTTTATTTAAATAAATACTTTAAATGAAAGTTACGATTAAAAATTGTTTTGCTATCGTTACCAAATAACAATTTTTTTGTTACTTTTGTTAAACTTTCCGTGTATGAGTTATAAAGACGTAGTAGAAAAATAAAGCAAATATTCTAAGCTTCTGTTCATTTTTATAAGAGGATTAAATTCTCAGTACAATCGTATTAAGGAATATAAAATAATGACTTTAAAATGCTACAGATTTATTATGTTACTAAGTCTAGGGAGTACTTAGATATACGCATTTTAGCGAGGAAAGAATTTGATTTCAGGCTGTAAAGGGATATTGTAGAGGTCAGCAAAATTGCCAGTAACCCAATAAAATTTTCCGTAAAAATGTCGAATGTCAAATCCATCGTATTAGCAATAACATTTTCTTCTAAATATTGGTCCTCATAATGTCTGACAATAAGCCTTTCAAATAAAATATCCTAATAGTGACCATTATATTGGTTTCAATGAAATTGGTTTTTATTTTATCTAAGAAAGGAATTTGACGATGTGCTCCGATATAATAGTGGGGTCTCGACAAGATGTAACATCTATGAAACAATTTTCGTAATTCAAGTCGGTTTCTTCAACACGGTTAGAATAACAATTTTACAATCTTTTCGCGTCACGTAGGAAACACTCGTCGGACCCCAAAGGAGAAATGTAATCATTTCTGGCAATCGAATATCTAAATTTATATTCAGAACCTGTCAATCTGTTTCAGACCTGTTTAGCTGAGTATATTTTTATAATTTAATTGCTCATCTCTGTACCTTTTATGAGTTAAATTAGTTGATTATATTTTATTAACTATAATAAAGAAGCCTAGGTTAGTAAAGTAACGTGCCAGTAAGTAATAATTAGTTTTAGATTTTTGTGAACTAATCTAATATATAAAATTCTCGTGTCGCGGTGTTTGTGGTTAAACTCCTCTGAAACGGCTCGACCGATTCTCATGAAATTTTGTGTGCATATTGGGTATGTCTGAGAATCGGACATCTATTTTTCATCCCTCCAAATGTTAAGGGTAGTCCATCCCTAAATTTTTTTTTTAATTATTCTTTATTTTTTTATGATACAGCATTAAAAAATACATACAACCCCTATGTATCACCTCTCTACGATCAACCTCTATTTTTTATTATAAATGATAAACATGGCAAAACGACGTTTGCCGGATCAGCTAGTATTATATTAGGTCCTTACATATGAAATTGGCGTTTTACGTTTTGTCCACTTTGACCTCGAATATCTCCTCTTTGGTTAAGAATTCCAAATTAAGATTTGTACAGCTATTTACTCATGTATTTGTGCTTCGATGACCGTCATTCATTTGTTTTTTTTCTTCTGTTTTTTTCTGTTTGCGTCACTCATTTTACAAAATGGAAAACTTAAAGTATCGCATTATTTACGAGTACGAGTTCCGCCGTGGCACTAGTGCTGCGGAAACGACTCGAAGGGTCAATGATGTGTATGGCGGTCATGTTGCAAAAGAAAACACAATTCGTTTTTGGTTCCAACGTTTTCGTTCTGGAAATTTCGACCTGCAGAACAAGCTCCGTGGACAGCCTGAGACCCAAGTTGATAATGAAGTATTGAAGGCTATTGTGGAAGCGGATCAATCGCAAACCACGTCCGAGTTAGCTGCAGGCTGCGGTGTTAATGATAAAACTGTTTTAATTCACTTGAAGCAAATTGGGAAGATTAAAAAGCTTGAAAGATGGGTACCTCACGAATTGACTGAAGCAAACCGGCAAACGCGCGTCGACTGCTGCGTTACATTACTGAACCGGCACAATAATGAAGGTATTTTTAACCGAATCATTACCTGTGATGAAAAATGGATTCTTTACGATAATCGGAAGTGCTCAGCGCAATGGTTGGATCCTGGCCAGCCAGCCAAATCCTGCCCCAAGCAAAAATTAACCCCAAAAAAGTTACTTGTAAGCGTTTGGTGGACTAGTGCCGGTATTGTTCATTGCAGTTTTCTCAAATCTGGCCAGAGTATTACGGATGATGTCTATTGTCAGCAATTGCAAACCATGATGGAAAAGCTAGCGGCTAAACAACCTAGGCTGGTCAATCGCTCCACGCCACTGCTACTTCACGACAACGCTAGACCACACACTGCACAACAGACGGCTACTAAATTAGAAGAGCTTCGATTGGAATTTCTAAGACATCCTCCGTACTCCCCGGACCTTGCTCCCACAGATTACCATTTTTTTCGAAATTTGGACAACTCCTTGCAAGGGAAAAAATTTAACTCTGATGGGGCAGTTCAAATCGCCTTCACAGCTTTTATTGATTCCCGTCCGACTGGTTTTTTTAGTAAAGGGATGAATGAACTACCTATGAGATGGCAAAAGTGCATAGAAAACAATGGTTCATACTTTGATTAATTAAATATATTATATTTAAAAATATTCGACTTTTTGTTCCTCCCATACAAAACGCCAATTTCATATGTAAGGACCTAATATATGCGTGATATGTTAGCTAGTATTATATGTGCGTCTGTTCATCTGCTTATTCTACTAACGGATCACTCTGCCAAAAGGTTTGCTGCGTACGAAATGTGTGTAGTATTTAAAATAATAGCCTCAGATTTGTGTATCTGTTTCATGATCATTTGTTTTTCTAATAGGGAAGTAGGTGGCTGGTCTCTGCTGACTCACGCCGTCGACTTTTTGGGACTAAGGCGTGTTCCTTCAAGATGTTTTCCTTTACCGTACTAGCGAGTGTCAATGCGCACATAGATAGAAAAGTCCACTAACAAAAATATAGATATAATCTATATATACGTTAAATTAATTTACCGAGGCATACAACCCCAGTACTCTGAAAACGCTTTGTCGAGTAAAATATGAAGTATGACGGAGTACTGCAATTTGATACGCACAGAGATTGGCCAATACCCTTTGAAGTTGCCTGCTACAAAAGCTATTAATTAAAAAGAGAAAAACTTAGTTTCAAATACCGGATTCGAGGGAAATCTTTTGTGGAAAACGTTTTATCTGTCTATAAAGCTTGTACACCGTTTGCGTACTGAAAAAAGTATGTCTAAAGTAAACGAATCTATATATATAAAAAGAAAATGGTGTTCGTTTGAGGCTCTTTCACGCTTAAACCACTGATCGTATCGACATGAAACTACCACCATTCGATGCGAAATTTTTCCTACATGGTTTATGACTATTTATTTTTTTTAATTCCAACGTTCCTTCATTTTTTTATTTCTGTTTTACTTTTATGAAAATTTTTCCCGCTAATAAAAACAAAAGAGGCTTCCTAGAACCGCAAAACGTCAACATCTGTTAAAAACTCGATTTTCGAAATATTTCAATTTTCTTAGCGGGAAGTTAAAAAGAAGAATAATAAAAATATGAAAAAAAATAAAATAATGAAACATAAAATTTATTTTAATTCGTCCAGCAAAGCGGACGGGAAACGGCTAGTATTTTAATATTATTAATCATTTGTTCATGTCTATAATGCTTTATGGAAAAAATAACTATCACCGTTTTAAGTATATATTTTAAGAGTGAAATTCTCAACCCCAAACGGACGTCGCGTCGTTTGAATCCCAGTAGTGCTTCAATGGATTCTTTTTTATGTGCACTTGATTGTGTAACGGTAAAAAAATGTGGTGTTACGTTTTTGGCTTAACACGTTCACTGCGGCAAGTAAAATAATAATATTTCATCAGGTGCGGCGGCGGGCCAAAATGCGCCCCCAATGATATTTCCGCCGGTGCGTGGCAGGTCTTTCTAGACCCAATAGCACTAGGATAGATTAAATTGCTATAACTTTGTGGAAACATAATGTATACATTTTTTTTTATATTGTTAGAATGACCTTGAACCCAACTTCCTTAGGTTTGATTCGCCCCGGGATCTGGCAAACAGGAAATGAGAAATAAAGCAGGAAAAGCGGCAGGCCGATATCGACCTGTACCGCACTAGAATATATTTTTAGTACTTGTATTGCTTGCCATCGTTGATAATATCGAACGCTATGTTAGATCAGTTAGATAGCACAACACTAACTGGTCGGGCGCGCGCTCTGTGCGGTATCGGGTCGCCAGCTGCCTGTTGGGTGGGCGGGCTGAAATAGGCCCACTGCCGCACTCAGCGGATGCAAAGCAGCGTCAGTGCGTGGTAGGTCGATAAAAGCCTGCCGTTATGTTTTGATGGGGAAAACCTACAATTTTGACCGCAAGATGAAATATATATTTGTCCCTGTCGAATTTTTACAAACACCTGAGATAACCGTTACGCACCAGCGAGAGGGACATAGATTTCTTCGTCCGCACCAGCGGAAATACCGCGGCAGGCTGATATCGGCCTGTTACGCAGTGAACGTGTTAATATAGGCAAGTAAGTGATAATGCACGCGGGACACAAAGGTCAAAATCGACAAAAATCTTGTGTATGTTAGACCAAAATTTACTGGTAAAAAAAGTACACGTATCACAAGTGAAACTTTTCTGTAAATTAATTATTACTAAGGTAAAAGCCCCAATAGATGATCATGTACTAGTATATGATCACTACATGTATTTGTATATCTATATTCACACTGTTTATACACTGTTTTCTTCGACAAATACGCTGCACATCTTTGTGACGCTAATATTATTATTATTGCGTTTCATCCGTGAACATATTACCTTCATGCGCCTAAATAAGTTTCACTTCAAAAAGGCAAATCAAACGACTGAAGTTTCGTGTTGTTACTTGTATCATTGCATCTAAAGGTATATTGCGTATTAATCTCAAAATAGTACAGACATTTCAATTGATTTCATTAGAATAATCTATTGTCTTCGAGTTTAGAAATAATGACAATGAAGTTCTCGAATGAACTCCTTCAAATATGGTGTAAACAGCTTCAGGATCAAAAGGGATTCTGCGCTAAATTCAAGAGACAATTCAGTGTTTAGCATATCGTGAGAAAGTTCACGAATTGTGTTTAAGTACGCATTATAAGGCTCTTCACTCCGTGCGTGAAGGATCGTAGTTCCAGTGACGTATTCAGGCTTTTTAGGACCCTATAGAAATGTGTATATCTTAATATATATAAATTACGTGTCACGTTGTTTGTCCGCTATAGACTCCTAAACTACTTAACCGATTTCAATCAAATTTGCACACCGTGGGCAGTTTGATCTAACTTAAAAGGATAACTAACATCTTAATTTATACCAGCAATATTATTTTATTGCAAATTATTTGACAGTCACAATTCTAACAGATGGCACTGTGTTGAAAGTACCAACGTTTCACATAAGCTACAATTTAATGGCATAACCTCCAAAAAAGCATGGTGGTCTCCATGACTGGGGTTCTCCTACCGTTTCCCTTGAATAGTCTACTACTATGTAATATAACAAAAATCTTAGCCACAGCAACGCTTGGCCGAGGCTGCTAGTATAATATAATCTTTAGGTATTCATTTTTCTCACAAAAACTTAGTACATAAACAAGTGGCAGTTATAAATAAATAATTGTTTTTCTTCTATTTAGGGAAAATGCTTAGGGCTTAAATTTGGTAAATATATAACTATTTTTATTCATTGATAACTGTGATAAGACCGCCCATTACTATTTACTTAAAGTTTCCGTACTTTCTTTGCGCTATACATACTTCTTAACCTTTTCGAAACGATACTCGGGGCCTCTTAGGTCGGGGCCCAGTCAGTAAATTTCGTTACAGCCTATAACAGTATCGGGCAAATACTTAATTTTACAAGCCCATTAAACGTAAATTTCCTTAACAATAAAACTTCGTTCTCTTGGTATTTCCAAACCAATACGGAATGTTTGTTGAATCGTAAGTCAGAGGTAGACTTATGTGACAGCGGGAGGAAGTGTTTCGAAGATCTGAGCAAACATTTTGTAAACAGGGAAATAAGGCTGTTTGTATGTAAGAGATGCTGATTTTGCTGTTTTTTACGGTTTACCTGAATTACTTGGATATGGTTCTGCGATGGTTTAATACAGTCGCCTAGGGTAAGGCTCACGAGGGTTTTAGAACAAAAAAGCCTTTTGTAATAACTAGGTAGAATAATTAACTATGTTTTCTGCGAAATTGACATAAAATTGAATGAAAGCATTAAATTACTAAGTTATATTTGAGATCGTAGGTTCGATCTCCGGCTATGTATATGTGCGCATTTAATATTCGCTCGAACGGTGAAGGAAAACATCGTGAAGAAACCGGCTTGCCTTAGAGCCAAAAAGTTGACGGCTTGTGTCAAGTAAAGGAGGCAGTTCATCTATTTGCCGTTTAGATTGATAGATGATAATGAAACGTTGAGAGGTTGTAGGCACTAGTTACTCATTTATTATTATATATGTTATCACGTAACTTGTACTTAAATATAAGAAAACTCTTTATACTTTGCTTATAGGCAAAAATAATATTATACTGCAGTACCGAAGCGAAAAATCGACTCAAAGATTTACCTGTTATTGGATAACTCATAACCCATACAAAATAATGTTCATTCAGCCTCATCGGTAAAGTCCTATCATAACTAACATACCCGCTACAAAATTATGGAATCCATATAAAATAACGACGATAAACTTTACTACCAATTTCCCCTGGATTCACGTGTTATTTCTTATGTAAATTTTTCCTTAATAATAACAATGACTTAGTTTGAATAATTATACCAAAATTAAATCAGTGTATTTGGAGATATAACAACCATTATAACCTTTATTAATGCATATAATCATTGTCAGATCGAAGTGGGTAGACGAATCAAGAAGGCGTGGGGCAAATATACTATATATAATATAATATACACTATATTCAAATCTAGCCAATAAACCTACGAAAAGCTATGGACTGTATTGTGATGCCAACTCTACTGTATGCCTGCCAAACCTGGACGTTTACCAGACACATTGTTAACAAAATAAATGTATTCCAAACAGCTAAGGTAGAAGACGAAAAGATATAAGAAAAATAACAAATGCAACCGATACTGTTAAATTGACATGTAGGCTAAAATGGAGGCCGTCGCAAGAGCTAGAGACAATCGGCGGAGTGAACCAGTGCTGCATTGGCATCCGCGACGACACGAGAGTGCGAGAACGCCCGCGGAGGCGTTGGTCCTGTAGTTGGCCGGCGACACATAGACCTGGCAAGCCCAAGCAAGAGAATTCAGATAGAGTTGGAAGAGACCTATGCCCTATTATGGGGTCCTAAAAATAACAGGTAACATTTTTGGATATTAAAGTCTTTATTGTTTTTATAACCAACCAACTAAAAATTCATCCAATCTACCATGAAGTCCAAACCAAACTAAAGCTTAACTTGTAAATTAGTACTTTTGTATACGCTATTTGTTTGCTTGTACTTTTGCATACTTTAAGCTTAACTGTCTTCATGATTTAAATAATGATTCTCCATAGGGACCGGTGTTTTTTTACTTAAAATTTTAATTGTATCTACAGTGGTATATTCTGAAATAAAGGCGGCTCATTGGTCTAGTGGTTAGTACCCCTGACTGCGAATCCATGGGTCCCGGGTTCGATCCCCGACGGAGACAAACATCGTTGTGATGAGCATTTGGTGTTGTGCTTAGGTCTTGGGTGTTTAAATATGTATTTATATGTCTATCTATCTATAATATGTATGTATATCCGTTGCCTAGTACCCATAACACAAGCTTCACCAGCTTAACATGGGACTAGGTCAATTGGTGTGAATTGTCCAATCACAAAAAAAAAGTACGGACGTAAATAACCGACGGTGTTATCTTACAAATTACAAAAATCTCTCAAGTCTCGACTATCAAGCAAAATACCACAAATTCCTTATCGAGATAAGTGCCATCCTAAATACCGTCTAATATTACTAAACACCTAGTTTAAATTATGGCAAAGTTATGGTTGTGATTTATATTGTTCGGGTTAAACCGCAGGGAGCGATAGCGTGCCATGTAAACCCCCGGTGGATATAGCAAAATTTGATGTGTTATTTACCACAACTAATGTTCAATGCGAAGAGATGTTAAACCCTCATTTTGTACTCGTCATTTTGTGTATAATTTGGTATGGGATGTTGAAATATTAGATATTTGCAGCTTGAATAAGGTCACGTATTAATAAAATTACTAAATTCTATTATAAATAAAAGACAAATTCTACAAAATAATTGGCAATGGGAAATTTTATAATCTGTACTATTCAAAATATAATTAGTCCAAGTAATTTTATACTAACCCATTAAAAAAAGTAAAATCGGTTGTCTGTAAAGTCGGTTTACTGACAATAGTTGAACATGACAACGTCATAAGAAAATACTGATGGAATGGTTGCATTTTTCAAAAGAAATTTTTTATTTTATTTGATTGATAGATATTTTGTATGGATATAGAGAAGGAGGTAAATGGAAATCACAATTGAATATACGAGTAGGAGAGAAACAGATGTCGAACGCTGCCGAACGCGGAGGCCGATTGTGCCTCTTTGTCGCTCGTTCCGCGCTCTCGCTTGCACTTCAAGACTTAAATGGAACGCCTCAGAGCGAGGTAACGCCACATGAGTCATGTTTTTTCGTGCGTGCAGCCGGCCCCATCGAATTAAAAGACGTCACGTCAAAAACTATATTGACGTAAATGCTTTGTAGGAAATGAAATTGTAAGTATGACACAATAATAGAAATAAAGTTCAATGTTAAATCAGTCCAAAAAGAATAGAATTTTGGTTTACTTTGTAGGCGCGTTACGCAAAACAATAGAACGCCCAAATCTTTCAACTGTAGTAATAATATACAGTATATTTTCATTGAAACTGTGCAAAGCCGAACCAAGTCGCCAGTTTAAATATAAAAGTATTCAGCTCTATTGGCATCAATTTCGTACCGCTGCTTCGAACTAACGCCGCAAAAGTTGAACATGTACAGTCCCTCAAAGCTCTCGTTTCTCGGGCAGTGTTTACAACGATTTTGTTCAAGTTCGAGCCCAACTTTGATGTTAGAAATAGGACAAAGGATGCTTAATTTACTTACGTATTAATATTTTATGGTATTATACATTTTCATTGGGTTATGTTAGTTGTGTGTTCTATTCCTTATGTAGACTAAAAATTTTTGAGAGTTTGAAAGGTTACAATATAGAACGTTATTTAATAGAATTTATATATTTAATAAACAAACAAACAAAAATCTTTTATTCATGTAGGTAACACAATATACACTTAAGAACGTCAAAAAAAAGAACTGGCAAATGTAAAATTGTTTCTAATTTTACATTTGCCAGTTCTCAAATCAAGGGCGTAGAACGGAAGAGAAGAACTACCAATAAACTCTCCGCCACTATTTTTAATCGCCAAGTTTTTGTTTTACACAATGTTTACACCATGTTCCACATGACATCTTAAGTAATAAAGAATAATAAAATAAATTAAAAACAAGGATTTGTCCTCTATCAGCAGGAGGCATGGTGAAACAGGAGCACGCACTTACATTCCCGTGAGTCTATACTCACGTGATAAAAAAATGTCACCAAAACAAGTCTTAAACCCAAAATCGACGACGTGTTAGACACAGAGTCTGAAAACTGACACCAATACGACTAAACACACACAGAAATGTCTGCTAAGCCTATATTTAAATCATACGTGCCTCATTGGTGTGAGATAATAAAATCTCATGGTCACGTATAGAAAATATATTGAAAAGCATCGGCTTTAGGCCGATAGGTGAGGCCGAGTTCATGACCTTTCGCCGGAGAATAACCCCAGGCTGGATTCCGGAACATGCCTACTGCGTAACCTATTTGATTTTTAAATAGAAATTATCTTAAAACTGATATACCCTATCTTTTAACTTAAGTTTTGGAATCTCTAGGATAATTATTTTGAAAAATTACGTTTTATTCATTTTAGTAGGTTGGTAAAAAAAACGTTTGTGCAAAATACTACCACAGGTTAGTTAGTTATATCAACATCCATGGCGTTGAAGTCGCATTCTTGGAATCGCGTGGAACGAAAGCTCATTATGGAGATCGGGATCGCTGTCGGTGTTACAACTTGAAGTTACAGAGTTAGGGCCGTGATTCAAAAGGGCAAAGCATAGTAGAGTTTAAAACGATCAATAAGACACAGGATTTTTAAAAAAACGCGTGGCACGTGGGGGTACTGCCGCGGTAAATCTATTGCATATAATTTTTTATCAACTTATGTAATCATTGATTTATTTTTTATTTATGCAGTTTTTTTTTTCTTTGATATTAATTCAATCTACCACTCTGCCACTCTACCAGACTCAGACTAACACGCCTATATAGTCTCACTCTAACGCGTACCGGCCGCGCTTAAGCTACGTCACCGATCACGCCAGAACGATGTGAGACGCAGTATGCGTTCTGTCCCGCTCTAACGCGTATTGGTGGCACCTATATTACGTCATCGTGTGTTAGGTTTATTATCGTTACGGAATTTCTTGATTCAGTCGCCGCGCTCAAAGCCCGCGATAAAATCTATGCAAAAGCTAAAAAGTGTTTTTAAAAATAAATAATTTTTGCACTATTTTTAAAGTGTATTATCGTATCGTGGCACTATTTTGATGAATCTCGGTATTCGGTACGAAACATTTATGAGCTCTTTGATTCATAGCGGCGTTTTTCACATTTTTTGCAGTAACCTTTCATTCGACGTATCCTCTAAAGCCTCGAGCGCTGTCAAACTGATACGGCTAACTGACGGGATATAGAAAAACAACATAAAGCCAATTTGAACGATTTTTAACGTCCGTAGTGTTATTAGTTTGACGTATCTGTGACAACCATTGACAGTTAAGGATGTGTTTTAACAAGATAGTGTTTTGTTTTATATTAATTATTTTTTCTTTAGAATCCATGAGAGACATATTGAACGAAAGTTTAATGTTGAAAAATCATTTATTCGTATAGGTAATACAATTGTATTGTATAAATGTACTACCTATTTGACACACTCCTAAATGTCAAAATTAAATGATTCTATATACACATTCACTGCCAGTTCTCAAATTTTATAATTGACGAAAAGAATTAGTAATAAACTCGCTGCCTTTTGTAGAAAGAGTTTCTACAAATGAGTTAAGAACAGGTATATAAAAGTGTTAAAGGTTATATTGTGTAAGAACACTGTGTCATTTTGTTATTGTATGAATTTATTTGTACTTAAACTAAAAGTAATACTCGTAGTGCATGACTCTATATACAATATACATGTAAATAAATAATTATATTTCTTAGATTAGTTTCTTTAGATTATTAATTATCTGTTGTGTGGTAACCGATTTTTCATTTAATTTGTTTGTTAGTCTGTGGAAAAGACGCTAGTTTTGGCTTGTCATTAAAATTTTTGATTCGCAGATTTTTTTGTTGGAACATTTTATTTATCAAATAAATATTATAAAAGTGATCGTTTTCAAGTAACATAGACAACTCTAAAGTTGTTTCTTAAAATACATATTTCAGCAACACATTTAAGTTTAATTTATCATATGTATATGTACATTGTACATATATATGATAAATGTATTAAATTAACGAGTTATAAAGATTTTATTATATTGCATATACAATGGTAATTTTTTTATCTTGAGAACGACTGTACTCATATATTATATTCTTACCGTTCAGTGCTACTCGTAACTCTCTTAGCATGGGATTTCTACTACCTACATATATTACTGAGTTTTATATTGATTGTGTGAATAGAAAAGTAAATAAATATTAATAAAATATGTTTATTATGGAACATAAGATACATGTATCACTTATTCCAAGTCATTAAATTTGAATTTGTAGGCATCCCTACTCATCGGCAAAGAAGACAGAGGGTGTAGGCCGAGAGAAAAAGCCGACGTAAAAAACTCTCGGTACTCTTTTAAAATAGCAAATCATCAAACAACACTTATTTTAAAACAAATATCGCAAATTAATTAGAAGTAGCCTGTCTAGCACTAGTCCCAGGCACTTTTATCAAATAGATAATCGTTAACTTTATGGTAAGCCTTTTTACACAGCTTTTCTTTAGTACATTTTCAAAATTTATTAAAAGGCAATCATTTATAAATTTATAAAAAGAAATCATCAATCAAATTCTATGAGAGCATAATGTTAGGCATTTGTTTGTAATTTGACGTATTAAATCTATCGGGGGCTTATTTCGACTTGAACAGAATCTGTAGTAATAGTTGACGTTATGTCCATTGCTCCAATCGCAATCAAACGCAACGTTTCGTCTTGCGTCTTTGATTTACAATCTCTCACCCCGATATTTCAATTTTATAGTAAACTAGCTGACCTGGCTAACTTCGTTCCGCCCTACAACCTTATAATATCGTTGTTACTTTAATTTAACTTATTTTAGGATTTCATTAATGTTAAGTATTACATTAATACAACTTTTTTGGAAATACAGAAATGTTTTATTGCTTGCCATTGCGAAAGAAGAATGGCAGTTTTACACATTAGGCATCTTCTCTCTAGCGTCAATATGGCGATACTGCATGTTAAGCACTTTCTGATATCCAACATCTTTTGATCAGGATCAAAGCATGGTTATGCATCTCCTCATTCACCTCAAGATCGGAATTTCTTGAACTGACACGAATTCGACGTAAAATGATGCGTAGTTTTGTCAACAGATGGCACCATATGGTTTTTGCATTCGTAAAATTAATTAATTAATTTATTGTTATTCGATAACTTATCCGATATTTTATTGCTTATTCTGCTATTCGGGACGGAAACAAATCCAACAAATCAAAAACCATGGCAATCGGTCCAGCTGTTCTCGAGTTATAAGTGTTGTAACAAACACGACTTTCTTTTATATATATAGATTTAATTAATAAATTTAATTGCTCTTACATAACGCAATATGTGACTCGCCCTACTGCGTGACAGGCAATAGTGACATATATCAGTTTGATTAACGTTCGTAATTCCCGGCTGTTGATTTTTAATTCAACATTCGTTATAGGGCTAATATAATTAAGGCTAACGAGTCGGATTTAATCAGAGGAAAATAATTAAAAGAAGAAACCTTGTCAGCTCAAAAACACTGATAATTTCTGTAAAGCAGTAAGCGTTATAATTTCGTTCCTCATTTAATTTACGGTTTTAATAAAGTAATTTAAATTTGTATATTGTTTTGTACAAATTCGTAAATATTAAATTTTAATGAACATGTGACGGTATAAATATCTCCGGGGAATCTCAATGAAGAAGTTCTTTAAAACGGAACTTTTGTGACGAATAAACTCAAAACACACTACAAACTCTAAAACAGTTAAAATACTTTAAAATCCTTTTTTCTTGAGGCTATATTTATTACAAAAGTAACTGTCTATTGCGAAGCTGGGATAGACCGCTGGTAATTAATTTAAAATTAATATAAGAATGAACCAATTATAACATGCGTAAATATCGAGATAAAGTAACAAAATATTGGATTACAAACACTCGCCTTTAATTGATTTGATGGATAAAAATGGTTCCTTGTCGATTAAATAAAATAAAAATAAAACCAAAAGCCCTCGAGCGGAAATTTCCAATCGGTTAACCCCCAATCACAGGCTGTTTCGATTATTTTTCGCCGATTTAAATCTAACATTTCGGTAAGATACTTTGTTTGAGAAAAGTTAATTTACCTTGAATATTCGGGAAATCTTTCAAGATTATGAAATATTAAAACATAAAACGGTCTGATGTCCGTACATCGAAAAGTTTAGGAGGATTTATTTATTTATAAAGTACCTACAATTACAGTATACATAATCAAGGTTGGAACACCACCGAATAAATCTTTATATTATCGATTTCGTTGTATCCTACATGATGCGCATTTTGCTTTTAAAAGTATATGCGCAAACATTACAGTCAAGTTAGAAACAAGTACAACCCCAAAAAACCCTGCAAACTAGGCATCTGTTTGATTATTTATGTTAAGCAAGTAGGTGGTGCTTTCTATGAAAATGTGCGTGGCATCACATACTGGCATGTTACGCCGCTTTACTGATAAATTCTGTTAGAGTAAGTATGAATTGCTACAAAACTTTAGTGCACAGCCAGGAGGGCAACTCCGGTACTCTCGCTCAAACTCGGGAAAAGTTGCGTCTCAAAAATGACGTAATCCTATACGGACATGCCGTCCTAAAAGGCAAAAGTCCGTCAAATATCTGCGAGACATGCTCGATAGCGGCAGTTACTTCCGTAAGCTCATAGCCGCCGGTTGCAAGAAGGTCTCTTTTGTCCTCTCTCGCCTCTATTGCCCCTGAATAAAAAGAGTAACTTGTACCTTAGACATATAGCGACATTGTACAAGGCCTGTACCCAACCGTGCATATCCTACGCTAGCGTAGTCTCTGCGCGTCTTGCCCTATCCCATATCCACCCGCTACAGAAGAAGAGCACTCCAGATTCATGAGAATTGCGCCAGGAGTCTCATTCTACGTGAGGTCGTGATGGAGACGACCTGAAGCTCCCTGCCATAGCCCAATGGATGAAGTTGGCGTCCACACGTCACACAAGGCTAAAAAAAGTCAAACCGTTGATGTGTAAAAGCATTAATTATTAGCCCTTCCCGACAAATAAGGCTCGTAGTAGGCTCCGACATGTCCTAACGGATCCGGTTGAATTCAGCCACCCTAGCTAATGCCAAATTAAAAGATTTGGGTACATAACCGCCTTCACCGGGGAAAGCTTGGACCTTTACTTCGTATTTCGCTCACTCCAGTGAGCTTCCGTCCTGCCCTTCAGGTGATTGACACCAAACCGAGGTCCGAGTCTCGCAGGAGTCACCCTTGCGCTAGTCGCGGGAAAACGCCTATTCCTGCCGAGCTACGCTCGCCAAAACAGCCCGAGCTGAGCTATAAATTCTGTAAAGAGATATACTATAGCAAAAGTAAAAATAAGTTTAATGTTAAGCGTTAATTTTTTAAAATAGCGTAGCCGGGCTAACCGCTAGTATTACGTACAATCGGATTTTATTAGATACTGTTGAGTGGAACACAATTTTATTACTTAATAAATCCACCGTTTCACGTATAAAATGTTTTTGTGATAAAAATCCATTTTAACCAAATTATGGTTTTGATTTTTACAATTTATGACATTATAGTATGAAATGTTTTCGTTTAGTAATGGACATTTTTTTTACTAAATTACGTTATCATGTTTTTTGGTTTTCTCGTTGCAGCTTTATGAAATTTTGTGAGAATTATTGTAAAAATATAATATTATATAATGTGGTTACCTGGAAGAGATCGCTCTAAAGCGATTATACCGGCATTTGCTCTCCTTTTTATTTAGCCAATTGTACATACAACATTTTCAAATACGCGTCTTATTATACATTTTAGATTAGTAAGAAAAATCATTATTTATTTATTTATTAGCAATACTTTTTGCAACACTATGTTCAAGAGGGACTGGTGAATTGTAATAACAGGTTTTCCCAACCTTTTTCAAGCACCAGTCTCTCAGTATAATACATAGCTTTAAGCTTATTGTCAAGTTTATTATTATTATTAATAATTAAATTAAGTTAAAGTTAAAGTTAATTAATTAATTTATGAAAAATAAATCAGTTGCGCTACAACCACTTTAAGTCTTGGCCTTAGATTTCTGAATCTGTTTCATGATCCTTTTTAAATTTAATAGGCAAGCCGTCGACGTTTTGAGTCTAAGACATGTCGGTTTTCCTCACGATGTTTTCCTTCACCGTTCATGCAAATGTTAAATGCGCACATAGAAAGAAAGTCTATTGGTGCACAGCCGGGATTTGAACCTACGACCTCAGGTATTAGAGTCGCACGCTGAAGCCACTAGGCGTTGGCCTAATTTATTTATCTATAACATACACAAATTATATTACAGTCTGGCAAATTATATATTACCTACTATTATTTAAAAAAATCTTTAAAGTATGTACCTAGTATAAACATACAATCTTTTAACACACACATATGTTGTGAGTGAGTTCGTTCTGCGAAGGTAAAAAAATGTCGATTGTTGCTGGCAATCGACTGGTGCCTTGATCTAATCAAGAAGCTTGGTGTGCTCAGCAAGATAAGACGGTACTTCTTCCGGGTCATGGCTTGCAACTGTATGAACGCAAATTCAGCTCCACATCACCATATACTGTTCTCACCTCTGGGCGGGAGCTCCCCAGTACCTGTTCCTTCCACATAGCCGTATTCAACAAAGTGCGGTTTGAATCATCAACTGTTCGTCCCTTTCCAATCGGCTTGATCCCTTGGCGTTGCGTTGAAATGTGGGATCACGCTGCATCTTCTACTCATGGATAGTTTTCAGAGGAATTGATCTGGAGTTGACCTGCAGCTGAGCTTCATCATCGGACGTCAAGGCAGGATACGAAATTCCACCCTTATGTTTCATTCCATATAAGCTTCTTGTAAGAAAAGCATTAAGTACTCATTAAAGTCTCAAATGATAGTACCAAGCGGTCGTAGACAAAGTTAAAGAACCTTTTCAGAATATCATCTTTAGCTGAATTAGTCGCGTGAGGGTATAAGTGGTTCTTGTAAGATACATGTCGATAAGGATGAATAGCCCATCTCCGGTGGCTAGTGCCGGAAGGGTGAACCTTTTAGCTGCCGAGTTACTCGACTATCACGGTTCGATTATATTTAACTTTGGGATGATAACGTTGATGTGTAAGTTTTTAAATTCTAAATTAAATTAATTGGAATGCCTAAGACATCCTACTCCCCGGACCATGCTCTAACAGATTACAATTTTTTTAGAAATTTGGACAACTTCTTGCAAGGTACAATATTCATTCCCGTCCGAATGGTTTTTTTATTTAAAGACATCAATGAACTACCAATAAGATGGCAAAAGTGCATAGATAGCTTTGATTAATTAAATATATTCTATTTAAAAAAACTGACCGGGACCGCCGCGTGCGTCACAGTCACGTCACGTCGTACTCCGCTATAATAAATCATTAAAAATACAACAAACGAATATTCGCGAATTCGGAGTACAAAATACTATAAAGTAGTGCTTATAGTATCAGTGCAAGTGATTGTGAAGGATTTATTAGACTAATTTCCGATATAAATCTAGTAAAACATACAAACATTTCAAAAGTGTAGCAAATGTTTAAAACTTGTAAATAGCATTAAAACGATTAAATAGTGCAATCCTGAAGAAAACTTTTAATAGTTCAAATATCGGATCGGTAATAAAGTGTTAAATTGACTGTCTAAAAGAACAAAAATTCGTTATCGTTTTAAAGTGAAAGTGCCGTCAACAAGTGATTCATTATTCGAACAAAGAAGACAATGACTCATACCGGATCGATCTAACGAAACGGAGAATACGTACAGAGTATTCGCGAGTTACGACATGTGCACAGTTGCGCACTGAACAGAACGCTGCACGAAAAGTTTGAAACCAAGTTACCGTACGATCAAATCTCAGGGCGGCCATATTGTTATTTCTTATGATTTTAATATTTTTTTTTTCTTCTCTGTTTGGTACCAACATTGCAATTACTATAGCTCCGCAAAATATTTTTACAGAAGGAAATAAATAAAAAGTAAAAAACAAATTTGATAGACAATCTTCACATTAACATTACACCCTTATCAAAAACAAGTGTGACTGTGTGGCACTAAAACCTAATCATCGCGTTATCCTCTGGCTTTTCACAGAGGACTGTAGGAAAAAAATAAAATTGGCAAAACACATAGTTAATTGCGCTTTATTATACACAAAATTCGTCCGGCTGTCTAGACGTAAATACATAGTGTAACGAAGCTCCGTATTTCTACGAATAAACTGTGAATATACTGTGAACTCCGGTGTAAAAACATTTAAATTTCATACATATTGTGATAAACTATACTGCAACTAAAACATCCAAGTGCAAACTGTGTTATCAAGATAATTATTCAGTGGTTAAAAAGTGGAAAAAACTTTTGAGGTTACCTGCCAAACAAACCGAGTATAGACTATAGACACAATTTCAACAAAACTAAGGCGGGTCAGTACTACCAACATAATAGTCCTATTAAGCTGCGTTCACAATAATACGTTTCATTTCACGTAAGCGACAGCGGCAAAAATGGATAACCTTCAATCTTTTTTTGAACAAATGAAAATAGAAATGTCAAAACAAACCGATGACATTATGGCACGGATTGATGAAAAACTAGTTCCTTTTAGACTTGAAATGCAGGAATTAAAATCAGAAAATGAGAAATTAAAGGAAAAAATAAACAATCTTGAAAAATATAGAAGATACAACAACCTAATTTTATATGGAGTAAAAGAAACCGAAACATCGACTATCGACCTAATCGAAATAATCAAAAAGAAATTTGAACATGATTTAAACATTACTTTTGAAGATAGGGATGTGAACACGATCTATAGAATTGGCAAAAATAACACAAAAAACGGAAAAGAAAGGCCTATCCTCCTAACATTCGTGAACGCCTGGAAGAAAAACGAGATAGTGGTAAATAAAAAGAAATTGAAAAACTTGTATTTATCTGAAGACTACCCGAAAGAAATATTGGACATGAGAAAGAAACTACAACCAAAAGTGGAAGAGGAAAGGAAGAAGGGCAATTACGCATACTTAAACTACGACAAGCTAATTATTAAACAGGGCAAACCAGGTAACGAAAAACGCAAAAGGGAAACATCAACCTCGCCTAACGCAATAGAGCACCCTCACAAACAACAACTGTCAACAAAAACAGCTCGGTTAAATGCATTCGACATAATGAGGAATAGAAGTAATTCCTTACCTTCTGCCAATGTGCCAACCGTTCAGAATCTATAGGATATTGCCATCAGCCACCGGAACAAAACATTAAACAGACGAGAACTAATAGATAAAAGAAACAAAACATTCCCCAATCCGACTTGTCATCGTGGGGAATCAGACTACAACCCTCCACCAAATAGAGAAATAGATCATGGTATGAAACAAACACTCAAAATCTGCAATTATAATGTAAAATCGCTAGGATCAATAGAACGATTCCTTGAATTGACTAATGCTCTAAAAAATATTAACTGGGACATTATAGGCCTTGCAGAAGTCCGAAAAATGGGATGTAAGATAGAAGAGCACAGCGACCTTATATTTTGCTATATTGGCGAAACTAAAGGACTATATGGAGTGGGATTCCTTATCAAGAAAATGTATAAAAATAACATCATCAACTTTATAGGAATCTCTGAAAGAGTAGCACTTCTACAAATGAAGTTTGATTGCTTCTCTTTTTCAATAATCCAAGCATATGCACCGACAGAGAGATCAACAGAAGAAGAAATTGAAAATTTTTACAAAGACATTGAATTTGCTCACACAAAGACAGAAGGGAAGGTCATTGTCATGGGAGATTTCAACGCGAAAATAGGATGTCCAAAAACAAACTACTATCCAGTAATGGGAAAATTTGGTTACGGAGTGCGGAATGATAGAGGGGAACGGCTCTTAATTTATGCTCATCAATACAAACTATCCATAATGAACTCATTTTTCAAAAAGAAAGCAAGCTCTAGATGGACATGGTTATCACCCGACCACAAAACTAAAAATGAAATAGATTTTATTATGATAACCCACAACAAACTTATAACTAATATTGAGGTACTTAACAAAGTTGAATTCTCTTCCGATCATAGATTAGTGAGAGCAACATTACTTTTGAGTAGTCCAGTAAAGAGCAGAAAAACCTATACAACACCAGCTAATATCCCCAAGACAGAAACAGAAATAAAGTGCTACATCGGAAATCTACAAAAACATACAGAAAATATAAAAACAGACAGCATTGATATCCAAACATACTACAATATCCTGGAAAAAGGCATAACAGAGAGCTTAAAATACAAAACCAATATGTATCCCCACCAACACAATATCTTCTCAAAAGACACAATGGAACTTTTAAAAAGGCGCACGGAACTACTACACACAAAGAACAAAACTAAAGATATGAAAACAGAACTAAGCAGAATATACAAAGAGACTAATAGATCAATCCGTAAGGACTACAACAACCACAGATACGAGATTATTACAAGGAACATTAAACATTTTAGAAGTGCCAAAAAAGCATACAAAGAACTAACTACACACAAGTCCTGGATTCAAAAACTTGAAAATAACTCACTAAAAACAAAATCCAGAAAAGATGTAATAAATCACGCTACTAACTTCTACAAAAACTTATATAGTAAACAAAATAACCCCGAAATCATATCGCAAACAACCCATACGAACACGACAGATCACATCAGACAAATTGAATACTCCGAAGTTTATGATCATATGAAAAAGCTGAAAGCCGAGAAGAGTCCCGGACCAGACGGAATATGCAATGAGGCACTTAAAATAGGAGCACCCATTTTAACATATCATTTTACGCGATTGTTCAATAAGATACTAGATGAAGAAAAGGTACCAAAACAGTGGTGTACATCGGATATAATCCTTCTCTTCAAGAAAGGAAATCCCTTAGATATAGGGAATTACAGGCCCATAAGTCTGCTGGCAAGTATTTATAAACTATTTTCATCCATAATCTTAAAGAGAATATCTGACGATATTGATAAGCAGCAACCAAAAGAACAGGCAGGATTCAGATCAAGCTTCAGCACAATGGACCACATACAGACATTAGAACAAGTCATAGAAAAATACAGAGAATACAATAGACCTCTGTATGTGGCGTTCATTGACTATAGCAAAGCTTTTGATAGCATTAGTCACTGTGCAATCTGGAACGCTTTACAATATTCAAATATCAACCAGAAATACATCAATGTTTTGAAATATATCTATACAAAAAGCACGAGCAGAGTTAAATTAGAAACTAGAGGTGACGAAATAAACATAGAACGCGGAGTTAGACAAGGTGATCCTCTTTCCCCGAAGCTGTTTATAGCAGTCCTTGAAACTATCTTCCAAAAACTAGACTGGAAGAACAGCGGAGTGTACATAAACGGACAATACTTAAACAATCTGAGGTTCGCAGATGATATTGCTGTTATTGCTGAGACTGCAAAAGACTTAGACGAAATGATGAGATCACTGGACTGCGAAAGTTCCAAAATCGGCCTTGAAATGAATGTAAATAAAACGAAGATACTAACGAACAATCGGGAGCGCCAGATAGTGATAAAAGGTAATAATATAGAATACGTCAGGCAATACATATACTTGGGCAAACAAATTTCCTTCAAAACTTCAAATAACGAAGAAGAAGTGACAAGGAGAATCAACACAACTTGGAAGAAATTCTGGGCATTAAAAGAAATCTTAAAAGGCAATTACAGCTCACACATGAAAAGGACAATATTTGATACATGCCTGTTACCTTGCTTGCTGTATGGCTGCCAAACTTGGACCTTTACAAATAAAATAAAACAAAAAATTAAAAGTAACCAAACAGCAATGGAAAGGAGTATGCTGAAAATTAGGAGAATACACAAAATTAGGAGCGAAGAAATTCGTCAAAAAACCAAATTAACTGATGCTCTCAGGCACTCACTCTTACTCAAATGGAGATGGGCTGGACACATCTCACGATACCGAGACAGAAGATGGACCATTGAAACCACACGATGGAAAGGACCCATGGGGAAGAGAAATGTTGGTCGACAATTAAGACGGTGGGCTGATGATATAACACACGTCGCAGGAAACGACTGGATACAAATAGGCAGAGACAGGGAGTCATGGAAAAGGATGGAGGAGGCCTTTACCCAACAGGGATCCAAACCTTGTACATAAATAATAATACTAACGGTAATTATAAGTAACCATTTTAAATTTAAGCAATTAAGTACTAACAACATTGTAAAACATAAGCAAGTTTTGGAATAAATGGCTTTATTATTATTATTATTATTATTATTTAAAAAAACTTAAAAAAAAAACTTTTTGTTCCTTCCATGCAAAACTTCAATTTCTTGTGTAAGGACCTAATATAAATGCGCCTAATCTTTGCCTGAATATAACAATTAACACAACCCCCCGCAACAGGAAAGACAGATAAATATCTGTGTCTGTTTCTTGGAATATATTGTATAGGCAAGAAAGCCTTTTGTGTCTGTTTCTGTATATGCTTCTCCAGGACTTAAATCATGGCAACTAAGCTACGAGCGGAATTTTTCCTCGTTCTATTATATATATAATTATTTTTTATTAAGCTTAATATAATTAGGTTAATTTTTTCTTACTCATTCGACTTTTGTAAATATAATGTAACAATGAGGACGTAATAAGACCAGATTCGAAAACTGGTTTAAGCGCAAAATGTGGTTTAAAATAAGTCATATTTAAAAAAAAAATTGTAATTGTGTAAAACAATTTTCACTATTGCGTTCTCCATGATAAAAAGTTGTCTTTTTCTAAATGCATTTTTTTAATTAATTTAATTTAGCACCCTTAACTGTATTGTAATTTTATCGGAAAGGGTAATAAACAAATTACCGTAACCTTAGTTATGCGATAAACTTCACTCCCGCTTTTGTTATTACACATAATATATTGTTGGGATTGAGAGTCCCGAAACAACTCATGAAATAATTGAATTGAAAAACCTAACGTGGTTATTTTTAATTGACCCAATAAAGCCTTCTTATTTCAGGCACGTACCGATGTCTAAGATAAATGCATTGTCTCAGAACAAAGATGCACTTCTGTTTAGTCTTTTGTTTGTTGGAATGCTGTAAACAAGTTCAACACTCCTTTGTGACGAAGTTGTAGGTTTAGCGTAACTCGACTAAGGGACGTATTTCATGCGAACGACATTTGCTAAACCAATCTTTTAGAGGTGATTTATACAAGATAGGACATTGTTAGGTTGTTTTTGACTTGAGCAATACCTACTTGGAATTTATTCTGCTTTTAATATGTGTGTGAACTTATTGACACACAACTGCACTACACAATATTCTAATAGTAGAAATTCTATCTAACCTATTTATTTATTTACACTTCGTTAGATTACAATATAAACATATTTAAATGTAAAGGAGGGCAACTGACGGCCTTTTCGCTTTCGAGCGATCTCTTCCAGGCAACCTGTCAGAAAAGAAAAAAAATGTATTAAATTAGATAAGGTAGACAAGAAGTGCAAAAATACTAATTACATATAGTTATTAAGAAAAAAAAAGAAACTAAACAGAAACAAAAAACAAACTAAACTAATAAAGGATACATGAAAAATAAAAAATAAAAAGTGCACATGAATCATAAAAATTTAATTTAAGATCAGTTTTACGTCGGTTAGTAGTTAGTACCAAAGTTAAGGATACGATGTGGACAGGTAATGTTTGTACAGAAGAAATTTAAAGGAAGATAGAGAAAGAGCTAAGCGAATAGGGACGGGAAGTGACTTCCATAGCCTAACTGCAGAGACCTCATTTAATTATAATTTTATAATTGTTTGCATTCAAAATTGAAATACGATGCCTAAGGATAGGCCGAATTGATACAACCACTTGACAGTGGAACATAGTAAATGAAATGTAAACCGTGTAACACTCTGTCGGCTTAACACAGCTCTCATACTTTATAAAACTGAATTATTTAAATGATTTGGCATTAGCTGGAATTGGTTACGTAACAAAAAAGCAAATAATGTCACAAGGAAGCGACCTAATTTCTACGTAGTTTATATCAAATTCGTAGCGTTGTACAAAAGCATACAATCAGAATCGCTATAGCTTAGTATTTTAGAGTTTATATTTATACTGTGTCACAAACTAGTTCCTATATTGTATTCCGTTCCAGTTCCACACAACGAATAGCGACAAGGCTGCCCACATACGCTCTTCCGGTGTTCAGCAGACCGGCGACCGGAAATATAAAATTTTCTTTGTAGCAAGTGTAAAGACGGTTGAAAGTCGTTGAGTTTTTGAACGTGTATTGTATATAAAGTTTCTAATCGCAATATTTTGACAAAAAATAAACAATTTACCTTATTCAGTGTTTTAATATTTTAAGCTTTTTATAATGTTCTATTGAATTATTTGTTTTGTGATCTTAAGCACTTATTATTACTTGTAAAATAAATTGTATTAATTTTATGACTTCTACTTGATATTGTCACGCACTGGCATTGACAATTTTAATAGAATGTAACATGCAAACCTATTGAATAATTAAAGTAATTTAAAACGTACATTACCATAACACTTGTAACAAGAAGAGAGCGTACCAATCTCAGAAAGGTCGGCAACATATCCTCTAGCCCGGCGTCGCAGGTGTCCATGGGTGGCAGTTATCACTTTATTCATACCCGCCTCCTCTTTGCGTCCTGTCCCATAAAAAATTAATAATAGTAACATCAAAATAATCAGAAATCTAACGAAACTTAGAGATTGACTCAGTAATAATTTTACATTTGGTTAGCACTTGCACTCTAGAACAAAGAATCCCGATGACGTCACTAGGGTAGTTCCTTTAATGTTCGTAGCACTGATGTCACAAATTTGGATTTACGTTGTACGAAAACACAATGAGACCATGATCGCAATGGCTTTTGGATAGTAGATAGTTGCCTTACTGCCTATATAAAAAAATAGATCAGTGGTACTACAGCCTTCTCAGGTCTGGGCCTCAGATTTTTGTATATGTTTCATGATCGTTTGTCAATCTAATAGGAAATCAGCCTCCTGTGCCTGACACACGCCGACGACTTTTTGGGTCTAAGGCAAATGTTAAAAGGGCACAAAGACAGAAAGTCCATTGGTGCACAGCCGGGGATCGAACGACCTCAGGGACGAGAGTCGAACGTTGAAGCCACTGCTCACTGCCTAAACGAGTAAGTTATTAATTACGATCGTAAATTTGACAATAGAGTCACTATGACTGCTGCGCAAGGGATTCTAAGGCACTTTTATATAAATTCTTTAATCGTTGAATGATTTACGTTCCATGCTAATTAAAGATCGTTTCACCTCTCAATACCAAGGGACATTCTTAAGTATTCAAAAGTGTTTTATTACCGCGCTCACTTAAGGCGAAATTCCCGAATAAATACAGAGCATTAGATCCTTTTTCGTAAGACGTCTTATACTTTGGGGGTTTCTCAGCCGTCGAGGCTCATCATTTGCATCCAAATAGCTTCTATAAATTCACTACCCAAATTTTCACCGACTCTCCTCGGAGGCAATTAAATATTTTTTCCCGCTGATTTTTACTGTGAATATATTCGGGCAGATTGCAACCGTCAGCTGCGTTCATTAAAACATTATTTTGACGTTCACGGCGCTCGGTCAACGCAAATAAACAATACTGGTTCATCAGGAATTTATTTAATTTTCGCAATATGAAACAGTAATATATAAGTGAAGTGTTTTTTTTTATTGTATGGGCTTTCCATTTTCTATTAAGGCAGGCTAAACGCTATAAAACTTCTTAAGTGCTGATTTCACTTTCAGGCGCATATTCTGTTCACCTTCAATAGTCAGTAGTCCATGAGTTGGGCATAGTAAAATTCGTGGCTTCAAAAAATAACTACCTTACCTAACGCGCAAAACGTATTTTTTTGATTTTTTTATGATTGGATAATTAACACCAATTGACCTAGTGCCATGCTGAGCTGGTAAAGCTTGTGTTATGGGTACTAGGCAACGGATATACATACATACTATAGATAGATAGACATATAAATACATATTTAAATACCTAAGACCTAAGGACAACACCAAATGCTCATCACATCGAAGTTTGTCTCAGCCGGGGATCGAACCCGGGACCCATGGATTCGCAGGGGTACTAACCACTAGACCAATGAGCCCTCAGACATATATTTTACTCATACGTTACTAAAGTACTAATACTTACAATTTAGTTCTGCAACTGGCCACATAAGATATTTAAAAGACGTTAGCACTCGGGTACACAACGGGCTTTTAAAAAATAGCAAATTGAAAGTCGCGAACAATAAATTGCACCTTCGCATGGAAATGGAATCGAAGCGTAGTTTAATAGTTCTAACGGAGGATAGGGAATTATTTTATGCTGTTATTATGTATATATACATTATATTAGGTCCTTACCTATGAAATTGGCATTTTGTACGGGAGGTACAAAAATATTTTTAAATAGACAACACTTTTACCATAAAAAAATTAAAACGGGAAAATGAAATGAATCAAAGATTTAAAAAAATGCACGAGAAAATCGCTGTAAAATTTGGAATTCGGAATTCCTAACCAAAGAGGAGATATTTGAGGTCAAAGTGCCAGTACCACAAAGCGTCAATTTAATATCTAAGGATATATTGTGAAATTACATTATCAATAAAAACCGCATTAAATTGAGTATAATATCAAAGATTTTAGCACATAAAGGCCATTGGTAAATGCCAAAGATATATCTTTAACTATTATATTCGGTTAGCTACTCTAGCTTCCTGTGGCAAAAATTAGGATCGAGATTCGAGACCACATTTGATTCAATGGTTTGGAAGTGATAAGGTTCTATCTCACATTTACACCACTACTAAACTTAGCAATGTGCAATCGTGCCGGTTTAATTCTGATTTGTTTCCTTGATTTAAATCGTGCATATAGGTTTTATTTTGTCAGACATGACTTGTCTTTGAATGCTCAAAAGTCAAAATCATTTATTCATTTAGGTTCACAGAATGTGTGACACAAAGTACACTTATGAACGTCAAAAATAATATACGTATATATATATTGAATTTCACATATGTGAAATGCTTCAAATTTTACATTTACTGCCAGTTCTCAAATCAAGTAATTTTAAGCGCCAAGTTTTTTTTACACAACGTAAGTAAGGAGCTTGAACCATTACACTATTTTCCACATGACATCTTAAGTAATTAATAATAATGAAGTAAATTAAAAACGATTTGTCCTCTATCAGTAGGAGGCATGGTGAAATAGGAACACGCACTTACATTCTCGTAGAGTTTCATATATCTTAAACCTCTATTAACATGGGTTGATTATGAATATATGTTACTGTTATACCTGCAGCTAAGTTTCATCATCGGACGTCGAGGCAGAATAGGAAATGCCACACGTATCACCTCGACGTCCGTTGTTCCACAACTCAGCGTTATAAACACCACCGCTATGTGGAACCAGCTGACAACCGAAGTATTTCCGAACCAGTTCGACTAAGGGTCCTTTAAGAAAAGAGCTTACCAAAAAGGCGTCCTCCGGCATTAAGAGTGTCCATTGGCGGCGGTATCACATAACAGCAGTTGAGCCTCCTGCCCGTTTGCCCAGAAAGAAAACCAAGTTGACGTATATATGCATGCATAAGGCATAAGGGAATAGGAAAAAGGTTAGTCGACACCAAAGGATACCGAAGAGCTGGCAGCTACCTCGGATAAAGAATTGGTCTAGCGATTCAAAGAGGGAACGATGCCAGTATCTTCGCAACCTTGCCTAAAGGGACTTCTATTAATAATATATTTTAGTTATTATATTTTGAGGTTAGTTATTGGATTTTGTTGTAGTAATTGAGATTATTAAATAACCAATTTTTAATTAAAACACTCATCAGTAACATTACTCAAATAAGTAAAAGCCTCTATTGCATGCATTTTGAAGAAACTTGTATTTCTAGGTTAAAGCCTTTCGCGTATGTTATTCAAAGCGATGTTTTCCTTTCAAAAGCGATACCGTGAATAACGATACTGTAAGCCGTAAATAACGAATTCGTTGATTTACGTTCTTAGTTTCGGACCGCAACAGCCCTGACCCAACACTTCTCTTAATCATTAGAAAATATAACGGAAATAGTTTTAGAGATCCGCATAAGTGTAACGAAATAAAATTATGTTTTTATGAGTGCGGTTAATTAAAATACAACTAAATTAACACACTAGTAGACTCGGCCAAGCGTTGCTGTGGCTAAGATTTTTGTTATATTACATCGTAGTAAACTATTCAAGAGAAACGGCAGGAGAACACCAATCCACCATGCTTTTTTGGTGGTTATGCCATTAAATTGTAGCTTATGTGAAACGTTGGTAATTATTTTGATAAGGATCAATACCTAGGTACGAATAAAGAGCCTTTTCTAGCGGTGGTATTTTAATAAAAAAATAATAATAAAAGGACGCTTATTGTGACGTAACTATAAAAGATAGAGACATGCTGTCATTCTCATCATTTTGTTCTATCATTAATAGTTTTCGCAGCGCACACGATTGAAGGAAGTTTTTTGTTTATTTTTTTACACCTTGGGTTAGATTATTCAAGTTTTAGTAAGCATCCATATTTTTTTTGAAAATGAAACATAGCCTATCTCACTCGGGAATAGTGTAGCTTGCCAACGGTGAAAGAATGTTTGAAATCGGTCCAGTAGTTTCAGCCTATTCATTTCAAACAAACAAAAAATCAAACCTTTCGTCTCTATAATATTATAGTATATAGTATAGATTAGTATAGATAAACGCCAATTTATTACAATATCTACTTAGCTTGACGTTTGGAGTTGTTTTCAGCAATCGCTGTCAGCGCGATACTCGGGCGTCAGTCTCTTTATAGAAATAGATTATTTGCAAGAAAATTTGCTAAACATAGAAATGGAACCAATACTGGAGGTGATTGCATTGCTTCAAATATCTTTAACGCGTAGGGCCGAGAACAAAAAACGTTTTCTATAGAGGAAACTTGTAGCTTTTTGTATTAAGGAAAATGGAAGAAAATCTATTTTCCGGGTTTATACATTCTATAAAAAGTAGCAAATCGTTTCTACAATCTTCGAGTTATACATCGTTACCAAATAAGACATAAGGGGGGGGGGGGGGTTCTGCTGGTTCACTGTTCGAGATAATTATAAGTATTAGAGATATTTTGTTATGGAGAGATTATTTAGAAATCCGTTTGACGGAACAGCCGAAAATTGCATAAAATAAATATTCATAAAACCCTTTTTTTCGCACGCGATTTATACGCTTAATTGAATACTGTATTTTTTGAGTCATTATCAATATCAAAATATTTTCAACAATAAAATTTTTGTGACTTGCTTTATTTCTACTTCGAGATTAAATTTCATTTTTTAATCAACGTTTACATACGGCATAATGGCTTAGACTTGATTTATAATCCTTCATTAGTTACGACACATAATATACTTAATAATAGTAATAATAATTAAGATAACATTTGTTTATGGAACATAAAAAGCTTTTGTTATATTATGGTTATTAGCACGTCTTTTACACAACTGCTTGCTAAATGTTCATTTCTGCGGGTTCTACAATTAAAATTTTAGTCTTTTATTATCACCACCACTATGTGGTACCATCTACTTACTCACTGATGTATTTCCGAACCAATTCGAGTTAGACTCCTTCAAGAAAAGAGCATTGCCGTCTAAGAATTGTTTAAAAGGCCGGAGATGCACATGCGAGCCTTCTGGCAATGTGAGTGCATACCATTCAACACCAAGTGTACCTCCTGCCCGATTGCCCCCTGTTACATAAAAAATAATACAGTTTTCGTCTTCGTGTTTACATTTTAATATGCGAAAGTTTGATTTTATTCCGATTTAATCTTTTAAGTTACTTAATTGCATTGTTTTTTACCTATTTATACCTTATTAGGCAAAAACAGAATATATTATGAATGAATTTGCTTGTGTTTATTCGCTCCTCATAGGGGCGGACATCGGCCAGTTCGGGCAGAGACCCTGCTGGCGGTGTAGTTTTGCGCGACCCGCTGATGCAGGACGGTACTGGGGCGGGCGTATAGCCCTCTACTCGTTGTCTTCATCCGTTGTAAGGGGCGTCGGGCAGATTCGCGGTTAATGCTGCGTCGTCTGTCCTTGCCCTTGTCCTTGTCTGGTCCGGTAGTGGTACCCGCGCGTAACAGTTCACGTGGAAGTCTTGCGTCGGGAGGCCTGGAGTGCCACGGTGCGAGGTGCTGGAGATGTGGGAAGCGGGACGCGTCCGCCTGTTCAAACATGCACAATATATTATAGTGGTAACCCGAGTTCTTAAGAAAAGTTATCTACAGCGCCTCAAGAAACTTTCATCGATAAAGCAAAAGTTACTTTTTAATAAAACATTAGATACATCTAGAACTAATTTTATTGAATAGAAGTTAGAAATAGGAATCAATCTTAACGAGTTCAAATATCTGTAATGGCGAACATTCAACAAACCAGATGTAGTGTTAATCTGATTTCACACAAGTAAGTTACAAGCGAGAGGCGTCGACGCTGGCCGGGCTCCAAATGACCGGCCGCATCGCGATTTGCGACCGATAAATTGCGCTCTCCATTCCTGTGGAAACTTTCGATCTTGCTGGCTAATAGAAAAAGTAGAAGAACGTATTTGAAAAACGCTGTTTTAGGTGTTCCGGGTTATAGAATTTTAAGAAATTTTATAGAGATTAAGTTTAATATTGGAAAAAATGTTACGAGATTTAATTAAAAAACCCAGTGACAGAGTAAGTAAGTGACAGAGTAAGTAAGTGACAGAGTAAGTGAGTTTTTTTTTTTTTAAAGACAATTCACACCAATTGACCGAGTCCCATGCTAAGCTGGTGAAGCTTGTGTTATGGGTACTAAGCAACGGATATACATACATATTATAGATAGATAGATATAAATACATATTTAAACACACAACACCAAATGCTCATCACATCGATGTTCGTCTCAGCCGGGGATCGAACCCGGGACCCATGGATTCGCAGTCAGGGGTACTAACCACCAGACCAATGAGTCGTCATAGTGGTAATACAATCTATTAGGCCCAGGCTCATTCTACTGGATTTCATTTGTGATCATTTGTTTTTTCTTATAGGCAAGTAAGTGATCATTCTTTTGTGCCTGACACACGCCATCGAATTTTTGGATCTATGGCCTTTTTTTCCTTTATCGTACGAGTGAGTCTTAAGGGCGCATAGACAGAAAGACCATTGGTGCATAGCCAGGGTTCAAACCTATGACCTCAGGTATGAGTCACCCACTGAAGCCACTAGGCCAAACTGCTCTCGGAATTTAAAAAAAAACAAAATCATTTTTCATGGACAACAGCTATGCTTAAAAATCGCAAATTTAAATTTTTAGAAGGAATCGATGAGAGTGCTTTTTATTACTTGTTTGCTTATTTATAACATTAAAGACTCTCGAATGACTTTTATTACGAAAAAAACAAATACAAAAAAAGGGTTGGTTGGTAAGTAAAATTTTTAAGTATGGCAAAAGATTTTCCAAAAACCTAAATCTTGTTACGGATTTATATAGTTTAGCTTCCATTATATGCAGACTTGGACCCCAGAAGAACGTCCTCAGTGCGCTAAGTGATCGCCATTTCACAAGGACATCTGCAACGCAAAGCTCTTGAAGGCTGTCATTATGCAAAAGTGCATAAACCTATTCATAATATTTGTCGCAACGCAACAAAATTACATTACGAATATGCTAACCTTTTGTATATTATGGAACCTTGAATACCCCACGGTACAGTGTGTATACGACGTGATATGAGATAATTTATCTGTAAATAACACATAGACAGCACTTAAATTAATTAGAAATTGGTTCACGTAAATATAACAAGAATCTGAATATGTTATTGTAGTCATAAACAATACTTTATCTATGTTCATTGGTAATAGCTCTATGAAAGCTTGTGTCAGTGTTAATATTGATAGTAGTCTGTGTAGTCTTAGCTTATTGCTTGAGTATCATATCTAATTAATAATTAACTAATAAAATGAAAAACTCAGTGGCTCAGATTTTGGGTCTAAGGCAAGCCGGTTTCTTTCACCGTTTGAGCGAATGTTAAATGCGCACATAGATAGTCTTTTGGTGCATTGGTCCGAGGATCGAACCTACGACCTGAGTGGCGAGAGTCAGAATGAATTCAGTAAAAGCTGTTTTATTTAATTTACACACTTTTTTTTATTAATAATAATCTCAGATACAATTACATATATTTATTATTAACATTATTAGTTAATTCAAAAAAAGTGTTTAAAGTAGTGTATTCAGGTATATATTGAATGACTAAAGCTTACTATAATCACATACAATAACAACATGTATAAATAAGACGATGTAAACACAATAGTGAAACTATGTACTTGTAAAATATGGAATAATTATTATTCAATTTAAAAGAATCTTCCCAGCCGAGGAACCGTACAAAAAGATAACAAGCAAAAAGATAGGACACAGAAAATATTACGTGCCAAAACCAGTGTTTCGATCCGATACGACTATGCGCTGATACAAAATTATGGCGTCTACTTTGCTCTACACAAACTCACTTGGTAATTCACAGTTTATGATCGCGCTTGCGAATATCCTAACTAATTTTATAGCAACTTAGTTTTACTTCGTGTATGTCTAAGGTCGCATAAATTGCAATTATTATTAGTTAACCGTTAAACATAAAGAATTACTCGTTTTATCTTATGAAATGTATAAAAATCTAAATATCGTGTAGGTAACTTAATGTACACTAAAGAACGTCAGATAAAAATGCATTCTTCTCAATAGTAATTTACTGACAGTTCTTAAATCCTGCGCGAACGGAAGGACAAAAATAACTGGCAATAAAATCACCGTCACCTTTAATAACTCCTTTTTTTAAGATAATTTAACGTTTTAATTAGTGTATAACAATCTTGGTCAGCGAAAGACTGCCATGAAAGCTATTTCATTTCAATGTTTATATTTTCGTTAAAGAAGTTTAATTTACATAACAACTTTTAATTTGAAACAAGACAATTAAGTACAAAAAGTACAAAAAGAAATCTTTTTAAAACCTTGTCGAACTTGGAGAAGAATAATATTATATTTACTATTTATCAAGTAAGTTACAGGTTTACATATCTATTTCCTAGATCTTTAATATAGAAAAAATTGTCAGGCCTCTGAGCCACAACAATGTTGGGTTTCAGTGAAGTTACGTGAAGATGTTTTAAGATGATGCAAGCCCCTTCATCGTAGGACCAAGTATAAATATCGCATGTAGAAAATTTTAGGTACAAAGGCACGATCCAAGCACGTGACCTCTAGTCGTTCATCTAGAGTCTAGACACTAGGGATAATATTCAGAATCGAAATTTAGCGGTAAGTACTACACTCGCATGTCACCGCATGTCAAAACAAAAACATTGGAATAAACACATGGAGTCATACGTGGGCGACCTTAGACTCATCTTAGTATAGCAATAATAACGTCTTTCGTTATAACGAAAAACTCTATATAACGTAAAATGATTATATTTGTTTGGTTTAACAGTAAACCTACACATTAATACACTCTATATAACGCAACAGCCACTCTCTATTAGAAAATAAATATTTTCATATTTAGACATCAACAACATACGTAATAATTGTAAGTAAGTAAGTGTAATTGTTTTTATAATCAGCTTACAAAAGTAACCTTTTCAGGTGCCGAAATTTCTAAGAAAGACACCTGAGGTCATAAACAGCCGTCTCGCCTTTGTTATTGTTAATTTGATTAACACGTGTGCCATTATTCGTAAACAAACTGTCCAGACAAAATACTCAAAAAATACAAAACAAATATTGGCATAGCAAAACACGTCAGGCATTTTTAACAGAATATATGTGATTAGAATAATAATTTACCTATTGATAGTAATAAAATCAGAAATTATTGTAATTGGTTAAATTTTGGTGTTATTTCACTTTTCTCCGTATAACGAAATAAAAAGCTCGGTCCCTTGAAATTCGTTATAAAGAGTGTACACTGTATTTATATTTTTATTTTATTATTTACTATTATGACAATCAGCTTGTTTCGCGATGAAGGTCTCTTCTATATGTTGCAATTTTGATCTGTTCGGCGCTATTCTATACCATTCTACCCCGACACTCTTACGTCTTGCTTCTCTTTCCATCCCTAGGGTACCACCCGGTTACGATCTTTCATTTTTCGCTTCTCTTACGATGTGTACCACCCATAACCATTTTAAATGTTATTTTTGTCATCCTTAAACATAGTTTAATTTTTATTGTGTGTTTATTATAAATCTTATTAAATTAAGCATTAAGAAGCGAAGCGAGCAGATGAAGCGTTTTTCATTATTCTTTAGCCATATAAGTCGATATGCATTATAAGATTTGGGAACCCTTTTAAGTAAAATACTGTGTCATATACTGTGCCTAGCTTTTCCATAGCAAAGTATAATTTTTTCATATCTTTTTTTTTTAACAAACATTATTACGTGTGCATGTGAGTGAATGAGTGAGGGTATTGTATATGTAACACAGCGTTTTAAAAACTTGAGTCACTTGTTTTATATGAAACAGTGGCACAAATGTGCCTGCCGTGTGGTCGTTGTCGAATCATACTTAACCAAAGCTCTTTTGTTTCTAGACAATACAAATCAAATTGACTTTATCGAACGAAAAGTTGAGCTACGATCCCAGTAGAATTGTATATACAGTATGTAACAAAACCGCAATGAACAAGTTGAACTTTACATTGCATTGCATGTATTTAAAGTTTAATTAAAAACACATTAAGATCAAAGTTCCTGTGGAGGAAGGTGCGGTTTTTCCTTCAGCTCAAGGGAGGATTTTCGACCAGTCTCACCACTGACTGACTGACTGGCCCCAGTGGGTAAGCTTGTGAAGTTGGCATTCCTTAGCGGTTGGAATAATGATAGCGTGTTTCATGACGTCATCAGAGTGATTGTAGTAGAATTGTCGGTGTCCGTTTTTTATATTTGGTATTGGCAACACAAATTTACTTTTCACTTAATATGATACCCTATAATATATGACGTTATAGGCACTTTTAGCCGCGCACTACCACTATTTGGAACTACTTGGCATATTAAAGTATTTTCGTCCTTCTTAGAGTCCTTCAAGATAAGAGGGTACCTATTCTTAAAAGACCAGCAACGCACTTGCGAGCGTTCTGACAGTGTCATTGTCCATGTGCGCTATCACTTAATATCAGATGAACCTCCTGCCCGTTGGCCCCGTGTAGTATAAAAAAAAATGACGCCCATAAAACTTGTTCATACATACAATTTATTTATTTATAAATCAACTTCTATACAGTTTAAAGGAACTAAAATCAAAATACAGGTTTCACCTACTAGCGGCCTATCATGGTTTCGCACGGCTGAACATTATTTTTTGACGTGACAACGTCTTATAATTCGATGGAGCCGGTTGCACGCACGAAAAAACATGACGCATGCGGCGTTACCTCGCTTTGAGGCGTTCCATTTAAGGCTTGAAGTGCAAGCAAGAGCGCGGAACGAGCGACAAAGAGGCACAATCGGCCTCCGCGTTCGGCTCAATTCAATTGTGATTTCCATTTACCTCCTTCTCTATATCCATACAAAATATCTATCAAACAAATTAAATTAAATTTTTCTTTTGAAAAATGCAACCATTCAATTAGTATGTTCTTATGACGTTGTCACGTTTAACCATCGTCAGTAAACCGACTTTACAGACAACCGATTTTTTTTTGTTGAATTAACATCTAGCATTCTTTTAGTGAAATAATTTTTTCAAATAGATAGACTTACAAACATAGAAATCTTTCTTCTTGAGACAATTGTATTCTTCATCATCATCATTGTTGTTCTGTATTGGTGTTTTTAGCCTTTACATATTCCAAAGCTCATAAATTTTTACATCCTGTACAAAAAATAAATTGTTGTATGTGTGCCATGTGTTAATAATGTTACTGTCAAGGTACTACAACCTGACGTGGGTCAAAAGGGTCCACAATAGCTTTACGATCAGATTCTCTCCTGTGTTTACGGGGAAATATGTAAGCGTATATGCTATGTATGTTAAAAGCTGGTATGGATATAAAACACAGCTAATATGTCCTTAATTTAAAAGCGAAAACTATCGACTTTATTTGTCACAATTTTAGATTGTTTTTAATTTTAGTTATGAAACTTTTCTTAACAAAAAGCAGTTTTTGTTATTGATAAACAGTGAGTAATATATATGTGATGTTTTATTTAATAAAAACCATCTATTATTATCTATAAATATAAATAAATTATTTAAGGGCGCCACAACCTTTTTCAGGTCTGGAACTCAGATTTCTGAATCTGTTTCATGATCATTTGTCATTCTAATAGGCAAATAGATGATCAGCCGCCTGTGCCTGACACATGCCGTTGGCATTTTGGGTTTAAGGCAAGGCGGTTTCCTCACGATGTTTTTCTTCACCGTACGAGCGAATGTTAAATGCGAACATAGAAAGAAAGTACATTGGTGCACAGCCGGGGATCGAATCTAGACCTCAAGTATGAAAGCCAACCCTTCTTGGACCAAATACCACCGTTAGTTGTGGTAATAGTATCACATAACTTGTTAGATTGATTCCCGATGAAATAAAAAGGGTATGCAAAAAGGCAGAAATGTGTCGATTATTGGTAAAATGGTTAAATCGTGAAATAAATTCAACTGAAATGGTGGACCAATTTGGCCGTTTAAAGGCACCTAACAATAGAATGCGTCAAACTATCCTCATATACGCTTCTAAACGCCACATTCGTTATAATGAAAACTGTGCGGTAATTGGACTGAACATACAACAGACTTTTATTAGCCACACAAAGTTCAGACATTTTTTCCTTGACGAAGCGATGTTTTCAAGACTATCTATGAGACTGTCTGGTGGCATAAACGTGAAAGAAAAAAATATTGAAATTAAATAAAGTTTAATATTTTAATATGTACTTAATCTATATATATAAAAATGAAACCCGTTTTCCGTTGCCACGACATAACATGAAAACGGCTTGACTGATTTGTCTGATTTTTTTTTGTTGTGTTTGTAATTGTCAGGAGAAGGTTCTTATAAAAGAAAAAAAATGCGCGGAAAATTAGAAAATTTAAGAATACTTAACCACCATACAATTCGAACTTTTTGATATAACCTTATGGCGTTTGACATAACATTGATAGAATGCGTGCTGCAAATATCATCCAAGAGGATATAAGTAAAATGAATATCGTTAAAAATAAATGCTTCGATCGGAGTTATTATATTGATAATATAATAATATGCGAGCCAGAAAAACAAACAAAGAATGTTGTATAACATAAAGCATTAGAATAAAAAACACTTTGTTTCTGAAATATTTTTTAATTAATTATACCAATTTGAAATCAATATTCATAGTTAAGACAGGACAACGTCTGTCGGGTCCGCTAGTTTAATATAAAAATCTGTATTTGGCCATAGCTCACAACTAAATGTAAGATGTAAAAATGTATGAAAGGCTGTAGATTTTTGATCATAAATAAATTATCTGCCTCAATTATTTCGCAACAATTTAACATTCAAGATATCGATAACTTCATGCGAAAACGGACGTCGCTTCAAAGTTTCGTGAAGATAAAAATACGCCACAAGAGAGATAAAACAGTCTTCAAAAAGCAACTTCGAACATGCATGCGATACTTACGTCTTCGACCAACTAGATTATCAACTTTTAAAAGGAATTTAAGTTTAGAATAAAAACATTCCACTCGAGAATTGGAAAGTTCTTTGCAGTTTTTTTTTCAGTCTGACCAGTGCTAAGTTTAAAGTAAAAGAGTTATGAATGATGCAGTATATTGTGACACTTATTGGTCATTAGGTAGGATCACTAAACCAATTTTTTTTATGATTGTTACTGTTACTTTTAGCTTTCTTTTAGCAGATGTTGCAAGAAAGAGATCGGTGATAAGCGATAAAGTAGGCCGTTGCACTCAGCCTTATTATGTTTATTTTTATCTATTGTGCAAAGAAGTGTATAAAATTAAATATTGCATATATATAGATTGTGTTTTTAATGTATTTTGATGATTCAATATTCGTATGAATTAATTGAAGAATAACACAAGAATTGCATTATTTATAAAATGGTTTAAGTTGTTACTTGTTAAGTTTATATTATGTTTTTAGTTTAGTTTCCTATTGTATTAGTATTAAGTTACTGTAACAATAGGAAATAAGGAAAAAATAATAATAATAATGAAGAACAAGAAAACAGGTCTATTAATAACCTAATTAAAATACTTTCTAAAATATATCTTAGTGAATATGGACTTATAATGTACCACGTATCGTTCTTTATTTAAATTCAATCCACATTACAGTATGTCGGGCAATCATTGAGGAATAAATAAAATGCACCAAATGAGGCTGGCTGGCTGGAAATAATCCAACTTGCTTGTGTACTTTTTGCTTCATTACTGCAATAAATGGATATACGGAGAGAAATGAGGTTCTATTACGAATGCCGATACTATTCGATGAAAGCGACTATGCCTGTATAGAATTGTAGAAGAGTCGATTTTAAAATATTTATTAAAGTTTTTTGATAGAATAAGTATTATGTGATTTAAACTTTAGGGTTATCCAAGACTTGAAACATACAAAAATGATTTTTATATGAATTAAATTGTAGTCGTCGCTTATTTCGTTGCTGTTTCAACTATAATATGAAATTGTCTCTTACTGATAATGTGATAATGTGAGAAACAGATACAAAAAAGCGCCCGTATCACTTCATGTTTTTACACAGTTTCGATCTCTCAATAGCCAGAGTGTTGATGTCCCAACCTGATTGCGCCGTGCAATTGTTGGGATCGCTATTGCTATTAGGAATTACAGAGTTCCGGTAATGACAAAGTATATGTACTTCTCAAGTCTGCATATAATAATCTAGTGGCGCCACTACCCAATTTATCTACTGGTCTGAGGTCTTTGATAATTTTGTTGTAACAGGCAAACAGGTAGTCAAGTTTCTATTATGTGACGTTGTTGACGACATATTCACTTCCTCACCGTGTGAATGGAGTTAATTGACATGGGAGTATAAAATCTATTGGTGCATAACCGAATGAGTCTCACGCAATAGCTAAGGGAGCGTTCAAGTATTATGTCACGCAGTTTTTGGAGATTATTGAGCCCCCCCGCCGTAACGATTTTCTGTACCCAAGTACGGTACTATACCCAAGTATAGTAAAACGTTTCGTGACCACCTAGTGACTCTTTATACCTAAAAGTTACCATTAAAGTGTAAAAGTACTGAAAAGTCGAAAATAATATTAACAATTACGGCTTAATTAAATCCCCGCCCCGCATCGTAACGTTGTACAAAAGGACCCCCCCCCCCACCCCCAAAATTCGTTACGTAATACTTAAACGCTCCCTAATACGGTTCTTAGTACATATTGTTACGAAGACGTTTCAAGAGAAGCTCAATCACAAATTGAAATTTATGTAAATGACCCACGTCACATCACAAAACAAGAGTATAGTAAATTTTAATGTGCTGAAACATTTTTTCAGACCAGGTACAATTTTCAGGAAACTCCATCTTATAGATTATTTTTATTAAAAACCTGGATGCGGCATTTCTATTCGATTTCTTATCTCGAAACAATACAATACACACATTAGAATACAGAGAACTTTTGAAATTAAATTATATTTAAAGTCAATCACAAAAGCCTCACAAGCAGGAATTAATCCTTCAGAAAGGTTAAATGGGATTAATGAGGGCAATTAAGCTTCGATCGGAACTCATCCTTCGTTATCCGTACTTAAATATTAAAAGGAATGCGGGAACCAATGTCTTTTTGATCAAGGAAACCTTGAAAGGTCAAATCAAAGGAATACTCAATTTGGTTACATTAATTATTAATACAGAATATTAGAGCGGACGATTTCTAAGGTGCATTTAAACAAACCCGCACTAAAAGATTTTTTTATGAAATCCGGCTTGAAAAACCGACCAAATGCAAAAATCGATGACGTGTCAGACTTATGATTTTTTGAACTGCCTTGCGATTCTGTTACTAACTTTTCGAACTCTCACAGCGGTTTTCACAGCGGCGGTCGCGCTCAAATCAGTCGTGAAGCAGTCATTTTTCGATTTGGCATTATGTTTGGGAGGGAGGGAGGGTTTATTGTTTTATTGAGAGTTCGAAAAGTGAGTTACAGAATCGCAAGGCTGAACTGAAATAATGACCGCAGTTCATGGACACCTGCAACAGGGTTTAGGGAATGATACGCTCTTCTCTTGAAGGCCCCAAATCGTATCGGTTCGAAAATACCTCTGCAGGCAGCTGGTTCCACATAGAGGTGCATTTACGTAATATGTATTTGTATGTGACTCAGCGATTTAAGAAGAGTTAGAATATTTTTTTGATTTTGTTTAATATTTATTTGCAAGCAAGTCACTAGACTGTGTAGGTTATAGGAGTAGCATCTTAGAGTTATTTTAAGTGTAACGTTGTTTTTACCCTTTAAATATCTTTAGTATTATAGTTGAGATACTCTCCGAGCTTTTATTAAAATCGCTGAGTTTGGCTTACATGCAAAAATATTTTCGCATTTCGTTCGTATAAAAATCTGTTTTCCACATGTTTGTAGTTCAAAGTATTGTCTTTGGAACATTTTTATCTGTTACTAACTTCTCCCTACGGTATGTCAGGGTTTCGCGAATATTAAACTTTGTAAGTTCGAACTAATGTAAAAAAAAACTGTTTGGGCGTGAAAAATTCTACACTATCATAATATTATACATGTACTATCGCATATTTTTACATCGTGATATTAGTTATCGTAGGATGACAAAATAAACTATCTACATAAATAATAATATATAGCGCAAAACTCGAAGACGGCTGGACCGATTCGAGTTTTTTTTTTTATTTATTCCTTGAACAGCTTGCCTCCTGAGTTACGGGAAATAGTAGCTTCGAATACATCTGCGAAGTTATTTGATAGATGGAGTCTATTGCAATAAATGCGTACGATGGTGGTAGGATATATTTTACTTTTTATGTTTTTAATATTATTTTATTTCTCATGTAAGTGACGAGTATGTTTTTTGTATTGAATGTGAATAAATTACTTTAAATGTAAGTCAGAAAAAGGTTTTTGTGTAGAGACAAACGATTCTATAAGGTAAAATAAAACATAAAATAATGGTTTTATTATTGTGGCTGATTCCGGAAAAGCAAACAGTCTCGAACCATATAGAGGTAGTATAGCAAAAAATTTTACATGTTTGTATGCAGCTAAAGGTAGGCTTAGGCGAAAATTCATATTAAGGTGATACGAAGTTCGCAGCTAGTGTAATTTTTATATAACAGGAGGAAAACGGGCAGGAGGCTCACCTGATGCTAAGTGATACCGTTGCCTATGAACAGGCTTGCAAGTGCGTTGCCGGCCTTTTAAGAAATGGTACGCTCTTTTATTGAAGGACCCTAAGTCGAATAAGTTCGGAAATACTTTAATGGGCAGCCGGTTCCATATAGTGGTGGTGCGCGGCAGAAATAGGTTTAAGAAACGCTAATTTTGAATTCTGCCTTGACCTCCGATGATGAATATCAGCTGCAGGTATTAGTTCGAACGACTCGACTGTAATATAAAAATAACGTTCTAAAATAAAATTTAATAACTGTATAAAAAAATGTTTAGTAAACTGTGGTTCTTTAAAGGGCTAAAATTGTCGTCACTTAGCTCACACTTGATTATGTTCTCTCAGCTCAATGCTTTGGAACGTTTAGCAAGAGGGTTTGAGCACCTGCTTGGAAAAAAATTCTTGTTTTTCCTTCAAAGTCTGGAAAAGCATAATTGTATTACTCAAGCCGTATTGTAACAAAATCTCTACAGCGTGAGGATTTTCGTATTAACGTTGTACATTTTAATGTTGATTTCCTTCCACGACACATTTTTTGTAGAGGAATGTCAGGTTGGAAAGGAAAATCGCTTTTTGTATCTTAATTCATTGTAATTATGGATAAAACAAATAAAATCATAGTCAAAAACTCACGCATTTAATGCCATCGAGTTATTAAAATATTGTTATTAGTGTACGCAATAAATTATGAAATGAAGTATATTTAATAACTACATTTGATAATCAAATTTGGGCACAGCGCAGGTGTGTTAGTGGTGGGAGTTTTCCGTTTCGGAGCCCAAAACGCACGCCAGATCAGTGTACAAATTACAATATAATTAATTTAAAAACATATGAAATTTAACACTTAAAATTAATATTAGGTCAAAAGAGCTAAACCCCATTAGACGGAAGGCACGTACAGTCATTGACGGTGGTTATCACCTCCGCCGGAAGTCGTAAACCTGCTGCAGTGCGGCACCTATTCAATAAAGCTATCTAGAATTTCCCTTTATTTTCGCAAATATGAAAGTTAAACCTCTGTGGTAAAATCTTTTTTAAAATTGCTTTAAAAAATAACGCGTTCGAAAAAAGAACGCTATCTCCACCATGAATCAGAAAAGGGCAGTTACAAAAGGAATTAAGCGACAATTTTCGTTCTTATCAAGTTTTGGAGCTTGACCAAAATTACTGGTTAAATAATGACATGCACTTGGAACGCGTAGTTGAGTAAAATGTTGAATTCCAGTGTAATTCGTCTTTATATATAAGCTAAATAAAATATTTCAAGCAGTTTCTGCTCTTAAGGGTGGAAAATAAGGTATAATTTGGTGAAGCATTCGCTTTCTTCAATGCAAAGCTTTGGTGTTGAGTTACGTTAGCACTCGTGCACAATTTGTAACATGCAATTGGACTTTTCAACTTTTTAATTTTGAGGTAATTTAACGATTTGGCGTCATTTACTTTTAGAATGAGTTGGCAATTTCAAAGTTTGCGCGTTAGGTGTTTCTTAAACCTATAAATTACGTATGTAATATTTATTAGTCGTTTGAGAAAAAGGCTCAATTTTGTAAATGATATTTCCTTAGACACGTGAAAAAAATAACAATTATTGTTCGCCAGAAATCAAGTTGATATCCGAGTATTATATTATTTATATTGGAAACTAAATTATGGATATTAGTAATTGTAGTGTTACACTTAAGACGTATATAAATAAAAAATATGCTATGCGATCTGTTTCGTAAAGGCATTTAATTCTCATTTTTATCAGTCCCAAACACATTGTACTATAATTTATTACTGTTGCCGATAGCTTAAATAAGAAACCATAAACGAAAAATAGCGTTGACTTTTCTTAGATTATCTAAAAATACTTTAAGTAAAAGTATATTTAGATTAAAAGAACGCCAGAAAATCTGCAATCTCTTTCTAAACAAAGGAATTCTCGCATTAAAACTTTGCACCCAAAATAAAGCCTGTACGGTTTCCTACAAAGACAATTCAATAGTCAAAGCTGTTGAAAGCAAACACCAAATTGCTCGCTAACTTGAGATTACATGCACCCACCACCCCCAAGGTCGCCGTCTTTTGTTCGCTCAGCGTATTTAAAAACACCTTTTATTTCTGTACTAGTCCCGAGTGCCTATGAACAAAGAGCATGATCAGCATCGATACAGATATGAGATGAAACAAGGTTTGTTATTGACGGTAACATTACACCGGTTTGAAGCAGAATCTTACGATTTTTATTGTACTTTAAAATATAGAAAGAGATTTTTTTTTTATTTATTTGGACCACAATTAGGACAAACACATGATATAAATTGACATACAATATAAGAAGCGGTGCCGTCCCTATATGTGGCCACGACCAGCGAAATCAAGTAGATACAATACACAGTGTTAAACTATTTGAACCAATAAATGAAATTATCGGTACTGTGTCGTAATTAGCTGAGACCAGAGAACCATGAAATAATATTGTCTATTCAAGTCGATAATGTTTACAGATCTTGATGATTATTTAATTTTAATTATTAACTGGTATTTTCTTAAGTCAGTTTATTCTTTGCTTCTAATCTTTAGAACAAAGATTTTTACTTTATATTATGACATAAAAAAGTTATAATAATAAAAATATATTTTAAGGTTAGTTATTGTTTTTTTTATTAATTAGTTAATTTATTAGTATATTATTTAAATATTCATAATTAAGATTAATAGGATGCGATTGTTTACTTTTTAGATGTTCAAAAATGTCGTATTGTAATAAATAAAATAAACTAAAATGTAAAAAAAAATTAAAGAAGTCAACAAATGTTTCCAACGTACATACGTAGTAAGAGCTATCATAGCTTTCAGTACGACCAATTATTTTTACCTGTTATGAAGAATTATTCATTCCTTTAGTGCTACAATGGTCTTCAGACTTCTGTAAGTACCTGCTTATATTATTTTATTAGTACGTCTGTTATTCTAAAAAGATTTTTTTATTGTTAAGACAACATAAAGTGTACCAAACTTTTTGTGAATGTAATAGTTGTTAATACACAATAAAAATCCCTAAGATTTTTGGGTTATTCCGAAAAGATCCCTAGAGTGAAAACGTAAAACGAAACGACTTTGCCAATCGTCCAATTGTCATTATACGTCATATTACGTCCTAACGTGTTCGTCTCGCGTCTTTTGTTTCGTTAATTTACGTTCTCACTCCCAGAACTTTCGCGGATTTGAGTTGATGCATAAAGATACATAATGCATAATTTATCTAAATAATAAGACTTTTATACGGAATTAACGAACGCGTTAGCGCTAATAAGTAATTCCACTTAGTATAAGAGTTGAACACGGCCCAAGAGGGATGCACTTGGGGAATTTTTCAAGTAATTTGGATTCTATTCACAACGGGGTAGCGTCTAAAGGCTCGAGCCAAATGAAGCGAACTGCGCTGCATTATGGGTTAGGACGACCTCTCAATGAGTACTTGAGACTGAAATATTCGGAAATTTTAGAACGAAAATTGTAATAAGGCACGTTAGGGTTTATACAGAAATTGACAAGGCAAGGAGGTTTTGATTATAACAATCTATTGCATAGTACATGATGACTAGAGATAATATTTGCTAGAAGCAAGATAATATAACAGAAATGCCTTTCTTTATATCTACCACTTAAAACATATTTGACAACGCAACAGTATATACAAATCAAAAGGATCTGGCTACTAATGATAATCGTACAGTTGTTCTTACTCAACAGATTGCCGCGGAGCAGAAAGAAAGAGAAAAAAAAAGTTGTTCTTACGTCAGTTTCCTCACAATGTTATCTATAACCTTAAGACCTAGTGTTACATATAGCCTTCACGACGCAAACAGAAAATTTTCGCTAATATCAAAAAAGTCTTGCAGCATTAATATGATTTTAATTACTTCGGTTCTTTATCTAGATAACACTGTCTGCAAGTCTGAAATAAACAAACGATTAGAGAAGTTTACACAACCTTTAAATTAGATGAAGTTAAAAATAAATGCAAACATTTTGTGTAAATATAATTGTGTGTGTACTTTCGTTGTACTAATATAAACGCTATCCTTGGTCTGTTTAAGACTTAAAGTCAAGTACCATATATCTCCAATGCACATGGAATACATTTTACAAATTAATATAGATATTTTGTTATTTTAAAATGTTTTTTTATTTCTCTGCATGTCGTGTATACTTAAAATTGAAGTAAGTACATGCATGATCTATGTTGCTCTGTGAGTGTCTGTATATAGTTAAAGTTATAAATAAAAAAAAAATAAGCAAGGAGATTCCTTATGTTGTCTTGTATAGACAGTTTGAAATTGGGATCAAGCATTTCAAAATTCCTAAGCTGTCAGGTGTATAAAAATATGTTCAAAAATCAGTCGTAAATTTTTATAGGGATCGCGATACTGCATTTGTATTTTAATTCCAGTTTATACATGCACAGCTTAATTAATGTGTGTTGAGACAGCTGGTGTATATAAAAAAATACTTTTATCTGTGTTCTTAATATTTTATTTTTTCATTGTACGCTGTGGCTTACGCTGCCAGTCAATAGCTATTGAGAGCGATTAAATTAATTAGGAGCGCACTCTTTAGCACCACTAATAAAGACTAGTGAAGTGAGAAATAGGCGTTAAATCACGCCCCTATTGTATTTAAACTAATTTAAAACTTTCCTATACTTGAATGAGATTAAATTTAAAGCTGATAATGGATTTATAACAGAAACGAGCTTAAACAAAATCCTTTCGATATCCTTATGTTTAAAAATAGTTTTAGGTTCATATAGGATAAATTAATTCTTCTGAAGTCGGAATCAATCGCTTATACATTGTATTGACCAAATTAAGACAATTTTGGGTCTCAACATCCCTAATGACAAGCGGAGGACAGAGCAGTGTGGAGTCAGGAAGTCGACGTTTCAGTTAAGGCTTTTCAAGCCAGCCTTGCGATTCTGTAACTCACTTGTCGAACTCTCACAGCGGTTAAGCAATAAACAATAAACTACAAGGAGGGACCTTATCAGAATGCCAAATCATAAAATGACTGCTTCACTCATTGACTGATTTGAGCGCGACCGCCGCTGTGAAAACAGCTGTGTGAGCTCGAAAAGTGAGTTACAGAATCGCAAGGCACTTCAGTGATAAAGACTACGAAGAAGAGAATTAGCATATCCACCAGACGAAAGTCTACGGGACTCTCACCGTATTTACTTAAAAGTAAAAATGTATTAAAGTTAAACATTTTCCCTTTGTTTTTAGAATATATTTTAAAAATAGTTTTTAAATATTACATTATTTCTTGAATTCCGTAGAGTTCGTGCAGGTAACATATATACGGCAGACGAACATACTTAATCTTTCCCCACCCATTTGAACTCTTGTAGAATACGGCTCGCTCGATTCTGTTAAGCTTTACTTAATCCCAAAAGAAGACCCATCCCACGCCTGACAGTTTTAAAATAAATAACCTTATAAATGTCTTCAGGTGACGCAATACTCATAACTTCGACCCAAATTTCTTCCATTATTATCATATTCGGCGTTTCGCTCGCTTTCAGTTCGCAGCAGTGGTCAGTTACTTTGTCATAGATGATTTTAAGTTTTTCTATGTTAGGATACACAGGAATCGGTTAGGATGTAAAGAAATGTTTAATTCATTTTCTCCACATGCATAAAATTGTTGCATGTTAACAATCTGTATGCAAATCGTGCGGATTTTTTTGGTCCGTGAGGTTTTTATAGTGGGGACGCTTTTCAGCTAACGCTCTTTGCAGTAGACGATAAAAATGTATTCTATGTTACTCCGCAAAAATGAAAAAATGTGTAGTAAGTTGAAATTCATCCATTCCAAAACAGAAAAATATTTTAAAACAATGCAAGGAGACACACAGAAAGTCGTTTTAAACCAGCGTATGCAATCAAACATTCCAAAAACCAAAAATGGAAAGGTTTTTAGTAAACAATAGCTCAAAAGTCTCGAGAATCGGACGACTTATCAAAACTGTCGTAAGATTTGCGTCGTAAACATATTTAAGTTAATATTGTCTTTTATTGACATAACTTTCACTCATTTGATAATAAAACAATTTTTTACCGGATTAAAGTTACGTATTTACAACTATTTTTTATAATTTTAAATTTAACCGACGTTTCGCGTGCTTTACAGCTTGCGTGGGCACGGTACGGTAACTGAAGACAAAAGGTGTTGAATGTAAAAAAGTGTCACAGCTGTAGAAAATGTTGCATTATCTGTATCTGTTTCTCCGGAGTTGGTATCGATTAAAAGATGGAGGGTTTTGGCAAAAATTTAAAATTATGAAAAATAATTATATATATAACTTAAATCCGCAAAAAAATTGTTTTATTATAGTTAAGTTATTTTATCTTACTGATTTTTATTTTTATTTTAAACTTATAAAGGTATTTTATCAAGTTTACGGAATCAAATATTATTAATTTATATCATTTTTTTTATTGTGTATTCACATCTTAAATTAAGTTCTTGAGTTGGTAATGAAATGTCATATAAATTATTCTACCTTGTTATTGTTTCATTTGCTATGTATTTTTTTTATTAAGGGTGATGTACTGTGCCCACATGATAAATGTAAATGTTTCGATGTTTTAATATAGTTATGTATTGTACAACATTTATATTAAATAGACGTGTTCTGAAGAGCCCCGTTTCATTACAATACTTAGTACCTTATAAAGACATACGAATAGCAAATAAGGTACAAGACTAAATGTTAATGGTTGCTGGACTCTGTTTCCACACTCATACTCTCATTGGGTCCAATGTGTGTAAAGTCCTGGCTAACTAAGTCAGCCTAGCTCCTTCCAGAAGCACATAACTTTCCTGGGCATTTCGCAGGCTTCACGGAGCGACCTCACTGCTCCGAGGATTTTGTACGTTCCACATTAAGACTAAAACGTAGTGCTATTTTCACTACCGGACCAGAGGTAGTTACTTCGTTTTACTCTCGGCGAAACAATTTTATTTTTATACTTAAAGTTTTATCGATTATTATATTCATTTAAAAGTTTGTTATTTTAAAGTAGTTTTCGGCTAATTCATGGCCATAATATGTCTTATTAATTTCTGTGCATTCAAATTCGTATAAATATTGTACATTTTAAATTACCGATAAAATATATTACTGTTTCATAGTCTTCACATAATATTATGCATATTATACATTGTTAAAATTTAAGTAAACTTGGTGACATCCGTAGAGATAAACTGTTTGAACCACGAAGCTTTGTGATTTTCACGAAACTACCTAAATTGTTTGAGTAAAACATCTGCTGTTTGTATAGTTATAAGTTATATGACTACGGTAGACAGTAAACAATATTTTTTAAATGTCTCCATATAAAAGTCAATCATTTAGCACCTTAATATAATTGTTCCTGAATTTATATTTAACGCAGTTCATACATGATTTTAGGCCCTATGTAAAGAAGTTGAAGGAAAAGATGGAAAATCGATTTTTATATAAATGGAAATTTTTAAGTTTTACTCATGACTTCGCCCTGGTTAATTTTGTGTAATATGAACTAACTTATGGGTATATGTTTATCGTGAGATAAACTAGCTTATGTACCATCGTCTTAAGATTCAATCTATCTCTATACCAAATTCATAGAAGTAAATTCAGTGATTTAGGCCCGAGAACGAAATTACTTTAGAATTTGTATCATTACTTAGAAAAAAATGCATGCATGTGATCATAATTGAATTTAAAATTTAAATGTACTTGTAATCTGTGGTATTTTTTTTAATAACTTATAAAAAGTGTTGAAGAACAAGTTTTAAATATTAAAGTTTGGTTGAGTAATATCAACAATTTAATTACCAAACCCTTATATATTAGAAATAAAAGCCTTTAAAAGTATAACATTGTTATTGTAATCCTTGTTAAGTCGTAAAACAGAAATGTCTAAATAAAATAAATGAGAAATACAATGATCCATTATGTTCGATTCTGGTATTAAACGATTTATAATGAAAACATATTTAATGAACACAAAAACAAAATACATGAAACTGATGTTTGTCGATGAGAATAGTTTGTCCTTTTCGTGTGTGTGTAAAATTCGCATGAACAGCCTCAACAAATATCAAGCCTTCAAAAAAGACGCAATAGGTATGTATGACTGGAGCAGTGTTGGTTTAGTGGCTTCAGCTTGACTCTCATCCCTGAGGTCGTAGGTTCGATTCCCGGCTGTGGACCAATGGACTTTCTATATATGTGCGCATTTAACATTCGCTCGAACGGTGGGGGAAAACATCGTGAGGAAACTAGCATGCTTAAAACCCAAACCCGACGGCGTGTGTCAAGCACCGAAGGCTGATCACCTACTTGCCTATTAGATTGACAGAAATCTGAGGACCAGACCTAAAAAGGTTGTCGCGCCACTGATTTAGGTATGACTCTAGTAAGTCAAACACCATCTGACATACGGACTAAGTTTCGACTCAGCATCTAACTAAGACCCAACTCAAATTTTCCATACTAAGAAATTATTAACTGCGTAAAGCTCCTCTTGTGTCAACAGATGGTACATTTTGAATAAATGACTGATAAATTATATTTGTATTAGGATTACATGTGGAATTTCGTTATAATTTTCATAGATATTCGAGTTTCATTAAATTCTTTTTTGTGAGGTGATTAAATTATTACATCGGATATGAAATATTTGCGGAGGTAAAGCTTTTAAAATGTAATTACTTTTCATTGAGTTATGTTTAACTGTTTAATTAATGTTTAAATTGGTGAATTAGTTATGACAATTGGGTTAATATATGGTTTTAGGTAGATGATATATTCGCTTAATTATTGCATATAGTCAGTACTATAAGGGAACAGAGAAAAGTCCCTGAGGCCGTAGTTTCGATTCCCGGCTGTACCAATTGACTTTCCGTCTATGTGCGCATTTATCACTCGGTCGAACGGTGAAGGAAAAAAAATCAGTGGCGCTACAACCACTTTTAGGTCTTGGCCTCAGATGTCTGAATCTGTTTCATGATCATTTTTAAACCTAATAGGCAAGTAGGTGATCAGCCTCCAGTGCCTGACACACGCCGTCGACTTTTTGGGTCTAACAAAATGTCGGTTTCCTCACGATGTTTACCTTCACCGTTCGAGCAAATGTTAAATGCGCACATAGAAAGTCCATTGGTGCACAGCCGGGGATCGAACCTACGACCTCAGGTATGTTAACATAGTACTGTTAAACATTGTGTGAACTCCCGTATTACCAATGATTGTGTTTACTGATTCATAGGCTAAGCAGCCATCTACGACGTTCAACGTGATAAAATTGTTTCATTGCATAAAAATCTAACAAAAAGTGAGAAATAGGTACAATAAAAATCACTCACTCACTCTGCTTGCTCTTCGACCCAAAAAGTGTTTTGGCATCTTATCCTTGGCCACCTCCCGCCAATATATTAAAAATTAAACTATGCTATTTTCGATGAGTACTGACCTAGTACTGAAGCAAAAAGACAAAACGATTTCACATTTAATTAAAAGATTACCGACATGCGAGGGACCTGACTGAATGGCCAATGGATGATAGGCCAAAAACGCGTATAAGATGGTAATATGACCTTAGCAATTGATTTGGTCATAACATGCATTCCTTTGAGAGCTTTTGATGGCTTTTCCCTATATATAGAGAAACATTTTCAGGCTAGAATTACCTGCGTAATTCGCCAATTTTTCGTGTTTTATTTATGACACTAATTATGAGTATATTGATATATTCCACCCCACTAAGAGAATGTGACGAAACATTTGAAAAGTCTTCTCGAACTTCGATTTTGTTTAAGCAGTAACACTCTAGATTTTATTTGATATATTGTACTTACTTATGTTTTCTGTTTCATATATAATATATTGTTTATCTATGTAATCTGTTTTGGGTTTCTATATTGTCTAAGTGTTTTGTTTAATAATATAATAATAATAAATAATAATAAATCTTTATTCGTTATCTCAAAGATTTTACAATAGCTGATAAGTGATTGGGACCTCCTTTTAAGCGCATAAGCACTTGTGTTAGGAGAACCCGCTCTTCCATTACATAGGTGTACTAACTAATTATAATTTAATTTAACACGTATAGCTAAGCTAAGTATTACAATTTTACAATTTACTAAACATAATCTAAGGTTAAAATGTGAATAATGATATATGTGTGTATGTGTATGTGTGTGTGTGTGTTTGTGTGTTTATGAGAATGAATTTTCATGACTGATTGTAGAAGTTGACTATTTACTAGTGTATTATGATTCATGATTACCTACAAAGGCTTCAGTGTCTTCATAGCTAAATGTTTCTAGGATGTTAAGTAGCGACGTTTTACATTCATGTTTATTCAATGTGTATATATTTAATATTTTATTTAATTTATTATAAAGTTTAGCAGCTTGGCATTGAAATTGTCTCATAGCAAAAACTGATTTAGATCTCTCAACAGGAGCAACAGTATATTTGCGTCTTTTGCTCAGTTTGCGACCATCATATTTAAGAGACTTGTGCAATCTTAAGGTAGTGCAAAAAATGTACAGTTGCCTGACCGATAAGACACCACAAGAGGCATAAAGATCAGAGGTGGAAAATCTATAAGGCTTAAACATCATTACTTTTAGTAAAATTCTTTGTGCCCTCTCCAGTTCCAGGAACTTCATCTTTGTAGCACCCCCCCAAACTGGGATACAGTACACTAAAATTGACTGAGCCAGCGATGTGTATATCTGTATTAGTAGATGTTTGTCAGCGATGTGCCTTAGAGTTTTAAATGTCCAAATAAGCTTTCGAATCCTACTTATAACTTGTTCTAGGTGCTCATGCCATGACATTCTTTGATCAACTACCACTCCTAGATATTTAGTGTGATGAACTTTATTTATAGTTTTACATGTACAGTTTACTCTGGTGCTACAGTTATGTATTTTTATTTCTAGATCTGTTTGAGGTTGGGCGCTATTGTATTTAGTGAAGAAAATGTAGTTAGTTTTACTTACGTTTAATGATAATAAGTTTTCTCTTAACCAGTTATCTATTTTGGAAAGCCCTATTTCTGTATGTCGACGCACCGAGTCAATAGTTTTCCCAGTGAAGACAACAGCAGTGTCATCCGCGTAGGAGTAGACTTTCCCACTATCAATTCTTAAATCGCATAAGCTGTTTATGTAGATTAAGAATAAGGTCGGCCCCAGAACACTACCTTGTGGGACCCCATATGTGACGTCAGATTGTTCGCTGATGTATTGACCTATTTTAACTGCTTGCTTTCGTTCACTGAGGTAATCAGCGAACAATGTGAGTGGAATACCCCTAATACCAATGTTCTCTAGTCTCTGCACCAGAATAGGGACAGAAACCGTATCAAATGCCTTTTTTAAGTCGATAAAAACTGTGATACATTTATTACCTTTATCAACTTCATTAACAATATGACAAGATAGTGAGGTAACTGCATCTTCGGTTGACAGACCCTGTCTAAAACCGAATTGTGAGTCTGAAAGTAGACTATACTTCTGGAGGTAGGTAATTAGTCTTTTATTAATTAATTTTTCAAGTACTTTTGATATGGCAGTGAGAACGGAGATTGGGCGATAATTTGAAACATCTTCTCTGTTACCATTCTTGTACACAGGTGTAATAATTGCTTGTTTTAGCGCAGGTGGAAACACTCCCTGTCGGAAGCAGAGATTAACCAAATGAGTAATTATGGGCACAACTAGCTCCCTAGTATATTTAAGAAACTTGGTGCTTATACCATCCCAGCCAGGAGCACTGTCAGTTTTGAGACTCACAATAGTCAGGTATACTTCATGAGGGTCAGTTTCTAGAAGCACAAAAGACGAGACCTGGGAACAGTTGGGTCTAATCACATCTGTTCTATTATGTAACGTCGTAACTGGAATTATCTCTTTAGCTAAGTTTTTACCAATGTTTGAAAAATAATCGTTTACCAAATTAACCGAATTTTGAGGAGAAACATTTAAATTTAGTAATTCTAGATTTTGCGTTTTAGGTTGGTTACGATAAGTGAGGGTATTTATTTTCTTCCACAAAGTTTTCGGGTTTTTTATACTCTTAGCAAGGTCTTCATTTTCATATTTACGTTTGACTTTCTTTATTAAACTATTGCAGAAATTCCTATATCTCCTGTATGTAATTTTAAGAATTTCATTATGAGGATCAGCTCGGAGTTTTGCTTGCATAGCATTTCTATTACGAATACATCTAACAATTCCTAAGGTAATCCATGGTTTAATAAGGCGTTCCTTATTCGGGATAGCTCTAGTGATAGTATTGGATTGAATACACTGCTTTAAAATAGATATTAATTTATTAGTTAAGATTATAGGGTTATTATAGTAAATTAGATCATTTATGTTGCTGTTTTTTAAATATCTTAAAGCGCCTTCCATGTTGATTGAAGATTTAATTTTCGAGGTATTGTAATTCGACTTAGCGAGGTAGGATAGTTTTAAGAATAACATTTTGTGATCAGTAACTGTAGAATCAATAACGGTAATAGACGCACACGTACCTATGCACCTATCAAGTTTTAGTATGAAATGATCTATGCAATTGCTATCTCGAGTAGGCAGTGTATGACCCGGGAGCAGGCCATGCATGGCTAGCATATTGAGGTAATGTAATCGGTTCGAGCGCTCCTGAGATGTTTCACTGGATTTTTGTATTAGATTTATGTTGATGTCTCCTGTTATTATAATGTTATTCTGAGTTTGTAAAGTTACTAAGTGACTATTTAATGAATCTATAAAATTTTCAGCGTTAAGGTTAGACGGGGAGCGATAAATACACAACATGGTATAGTTACCTACTTTGACTTGTAAGCAAGATGCATGTTTTAAATTTATTTCTTGAACGATAGTTTTATGGTTGCATTTTATGTAGACAACTACGCCATCACTACGATTTAGATGGCGGCTTGTAACGAAGTGAGTGTAGTTATCCATTTGGGGTATAGGCTTGTGTGGATCGATCCATCCCTCGGTCAGTGTTATTACATCAGCTTGAAATTTGAACTCAGATAAAGTTATTAAAAGATCATCAAAATTATTGTAAATGCTTCTTATATTTTGTGATATTATCGTGAAATCAGATTTTTGTATGGTTGTCTGTCTTGAAAAGTCATTTATAGTATGGACATTAGATTGGGCTATTTGTATGTTATCTAATTCGTACATGATTGTAGTCTGACTATCCATAAATGAGTAACCAGATACTTTCCGTACACTTCGAGAAATTATAATTTACTTGGGATAAGAAATTCGCAGTAAAGCCGAGATTGAATAAATGTTTATAATCACTTGTGACGTGTTTGTAGCCATGAGCCATGAGATAAAGTGAGATCGCACTAGAATAGTGTTTAATATATGTGAGTGTATCAGTGCGTGAATGTAAATAGTATATGTAGTGTAAAGGTTTGTGACTATTGTTTTTTAGAAAAAACTGTTTAATAATGGTATAACAAGAAAAAAATTTTACAAAAAAAGGACAATAGTTAAAGAGTCATGCCTGCATGAGGCTGTGTACCTGTGATTCGTTTTTGACCTTAATTACCGGGGTGTTTTCATTCTTTCTTAGGTAAACACGTCCGTAAGAAGTCCAACAGAACTTGTAGTCTTTTGATTTAGCTAGATCGCGAGCGAGAAAGTGTAGTCTAGCGCCTTTCGCAGTGAGCTGCTCGGAGATAAACACTGCAGTTTCTTCATTTTTAGTAGCTCCCAGATGCTTCGCTCGTAGCTTTTCTTTATTTTTGATGTTGTAGGTTTTACAAGATTTTAGTAAATCTGATTTAAGAATCGAGGATGATAACTCAACAATTATTGGAGTATTCGTTTTATTAGAATCTCTTTTCCCTTTTAGCCTGTATATGTCTTTGATATCATCTTTTTTAATACCGCTATTCAGGGATTTTGATAAGCTTACAACCATGTTTATTAAGTCTTCCTTTGATTCTGTGGGTAGTTTTGGCATATTTTTTATTTCAATATTAGCCTTACGTTGTTCCCGCTGCAATTCCTCAAGCTTGTCCTCTAAAATTATAATTTGTTCTCTGTCTTGCTTTAAACGTACTTCAAGCTGTTCTATTTTCTTCCTAAGGTCTTCATGTTGCGATGAGAGGAATGCAAGGCTACTTTCTATGTTGGTATTACTCTCTCTGATCTCTACTTGGGCAGACGTTATTTTTTTAAGCTCTTTTTGTTGTTCCGCAAACAATGACTTAATCATATCTTTCATCTCTTTTTTAAAACTTAATAATTCATCCTCAAATCCATGCTCTCTAGCCCTTTTTTGACGTTGTTGAACATAGCTCGGTGGTTCATTGTCACCGTAAAGGTCTGTGTGAAAAGTTTCCATTTTGTCGACGTTTGGCTCAGAAACACTTTGTGATTTATTGGCCATAGGAGAGCGTTGAACTTTTGGCATCTTATAAATTCACTAATTGGGAAAACACAAAATTGAATATGAGTTTATACTTGGGCCAGACCCTTATTTTTTGCTCCGCTACCGCTTTCGCCTTTAAATTGCACTAAGCGATTAATTAATATGACTCACGCACAGCTTTATTCTAGCGTCGCATCGGCGCGTACGCAAAGTAAAGCGTAGCTCACGACACTGTTTCGTTCACTGTTGTTGTCCTTCTCACCCGTAGTTAATTGACTTCTTGCGCGTTATGGGCGCCTGGTACTTCACCAAATTTGCGGACAAGATATTATATTTAATTTTTATAAAATATTTTACGTAAGCTTACACGTCTTAACGCTTTCGCGGTCCGAGGGGAAGAGGTGTGTACCTAATAATATGTATGTTAGGTGTAAGATTACGAATAAATAAATAATTAAATAGAAAATCGTAGAAAAAGGTGCCATAGTTACATCATTGCTTTACCCCGGTTAGTTATTAAAGCTAAATATATAGCTATAGGTTTGGAAATATTTAATGTCAAAAAGAATCAATAGTTCGTATTCACTGTATATATTATCCAAGTTGATTGGTGCTTTAAAATTCGCACTTCGTGCAGAATGCTAATGAATGCGTTGATCTGAAATTATCTTCAGCTCGGAATATGATTGGGAATTTACCGAAATATATCAACCATACGGTTATTGATTGTGATTGGTTCGTGGATAAATATTAGTTCACGCAAGGATAGATGCAGCCCGCATACATCGCTCCGAATTTCGAATCGCTTCGTAACTAGTAAGCAGATCATTTAAACTTTTGATGAAAGCTCGCTTTATTTAAGTAAGCTTGCAATTGTATGTTTGTTATTAACAGTTAATATGGGAAAATGTAGGTATTTTTTCCGAAATTTGTTTGTATATCATTCTTTCAAGCGTTTTAAAAAATAAAAAATTAAATTATGGTGTCTGGTAGTAATGTTTTTTTATGTAAAGAGTATGGGGCAAAAGGGGCAGGAGGCTCACCTGATCTTGATTGATACCGCCACATCTATATGTGGAGTATTTAAAAGTGTCTATACACTCTTAATGCCAGAGAGCTCGCGAGTGCGTTGCCGGCGTTTTAAGAATTAGTTAGATCTTGCTTGAAGGACCTTAAGTCAATATTCTATAATGTCGCTCTTCTTGAGTTATCTACCATGGTACAGATACCGGCAAACATCTTGAACAAATGTCCTTGTCTGCGCAGAAGCGATTTTTAGGTGTCACTGGGAGGGGGGCGGTGGTGCGCGGCGGCGGGAGAGTGCCGTGTCGATCGCGTGATTGGTAAATCAGTTGACGTTTGAGTCCCGCGATGCGCAAACTTTCCCCCACTCCCTTGTTTAATGCTCAAGAAGTTTGCCGGTGTCTGTATTTCGTCATACAATTTTCATTAAAAGAAATTTCATCTATTCCTAAATAAGTTTATTAAAACTTGTTCTAAAAACTAGTCTAAGCAAAAATAAATAATAATCTTTACAAATGTTTATAAGTTATTACTATGCTGCATTTTTATTTAGTGACATGACGCCTAGAAACCGCCAGAATTTCTAAATTGAAAACATACTTTTACTAACATGTTTTGTTGGCTTAGCAGTTATTTTTATAATACATAAAAATAGGGAATAATGCCCGTTATTTCCCGTTTTGGAAGTTTTAAGCGTCATCAATTTACACAATTATCACAATATCAAACGATATAATATTAATAAACTATACCTCACTTCCCTAACTATAATATAAATATATATGTTGACAAATAGCACGTTTGAAACCAATCCACTGAGCTTCATTATAAAGCTGCACAATAGGACAACGGACGAATTTTCTCCGCCATAAAAACAGGAAGTTATTTATGATGATACCGCAATCTATACAAGAGCTTTGCTGTCTATTGACGGCGCGGCGTTAAACGATTATCAGAATCTCTATGGAGATTACCAATATTCTGGAATAAATGCCTTTTAAAAATGAATTTGGGTATTGCGTATTTTTCATATACCGTGATTCATTGACGCTTTCATAACTTCTTTGTCTTTCATAACTGAAGAAAGTGGATTTCTTTTGTTTTAAAAATAAGATTTAGATTCATTTGCTTTGTTTAAATCATTTAAAATATCTAATAGAATGGTCCACAAAATCAAACCGGCGATACAAAGTATTTGTAGTTGCAGGAATGACAAATTTACTAACCGAACCAATTCGACTTAGGGTTTTTGAAAAAAGAGCGTACCAAATCTTAAAAGGCCGGTAACGCACTCGCGAGCCCTCTAGCATTGAGAGTGTCCATGGGCCCATTTGCCCCGTTCTATAAAAAAACGAGTTACTAATATTATACACTAAAGTTTTGCATTTTGATTTTTCGTTTTATTTTTAACAATTTATAATAATCAAGCTTAAAATTCCTGGACTGATTAAAAAAATATTTCATTACCTACTTGAAATCAAGAATTTTCCAATACCAGTAGAGAATTTTTAAATTTACTAATATCGGAAATTCTACGTAAATCATATACGTAGAAGTTACGAATTTAAAAAATGTATTAGATATATATTGGTTGTAAAGTAAAATCTGAATATTGGTTAGATTATGAATGTAAGTGTGTATCTTATAATCTGAAAGGAAGTAATTAAAAACTATGAAAACTAAGTAAATGAAAACTTTTATGTTAACAAAAATACATCTATAGTCTGACTTAGTAGACTTTCCACTACCACAAGATTAGTATATACGCGAGTGAAACCGCGGGGTATTGCTAATTATTATAATAAAACAAGTGAAGATCCTTTGAGGTAAAGTTTTGATTTCAGTTTTCAGTCATCCAATCGGAGGAGCATTGTTTTCACGCGCAAAAAAAATATGCATCAAATTGTATAGATCGGATTTTTGAAATGAATTACTAATACTGATTATCTGCTAAAGCCAGAATGCGGTTTCTCTACAACATTTCAAACTTGCTTATTTGCGGTTGATTTGCGGTATTCCTAATTGAAAGATAAACTTCCGAAGCCAAATTGGGTACTTCAATTATTGAGCTTCATTGTACTCTTTGGTTACACGTTACTACCAAACTAACAGAAATAGTAGCTTTGAATGCAAAACCAAATTAATAATATAAGTTATAGTTATTCTTAAAGGTTAAACACTATTATATTACGGACCTATTATACGTCGTAGACATGTATAATCATTTCACCCTGACTTATGATGTTTCTCGGGCTAGTGCTTAAGAAATTTCTTAACAACACCAGTATGGAACCAGCTACCATTCCAGGTCACCCAAAAGGTAGACAACAACGTATTTGCAAAACTGCTGGTATTGTGGGTGTCCATGAGCGCCTCATGATGCCTCATGTGTCATGAAAATAATCATGAAAATCTTATGACATTTCATCTACATATTATGTCAATGTTTCATATTAATGATAAAGAAAAAACTTGATGAACTTACAGCTAAATTAAAACAACTCTATAGAGATAAGAATATAAAAACCATAGAAAAAAATCGAATACACACGGAAATTATGGACAAAAAAATTGCATTCTGATATTTAATAATAAAATGTTATATTAGTAAGATTTAATTTTAGATTTCGAATATTTAAATTTTGCACTGCACAGTGACCCTAAAATATAACCTTTGTTAAATTGACCAGAACGCATACACTGACGTCAAAATCAATTATCAATTAACAAAATATGAACAAATAATATAAGTAGCTGATATAATTAATAAAAATATTTTATCAAACATCCTATAAACAGTGCCCCGATTCGTATAAATTGGTTGCTATCGCGTGTTCACTGTTCATGTGTAATGTCTTTATATCTCGTTGTGTCGTACGATCAAAACAAATAAATAATTAGTTTAAAATTCGCTGTGAAAGATGCAAAGCCAACGTGAAAACAGCGGTCATACTTATATGCAATGGATTGTGGCTTCAATAGGTAAATAGCTCAAGGACAGTCGAAGCTTTCTTTATATATTGAAGCGGGTCGTTGAAAATTTTTCTCCAACTTCACGTGTGTGATATCTATTTGTATTTATACTATTCATGTTTTATTCCATTAAGATGATATCGTATTAATTATCTTTAGCAAAGCATGGTTAACACTTTATTATGAGTATCCGATACTTAAAGGAATTTAGTCAAAAAAATCTACTGTCAAATACGTATTGCTTGTTCCCTTAGGTTGTTAAATTCAAAAAGGTGTTGTTGGTACATCAATAATTTGAAAAAAAAAACACATGATTGCGAATATTTTTTGACTTGGTCTTTGACTCTTTTTGTATAATACTGGTATAATATATCCTTTCAGAAGCATTCATATTATTACTGACAATTACAATAAATGATATCACCACGTATAATACTGTATAAATTAGTCGATTGTTCAAGTAATCTTGAATACCCTTCATCCAAGATTACTTAAACAATTGACTCATTTAAAAATTACAATGGCAAGTTAATGTTACAGCGTTATATTACATTGCAAGTCGCAAAGCTGAATAAATCTTCAAATCACCTACGATGGGTTTATTTCCTATTCCGCTGTTACATAATCAAACAACGCGGTGTCAGCACCTATTATTTCTTGTTGGGTGAGATTTACAAATTATGACCGTTATCTATGCCATGTATTATGAGTAATAGTACAAGAGTCGTTTATTGTATATAGAATAAAAAAAAACAGAATTAATAGTACTATTTATTATCTTAGAGGTTTTACCTTATGACGATTTTCCAAAAAATACATTGCATTCAGATATTAATAACAGTATTTTAGAAAAGATTTTTCGGAATGCGAATGATGTTGTTCTTTTAAAATACAACCTGACCCGTCTTTAGAATAAAATACACTATTAGAACAAATACAATATTAAGGTTTTAGAAAGAATTTTACTCCTTTTTGCACTTCACTTAACTTAAAACTAACTAGGTTAACTTATAGCGTTGTGTAAGAAAATTCTAGTTCAAATATTAACTCACATTTATTTGTTCCTATATTTTATTGGTGTACCCTTAGGTTTTTAAGCTACTACCACTATTATCACATCACTTATTAATACATAATGGGGTTTTTACAAATCACAATTTCTTTATTCTAAAGACTTAGGATTAATGCTCGCGCATAAGAGATCGGCACCTGCGCGTGGACAAATTACATAACAAAATTCGGTCAGAGCAAAAAATCTACTGAGAGGTCAAAAGTCAAAACGTAAAAGGTAAGTACGGCAGGGCAGGGGATGGCTGGCGCGGGGTACTTAGATATTATATCTCTTCCTTTCGCACTACTACTAGATACCTTTTCCTTCCTTTCTGTGCGAAAGGTGTAACACAAATCGGCAACATCTCTTGTAAAAATTGTCAATGGGAAATATCCATTGTATTAAAAAAAAAAAATCAATATATGATGTTTTTTTTGTTTTTAACGGCTTAACAGATTAAATTGAAATTTTGAAAATCATTTAATATCGTTGAGCTCTTACGCGTTATCATTTTAATGTGATCACCTATGAAACACATTGTATAGGCCAAAGTAGCGGCGATTTGCTATCATAATGCGTCTACTGATCTCTCGGCTGGGATTTCTATCACCAGTTCCCATTGATCCCTAGTAAACAAACAAAAATGTTCTAAGAATACACATATAATAATCAGACACTTTATATTCAAAATACCTTTGACAAAATCGGTTCAACAATTAGTTAAAAATTTAATATATTACACAACTTAAACTTTTCTACTAAACTAAAAGTTTCTATATTGTTACTTTATATAAGTACTTACAATACTTTATGGGTCGTGGAATCAAAAGCAGCTGTTTCTTTAATAATATTTTTATAGGTAAAAAGATCAGCCTTCTGTGCCTGGCACACGTTGGTTTTGGTTTTAAAAAAATGCCAGTTCATGGAAAAAAATGCATGGAGAACCAGCTCGACGACCGAGTTGAGACATATTCTTTAGCTAAATAGGCCATAACTGTTCATTGGTAGTTAGAAATATATTTATTACAAAATCTAATAAATGGTGCTTACACGCTCCTGTGAGCAGTTGTGTCGAGAGGGTAGATTATTACTAGAAACATATCATATAATAAAATTTGTTGATTTTAAAATACGTTTACAAAAACACTAACAAACTCTTTATAACAAATAAAATTAATCTAATATATAAAATTCTCGTGTCGCGGTGTTTGTAGTTAAACTCCTCCGAAACGGCTTGACCGATTCTCATGAAATTTTGTGTGCATATTGGGTATGTCTGAGAATCGGACAAAATCTATTTTTCATCCCCCTTAATGCTAAGTGTCCACCCCTAAATTTGTTTTGAATTTTTTTTTAAATTTTTATGAGACAGCATTAAAAAATACATACAACCACCAAATTTTCACCCCTCTACGATCAACCCCTATTTTTTATTATAAATGATATACCTACATGGCAAAACGACGTTTTATATTTATTCATTAAATACAAAAGCATCAATTGTTTTTAATATTGCGAGCATACGGTTCGTAAATAATAAAGCAAGATATTGAAGTCTGTCTCAAACTTCTAGTGGGATAGAGCTGGCTTCCGTTTACGATGCAATTTCCCTTGAAATTCAAAGTGAATACTCAAGTACGCTAGAATACCTTGACGTAGAAACATTGTGATAACGCTAAGAGTCTTCTTTAACATTACTGTAATAAATTCCTCATAAACATTACTCATCTATATGTTATGAACTCTAAAATTTTATGGCAAGCAATTTAAAACGACCTTATAAATAGAAACACGTGTTGTTTAAAAATCACCTAAAAGTATTTTTGGTAATAAAGATATTAATATGTTGCGCGTTTGTTACAGTTAATATAGCAACACTGGCTTATGGCATGGAAGTAGGCTGGATTTCCCCAATGACCAAAATCCTTCAGTCTGAATCTTCGCCTATGGGATATCCTTTATCGGATAATGTGATATCATGGGTAGCAAGCGTTCTCTGTATAGCTGGAAGCTTGGGAGTAATATTTTTTTCATACTTAGCTGACAAAATTGGAAGGAAGTGGGCAATCATAGCATTATTAGTTCCACAAACGGTAATATTCTAAAGTAAATATTCCGACTAATCTAAATTAAAAATTTTCATGGTTTACTTCGATTAATGTGAAATATCTATGGAGAAATATTAGTCCAAAGTACAAATGAAATGAATACTTCATATACCTACAATAAATTTTATACTAAGGTTATGTTTGACAAATTATAAATTTTACTAATTTTCTAGATGTCTTTGACTTTGAGGTTACTTTCTCCAACTGTAAGGGCTCTCGTAATTGCCAGAATACTAGCAGGAATCACCGGTGGAGGTTGCTTTACTGTAATCCCAATGTATGTCAAAGAAATTAGCCAAGAAAGTCTAACGGGCGTTTTGGTATCTCAGCAAGTTTTATTTCAAAACATTGGTATTTTGATAATGTACACTATTGGTATTTACTTGGATTATTACTCTACACTATGGATTATATCTGTTTTACCGGTCATCACTTTATTACTGCTGTTAAAAGCCCCTGAATCGCCGGCATTCTTGGTGAAGCAACAGAAGATCCATGTAAGAATAATATAAACTTAATGTCAGTAGTTCTTTACAATATTTTGATTAAATACTAACGTAATTGATTCGCTTTACAGGAAGCCTATAAAGTTGTAGCACTGCTTCGAGGTTTAGAAAGCAATGACAAGAGAGTAGAAAATGAAGTAGAAAGTATGCAAAGACAAGATGATGAATTTAAAGCAATGCCACATTTAAATCTTCTAACTATATGTAAGGAAAAATTCCTTAATTTAATTAACCTAAAATTCCATATTTATCTGTATTTATTATTTGATTTTAACAGTAAAGGACGATGCATGGCGTAAGGGCGTAATAATAACATTGATTTTTTTCACAATACAATCATTCAACGGAGCGGTGGCCATAGTGACTTTTGGTGTAACAATTCTTCAGTCAACTGGTGTGGAGTTCAATATTGATCCAGAATTCCAAGCCCTTAGTTTTCCAGTCATTATGATAATAGCTTCTCTTTTACTGACAGTAGTGGTTGAGAAGTTTGGTAGAAAGGTAATTAATATATTATTACTATTGAAGCTTTTTCGTATACACAGTAATTTGAACTATATCCTCATCAACTTATTGTTTACAGATTTTGTTAATAGGCGCATTCACAATATCAGCAGTAGCATTACTGTCACTTGCAATAGCATTGCTATTAAGACTTTATGGAGGATCTTTACCGAACTGGCTACCTATTGTATCTCTTATGACTTCCGTTGCTATGTTTTATGGTAGTATAACACCTTTAACATACATTGTTACCACAGAGATGTTTGTGTTCCAGGTAACAGTTGCATTCATTTTGTTTCAACTGTCTTTTTATGACCGATTATTTACTTTATTTTTATTTCAGATTCGTGCCAAATTAATGGGTTTAGTCTGTTCGTATTGCTGGATTACATTTTTCATACCACTCACAATTTACACGCCAATTACAAATATGTTTGGTGCATACACGAGTTTCTTTATTTTTGGAATTTTTAATGTAATAGGTTTAGTATTCACAATATTATACATCCCAGAGACAAAAGGAAAGAGTGATGAGGAGATCAGAACGGTGATAGTAGGACGAAGAAGAATAGATGATTCTATATGACATTTAGTAAAACGTGATTTATGTGACCGCTATCTCATTAGGAATGTTAAGAAAATTTGGCTAACGATTCATTGGAACAATGTGGATAAGTGCCGTGGATATAATAGCATTAAATAATATGGTTTCTGTATTATTTAACGTTGAGATAGTCCTCATAGACTGAAATGAAAATGAACTGGGTGAAATTACTGATTTATATAGATTCTAATTTATTGAATAAATAAATAATCGTAATATATTTCTGTGTATCGTTTTCTATTTGGTAAAATACAAACTTAAATATAACCTTATACACAAACAAAAGACGCTAATAATTTATAAGCTTTCTACTTATATTGAAAGACTTTGTTGTTGTGAGAAAATAGTTCTATCATATTAAATTAATTGTTGGTTTCATGAATTGAAAATTTTCCTTGTTTTATGTAAATGATTTAGAAACTTCTTGAATTTCTCCTCGGTTTTATAGCTTTGGCCATGTCGTAAACTTGTGAAGGCTTCGTTCACGAAAGTTTTTGACAGAAATAATTTTTGTCACAATATTACTTATATTAAATTATTTAAGAGAATTAAAAAAACATTGGATGATGAAAACATGGAATGCTTTTTTAATTTGAAGCAATGTATTAAAAAGTTATTTGGCTAGTTTAATAAATAATTACATGAACAAGTTTTTCCTTGTTTATTAGTTAACACCTTTCACTAACTTTTTTTAACTTAAAAAGGCTTTTTAAAAAAGGCCTAAATGAAAATTACTTAGATCGATGAAGTTTCATTACTTGCCTAGCCTGTTGACTAATTTAAATTTAATTCCACTTTCTGCCACTCTCAAACCCGAAACGAAACTCATCAAACTGTCAATATGGCGTCGGCAAACCACATATTTGATGGTGTTTTCCAAATTTTCATGAAAAACAACAAGTACAATGGAAGAGTGTAGTGACAATACTAATGTGAATTTGACCTAAGCAATTTAATTTTAATATTTTTTATGTTATATGTTTATCTTTTTAATTTCTGCCAAATAATGACTTTATCGTACGAATGGCCTAAGCATAAGCCAGCCAGTTTATTAAATGTTGTAACAAATGCTACGGCTGAATATCTTTCAGGCCGTTAGTTAACGGCGCCGTTTAGTTTAAAGGCTAGGCTGTTAATTGAACGGCTAATTAAGCTAGTTGGCTGCGACATATACAAAAAATGGTCGGCAGTGACGAGGTTCTTACCTCCCATGGTATCCCATGGAAAAATCCTAAATAGAAGTAAATAGGAGTAGCTATGCCCATCTTCTACCTACTAGGTAGTGCACCGAAGCGTTTTAAGCGTAACAAGGTAGAATACGAGAGCGACCCCAGTGTCTCTCTACCCGAACAACCAAGAATCTAACCCCGAAACGAAACACGAACTACCAGAGATGGTTTTAATGGCTCTTTCTGAACCAGACTCTGAATAGCAGAGAATCTTATATGGGTCGAGTACCACATACCCCAGCTGCTTTCGAGAGTAGGGCATGCGCATATCGGATATTAAAAAAAACAGGAAAGTGACTCGTGCAAAAATTACGATTTGATTATGAAAACATTGTTCCACTTGAAAGTGGAAGTATGAATACTTCAGACTTGGAAAATAATCTTTTATATTTAGCGATGCTAATATCTCTTAGTATATATTCACTGAATGGTGAAGCTTGACGGTTAACCAGGTCGTAGGGCACTTGAAAGTTAATCAAATGTAAAATAATTGCTCGTGTAGTCCTCTTTCGCACCCCTTACTTCACTTTAATCATTCGTCTGTGAGCTAATATCATTAATAAAGCATATAATTTGTACTATTTTTACGACACCTGAGAAATAATTTTCTATAAAAATGCTTCGTTTACATAGAACATGTGTATCGATTTATGAATTAAATTTCTAACTCGTGAGATTTATTTAATTACAGCATTTTTAAATTATCATAAAAAATCTGAATTTTTTTTATAAAAGATAAATTTAAATAAAAATCGCCTATGACGTGACACGTACATACATTCCGAATTCTATGTACGATATAGTACATTTAGTTTTGTAGAAGCTGGAGATAGTCTCGAAAATACGTTCGATCCCCACTATAGATGATTAAAGTTATCTTTGGTTGACACGATTACATTTAAATAAATGGTTTTATACATACATCTTTGTGTATTGTAATAAGATGGCTTACTGTTTTTTTATATAGTCAGTGATCAGTCTTTCGGTCTTAGAAATGCCGGTTTTCACATATTATTTTGCACCGTACAAGCATATGCATACATAGAAGGTCCAATTGGTCAAAGACACGACCTTGGGTTTAAAAACAAGCTTAGAGCCAATATATCAGGTTTGATTTGTTGTATTTGATAAACAAACAATTTGTTGATACAATCTTAATATCAATTAAAATATCTTTGTGTTTTCTTAAAAATACATATTGAAATATAAGTGTCGACTAATAAATTATCAAGTCTTCATAATCTTATTATGTGTGTACTTGTATCCTTTTCGAGTGGTTTTCCATAAAAAAATCATCAGTCCAAGTGAAAAAAGTTAAGATTATAAATAGGAAAGATTTATTTTTGTTAGTTTGAATACACCCAAAAAACTACCGATTCGAAAATTCTTTCAACGTTGAATACAACATTATTTCTTCTTATTATGGGCTAAGTTTGTTCCAATATTTTAAAAAGTAAAAGTCCAAAGTGACTATTAAAATTAAGCAGAGAATTTGTATATGCATTTAATGTTATATCGAACAATATAGTAACTTCACATTCAATATCATTAATCAATTTTCAAGTAGTTATATGTGAACTCGGTTCAGGTACGTGTATTACTAACTGCAAACTAACGGTCTATAGGCAAGTTTATCGAAGGTACTATCGACAAATTAATTTTAGTTTCCAAGCAGAACAGTTGGCAACATCGTAGTTTAATAATGCAGGTATCATCTAGTCTAGTAACTGTTTATAATGAAGACTTAAGTGATTTTCTAAGCCAATAGGCATAATGTACGCGGGCGCGAGAAGCGATGTGGATAGTTTTAACGACGGAAAAAATTGCGGAGTTTATTTTCAGTATATTGACGATCATAGGAGCACATATTATAACCAATATTTAGAGATACAGGACATAGGCATGCCCTCCGAGTTTTATCGTTAAAATTTTTGTATGTTTAAAATAGTATTTCTATTATTAGTTGTGAAAAAGTTTTCTTTATGAATTAAGGGTGACATCGTATACAGAAAACTTACATATAACATAGAATAAACGATACATTACATTTTTTCGTTTGATTATTACTAATATATTATATATTTATATATTAAATAAATAAAAATGAATCGCAAAATGAGAAAGGTTTTATGGAGACAAAAGTCGGAAAAAATAAATAAAAATCATGTTTAGTCAATTGATCGATATTAAATAACAATACATGTTAAAACAATATTAATAATTGTTTAAGTTTAAACACAAAAACTTTATACCTATGTTAGATAATAATTAATCAAAAAATGTGTTTTTCTGAAGATTTAAAATCTTTCTTACACTATTAAAATACGTTATTAGCGGTACAAAAATAAATAATAATAACTTTTAAATTTAAAAATAAATGCAATAGACGTTCTATTCGCTCTTTAATATTATTTCCACTGCTATCCGCCCTGCTTATATAGAAGTTAAATACTTAAACATTAATTTTGAAAATCTAGTGTTTGAATCGGAATCATAGAACAAAAGTAGTTGTTTGTAATAATTACAATATTTTTAAATAGAAATAGTTTCTAGTCTAGTTTAACCAGTTTTGTAATAGTTATTTACAATAATATATATATTTAATTACTGTTGGGTTGACAAATTAGTACTCAGTGATTTAATTTAGTATTTTCTGTTATAGTATAATATAATAAATGGGACAGTTCTCGCCACGATCTCATAAACCTCTCGTTGTCCTAGGCGCAACAGACAGTCCCTTTTGCAGAGGCTGTTTCAGAATCAGTCACCCATGTCGTCCTGGAATGCGTAGCTGTGGCATCCCAACGAACAGAAATCCTCGGAGCAGTGAGGTCAGTCCGTGACGCCTGCGAAGTGTCCAGAATAGTTTTGAGCTACTGGAAGGAGCTAGGCCGGCCTAATTAGTCAGGACTTTACAAACAACGTACCAAATGGGCTTAGACTATAGGTTCAATAAATATGAGTTTAAAAGTAAGAACTTAAACGCAAGCGAAAATAAGCTTAATATGCCAGTTTTTAAGTTCCCTGGATCTTGTTTTTTGCGTAAGGCGTTAATTTTTTTTTTTTTTATGAATCCCGTCTAAGAAGAAACAATAAGCATTCTTTCTCTTTTATTTTAAACACATGTAAGATATAATTTAAAAAATATATTATACGAAAACATATAAAAATCGTCTAAAAACGACGCATATTTATCTTCTAAAGAAATTCAAATGAGTATCATTGTACGCGACGGAAATAAACCCAGCCTTTATGAAACAGTAACATGATACAGAATTTTTCCTTTCCTGTTTACTTCTCATTCTAATGTATGATTCAAATATGTAATAATGGACACGAAAAACCTTCTGCGCAATTTAGTCAGAAGCTAGACTTTGTGTAGAAATGTATTAGTAATTACGTAATGTTACCCTCTTCATTAAAAATAAATCGGTCTGACTGCACCGTTATCACTAGTACTAACCCAATTGGACCGAAAGAGACAAAAGAAAACTTAGGTTAAAATAACGAGGTTAATGCAGCAAAACCCCACATATATAAAAGTCAAAATCATTTATTCATGTAGGTAACACAATGGTATGAACGTCAAAAAATACATTAAATGCTTCTAATTTTACTTTTACTGCCAGTTCTCAAGGGCGTAGAACGGAAGAGAAGAACTGGCAATAAACTCTCCGCCAATCTTTTTAAAGTTTTTTGTTTTACACAACGTTTGTAAGGAGCTGCAACCATTACACCATGTTCCACATGATATCTTAAGTATTAAATAATAATAAAATAAATTAAAAACAAAGATTTGTCCTATATCAGCAGGAGGCATGGTGAAATAGGAGCACGCACTTACGGAACAACACGCAATAATTATAAAATAATATCATAAAATAAACAAATTTTAATCACCGCGGTCGTCACGTCAAATTGATATAACTATTCGTAGTCAACAGAGAAAATAATTAACATTCATTCAATAATTTTAATTACAAACCGTCATAAACGTGCTTTACATTTTAATTTCACATCGGTATGACGCGAATTTTTGTAACGAGCCGCGTCCAAGCAAAATATTCTATTAAAAATGTATAAACAACCGTTGAAGCAAAAATAACGCGTCTACGTCGCTCCCGCACAGATTTTCACATACGATTCAACGCGTATTGAAACTATTTGTGGACATGCAAAAACGAATTTGCATAGTTTTTAACACAGTTTCGGTTCAAGCTTTTTTGCGTTAGCGTAAAATCTGTGAAAATGTTTAATCACACAAGCAGCTCCATCAAAAGTTCGAGTTACGAAACGCGCAATACCAAGCCGAGATGTAAGTACCTAACTATCTAATCTAGCGGCGTTGAACCATTAGGAATTCTTATTGAAAAGATTCTCTGTGAATCATAGGTAAAAAGCAGAAACTATCTACAATGATTGAATGGTGAAGGTACTTTGTTTCTAGAGAGCATTGTTGTGTTGTGTATTTCCGCGTTTTTCTAGTTCATTGTCACAAAGCTGATACAAAAATAACAACGCGGAGCGTTGAGCATGGTAAATGAGATTTCAACACACGATTATTTTGCCATTATAAGTATTTCTGATAAAACAATTTATGTAAATATAATTTAGAATATAATTTATATAATACCAGTCTTCAATGATTATTGATTTTATTGAAAATAGACAGTCTTTTGTTATATTTAATATCGGTGTATTATTTCTTTGTTCATAGCGCAAAATAAGCATATGCCTGGATCTCGTACTCGCCAAGCCATATTATAAATCAATTATAATTTAACTCTTCAATAGCGTACATAAATTAATAAATAAGTAATAACCATTTAAGATATAATTGTATGTTTGCATTTCAAAACTCTTCTTCACTGCGTTTTGAGAGTTACAGGCGTGAAAAGAGAATTTCACATTAATCAACCTTGTTTTATTTAAGTGCACTTCTGTGTCCGGTCGGAGCAAAAATATTTGTCGTTTTTACTCACTATTAAGACTGTCTTATTGTTTATCCTTGAACGCCCAAGAGTATAAAAAGAACGTCTTAAATTTGTTGTGTGACAATTTGGTTAATAAAACCTCTGAAATATTATAATAATTAATAATTAGTATTTAAATGAATAACTATGGAATCGGCTCGGGGGGGGGGGGGGCTTCCCTCAGAGATACGACCTTCAAATGTTCAAAAAGCGAGCCTCCCTCAAAGGCCGGCAACGCACCCACTAAAAATGGGTGTCTATGGGCTGCGTAGACTGCCATTTTTGTTCGTCCCGCAAGCTCGTTTGCCCCCCTATTATATAAAAAAAAAAAAGAAAAAAAAAGAATTTTAAATGTTTGGTTCCTGTGGCATTTGAATTTGCTCCCTGTATTATGTGTAGAACTGTTTTTTTTGTATTATATACATATGGTAGAACTAATACTAAATTGCGTTTCATATGTATAACAATCAAATGTATGACGAGAAATATTTATATCAATTCACTCAAAGAACATTTCAACTCATCTACGAATTTTCATGTCAAATTGGTCAACGTCTGATTTAATGATACATGGATAAACCAATATAAATGTTAATAATATTTTTGCAAGTAATACATATACGTATTAAATTAATTTGTCTTACAAATCCATAAAAATCACAATTGCTAAAATAACTCAAACCGTTGAGGAATGTAACATATTCACGTATACGATCAAGTGTTATTTTAAAAAAAAACCTTTATAACCATTAACTCTTAATGGAACATTAATTATGATAGACGTACAGTACAGTATAGTCAAAAAAAAATCGCACAGTAACTAGTTTCAAATATTAAGACATTCGTAAAATATCTCGAAACTCTAGGTATGAATAAAATGTCGTTGTTTCAGCTCTGAGTTGAAATCTTCGCTACATAACTTAAGTTAGGGATTTCAGAAAATGCCAGTAGAATTGTACGCCTTTCTCGCTTATATATTAAATTCTATGGTTTCTATTGCTTTGTAGTTGGTGTAAACGGAATCCCAAATATTTGGTGTTTTCCCAATTTGGACGGAATTAAACCTACTGCTAATTCATGTCAAAGACAGAATAAAGTAGATTCCATTGTCGTGGGATGCGACAAGCGTATTTTTAATTTGATTTTTTCTTCGTGTACTATCCGTGGAAATATTGAGAATCCGCTTAGATAAATAGGTGCGGTGCTATTTCGTCTACCGTAATACTTGGGTTTGAATTAAGATCACTTAAACTCCATTTAAATAATAAAAACAAGTTATATTTCTTATTAATTTTCCGATGAAATATTTATTCCCATACTCTATCTTTAATATACATTATCAAGTCGCTAGTAAGATTTGAACCGTTTTAGACATACAAGAGTCACATGAAGCGCTGTCTGAATCTTCTCTAAGAATATTAGAACACGTACGTGTTTATTTAAATTCAAAATGTGTGTTTTCAATAATTTTGTTGAACTATACTGTGGACTGTAGATCCATAGGTCGCTGGTTCATATCCGGCTCGAAGGACCAATGTTCGGGGTTGGGATAAATTATTAAGATATTTAAAGGGATAATTATTTATTTTATGAGCAATGGACTAAACTAGTGGGGTGAGATGAGATTAAGAGTCGCGCCCGGTACGAGGTCTGAATGCCGACTAACTTAAGTGAATATAATAAAATATAATCGAAATGAACACACAAGCAAATCATATTGCATGGTGTCATTTACATTGCAAATACCTGCACGGTTGTAAATCGTACAGTGTCATTTTACTTTTTTATTACGTATATATTAAGAGTTTTACAGTCCTATAAACAATGTCCATTAGATTTCAAAATATAGAAAATAGTACTCAATTCTACAAAATACATAGTCATTTTATAGTGTAAGGAATGCATAATTGGAATGCATACACTGCATGGAGAGGAAACACTTCGCGGTTTACCGCTGACCACCTATTCCATTAATGTTCCACATAATTCTTCAATATCGTAATAATACGTAATGGAAGTCTATTGGAAAAATTAAAAAACGCCGTTAGCATAGTGTCTGGGCCTCTCCATACTGTTGGACGATAGTATTTACTTTTAAAAATAGCTCTTTGTTCAAAATTATTGTTCTCTGTTTACTTTCTGTATGTATTCCTGTGTTTATTTTCCTGTTCTGTAGCCAGATGCTTACAGTACGTTTAATTATAGTTAAGTTTGTAATATTCACTAACATATTATATACGTAAAATTACGTTAATTTGTTGAATACTTAGTAAATAAACATATAATATAATATATACAACCATAGTAAGGAAAATGATTTAAAACAAAATAATATATGCACAATATGTTCTAGTACATTTTTTAATTTGATTTCGTGTATGTGGTGAAATTATTAATAATTCACCATGTATCTGTTTTCTCAATTTAATGTAAATGCGTGCTACTTCCCGCTGATGCTCAGTGATTGTTACTTTATTATTATCATATTTAGATTTTGTTGTTGTTTTGTTTACCCGTGGCTGTTCAACTTATGGTTATTAAGTAAAATATATGTAACGTAACTAATTTTAGGTTACATAACTCTAGGCTCGACTTTTTTAATAAAAGTATTATAAAGCTCAGAGCAGATAAAATTCTATTGTACTAATGTAATCATTTTATCTAATTAAATTACCTCAGTGATAAAATTGTGAAAAGCGAGACGTTTTTGGAAAAATCACTGGCCCCAAAACCTTTATTATGTTAGTTCACTCAACATCTTTTTCTACAAAAGTTGGAATACTTTGTTTAAGATTTCTATTGTCTTTAAAGACATTTCGGTTGAGGTGCAAGTTATAAGAAAATTTCGTGCTTACTTGAGATGTAATGTTGCTTGCGTGAAATGTCCGTAGATTTTAATCATTATTTTAATATTATATATTGTATGCATACGATAAAAGATTATAAAAGAACATTTTTAAAATTATTAATTTCATACTCTCCTTTCATACTCTGCTTTAAGAAAAACGAATTAATCGATAATAATTTAAAATAGGTATTGATAGATATTTTAATACGTACATTTTTTTTAACATTTTTCTAGCCATGTTAAGTGAGCACTCACACTCACTCATTCCACTAGGCCTAAAGGCCTGCATTCACTTTGAATAGTGCGAGTGCAAGTGATTAGTAATTTAGGATGATTAGTGCAGGTGTGTAGTGCAAGTAGTGTCCAATTATTGTTTAGTGGCTCTGTTAATTAAATTCAGTTGTCGATAGTTTGGCAGGCACGCTGCGAATGAAGGAAGGGCGCACGCGGTTTCACTACTCGCAGTTCACTCGCAAAAAAATAGAACACGCTTCTAATCACTTTACTACGCAGCCAACCAATCACCTGCACTAATCAGTCGCTGTCCACAATTGTTTTCTCCTAATCACTAATCACCTGCACTAATCACTTGCACTAATAACTTACGTTATAAGTAAATTTATTTAGTAATCATTTTATTTAGTGCGATTAGGTCTGCCGTTGCTTGCTACCTTTAATCTATACCATATACGTATAAAATCCTTTAAGGTAATTTTTACATACATTAGATACGCAAGCAAAGCGGCAGGCAGTAAAGTTTTGGCGAACAGATTCGCTATAAAATTAAAAAGTCTAATACTTCAGACCACACAAAGGATTTATCACGAGCGTGTAAAGGTGCGCTTGTTATCGCGGTCTGTTCTTTAGATACGACTTGAGTCGTTATTTGAGGGCAGCTATTATTTTAAATTATTTGCTTTATCCGGTTATTGTTAGGGCTATCTTTTATAAAACATTTATTTATAAGTATACAAATATAATTGCCACGTGTGACATAGTTAGGTAAATACGCATGAACGTCAAAATTTAAAAAAAAAGTATTCCGACTTTTAAGTAATTAGTATTGTCTATAATCATTGGTATTATAGTAAGTCTTGGTGTACGTGATAAACATCAGAAGAAAATAGAAAACTAATAATAATAATTTAAATCCTTATAAAAAAACCTTATAAAAAACATTTTAAATGTTAGTCTAAATGAGTACAAACCCTATAAGGTGTTAGTATTGGTCAGGGTTGTATGTTACCTACATACATCACTTATGTATGATTATATTAGCATAATCACAATATTTCTACTTTTATACTTTACTCAATGTAGTAATTAATAATAACATAACTAAAAAAATTTAACAAGTAAATAAAAAATCTTGCTAATAGTAATCACGTCTCTGATCGAGTTTATTTGATATCCATAAACTTGTAACCAATGTATCCCTTTTATAATATATGTTAATTCAAAAGTCAAAATCATTTATTCATATAGGTAACACAATGTACACTGAACGTCAAATGCTTCATATATCAATGCTGTATGAAATGCTTCTAATTTTAACTGCCAGTTCTCAAATCAAGGGCGTAGAACGGAAGAGAATAACTGGCAATAAACTCTCCGCCACTCTTTTTAATCCATAAAAGTAAAGTAATGATAGTCGTGGATAACAAGAGGCTTTAAGTTACGTTTAAATTAAGTTAGTCAAATGATGTTAATTATTTTTAAGTTTGAATTATTGAATTATGATCTCAAATAACGTTAGAGCAAGTTGGTTATTCAAAAACAATTTTACATAATAATGTCATTATCGAGATTAAACAGGTCACAAGAGCCCGTAAAGTGGACAATGTTTATTCATTATAATTACATACTCCGACCTCTGTTTGGAAAGTTTTTGTAATATCATTTTTACAGCTTCACATCTCATTATCTTTAAGTGGGACGCATTTCATCGTGAAATTGCTAGGCTTCTGGGTAACGTATCATTGTTTTTTTTTATTGTAAACACTGATAACACTAAAGTATAAAGCGTTACATTGGAAATGCGAAATCGTTTCAAGTCCTTTTCAGAAATTGTAGTGAGCGAAACAATTTGTAGTATTAAAATTTACGGATAACTATTCGATTAAACTTAGAGTTAGTTGTAATTTGAAAAATCCGCGATTGGTATTTACAATATTTTGCGAATGAAATTAACTGGCGCTACAACCTTTTTAGGTTTGTGCCTCAGATTTATGTATCTGTTTCATGGTCATTTGTCAATCTAATATATATGTCGTCTAGGCAATCATAATATAGATTTCGGATCTAACTTTACAAAAGAGAAACCAAACAACGTATGTAAAAACGAGTCAATTTATAATAAGGTCGTACCTTTCGGATAAGGTTAAGCTCCATCAAATTCACTTGTTTCGCCTTCATTAAAGCTAATACAAAGATCAAATAAAAATGTTATATCATGAAAATGTTATGGCAAATGTACCTAATGTTCAATAAATCATATAATGTTTATTATCCATTAAAGCTTTAGGGTATTTCTCCTAAATGTTTTCTTTACAAACAGTCATTGAATTTTATTTACATAATCCTGTATTATATGAATGTATTGGTATGTATTTTTATGATATTTTTCGAGACGTTTACTGTAAATTGTATAAAACATTACCAGAAGACCGGAATTCATTCAATTTATCAATTGTCGTGGATAAGGGTATCGACAAATATAATTGTAATAGATCACACTTTCAATACACACAGTAATATGCCTAACTGAGTTCAACAAACAATGAAAAAATTCCCTCAAGCAGGTGTGTAGAGGATGTGGTGAGGCCCTTCCTTATAAGAAAACCTCAGTCTTTCACACACTCCAAAGTCTCCAAAACCTCCAAAGGGACACGGGCTTTTCCGACATAGGGCCCCATTCAGGATTTTTGACACTCTCATTTAACAAAGTCTGTAAATAAAATAAATAAATAATATTCTTCAAGCATCTAATCAGCGTCTGTTACAAATCTTTATATATATATAATTCTTCTGTGAGTAAGTATGTCACTGAACTTCTCTCAAACGACTGGACCGATTTTGATGAAATTTTTTGTGTGTGTTCAAGGGGATCTGGGAATGGTTTAGATTCACAAATCAGCCCGCCAGATGGCGCTGCAGTCGGTATTTTCATACTTTGCTTTACTAATTGCTTGAAATATCATGCAGGACAACGTCTGTCGGGTCCACTATTATACCTATATAATTGTCCATAATTGTCAATAACATTGAAACAAAATTAATTATATGTTAATTATATACCTTTGAATAATAACGAGACAATATAGTCGTACATTTGGTCAATTACAATTCTAGTTACAAAGCAAAATCTAATTTTTCCCTGCACTCGACTAATAGAGTAGAACTTCTAATTCGCTTTAAACCAGTTTTAATACCATCCATTTACTGCATCTCGTACAGTTGATAATAAAAAGTAATACATTGAGACCGCACGTAGCATTTGAAAGAGCCATAACGGTAGAGTTCATACTATATATGTAGAATCGCCATTAGCTTCTATCCAAGCATTGTCCGATCGTTTTATTATGTGAATTCGAATCTTTTTCGCTGTATTGGATATTTGACGTTTCCAACGTGACTACGTAAAAATCTGGTTAAGTTATAGCGTACTGTGGTTAGGGTAATGGCAAAACGAAACGTTTTGTTTTTATTGTTCAACATTTGAATTTAATTAGGGTTTGGAATTATTTGTATTCCAATAGCCACCCCGAAATCACTTTACCTATTAGGAAAGGCGATATTAGATATTGAATCTTTAATAAACCTTCTCAAAACTATTAATGTTTTACTAAGTTGAAATCAAGAAAGGCTTAAGCTTAAATACTTAAGCGCGTGGAATGAACCAAGTATACTAAGACACGAAGTTGGTATATACACAAATAAAAAGGAAAAACACATAAAGTAAAAAAGTGTCTTGGACTACAATATAATAACTATAATAGTTAAAAAAAACTAAAATGACTATTAAATTATAAAAATAGCCTTATTAAACGTTTAACTGTTAATTGGTATAACCGTTTTACTTTTAACAGACTCAACATACATATTTTTGTCTAGAGAAAAAATTAACTATGGAGTTACCTTCATAAATCATTACATTCCACTTTTATTAGACGAAATTTAGGACAAGTTAATAATGAAAGAACATTTTTAATTCTAAAACCTAAATACATATACTTTGTACAATAATAAATTCCTGTATGTATGTGGTTTTGAGCGCTTTCATCAAAACTGAAGAAAACCACATAACTTTCAGCCAACATAATTTGACTAATGTATGAGATTTATTTTCTCTATTCACATAAATACTGTAGGTACTCTTTTATTTCTTCTTTTTACTTTCATTATTTACTATGAAGTATACGTTTGGGAAGGAAGTTTTTCAGTTTTTATTAAAAAGAGTGAATAATATAGAATTCTATAGAAGAATAGTCGTTTGATCGTGCGACTTACATTCATGAGGTCGTAAATGCCTATTTAACACAGTTTCAGTTTGGTCACCTAGTTACACTGTGCACAAAGAAAAAATTTAAAAGATCCAAAAAGACTTTATAAAATGTATCTCCTACAAGACCTATAATAAGTTTTAATACATATAAAGAACATTTTAAAATTAATACTTTAGACTCTCGACGAAAACAATATGATTTAATGCTACTCCATGACATCATCTCAAATAAAATAAATTGCAGCTCCCTTCTAGAAAAATTACCCTTCCATGCTCCAGCCTACCAGACTCGTAATTGTGCTTTGTTTCATGTTCCTCATATCAACACTAACTACGCAAAGAACTCAGTTTTATATCGCGCAGCCCGGACATACAACGACCAATATTTAAGCATTGACTTGTTTAAGCTATCGCGGAATATGCTTAAAAGAAGCATTAAGAATATCCATAGCGCAAAATCACCTGCATCATGAACATACCCACCTACATACACACCTTCACGTACTTACCCTCACTTTTACACCATCATACAGCACAACCAAATCAGGTACCACTTAGATAAACGTATTGAATAGTTTTTATTTGTTTGTTTCCTTTTATACATTTTTGAACCTTTTTGTAGTTAAATGTATTATTATGTATTCCATATTTGGCTGTATTTTCAATCTAACTGTTTGTTATTATATATAATTTATGTTAGCTGTAGGTTTACAAAATAAAATAAAAAACACGTATAGTAAATCAAAACATCGTGAGGAAACCGACATGCCTCAGTCAACAAAATCATACTTCTTAATCGCGTATCCATCTCTCTTCTTTCAGGAATGTTTCAATTTAGTATTGATAGAATTCGACTCATTGTATATCTATACAAAAACTTAACACAGGATACAATATATCTGCTCCACCGAACTTCGTTTCACATTAATATGTTATTTTTATACTAAGTCAACTTTTTTGTAGATACTTACCAACAACTACCCCATAGAGCTTTTTTGCTCTTCCGGAATAACAACTTTTTCATATTCTTCCAATTTTTCTCTTCATAAAAATTTTCCTCAGAGTTCAAGGAATTACTCGAAACTCACAAAAAAAATACTCGAATTGGTCCAGCCGTCTTAGACTTTTACGCTCAGCAACATATTTTGAGATTAATTTTACTCTTTACATATATAATTTAACAGTTATACCTTACATTATATTAAAAATTAAATTAATAAATTCACGTTGAATGAGTCATTATTCAAATAGTGTGTTCAAAATCATGTTACAAATGTCTCTACGTGTAATAGAATCGTTAGCCCTTTTCGACTATTCTATGAAACATATATTCATGAATACTGTGCCCTCCGCATTGCACTAAGTGCCATCCTGTCCCATTTTCGGGACCATTTCGTTATACCATAGCCGTTTCCATTATTGGAGACTATCTAATGAACACAAATGACTCAGAAGCGCCAAACTAAATGATTCTCCCTCGTACCGGCCACCCGTTACATAACTAACGATATTAAGTTATTTAATAGGGACTTTGTCGGAAATTGTGACAAAATTTACGCCGTCATATTATGCAATGGCTGGAAAAAGTATGATTAACGTGTGGGTTGCTTTGATAAAAAGTTATAGATGAAAATAAGTTTTCATTTTTCTAAAATTTAACTGTTAAGATAATGCACATACTTTTTTTTATTGAGAAAAAGCTTGCCAACGCTCAGCACACTGGCACATTGGTAAAAACAAACACAAAATACAATTTTTAATGTGACAAACACTTAAAGGTAAACATGACATACATATAGAGATCATAACCTATTATAGAGAACGATATACTTCGTTTGAAGGTAATATTTTTGTGAAAAGTATTTGATTATTAAGTACCGTTTAACGTAATAAAATTTGGCCTCAGTCTATATTTTATAAAAATGGATTAGCAATAAAACGATTCCGTGGCTGAGTACAGGACTCGATTCCCAATATAGTAATCTTTATTTTATGTTCAAACATACAGAATGTAATGTAATCGGAGATATCGAAGAAAATCACATTATATTTACTTTGAATTCATACATACACACTATACGGTCAGGTGTGAAATGATGTTTGAGGTGAGTGAAATTTTGTGTACATACACACCATCTCAGCAGGTTCATAAACAATTCATTGAAACCCTTGTATTTTGTAGTTATTCTTTTGTTTTATTTTGCATCCTACACATTGGCTGAATAACCTTAATACCTTCTCTTTTTACTTTATACATTTAACTTAATCAATATACGAATGTAAATTCTGAACTAATTTCGCTTTATGGTAAAATGTTATGAAAAGTTCAACTATTATTTTCATCGAATACCAATGAAAATGTATCAAATAGATTCAATTTACTAATCCCATCTCATCGAGCTTGAACCCTTGCTGGAGATAATAAACTTAATATTCTCAAATTATTGATTGGAATACGACTCCATGGTAACACCCAATTATTGTTACTATCATAGATTGGTTAAGGCTTTTCTGAAAGGAGATATTATATAACTTTTATGTGTTGAGTTTATTTTTTGAAAATGATTATCAATTATCTTGAATGTATTAATATATTTCTTTATTTTTGCGAGTATGTAATAGGAAAGGTGATATGATCAAAATATTATAATCTCTTTCTAATCGGACTTTAAAATAAACCGACGTTTTCAATTTATCGTGTATTTTTTTTAATCACGAAGAAACAAATACATAAACTATTATTAATTCTGTATAATTGTGATATTAATGATCAAGCTGAAATTAAACTTCATTAAATTGATTACATTTCAAAATTTTTTGACTAACTTGAATCCTTCAACTCTTATTTACTGAAGATGTAAGGTAATCTTTATTTAATGAGTAGGTTGGTAAATTACATACAAACATTACACTTTATGGTAAATAACATTACACTATTTGTTTCCCCGAGAATCAAATCTGAGTTATACGCCATAGACTAAGTCAGTGGCGGTAAAACTTATCAAATTAAAAAACATTTTGTAAGATTCGTGTCTCATAACTAAAACACTTGGCTTAATAGCTTACCAGTAAAGCTTAGAAGTAAAGACCAACAATATTTATCGTTAAAACTTTCAACTAAAAAGCTCTTATATTTCTTTAAAACCAATACGTAACAATGCTTGAAACAAAGCTTTGAATCTCATATCTCACATTACATTTGATATCAAGCTGCAGCATACAACGTATAGTCTCTTATCAATCACGATTTCTATACCTCGGGTGCAGTCGGCTACGATCGGCTCTGATCGGAGCCGCGTAGCCGGTTGAGCTTGCAGTGTAAGCTTATCGCTGTGAGAACCGCACGTGCGAGGCGCTACGGCACACAAAGCTTTCGTTCGCGTCGTAGCAAGTCTACGATAAGTTGAAGTGCTTAGGTGTTAACGTGATCGCTACGTTATTGGGATTGTTCCTTTGAATTTTTTTTATTATATGGTAAGCTAAATTAATTAATTTAAATTGAAACGCGCAGGAAAAAATATTGTGTTTAAATTAAAAAATAAATTTAGGGTAAGTATTCAACGCAGATATAACAGTGAAGAACCACTTCTCAATTAATTACATAAAGTTCCGCCAAATACATTCAAAGCTTTGCTTTACATTTCGGTATTTTACATTTCTTTTCATTTTTAATTTTACGCTCCTTATTAAATAATTTTTGAGTTCTATTTCTTTTGTTGCTTTAATAAGATGACCGGAACAAGATGTTTTATTTAACGAGAATCTTTCCGTAACGGTGTTTGTTTTATTTAAATAAAATACAACGTTAATTTATACTGCGTCGATATGCCTTTACCAAATTTTCAACCTTCATATTATATGTATGTGTATAAAAAGATACTATTAAACGTTCAACAGACACATAATTAAATTTTAATTATATTTTTGGTTAATTACTTTATTTGGACTCAATAATATTTCATACAAATTTATTTTAATAACTTTAATGAACGAACCTTTCATTACAGTGACTAACCACATCAAAAGAGAAACAGCATATATATATATTATTTAAAATAAAATTGCATAATATATCACCTTGTGCCAAATTATTAAAGGTTTCAATTTGTATGGCATTATACTACACGTAATAGCTTTTAAATTCGGATTCACTTATTAAAACATGTTTTATTATATCTGAGCTATGGCCATGCCTCCTGCTGATAGAGGACACATTTTTATTTTCAATTAATTTTATTATTATTAATTAACTATTTCTTACTTAAGAAGTCACGTGGAAAATGGTGTAATGGTTGCAGCTCCTTACCATCATTGTATAAAACAAAAAACTTGGCGACTAAAAAGAGTGGCGGAAAAATAATTTCAAGTTCTTCTCTTCCGTTCTACGCCCTATTTGATGGTGGATGATTGATTTCTGGAGCGGTATCTTGATTTTTAATTCTTAATATTTCCTATTTCCGAAAATCGTATTTTAGTAAGTCTTTAGATAATTAAATCAAATAAATCGTACATCTTCATAAAATGCATCTATTATCATCTTCAACATCATACCTAAAAAAGATTACATAATATAGTGGTTACTAGAAAAAGTAGTTTAGTTAAAAGATCCATATAAATTGCATAGCAAAAGTTTTGCTACTTCATGTAAATATACAATTTAAATTCATTTACAAACATAATAAAGCAGAGTTAATGCAATAACCATTTCCACAAGTGTACTCAAATAATACCAATCGAATTCTCTTCATTTATCTGAAGTAAATTTAATTGGTGAAAATCAGTTTTCATTAGCTTCCTCGATGTTTATAACTGATTGAATTAATCAGTTCAAATTTACTTGTAATGTGGTTTTTATCATATGACAATATTAATATCGGATCATTTCTTACTATTATTTCTATATTTTGAACAATGCACACTGAATCTTTAAACTAAAGGTAGCTTATTAGTTTACCAATTCCAAACGATACATAAAGATAGATAAAATGAAATAAACCAGCCTCGCTACATCCTTTTTAGGTCTGGGGCTCAGATTTCTGTTTCTGTTTCATGATCGTACGCCAATTTAATAGGCAAGTAGCCTCCTGTGCCTGACACACGCCGTCGACTTTTTGGGTCTAAGACAAGCCGGTTTCCACACGAAGTTTTCCTTCACTTCACACACACAATGTTAAATGCGCACATAGAAAGAATGTCATTGGTGCACAGCTGGGGATCAAAGCTACGACCTCAAGGATGAGACTTGGACGCTGAAGCCACTAGGCCAACACTGCTCTCTGCCTACCCTAAAGACTGGACATATTACAATGTGTACCTAATAAATTCTACCTATTGCAAACTTAATATAAAAAAAATAATATTATTAAATAAAATATATAAAAAAGATGTTTTTAGGATTGAAGTTCTTTAACAGCGTATGTTCAATTTTTTACGCAGAAGTAGAGATCGTAAACCGAATAAATTATTATATGGACATAATCGAACTTAAGATCTTGATTAACTGTACGTACTACCCCACGGTGCTACCAGCAATTGTCCAGTTGAAGCAGGACACGGTGACATAAGCCTCGCCCGCATACCGCCACGCAATCAAACGTTTAAGCCACGGCCCTTCACGGCAATTCATGATGTGAAATTAATCTTGGTACAGCTGGACCCGTGGGTATATACCCACATCGGCCCATTCGCCCTGGTAGTGGGGAAGGTATGATTTTGGGGTTTCGTGGAACATGTATTACCATTAATCCGTGGACGCCGATTGATACATTTTAAATATCAGTTTCACCTATCTCACACAATTATGATATATACATATATGTATTATATGTAAATCGAGTAGATGTTTGGAAATATCGCTTGTGTAAATTTTGAGGGGCGGCAAATGGCCTCCAGGCCACTCGTTTCTTATTACAAAGTCGACCCTAAGGCAGATATTGAGAAAAAATGGTTCTTTGAGATCAGCTTTCGTTAGCTTCTTATAAATGGGTTATTACACTAGAGGTTTTATTTATACACGAACAATAGTTTTATTTTTACATTAAATAAAAGTAAAAATAAAAAGTTTATTTCATTAGGGCTTATATTAAAATTATATATTAGGTTATATTTAAATGAATTGGGACATGACATGACAAAATTTTAAAACGTTTATATTCTTTCTTAAAATATGTCAAATATGATGTATACTTTACTTTTAAAAAAGCACTTTTTTCTACACATAAGACTGTAGAAATAAATAATGAAATACAAAATTATCAATGATGAGCAGAAAATTAATTGCAAACACTCAAACTTCGTGATTTTAAAATTATATACCAGATATTTTCTCCAAGCATCAGCTGGATTGAGGCATAGGAATGACTTTAAGTTAGATAAAGTAAAAAAGTCAAATAAAGGGAGTCCCTGTCTAAGATCCGGCTTAATGAAAGAACTTGGAATGCCTTAACATTTTTCTGATTCAATATCCTTTTGTTCTTTCCGTGCAGAAAACAATAGTAAAACGAAATCTGTGCTAAAATTTCTCTTTGAAAGGTCATTGTGTATTTAATGGAACTAGGCAACCTCAAACCACTTTAATATACGGATGGTATAATTATACTGATTGACATTGTGTTCTAAAAGGCACGTGAGTTACATACAATTTTATGACTATTTGCTACAGAATTTTCGTATGTATATTTAAATTGATATGTGTAGTACTTAATGGAAAATGAAGAATTATTTTAATATTTTTTTATAAAAAACCTAAGTTTATTAAAAATTATTCAACACTCGAATTCAAAAAGTTAACCTACTCAAGCCCCAGGTTAGAAAATAAAACCGGAAGGAAGACGCCAGCGGGTTTTTTAAACTAAATGAAACGTGAAAAAGTAGTGTGAATATTTAAATTTAATAAAATAAAAAGCATCGCTCGAGGCTGCAAACAATTTACTAGCTACATGGATGAAAACGTAGTTAAAAATCTACGTTTTAATTAATCATGACAGTTTTATTACGTTCTTTCATTACGACCTTTGACGTTGGTATTATTTTATATTAAATTTCGAATTCGTAAATCGTGATATATGTAAAAACTTCAAAAATATTTTATTACTTTATTAATTTTGGCTTGTACCCACGAGCATGTAAGTGCGTGCTCCTATTTCACCATGCCTCCTGCTAATAGAGGAGAAATCTTTGTTTATAATTTATTTTATTATTATTTATTACTTAAGATGTCATGTGGCACATGGTGTTATAGTAATATAAATCTTTTATTCACATAGGTAACGCAATGTACACTTATGAAAAAAATATATAAAATACTTCAAATTTTACATTTACTGCCAGTTCTCAAATCAAGGGCGTAGTACGGAAGAGAAGAACTGGCAATAAACTCTCTGCCACTCGTTTTAATCGACAAGTTTTTTGTTTTACACAATGTTTGAGCTGCAACCATTACACCATGTTCCACTTGACATCTTAAGTAATTAATAGTTGGTTATTACAATTAACAAATAATGTTTTGTTGAAAAATGAGTTGTTGTTGGCATTTTATTGCACATCGGAAATTTGGGTACACCTGTATTATTTAATATTTGCACGAAGTTTTCACTTTATAAAGGCATATTTGCTGGGCGTGGTCAACATACGGTATTTGAAATATTTCAATAACGAATCGCATCTAGCTGGCTACATTCTAATTATAAGCTTTGTTTTGATATGCCTTTGTTACTACGGTAATTTACGATATTGCTGTTTTAAAGCAAAACGTAGGGAAATATACTACTTAATTTTTACTAAGAGGCAAATTAAAACATTTAAAGATTTTTAAATAAAACCAAATCTTAAATTTAAATATACTATTATATTACTATCTTATATTTATTTATTATACTTGTATATTATTTCATTTACCGCGTTTCTTTGAAATCTTTGGTCTTAACGATTGGATCCCATAAAAGTATAGTTTGCTATTTCGTAATTTTTTCCCGGGCGTAGAAGGTAATTTTATAAATAATTGGATTTACTTTTTTTCAAATATAAGTAAAATTTTACAAAAAAGGTCTTAAAAATTAAATAATCATATATTTATATACGGATATAATTATTATAATATTTGTTCGCAGGATTTTATCAAGAGCCGTATTAGAAACCTTTAAAAACTACTGGGTATTCAGATAATAGTTTACTGAAATCAATTTCATTACTAAGTTATAATAAGGCTTAGTTTATCGTACCGTAAACATAAGATAAAATAAATGCAAATGCATTTAAAGCTTAAATAAATATGGCATATAGCGCACAGCTGTTAATCCCTTTTAATTACTTAAAATATATGAAAATTTAAAACCATAATCTAGACGCGGGGCACAGTGCCAAGCCAGTTTCAAGACAACGGACAGGTATAAGGTACTTGATTGTCAGTTTAAATAAGGTGAGAATAACAGTTTTTCTGTTGATTATAACATTTTTATCTGCTACATTAAGACAGTTAAATGTTTTATGTGTTCAGTTTTTAAGAATAAAGTTTTTCATTTTTACTTAAGCTAATTTTCTATATATATAAGCACAGTTGTATTGTAATAAAGGATATTTTTAACTTTACCGCTTTGCGTATAACTCGGCTGTGATTTTTGACGAAACAATACTCAATTCCGGCACACAGATGACAGATCACCTACCCGCATGACCTTGACCATTGACCTTGATTAATAACAAATTCTAGAACGGTAAAATATTTTGAAATCAATTTTTTTTGAAAGCGTGAAAGATTTATAGGAGCTTGTGCTTAGAAATAAATAATAAATATTTATTTACGAGTAAGCATAGCTGCTATTTGTATAAAATTTATAAAAATCACTAAATTCTAAATGAAATATAAAACATTCCTTTCACATCGAAACTAGGGCTTAATTTTATATCGTAATAGAAGTTATTACACAGTATTTTATAAGGTTTACTGCAAATTTCTTTTAAAAGCATAGTACCTTACATTTCCACTTGAAGTGTTCAATAAAAGCGGCAATTATATAAACTGACCGTTTAATTTTGATCCCAGTAAAGCTCGTACAAAGATTTCATAGGAAGTAATTCTGGGCCAATAAAGGGTATTCGTATTAAATTGCTGTTTGCGCACTGCCATATTAGAAAAGTTGATTGCTCGTGGGCATTTCAAAAATGTTCTTTATTCGAATGTTTCAGAATCCACTCTTTCTGAGTTTTGTTTTGTGGACTTAACGTGAGAGAAACTTGAGTTTGTGAAATATTTGTAGTATGTTTTTGTACTGTGAGTGGATTTTTCGTATTAAGCATTTGGAAAGTGGATTTTTAGATAAAACATTTCGTTTTAGGCGTGGAATTTCATGAGAGAACATTTTATAGAGCAAATGTTTTTACATGAATATTTTTGACCGAATTTTGTGTAAAAATAATTTTTACGTTTTATACACCATATGAACTTGAAGGTTAATACTGTAGGTATGTAATTATTTAGGCAGATAGCATGAGGTAGATCAGTAAAACTGTTTCACTTTTGATTCATGCATAAATATGTATTGCTTTAAGATTTAACACTCTTTAGAAAAATACCAGCTCCGAAAATGCACTAAAAGATATTAAATATTTGTTATTATCGAGAGCAGTGTTGGCCTAGTGGCGTCAGCGTCTCTCATCCCTGAGGTCGTAGGTTCGATCCCCAGCTTTGCACCAATGGACTTGAAACCAGCTTGCTTGCCTTAGACCCAAAAAGTCGACGAAGTGTGTCAGGCACAGAAGGGTGATCACCTAGTTGCCTATTAGATTGACAAATGATCATGAAACAGATTCAGAAATCTGATTCCGTCCACGGAGAGAAGAGCTATGCTACGACGTACACTACGATATTTTTAAATCTCTTCAAAATTTAGATGTAAGTGTAGTTGTATGAGTCGTGAAACTACACGTTTTTTTTTAGAATTATAAATATACCAAATAATGAACATTTTGCAACCTACGTAAGCTTAAAAAACCATTGACAACTATCCAAACGAAACTTTAAGACCCGAAGCCCGACAAACTATTAATTAGAGATATGATTTACGGAGCTGAGTACTTGTTTTGGAGTTAATAGCTATTTCATGAGATTTGCCTAGCTCATAGCAGTACATTAAGGTTATACTAGATATTTAGGATAACGGATTAACGTATTTTATTCATAGGGTTAACATACACATAGGGTTAATTTATAAACCTAAAATAGATATAATTGAAGACAAGTTGGAGAATAGCCCTCTGTATTTGACAGATGTTGTAGTTTAAGAAACCGACATGGGTCTAACCCTAACGTTCCTTGGACGTACAAGCAAGTGTTTTGCACAGAGAATAATTATTACTAATGCCTTGCCGGCATTCTAGCGCCCGACGTCAGGGTGACATTGGCATTGACATAACTGACAAGTAACCTAATAACTGACACTCATACAAATGAAAATTCTTTATCTTTCGAACGTAAGAAAATAATGTCAGATTTGGCTTTAAGGTCTCGTCATCAGGCCATTAAATCTTTAGAAAAAAGCTAGCCCTCATAAACGGGTATTATAGGCCTCAAATACCCGTTGGTCAATTATAAAGTGAATTCTTTTTCTTGATCTGAGCGTTTTTAACGGCAGTTTTTACCGCGCCCCACCACTATGTGGAACCAGCTGCCCACTGAAGTATGTCCAAACGAATTCGACTTAGGGTCCTTCAAGAAAAGAGAGTACCAATTCTTAAAAGGCCGGCAACGCACTCGCAAGCCCTCTGGCATTGTGTGTGTGGGTATCACTTAAAATCAGATGAGCACCTGCCCGTTTACCCTCTGTTTTAAAAAAAACCATTGTTTCCATTTATCCAAATTTCTTAGCTGTTACAATTATTTTAATTAATACTTATTAATCATTTAAATTGACTTTTTTATTCAATATTTTCATATCTGTGTAGTCTCTGACAGCAGGCTGTTTCTACGTCAAAATTTCAAAGCTGTTTTAACTGATAAAACTTATTCCTCATATGTAGGACAACCCCTTTTCATTATTTTAATCTAAAATTAATTAAGACTAAATGAATTAAGTGGATTAGCGTTAATAACTCATTTGTTTTTGTTTTAAATTAATCTTATTTAACCAATTATTATAATATACTAGCAGACTCGGCCAAGCGTTGCTGTGGCTAAGGTTTTTGTTATATTACATAGTAGTAAACTATTCAAAGGAAACGGCAGGTGTACAACAGTCATGGGGATCACCATGCTTTTTTGGTGGCTATGCCATTAAATTGTAGCTTATGTGAAACGTCGGTACTTTCAAAACAGCGCCATCTGTTAGAATTCTGTCAAATAATAAACAAATAATTTGCAATAAAATTACATCGCGGGTATAAATTGAGATGTAAGCTATCCTATCTTTTAAGTTGGATCAAACTACACACGGTGTGCAAATCTGATTGAAATCGGTTCGGTAGTTTAGGAGTCCATAGCGGACAAACAACGTGACACGTAATTTATATATATTAAGATAGTTATATATTGCCTAAAAGGTACAAGTTTAAAAGAAACATTCAGTACCTATTTCATTATTAATACATGTAACATTAATATAGGTGGGTACAGTATTCCAAATGAACTTCAATAGTATTTGCGATGAACCCAGAAATGAACTGGCAACACTAAGCCAAACACCAAGTGACAAACCCAGCGATAAACATAAAGTAATAAATGACAAAAGTTTTTTGAAACAACTGACTGCAATCCGAAAGTAGTGACTTTCAGTTTTCATTTCGCTTTTATTTGAGACACGTTACTAGTGGAATTTGTTCGATTGGATGTACGAGTTGTACACATCTAAATTAAATAACTACTGAGCAGTTCAGTAACATTGAAACTTTTATTTGATCGAAGGTAGAACGTTGAAAAGTTTGTACGTGTTTTCGTCCATCGAATGAAGAGAAATAAAAAGGCTCATATTAGCTTGGCTAAGTATGTTAGATGAGGGTAGTCCAACTGTAAAGTATTTTACATGCATCGTAAATAACTATAGTGAGTATTGTTAGTGTGTGAGTGTTACACATTTTTACCACTATTGCTAGATTAAAGTGATTTCAATAACAACCTAACTCGACAGCTTCGATAGTGAGGTGGGGTGAGTTAGTGAACTCACCGACGTGAATAAAATAATCTATTTTTATTACATTAAAAACACGATAAATGAATATCTACTATTTCCATATAACTATATTTTAGAAATTTCGAAACTCAACAGTTACTGAAATCTATTGCATCTAATGTATTTAATAAAAAAATATACGTACATTAGTGATACTTAAATTTTGTTGCGATACAAATAGAAACATGTCGATTTTAAGAACTTTCAAGCAATTAAGCTTTTGTTGTTTAAAAAAATAAAAGTAAACGTCTTAACATAAATGGGATTATGATTTCGTCAACCACACAATGGACATGAAGAGGTGTTCATGTGTGGATTTCATCTCGCACCGAAAATCATATTGTTCGTCTACACTCGTAAGCAACACCCTCTCAACGATTGCTCTTATAGCATTTATCTCTTAATATATATCCCTTAAGGATTACAAAGCACTAAGACTCGCGAGAACGTTAAAACTATTTTAAATCTATTAAGAATGTGCATTTGTTTATAATCTCTTTCTTCTTGCCTATATTTATTTTAATTTGTTTTTATTAATTTTATTTTATGATTACTAAGGAAATTGTAAATATTGTATATATGATTGTTATGTTTAACTTTATATAAACGATTCATGACATGGATAACAACAAATTGTTTGTTAAAGACACAAATATCGCAATACAATTGTCGACTAAAGCGTTCGAGAGATACAAAACTTGTTCTATTACTCACAGACGGCAGTTGGCGAACTTTGTGAGAAAACTGGAAAAAATGCCTGATAAGCCAAAAATATAATACACTACATAAGCGTTAGAGTAAGTGACGAGGAACACGCAGACCGGGACCACCTCATCTTTATTTATGACCCACCTTAACATGAAGGAGTTATTTCCAGTCGTGTTTGTAATATGTAATATATATTATAACGATATAAATATATATGGCGCACACATAATTAAACAACAATTTATAGTCAAAGTTTATAGATCACAGGTACAGGCAAGTAGATAATATATAAAAGCTAAGTAAGCGATCAGCTTTCTGAACAGATATATATGGATTTTAAGACTGATATTATATGAAGATATGATGTTTGTGTTAATTTACGCAAATAGATTTAAGTATGTATGTATAAGTAAACAGGTGGTGTCTATTTTTTATACAACTAGAGGCAAACGGGCAGGAGGCTCATCTGATGTAATTGATACCGCCGCCCATTGACACTCATAAGGCTCGTGCCAGAAGGCTCGCAAATGCGTTACCGGCCTTTTAAGAGTTGGTACTATTTTTTGTTGAAGGTTCAACCTGAGTCGAATTGGTTCGGAAATTCTCTTGTGGAATTTGATTCCACATAGTGGTGGTGCAAACGACTTCAGGGTTGGGTGTGGGTCCGTTTTATTCTGTATTGCGATTTTTGTATTAGGTATTAGTTTTTGACACTAGATTTCGAAGTTATAAAAATATTAAATGTTTTTAAAATATTCGATGCTAAAATCTTCCTAATTAAATCCTTGTAAATTTTGTGTTGCTAGAACAATTCCCTTAATTTAATGCATCTGATACATTGTTAATTACTTTAAGGTAACAATTTCTAGCTAATGACGCCGCACCGGCACACTTAATTAAAATAATTATTATAATGAAAAGCTCATGTTGCGAGCTTGTATCGAAGTCGTTTTAGGTTCTTGCTTATTAGCGAAGATTTTGTGTCTTATTGTCTGCTATACTCAAAGAAATACCCACATTTTAAAACTCTATGAGGTTTTTCAGTGCATTAGACCTTTAAATATTTTCCATCATATTTATTTATTGTCTTAAAAAAATCAGCGGCGCTACAACCCCTTTAGGTCTGGGCCTCAGATTTCTGAATCTGTTTCATGATCATTTTTCAATCTATTAGGCAAGTAGGTGATCAGCCTTCTTTGCCTGACACACGCCGTCGACTTTTTGGGTCTAAGACATGACGGTTTCCTCACGATGTTTTCCTTGACCGTTCTAACGAATGTTAAATGCGCACCTAGACAGAAAGTCCATTAGTGCACAGCCGGGGATCGAACCGGGATGAGATTCGCACGCTGAAGCCACTAGGCCAACACTGCTCTCTCTATTTATTTTCTTATATTCCATTTTTACAGTAGCTTAAGATTTATATACAATACAAAAAAAAACTATTCACGACAAATAAGTAAGAATCTCTTGTGAATCTGGTGAAAATGAAAGTGTGGTAGACAATAAAGTAGATATATGTAGAGAAATAAACATTTCTAAACAGTATATTATAGTAAAAAACTTACTATAAAAAATTACATTTCAAAAACCTTTTTGTAAATATCGTCTACACTATTCGTATAGTAAACACAACACTATTTGTCCATGTATTATAATAGGGTCGCAACTTAGAAGGCTGAACCTCCGGACTTTAACGATATTTACTCCCACAAACTTTTTTTTTTAAATCACTAAGAAATAAAAGACTTCTAATAGTAATATACTTTAAGTATATGTGATAAATGATTTAGGCATACTATGATCGGATTATTTTATATGGTAATGTGAGTCTGGGTCATGTGTTTTTGAAGCAACGTCTCAACGAGAAAAATAAAAATATTTGTTTCATTATCGGACGTCAAGGCAGAATACAAAATACCCTCCGTATCACCTCGACGTCCGTCGTTCCACAACTGAGCGTTTTCTAAGGCAGCTTTTGCCGCACACCGCTATATGTAGCCAGCTGTCCATTGAAGTATTTCCGAACCAATTCGACTTAGGTTCCATCAAGAAAAGAGCCATACCAATTCTTGAAAGGCCGGCAACGCATTTGCGAGCCTTCTGCCAATGTGAGTGTCCATGGGTGGCGGTATCTACACCTATTACATTAAAAAAATGCCTGGTAGTTATTGAGCTGGCACGCATTTAAGTACCTACATATTATCTGATTTGCTAGTATTTTTCAAAACTTTTCTTGATTAATGACGTTAACCCTAGAGGCATTTAGTATCGATTTTTTTACCATTTTAAGGGGTTGTCAATTGACAACGCAGCGCTGTCGTGGTAGCGGACGTGACCCTTAATATTCCTAATAGTATAATTATCGCTATTAAAAAACCATAATTATGCCATTTCTCATCAATTTTAATTTTAAACGTCAAATATAATAGCGTATTATTTTAATACTCAATTTTACGAAAAATTATTTCTTTATTAAATAAATATATATATATATATATATATAAAGTATAGGTATACGTTAGAATCTTAATATTTTTTCCAACGTCAAAAAAGTGCAGTGACACCAAAATATTCAGAGGATAGGCGTAGGTCAAAGGCATCTATGGATTGCAGTTCGCGTCTGCCATGGAGTAAAATCGCCAAATGAAAAAGGTTCTTTGAAAAAGTTTCATCCATAAACCGCCTTTGTAGTTGAGTTAGGTAAAAACGAATGTGGTCGTGCACTCTTTAATACTTACTTTAAGTTTGGTGAAGTGCGAGTATCTGCCTACATATTTGTATGAAAAATTCGAGACTTTTAGCGGTTACGCCTTAACTTTATGTAGTAAATAATTCAAATACATTTATGCTTTTCCTCATTTGTATAAGCACTAATAGGATGGCAAGAAAGAATCCAGATTGTCTGTATTACCCTTACATTTAAGGATATTAAAGTATGGCCACAACATATTATGCCTATATTTTGTATACAAATTTGTTCTTTATGCATCTTAAATTGGGCTCCTAAACATGCCAATTTGTTACTCGGTGCTTTATTATGTCCGCAATGTCAAATACTAATGGATTAAATAACATACTCGTGATTGTCTCAAGGCTAAGAAACATAATAAAACATGCTTATTTTATAATGTATTTATTTAAACCATGATAGAATTTGACTTATATATACGTATACGTTACGATGGTAATTACTAATTACATTACATGGTTACGCAGACTCACTGTATCTATCCATACTGAAATCAACTTTTAATTTACTTTAGTCAGTGGCTAACATCCGATAATTCTCGCTCAGATAATTCTCGTCGTGAAACTACACGTTTTTTTAGAATTATAAATATACCAAGTAATGAACATTTTGCAACCTACGTAAGCTTAAAAAACCATTGACAACTATCCAAACGAAACTTTAAGACCCGAAGCCCGACAAACTATTAATTAGAGATATGATTTACGGAGCTGAGTACTTGTTTTGGAGTTAATAGCTATTTCATGAGATTTGGCTAGCTCATAGCAATGCATTAAGGCCGGTTATACTAGATATTTAGGATAACGGATTTTATTCATAGGGTTACCATACACATAGGGTTAGTTTATAAACCTAAAATAGATATAATTGAAGATAAGTTGGAGAACAGCCCTCTGTATTTGACAGATGTTGTAGTTTAAGAAACCGACATGGGTCTAACCTAACCTAACGTTCCTTGGACGTACAAGCAAGTGTTTTGCACAGAGAATAATTATTACTGGTGCCTAGCCGGCATTCTAGCGCCCGACGTCAGGGTGACATTGGCATTGACATAACTGTCAAGTAACCTAATAACTGACACTCATACAAATGAAAATTCTTTATCTATCGAACGTAAGAAAATAATGTCAGATTTGGCTTTAAGGTCTCGTCATCAGGCCATTAAATCTTTAGAAAAAAGCTAGCCCTCATAAACGGGTATTATAGGCCTCAAATACCCGTTGGTAAATTATAAAGTCAATTCTTTTTCTTGATCTGAGCGTTTAAAGGCAGTTTTTACCGCGCCCCACCACTATGTGGAACCAGCTGCCCACTGAAGTATGTCCGAACGAATTCGACTTAGGGTCTTTCAAGAAAAGAGCGTACCACTTCTTAAAAGGCCGGCAACGCACTCGCGAGCCCACTGGCATTGAGAGTGTCCATGGGTCTACTTAAAATCAGGTGAGCCTCCTGCCCGTTTGCCCTCTGTTTGAAAAAAATCCATTGTTTCCATTTATCCAAAATTCTTAGCTGTTACAAATTTAATTAATACTTATTAATCATTGAAATTGACTTTTTTAATTCAAAATTTTCATATCTGTGTAGTCTCTGACAGCAGGCTTTTTCTACGTCAAAATTTCAAAGCTGTTTTAACTGATAAAACTTATTCCTCATATGTAGGACAACCCCTTTTCATTATTTTAATCTAAAATTAATTAAGACAAAATGAATTAAGTGGATTAGCGTTAATAACTCATTTGTTTTTGTTTTAAATTAATCTTATTTAACCAATTATTATAATATACTAGCAGACTCGGCCAAGCGTTGCTGTGGCTATGGTTTTTGTTATATTACATAGTAGTAAACTATTCAAAGGAAACGGCAGGAGAACAACAGTCATGGGGATCACCATGCTTTTTTGGTGGCTATGCCATTAAATTGTAGCTTATGTGAAACGTTGGTACTTTCAACACAGCGCCATCTGTTAGAATTCTGTCAAATAATAAACAAATAATTTGCTATAAAATTACAATGCGGGTATAAATTGAGATGTAAGCTATCCTATCTTTTAAGTTGGATCAAACTACACACGGTGTGCAAATCTGATTGAAATCGATTCGGTAGTTTAGAAGTCCATAGCGGACAAACAACGTGACACGTAATTTATATATATTAAAGATAGTTATATATTGCCTAAAAGGTACAAGTTTAAAAGAAACATTCAGTACCTATTTCATTATATACATGTAACATTAATATAGGTGGATACAGTGTTCCAACTGAACTTCAATAGTATTTGCGATGAACCCAGAAATGAACTGGCAACACTAAGCCAAACACCAAGTGACAAACCCAGCGATAAACATAAAGTAATAAATGACAAAAGTTTTTTGAAACAACTGACTGCAATCCGAAAGTAGTGACTTTCAGTTTTCATTTCGCTTTTATTTGAGACACGTTACTAGTGGAATTTGTTCGATTGGACGAGTTGTACACATCTAAATTAAATAACTACTGAGCAGTTCAGTAACATTAAAACTTTTATTTGATCGAAGGTAGAACGTTGAAAAGTTTGTACGTGTTTTCGTCCATCGAATGAAGAGAAATAAAAAGGCTCATATTAACTTGGCTAAGTATGTTAGATGAGATTAGTCTAGCTGTAAAGTATTTTACATGCATCGTAAATAACTATAGTGAGTATTGTTAGTGTGTGAGTGTTACACATTTTTACCACTATTGCTAGATTAAAGTGATTTCAATAATTACCTAACTCTACAGCTTCGATAGTGAGGAGGTCATGGGTGAATAAAATGATTTATTTTATATTATATTAAAAGCGTGATAAATATCTACTATTTCCATAAAACTATATTTTAGAATTTTCGAAACTCAACAGTTACTGAAATCTATTGCATCTAATGTATTTAATAAAAAAATATACGTACATTAGTGATACTTAAATTTTGTTGCGATTCAAATAGAAACATGTGTATTTTAAGAAATTTCAAGCAATTAATCTTTCGTTGTTTTAAAAAATAAAAGTAAATGTCTGAACATAAATGGGATCATGATTTCGTCAACCACACAATGGACATAAAGAGGTGTTCATGTGTGGATTTCATCTCGCACCGAAAATCATATTGTTCGTCTACACCCGTAAGCAACACCCTCTCAACGATTGCTCTTATAGCATTTATCTCTTAATATATATCCCTTAAGGATTACAAAGCACTAAGACTCGCGAGAACGTTAAAACTATTTTAAATCTATTAAGAATGTGCATTTGTTTATAATCTCTTTCTTCTTGCCTATAGTTCTTTTAATTTGTTTTTATTAATTTTATTTTATGATTACTCAGAAAATTGTACATATTGTATATATGATTGTTATGTTTAACTTTATATAAACGATTCATGACATGGATAACAATAAATTGTTTGTTAAAGACACAAATATCGCAATACAATTATCGACTAAAGCGTTCGAGAGATACAAAACTTGTTATACTCACAGACGGCAGTTGGCGAACTTTGTGAGAAAACTGGAAAAAATGCTTGATAAGCCAAAAATATAATACACTACATAAGCGTTAGAGTAAGTGACGGGGAACACGCAGACCGGGACCACCTCATCTTTATTTATGACCCACCTTAACATGAAGGAGTTATTTCCAGTCGTGTTTGTAATAAGTAATATATATTATAACTATATACATAAATATGGCGTACACATAATTAAACAACAATTTTTAGTCAAAGGTTCACAGGTACAGGCAATATATAATATTAATTTTTTATTTAAAAGTTAAACTCCTCCGAAACGGCTCGACCGATTCTCATGAAATTTTGTGTGCATATTGGGTATGTCTGAGAATCGGACAACATCTATTTTTCATCCCCCTAAATGTTAAGGGTAGTCCACCCTTAAATTTTATTTTTTTATATTTAGATATTTTTTTCTGTTTTTATGATTCAACATTAAAAAATACATCCAGTAATTTTCGCCCCTCTACGATCAACCCCTATTTTTTTATTATAAATGATATACATTGCAAAACGACGTTTGCCAGGTCAGCTAGTAATATAAAGTAAAAGGTAAGTAAGCGATCAGCTTTCTGAATATATATGGATATTATATGAAGATATGATGTTTGTGTTAATTTACGCAAATAGATTTAAGTATGTATAAGTAGACAGGTGGTGTCTATTTTCTATACAATTAGAGGCAAACGGGCAGGAGGCGCATCTGAGGTAATTAATACCGCCGCCCATTGACACTCATACTGCCAGAAGGCTCGCAAATGCGTTGCCGGCCTTTTAAGAATTGGTACGTTTTTTTGTGGAAGGTTTAACCTGAGTCGAATTGGTCGGATTTTTTTTTTGGAATCTGATGCCACATACTGGTGGAGCAAACGACTTCAGGGTTGACTGTTTTTTTTCTGTATTGCGAATCGTTGTATTAGGTATTAGTTTTTGACACTAGATTTCGAAGTTATAAAAATATAAATGCAAAGTTAGAAAATATTTTTAAAATATTCCATGCTAAATCATCCTAATTAAATCCTTGTAAATTTTGTGTTGCTAGAACAATTCCCTTAATTTAATGCATCTGATACATTGTTAATTACTTTAAGGTAACAATTTCTAGCTAATGACGCCGCACCGGCACACTTAATTAAAATAATTATTATAATGAAAAGCTCATGTTGCGAGCTTGTATCGAAGTCGTTTTAGGTTCTTGCTTATTAGCGAAGATTTTGTGTTTTAATGTCTGCTATCTAAAAACTCCTTGAGGTTTTTCAGTGCCTGACTTTAGACCTTTAAATATTTCAATCATATTTATTTATTGTCTTAAAAAAAATTGTGGCGCAACAACCTCTTTAGGTCTGGGCCTCAGATTTCTGAATCTGTTTCATGATCATTTTTCAATCTATTAGGCAAGTAGGTGATCAGCCTTCTGTGCCTGACACACGCCGTCGACTTTTTGGGTCTAAGACATGAGGGTTTCCTCACGATGTTTTCCTTGACCGTTCTAACGAATGTTAAATGCGCACCTAGACAGAAAGTACATTGGTGCACAGCCGGGGATCGAACCGACGACCTCAGGGATGAGATTCGCACGCTGAAGCCACTAGGCCAACACTGCTCTCTATTTATTTTCTTACATTCCATTTTTACAGTAGCTTAAGATTTATATACAATACAAAAAAATCTTTTCACGACAAATTAGAAAGAATCTCTTGTGAATCTGATGAAAATGAAAGTGGGGTAGACAATAAAGTAGATATACATAGAGAAATAAACATTTCTAAACATAGTAGGTCTTTTATTGACATAACTTTTATACATAGAAAAACACTTTTTTAACGGATTTGAAGTTATGTTTTAATATAAATTTACAATTATTTTACTTAATTTTAAATTAAGTTTATTACTTCAAATCCGTTAAAAAAGTGTTTTTCTATTTCTTAACATTATATTATAATAAAAAACTTACTATAAAAAAATTACATTTCAGAAACCTTTTTGCAAAATATATGGTCTACACTATTCGTAAAGTAAACACAACACTATTTGTCCATGTTTTATAATAGGGTCGCAACTATGAAGGCTGAACCTCCGGACTTTAACGATATTTACTCCAACAAACTTTTATTTTTTAAACCACTTAGAATAAAAAGGCTTCTAAAAGTAATATACTTTATGTATTTGTAATAAATGATTTAGGCATACTTTGATCGGATTATTTTATATGGTAATGTGAGTCAGGGTCATGTGTTTTTGAAGCAACGTCTGAACGAGAAAAATAAAAATATTTGTTTCACTATCGGACGTCAAGGCAGAATACAAAACACACCACCGGTGTATGCAACCAGCTGCCCACTGAAGTATTTCCGAACCAATTCGACTTAGGTTCCATCAAGAAAAGAGCGATACCAATTCTTGAAAGGCCGGCAACGCATTTGCAAGCCTTCTGCCAATGTGAGTGTCTATGGGCGGCGGTATCACTTAACATCAGGTGAGCCCGTTTGCCTCCTATTACATTAAAAAAATGCCTGGTAGTTATTGAGCTGGCACGCATATTATCTGATTTGCTAGTATTTTTCAAAACTTTTCTTGATTAATAACGTTAACCCTAGAGGCATTTAGTACCGATTTTTTTACCATTTTAAGGGGTTGTCAATTGACAACGCAGCGCTGTCGTGGTAGCAGACGTGACCCTTAATATTCCTAATCGTATAATTATCGCTATTAAAAAACCATAATTATGCCATTGCTTATCAATTTTAATTTATACGTCAAATATGATGTGTTAGCGTATTTTTTTATTACTCAATTTTACGAAAAATTATTTCTTTATTAAATAAATATATATATGTATATATATGTATATATATGTATATATATGTATATATATGTATATATATGTATATATATGTATATATATGTATATATATGTCACCGTAAAATTGTAAACACCGTTAGATTGTAATCTATCTGGCGAGATTGTAAACTGTCGAAAGATTGTGAACCTCAACGAACTGCTTATAATTTAATGTAGTATTATTCGGTAGATTGTAATCTATCGAAGTGAAACCGTCAAATTACAATCTTAAAATTGTCAACTGTCCGAAGCTTGTATGCTATCAGGGATTGGTCGGCTTTATAGTAGTACGTTACGTTAAATTGTAAGGAGTACGATGAGGTTCACAATCTTTCGACAGTTTATAATCTCGCGAGATAGATTACAATCTAACGGTATTTACAATTTTACGTTAACATATATAAACTTATACGTTAGAATCTTTATATTTTTTTCCAAGCTCAAAAAAGTGCAGTAACACTGCACCAAAATATTCAGAGGATAGGCGTAGGTCAAAGGCATCTATGGATTGCAGTTCACGTCTGCCATGGAGTAAAATCGCCAAATGAAAAAGGTTCTTTGAAAAAGTTTCATCCATAAACCGCCTTTGTAGTTGAGTTAGGTAAAAACGAATGTGCTCGTGCACTCTTTAATACTTACTTTAAGTTTGGTAAAGTGTATCTGCGAAAATATTTTTATGAAAAATTCGGGACTTTTAGCGGTTACGCCTTAACTTTATGTAGTAAATAATTCAAATACATTTATGCTTTTCCTCATTTGTATAAGCACTAATAGGATGGCAAGAAAGAATCCAGATTGTCTATATTACCCTTACATTTAAGGATATTAAAGTATGGCCACAACATTTTGCCTATATTGTGTATATGTCACCGTAAAATTGTAAACACCGTTAGATTGTAATCTATCTATCTCGCGAGATTATAAACTGTCGAAAGATTGTGAACCTCAACGAACTGCTTAAAATTTAACGTATTATTATTCGGTAGTTATATGAAATTGTTGGAAAGTAAAATTAATCTGTAATTGACCAAAGAAGTTTGAATGATAACTAAGTTAGTGTAGTACAATCTACCGAATAATAATACGTTAAATTGTAAGCAGTAAGCTGAGGTTTACAATCTTTCGACAGTTTATAATCTCGCGAGATAGATTACAATCTAACGGTGTTTACAATTTTACGTTAACATATACAAATTTTGTGATTTATGCATCTTAAATTGGGCTCCTAAACATGCCAATTTGTTAGTCTATGCTTCATTATGTCCGCACGGTCAAATACTAATTGATTAAATACCATACTCGTGATTGTCACAAGGCTTAGAAACATAATAAAATATGCTTATTTTAAAATGTATATATTTAAACCATTAAAGAATTTGACTTATATATGTCACCGTAAAATTGTAAACACCGTTAGATTGTAATCTATCTGGCGAGATTGTAAACTGTCGAAAGATTGTGAACCTCAACGAACTGCTTACAATTTAATGTAGTATTATTCGGTAGATTGTAATCTATCGAAGTGAAACCGTCAAATTACAATCTTAAAATTGTCAACTGTCCGAAGCTTGTCCCTGATTGGTCGGCTTTATAGTAGTACGTTACGTTAAATTGTAAGGAGTACGATGAGGTTCACAATCTTTCGACAGTTTATAATCTCGCGAGATAGATTACAATCTAACGGTATTTACAATTTTACGTTAACATATACGTATGGATGGTAAATACTAATTACATTACATGATTACGCAGACTCACTGTATCTATACTGAAATCAACTTTTAATTTACTTTAGTCAGTGGCTAACATCCGATAATTCTCGCTCAGATAGCACCGACCTGGATTTAGTGAGAAAATTGCGAGCTTAGTACTTTTTAACTCATTTTATGATGCGGTGTGTTCTTATCACACTGGCTCTATACTTGTATTAGGTATCAGTGTTAATTATTCTCAGTTTTAGTTTACTATCATTATATTAGATAACCATAGACTCGACCTGTTTTATGGCCGAATTCTGCCCCTAACATTTTTAAAAAGTAATAACAACTGATGGTTTACGCGAGTTGATACATATATTTATTTTATTATTATATTTTTAGTGCCCATTTTTTGTTATCTGTATGTTATTGTCCACAGAACACAAAAACTTTCGAACGTCTGTTCAACTTAGCTGGATCTGGCAGTTGAAAATTAAAAACAAAGTCTAAACGATGTTACATTTCGCCATTTTTCCGATCAATTGAGCAAACTACGTGACAGCTAGTGAATTTTATTAAATAAGTATTTACTCTGTAATCTTACAGAATCTAATAATGCTTCTAACCAACAAATCATGGAAAATCTGAAATTTTCAAAAGCTTTTTTTTGTTCTTGCTATTAAATTAATTTAAATTTAACAAATGTTAATTTTTATTAACATAAACCTTATTGATCTTGTTTCGTATACCAATGATTGACATATTGGCTTTTTTGAGATACAAATAACGGACTATTTCGGTTGAGTTTGATTTGACATTTAAACCAATCACACTCAAGCGATGCGTGATATCGTTTCGCTTTTCACGTGTTAAGTATTTAATTAACTAAACTATCCCTCCCCTGGTTTGTGGTTATCTCAGTCGGTTAACTTTTGCTCATAAAGCATCAACATTCAACCTGGATTTAGAGAGAAAATTACACGCTTGGCACTTTTAAACTCATTTATAAGCTGTAACTAGTAACACCTAGGCGTGACTCGCTTTGGATAGCTGCCGAGTTTTGCTGCAAGTTTTCACGTTTATAATTATTATGGCTCAAATGAACAGTTTTTGCGGGTCTTGGATTTAAATAAGTGCCTTTGAAAGTTAATTCGTATAGCAAATATTTAAGATCTTTTATTAGTGTGATATACAATATAATATGAATTATTGTTTTTAACGGATTTTTCATTATCGCTGATACTCACGGGTTCGATAAGCAGTATAATAAAAATATACACTTTTAATAATCTTATCTATGCCTAAAGTTTATTACCTCGCAGACAGTTTGACAGAGATATTATATGTATAATGTATATATTAACAAAACTATATCTTAACCAAAATCCGCAATCTTACTAAATAAAAATAAACCTAATACCATAAACTTAACATAACATGAACTTAAACGCGTGAAAAACACAGCACAGTAGAGATATAGACCCCAAACATCATTGCCATACGCGTTTGTTGCCAGACTACAAAATCGAATTATTTCGATCATCAAAACGTAATTCACAACATTCAAAACCATCTAAATACATTTCAAATGTACGTAAATTACCCAAAAACCAGCTTATTCGGAATTATGTACCTCGGTTCAATATCAAACGTGACGTGCACGGCCATCTGAGTATTGCCAACACGAATCAAGTATATTGCAGTCTGTGAATGACCTCAGCTATAGGATTGGTCGAACATTTTTAGATAATTGAAAAGCTACAGATAACATTTCGTTGATTAACGCTATTGTACGGATTTTAATTAAAGTTTTTGCGTTTATGAAATGTTGACTTTTATACTCCTTTATTATTTAATTTCCTAAATGCAATTTCCAAATATAATAACCATGTATACAATCTTTAAATGATTTATTATTCTAAAAATAAATTGTTATTGAAAGATTATCTTTGTCAGTTGGCTTAGCGGTCGATTATTTAATGTTCTTTTTTAATTTTTAATTTTAGATTGTCATATTTTTGAACTTGAACACACACATTCAGAATGAAGGCCATACTTTTATTTACATATGTTATATTCTTTATTTTTTAGTTATTTTTGATATATAAGCAGCTTCTTATACCAAAGCATTACTAGATAAAAGCATTTACTCATCTACAGTCTATAATTATACATTATAAAACAAAACACTGTTATACTTTTCCAGACTCTTTACGCTTGATACGTATATCCTGTCAGGCTTTCCAAGAGAAAGAAAACGTCACACTTTATAAACAAGACGTATAAAGTACGTGTAAAAACGAAACTGGGAATACAGCCAATAAAGGGGAGACACAAAGCCTCTGAAATTCACGTTATGTAATATTTCACGTGTACCGTTTTCACGCTCGCACGCATAATTCACACATTATCTCTTGCCTGATTGAAGAGAACGAGCTTTATAAAGATATATTTCGTATTTTATTCGTGAAATCGAATGAAAAGTTACTAGATTACATGTCTGTTACCCACATACATTATATTTAATATTAATACAACATACATAGAGCCTTCAAGAAAATAAAGTTACTTTAGTCTTCTAAAATTAACGTAGTTTTTAGAAGATGACTTTGATTACAGCTTTTACCTCATGAACAATAAATTAATTAAAATAAATTTTTAGATTTTCTTTAATTTTACAGTCACAATCAGCGTGGTCTATTGTTTCATTTGGTTAACTTATTTAAGAAAGCAGAGAAAAAATACCTTTTTAATTACTGTTTCGATTTAAATAAAAGAAAATCCTAAACTTAACGGTAGGATCTTTACTGAATCTATACTTAATCTATCTGTTTTCTTTAAAGATATTAAGTATTGTTAATCTGTTTTTTTTTCATTGGACAATTCACACCAATTGACCTAGTCCCATGTGAAGCTTGTGTTATGGGTACTAGGCAACGGATATACATACATATTATAGATATATAGACATATAAATACATATTTAAACACCCAAGACCTAAGCACAACACCAAATACTCATCACATCGATGTTTGTCTCAGCCGGGGATCGAACCCGGGACCCATGGATTCGCAGTCAGGGCTACTAACCACTAGACCAATGAGCTGTCTAAAATCAATTGTCAATCAATGTTGTTTATTTATCAAAATAAATATATGCTGTTTCTTGATATTTTTTTATAGAATAGGGGGCCACGGGTTATCCAAAAAGAGCAGTCATTGCAGCAATGGACACTTATTTTAAGTGGGTGTGTTGCCAGCCTTTGGGGTAGGAGCATACTCTTACCACCGGGAGTCGATTCCACAATTCGCTAGCCTATGCTCTGCTCTCTGTCTGCTATACACTACCTATCTTCTTTCTATCTCTGGAATAACGAGTAGTACAACACAACCGTAACATAGTGGTATTACTAAGGCCTAAATACATGTGTGAATTTCATAATATTGTTTGGATTCCATGAGTCACATAAATAAGAATGAAACAGACTATCACGGCGAGCTGTAACCAACTTTTGAATTCATAAGTCCATTAACATACATACATTATGCTGAAGTTTATTACTGTGTTAAGAGGAATAAGTGGCTTGGTTACTTGCCAATCCCTTCGTTGTAAATATATCTAATGTGCAGTATTATCTGTCTTTGTACATGACCTCATAGTTATGCTGCTAAATACAAATTCATGAAAATGAATTCTTAATTATTATATACTAGTAGACTCGGCCAAGCGTTGCTGTGGCTAAGATTTTTGTTATATTACCTAGTAGTAAACTATTCAAGAGAAACGGCAGGAGAACACCAATCCACCATGCTTTTTTGATGGTTATGCCATTAAATTGTAGCTTATGTGAAACGTTGGTAATTATTTTGATAAGGATCAATACCTAGGTACGAATAAAGAGCCTTTACTAGCGGTGGTATTTTTATTAATAAAAATAATTAAAGGACGCTTATTGTGACGTAACTATAAAAGATAGAGACATGCTGTCCAGTAGTTTCGGAGCCTATTCATTTCAAACAAACAAAAAATCAAACCTTTCCTCTTTATAATATTAGTATAGACTAACTGTTTAAAGACAAAAAGTAATCCGTCTTCTGTGACTGAAACGTATCGATTTTTGGGTCTACGCCGTGCCACATCATGATATTCCTTCATCAAACTAATGTGTATTGCGGACAAGAAAAAATCCATTTGTGTACAGTCGAGATTTGAACACACGGCTTTGGGATTGAGAGTCGCCTCTTTAGCCACTACGCTAATCTCTTATGACATAATATTTTACTTTAATATCGTAAAGTATGTTGTTTTATTCACGATGAAGTGAATTCATTACATACGAATATGTGAGGCAATTCACAAAGAAAAAGTTAAAAACTGAAAATCCATTGGTCCGGATTTGAACTTGCCAAAAATACTATAATGATATGGTTTTGAAAGTATCTTGATATGCCTAAGAACCAAGTTATCGGATATTCTCATAGCGTATAATATACGATCATAAGGACCGGCTAAGCTCTAGAGACTTCCATTAGACGTGAGCTTATTGCTTCGACCTGCGAATCCTTTTCGGAACTGACATATTATTCTGCTTTGAGATTTAACAATGAAATAAACAGCAATGACTTAATATGAAGTAATACATATTATGTTTTGATTACACAACTACACATTTATTTAGCGGCCTGTGTCGGTTACGCACGACTGAACACTTTTTTTATATTTTAAAAAAGAAAATCAAGTTCATTAATTACAAGCTAAAATATACAAATACATAGTAACATACAAATCTATCCTCTTTACAACATATAGTATAGACAATATCGTTTCATATGTGAATAACACGGTGTAGATCAGGTTTTCGATATGTCTCGCTACAAGATCAGCTCTGCGATTCTGTAACTCACTTTTCGAACTCACACAGCGGTTTTCGCATCGGCGGTCGCTCTCCAATCAGTCGTGAAGCAGTCATTTTATGATTTGGCATTCTGAAAAGGTGGGAGCTTGTAGTTTATTGTTTATCAGAATGCCAAATCATTAAATGACTGCTTCACGAGTGATTTGAGAGCGACCGCCGATGCGAAAACCGCTGTGTGAGTTCGAAAAGTGAGTTACAGAATCGCAGGGCTGATTTCCATTAAATGAAAATCTTTATCATCGTAAACCTTGGTAAATCTAAATTACCCAAGGCATTATAAGCGTTGATTATTGCTTCTTCTTGTTGACTGTAGAATACGATACAATACACAACAGATAAGATTTCAATAAATAATTGGTATGGAAAAATATAACTTACGTTTATTTATTTATTAAAACATCATAGATAATGCTATATCTATAGTATGTCTTATTAGCTATCTTTTCTAAAATACATGACCATTATGGTAAATATAAATGTTACTAAAAATTGTTAAAAAATACAATAACATTTCCAGATTTCGTTTTTACTAGAAATAGCAGATTAGGGATCAGACAGATATATCAGGCCCTTAACAATGTTTTTTTTTTTTAAATTGATCAGCCCATGTCACGATATGATTGATATTAAATTAATATATCTCGTCCTTCCACCGAGATAGTTTAACAATATTTTTCATTAACTAACGGCTCGATTCTATATCATAACATCCAGTTATATAATGTAATTAATTCACAATACCAATTGGTATTGTAATATCAATTGATTAGGGTAAAAAGCCGCCGGGGAAGGCGAGGACCTTTATTGTGCACTTCGCTCACTCCAGTGAGCTTCCATCCTGCCCTTCAGGCGATAGACCACCCCGCGACAGCCCAAGCCGAGGTCCGAGTCTCACAGAAGACGCCCTTGCGCTAGCCGCGGGAAAAATGCCCATTCAGGCCGAGCTACGCTCGCCAAAACAGCCCGAGTTCAGCTGTAATGGCCCTTAAGGCCAACAGCGAGATTCCTTTAAAAAAAACAATACCAATTACTGAAGTTTTATTTAAGTTTCTAATACTAATAACACAATTTTATAGGCACTATCTGTCTAATATTTCTCAGTACTCGGTTTGGCACACATTAATTACATAGAGATAACATCTAATTCTACGAATAAGGTCAAACGAGACGTTCTGGTCCCATGCGTTAGTACTGCCGAAACAATTTTGTTTCATCAATCGAGTGATCAACGTAGCGGTAAGGGTAACCGCAGCAGATCTGAGATAACAAGATGAGGAAAATCTTGTTTTGTACTACATGTACGCTATTAGACCTTATGTATTTTAGAGTACATCGATTTTCAAAACGTGGAAGTTTCTATATGCTATGATTTCTGAGGTAAATTCAAGGAAATTAATATACCTTTCCCTCGCAATATATTTATATATTGCGAGGGAAAGGTATATATTATAGTTTACTATTATATTATAGTTTATTATTATATATTATAGTTTACTAGAATTGAACATACGTTGTTAATACTCGGAACAAACGCAGGCTGCAATTTCCCCGTACTAGATTATCTAAAGTTAGTAAGTCTGTTTTGGGAAAGGGGATACTCTTCTTTAATAAAATCCCAGAGGCTCTTTTATCTCCGCCTGTGTAAAAGGCTTAATATAAAGTTCACGATTATCTAGTTGATAAAAGTGCCTGGGACTAGTCCTAGACAGGACTAATTAATTTACGATATTTGTTTTAAAATAAGTATTGTTTGATGATTTGCTATTTTAAAAGAGTACCGAGAGTTTTTTACGCCGGCTTTTTCTCTCGGCCTACACCCTTTGTCTTCTTAGCCGATGAGTGTGTGGGCATCCCACAGATTCAAATTTAATGACGTGGAATAAGTGATACCTGTATCTTATGTTCCATAGTAAACATTTTATTTTATGTTGATAATATAGAGATAAAAATATGGCTAAGGTTTGTTCGTGTTATTGTTTATGCGAGAGCAGTTCAATTGTTGTTGCTACAGCTCTCCACTGCGCCCCGCAGTCCACCCCGAGACACTGACACAGCAATTCATGCTAGGATAGGGCCTTAAGGGCAAACTGTCCGTTGGGGTATTTCCTACCCAATATGATTAACAGTCCTTTATTAAACAGACAACATACTTGGGAGCCCCACAGTATTGTGTGTTCCTGCCCTTAATGTTATTTTACAAACAAAATAACACTAAGTACAGCCATATTTCTCTATGATATTACGTGAAGATAAAAATACTAAATAATATTAGAGAAAAGCTACTCACAAATAAGGTAAAATTATAAAGGATTATTATGGTACAACGTTGTTTGCGTATATAAATATTACGTATATAATTTTAACAAGGTGGCTTCGGTATGCTTGTTAATACTAAAATAGAATTAATATTACATTTAATGTTTTGTTATTATGCTCTTAAAGACTTTATTATGATAAAGTCTTTGAATTTTTTTTTTGCTGAGACTTATAAAATATTATTACTGTTTTCAGTTAAACTGTTTTGTATAAGGAGTTACAATTGCCAAAAGGGCGTTTTTGTTCAGTGTGGTAATACATATCAACGCTAGTTTCATTCATCTTGAACAACATAAAACGTTAAAGGATGAGCGCTCCAGTACGTATGAAGACGACCTGCTCTTATGAATATCTTCGTAGACACCCCTACGTACTACGGCCATCCGATGCGTCCCAAGCCTCGGTAGTCATCATATCGCAAAGCAGTGGGGGTAGGCTTAAGGAAAATGTTTATCTACCCTCAAAACTATGCAGTTAACTTAAAATAAATTATATGTAATTCACAGATTCCGCGCGTGAACATAGCAGCCGATAGAGGTCGTTTTTATATTATTTGTTTTTTGAGGAACTTACTTTGTTAATAGTCCATATAGATTGATTAGAATCTTCACATTGTAAATATATATTTTTTCCTGCAATATTTACTGGACTGATTGTAAGATATACGGAGGTAAATAAGCGTGAAATAATAATGTATGCACCGCAAGTATAAAGCGTGCCACACAGACAATCATAAATAAATGGTGTGCTGGAAATATAAAATTCGACCAAGGGCCTTTTATTTGTTCCTTGGATATAGGATATCTTAAAATATGAGTGAGCTGTTTCTAAAAATGTGTATGATTAATGGAATCGTCTTGATTTCGAGGGGTAATACTAAACCAGACATCAATCAAAATCTAACGCGGAACTCTTTCATCGATCAAAATATTATTCGCAATAAATTTAACCATACAATAAAAATAAATCTAGTTTATAACTGATTTCTATACAAATGCTGAAGCTGAAGAATTTCTTTTGTGTAACGCACTTTATATTAAATTGAATTCAACTAACTTGAATTGAAAATAATGTCGCCTACATTTTTAATCTAGTAAAATTTATTTACTTGAAAGCTAACCTTTTGGTTCTTTGTAAATAAATTTATTCGATGTGAAATTTCTGATTAACTCAAATGTTATTAAGTATTTTTTTAAATATGATTATATTTTCGAGTTTTAAAATAATGATGTAAATCACGGCTTTTAATAAATAGAAACTCGAATGTGAAGGGTAGCTAGGATAGCTTAAGGCCTGGAAATAACGAACACAAAAATATACAGCAATAATAAATAAAAGTATATGAGCAAGCATGTTTACCTGTTTGCAGATAAAAATGTCCCACTGAGATTAGGAGACAATATTATATTTTGAAACATATTTTTTTATTTATCTATTATAATTACAACAAAATCCGAATACGAAAACGTATAAAATACAAAAACAACTTCTTTCATACATTTTATTCAAATTTGTAGAGAACTTTTATCTTTTCTGTATTCCACAAAAATTGAATTTGCAGTTTTGTTCATTACTTTTATTTAACACGTTCATTGCGTAACAGGCCGATATCAGCCTGCCGCGGTATTTCCGCTGGTGCGGACGAAGAAATCTATGTCCCTCTCGCTGGTGCGTAACGATTATCTCAGGTGTTTGTAAAAATTCGACAGGGACAAATATATATTTCATCTTGCGGTCAAAATTGTAGGTTTTCCCCATCAAAACATAACGGCAGGCTTTTATCGACCTACCACGCACTGACGCTGCTTTGCATCCGCTGAGTGCGGCAGTGGGCCTATTTCAGCCCGCCCACCCAACAGGCAGCTGGCGACCCGATACCGCACAGAGCGCGCGCCCGACCAGTTAGTGTTGTGCTATCTAACTGATCTAACATAGCGTTCGATATTATCAACGATGGCAAGCAATACAAGAAAAATACAAATTTTGGAAAATAGAGTAATTAGCCTTGCAGTTATTTACAGTGATAGTGACAGCAGTGAAGAAATATTTTCCACTAAGAAAAATAAAAAGTATTTCTGTTTCCAAGACAGGCATACATAAGTAAATAAATAAATTTTTCAGTTCCTTTAGTAGTAAATGTAAATTTACGATTAATTTAACTTGACGATTCAAAAGTGTACTTGGTTACCCACTTGAATAAAGATATTTTGAGTTTGAGTTTGAGTTGAGTTTACGATAATTCTGTTTTATTTTCGATATTTCTCTGTCCCATCACTACTAAAAATATATTCTAGTGCGGTTCAGGTCGATATCGGCCTGCCGCTTTTCCTGCTTTATTTCTCATTTCCTGTTTGCCAGATCCCGGGGCGAATCAAACCTAAGGAAGTTGGGTTCAAGGTCATTCTAACAATATAAAAAAAAGTTTTATACATTATGTTTCCACAAAGTTATAGCAATTTAATCTATCCTAGTGCTGTTGGGTCTAGAAAGACCTGCCACGCACCGGCGGAAATATCATTGGGGGCGCATTTTGGCCCGCCGCCGCACCTGATAAAAAGTATTATTTTACTTGCCGCAGTGAACGTGTTAACCATAATAATGGAAACCTTTTTGCTAAATAAACGACCCTTGAAATTGGAGTTGAGAGAGCATGCTTCTAGCTTCCATAACAATGGTTACAAATTAGCATGTTTCATATACAAGTTTTTGATACATTTTAGTATTTTAACTACGCAAATTTTTAACTTTACATACAAACGTACTGATTTTTATGATCAAAACACAAAGGGAGCACAATTGTGAAGAGAAGTCGTTACCGTGAATTGCAATTTTTCTTTTCAACAATATTATGAAATTGTGAAAAGTTCAATCGCAAAAGTGTTTAAGCTGTTATTGGAAAATTAAGTATTTCATTCATACAATATTTATCCTTTTGAACACTGTACTTTACTCCACGTTTAAAATTGTTAATGAGAGAATTAAAACGAAAACACCGAAAGTAGCCCTTGAGTAATTATTTAATTTAAAAATTATTTTTTTTTCTTATTACCTAACCTCGACACATTCTTTAAATATTACCCAACGAGATATTACGGAGAAACTGTGAATCTAATTCAGTATTGGAATGTTGAAGAATAGTTAAACACACTTGATTTAAGATAATTTTGTTATTTTGTTATTTTGAGGGTATTGAAATTGCGTAACGTTTACCCTAACGCCATTGCGTGTGGCTTCGTACGCGATTGAATGTATTTATATTTTTTGAGTTTAAAGAGTTATTGTGACATTTTAGGCCTCGTTTAATAGACATTTATACCGTGAGTTAATGTCAATTAAAATTCATTTCAAGAATCAAAAACACATTGTAAATAACATAGACTCTAAATATAAAATTAATGATTACACGATTAGCGTTTTTAAACTACAGTCAAAATCTGTTATAACGACATCGAAGTGGTACTCATATTTGGTCGTAAAAACCGATAGTCGTAATAACCGATGACGTTATTAAGTACCTAATACAATAGAATTCAGCCGGGACCTTTGATTTTGGTCAATATAACCGGTATGTTATTCAAAACGATGTCGTCAACGGTTTTGACTGTATTTACTATTTGTACATTTCCCTTATCTAAAAGAATGAGGGTACGTGAGACTACTCATGCCTAGGCATCATCTGTACTCTGCAGAGAACTGGATGAGGAGTACCAACTAAAATACCGTTGGGTGTTCGCCTAATACCTCATAGTCTCCCGGGGTCGCTTTTGCGTTTTGACGGCAACTAATCCGTCCTATGAGACCAATTTCGTTTCGATGAAAAAGATTGGTACCTAAACATTTAGATAGAATTGTAGTTAGTTAGTAGAGTTTTGATTTTAGATATTCCGCCATTACGCGTCTCAATAGACATATTATACATAGGTATATTATTCATACCCTCGCTAAAGGATACTTTGAATCACAAAACAGTCCTTATCGTTATAAAAGACAAAATATTTTCCGTGATATAATAAAAATATGCGTGAAAAATACGCACACCTACCGTTTTATCGTTTAGTTCACCGAGTATACAGTACACTGAGGTATCTTTAAAAGCAGAGACGTGTACTGAATATTTTTCTACGCGGTGCAAAGTCTGTGACATCGCCACATTGGGAATGCGATCAAGAATGTATGATAATGTGATGGAGACATATCGCATTCGCTCGCTGAGTGTTACTTCGTTTTGTACTGTTTCTTATTTGATGCTTTTTGCGAGCGAAAACAATGCCACCCATTTGGAGCACTTCGCATTAAGAAGATTCAAGCGGTGGCTTTTGTCTATTGTTGTGCGTACAATATCAATGGTAAAAATGTTTTACGAAACTGCTCAAAACGGTACTTTTAATTATTCTGGAAATCGCTACATGTTTTTGCTTGTAATTGCGGAAAATGTTCAGTGGGTCTTTGGTATACAGACGGTATTATCTCGAATTTTGAAGTTATTAATAAAGATCTGCAATGAATATATATATTTTTCGTTATGGAAATAGCAAAACAGAAAATGTTTATATTAGTGTTTTAAATGTTTCATCCAAAATGATTTTACTATTATGTCGGAAATGTAAACCAATTTAAAATATACAGTTAATACGAATCTGGAATAAATATTAATAATAGATTTCTTCTTGCAAGTCCTCTTTTGGAATTTCTTTCTCGTTTCTTCATAATATTTTTATAATAAAATTTTATTTATATGGTTTCCTTTTTTCTTTTAACTCGGTGGATGTATAGTAACAATATATTACATCATATGTGTGGTCGGGTATGATATGCGGGTATCAAGTTACACATAAAAAAGCCTTTAAGATTAAAATAAAAACATTAAATATACTGAAAATGGTATTCATAAGTTTGTTAAAATTTAAAGCGGTTGAAAGAGTCATTAAACAAAATAACAATTATTCTACAACAAAGTAATACATTAAGCGAATTAACATACATAGGTAAAGTTATTATTTTGGAACGCCGTTGAATATATTCAGAATATTACAGTCTTTGAAAGAAAATACACCTGTTCATGACCTATTAACAGTTTGTATATGCACACTATTCTATTAAATTTTTGTATGCTTTAAGTATTCTTAATATTACATAAAAGCGACCTCTAAATGCTTTACGACGCTTTCAACATTTAACGTAAATAAAATATGAAATTAAAAATCTTAAAACCCATACAAAAATTCCCTTTTATCCCAGTCTTTAGGAGCCGTATTAGAGAGACGCAATCAGAGACTAAATGGAATGTCACACGTACGAATTTATTGTATTTCCCAATAGACTCTTTAGAAAGATTGCTTTTAGATTAAGAACCCGTGTTAATTACTGGTTCCTTGGCCGGAATTTACATAATACCTTTTTCCTGGATGCTATGCATGAGAATCAAGGAATAAATTAGAATGTTGTATAACTATTTACATAGTAATTATTAGAACACTCTTCGTTTGTGTAAGGAAAACTTATTGGAAATTATAGAATCTAAGTTAAACTCGATTTTCCGTTATTATACCAATGTAGATTTTGGGTTTGTATATCTCTCTATTTTATCTAGCCGTATTCGTAATCATTCACTCAAAAAGTTATATAATGGTAGTTAACTCTTTTTGGTGGGTGCCACGACCTCAGTGTAATTGACCATAAACCATATCAAAATCCTTTAAAAGTTATCGTTTAATGGTTCAAAAGATTTTTTTTTTAAGAACGAAATTTTTTTTAACTAAATTTTTAAAGTTTATGAATTCTAAAGAAATAAGAGATCTTTTCGATTTCTATTAGAAATGATTAAACAGTAATTTGATCAAGTCAAATTAAAAAGTTAAAAAGCCTTAATTTTTGATTAACACAACTGGTTACGGTCATTAATACAGTATATTACCAGATAGTTCAAATGCACTTTTAATTGCTATTATTTTTTTATATAATTACACTTGAAAACTTACATAATTTTGGAAATATATCCAACCATGTTCCATTTAGTTCAAAACGGACACACTTTTCAGGCTTGCAATACAACATTTTGTTTTTATATTTTTTGGTATATGAACAAAAAAATACATTTATTCCATAGGGACATTAATTACATACTAAAGTGTAGCTTTTTCTTAGAGAGATACTCTCAGCTTTTGCTTCTTATTAAGCTTTATTTATTTTACAGAATAATATAATAAAATCATGATATGTTACATTAGAAAACCACTATGGATGGTATAAATGTAACCATAGCAGTCTTGTTTAGGAACGCGACAAAAAAAATGCATATAAAAGTAGTTTTCCAATTTACTTTTTATGTTGGTTAACGTTAGACTATCTAATAACCGACTGGGTAGTCTATTTATTAGCCGCGGTAGCAAATACCTCAACGTTCTTTGCCATATACGTTGTTTGCTCTCGATGTACAGAGCCGAACTTAACCGCTCGAGTCTGTACGTCATGCTCAACTCGTTTTTTTATGTCTACAGACACTAAAAAAACAGGCAAGATCACAAAAAAAAGTACTTGAAATTATGAGAGATAAAGTATTTGCGCTCCCTACTCCAGCTTCGAAGCTAACACAATATCAACTTTGTATTATTGTTGTATATTGTATCTAAAATAATTACAATTTATATTATTAAAGTAAATTAATTTTGAATAAAGTTTGATAACAAGTAAATATTACCGAAGGCAAGATTAATGTAAACAACCCCGTTTACTGAATATTTAATGTGATATAGAAATAATTTATACTAAGTGAAATAAAATTTCAACAAGGTAAAATATTTTGGAAATTATTATACATATAATTAATAATATAGGGGCCTTTACGGCCTGTGTATTTTTAAAACAAAACCTATGTTACTTAGGCATAATGTTAAACGTCGTAACCATCTAAAACCAATTCTGAATTCAATGATTCACACAGAAGTTAATAACTAGCTGGGCTTGGTCCCTAACAAACCTTGATGACGTGTCATTTTATCTTTCCGTAACGCTCCTTTCATATCCGTCAAGCTTATGTCGCAAACTTTAAATTTCATGGTACGAAAACTAAATCACTATAGAATTTACGTAACAGGCTACAGGCTTCAATGGACTAAAAAATATCCCAAAAATTTATTATATTTTTTATATAACCAATAAAAATTAATTGATTTTACGTGCTGCCCTGCGATTCTGTAACTCACTTTTCGAACTCACACAGCGGTTTTCGCATCGGTGGTCGCTCTCAAATCAGTCGTGAAGCAGTCATTTTATGATTTGGCATTCTGATAAACAATAAACTTAAAGCTTCCACCTTTTCAGAATGCCAAATCATAAAATGACTGCTTCACGACTGATTTGAGAGCGACCACCGATGCGAAAACCGCTGTGTGAGTTCGAAAAGTGAGTTACAGAATCGCAGGGCTGTACAGCAAACGTTGGTTACGGGTTGATTATGTTGGGAAATTTTTATAAATTAACAAATGCGATAATTAAATCCAGTGAACTGTTCTTGTATAATCTGTGATAAAATATTATTTTTATACTAAATTTTATATAATTATGCTAATTATTTTTTATTAGCTTTTCATAATGTTACTAAATAATTATTTTCGTTGAATAACATAATCCTTTATCTTCAGACTCAGAGTGTCGTGTAAGATTTCTTCGGGAAAATTTACTTAATAATATTTTATGTAAGCGATTAATTCAATTATTTTTTATAGATCGCTAATGTATACTTTCAAAAGTTATAGTTAGATTTAAAATAAAAAATAGTTGAATTACAGATGGCGCTTTAATTGAATCCTTAGCCTAGGTTAATACACAAATATTCATCTATACTTTATCTTTCATCGACAATTTTTGATGACTAAATATGTTCATCACCTTCTTATAACTCATCATGGTTATCATTGAATGCTTAAAAATTTAACTGTTGCGTCCTTACGAGACCTCATACTATATTATTTATAAAATTGCAACTTTGAAAACGAATTGATCTTTAAATATATTGCATTATAACTGTATGCTGTAATGCAAGGGGTCACAAAGTTTAAATTTGTCCTAGAATTGTCCAGTTGGATAGTTTTTATCCATAGATATATTATATACATAACATTTATTACTAACAAAAAACACACAGAAACACACAGAATAACAATAATCAAAGAAATGTAAAAAATAATGAAAGATAACATTTTTTTTTTCTTTTAACCCTAGAAAGATAATCATATTTTGTAATACGGAAAAGATAATCATGCGTAAAATTTACGCAAGAATTTGAATTAGTTGTAGGTCTAGGTTTAATAGTTTATTTTAATGAATTGTATGTTATTATGTATACACATATATTAGAATTATTAATACTGCAGATAATTTTTTAAACTCCTTTATTTTTACTTAAAAAAAAAGAAAACTTTAAACGTTGTCCGCTACTTCACTGTCGGTGTCCTCACACGGAAGCTCGTCATCACTTTGCATAAGAGCGGCCAGGATTTCGTGTTGGTTTCAATTGATACTCCCCATTGTGATATATATTTGCCTCAATATCTTTAAAAATGAAATTATAATATTAGTTATGATATAAAGTATTAAAACAGTACTAAAACTGTCATATAAGCCAAAATCATAAAAGTCACGATAAAGATAATCATGCGTAATTTTGACTCACGCGGTCGTTATATTTCAAAATCGGTGGCACTTACCTTATTGACACTTACGTCACGCGGCAGCTCCCAACGACGAATGAAATGTCCTAAACGCACAGCTATGGATTCGCGCTAATTAGAAAGATAGAGCAATTATTCGAAAACGCATGCGTAAATTTTACGCAGACTATCTTTCCAGGGTTAAAGAAGAAAGTACGTTTTAATTTTGTAATGTATGTGTGCTGTGGTTGTAATTGGTCCTGACTCAGCATTCTGCTGACGAGCAGACTGTTCTACTGCCAGAGACCACAGCAGATAGTTTGCGCCTCAGTCGCAAAAAAATAAAAATAATGTAGTAATAATAATACTTAGTAGAAAAAATGATATTAGTAATAGTTATTATGAATAATATAACATATAAAATTCTCCTGTCACAATGTTCGTTCCCATACTCCCCCGAAACCGCTCAATTTACAATTTTCACATTTGTTAGTTAAGAACTTATAACTTGTACCATGAGGTTTATATAGAGAAAAATCACAGAAAAAAGTTTTCATTCCAGAAAACCGAACAGTCTCTGGGGTAGCATAGCAAAATGTTCCATGTTGGTATGTACTAAACAGGTAGGCTAAGTAAAATCACATTAAGGAGAAACGACGTTCGCGGAGGCTATTAATATCTATAAATATTCACTTATAGTAACTGTTTAGTATTCGTATAGTCGATTTTTTTATTTATTGAGACGGCAGGTGTCAATTAACAATTGTAATAAAGTTCATGTTCCAAAGTCTTGACACCTGGATCCGCCCTTTCTATAACGCCTAATTCAAACTTCCACTTCATAATATCCTTAATCATAACTTGACTCTATGTCAAATGAACCTGTCCGAACAACGCGTTTAACGAATAATGGGGTACATTGGTGTGAATATCACCGAGTCACCTTGTGTTCAAAATGCACAGAGAATACTCCATATTTCATTTTCATCCGTCTTTTGAATACACAATGAACAGACTACCATGAATACTAACTAGGGAACAGTTTATTTCGTTAATCGTGCAAACAAGAACTTTCAGTTCGTATTCTATTGTCTTGGAAATATATCTAAAAGTTTGTTTATGGACATCTGACGGTTATAAAGTGTTCTTGAAGAAGTTTATTTCTTTAAAAATAGAAGACATAGTGCTATTTCCTTTTAGCTCGGTTTAATTGTCCTAACAACCCCAAGCCCCGTATAGTATTCAGATAGACACGTATCATCTTGCTATCGCATTAAGGCTGAATTTAGTGTCACGCCGACCGCACGCGCACCGTCAGCGCTGATGGTAGAGATATATGAACTTCTAGGAAGCGTTTTTGAATCACGCGTAGTTATCAGCGCGCGCGGTGGTCAGCGCCCATGGCTGCGCGGCCGTACGCGTCGCGCGTCGGCGTCGCGTAGCTGTCAGCGCTGACGATCGCTAGAGCGCCTCTGCTTTCAGTGAGCGTTGTAGTGTCGAACGGACGTCGTCAGCGTGTACAGTCATGGCAAATCGCGAAGTGGATACAGGTCGAGTAAGGCGGTCAGTACGATACTAAAACGAACCACGCTGAGCGTCAGCGCTGACGAACTACGCGCTGATCTATGAGCGCTGACGGTGAGCGTGAGACTAAATTCAGCCTTATATGTTTAAAGGCAAACTTGATGTTACACGACTTTACACGACATATGCCGTAAGCCAGGAAAGCGAACAGCCTTGCGATTCTGTAACTCACTTTTCAAACTCACACAGCGGTTTTCACAGCGGCGGTCGCGCTCAAATCAGTTGTAAAGCAGTCATTTTACGATTTGGCATTCTGATAAACAATAACAGCCTACTTATCTTTGTAATGTAAAAAATATATACAATATAATAAAAATATAATAATGGTCAATTCGTTCCAGAATTTTCCAAGCCGTAAATGCAATTAATTTGGCAGGAATATTCATAATACTAAATTTAAAAACCCATTACAATAAAGCATTCTCATTAAAACAAACGATACAACTTCTGTAACGGTACGCTGTAAAAGTTTTGTATTAAACAAAACATTTTTTGTTATTCCACTCACCTGTTGGCAGATTTCTAAGAATAACTGCAAGTTTCAAAATACAACTTATATTGACTTTTGTATTAAGTTCCCAACTTTGTAATTAACTAATTTGTAACGTAAACTTGCAGACTTTGAGTTTCAATGTTCTGATAAGAGCACTTTGGTAAGGTATATTTTCTTTGTTATTACTTGAAATTATGCTTTATGTTTATAAATTACCTGTTTAAAACAACTTTTAGGTTCTTTGTTAGGCGAATTGTTATCACCCAATCGGGACATATATACTAAACATCTTTATTATATACTATCCTTATCCACTCAAAGTAATGTCTTTAAAAATATTGCATGTGGTGTAAATAAATTATAATGTCAGAAAAATATATCTATTATATAAAAAATTTCAAAAATTATAATCGTTTCATTAGAGTGTTCTACTATCTATGCAATATTTATACTGTGTCATCACTTTGCTTGTAGTTCTTGGTTCTTTTTAAACTCCTCCTGGTTTATGCCAATCTAAATTCATTTGACTATATGCGACTATCATGTCATCTTTAGTGCCTACGAACCTGTAACAATTATTTCGTCGGGAGTCAATCCCAGAACGCCAGAGTCGAGCTTTGTGTGTTAATAACTAAAGCACCAAGGCCAGTTAATTTCAGCATTATTTTTCAGCATTAATTGAAACTTCAATGTCATTTGTGTCAAATAAAAAAACAGCATATAACAATTTTAAAGTTCGAACTTTCGCATACATTTTAATACGCTTCAGTTAATGAAAGCTCAAACGAAATTCTTATTCACAACACGAGACTCATTTAACATGCCGACAATGACGAATACATAGCCCGCGATTATGAGTAAATGTCGCCTTCACGGCATTTATTACGTCGCCTCAAATATTCCAAACTTTGAGAGTTTCCTCATCATTGTTATTGCCTGTTACAAGTATGCTTGATTGATGGTAGATACGCTTACATAAAAATCGCTGTAATCTTCGCACAATTGCTTGATTGCTCTTAATCACTCACTGAGGCTGTTTTTTATAGCCTTGTTTTATTTGGATCTACCAAATTGTAGGCATTTCGGACTACTTAAGTAAATTGGAGTGGAAAACATGTACTTTCTAAATAACCAAGGGTCGTAGTTTATGTTCATAGCTTGGAGAAATTACAGTGATTGTGAAGTTATACGCTTGAGGGCATACATGTATGTTGATGTTTAGAATTTTGGTATTTTTTCCTTAGTTGATTTCTGACGAAGGCCCTTGGCTTAAAGGTAATCCTGAAATGTTATGTTGTTTTTCTATACATGTTATTTTTCGTGTATGATGAATATAGCTCTATTATAGCTCCTCCATCTGAGGGCCAGCAGTCAAATCATTCTCCACCGACATTGTCATGAGGTGTTACATAAATAAACTAATAAAAACTCAATACATTTAACCTAAGATCAATTTAAATGCGACACATTATTGTTTTTACAGTAACTTGCATTATTTCAATCGAATTTAAGTTATTTTAGATAAGTATGCAGAAACCCTTTTATGAATACTGAATAAAAAAGGAGGTGTATTTATTGTTATTAACCCACGTTTCTCATCATCGCATGAAGATCGAAAGACCTTATTTTCTATACTTGTAAAATAAGGATTGCCGCAAATGATTTTTATGGTACAATCTTTATTCAAAGTAGGGTAAAGAAAGTAGTCTACTAATAACTGCGATCTTGATGGCTTCAAATTGGAGGCAAGGCTTGTTTTAATTCACAATTTTCATGTTTAGTTCCAAGTTTAAATATTTTAAATATATTACCCAAATTCCAAATTTGAATGGTATTCATTCGTTAAATTGATTCCACTTTGTATAGTCGGATTAAACTGAAAGTTATGCCTTGAATTTCGTTATTACTTTACTGTGACCTTGTATCGAGAATATTTTAACGTTCTCGAAACTAATTAGCGGTTTCGAGTATCTCAAAGGATCATCGATTTTAACTTTGAAAAAGTTGTTCACTTCACTTATATTGAATTAAAATGCGTTTTTTACCATTTTAAGTACTAGAAGATATTTCGTGTGCTCTACAAAAACGTCAATTTAAAAATTATGTTACAATAGTTTAAAACAGTTTTGCATAATTATGATACAATTTTCAAGTTATAATAGGTTGAATACTTTAAATTAAAATACTAATAAACGTTATTTCAATAACAATCACCAACGACTTGAAAAATTTAATTATTGATACTGTTCCCAAATTATTGATATTGTATAATATTCAATAATTAAGCAAAATAAATTATTAGGGTACAGTTCAATTTACGAAGGAAATTAGCTACAAAATAAATGAATTTAGAGCAAACTCCACGTAGTCAAAGTAATTTACTGAATAAATATTCAAGATTCGTTCAAGAGAATTGCTAAATTAGAACCAGGTGAATTCGGATATTGCATACAAATATAATATTCCTAATGAACTTGACGAACTATAGTTGTTATTGTATCTATACCAATATTATAAATGTGAAAAGTTTGTTCGGTTAAGAATATATAAGTACCTATTGCTTCGAATTAAACAATCCTTTATAACATCAGGACATTTTAATAACAGTGAGGAAAACGGGCAGTACATCTGATGCTAAATGATAACGCCGTATGAACGGCGTTGTCTATGAACACACAGCAAAAAGGATCATGAGTTCGTTACCGACCTTTTAAGAATCAGGACACTCTGAATTTTTATAGTTCAGGGGCAAACGGGCTGGAGGGTCCCATGGACGCTCACACTGCCATAAGGCTCGCAAGTGCGTTGACGCCGTTTTGGAAATTATCGCTGTTATCTTGAAGGACCCTAAGTCGAATTGGTTAGTGAGCAGCTGGTTTGACAAAGTGGTTGTGCGCGGCAAAAACTGCCTTAGAAAGCGAACAGTTGTGAAACGACGGATGTTGAGGAATTTTCTTGTGTAGGATTTGGAAATAGGTACCTCAAACAGTAGTTTTGTTACCAGTAGGTAAGTACATTTATCGTTAATATCACTAAGACTGAATTATCGCATGGTAAAGCGTGAAGATTAACTAGTCGGACAAGTACTTATCACCTATGTGAAAGGTAATTCTTGATCAAAAGGTTAATCTAGCCGTAGGTTTTGAATCCTCTCCTGGCGCTATAATAATAATATTTTTTTGAAGTGAAACTTCTTAGTTTGCCAAAGAAGTTTCACTTCTGACACGTGTACTTTGTACGGACGCACTTTTTTATTTTGTATCGGTAGGCGTTTCAAATTAATTTTATAGCAGCCAGGTTTTCCTGGTATTTTAAAACTTAAAAGGAGGCTCCAAGAAAGTACGTAAGAAATTTTCGGAAATAAAAAAATATTATTATATAAAAGCCTGAAAGCATCTTCGACGAGTTTGTTGAATATGTAACTTGAGAAGCTATTAGATAAATGGTCTCAACATCGTAATAATGAAATAACAAAGTTCTTAGATAGAATTTGTTTACGTCTTAGTTAAATCAGTATGTAGGAATCGTAAATGTAGAACGCCAAGGCTTTTAGGCAGCGCGATTTGCAAATCAAATATACAACTAACGCCTTACCATTCAAACATATGGTAAGTAGCGAATATAGTACATAAAATGTGTTCAAACGAAAAATTATTATTGAACGATTCTATACAATGATCATGGCTGATGCTGTATGGTTTAGCTTTGTAATTACGAGTTTACAAGCTTTCATTATTTGTGTCCAGGAACCAATTTTTAACCCCGTCCATATTATGATAATATTTCTAAATCAAATGCAGTTTTACTAGCTAGCTAGTTTTAGTTCACTAGCAAGTTTATTTATTTATAAAAGCTTGCCAACGCTCGGCACACTGATACATCGATAAAAGAAAAATAAAATACAATTTTTAATGTGTCAAGCACTTACAGGCAAACATAGCATATATAAGAAATAATAAAATTAATTAAGCAACACAATAATAAAATTTAAATAAATATTAAATGAAAATCGCTCTTAAAGTGTGAGGTGAGCAACTATGGATATCCAGATCCAGCTCATTTAACAGAATGCTCGATCTGGACATCGGTGAATTTTGGCCAAAACGCGTTCTCCGGAAAGGAGGGATAAATGGAATGATATCCCATCATTCCAATATATCTTTAGTCTTGGATATCTACTGGGTACACGAAATTTAAATTTTGTTAAAAGGTTGGGGCAATCCAGCTAGTTATATGCAAAATATAGTATTTCAACGATTATAATTCATAGTTGTAGATAAAAATGGCGAGATTTTGAGGCCTTTGCGAAACATGGCACACGTATAATAAAAACTAATATATTCAAAGAACTAAATGAGTCCTAACTGTATGCTTTTGACTAAAGTAATCTTTCATCTCTTTCTGTCAAATTGTTTTTACGTTGATATGAAAAAAGACAAATGATTTGTTAAAACGTTTCAATGGGACTAATTTATTTTTATACATAAGGGGGTAACTTTTTAGTAACAATATGCGCAAACAATATAAAGACAACTTCAGGGAATAAAATATATAACTAAATTAAAATTAAATGAATAATATACATTATATAACAAAACTTCAGTTCAGAGAAAACTTTCATAACACATACTTCTACAATAGTATGTAATTGTTTCAAACACGGATTTCTAACATCAATCAATTATCTCTAAAGATCCTTTTCCCACCAGAGATGTTTGCGAATAATTTAATATAAGAGGGCCAAGTTTATCTTGCGGAAAAGTTAATCTCACAGGCTATTACTGCAACGCGAGGTAGGCTTTTTTATCAAGATTGAAGGTTTTGAAAGTCAATTGTCTTCCGACTCTTTCATTTACCTTATAGGGGTAGTGTGTAAAATATTCGTCATAAGATTTTATGAGAATTATATATTCTACGTTTTATAATAAGGCACATGAGGTTTTATTAAGGAGCACGTAAAATTACGTTTTTGTATACAAATAAAAATTCAATGATTATTATACCACAAAGGCAATAGAAAGCTTTATGGGTCAAGACTATGCAAGCTTCAATATGTCGTATGTTTCTTAATGAAACACAAAGCTATAAATAATAAACAGTCGACACTTTGGTACCAACGAATCCTGAGTTTATTATGGACACGTAACACGCAGAGATCCAGAAAGCCTAGAAAAGCTCATCGTGACTGGCAGAGTGTAGGGCACCAGACCTCGAGGCCGATCTCTTACTCGCTGGCCGGATCCAGTAAAGGTCATTACGGGTCTTAACATCACCCAGGTGCAGAGGCTTGCCGAAGACAGGGAAGAGTAGAGGAAGTGCTGCGGCGCCACTAACATGACCTTCAGAAATGACGAGTGCGACTGAAAGAAGATGCTAAAGATAGGTGTCAGAGAGTGCCTTTAGATGTCAATGTTTTCTTTAATTTTTTTTTACAAAAAACAGTTAACTATACTTTAAAAAGACTTAGTTCCGAAAGAGCTGAAATAAATTAAAACCCTGTTTTGACCGGATTGAAGTTATGTATTATTATAAATTTACAACTATTTAACATAATTTTAAATTTATCCGACGTTTCGCGTGCTTTACAGCGTGCGTGGTCACGTCACCTGTTTTATTTAAATGAGTTATGTTAATCAAAGACAATACTATGAAATAAATTATCCAAATTCGTGTATCTAGACGTACTAATATATCTTCTGCGTAGTAACTAAAATATCCTTTGTCGAAATAAAAATCCAGTGGCACTACAGATTTCTGTATGTTTCGTGACATTTTTTTGAAGTGAAAACTTCTTTAGCGGCGTTGTACACTTTTTTTGGAATGGGTAAAAATTTTTAAGCTCCCGTCAGGACACGTCACCTGATCGAAAAATCCTAAGACGGATGGAGAGTAGACAGCTGGCGCGGCGTATTTAATATAATAAAAATTGTCATGTTTGTCTACGATAGTGCAATAAATAAATATTGTATTCTACCACATAAATTATAGTAATTTTATACTGATAATTAAGGCAATTCGTGCAAAATTATTCCCTAACCATTCCAAAATATCAAAAATGCACAACGTTAATATTCAAGTTTTCACTTCTGCCGGCACTCCCGGAGTGGAACCCGTCGTTTTTTTCTTATTAAGCAAGTCTCAACCTTCAATGTTTTCTGCTTAAATACATCCATACAAAGTTAGTTTTAGTTTTGCTATTACAATTGTTAAAACAATTAACAAATCAAAATTTGTAATGTTAATTAAATGTAATTACTTTATGTTTTGCTTGTATCAATACGGACCAGCTATAACTCGCATGAAACTGCGTGGCTAAGACACAAATGGCGCCATCTTGTAATCTGATCGTATAATTCGTAGACAATATCATTACCATGCCAGATTCAGAACAATTTATTGTAATAGGTAAGAATATGTGTCTCTAGGTTATGGTGCTTTATCATTTAGTTGTGATTTTTACATATTAGACCACTGCAATGGTTGAGAATGCGATTCACAAAACAGTGATCGTGCCTTCGAAGTATGGCTAAGCAGCATCACAACTTGCTTGCACGGTAAAGGAAAATTTTATAAGGTAAAAGACATCATAATTTTACATACAAATTTACATCAGTCTGAAAAGTATGAAATAAAATCAAAACAAGTTATGGCTACAGAGCTATATGAATGTTTTTCATATTTATTATTGTTATTAGATTCTCGGTTATTTTTGCACAAACTTTATCTTTAATCTCAGAGCGATATCGTTGTACAAACACTTGTGCATTTCGACGTCTACAAAAACATATAAAGCTACCGACCGTATTGAGAGAATCTACAATTTAATAAAAATAAACGTATATTACTTTAATATGTATTTAAAAGAAAATGTTTCATTCTTTTGCTACATACATATGAGATAACGTTTTTTAAAATCAGTTTATAATACGAACAAAACACTAAATTCGTCCTCTATATATATAAAAACTAGCCGTTTCGCGCCCGCTTTGCTGGACGAATTAAAATAAATTTTATGTTTCATTATTTTATTTTTTTTCATATTTTTATTATTCTTCTTTTTAACTTCCCGCTAAGAAAATTGAAATATTTCGAAAATCGAGTTTTTAACAGATGTTGACGTTTAGCGGTTCTAGGAAGCCTCCCCGAATGTTTCCGCGGTGAAGTCCGTATGGATAAATTTTCATAAAAGTAAAACAGCAATAAAAATAAATAGCCATAAACCATCTAGGAAAAATTTCGCATCGAAGGGTGGTAGTTTCATGTCGATACGATGAGTGGTTTAGGCGTGATTGAGCCTCAAACGAAGACCATTTTCATTATATATATATAGATTAAGTGCTATTCGTTTGTAAAACTAAAACTCGGGAATGGCTGGGCCCATTTGGCTAATTATGATCTTTGAATATTTGTGGAAGTTCAACGAAGGTAAACATAAAAAGTAAATAAAGAAAAATACTAAAAACGATTGAATTTTTCGATAAATACTGTAGTCTAGCTGGGAGAGAAATAATGATAAAGATGCCTTCAGACCCAATAAAGGGACCACCACCCTTCATTAAATATGAAAAACGAAGAACAGAACAATAATAAATATATTAAAAAAGGTGCTCCATGTTACAACCATTAAAATTATGCACTTTCAACGTAAGATCCCTATCAGATCAGATAAAAAAAGAAAGGGAAACAATAACGCTTTTACCGTAAAAGGTGCCATAGACTAGACCGCTAAAATCTAACATAATTTTTTACAACTAATACTCATTAAGAAATGATAACTAAACACTTTTTGTATGGATTCATTAATAAAGCTCTAATAATAAAACTAAAGATGCCTTCAGAAATTTGTTTCATAGCCGTAGTATGAGGTTCGATCTCTGTAGTCTATTTTAAAAATTACCAAGTGCACCGGGGCAATACGTAATGTTATAAACATTACATATGTACGTATGGTAATGAAATCGTAACAACTCAATACTTAGGGGTTTACAAATTAAACGAATATCTGAGCAGTAAGCAAAGGGCATCATCGATCAAAGTCTATTCCGTACATTATCCTCAGCCGAGAGCCGAGAATTTTCCCTACTTGTAATATTTAATCCCAGCTGAGTAGATTGCATCATAATAGCCTGCGAATGATAAAGCTCCTACTCCCAGGTAACGTTATGATCGATGTTTGATAGCCCTTACTTTGTTGAGTACATGACTTGTGTTATATTCTTCTTTAAGTATTTAGTACTACGATTGTTGTATATCGGACAGAACGTTTATTTATTACCGCGGCTTATAAATCAAATGCTTTAAATTCATTGTCCAAAAATGTATAAATGAAATTAAACATTTATTTTCTCTCGCGCCTGTCTAGTTTGAGTAGAATATACATTTTATGTTCTATATAATTGCTATAAACTTTTAAACTATTGTAATTCAATTTAACGTAAAAATGATTGCCTAGAAACATATGTTAGTCTTTCTAGTGTTATAGTAGTTTAAGATATATCGAGAAGAATAATTATCTAGTCATCGAATTCTAGAAGCAAAATTCTAGAGACGGACATAGTTTAGTTCCTCTTTACAACAATAGATGGTACTACACTGAGTGGTAATTATACTAAGACGTAAATGTACCAACCCATATTGCTCGTAACAACCGGCTAACAAGGAGATTCACTTAAAAAACCCTTATCCCAAGTGGAAACTCCAACGTTCTCGTAGAACTACTAAAGAAATAATAAATGCACACCACGAATAAAAGTTATTGAGTTTATAATCTAATTACGAGATAGTTAATTAAACCTAAGTGGTAAACGGCAAGACCAAAAAAGCTGGCTAGACGATGTCATAGCTGTAGCGAGCAAGCAATCGAAGTATCAAAAGCCAAGTCTTCCAGCCCTAAACTAAAGACGCTATCTAAAACTCATCAGACGTCCACGCAGAATCCAAAATTCCACCCGTATCACCTAGTCGTCCGTTGTTCCACACCACTATGTGGAACCAACTGCGCACTGAAGTAACCGAACCAATTGTAGTTAGGGTACATCAAGAAAACAGCGTAGACATTCCTAAAAGGCCGGCAACGCACTCGCCAGCCTTCTGGAATTGTTCATCAGTTCATGAGGGAGTTCCATCACTAACATCAGATGAGCCTTCTGCCTGTTTGTCCCCTGTTCTATAAAACAAAAACTGAACTTAAATTCAATTCTATGTATATATTTTATGTTGTGTTGTTAGTATATTTTCTATAAGGTTGGAAATTCAATAAAGGCTTAGTAATTATAATATAAAGGCACAAAAAACTGACTCATTTACATATAAAAAAAGTAAAAAAGTCAATAAACAACCTAAACAAAACGTATAAGACCTTAACTTATTCCGGTGTCTATAAAGAAAAACTTTATTAGAGGTTAAGAAAATCTTAGCTGTCAAGGATCAACAAAACAAAGTATAGGGGAGTTGTGTTTCCACTCGATCGCTCGCCAATAAGTAGGCGGGCCGCAAACTTTGCTTTTCTATTCCATGAGAAAACAGTTTTCCGATAATTCAAATATAACAGACATTAAAATGCCAGTATGAAGGATTTGTTTGGGTTAGTACGTGCCAAATATATTGAGATCATTGTGTGGCACATTCATCCAAATATTTTTAAAGTGATAATGTTTTTATTTATTACATTTGCGAAAAATATTAAAAAGTTTACATCCCTCAAATTCTTCCTTTATTCAACAAATATTAGTAATTTGCAAAGACACATTTCATAACTTTTATTGATCGACGGGACCATCGTAAGACATACATAATAACAAGGACCGACAGCATATCCAAGGCTATATGTATATGTCGCAGCCAATCAGCTTAATAAAATTAATAAAAAAGCCGTTTTATTAACAGCCTAGCCTTTTAACTAAACAGCGCCGTTTAACTAGCGGCCTGAAAGCGGCCTTAACATAAATTTGCGGACCAGTCTTCTAGATTATAGCGCCACTGATTTTTTAAACAAAAATATATATTTTCAATTCTTTGTAGGGATTAACTCGTCCTACCAAAAAAAACAAACAGGATTAGTTAAGTTAAACACGCTATTTTATGTTCACTAAAAGAACCAAAATAACGTAATTGCCACGACGTTATAACCAAGTAAACGATTATGAGGTTACTTACAACATGTTACTTGTCAAATAATATAAGATTTTATGTTAAAAATTTGGTGGTACTGATAACACTTTCTTGTCTTTTAGTTACGCTAAAATTAAATATTTATACCGCATTTTTACATATATATATTATTTAACTATTAATTGATTTATCAAAATAGAAACGTGCATGTTCTATGAACATAATTAACACTGAAAATTTGTCAAACTCAAACTCAAATCTTTATTGCATTCCTTATGTTCATATTTTACACGTGACACGTTATAATCTATTACAATAAGGACCTTGGTTAGGTTAGCTGACCATGCTTTATTATAGTTAATTCTATTCTTATACATTTTTATTCTTATAACAATATTTATTTGGTATATTTGCTTTAGCTTGACGTTGCAAAACAGAGAATGTACTTAACATTATTAATAAACTTAATTTTTATAATGAAATTAAAGTCTAACAGTCAGATACTCTGTAACAGTGTAATAACATTTCTTATATAATAGTTCCTTTAAATATTTGGTAAATCTCAAGTTATTTGTTTCATTCTTAAAATTTTATGATAATTTGTTATATGTTTTTATTGAGGAGGTCAATGGTTCTGATTGATATAATTTTAGACTGGATGTAGGTAGTATCAGTCGGTTTTAGTGAGTAAAGGGTTTTTGTATCCCCCTTTTTTTAAACAAATTAGGATATTTACATATAAATTTACATGCTTCCAATATGTCAGTCTAGGAATGATATTTTATGAGATTAATCAATGAAATAGGCTTACGCCATGGCCCGTTGGGGATGTGATATTTGCGGAAAGCTGTATCTCAAAGTTCTTAGGGTAGGTCAAACAGTAGGAGGCTCACTTCAAGTGATACCCATAGTCACTCGCCATTACCAAAAGCATCGCATATGCGGTCTATTAGGATTTAGGTCTTCTCTTATAAGAAGTCAAATAGTTCATAAATAATTCAATGGGCAAACAGTGTTTTAAAAAACGCTTAGGTAGTAGAGTAAGTCGTCGAGGTAACTCTGATAGAGACGCATTCTGTCGAAACGTACGAATATTCATCATCCAACCCAGCCTAGTTATATGATCTTTATGATTCGCTGTCACTTGACAATATATATTAAGATCTTACGTTATTCTTTTGTTTTATACATCTCAGGCACCTGCATCAAAGTCAATCTGATTAAGAGTTGTATAGTGTAAGTAATAACCAGTGTAGACAAACCTGCAGGCAAAATACCAAATCAGTCGACAGTTAATTATTTACACACAATGTTATAATTAATAATATGGATTGAGCCATTTACGAATAGTTGGCGATCAGCCTGTCATTATTTCACAATTGAAATTCATTCACTGCATAATATTAATGCTTCCATTTAATGTTTTGTGTGGTAAGATAGCACAAAGAGAGGATTATATTAATCTATATTCATACTTCAATGATTAAACTGACATCGAGCTATTGAATTTTTGCACCACTTTAAGTTCCATTGACATTATCAAAGGCTCACTTTATACAACTATGGCCCTAGAAGCATTCTAAATTCAATTTTCGTTGACGAAGCTATGATTTGATTTTGGAAGGGGACAATTATTTATTTATTTGTATTTAAGCCGTACAAAACACAGAGTTGCTGAAACAAAGTAGCCACTTGGAGGAGATCTTCGCCAAATAAAATTATCGATATACAGACAGAAATATTGATATTTAATAATAACTAATTAACGAAAAAAAAACTTTTTCTATATGGTTGTATTAAATAAATCAGTGGCGCTACAACCTTTTTAGGTCTGGGCCACAAATTTATGTTTCTGTTTCATGACCATTTGTCAATCTAATAGGCACACCGTCGACATTTGGGTCTAAGGCACGCCGGTTTCCCAAGATGTTTCGTTCACCGTTCGAGCGAATGTTAAATGCGCACATAGAAAGAAAGTCCATTGGTGCACAGCCGGGGATAGAACGTACGACCTCAGAGATGAGAGTCGCACACTGAAGCCACTAGGCCAACACTGCTGTTGTATTATTATTAAAAGCTCTTCCACCGAGTATATGATTGCATATAAAAATACAAGGTATAGGCGTTTCATGAATAACTACGCAAGCTTCTAATCGACTTCTGGTGACTATGACAAATGTAGTCATTAACTATAAAAAAACTAAACTGTCTATTATGTATTATATTAAAACATAATTCATAACTTTTCCTTTGTTTGGTTTAAATTAAGCAATCTCATAAACAGAACAATTATCTTGTTCATGTCTACTAACGTTGTTTTTAATTTTCCAAGAATTGACAAATATTTGTGCTTAACTCAAATTAATTCGCGTGTTTTTCAACTGAGTTTAATCGAAAAAGTTTAAATAATATTTTTGTCCGCATTCCAAATACGATCCTCATTTGAATAATACCTCTTACGTAATCCAATGTCCTAGCGATGAAAATAGTTGAAAACCCACTATGAATTCGTTCGACCGATATGAGATCTGGCAACATGACAGGCTAATATGATTGATCTATTTTTCAAATTTCATATACCCTTATCGCTTTGCCCTAGATGTCAACAGGACTGTCAAGAATTTGAGATCTCACGTCATCATAATTAAACTGGCCATAGTAGTGACATTGTCTACTAGACTTTTGGGGCACTTTTATAAGATTTAGATTAAAAATGTCCGTTAGGCCGTTTCTCCACTGCTCCGGTCCGGCAAACGTTAATTACCGATCCGATTTAGAAACTCACAACAGTACTTACGTACTTCTCCACTACTCCGGCATCCGGTTTTTAACGATCCGATAACTTGCTAGATCGGAACGCGACGTTTTATCGGTCCAAGTATATCCAAGTATCCAAGAGGTTATAAATTATTATTCACAGGTTTAATTTTACAGTTTGTTTAATTTGAAAGAATCTGGATAACCTGGACCAAATCAAATTATGTTGCTATTTATTTATATTTTTATACCATAGTATTAGTGAACTATTTATTAAGTAGATTATCATATTTTAAGATAGACAGTATAAAAAAGTAATAAACTTGCCAGGGCAATAAAATATTCAGAATTTGGAACGTTTTATTATTAAAATAAAGTATAGGTGTTGCATGATAAATATACATATACAAGTATCTATTATTGTCGGATCGGATATAGTGGAGAAGCGCAATCCGGCCTTCCGATATTTTTCTCATGACTCATTCCGGTATCCGACGCCGGACCGGAGCAGTGGAGAAAGGGCCTTACTGTGGTTACCAAGACATGCGCAAATACGTTTTCAATTCAGGAAGTTTAAAGGTTTCATTTATGTCACATCAAAAGTTTAAATGTATTTATTTATTTATTTACACTTCGTTGCAAAATACAAAGAATGAAACACAATACAAAAAAATTATAAGGGATGCAACGGGCGGCCTTATCGTTAATAAGCGATCTCTTCCAGGCAACCGAAGGCAAAGAAGTGCAGAACCAGATGTTATATAAAAAAAATATATATATAGTACCTTAATCTAAAGTAATACAAAAAAAATATTAAAAATAGACTAAAAACTTAAAAGCTAATCTTACAAATACATAAACAGCGAATAGTGATGTAAAAGGAAACATAAGATTTATACAAGTCGCGATAGATCAGGATAGGATAAGGTTAAGAAATGATTATACAGAAGAGTTTTAAAAGATGACAGAGAGGTAGCCAATCGTACGGAGTCGGGCAGCGTATTCCACAACTTAATGGCGGAGATCGTAAATGAATTGCCTAAGAAGAATGAAGTGTGAGATGGAATTTCCAATAAACATCTATTAGAAGAATGTAATGCCTTTGTGACGGATCTCTGATCCCACGTAAACCTAAGTGGGTTCTGCTTAGAGGATATTGGCTCGTCAAAGTCCAAGTGATATAATTGTAATCATAACATAGCATCCCTTTCTATTATTAGTAAGAATATGAAATGTTCAGTCAGCGAGGTTCAAAGTACTGTCACTTAATAAAAGGTGTCCCTAGAGGAGTGAAACAAACAGCTCAATAAGATGAGGCATTATCTTCGCGGGATAAAAAAAGTCGTAAAATGTGGGTGGAGTCACATTAAATAAATTGCAGGCGAGCCTATTGCGACATCTGCGGGTCGCAAGTAGCATGAGAGCTGATAACTTAAGGCTTCATAAAACTTGAACATTAAAATAGCGCTAAAATATTCATTACTTACTTGGCACCAATCTTTTATAAAAAATAATAATAAATCACCAGCGCTACAAATTTTTTTTTATACTAAGCCTCAGATTTCTGTATCTTTACGTGATCAATATAATAGGTGATGTGATCACCCTCCTACGCCAGATACACGCCGTCGACTATTTGGGTCTTAGGCAAGCCGGTTTCATCACGGTGTTCTTTACCGATCAAGCGCGCACATAGAAAGAAAGTCCATTGGTGCACGGTCAGGTATCGAAAATACGACCTCAGGGACGAGAGTCGCACGCTGAAGCCACTAGGCAATCACTGCTCATCACTCCCTGCTCCATTTAAATAACAGTGATACCCGGGCACTTAGTTTCCTTTTGTACAAATATGTACTTTCTATTTATTTTGTTTTTTGTTTTGATAAAATAATTTATAATATAACATGATCTTATTCTTGTTTATAACGAAAAACCAAAATAAACCGTGTTAATTTTTTATAGCGAGAAGCTAACAAGTTGAAAGGGTCGATTTCTGTAATACCTAAGTATAAATACTAACAAAATAATTTCATCTCTGAGAGATTTCGCTTGAGGTACTCAAAGAAGTTTAGTTTATAGATTATTAGTTGAGTTTAGTATTGTACACTATATAAGTATAATATTTTAAAAATCCTCAAAAGCATAAGCCGGCTCTTAGTCCAAAACCGCGCCGCTAACTGCGGACGTTACGTCCTACTTAGCACGCTCTTTGATTTTAACTTCATACTTTTTTTAATTAAAAGCTTCTTTAAATTTCGTAAGTGCTCATTTAGTCTCGCTCGAGGACATCATAAGTATTTATTAAATCATAAAGTTTCACGTAAAAGCGTCACCAAAATTTCGCGATTTAGGATTTTAGAAAATAAAAATTATGTTAAAAGAATGCACCTTTATTAAATTGTTAAATTTGTATTATTTTATTATTGCTTTCTTGTTTTATTTAAAAAAATAATTTAGTATGTTTAATGAGTGTCCATAGGCGCTATTTCGTTTTGCTATTGATAAATGAATGTATTGCAAATTCTGCAATACTTATTTAATGGTTTAATCAAAAATATTTAAAAAAATATCTGGTTAAGCGTATCACGATTCAATGTAAACTAAGGTTATTGGACACCCCTTTTAATGGGTGCCTTGCCGGCCTTTAAGGGAGGAGTATAAAAATACTTTCTTTTAACATTGGAGGTCGTATCAAGGTGATGCTGGTGAAATTTTGAATTAACACGGCTCGTGGTGTTGAAACGAGGCAGGAGGGATCAACCCAAACAACTCTTCAGAACACTCTCCTTGGCACACTTTGTAGAATATGCATAGAGGCTCAATATCTCTGCGTAGAGTTATACGTTAGAGATTGACAATTCGACAAACCCTTCGCTGAACTTGGTCAAAAGGAAGAAGCTGGTATTTGGGAGCACCGGCCCAGAGATGTGAGCAGTATCCCATATGAGGTCGTACTTGAGCTGCATACGTTGTACCTTAGTGAAATACTGTTTGGCCCTACCCAAAACACTTCTTTCTTTTACTGCGGAATTGTACTTCTTTTGAAATGCCAACCCCAAGCATACTGAGGCGGTGTGAAGTACTAAGGAGATCGCCTTTAAATTGAGGAGATAGGACAAAAGGATCTCTCTTAGCAGAAAACGAACAAACCTTTGAGATCCTACGAGCCTTTGTAGGGTTGAACTTAGCAGTGTTGCTGCTACTTCACACAGAAACTTTCTCCAGTATCGTTTCAAACCAAGTTTGTTACGGCTCTCACCGAATTCAGATCGAGACATGTGCATGTGGCCGGAATAGAATGTGTCGATGGTGCTGTCGTCTGCATAGCAGTGGATGTTGTCGATGTTCAACAGATCATTGATATGCGGTTAAAGTAACCGATAATTCTAACCAGGTCCACAGGAAACCTTTTTTAACCTTTAGAACATACATATTATATATATATATATAGTGACTATATATATAATAAATATATAATATATATAGTGACTACCGATCCCGACGATTTTGTATGCCAGGTCTGAAAGCTACTAAAACTCCAGTGCATCAAAATGATTTTCCGAATTAAAATAATACGAGTCAATATAAGAAAATTTTATCTTCTTAATTTACAAATTTTCAGTGTTATTAATATAAAAATATTGAAGAACCTCTCACTGTTATAACGAACAAGTTTCCACTTCACAGGTTGGAAGATAAAATAATATTCAGGTCAAATTAAGCAATCTTGTAGTGAAAATTCACTTTTGGTTGCGTTTAAATAATTTTAATAAATTCACTACAGGAATTAATTTATTGAACAATGCGATTATCAGGAAATGCTAGATTTTAAGCGGTATATAAAATAAATAAAAAAGGAATTCCTTTTAAATTTTACGTGTATAGTCAGTGTTGCTATTCCTAGATAACAAATTAACGATTTAAAATAGAGCGCTAAAATTGTATTCCTCGCTTGTTGGGCTACTCGAATCCCAAACACAAAATCGTTGCTAGGTGCAACATTATGCCTACATCATATGCCACCGAAAGCACTAAGTTTGCATCAATGGACGTAATACGAGTAGTAAATTGAATTCCATAGCACTTTTAGTTAAGATAGTCCGTGTCAAAGTTATCAAGTGTGGTTATTGCTGCACATTTCCTTGCTCGAGGGATCGAGAGGGGTATGCTTGGCCCGTTCGGGGCATATGCCCCTTCGTGTGGTGTTTCCGTGTTCCCGCCCTGCTGATACAGAGCGGTACGGGAGCGGGCCCTTTAGCCCTTGGTAGGGGCTGCAGCGCGCTAGGAGCTCTACTCTCTGCGCGCAGGCGAGCATAGGTATAAAAAAAAATTTATATATAAATGCAATCATATTGCTGGCACTTCCGTAGTGTGACTTGGCTAGGTATGCACAAGCAGGGCATATCACAAAATAGTTACCACCACCACCGGAGATTTACAAAGATATTATATTATAACTAGCTAACCCGGCAAACGTCGTTTTGCCATGTATATTATTTTCTAGGAAACATTTTTTAGTTCAAAAAAAACTATCTATTATAATAAAAAATAGCGGTTGATCGTAGAGGGGTGACAATTAAAGGTTGTATGTATTTTTGTATGCTTAATCATAAAAAAATAAAAGCCAAAAGGCTTGTCTAAAAAATAAAAATAAACACTTAGGGGTAAGACCACCCTTAATATTTAGGGGGATGAAAAATAGATGTTGTCCGATTCTCAGACTTATTGAATATGCATAAAAAATTTCATAAGAATCGGTCGAGCCGTTTCGGAGGAGTTTAACTACAAACACCGCGACACGAGAATTTTATATATCAGACTAGCTGACCGGGCAAACGTCGTTTTGCCATTCTTATCATTTATAATAAAAAAATAGGGGTTGATCGTAGAGGGCTGAAAGTTAGGGGTTGTATGTATTTTTTAATGTTGTATCATAAAAAAATAGAAATTAAAAATTTTGTCTAAAAAAGAAAAAATAAAATTTAGGGGTGGACTTACCCCTAACATTTAGGGGGATGAAAAATAGATGTTGGCCGATTCTCATAGATACCGGATAAGCACAAAAAATTTCATCAAAATCGGTCAAGCCGTTTCGGAGGAGTATGGCAACGAAAACTGTGACACGAGAATTTTATATATTAGATAAACTTATCGCTGGTATTTATATTGGATCATATTACTTGTTACCATCTACACGAAATACAGGTTTCATAACTCGTACACAACATATTATTCACATACAGTATAGACTATTTTAAGCATTAAAAGATTAATTTCAAGCAATATCATAAAGTTGGTGATGGTAATGACAGCGATAAACGCTATCATTAAACATAATTACGGGGTGACTCAAACAAGATGAGTCAAACTCTCATCCCTAAACTTATAAAAGTTATAAAACTCATTTGGTGTGCGTCAAACACTGCTTGGAGCAAATCGTCTCGTTTTTGTATAGCAAATTGATTAAATAGAATAAAAATAGTGCCTTCATTGCTCGGTGGTTAAGCTTTATATATGATTTCGGGTGGTTTTTTTTTATGGCTCTGGCACGATTTGTGCATTAGCCAGCGTCAAGTATAGGATTTTTTATAATTCGTGCTTGTCTTTAGAAATTCGACCGTGTCCTCCATGTACGGTTTAGGCACTCGCCCGGTACCGCACAACCCTCCCAAAGGCCGAGAACAAATTTAAATTAAATTAAAACTTGCCCTCGAACTGGGAATCGAACCCGGTACCCTTTTTGGGTGGCTTATGAAGGCTAAACAGTTTTGTAAGAGCGACAGTTGAAATATCGCATTAAATTCGCAGTCGGATTGAACATTTTTTTTATAGTCTTATAATGAAAGAGATGCAAATATGTGCCCGCCCGCGGGCCTTTAATGCATGTAGCCGTTTCATATAGCCAACTCCAGAAAGTTACTGTTCGAAAGGAATATAAGCCGAGTTAAATGCGCTACGCGTTGTGTGTGTGTGTACATAATACACTGAAAACAGCACACTATTTCATTACAAATATAATAACAATAAAGTTCTCTAGCGACAAAGCGAATATTCTTTATTAGGATTGGAAATTTACACATAGACATGTAGTCGAACATGCCAGCCACTAGATCACAAGGCTTATTACAACTATTGTGTAATACAAAAACACAATGTAATTAATTACTGACATATTATAGACAAATGATCTGTCATTGTGATATATTGACATTCCAACACACGCCCGAGGATCATGTGATTTATGTCAACAATATCTGTGACAGAAAAAATGAGGGTGATAATAGATGAGTAATTTACCGTGGCTAATATCTGTATAGTTATCAAGGAGATTGTATTATAATTATTTAATATTGTTTGTTATTTATTGTCTTTTGCAATATATTCTTAGTTTTTTGTTTACGCTAGGTGTTTAAATTTATTTACTAGTCTTTGGATAATGATTGCTGTAAAGACCACGAAACGTCAAATCAATAATATCTAATTAATCATGTATTAATTCGGTTTAAAGATTTATATGTATATGTTTCAATGTTTTGTTTTGTTCCATACTAAGTAATATTATATCTTACGTAGTTTTGCACTTGTTGCGCTCACCTTATTTATTTATTTTTTCCTTACAGTGATTGTCTGGAAGAGATCGCTCGAAAGCGATAAATCCGCCGCTGCTTTCCTTATTATTTAATTATTGAAATTGTATTTATTGCAACGAAATGAAAGTAAATAAAAATTAATATATTAACACAAGAGGATATAAATGTAGATATGTTTTCTCCAACTTCCAACTCAGTAAAATTTGATTAACAGAAATTATATCAAACAATATTCGTTAAGAAAATTAGGCCTTTATTTAAAACTATAAATATATTATGTTTTCATTAATTCTATTTTTGTTGTTATACAAAATATCATCCTAAAAATAAAAGCGTTACGCGTTCCCAGAAATTGTGTACATTTTACAGGCTTTGAGAGTTGCGAAATCAAAATATTTTTCCACGCTTTCAAAGGATTAAAACTAGTATAAAAGTCAACACAAAAAAAGCAATGGCGCTTTTAGGCCTGGCCCTCAGATTTCTTGTTGTGATCGTACTTGTTTTTTCAGGCATAATTTCTAAATACCAGTTTTATCATGGACTTTAATATCTTAAAAAGTCACTGTTTATTTTTACGCAGCGGAAACGTATAATCTGTGGTATCTTTAGTATAACTAGCCTACAAAATCCGATAATCGTTGCTTAGAAATTAGACAGTTGATAATTTTCAACGCCAACTACCCAACTAACATTTTAAAGTAGGATTCGCCTTCTAAGCCACCGAGCTCCGAAAACAAAGCAAGCAAACTTTTCGTCAATTTATATACAGATGTAGATGCAAGGATATAATAACGATATTCTATTAAAACTAATTTTAAGTAAAATAATCTAGTGGCGCTACAACCCATTTTATGACGTGACCTTAGATTGCGTCTGATTCAAAATTATTACACGCTTTATATTAGCTTCACCTGTATGTATGTATGTAACCGACTCCTTCGGACTCGATTTTGACCCACTTTTAACGGACAGATTTAATTCAAACTTTGCGCACCTGTCAAAGATCGATGACAATGCAATAATCCGAAAAAAAAAATTAAAAAAATTAAACTAAAAAATAAAAATTAATAATAGTTAAAAAAAACTAAAAAACACGCTTTTAAAGCACATCAAACTGAAAAGTGAAAAACAATTCCTAGATATATTACAGAAAAAGCGTGGGTTGCTCGATAGACGAAAAATATGGCACAGAGGAAAAAAATTAGGAATTATTTTTCACTTTTTAGTTTGATGTGCTTTAAAAGCGTGTTTTTTAGTTTTTTTAAACTATTATTTAGTTTTATAAACTAGTAAGTTATCAGACTGCTGCTTATGATGCCGAGAGTGTATCGATTCTTAGCTTTTATACATTTCCTCACGAGATGTTAATGCAGCACATAGAAAGAAATTTCGTATATTCTTATAGTGGTAGAGAACGTACGACTTCATGATTGACGGTAAGCCAACACTGCTGTTAACAATTATAACTAAAACTTTAACCTCAAATGCCAACTTGTAATCATAGGAATGTGCCTTCATTTCAAAGGCCGTCATTATTTGTATTCCACCCTCAGCCTTTCTCGGTCCGTGATTCATAAATAAAGAAGTGTTGGACCTTTATTTCAATACTTTATCTTTTGAGATAAAATCTATCCAAATGTAACGAAACAATCAAATATTTTAGTAGATAAGAATAGACTTTTAATTTCAAGTTTTATTATTATACGTAACTAGTATTTTAATTGCATACGAAAAACAATAATCACAGATTTGTTTATTAGTAAAAACGTGACAGAATTTTCAAATAAACAGTATTTTATTACTAGAAATTAATTATTATTGCTTATCTTTATCTAATGTTTCGAGAATACTGGAAGCTGATGGTATGATTTAGTCTTACATATTGGAATTGAAATTACCGAGACTGATTAACATAGGTTTAAAGTGCTTGTTCAAATACACGCTTGTTTCTTTAAGATGTTTCTCTTTAAGATGTTTCTCTTCAACATGCATTAATTGCTTACATAAAAATCCCTTGATACAGCTTTAGGTGCGAACTGTTAGGCCGTGGAATTAAAATGCCTTTAAAAAAAAGGATTTTATTAGAATAGTAGTTACAATACAAAATTAGACAACGGCTCTCTAAGAATGATATACGCAGACTGACTGAAGTCACTAGGAACGTAATCCTCTAATAGTCTGCAGTGATGATGCAGATGATAAGTTAGCATTATGGCTAACAATCTAGGGATGTAACAGAACGCACGACTTAAGGAGAGAAATGGTACGCTAAATTATTGGTCTGGTTTTGTCTTTAACAGATGACACAGCAGAACTAATACTTAAAACGTCCCTGATAAAACTACGATTAATTCGCTTCAATTTAAATCTGAGATGAAGCTATTATGAACATAGCAAAACAAACTTATGTAAAAGTACATCAAATATGATCCCTTTGAAAGCATTTAGACGTTTTTACTTCAAACAATAAACAGTCGTATTTGCTGAGCGCCCCTTCCTGACTTTTTAATACAATTGTCCTTCCCGTGCACTTGAGTGAAGGACTGAAAGTAGGTTAATGCGTATGTTAGTTCCGCGGACGCACAAGCTCACCCGGTAATACCCGGCCAGATTAGAAACATAAAAGATAATAGCAGACTTTTCATTTAATTTCTCTTTTGCGCGTTACGGTTTTTTTAAAAAAGGCTTTAGAAAACTCTTGCTTTATAAATATTTTTTGCATTGAAATTTAAGTAATCAAAGCAAACTCTTGTCTCCCTAATGAAATTGGATTGGTTAGATGTATTTCAATGTCTTTTTCATAGATCTTTTAAATATCCATACTCTGTCTTCTGTGAACACACGATCACTATTGGCTATTAGATATGGCCGTTTCCTTACGATGTTTTCACTTAAAGTGTCGCTGTAAGTAGAGTTGAAAGTAGCACGGTTTTCGTATAATTTGTGTTTATAATTAAATTATAGCTGTATTTATATAATCGTCTTACAAACCACTCTTACTTACTTAATATCCTATAACCCCTAGATGGGGTAGAGTGCGTCCACAGTGAGTATCCATCGCATTCGGTCTTGAGCCTCGTATTTCACCTAGCTCCAAGTCTTTACGGCCCTCTTTGCCTCATCATTACGGCGCCAGCTTTGCCTGGGACCGCCACGCTTCCGCTTTCTCGCGGGTTCCAATCAAATGCCTGCTTTGGTATATGATTGGGATCCCTTCGGAGTATATGGCCTATCCAATTCCATTTGCGTCGCTTGATCTGCTGGTTTACTGGGGTTAGTAAGTAAGTACAATACACTCTAGAATTGTCTAAATTGGTATGAAAAGCAGAAATATTACATAATCTTTAAACAATTATATAAATAAATAGACAATATAATAATAGCTCAATATTTTCCTATAACATTGCTAAGGCGTTGTTTAAACTTCTAAGCTTTTACATGTAAGCTTTTATTAATTAACTAATAAATTAAACCTAAATTACGACAGCATTCAAAAGCTCATCTGGTAATATCCATCCAGGTTAGGAACATAAAAGATATTTTTCATTTATATTATTCTTTTAAACGCATTTTAATTTAGTAATTCTAAACTCCACAATCACTGTTATGTAATAAATAAGTATCTCCCTGTGTTTATTTGCTTTTATTCTTCTTCAATTCAATTCCAAGCAAACACACAAATCTTTCTACATATTATTGATACTTATTAACCCAATTTCACTCTTCCAAATATCAATATCAACCAAAGCCCTGAGTCATATTTCCGTTTCACTGACGAAAAATGTAGTCCGCAAGCCCAGTGCCAACGCTGTAAGCCATCAAACGACTGTGATACATTCCCTGCAATAAAGCATGTCTCGGCCTTGCAAACTGTATAAAATCAAAATGTACATTTACTAACGTATGCAGCCAAAACGAGCACTTTGAAACTAGATACTGAATAATTCAGAATATTCCTTTGAAATGTTTTATTTGACGATCGGAAACTGTACGTTCAGAGACTTTCAAGTTTTTCTTTGAAATTTTGACGTTTTTAACAAGTTTTACGTTTATACGGAATGTTAGTTGTAATATTTAAATGAGTTAGGGCACGCAACTGAGATATCTATAAGTTCGAATGTTTTAGAAAGAAATTTTTAATCTTCCTCTACTCACTCTGTTGATGATCCCAACTACTATTGAAGTATATCTGTTTCTTTTGAGAATACACAGTATACAGTTTAAAAGTCGAAGTTGATATCGGAGACCAGTTAGGACACAACTCGAAGGAAAGTTCTGGAAAGACTACTAAAGAAATAGTGTATTTACTATTACAATCAGAATTTAGAAGACTACATAGCTGTAAGCTATGCTTATGAATGAGCACTCTTTCGCTATATATATATTTCGTAAAAATAATGGTATTTAGACAATTCTTGCAACATTATTTATATGAAAGCATGCTAAAAGCAAAAGGAAGGGGCAAGTTGTAGATATTATTTTTAAGGGCGCTAGTATTTAATTATAACAATAAAATATTTAATAAATATCGGTATTTCGACGCATTAAATAATGTATAGGTGTTACATTAAGCAGTGTTAGCCTAGTGGCTTCAGCGTGCTCTCATCCCTGAGGTCGTAGGTTCGATTCCCGGCTGTGCACCAATGGAAGTGTGCATTTAACATTCACTCGAATGGTGACGAAAACATCGTGAGGAAACGGCTTGCCCTAGACCCAAAAAAGTCGACGGTGTGTGTCAGGCACAAGAGGCTGATCACCTACTTGCCTATTGACAAATGATCATGAAACAGATTCAGAAGTCCAAGATCTAAAAAGGTTGTAGCGCCGCTGATTGTTTTTCTTAACAACCCGTTAAAATTAATATTTATTTGTCCATTTCTTTTCTATTTCATAGCCAAAAATTATTTGAGTACAATGCAATTAATTTTTATTATATATCTTCTGCTTCAACTTCCTGTGGCCGTAATTTAATCTTCACGGTCGATTAGGCACAGAAAGCAATTATAGTCGAAACGGTAATTCATATTGTGTACAATACATTAAACAGGAGATCAAATCACACGATGGTCATAAATTTGCTCCAGTTTCGGTCGCTAGATCCTCGGGGATTCCCGTACCGTTTGTCTTGCCCACATGAGATTGGCTGACTTGTAATTTCCTACAAGATTGTTCATTTTATTCGAATTCTTTTTGTAATTGTTGCTTCGGTTTATATAGATTTGTGGTGCTACAAATTTAGGTAGATAGATATAATATAGATAGTTCTACGCGAGGTTATATCATATTATTAACGCATATTATTTTGAGATATTATTAAAAACTATAAATATGCCCACTTGCGTGGTTTCGGTGCTAGATGAAACAATTGTTTGTCAGAATTCAAACCAAATATGACGCGAAAAATCAATAAAGCATACAAAGTGTGTCTGTAAGTTTTGCGAGAGTTCTCAAGATGTTTTTTGTACCGGACCTTCGCACGTGGAAGGGAAAACAAAAATATTCTTTGGTACGATAGGGTTCTAACGCATGAACTGTGATAAGAATCGCATTTCTAGTAATTTTGAATTTTCGTTAAGATGAATAAAATAATTATAAACCTTATTAACGGCTCGTGTTAACCATTCTTGCCAAATCGAATCACTACATAATACATAGTGTACAATTACTTATCTGGAATACACAATGAAGGAGTCAAATATATATACCATCGGGGCTCTTAATTTAATTGATGTATTAGATTTAGTACAGCGATATGAAGGTACTGGAGTCTTAATTGAGGTATCGTATTACCAAATATTATAATTTGGCTTGTAATATTATAGTTCTAATTAAGTTTGATGAGAGCCCCATAAATTGAAGTAATTAGACTGTACGTATAATTGGTACATTAGAGATATTTAGTTTCTTTAACAAGGCTCTTAGTTGTGCGACGCTTTGTGGAAACAGAAAAAGGGATGTTACAGAATAGTAGAAGTTACCGAGTTATCGCTTAAGACCGTTATTTGTAAGCAACGGGTTTTAAGTTTTTTTTAGTTGATGGGATGCTTATAGTTAGTCAATTACGTGTAACGTGTTACTTCATAAAGAGACTGACAATTAAAATACTTTTGAGTGATTTCGCGTTTTAGTTAAAAGTTATATTAAAATGCTAGCTGACAAATAATAAAAACAAAAAAATGTGTCTAAAAAATAAAGAATCTTTTTTTGGGGTGGACACCTCTTATCACGTAGGGGTTCGAAAGGATAGATAGTAGCCGATTCTCAGACTTACTGAATATGCATAAAAAAATTCATAAGAATCGGTCGAGTAAGGAATATGTGAAGGAACATTGTGACACGAGAATTATATATATAATATAGATTATTGACAACCAATTTCTTGTATATTAGTAAATTTTAAAGAAAGTTTTGTAGTTCCAAGAATGCTTCAAATAAACAAATTGTACCTTTTTAACATTAGTAAAGATAACATTAGAAGCCAGCATAATTAGTTTAAAATATTTTGTTAATGTACACACAGCATTCATAATATGAATGAATGAGCTGTTGTTTGGCTAGCTTTATTTAAAAATGGAACGTTAAATAGTGTATTATTGAGGTCAAAATAATGTTATATGAAATAAAATATATTATGTGCTTGTTTTATTAAACTATCGTTAAGCCGTATCGTTAAGCCGTATTGACGTGCAAAACCCTTTAAATATATTTTTGTTCTTATCACTCTCGTGTCACTTTGCATGTAAATAAACGTGACAAAACATTTAGATGAAAAACATCAAATTGAATTTCATCATTTACTAAATTAAATATCTTTAGCGGTGACATGCGATTCTCACTTATAAATTCGCAAAACAAATTTTCGGACAAAAAAGGCTAGTACTTGCGTAAGATAAAGACAATATTTTTTTAACTTATGTAACTTTAATAACGTTGTGGTTTATGACATTTTCCTTTGAATAATTGTAATGTAGAGGCAGGGTAAAACTTGCTAAGTTTCTTGCCCGTTCTTCGCAGAACAAGGCCTCCTGGTAGTTTTGCGAACGGATAGTAGTCTTGCTCTTTCGCGAATTTTGTAAACGTTTTTGACATTCATAAGCATGCCCTAAGACGCATCTAAATTAAATAAACGTATTTTGATTGATTGATTGAATATTAAATAACAACTTCCACTTGTTTGTATTACAGTAAAGAACCGGGGAGGTATGTGGGGCGGCGGCGCGCAATGCGTGCACGCTTCGCTTCCTCGCGGTGCCCAAGCGCGGCCTGCCCCGACTCTCAGTGGCTCTATAGCCGATCGCCGCCCGCCCAGGTATGTGTAGTCACATTTGTTGTGTGTGTTCTTCGTATTTATATAGTTTAATATATCTCGAATAGTTCTAGAATGTTAAGAGAAGCTTTTAACTAGTGCTTTAATCTCTTTCTGTCGAATTGTTAAATGCCGTAATAATATATAATAGTTTAAAAAAACTAGAACACACGCTTTATATAGAAAACTAAACTAAATAACAGAAAATAAATTTTAATAAATATTAATTAAGAAGGCTCTGTGCCATATTTTTCGTCTATCGAGCAACCCACGCTTTTTCACAATAATACCAGTATTTTTTGTTCATTACCATTTTCAGCCTAAATTAGGAATTATTTACATTATTCTTAATTAATATTTATTAAAATTTATTTTCTGTTTTTTAGTTTAGTTTTCCATATAAAGCGTGTGTTCTAGTTTTTTTTAACTATTTTTTATTTTTTAGTTAATTTTTTTAATTTTTTTTTCGGATTATGGCATTGTCATCGATATTTGACAGGTGCGCAAACTTGAATTAAATCTGTCCGTTAAAAGTGGTTCAAAATCGAGTCCGAAGGAGTCGGTTACATACATACATACAATATACATACAGGTGAAGCTAATATAAAGCATATAAAAAAGGCAATATGGTTAAAATTTACAATTATAATTTTTCAAGACTGAGGGGTTAAGATTAACGCTATTACAACGATTATTGTGAAAGTCCAACGGTTAAAATTAACATATAAAAATTTCAAATTACAAAAAAATTAAAAAAAAAACCTAAACAAACAACCTTTCTCTCTGCACTGGTTGCCTCAGCTGATGCAAGGCACCAGTATTGGGACGGATAATGAACGGTTAGAGAACGATAATCACTATGTTCGTATACGATACATACATCGCGATACGATACGATCTTATATTCTACTCAATATTCCTTTTCCTACTAACAAAGCTTTGCAAAATTGTAGTGAGATTTATAAAATTCAATTAGAATAATCAATATAAAAATGTAGCGTATATTATAATATATGCCACCAACGCTGGTAATTTGTCTTCGATCCTATTACGGCCTCTCCAGCTCAGGCGGGTTGGCTACTAGAGTCGAAGTTGTCAGTCTGCCTGCACGCTCAATTACTTACTACAATTACCACTAGCATATACTACCCAATCGCCTCAGCAAGACAGTCATAGTCCATCACGAGCCAGTGACCCTAGGTCTATGAGCAGTCGACCTGAAGAAGTGTGTATCAAAAATATAATTATGTAAATTAATCAAAAGTACGAAAGGCCCACCTGTCTTCATTGTTAATTACGGGTGAGTTTCAACAATTCACACAACACAACACTGTTCATCTCCGGATTGAAACTTCACTCAACACGTGTAATTACACAAGTTTGAGAGGTTAACGAAATTGGAGAAGGGCTAGTTTGCACGAGTGTGTCTAAATACGTATCAGTTAAGCGATTTGTTGCTGAAATGTTCTCTATTTACTGAGGTTTCCATTGTACGGTGTATAGAGCTAATTTATCTTTTTACACGCTTTATATTAGCTTCACCTGTATGTATGTATGTAACCGACTCCTTCGGACTCGATTTTGACCCACTTGAAACGGACAGATTTAATTCAAACTTTGTACACTTATAAATAATCAGTGACAATATAATAATTTCATAGGTTTATCTCGAAAAAACAATTAAAATTTTTTTAAGTCCACAAAGCAATACGATTAAATTCAGACAACGCGTATTGCTGCTAGGACTAAAAAGTGGAAAATACTATTTATATTTATATTATTTTACATTTTTGGAATACTTCACGACTATAGAAAATATCGCGGCCTTATTTTTTTAATATTATAACTTTATTCTCATTGCTCTTACCAATCGGTTGCTATAAATTTACTTTATCAGACATTCATAACATTTACATAAATAAATTTATCAACAGTATAATGATTTAATTATCTTAGTAATAGACCAATCGATACAAATGTGCAGTTTGGTTATATTTTTTCGAGGATTTTATTTAGATGTATATACAATTTATGATATTTTTTTGTTACGTACAAGCAGTCTTCTAAAATACAAAAAAAGTATTACAATATCACTGATATTACTTGTTGATAAAATGTTGTTTATGTGCATAGAAACTAAAAAGGAAAAATTTGTTCGACTCAATTTTATATGTCAAATAGAAAGTTTCAGAACATGATTCTATGGGGAGCTGAAATATTTATATAACATAAAATATTAATACACTGTCGTGAGCTTTCATATATACCGTTATCAATCATAATTTGTTCATAATGTTTGTCGAGCGAAACGTCAGCTATGGATTTAAGATTCCATAGAAATATATTTACACTTACGTGATTCATATTCAATTTAATTATGTATGAAAGAAAGTTACTTTTGCATATCATAATTTATTACCGATTGACAAAATGAATATACTAATAAACACAACTTTTGTCGTTTTTGAAATAGAACAAAATAGTTGACAATAATATAAGTATCAATAAATAATAGTCGATTAGGCATCAAGCCTATAACTAAATAAGTTAGAACTATATGTATTATTTAAATTCTTATATAAATTTATATCTAATAGATATCTTTATCATCTAAATTCATAAGCAAGTAAAGACGAATCCTTCCTAGCTAGCATAATTCCGTGGATCATCCACAGTTTCAGTTGATTGATAACTTTTGAGGTGGAAACAAGGAGATGAGGTCGGGTTAATTCAAAAAACGCGGCTTTCCGAAATACAAACATTCGTTTACGGCGGTTTTTTTTAAAACGAATGGAAATTGCGCGTAGTAATGGTCAGCAAAGTCAAGTAGCCTCGAGTTCCCATTTTATTGAAACATTCGACAATAATATAAGAAAAGGAAACTGGAAAACCTTTTGTGAAAGAAATATTCTTTATGGATTCTATACCTCATGTAGAGGGTAATATTTTTACAGCTGTATTTATTTATTACAGCTGTATTTGTGATTATTTTACAGCTGGTTTTTTCAAGTGTCTGTTCAAAACGTAGTCGTTGAATTTTCAAACCTCGATTGGCGGCGAGGGAAAATTTTCCAATTATTTATTTGATATATGTTGTTTATTAGGGCGCTAGTCATATAGGTATTATCTTTAGCTTGTTTAAAATACATTAAGAAATAGTGTTCCTTTGCCGCAACACTAGGTGGCGCTGAGGCAAGTAAATGTAACATAAACTGACAGAACACTAGATAACGCCATCTGTAGTGACTTTACTGAAACAGCTAAAAAGTGCTAAACCAAGGAAGATATTTTTAAAGATCCTGAAGCAACTACGAACTAAAGGATCAAATTTTACGAAGCATAATATGACTACGATGTTTAAAGCTTTTTTAACAATAAACTCATCAGAGGGAAATATATTTTATGGACAAGACAAAATAAATCTGGGATGTTTCTGTTTTTGAGATAACAGTTTATATTATATAGTATATCAACGTTTCAGCTTATATCGACTGGCCATATAAACGGTTTGATTAAAACGTGTACAATAATGACAATTTTCTTTTGATAAATTTAATCATTTAGAAAATAAAATTAATGCCACAGGGACCATCTTTTGAATTTATTTATATATTTTTCATTATTATTGTTATTAATATGTAGGTTAAGAATATTGCAAATATGAACTTTGGTGAAATGTTTAAAATGTATGGAGAGATTTAAAAGTATCGTAATATAAAACTATTCCTTGTTAAAAGCTGATATCAGTAGTATATTATAAATTACTTAGATACTTACGCCCTTGATTTGAGAACTGGCATTAAATGTAAAATTAGAAGCAATAATATGTACATATTTCTTTACTGACAAGTCATAAGTGTACAAAGTGTTACCTATATGATTAAATTGTATTTTTGAATTTTGATTTTTTTTGACTTAAAACTAGTACTATAAAACCTCTCTGCAAATATTTATGGTTGTGAAAATTCTATGTCGTAAATTTCCAGGCCCACACCACCATCACCGACTCTGATATCTCAGATCGACTCATCGGTGGCGTGTCTTTGGCTGCTTACTCCCCTGTCTGCCGGTACAGCAGTAGTTGCTGTACTCGTGGCAGTCACCACCAACAACTGGCTACACACAGAGGAGAACATTCTGAATACATCTTTTAATGGTACAGGAAGGCATGAATTAGTCGCAAAACACACAGTGTCGGGATTATGGAGGATATGTCATACTGATCGTAAGTTATTGTAATGCTTTTGTTCACGTAGTTTCACAAACTTTCCTATGTTATTTTGGTATTTTAGAATGTTCATAACGTTTCACTTGTGGATGTTTTTATCAGACAACGCGCTCTAGTACTATTCAAAGTTTTATCTATATAAATTAAAGTACTTATTTAATTACATCGTAAACGTAAAAACAGGTTACATAACTTAATAATAGCTTATATTAAAAAATACCAAAAAAAACATAAAATTACATGTAACACTTGAAATATACCAACTAAAACTAAACTAAACTAAAATAAATTTGAAATATAATTTATAAAAATTTAAAAGCTAATCTTAGGATTAATGAGTCATAATTAATATGTATAAGTAGCTAATTACGAGTACTTCTATAATCTTCAGGTATCATAATCATTAGCGAACTCATTTCATTGCAGCTGTTCCTCGGTAATCGGCTAATCACATGGCTGAAATTAGGCAATCGATTTTAAGAGTCTGTTCGAATTAAAGAATCGCCATATAGCATCGACACTGTATCTTCCTATAGCGATTCCGATCTCTAAGTTGTTGTATGCAATTGTGATGTAGTTCTCTTGATATCTTATCTAATATATAAAATTCTCGTGTCGCGGTGTTTGAGGTTAAGCTCCTCCGAAACGGCTCGACCGATTCTCATGAAATTTTGTGTTCATATTGGGGATGTCTGAGAATCGGCCAACATCTATTTTGCATCCCCCTAAATGTTAAGGGTAGTCCACCCCTAATTTTTTTATTTATTTAAGATAAATTTTTTATTCTTTATTTTTTTATGATACAGCATTAAAAAATACATACAACCCCTAACTTTCACCCCTCTTTTTCGATCAACCCCTATTTTTTTATTATAAATGATAGGTATACATGGCAAAACGACGTTTGCCCGGTCAGCTAGTAATAATATAATATGATTGGACAATTCACACCAATTGACCTAGTCCCATGCTAAGCTGGTGAAGCTTGTGTTATGGGTACTAGGCAACCGATATACATACATATTATAGATAGATAGACATATAAATACATATTTAAACACCCAAGACCTAAGCACAACACCAAATGCACATCACATCGATGTTCGTCTCATCCGGGGATCGAACCCGGGACCTATGGATTCGCAGTCAGGGGTACTAACCACTAGACCAGTGAGCCGTCTAATATCTGTAGCGCTGATATCGCAAATTGCGATAAAATTACAGCAGGTCCCATAGAGTGTATTACAGTGGCACGCTTGTCAAAATAGATTATTTTCCATTCAAAGTTGTATTAGTCTAAAAACTGCATTGTCGATGCAAAAAAAAATAGGTATGAAAAATACTTGACTCTTAACAAAAAGTAAATAGGTAGTATGATTAAATTATAACAATATAGAAACGTATGAATTCATAACCGCAATTACCGTCAGCTTTTCACGTTATTTAAATAATAATTTACATATTTTAACTGTTTACAGATGCGCTTTGAAGTTTCTCATTAAAAGCTTGAATAATATTTTAATTTTTATTCAGATTCATTTAATTTTTAGGTCATAACACAACGCATTCGTCGAATGTAGAATTTGTATATCATTTAAAAAGTTAGTAAAGAATAGTTAAACGCTGAGGAATTTTTAATAGTAAATAGTCTTGTCCTGTTCCGATTGAATTAAAATAATACATATAGTACTTAAGATCTACTTGAGTATGTAGTTTTACACTACGTACGTTGAGTTTCTAAGTTTAACACTAATTTTATTTCTATTTGCTAATCGGTAAACCGTATAGCGCATAGCGTGATATAACAGTCCACCATTTAAATCAATTTAAAATTGATTTATTCATGTTAGTAACCATGTCCTTTAAAAAAATGAAGATCTAAATGTACATTTACTTTTATTCATTTTTTTCATTAAACGTATTAATATACTAAATAAAACAAAACTATATATAGCTGGTTGATAAAAATTTAAAGCAAAACTAAAACAAAAATAACAATGTGTTTATGCATTATAATGTGTAAGATGTGGGAACCCTTTTAAGTAAAAAAATACCTGTATCAGGGTTCCCAGCCCTGCGATTCTGTAACTCACTTTTCGATAAAACAATAAACTACAAGCTCCCACCTTTTCAGAATGCCAAATCATAAAATGACTGCTTCACGACTGATTTCAAAGTGACCGCCGTTGCGAAAACCGCTGTGTGAGTTCGAAAAGTGAGTTACAGAATCGCAGGGCAGCTCTTCCATAACATATACTACTACATTGCAAAATTTTAGATTTATTGTTTATATTAATGAAACTGTGCCAGTCTTTCTTCTTCTTCTCTTTCGTGCATTACTGAAAGCTTTCTCATGGGTTGACATCATAATCGTAATTTAATATTTGTGATAACTTATTTTAAAACAATAAAAAGGCTGTTTTAGATTCGTGATTTGTAATCTTACTAGTAATTCTTCATTATTATTTTAATAATCGTGTTATTATTGCGATTTAAAATTTGCGTATTTTGTGTTGTAAGCCCTCTTCAAAGCTTATTGTTATCTAAAACTATTAATAAAACAACAATTTGAAATGCCCCTTTTTAAAACGAATTTTACTACATATAAAAATTGTCAACTACATAAATGAAAATATGAAATTGTATATTTACAAATAGTTTTGCATACAAACGTCGCGGAAGCTTCCTTCAGCTTCATACAATGGCCATTCCGCGCGGAAATGCATTGTGCTCAGCCCACACTCGGCCCACTTTTGCGTTTGAAGTCCAATGACGCCGCCATTGCTGTCACTTCGACCGTGACCGGTCCATTTCCTTTCCACTCTTCAATTATCTCAGTCCATTTGTATTGTATAAGTCAAAGCCCGAATGCCTAATAGATCTATTATATGTGAAAGCTTGTTTCTCTTTTTCTACGTAATAAAATTCCGAGGATTAGGTTGTTGCAAATATTGAATAAAATGGGTACAATAAGGCCGCTACCAAAAACAAAGCAATTTAATTACTCTTGTCATTTGAATGTTATTATTTTTTAATGTTCATTCTGGTTTATAACTCTTCTAAACATTATGACAAGACCGCAAATGCAAAGGAAAATTAATTGGCGCTGCCGGGGTTCAAACACACGACCGGTGAAGAGTAGAAGTAGCCTTCTACTACTTCACTAAGCCCACATTGTGATAGCAATCACATACGCTAGTTAATTATACAGCTTGTTGGGTTAATGTAGCTTCAACAACATTTAAATGAATGCAAGTCATAAAATGTAACCCTTCAAATCCTAGATATAAACCCTCGAGAGTATTTTATTAAATGAAGTATCAGGTTTTATTCCGTGTCTATTTTATACGTATAAGCAATATTGATATACTAGATGACTTAAGCAAGTTAGTAACGTGTTTGTCACTATAATTACCATGATATCTAAATCTTAATATATATAAATTACGCATCACGTTGTTTGTCCGCTATGGACTCCTAAACTACTTAACCGATTTCAATCAAATTTGCCCATCGTGTGCAGTTTGATCTAACTTAAAAGATAGAGTAAATCTTAATTTTTACCCGCAATATTATTTTATTACAAATTATTTGTTTATTATTTGACAGTCACAATTCTAACAGATGGCGCTGTGTTGAAAGTACCAACGTTTCACCTAAGCTACAATTTAATGGCATAACCACCAAAAAAGCATAATGGTCCCCATAACTGGTGTTCTCCTCCGTTTCCCTTGAATAGTTTACTACTATATAATATAACAAAAACCTTAGCCACAGCAACGCTACGAGAAAACATTGCAAGTGTACTTTTCGATTTAATAATTTATTGTATATCTAATTCAAATAATTATTACTTTCAGCTGGAAAGACGGTGTATAGGTGTTTGGATATACCATATTTTCCGCTGTCACAATACGTTCCCGATCCATTGGATTCGACTAATGCCATACCATGTAAGTAGAGTTGATTAACACTAAATCTAAATGCACTAAACAAAATAAAACTTTTATAGAGATGACTAATATAATTATTAAGAAAAAAGGTACTTTTTTACTCCAGAACGTTTAAACGAATTATTTGGTCATATAATACATATGATAGAAATTAGTACTAATTGCGTCATTAGTTACTTGTTATCGTAACATAGTTATTGGCGGTTCTAGGCTTTTATATAAATAAAAAAATAAAACGTTTTTTTTAGCCTAGATATGCCGCAACCTCGCTACGATAAATGTAAATTAAAGTCAAATAGGTCACCCATATAATAACATTTTAACAGGTTGCAAAATATTTCTGAATTTATATATATTATTACAGCAAGTTTTTGCATGAATTGATAACGCAATTTATGTGAAAAAGGGGAGAATTATGCTGATAATAGACTAGGCATTTAGGCAACTTTTGTAGGTAAAGCATATTTATTGAAAAAAAAAAATATCCTTGAAAGAAAACAAAATTAATATAAAACATATTACTATTAAACAGATTTTTAAATAATTGTATAATAAAATAAAATTGTGTACTGAGAATTACATACGAGATAAGATAACATTGGTTTTCTGCACTTCTATTAGTTTACACGTATGAATGGAGCCGTAGGAGCTTTAAGGATGATTCACGCTACACCGTGTCTCGACCGGGCTGTGCCCCGGCCGGGGCACGGTCTAACATTAATGATATACTTTTGTATGAAGTAATTCATGCCTGACCGTGGCTCGGCCGTGCCCTTACCGTGCGCCGCCGGGACTCGGCCGGGGCACGGCGTTGTAATGTCGGTGGGTATTGTTTCCCGGCTCCGGCACGGTCCGGCCCCGGCACGTCGTAACATGAACGTAGGCGCCCGGGCACCCGCAGAGCAGTCAACGTCAAATCTTAGTGAGGTTAAATTTTTTTTTGTTTTTTTTTTGACAAAAACAGATATAGTCGTCCAAACACGTACGTGCGTACACCCAAACAACCCGGTGTAACATGAACCACTGTCCCGGCCGGCGCACGGTGGACGTGTCCCGGCCGAGGCCCGGCCCGGTCGCGACACGGTGTACCGTGAATCATCCTTTATGGCGACGCGACGTAAAAAATTAACTCTGGTCAAATAGAATTTAGTTGGACAAACTGAGGAAATTTTTTTTTTTTTTTTTAAAGACAATTCACACCAATTGACCTAGTCCCATGCTAAGCTGGTGAAGCTTGTGTTATGGATACTAGGCAACGGATATACATACATATTATAGATAGATAGACATATAAATACATAATTAAACACCCAAGACCTAAGCACAACACCAAATGCTCATCACATCGATGTTCGTCTCAGCCGGGGATCGAACCCGGGACCCATGGATTCGCAGTCAGAGGTCCTAACCACTAGAACAATGAGTCGTCAATATTATTTTTATTTTAGTTATAAGTAAATAAAAAAGGCTGTCCTTAGAAATTGATCTACTCCACGTCTTCACTTGTTTTTGAAAACTAAAATAAGAAATTTTTTAACAACCGCGTTATGACGGTGGAGACCAACCTACTAGGTAAAATAGTTCTCGGTCAATGTTTGAAGCCTCTAAGTTAACTTCTTCTAATTTTTAATTGCCTAAATTATATAATTTGTGATACTAAAATTTAACAACAGAGCATATTTATATTTCTACCTATCATAAGATATCAAACTGTTTCAGATGTGGTAACAAGATCTGCTGCTCCATTGCTTCTTGCGGTCTTTACACAGGCTGTTGGTGCGTTGTGCTGCGTACTTGGACACTGTGTGAAAGGTCGAAGACTTTACACGTTTATTTCTGGCGTGCTTTTTATTATTTCTGGTAAATATTACGTTGCGAAAATATTTATATCGTTTGTATAGTTCAGTAAATTTGGGGCTTGCGACAGATTGCCTTGTTTCATGTACTAAATTGAAACTCTCCAAACTATATAGTTACAATCAGTAAAATATAAACATATCAAGGTAATAAGAGAGGGGTATCTCGTAATAACGCAACTAAAATTTCCTTTTAATTTTTTTGTTTGTTTTAACATTGGATATTTCTCTTTACAGGTCTAATTATGCTGACTGGAATCGTCATGTACATATCGGTATTTAAGTCTCAACTAGGTCATAAGCTACGATATATGACCTACTTCGATACACCACGGATGTCCTACAGTTATGGCTACTCCTTTGGATTGTATATAGGTGGATTTGTGGCTGCTGAATTAGCAGGTACATCAGCTATATTCCTCTTTCTTCAGTGGTATCAGAAAGACTGGATAACAGAGATAGCAGAAAAGGCCAAAGCCGACTGCCGGGCTTGGGATAGGGAATATGCATTTACAGAATTCAGAGAAAGAGACACAACTCTATTAGAAAGGCGAATTATGAAAAGAGACACCTATCCACCGACAGGCTCATCTGCAGCTACACCCCGTGAGCGTCGACGCTTTGCTTATGATGGTGATGATGTGCCGCATTGTTCTATTCACAAGAATAGAAGAATAAATCTCAGTTCGGCATCACTTAAGGACTTATCGTCTTCCACGCTTTATGGATTCCCAGCCGCTCCACGCCCAACAGCTTGTGACAACTACTTCGAGGAATTCAAAGAAGTACCACAGAGCGCAAACACTTTGAGTGGCTTAAGAAGTGCTTCTATTTTTCAATCACAAGCGTCAGTTGCTAGTGGAAGGTTCCTAGACTCTACTGCAGTGGAGCCCCCTCCATCTCGAGAAGAAGAATTGGTGACATTTGGAGTTGCAAGGGTGACTGGTGAGGAGAAGCCTCCTCGACATGACAGAGCTGTTGGAACTGATCCTTACCGCAGAACAACGCCTGTCTGACTCTTGAGAAAGGGCGCCCTCCCTAAAAAGCATATCGATAAGTGAACAGTGATGGTTATTCCGATTCCATTATAAATTCTAAAGCAGGAATACTGGCCGTGAAGTGACTTTCGAATTTATAAACGTTATAGGTGATTTGCGTTATGAAAATTTAATTGTTACATTTCCTCTAAACACTGCCATTTAGGTATTTAGCGATTTTATTAAAATATTTAATGTACATATTAATATTATGAATATGGATTAATAAAATATTATACACGAGAATACTTATTGGCATCTGTTTTTTATTACTATTTCATACAATATATTTTACAATATTTTGCAAATATCGTTTTGCCATTTATATTACTTGTAGGAAAAATGTTTTTAGTTCAATAAAATTAACTATCTACAATAATAAAAATAGGGTTGATCGTAGAGGGGTGACAAAACAAAAAAAAATATCTAAAAAATAAAATTTAGGTTTGAAAGATAAATAGTAGCCGATTCTCAGACTTACTGAATATGCATAAAAAAATTACATAAGAATCGATTGAGCCGTTTTGAAGGAGTATGGGAACGAACATTGTGACACGAGAATTTTATATATTAGATATATTATATAAGTTCATAATAGAGCAAACATAAATATAACATAACCTCCTTTTCCAAGTCCTATTAAATTCGTTCGAAATTCAACTTTGACAATTGATTACTAATTGTTTGAAGGAACTTCAAACAACTCAAAGGACGTCCATGCAAATGAAAGTAAAACAATAATTCAAATTCTTTAATAATGGGGATGTAAGTATTTTAATTATGTTTATAGAACTATTTAAATTATTTACTATATTCGTTAATAACTTTTTTTGTCTTTCAGCCTTGCGTCTGTGTTGTAAGTACCAAAGACATTTGAATAATTGTTTTATTATGACGGTATCTATAGAGAGAAGTATTAAATTTTGTTTTATTTGTAGCGGTCCTAAAGACCCAAGGACGCCCGTCAGAGATCCACTGCTACGAGTAAAGAACGTATTTGCTCGGCACTTCAAGGGAATAATTGGTGTTTTAATTCCACTTGTTGCGTTATCATGGCAGCCTGAGAAAGGACAAGTAAGAGATCTTTATATAGAAATCACGAATAGTAACACTTACTAAAATAGTTAAACATTTTGTTACCTTTTGCAAATCAGTTTGTGAATACCGTTAATATTTGAGGTTTCTAGTGGTTTAGATATCAAGTGACCAAAGTTTTAAGAGAGACCAATATTAAAAACATTCAGTTTCACTTCTGTCACAAAACCGCTTGACTGGTGCGTCATAGTTAACTGAAAATCTGCTCACAACACAAGTATCTAAATATTTTTTATAGAAGGGGGCAAACGGGCTTACCTGATGTTAAGTGATACCGGCACCCATGGATACACTGCCTGACTGCTTCCAAATGTGCTGCCGGCCTTTTAAAAACCAGCACGCTCTACTTAAAGAAACCCAATTCGAAATGCATCCTAAACCGTTCTACGGGTAGTAGCAGTTTGTACACTGTTAGCTGTACCCTGCAATTTCATCCGCATTAGTTAATGCTCTATTGCTGACTTAATTTTCATATTGAGTTAAGAAATATTTTTATCAACCTTTGCCTGACGAGAATAATTTATTTTTTATCTTCAATAGAAACAGAAGGTTTTCCGCGTACCTACATACATTTAGCCGAGTAATTTTGATTTACAGATACCATATTATATTTCCTATAAATATCTATAATTTTAAATATTTTTACAGAACGATATAACAGTGATGTGTATGTGGTTTATGATGTTCTGGTTTTTAATGTGGCAGCCAGTAAGTGTACCCGTAGTGGGTCTGATACCACTATTCCTTTTACCCATGTCTGGAGTGATGTCTTCGCCTGATGTTTGCAGTAGTTATTTCAATGTAAGTAAATATTACTATTATTTTAGAATCAAATTTCAGATTATGTACTATGCAAATGCTAAAAATACGTCTCCATCAAATATTTGAAGGATCTTACAGTGCCGTTGGGTAAACGCTCAAATGAGACCTTTCATATCAGTATTTTATTGCTAATTATTTTGTGAAACTAATTAGGGCTTTAAAGAAAAAGGCGGTTGCAACTTGCAGTGTCATAAAAACCAGTATTAATTTGGACCACAACTAAATCACACTTGAGACTGAACTAGTTAAACTGGTTGATATGCTCAATTACTAATGAACTCAACCTTAGTCAAAGTCAAAAATCATTTATTCATGTAGGTAACACAATGTACACTTATGAACGTCAAAAAAAAGGAATATCCATTAAATAGTTCTAATTTTACATTGACTGCCAGTTCTCAAATTAAGGGCGTAGAACCGAAGAGAAGAACTGGAAATAAACTCTCCGCCACTCATTTTAATCGACAGGTTTTTTAATTTACAAAACGTTTGTAAGGAGCTGCAACCATTACACCATGTTCCACATGACATCTTAAGTAATAAATAATAATAAAATAAATTAAAAACAAAGATTTGTCCTCTATCAGTAGGAGGCATGGTGAAACAGGAACACGCACTTAATATATAATATAATAGTATCACTATAAACCAACTATCTAATTGGTTGCCTGGAAGAGATCGCTCGAAAGCGATATGGCCACTAGTTGCCTTTTCATTTAATTATGTCAATTGTATTATATTTCTGTATGCAACGTAGTGTTAACAAATAAATGTCTAGTGTGTCTTAACTAAAAAAGGGACGTAACACCAAAATAATATACGATATACATACTTGCATCAAGTATCTCATTTTGGAAGTTTTACATACAATTACAGTTATAAATTGTTTAATTTTCTGCTTTCAAAATTTCCGTTATAAATGGCCTAATATTTTTATTTTTCAGGATAGTGTTTGCCTATTCGTATTGTCTGGTATGGTTTTGCTTCTCCTGAATATTTCGGGTTTTGACAGGCGTTTCGCATTATGGCTGCTCTGTTCGGGTGATAATTGTCAGTTCTCTGGAAAGCGGTAAGTTGGACTTCAATTAACATTCCGGGTAACTTTCATAGTGTGATCAGACGTGGTGTTGTGGTGTTGTATATAGAGCATACTCCTCTCTTCGAGGACACTCTCCTTAAAGCCTCAGGATACTGCATCGGGATACTGGGCGTTGACGTATCGAATGACGTTTAGTTTCGCGGCCATTTGGAAGGAAAGGCTAAGTTAACCTTCTTAGAAGCTTGGTGTGCCCAGTACCAGCTCCTTCCGCTTGACCGTATTCAACGAAGAGCGTTTCAAATCGTCGACGACCAGTCACTTTCCGGGTGGCTTGATCCCTTTGCGTTGCATCTTCTACCGCATTTACCATGGAGCGTGTTCAGAGGAGTTGTTCAATCTAATACCTAGCTGCAGCTGAGTTTCATCATCGGACATCAAGGCAGAATACAAAATACTATCCGTAACAACTTGACGTCCATCGTTCCACAACTGAGCGATTCTTAAGGCAATTTCTGCCGCGCACCACCACTAGGTGGAACCAGCTGCCTACTGAAGTATTTCCGAACCAATTCGACTTAAGGTTCTTCAAGAAAAAAGCGTACCAATTCTTGAAAGGCCGGCAGCGCGCTTGCGAGCCTTCTGAAGAGTTTGGCAGTGCGGTATCACTTAACATCAGGTGAGCCTCCTGCCCGTGTGCCTCCTGTAACATTAAAAAAAAAATAGAGCAACCATTAAACATTTTTTCCTAGAATATCGGATGTTTTTCCAAGCTCTACCCGGTATAAGAAGATAAGACATCTGCAGTTCAACATGGTAACTACCATTAAGTTAGGAATCAAAGAAACAGTGGAAATAACGAATTATAATCCCGAAGAATAAATGAGATTTTTTGACGTGATAACGTCTTTAAAATCGTTTTAGTCGGGTGACATGTTCAGAAACTTGTGTCACAGCAAAACCTCACGAGCGCGATCGCAGGTATAACGAGAGAGAGACGGACCGATCTCCCGTCTCATCTCGAGCGCTGCCAGCCATTCCGTGAATGTATGAAGAAAAATGTATATCATAGTCGAATAAGTAAACTTGTCATTTTACACCCGAAATTTATCATCAAAAGTGTGAATAAAACGATAGATGTAATTTAAAATTTGAAAAAATTGTTATCTTCATTAATTCCTTACTTCCCAAAAACTTATATCACCAATAAGACGTTATCACGTAAACATCTCGATCGTAAACCTACTTTACAAACAACCAATATTTTTTTTATTTCAGAATCGTGTTCAAATCGAGTGTTGCTGCATTTGTGATGTCCATGTTTAGCAACCGACTGATAGCATGTTCTGCGATAACGCAGTACTTGACACCGGCGTACGTTAATTTGCAGGTACTTTGTTTGTTTTTTAAATAAAATTTCATAGGAGCTAGCTAGGGATATATTATAATTCCTAGATGGGAAACAGGGCGTCCACACTATGACTCCATCGCGTTCGGTCTTGAGCCTCGTATTTCACCTCGCTCGAAGTCTTTCCGGCTCTCTTTGCCTCATCAGTACGGCGCCGGGATTGCCTGGGACGGCCACACTTCCACTTTCCTTCCGGGTTCTAATCAAGCGCCTGCTTGGGGATGTGATTGGGACCCCTTCGGAGCGTATACCTATAGGAACCTATATGAAATAGAAAAACTGACTAGTTAATTGACATGTGGTTCCAACTGAACATTCAGCATCTATGAAAAAGAAAAATAGTTAAACAGTAAATTATAATGCTGTGGAAAACAAATGTTGTATATGTATGTGTTTATTACCTGTGTGTAATGTGTAAGAAATCTTAATATATATATTTCTTGTGTGCGTGTGTATGTGACTGAACTCCTCCTAAACGACTGGACCGATTTTGATGAAATTTTTTGTGTGTGTTCAAGGGGATCTGGGAATGGTTTAGATTCACAAATCAGCCCGCCAGATGTTAAGGGTAGTCCACCCCTAATTTTTATTTTTTTATTTATAGATAAAATTTTATTTTTTATTTTTTTTATGTTACAGAATTAAAAAATACATACAACCCCTAATTTTCAACCCTCTACGATCAACCCCTATTTTTTTATTATAAATGATATACATGGCAAAACGACGTTTGCCGGATCGGCTAGTAAATTATTAAAATTCTAAGTATTAAAATTAAAAGCTATTTGATTTAAAATTTATATGATAACGATATTTTCAGTCCTACACCGCCCGGTACAGGGCTACGGAGCCAAACTATGACACTATGCGACATATAGTACTTAACGCAGTGCAAACATCGTCGTCAATAGGTATGTTTATTATTAATTTTACGTTAGTTTCCGCTATTCTTTCGTAGAACAGATTTATTTTAATTATATTTTGATGTGAAAACAGTGACCGTTATTTAGTAGCAATCTATTATTATGTAACTAGCCCTCGTTAAACGTAAATTAACCAATAAAGCTTTTTATGATTTGCTCCAGTTCAAACAATTTGTATGACAATACTTGGCGATTAAAAAGAGTGGCGGAAAGTTTCTTGCCAGTTCTTCTTATCCGCTCTACGCCCTTGACTTGCGAACTGGTAGTAAATGTAAATTTACAATTAATTTAACTTCGTTTTGACGATTCATAAGTGTACTTGTTTACCTATATGAATAAAGAAATTTTGAGTTTGAGTTATCGATTGTTGTACGAACCTTTTTCAACGTCACAGTTAGGTAAGCACAATTATTAGTTAAAATAAATTTTAGTCAGTACAATCGCGAGCAAAACAATACCAATTATAATAATAACCAATTATACAATACCAATTATATTATATAATTTGCAATTAAAGATCTAACATTATTTTGAGTTTTCGAATGATATTTTTATTAAGGGTTAGAATTGTTTATTTTTAGGGTACAAAGGGTACAAATTACAGTTTATATCCAAAACCCTTCTAAATTCGAAAAATTAACGATTATTTTCAAATACGTGTAAGTTCACTGGTTTTATTCTTAGCTTCCGTTTAATTAAACGATAGAATTCTATGGCAAAGATATTTTTATATTTTTCTTCTTCTCTCTCTCTCTCTCTTCTCTCTTAAAACGACTAGTACGGCTGTGTGAGTTGTATTTTTTTTTCCAGGGAGCACAGCCATTCTTCATTCCTCATATACGATTGTTGCTATGCGTGCTATGTTCTCTGAGTAAGATTAAAATTTTTATTTATATTATTCAAGCATGAGTCACAATACGTCGTTACCCGATCGTGTGTTTTATCAACGTTTAGTACCATATCCTTAATGTAAAATGCGATCGGCGTACGTAATCTGTTAATAAATATATTTTATTTAGTCAATAAAGTATAATTTTTTTTATAATTTAACAATAACATAGCTTTCTCATAGCATATTCGAAAGCAATTATAACTACGATAAGCGCCTACGGAAATCATGATGACTTAAATGTTTCATCCCATCTTGTACAATAAAGTAGTTGGCGATTTTTTATCAATTTTTCTCGTCTGTTCTAGAACCTCAATTTAAGAACGCGTATAACGTGGTGTAAATGTGGATTTGGCAATTAATTCTGTTGACACTCACTTATTTTTCTAATACGAATACACTTTTATATTTTCGGCCAACCAACACGTTTAAAATAAACTAGAACAATTAATTTTTCAGACAAGACAAGAAATTAGTCTTTCCTGATATATTCAACTATTTGCAGTACACCGTGTTTGCTTTTCCAACTGCTTTTTTCATGTTCATATTAAACGTTTGCTATCACATGCTACTAATTAATTGGTAAGTAAAATTATATTACATTCACTTTTTTTGAAACAAGATTTTTTTTTGTCGTTAAGTTGTGTTAACGGGTTTAACTTAAGCGGTCCGAATATTTTTTAGGCTGATTGGCAAACCAATGAGTGCGAGCAGTATGACAGAATTCCGTAATTCAATATTAAAAAATAAGAACAGCATACCGAAGAGAGCTACACCCCATGAAAAAGTACGTACCTATTATGATTACTTAAAGATATATAAAGAAGCAAAATCAATACTTCATATTATAATAATGATATATATATATATAATAGCAATCTTATATATAAATGTTTGTATGGGGATCTTGAACAGCGCTCCGTCTTTTAAAGATAAGCTACCAAAATCTAACATTAACGTATAGTTTACACGATACGAACTATCGACGACAGTATAAAAATTTTTTTTTTTTAAATATTAATTAAACATTCTCTGGACTGAAATTTGCTACGCAACCCATATGGATTATATTTATTGACATATTAAATTAAATATAAAATACGTTTCATTAAATAAGCATCTCGGTGAAGGTCGTTGTATATCGGGATCTTAGACCAAAACGCTTGTACGTGATTATGGCATTGTAACAGATATTTCTTTGAAAGTTTTGTACTAATAGGCATCTTGTACACTATATCTAGGCTTCTATTAAAACGCGAAAACAAAATTTTAAGAAACAAATTCAGTAAAAACCTCCAAAAATCAGCCTTTTTTCACAAATTTTATATGAAGTTTGGGTGTTTATAATGTACTCATTAATTGTAACCGGAAAGAAATATTTGCTTAGAAACCTTGCAAATGTAATGGAGTTTCTAAATGTAAAACTTTTTTTTCATAATCTTCTAAGGCTTACGAAAAAACACGTATTGGAACACGTTTTATGAAATTTCCGCACACTATTTTTCTTTCAATGTTATCGCGTTCTCACTTGCTTGTTAGCCATTTTTATGAATGGCTCGCTATCTATCTATGCTATCTCTTTTCGCTTTACCTCTTGTTCTGACATTGCTGGATGAAACAAGCTTTTTGGTCGCGTTGCCGTTCGTTGGACGGGAAAGGGCGCTCTTAAATAAGATAATCACTATTGATTTTAAGATAAGCAATACAATTTAGTTATCCTAATTGGATCGTAAATAAAGATTCAATGTTTCATAAAACACGTCTGAAACAGGTAGGTAAAACAAACAAAATAATTGTAAGTGGAAATATAATTTTCACGCAAATGATTCCGTGGGACGGCCTGTTGAAAGACATGAAATGAATATTAATTCTTATTTAAATATTTTTCAGATGACGGTCTTATTTGCCATACTCTATCTGATCGCTGTTATGTTCCGTTGGAGTAGATGGACTGGAGCTTCGTGGGCCAAGAATAAGACCCTTCCGAACAACGAGAATCTACCGATGTAAAATGTTTTTTTTATAAATACGAGTACAGTAGAAACAAAAACATATATATATTTTTTTTTAAAGGCACATTAACGAAACACATACAAACACTTACAGAGAACAAATAACAGAAAACTAGATCATGCATGTGCATCAATAACAAGTGGGCACAACATTTAAAGGGAAATATTACAATGAAAAAGAGAAAATAACTTAAACATTAAAGTAAAAAACAAACTAGATTAAAAAAATACAAACATGCAATAAAAAAAAAACAATAATTTTCTACTTTGCAATTATCACTATTGGTCACGGTTCAACAGTTTATTAAATAATTATATTATATTGTTACATAATAAAAATAAATAAAAATATGGTGACTCAAATTCAAGAATCGTCAAATTGAGCTAATGAAATAATGTAAATAATCAAATTGAAATAATCTAAAATACAAAGTTAACTATCTATAGTTATACTATATATTATAGAGCCTTATCTATGTGTATATCAATCCTAGAGCTAAAGAAATAATCTTGTTGTAAATACAATTTGTATGATGACTACGTACTCAAAGGTGTAATAAGATTGATTAAACTTAGATAAAGAAGATACAATTTGCAATTATGATTTGTGATTAATCTGTCTTTACTTCCAGGGTAAAGGATGCATCAGTAGCTGCAGTTTTCTTATTGCTTATACACGTTATTCCAAGAACATGTGGATGGATGAAAATACTACAAGCTGAAAGTAAGAAAATATGTTTTTAATCCTCGAATAAAATTAAATTTTAGTTGTTACACACTACTAAGGACAGCAGGGATAAAAGATACACTTGAAATAAAAACATAGACTGTTTCTACTTGAGAGATGTATAGGACTAACTAGCGGGGAAAAACTGGATGAAAGTTGCTTAAGAAAAAGAGAAATGGAAAAATATGGAGGAGGCTTTTACCCTAAAAGAAGCCAAACAGATACTAGACCACTTAATAAGAATATTTTTTTAGGTTCAAAGATACTTTATTTCTCAAAGAATTACATTCACTTAGCGAGAAAATTTAGAGTAAGTTAGTTATGTACATCGTGTTATGAAATTATTTGAAATACACTATATAAAATAAAAATATTAGTTTCTAACAATATGTACCATATTTGTTACAAAAGTGCAGGTAGGTCTCATCGATGTTACAACAGGCATTATGTGACCATGAATAGTTATAATTTCTAAGAAGCTCGTTCGCAGACATAAGTAAATGCTATTTTTTTAGAACCCTTACTCATACAACTAATACCCATATTAAGAAATGTAAACTATCCAATTGTTGTATAGATTCATTATTCAGCTTTAATAATAATAATAAGGATAGCAGGTTTTTGAAGTGTTTAGTAGTATTTTTGATAAACGGGCAAGAACTATCACCGCCAACAAACTTAAAAACGTTTCGACTGTAATACTGGCAAATAGTAATTAATTAATATGAGACCGTCTAACAAGGTTATGATATAAATCATTTAAAGATTCTATTAAAATTTACAGAAAAAAGTGAATGTGGTTCACTGAAACCCGATTCCGCATTAATGTTCTGGCGATTTGTTGACAAGAATACAAACTATGGATATATTATTCTGATTGGTAAGTAATATTGATGTGATGCAACTCTAGAACCAATTTTATACGCTTTAAAAAGACAGTGTCAGCGTAAACGATACGAACTTTGTAGTAAGTGTGAAGTCATAATATCATATAAACTTGAGAGAACGAAGTTCCTTTCGATTAATTAGTGAAGGAATGTAATATTTTTTTTTTTAGTTATAATATTTTTTTTATTATTAACAAATATAATGTAATATAGACTTAATCAGTAGGCTTAATTTGCTTTTAAATTTATCAAAATTATGACGCGTACACTTGCTAAACACACTATAATGGAGAGATTGTAACGCGTATTAATTGGTTAGCACAATAGTAAAAAGAGGTTATAATGCTTCCCTACTTGGTAAAAATATCCGGAACTTGTGCAGAAACACGGTCAGCATTCATTAATGTTATTATTTTTTATTATTTATTATGTATAAAAAACCTGTAAACACAACAAAAATAATCGTCGCGACACCACAGAAAGACGAAACGAAAATAACTGGCTTGATTTGTAGCGCCACTGATTTTTTTTTCACTCACTTACTCCAGGTAACCTTAAGTTGTTATTTCCAACACATTTACAATAGGTTCCAAAATTACAATTTTTTTTATTTATTTTTTTATGGCTCTGGCACGATTTGTGCATTAGCCAGCGTCAAGTATAGGATTTTTTTATAATTCGTGCTTGTCTTTACAAATTCGACCGTGTCCTTCATGTACGGTTTAGGCACTCGCCCGGTACCGCACAACCCTCCCAAAGGCCGAGAACAAATTTAAATTAAATTAAAGTTTGCCCTCGAACCGGGAATCGAACCCGGTACCCCTCACCTAGCTGCCACTTAATAAGACCGCTAGGCTATGAGGCCCCCAAAAATAACTATTTAATAAGTTAATTAAATACGCATCTTTACAGGATCAGGTGTCGCTCTAGTCCGGGCCATTAAAGCCGCAAATGGTTATCCGAAGTGTTTCAATTTCTATGAGAAGCTAATGGATTCTAAGACCAATTGGAATAATCAGATGGCATTGATTGCAGTTATTGCCTCTATAGGTCCCAATATAATTTCTGGAGTCGGATCGCTTATTTCTTTTCTGCCGTTGGTTTTGAGCATTGTACGTATTTGTGGTCCTTCATAATTTTGAGCATGTTTTAATGAATATTTTTCTTAATAAGTTCTGGATCAACGAGTAACACTGATTTGGAATGGTAGTTATTATTAATTGATCTAATACGGTCGAGGTTTTTTTTAAATTGTTTGTAATCATTAGGTATTATATTTTATAGTGGCTATATTTTTTTTTATCCAGAATCATTAATTATTACAGTGAGAAGTAGAAGTATAGTAATTTAACAACTAAAATATAAATCTATAATTTATTGTCAGTCATAAAGCCAACATCACTTAAGGATGCCAACTAATACAAACAGTAATAATAATCTGTACTTTTAAAACAAGATCACGGACTAGTACACAGTAGAGAGCTTTTAATTATGCGTAATACAAAATTTGATACAAAATAAAATCTAAGCAGAATAATTAAAAATATACTTGTGTGCAATGTGCATATATTAGCATTATTATTTTGCAGTAGAAAATCTAATATATAAAATTCTCGTGTCGCAGTGTTTGTAGTTAAACTCCTCGGAAACGGCTTGACCGATCCTCATGAAATTTTGTGTGCATATTGGGTATGTCTGAGAATCGGACAACATCTATTTTTCATCCCCCAAAATGTTAAGGGTAGTAGTTAACCCCTAAATTTTTTTTTTATGATACAGCATTAAAAAATACATAAAACCCCTAATTTTCACCCCTCTACGATCAACCCCTATTTTTTATTATAAATTATATACATGGCAAAACGACGTTGGCCAGGTCAGCTAGTAACATATAAATTATCATATTTAGGTCTGAATTTTTGTTATCATACTATTTTAATATATTCTAGAGAGGCGAGGGTGAAGACGCGGAAAGTCCTTGGAAACAGAACAGATATGCAGCAGTACTGGCTGCTGGAATGGGATCATCTTTTGGATTTATGTTGCCGTTTTTATACACACCAGCCTACTTTTGCCACTACACGGGAAAAGTACCGTTAAAAAAGATGGTAATTTTTTTCTTATATAATAGGGGGGCAAACGAGCTTGCGGGACGACCAAAAAGGGCAGTCTACGCAGCCCATAGACACCCATTTTTAGTGGGTGCGTTGCCGGCCTTTGAGGGAGGAGTAGACTCGCTTTTTGAACGCTTTCGCTAGTTCGCAAAAGAAAATGCCGTTTCACTTGTGGATGTTTTTATCAGACAACGCGCTCTACTACTATTAAAAGTTTTATCTATATAAATTAAAGTACTTATTTAATCACAAAAGTACTATATAAAGGCCGGCAACGCTGGGTGCGTTGCCGGCCTTTGAGGGAGGAGTAGACTCGCTTTTTGAACATTTGGAGGTCGTATCTCTGAGGGAAGAGGGCCCCCGGGAGCCGATTCCACAGTTCGCTAGTTCGCAAAAGAAAATGCCTTGTGAAACGGACTGTGAATTTAACACGGACTGGAAATTATTAACAACACCTCTCGTCTCTAGTGATATTTAGCCAACCCGAAACAACACCAGAATAAATAAAAACCTTGCTGAGATTCATATCGAGGACATGTGTACTGTACTAGCCAGTGTAGAAGTTGAATTATTATAAGTATTAATCATACTTTTGCAGATATTGTATTCCATCGGTACACTGATTATATGCGCAATAGTCTTGTGGGTGGCGACATGTTTTTGGGCACCTATTGTGTGGCAGCCTACCGCAGACGGCTTCGAAGGAGTAGTTGTGGTTGAAGGCGGCGCAGATGCAGGTGGAGGCGATGCTGGTGGCGGTGGTGACGAAGGTGGCGGTGATGAACCGGAACCTTAGTCTTACAACTTTTGTCCGGTTGTCTCGCATTTGTGCCCGATTGTCGACACTCGACTGTCATAATTTTATTTAGTGTTATTCGGAGAGTACTTTATTTTTTTAGTTGTCATATACTCCGTATAAGGCCCAGAACACACAGTGAAACGCAACTGCAACGAAACCCTTTTGAAATTATTGATTTGAAACCAGTATCAACCATTTTTCACACACGCTGCAACCACAATCATTTCGGTTTAGTTGAGAACAGACGTCTGCAAAATGAGTTCGAGTGACGAAGAAATTGTGGTTATGTATTTGTATCTTCGACAAAGAAGAAGGCGCAAAAGGAGAACTATGTGGATACATCCCTACATCGAGAAGAATATCAACTTTCTGCCCATGCTTTATCAGTCTCCGTCTTAGAGAGTAGCTTGATAGTGTGGTATTATACAAGCAAGGATACTTTTCCACTTTTAACACAAATGTAATGTTTTTTTGATAGTCGTCAGCCATTTTGTACAAAAGAAGCCAAATCCGATGAATGAAACGCAACGCGAGTTTCCTGCACGACGGTTTCAATGCGACTGATTTGAAACGCGTTTCAAACCGGTTAGAAACTGGTCGCGTCATGTGTGGTCTCTCAAAGGAATCTATGGCAGAAACATTTATGCAACTCAAAAGTAACTAGAAGTTGCAATTTCGTTGCAGTTTCGTTTCACCGTGTGTTCTGGGCCTAAGAGTTACGTTGCAAACTCTGGAAATTATCAACAGGCAACATACATAAAAGTAGTGTCTATAATGTGTTAATTTTTGTTATGGCTTACCATTTAATAATAAATAGGTTGTGATAAAGCTAAGTATAAAGCAGATTATGGATAAATCAAATCGGACGGTGCAAATTCATTTGATACTGTAGAAATAGAGAATGTAATGGGAAATTTATTCCAAACAATATTTGCTATTAAAACTTTAAAAATAGCTTAATTTTCAATTATTAAAACTGTAGGCTTATTTATATTGAATATACTTATTTCTGCGATGTATCTTATGAGTCAGGCGAATATTTGCCTTCATTATGACTTCAGGCTGCTTAAACTGCTTACTTAATTTACTGCAACATATTATGTATCAAAACACTAATTTAGGAATATAACAGTTTGTAAGGCTTTGTGCTATTTGATATTGGTCTAAACTTTTAATTGTAATAAAGATTATAAGTAGAAAATATAATTTTCAATTAATAAAATTATAAACCATATATATTATTTTCATTACTAAAAGTTTTGTTTTTTAGAAAGAGTAGGTATTTTTACCTTTATGTATTTATGTATTTTTACCTTTACAATAATAATAATAATTCCAATTTCAAACTTTTTTATCATGGAAAACCAAGTGTCTAATAATAATTTACGTAACCCAAATGTTATATTAAAAATAATGCATTCTATATTTAAAAAGCGTTCCAAATCAAAAAGTTAATATTATGAATTAGGAATGAGGCCTATGGTATGATTAGTAATAAAGGAATCTATTTAGAAAAATGAGACACTGGATTAGATCAAAATTTTATCGGTATTTGAAATATGGATATCCTTTTTATTAATGTGTTCGTGTGTTATATATCCAGTCAGGTAGAGTGTGGAGATCAGGCCATACCACTGGAGCCCAGAAGTTAATGCAGAACCATGTGATTATAATCGTCGTTAAAGTTGGTCCTATTCCTGCCTTCATCTGTGAATGATTTTGAATAATAATAACACTTGAATAACATTAAAAAGTTCGTGTGTATTATGACGAACGTAAACGGAACTCGTTAACTAAAAAATCCAATAGACCTACGATCTTCTGGCCGTCTTGGCCTTGAATTTCTTTATTGACTTAATTTATTTCTGAAATGGCAAGTAAGTGGATCCCATCTAAGACACCGCTTTCCTGACGATATTTCCACACAGTACGAGCCAGTCATTTGGTGCAGTGATACAAACTTCACTAGGTCGAAACTTTTCATACATTCCGATCATCCTTAATGTAATTAAATATTTATTTCATATGCGTATAGGGTACAATTCTTTAAAAGATTCGAGAGATTTAATATTGACATCTTCGTGAAATATCCTATAATATAAAATACTAGTGGACCCGACAGACGTTGTCCTGCATGATATTTCAAGCAATTAGTAAAGCAAAGTATGAAAGTACCGACTGCAGCGCCATCTGGCGGGCTGATTTGTGAATCTAAACCATACCCAGATCCCCTTGAACACACACAAAAAATTTCATCAAAATCGGTCCAGTCGTTTGAGAGAAGTTCAGTGACATACACACTCACAGAAGAATTATATATATAAAGATTATCGCGTAACCTCCAGGAGCGCTGTTTAGTTTCTCATAAACCTTTAAAAGCCTTAGACGTTTACATATCTTTTTTACTAATAAGTAACACGCTGCTGATGTTACTACATATATGAATAATAGTAGAATAGCAATAACGTTACCATTTTCGCTGTCGGTATGTTAGCGACGCTTTGAACGACCAAATTTCCCGGCGTCCCAACAGGAAGACAAAACGCATATGACGACGAATAACCTGCTGCTATATTGTACCATAATGGGTTTTGATTTATTTCTTTCGCCTGGAAAATAAAACGTTACTTATTTCTCTTCGAACAGTGAATCAATGTTGCTTTTTGAATTTATACTTCTTCAGGCGCGTTATGAAAAATTGATGAGAGTGAAATTTTACGATGCGTACGCGCCGTGACACAAAATTAACAGAATGAAGTTAGTGGCGCATGTTGGCACGCATGCCCTACGACGCCCTTTGACGACTCATTGGTCTAGTGGTTAGTACCCCTGACTGCGAATCCATGGGTCCCGGGTTCGATCCCCGGCTGAGACAAGACATCGATGTGATGAGCATTTGGTGTTGTGCTTAGGTCTTGGGTGTTTAAATATGTATTTATATGTCTATCTATCTATAATATGTATGTATATCCGTTGCCTAGTACCCATAACACAAGCTTCACCAGCTTAGCATGGGACTAGGTCAATTGGTGTGAATTGTCAATAAAAAAAAAAAAAAAAAAAAAAAAAAAAATGCCACCTCTGTTCATTGTGTATTTATATTTATAATATTTATCCACATGCTTTGAGTTTCTACATTTAAAACACGTGTTTTCATTTTGTTTTCATTATACAAGTGCGAATTTTATATGTGCGTCAGCATTATAATCACAAGTGAATTAAATTGAATATTTAAGTCAATACTAATTAATATTAGAAAATAATCATAAATATAATATTAATAAATATTTATTTATTTAATTTTTCAAATGTAAACTGAACTTTATTGACTATAATGACTCCTTTTCCTGTCTTGACTATTTAATTGTAATTAATTATTTGCATGCAATCAAAGACTATTTTTAATAATGCCAAAGAAGTATAACTTCTGACGCGCGTACATAAGTACACGCACACTTTTTTATTTTAAATGTATGTAACACAACTAGAAAATTGTAAGTGTTTTGTACAATTTATTTGGTCAAATACGCAAAATCATTAATATTTCAAATGGAAGAGACTAGCTTCCAACGACTCATGAAATCCTAGTGTGCGGGCTGTACTTCCTCTTTTAACTATTCTTCCTTTTTATTATGTGTAAAGTCGTAAAATATATAATGGGCATACATATTTCTGCATCGTTTCTCGCTGATAATGTGTAATAGTATTCCATTTTGTGCATCCACAACACAATTATTGAGATTCCAACCGTGGTCTTTTAAATTATGTAGTATTCGTTAAGATATAAATTGTCTTTGATTAACATAACCTTTACAAATTTAAAGAAAAACTGCTTTACAGTCACCGTGACCACGCACGCTGTAAAGCACGCGAAACGTCGGATAAATTTAAAATTATGTCAAATAGTTGTAAATTTATAATAATACATAAGTTTAATCCGGTAAAAAGCGTTTTTCTTTAAAAGATATAAATTGCATAAAAGTATTTACCAATTGCATAACGATTGGCGCTATAACGTTGCACACAGCTACATTCGATGCGAAGTTCGTTATAAAAACCGTAAAAATTATAATGAAGAAAAGAATAGTTCCATTGTTCAAATATCTGAAATCTTGTAATACGGCACCAATTTTTCCATTGAGGTTCGTATGTTCTTCCTTCGCTGCTTCGGAGAGGGCAAAACCACCACCTTAAAGTGAATACCCCAGAACTTATTAATTGTTTGCCTTCATCTCTGAAATGTAACTTTGTGAATATGTGAGAAAAGGTTCTTTAACTGAATGAGGCTTTTACTATGTTTACAAATAAAAAACGTACGGACCCCTTATAAGGGATAATTAGTTAAAGATTATTATGGCTACTTAATCTTTTAAGGATTTTAATAACACTAATATAGAAATATAAATAATTTATTTGATATAATACTTGCTTGGTATAAGTACGAACATGTATTTCATTTTAAAAAGGGCATAACTATAAAAGATACAAACAAATTACTTTAAATATATTTTAAAAATTATATTTCATTTTAAAAAGGGCATAACTATAAAAGATACAAACAAATTACTTTAAATATATTTATAAAAATTATATTTCATTTTAAAAAGGGCATAACTATAAAAGATACTGTAAACAAATTACTTTAAATATATTTTAAAAATTATATTTCATTTTAAAAAGGGCATAACTAGAATAAAAGATACAAACAAATTAGGTACTTTAAATATATATTTACCTAATAGAAACATGAAACTGTATGGCATTATTTGATTCATAGTTTTCCAATCAAGAACAGATGGTATAGAATGTTTCGGTAAATCCTCATGCTCTGAAAAAATATTGCATAAAGCTACAAAATCAAGTTCAATGTTTTACATCTAAACTCTCTTCTACATGTATCGGTTTCGCGGTCTTTTATCTATTTTTATAGGCCAGTAGGTGATCATTCATTCCTTTAAGGCATGCATTACTTTACCGTACGAGCGAGTGTTTTGATTGGGGATCGAACCTACGACCTCAAGGAAGAGAGTCGCTCGCTAAAGCCACTAAGCCAACACTGTTTAAATAACATGAATTGAAATAATTACATGACATGAATAAAATAACTAATTTTCATATTTGACCATCTGAAATTTTTTTGTATCAGTATAGTATTTGTCCAGTGATACTATGAGTCTTAGCCTCAGATAGTAGCTATTTCGTTGGTAATCAGTATTCTACGTCTGACACAGATCATTGATTTTAAGGTCCAAGAAGTGATCCCCAATCTTTTTTGTGCCACCCCTCAAATGTAACATAATTTGAATTATTAAAAAATTTAATTGTTCACTCAAGAAATTGAAATGGTAGGTTTCAGAAAGGAATTACTAGGAAATTGCAAACCACAATTCACATTTCCAAAATTCCAAATAATTTCAATAAATTTTTGAATAGTTTTACCCCACGTTGGGAAACACTGGTCTAAGAAATGCAAGTTTTCTCACAATGTTTACTTTACAGCACTACAATTGTTAATTGCGCACATGGAAATATTATATATACCACTATTATATCAGTAAAAGTTTAAAATAACCTTGAGCTTTACAGTTATTGAAGAACTCCAATGTAGATGGCAATAAGAACATAAGAAAACCAACAAGCATTGCAGCTGAAGAATCGCCGACACTGAAATGAAATGAAATGAAATAGTTTATTCTTGCAAGTAGGACTATATAAATCACTTTTACAATGTCATCCTAAACTAGATGAAGTCGACATTTCCTAACTGACTGCCCTGAGAAGAAATGTCGAAACAAACTCGGGGGTCTTAGTCTCTTTTATAGTCCAGATAATACAATAATAAATTAATAAATTGGTGTAAACAAATGCAGAGTATTTACTGGACTGGTCTTTGGAAGAAAGAACCAGATCGATCTGAGCAAGCCTGTGCCAGCAGACGGCTAGCATGCCCCGAATAGCTCATGCAGCTCAACCATTTTTAAGGGAGCTGCACAACCCGGTACACAACAATACCGCCAGTGGCACCATAAAAATATGTGGGGCAACAACTCACTCAGATCGCCAGCCCAAAATAACTATAGACTAAAATGTATCAAATTATAAATCAAGCAAAAGAGTTTATGATATACCCGCATAATGTTTACACTTACAATGGATACAAAATGTATTTTTAAGGTGTACCTTAAAGCAAGGAAAAAATAATGAAATTGAAAAATATAATCGAAATATAATCATTATTCACTTGGCATGTCAAAGTGTAAAATATTGTATGCAAAACATTGATATACAAAAAACCCAAGATGCACAGTCTCATATAAAAGTAACGCTCGAAAGTGTCCCGAAACACAATTTCTGTCCATAATAGTATATGTTACAAGCACATATTATTGCAAAATCAACCTTACGCGAATTGCTTAAAGTTGTTATTACAACGCAGTGTATACGTACTTAAAGCAATAAAATTTTACGACCGACCGTGGTCGGTAGGACAAGGTATTGAGTGGAGTCGAACATGACTTTTTTATTTACAACTATTTAACATAATTTTAAATTTATCCGACTTTTCGGGTGCTTTACAGCGTGCGTGGTCACGGTGACTGAAGACAAAAGGTGTTGGATGTTAAATAGTTGTAAATTTATAATAATACATAACTTTAATCCGGTTAAAAAGTTTTTTCTTTAAATTAAAAAAAAATGTTAAATTGGCTACCTCCTGACCCACACTTTATATAGCGTAAATATATTTGTCAAAAACTACACACAAAAAAGTTCAAGAGTACATAAATTTATTTATAAAGAAAAATAAATAAATAACATCGACTCCACTTGTAGACGCGAGACTATTTGAAATGAGCGCACAATTTAGAATGTTGCGCTCATTTTTTGAGGACGTTTTTTTGACGTTGAGTGTGCATCTTGGGTTTTTGTATATCAATGATGCAAAAGCACAAAACATGTCAGTATTGTAGAAAAAGAAAAAATGAATATGCACTAAGCACAAAACATGTCAGTAATATAGAAAAAAAAAAATGTAAAAAAATGAATATGCACTAAGCACAAACATGTCAATAGAATAAAATAAAATGCATATGCAAAAGCACAAGACATGTCAGATTGTAAATATGTACAACATGCAAAAAAAAAAAAAAAAAAAAGAAGTGAAAGACAGCTTACAAAAACACAAGCGATAGCTGTATAAGCGAGCAGCTCAATCCCAGGCGTTTCTATCATTTAAATAATCGGATATCCTGTAATATCCTTTAGTTAATAATTTTGATTTAATAAAAAATTTAAATTTCTTAAGGGGAAGTTTACGAACATCCATAGGAAGTTTATTGTAAAAGCGTATACATTGACCCATGAACGAGTTGCTTATTCTATGAAGGCGAGTAGCATGAACTGTTAAATTATTTTTGTTCCTAGTATTTCGGGAGTGAAGATCAGACAATTTGACAAAATCCGGTTCGTTTTTGTAAACATAAAGTAAATTTTCAAAAATATATTGTGAAGTTACAGTCAGAATGTTTATCTCTTTGAATTTCTCTCGGAGAGAAACTCTAGGACCTAAGTTATATATAGCGCGGACAGCCCTTTTTTGTAATAAGAAGATTGTATTAATATCCGCACAGTTTCCCCAAAGGAGAATGCCGTACGTCATCAAGCTATGAAAATAACTGAAATAAACAATTCTGGCAGTTTCCACATCAGTAATTTGTCTAATTTTCCTTACAGCATAAGCAGCTGAACTGAGCCTTCCAGACAATTTGTTAATGTGTGGGCCCCACTGTAGTTTGGCGTCAACAGTAATGCCAAGAAAAACAGTTGACTCAACAGGGTCCAACTCTACTCCATTCAGTTGTACATTGGTGCTTAACTGCCTCACATTAGGCGTAGAAAATTTTATTAATTTAGTTTTACTTGAGTTCAAAAGCAGATTATTAACATTAAACCAATGGACAACCTTAGATAGTGCCAAATTAACTTGGTCAAAATTTTCAAGTTGACGCTTAACTTTAAAAACAAGCGAAGTGTCATCCGCAAATAATAGGATTTTGTGATCATCCCTTACACAAAAAGGTAAATCATTGATATAGATAAGGAATAAGAAAGGACCTAGAATTGAACCCTGCGGAACACCCATAGTTACCACAGATCCTTTTGATTTTTTGCCATTAATATCTACACTTTGTATTCTATTGTCTAAATATGAACTGAGAAGTCTAAGAGCCTTATTTCTAATGCCATAGTGGTGTAGTTTCTTGATAAGTGTGTCATGGCAAACACAGTCAAAAGCTTTGGACAAGTCACAGAATATGCCTAAAGCATCCTGTGAATTCTCCCAAGCCTCGAATACATTTTTGAGTAGTTCCACACCTGCATCAGCAGTAGACCGACCCTTAGTAAATCCAAATTGTTTGGAGTGAAAAAGATTCTGTCTGTTAAAATGCTTTAGCATTTGCTTTAAAATTATTTTCTCAAAAATTTTGCTCAGTGTAGGCAAAATTGAGATAGGGCGAAAATTCGTAGGATCGGTTGTACTACCAGATTTGAAGAGTGGAATCACCTTGCTTAACTTCATTAAGTCCGGAAACACACCAGATGCGACACAAGAGTTGAACACAATTGCCAGAAATGGGGAAATACATTCAATTATTGAGGATATTATTTGAACTGACAACCCCCAAAGATCGGTGGACTTTTTTACTTCCAAATCTTTAAATGCATCTAGAATGTCCTTAGCACTAACAACTGTAAATTCAAAACTTGTCCCACATTCTGCGACACAGTCTTTAAGTATGTTGTATGCGGAGCCGGAAGATGACAACAAAGTTTGAGTTGTTAATACAGGAATATTAGTGAAAAAAGATTCAAACTCGGTTGCCACCTCCAAATCCGCCCTAACATCTATATCATTAATTTTAAGATGAAAATCATTATTCTTGACTGTGGTTCTTCCTATTTCAGAATTAATAATATTCCAAGTAGTTTTAATTTTGTTTGCAGAAGATCGTATTTTGTTTTTAATGTGTAAAGATTTTGCGGCAGCACAGGCTCTCTTAAAAGTCTTAGAGTAATTTTTAACATACTCCCTAAACCTTTCACTATGATCATGGTTCCTTTCATTATATAATTCAAATAATCTTATTCTGCTTTTAAAAATACCTGGTGTTGCCCAGTCACTAAACAAAACTCGATCACTAACAGAAACTGATCTAGATGTAAAAACCTTCTTAAACTGAGAATTAATCATGTTAAATAATGAAGAGTAAGCTTGGTCAGGGTTATTGTGATAAGGCAAACCAGGCAGTTTTTCATTTAAATTATTTTTAAAAAGTTCTAAACGATAACTGGTTACTGGAACAAAATTAACATTTTTTCGATTTGCTTTAACAATGTCTTTAGTAAATGAAACAGTGATCTGAATCTAACAGATTAATAATTGAGTAGAAAGTTGGCTTCACATTTGTAAAAACATTGTCAATACAAGTGGCACTGGTGGCAGTTATTCTAGTTGGCTCAAGGAAAATATTATATAAATTATATGATTTCAATAAGATTAAAAATCTATTAACAATACTAGATTTATCTAATAAGTTAATATTAAAGTCTCCACAGACGGCAACTGTTTTATTAGTATTAGATATTTTTATTAATACATCTTCTAGGATTTTTTCAAAAGTATCGTATAAAGTACTAGGGGGCCTGTATACACTCAATACAATGAACAATTATATTAAATTATATAGTAACACCGTGTTTATTCAGTAATATATTACCAAATAATTAATATCATAAATTAAGCAAATAAATTATATAGTTTAAACCAGTTTTGATGTTAATATTGAATATTTTATCCTTATAAAATTTTATTTTATTTAAGCGTGTTTATAAATAAAACCGGTTATATTGCTAGAAAAAGGAGTGCAACTATTTAAGCGCTACAACCCTTTGAGGTCTGGGCCTCAGATTTTTGTATCTGTTTCATGATCGTTTGTCAATCTAATAGGCAAGTAGGTGACCAGCCTCCTGTGCCACGCCGTCGACTTTTTGGGTCTAAGGCAAGCCCGTTTCCTCACGATGTTTTCCTTCACCGATCGAGCGAATGTTAAATGCGCCGAAAGACAGAAAGTCTATTGGTGCACAGCCGGGGATCGAACCTACTATCTCAGGGACGATAGTTGCACGTTGAAGCCACTAGGCCAACACTGCTCATGTCTAGATTAGTAAGCAGAATAAAAATACCCGTACAATTTCTTATTTCCCAATTTGAAGTAATTCGAAACTTGATCACCCCACCCAGGAAATATTTGTGGCGATCGACAGAAAAAAAGGCATATGGCTAGACTGAAGAGTAATATAACCATCTGTAAAAAATATATGGTTAGGAAGTTCCAATTTAAAAACTCATCCGTATTTTATTAACGCCATGTTATTAAATTAATCTCTAATTGCACTGCCTAAATTCACTAGGGTCGGATTATTGATAATTCATTAGCTTTTAGCTTTCTGTTTCCTTGTTTTGTTTATGATCTTATGATTTTTGTATTAATAAGTTGCATTTGTTGTATTAGTAGTTATACTGTAAGATTATAAAATAAAGAAATTAATAAATGTTTACGTCTAAAACCAAACATATTAATATGGAATCATTTGTTAATTAGTTTTATTAGTAGCATTTATTAAATACTATTTTTAATTAATTAATTACAGATTATAGCTGCAGGTTAGAGTTATAGATTATTTCTACATTATCAACTTGTGGTGTGAGAAATTCACTACCTATTTAGTGTCTAATGACTGAACCACAATAAAAACACAATACAAAAAATTTAATAGGAAACTAGCCATAAACTAGGTGAATAACTTACGATTTCCCAAAAGGTTATCCTTCCAAGATTTTTATAATCTTCATTTACAACTTTTTCAGCGGCTTCTATTCCGGATTGTGGCACTTTTGCTCTTTGTGCTGCAGCACTTTTTGGTCTATAAACATAGAGGAAATATAATAAATCAGAACAAAGTTGTATACTTTATGTTTACACTCACCTTAAAAATCCGAAGTAAACAATGACCAGGTATATATACATTGCACCTTCCATCAACATCATGTATGGAATTGCGAATGCAGAAAACTTAGGAAATGATAAATACTCCGGCGCATTTGGATATGTTCTGAAAATTACCTGATACATTGATACATTTCCTGAGACAGAAGCTACCTCATTGGTTTAGTGGTAAACGTTTGTCTTCAGATACATCCTACATAAATCCAGGTAAAAAAAATGATAAAAAATCATCCTTACGCCACACGAGACGTAATGCCGTTAAAGAGTGTGATTTAGTTTTTTGTATATGAATAGTATTTCCATTATTTTTGTTTCATTTACTTACTTTGAAAATAGTCCTTTAAAAACGAAGTTTGTTGCGGTCCCTACTAAAGTACCAATACCACCTGAAAAATTCATCTCTTTTATAATGTGAACAAAAACTAATATGTATAATGTGAAAAAAAATACAAGAACTTTGTAAAAAAAAAACAAATGTGAACAAGATTCACATTTATTGTTATAAAAGGCACAATCGCTAAGTCACTATGTCGCCTTTTTCGACGTTGCCGAAAGCTTTTTAAAAATACAGTGTAAAAAAATGCACTGGCATTTTGCATAAACGATAAAGAGTATTACTATGAGTAAGGTAAACAAATTATAACAATACCTATAGTAGCAGAAAACGTCACTGCGCAGAAATAACACGTTGTAATATCTGATGCAATGTTTTCACCATTTTTATTGACATCGTAAATGCTTAACAAGTTTTGCTGTAAAATAGTTAACAATCTTAATCTTAGAATCAAGATACAAGTGAAAATCTTGATAACAAAAAAGTAGGAAGTTGGAAGATACGTAATATAAAACAGTCCCAAATAATACTAGCAATATTAGAATAGCCAACGTTGATATAATATACATATTACACTGTAGAGAATTTTTTCTCTTCACCTGGAAGGTGGTGGGGTTTAGTCAGAAATCGACGTTATTATTAAACAAATTAATTTAAATCCAACTCATTACATCCTATATAAGTCTTCAAACATCATCACTTTTTTTATTAACACAGTTAAAATTTAACTTACCACTTAATACTACAGACGAAACATGTTGCGCATTTTGTTTTATTTGTGAACAATATTAATTCATTTTACACTTTTACAAATTACAGTATAATTATACAACGCGAAATCGTTTGACCATTAATATTACATTCAGCGAAAAACACGTTGAGATTAAAAGCTGTTGGGTTTGAGGAGTCGAAACTATGATCATTAAATACGATTGTTCAATCACCAACAATGCTATCCTTCGTTTTAAAAGCGTATACTCGTATACTTACGTCTTCAAAAACTTTTAATACGGCAAAGTTTATTGGTACCATTAAAGTAGTAGCTGCTGTATTTGTAATCCACATAGAAATGAACATCGTTATGAAGCACATCGCAAATAATAACCTATAATTACAAAAAATAGTCACTTATATTTTTGACGCAACAAATATAATATCTTCGCCACTATAAACGGTTTTTGCTCTTAAAAATTGTTTCATATTTGAGTAGTATAATAAGTCTACGCTATAGAGTAAAGACTTTAAATTTGTAATACAATACGTTTTAAATAATAAGTACTTATAATGTGAGTAACCAATAGCACGGATGGCACATAAAGCCAATCTCTTGTGAAGTCCAGACTGTTCCACGGCATATGCAAGTATCATACTGCCTATAAACATCATTATCGTATCCTGTAAAAAATAATAATTAAAATATAGCGTTTATGAAAGGGTAAAATTAACGATTGTACGTTCCGTTAGATTCTAATTGAGCGACAGAATCTCTCGTTCAATACGCAGTGAGCTGCGATATGATACGACATGTCATTTTTTTAATGGCTCTGGGACGGTTTGTGCATTAGCGAGCGTCAAGTATAAGATTTTTATAATTCGTGCTTTTTGCCTTAGAAATACGACCATATCCTCCATGTACGGTTTAGGCACTCGCCCGGTATCGCACAACACTCCCAAAGGCCGAGAACAAATTTAAATTAAATTAAAACTTGCCCTCGAACCGGGAATCGAACCCGGTACCCCTCACCTAGCTGCCACTTAATAAGACCGCTAGACAATAGACATGTCATTACATCCGTATGAGCAATTATATTCAATGATAACGTTTCGCCTTGCACCTTTTTACTTCAGATTCTCATTTCTCCTGTGGCTCAATTATGAGTTTGACAAGATAACGCCAACGAATAACGTTTGCATATTTGTATAAAAGAAGACATACATTCATATAACACCAACAGCATTCATCAGTACTCATGATTCCGGTTAAAGGGAAGATTATAATCGGAAAAAATGATGTTAGTGGCAATGGTATACATTCAGTTACCCAGTATATCGCCATTAACACAAGGGTATATCCACACCACTGGTATTTCTGAAAATAATATTTAAATCATAATTTTCACAAATTACGTATAGTGTAAATAGCGGCAATATTCAACGTATGCTTTATAAAAATTATTGTTAATGAGTTACATTTCTAATCTTGTTCATTGTAGATTTCAGTAGTTGAGCAATGTTGGCTTAGTGTGGCTTCAGCTTCGGGAGAGGCGGACACAACCGCCGCATCGCATGTCGGGAAGCGGATAAGGCTCTGCTGTTACCGCATCCCGCCTAAGGCGATTGTTGGTGGCGCCTTGGGGTTTTAGTGGGTATGCACATTCGCGAGTCCCACATAACCCTCCCACACTAAGCAGTCGCACCGCGGTAGGGTATGCGCAATGCATTTCCCCAAGTAAAAAAAAAGTGGCTTCAGCGTGCGACTCTAGGTCGTGAGGTCGAAGGTTCGATCCCCGGTTGTGCACCAATGGACTTTCTTTCTATGTGCGCATTTAACATTTGCTCGATAGGTGAAGGAAAACATCGTGAGGAAACCGACATGTCAGACCGAAAAGTCGAAGGCGTGTGTCAGGCACTGGAGGCTGATCACCTACTTGTCTATTAGATTTAAAAATGATCATGAAACAGATTTTTTATTTTTTTATTTTTATATTTCAGTAGCCTCTGAGTTTGATAACCAGTATAGACAAATATTCTAATAACAAATCATTTGTCTTTCTTGTATATATACGTAGTACTGTATTTACCTTAGGCGGAAAGGATAGCAGTATTGGTAAAAGGATAATCGGCGTAATAAAACAAACTAGTCCCCTCCAATATATGCTTAGAATTAATTTGGTTTTATCCCATTTAGTTATTGGAGTGTCATCGTCACTGGAAATAGAACTTCTTTAACAGATTAAATTGCAAAACACGGCTTTACTGCAATTGTAGTCATGGTTTCATTTAAATGTGTCGCTTAAAATTATTACTATCGCATTTTCCGAAGTCTTGACTATCGAGGTCGAGACTGCTACCACTGCTAACAAATCGATTCCGTTAAATATAGTGAAACTCTCTTCGTGACAGATATGGCAGTCATTTTTTATATGATAGGGGGCAAACGAGTCTACGGAGAGGTCATTAATTACAGCTTGCGCAGCCCATGGACACCCTTGTACTGGACGTGTTGCCGGCCTTTAAGAGGAGTATGACCTTTTTTTAAAGTTTGAAGGTCGTCTCTCCCAGAAAAGACCTCCACCGGTAGTCAATTCCACAGCTCACCAGTTCGCAAAAGGAAATGACTAGAGAAGCGGACTGTGAAAGACTTCCAGCTATCAAGGTGGTGCTTATGAAACCTGGAATTATATCGGCTCATGCGGTTATAAAACGAGGACACAAGGATCAGCCGAAACAATTCTTTCTTCAATTCTCCGTACACTTTGTAAAATACGTATAGTCACTGAGAAGAGATAGAGAATCAAGCCGATCAGTAATAGATAGGAGATTGCAAATCCGACAAGCCCTCAAAAGAAAGAAGCTGGCATTTGGGGGCATCTGCCCAGAGATGTGAGCAGTATTCCATATGAGTTCGTAATTGGGCCTTGTACAGCTAAATACGTTGTACGTCAGTGAAATACTAGCAATCCCTACCCAAAAAAACCCACTTTTTGGAAGCAGGTTTGGCTTTTTCTTCCACACGTCTATGAAATTTGACTTGTTGCGATATGCTAACCCCAAGTATACTGAGCCTGGGTGAGTTACTAATGAGAGCGCCTTCAGATTGATACAATAAATAGATCTTGGAGGAGGATAAGCAAACTTAACAAGTTTGCTACTCCCCCACCTAGAAACTTTTTACAGTACAGTTGGAATTTCAAAAACAAGTTTGCTACAGCTGTTATAGACTTCAGATTTAGGCATATTCCATTGGACGGAGTATAGAGCATCGGTGCTGTGTTCAATAGGTTATTGCTGCTCAGAATTAACAGACTGGGCGAGAGGACTTACACAAAACGCCCGCACAAAAAGCCCGTCAGGCTTAGGAATGAAGCACGCTACGTCAATAAGGACAATGCTACGTCGGAAATTTACCAGCCATCGGCATAATCCATATGGGTTGCCTAGCAAATTTCAGTCCAGAGTATTTTAATTAATATTAAAAAAAAATATTTTTTTAAACATTTCACCGGTATGATTATTAGATAAATTCTATACCAATCGAAAGTATGAAGCCCATAGAATATGCAAATGTTAGGTTGTTTTTAAACAATTAATTATTTATGTGTATATTCTTTATGTGACACTAAAGTATATATACATCTTTAGTAAAAAAGAAAGTTATAGTGATACATATATAATACTACCCTGATTAAAAATATTGATTGAAAAAAAATTAAAATATTAATTAAACATACTCAGGACTGAAATTTGCTAGGCAACCCATATGGATTATATTTATTGACATATTAAATTAAATATAAAATACGTTTCATTAAATAAGCATCTCGGTGAAGGTCGTTGTATATCGGGATCTTATACTATCAGGCAAACCGTATGACAGTAGCCTGTTGTAACCCTATCAGAAGCCTTGGCTTTATAGAAGCTAGCCACCAGTGGTTACGCTCTGTGCATAAAGGAGTAACGGAATTAGACGTCACTGTAGTGCTAAATTAGCTTTTGTTATATTGACGACGTTATAGTTCGACCGTCTCTTAATAATATAATTATATACTCTTGATACTTAATATAAAAATCAATGTATATGATTTTTGTAAATTAATGACGCGCACTGCCGCGGCCCGTTCCCTTTCCGCATAGACTCTAGTAGGTGAAGTTCTACTACCCTCTTATATCTTGAGTAATTTAATTTACCTAGTAGTAGCTTGTATGTATAATAATTTATGTATATAGTTACTTATTTTGTTCCAGGGATTGGTCATCTGTTATCTCTTCATTGAGATTAGCGACACTATCACTCGGCAAAGACATTTTGCAAATAATTTATATCCTATAGACCAACGCGATTTAGCGATCCCATAGGCTTTGAAATTACTTAAATTTTTTAACTGGGTTTTACTACATTGTTATATTTATATAAGTTTAATTTTGCAATACTTGAGAAAAAAACAATGAAAAAATAAATAAATAAAAATAATCCTTGACGCGGATTACATATTCGATCGGTGCAGAACTTTTTGAGTTTTTGAAGCGTTCACAAACCAACATAACATTTTTATATATTATATATAGATTAGTAACTATTATATATTTAGATCAATACTAAATTCAGAGTTAGCGCGCTCTATTTTCATGTAATTAGCTCACGCTCATACGGTGAATTGCGAATCTAATTCTTATCCTTAGTTGTAAGGATAGTTTAATATCAAATCCAATAGATTGTTACTAGCTTTTTCCCTAAACAGAAGTAAGACAATTATTTATTTATAATAGTATATAACTGTCACTTGTTTATGTGCTAAGTTTTTGTGAGAAATAAATAAAGATTATTGTTACTTGCTGAGACACTTAGGGCTCTGACCGATTCTGGAGACTAAGATCCATAAATCGATAAAGTGTGTCGGGTAAACATGGTTGATAACTTGTCTTAAAAAATATATAAAGTACCATAATAATATCATCTATTATAACATGTATGTATTGTCTAATATTGGAAACAATAATCTTATGTTCAATAAAGGACAAATTACTTCAAACTCAAACTCAAAATAACTTTATTCATATAGGTAAACAACTGCACTTATGAATGTTCGCAAGTCAAGGGCGTAGAGCGGGCAAGAAGAACTGGCAAGCAACTCTTCGCCACTCTTTTTAATTGCTAAGTAATGTTTTTGAAAGTGGCATCGGAATAACAGCTGTTTATAAATGTTTATCCATTATTTAATTGTAAAATATTAACCATGTCCTGATCCATTTCATCAAAATACATTACATTCCTTTCGTTTGGCTTAATTTTTGACGTGACAACGTCTTATAATTCGATGGAGCTGACTGCACGCACGAAAAAATATGACTCATGCGGCGTTACCTCGCTCTGAGGCGTTCCATTTAAAATTGACACCATTGTATTTATGCGTACAAATAAATGTAACTTGATCAATTCAATTGTGATTTCCATTTACCTCCTTCTCTATATCCATACAAAATACCTATCAAACAAATAAAATTTAATTTTTTTTTTAAAAATGCAACCATCCCATCAATATTTTTTTATGACGTTGTCACGTTCAACTATCGTCAGTAAACCGACTTTACAGACAACCGATTTTTTTTTCCGTAAACTGAGTGTATGTTGTGGTGTCTGTAGTAATTGGAGACAGAGTTCAACATTAAAATAGAATAAAATTAACGTTTATAAATACGGTCTTTATTTTCAAAAATAACATAACGTTGTAACTTCATAGCTAACTATAAATGAAACAAAAAATCTTATAACTCCTTAAATACAGAATACTATTTCACCCAGTCCGGCAGTGTCTTGAGGTCAGGCCATATGACAGGTGCGTACACATAAGCACAAAACCATGTTATGATGATCGTAGCAATTGTTGGTACTAATCCGGCTTGTATCTGTTAAAACAGTTTTTTTTCAAAAATTACATTATTTTTTAATTCTACTCGCTAAAATGTATAAATATCTTGAACATTTCTAATAACTTCATTATTTTAAAACGTTCTATGTAATTTTTTTTATTTATCAGGGCAAAAAAGTGAAATATTTCTAAATTCAATATAACGTTAATCAATTCTATGAAACCAATATATATTAACAAAGCATATCACATGGCATAGCAATTAATGGCAAACTGCTAAATACCTAACTTAAGATACGCTGATGACACGATCCTAATCGCAGAGAGCCTCGATGGTCTACAGACTTAAGTCAATTTAGTCATTATGAATTTGGTATTGCATTAACGCGAAAAAGTCAAAATATATGACAATAAGCCCAACACCGGAGCTTTTCACGCAACGTATACACCTCAACAATCAGACCTTGGAACATGTCTCGAAAATACGATATCTAGGCACAGTGATTGATGAAAAGGGTGACCATAACATCTAAATCCGTTGCAGAATTGAACAAGCGCGGAACTTTTAAAAACTAAAGAAATACAACCGTGCTGGACAGAATGCAGAAGAACAAAGAAGTGTTTATGACGGTTTAGAAAATGAAACTTGAGTATTTCGGACACGTTTTACGTTAAACCAAAAAATACGAGCTCCTTCAACTAATCATACAAGGCAAAGTGGCAGGTAGAAGGAGACCTGGCCGCAGACGCACGCCTTGGTTGAAAAACTTAAGACAATGGTTTGGTCAAAGCACCAAGTCATTGTGTAGAAGCGCGGCATCAAAAATTAAACTAGCCATGATGATCGCTAACCTTCGCAAGGAGATGGCACTATAAAAAGAAGATATTACATAGATAGTCACGCCTTCGAATATTTTACGAAATTTACTCTGAATTTCATTTAAATAAAACACTATTTTGACCGGATTGAAGTTATGTATTATAATAAATTTACAACTATTTAACAATTTTAAATTTATCCGACGTTTCGCGTGCTTTACAGCGTGCGTGGTCACGGTGACTGAAGACAAAAGATGTTGAATGTCAAAAAGTATCACATCTGCAGAGAAAGTTGCATTATCTGTATTTATTTCCCCGGAGTTGGTATCGACTAAAAGACGGAGGGTTTTGGCTAAAATGGCTCACGGTGTCCTCTATTACATAACTTCAATCCGGTCAAAATAGTGTTTTATTTAAATGAATATAAGTTATGTTAATCAAAGACAATACTATACTCTGAATTTCGTTAAAGTCCGTTTAATAATGTTTTATGGGAAGTAGGTAAAAAAACCCCTACCAACCAATTCACTGATAATCGAATTTATAACTTTGAAACGTAACTTAAAGGCGGCTACTATTAACCAAACAACACAATGCCAAAAAATCATGGGCGTTACAAGCTTGCTAGATTAGCTAGCTAGATTTTCTCTATCTATCTTTGTTTTTATTGATAATTTTTCCCTACACGCACTGTAAATTTGGGTCTAGGATGAAAATTGTGAATCTTACTCTGATTTGATTAAAATGAAGCTCATTGTCCAAATAGGTAAAACCGATGTACATTCCGTATAACGCGCGCCTAGCCAGTAATGCCAATAGTTAATTTATAAAAGTGTTTTGTCATAAAAGGAACAAACCATTTGTCTCGTTTGAATTTTGGCAGCGCTTTGAACAACGAGATTGCCAGGCGTCCCCACGGGGAGCAAAAAACAGTAGGACGCAGTGTATCCCGCTGTTAAACAGTACCAAAGCGGGTTTTGGTCGATTTGTTTTGCCTGAAATAGATACGTTTTATTCAATAGGCATTACTTTAAGTCTGGTAATAATGCCTTTTTGTAATTGTCTACAAAATTTAGGCACAGTAAATTAACAGGAGTTAATACGACAAACTTTTACTTCCTTTTGTATGGATTGGACGAAATTTCTGTCTTCGACTAAATTCGGAAAAAATAGTAAAAAACTTTTAACAGCATTTTAGTTCTAAACTTAATCTGTAAATATTAAATAACACTATAATTGTACAAACTAACCAATTGCATAAAAATGGGCGCAAACACATTCACGATAGCAACATTGGACGCAAAATTTGTGAAGAATATAACGACTATGATAATAATGAGTAATATTAAAACGTTCGGAAGTGATTTTAGATTCGATAGCGTTTCCCCGATTTTTTCGTTTAGACCGGATTTTTTGGCCGCTTCAGATAAAGCGAAGCCTCCTCCTGCAAAAAATACATAAATCACTTTGAGAAATTGTACAAGTATTAAATAGGTATTATTTATTTATTTGAATTATCAAATAATACCCAAAAAGTTTAAGAATATGAGAAAAATATTTATCGTCATCGGGAAATCTAATTCGTAGTAAAATAATTACTATTGCTTGTACTCACTACATAGCTGGAATAATAAATGGACATGGAGACCAATGTGTAAACGTTGCTCAATACTATTTATTTAATTTTGTTATTCAAGTTATAAGTTTCAATTTCTTAGTTATAAATTCGTTACAAGAATGTTTTAATTATTCATCTACTACTACGTCTCTAGAATTTAAAAAAGTCTTCATCTACGATTTGGATTTTTTTCATTTGGAAAAAGTCTAGAAAAAACCACTTACAGATGTATTCTCAAAAATAAACTAACCCAAATTATTAGGTACATATGAAATAGGCGTTTTGTATTGGAGGAACAAAAAGACGATTTTTTTAAATGTAATATATTATTTAATTAATCAAAGTATGTACCGATGCTATCTATTTTACTACTGTACTTTTGCCATCTTATAGGTAGTTCTTTATTGATAAACTTACTAGAAAAACATTTGGACGGAATCAATTAAATCTTTGAAGGCGGTTTCGACTGCCCCATCAGAGTTAAATTTTTACCTTGCAAGAAATTATCCGAATTTCGAAAAAAAACATCATCATAATCTGTTAGAGCTTGGTCCAGGGAGTACGGTGGATGTCTTAGACATTACAATTGAAACTCCTCTAATTTGGTAGCAGTCTATTGTGCAGTGTGTGGTCTAGCGTTATGAAGAAGCAGTGGCCTAGAGCGATTGACCAGCCTTGGTTGTTTGGCAGCTAAATTTTCTATTATGGTTTGAAGTTGCTGACAATAGACATCTGCCATAATCATCTGGCCAGATTTAAAAAAAAGTTATTTTACTATAACTCTGGCACTAGTCCACCAAACGCTCACAGTAACTTTTTCGGAGTAAGTTTTCGCTTGGGGCACAATTCAGAGGTTCAGCCATTGCGATGAGCGCTTCCGATAATTGGTCAGGATCCTCTTTTCATCACAGGTAAGGAGTCGACTTTAAAAAAAATATATTTAAAAAAAATCATTGATGTAAAGCAGCAGTAACGCGCGTTTCTCGAATTGCTTCACTGAATTCGTGAGGTACCCACCTTTCCAAGTTTTTTCACCTTCACACTTTCACAATTTGCTTCAAGTGGATTAATACAGTTTTATCACTAACACCCTGCAGCCAACAACTCAGGCATATTATGCGATGGATCCGCTTCCCCAACATTCAATTCTTCGCTATCATCTTTGTCCGGCCCACGGCCACGAGGCCTGTTCTGCAGCTTGAAATTTCCAGAACGAAAACGTTGTAACCAAAATCGCACTGTGTTTTCTTATGCGACACCGCCGCCATACACATCATTAATCCTTCGAGCCGTTTCTGCAGCACTGGCGTCACGGTGGAACTCATACTTTTAAATAACCCGATGTTTCATGTTTTACATTTTATAAATGTAGTGACGTAAAGAAATAAAAAAATAAAACGGGAAAATGAAATGAATCATGGTTTTCGAAAAATAAATGCACGAGTAAATAGCTGTAAATAATTGAAATTGGTATTCCTAACCAAAAAAGAGATATTTGAGGTCAAAGTGGCTAGTACGACAAAACACCCATTTCATATGTAAGCATCTAAAATAAGAATTGTGTCGTTAATATATCGGAATTGTACCCATCTCTTAATATTTTATAAAATGTTTACAAACCCAATAAAAATGAAAAGCTGTACGGCATGACGCTGACAATCTTAGGCCAACTTAATACTGATTCCACGCTTTTTGTTGGAAGCTCTTCGTGAACTAAAAATTTGTAATACATAAATCCTTATCTAAGAGCCTCCACCGGGTTCTTTGTAACTTCCTATAGTGACAGCAGACTTGATTTCATTGGAGTATTTGTAACGCACGATTTCAATATAACAATGTTTAAGGATATTGAAAACTACATTGAAAAGTCTGAATCAAAATCGCTATAAGAAGTTATTGCCTTCAATTAACTAAATTTTTAATTCAGTTTCATTTGATGGCATTAACCATATTTGTTATGATTTTTTGGAAGATTATTTTTACGCAGTTATTTCTTCAAGGGAGACCCAGGTAGTACAAAAATTCAATAAATTAATAATATGAATATTGGTTGATGAATATTGCCAAAGAGACTTACACCTAGCGGAAAAGTTTTTAAAGAAATCTAATGTAGATGGTAATAAGAACATCAAAAACATCACAAGTGACGCTAACGCTGAATCACGAACGCTGAAATTAAAAATCCCTTATTAATTAATAAAAGTTCATTTGTTTTAACTAAAATAATTCGTCTACGTAGACAGTGCTTTTATTAAGCGGCCAATTTATTTTTATCTTCCTACAATTACTTAATTAATCACATTCAATATAAATAATTATAAAGTAAGACATATTCTGAGCTTTTAAAATAAAAAATAATTAAAACTACAACATTTAATTAATAAACCTTTTTTGATGAGTATTGTTAATTTACATTCTCGTTCATAATCAATAATAAATGAAGAAAAACTTTATGTTACAAATTTCAAAAGCTTTACTAAAACTCTAAGATACAAAAAAATAAGATTAAAACGTATTTACTATTTAGAATCTTCAAGTTCAAAGTAATCCTTAATAGCGTCACCCCATCCGTAAAAAACTTGTGGAGAACGAGAAAAGAACAAGACCATGGCACCACCAAATAATATGATCACCATCTACAAATATAGGACATTGAAAAGTCGTTTAAAGTAGAAAGTTTATGTTTTATCCCGGCAAACAAGATTTTAGGTTTGGCACAAACTTGTCCTAAATATAAACAAAGAGACGCAGAAATAAGTTCCATGCTCCATCAAATGATACGAGAATATAGACTGGCTATTTAGAACAATTCAGGAATTTGAATGCCATCAATTCTGTAAAAAAATAGGTAATGTATATGTTAAACGCCTATACTGATTTTAACAAAATATGTAAATACACGTAATACTGGTAGGCTCAGCCATCCGATTCTGTAACTCACTTTTCGAACTCACACAGCTCCCTCCTTGTAGTTTATTGTTTATCAGAATGCCAAATCGTAAAATGACTGCTTTACGACTGATTTGAGCGCGACCGCCGCTGCGAAAACCGCTGTGTGAGTTCGAAAAGTGAGTTACAGAATCGCAAGGCTGTAGAGCAAAAAAAAATGTATTAACAAAAACAGTTCTGTGCCTCAAGGTTGTTTATAGAAAATATACATTTACATTTTATGTCGTAGTTAGCGTTGAATATGTGTCAAACTCATGGTATGATCTTCCAACAAGAGTAATTTCTGTAGGGGATATGAGAAAAACTACATTTACTTAACAAAACTTTTCAATTGATTTGAAGCAGTCGTGATGCGCTGTCAATTGCTTTATTTTTTTTTAAATATCCTACTTTAAATAACGAACATTGACAATCTTTACTTACGATTTCCCAGAATGTAATTATTCCTAACTTTGCCGAGTCTTCTTTCACACATCTTTCGGCTGCTTTTATTCCCTCAGGAGTGATTTTAACTCTTTTTGCAACACTACTATACGGCCTACATTTAAAAAGTGTAATGAATTTCAAATGGTATTGTAAACGTACAAAAGCTTCAGTTATAAGCTTATAATAGGTAAACTTTTTATAAACTAGCTAAGCTCCATAGTTACACCTGCGATATTTTGGCAACCTGACGCTAGGACATAACCCATTGATATACAAAAAACCCAAGATGCACAGTCTCGAATAAAAGTAACCCTCGAAAGTTTCCCGAAACACTATTTCTGTCCCTTTCTATAACAGTATGTCTATAACAGTATGTCTATAACAGTATGTCTATAACAGTATGTCTATAACAGTATATGTTACAAGCATATATTATTGCAAAATCAACCTTACGCGAATTGCTTAAAGTTAAATTGGCTACCTCCTGACCTACACTTTATATAGCGTAAATATATTTGTCAAAAACTACACACAAAAAAGTTCAAAAGTACATAAATTTATTTATAAAAAAAAACACAAATGAATAACATCGACTCCACTTATTAGACGCGAGACTATTTGAAATGAGCGCACAATTTAGAATGTTGCGCTCATTTTTTGAGGACGTTTTTTTGAATAAACTTACCATATTGCTGAAAATCGCAATTTTTTGCACGTGCCGGATCGATGAGAACTTTTCACATTTCCTTTATAATAGTGTATTGAGCAATCCTACCAATATTCAGCCAAGTGCGAATTACTGTAACCTTGGATGTCTAAATTGACCGGACTAATCTCACGGATTCATGAATGGCGATGCAATACAAAAGAAAAGGAAATACAAGAATGACAAAATTCACGATAGAGCAGGATAGGATATGGTTAAGAAATGCTTATGCAGATGAGTTTTAAAAGATGTTAGGGAGGTAGCCAATCGTATGGAGTCGGGAAGCCTATTCCACAACTTAATGGCGGAGATCCTAAACGAATTGCCTAAGAATGATAAGCTGTGAGATGGAATTTCCAATAACCATCTATTGGAAGAGCGTAACAAATAGTTATAAGGACCTGAGATTTGAAATGATTTTTAAGATAAGCCTTCGGTTTTTCGATTCCGGAATTATTTAAAAGCATGGACATAATATCGTTTGCTCGTTACCATGGTAACCATTGTTTTAACGTAAGGCCGGGTTCCCACTACGCCGGACCGGCAGATCTGCCGAAAACCGGACACCGGACAGAGTGTTCACATTACATCGGATCCCGGAAGAAATTCAGACAGTCCTCAGTTGAATTTGGACCTGCGCGCACAATGGACGACGAAATTGTTGTGTTGTGGTGGTATCTTAATAGAAGGCAAAATAAAAGAAAACATTGGGTACACCCTATTTTACGGGAAAGATTTTCACTTGGAACATTTGAAACATTAATGGGTGAACTTAGAAGAGACGAATCAAAGTTCTTCAATTATTTTCGAATGACAGCAACCACTTTTGACGATTTACTGGGACGACTAGACATAAGAGTACGAGATACAAGTTTCAGAGAATGTATTTGCCCAGAACAAAGATTAGCCATATGTCTAAGGTAAGATTATTTTATGCACTAGATTGCGTAATAATAGTTTTGACGTAGGTACCTACTTAAGACTGTATGAATGAATGAATGTTTGCTATGTATGTTTGTTTCATGAATGTGAATATATATAATGTGTGTGTGTGGGAGGGTGTATGTATTTGATAATCATTATGAATTAAAAATGCAAACAATTATTTAAGTATTTATTTGTACTCAAACTTAAATCCCTTCAAAATCTAAGTAATCTGAGTCTTGGGAATGTATGGAACGATTACTAGATGCTGATGGCGAAGCTGGAATCGGATTCGATGTCTGAGATGAAGTTGATGGTATAGATGTTGTTGCCTGTTGATTGCTACTATTATATTGCGTAGAGTATCCAGGGTAGTGTTGATCTTGCGTAGGTATTGGCTGTTGATTGACGCTATTATGTGTGTAGTATCCAGAATACTGATCTGGTCCGGTTATCTGATTATATGAATCACGCCAATGTCCGTAATTTGGTCTCTCATAATTCCTACTTTTAATTTTTTGCAACATTGTCATGACGCTAGCTTGAAATTCTAAAGTCTCTTCGATAGTTAAAGTGTTCAAGATTGGTATAATGCCTTTGAAGAAAGATAGATGATGGTTTTCCTTTTCTGGGTTTATTCTGGAGTCCAAAAACTTTACCATCCTGTCATTTACCTCTTTATTATCAATTTTTTTTTTATCTTTAATTAAAGGTGAACGAAAATCTGATTCCATGCCTACTTCAGTCTCGGTTCTTGCTTTTTTTGAAACTGACTCATGTGGTGGTCGAGGTTCGGAGACTTTTTTCAAAAACATTAATTGCTCGTGATATAAATAATTTCGTGTCTTTTTGGTCGAAGATCCAGATTTAGACTCATCTTTTTGTTTCTTTACTGTCTTAAGCCACGAATCTCGTATATTATTCCATTTAGTTGAAACCTGTTTTCCTGAAATCAATAAAAAAATATCATAAAACAATACAATTTGTTTCTTGGTGACGTATAAAGTAATAATGTATTAACAAAAAATATTTTTTTTTCAGATATTTAGCTTCAGGATGTTCATTCAAAGAAATACATTACTCATACAGAGTAGGCGTTTCGACAATAAGTAAACTAATAAAAGAAATGACCCACGTCATTTGGGAAAACCTAAAGACAGATTTCCTTAAGCTGCCTGATACTGAGAGAGAATGGGAGGACATCGCTTCAGGATTCGAAAGAAAAGCCAACTTTCCTCACTGTCTTGGAGCAGTAGATGGCAAACATATCAGAATTTTGAAACCAGCCAAGAGTGGTTCTATGTTCTTTAATTACAAGGAGTATTATTCTTTTGTATTAATGGCAGTTGTCGATTCAGAGTACCGATTTATTTTTATTAGTGTGGGCTCATTTGGCAAGGAATGCGATTCTAGTATATTAAAGGATAGTACATTTTGGCAAAAGATCAATGATGGTACTTTAAATGTACCAAAGCCTAGACCGCTTCATGAAAACTTGCACGAAGAATTACCGTTTATACTTGTTGGCGATGAAGGCTTTGCTTTAACACCTAATCTCCTACGTCCATATGGAGGTACACATTTGAATACTGATAAAAAGATTTTTAACTATAGACTAAGTCGAGCAAGAAGGTATGTTGAGTGCGCTTTTGGTATTCTGGCAAATAAGTGGCGAATAATCCATCGAGCTATAGATCTCAACGTAGACACAGCAATTCAAGTAATTAAAGCTTGTGCAGTCTTACATAATTTTGTAAGAGAAAAAGATGGTATAAATTTTGAAAGTTACCAAAATATAGAACATAGACAAGAACAAGAAACTACACCCATGAATCGAAATGTGTCGAGTCGAGGTGGCCCTAATGCCAACGCTATACGGACATCATTTACTAATTATTTTGTTTCAGATATTGGTTCCGTTCCGTGGCAGGCAGCAGCTATAAAATAAAATTTATCAATGCATTTACATTTTATCAATAAAACATTAAAAACTCACCGTACTGTTTTCTTTCTTTTTCATCCAGTTCATCGAAGTTTGGTTTCAGTATTAAACATACTTCACGCCATGCTGCTAACTTTAAGTTTTTGTCTTTATAAACGTCTTCGGTCTTATCCCACAGAACAGGTCTCTCTTGGACAAGCGTAATTAAAGTTTCTGCTTGAATATCCATGCTAAACGTCTACTTTTACCAGAACATGCGAGCCGAATGACGTGAGTGGAACACGGGCGGGGCGAGGGGAGCACGAGCAGGGCGAGCGGGGGACAGATACCGGCACAAACTCGTTCACATTACTCCGGGCCCGGTCGTTCTACCGGCAATTCGTAGTGACAAAACGTTCGGTAGAAATGCCGGGCTCGGCAAAAATGCCGGACCCGGGATAATGTGAATAGCTTCATATAAATTGTACAGCCACTAGCTCTTCCGGCAGATTTACCGGCGCGGCAGATCTGCCGGTCCGGCGTAGTGGGAACCCGGCCTAAAACATCGAAACCACGGCAACAAAAACGGACCGAGGTTAGGCCAAGGCGGTTCGTAATTCCTTATTAAGATTCGTCGTATATATTGTCGTTTCCTATCTTTGTGAGGAATAATAAATAAAGGTAAGTGTATATATATAGTTACCTGAATAGTCCTAAAAATTGAAAAGACATGGATAAAAATGTAGCAACTTCTAAAAGTATCATCATTGGAACAGCGAAAGCAGAAAACAATGGAAATGACAAATACTCCGGTGCTGCTGGATAGGTCCTGAAAATGATTTTTTTAAATGTCAGAACATAAAATAACATTAATCTACTATATAAAAATAAGTCGGGTTTTCCTTCCTGATGCTATAACTCCAGAACGCACGAACCGATTTCCACGGTTGGCATTCGTTGGAAAGGTCTCGGGTTCCGTGTGGTTTATAGCAAAGAAAATTCAGGAAAAATTTCAACAGAAAAGCGGGATCTCCAAACGAAATGTTACATAAAACGAAGCCATCTGGTGGCGAAACGGAGTTCGCCGAGTTTGCTAGTATATTATAAAATAATCACATAATAATTTGAACACAGAGAAATGGAATTATTAAATTAAAGAAATGTTGCAAACATCATTATTATTATTGGTTGTACATTTAAATCCCAGTTACAAACATCTTTAAATGATCATACGTGACTGATCTAAAACCTACAGCATAAGTTTAGGTGTACAGGAGACCTTTTTTACCAGGCCCCGATCAAGGTTTTTTTGCGCCACTTGCATTTAAACGAGTTCGAAAATCCCGAAGGAGGTTTATAATTCGTTTTTTTTTTAATTTCATGTGTATATTAAGTGTACCAAGCGACTTTTAGCCCTTACTGAGGTCCTACGTTCAAACCTCGCGTCTAATTTTTTATACTATGTGGAATTAGCTGCCCACTGGAAGTGTTCCTGAACCGAGAGTGTCCATGGGCGACGGTATCAGTTAACATCAGGCGAGGCTCCTGCCCGTTGGCTCCCTTTTAAAAAAAAGAATAAAAAAACTTACGCTACAAAGAGTCCTTTAAAGGCTAAATTCGTTGCTGTACCGACTAATGTTCCGATTCCACCTGTAAACATAAATTTGTTGTTTGTACCACAATCGATAATTCATATAAAAATAAAGTTATCGTTAAAACAGATTTATCGACCCCTTCAAATCAATTCTCTTTCGTAGGAACAAAGTCAGAATTTGATTTGAAACAAATGATGATGCGCGCGCTTCGTAATGATGATAACTCATGTATGACGGATCTGTTCCCCCTTTCATAACTTCTAAATAGCTAATAAAGCCATACTATAAGCCATATTATATACATACTATACATACATACTTATATATATATATACTATACTATTATATAATAAGATTACGTCAAAAGATATAAGTATATCTTTTAACATTGACTATTTATTTAGTTATTAAGCTTTTCAATAAACATGTTGAATTAAAATTTCCCGCCTTCCTTATAGAATATCATTGCAAATGTAATACCACTTTAGATGGCTCTCTTGCTCTCGAAGGTTTTCTCTCACACACTCTGATCGTCCTCGTTGTTTCCAAGTATTCAATAAAAGCTACATTAATTACATTAGTCCGTTTTAACACGTGCTATTAAGTCAAATATAAAAAAAATCAAAATTTATTTTTGAACAAAATCACTCACATTTTTTGTCCTTATGATATCCTTGAAAAATAATAACTTAATAATGACCAAGTACCATGCATGTACTTATTATGTGCAAGTCTAACACAAGTGAAACCACAATCATATTAGTAATATAAAAAACTTAACAACTACGAAATAATTAACTTCAAACAACGTACTGATTGATAACCGTAACCCACGCTTGACGTGCGTACGCGGCGCACTCTTCGCGGTCTACCGCAAAAACAGTTGATCGTATAAAAAAAAGTTCAATCAAAAGTTGTAGAAAATTTTATACTTTACAACTTTTATAATAGGTGCCAATCTCATTTAAGCAATAGAACGCGAAATTTTTACCAAAAACAGATTTTTATGACCTTAGACATTCAATATCTTAAGACGCGGACACGATAGCACTTTTGAGACAACATTTAGAACGACAAAACAAGGGTTTAACCAACCACCAACAACCAATTATTAACAGCTTAATATCTTTCATTCCGAGGTTGACTCCTTTTTTTAAACATGACTGGGCTATAATTTTCTACTGTTTCGCTCATATTTTGAGATATAAAAAAGTTTTTGGACGTCGAAATCGGAAATAATAAGTTAAATAACTATACACCCTTAAATAATAATATAAATTTATAGTAATCTTTAATACTGACCTATAGTAGCTGAAAAAGTAACAGCGCAAAAGTAACAGACTGTTATGTCGCTTGCTACAGTATCGCCATCTTTTGTCTTCTCATATATCTTTAGAAGCCTTTGCTGAAATTTTATTAACAACAAAATCATGTATCGATATGACATTTCGCACGTAGTTTAATAATGTGTATTACAATACAAAGTATTTCTTATTTGTTTGTTTATATCTACTTCCAATAGATTTTTGTTGTATTCATATGGTATAGGAAAAGATGGCGAGATATTTGTTTTCACAAAGTCAAGAGAATTTTTTTAATTTAATCAAATCAAAAAGGGAACAATACACGTCAATAAAGTGCATGCGTACAAAGTACACAAGTCAGAAGTGAAACTTCTTTGGCAAACTAATTTTTAATTCTTGTTCATATTTACACAAATCTAAAACTTTAGATTTCCGAGACTTAAAGGGAGGAAAAAGGAAGATATGTAAGGAATTTAATTGTCATTGAAATATTAAATGTCGAAAATTAATTCAAATAATATTTTTTATTTTTATTTATTTCTTTGTTAATAATAATAAACACGTGGCATTTTAATTTACAATTCGTCATTTGAGATTTCAATAAATTATTTTGCATAAAATATATAATACTAATTTCACAAATTTTCTTTACGAAATTTTTATTTTAAAATATAATTTCTATAAGGTAATTCACCCTTCTCACTGTCTCTCAATCGGTCTCAATCGCTCTCTCCCTTTCGACAAAAACACTGCACACTTTCGTGACGTTCCGTAAAAATTTTACCCTCAAGCGCCTAAAGAAGTTTCACTTCAAAAATTGAATGCTTCTAAATTTGAATTTAGATATTGAATTGATCTAAAGTACTTACGTCTTCAAATACTTTCAGAATGGCAAAGTTGATCGGCACCATCATAGTGGTAGCAGCAGTGTTTGTGATCCACATTGACACAAAAGTAGTAACGATGCACACGGCGAGTAGAAGCCTGGAAAAGTGAGTATAAGTTAACTTGCCGTAAAAACTTATCACCCGAACCCAGACGCCCTCTGCGCGACCGAGCGCTTCGCCACTCACGCGGCACGATCTCTTCCTGACCTCCTGGAAGGAAGGCAGGGTGATCACAATCCTGAAGCGAGGGAAGGACACAACCAGGCCAGAGAGTTATCGGCCCATCACACTGCTATCGACCCAGGCATAAATGTTCGAGAGGCTCCTCCTCCAACATTACAACAAATACATAGAAACAGTATCACCCAGCAGCTAACAGCTAATCTACACAACTGTAGCCGCCCTGAACAAGAGGCGACAGTAGCTGTCATGCTAGACATGGAAAAGGCGTCCGATCGTGCCTGGTATGCCGGCCTGCGCCCGCTGGTGTCGGGCAACATCCGCTCAGCGCCAGCGAATACGCGCAGTGAAAGCTCCGCACTACGTTAGAACCGGCGGCGAGAGAGCATCGACGATTTCGTCGCACGGTCAGCGAGGGGTATGTTCGAGCAGGCAGGAGTCGAGACTTACGCCTCCCCATCTCTTTCCATTAAATCGTATTCATGCAGTGATGAAAAAAGACAAATGCAACATGAAACATAATTGGACTGATTCAATATTTTTAATAAAAGGATAAAGCTTCTCTAATCATACTTTGGATATTTGATTATAAAGTCGGTCGGTCGCGTTAATAAAATAATGTAAAAAAATGTAATCTATTTATTAAATAAACAATAACAACTTCAATACTAAATTAAAATAAAATTTACTGACTTACCGTTCGGTGGCCATCGATTCACCATTTTATACTAAAATAATAAGTCATGAGTACATACCTCGTTTCGATATAATATCCTTAACAAGAAGAACACAATTGTCAGTCTTAAGGAATATATAAGTTAATAAGAAATTATATAAGTTGGAGAACAATAAGAAGGTTAGACTGATAACCTACTGATTGATACCTTGCCTTACAATACGCTCACTAAAAAATTGAGGACGTAGCTACCAACAAATATAATTAGCAAAAAAGGTAATTAAACGCGTCCAACACAATCCAAGTTAAACAAAGTAGTATGTCAATCAAAAAATTAGACAATCAAATGTATAGAACTAGCGTATAAGACGAGCTACTAAGTGTACCAAAATACTTAATAGGAAATCACATTTTATTAAGTATGAAAAGAAACTAAATTTCGTACTTTATGTGTGAATATCCGATAAGCTTTATTGCGAAGTATGCAAGCCGCTTGTGAAGGCCTGACTGCTCCACGGAGTATGCAAGTATCATACTTCCAATAAACATTATGAGGGTATCCTAGAAATTAAAAATTCTATTAAAACCTCATTACACAATAGTCGTTTATAAAAAACCCGAAATTCAATTGTTTTATCACAGCAATACACATTGAAAAAGGTCTTTGTTTTTGAATAATTTGCTTTGATTTTGACTATATTATTATTACATTTAGGTTGGATTAAAAATTATTTAGAGGTAGCTTCAAAAATTCAAGCGGTTAAACATTCGTAGCATTGTCATAGATTATTGTAATTTAACATTTCAATACACTTTAACTTGGTGTTTTCCATATATATTCTTGGTTTTTCAGAAATATGAAGACAATTTGTTATACAATGAGATTTGAGCCGACGTTTATATTCTTGATTACTGATCAATTTGTATTACAGGCGCGTAAATTATTTTTTATATATTTTCAGTCTATGTAGGGCGGCCTCGTAGGGATCACACTTAATAAATTACATGACATTACAGATAAGAAAAGTTGAGGTCAAAAAGGCCATTAGCCTCGGGACAGGAAGCGCTATGGGACCGGAAGTGAGCGGTCAAAGCCTTAATGGGAAATTAGCACAAAAGCTTCAATATTTTTTCTTATTTTACTTTTATTTATATTCTTTGCAAAATAGAAACTAGGTGAATATAAAAATCATTACCTAAATTATATTTCTGAGTAGTGAGTATGTGTTTGGATGATTTGAATAATAACATGATGCTCTATAACTATATTTTTTTTTATATTCATATTAATCTCAATTCTAACTTTTTCATATTAACCACTTACATTCATATACGCTTGACAAACTTCTCCCGTACTTAACACCCCCGCGAAGGGAAATATGATAACTGGGAGAAAGGATGTGATTGCCAGTGGTATGCATTCTGTCACCCAGAAGCACGCCATGACACATAGACAATACGCAGCATAATGGTGAGGCTGAAAGAGACTTTCTTAGTTAAATTTTAAACATATTTATAAAGCTATTGCACAGCGTTATTTATCAACTTATGCAATTATAATTAATTATTTTTTTATTTTATATTTATGCAGTATTTTTTTTTCTATGATATTAATTCAATCTACGACTCTACCAGACTCTGTCTCTCTCTAACACGCTTATATAGTCTGTCTCACTCTAACGCGTACGCTTAAGCTATATCACCGATCTCGTCAGAGAGATGTGAATACGCTGTGCGTTCTGTCGTTCGTTAATATATTACGTCATCGTGTGTCAGGTTATTTTCGTTACGGAATTTCTTTATTCGGTCGCGGCGATCAAAGCCCGAGATAAAATCTATGCAATAGCTTAATCAAATTGTTGTGTAGCACGGTACGGTCAAAATTGACTTACGTCAAAAAGTTAATTAGGAAGAAAACATGGTAATTGCGTCTGAATGCCTGTTGGTCATATGCCAGGGTCTCTGAGATGACGCATAGAGCGACCCCTAAAAAGCCTTTAAAGATACTTGAGAGAACTTACATATATAGATTTCACATTTGTTTTTATGAAGATTTTAGAGGGTGAAGAACCCTATACCTAAAAGTTACTCTCAATCCAAAATTGTAAGTTTGAACCCCCTAAGTTTAATATTTCTCGCCTCAAATGCACACTTCGTACGGCAAGAAAGACGTCGAGAGGAATATTACATGTCTTAGACTACCGACGGCGGTTGACACAAATAATAATCGAATCACCTACTTGCTTATGCAGCCTCATGAGTATCCTTCAAAATTAATCCTGTTAAATGAAAATAAAAAGTAAATAAATATTATGTACCTCGGCGGGATCGGTAATGTACAAAATAGGCAATAGTATAACTGGTACACCCACAGTTACTATACCACGCCAATGTACAGCTGCAAATATTTGTAGCTTTTCTGTTAATTCCAATTCGGGCTCTGGGGCTTTTCTGAAAAATGACACATCACGAAACATCGAAAACCGTTTTTAGGAGCGTTCAAGTATTACGTCATGAATTGGGGGGGGGGGGTCCTTTTGTAAAACGTTACGATGCGGGGCGGGGATTGAATTACGAGTTAATGTTAATATTATTTTCGACTTTCCAGTACTTTACACCACTTAATGGTAACTTTTACATATAAAGAGTCACTGGGTGGTCACGAAACATTTTGCTATTGCGTAGTGTTTAATGTAAAAAGCTTCAAATCTGGTTACATTCTTTCAACTAGTTGACTTAACAACCTATTTTTATGAATAACAGTAAAAGGAGGTTAGATAAGAAAATTAAAAATAAAAATCAGATTTGACGTTAGTGATTATCAAAATTATTCTGTTGTTGTGTTTTTTCTTTAATAAAGTTTTTTGGGTTTAAAGTATAGTTTTAAACATGTTGGTCCTTCGAGCCGGATTAGAAAGTGTAATAAGTGCAAAAAACAACTGTAAGTAAACAGCGAATGCACTTATTGCTCACAAAACCATTATATTTGTCATTGTAAAGAATTCGCCGCATTAGATGTTCCTCAACGTCACGATTTTATTAAGAAGACTGGCATTTGTTTTAATTGCCTTGTAAAGGGTCACTCCGTTAATGCGTGTTGGCAGAGCACTAATTGAAGAAAATGTCGACGACATCACACTCTGCTGCACTTCACAAACCCTAACAAGTTCACATCAGTGCCAGAAAGCGATGCAGCAACATCCAGTACATTATTAAGAAGAATGGCATTTGTTTTAATTGCCTTGTAAAGGGTCACTCCGTTAATGCGTGTTGGCAGAGCACTAATTGAAGAAAATGTCGACGACATCACACTCTGCTGCACTTCACAAACCCTAACAAGTTCACATCAGTGCCAGAAAGCGATGCAGCAACATCCAGTACATTATTAAGAAGAATGGCATTTGTTTTAATTGCCTTGTAAAGGGTCACTCCGTTAATGCGTGTTGGCAGAGCACTAATTGAAGAAAATGTCGACGACATCACACTCTGCTGCACTTCACAAACCCTAACAAGTTCACATCAGTGCCAGAAAGTGATGCAGCAACATCCAGTACACCTGAAACAAGCCAAACCACATCAACCGTCGTTTACAAAGCTGAGGTTGACAGCGACAGTGAAGAAGTAATATTGGCAACTGCACGAATTGCAGTTAAGTTGAGGAACGGCGATACTATAGTCTTGAGAGCACTGATTGATCCATGCTCGTAATCAAACTTTGTTACTAAAGCGGCAGCTCAACTGCTTAATCTCGAGCGCACTTCAATCAGCGGAAAAAATACTGGCATATCATCTATACCGCTGACAACAAAGTCACAAGTTACGTTGAACTTTCATGCTATTAGAAATCCATCACACATGATCACATCTAAGGCGTACGTCCTTAGACGAATAAATTCGAGATTACCATCACAAGAGCTACCATCAGATACCTGGCCTTCTTCTGAGATTTCGGATCTTGCGGATCCACACACAAGCCAGGATCTATCGACGTGCTATTAGGTGCAGTTATATATGCGCATATTATTCTTGACGGAATAATAAAACGCAATGAGTCTCTGGTCGCTTTGAACTCAAGATTGGGATGGCTAGTAAGCGGCGAAGTTGCGCAATCTGGCCATCAGTCACACAATGTAGTTGTTATGCACACAGAATTCGAAGTTGATCAGTTGCGACGTCAGTTTTGGGAGATCAATGAATATTCACCAAACGTGAAGCCTCTGTCGAAATGCAGTGTGAAGAGCATTTTAAGAAAACTCACACTCGAAACACTGTCGGTCGATATGAGGTTAGACTACCCTTCAAGGACGAAGACGCTCCAAATTTAGGCAACTCCAGACAACTTGCTTTGAAGCGTTTACTTCAGATGGAGAATAAGTTTAAGCGAAGACCCGAGTTTCACGAAGAATACTGCAAGTTTATGAGGCAATATGAGTCACTCGGTCACATGGAGGTCGTCACTGAAACAGAAAAGAAGAATAGAGCTTATCACCTACCACATCATGCTATTCTGCGTGCCTCGAGCCTCACTACAAAGTTGCGCGTAGTTTTTGACGGAAGCGCTAAACCTGTAGACGGAAACTCACTTAACGATGAGCTACTCATCGGCCCACCGCTACAACAAGATATACGAGAATTAGTAACACGGTGGAGACAACATAAGTACTGCATAGTAGCTGATATACAACAAATGTACCGACAGATACTTATCTCAAAGCAAGACACTGATTACCAGAGAATCTTGTGGCGCGAGTCATCGGAAGATCCGATTAGAGAATATCGGTTACTTACCGTCACATATGGCAGTTCATGCGCTCCATATCTTGCCATAAGGACACTTCATCAACTTGCAGAAGACGAACGTGAAGAGTTTCCTGAAGCTGAGCTTCTAAAAACTGATCTCTATATGGACGATTTGATGACGGGCTCATCTACAGAAGAAGACACTCAACGGCTTCAACGTCGCTTAACTGAACTGTTTAAACGTGGCGGTTTTCTTCTACATAAGTGGTCGTCTAATAGTGAAACTGTTTTAAATTAAATTCCCGATTCGAAAAAGGCATTAAAAAGTTCAGTGAATATTAAAATGGATGATTCGGTGAAAGCTCTGGGCATAGCCTGGAAACCACAAAGTGATATATTTGAACTGGTAGTTAATTTACCTCATGACAACGATGTTGTTACAAAACGAAGTGTGCTATCTGCGATAGCAAAAACGTTTGACCCTCTGGGTTGGCTAGCACCTTGCTTAGTTATGTTAAAAATGTTTATGCAGAAGTTGTGGCTAGCCGGCCTGGACTGGGACTCTGAACTTCCAGAAGACCTGAAAACTGAATGGCAGAATTATCTGACTAATTTTGAACACATGCAAGCCATTCAGCTTCCACGTTGGTTAGGGATTGCAAATAATGTAAAAATTGAATTGCACGGTTATTGTAACGCCTCTTGCGCCGCCTACGCTGCGGTTATTTACATCAGAGTCATCACGGACAATGAGATAAAAGTAAGTCTGGTCGCAGCCAAAACAAAAGTCGCTCCTGTTAAACAGATCTCATTGCCACGTCTTGAACTTTGTGGAGCAGTCCTATTGTCTAAATTGATACTGTATGTCAAATCTAGTCTAAATATTGATGATAATTGTGTATTTGCTTGGACAGATTCCACAATAGTTTTGGCTTGGTTGCGTAAAACTCCAAATACTTGGAAGCCATTCGTTGGTAATCGCACTACCGAAATCTTGAATGTTACGAATAGTAGTCAATGGCATCATATTAAGTCTGCGGATAACCCCGCGGACTGCGCCTCACGCGGTATCAGTCCTGGCGAGCTGATGCAGTCACAACTATGGTGGGAAGGTCCAGCCTTTCTTCGCGAGTCTGTTGAGATTTGTTACCCTAATTTCACTATACCTACAACCACACTCGAAGCAAAACCGAGAGCAAAAGTTAGTTATTTATGCACCTCTGAACCCAATGAATGTACTATGTACCTCAATAGATACTCAAATCTACTTAGACTTATACGTGTGACAGCCTATTGCTTTCGATTTTTGCGGCTATGTAAAGATAAGGTTCTCAAAAGAAACGATAACATAAAAATGACATATCTCACTACTGATGAAATTAAAAATGCATTAAAAACTTGCATTCGAATGTCACAGTCTGTTTACTTTGAAAGTGAAATAGGATTCTTAACACAGAGCAAACCTATCCCAAAAAATAGTAAACTTTTACCTTTAAATCCGATCCTAGACAATGAGAAAATTATTAGAGTCGGTGGACGTCTTGTAAATGCTCAAATACCACCTGATATGAAGTCTCCTATAATCTTACATCACAAATGTAACTTAGCAAAGTTGATTGTAATTGATGCTCATTTGAGAACACTACATGGTAGAAATTCGCTCACATTAAATGTTGTCCATAAAAAATATTGGATTCTCCGAGCAAAAAACTTGGTAAAAAAGATTTTAAGATTATGTAAACCTTGTTTTACCCAAATTGCACGACCTATGACTCCGTTAATGGGTAATTTACCACAGTGCAGAGTCAATCCGTCACGCCCATTTTTGACCAGCGGCGTAGACTTTTGTGGTCCATTTACGCTGAAACTGTACTCTGGTAGATGCACAAATACTTGTAAAGCTTACATAAGTGTGTTTTTGTGTATCTGGTTAGTTCACTATCCACTGCTTCAGAGCCTTAATTAAATTATAGTTCATAGTCTTCTTTTGTAGATTCTCATTCTATTTAAGTTAAGGTTCAGATGTTTGTATCTTCCACGGTTAAAGGACTCATATAGTCCTTGGGCCGCGGCATGTTTAATGTAAAAAGCTTCAAATCTGGTTACATTCTTTCAACTAGTTGACTTAACAACCTATTTTTATGAATAACAGTAAAAGGAGGTTAGATAAGAAAATTAAAAATAAAAATCAGATTTGACGTTAGTGATTATCAAAATTATTCTGTTGTTGTGTTTTTTCTTTAATAAAGTTTTTTGGGTTTAAAGTATAGTTTTAAACACGTAGGTACAGAAAAAATAACGTTACGGCGCGTTATATGGGGGGAGGGGGAATTGCGTGACGTAATACTTGAACGCTCCCGGTTATTTTATTTTTTTCCGTATTTTGTAGGACTTTGCCAGTTTAATGATATCTAAGGGAAAATATTAGGAAATTACATCTTAATGTAATCTAATAAGTTGACATACATAAGAGTCACTATTAAATTTCGTAAATTTGTATGAAAGTTCTAGGATTTTTATACCCGAAAATTGTAAAAGATAAAATATAGTTGAATCTACCAAGACCATACCTGCTGTTCAACAGATAAACATACGAGTTGGGTGGATTTATTTTTGAAACAACTCGAAATAAATTAAGTCTCGATTGAAATCTATTTACGAAATTTCTAGTACAACATTGTACAGAAGGCAGACAGACGTAACAGATTACGATGGATTTTTGTATAGACATACTAGCTAACCCGGGAAACGTTGTTTTGCCATGTATATTATTTCTAGGAAACATTTTTTTAGTTCAATAAAAATAACTATCAACTAAAATAAAAAATAGGGGTTGATTGTAGAGCGGTGAAAATTAGGGGTTGTATGTATTTTTGTATGCAATGTATTGTAAACAATAAAATTTTGGGGTGGACAAACCTTATCACTTAGGGGGTTGAAAGATATATTATTGCCGATTCTCAGACTTACTGAATATGCATACAAAAATTTAAGAATCGGTCGAGCCGTTTCGGAGGAGTATGGGAACGAACATAGTGACACGAGAATTTTATATATATAGAGATTAAGTGGCACTTCATTGTATTTGTAACTAAGCCGAAACATCGTTCGAATACGTGTACAACACATTGTATGGAAATTACATCGAGCTTTCAAAAACTGAAATTATCGTATTGACTGTTGACGTAGGTGTATCGTAAAATATGTGCTAAGGCCTTCGTTTGAATGTAGAGAATAGTATTGCTTAGGGTCTGTTTCACAATGTACGGATAAGTTCTACATAAGTTCCAAATTAGCTATTTATTTCTTTTTGGTAGGATAAACACTATTGTTGCGTTTCACGACTGTCAGATAGCGCTAATCGTCACAAAGTCCATCATAAGTTATGAGACCGATGAATGTCAAATATCACAATTTATCTTCCAAATAATTTATGTGTTGCATAGCTATTTGGTACTCTATCCATACATTGTGAAACAGACCCTAAGTATTGCTATTGTAATATAGATTACGCAACTAAGATTTTGTTGTCCTCTACATTGGAGAATAATATACTTAAATGACATTTGACCTTCAAATTTTTGCTATTATATCTTACAATTGGTTTGGTACAGGAGACAATACTAAAATATATCGAATAATATATTAAACAATACATACAGCATTTTGTCCAATTCTTATTTCCTATCAACCTACATGCACAAAATAATATAAATTTATTTTATAACATCAATCTGGACAATCTTCCGATTGATATCTATCAAACTCAAATAAGGAAACAGCAGAATGTTTTCTTTCGGTTTCAGAAAAAGAAGGTTATCTATTTCTAAGAAAGGATTTCACTGGATTACAACGATTCCATTTCAAATTATATAATATTTTGAATTTTAATAAAACACGCTTTAGTCCGATTTCCGGAAAAAAATCCCAAGTTCAGACTTGATACTTAATGCTGAGTAGAAGTCTAGACTCTGAATTATAACCTTAGTGTTGAAAATAAAACAAATCTGTTAACAACAAAACGTTAAGCTATTGCATAGATTTTATAGCGGGCTTTGAGCTCGGCAACTGAATCAAGAAATTCCGTAACGAAATAAACCTAACACACGATGACGTAATATAGGTGCGGCCAATACCTGTTAGAGCGGGACAGAACGCATACTGCGTCTCACATCGGTTTAGCGTGATCGGATAGGCGTGTTAGTCTGAGTCTGGTAGATTGAATATCAAAGAAAAAACTTGAATTAATATCAAAGAAAAAAAAAACTGCAAAAAATAAATAAATATTGCATAAGTTTATAAAAAATGCTATGCAATAGCTTTACCGCGGCAGTGCCCGAGTGCCACACGTATTTTTAACAATTTATATTAACCATGTCCGTACACTTAATAAATCTTATTAAAAAAACAAAAATTAATCAATTTAATTTTCTTTCCTCCAACTCCGATTTTGTTCCCTTTGGAATAGAGACTCTTGGACCGTGGGGTTCACGTGCACAGGCGATACTTAAAGATTTAAGTTGGTGCCTGGTAGACCCCAGAGCTGGTGCTTACCTCGCTCTGAGCGAGTCGCTCAACGAATAAGTAACAGCGAGTACCTAAAAGCTGTAAAGGTCGTAAAAGCACACACTGCCACAGGGACGAAACTTTTTAAATTTGTTTTAATTTTCTTTTTACTAGTTTTAATTTTTTTTATTTGATTAAAAAACTAGGGCAACGATGGGTAGCTTAGTAAAAAGTAATAGGTCTTTTAATTGTTTTTGGTTGTTTGTGATTTCCCGGTTTTACAAATAAATTATTAAGCGTTCGTCGAAGCAACATTATGATTGAACATAATATACAGCTTTGTTATACTCGTATAATGGAAAAAAAGGGTGCGTGTACTTATGTACGCGCGTAAGAAGTTATACTTCTTTGGCATTATTAAAAATAGTTTTTGATTGTATTCAAATATTTAATTACAATTAAATAATCAAAGACTGGAAAAGGAGTCATTATAGTCAATTAAGTTCAGTTTACATTTGAAAAATTAAATAAATAAATATTTATTATTATTCTCTTACATTAAGTGTAACATAAATTCTATTATTATTCGAATGTTGTTTTTAAATCATGTCCAATGCCGTAGCATCTTCCGTGGGCAACTTCATTCTCTTAATTTTGTGTCACGGTGCGCGCGCATCGTAAAATTTCACTCTCATCAATTTTTCATAACGCGCCTAAAGAAGTATAACTTCAAAAATTGCTAAGATAGAAATTAAAATAAGATAATTACAGACTAAAGTGATTTTAAGCAGGCTATAAATGTATCGTACCTTCCGTTTAATAAGACGAGGTGGCGAGAGAAAAGTAATATCAGCAAACGTGTGCGTTATGCGTGCTTATAATATATCTGTCAAGAAATTGATTTTGTATTTTTATTTTTATTAGTTAATATTATAACCTAATTTACGAGCCTATTTATTCTGTAAGGTTACAAACTTACTTATTAAATATGTTGAAAGCTTCAAACAGGTATTGAATGTTTCATCTTAATCACATTACATAGAAATAAACGTGACAAAAAATTACAGTACGTAGAGGATTATAGTTTCTTTTGAATTAGGTTTTATTTAGAATTACAAAGTCTGATATTTAAATTTTTTGTCTATTTGCCGAGTCATAGAGACTAAATATTAAAAAACTATCTTTAAGCTATATCAATCTGATATTAGCAGATTAAAACTCATAGGCCGGGAGATAGTGACACAAAATAGTTAGTCATTTGTACCAGTATGGCTGTTCTGACCCCTGTTCTTATTACGAAACTAAAAAAAGAATTTTGATGGGCATAGCGCTGGTACCGGCGGTTAGTCGAACTCGTTGGATTATTTACGACTTTTAAACGATTTGTTCCACAAGAATTCTAGTATTTTCCGATAGTCCATAAAATAAAAAGAGGCGGCAGTGTCATGCCATACTCTTCCGTTGTAGCTTACAGCCCGCCATACCGAAAATTTAGCAAAAAAAACACTGATTTTACTGCGGAAGACCCCTGAAGAACCGCCATACTGATACAAATGACTAACTATTTTGTGTCACTATCTCCCGGCCTTTCACTCAGTCCAACGCCAATCCTAGGAATACAACGTGGTCACAAGATAGTACAGTGTTTCTTACCATGGCTATTTTCAGTTGAATTTGCAACCATAGTTACAAACACGGATTTTTCACTTTATAACAAAGTCGCTAACTTTTTTTCAGTATTTATATAAGACGGTTAGACCAGTGCCGATAATTTTTGAAACCAAAAAAAATTACAGTAGGATGAAACCCATTAGAAAAGCAGAGGAATATGATCAAAATGAAAGGAAAAATAAATTACGGTCGATCTGAGGTCGGGAAGGGGTAGGGGGGGGAGTTTTAAGGGTAAAAACGGTTTATCTCGATTTCCGGCAAAACTAAAAGTCCTATCGAAGAAAACTAAATGGCAAAGTTGTAGGTCATAAAAAGATCTACAACTTTTGTATTTGCAGATTTTTCACATAACCTCAAAATTTAGGTGAAAAATTCAAAAAACCAACTTCTTGGTTTTTTATTTCTATCTTTTACAAAAATTTATATTTTTAAACGAAATTTGGTGAAAACTTACCTTATTATGTCCCAAATATACTGTAATTTATTTGATTAAAAATATTTATTTTTTCACCTTATTTTGAATTAATATCGAAAAAACACCCTAATTTTCAATCGAAAATTCTGACGTCAAAATTTCAGCTTTTTTTAAAAAGTTGATGTGCTTTCAGTGCGTTGAAATCTCTACTTTCCTATGGTAAAAAAAAATATATATATTACCATAGTAAATCTTCTCGGAAAATGCAAAAAATCGTATGCAGTAACGCCCAGACCCGTCATCCCCTTCCCTACTTCTCTATGAATCTTCTTTAAATTATAATTAGATGTCTATTTATTACTATTTTAAGATAACTTATATATACCTGAGTGACCTAAAAAAAATTTTTAGCCTTTAGATGGGCTAAAATTTTCGTATTTCATAGAGAAGTAGGGAAGGGGATGACAGGTCTGGGCGTTACTGCATACGATTTTTTGCATTTTCTGAGAAGATTTACTATGGTAATATATATATATTTTTTTACCATAGGAAAGTAGAGATTTCAACGCACTGAAAGCACATCAACTTTTTGAAAAAAGCTGAAATTTTGACGTCAGAATTTTCGATTGAAAATTAGGGTGTTTTTTCGATATTAGTTCAAAATAAGGTGAAAAAATAAATATTTTTAATCAAATAAATTACAGTATATTTGGGACATAATAAGGTAAGTTTTCACCAAATTTCGTTTAAAAAAATAAATTTTTGTAAAAGATAGAAATAAAAAACCAAAAAGTTGGTTTTTTGAATTTTTCACCTAAATTTTGAGGTTATGTGAAAAATCTGCAAAGACAAAAGTTGTAGATCTTTTTATTGCCTACAACTTTGCCATTTAACTTTCTTCGATAGGACTTTTAGTTTTTCCGGAAATCGAGATAAACCGTTTTTTACCCTTAAAACTAACCCCCCCTACCCCTTCCCGACCTCAGATCGACCGTAATTTATTTTTCCTTTCATTTTGATCATATTCCCCTCCTTTTCTAATGGGTTTCATCCTACTGTAATTTTTTTCACTTTTTATTTATTTTAAAGGCTATCTGCACTGGTCTAGGTATAAAATACGTGCAAGAGGAATGTAGCGTTTTTTGCTGATAGTACCTACATGCAGTTTTAAAACGGGATTAAACGCTGTTATACCCGGCAACAGGCGTGCGCAGAGCGCAGCCCTAGCGAACTCCGAGACACGTGGCCGGTGGCTCCCGCCCAGATGTCAGTTTAGCGGGACGCGCCACTCGTGCGGACGTCAAAATTGTTCTCGTAATGTGAAACGAATACGAACAATGTTTAGTGCGATATCTGGATTTGACGTTGTTTTGAAATAGATCGCGCGTGTTAAGTTTTCGAGTTTATTTTCGATGAGTTTTCTTTTAACCTGAAATTGGTACTGAAAGGTAAATTTTTGTTTGTTGATTAGAGAAATGCTTTGTGCTTATAAAAAAATACCTTAATATGTTATTTTAAAGGTTCTATTTGTATCTATGTAACAAGTCTAATCCTTTTGAAAGCCTAATAAAGAGACTTGACATTATTCGCTATTAATACGTTAACAAACACAACAATTACTCTTTAAATTTAAGAGCCACATATATTTTAGGCAATTTAAGAATATTTAAACTTGACTGAATCCTGTGTTGCTATAATACTTTTGATAATTGAAAGAATAAAAGTTTCTCCTTAAATAAGGAAGCTATGTTTAATAGGAAGTTTCGTAGTACTGTAAAAACTGACTGAAAATCTGATAAGCTACTTTGATCTTTTACAATAAATTTAAAACCATAAAAAATATTTTTCTTTGTAGTATTTCAAAGAGTGACAATGTTCTATCAAAATGACCGCTAATGATGAATAACGAATTATGAATTACCTTGTAATAAATATTATAATCACTCTACACTACTTAATGTACCTACCATAATAATATACCTATTTGTTTTGGGCCTTATGTAGGTAAATACAACTAACCCTATTAAAAGTCCTTTGGGAATTTCAAAGCCAAACCCTTGTTATCAAAGTATTAATACAATGTGTATTAATGAATTGTTCAGTTTCAAACTTTACACCATCAATTATTCGTTTGTAATTTATAACTCAAAAGGGTTTAGTTCATAGTAATGTATTTTAACTTCGAAATGAAAATAAGATAATCATACCATTAAAGTTTCCTCTATTTATAAGTTCTAAAAACCAAATGCAAATTTAAAAACGGGACAAATATATAACATTATAAAATTACTAAAAGAAATCCTTTAAAAAAAGAAAGTTTAATAGGTATGCATTTTATTATTTTGGTAATGCACTTATTTAAACGATATTTATAGGAAGAGAATAAAATATGGTGTCTAAGCCGTAATCAATGACGAATAAATTTTATTTAATTGTTGATTACTAATTACATAAAGAACGGTACACCTTTGTAAAACATAATGATCTTTGATCGGGTACAGATTGCGTCTAGAACTTTCGTTACAAAAATCATTAAAACCTATTTCTGCGGAACTATCGCCTTTGGCCAACTTGTCGGGAAGTAAGCCTAAAAGGGTCTACACATGGCCCTAAAATCAGTGGCGATATCGGGACAATGGTGGTGGCGCCTCGTGTGTAGGCAATCGTACACGTAAAATTAGGGTACGATTCGCCTACACACGAGGTGATCTAGGGTGCTCCACCGATATTGCCTCTGATTTTAGGGCCGTGTTAGACGCTTTGAGCCGCTTACCTATGTTGTCGCAAATAAATCATATTACCATGATAAATTGTCCTTATATTATTATCTTTTGTTCTAGTAATAATAGTTAGCTGAAGAGTTTGTTTGAACTCAGAACCGACTGGTTCAAGTAGAAAAAAATATTTTGTCTCGTCTATTTATTTAAGATGGCTTTGAACTCCGCGGGGCATAGGTCGTTGAAGAATTATTACCATTTTGAATATAGCAAAAACCGATTTTCTTGAATGCTATACACAAATTATTCTCTTCGGCTACATTTACTCGCTTAGATTGTTCACTTGGGAGTCTTTTAAATAGGAATAAAATGCTAATCCGGTTTTATACGTTTATTTCACATTACTCTGGAGAAACTGGCGTAATACTATTGAAAATAATGAAATACAGAAAAAACCTGTTTTATTCTATGTAAATACAAATTAAAATATTTATGCTTTATGCTACAAAATATAAAAAAATATATTAAAAAGGAAATCCCACTTTTAAATGTGTAAAATTAGGAATAAATTAAAACACGTAATTTACAAAGTTGAATGTATATTATATTAAATATATTAGATTTTTTTGACTTTTATTTTTTTATACTGAACAATTCCGCGGTTAGCAGCTAAGTAGCAAAACAAATAAATGTTATCTGAATAATAATTGTAGATAAGTGCGTTAATCAGACTGTGGTGATATAAATGATACTTGCGGAAATAAAGAGTTTACAATTTAACACTTTAACAATTATATTAGTTCAATTTTATAAAACTGTTTCAGCCGCAGAGTTGATAGATATAATTAAACGTATTTAAAACCTTTAAAACTTGTAAGTTGTAACAGGCGCAAATAGAACAATTTTAATTATTTTGCTTTTGAAACGCCCGAACCCAATAATTAATCCACAATCTCAGATTGTTTTCAATCAGACCTTGATATTCGATAGATCTTCTATCTGCATCCCAATAACCAAACCCAACGAAGTTAATCTATTTTTGGCCACGGATTAAAATCCTCTTTGTCGTTCTATTTTAAAGAGTTTTCACTCATATTTGATAATCAATGTAAACCAAATAAAGTAAAAAAACCGTACAAATAACATTAAAATATACATATATAACAAACAGTTTTTTAATTATTTAAAAAACTGGTGTTAGTTAAAATCTTTTAAAACAATTAACTATTTAAATCGAGCTTTCGTCAACTGTCATTTTCATACAAAGGTCTTTCCACAGACACCGATATGACCTCCCATGGATAGCTTATGTATGTATGTATCGACAGATGGCTATTACAATCCGTCGATTAGTTTTTGGCATACTTGTTACAACATTACATAAAGATTTCTATTTCAGATCAGACAAAATGAATTGAGATAGGTTATTGGGTTCGGGCGTAAAGCTCCGAATGCACTAGCCTAGTAATTGTCTTAAGTAAACTCAATTTTGCACTTTGCATAGTGTGTATGTAAAGTGCTCCAAGCAAAGTTAACTCTGTAATTATTTTATCTGCAACGTCGCATTTGATTTGTTATTCTGAAGCTGTGCTACGTCTAACACAATTACATCACTTGGTTGCGTTTAACATCAAAACAAGTGAAACCATTTCTAGAATGTATACTTAAAAATATTCACTGACACTGAAGTACCTTATGGTACTGCATTTGTTTTTTTTTTTTGCTGAACAGCGAACTGACAGGTTGATCCTTAAACCTTTCACATCATATAGAAATCCTTTCCTATATAAAAAAATATGAAGTTTATATTGATACAAAGATCGTGCTAAGTAAGTATTCGTTCCCAAGTACAACTTTAATCACTGTACATATGTACTTCTGTTTGGTATTTATTTCTTTATGTTTGGGGATTACTTAAATTAAATAAATATATAATAAAAAAGATATGTACTAGCTTTGTTGAGATGGCGTTGTAGTCGCCTTGTTTGTTAGTTCGTCTCCTTGTCATTAGGCCCCACATTATTTATGAATTCGGTGAAAACGATACATCTTCTAAACCAACGAAGGAATTCTACTATGGTCTACTAATTGTCTAAATTTGAAATATGCCTATCTATGTCTAGTGTGTGAAACTTTTAAATTTAATGATACAATTACTTAGATACTTTATTTTTATCATCTTATAACTGGTGTGGGCGCTATAAATTGATCTGAAAAGCTTTTTAAACTTTAGCTTAGATAGCCGTCACAAAAATACGAGCGCTGTAAGTTTAACAACAAAACTTGACGCCTTTGTATTTTACCGTCGTTCTAACAACAACAATCGACTCTTTTCAAGATATATTTCCTCGAAACCTATTATAAACTCTAACACCTGCACTTTAGATAAACATTTAGGAGTTTTCTTGAATTTATAAAGTAGACAATTATTATCTTTTGGAAGAGCTTTGGAATGAGCTTTCATTTACATTTATATAAATAAAAAGAAAAACTACACAAACAAATTATAAGGAAACAATTTTCATGTAAAATTTCAAGCATTAAATTGATATCTGAATCTGCATAAAATCCGAAAGTATTACTAACTAGTATGAAAAATTTTCTGTCACATAGCTTTTATTATCAAGAGTGGTACATCATCATTACTTTGTAATTAATCAAAATGTTTTATGTGCCAAAAACGTTATTTTTTGTTATTCACATAGGAATAAATGGGAGTGTAGCCAAAATTATATTATTATGAATCAATTATAAACGATGCAAAGAGTATTCATGTGAATAAGGGTGCTTCAACATCTGGCGAATGCGCCGAATGCGCTGAATCGGCCTAGTACGATCCACGCATCACGATCGTTGATCGCGGATCGCGGGATCGCCGATCCATTTTGGATCATCCGGTGTGGATGCGGCAAGTCAGTAAAAGGAACTGTAAGCGCGAGAACTGAGTACGCGCAGCCTTGAGATTCTGTAACTCACTTTTCGAACTCACACAGCGGTTTTCACAGCGGCGGTCGCGCTCAAATCAGTCGTAAAGCAGTCATTTTACGATTTGGTATTCTGATAAACAATAAGATACAGAATCGCAAGGCAGATCGCGCGCCGCGCGCGCGCCTTTTACGACCCTTACATGAGTTGCGCTAAAGAGGCGCACCAAACCATTGCCGTGACTGCACGCGCGCAGTTCGCAAACTGCTCGCGAGCTGCACATTCGCGGCATATTCGCCAGATGTGGACGCACCCTAATAACATGGCACTTATTTATAATGGCGTTACTGAATTAAGAAAAACACAATTTTTAATTGTACGTGATTATTCACGAATAACGTGTAATTAAATCAACATGTATATTATAGTACCATTTATTGCGACCGCTGTCATTACTTTGGTAAATAGTCTACCACTTAAAAACACCTCAAATCCATCAAAGAGACGCAGTATCAACTCCACGACCTGTTGGACTGACTTAAATTAAGGTCCTAGGTGGGGCAGTGGGTATTCAGAGTAGAAAACCAGCCGAGTCGGTCCTGGGCAGCTTCAGTTTCCTTTTGCCTTCAGAATTCCAGTCAAGGCCTTGCTTGGAAAATTGACTTCGATCCTTCCGGAGTGTATGGCCCACCCACTTCCGACGTTTTATAGTTAATTGGCACCTTATTGCATAGTTGAATAAATATTATCTATTGCTAAGACTAGAACTAGCAGCTCTAAACTCTGTGATGTGCAATGGCGTCTAAATCTATGCGCGCTTTCTTCATACGTTAATAATCATAAAAAAGCCAAATTGACTTGATTGAGTGGATGTGTCCGTAGTCTGATTGCCAATATCGACAAATGATCAAGAGAGCAGATAGAAAGAGATACGATAGAATTTTGATTTAATAAATTGCTTAGTCATAAATGAAATCAGGAACAAAAAATAATCAGCGAGGGTAAAAGCGTTCGCTTATCTGCTTAGGATTGCCGAATATTGATAACACAAAGCTGGTACTTAACCAAATATTATCAGCCCTACTGATATATCCGCTGTCTAATTTTGAAGTATCGGACTTGTTTTGCGTCAAAAAATCAATTGTAGTATCTTAGATATGCTTACTGCAAGTATTCACGGCTACGTTTTCGTTTGCCTTGTTATTATTTCATATGTAGTACTATCAGTAGCCTGGTAGATAGTATCGGAGCTGGTGGTTTTCTTTCTCAACGAATAAGTATCGTACAATTCGTACAGCAAGGAAATGCTACCAGCATTAAATGTACAACACAGGGACCAAACTTCTTAAATTTGTTTTAGTTTCCTTTTTATCCGCTTTTTAATTATTAGTATTACTATGTAGGTTAAAATATATATTATAATTGTTTCTATTTTTATTACAATGACAAGCTCAATTTTATATCTATTATTTTCAGAAATTTTTAGCTTTGCTTACATCGTGATTATTTATCGTATTGATTTTTAAATACTTGTTGCATTAAGGTGTAGTAGCAAGTTATTTGTAATTAATAAAAAATAAATAAATAGACATTATAAGAACATTGTTTTGGAATGATTTGTAATGTGTATTAAACTTTTTTAAACTTGGCGATTAAGAGGGAGTTTATTGCCAGTTCTTCTCGTCCTTTATACGCCCTTGATTTGAGTACTGGCCATAAATGTAAATTTAGAAGCATTTTTATGGTTTATACGTGTTTATTGCTACCTAAGTATAAATTATAATTTTATTCGATTTGCATGTAAAGTACATCATTATGAAATCGTTATAACCATTCTAATATTACGACATTGTATAAAACTTACTTATATTTCAGAAAAAATTCTCACTTATAAATAATAACGAAATCACCCATTTTGTACAGTAAAACGAACTTCAAAGCGTGTAGTAAATGAAGTGCAAAAAATACATGGAGTTGGAAAATACCCTACCTATAACTAGTTCAGAGGGAAGCGATCCGTTGCTTGCGGGAATGAAATGATTGGACCGCAAGAAAAACATTTATACAAATAGCAAAATTGTTTCTGTTTACATTTGTTTATTTAAATATACCCTTTGGGAAAATATTTTTGTTAAAACGTTGTATCCTCAGTCCACGCTTGTGCAACACCGAGCATTGCTAGAATTTTTAACATATTTCTTCGAACTTAAGCAGTATTAATAAGGTATTGATACAAAAATTTTGTAATTTTTGTTTTGAATTTTTCTCTTATTTTCTTATATTTTTACACGCTTTATATTAGCTTCACCTGTATGTATGTATGTATGTTTGTATGTAACCGACTCTTTCGGACTCGATTTTGACCCACTTTAAATGGACAAATTTAATTCAAACTTTGTACACTTATAAAGTATCAGCGACAATATAATAATTTCATAGGTTTATCTCGAAAAAACAATGAAATTTTTTTTGAGTCCACAAAGCAATACGATTAAATTGAGACACCACGTATTGCTGCTAGGACTAAAAAGTGGAAAATAAATATAGTTAAAAAAAACTATAAAACACGCTTTTAAAGCACATCAAACTAAAAAGTGAAAAGTATTTTTCGTCTATCGAGCAACCCACGCTTTATCACAATAAAACCAGTATTTTTTGTTCATTACCATTTTCAGCCTAAATTAGGAATTATTTTTCACTTTTTAGTTTGATGTGCTTTAAAAGCGTGTTTTATAGTTTTTTTTAACTATATTTATTAATTTATGTAAAGTTATTAATTATTAATAGAGCAGTATTGGCTACTAGGCTTCAGCGTGCGACTCTAATCCTTGAGATTCGATCCCAGCTGTGCACCAATGGAATTTCATTCGCTCGAACGGTGAAAGAAAACTTTGTGAGGAAACCGGCTTGCCATAGACCTAAAAAGTCGAAAGTCTGTGTCAGGCACAGGAGGCTGATCACCTACTTGCCTATTAGGTATTTGCCTATTAGGCACATGTAAAAGATACAGAAATCTGAGGCCTAGAACTAAAAAGGTTGTAGCGCCACTGATTTTTATTTTTAAACTTATATCATAAGTATTATGTTTGTGGACGCCGTCTGCATTGTGTAATGTGTATGCTACGTGCGACTTCCGTATATCAAAACGTATTTGACAGCATTAAAAGACTTTGTGTTTTTGTTACAAGTGTTAAGTTAAAAGGTCGCAAAGACAAATTTCTATAGTAACCAATTTTTAAGTAATGTGAATCTGTACAAAAAGCTATGTTTCAGAAAAATATAAATTAAAAACTTTTCGAAGGGTTAGAAAATCCTGTCCGCATTTGATTTAATTAAATTTTTAACGGACTGATAAAAAGTGTACTGACAGCCAACATTTTTACATAAAAACATCGTAACCATAGCAACATCTCATTCCAAGATAGCTTTTGTGATATTAGTATCGATATACAAAAAAGTTTAAACGTAACGTAATGTCACGATGTTCCTACATATGTACATTCAAAATCATTGTTTAGTCTATCAAAAAGCTTTCACTGTTCATACATATTCTTTCCACGTTAGTGCCAAGCTCAAATATTAAAGGCAAATAGGCCACTGGCTCCTACAGAATTACAAACGAAACAAGGTGCCAAAACCGAAAACCATCAACCTACGAACATTTTTCAACGCTTTGTCAATTTAAAATAGATTTGTCAGACGAAAAGCTTTTTATTCGTTTGGTGTTATTAGAATGTTTTAACGTCTGACTTTATAATTTCCGTTAATAACTATACATTTCTTGTACTGATCGTATTTCTCGTAACTAGGTTTTATATTAGACTATCGTAAATTTTCGATTATTAAATAAATATTTTAAGAAGAATTTAAAACTAAGTGTTTTTTGTTTTGTTGTTTGAAATCCTAATGCGCATAAAATAGACACGATTTTTCATTCAAGACAAGAAGGTTATCAGACTTCAGTATTTTTAAAGTATTTGTTATATATATATGTGTATATCTTAATAAAACAAAACAGGAGAATCCTATTATAACAACTCGTAAAAATAATGATTGTTTCTCCGAGAATGGCAACAAGCCATAAATTTCAGGAATTGGATATTTGACAAGTCATAAATAATATTCTACTAAATAAAATAAAATAAAAATGTGTTTATTAACTTTCAGTATTCATATAAATATGAATACAATAGCAATGTTTAACATTTGGTAACCCTTTAAAGTAAAAAATAACTGTGATACCTAATTCCATCTTGCATTTACTGTGTAATTTAAATTAAAAAAAAAACTGTTTCAAACTAGAATCTGGGCTGGGCTTGCTAGTTTAAAAATTTTAAAATACCCAGTGAATATAGAAATTAACCTTTTCTTTAAACGTTAAAGGAATAGATTTGTAACCTTTGAGCTGCAGACGCCAGTCGCCAACTATATATATTCACTTGATATATATAGCTTTAAGAAATGACATTTTTATTTTCTATACTAAAATATAAATGGTGTGCGTAATATGTCATCTTTAAAAAATGCTGGTAGGCGGCAGTAAATAGTTAAGCAATATATTATATTGGTTATATAAAAAAGTTACGTGTTGTTAGAGATAGAATTCGTGCGATTCTTAAATATACCAATTTCTATAAAATATTGTCTCTGGTTTAGAACGAAATGTTGGTCCATACGAGTTCTCAATGGAGCTTGGAGCTGGCATTATCCGTATTATATTATATTATACCGTCATTATATTATACCTTTTTCACTCGAAGCATGTTTTAAAAGCCTGGATTATCCAGGATATACAGCGCTTTTAGCTATTAAGAAATCGGTGTAAAAATTTAAAAATTAATCGATCAGTATACACTATACATATGACATATGCGTCAAGAATTTGATATTAGCTACTAACTACCTCTTTGGGCTTTCACCCCTATGACAATTAACATCAATCAATGTCAAGTATGAAACAGTGAACAGGACAATAAAAAAAGGACACATGAAAAAGAAAAAGTGCACATGAATCACGATAAATTCAGATCGGTTAGTGTGAAAGTTAGGGATACGATTTGGACAGGTAATGCTTATACAGAAGAGATTTAAAGGGAGATAGAGAAGGAACTAAGCGAATAGGGACGGGAATATATATATAACCTAACTACAGAGACCTTAAAGGATTCGCCAAGAAAGGAAGAGTTATGAGATGGGATTTCAAGCATATAGTTTTCGGAAAAGCTACAGCTATGAGCTCCGTTATTTGAAATCGTGTTTGAGATAGGAAGGAGTTTTAGGATTAAACAGGATGGAATATAAGAGATGGAGATGGAGTATCAAGTCGCTGACGATTGGGAAACCAGCGTAGCCGCTTATGGAACGCAAACGTAATATTATGGTACTTTCTCATACCGTATATAAAACGGATACAGATATTATAGAGTTAATCCAGCTTAGAGAAATTCCTCGTTTAGATTGGATGAGCAAGAATCGGCGTAGTCTAGTAATAGCAGAAGGAGAGATTGAACCAGTGAGGTTTTAGTACTAAAGGGAAGAAAATTACTAAGACGTCGAAGGATACTGGAGACACCGTACAATTTCTGGCTTCTAACATGCTGCTCCCAGAATAAACTATCCCCAAATTATTTACTGTACGACTGATATATAAAGTCACACCATCGATATGTACAAGAGTTAGCCAGGCCCAATCAATTCTCGACAGATTCTGCCAATAATTATAACTTTGCTCTTGTTCTTGACCAAAATATTTACTCCAACTATCTAACTTAAAATGTAAACGTAAGACGGCAAGATAATTTCACTATTAAAATTCAATAGATTGTTGATCTTTCAGCCTATTATTGTATTAATATCCTCAGAGGAACGTGACTTGTTACCACTAGGGGTAGTTATTGTGGGGTAAGGAGGGAAGTCACGTGTCGTCATCTCCGTCGCCAGGCGTCTGGACGCCGTATCAGTCTTGACGTGAGTAAATAAAACAATAACGATTAGATTATCACCCTCTAAGAACGGAAATGAGGCGATGCTTTCAAGATTGTACAGTCGCTAAGAAAATTGTTGAAGACGGCTATAAAGATATAGGCGTTACTCTCAGTGACTGGTCAATTTTTATGTTGTTGTTCACAGTTTACGTAAGTTAAGTTTTAGGTAATAAAATTAAATGTTATTGAAGTTATACTTATGGCGCGTTAGGGAAAAATGATGAGAGTGAATTTTTTCAATGCGACCGCATACTGTCACAAAAAACCGACACCCTAAGCTTAGTCAACATTTTAAAATAAAAAATGTCAATTTCTTTAATTATTTAGAAATATTTTTTTGTGATATTTAAATACACTTTATTTAATTAGATAATGCATTATAAAACTTTCTATGTATTAAATACCTTTTTTCCATTCTTAGTGTAGTTTTTTCTACAAACGTAGAATAAGGCGAAAGATAAAATTTTTAAAAAGATTCTTATCTACGCCAAAGAAGTATAACTTCTAACGCGTGTACATAAGCACACACACATGTTTTTTGTATAAATAAATTGTCTATGCTGCCTGCTATGTATAGACTACACTACGCCTAAGAAGGAAAAAGGCGTTCGCCAAACACATTCCATTTGTATAATAATTATTTATAGTTATTCTTTGTTAGTATAATTTTATTTGACGAAGGAAATCGCTCATTTGAATGTGTGTTTTGCTTAGGTATTTCAAATTAAATTCCCATATTTCTTTTTTAATTAAGATGATTATCAAACTATAGATACTAAATAAATTTAATAAGTTGTTGATTAGGTTTCCCTAATACAGAAACAGTAAAGAAAATTAGTAATTCTTGCCGGCTTTTCTTGGTAAATTCACTGTTCGGTGGTACCTAAAAATACTGGAATGTTTTGTTTCTTCTTAATTCAAGTTTAGTTAGACTTTGACAGAACAGAGAGTCATTCGAGATTCTTTTGTTTTTAATATCTTTTAATATCCTTCCGGTTCTGTTAATTTCCTTTACTTTCGTGATATTATCGAACTAAATAACAGCTATATTTGCGCTAAATTGAAATTCTAAGGAATATTTGTTACTGCCCTTTATTTCTACTAAGTTGCCTGCGTTAGGAAATATCTGAATCTTCTATTTTAATAAATTTGTCCTCACACAATAATTATATACTTCCTGTTGATATTCTGTGACTATTTGTAATACCAAGCTATAGTCAAATTATTTTTAGCTTTAACGTAGCGATCGCGTCATTTTACTGTTTCTGAGCTTGTAAATTTTATTATCTTTTACGTTGTGTGTGCATAATAAATAGGATATAGAAGGTGTAATAAAACCGGGTGACGTTTCCGCTTCGCGTTTTATATTCACGTTTTCTTGAATACTGAATTATAGAATAACTCACAATATTTGAATATCTTATTTAAATATAAAGAATAATATATTCATAGCACTACTAAATTTTGATATGGATTGTGATGTGAAATAAATAAGTATTATTATTATTAATATCCAAATATGTATTTCATAAGATTTATATGAAAAGGCGCGTAAGTTGACGTATACTATCCCATAATATAATATGCTAATGTAATTTGGCCGCAATTTTGAAAACTATTTACCTAATCATAACGTTAGGTAATTCCATGCACATAGCCTGAAGGTACCAACCCACTTCGTAAATACTTCGTAGTTGCATAAACTAGTTTATAAACTATTAAACTCACCCCTAGCTTAACTGACAGTTATGTGTAAAACCGCCCGTAAGCTACTGGATATAGTAGCTACATAGTTGCTGGTGACATTTACTACACGTAAAGTTTTAAGCTAGGTACTCGTAAGATCTATAGTGTATACCTCTTTCATTTGCATCTGTTTTAAGACCAATTTTATTTAATTAATTTTCTTAAAGCTGTTGAGTTTTCTAAGATTTAATTACTTGTCAATGCTTGACCTTATAGGTTTTTGTTTGGGTCTCAGATAAGTCTCCTTACTATGTTTTCCTTTACCATAGAACTAAGGGGAACATTAAAAAAAACGTAAGTCAAGGTAAACACTCCACAAAAGCGGATTTAGTTGAAAGCACCACAAGAAACTTAGCTCGCAATAATTCTAGGTACCTAACATTTATAAGAATAATATCGGAGCTGTCTTTTCTAATCTGTGCGTGAGCTGCATATAAATATTTCTTATCATTTAATATAGGAATTCCTGAGCGTATAGTATGACTTTCCTAACAATGACACGCTATGTGGAATATTATTTTATTATAGCATAACCTATGACTTCACGTTTATACGTCAATACCAGGCTTTTAGATCGTTGCCTACCAGTAGGTTAGCTAGATACATTTTCTCTATTTGTGCTTTTCAAAGTTTATATTTCAAGACATTTATTTTGTCCAGTTACTGAGCGGTTTTTCTTGTTCTGAAAATACCAAACTATATCTCACGTCGTTTATATTACGAGCAATGTTGGTTTGGTGACTTAAGCACGCGAGACTCAACTCTACCGTGTTTTAAATCCCGGCAGTGTACCAATAATATCACCATTCGTCAAAAACAGACTGCTATTCACACCTCAACCATAAACAATAAAGTGCTTGGAGATACAGTATTCCTACTAGGCAATGCAATCTCGAGTCGAGATCGTTAATTCGAGATCTCGTGGGATTAAAATTACAATCTAGGGAGATTTTGCTATTCTAGAGATCTCTAGTAGTGCGAAAACCATTTTTTTAAAATCGAACAACTTAAACTCGATGAAAACTTATTTCCAGGGAAAACTTCTACCTATCCTAGATATTTAGAAGTGATTTTGGAAATAACTTCTTAAGAATTAAGACTATCGAGTGTGCTGTTTGATAAGCGGCATCTATGTACAGTCGCTATGTACCCAGCAGCTAAAAAGGCCGTCTCAGACTAAACACTGGCTGGCACCAGCGTGAGTAAGTAGAAGTATTATAAGCGAACTGTAAATAGGTACCTAACATGTTTAGCTACTCTCAGAGTCTCTTCAAATCCCTCATGAAGAGTCATGTTGGATTTTGTAGCAGCAGCATGTAAATCAAAATCCTCAAAGAAGCAATTCTTTTTCTGTTGCGGTCCTAATCTTTTTACTAGCAGTGGAGACGTTTAGAGGCGTAGACTTCTATCCGTACTATATATTAGCTAGGCAAATGGAACATTTCCTCATGAGATTTTGTCAATAACGCTGAGGTTGCATTTATTTCACTCTCAGCGAAACGCTTGTTCATCAAATTATATTCACTCATACTATTTGCACATAATCTCGTTAATCCTACGAGATCTCGTCATGCTAGGCTTCGTATGGATCTCGAAAAATGGCACGAGATCTCGTGAGATCGGGATCTCGCGAGATCGGGACTGCATTCCCTAGTTCCTATATCGAACCACAGGACACGACTAATACACAGACTATAATTATCATATTCCCCATATACATATTTTGTTGTATATGGGGAATATGATATATATATTTTATTTTGTTGGCGTCGGGATGTGACGACCCCATCGCCCACTGGTGAAATAACCTGTGACAGAGGTTATTTCATCAGCGCAATCAGTCAACCCCTTCCTAGTGGGAGTGCCATGCTGTTGCCTTCGGGCTTCAGCCAAATGGGCAGGCACGACCGGGGCAGTACCACTGTCTCTCAGAAAACCGGCGTGAAGTGATGCAATAAGTTCACCTTATTGTACTCGCGTTTCGTGCGGTGAGAGAGACTCCCGGAGCCCATTCCCCCCCCCCCCCCATGAAATATGAAGGTGCAGAAAAAAGAGAATCTACCCCAGGGGGGTACCACACGCGCTCGCGATGGAGAATCCCCCTCTGGGCGTCCAACACCGGGACACTCTGCGCCCGGTGGTGGACGCACAGGCTGCCCTTCGTATTCTGGGGGGGGCAATTCTGCGCTCGGTAAAAACATTAATCGTTCTCGGGGCAAACGGAGCAATTTAACAAAGGCACCCCCGTCCACACTCGCCGTGGACTTCACAAATGTTAGGGGGCTCAATTCCAACATCAACGCTGTCCACTACCACTTAGAGACTGCGAAGCCGGCCTTGCTCTTTCTTACCGAGACTCAGATATCCCCCCCGGCTGATACTTCCTACCTCTCCTACCCGGGGTACAAATTGGAACATTCATTTGTGCCGCGGGCGGGAGTTTGCGTGTACGTCAGAGAGGATATCTGTTCTCGTCGCCTCGGGACGCTTGAAGGAAGGGACCTATCTAACCTCTGGCTGCGCGTAGACTGCGATGACCATCCGCGATTTTACGCATGCCTGTATAGGTCCCATAGCGGAAATACCGAAACTGACCGACTCATTGAGCACATCCAAATGGCTACAGATTCCCTGCTCGAAAGGGTTCCTACCGCTGAAATCGTGATACTTGGCGATTTTAACGCCCACCATGCCGATTGGCTCGGCTCAGAAACCACCGATCATGCGGGAAGATCCTTTCACGACTTTGCTTTGGCTTACGACTTGACGCAAATGGTCCCTGCGATTACGCGAATACCAGATGTGGATGGTCATAAACCCTCTTTGTTGGACCTTCTGCTGACTTCACATCCGGAGAACTACCAAGTCTCTGTTGAACCGCCATTGGGTTCATCAGATCATTGTGTGGTCCGGAGCATTGTGCCGTTCACGCGCCCTCTTCGGCCTAGCTTCACTGGCTGTCGCCGCGTGTGGCACTATAAGTCAGCAGATTGGGATGGGATGCGGTCTTTTTTTGCGTCCTACCCTTGGGGGCCCATTTGCTTTTCGTCGAGTACTCCAGATGCCGTCGCTGACTCTGTCGCCGAGGTGGTCCTGCAGGGTATGGAACTCTTTATTCCATTCTCTGCGGTGCCGGTCGGTGGCAAGTCCCAGCCTTGGTTTAGGCGTTCTTGCAAAGCGGCTTTGCGCCGTAAGCGTGAATGCTTTAAAGCCTGGGCAGAAGCGGTGACATCCTGTGATGTGACTATCGGCGAACGTAAAAAAGCATACAATTCAGCCTCCAGGTCCTTCAAGCGAGAAATCGCTAAAGCAAAGTCAGAGCACATTGCCAGATTTGGTGAGAAATTGGCCCACCTCCCTTCGGGAACACGAGCCTTCTGGTCTCTTGCCAAAGCTGTCCAAGGGAATTTCTGTCTGCCCTCAATTCCACCACTGCATAGGGAGGATGACTCACTGGCCCATACCGCGAAAGAGAAGGCCGATCTTCTAGGCTGTCTCTTTGCGTCGAACTCCACTTTGGATGATCAAGGGAAGGAACCACCGACATTATTGCGGTGTGATACTACGATGCCCGAAGTTATATTCCGGCAACGTGCTATCCGTAAAGCTTTGTCTTCCTTGGACATCCATAAGTCGAGCGGACCCGATGGCATCCCTCCAATTGTGCTGCGTACTTGTGCTCCTGAGTTGGCTCCGGTCCTAACGCGCCTTTTCCGGTACCTTTACACGCTCGGCACTGTTCCGAAGTGCTGGAAGATCGCTTCGATACATCCGATCCCTAAAAAAGGCGATCGCTCTGATCCGTCCAACTATCGCCCAATAGCTATAACCTCCTTGTTCTCCAAAATAATGGAAACCATTATTAACAGCCAGCTCCTGAGGTATCTAGAGGGCCACCAGCTGATCAGCGATTCTCAGTACGGCTTTCGTCGTGGTCGCTCAGCTGGTGACCTCCTTGTATACCTTACACATAGGTGGGCAGAGGCAATTGAGTCCAAGGGGGAGGCGCTGGCGGTAAGTTTGGACATAGCGAAAGCCTTCGATCGGGTGTGGCACAGAGCACTGCTCTCGAAGCTTCCAGCCTACGGGCTCCCTGAGAAATTATGCAACTGGATTTCCAGCTTTCTCGCTGATCGGAGCATCAAAGTCGTCATCGACGGAGCATGCTCCGACCTGAAACCTGTGAATGCTGGTGTCCCACAAGGCTGTGTCCTATCCCCGACCCTGTTTATTCTGCATATCAATGATATGTTGCAGCTTAGCAACATTCATTGCTATGCGGACGACAGCACTGGGGATACTTTTTATACTAGCCGGGCAGGTATTTCTCGGGCTGTTGTCGATGAGTACCGGAACAAACTTGTGTCTGAAGTCGAAACTCTTCTACGTGGAGTCTCGGACTGGGGTAGACTAAATCTAGTCCAATTTAACCCCAAGAAGACACAAGTATGCGCGTTTTCCGCTAAAAAAACTCCCTTTGTCGCTACTCCCCTCTTTGAAGACACTCTCCTTAAAGCCTCAGCTAGCATCGGAATACTGGGCGTTGACATATCGAATAACGTTCAGTTTCGCGGTCATCTGGAAGGAAAGGCTAAATTAGCCTCCAAAAAGCTTGGTGTGCTCAGCAAGGCGAGACGGTACTTCACTCCGGGCCACCGCTTGCAACTATATAAAGCTCAAATTCGGCCCCATATGGAGTACTGCTCTCACCTCTGGGCGGGAGCTCCCCAGTACCAGCTCCTTCCACTTGACCGTATTCAACGAAGAGCGGTTCGAATCGTCGACGACCAGTCACTTTCAGTGCGGCTTGATCCCTTGGCGTTGCGTAGAGATGTGGGATCTCTCTGCATCTTCTACCGCATTTACCATGGAGAGTGTTCAGAGGAGTTGTTCGGTCTAATACCTGCAGCTGAGTTTCATCATCGGACGTCAAGGCAAAATACAAAATACCATCCGTATCACCTCGACGTCCATCGTTCCACAACAGAGCGTTTTCTAAGGCAGTTTTTGCCGCGCACCACCACTATGTGGAACCAGCTGCCCACAGAAGTATTTCCGAACCAATTCGACTTAGGGTCCTTCAAGAAAAGAGCGTACCAATTCCTGAAAGGCCGGCAACGCACTTGCGAGCCTTCTGGCATTGTGAGTGTCCATGGGCGGCGGTATCACTTAACATCAGGTGAGCCTCCTGCCCGTTTGCCTCCTATTACATAAAAAAAAAAAAAAAAAAAAACATATACGTGAGTGCCTTTTTACTTGAGAGTCTCAGGATATAATTCAACACCTAATTCATAAGTGTATATAACATATATGTAATGTTTCACAGAATAAATAAAATCTTAGGTTAGGGATCTTAGGTTCGTAGGTACTCTGACTTTAACTCAACTCTAAAATGCTCTACATAGAGCGTTGTAAATCAAAGATGATTTACTGATAGTCCAACTACAAAGCTGGACCAGTTCAAACTAGTATCTAAAAGTTCTAAAGCTATCAGGCAATTAGAAAATTAGTTTCAAATCTATTGGTTTAATGGCGATTTGAAATTCCAGCCGTGTAGTTTTGATCAATAGTAATATTGTATCATTGAACATACATATTTTTTATTAAGAGATTGGTTTTGAGTTATTCATTGCGGTGAATTGCATACGGTATAAAATATTAATATCAAAACGATAACATATTTCATATGCCTTATACGTGCACCTAGCGTGAAGTTCGATTCCCTGCGATAAAATAATTGTTTTGGCAACAAGCCCTAGTAAATAGTACTGCTAATACTAGTTATAATTTTTATTTAGAATGCGTATTCATAAAATAATCTTCGTAATAATTACAAATAATGTATAGGGCTCAGACGTAAAGGTAAAGAAAGTATATTCATTGATATGGAGCAGTGATGACTTAGTGGTTCGAGAACGGACTTTCTTTAAATTTCCGCATTTCACACTCGCACCTTGAAACTAGCATGCCTTAGATCCAAAAAGTCGACGGTGTGTGTCAGGCATAGACGGTTGATCGCCTACTAGGAAAAAACAAATGATTAAGATACATATACAGAATGTGTATACATTGAAGTATATTATCACGTAAAACTAAATGTAATTTGCTATTGCTATCAAAATTTAAGCGCATTTAATATGCAGGCACCTGACATTATGTTTTATTCCGCAATGCTGTCCCCGAGTAATCGAATAACACATGCTATTTCACGCTGACTCAACATCGCTTTAAATATGCGGCCCGTAATTAATTTTGCCATGTAATTTTATTACAAAGTATTCCTGCTATTATAAAGCTGATTTCACAAACTGGTTTATAACTTTATTGAAACTATTTTTTAAAATATTCCTGAATCTTTTTTTATCACAAGCTCAGGAATCAATAAGGTCTATTCAAAGGTCTCTGATGGTCGTGTTAGTGGCGCTGCACAACTTCTCACTCTCACTCTCACTCTCTGTCTTCGGCAAGCCTCTGCGCCGGGGTGATGGTAATACCCATAAGGGGGCGTCCATAAATTACGTGAGGTGTTTTTTTAAATTTTCTGTACCTCCCTCCCCCTCTGGTGAGATGTCGTGAGATTTTATTCAACCCCCTCCCCCAACCCCCAATCTCACGTGAGATTTTTCAAAATGTGGGTTTCTTACGTAAACGCGTAAGAAGCTATCTTTTTAAGCTCGGAGAACTCAAAAAGACACAGAATTCGTACTATTGAGCTCCAAGAGCTCAAAAACAAAATAAGTGAAATGTTGAGCGTTTAGGTATGGAGTTAGCGGGAAGTTGCAGAGATGGCCTTTAGGGTCAACCGTTTTCCTATTTTTTTTTTTTCAATCAGAAAAAAATTTGCGTGATATTTGCCGAGACCCCCCCTCTCTCCAACGTAAGATTAAATGAGATTTGACTCGACCCCCTCCCCCCCTTAAACACCTCACGTAATTTATGGACGCCCCTTAACGGCCTTTGATCATTCCAGCGAGTATAGGATCAGCCTCGAGGTCTGTTGCCCTCCGCTCTGCCAGTCACGATGAGTTTTCCTAGGCTTTCTGGATCTCTACATGTCCAAACAAACTAAGGATGTGTTGGTAACAAAGTGTCGAAAGACGTTGTTTTACTTGTAACCGTCTTAGTATGGATACGTTTGTTTCCTTAGCTGTCCAGGGAATCCTTAGTATCCGCCTCCAACACCACATTTCCAGAGCGTCGGTTGTTTTTTTTTTAAGTGAAATTTCTTTAGGCGCATGAGGGTAATTTTTTTACGGATGAAACGCAATAGTAATAATATTAGCGTCATGAAGATGTGCAGCGTTTTTGTCGAAGAAAAGGGAGAGAGCGATTGAGACCGATTGAGAGAGAGTGAGAAAGCACGATTTAGTAGTTACATATTAGAACTTTAGATGGCAATTCTGTCGCATATCGTCTTGTTCAATAAACGCAGATTTTTTTTATAATTTAATCACAATTAAATTCCTAACATATCTTCCTTTTTCCCTCCAAGTCTCGGAAATCTAAAGTTTTAGATTTATCATAAACTAGCGGACCCAGCGAACTTCGTTCCGCTTAACATTATAATAATATCGTTTTAACTTTAGTTAAACTTAATTTAGGATTTATTTGAGGTAATAACATTAATACAACTTTTTTCCAAATACAGAAATGTTTTATTGCTTGCCATTGCGAAAAAAGAATGACGGTTTTACACATTAGGCCTCCTCTCTCAAGCGCTAATATTGCGAGACTGCATGTTAAAGTACTTTTTGATATACAACATTTTTTGTTTTGTTATCCGGCGCAAGAATAAAGTGATAGGTTTATTTTATATGCGTAATTTTGTCAACAGATGCAGTTTGCATTCGTAAAATTCATTAATTATTTTTTTTATTTGATAACTTATCCGATATTTTATTACTTATTCTGCTATTCGGAGCGGAGAATAATCCACTAAAAAGAGATAACTAACATCGGTCCAGCCGTTCTCGAGTTATAAGTGTTGTAACAAACACGACTTTCTTTTATATATATAGATATGAACAAGAATTAAATATTAGTTTGGCAAAGAAGTCTTACTTCTGATATGTGTACTTTGTATGCACGCACTTTTTTTTAATGAAGTGAAGTATGTATTATCTTCTAAACAGTTTTATTTACAAGCTTGTATGTGTAATAATAAGTAAATCTATGCTAGAACTAAATGAAACGAATATTTCAATTTAAGCCATATTGGTTCTAATGTAAGTTAATTCATAATTGTTATAAATATTTAATTAATACATTTTGTGGTTAATTCATTATCCCAATTTCATTTGACAAGAACCACTTTCCAGTAGAGCCATAAATAGATGATTTAAATTCATGTTTTCTTTGGCAGATTGCGATGGAGACAGACAAGATGTCAACAGCATCATCAGTGGGTGCTGAGAGGAGGCCCTTGCTGCAAGCGTTAGTGCTGGAGAGAAGGATCCTCTTCGCCTGCACTGTTCTCGTTGGCTTGTCAACATTTGTATGGATAACTGCTGTATGCACCGAGAAATGGGTGCATATTTATAGTCCAAATGGTATGCGATTTTGTTTCTTATTGTTGCTACCGATTTCTTTGTAAGAACGGTTTCGCCATCTTGCAGATATTTTGATTTGGCATGACTTAAGTAATATTCAAATGAAAGAGATTTATAACATGCGCACGATTTAGCTTTCCATGTTGCAAAAATGTAATATCTAAGCTATATCCAATTTCAAACTAAATTTATATAATACGTATTATTCGATACGTCGGTAATTTTTTCTCGTACATTGTGTTCTTTATCGCTAAAGTTTTTTTTTATAAACAATAAAATTACAAGTTAAAAAAGAATCCAGTTAAGAAAAAATCCACTTACACATGAATCAAGCTATAAATAAAATTATATTTGACAAAGACGCATGGCAATATTTGTTCTTGTAAGACTCTAGCTACCTAAATAAACTAAAAAACATAATATGCGTAGAGAAGGCGGCCTTAGCGCGCATGAAGAAAGAATTCAAAGACAACAGCATACTGTTAGAGCAGGTTGTGTAGAGGGCTTCAGATATCTGTTATGTGATCATTTGTATTTCTACAATAGAAAGTTCAGTGATCAGCCTCCTGTGCCTGTAACCCGCCGTTGACTTTTTGTCAAAGACGTGCCGGTTACCTCACGATGTTTCCTTCACCGTACCAGCTAGTGTTAAATGTGCACACTGACAGAAAGAGAGTCGCACGCTGAAGCCACTAGGCCATCAAACTATTTTGATTTTGCTTAAAATATAATCCTATGCCAATATTCTCTAAATGTTAAGACGCACGTTCGAAGTCGTTCAAATACTATTTGAATAAAAATAAACACTGAATAAATACAATGAAATTGCTTTGTGAAAGCTAACAATGTTTAGAACCAATACTGCCTTTGAGTGCTCTTTGCTGGGAATCAAAGGAGAAATAAAAGAACGTAGCCCCGCCGAACGTTACTTTTAAACGCTTTGAAACATCGTTAAATAAAAGTTGGGAAATTAAATTCTCTATTGGATAGATTTTTTAAAACAAATGCCTGTAATTAATCCCTGTTCGAAAAGCAGATGTTTAGGTCTGTGTAGAAAGAAAAATTTATTCAGTACTAAACTACGCAATAGTCATGGCTAAAGTTATTTTAAATCTACTTACATTTTATGACAACACACTGTTTTCATTTGCAAAGAGTATTTGGATTTTTTCACCAAAAAAGTTTACGTAAAATAATTTTGTAGTCTCTTAAAGATAATTAGGTATATTAATATTGTAAAATTTTGATTTTCGTTACCTTTAACATTGTCATATCCAAAATATGATTAAAATATTTTATTCACCAAGTATAAAATTTCCCAAATAAAATACAAATAACACAAACCTAAAGCTAGCATACATTATTAAATTAAAGCGTTAACGAGAAAATTCAAAGCCATCTGAAAAGATCAATGTACATCGATATTGTTTTCTTACCGCCAATACCGTACTACAAAGTTCGCTAATTGACTTTCAGCAAAATCTTGATATATCACTTACATTATACACATTTAACGCAGTGGTACACTCTGATTAATTAATGTTACACTCAGGTCGACGTCCTCACGTCTATTTTTGCTAACGCGTACTATGAGAATGTCTAGGGCTATTTAAGATTTTCTTAATTTGTATTTTTATGGAGCGTATAATTTAATGAGTTCTAATTCATACAGAGTTATGTTTAAACTATAGCTGACTATTCTCTCGCTCTTTTTCAAAAATGGTAGATGTCAAGTTCTAAATGTAAAGATTAAACCCGCGTATATTAAAATAAATATTACGTACAAACGTCTATAATATAGACACAAACACATATTATATTAATAAAGATTCTAAATTTTTGCATCGGCTACCAGCTTTGTATCAATATTTTGGCTCAGTTATAATGTATTTTCGTACAACACACAATTTTAATGTCGTTGATTTGCGTGAACAATATATTATCATTGGGAAATAAGTTGTAATTTTTAGATGTTTTGGTGGACTTTACTATGTATCTATAGTTTGCTCCTTTTTTATAAATTATATATCTAAAAATAAATAAATATATAAAGGCTGTTTTCTACCTCCACGATTTAAGGTCGCTGAGATTTTATATATACTTTTTGTTACAGGTATATATCTACCAACCAGGGGAGAATATTTTATGTGGAGTAACTCTGGTGTATGGGAAATATGCAGATACGTATTTCGTCCTACGCTTGTTCCCGAGGCAGTGAATGCATCAACACCAAGACCTATTGATGTTACAGGATTGACAGGGGAATATTATACAAGTGAGTATTTTAACGCAAGTATATAAATAAAAGTGTGAAGGACAAGTCACATATTAACTGTTACATAAATAAAACAATTATTTGAAAAGTTTTGAAGAACAGTGAGAGAATGGGCAAGAGGCTCGCCTGTTGTTGAGTGATCCACCGCCCATGGACACTCATTGTCAATAGGCTCACGAGTGTGTTGCTGGCCTTTTAAGAAGTGGTACGCTCTTTTCTTGAAGGACCCTAAGTTGAATTGGTTCGGAAATACTTCAGTGGGTGCTGGTTACAAATAGTGGTCGTGCGCGGTAGAAGTTGCCTTAAAAACGCTCAGTTTCTTAAAACCTGAAATGGCTGTGTATGGAAAATTAAAAAATATACATTTTTGCTGTAATTTATACATAAAAATAGTTCCTATATTTAGTTTATTTATACGTATGGATAACCTGAACTCGTTACTACTTCGTAGGCACAGTATGAGTTTATTTTTTTCTGGACCGCCTTCTGTTTTCTCTCACTCGGTAATTCCATTAGCACCCGCTGGTTTACTTTAATATAATAGAATCTAATTCTTCGAATAAATTCATCTATTTTTAATCTCAGGTTCACGTTTAGCGTTTATGCGCGATTCAAATGTATTATATGGCTTGAAAGCGGTATACATATAGTATATCGCACAGTTTCTATACCCAAGAAAGCAGTCGAAATATATATGTTTCCGAATTATTATAATTTATATATTTATCTATAGTAAATAGTGTAATCACACTTCGGTGATGATTACTATAGTTGTCTATTAGTAGGCATGCGATTATCTTAAATAACTCGCCGTAACGCGTCATCCGACGAAAAAAAATGCGAGTTCGAAGGAAATTTCGTCCACGAATTTTTTCTAAGTGAATAATTAACGATGTAGGTAAACATGCCGATTTCGCATATTTTTGACCCATCGATGACGTTCAGGCACACGTAGATTCTTGCGTATAAAGAAAAATTATATTAAACAAATACAACTAAGAGGCCAAGAGCCTTAAAGCTTTGAAGCGCTACGTAAAAACAGTTATTGGCATTTGGATAATGTCCCGGGCGTATCTATTGGAAAACAGTTAGCCGACTGAATATATTTATAAAATAAATCAGTGGCGCTACAACCTCTTAAGGTCTTGGCCTCAGATTTCTGAATCTGTTTCATGATCATTATTAAATCTAATAGGCAAGTAGGTAATCAGCCTCCAGTGCCTGACACACGCCGTCGACTTTTTGGGTCTACGACGTGTTTCCTAACGATGTTTTTCTTCACCGTTCGAGCAAATGTTAAATGCGCACACAGAAAGAACCATTGGTGCACAGCCGGGGATCGAACCTCGTATGAGAGTCGCACGCTGAAGCCACTAGGCCAACATTGCCAATATTCATAGTAATTTTAAATGTTTAAAGCACCTTATTTCTCATTACATCAATTTTATTTTTTACATGAGAAACTTAATATATACGAACTAGAAACGATTATCAAGTAAGTTTTTCGTAGATCTACATAGACAGCGGAATCAAACAATAAAAATGTGTTTTAGTAATTTAATTGTAATAGCGGTAATCTCACCATACCTCAGGGATAGATGTCACCCGCCACGCATTAGAGTAAAACATCTCTTGAACCTTAAATTTTTTAATTTAAATTTTTAAAAAATTAATAATAATAATTTACACTACTTACTTATATTTATTATATAAGTGTTGGCTTAAGCGTGCGATTCTTATCCCTGAATTTTATAGCGCCACCGGGCTCTATGAAATTCTTTTTCAAATTCAATTCAAAACTTCAAGTCATAATTGCAATTATTTTTACTATGATATTTTTATATATAAAATACACTTCATTACCAGAAATATATCTACTTCGATTTTACTAAAATGATTTGTTACAATACGGAAACGGTCAGATGCATTTAGTAAATTAATATTGACAGCGACTGTCAACTGTCAATCGCTCCCTTTATACCAAGTTTATATTTGGCGTTTGTTGTCAAATAGACTTTACGTAAATCTAGTTAATACGACAAAACATCAAAACAATAAAAAGTTACGCACAATAAATTAAAGTGCGTTTAAATGTTACATTTTTTCGATAATATATTTGGAAATTAAAATAGTTAACTTTTCCGATGTTTTTTGTCCTGTTTGGACTGGTAAACTTTATTTTCTTTTAAGTTTCTAAGTATTCTTTCTATTCATGTGTTTTTTTAATGTGAGGTGCCGGGCCCACAAGATTTTTTTCCTTTCCCACACAAGCTAGTATTAATAATAATAAAAATTGTGCGTGTACTAGGTGTACACACGTAAGAAGTGAAACTTCTTTATGATCTTATTTTTCGAAAAATGTTCTACTATATGCAACTTTACAGAAATTCGTTAAATTAGATAAAGTTTAACAAAAGGCTTTTATTATCATAGACATGAATACAAATATTTCATTTTACCGTATTACTACGAAGATTATTATAGAATTTCATTAATTGTAATAGAATTATTACTATCATTGAAAAACGTGACGATTTGCTACAAAATTTCTCTCATACGTCGATAAAGAAGTTTCACTTCAAAAAGATGGCGCGTAACGGAAAATTGTGACGCGTAACGAAAAAATGTTACACTAAATTTTTTTCCAACCCCGATAAAGAAGTTTCACTTCAATAATAATAATAATAGTCTTTATTCAGATACATTTACATTTAAACACATTTCCATTTTAATCTTCTTCTAGTGTATAGGGTTGCCCTTTTTTGGCAAAGGTCTCCTCCAAATCCTTCTATTCTTCTCTGCACTGTCTTTCTCTGCCATGTACCACCTGCTGTTTCTTTAATGTGGTCTATCCACCTTCTAAGTTGTCTCCCTCTTTTTTGTTTGCTGTACCTTGGCCACTAGTTTAGTAGTTTTTTGGGATTAATTGCGCACATGTAAAGAAAAGAAGAAAAAAAGAAAAAAGAAATGTCACACTTTTAAGATAATCGTACACTTGTATTGTGAGCTCGGTTTCCTTAAAAAAAGAATTTCCAAACTAAACAATGAACTGGCGCCGAAAACGCATAAGACGACCATATAACGGATCTAAATATTAATGAGAACGAAACTATTAAACGTACAACTAATTGTTGACTCATTTGAGACGCTTGCCAAGGGAAGATGTAATTGTTATTCGAGATACTAAAGATTCAATTTGAGAATTGGAAACTACTCAAAAGCGATATTATGTTCACTTCAAAACTAAAGGTATACCAATATTCAGACAATAAATATTTTATTCATTCAATATTATAAATCGTTGCTGCGCATCAGAATTTTCATACCCAAATGGTTTTGTAGTTATTATGGATACTTCCTATGGAAAACTTAATTTATTTTGCTATTAAACAAATAGTAACCCGAAAATCTGCTAAGACAATGTATTCAACTTCTAAAAGCATTTGTTCAGTCATTACCGATGTATGTCGTCCCTTGCGGGCTTCTTCTTTGGGAAAGTTCTTCCGTGCGTGAGCTCAGCACAGTCACGCGTAGTCGTAGAATATGTTGGAACATGAACTCCTAATTTCGCTCTCAAGTATTGATTTACCAGCTCTGTAGTAAAAATTTTCAAGCACTTAAATTTTAAGAACACGTCCCGACACGATGCAAACAAATGACTTCTATTTTTTAAAACAAAAGAGAATTGTTTCCGCTTTTATTAGTATTATCTAATGTGTGAGCTATGCCTGAAAGTATGTTTTTTATTTCCAAGGAGAATGTATTGGTATACTATTATTAAACACCTCTGGAGAATTGTTTGGTAGCTTTTGAATTTAGCGCGAAAGATGACGGAAGAAAGAAAGACGGGTTAAAAACTTTTTTATTGTTAATAAGTAAGAATGTCATACTTTTACATAATTATCCTTAAAATTATTTTCTATTTAAATACACAAAACGATATACTTTTTTACTCCTAAAGCTCGAACTGCAGTAAATCCTAAGATATTCCAGTAAAACCTAAGATCTACCAATTCCTAATGGTAAATGTCCCAAAAGGTTTGCGATCCGAACTATTACCACCACTCCGTTGGTAAATCTCAGGATTTACATTAATGGCACGGTAAATGTTGAAAAACAAAAATAATTATTAAGTTAGACTAGCTTATGTAAGCATTATGTTTGTATTTCGTTGTTAAATTCCAAATAGAGAGCTACTGATTCAGTTAGATAGATATGATAGAGATTGAGATATTCAGAGATATACGTTATGTGTTTTTTCAAAATAATTTAAATAAGTTGGTATTAGTTTGTACTTATTACTATCATATGATACCTTTATAATACTATGTACCTGTTTTGTCTAATAGTACATTAAGGTAAATAATTAAGTAGTACTCATTGTTTTAATCCTAAAAATCGTCGTATTTTCAGAAATACTTACATTTCCAACTGATGTCGGTAAATCCTAAGAATAGCACTTAAATCTTAAGATTAACCGTAGTTCGAACTTTTACAGTAACATATATAACCATTCTTTGACAAAACTTTTCTTGATTACCTTAATAATAATTTTCATATTATCACAGAAAATTTTTGATGCTTGCATATATAACATTAAATAAACCTTAGGTTAAATATATGTTAACATATTTTGCAATTAACACCATCTGTACTGCGCTCGGTAACTAGGGAAACCTGGTTTTATAAAATAAACAGATCAACCCACACAATAAGATTTATAGTCACCGATAAAAATACCACATCGGTTCTTTCAGTGCGGGCTAAATCTACGTTACGTACATAATAAACAAACAATGGCTGTTACGTAGAGGAAATAGAAATTACTACATATTAATAGGTAGTGGTTTGTTCGATGGACATGAAGCGATAATGTTCCTGGGATAAACGTGTCTATCAAACGCCAAAATAGATTTGCAAGAATGTTTACAATGCGTTAATTTTACGCATGAGGTAGTCTTATTTAAATTTCGAATTCTCAGAACACGTGAAGTACGAGTAAGAAGAGTTTTTATTATTTGTAAAAGACTTTAAAGCTACGGTTTCCTAGAAAAGCGGTGCCGTTAACTAACGGCCGTAATGTAACGTTGGGTGACGTCACCCATACGTTGTCTATAAAATATTACATCGGAGTAGGTTTTCTAGAGAACATTGAGTGTCACCGTAACGGTCGTCATAGCGGTGATAAACATTTCTCGAGTAGCGGTGAGCTAAGCTTTAGGGAGAGGTTAAAACGTATGAAAGTTGAACCATAGAAATATTGAAACTATTTTTTACAATTATTATTTGATGGTTTAGATATTTAATTAACAATATTTGATTGAACCTGTCATTATTTTATAAATAAATGTTCCCAAAACAATTATAATATGTTGTTTACCCATTTTTTAATTCCTTATATTTATTAACATTTCAAACTGTTAAGAAAGCTACACTGAAATTACTTGCAAAGCTTAAACTCTTCCGAAGCATTTATTAATCCTTATTGGCTATTAGCGTCCATGGAATCCATTAATATTTAATTATTATTACTGAGAAATAATGAACGTTTTATTAGGAATTTGCTCCAGAACGGAAACAAATAAAGTCTTATTTCAAAGCACTTGTTCAAATGGTCTATTAGTTTTATTGTATACACTAAATCTATTTTTGGTATTAATAAAATTTATTGCGAATTGATTGCGTGTAATAAACCGTCTAGTTGATTTATCCCTGGAATCGTTACCAAGTGTATTTTTGTAATCGACGATTTCAGTTATTAATAGATTCATCTTATAATAGACGTGTTTTTTTACCTTTTTGAATAGGCTTTGATTGTATGTGATTTTCTAAGTTGAATAGTTATATTTACTTAAGTTTATCTGAGATTTCAAGCGTAGATTATTATCATACATGTCACAGGTACCATTATATATTATGTAAATACTCGACAAGAGTTAGACACATGCTATCATTGTGTGTGTGTGTGACATTTTTTGTAGATATGTTTTCACAAATAGTTTTCGCAGCGCATGCGATAAAAGATATTTTATAGGCATTTTTTTTACCACCATTATTGTAGTTTTAGTCGGGATCCTTATTTATTGCAATTAAGCCTATTTTAATCAGTGATAATGCAGCAATCAAATGGTGAAAGAATTTCAAACATTGAAATTGTTTAAAAACAAAATTATATGGTAGCTAATATAGACACCAGTCCCTATTTAGGGACATCCTTGTGTTGTGGATGACCAGATACTCTGCTATGGTTCATATATACGTAGTATAAAAAATAAGTATATGTTTTGATACTTGCTTTTCAATCAGGTAAGGGTTGACGTACCAAGCATAAATATGATGTGATAAATACGCTTAAACTTACCACTGAATTTTTGAAAATGAGAAATAAATATTGTTCACTAGCTGGCCTGGCGAACATCGTACCGCCTAACAGTCGATTCTTTATTTTTTTTAATACTTATTCTGCTATTCGGGACACTGGTCTAGCTAAGATAAAAAAAAGAAAGTTGATAGGACAACAAATTCATTCTGTCGAAAAATATACATTTACCTTCTCGGAACCCCTCCACTAACATTTGAACTTTATGATATGGTATTAAAGTTCAAATTGACTTTTTAGTATTATTACGAATATTTTGTATGGGAATATAGAAAAGTGTTGTTTTTAGACTTTTTAACTCATTTTTTTTTAATTTTTCTTTCCGTAAGAACCATCCTCGTACTTCAAGGAATATTATTTAAAAAAATCAGACCAATCGGTCAAGCCGTTTTCATGTTATGTCGTGACAACGGAAAACGGGTTTCATTTTTATATATATAGATTTTGGTGTATCCCTGATTTGCGTTAAAATTACAAGTATTTTTCTTTATGTTTAAGATATTATAAATATATCTTATGTAGTTGTGCACACCTTGCGATCACTTAATTTTATTTACCTTAACAGGTTACCTAGAAGAGATCGCTTGAAAGCGATAAGGCCTTATCATTTAATTACAGTGTAAACTCTTTATAACGTCTATCTCTATAACGTAAAAATAGTCACATTGCCTGGCCTCAGTTACTACCGCCGTCACATATCGTGTATTATCAGTCAAAGAAAAGCGTTATGTTTTATATGTGTTTAGAATAGTTAACCTTATTGATAGTAATACAATTAGAAATTATTGTAGGTGATTAGTTAAATTTGTTTTTTTTCTCTTCCATCCCTATAACGAAAAAAAATCGTTATAAAGAGTTTACACTGTATTATAAATTGAACAGATTTATGCATCGAAGTTTTTAATAAAATAATTAATTAACATATTCAAAATGCTAGATTATAGTAAGTTTTATATAATCTAGCATTTTTAATCATAAAAATATCAGAAAAAAAGACATCCACAAATCTAATTTAATCAACTCGTTTTCATTGTAAAACATCTGAAGGGGAAAAGTTTAATCATAAAAACTTTTCTCTGTTAAAATGTACGGTAACTCATCTTGAAATGAATCCAACAATTCGTAAAGAAAAATACATAAAATGTATCTTTCATTCAATTAACGCGTGTATTCCAATTAAATTAAACTAAATATAGGTATAAAAGTAAATAAAATTGAGCTTTTTATTATTTTTATTATGATAGGTTGAATGAAATCTTCTGCCTCATAATCAAAAGTATTAAATAATAGTTAAAAATTTCTATAATATAAACAAATTACAACAATGACTATAAGTTCAAGCAACGGAGCATATAGTGAGGGATGTAAACATATAAAAACTTACCACATGAATTAAATATTCTAGTTTAATATATCTAAAAACTTGGCTCTGGCTTTACTACTTAGATAGAAAGACTATAAAAAAGTTATACTTTGTTTCAGACTGCACGAACTACTTAGCACAGCCTATTATGAAGAATGGAAAACCAGTAGATCCCGCTTATGATATTGATGTTGCTAGTAAGTTTTTCCTTATAATATGAAACAAAACCATTACATTTTTTTTATAGAACAGGGGACAAACGGGCAGGAGGCTCACCTGATGTTCAGTGATACCGCCGCCCATGGACACTCTCAATGCCACAGGGCTCGCGAGTGCGTTGCCGGCCTTTCAAGAATTGGTACGCTCTTTTCTTGAAGGACCCTAAGTCGAATTGGTTCGGAAATACTGTAGTGGGCAGCTGGATACTACTTTAGTTCTTTTTGATCAGGTATCTATTATGTACCTAAGTCGATATTTTCGAAGCAGTATTGGGACAATGAATGGGAGTTTATTTAAAAAAACGTTATATTTAAATAGCAACAGTAGCTCATTGTAGCAGTGTTGGCCTATTGGCTTCAGCGTGCGACTCTCGTCCCTGAGGTCGTAGGTTCGATCCCCAGCTATGCACCTATGGACATTATTACATATGCGCATTGAACATTTGCTCAAACGGTGAACCGACATGTCTTAGACCCAAAAAGTCGACGGCGTCTGTCAGGCACAGGAGGATGATCACCTACTTGCCTATTGGATTGCGAAATGATCATGAAACAGATGCAGAAATCTGAGGCCCAGACCTAAAAGGTTGTAGCACCACTGATTTTTTTAAATATATAACTAAAACAGTGACGCTTCAAATTTATGTATCTGTTTTGTGGTAAGTATTCAGTCTTCTGTGTCTAATACACTCCGTCGATTTTTGGGTTTAAATTTTGTTTGTTTCCTCACAAAATATCCCATCACCGTAAAACTGAGTTATAAATGCGCAGTTAGAAAAACCATTAGTGCTCCGACGTAATTCGGTTGCAAGACCTCAGAGTTGAGAGGGGCACGTTTATAATACAATAAACTTATAATTTACTATATTTATTTTAGTAGTTTTTAATGCGTTCTCAATAACATTTGACAAAGTACATGGAAGAAACTCTATATTTCATTCTCTCATACTTCCCAAATAAAATAATTATAATGATTATATTATCTACTAAATAGAGTAATCACCGTACAGCTGAGTAGAATTAAGCAGGTTTGAGGTGCGCCTCGGGCGGTAATGCCGTAATTGCTTCGCGGAGCTCATTTATATTAAATTATAACAATGTTAGTATCAACCGGAAGGAATTAGCTCGCATTATTTATAGTAAAAAAAATACTCGTACTTGTATCGAGTGTCAGATACATAATTATTATTAATATTATGTTTATAAACAGCTTATTTGGAGATTTGGAGAAACTATCCAACCTATTTTTAAAAGAGTTTAAAGATGGTGCACTAATTACACTATAGAATGCTGACAAATTTATATTTATTTATAAAAGCTTGCCAACGCTCGGCACACTAATATATTGGTACAAATAAAATAAAACATTTAATGTGACAAGCACTTATAGGCAGGCGTACATAACAAACATGAAGAGATAAAAATAATTTATAAAAACTAAAGGACAATCGATTTTAAAGTTTAATATATATTTATAATTCACATTATTGTATAATTATGGTTACTCGTTACATTAATATACCACTATTAATGAAAGCGCCTGATGGTAATTAGTCATCAATGCAATCAATGTGTGATTAGATATAATATGTCTATAAAGTACAGTTTTCTATACAGATTTTTTGGATCATTCATACTTAGGTATATTAGAGTTAATTAAAATTCATAGTGCTATAGATTAGATACAGAGTACATAGACTAGAGATGCTGTTGACAAATCAAATTTCGTTTTAGATTCTTAATCCCTGTTCTTGCATTTTTAGGCATAATAACCGCCCCGGGGATAACAACAATATAAAATAATAAATAAGGACAATAAAAATATATCTGCACTTAATCAGATATAATAATTCTTTCTACGTAACGGCATCAAAGCTTTCCACTTAATGACTGTTATATAATTATTAAATGGAAAAAGTATTACGAATTCACAATTTTGCGTGAATGTACTTACCAGTATTTTTACGCAATGTTTACTTCTTTCAGACTATGTTCGAACGATGATATCATTCGGTATCATAAGTTTGTTCGTGATGGCTATGGGCTGCGGCTTCTCAATCTACACCTTCCGCAACCCAAGATATATGTTCAAGCGTCTCGCAGCTGGCATACACTTTATAAGCAGTAAGTGTTATGACGAAATCTTAAATCACCACCATCTTTCTGTGTTTTTACAACGTAAAACTAAAATTCATATTAATTAGTACTGGATGTTGAAAACAAAAACATGACTATGAAAATACTTGAGGCATAGTAGTCCTGAAGCCTGCAGCAATTCCTCTCTTAATTGTAATAATGATAATATTTATATGCAAGAATAGCGTTATATGTAGGTATATATATATTTTATTTTGTTTTTAGGCTATAGCGTAGATACGTAATATATAGATTAAAATCTATTTTTATAACTTTAAACAACTTGTAGGACCCTGAATATATAACATTAACCTATTAAATGATAAATGTTTTTTTTTAATATATACCTTTCGGTTTCATGAGATGGCTTTTATAAACTTAACGTCAAATCAATTTCACAAAAATTATCAAATGTGTATAAATTAAATTCCTTTAACAATTGTGCAAAACCATTACCCTTAAATTATTTAGATAATTTTTAAAGACCAGTCGGTTATTCCTCAGTATTGCTATTATAATTTCTACATTCAGATATGCTAAATTGTTACAAGGTTATATAAACGGATTGTGATTACAACCGTGATGTTTGTTTACCTTGGCTCGGGCCCTACGGGGCTCAACAGGTGTCTCTTGTAGTCGAAATTTTTCACTAATCTTATCGAATAACATTTCTTTTTTCTAAACATATTTCTAAATTTTTTTACAGCTTCCTGTACTTTTGTAGTGGTGCAAGTCACAATGTCGTCTTTGGATCACATGCAGAAGAACGTGAAATATATTTATCCTGAACGTGCCTCTCACTAGTAAGTTATATGTAACTCGTCACATATATACTTTAATGAACCAAATGAAATTATTGTTAAATTATTTCAAACATTAAAAAATATATACTTTTGCCTGAGTGATGCACACTAATTGTAGAAAGAACAGAAGGCTGATGTACTTCATCATACAGAGAAATTATTTATGAAATACAGGGTCTAAGGAGATGCATAAGAAGCAAACTTAAATACTCATTTTTTCCAGCTTCCACATAAGTTACTTCCTGGCGTGGTTCGTTGTCCTAGTGAACTTCTTCGCAGCGGCGTCCTTCCTCTGGTATTCCCGTAAAAGGAAAGGTGATAAGGCAGCGACCGATGAACTTGCAATGGCGGACGAACCTACGATCATAGGTCGATGACCTTTCAGTCTTTTTCTCACGGTCCAGGTACAATGGACATTTCCACTACTCCCTAAACTCTGCTCAAACCAGACCAAAGATCTGCGAAAATGTCTTCCACAAACGCTAGTTTTAATCCAACAGCTTTTGGCTTTTTTTCAATGCTCGTTTATTATATAGGTATTTGAAATGTAATATCTCTTTATCAAGGTCTTTTTATTATCTATTTAAATATAATAAATCTTTTTGTCTATAATCTTATTCTTACTTACAATATACAAAATGAAGCAGCTTCATTCAGGTCATATTTAAGTCCTTTCAGAGAATTTAATGGATATCTTCTATTAGTAAAATACCTTTGAAATTAGCTGGATATTAAAGTATTAATTGTCCGAAAAAAATATTTGACGTGGATTTCAAATTCTATATAAAATTTGCAATGCATTAAAGCTTGCCATTTATTATATTCTACTATTGTTATATTCTAATTAAGGTATGTATTATTTTAAATAAAAAATAACTTTCAAATTTGATGATTTTATCTGAAGTTTATTAATTGTTCATAAAAATCTGTATTTACTTTAATTATGATAATTTATTGTTGAATTTAGAAATATATTCGAAGTGCTAAATATACCTAGTTTTAAGATCTTGTAGTAATTTTTAAATATCTTCGAGGTATCCCTCTTGATAACACCAAGTTGCTTGTATATAATATAGAACTATAACTTCTACATTTTAATAACATTTGCTCATTTTATTATGGTTGTAGCTAAAATATTACACTTAAAAGCGAAAAAACCCTATTTCCAAAATCATTAGCTTGTACGACAATAGATATTGCGCCAATATCTATTGTAATGCAAGTAGCACCGAAGTGATAAGTTAAAAATCATTGTCGTATTTTTTCTATAAAATAATATTTTACATATAACAGATGAATAGAAGACGGAAAGAAGGGATTTTCTTTAATAACTTTAACATAAAGGCGATTAGAACCAAAATTAATGTGGTTCCTATCATAATAATTAGTTAAAACTGACATAGTTTCTTGTCTTTCATCAAGAATAACCATAAAAAAATAAACGAAATTCCTTACACCGCTCTAGAAAAATCGTGGCTTCATTATTATTCATACTGTGTTACAAATTCCAGAGATAAGTGGCAAAATGAGTCTGTAAGTTTGCAAGTAGTTCGAAGTACTCGAAAACAAGAAAGATACGTCGAGTCCTGAATAACAAAAAAGTTTGTTCTAAATTTAAAATTTCAGCTTCCGTCATGTCAAGTAGGTGTTTCGATGTCACACCTAAAATAACAAAGAAATGAAATTCCTCTTTTCCGCATCATTCGTTTTGCGTAACAAGTTTTTTTTAAATAAATACTTTGTTGACAGTTGATCTCTATTAATATTCAGGGTAAGAAAGGTACCTTGCAAGGTGTACCAAGTAAAAGCTACAACCTTACTGCCTAATGTATATTTAAATACTTATTATATATTATTTTAAACTAAGTACAAACTGTTTTCATATTAGTATTTTTAGTGATAATTATAGAAGCGTACTGTTTTTAAGCTTTCCTTGTATTTTTAAGATTTTAAGATTAAAATTGAGTGTTATTCGAATTCAAAACTTTTTGCAAATTAATAATTGTTTTTAAAACATTTTAACTTTTTGTCAAGTCAACATGTATAATATAGATCTTTTTATATCACATGCATTGAAACAGCGAGTTTTGATCTCTGTTTTGCCAGTCGAAACAAGACAATTTCAGACCAATGCGACTGTATCAACAATGGTACATTCACACAAACTGTTAAAATGGTAAATTAACAATAATAAAATGTACTTTTATTATCTAATTTCTGAATTATTCTATGATTAAAATAGTATAAGATATTACTGCGCTATTTGTCTGAAATAGTCTTACTTCGACCGGCTACAGAAATTAAAACTCGTTGTTTCATAACATGTGATATGAAAAATACAGTGTGTACTAGTCACACAATATACTATTCTATCTACAGTTAATAATACCTTGTTTTTAATAAGCGGTTACGGAACCGAATATCAAAATAATATCAAGTCTTGGACCTAACTGAAACATAGATTAAAGATTATAACATATATTCTAGTCAAGTTAAAATACTCCAATCGACAATGTGCACTAAAATTTAATTTTTGCTGTGCCTTATTGCTCTTGCTGAATGTTTATGTATAGATAAGGCTATATATAGACTATTATATTCATAAGTTAATATTAGTGACGCCTAAAAATAATTTTCACTTTCAAAATCTATGAAATATTTTCAGAATATGTTACATCTGTATTTTTATGTCTTCAATATATGATATCACTTATATATGTCATTGACCTTTACACAATAAAATCTTTCACACCACTATGTTTTTCTTTTGTCATCCATTTGTTCGTGATCCCATAGTTTATGAAATATTTTATAAGACTTATTGGCATTTATAAATGGAAGGTTTTATAATTTCTGAAATACTGTAAAATAATATTCAATTCAAATTCAAAATCATTTATTAATTTAGGTAACACAATGTACACATAATATGAACGTCAATAACATATTAAAAGCTTCTAATTTTACATTCACTGCCAATTCTCAAATCAAGGGCGTAGAACGGACGAGAAGAACTGGCAATACACTCTCCGCCACTATTTTTAATCGCAAAGTTTTTTGTATTACAAAATGTTTGTAAGGAGCTGCAACCATTACACCATGCTCCACATGACATCTTTAAGAACTTTAAAAAAAACAAAGATTTGTCCTCTATCAGCATTAGGCATGGTGAAATAGGAGCACGCACTTACATTCTCGTGGGAATAACACGCAAATAGAGTAAGTCTTAAATTAATATAAAAATAATAAAACAGATTTTACCTAAATAATGTTGCCTTAATAGTCATATTTTTTTTTTTTTTGCTGAATACGATAACTGACTACAATAGCCGCAATATTTTTTAACGTCCCTTAATCGTAACGTCCCTTTATAATGACTGTAATCGTCTAAATAGTTCCATTACGCGACTAATGGATTCGTAGGCCCGGAAAACATTAGGAAAAATGAATGCTATATATTTTTGGCACTCGAGCCTAATGTCTAGTTGTAATTACAAACGTTACCAAAGGAAATCACCGGCATACTTGTGTTAATCGCCAGGTCAGTGCAATTACAACATATCACGGGAATTTGAGTCTAATCAACATGCAATGATGTCGAAAGTCGCATATCATTTAATACGTGAAAAATGTCGTACACACTTTTCGCTGCTATTTTAAGATACGCATTGTCGGTGTCTGGCATCAACCCAGAGCTACGTGGTTACCAGCTTACAGAGGTTACTGGCCTGAACTCTTTTGTTTTTTTAATAGCCCAACAAAGACATGGGTGACAAGGTCAAATCAATTGTAATATACGGCAGCGTTAAATTTATATAAAAGCTCTTTTGTGTGAAAGTCGGACGCTGTAAGATTTACAATTCCTGGAGATGAATATAAAATTAGCTTTTAATACCTTGTCAAGATAAAGGCAGCGATACAATGGACATTAGGGAATGCAATCCCGATCCCGCGGGATTCTGATCTCGCGAGATCTCGTGTCATTTTTCGGGATCAATCCCGAAGCATAATATGACGAGATCCCGTTCGAGATTGACGGGATTGGGAGATACTGATTAATTTAGTGCAGAACATACGTTGCGTTTCATTATTCGAAAGCTAGAAGACCTAGAAACTACTCTCTCAGAAAAGTTGGTCTCATCGATAAAAAATCTGAAAAATCCGAATAATTTTCAAGATGATTTGGAGCAATGGAAAGGCAATGAGACTTTCCAATTGAATAATCCAACACTGCCAAGCAAATATCTAAATCGAAGAAATCAAAAAATATAATCACACTATTATAGAGATTAATAGAGAGTAGTAGTAGTAGGAACAAGTACAAATTAATATATAGTATTAAACGAATATCACTTGCCACTTTCTATGATTGCAGAGAATTTAATATGTATAAATTCTACTGTTACACAACTAATACATTACTTCAAGAGGAATTAGAAGATACTCTCCGAAACGCTAGCTTAGACAAATTAGAGTCAGTAATACAAAAATAAATGGATTTTTTTGAATGTAGAGGAACAAGGGGGCAATTTTTGCAGTTTACATAATATAATTGCTTATTCACGCTGTTGCCAACCAGTGTTGAGTTGGAGTAAGCATTCTCAGCAGCTGGGTACATCGCAACGAACATTAGATGCCGGTTATCAGATAGCACTCTTGATACACTTTTTTTTAATAAGTAACTTTCAAAATGTTCCTTCTACTTTTTAATCTCCTTAAATAATATAAATTCTTTTATTTTGATATGTTAAGTTCGTAAAACTGTTAATTATTGTTATTAGTACCTACTAAAGGCCTTTGTTTTCTTTCAAATAATATTTTGTTTTAATTAACCTCATTATCACAAACAAGCAGTTTTCATCATATTCAGTCATGTGAAATTCACATTTTTTAAAACATGACGAGATCCTGAAAATCTCGGGATCCCGCTGGATTGATATTTCTAATCCCGCGGGATCTCGAATTTACGATCTCGAGTCGGGATTGCATTCCCTAATGGACATACTCGCTATACACTATAATTAAATTAGTTTGAATGTAGCATGCAACAATTCCGACGATTCCGTATTGTCAAGGCATCTATAGCAGTGCTAGGCATTCCAACTGTATCGAAATTGGGTTTGGTCTTAATATGTGTTCATTATGATCCCTTTTCAGGGATCCAAGCCAATGCCAGCTGACCTCCTTTGAGTCCGATAATTAAACGCTATTAAAATTGTCGAAAGCTTACAGGAAGGCGTATTAAACCGATGTACTTTTATTTAGCACACTGCTCTTTTACACGATCGTTTTGTTTTTGTTTTACGCCTCAACAATTTTAATTTATATATTATTTTAATGTTTTGTTACAAAGTTGTTTTGTACAGACAAAACAACATAAGCTCCTTATCTATCCTACGCGGGTTATAATGAACACAAATTCAATATTAGCTTAGATTTAAAAGCTAATATTAAATTTCATATATAAAATTCTCGTGTCGCGGTGTTTGTAGTTAAACTCCTCCGAAACGGTTTGACCGATTCTCATGAAATTTTGTGTGCATATTTGGTATATCTGAAAATCGGACAAAATCTTTTTTTCATCCCCCTAAATGTTAATTGTAGTCCACCCCTAAATTATTTTTTTATAATTTTTAGATATTATTTTTTATGATACAGCATTAAAAATAATTTTCACCCCTCTATGATCAACCCCTATTTTTTATTATATTTGATATACATGGCAAAACGACGTTTGCCCGGTCAGCTAGTATTATATAAATACGTGACTATATACTACGAGGTGTACTGCTCATGAAATCTTTAACCTTCATTAAAAACAACAGACGTTTGATTTCATGCTTTTTGTTCTTTTTTTTATAGAACAAACGGACAGGAGGCTCTCAATGCCAGAGGGCTCGCGAGTGGGTTGCCGGCCTTTAAATTCTTCTTTTACTTAATTTGAAAAAAATTAAGTAAAAGATCTTTATTTTCCTTCTGCACCTGCGTAAAAAGTATATATATGAATAAAACATTTGTATATGAATATATAATATTGCTTATAACATCTTATGCATATTTTAACATACGTACTGGGTAATCTGGTTGGGGCTCACCTAGAGATAGAATCCCGGAAAAACAATGAATTGTTGATATGTCAAAGGCAAGATTGGCATGACTTGTTAGACGCCCTGCAAATAATTTTAAAGATTATTATTGAAATCTTATTTTGGATATCATATTTTGTACTTAAAGCTAATGCATGAATATTGTTCTAAACGGCAAAATCTTGTCGATAAAAAAGACAAAAATGTATCTACAATGGCCGTGTGGGTTGATGCGGAACTCAATGAATTGCACACTATGGTTTTGTTAAAGATCATTTTAAATTTTCTGAATAATTAACTAAGATATAATAAAATTTCTAAATCTGTGGATTCATCAAACTATCCAGATAAAAACTCGCAAATCACATAGAAATAACACAAGCCAAATTGGATTTCGTATCTACAGAGGCCTTACTATGTATCTTGGTATGACTTTGCGGTTTCAAAAACTAACACAGACACAGTGCACGATCATAACAACTTTCAGCTACTCTCTCAAATACATGCGCATACACACCCATTCACACACTCACTCATTCTTAATTTGTAACACTAAATTTATTATTAAGCTATTGCATAGATTTTATCGCGTGCTTTGAGCGCGACGACCGAGTCAAGAAATTCCGTAACGAAATAAACCTAACACATGATGACGTAATATAGGTGCGGCCAAAACGCGTTAGAGCGGGACAGAACGCATACTGCGTCTCACATCAGATTAGCGTGATCGGATAGGCATGTTAGTCTGAGTCTGGTAGAGTGGTAGATTGAATTAATATCAAAGAAAAATAAAATACTGCAAAAAATAAATAAATAATTATATTGCATAAGTTTATAAAAAATGCTATGCAATAGCTTTACCGCGGCAGTCCCCGAGTGCCACACGTATTTTATTTTTTTTGATAAACTGTTTTAAACATGTACCACGGAATAATTGTTTTCTAATTACCCACAACACAGGGCCTCCCTAGTGTGGGGACTAGCGATATATGAATTTTGTCACAACCCTTTTGTCTTAAATAAAGTTTTTATTATTATTACTATTATTTATTTATACAAAAAACTGGGCTTTTGGTTATTTCTACAAAAGAACGGTGCGTAATGTCTCTGGCAAAATGACTATGGCATCCGTGCCAATTGAAGAATTGATGGATGTTTCACGTCATTTCGCTGTTTTAATGTGTTGTTTTTATTTCAACTGTTTTATGCTAATGAAAAAATAATGTGAAAATGTGGTTTTCGTATATTTTTCAATGTAATCATTTTAAATTATTACATTGAAAAATGCAATAATTTTAAATTATTACATTTATGAAGATGTTGACATTTTTCACCTTACCAAAGATGGTGTGAGGAAATATTTTAGGAAGCGGGACTTTGACTTTATTTAGCAGTAGTAACCATTTTTTTTCTCAAAATATTTAATTGTAGTTTGTTTAATTAAATTTTAATTTTCTTTTTTATCTGTACTTAATTGAATTATGTGTTCTGTTTCGTACAAACGAAAAAACTTATTGGGATCAGGATCGCTGTCAGCATCACTATTGGAAGTTACAAAGTAAGTGCCCTATACTCTGTAAAAACTTCTAAAATTGATTTCTATATATTTAAATCGTCTATTTCTGCAAGATAACAATTTGCCTACTTATCAGTCCTGCATCGCCGTTCAAAGACAAGTCCACATATCAGTATTTTAGGGTCAGGTCAGACCCATCGAAATAATGTGTTATCATTAAGTTTACTTATTGATAACACGTTTTCACATATAATTACAAAGTAGAAATTAATTTTAATTTTCTCTAACTGTTATGTTGTGTTTTTTAATACAGCATTTTCGTAATCTGCATAATATGCAAATTGCGCCATCTCTGTTGAACATCAGCTAACCTGATACATATCTGCGTTATCAGTTTTGCAATGACTGTAAAAACGTTGGCAATATTAATTATTTATTTCTGCCGGTACTATGACTTTTCTATAGGGCTCATTTTTCAGCCCTTTTTCTATAGAATCCTTACAAGCATTAATTATAAACTTTAATGTTAATTAATATTAAACGAAATGTTATGAAGACAGGGTGGCTTTTAATTAAACCGGCTGTACTACAATGAAGAATATGTAAACATAAATTTCGTAGAATTTAAGGAAAGAGAAAAGTTAAGAAACAAGCTAAGTTTAGTTAAGATTATGGCCTCAAAATGTAATACGTTTTTGGCATACGGGAGCCATACTGCTTAACTAAGTCTCGCTTCTAAAATTGCATATAGTATGATGAATAATACAATTATGCTTAGCTAATGACAAATTAAAAGCCGCCCAAAAATAATAATAATAGCCAAAAACAGATTAGGGTAAAAACCGCCTTCACCGGGGAAGGCGAGGACCTTTACTGCGTACTTCGCTCACTCCAGTGAGCTTCCGTCCTACCCTTCAGGCGATTGACCACCCCGCGACGGCCCAAGCCGAGGTCCGAGTCTCACAGGAGACGCCCTTGCGCTAGCCGCGGGAAAAACGCCCATTCAGGCCGAGCTACTCTCGCCAAAACAGCCCGAGCTGTAAACGCCCTTAAGGCCAACAGCGAGATTCCTTTAAAAAAAAAAACAATTATACTTTTTGTTTAATTGAGAATTGAGTTTGTTAATTGAGAAACTGAACAGAAAATAATACTTTCTTCTTCAAAGAAATTAATTAACAAAGTGCAACAATAAATTATTCTGATAATCGGGTTTTAAAACTATCATTAAAAAACCGCAAATTTAACTAGACAAAAACATTTTACTTTTAACTATTCGTATAAATCTTATGTGTCCGGGGAGAAGTGACGTTTTTTATCGTTTAACTGCCAAAAGTACCTCAATAATTCATTACTGAAATTTTAAATAGATTTGGAAATTTTTTCGATATTAAATACTATTTAGGATGTTCGACTCATATACTGCATGTATATTGTATTTCTCAGTTAGTTTTTAATGCTTGCGACCCCGACTTATAGAAATAGAATAACACATTGATCTTTACCAAAGTTCATTAAACTTGATTTTTCAGTGTCACAAGACTACGTACGTTTTTTATAAAACTGATTATTGTTAAAAGAAGCATAAAATGAGATACTCTTTACAAAATCGTATTATATGTTTCATTTCAATGGAGCCTTCTCTATTTATATGTTGCTGTTCCACGCACATATCCGAGCACCGATTGAACAATAAACACCGATTAAATATTGGATCAAATTGAAAGCCGTGGAACGTAAATCATACAGTTTCAATTAACCATCTCCAATATCACATTTGACATGTTAGTGTTCAAGACGAAATATTGTGTATAATGTCCTTAAGCCGTGTGAAGCACGTTAGTTTTTTGTTAATAAAATTGACTTATAAATTAATTTTGACCAATTATTAGCTTAAATCTTTATTATTGTTAAAAGTTTTTAAATTGATATTAATTCAGCCTATAAAAAGAATATAAGCATTATTATTATATTAGCAGTTCTTAGTAGCACTGGCCACTAAGAACACAATTTTTTTAGCTGAAAATATAGGTGGCCAATGCCATATCCAATTTTAAAAATAAAATCGTTGTCTGTTATCCTTGGTTATCCGTCGCCATGACATCCAGAATCCCTGCATGTTGTGCGCTATTACGGTGTATTAAATAATTTTTGATGAAACCTTAAACGGATCAATAACTGTAATTTTACTGGATCACGCAATATGGCCGAGACGAAGGTATGCTTTGTTCCGTTGTCCTTTTCACTATAATTATAGTAATGTACAGAGCGCTGTCGATCGATACATAGCAAAATTTACGTAACTTTCGTACCATTAGAAATTGTTTACTCATATCAGACACGCAGTAGGTAAATTCTGTTATTATGAAGGTGTTAACACCCTAGTAGATAAAAAGGATATCAATGATACTGTAACGTTTTGTTTTGTGTGAAATTGAGTTCTGCTCCCTACAATTTCATTCGTTGCTGAATTACGCAAACGTCACATTTTTATACGTCTGAGGCTATGTTCAGATGGCAAAAACTTGACGCGCGTTTTGAAATCGCGCGACTAGACATTGTGGTATTTTCATACAACTGTTCACATGAGCGCGCGTTAATTCGCGTCAACGCGGCGCTCAGAGAAAAAGTCTCTATACGCAGGTGATCGCGCATTGACGCGCGCTTTGATATTAATGTAATGTCCGTTTGCTGTTCAGATGAGCGCGCGCTTTCATCGCGATCGCATGTAATTTTGTTAATTTTCGTAATTATATTTTGTTCTCGCATTTAAAATGAGTGAAATTGAAGATATTGACATCGACTTACTAATCGATGAAGTAGAAAAAAGGCCAGAAAGTTGGAATATAGCAAATTGGTATAAAAAATATAATATAATTTGTATTTTTTTTTCAAAATTTGATGAACCCAATGTGTACGTTTTCTTTTTCTATATTTTTCTTTATAATATAACCACAAAATAATAGCCTATTCCACGTCCATTTTCTACGTTCTACCGAACTAGACTGACGAGTACTCTCGCAACGCGCGTTAGCGCTCATCATCTGAACGCTCTTCAAATTTGATCGCGCGTTACATGTGAACATAGCCTTAAACAACGCACGAAAAACTATTGCAAAATAATTATGGTTTACTGAATATCCTCATAATCTATCAGTATATTTTTGTTAATTATTTCAATAATTTATTTTTGTAAAATGACAAAATATTCAGCGGTTAAGACTGGCCTTATTGACTGACTAATAATGGTCAATAACCATGAACGTACTTAGTACGGAACAGCCTATCTAATAACGTTAATAACGGATACCGTCATATTATATCAGTGAGAGTTGAGACGTCTTATGGCGTTGTATTTATATCTTTGAGTTGTTTATTTATTGTCTAGTATTATTGTTAGCAACTGTCTCGAGCCTTACCTGACCCTAATAACTGGTTCTTTGAACATTGTTCAAACGATCAATGATTAGCTTTATCCGATCTAATAAAACCAGAATCTTTTAAAATTAAGGCAATTTTTCAACGCTTTGTGGAACCAGCCCTCTGAAGTATTTCCGAACCAATTCGACTTATGGTCCTTTAAGAAAAAAGCGTAATAATTCTTAAAAGGCCGGCAACGCACTCGCGAGCCCTCTGGCATTGAGAGTGCCCATGGGCTGCGGTATCACTTAACATCAGTTGAGCGTCCTGCCGCTGTTCTATAAAAAGAAAATTAAAATATACAATATAATAGTTTTGTCAGATGTCAATTGCCAACCACAGAACATTAAATTAAAATTATATAATGAAATGTTTATTAATTAATCCGCACGGAATGAACTCAAAATATGTAATAATGAAGTAGACAAATGATTAAAAGGGATATTCGATATATTCGACTTTACCGGCTGACATATGATTGAACAATATATAGTAAAATTTGTTTTAAATTTTTGAAACTTTATAGTACATAATTTTGACTAAACAGGTAACCAAAAAATCTGGCGACGACAGTCCTGAAGGAGACAGTGGTATGTAAACTTTTAACTTAATTTACATTTTACAAGTGAGTTAATTAAAAAACTTATTTATTAATTTCCACAAGTCTTAATGTCTTCATGGACGGCAAGTTCCGGTTATAATTTCTAACACTGTTTTAAATATAAGTTACTAATTTATTGGTGCACTTGAAATAAAATTAATTTCATTGGCTTCGGTACATTGTTACAAGGAATCTTTATTGAAAAAGTTACGTTTGAGTAAAAGCATCCTATTACATGTATTACGTTAGTTACTTTCTCTAAAACTGTAACAAAATTACAACCTATACTTAGCTCTTACACTATGAAAGTTTAATCAAGTAATCCTATACATCAGTACAATAGTGTTTGAGTTCGAAGGCATCGATTTTAATACACTGTATATAGTTTACAACACGATATTTATAAGAACAATGCATGCTTCCGTTTAGTTCCAAATACTCCCACGGAGCGCTGCTGGCGTCTTCAAAACATCCATACATTACAGATAGTGTTGAATCTGATGAGCCTTCCTTTGGGCAGATTGGACATGGTATTATAAAAACTGCACCCATAGCAATAAACCGAGACGAATATTTGCAAGCCTATAGAGATCTTTCGTTCGACCGATATCAACTACAGTTGAAGAACAATCTACTGCATCGGAGATTGGGCGAATACTACAAGTAATTTTAAATAACAAATCTTCAGCATTATTGTAGCTAAGGGCCATACAAATAATAACCTAGAGAGTTCATGCCATGGCTTAGCCTTTTTTTATATCTACAAAATTAACTTTTACGCTATATATAGTTACAGAAATCGTTGTAAAACCATCAGACCCGAAAATAATAATAAAGTAATATTTATTTCCCACTAAATATCAAAATATTTACAGTATATGCTTACCACGCGTTTAAGATTAAGGGGGCATACAAACTGGGGAAACGGCCATGAGCACACACATTATGTAGCCTTTTTATATATTTATTTATCAAGTTGTCAGGCACAAAACGCTGACCTCGCTCATATTAATAATAAAAGAAACAAATGCAATGTTCGATTTTGACGATGTTTTGTTTAATCGTTTACGTCTTGTAATTAATATCTAATTTTGGATTTGATTCCTCATTAAATAATAATGGATTATTTTAAAGCCTGGATATAAGGGATACTGTAATTTTAAAAAATATGTCAGCTATCACTGTTTTTTAATATTTAAAGGAAACGAAAGCTCGATCATGTCTTAAAGCCTATAGAAGGTGCTCAGGAATTGGAAGAAAAATTCCAACAAAAGCTGTTAACTTACGAAGAATTAAAAGAAAAAGAAGAAAGGGAGATGCGAGATGTAAGTATTTTTTGTGAACAAATTTCGCAGGAGACGGTATTGTTAAATAACTACAATTAATTTGTAATTAATAAATGAACACGTGAGTTAGGTTAAACGTTATTTTGTGTTCGAATTTTATTTACAAAATTTATTAAAGCAAGGTATTTAACAAATGCCACGTAACTTTGAATCATTTGTCATTGAGTTATCTCAAATTTATATAATTATGACAAAAATAATATTAACAAGTACATATATGATATTTTTCTTGTCCAGTGAAACTAACCAGCTCTCAAAGAGGTTACATTTCCAACAATAAATACAATATTTACATTTCAGATAAGGAGAAAACTAGAAGCAGTACAATTTACATATGAAGATAAATTGGAGCACGCTGAAAAGAATTTCAATAATCTCCAACAATTGGAAAAATCAACTGGTACAGGCTTGATATATTCGAAGAAAGGCAAACCTATTGCTGACAAGGTACCTATATAAGTTTTAAGTTGAAAATGCGTTTTCAAAATTTTTTGAATTTATTCTATGAAATATACGTATACAATAATAGAGTAGTATAATAGAGTAATAATATGTATACAATATTTAGTGCAAACATTTTAAAGATTAATGATTTATTACCTTCAAGAATGATAATTAACATTATGCCAGCCTGGTGTAGCTATTTTTCGCTGGTTTTACGATTTAGGGGCTACTTAAATTCTACTCTACTCTTATTTTAACTTTTAATGGCCACAGTATTAAAATGTGTAATGTATAACACATAACTTTATATTAATTTTAAACAATTTAATTTTTTTATTGAACTTTTATCTTGGTATGAAAAATCATTAAAATCAAATAATTAAAATAACTTTAAAACAACTTTTTCATACGCTCATATATAAAATGCTAACTGCCGGTCATGGACACACACACACACACACACACACGCACACAACGCAATGGGCCTTGCGGGTGTTATCATTGAGGGAATGGTACGTTCGTGAAGGCCCTAAAGTTGTAACGGTTTGGAAAAACTTCCGCTAACAACTGGTTTCACAAAGAGGTTGTGCGCGGCAGAAACTGTCTTAAAGAGCGCTGTGTTGTGAAACACCAAGAGGCGAAGTGGAAAGAATGAAATTTTATTATAAAATCTTTTATCTAATTTGGTATTTTACCTTAGGATGGCAAAAATACATTTCTCTATTACACGTTTATTATTTCAGACTGTAGAAAGATTTTTAACTTTACAAAGACGTAAAAGCGAGCAAGCTTCAGCTCTTTGTCTGCGGTATATCAGATGCAGGAACGCCGTAGCTGAACTGGAGGTGATCGTGCACAAATTGGAATGTCTTGGACCCGGATTATATGTGGCGCAATACGAACAATTGCATATCGACAATCAAAACTATTCAACAAAAATAGAAGGTAATTAAGAGTAACTAGAATTATAAATTGTATGTTTAGGTTAAATATACTAAAAGTTTTGGTCCATCTGAAAAGTTTCTAGAGTGCACGTCTATTCTCTTTGAGGGCTTTGTGCAGATGGGTAGGTAAGATGTCGACTGGAGATGACGCCTGTAGGGTTGAATTTCAGGTCAGCGCAGATTATAATGAAATTTGTAATTTGCTCATCAGCTCTGTTTTACATCTTATTTTAAGTGACGAAGAATGAAAACACACACTTTAGATCTGTTAGGATAGATAGAATAATTTTGTATAAATGACTAAAAAAATTGAAGTAGGTTTTTAATTTGACGTGTATTTTTTATTATCTGTTTTGTTTTCCCCATACAGTAAATAATTAAATTTTAGCTGTTTGCAACCAGTTAGAAATTGTGTGATACAATTTATCATGAAATTAAAAAACATGCTAAGCTATGAAAATAGTGAATTCCTACTAAGATCTTAAAGAAAGTTCATTTTTTTAATTTTTTTTTTTGTTAGTCAAACGTTTTGTCTATTTAACTATATGTTAAAAAAAAACATTAGGTTTGGGACTAACTGCATTATATTTAACAACACAATGTAAAGGCCATTAACCGAACAAAATATAAACATTAACCGTCAATAACGCAGCTAAAATTCTGTTAAAACCACGAATCTGTAATCGGATTAAATTAATGCACTGAAACGAAAATAATGCTAATGGAACATAATAATTGTTATACGAACATTATTGAATCATACGTATATATTGTAAACACAACAAAAAGAGTGGAACAGATTATTAGTAGTTTAGGTGCACAACAACATTGAAATATTTGTCTATGCAATAGCAAAATGGTGTCCTGGAATGCTGATATTTTATCAGAATAATATTACCATTGATACTATTGGTATGTTATTTAAAGCTGGCGGCTTCAACACATTTACAATTTGTGCTTGTGTAGTGTATGTGAATAGGCGCGAGGCGTGATGTCAAACTGAAATACAATCACAAATACATCATGAAAAGACTCTCTCGTCTCTCTCGCGCTCGCTCATGCGTATGAGTATAAAAGTGACAGTTATTGTTTTGCTTTTGCTACTGTTTATGTTGATCTTTACTGTACATGTTGATCTTTTTTCAAACATTACCAGGACAATCTCGTCAAATGGTGCACAATGTTTTTAATTATTTTAAGCAGTTTAATGAAAAAATGTTATTTTTAATTTGACATCAGATGCGACTGGGGTTTCTAAGAGGAGTATTGAAAGAATTGTTAGTGAAGTAAAAGTGAAGTGTGTTGAGCTAGATGGAGATTATGTCGAAAAATGAAAAATTATTTACACAAACTACTCTTTTACGTTCTTGGTCGAGCTTAGAACTTTTGGATCCACCCTCGTTAGCACATAATATTTATATGTATTTGACACATTTTTATTTATTTACAACCCACCCAACCTTACTAAAACCAGAGTAGACTAAAATATATAGCTTGGCAAAAAAGTTATATTTTTAAACATACTGTATAGTGAAATTGCATTAGTGTGAGTACTGTGAACGCGCCAGCTTTTGATAACCGACCTATATAAAATAAGAATAAAACATTTATCAATAAATATCACAATTTTCTTTTCCCTTGACGTTGCAAAATATGAAATTCGTTGCAGAACGAGAAGACGAGTTGATAAAAAATCGCTCAAAATGCACTGAACATAATCAAATACTGGCTCACATTAGGGAAAAGATGCATCACACAGACGAAGTTATCGACTTTGCTGAATGCGATCTCGGAGATGCTGAGATTGAATTTTTACGAGCTCGAGAGGATTTAGGACAAGTTAAGGTTTGAGTTATGTTTAACATACATTTAAAATATATAAACCCAAAGTAGTGTTGGCATAGTGGCTTCAGGGTGCGACTCTCATAACAAAAACTATAAAAGAACACGAGCAATGTTTTAATGTAAATGCGTGATTTTCTCAATAAAATAAATTAGGAAGTCAGTAATTATGCGGACTTTGAAGTTTTGTCAAGTATATTTTATTCCCTCTCATCATAGCTTAATGCATAAACCTCTTATCATCTTTAGAAATATTATAATTTTAACTAAATACGTAGACTGATTTTCCCAACAACAATACTTCAATTTTTTATTGCTTCAAATCAAAATTGGTTTTTAATCCTCTGTTATACAAATATTTGTTCTAATCATAAGGGATAAAGTGTTAAGAATGTTATATCTTCTATAGTTCAAACTATTTGTTTTTTTTTTAAGCAAAAGTAATAACTATATTGTCACTTGTTTGTTTAGTTTGTCATATTTTTTGTTATTTTGTTAAATGTAAACGAATCAGGGAATACTTTATAGTATTAATATTGAAATTAATGTAAAGCATAGGCTATTTAGATTTATTGACATGTTGAAAAATAGGCTTTACAGAAAATATGCCTTAGTAACTTAACCGTATAAAATAAATGTTTTCTAGACTAAAACGATTCTTGGGAATGAAATTCAAGCATTTTAAGCACGCGAAATGTTGGGGGAAAATTTCAATTAAAATTTAAAATCATTACACAATTGTTATTACTGTTCTTTAAGCATTTTTAAATATTTAAAGCCTACACTTTATTTTGTCTTAGAACTTACCACCAAATTAACTGCTTAAAAACATCTCTTATAGAGCCGTCGCGACAAACTACGCTGGTCGTTGCAAGGTGAGCGACTGAAGGCGGGCCTTCTTACAAGAAAGGACCTTTTGCGTGACTACCAAGACGCCACCGACGAGGTATATCCATCATAAAACTTACTAACTTTGCATGCAAATGTAATTATCATTGTACCCTAGAAACGGAACGAAACAGGCTGTGCCATGCAATGAAAAAGTTTCAATCTTTCGTGAACATTTTACTTTTATTACAATTTTATCGATTGTTGCCTTGTTGCAATGTCATAATTTTCTAAGTACTTAAATCTTTTCTCAGTGGGTAAACTAGATACCAATTTCTTTGCTTAAGGGGTTTAAAAATAGTTTAAGTATAATTTTCCTAGCCGTAGCTGCTGGTCAAAATATGTAGAAAATATATTCATTATTATTATATATATATTATAATAAAACTGCTGTAAGTATCGAAATCGTAAAGTTAGGTAAATAATGTACAAAAAATATTACTTTTATTTAAATATCTAGCACTCGTGTAAATATAAAAAAACTGCATTAAAAGAATTTAATATTCACAACAGAATCACAAGCCATCGTAATACAATAAAAACCATTTATATGGCAATCCTTTTTACTGCAGGTCGTAAGTCTACGCGAGAAAAAAGTCGAATTAGAGGAACAAGTACGAGATATAACAAAGGAAGTACGCAATGCACGGAAACGTATGGTACATCATTCAAATATTCAGAATGCAAAAATGGAAGATGATTAGTTTTGATGTTTTTAAATATATTTACTCTCACTTACAATGTGTTTTATTTATGTCATGAATAGTGCAGGAGGTGAGCAAAAATTAAAGTCGAAAAGGGTGCGCTTCGTTTTATTGTGTTTAGTGAAATATTGACGCGCCATCATGTCGTCTTTTGTTTTATGTTATGCCGCCGGCTTCATAATTAATAACAGTAGAATATTAGGCGGAATTCTTTTAAGTATTTTGTTTCCATCTATTCAGATTCACATCTTCCCGACACGTAAGTCGTAAGGATGTACAACCCGGTCGTAAGAGTTTTGTGTTTTGTTATTAAATATTTATTATGTAAAGGCATACAGATCAGTAGCTTTTAGATAAAATATTTATAATTAAATCTTTAAAAGATATGGATTTACGGAACAGATTAATAAAGTACCTATACTAAATGGTTTACTTTTTTATTAACAACTATTTTTTATAAGCCAAACCAAGTTAAATGTTTTCAAAACGTATCTCAGCATAAAGTTAAAACTATTGCCATAATATTAAAAAAAAATCGTATCTCGGCATAAAGTTAAAATTATTGCCATAATATTTAAAAAAAAAAAACGTTCTCGGCATCAATATTGTGCCCATGTAGTAGCTAGACACTTTACACTTTTGACTGCTTTTATAGATTGAGATTGACGTTTAAAAAAAAAACACTGTTTTGTATGAGTTTAACGCTGTTTTTAGTTTAAAATAAATTATATTTAAGTTATTTTTCCGTTTCTTCCTCGTCCTTTTTACAGAGCTTTATTGACTCAGGTTCTATTGGAACTTCCTTTATAATGGGTCCATGTTTCCAGTTTGGGGGGTAACCGAACTGCCTAACATCATCCCACCATTGCTGCTTGCCATCTGCCAAGAAGCCATAGAGAATATTGCTCCCCACCATTATCGCGAAACATATCCAAAACGCTCTCCTCCATTGCACCAAAGTAGACTGCAAAAATATTGCCATATCGAAACAGGAAATTAATTTTTTCAACGCTGCGAAAATTCAACGGTGTTATATAGTTATTCACATTAAAAATGTATACCAATAATTTATATATTGGTAACTAGTTTTCTACTAGTCTTTTAGCCCAGTCATGTAGGTAAAAAAAGGGGTCAACCTCGGAATGAAAGATAATAAGCTGTAAATTGGTATAAGCTTTTGTTTTTATTTAGGTGCAAATCTCATGTAACCAATAGAAATTTCACATTCACAAAAAACCGATTTTATGACCTTAGAGCTTACCTTCAATATCTTAAGACTTTTAGACAACATTTAGAACGACAAAACAATGGTTTATACCAATTTACAGCTTATTACCTTTCATTATGAGGTGAAACCCCTAATATGACTGGACTATTTCAGTATTCTGAAAGTAATTTTTTATTAAGTAACCGAGTAGTTCCTGAAATTATTTATATTCACTTAATAAAATGAAAATGAAAATCGGTTACCACAGTAACAAACAGTTTAGATAATCGTATAGTAAGAATATCAAAAAAGATTAGTATGAAATAAAATCTTACATCAGGTGTCATTAATCCAATGAGGTAGGGTGAAATTATGCCAGCCAAAGTTGTAATTGTATTAATGAAGGATGTCACCGAGCCAGCGTGATTTGGGGCCACGTCCAGTGTATTTACCTATAATTTTTTTTACGTAAATTTTATAATCTTAAACTAAGCTGTTAGAATTGGAAGCTTTACTTCATACATCGAAACCTGTCTCAAAGAAGTCTTTTGCTGTGGGCGAGCCCCGAATAAGTATTGTGTATTTTTTTATGTTATAGGAGGCAGACGGACAGGAGACTCACCTGATGTTAAGTGATACCGCCCATGGACACTCGCACTGCCAGATGGCTCGCAAGTGCACGGCCGGCATATTAAGAATTGACACGCTCTTTTCTTGAAGGACCCTACTAAGTCGGTCAAAGAGCGAAGATTCTTGGGGCAATGAATACGAAGGGCAGCCTGTGCGACCACCACCAAGTATGTTCAAAGACAAACTACCTGATTGCTAATATACCGTAAGACACGACGAGGCGCCAATAAAATAACTTGATAGTGTAAATAAGAGTAGAGTAACTAGTACTTTTAGAAGTAAATTTTGTATGTACTATAAACGCAAACTAGGACATTTAGTTGTGAGTAAAAAAAACATTGTACCTACCTTCATTCCACTAACATAAGCTCCCATAAAGCCCATAGCTAAAACGAAACATCCTAAAGCAACCGTACGATTGCATCCCGAATAGGACGCTAATATTATGCAAGTTGCTGGCAACACTGAACCTGAAAAATGTAAATATGTATGTGACACATGTAAATTGTTGGAATTAAAATGTCCTCTCGCAGGGTTCCATTGGTTCATAGCCGCGATTCGATGACGATTCGATGCGACTGAGGGACCACTTTATAGTTGTGAGTCGCTACTAGTTCTACAGTGTTACACAAGTATATGTTACCTTTCTAATAGAATTAGTTTAAAATAACAAATAAATTAACTATAGATAGTGAACGCAATCTTATTTATGTCAATTACATTTAATTTTACTTAATATTAGTTTGATTAAAGATTTAAGTTGGCGCCTAGTAACTGGTTTACTACGGCTCAACGAATAAGTATCGCAATACAGCTAAAAATGCTGCCAGCGTTAAAGGCACACACCACAGGGACCAAACTTTTTAAATTTGTTCTAATTTTCTATTTATAAATTTTTAAGCTATTGCATAGATTTTATCGCGGGCTTTGAGCGCGGCGACCGAATCAAGAAATTCCGTAACGAAAAAAAACCTAACACGATGACGTAATATAGGTGCGGCAAATACGCGTTAGAGAAGGACAGAACGCATACTGCGCATTCCCATCTCTCTGACGATATCGGTGACGTAGCGTAAGCGCGGCCGGTGCAGCCAGTACGCGTTAAAGTGAGACAGACTATATAGGCGTTTTAGTCTGAGTCTGGTAGAGTGGTAGATTGAATTAACATCAAAGAAAAAAAAATACTGCATAAATAAATACTTATAATCGCATAAATTGATAAAAAATTCTATGCTTACCGCGGCAGTCCCCGAGTGCCATAGGTTTTTTTTATTATTATTATTACTATGTCGGTTAAGAATATTGTAAATATTGTATATTTATGTGTTGGAAATAAATAAGGATAATTAAAAATAATGTATCAATAAAAGAAACTGTATTACCGATAGTAGTATAAATTATCCTTCCCATTCGGACGCTGTGCCAACCCCTTTTAATCCCGTAATCACAGGTGAATCCAAAGATAAACCCACAAATCCACTTAGCTAAAAATGGTAGGCAGGTTAAAGCGCCTGTCTTAGCGATGTTGAATTTCAGCACATCGTGCATATACTTGGGAAGATCAGAGACCATGGTATAGAAACCCCAATCGTGGCCAATCTGTAAACTCAAATTATTAAGTGATTTGGTCTTCTGTAAACATTAAGATATTTACATTACAGACAAATTAAAAATCGAGATACAATTTTCAGTTTGATTCAACTGAAAATTGTATCCGTCTGAACTAACTTTCTTATAATAAGACTAGCTGACCCGGCAAACGTTGTTTGTCATGTATATTATTTCTAGGAATCATTTTTTTTTTGTTCAATAAAAATAACTATCTACTATAATAAAAAATTAGGGATTGTATGTATTTAACCATAACAAATTAAAAACAAAAAAAATAACATCCTTTAACATTTAAGGGTTGAAAGATTCTCAGGCTTACTAAATATACTTAAAAATTTCATAAGAATCGGTCGAGCCGTTTCGGAGGAGTATGGGAACGAACATTGTGATAGAATTTTATGTATAAATATAAAAGCCTTACTCCAGCACAGAGTAATGCCCAAGCAGCTGGTGAACGGAGCATCGCCTTCCATGGTACTGGATCACTGGATGACGTCACTTTAGCGCGCTTCACTACTCGGTTCAGATAGTCTAACTCTTCATAGGAAATAAATGGATGTTGATTTGGTTCATTGTAGCAAAGAAGACTCTAAAAATGAGAAGGTGATGTATAAGTTATGCGTATTGATGCAAAAAAAAAAATTTTATGAATAAAACTAATTTTCCAGGCTTTTGAATACGATTTTTATGTAAATTACCTAAAGTCAAACCTCAGTTCGAAAGTACCATATGAGTTTTAACCACGGAGTAAATACGGTTAAAAAGATATTTGCGTGTTGTTCCAACGAGAATGTAAGTGCGTGCTCCTATTTCCATGCCTCCTGCTGATAGGTTCTCCAGTTCAAACAATTTGTATGACAATACTTGGCGATTAAAAAGAGTGGCGGAAAGTTTCTTGCCAGTTCTTCTTACCCGCTCTACGCCCTTGACTTGCGAACTGGTAGTAAATGTAAATTTACGATTAATTTAACTTGACTATTCAAAAGTGTACTTGGTTACCTACTTGAATAAAGATATTTTGAGTTTGAGTTTGAGTTTGAGTAGGGGACAAATCTTTGTTTTTAATTTATTTTGTTATCTATTATTTATTACTTAAGATGTCTTGTGGAACATGGTGCAGGTGCAGGTTGCAGCTCCTTACAAACGTTGTGTAAAACAAAAACTTGGCGATTAAAAAGAGTGGCGGAGAGTTTATTGCCAGTTCTTCATTTCCGTTCTACGCCCTTGTTTTAAGAACTGGCAGTAAATATAAAATTAGAAGCATTTAATGTATATTTCTTTTTTGATGTTCATAAGTGTACATCGTGTTACCTACATGAATAATTATTGATTTTTGTTTGTTTGATTACACTTTTTACTACCAGCATAAAATAGCACCAGTGTCCAATATACAATGGAATCTCGATAACTCGAATGTCAAGGGAACGGTAAAAACTTTGAGTTAACGAGTTTTCGACTTAACAAGAACTTCGCAATATATTCTGAAATTTCGACTTACAGAGGCGCGATTTCTAAGTTTTTTCGATTTTGAATAACAATTCAACTTAATTTTTGTAGTACAATATATATTTTATGAATGTATGATCATTCATTGCACGTGTACAAGACAAAAACAATACATTAGAAACCCCGAACCCGAACATTCGTTTTGGATTAGATTGCTATTATTTCGGGGAATTCCAAGTAAGACGTTATTATATTTTACTAACTACGACTACAGTCTCCTTTTTGAAATTCGAGTTAAAGGGTATAAATATCTATTATCAATACTTCGTAGGGAATAACATTTTGTTCGAGTTACAAGTCTAAATTATTCGAGATACCGCGTATTTAGGGATTCAGTGGATGGGAATGGCAATTTTTTTGAGTTTCAGTAAGCTTCGACTTAACGAGGTTCGAATAATCGAGATTCCATTGTACTGTCATATACATAATGCGTAATGAACAGGTATCACAAAACACCTGTTAATGATCGAAAATTAGGAGTACGATTTTGTTTTGTATAAAAATGTTGCTTGTATTAAAATATAGTGGACATACCATTTGGTACCTCAATGAAACGGGCATGTAATTTTATTAATTTGGCACTCTAGTGAGCTTATTATATTTCACAACATTTTCGAATATCTCATAAACCTTGAGTAGGTACCTACTACACAAAACCAAGTTTACTGAATAATGACAATGTGCAATATTATCCATTCATAATACCACATCTTGTATTCAATATTGATTAAAGGTCTGGTACTCACATACGGTATTACTCGATCGAGCTTAACTGTCGAGTAAAACCCATGGCATGCGCTTTCGTCCACACATTCAGCATTGATCTATCGAGTGAGGTGCGATATTCACCAGCTTGCGATTCTAGTGACACTTACCCACAATATAAACCAAACTACCCCGAATCCCCCGAAGAAATAGAAAACGTAAGCCCAATCCCGTCCGCCAGCCATTATAGTTCCGCCCACTAAGGAACCAAACATATTTCCCAATTGAGCACCGCCGAAAATGAGGGCTCCTTGGAATGCTCTTTTATCTGGTGGGGTCCATCTTGACATCATTATCATAAGTGCTGGTACAGTCGGCCCCTATAAAATATGAATAATAGTCTTATTCCAACCAAAATTTACCTGTGCAACGAGAACTTTTATGGGGATTAATTTTATTAATAAGAGATGTTATACTTATTCACTACGTTGTGAAGGATTAAAGAAGCGCTTTAACTAATTTTACTCCACATTCAAAAACTTATACTCTATTAATATTGCCTACAAAAAATTGGGCTTTGGTAACTAAGTAATTCGTTTATACGGGGTGTTTATTTCATACGAAGTTCCTGGGTTTCTGTTAAAAAGCATTAGATTTAATGTCGTAAATACAGAAGGCACAATAATAAAATTAGATTACTGCTTTATTTTTAGATTATTTGTTATGGTATTAGTATATACAATAAATAATAATAATAATCACTGGCGCTACAACCTCTTTATGTCTGGGCCTAAGATTTCTGAATCTGTTTCATGATCATTTTTTTCAATCTAATACGCAAGTAGATCATCAGCCTCCAATGCCTGACACACGCCGTCGACTTTTTGGGTCTCAGATATGTCGGTTTCCTTACGATGTTTTCCTTCATCGTTCGAGCGAATGTTCAATGCGTACATAGAAAGAAAGTCTATTCGTGCACAGCCGGGGATCGAACCTACGACCTCCGGGATGAGAGTCGCACGCTGAAGCCACTAAGCCAGCACTGCACAATGGTGCATGCATATATAATTAAATTTTTCATATATAATATTGATTGATATTAGAATGAATTACCTCCCCCATGCCTTGAAGGACTCTCAATATAAAAAGCCATGTAGAACCCCCAATTCTTGTAATTAGTGGAGTTAAGAATGTCAATATCGCAGTAGTAAGTAAACCAATGCCGAGCGTCCATTTAGCTTCATACTTTTCTGCTAAAAAACCTCCAAGAATCTGCGTTAAACCGTACCCATAGTAGAACCCACTTAATATAAATCCTTGTACTTCCTCATTCCAATCGAATATTGCATGCTGAAAATATATACATGTAATTAGATTTTTTTGTTTAAGTTTATAATAACTCAATTATTTATAATACATTGTTTTAAAAGTATACCGGATACACATTATGATCAGAATATAAAATTGAATTGCTATCATAAAGTATAACAACAATTTTCCAAGGCATAAGAAGCGCTCCAAGGGCCTAATTGGAACTATGTATACACGTATGGAAGTGTAAATATGCAGCGTTTAAACAGAATACTTATAGTAAACAATACGAAGCTTCTAATTAAATCCAGAGAAGAGCGTCAGAGTTCTCTTAGGAAAAAAATACGCCTCAAAAATGGGGTAATATAAGGTTGCCCAATACGGGCAAGCCATGCCGTAGCAAAAGTCTTTCAAATATCTAGGAGTCAAGCTCGATAGCGGCATGTACTTCAGTAAGCATATAGCCACCGTTCGCAAGAAGGCCTCCTTAGTCCTCTCTCGCCTCTATTTCCTCCTGAGAAAAGGAGTCACATGTCCCTCAGATATAAATAAGGTGACATGTCCTATGCATGACCTACTAGCGTAGTCTTCGCGCATTCTGCCGCCTCCATATCCACCAGCTACAGGCGCTCGAAATGCGTCCTTCTACGTGAGGAACGTCGATCACCACCACGACCTGGATCTCCCTACCATAGCCAGCCACGAATAAAGTTGGCGTCCACACGCCACTTCGACAAGGCTAAACATCATCACAACCCGTAGGTACGTAAAGCATCCATTATTTCCCCTTCCCGACAAAAATGGTCCGGAGGAGGGCCCGACATGTCCTAACAGATCCGGATGTCTTTTAAACATTAATCAGGTTTAAAGAAACTATAAAATTTTGTTTAAAATAGCTACAAGTTTTTTTTAAATAGAACAAGTATAATTAATTTACTTAATAACCCACATTTTGCGGTCTCAATACGGAAATCGTCGGTATTTTTCAGTATAACTGAATGTACTGACTATTTCATCATATTTGTGTTTAATTAGAGTAATCAAACATATTTATGAAAATATCTTTTGCCTTATGCAACATGATGAAAGATAAATTTGTTTAGACATTATCATAACTAATATGTCATATATGTAATAGATAATTTAACCAAATGGTTACTGAAACAAGATAGTAAATCAAATATAACAGTCGATAAAATACATATTTTTATACAACTTTAGATCTAAATATTTAAGGGGTTTTTACCGAATCCAACAAAATCATTTAACATTTCATAACATTTTTCACGGTAGTCGGATAATTTTGGCCTTAAAAATAACTAAATAGCAACAATATCTTCTTTGTAGATCCCGTTTTCATCAACCATAATAATTTCAGCGGTTTATGCCAGAAATAAATGTATTTGAAAATATTTCCGTTCACCATCGTAGCTAATAACTGTTTTACGTTTACTTTGTGAATATGATAATACATATTGTCAAGATTAAACCCATCTGGACAATAAAACATCCAATAAGATATAATTTAAGAAAGCGTCTTTAAGACTTAAATACATATTAGTGTTATATTGTGTTTGTCGTTATTGTTCTATATATACACAGTGGTTTACAATGTCTAAATAGATCTTTATCATGCCTTAAAGTAAGGCTGTACATCCCCCCTCGTGTTACTTAGATTTATAATCATGGTTGTACCGAGAGTATAGACTCCTTCCATCCTTCTTCAGCGTTATCATAACATTACTTTAATTAGTAAACATGTTATTAAAGTAGTCATGTACTTTTGTACATGAGTAGTTAATAATACATTATAGTGAAAATCGTAATATCTATAATTAAAGCACCCCCAGCGTAGAGACCAGACAGGGACTATTAATTTTGGTCCTTCGATCCAACCAACATGGATTTCTTCGTTATACAACCAAGTCAAAAATCCATTTTTTTTTATTGAACGGGGGGCAAACGGGCAGGAGGCTCACCTGATGTTAAGTGATACCGACATGGACACTCTCACTGCCAGAGGGCTCGCGAGTGCGTTGCCGGCCTTTTAATTGTGCCATGGTGGTCATCAAATAGAAAAGACTATTCTAAAAAATCCTCAAAATTTCTCAACTTGATAACAAATAATTATAAATTACTGATTATGATACTTACTGATTTGTCTACGAGTGTCGTAATATTTCCAATAATTTCATCGCTTGGGCAGGCATCAGGATCAAAATGTTCTTTTTCGATTTTGGTTCTGTTTACCATTTGTGTGATGGCAAGGTTAAGCGTAACGCGCATAGTATAGGCATTGCACAAACCAATTAAACTAATTACACCAAAAACCCATTGTTGTGGTATGCAGCAATCTGACAAAAATAAATGTTATCTGCTGTAGGTCAATCTTGGGCTCGTAGCTCACGCTCACTCATCAGTTAACCAATGAAACAAATCATAAAACTTACACTAACTAGCTATACTATCTCAGTATGTTTAAGCCTACACTGCATCAATAATCTACTTAATATATCTATACAACTACAATAGTAACGCTATTAGCTGACGTTCAGTTAATTCACAGGCCTAATTTATCATACCACCATCCTTATCGCAAATGCAATAATTATTGGATGATGCATTAACCAATGACGTTACTGCATTAGACAATCAACCACTAACAAAACGGTCAAGGTTTGGATAGAGAAATTAATATCATTTATTAATTAAGGAAACTAAACAGATACATCTCTATACGGTAAACATAAAATAAAATTAAAACATAAAATAAACACATCCACAAATGTTTCACTGATAAAAAAATACAATACAAAGTAAAACAAGACAAAACATGACAGCACAAAATTTATAAATCAGGAGAACGATAAACAAACTAGCAGCTATAAAAAAACAATAAGATACAAGGCTTAAGACATTAAGAGTTTTAACTTATTCTTAAATGAAGCAGTAGAGGAGTGCGAAAAAGGGTCAATGTTAGTGGCAGAATCCAAAGTAGAACAAACACATCCTGTGAAGAGGCTCACGGAACACAATGTTGGTTCTGGGAGTTAGATGGTTAAATTATTGTACATACAACATATTCATGATTAAAATTGAAATATTTACAGATTTAAATTACTTACGTTTTCGTAGGGCTTTTATTAGGGGACTATCTTTCTTTGGATAACGAACATCTTGAACGCATAAATCATCTTGTTTTTGAGTATTTTCGTTGTTTTCTTTATGTTCACTCATCCTTATCTATTATTAAGTTAAACAACTAAAAGTACGTGCTCATCCTGTGACGATGGCAATTTATAAAAATTTCACGACATTTACTATTTATATAAAATTATTATCACTTCAGTATTTACTATTTTAAGATCTTATACATATATAAATGTTATGTGGCGTATTGTGTTATATTAATGTAGTATCAATATTTGTATAAGCGCAGATATAATGTGTATTATTTCACTATTAGGCAATACTTATAGCAGAGAAAATTAAAGTAATAGTTATAGATCAGCAATCTTCATATAAAAACAAATATGTGGGATGGCGTCACTGATAAGCAGAAATCCAATAACGGCTTAATGTTCCTCTCTTCACATCGTCGCATTCGATGGAACCACTGAGAAAAGCAGTGGGCCCATTCTTCCTGACTCTTCTATGGCATTTTCGTACTCTTTCACTGCATCTTAAGGGCTCCTAAAGCGAATACCTCGAATTTTATCTTTAGTTTTGGTTTCGTAGCAATAGGTATATCTAGCTTACATCACCTGTGGCGATGTCAAATACAACATTTGAGTCATCGCCGTTGAACTTATCTAACATTTGGCGACACCAGTCCATGCGAAGATGTTTCTGGTCGTCGGTTAAAGTATTGGGAATTACTGACGCCTAAATATTCGTGTAATATTTTTGAACTTGACTCATACCAATGCCTAGGCTTGCCCGTATCTGCTGATAGGTCACTCTCTTATCTTGCTCTATCATGCATCGCACAGAACTGATGTTATCTTCAGTAGTCGCTGTTAAAGGACGTCTCTTACGCGGATCATCATTGAGATTGCTATGTCCACGGTTAAACTCGTTAAACCAATTGTAAATAGTGGCACTAGATGAGGCTTCATTTAAAATGCTAATAGCAGCCTATCATAGCTTTGTTGTTGAGTAAGCCCACAACGAAAGTCATAATAAATCATTGACCGAAAGTTTTCTCGCGTTAGTTTCATTTTCACGTGCAACAAGACTTTTAGATTTGCCGCCAATTCACAAAAATAAATGACAAAATATGAATGCAATATAATACATCAGGTTACCAAAGAGTTTTAAAATTGAAATTTTTCATTAGCTAACTGGCCAGTTCTAAACATTTTCAGCGTTACCCACGTATCATTTAATTTAAGGAAAAATTGCAATGGTCCATCAATCATTGCAAAGGTTTGTTAAAACTTAATTCACTGTTCACATCTTTACAACATAAAGAATTTAATAAATAAGAATTTTTTTATTTGTATTTCGCATCCTAATCGGAAAATCTGTGAGGTGTCAGTAAATAGCATTAAAACAAAACAGCGTTTGTATTGTTTTGAGAGGAAAGAGAAAATTAATTAAACTAAAGCATGCAAATACAGGGGGCTCAGAATATGATTTTGTCCCATTCGGTGTCGAGACCCTTGGTCCGTGGGGTCCTAGCGCTTTAAGGCTTTTTTAAAGAAATATCAAAAAGGTTAATCGACATCACAGGAGACCGAAGATCTGGCAGCTACTTTGGACAAAGAATTAGTCTAGCGATTCAAAGGGGGAACGCTGCCAGTATCTTCGGAACCTTGCCTAAAGGGACTCCTTTTAATAATATATTTTAGTTTATGTTAAGGTTAGTTATTTATTTTAATGTATAATGTATAGAATTTAATAATCAACTAAATAGTTTATATTTAACCATTAAACTTATATTTAATTTATTATTTAATTAGATGCAATACTACAGATGCGCCGAAATACTTTTTTATGAGTGTTCAATCTAATTCAGGAGTGGAGCTTTGTTAAAAGTGAAAATCGTACACCTGGCCATTTTTTCAGCACGAAAAAAAGAATAATTTCCTTACTGGTCGTGGGCCGAAATCTGGTTCATGCTGGCTAGACTGCATATAACCTAAGGTTGAGGTAATAACCCTTAAATAGGAGATAATCTCGCACGATAAGATCATTTGAAATAGAATGTGGAATGTATATGCCTCCGTTTTGTTTTGTTTAAGTATAAAATATAGATTTTTGAGGTGGATTCATCTTTGAATGAACCAGATGATACTCCTAACTCTTCAGGCTCAGGCTGAAAATGAGTCCACCTTCACCTTCGGTATCATATTTATCTTCATCAGTGGAATCAAGTGTAGGTATGAACTCTCATGATATCATCCGAAGCAGCTCTTATTCCGACAGGTGCCTAGGAGAGAGTAGCAACCAGGCCTTTATCGAACGGTAGCCCCTGTTGAGCGTGACTCCTAGATGTTTGACGGACTTTTGCCACGGGCTTGCTATAGGGTTACCTCTTTTTTAAGGTGGAATTTTTCTCGAGATTAAGGGAGAGCACGGGAGTGCCCCTTGTAAAGAGACGCTCTTTTTGGGAATTATGTGGAAGCCCCATTTCCGAAACCGTTCGCCTAGCGACGTGGTTGTGGTCTGTAGTCTGTCCACGATGACACCTCTGGCTTTGTGGGTGGTACAGAAAGTGATGTCATCAGGGTGAACAGTGTGATCAGGAAAGGCGCGAGGATCTGGGTTTGAGACAAGACAAAAGACAATCAGCTCAGTGGGTGTTTCCTTTCGAGGATCGGCCAACTAAGGTAAAGAAATGAAGAAGTCAAGAAAAAAAGATGATTGCCTCATTCTTTGGTCGGAAAGGTTATTTCGCGACAGTTATGCTAGAAGATGGAAGGACGATTACTGCAGACTGGTATGTCAATCGCTGTTTGCCTGTTGTCAAGTAAGACAAGCGTACAAAAATGCTATAGAAGAGACCTCTAAGGAAAAATGGGCCCACTGCTTTACTCAGTGGTTCCACCGAACGGAACGGAGATTACTTCGAAAAACAATAAAAGTATTGGCAACTTGCATCAGAAAGCCGTCTTCCATTTTCTAAACATTTTCAGTGTTACCTAGGTAATAGTATGATTAGTGATACCTGAGGGTCTTTCACTGCTGCAGATTGGCAAAGAAATAAATTTATATTACTTAATTATGTAAATCAGTATAGGCCGTGTGGCTTTAGCGTACGCCTCGCATCCCTGAGGTTGTAGGTTCTAATCCCGGCCGTGCATTTATTAATACTAGCTCGTACGATGAAGGAGAAAATCGTAAAGACAATGGCATATGTAACAGACAGAAAACTGCCCATTGAAATTGACTTGCCCATTAGAAAAGACAAATGATTATGAAACAGATACAGAAATTTGAGGCCGAGACCTCAAGTTTTATAGCGCTACTTGTTTTTTATAACGTTAATCTAGACTATTGTCTACTTTAGATTAAACCGATGCCTGGTATCAATAGTAAGATATGGAGATACAAAAAATACAACTAAAAGAACAGTTATGAAATCGAATCTTTTCTTCTTTTTCTCTAAGAAAACTATAAATGCTGCGAGAAGGAATCTATCGGTATTTAAATTTTAGAATCACATAGTTATTGGGATTAATGATTTTTATATGATGGGATATATCCCATATATTGGAATGAAATGAAATAATTAATAACCAATTTATAATTTAATGAGTATTAAACACATGCAGACAGTTATACAGTGTACATACATTACATATACAAACAAAACGATGTTATACAAAATTCAGAAACTGACTAGGTGGGCTGATAGGTCTGCAATACAATATTTTTTTACAGCTATTATAGAAATTACGTAATATAAAACTACATTAAATTGTTTTAATAACAGACACATAACGAAAATTGTTTACAGTATGGAGTATAAAATTGTCTATTAATTTTATTAAAACTTTAACAGAACGCGAATACATTACATTTTATTTAAGTAACTCCATATAAAAGATTTTTTAAACTCGCTTTTATTCATTAAGGTAGATTTATTTTAATAATTAACAATTTATTTATTAAACCCTATCTACATCATAACAACGACAATGGGTAACACAATTGATGATTTTTAATCTAAATTGTCTAAATATAATATTCATATAACTAAGTTTAAAAGCCCAGTATACGCAAATATTATTTCTAAAACAGAAATTCACTTATAGGTTATAAAAAATATGTTTCGACACGACCTATGAATACTAAATTAGCTCAAATCACTTTAAAATAAGCGTGAAACTTCACCAAAAATATGTTGTTCACATTTTGTGGAAACAGATCAGTTAAAACAAATTGTTTTAGTTTAATAAGTAAGGGTATATTATGTAGCTTTTATTCATACAGCTGTAAGCAATTATGAGCGAATAAATTAGTGAACTCTTCCACACAGCATGAACAACATAAGAAAAAAAGATGAAAGTAGTTAACACAAAATAACTTGTCTGATTTAGATCAAGAAGTTGAAGTGTCATTTTAAATTGAAAAGTACTAAAACATTTTGAAACTATATTATTCATTAAACTATATATTTTTATTAATTAAGGCACTGATCTTCTTCAACGTTAACACACTGTCAGAGATACTTTAGTTAAAACAAGTTTAGTTAAACAGTAAGTCTATGGTTTTAATTACGATCTAAATTATGGCAAATAAAAATGGCGTAAATAATAATTATTTAAAATATAACTGATGTTCAAACGTATTTTACACACTGGGCTCCTAATATCGATCAATAGTTCACACATGAGTTCTATTTTTGTACGCAGGACCTAAAAACTTTTCCTAATCATCATCAGTGTCTTTTCTGCTCGATAGCTTAACTGCTTCTGGTTGTTCAATGGTGTCATCTCGTAAAATTGATCCGTGCTTCCAGTCTGCTGGGTAGCCGAACTTTCTGACGTCATCCCACCATTGTTGCTCCCCATCCGCCCATATACAGTAAACTACGTTCGTACCAACTAACACTGTGAAACATACCCAGAATGCTGTCCGCCATTGCACGAGTGTTGACTGAAAATAACAATGTTGACATTAAAATAATTACGAATTAATATTACATTTATTTTTCTTAAGTTTTTTTATATAAAAAGGTATGAGAGAGTCTATCACGGGAACACAACTACAAATATTACAATTCATGATAATTCAATATACTATTTAACAACCTTATGGTAGTCATAGAATAAGTTATTTGTCAATTTTAAATAAAAATAGAAAAAAATTGTGTTCATGCTACACCTTATAAACCTTTTTTTCACCAATTTCCTTTTCTAATTAATTTTCGTTAAAACGATTTTTAATGAAAGTTTTACTAACTTTTAGTTTAAATGGCTTTAGTTTAAATTCTAAATGATAAAACGTGGAAAGTCAATGTAGAAAATCTAGAGACCATGTGAAAATTAATGAAGGATTAAAAAGTCAATGTAGAAAATTTAATTAATTAATGAAGGATTAAATGAGAATTAAATGCTAACGAACGAACGATAACGATATAATAACGTCGATGTTTAGTGTTTACATAGAGGTAACATGGTTATTGTGAAATCGTCAACGTCAGAAGCACATAATCCGATTATATCCGCAGTAAATTGGAAAATCTATCCGGACAGTTCAGTCACATTCGATTACTGTTCACTTTACGAAAGCTTCGAAGCTCAATATCATCCGATATTGTTGCTTTGACAAGTTCTCTCTTTGTTTGAAATTTTAATTTACTATTGCTACGAGATTTTCAATAGGATTTTAATATACTTCAGTGTGAATGAAAAGGTATTTGTGAAACAAAAAAGCAATAGATACCGTTTAATATTATTTTTTTACCGTGCTCTTTAAGAGTAATAAAGATACATTTCTGGTGTTCAGTTCTTCATAATGTATTGTCGTTTTTTCGGGTTCAGGCAAATGTTGAAGTTTTAATAGGACAAAAAAATGGTGGACAGTCGGTATAAAAAGCAGCCCCAACTTCTTTAACACAACTACGTTGTGTTCCGTAAGGATTTCAAATAGGTACCAAGTAATAGCTAGATCCCTTCTTTCCCTTAGCTGAGTGTAGCCAACCAAATCAACAAACAATGTCCGGTACTAGCGGGTAAAACGGGTAATATACAGCGTAGATATAGTGAGTAGACTTATTTTGTATTTGCTCCACCATAGTTGAGTATCTCTACTTGTGTGTGCTACTTTTCAAGTAGCTCCTATATGTGCATTGTATAGTGTCAATATCGCCATTATATTAGAAAATGTTCTGGTGATATGCAAGATGAACCCCAAATTCCTACACGCTTTTTACTTTTTTTAATGTGAATTCGAAAACATAAGCATATATAAACATAAAACATAAGAATTCCTTTGTCTATATATTTTATTGTAATTTATTTAAACAGATTTTTAATAAATCACCCATTTACTTCCCTTAAATTATATTATATATTTTAATACTAGTTAAAACTTTGCAAAGAAACTTACGTCAGGCGTCAACAATCCTATGAGGTAGGGTGTTATGATTCCAGCGAATGTCGATGTCGTATTGACAAGAGATGTCAGTGAACCAGCATAATTTGGTGCCAAATCCAATGCGTTTACCTGAAACATTATATTTTCTTTAGTCTATCGTATCTATCTACATATGTAGATGGAAGCTTCTTTCAGTTTCATTGATAAATTCAAAGGCTATGCTGGGAACGAAATTATGTTTTAAAGTAAGATATATATATCTAACAAATCGATACTTCCCTATTCATTGTATGTATGAAACCAAAAAATTACTTATAAATTATTTATATTTAATTAAATGTTATTTCATTACCGTTCATATCGTTAACAGGTCAATAATTTATATCGTTTTTATACAATTCAGTTGCATAAAACCTACAGCTAAATATATAAATTCTAGTACCTTCATACCGCTGTAGAAACCTCCCATCAGAGCCATAGACAATACAAAATATACCATAGCAGCAACTCTATCACAGCCAGCGTAAGATGCCATTATTATACAAATTGCAGGACCGGTAGCAGCTGAAAGAAAATTAAGTCAATGATGAGAAACCTTATCAAGACATCAGCCCATTTATATAGATGTTTTCTTAGTATAATAAAGCTATCCAAGACGGCAGCTAATCTTTATTGAAACTCACCATTTAAGGTGTCTACCCACTACATGTTCCATAATGGTTAGGTATGATACACTACTGTGAGGTCTCCTTAACGCAGAAGATAATAATATCTTAGTTTGTTCAGCACTTTATAGTGAACTCTAACTCTATTAGAATTCAATTCATCAATATCCAGGATTTCAATCAGAGATCTCATGATCGGTGGTTGAACATGTACGAGTATATACAAGTTCAATGAGTAAAGTGTATGCTTTAAATATTTTTATTAAAGAATTACTTGTATACAATACGGTACGCTACAGTACTTATAATGTAAAGCCGACCTTCTCTTCCATTAAATATTGTATAAAATAAATATGCTTTACAAACTATGTTCGTTTATATACTTAAAATCTTATACCAAATATTCTGGAATGAAATTTTAGTTACCAATAGTTGTGTGAATGATTCTCCCAGTCTTGATCGTATGCCAGCCTTTCTTGATACATATGTCGCAAACGAAACCAAATACAAAGGAACTTAGCCACATCGCAATATATGGCAATGCGGTTAGGACTCCAGTGGTTGCAATATTGAATTTGAGAACGTCGTGAGAGTACTTGGGTAGGTCTGTTACCATTGTGTAATAGCCCCAGTCGTGGCCGACCTGTCAAATAAATTATGAAAAAGGCTTGGGTAATGTTTTGTCTGAGTGTAAAAGATAAAAACAGTTGACTGTTGCTGTTCCTTACGATTGTCTTAATATTATGTTTTCATGTAAATTTTTAACTGGCCTCATATGCGGTTTTCAGATAAAGTATTAATTTAATCTCTAGATAAAAAAAAAACATTATATAAATATAACTATTCAACTTGATAAATCAAGTTGAAACAGAATTTTATGCAAATCTATTTAGTTTATAAGTTATATATACTTATTTCATTAACAAAAATAATTTATCATAAACGAGAAATTAACACAATTTTATTCGATCCTTAAATCATAGCTCAAAGTATAAGGCACGAATCGAACGATTTAATTGTTTTATTAAACAAACTACTAATTTAATAAAGTTAAGTCTACCGTAGTGTAGTAAAATCAAGAATATTAACATTTTCACTGCTTTTAGCAATTCGCGATAATTCCTCGCTCAACGAATAAGTATCGCAATACAGCATGGAAATCCTGCGAGCGTGCCACAGGGACCAAACATTTTTAATTTTTATTAATTTTCTTTTTAATTATTTGTATGATACTTGTAGGTTAAGAAAATTGTAAATACTGTATATTTCATTGTTATGATTACTATTAAAAAGAAACAGTCTCAATAGGGAAAAAAATCACGATAAAAATAAGCGAATATTTTTTTTGATCTGTAGAGTATTCATAAGACGCAATAGAATTTATTTTATTCACGTCAGTGCTTATTTACTATAATCTGAGACGAGTTTTATTTTATGATAAGGCATTAGTGCCACGTGAACAACGTTTGGGTATATTTTGCAATATAGATAATTATACGATTGCGTGGCGCCCACTCAAGTTACAACCGGATTTCTTGAGTCATTAACCTAGTAGTATAAAGCTGTATGTGCGTATTGTTTGTGGCTTTAAAATTACTATAAAATTCAAGTTCAAATCGTGGTTACATTTTAACCACATGTGCCATAAAAGTCAGAATCGCGTAATGTTTTTGCGTGAGATTCCGTAATACTATTGGGACTCGGGTCAGATTAGTTTTTCCCTCTAGCCTTTCTGCTCTGGTGGAAATTAACCCAGGACTACATTATGCGATAAATACAATCGTAGCTAAGACGAATTTGATAATTTTATTCAACGTATAATTCAAAAAATAAAATAAGAATTGAAACATAGAGAGTTATTGAATAATATTACGTGATTTAAATTATTGTAGGAAATCTTTAAGGGTGTAGTATTAAACAAGTCGTAGTAAATAAAATATATTCATCAGAAGAGAGTCCCATATAAATATTTTAGAGCAATTGCAATTTGCTATTAATTTTGTGTTTATGTCCATTTAAATACACTATTTATTACAGAATGACGTACATACAAGTACATGTACTTCGCTTACATTGTCAATATAGCCAAGGTTGGTTCATGGTCACCAAAGACATAAAGATTACGCAAGCACAAAAAAATTTGAATATTTTTGTCTCAAGTTTGTCGAACTTTTAATAGCTTAGAGTCATAAACATTTATAGAGGTTAAATTTTATCTGTTTCTATGTGACTTAATTTAATACTTTTTTATATAAACGTGAGGATAAGGCAAATAATAGTACTTGCCTTACAAAAATTCAGTTAGTGACGTTTCCTTTAATTTAGTACAGAATTTAATAACCTTTTTGAAAAAATATTTTGCCTATTACTAAATTTATATTACGTTATAAAGTCATGAATATGACTACGTTTATATCTTACGAAGTTACTGAGATTTCTTATATATCTTATAAGTATATGTATAACTAACTTACTATTACTTATATGCGTCTTATCAGTAATTTAATATAAGAACTTACATTATATGATTCAAATAAATTCCCTCTCGAAGGTATTCGACTACGAAACTATAAATCGTAAGTATTATCATAAAACGAAACCAATAAAACAGCTTCCGACGCAGTTATTGCAATATTCTGCTGTGTTATATTAAATTAATAGCCGACTTAGCAGAAAAACGCATGTAGTCAATAAATACATATCTGTATGATAGATAAAATATTTATACACGTCCAGTAATACGTTTTTACGTGTTTAGGTTGATTAAAATTTAGTATCAACCTAAACTTCGATTAAAACTTAAAGACAAAGTTAAAAACGGTGTGACACGAAGCCGCACAAACATAAAAGACGTCGTAACACATACGAAAGAGTTAAAGTGGGAATGGGCCGGTCACATTTCCCGAATTTGTGATGGGTCAAGAATACCCTTACTGGGAGTGGCCCATTGGGAAGAAGAAAGAGAGGACGCCAACCAGAAACTTGGGAAGATGGAATAAAAGGGATAGCGGGGCAGAATTGGAAAATTGTCGCGAGGAATAAAGAGAAGTGGAAGAATTTGGAGGAAGGTTCGCTCCGTCGGAGGTCAAGTACTACTTGGTGTTGTACTTTTAATCTAATATATAAAATTCTCGTGTCACAGTTTTCGTTGCCATACTCCTCCGAAACGGCTTGACCGATTTTGATGAAATTTTTTGTGCTTATTCGGTATCTATGAGAATCGGCCAACATCTACCTAAATGTTAGGGGTAGTCCACCCCTAAATTTTATTTTTTATTTTTTAGACAAAATTTTTAATTTCTATTTTTTTATGATACAACATACAAAAATACATACAATCCTCAATTTTCAACCCTCTACGATCAACCCCTATTTTTTTATTATAAATTATATACATGGCAAAACAACGTTTGCCCGGTCAGCAAGTAAAAATAAAAAAAAATGTTATAAAACATGGTACCATATTATAGAGCACATTCGTATCCCGTTAAATCAGTTATAAAACCTAAATCCGAAAATTGGAACCTAATATTATATTCTTCTACTTACCGCAGCCCAAACAAGCGCCCAGGCGGGCACTGATCGCAATATTGCCTTCCAGGGTACCGGGTCCTTTGCATGGCTCGTCTCAGCAGTAGTTACATTCTTATTTAAGTAATTTAATTCCTTCTTCGTGATATAAGGATGCGAATTCGGCGTTGAATAGCATAAAAGACTCTGGAAAAATAAACGTAAATTTTCAACTTAAATCCTATATTTATTAAGGAAATTCTGTTACTTATGACTAATGTCGAGACAATATTCAACATTAATCAAAGCTTCTAATGTTTAATAAGCAAAAAGGACTTAAGACATCAAGAATGAAATTCTTAATAATTCTTTGAAATTAAGTTTTTTTTATTCGAACTCACTTACAAATCAATATTTAGGTCAGACGACAAATTTTATTATTTTGTCGTACTTACAATCATTAAGTAAACGATTCTCAGTATGCCAATTAAGCTGAAGGTGTTTGATATAAATGAACACAGTACATAGACAATTTATAAACAGAATAAAAATAAAATAAATAGCATGTCAAAACACCGTATTTTGATGTGTTACTATGATTTTTTCCGATACATAACGAACATTCCGTTACATTAAAACTTCTGCGGGTAGTACACTGTTATTATTAGATTTTAATTGTTTAACTTACCCACAAAACGAACCAAAGTATACCAAAGCCTCCGAAGAAATAGAATACGTACGCCCAATCATTGCCATCGGCTAAAAGTATTCCAGACATGAATGAGCCGAATATGTTCCCAATCTGGGCGCCTCCAAACACCAGGGCGCCTTGAAAACCTCTCTCATGGGGTGGTACCCATCGCGCCAGCATTATCATAAGGGCTGGCATGGTTGGACCCTGAAAATATATTTAAGTTTTTATCTACCGTAATTTATAAATACTAATTACCTTATTTTAAATGTTGTTTTATTTTTCGACTTGTCACCATTTAGGCTTTTTGTAAAGCAAGCTTATTTTTTTTAAATCTTGATTTACCAGCTTCATAAAACAAGCATTTCATTACCGTGCGAAGTTAAATTTTTAAGATTACGTTCCGACACGATGCAAACAAATGACTTCTATTTTTAAAAAACAGAAGAGCGTTGATTTTTTTTTATTCTAATGTCTGTATTATACCTGCCAGTATTTATTTTCTTTTTTCCAAGGAGAATGTATCGCATTAAAACTATTTATTGAACACCTCGTATTTAACAATTATAACACGAACCCAATAAATTTTTTCATGAGTTTACTATTACATGTCGCCACAAAAATCTGTGATATGAGTGTTCTAATTTTACTCCCTCTGGATTGTTACCTTAAGTTGACAGGTAACTATTTAATATTATGATAGTCTATTGAAATATTGCCATATTAATGCCATCTATTGGTATTTCCAATGTGCTGTATCGTTATAGAATTTACTTAAAATGCCTGTTAGTATTATTTACATTTTTTAGTGCTGGATCTAGAGCTGGAGGGTTTTAAACCATATTCCCTAATGAAGTTTGGGCGTTTTTCGATAGCCTCGCGTCTAGGAAAGAATATTGATCCTTTGATGTACAGAGCTATATATTATATGTGCATGTAAATTTTATTAGTATTTAATTATATCCCATACTTGTTTACACACATCTATATTAATATTATAAAGAAGTAATATTTGTGAAGTTGAGGGAAACAAAAATCTGGAACTACTGAACCGATTTTGAAAAATTCTTATACCAATAGAAAACCAAGTCCGTGCGAAGCCGTTAGTATATATCATATTGAGGAAAGCTTATATTTATGTACAGTACAAATCAAAAGAAGTTAAAGATCAATCAATCAAGAAAACAATCAAAAGCCACATCGGATTTCATAGGTTTCCATTTCATTTAATAAATTAAAATTCAGAGTTCTCTAAGAATTAGATTAATATGTTTTCGGAATAAATTGATTGCCCTTAGACTAATATGGAGCTTATTTTGTCACCCACTATACCAAATTCCAATGACTGGCAGATACGAATAATTATACGTAAATATTTACGAATAGCCTATTATATACGCCCACGAACCAATCTATTCGAATCATATACTCGCGAAATCAGGCAATGTTAGTAACAGTTGAATGGCCGGCAACGCACTCGCGAGCCCTCTGGCATTGAGAGTGTCCATGGGCGGCGGTATTACTTAACATCAGATGAGCCTTCTGCGCATTTGCCCCCTGTTCTATAAAAAAAAAAAACAGATAACACTCACCTCTCCCATTCCCTGCAGAACTCTCAGTATAAACAACCAAGTGGCACCCCCTGCCCGAATGACAATTGGTGTCAAGAATGTAAACAGTGCGGTACTTAGAAGGCCAACACCCAAAGTCCATTTCCCTCCGAACTTTTCAGCCAAATATCCGCCCGGTACTTGAGTGGCCGCGTAACCATAGTAAAAACCACTTAATATTAATCCCTGTGTCTTTTCGTCCCAGTCGAAGATTGCGTACTGAAATGTGTAATTTTATTATAAAACTGTTGAATTTAGTGCTTAGTTGGTAAATAAACTAACAATTCGCAGACACAAATGTACGACATTATGATGCATGAAGTTAACATTGCCGTACATACACTTGTACGGCAATGCTATGCTCAGTAACTACTGATATTGAAAAGATATTATAAGAATCAATATGGAAATTGTGTGACAAGGTCTATTTCCCCATCCTTATCAGATATTTCTTTATTAAAAAATATTAAATAAATAAATAAAATAATAAATCAGTGGTGCTACAACCTCTTTAGGTCTTGGCCTCAGATTTATAAACCTGTTTTATGATCATTTTTAAATCTAATAGGCAAGTAGGTGATCAGCCTCCAGTGCCTGATACACGCCGACTTTTAGGGTCTAAGACATGTCGGTTTCCTCACGATGTTTTCCTTCGCCGTTCGAGCAAATGTTAAATGCGCACATAGAAAGAAAATCCATTGGTGCACAGCCGGGGATCGAACATACGACCTCAGGTATGAAAGTCGCACACTGAAGCCACTAGGCCAACACTGCTGCTGTTGATATTATCCTTTGTATACAGCATTTTATGCACACCACAAAGAAATGACAAATAATGAATGGCGGCCTGGCATTGTATCGAATAGCAAGTCAGCCACAGCCGTGCATACCATGTGAAAAAATATAAATCTTGTTTTTTTTTTTTAATAAAAGAGAATAAAGTAGCTCTGGTATGTTTATACAAATGTTCGTGTGAATTAATAAATAAATTATTTACCTAGCATATAATACTTCTAGCGGCAAGTTGACATTTTTACAATGTTTTATTAATATTATTACAAAATAGCTTTTATTAGGATATTAACAGATTATACATAACGATCGGAATCAACTATGTTATTAGTAGTACACAAACTTGTGTTATTAAATATTAATTAATTAATTAATTTGAATGTGTTATCTGACGCGAATTCAGTATCCACGCTTTGGTACTAAGTTAAATAGTTAACTATTATTTCGAATTTCTCTAACGTGGCAAACAATAGAGTCTAGTAAAGTATGGTTATAAAAGCAGCCTTTATTTGCATTATCTCAGCTGTTCATACAATAACTTAAGTTTACAATAATCAAATCAATATTCAGAAATATTTAATTGCATTAAAAACAATGTCGTATTTTAGTTTAAATCCTAAAAGGCCTACGTTAAATACCGGGAAAAATAATTATAAAGCTAAGTACTGCTAAATATATTCAGAAATACACAAATCTATACGATACATATATGTATGATTGATTTGATTATCATTTGATGATTTTTTGTATTTCCATGTTTTTTGTTATTTGCTCGTATTTGCACACTAACAATAATTAAGAGCTATCTAAAGGGTGAGTGCAATAAAAAAAAATATATAAGCGGGGTATAAAGAAGCGACTTAGTTAGACTTAGCGAAATTACAAAATCAGTGTTGTAGTATTATCTATTTATTTTATTTATTAACACTTCGTTGCATACAGAAATATAATGCAAATGACAAATTATATGAAAAGGAAACTGGCAGCCTTATCGCTTTCGAGCGATCTATTCAAGGCAACCAATATTATGTGAATAAACAAATAAAATAATTTAAGTAACGCGCGACCTCTTTCAGCCTGTGCTAGCTAGGTGTAACACAGAGAAGTGGAAAAGAAAAACAAGTAAGTATATCTAAAAATCTTAATCATAAAAATATTGTAAACAAATTCGTGGACTAAAATTATAGGGAAAAATGATAGACAAAAGGTGCTTTTAAATATAAAACAAAAGAAATTCTACTCAAGTGTCACGATTAGCTATTATAGATTGCCAAATATTTTATAACGTACTTTATATACTTACTGGTTTAAGAATAGCAGTTGCATTTCCAACGATTTCGTCGTTGGGGCAGGCGTCGGGATCGAAATGGTCTGTACTGGACTTTGTGCGATTCACCATTTGGGTTATAGCTAAGTTCAAACATACACGCATGGTGTAAGCATTGCAGACGCCCAACAAGCCCATAACACCCAAAATGTACCGTTGTGGTATGTAGCAGCCTAAAACAATAATTGTTTTATATAAATGGAAAGGTTAAGTTTTACACTTTTAGTTGGCGTTATTTTCAAATATTTATTTTTGTAGCTGGCCAAATTGTTTTTCTTTTGTATATATTATAATATGTCGCTATTGGAACTGAAAATTTTGTAAACGAGAATGTTATTGTTAAGTTTTAATTGTTGGTGCAAGAGTTTAACTGCTAGTAAGACGTTTATAAATTTTTTCGTGCGGCGATAACAAAATTTAAATAGTTGTATTTTAAAGAGTTTTGTGATTGTTTACGTAATAGTGAATAGTTTGCTTAGTTGATGTTTCGATATGAAATGAGGAAGGTAGAATTAACCTGGGTAAAGCCGTAGAGCACAGCTACTAACTAAGCCATATCGAATTACTGCTAGCCTACTTATGGCTGATAAAAAAATTTATAGTCAAATTGATAATAATTTTATAACTTCATTGACGCAATTGTTTGATTGTAAATTTTTGATACAATTGAATACAAAATTTAGTGCTGATTAGCATCGTCATGCAAAAATGTTGATTACATAAATATTTAACAACATTTGAATGCGCATTTTTGGGTATATGTAATAAATTAATAAATATTTAAATGCATTTATTGTATTTAACACAAATAAAGACACAATTTTATCCAGTCGCCCTGAATCTTTTTTAATGAAAAATGTTATTTCAACATATTACGAGAATGATAATTTTCGTTCACAAACAATATAAAATAGATTTTGTTATTTGAGTTTTCTACCGGCAACGTTTATATGGAGAAAGGATCCCTATGTGGTGACAGAATGCTTAAATTAACTAAAAGGTTCACCTATACCTGCATCACCTACATAGGTACAGTATAGGTGAACCCTTTGGTTTTGCGTTTGAACTTCGGACGTGCGGTGCGACCAATGAATTATTTATTTATTGTGTAAGGTAACACAAAAACATACATATAAAAAAATTGAGTTAGTATCTCGATGAATCTACATTAAGATTTTCTGAATTTCTGATCACCTGCTTAATGAAACACGTAAATATGTAACTACATAAAGATTTTCGCAAGGATTAATACAGATTTGAGCATTGTTAAATTCAACTCAATCAACTTTTGTTGCTGCCCTGATAATTAAACGTACAATGTACGTAAGCTGTACAATTTTAGGTGCAATTCTCGAATGTTCTATTGCTTCAAATCGAAAGACTGAACGAAGGATAATTTACGTATTTTATGCTATACTACTTTTTCTGCAATACTTACATGAACGTAAGGTTTTCGTGAGTGCATTGTCTTTTCTTTTCTGTGGTGTTTGTGTCTTTTGTCCCAGAAGATTATGCGCCTGCGTTTTATTCACTCCATATTCCTCATCCATTTTTATCACTTTTCACTCTGAAATATCTAGTGAAAAGTGGTTGAGTTGAAGTACCATTTTATCATAGATAATATTATCACCATCACCATTTTATTATGGATATACAATATCTATTTATAAAAAATACCTAATGCTTAAGTATATAATCTTTATTACGATAAAACGGAGCCGAGTTTCGTAATCCAGAAAGTAAATCAAAGTTCTAGAACTATCAGATATTTTTTCTGATTACAAGATTTTTTAAATATAGAACAATTTACTCGTATCGAATACGATTGATACTTTAGCCATAGTAAAAGTACTTTGCGAGATTTCATAAGCGTTATTAAATGTTTATAAGCAAACTTTAAATAGTTTTGAAACGTCTTCCATATCAAGCCTATTTAAGTTAGTCTATACTAATATATAATATTATAAAGAGGAAAGGTTTGATTTTTTGTTTGTTTGAAATGAATAGGCTCCGAAACTACTGGACCGATTTCAAAAATTCTTTCTCCGTTGGCAAGCTACACTATTCCCGAGTGACATAGGCTATGTTTCGTTTTCAAAAAAGGGATGCTTACTAAAACTTGAATAATCTAACCCAAGGTGTAAAAAAATAAACAAAAAACCTCCTTCAATCGTGTGCGCTGCGAAAACGATATTAATGATAGAACAAAATGATGTATTACATTTTTTCAGGACACATTACTATCTATAAAAAATGTCGCAACAGCATGTCTCTATCTTTTATAGTTACGTCATAATAAGTGTCCTTTTATTATTATAAATAAAATATTTTTTTTGATTAAAATACCACCGCTAGAAAAGGCTCTTTATTCGTACCTAGGTATTGATTATTTTCAAAATAATTACCAACGTTTCACATAAGCTACAATTAAATGGCATAACCACCAAAAAAGCATGGTGGATTGGTGTTCTCCTGCCGTTTCTCTTGAATAGTTTACTACTATGTAATATAACAAAAATCTTAGCCACAGCAACGCTTGGCCGAGTCTACTAGTATTTCATATAAGTGTAAGGTCATAAAAGAGTTGTTTATGAAACAAGATAAAACAAATGTACGTGTTTTAGATAATGAATTAACCTTACAATGATTTATTACTGCTTGATTTTACGGTTTCAAGGTTGAATTTTATAGTCTTTGTTAGAATTTTTGTATTCCATTTATGGCTTTAAATTTAATACACAATTCGTTTATTACAAATTTTATAAGTACTATATTATTTTTTGCTTATAGTTTTAAAAACTTTACTAGACTTTTCACCGTTGTAATTTTTTTTAGATCTCTACCATTCAATTTATTGAAGGTGTATCACTTTCTTAGCAAATAAACGATGTATTATTATTATGTTATACATTGTTGCACACTCCCGAAGCCAATTGAACACAGTCGTTTTTTTCTATTTGTCTTAGAGACATTTTCGGGTTATTCTTGCCTTTATAACTGATTTTATTATTATTAAAAAAATATTGTATTATTACTTTAAATTGTTACTTTAAATCACTGCTTACGGTTTATCTCGATTTCATATTATACCTCTCACAAAATTACACTAGTATTATTTAATCAAGACGCACTTTAAAAAAATAAAAATTATAAATAACACTACCTATTTTCAAAGCACGATCACAAACTTATTCGCACGATAATACAATGTAACATACGCCTGCCTCGCATGGGCATATGGCAAATATTGTCTGTTGGTCCTAGGCCCACGCTTAGCTAGGTAGGCGGCCTTGATACGACTCTTCAACTACCAGTAAGCGAAAAACATATACCGCTATCTCGTAAACAAACGTAATTGATTAGAATCGTTATGCCGATTAAAATGCGTGGAGTCAATGAATGCGCTTCATAGATTGAATGATAATGCTTGTAGCTCCGTCTGGATGTCTCATTTATAACTTATAATTAGACGGCTCAGCAATTTTTATAAACAAGTCGGTATTTTATTATTGATGAGTTATTTATAAGATCGTTTTGATTGTCGAACTAAGGGAGCGTTCAAGTATTACGTAACGAATTTTGGGGGGGGGGGGGGGGGGGGTCTTTTTGTAAAACGTTACGATGCAGGGCGGGGATTGAATTACGCGTTATTTTTAATATTATTTTCGACTTTCCAGTACTTTACACCACATAGTGGTAACTTTTAGGTATAAAGAGTCACTAGGTGGTCACGAAACGTTCTACATACTATACTTGGGCACAGAAAAATATTACGGCGCGTTACATGGGGTGGGGGGGTTGTCAATAATCTCCAAAAATTGCGTGACGTAATACTTGAACGCTCCCTAAAATATACATGAAAAAGGAAGCTAATATAGGTATAATGTTGGTGATACTCATATTTCATTAATTTTCTTCTCTCAGTTTCGTCGTATTTTTCTTAGCAAATTTTTATTTTGCTCAAAACATTTTTGAAGTTATACTTCTTTAGGCGCGTTATGAATTGATGAAAAATTGATGTGAGTGGCATTTTACGATGCGCGCGTACCGTGACACAAAATTAACAGAATGAAGTTGCCCACGGAAGATGCTACGGCGTTGGACATAATTTAAAAACAACATTCGAATAATAATAGAATTTATGTTACACTTAATGTAAGAGAATAATAATAAATACTTATTTATTTAATTTTTCAAATGTAAACTGAACTTTATTGACTTTAATGACTCCTTTTCCAGTCTTTGATTATTTAATTGTAATTAGTTATTTGCATGCAATCTATTTTTAATAATTCCAAAGAAGTATAACTTCTTACGCGCGTACATAAGTACACGCACCCATTTTTTGTCATTTTTTAAATATGCTTGATTACTTTCATATTTTAATGTACTTTATTTTATATAGCATGTCTTAGCTATTAAGGTATACTTTAGACCTGTTTCTATCAATGAAAGTTGAGTTAATGCTTGAAGATCCCGACTTGTTCGTGTGTATATAAATATTAAACTGGCACGTTACTACACATAACAAGACTAACAAGACACACGTTAACAAGACTCGCAGTACTCAATTGCAGAGTTATTTAAATTTAAAAGCCTTTTATTTTTGAAACTAAACTGATCTTAATTAGGGGTGAACAACCTTATTATTTTATTACATAAGACTAAGCATTTAATGGTCTCCAAATTGTATGCAAATAAAACAACTAAAACAGGTTTATAGTGGAAACTTTTCGTTTTGAACCTGCCTCTAAGTTGATGTGGATCAAGGACCGACATATATGAAAACCAAATAACAAACATTTTAATATTATTTTTAATAATATTAAAATGTTTGTTATTTGGTTTTAATTTATAACTTTTTTGTTTATTATATAGTACTTGAAATACTTCGTAACTACCATTATGGGGAGTTTGCAACATCATCTCTACGAATATTGAGAGAACTTAATAGATATTGTATAAAACATGTAGGCATCATTATCGCTATGGCAATAACAAGTTGCAAAGTCCGGCGTTTGGCTCGGCTCTATTTCTTATTAGAAAAAGTAAGGAATACTATATATTTTACACTGTTGAAGGCTTTAATAATTAACGTTTTCAAAGCATATATATGAATGATGTCAAACATTATCGGCCTTTCTTAAAACGTGGATCTGTCTTCCGTAGTCTGTTACCATGGTAACGTTATTTTATATATAATATTCTCGTGTCACAATGTTAGTTACCATACTCCTCCGAAACGGCTTGACCGATTTTTATCAAATTTTATATTCAGTAGGTCTGAGAATCGGCTTCTTTCTATTGTTCATACCCCTAAGTGATAAGGGGTGTCCACGCGAAAATATTTATTTTTATTTTTTGGACATTTTTTTTGGTTTTTATTTTATGATACAGCATACAAAAATACATACAACCCCTAATTTTCACTTCTCTACGATCAACCCCTATTTTTTATTATTGTAGATTTTTATTGAACTAAAAAAAAATCCTAGAAATAATATACATGGCAAAACAAACGTTTGCCGGGTCAGCTAGTTTACATATAAAATAATTGTCATTAGAAACAAAAACCTATCAAACCGAAATATATAAGAGTATTATTTCACCGGAAATCCAAATAAAGATCTCATATGCGTTAATCACCAAGCTACGGCGGTATGTTGATTTAAACAAATTCTGAGAACATTCTAAGCAAGTTATCAAAGCAGATGTTAAAGTTCAGATAACAAAATTGATAGCCAATTAAACCGTTCTCAATTAAATTAAATATACTGTGATATCATAAATCTCTGTCAGCAGCTGTTACATGTACTGGTTTGAAGAACTTGATTTGTAATTATAATTGAGTAGAAAACATCCAAATACAAAGTTCAAGAGACATCTCTCTATCAAGCTCTCTAGCTTCAGTAGCTCATATCTGAGCGTCGTGGTCAGCAAGAGACTACGGAGTGGACAATCTGTTTCCAACGGTTTCTGTCCAGCGCATCTAACATGACCACGACGGTCAATATTGAGACCTGCCATGTACGCAACTGCATAGGAGCACAAGTTCATTCTCTATCTAGAATTCGTCGAGAATTGAACTCATTATCTGCAGTTGACCTGAGCAGTGTTGGGCTAGTGGCTTCAGCGTTCGACTCTCATCCCTGAGGTCGTAGGTTCGATCCCCGGCTGTGCACTAATGGAATTTCTTTCTATGTGCGCATCTAACATACCGACGACCCAAAAAGTCGATGTGTCAGGCTCATCACCTACTTGCCTATTAGATTGATAAATGATCATGAGACAGATTCAGAAATGTGAGGCCAAGACCTTAAGAGGTTGTAGCGCCACTGATTTATTTTATAAATATATTAAGTCGGCTAACTGTTTTCCAATATAGTATAAGATCCCGCTATACAACGACCTTCACCGAGATGCTTATTTAATGAAACTTATTTTATATTTAATTTAATATGTCAATAAATATAATCCATATGGGTTGCCTAGCAAATTTCAGTCCAGAGTATGTTTAATGAATATTTTAAAAAAAATTTTTTTTTTATAATTTGCATGTAGTAAATTTTTTGAACTTTTTTCAATCAATATTTTTAATCAGGGTAGTATTATATAAGTATCACTAAAAACTTCTTTTATACTAAAGATGTATATATACTTTAGTGTCACATAAAAAATATACACATAAATAATTAATTGATTAAAAACAACCTAACTTTTGCATATTCTATGGGCTTCATACTTTCGATTGGTATAGAATTTATCTAATAATCATACCGGTGAAATGTTTAAAAAAATATTTTTTTTTTTAAATTAATTAAAAATACTCTGGACTGAAATTTGCTAGGCAACCCATATGGATTATATTTATTGACATATTATTAAATTATATATAAAATAAGTTTCATTAAATAAGCATCTCGGTGAAGGTCGTTGTATAGCGGGATCTTAGACCAATAGATACGCCCGGGACATTATCCAAATGCCAATAACTGTTTTTACGTAGCGCGTAAATCTGAGGCCCAGACCTAAAAGATGTTTTAGCGTCACTGATTTTTTATTTTTATTTTTTATCTGCAGTTGACCATGTTCATCTGCAGATGAGCCTTCAAGAGACTAATATAACTTAGCATTTTGATATAGTTTAAACAATTATCTACAGATTAGGTTGAGTGACAATTTTGTGTCCTAATCCTAATTAATATTGTGTCCTTTCCTTTTTTTATTTATGATAACAATCCATCATGTCGTCATAAAGCCTCTGTTTAATTGGCTTTCTGACACGTTGTTGATTTTGGGCTTAAGATATGTCGGTTGTTAATTTATTTATTGAGTAAAACAACATGTGTGAGATACAAGATACAAGAAATATCACATCACAAATAAACAGTAAAATACTAAAACTATAAATAATAATAAAAATAAAAAAGCCTTTTTATTTCTTGCAAAAGAACAGAGTTAATACTATTTTTACAAATATATTTTTAAGAAAGTAAATTAGACAATTATTATTATTATTATTATTTCCTAATTTTTGTATCTTTTTCCCAATTATTATTTTGCAAGAACCCTTCCGCAGGTGTAGGCCTCCTCCAGGGATCTCCATGTATCTCGATTTTGGGTGAGCTGCATCCAGCTCGAGCCAGCCGTTTGAGCAATGTCGTCCGCCCATCTCGTGAGCGGTCTTCCTCTGTTTCGTTTCCCAATAGGGCCACCCGACCTCGTCACCCTTATGGTCCATCGATCGTCAGAGAGTCTTGCTACATGACCTGCCCATCTCCATTTAAGCTAACTAAAACTATATAGAAAATTAAACCTCACAGATGTCGTGTTAGTATTTGAAATAAAAAAAAAATATTAACTTTGTATTTGGATCTTTTCTTTGTTATGTTTAAACAATGTATCAGTTTGCCGAGCGTTGGCAAGCTTTTATCAATAAAAAAAGACCACTCAGCTATTATTTGGTATACATACATTGGATATGAACATAAAAAAAGCATAAGGCGTTACATAAAACGGGGTACCTATAACAAAACGCAACAAACAGAGAAACGTAATGTTATCAATGGTTATGTATGATTGAAAATTTGACAATTAGTAGAAGTTTTGAAATTGATTGGTTGATTTGTTTTGTTGTTTATTTCGCTTGTAGCTTATCGTGGCGATATCATCACTAACAATGCCCCAAAACACGACCAAGATGATCGAATATTTCCCGTCAAAGCCGTAATCCAATAAATAGATGGACCGATTGTGATGAGTGTTTAAGTGGATTCGAGAATATTTCTAATTATTTATAATTAGATGTTTATTGTTTGGCTTTTTTAGTTTGAAATTTTGTAATTAAGATGTGGGTACAGGACAACGTCTATCGGGTCCGCTAATTTCAAATCACGTTTCTGATTTTCATACAACATTAATAGTTATCATCATATCGACAATCCAAAAAAGCAGTTCAGTAAAGTACCTAAAACGAACTGCATTTGTTGATTGGAAATGTAAGATTGTTTTGTCGTGAAATAAATTATACATTGAATACCAAATGTGTTATCATGACCTATGGCAGACCTTGAAATATTTATCGTATACCAAATTATCTGTCACATCTGAATGACCTGGAAAGATTGAGTAATGCCTAATAAGTAAGTAACAATTGTAGTTAAATAATAATCCAATTACGATAATATATTTAAAAATAATATTTAAAGCAATGATTACCCGCTTATATGATTTAGTTAGAATTTATTGAGCGTAAGTAAGCGATTATTTCCGAACCAATTCTACTAAGGGTTCTTCAAGATATACCATTTCCTAAAAGGCCGGCAACGCACTTGCGATCGTACTGGAAGTGAGTGTTCATGGTATTATCATTCATATCAGCATCAGATGAGCCTCCTACCCGTTTGCCCCCTGTATAGCAAAAAACGTTGCGTAAATTCTTCAATAATTAGGCCAGCGGGCGCCACCTACAAACGATCCAGGCAACCATGTGGAAAAAATATAAATAAGATTATATTATAGTGAAAACAAATGCTATAATGTAAATAAAGCACGAATAGACAATATAAAAGGTCCAAAAATCCCAAAACCTCATTCTTCAGAACCTAATAGAAATTTCCAGAAATTGGGTTCGAATTTCAGGGACGCATCTTTTGGTATAAGGTTGGGTATAGCTTTGTTTAATTAGCAAACATAGCGCGTATCAACCAGATTTTTTAATTCCAGACAAAACAGTACTTCAGGTCATACACAAACGATGACCTTGTAACCATTATTGAAACAGAAGCAAAGACTTATCTTGTGCTTCTAGATACGTCTTTCTATACGTAATTATTAAAAAGTATAAATAAAACAGAAGATAAGGTTGTTATAAAAAAATATTAAGGCGTTTTTAAAATAATTATCAATTTTTTTAAATGAAGGTTTCTCTAGCTAAAAATTGTCAATGATTTGACGTTATTATTTAGTAAAATTTCAAAAAATATGAGGCTTTCCGGATATTTAACATATAAGATAAGGCTGGAGGCCCCGTACCGCTGTATGTACTAACTAAATATTTTCTCTAAGTATAGCCTTGTTAAACAAAATGATTTATTATCTAAGTATTTGTTTCAAACGAAACCGGGTCAAATTAGCGATAACAAAAGTGAGTATTTTTGTAGAAGTTTCGATGTTCTTGTTTATTTCGCAAAACCACTTCTATGAAGTTACAAGATTGATAAAGTTATTTATTAATAAAGGTTACAAAAGTCACTTGTTCACGCACTTCGTTTTATTGGTATCCTTATAATAATTCGTTCTTAGAAGTTTGTCGAAATAGGAAGAATAGCGGACAGTTTCCAGTTCTTATGGTCCGTCGCCCTTGACTAGAGATTTGCTAACAGGTAGGATGAGGCTCCGGAAAGATGCCGGCTGGCCCATATCCGCTTCCCTTGCCCTTCTCGAAAGTGCGAACTTGTATTCGCTATAGAGCCGCAGAACTCCAACATCGCCGATGGTCACAAAATGCGGACTGCTGGCAGCTCCCGCTAGTGACAAAGCAACTTCTACGCCTCAATAGAACTAATCTCAAAAGAGGGACAATTACGGGCCACTGTCTCCTTAATAAACATCTTTTTGTCCTAAGCGCGACAGTTAGGCTGTTTCAGCGCAAAGGAATCAATCTGCCATGCAGTCTGTGGTGACTGTGGCTTCCCAACGAACAGATATCCTCAGAGCAGGGAGGTCGCTCCGTAAAGCCTGCGAATTGACCAGGAAACTTCAGTGCTTCTGGAAGGAGCTTGGTTGGCTTAGTTAGCCAGGACTTTACGCACACCGGACCTAATGAGCATCTAAGAAAGGAAACTGAGTTCACCACACAGTACAGTATTGTATAATAGTGGTAGGCTGAGTAAATGTAAATTTTGAATATATTTCTTATATTGTTAAAAAGTGTGCATTTTGTAAACTAAATATATGAAGAAATGATATATTTATTTTAAATAAGTGCTCATTGTAACCCAGATTCTAGTCGTTTTAATTTAATAGTTTTATTAATTGATGATGAGCTGGTAAGTTGAAATTGTATCCACCTGAAGGACATAGAAGATCGAAAAATCAATACTAAAGCCAGGCTTTCGCCTTTTGAAATCTCAATCAATTATTTATAAAGATAAGTCTCGGCTCGTAACTTCACCAGATTTTATGTGGCGGGAGAAAGTTTGCGCATGTTCTTTAAATACTTTACGCATGCTTTAGTACTTTTTTCTATCTCAGTGTACTCAGTGTTTCTTAAGGCACTGGTACCCAGCAGAAATAAGCGTACTAATTGTTAAAACTTAGGCAAGGCATTTGCGAGCATTCTGGCAGTGTGTCCATGTTCTTTAAAAAAACGTAACGTAATACAGACTTTAGACCAACGAGACCGTGTGAATTTGTGAATGCAAGTTTTAATAACATTGCGTCCTGTGTCCGAAGGTCGTGTCCATCGTGGCTATTTAGAGGAATTAGAGCATGCGACAAAAATGTGTAATTAGGTACTTCATTAATATAAGTGGTCGTTTTGACACTTCCTCATTAATTGGAGAATACACTTATTAATATAACCTTTACGTAATTAATCCTTCAACAATAATAATAAGTTTTCAGTACTTTATGTAATTGTATTTTAGTTCAGCGATTTATTTTTATTTACAATTTTTAAATGGAGTGTTTTAGGCGTATTTTTGTAAAACCTTGCATGAACAAATAACGGAATAAGTATTTTATTTATTAAACTAGCTGGCCTGGCGAACATCGTACCGCCTAACAGTCGATTCTTTATTTGTTTAAAATACTTATTCTGCTATTCGGGACACCGGTCTAGCTAGTAAGATAAAAAAAGAAAATTGATAAGACAACAAATACATTATGTCCAAAAATAAAAATTTACCTTCCCGGAACCCCTCCACTAACACTTGAACTTTATGCTATGGTATTAAAGTTCAAATTCACTTTTAAGTATTGTTACGAATATTTTGTATGGGAATATAGAAAAGTGTTGTTTTTAGACTGATTCACTCAATTTTATTTTAATTTTTCTCCGTAAGAACCATCTTCGTACTTCAAGGTATATTATTAAAAAAAATCAGACGAATCGGTCAAACCGTTTTCATGTTATGTCGTGACAACGGAAAACGGGTTTCATTTTTATACATATAGATTATAGTAATTTTTTTACCAATTAATTTCTTACAATTTCTTTGTAAACCAAAAACTTGGTTTAAACGAATTGCGGACAGTTTCTTGCCAGTTCTTATGGCTAGCTGTAGTTTCCAATTCTCAAATTGAATCTTTAGTATCTCGAATAACAATTACATCTTCCCTTGGCAAGCGTCTCAAATGAGTCAACAATTAGTTGTACGTTTAATAGTTTCGTTCTCATTAATATTTAGATCCGTTAAAAATAAAATAAAATAAAATATGTTTATTCTGGAACATAAGATACATGTATCACTTATTCCACGTCATTAAATTTGAAGGCATCCCTACTCATCGGCAAAGAAGACAGAGGGTGTAGGCCGAGAGAAAAAGCCGGCGTAAAAAACTCTCGGTACTCTTTTAAAACAGCAAATCATCATACAACACTTATTTAAAACAAATATCGCAAATTAATTAGAAGTAGCCTGTCTAGCACTAGTCCCAGGCCCTTTTATCAACTACATAATCGTTGACTTTATAGTAAGCCTTTTTACACAGCTTTTCTTTAATACATTTCTTAAATTTATTGAAAGGCAGTGATAAAAGAGCCTCTGGGATTTTATTAAAGAAGAGTATCCCTTTCCCCAAAAAAGAATTACTAACTTTAGATAGTCTAGTACGGGGAAATTGCAGCCTGCGTTTGTTCCGTGTATTAACATTGTGCGTATGTTCTATTCTAGTAAACTTATCACTATTTTTGTATACATACATAATATTTTCATAAATATATTGCGAGGGAAAGGTAAGTATATTAATTTCCTTGAATTTATCTCTAAGAGATTCCCTACATTTTAAATTATAGATTGCACGAATAGCCCTCTTCTGCAGGATGAAAATAGTTTCGACATCAGCAGCATGACCCCATAATAATAAGCCATAAGTCATTAAGCTATGAAAGTAACTAAAATAAACAAGTCTAGCTGTATCGACATCAGTTAGTGAGCGAATTTTTTTAACCGCGTAGGCTGCAGAACTAAGTCTCTTCGCCAATCCGTTAATATGAGGGAACCACTGAAGTTTTGAATCCATGGTGATTCCGAGAAATACAGTTGTATCATCCAGATTCAATTCCTCATCGTTTATAATTGGTCTAGTATCCATAACCCTTGCATTTTTTGCAGAAAATTTAATGCATTTTGTCTTTTTTGCATTAAGTAGAAGGTTATTCATATTAAACCAATGGACAATCGAAGATAGAGCGTTGTTTACATCGTCAAAATTTGTTATTTGTCGTTTGATTTTAAAAATCAAGGACGTGTCATCAGCAAACAAAACTATCTGATGTTTTCTTTCTACCATGAAAGGTAGATCATTTATATAAACAAGAAAGAGGAAAGGGCCAAGAATTGAGCCCTGTGGTACCCCCATATCTACTTCCGACCCAGAGGACCTCTTACCATTCACTTCAACCTTCTGAGTTCTTCCGTGTAAATAGGAAGTCAGAAGATTCAGTGCGGTATTCTTGATGCCATAGTGACGGAGTTTCCCGATTAAGGTCTCGTGTTGGACACAATCAAATGCTTTGGATAAGTCGCAGAAAACACCTAAAGCGTCATGCGACTCCTCCCAAGCCTTAACTATATATCTATATAACTCAACACCGGCATCGGCTGTCGAGCGACCCTTGGCAAAACCGAACTGATTATTATGTAATAATTTGTTTACGTTAAAATGACTTACCAGTTGATTTAATATGATTTTTCCAAATATTTTACTACAAGTAGGTAGTACGGAAATTGGTCTAAAGTTACTGGGGTCGGACATACTACCTGCTTTCAATAAAGGAATAACTTTACTATGTTTCATTAGATCGGGAAACTCGCCACTTTTAATACAATTGTTGAAAATTATAGCTAGATGGGGAGCAATTATATCAATTATGCTACTAATTATTTTTACAGAAATACCCCAAAGATCGGTAGTGTTCTTAATGTCTATTGTTCTAAATATCCTAACTATATCGTCGGCACCAACGGGTCGGAATGTAAAACTGACCTTGCACTCTTTTACATTATCTTTGAGCAGCGATTCAGCGAGGGCGGGAGATGATTGAAGAGACTTAGTACTCGAAATTGGAATGTCAGAAAAGTACTTATCAAAAACACTCGCTATCTCTTCATTAGATTTAATTTTAGTGTTATCGACACATAGTTCGATGTCTTGATTGCGATCCCTGACTCTTCCAGTTTCACTATCAATTATCTTCCAAGTCATTTTAGTTTTATTGGTACTATTTTTAATCTTGTTTTTGATATTTAAGGACTTGGCCGCGTAACAAACTTTCTTAAATAATTTCGAATAATTTCGAACATAAAGAATAAATTCTTCATTATGATTGTATGACTTTTCAGCGTAAAGGTCATACAACCGTTGTCTACTTTGAAGATGAAGAAACAGATTCAGAAATCTGACGACCAAGGATTGTAGTTGTACTGTTTTTTTTTTTCAAAATACACAAGTCTTTTGGCACTGAGCCATTTCCATTATTCCACAGGTGAATATATCAAGACAACATGGTGCACGTCAGCTCGCTGTTTTGAAAACACCAGATAACCATCTCGAAGGCGAAAATTTATATAATTACTAGTGGACCCCACAGACGTCCTTCATGAAATTTCAAGCGTTTAGGATATTAAACAAAGTATGAATATACCGACTGCAGCACCATCTGCCGGGCTGATTTGTGAATCTAAACCACCCAGGGCTCCACCCAAATTCGGTCAGTCGCTGGAGAGGAGTTCAGTGACATACACACGTACAGTAGAATTATATATAAATGTAAGCTACCCTATCTTTTAAGTTAGATCAATCACACCGTATGAAAATTTGATTGAAATCGGTTAAGTAGTTTATGAGTCCATAGCGGACAAACAACGTGACACGTAATTTATATATATTAAGATGATTACTTATATACTTGTTGTTGAGAATTATTTACAAAATTTATTCAATGACAGTATACGAGGTTAAAACATTCACCTTTAGCCCGTCCTTAATACATAATGTTTATATCGTTTATTGTAAATACCGACTGATTCTCGACAAAATATTTAAAACAATTCGTGATAATGGTGGATATCCATAGTTGCTCCCTTCACACTTTAAGAGCGATTTTCGTTTAATGTTTATTTAAATTATATTGTTTTGCTTAATTTCTTTTTATTATTTCTTATATGCTATGTTTGCCTGTAAGTGCTTGACACATTAAAAATTGTATTTTATTTTTCTTTTATCAATGTATCAGTGTGCCAAGCGTTGGCAAGCTTTTATAAATAAATAAATAATAAATAAATAATATCATCTTATTCCAAATCAACACCTGCCTTGAGTTAAGAGTGTAATATTCAATTTGAAATCGTTTTTTATATGCACTATTTAAAAATGACATGTAGTAGCTGAAAATGTCCATCGAGTGGAGGAGACATGGAGAAGACGTTTCGCCAAACTGTTTTAGAACTCTTGCTGTGTTAATTTCTATTGTTTTTATTTTCTTTATTCCAACATAAATATTTACAGTATATTCGCAGATGCTTGGCGGACCCATGCGACTTCGTCAATACAAAGAGTCCCCTCGTGAGTTGTGTTCTGCGATATAGCGGGCTACTCGATTGTGAGAAAGTTGTATGGATCTGGTTTTCGCTGCGCCTTCTTATTTTCTCATGTTATTTTCACACATGTATATTCCACAATATATTTTCATATCTGATTGTCCTCCGAGTAACATTTGTGATGTTTAAAAAAAATTATCCCTCTTACGATAAGACCCTAAAATTTACGTGTACATAATAATGATTGATTGCCTTTATTCTTCTTGTCAAACAAAAAAAAGTGTGTGTACTTACGTACACGCGTTAGAATTTATACTTCTTTGACGTAACAAGGTATAAAAGTCTTTTCAAAAATTTTATTCTACGTTTCTAGAAAAAACTACTTCAGAATGTCGGTTTTATGTGACGGAGTGCGCGCGCATCGCAAAAAAATTACTCTCATCATTTTTCCCTAGCGCGCCAAAAGAAGTATAACTTCGAAAACGTTAAATGAATAAACAGAAACAGCCCCGTTACGAGACTAAAAGGTTTCGTACATGTATTTTTTGAAATAACAGTTTACTTGCCCTATCCTTTAACTCTATAGTCTTGGGATTTGATTTATTCACAAAAGCAACTTCAAACCTTATTTCATCGAGATTGACTGACAGACAACGATGTAGTGAATGATAATGGGTCTAATGTAAATCTAATAGCTGTCAAAGTCAGGGACACTTGTAACATTTAAGTGCAGACAATTTTTAAAATTACTTATAAAGACTATACACACTCGTGAGGCCTAACCTAAAAAGCTATGTTGGGATAATATACCACTTCTAAGGCAGATTTTGCCGCGCACCACCACTATGTGGAACCAGCTGCCCACTGAAGTATTATCCGAACCAATTCGACTTAGGGTCCTTCAAGAAAAGAGCGTACCAAATCTTGAAAGGCCGGCAACGCATCTGCGAGCCTTCTGACAGTGTGAGTGTCCATGGGCGGCGTAATCACTTAACATCAGATGAGCCTCCTGCCCGTTTGCCTCCTATTACATTGAAAAAAAAAAAAAAAAAACTGTGCGTTTAATGCACTTGTACCAACACTATGTAGAAGAACCATCTGTCCGTCGAAGAAATTGTCCATTCAATATAATCTGTCTTTCAGGATTCATGCATTGAGCTGGACTGGTGGCTTGAACGTCCGACTCTCATTCCTGAGGTTACAATCCCGGTTGTGCACTAATAGACTTTATTATCATATTTATATCGTGAAGAAATCGGTATGCCTAAAGCCCAAAAGTCAGCGACAGAAGACTGATCATCTACTTGCCTGTTTATTATGTGGTGCTCTCCAATATACTTATTATAAAGCAGCAATGTCTTAAAACGAACATGTTAGTTACCGTCGTTTTCGTTTTGTCATCTAGAACGCATCAACTTGCATTTAATACATACACATACATATACGTGAATAATTATCAAATGAAAAGTTTCGAAAGAGAATATCCTAAAAATAAAAAATACTATAAAAAGGGTGTATATCAACTAAATTATTAAGATTTGAGCTAAAATATGTAATATATGTGGTACAAAAATAAGGTAACTTTAATTAATCTTAAATAAATCGACACGTATGCAACCTAGTTTACAATTCTACAATGACTCAGATCTGCACTTGCAACCACAATGCTATTAAATGGCGCTAGAATTTTCCTTCATAGTATTGTTTTCCACTACGTTATAGCTAATCGTATAGAATTTGCGACATATTTGTTGATTTTGTAAGTATTCTTATTTATTTCATTTGTTTCATTTATGAGGTCGGTAGCCTTATACATATAAGCCGTGGCTGCTAACCGGATGTCATTAGTCTAGCGCCGGGAATATTTTTTTATTTCTTCTGCAAAACTAAGAATATTGGCATACTTAAATCAAGTACTTAATGTAAGTGCAAACATGCGACACCCGTTTGAGCATTGCTAACTTTGTCCTGCACAGTTGCAAGCGTCGGTGACGAATAATCTTATATTCATGGACAATGTGTATAATAACTATTTACATTTTACATACTTGCTAAAAGGACCAGAATTACATAATAACGTGTTTAGAATATTAATAACTGATTACGCAATAAGTGAGTTATATGTATGCAGAATTGAAGGATGTTTTATGTTTAAAAAGCTTAACAAAGAGAGTGTGTTTATTAAAAGTACAGTTTGAACCTTCACAGTTGCTTAAAAATTAGATAAAATTAAATTCTCGAATAAAAGTAACACTCGAAAGTGTCCCGAAACACTATTTCTGTCCCTTTCTATAACAGTATGTCTACAACAGTATATGTCACAAGCATATATTATTGCAAAATCAACCTTACGCGAATTGCTTAAAGTTGTTATTACAACGCAGTGTATACGTACTTAAAGCAATAAAATTTTACGACCGACTGTGGTCGGTAGGACAGTCGAACATGACTTTTTTATTTACAACTATTTAACATAATTTTAAATTTATCCGACTTTTCAGGTGCTTTACAGCGTGCGTGGTCACGGTGACTGAAGACAAAAGGTGTTGGATGTTAAATAGTTGTAATTTTATAATGTATTATTTAACTTTAATCCGGTTAAAAAGTTTTTTCTTTAAATTAAAAAAAATGTTATGTTGGCTACCTCCTGACCTACACTTTATATAGGGTAAATATATTTGTCAAAAACTACACACAAAAAAGTTCAAAAGTACAAAAATTTATTTATAAAAAAAACACAAATAAATAACATCGACTCCACTCAACACTCTACTTATTAGACGCGAGACTATTTGAAATGAGCGCACAATTTAGAATGTTGCGCTCATTTTTTGAGGACGTTTTTTAGACGTTGAGTGTGCATCTTGGGTTTTTTGTATATGAATGGTTGTCATAAAATATTTGTGTGCATAAGAATACTATAAAAACGATTGGTTTATATTTATAGAATTGTAGTAAAACTATTTTTCAGATCCAAACACTGGTTTTTTGTTGTGCTACCAAAGAATATGAAATCATTTAAAAACTGCAAAAAAACTAGCTATGTAGCTGCAAAAGAACTAACAAAGTTAACCAAAACTATCTAATAGAAACATTCATTAAAATAAATAATGGCTACATTATACGTTCATTATAAAAATAATGATAATACAAACAAAACTACAGATTACTAAAATCCTTTTTCCCAAACATCTCTAAGCCCGTGAATCTATGGTTACTATAGGGCTATTTAAATATTCTTCAATGACCGATAAAGCAATCATTATTCAAATCAGCCGACCATTAACAATGTCGACTTGATTCATTATACTACATTCAAGGCCAAAACTTATTCATTCATATCATTAATCCGGATAAGATTCAGTGTGAATATATCGTGTTAATTGTTTATAATTAGACTAACTAAATGCTGAGCTGAGCTTTCCTACGTGAGAAGGCTACAAACCTTTTTAAGACAAAACTGCGAAGGCACTATTTAAAAAATACAATCAAGTGAAATCTTGTAGTCAGACACAATTACATCTGTCCTTCATTTTGTGATTACGCATAAATAGTAAATACATTTCAGTTTTAAGGCCTGAAACCATTATTGTTTTGTCAAGATTCCAAACTAAGGTATAGTAAGTAAAGTAAAGTAAAAATCATTTAATCATGTAGGTAATATAATGAACACTTATGACTCGTCAGTAAAGAAATACATATTAATGCTTCTAATATTACATTTACTGCCAGTTCTCAAATCAAGGGCGTAGAACGGAAGAGAAGAACTGGCAGTAAACTCTCCGCCACTCTTTTTAATCGCCATTTTTTTTACACCAATTTTTTGTATTTGCTAAGCCACGAAGAATGCCACTTAGGAGTTTTCATAGCTTTAAAATAACTCCGCAACAAAGTAATGGTCAAATACCACGCTTGCATTTATGCTGTCCACTGGTCTCCGATTTCGGACGAATCCGCAGAGCACAGCAAGTTCTTCTAAACAGTATTTCGATTGAGAATTTTACCCTTTTGAAATGAACTGTTCAATTTGAAATTTAAAATGTTATCATTGATTTAACGTATTTATATTCGCTGCTACCCATGGGCTCAGATATAAATCTGTAACTGATTTCTAAGGCATGTCGGTTTCCTTACGATGCATTTCTTCAACTTTCGAGCGAATGTTAAATGCGCACGTAGAAAGAAAATTAGTGCACATCCGGGGTTCGAACGACCTCAGTCATGAAGGTATTAGAGTAGCATTTTTAATGATCATATAGTAGTATAATTATTCGAGAATATACTACTATTTGATCGATAAAGTGTGCTGAGCTATAACTAAGAATTTTCACACAAATATTCAAACTCATGCTGTAGTGTGGGTAGAAATTAACTTAAAAAAATACTTCGATTTCAAATCATTTATTTAAACTGGATACTAAACATTTTATATACACAATTAATCATTTTATGTATCACATTTACAGCTTTTCTTAATTACTGACAGGTGCTCAAATACCAAGGCCACTCAATGAGAGAATAACACACAGCTATATCAAATGCTCAATTTAAAGTAATAAATTTTGCAGCTTTGTTGTCGCTTTGTTTTTGGACATTAAAAAGACACAGTATGAAAAGTTTTAATAAAGTTATATAAAAATGTTCTTAAGCTTATGTTTCATAGAAAAGCGGTGCCGTTAACTAACACCGTCATTTTACGGTTGTTAATAACGGCCGTCTTTGCTTTTTAACATAATAAAAAAAAAACAATTATTTTCGCTCGTCCAAGTCACATTTCCACTCATTGTATTAATTAAATATGGGCACCGAAAAATGTTGAACTAATGTTTATCACCGCTATGACGGCCGTCATGCAAATGACAGCACAGCTATTTGACGTTACGGTGACACTCAACCTACTCAGATGTTATTTATAGACAACGTGTGGGTGACGTGACCCAACGTTACATTACGGCCGTTAGATAACGGCACCGCTTTTCTAGGAAACCGTAGCTTTATTACAAATTCTTTATCTAATAAGAATTTTAAATACTCAGATTATATTTATGGTAGAAAGATCAGATTATCCGCCAGTGCTTTTTACTCCAATTATTTCATTTCACAAGAGAAAAATCTAAATATGATTGTTTAATCATTAAGCACGGTGACGACATTAAGGTTCATTGACCTTTCATGTTTTTAATTCCGTGGTAAATATTTATTATACATTATACAGCCCTTAAAACTAGATTAAATTCACTTCGTATGTACCTATATTTCATTTCTTATACGTTTACACCTACATTGGTCTTCCGTTCCAAATTTAAACTATTGCCAATTAGAGCATTGCCATGAAAAATTTCACATATTTATTTTGAAATCTAATTTTACTACTATTTCAATCTCGAAGAAAAAATAGTTATGTACTAAATTATTAGCTATGACAATATTTACTTATAACATATAGATATTTTCTTGTAGACCTATCAATGACCTATAAAAATATGTAAACGTTTAATAGGAAACGCTTGACTTGAATACATAACAGACTAGAAATACGTATAATCTATGTATCCCTTGAATGCGAAAATATGTTCGCAATAGCGACTCTAGTATAATAATACTTGTTTATACATGCCATTGGGTACTTTCGAATCTATTCGATTATTTACATACCACAACGCTTCGAGTGCTTTACAAATATAAGTTTTAAATCTGCAATATTGTAAATAACGTTGGGGCAATAGATGTTGATAATAATTATGTGGTACTCGTTTGTAACAAAATATATATAATACGTGAGAGTATGTACCATAGCCACAATTAGTAGGTAATATTGTTTCATTATTACTCTTAATTCACGTTGATAGTGGCATCTATTGCTTGTTTATAATTTTATTACAAATTATATTAATTCAAATATAGAATCCGAACGCTGGCCAATGACTCGAAAAATCGTTTCCTTTTTCTATAAACCTCAATAAAGCTTTGTTAAAATTCGTGGGAGTTTTCTCATGAGACACTACTAAGCTCGGCAAACAATTGCGCCTAATACAATTCTATGACAAAATGTAATTCTACTTACATTGATATCTATATTTCAAAAGGCTTTAAAGTATACTTAAAGTCCAGACTTAGCGGTAAGTATGACTTCCATAAGTCAACAACTTGATGAATTTGACGTATTAAACTCAGCGCTAAGTCTACACTTTGATTCTGAGGATGAGACTAGAGCACTGTTAGTTTATCGGTTAATCCCAAGACTCTAGAATCTATAACTTCGAAAACAAAGCAATTAAATGTACAGAAATGGGATTGCCCTGTGCCCAATAGTAGCGAGTGGTTATAGGAATCGATTTTAACTATAACAAGTACTTATCTATTTTTTGGCAAGAAAATATTCTTATTCCTATAAATTAACCTTGTGCCTTACATGAAATTAACAATTACCTTCAAATAATAATACACTTAATATTTTCATTACTTATGAATCGTATTTGTCTTAATCTACGGCTCGTAGCAATAAGAACTATATTATGTTATATAAATCGGCACTTAGTAATATGACGGATCTATTTTAATAACAACATATCACAAGTCACAGCAGTGTGGTAATTACAAAGAAATACAAAAATAAATCTTAGTAACGTTTTTCGGTTGTTTTTTGGGTCCTAACTACGGTCAAAATAAGATCGTAAAAAATAGTTTTACCCTTTGACTTTTGACCTATAATGCAGTTCCTTCTGCTTCCTTCTTTTTGCTCTTTTCCTTATCGTCGTCAGAGGTTTTCAAAGGTCCATGTTTCCAGCCTTCGGGATAACCATGCCTTCTTATATCATCCCACCACTGCTGTTCACCATCCGCCCAGATGACATAGATAACATTCGTTATCACCAGAACAGCAAAGCAAATCCAAAACGCGACTCGCCATTGTTTTAGTGTCGACTGGAATTCAAAAAAGGTAAACCACTTAAAACAAATACAATTTATATAATGCCAAAATTATGTGAACCGAAAAAGCTTAATATAATGTTGTATATTATATTATATTAATATAATGACTATTCGTCCACCATTACTGCCTTGTCATTAACATTCCCGCCCGCGGGCTTAATCCATAGAACATTACAAAGCATTGTGGACCATAGATTATCCTCATATTTAACGCCCATTCATTCCGAGCTACGCTCGCCAAAACAGCCCGAGCTAAGCTGTGAATGCCCTTAAGGCCAACAGCGAATTCCTTTTAAAAAAAAAGATATCCTCATAAAAACAACGACTACCAAAGGAGTATTAAAATTTATTCATTAAGACATATAGACATATATTCAATTAATTAAACAATTAAAACATTGTGGATTATAGTAATTGTTTGGGTCGGAATGGTTATTGTTATTTCAATTAATTGAAATTAAATTTTGTTCTGAAATCGTGTCAGAGACAGAATTGCGATGTTTACAAATCAAAACAAACAATATTATTTTGATTAAATATTATTTTTGATATAACTTTCGTGTATTTTACACGATCAAAACTTTTTATTATTGCAAAAATTCCGTAAAAAATATGAACTTTATATTTTTGTTTCAAATATATACTTGAAAAATATCTGTTGAGTTGAATCAAGTCATTAATTTAGGATACCGTATCTGTCCAATATTTCACAGGCAGATTGTAAATTATTGTAACCAGCGAAAGAGAAAACAAATGATCACTGGAAATGAATGAATATTGATGGCAACATTTATCACGATTATATTATATATCAATACAAATCGTTATCACTACCTACATTTATCAGAACTCGAGTCCAGGTTTAATGTTCTGTCACGTTTAAATATAAAGGAATAGGGGTTAGATTCAAAGTTCAGACGTACTGATAAGTGAGACTCCCGTATGTCAAATACAATAGAAAAAAAAAGTCTGGCTAATGAAAGAAGATAATTGAATTATTTAAAAACTTTCGGATGGTAACACAGAATGTTATTGAATTTATTAGGTTAGTATGATTTATTGTCTTGATACTTCATACAATTACTTATTTTTATTTCTATTTTATTTTTTTTTCGAATAGTTAACAGGTATAGTAGCCTAAACTTTGTTTTATTTAATAGAATATTCCATTTCTATCACAGGATTTGATTATTCCGAATAAAGTTGTGTTCTATAATAAATATAGTTTCAGTTTTCCATGCAATGCTAGTCATTTTAAGTATCAATAGTAAAATACTAAATACGTATAGTATTTAATTATATCATAGAAATACAGTTACTATCATTGTAAAAAATAACAAAATAAAATCAAGTATCAAGTAAGTTTAATCCACAAAATATATCAAACTTTTAGGGATACCATACTAAAAAAATTTGAACTTGCCGCGCTTTTTCGTGATCTTCTTTCATTAGCCATCTCTACCTTTTTGAAAAACGGAATTCATACTTAGCAAGTTCTCTGTGTCTTATCCAAATGTTATGGTAAGGATTAAAATTTATTCGATTAATAAATTTTCAACTCTTAAGCTACTTTCTACTTAAGTGTACAAAGACAGGTTATATTAATTAAATGTATTCTTAAAAAATATCTGTGGAGTTACAAACTCGGTGTTGACTCCAGATTTCGTGGTCATCATGTTTTTCTAGTAGGGAAGTAGGTGATTAACCTTCTGTGCCCTGACACTTTGACTTTAAATGTGCGCAAAGAAAAGGCGTGATTCGAAACCAGGATATTAGGCCCACACTGTTCTAATCTTCTATCTATTCTTAACTAAAGGTAGATAAGGTCTCGTCAAACGTCAATAAAAATTACTATTAAACATAATTATCTTATCTCTAACTTTGGTTAGAAACCGTGAAACTGACAGGTCAGATAACATTGTCTCGAAATTCCTTTAAAATTTCGTAGAAACTTTTCATGTTTGACAAGTTTGATGTTGTAAAGGAAATGCTGGTTTAACGATAGATAATGTTAAGGTAGAAATAGTATATTTTAAATTTTCAGTTAAAATTGTACCTGAGACAATTTAAGATAGTAAAAAAGAACTATTTATCTTAACTTTGTTTCCCTTTATGAAATAATAAATCAGTCGATACTTTATCCTACTTTTAGGGTTATACTTATTAAGAAACTTAGAAAAAATATATTTTTAAATGGCCAAAAACATATTTATAATAAAAGATGAAGTACATATTATGTTTATGTTCTATTCTATGTCAGAACAGTTCCCTACGGAAAATAAAATATTGTCAATCATAATCTACCCGATCATGCACAAATGTACTTGGGATCTTGGTACTGAATCCCTTTAAACATTAATACAAGATATGAACTTACATCAGGTGTTAGAAGGCCAATCAGATAAGGTGTAATTATTCCAGATAGAGTGGATGTTCCGTTTACCATAGCGGTGAGCGAACCGGCGTAGTTGGGCGCTAAGTCTAACGCATTCACCTAAAAGCAAAATAATAAATAACTAAAATTAAATTTGTAATTAAACAACTATAGTCAAGGACCTCATTGATTTGCTATTTTAAAAGAGTACCGAGAGTTTTTTACGCCGGCTTTTTCTCTCTGCCTACACCTTCTGTCTTCTTTGCCGATGAGTAGGGATGCCTACAAATTCAAATTTAATGACGTGGAATAAGTGATACATGTAACTTATGTTCCATAATAAACATATTTTTTTTCTCAATCAAACTAATGCTTACTTTCAACCTAACTTTTCTATTTATACAAACTTCCAAAGTTTCATAAAAACCAGCACTTAGATCTCTAAATCGGCACTATCGTAAAATGTTTTCGAACACTATAAGCTACCTGCCAAATTTCATCTTTGTATGGTAAGCGCTTTTAGACTTTTTATCGTTCCCCTTCATATATACAATATATTAAGAGGATTACAGCAGTTAAAAATACATTTTGGGATGTTGCCTTTATTTGGATTGTTTCATATGCGCGAAATAATTTTGAAACAAATAACTTTGCTTGATGCCGTAACTTGTTGACGACCTTGATAGAAACAGTAATTCAACTATAAAACCAATCTAGGTATAATTAACTGGTCGTTGTGGATTTTACACATTTATGTTAAAAAATATATGAAATAACTTTGTGCTAAGGAATTGTTATTATCACTATTTTGTTTGTTTGCGATTTCAAAATGTTTCTTGTAGTACAATTTTAATAGCAAAAAAAAATGTTTCTATGTACTACGTTTTTAATAATATAAACGCTATAACGAAGACGTAGTCGTAAAAAAATAGTTTTAAGACAATACGATATCATTAGATGTGAGATGAATGATTTAATAATTATAATAATTTAATTTTAAATATTTAACTTTTTTTTATAGAACATGGCAAACTGGCTTACCTGATGTTAAGTGATACCGCCGCCCATGGACACTCTTAACGCCAAAGGGCTCGCGAGTGTCTTGCCGGCCTTTTAAGTATTGGTTCGCTCTTTTATATTTTACATTTCTACATTCATCTAACACATTTTTAACAAAACGTATTGAAAAATCGGACCTACGAACCACTAAACTGATATTTTTATTACCTTCATTCCACTATAGTACCCTCCCATGAGCGCCATGGAAGCTATAAAATATGCAACAGCTGCAAATCTGTCGCAGCCGGAATATGAGGCCAGGATGATGCAGACAGCTGGTCCAGTAGCAGCTGAAATTTTAAATAATAATTTAAATAAAATGAGCGATTAAATTAATTCAAATTGAGAATAATGAGGCTCTGGGGTTCTCACTAGGAAAGCTCTAGCGTTGAGGAAATTAGTAACTTTCTAGAAATACATTCAAAATCACCACACTATTAAAAATAACCTACAAATATTATAATCTCTATACGTTTAAATTCTCGTGTCACAATTTTCGTTCCCATACTCCTCCAAAACGGCTTGAGCGATTCTTATGATTTTTTTTATTCATATTCAGTAAGTCTGAGAATCGGCTACTATCTATATTTCAAACCCCTAAGTGATAAGGGGTATCCACACCAAATATTTATTTTTATTTTTTATAAAAAAAATTTTTTTTTATATTTTTTTATGATACAACATTCAGAAATACCATTTCACCCCTATACGATCAAGCCGTATTTTTTAATTGTGTAGAACTTATAACTTGAACTCTGTGGTTTATATAGAGAAAAATCACAGAAAAACCTAAAAAGTTTTCATTCCGAAAAACCGAACAGGGGTAGCATAGCAAAATGTTCCATGTTGGTATGTACTAAAAATGTAGGCTAGGCATTAAGGAGAAACGAGTTCGCTGGGGCGGCTAGTTTTATAATAAAAATTTACTATTTAAAACATTTAAATAGACTTTAATGCCAATTCCAATATCCAATATTCGTATGAAGGATGGTTCTTAATCATGACACACTAAGGGTCTGTTTCACAATGTACGGATAAGTTCTACATAAGTTCCAAATTAGCTATTTATTACTTATTGGTAGGATAAACACTATCGTTTCGTTTCACGACTGTCAGATAGCGCTATTCGTCACATAAAGTCCATCTTAAGTTATGAGTCCGATGCATGTCAAATAGCACAATTTATCTTCCAAATAATTTATGTGTTGCATAGCTATTTGGTACTTTATCCATACATTGTGACACAGACCCTAATACTATCAAAAATTACTCACCAATAGTCGTATAAAGAATTCTTCCAGTCTTAATAGAATGCCAGTTCCGTTTGACGCAGATGTCACAAATGATGCCGAAAGCGAAGGATGAGATCCACATAGCCAGGTAAGGGATTGCAGTAAGAGTACCAGTAGCAGCAATGTTGAACTTGAGTACGTCGGTCATGTACTTGGGTAAATCAGTCACCATCGTGTAGTAGCCCCAATCGTGACCGACCTGAAATTCGAAAATAACTCTATACTTTATTACTTAGATCATAGACAACATTTTTTATCACGAATCACGGTCACGGGTTAACCGTCAACCTGCTTATAGATAATTGAAGTAAAACTAATTAAGATACAATTTCTTTAGCAACACTTGACACTTGCAGCACTTCTTTGTATTGTTTTCTAGTTAGTTCCTACAAAAGAAACAACGCTACCTCTTAGATCTGGCCTTTAGAATTCGAGATCATTTGTTTTTTCAAATAAGTTCGTGATCAGTCTTTTATGCCTGACACACCGTCAAGTTTTTGAGTCATGCAGGCGATTTTCTTGTGATGTTTTCCGTCACCGTACGAGCAAGTGTTAAACGCAGACATAGACAGAAAGTTTGTAGGTGCATAGCCGGGGATCGAACCTACGAACTGAGAGATAAGAGTCGCAGATGTATCATGCACAAATTCAAGACTGTTATTGCATTCAATTTTGCATTTTAACTTAAGCTATAGAATGGACTCTTTGATATTTGGTTACAATTATTAGCAATAAAATATCTTTCAATTCTGATATAATCATTCAACAACAAATCTTTATGTTTCTCAGTGCTAAACTGCAAAAACTAAATAGTAAAAAAATAGTTTTTTACTTCCCATAAGAATTTCCTGACCGCCTAGGCATTCATACATTTCATATTTATACATTATATTTAAACATAAACATAAACATTACATAAACATAAACATAAACATGAATTAAAATCTATACAAACACCAGTCACTTTCTAGAAACTTACAAACAATGCAATCATAAAGATTCAAAAAATTTAATAGTAGTGTTAAAATTGTATGTAGAAATGTTCACTACTACGTACTTCATAACTTAATTCTAGGCATTCATATTTTATACTCACTGCTGCAAACAATAGGGCCCAAGCCGGCGCTGATCGCAATATAGCTTTCCACGGTATTGGATCTCTAGTACTTTTGTTGTCTGAACCCGTTATACTTTCGTTCAAGTACTTGAGCTCTTCGTCCGATATGAATGGATGGGTTTCTGGTGTGCTAAAGCATAGAATGCTCTGAAATTTGAATACGCGTTTTCTCCTTAAATTCAATCACTTTTTTCATATGATTTAAACTATAACAAAAACTAAAACAAACAGTTTCCAGTTTTAATTTAAATTCACGTCTGAAGTTGCCGCATTTTGTTTAGAAACAGACGCGGCATTTTAAAAAGTAATTATCACAGATTACTTTATTAGTAGTGGTAATGACTTGAGGATACCTACATATTAAAAATAAAAATCTAAAGACTAAAACTTATCTCTGAAAAATTGTGATGTGATATAATTAAAACTTGAAGAATGTAACTTCAGTTTTCTCATATCGTACTAGAGTTTTTTTTTATGGCTCTGGCACGGCTTGTGCATTAGCCAGCGTCATGTATAAGATTTTTATAATTCGTGCTTTTTGCCTTAGAAATTCGACCATGTCCTCCATGTACGGTTTAGGCACTCGCCCGGTACCGCACAACCCTCCCAAAGGCCGAGAACAAATTTAAATTAAATTAAAACTTGCCTTCGAACCGGGAATCGAACCCGGTACCCCTCACCTAGCTGTCACTTAATAAGACCGCTAGGCTATGAGGCCTCGTACTCGAGTTAAGAACTTTATTATAACGTATTACACAGACTATTGCAGATTAAAAAAGATTAAGCAACAATAGTTTATGAGATAACTAAAAACATGGCAATGTTAACTGAAAACATTCATTATTAGGTTTTAAACAAATTGATGATAAATAAGACCTAATTCTTTGTCAAATATTGTATGTATTTCAGTCGTTCTATGATTGGGTAACCAACATTAATAGAAATATGTGATATAATTCTTACCCAAAACAAAAACCACAATATCCCAAAGCATCCGAAGAAATAAAATACGTTGGCCCAGTGTCCATCTCCAGCCATCAAAAAGCCAGACATGAAGGAACCAAAAATGTTACCAATTTGGGCACCTCCAAAGACCAATGCTCCTTGAAGTGATCTTTCATGAGCTGGAACCCATCGTGCTAGAACAACCATCAGAGCTGGCATTGTTGGACCCTGAAAGTTACATTTATTATTATGACATTCTATATATTATATAGGAGAATAGTAGAGACAACGCTTAAATATTGCTCAAAAGAAAACTATTCGTGAACAAATTTTGAAACTAAACGGCAGCATCTGATTTTGATTCCGTTATGTTATGATTAACATACATTGTTCGAATATGATTTGTTTATTATATGCCAAATGTACAGAAAACCAATGCGGTCGATAAACTGACAATATCTTATTACTTTACAAAGCTTCGGGACGTTGCAACAGTACCTACCCTAACTCACAAATTTTCGACAGTTTCCTCGTGTATTTGTGTCAAGTACTGAACGAATACGTACTCGATATCACAACGATAGATGCGCAATACAGTTTTTTTCATAATTTATAGGTTGATTTTTTAAAGATAACAGAAATAAAGGCAAAATTATTACGTTATAACAAATAATATCGTGTAACTCGTATGTTGTATATCAAATCCAATATTTTACGTCCGGGAACCACTCTTAGCGCTAACTCTTGACTCGAATTTCACCCATCACTAAGCAGCTTTAATACAATACACAATACAATAATACCTACTAATCGTTTTAGAAAATATTAATCTGAATAATTCAGTTGAGGAGTAATGGCGTGTTTGCAGGGCATGTTTTCTTCGTTGCATTTATGAAAAACTATACGACATAACTATTATGTATTAGTACGAGATCCGGCTGCAGGATTAGTGCGCTCATCAGTTATTTGTTAAAAACCAAATTTAGGAAAAATTTTGATAGGCAACTTGGTAGATATACCTTCCTTCATTTGGTTTTTAGCAAATAACCGATGGCTCTAATCTAACAGATATTCAGAGAATGTTATATGATCTATATCAGACGATAGACATAACCCGAAACCAAGGAGCCCAACAATCATATTTCAGGTATTTTATAAGAAAAGAAGGAAAGCTTTTAATTAGTGATCAAATAAATTATACATACTTCACCCATTCCTTGCAAGACACGCAGAATAAAGAGCCAAGTTGCACCTCCAGTAGTAACAACGATTGGTGTCAATAGCGTAAATAAGGCTGTACTTAATAATCCTATACCCAGTGTCCATTTCCCGCCATACTTCTCAGCCAAATAACCTCCAGGTATTTGGGTGATAGCGTATCCATAGTAGAAGCCACTTAGGAGTAAACCTTGGGTTGACTCGGACCAGTCGAATATAGCGTGCTGAAATTAATTAAAAATTACTTAAAAACTTACGTCCTTAACGTTTTAATTTATAGAGTTAAGTTATATCAAGCGTAAAAACTGGCGCAGCCGCAAAGTAGTAGGAAAATATTAAATGGCTCAAATATATCTTTCCTCCAACTTTAAATTTGTTCCGCTTGGAGTAGAGACTCTTACGCCGTGAAGTTCAGTAGCGGTGACCCCAGAGCGGGCTCTGTTCGTTGAGTTCTGTATTCATTGAGTGAGGAAAGTCACTCAAAGAATAAGTATCGCAATACAAGGAAATGCTGCCAGCGTTAAAGGTACACTGCCACAGGGACCAAACTTTTTTTTTTTAATTTTCTATTTATAAATTATTATTATTACTATGTAGGTATGTATATTGTAAATACTGTATATTTGTGTGTTTTATAAGTGTATTTTACTATACTATACTTATTTATATATTTCCATCAAATTAAGATGTAACGTATAAGTGCTAGTTAATTTTTTATCACGATTTAAGGCAGTATTACTACTACTGCAAACCGTCTACATGCGAAGGCCGATGCAGATAATTGTTCTGAATTTGCATGAAGCTGATCTAAAATTATTAATAACACTGTGTCCAATCAAACATTATTAAGCCAAATATCATTGTCTTACTGGTTTAAAAGGAGCAGTTCCATTCACCAACAGCTCACTATCATCTGGACAGGCATCGGGGTCGTAGTGAGAATCGTCGCCAGACTTACTATTATTAACCATTTGTGTGATAGCTAAATTGAGGCAAACACGCATTGTATAGGCATTGCATAAAGCCCACAGACCCATAAGCCCCAGAACATACCGCTGAGGTATCAGGAACACTGTAAAAAGATTTTTGAAGTTATACTTCTTTAGGCGCGTTATGAAAAATTGATGAGAGTGAAATTTTACGATGCGCGCGCACCGTGACACAAAATTAACAGAATGAAGTTACCCACGGAAGATGCTACGGCATTGGACATAATTTAAAAACAACATTCGAATAATAATAGAATTTATGTTAAACTTAATGTAGGAGAATAATAATAAATATTTATTTCATTTTTCAAATGTAAACTGAACTTTATTAACTATAATGACTCCTTTTCCAGTTTTTGATTATTTAATTGTAATTATTTGCATGCAATCAAAAACTATTTTTAATAATGCCAAAGAAGTATAACTTCTTACGCGCGTATATAAGTACACGCACCCTTTTTATTTTAAAATCAAATACCATAGCGCAGACCAACTTTTAGTCAACGCCGTGTTGGACACACATTTATTCAAAATTTAATTCGTCCAAAGAATAATGAAAAATGTCGTTGCTAAGGTAACTTGTGTTAAAAATATTTGTTGTTTATTGACTTATTGAGATGATATCTCGTTGTTGTTGTGTTGAGTGTAAAGGTAATAAAATGTATTTGGACAACATTATTCCATCGTAATCATTAGGTTAGATCCGGTTGAAGATTAATTCAAGTGTTTATTTGATTTTGATTTACAAACGCATAGAATCAACAGTCAACACAAATGTAGGTACCTATCATAAAATAACTCCCATGCCAAATTAAATATTCACGAAATATTATGAAACCTGTCTACACTTATAAACGTCAATATTAATAATACATTACAGTTTTAAAAAGTACCTTACTAAAAATTACTTACATCTGGATATGCAGCGTCTCCATCTTGGTATCATTTCAACATATACGACAAAAATTAACGCCGGAAGAGTGACTCTGGTCCTGTGAATGAAGAAGTGTAAATGAGATAGCGATAATAGCTGGCATTTCCTTTGTTTAAATATGGCATTTACATTAGCTATACATATAAAAACATTTGCTACGGATGTCAGTTCCGTTAAAACTTTTTGCAAAACGATTTTCGCGAGCGAATCAATTTTGTTCTACCATCTTAAAGGGGATGTTTTAGCAGAAGATACTAGGAAATCTTTAAAAGCCGAAAGTATGTTGCTACAGGCCCTGAAACGTCAACATCGAATTGCATTGGTTTTTTAAATTATTTTTACTATTTTTGCAAGACTAATCAAAGCTTTGCAATACCTGAAAGACGTCGTCGATTTTTGGGTCTAAAACATAACGGTTTTCTTTTGACATTTACTTCACGTTAACATAAACCAAAAAGCCATTGCTGTCTTGGTTATATTTTAATCTAGTAAAACCTAGAGCAATCAGTGTAGTAAACAATACATATTATACATAATTGTGATAGGAAGTGAGGAATGTATGGAGTAATTAAAGTACTATTAGTGACTATTTTGTTCAGAGTACCATAAGTTATAAATAAAGAGATTTATCGCTATTTCATGGTCATTTGTTTTTTCTAATAGGCAAGTAGGTGATCAACCTAATGTTCTGTACTTTATCATACTGTCACATACTTAGTACTAACTGCCCTGCGATTCTGTAACTCACTTCACGAACTCACACAACGGTTTTCGCATCGGCGGTCGCTCCCAAATCAGTGGTGAAGCAGTCATTTTATGATTTGGCATTCTGAAAAGGTGGGAGCTTGTACTTTATTGTTTATCAGAATGCCAAATCATAAAATTACTGCTTCACGACTGATTTGAGAGAGACAGGGCTGTATATAAGTCACATCAGAAAAAAAACTATATTCTGAAATAAAATTTCTATCAGCCAAACCGAAGCGGAATTCGTCTAGTGGTTATTGTAAATTGAATATTTACTGTTCTTACCTATAGTTTTTGTATGAACCACTATAAGCCCACCAATATTTAAATATCCAATCAATAAGAAACCGTTGATATGCCACGCAAGTGAAGCTACGTTTAACTATAACAAATTAAATCTTAAGTACGTTATTCTCATGTAAGTACATAATGTTAATCAGACATAATCCTTAATTATTATCGCACTAGATTGTAAACCCCGATTAGAATCTACTGCAACAAACGGTAACAACATATTACGTAAATTTTACAACTGTTAGAGTACATTTAACTATAAATAACAGATATGGCAGAAATATTTTTAATGTTACATAATACTCCCTAGTCCCTGCGTAAATTATTGACGCTGCTGGGGCAAAACGACGACGTTGTGTGTAAGGCAAACACATTAAACATCTGAGGTCCAGACCTAAAAGGATGTGGTGCAACTAGTTTTAAATAAGGTTGCTATCCTTGTTCCTAGTAATCTAATTGCACCATTTTAATAGGACTTTTATCTTTTCATTATAGCGTAAACAATTTAAAATTTGTTAAAATATAGAACAACTAGCAGACCGGCCAAGCGTTGCTGTGGCTTTAGGTTTTAGTTATATTACATAGTAGTAAACTATTCAAGGGAAACGGTAGGAGAACACCAGTCATGGGGACCACCATGCTTTTTTGGTGGTAATGCGATTAAATTGTAGCTTATTTGACGTTAACGTTGGTACTTTCAACACAGCGCCATCTGTTAGAATTGTGACTGTCAAATAATAAACCAGTATTTTGCAATAAAATAATATTGCGGGTATAAATTGAGATGTAAGCTATCCTATCTTTTAAGTTAGATCAAATTACACACGGTGTGCAAATTTGATTGAAGTCGGTTCGGTAGTTTAGGAGTCCATAGCGGACAAACAACGTGACACGAAATTTATATATTTTAAGATTAAACAATATTGTTTCTATTAAGAAGGCCGTACAAAACTGTCACCCACACGAAATTCGCGGAAATCTCAGTAACTGCTAAATATATTACAATGAAAATAGAACTGATATTGTATCAATGACTATGTGTTAACTATTAATAATGTGATTAATCGAACACTTGAACTCATACTACTACGTCTCTTGTTTGCTTTGCTCTTAAATGTGGAATTTATCTATATTAAATCGTTGTGTTAACATCCATATCTAGTATGAATGTTTGGGCATTAATTTATATATTTAATAACATTGCAAACAATATTAACAGTTTCTATCGCTTTCTCTCTCCCTCTCTCTTGATAAATCAAAACGGAAGAACAAGATAGTTCATAGAAAACTCAACTTCTTAATGCAGACGAAATTCCCTATATATAAGTTAAGTAAGCTAATACAAAAAATATATCTCGTCGCCTAAGTTTTCGTTTGTCAGAATGGTTTCAGTAGCCACAGGATATTACAAACAAACTTATATACAAATGAGTATAATAAGTTTTCAATATAATAATAATGTGAAATACATTAAAGAACCCTACCATACACTATTTTTTATGTCAAAATGTTTAAGCATAAGTAGGTAAAAGGCGCAGAATAATTTTAACAGTCTTCTACTCGCTGATATTCTCGCTTTCTTGAGGTATATCATTCACTTTTGTAGGTACATAATCGAAAAATCAATGTTTTTTTATTCCTAATATAATAGAGATCTAGAGATCACCATCCTATGATATTTGACTATGTTAAACCGTTTAATCACCTTCCTAAAACCAAAGACAGATTTTCTTTGGAAAAACTAACGAGTCACCTTGTAATGATTTTCAAGAAAAAAACAGCTAAAATAGGTTGTAAGCTTTTAGGTCTAATCCTCAGATTTCTTTATCTGTTTTGTAAATCCATGTTTTTTCTAATTGGCAAGTCGGTCGACTTTAACATATATTATGTATATGTCATGTTCGTTTCCTCAGGGTGGTGAGCAAGTAATTACTATCTATATATATATATAATGAAAATGGTCTTCGTTTGAGGCTCAATCACGCCTAAACCACTGATCGTATCGAAATTTTTCCTAGATGGTTTATGGCTATTTATTTATTAAATTCCAACGTTCCTTCATTTTTTTATTGCTGTTTTACTTTTATGAAAATTTATCCATACGGACTTCACCGCGGAAACGAAACATGAAACATTCGGGGAGGTTTCCTAGAACCTCTAAACGTCAACATCTGTTAAAAACTCGATTTTCGAAATATTTCAATTTTCTTAGCGGGAAGTTAAAAAGAAGAATAATAAAAATATGAAAAAAAATAAAATAATGAAACATAAAATTTCTTTTAATTCGTCCAGCAAAGCGGGCGCGAAACGGCTAGTTAAAATCTAAAACTGGAAGTTGTATGTTAAATGTATTGAAATTTTTTAACTTGTAATATTTTTGTAAACCATAATTGTCATATATTTTAGAAAATATAGCTTGTAACATATTCTGTAGATATAGTTAGAGCATTATGTATGATGTAGTGAACTTTACTAAATAAAAAAAAACCTGGAAGTGTTGTAATAATTGTATTTCTATTTTTTAATTTGTAACATTTATGCTAACCATAATTGTCATATATTTTAGAAAACATAGCTTGTAATATATACTGTAGATATAGGAATATGTATGTGATGATAGTAGTAAAAATAAAACAACGCTTGCAAATGCAAATTTTTGCATTTAGACATCTTGCATACTATTTAAACACAAGGCCAATTGTGTTGTTCTTTTAAATGTTGTTATATTATGACTACATTTTTCAAACAATTACAAAATTCTATTTAAATTCCGCTACAGTATGCCAAATTGATTAAAATTGGTTTCGCGGTTTGGCAGTTATATAAGCAAATTATTAGTAATATAATTTAATTGGTACAAGTTCACATAATAAGTATTTAAAAAATAAATCAGTGGTGCTACAACCTCTTTAGGTCTTGGCCTCAGATTCCTGAATCTGTTTCATGATCATTTTTAAATCTAATAGTAGGTGATCACCCTCCAGTGCCTGCCACACGCCGTCGACTTTTTGGGTCTAAGACATGTCGGTTTCCTCACAATGTTTTCCTTTACCGTTCGAGCAAATGTTAAGAGAAAGAAAGTAATTTGGTGCACAGCCGGGGACCTCAGGTATGAGAGTCGCACGCTGAAGCCACTAGGCTAACACTGCTCAGAATACTCGTAGTAAGTATTAAGAAACATTATTATTGTCAAACTTCAAACGTTTTTGGTGTGATTACAGAGAAAACATGTTTACTAAGCTAATCTGTGGAGCTATATAAAATGATATTTTCTAATATAATATTGACTTAAACTGCAAGAAACATCAATTTGAGAGTGTGATGTTTAATAGTAGATTTTTCGTTCTCTCTGGTCTAAGAAGAAAAGATACTAATCGCTCGGGGTAGAACAGCAGCAATGAACAATAAACTACAAGCTCCCACCTTTTTAGAATGCCAAATCATAAAATGACAGCTTCACGACTGATTTGAGAGCGACCGCCGATGCGAAAACCGCTGTGTGAGTTCGAAAAGTGAGTTACAGAATCGCAGGGCAGAATACAAATTGGAAACGGAAAGAATGTAATGCGTGTATATGAAAGCACCACAGAGGACCAATTACAATCAAACGCGCTATCGATTCACACTCTCAGAGGTTTATTTTCTTCTCTTTACAAATTATATTACCTCATCATATTAAAAGTAGTACAACATATTTCTAAGGGCTTGGGTCATTTAAATAATGTTTAATATTGTTTGTTAAAAATGTTATACAGGCAGTCCTCGACTTACGTCAAACAATGTTTTCAATTTCTCATCTAATTTGATTACATATTAAAGTTTTATAATAATTATTACTAAAATGAATAACACACAAATATCAAAAAAAAACTAGCAATTTCAAGTGCATATATAATTATTTTAAGAACCTTCTTTTTATAATTAAGTATGTATAATGTTTGTTATAAATGCAGTTTTTTTTTAATTTAACAATTCGAAAAACCATTGAGTTTTACATGTAAACATACGAAAAAATATGTCTCGACTTACGTCGTTTCGATTTACGTCGCGTATTTCGAAAACCTAACATGCCGTAAGTACGAGGACTGCCTGTATTTATAATATATCGAAAAATAAGAATTACTTTAAAATAATTCATAGTCAATAACACATTCTAGTAATTTTTAGTAATAGTGTTAAAATAGAATATGCCACTGCCAATGCCACTTAAATGTCAGACGTCAAAAACAGGTTTACAGCTTATATCATGCAATTGACACGGTTATTGTAATTCACTTATGTGCTTGACCCAAAATACGTTTATTATCTGTAGTGTTAATAAGTGGTCCTCGTTTAAAATAAACTCATTGATTTATATTATTTTTTTAGCAATAGTATAGAAGATATTCAAATATTTAATTAATGTTATACAATACGGCAATTTTGGTCTGTAAATATCTTAGGTTACACAACAATTAGTCCCCTTATATCCCGTCAAAATATCCCGGCGCGTACTATTAGTTATGTTGACATCATTCTGACAATGACACTGAGTAAATAAATTAATTGAGAAGTTTAATCGAATAGGTCATGCATAATGACTGTTGCGTAAACAACAATCCATTCGAAATTTAAATTTAAATCCTGATTGAATATCACAAAGGACTTTTGAAGTGGAAAGGACATACGAATAATGTAAGGTGATCAACACCGCAAATAGCAATGGATTTTTTATAGAACAGATGGTAAACGGGCTGGAGGCTCAACCGATGTTAAGTCATACCACCCATGGGCACTCAATGCCAGATTGGTCGTGAGTGCGTTGCCGGCCTTTTAAGAATTGGTACGCTCTTTTCTTGAACGGCCCTAAGTAAGAACTTGTTCGGAAATGCGTCAGTAGGCAGCTGGTGGGCACATAGTACTCAGTTATAGAACGACGGCAGTGTTGTCTCAGTGGTTTAAGCGTGCGACTTCTACCTACCAATAGTCTCTTCTATCTATATCCAAATTAATCGATAATACAGTATGGCATAGAAACAAACATTTTTGGTTGCATTTTTTGATATATTATTATCAGAAACGTAAAGCTTTCATGTTAATTGCATGTGTTGCAAGACGCTGTAAACACCGCACAATAATACTGAGGTCAACCACTTATTGACGTTATAGTCTTACAATCGCTTAAATACCTTCGATTAATTGAAAAGATGGTAATTATAGTCCTAAGCTAAAATTTATAAATTAGGCTGAGATTCAGAGTTCAGACTTCTCCCGTATGTCAAATCTAATACGTTTTTGATACACGGAAGTCATTGCTTACGTCAAAGCTGAATCTAAGGATTCGAATGCATAGTCCTATTGGAAGACTATAAACTACGAAGAGTTGTCTCCTTTTATGTTTTAACTTAAATAAAGTTTAATATTACGTAGTAAAGCCTAAATACAGTAAAAATTCTATTTTTTTTTTATAGAACAGGGTGCAAACGGGAACGAGGCTTATCTGATGTTAAGTGATACCGCCGCCCATGGACACTCTCAATGCCAGAGGGCTCGCGAGTGCGTTGCCGGCCTTTTAAGAATTGGTACGCTCTTTTCTTGAAGGACCCTAAGTCGAATTGGTTCGGAAATACTACAGTGAGTATCTGCTGCCACCTAGTGGATCGCTCTTTGGTGGAACAACGAATGTCGAGGGGATATGGGTGGAATTTCGTATTCTGCCTCCGATTTAGATTTTCATTTTAATACGAAATATCGACGGGTCCTATATATATATATTTTTTTTGCAAAATAGAGTTATAATAGTAGCATAAAAACTATAAAACCTTGTTATAACGTGTTAATTTACTTACATTTTATGTTTTTTCTCCCTAATAACAATTTCTGATGAAGCGTTCTCCATATTGAAATATTTCGTTTTAACTACACGATTATATCACTCATTTAAAATTCTGGTATAAGACAAATAACTCGTTTCGCATTTTATTGTAAAAGCATTATCTTCAAACCGACGTGGTTAAACAAATTAAATTAATTCAATGTTTATTGAAAGATTAATATTATTACAAAGTTCTTTCATTTTCAACTTTATGGTCTACGTGAAATGAAATATGTGTGACTACTTTACGCAAAAGCAAATTTACCAAATTTAAACAATTATTTTGCGTAAATTACTTTTTTTTGTTACTGGAGGCAAATGAGCAGGAGGACACCTGGTGTTAAGTGATACCGCCACCATGGACACTCGCACTGCCAGAAGGCTCGCAAGCGCGCTGCCGGCCTTTTAAGAATTACCTTATGTATGACGTTTACGTATTATTGGTTATAATGTCTGTTGTCCTGCAACGGTTAAAAATTCATAATAATTCTAACTTGATCTAATAACTAAAAAAATAAGTTTCTTACTTTAAATTTTTCATAATTTTCATTAAGTTGTTGATCAACTAGAAGTGTACATATTGTTATACAAAATCGCTAGGCTGAAATAGACTGACAGGAAATTCATCATCTGATTAGTGAAACAAAACACAAATGCTGTGCAAAAGTAGATAATATTTTGCTCCATCATTGTGAATAAAACAAAATCTCTACATCTAATTATTTTTCATATTTCACGACTTTTTAAATTCAACAACTAAACTGTACAATGTACATGCATTAATAATACGACTTTAAGGTACTATTTTATACACCTTTGCTTCCTGCCCAAGTGACCACAACTCAAACACTATAAGTTCCTGGTCGTTTTCACCTGTTATATGTGTCACCGTAAAATTTTTAATTGTAAGCAGTACGTAGAGTTCACAATCTTTCGACAGTTTACAATCTCGCGAGATAGATTACAATCTAACGGTCTTTACAATTTTACGTTAACATATGCACAGAAAAACTTTCACCTTTTATAATATAACGAAGGTCTGGCCATCGTGGGCTCTTAGGCTATTAACAATTGAACATTATTGAATAGATTTGGTCAATGAAGGTCAAATTTTATAATTAAGAGTGCAACTGTTATTTCAAGGTTAAATTGTTGAACTTATAACTCGAGTTTATTTCACCAGTATTTTGAAATAATTTTCATTGTTTTGTTTTTGTTTCTGAACGAATTGTAGAAAAATTATCATTTAATGGATGACACTGACACACGGCCTTCGAGTCATGGAAACGTATATTAGCTGAAACTCAAGAGATTTAATAGATCCATGATCCAATTTAAATTAGCATATCCGGGACATTCTAAGAGATGTAAGATCAGGCCAAACTGCCCCAAAATAGTCCAGGAAGCTACAAAGATCCATTGCGGAAGAGCGGGAGAGATATCCACAAAATATATTTTCCTTATACTGGTATATGTATAATTGTATATACTCATCTTTTACCCCCAAATAAATAAATACTCATGGAGAGAAGCTTTTTGATTGCAATACAAATTGAAAATTTTAAATAACTCTCTCCATAGTAGCTTATCATTTAAAAAAATCAAGCACACCACTACACACAATACTCGTCGAGCGAGTTTGCTTATCTTGCCGAAGCCGCGTACAAATTATTCGAAGAAGTCTATTCAGTATGAGGGTGTGGAATTATTTAATCAATTACCGTCTAACATTCGTAATATTAGCGCGTTTAACCAATTCAAAAGGGCATTAAAGATACATATCAGAATGAGCCTAGTAGATTAAAATTGGGACGGCTGATGGTAACGTGTATCTCGTTCGAATATACAAATTAAGTTTATCATGTAAATAAAATACATTCTTTTTGTATAAATAAAGTTCTTTAAACATAATACACCACGTACCGAATTTAAACCTTGTGGTCGCCAAGCGCGTCAGTGTACAAATTATTTAAAAATATTACCCGAGCCTTTTAACATAAATAACCTATAATAAATAAGTCCTAAGTGATAAAGGAAAAATATAAAAACGTGTCTCGTTTTAGAAATCACTTATAATATGCGATTTTCCTTATTCTCATTTTACCACAAAGGTCAGTTCATATGATTTAGGACTTCCTAACGTCGCTATGAATTAGAATGAACGACAATAACCTATTGTCTTTATTGAAAGGTATAATTTTTCTTTGTTTTAATTGATTATTTAATTATTTCAGTGGGAATAAATAACGTTTTAATAATTCATGCTAGACAAAAGAACTTCCGATTTCTATGTTTTATACTAAAATATATACGAATAAGTTATAGCACATTCATTCTTAGCGATGAAAAATGTTTACGATACGACGTGTCGTGGATGTGGAAGTGCTCCCCTTGTACAGAAAAAAAACTTCGTACGTCAATGCGGGTTCAGATCTAACAGAGAAATATTAATTATGCCAGAATCTTAGAAAATGTTTAGACTGGCGTATCCGACATACGTAGTTTTAAAGTCCGCTGTATTTTGCGTCGTAAACTTAACCTTTACGAGACTATAAATTCAACACACCCCTACATCCTATATGGCTGGCTTGAAGTAACGACAGCGTACACGTGTTTCATGGGTGGAGTTCGGTTTCTCAGGCTAACCGTAGTTAGCAAGAATATAGTAGACGCATTATTCCAGTGGCGTAAGTATATCATCTGGGGCCCGTGGAAAATTCTATTGATGGGACCCTATCAGTAAAAATCGTCACATTACTTCTAAACTTTGAGATTATCAGTATCCTCCATTACACGTTGTATGTGTCCCATTAATGGCCATAGGCCTCCTCTCTTAGGCGAGAGAGAATGGTCTGTAGTCCCCACGCTAGCCCAATGCGTATTGGAGACTTCACATTCATCTATAGAACATAATATCTCTTGGGCTAAGGCCTCTTGGGTCGGGGGCCCGTGGCATTTTGCCAGCCCTGCCACCCTATTGTTACGCCACTGCATTAAGCGAGGAAACCTAAACCTCATTATACAATGTGGATTAAAGTTAGAACCCTATCATTATGGTTACCATTGTTTATATTGAAATAACATCGCTACCATGGTAACAACTTAAAAGCGCGTTTTAAAATCGATCCGAAGTTGTTTGCGTAACGATTTGTGCTCCGTACACAATCCCGTCTTCATTAAAACTATAGTCACTTCACTTCACTTTATTTATAATGGCGACATCTGTGTAAATCACAATTCCGCCAATGTCACGTTCTAAGTCTTCACACAGTGAGGATAGATTTGATAAATTTGATAGATTTAATTTTATCTAAGCAGAGTTACCCAAAACAAAAATGACATCACAGTAAATACAACACACACAGACATCTAATAATATATACAAGAGGTTAACATTTTACAACAAGGTATGAAGGGGAGAATCTTATTTATAACTTTAATTTATTAACTAGCACCTTTTGAAAATAGCACCTTTTGCACAAGAGTCAGCAGTTTCATTACCCGCTATACCACAATGACTAGGTATCCACAAAAGTACAATATGAATATCTTTTTTACTACACCTAAACAAAGCTTCTCTTATTTTTAGAATCGTATTATGTTTTTTTTAGACCTGAATGGATTGGAGAGAATTGCCTGTAAACAGCTGCGAGAATCGGAAAAAATTGTAACTTTATTTAGGTTGTGGGACTCAGCATACAAAACCGCTTCTAGGATTGCAAAAGCTTCACCTGAAAAAACGGAGGTCAATGGAGGAAGTTTAAAGCTCAATACTGTTTTGAATGAAGGGACCCATACAGCCGCACCGATGCTCTCATTATTGGGAATCTTGGAAGCATCAGTATACATCGGTAACCAACCCTGCCAGTCTTTTGAAATTTTTTCCAGAAAACAAGTGGAAGCTTGGGTGGATTTTTTTTCAATTCCAAAGTTTAAAATTATTTTAGGATCAAAAATGAGGGATTCATAACTATTTAAAAACAAGGGATTACTAGGGAAACTTTCAACAGGATTAGGAAGACGAGAAAGTTTATTAAAACTGTGTAACAGGCATGGAACATTACCTGTACTAGATGGCATCGTGAGATTAGATAAGCGACGTAATTTGGACAAGATGGAATGTGAAGAGTATTGAAGGACTTTGATGAAGAAGCGGTCACTTAAAAATTGTCTACGTAAATACAGGGGGGGGTCAACACATTCTATTTGGAGAGCATTGATGGGAGAGGATTTCATAGCACCAAGGATGATGCGTAAAGATTTCGATTGAATTTTGGAAATTTTATCAAGGGCTTGCTTGTTGCCAGGATCTAAAAGGAAGGTGCCATAATCAAAATGACTTCGTACCACAGCATTGTATAAAAGCTTTTGCGAGTAGGGGTGTGCTCCCCACCTCACACCAGATAATGAACGGAGAACATTAACACCTTTCTCACTTTTTTTAATCACATGGTTAAAATGAGGAACACCGTTTAACTTTGAGTCTAAAATAAGGCCTAAAAATTTTACTTGCTTACAACACGATACCAAGGACCCTTTATATGAAATGTTACACCGTGGAACCTTGTATTTTGTAGTAAACGTGACCGCCGAACATTTGGGCACAGAAATAGAGAGACCATGATCATTTAACCAATCACCCAAATAATCCAAAGCCGAATTTAGGCGTGATGATGCCTCTTCAATAGAATTTGATGAAAAGTATAAGGCTACATCGTCCGCGTATTGAAGAATCTGACAGACTGAAGGAATTCACAACAAGCTCCAGGTCATAGGTGTAAATGTTGTACAGAAGAGGACTCAAAACAGAACCTTGAGGTAAGCCCCTCCAAATAGATCTAGGAGACAGCTCCGTATTTTGAGATCTTATAATAATATAACGATTCGAAACTGCATTGCAAACAAAACGTACCAACTTCTCAGGAATACTCAGCAGAAGCATTTTTTGCCTGAGCACCGGAACCAGCACGTGGTCATACGCAGATGCGATATCCAAGAAAACACACACCAGGAACTGTTTCTTTTTAAAAGCAATGCGAATGTCGGTCGTTATTATACTTAGGCTATCCATCGTACTTAAGCCTTTCCTGAAACCAAACTGGGATTTTGCAAAGATATTGTTACTTTCACAAAACCATTCTAAACGAAATTTAATCAAATGTTCCATAATTTTTAAAAGGGTAGAAGACAAAGCAATAGGTCTGTATGAAGAGAAATCTGATGGATCTTTGCCAGGTTTTAGAAGCGGAATGACGATTTGTCTGTTCCACGATTCAGGAATAATTCCAAGATCGAAAAAACAGTTTACTAAATCAAGAAAGTACCTCTTAGTGCCTAATGAAGAATTTATGAGGAATGAATAAGGGATTCCATCTTCTCCAGGGGAAGAGTCAGAGAGACCATTTAATGCTTTGTTCTTCCAAGGAGAATTGACAATCTAGACTGTTTGAAGAGGGGATGTAAGAATTATACTTATAAGGAAGACAATCATAAAAAGGGACTGATGGAGGAGCCAATTTGTCGGCAAAGGAGGTAATCCAGCTAGACGGATCATTAAAAGGGACATCATAAGAATTGAGGGAACAACGGAATCTTCTGATCTGCCTCCAAACAACAGACGAAGGGGTACCAGGGCACATGCTCTCACAGAACTTATGCCAACCAAGACGTTTCTTATTATTAAGAAGTCTGCGAGCAGCTGCAGAAGCTTGTTGGTAGACTAAAAAAATTTCCAAGGTCATGCAAAGACTGTATGACCTTTCTGCTGTTTTTCTTTTTCGAATCATCTCAGTACATTCGGAATCCCACCAAGGAGGGGAAATTTTCCTTTGTGTAGAAGATTTGAGTGGAATATGTAAACTGGCAGATGAGGTGAGGGAGTTGACAAAATCATTGTATGAAGATAAGCAGTTTTCAGCAGAGACTACGGGGAGCGCAGCTATCTTAGAGTCAATAGAAGATGAAAAGTCTGACCAATTGGCCTGATTCAGTTTAAATTTTAAAAGAGGGGAAGGGCGAGTAACGCTCCTTAAATTGGTTGGGAGATCAATTAAAATGGGGAAGTGGTCACTCCCACAAGTGCTCTTAAAAACACGCCAGGATAGAAAAGGGAAAAGATCAGGAGAACAAAGTGATAAATCCACTGCGTTAGCGGGATTCTGAGATGGAAGACTCCTTCTCGTAGGACAACCATACTATAGTCGTATCTTTAATTAGACGAAGCCAACTGACAGTAGCTAATGTCACTTTGTAAAATAATGTGGCCGTATTTAAAGTAATATTAATACGTTCAGTTCTTGTTCAATCAGATGAATGAACAATGAGTGTGAATAGTTAATCATTTCAAACTATAAAAGAATATTATTTCTATTTTTAAACTGTATAATAGTGCTCTGATATAAGTTAGGTACTAGTAGTATTTAACTACTATCAGTTTTTTGACGGCTTAATACAAAGCACGGCGCGGCGACTAGTGCCATCACCGATCATTAATTCATGAGTTGTTTCAATCATTCACTTTGTCACAACCCTATTTTTATTCCATTAAAAACTGACAACACCGTAAACTTCAGTTGACTTCGTCTAATTAAAAATACGACTATACGTATATTTACGATTGATGATTGCAAGTAACCACAGATGATATTTCCACAGGATAACAAACCAAAGTTCTTGTCAAGAGCGTCGACCGGAATCACTTTACGCAATATATAAGCCAACAATTGGTTTTATATACTACAGTTGTTTATTATATTATCATGGTAAATAGTTGGCATTCATCGTGTTTACTTGATAAACATCTAAAGTACATTAGTAACGCTAAGGAAGAATATGTTTGCGTTACATTTGAAAGAATATGTAACGTCATTGAATTGCTAATCTTTTAGCATATACATTACACATGTACAACATATAATGTTATTAAATATATGTATAATAGAAGTACACATCCTTAGATGATAAATTATTTAGAATAATTGTAAGGAAGATTTCATATAGTCTCATTAAATATTCAGAAGTAAAATTTGAGAATCCGCGTTCAAGACGAGCAACGATGCTATCCCCTATTGAACCCGTCTTTATAAGACACAATTCATAGCGGATAGACATAGATAACAAGACAATAGCAGTCTTATCCCTGAGGTTGTAGATACGCACCCCGGCTTTGCACCAATGGACATTCGCTCACACAGTGAAAGGAAACGTGAGAAACCGTGCTTAAGCCCGGAAAGGCAACTATTTTACTGGCTATTCAATTGGCCTATCATAAAAAATACATAAATCATGAAACAACAACAGAATGCTGAGACCCAGGCCTAAAAGGTTGTAGCGCCTTTGGATATGAAACAATTGAACTGGAATTCTAAATTTGTATATAATTTAAATGTAGCGATCTCATTCTTGTCACGCGTTTTTATTATTTGTAAAATGTAAATCCAATCTCATGATTACTGTGCGCCTTTCATAAACCTAATGCAAACTATAGTTTAACATTCTTATCATAAGGCTGTATACATATCCATTTAAAGAATGTCATAAACTACCAATAGACCACAAGCCCATGAACAAAAAAAACCTGTGAAATGACCCAACCTGAATTACGCTTAGAAGGCTGTTACTATATCTGAAAATAGCTCTGAGCACTATGCCGTCATTTCTGAGCGGTACATGTGAGTACGTGAGTGAATGGACTTTCTCATGTACAATGGGGGAATTTCGACTAATTATTAATGTACGGCTTTGTTATAAGTGTATAGATGATTAAAAATAAATGTCGAAAAACCTAGTGCCGTACAAAAGTGATGGTGCCGGAAGTCGGTGCAAATTTTTAATTCGACGACAGTTGCAGAAGCAATATAGGTCATTTATTACTGTACGGCATTTGTGTGATTCCTTTTGGACACATATACAGATACTTTACCCGTAAACGCCGTAAATATTCCCAGCGGAGCGGTCGAAAGCCAAGGGTCGGAACCCTACCCCTACACCCATATACCCTAAGGTCATTGTAAAATGTACGGCAACATGTTCAAAATATTATTTAACACGGACAATAATGTTTTATAATTATGCCGTCCAAATATTATAGTTAATATTTGTGTAATTAAATATTTATCGAAATTTCAGGATTTACCAAGTTCTTACTGCTGTAAGATCAGAGAATAATGTACGGCAACTTGTTTTTTTACATAATGTTACTAAATATTACCGTTGTACATTATAGCCGTTCATTATAAATGGTAACAAATAAAAATATTATGATAAAAAATATATGAAATTTCCGAAATTTAGATGACTTTTCAAATGCTCCTAGAGTAATATGGGGAGTAATATTTTCAAAGATTATTGTTATTTTATATGTAACAAATATAAATAAACAAAAAAAACCAGATGCCGTACATTTTACTCCAGATTATTCTTTACAGCTGATAAAAACTTCGACGACGTTTGAGGTGTCCCTTAAGGTCATTAATAACTGTACATATCTGAGTATACTACCATAAGGCTGTAAAGTATATTTACAGCCTTATCGTACCAGCAGAGAGAGGTAAAGGAAAAATATTTTTAACAAAAATATATATAATACAGGGCGTCCCAAAGTTATGAGACATGAAGGGAAAGTACCTTAAATATCGCAGATAGGGTATTTTACTAAAAGAAGACTTTATGTTATTTATAAAAGTTAGTAATTCTGCATTCAAAGATTTTTTAAAAACTACTTACCTCGTCTGGAAATCGAACCGGCTTAAATTTAAAAAAAAACACCCCTACTTTTATGATGCCAATCGAAAGAATGGCCAAAACCTAATAACTTTTCTAAAGTAACAGACTCGTAGGGGATTTTTTTAGGCCGAATACGATAGATAATGTTTTCAATTTGATTAAAAAGATATATTCACGCTGTCCCTTTCTTTTAAAATACTAGGTAACTTAAGAAGAGTTATTAGTTTTTGGCCATTCTTTCGATTGGCATCATAAAAGTAGGGGTGTTTTTTTTACATTTAAGTCAGTTCGATTCCTAGACGAGGCAAGTAATTTTAAAAAAATCTTTGAATGCAGAATAAATAACTTTTAAAAATAACATAAAGTCTTCTTTTAGTAAAATACCCTATCTACGATATTTAAGGTACTTTCCCTTCATTTCCCATAACTTTGGGACGCCCTGTATTGGTAGGCGGTGGTAGCGGACTATCGAAAGTGTACGGCATTTATCTTTTATTGAAGATTGTCTAAAGTATTAATAACCTGTGTTATTGCCGTACAGATAAAAGTCACCGGAAAATGACTCTTTTCTGAGAAAAGTAATTTACCCCATACACCTATGTGTTCCACAAAAAATGTACGGCATGCTGGAAAATGTTATCTATTTGTGAAGTACTCTCAAGATCATTTAATTTTATGTTGATTCATATCATCATCACCTATATGCTAATCAGACATATGTTGCGACCCTTGGCTTTCGACCGCTCCGCTGGGAATATGTACGGCGTTTACGGGTAAAGTATCTGTATATGTGTCCAAAAGGAATCACACAAATGCCGTACAGTAATAAATGACCTATATTGCTTCTGCAACTGTCGTCGAATTAAAAATTTGCACCGACTTCCGGCACCATCACTTTTGTACGGCACTAGGTTTTTCGACATTTATTTTTAATCATCTATACACTTATAACAAAGCCGTACATTAATAATTAGTCGAAATTCCCCCATTGTACCTGAGAAAGTCCATTCACTCACGTACTCACATGTACCGCTCAGAAATGACGGCATAGTGCTCAGAGCTATTTTCAGATATAGTAACAGCCTTCTAAGCGTAATTCACGTTGGGTCATTTCACAGGTATTTTTTGTTCATGGGCTTGTGGTCTACAACATTTATATTTTACGGTGGAGATAATGATTCAAGAATTTTTACGTTTTAAATAAGAATTCGTTATAATCCAATAATATTATTTTTATATGCATTATGCATCTTGACAAGCCCGCTAGTTTTACATTAATACAAATTACCATTAGTTTTAAAATGTAATATACCATGATTTAGATTGTATTTTTCTAAATTACGGTTTAATTTTAAACGAATGTTTATTAGGATACGTTGAATAAATTTTGTACAAGTTTTAGTTATTTATGTTTTTAAAGTTTATTTTCTTTAAAAACTTAAGATAAAAAAAATGCAAATGAATAGCTCAGAAAGGAGTTTCATTTAAGGAGTATGTATTTCCGCGGAAGGTGTTATTGTAACTTTTTATCGCAAGCTGTTATCTTTTGTTTAATATACACCAAATCAGACTTAATACATCCTTTTATGAACGTTTACTTATGTTGTTGCATATCAATCGCAGGTTTTTGTCACTATATATTACAAAGGAAATTACGCCGCCGCGTCTCGGGCAGGAAATCGTGAATTAAATCGATAGTGATAATTTAGATACATAAGAGAAGCAATTAAATACCAAAGCATTTGTATTAAATATTTATTTCACTTATGTAGATTTACTTTATTTTAACATCAGAATTAATCAAATTAATTTTTTGTTTTTTAAGTACATTATTCTCCGACCATTAGATCGATCATACCGATAATAAGAAGATTTTATTAATATTTTACCACAAGAAAACGGTACGTTACGGTATTTAAATAATAATACGTTCATAACTTTTAGTTCGGAGACAAACGTTTTCATTAATTGTAACCAGGTATAATGTATATTATTACATTCAAATATCAAAATGAATTTTGTGTTAATTTCTTTTACATGATTACATTTGAACGTTAGAATAATATAGCTTACGTACCCGTAGTAATACGTACCTAGTGTACGAGTGTACAATCGTGTACAAGTACACGATTGTACGCTCCGTTTCATTCTGATTGGTCAACAGCGTCTCTAGTTCAATTAGCGTTGGCACGCGACATGACGTTTGACTAATTACAAATAAACGCAACATCATGCGTCTTTTGTTTTCCCAGATCTCAGAAGTGCGAGCCAAAAAGAGCTCAGCCATTTAGAGCACTTCATTTTAATGTTCTAGGACTAAACTTGAACCATTAAGTAATATAATTGGTATGAAAACACTGATGTAATCAGACATTATTTCAATAAGAAAAACAACAATAAGATAATATTAAATAAAATTTAACCTATACATATAAATAATGCAAAACAAGCTGAAGAGAACTTATACATGATTTCATCAAATATTTTTATCCCAAAAACAAGACATTTATAGATAGGTAGAATTATTATTCAGAATTAATTTATAATTTTATATTTAAATATACTGATGGTAACTAATAAAACTAAAAGTAAAAATACTGTTATATGTCTATTGTCTATGGTTAAAATGCCATTTATTACCACTAGAATCTTGTTAGAATTTCTCTGGTTAGAAACAAGTTGAATTCCATATTAAGCTTAGGATATCAATAACCTAAGCTTAAGCTTTAGCATGTAATTTGAATTTGTTTCCCGGTAATGCACGGTTTACAGACACCAACTTGTATCATTTTATCATTCGTCAATTAATTTAATTAATACTTAATAGCTTAGGCAGTATTTAGGCTACTCTTCTTTTTCAAAAATATTTGGCACATCATGCGTCTTTCTGACAATACTTATTGTGGACTTTCTCATCGATTCATCTTAATATATGTATATAAATTACGTGTCACGTTGTTTGTCCGCTATGGACTCCTAAACTACCGAACCGATATCAATCAAATTTGCACACCGTGTGTAGTTTGATCCAACTTAAAAGATAGGATAGCTTACATCTCAATTTATACCCGCAATATTATTTTATTGCAAAATATTTGTTTATTATTTGATAGTCACAATTCTAACAGATAGCGGTGTGTTAAAAGTTCCAACGTTTAACGTTCCACATAAGCTACAATTTAATGGCATAACCACCAAAAAAGCATGGTGGTCCCCATGACTGGTGTTCTCCTACCGTTTCCCTTGAATAATTTGCTACTATGTAATATAACAAAAACCTTAGCCACAGCAACGCTTGGCCCGTCTGCGAGTAGTAATATAGTAATAATAATGCAAATCTCGTACTTAACACCCACCGATTGTTTTTTACATGAACACCTGAACAAGCATCAATCAACTTGAAGCGTCATATTCTGTAAAATGTCAACAACTATCTGTAATATTGGATGAGCATACCTCGCGACGCTGTCAGCTGCGTCTGAGTTAGTACTGTCATCGATTTATTCATACCTAAAGTCCGCCCCTTTTTTTTGGCACAGTTTTAGTTAAAGAAAATCTGTCTCTTTTCATGACGGCCTGAACACAATTGGTAAGAAAGAGACGGAAAAGTACTAAAGGAATAGAGTTAGACTTATCAATATTTTAAAATATGGATATGCGATCGATGTATATGTCAATAGATATAGAACAATTGCTATTTTAGTTATTGTTAAGCGAGCGGTTAATTTTCTCACACTGTTAAGAGAAATCATTAAAAGGAACAGAAGGCACTTGAAGATACATAAAAAACACAAAGAAACAGATAATGAAATGTGAATGTAAGTACAATTATCCAGTTCTAAAGTAAGATTCAGTATTTGAAATACAAAATTAAAAAGCCGTAACGCAGCCGTCGCACAAATTTAAGACTTTTTAATAATAACAAAGTAGCAAAGGCTTTTAAATTGTATGATAATACTTATTTACGAAGTTAACATGATTTTATTTTTATTTACCATCATTTTAAAACCAAACACCATTTTTTAAAGTGTTCATAACACAATATAATTGATTTAATTGTAAAACCTAATCCGAAGATACATATTCTTAAATTATATAATACACGTAAGAGCATGAATATAAACTGCATTACAATAGTTTATAGATTCCTAATAATTATTATTTAAGTTAGATGAAAACTGCATATTATGCACACATAAAAAGTATTTTCTTATATAAAACAAAGGTTAGAATTAAAAATAAAAATAATAAAAACTTACACTTAAATATTTTTATCCGTAATCACAAGAACGTTGGAAACGTACACACAGACTGACTCCTGCGCATGATCTAGTGACAGCTCTCAGTTTAAGTTAAAGTCACGGTCGATGTGAATGTTATGTGATTTTAGAACGCTATTCTACATGGTTACGCATTCATTAATTTAATTACTTATTTATCACTATTTTTATGTATTTCAGCAGCTTTGTACTACAGCAGAAATCCATTGGAACTTAAATTTATTGTTTATGGACCGTTGAAATATTTGTCCGGATTAATCCCATTCGGGTCGCTCGTTTCTTATCTGTCTATTTTATTAGTGTTATACAATATAATTCATAATTGACGAGTATGTTAATCATGAACTGTAGAACGAAATATTTATTTCTATGACCTTATACTGTTTCAATTTTTAAGATATAAAAATAAATAAGTCAGTGGCACTACAACCTTTTTTAGGTCTGGGCCTCAGATTTCTGTATCTATCTGTTTCATGATCATTTGTCAATCTAATAGGCAAGTAGGTGATCAGCCTCCTGTGCTTGACGCATGCCGTCAAATCTTTGAGTCTTAGAGGCAATCCAGTTTCCTCACGATGTTTTCCTTCACCGTTCGAATGCGCACATAGAAAGAAAGTCCATTGGTGCATACCCGGGGATCGAACCAACGATCCCTGGAAAAAGAGTCGAACGCCGAACCCATTTTGAAGATCAATTAATATTTTGATAATTTGATTAAGTAGAGTGGCTGATTAGCAATTGATTTTTATTTCTCTAAGGGCGGTAAAGGAGATCATCCTGGAAAACGAGCATGCACTGTTTAAATATGTTGTGAGGTTATGATGGAGCATAGAGTGCTACCTTGAAAGTATCTTGTTATAGAATACAAGTTCATATTCAGACTCCTAATAGCGAAAGTGATTGAGATCTCTACTTCAATGTTGAGTATTTGTAACATGCGCCAAGGTTGAAACAGCGCTGCATATATTAAATCAATGAAGTATATCGAAATTTCATACAAAATTCTCAGAAGCGTCGCTATCACTATTAAAAATATAGATTACCGGCGTAGTGTCGGAGTGCCTTTTTTTTTTTAAATGATGAGACCCATGTTGGTGGGTGCGTTGCCGACCCTTTAGAGTGCAGTAGTTATTTTTCTTTGCCTTTCGTCCGCTCTATGCCTTTGATTACTATTTAGTAATTTTTTAAATTATATATTTTTTTTATTGCTGTACATACGTGCATTATGGTACCTATATTGATAGAGAGTTCTTTTTTTAATAAAATATTGACTCCCATGTTAGTGGGTGCGTTGCCGTCTTTTTAGAGTGGAGAATTTAATTTTCTTCGCTTTCCGTCCGTTGTATGTCTTTGATTACTATTTAGTCATTTCTATAATCATATTTTTTTATTAACGTACATAAGTGTGCATTATGTTACCTATATAAATAGAGAGTTCATTTGTTTTTACACATACACACTTGCAGTATAGCGCAAGTCTCAAAACAGAAAAGACGCTTGGCCTCGGCTGGGAGAACTTTATTATTTGAATAAGAAACATTTAGATTTCGGATTTCGATAACGGTTCGATTGTTTGATAAAAATTATTTAAGATAAAAAATGTCTAAAATACTATGATAACAATGATTGATTGTCAATAAAACATATTATAATAATACCTATCGATGGGACGAGATAAATATATTATATGAGTATTAAAGCAACTAAATGTTATTCTTATATTATTCAAATTCGCATCGCGATAGTAGATTTTTGCTTTGCACTTTTAAAATCGTTGATTTCATTTAAAATATATCATGTACAAAACAAAAACGAAAGCCTCCAAAAGACCAATCAAAATGGAGCGTACAATCGTTTAGCCTTTTGTTTTACATGGACTGTTTTTGAGTACAAAACACAGCTATGAAATACTTTACTACTTAAATAAATTTTTAAATACTTTTTCTAGTTACCCACAACACAGGGCCTCCCTAGTGTGGGGACTAGCGATATATGAATTCTGTCACAAACCCTTTTGTCATAAATAAAGTTTTTATGATTATTATTATTACTTAGAAAACGGTTTCTAAAGCTAACTTCTAAATGATATACGCTGTCCAAGTGCGAGTTTTTGAAGTTTAACGCCAAATTTCTACAAAAAGAGAACCTCAAATGCTCTTTCTATAAAAAAACAAGTTATAACGTTTACCACTGGTATTACAAAATGAAAGGAAAGGAGAGGAGACGGTTTGTTATAATTTTAATACGAATTTAAACGTTTGCACAAGTGTCAAAACAATATAAGAAAAAATAAGCCTACATATTCGTAGCGACAGTTTAATTCCTTTAAACGATAAAATTAAATTATTATACAAGTCGCGGCGTGTGCTAGCTGACATTAAAAAAAAAATCGACCAGATAACTTCCTCCTTCGGTTTTTTGAAGTCAGTAAAAAACCAAATAGCCTCCCCTAATTGTAAACATTAAAAGTTTGAATTAATTTAATTAAAAAAATACACGAATTGCAAATTTTGGTGTTCTTGAATTTGGTTAAAAATTAAACTGAATGATAAGGCACAGAGGCTGTCCATCTGTCTTCTTATCTACTACTAGATATTTATCAAAAGTTAGAAGACGTATCTACTTTGTCCACTTAATCAGTAGATTATATATACGTACAATAAAGTAATATTTGTTTAACTTATTTTCGTCTGAGGTTTCTGGATGAAACTGCTTTTAGGAGTAAGACGAATTAACATTATTTGTCTTTCTTTATTTTTACCTGAGGTCTACACTGTAACCTCCAATAACAATACGACAGAGTTCCAATAATAAATTTTTGTTCTGCGCGATCCCAAGGTTGCGACAGTATGGCTACGGGTATTAAATAACTACAAAGTACAAACATACAACAACGGATCGGAATCGCTGTGCTACAGGAAGTTACAGAGTACGGGCGCTGTTTTGTGATGTAGTCATTTTATTTTTAAATGTCTAAAATTTGGTTAAGATTTAGAATATCATCAAAATTTTGACCGTGACCTAATCGATGTGTATCTTATTTAGATAGGACACAATGTAAAAAATGCTTTGCTTTTATATTAGCAAAACTGACTTAAATGTTCCAAGAAGATATGCATACTATATTTAAACGTAAAATTAATTCGACACACATTTTCTCATAAATATTATAATTTTAAATTGAATATCAATGTGGGAGCATCGACCAGGTATTTTAAATAATTCTTTGTTGGTATAATTTCCGGAATGTACAGTTGCAGATGAGGCAAAGACAAGAGGTAGAGGCAAGACCTGGAGCGAGGTAAAATACGAAGCTCAAGACCGAACGCGATGGAGACACTGTGCGACGTCCACTGATCGTGGACCGTCGACATCCAGGATATTAAGCCAAAAGTTCCTGGAAAATTATCAAAAGTAGTTTAATGCGCAGTCATTTTCAAAATTTTAACTTCAAAAATAACGTGTATGAACTCCTAATATGTACCTAAAATCTTGCGAAGTTTATGCCGACATATCCAGTTTAGATATACGAACTTTTTACATAAACCTTTTTGACACTTAACATCAAATAAAGTGTCTTTGTAACTGAATGTTTCACCTAATTTAGGCGCGTTGCACTACGTTATTTTCGTTAGAAATACTTCCTTGTTGCCATCACATATGTCCACCGAAATTAATCAGCAGTTAAGAGTTACAGTTATTTGCATTAATGCTCTTAATTAACGGTTTCATGACAATATATTAAACGCGGTCTTATAAAATTTTACATTTCCCTTGACTATGTGAAACATGTAGTTTAAACAAGTTGTAAGACAAACACTCGGCAATTCGGTATTAGTATTATATGTTGCTTGATAATGAGAATTATTATTACAAAAAATGAAGTAATTTGAGAAGTCTTTAACAGCTAAATTCTTTAACCATACCACCCAGTTATACGTTTGTCATTCTGTCTTGCCTCTAAGTATCGACTCTGATTCTTCTGTTACTATCTTATGTCATAATTTGTATTCAGGCGCTGAAACGTGTAACTGACTCTTAATTTATATACAATACGAAATTACACTGTCAGAACCAATTCATACTTAACTACGGCAAATCGGTATCACATATCCGGTAAACCTAGTGAGGTTACCACAGATAACTAAAGTTGTAGTGACTTAGATTAAAAAATGTCGCGAGTTATATAGCCTAACATTAGTTAAGTTACATGTATACATTTTTGTGAGCAGTGTTGGCCTTTAGCGTGCGACTGTCATACCTGAGGTCGTAGGTTCGATCCCCGGCTGTGCATCAATGGACTTTCTTTCTATGTGCGCATTTAACATTTGCTCGAACGTTGAAGGAAAACATCGTGAGGAAACCGACATGTCTTAGACCCAAAAAGTCGACGGCGTGTGTCAGGTACTGGATCACCTACTTACCTATTAGATTTCAAAAAATGATCATGAATCAGATTCAGAAATCTAAGGCCTAAGAGGTTGTAGCGCCTCTGATTTATTTATTTTATTTTAGTAAATAATTAGAAGGGTAAACCAAATGTTAACAATCATCGCACACTTAAACCAAAATGAGCCCCTTAGTTTTTCTTACACTCATCAATTGTAATATACCATTCTTGTTTCCGATAATGACCAAAAAGGTCGAATCCTTATGTTGAAGTGTCACTTAGATTTAAGAACCCTTAAATAAGCCAAGTTAGCTTTTTGTTAGCGTCGCAACCCCACTACCCCTAATTTTATGTTAGTTATCTTAATATATATAAATTACGTGTCACGTTGTTTGTCCGCTATGGACTCCTAAACTACCGTACCGATTTCAATCAAATTTGCACACCGTGTGCAGTTTATTTTATTATTATTATAAATATATATTATTAATATTATAAATAAAACCTTAACCACAGCAACGCTTGGCCGGTCTGCTATTAAGCTTATATTTTAAACGATTAAATTTGGTTGACCCAGCTTCAAACAAAATGTATCATTTAACATTTATTTGAACATATCTACAACAAACGCCACCGCCTACTTAATTCGCGTCTATTTCAAAAAATTAATGAATACTCCTTGATATAAAATATTTCATGAGATGTCAATTTACTTTACAACGGTATTACGTTGTCACTTTAAACAAAGGTCTTAATGTATAATGTTTTATCATTTCGATATTGAGCGTATAAAGTACGTCATTTCAGATTGGTTTTTACCGTCATCGCTTCTAATTCAAATATGCGACACGAGATAAGATAAAAGTGTGTTTTAAAAAAGTGACGTTTTATAAATTTAATTCAATAGTGATAGCATAAAAACAAAAAATGCGACTAGTTTTTTAATAAATATAACAAAACTTTCAATCTTTTGACATGGGTGGATGGTCATGTTTCGGCTGCACCACATTCTTTTCTGAATCTTCTTTTCGCCGCCTAAGCGGTCCTTTATTCCAGTTATCGGGGTAGCCGTATTTGTCCACATCATCCCACCATTGAGGCTCACCTGTACCCCAGATAACATAGATAATGTTAGTGCCGACTAGCACGGCGAATACAGTCCAAAAGGCTATCCTCCACTGCGATATTGTTTGCTGAAAAAAAAGTAAATGATTAAAAAAAAAATGTGGTGCGGTGGCGCGAATTTCTAAGCCATAAAGAAAACCGATCACATCTAATAAGTATTTAAGTCTGTTAATATTAATTAATATGTTTTTCCCTCGTATTTTAAATGTCAAAATCGCCAGAAGGATGTCACACCCTTCCATCCATAATGTGAATTTGTCTTTTTTGTTTCGCAAACCAAAAACGCATACCTTTAATTATAAATTTGTCATTATAAAAACTTGAATGACATTGTAAGATGCTACGGTAGAATGCGTCATTTACCAACCTTTGACCTAAATTTTGTCAACCGTTAACGATGATAATGCGCCTAATTTTATAATTCTGCATTTATGTAAGCCCTGTAATGTCATTTTAAATAAAACAAATACTTAAAATCATTTCATTCTTAAAAAAATCATTTTCACGCTTATGTTAACACTTATTATTATTTAAGTTTTTTAAGGGATTTTCAAATAAGTTTAAATAGTATTTAAAACTATGTTAATCAACTTTAAAATAACCCGTAAAGGTAATTAACAAGTTGTCCAGTATTTTATTTTTTAATTATTATTATAACTCCATTTAGGAAAACTATGCTTCGTTTCATTCGCAATCTAGATTTTTCGAAAACGCTTTATAATACACCTACTTGACTTTTGCTGTTTAAGCGGTTTTTGATAGTCTCATTAATTTGATTATACTTACATCTGGTGTCAACAGTCCAATGAGATATGGTGTAATTATTCCCGAGACAGCCGCTAGACCATTCACCATAGCCGAGCAGGTTCCGGCGTAATTCGGGGCTATGTCCATAGCGTTTATTTTAACGCTACTATAGAAGCCAGCCATGAACGCCATTGAAGCGATAAAGAAGCCAACAGCCTTGTACCGGTCGCATCCGGAATATGAGGCCAGAATAATAAATATTGCAGGCAGTGTTGAGGCTGTAAAAGACAAAACATTAGTAGGTAGGGTCAAATACGTATTGAAAGGAAATTTCGTGCATGGTTGGAATTCGAACGCACAATACACGTTCCTTGTAAACCTACTTCAAAAAAACCGTGTTTTATCATCATCAAAATATGTCTAGAAGCTTTTTTTAGAAATTGGAAATTATAATTGAGAATCAATAATATAAATACTATAAATTACGAATATTTTGAGATGATTTTTATTTAAAACTAACGAACCCAAAAGACGTTCTCCTGGACTACACACATTTTAAAAAATCATCTAATTATAAATCATTCTCAAATCCACTTGAACAAACACAAAAAAAATCTCAAAATCGGTCCAGCCCAGTTTAGTCACAGTTTACGAACACACGCACAGAAAATAAACAAATAAGAACACTCAGAACAGAAATAAAAGCTACATTAATTTCCGCGTTTGAAATATGGTTGGTTTAATTTTTCTAAATCAATTTTGTTCAATACAAAACAAAACGTATACATACACACTGTAGTATACATTTTTCTTCCTGTTGTTATACTGTGCCACTTCTTACGTATGCAGTAATCACAGAGCGATGCGAATATAAACGAACAAACATACATGGCTATGTATGGTAACGCTGACATTAAGCCTGTGTCCTTTATATTGAATTTGAGTACTCCTGAGAAGTACTTGGGTAGATCTGTTATCATTGTGAAGTATCCCCAGTCATGGCCGACCTGAAAAAAGAACAAATGTTTTAAAACGCTTACCAATTTTATCCGCTAAAGGTTCTAATTATACAAATAATTATAGAATATATAATAGTAGTATAATAGTAGAATAAATAATATATAATAGGATATGAATAAAATCGTATGAACGCGGTTTCACCTACTATGACATCTATATCTATATATATAAAAGAAAGTCGTGTTTGTTACAACACTTATAACTTGAGATCGGCTGGACCGATGTTAGTTATGTCTTTTTTGATGGATTTTTCTCCACTCCGAATAGCAGAATAAGTAATAAAATATCGGATAAGTTATCGAATAACAATAAATAAATTAATTAATTTTACGAATGCACACGGCATGTGGTGACATTTGTTGACAAAACTACGCATCATTTTACGTCGAATTCGTGTCACTTCAAGAAATTCCGAACTTGAGGTAAATGAGGAGATGCATAACCATTAACCAGGCTTTGATCTTGATCGAAAACATGTGTTACCTCATCAAAAAATGTTGTAAAGCAGAAAGTGCTTTAACATGCAGTATCGCAATATTGGCGATAGAGAGAAGAGGCCTAATGTGTAAAACTGCCATTCTTCTTTTGCACGGGCAAGCAATAAAACATTTCTCTATTTGCAAAAAAAGTTATCACCTTAATGAAATCCTAAAATAAGTTTAACTAAAGTAACAACGATATTATTATTAAGGCGGAACGAAGTTAGCCGGGTCAGCTAGTCTACTATATAAAAATAAGTCGGGTTTTCCTTCCTGACGCTATAACTACAGAACGCACCAACCGATTTCCACGGTTTTGCATTCGTTGGAAAGGTCTCGGGCTCCGTGAGGTTTATAGCAAAGAAAATTCAGAAAAAATTTCAACAGAAAAGCGGGATCACCAAACGAAATGTTACATAAAACGAAGCCATCTGGTGGCGAAACGGAGTTCGCCGAGTTTGCTAGTAGGGATATAATTATGACTGTATGCATAGTAGTTAAACGTAGCGCCTGATGTTGGCAGTCATGGTTTATCAACGGGTTGTGAGCGGTCATGAGCTTATTAATATAACAATAAAAATAATTAAAAATATTTATTCAGACAATATAATATTGTTTACTTTTACCGCCATCATAATTCCAAGCCCTGTACTGTACGTATAACATATTTATATATATCTCTTATATATAAAATTCTCGTGTCACAATGTTCGTTCCAATACTCCTCCGAAACGGCTCGACCGATTCTTATGAAATTTTTTATGCATCTTCAGCAAGTCTGAGAATTGGACAACATCTATTTTTCGTCCCCTTTAATGTTAAGGTGGTCCCCCTAAACTTTTATTTTAATTTTAAGATAAAACTTTTTGTTTTTATTTTTGACACTCTCAATGCCAGAGGGCTCGCGAGTGCGTTGCCGGCCTTATATTATATACGTCAATATGTTAAAACTTATGAAATTTTGTAAACATTAATTTTAATTACTTACAGCTGCTAGGATAAGAGCCCATAGAGGTCCAGATCGCAATAGAACCTTGAAAGGTACCGGATTTAACTTTTGGTGCAGTCCGGACGCAACGATATTTTCGTTAAGATAACGTTTCTCATCATCTGATATAAATGGGTGCAAATTTGGTGTACTGTAGCAAAGGAATACCTGAAATAATTGTTACGAAGTTATTTAAAAAGCATTATATAAACCATACATTTATTGGAAGAATTTATTATATTTGACGAACAAACAACGATACAAATATTTAATTATATTAAACATATTCTTAATTTGATGAGGTTTTGAGGATTTAGAACTATTATTGGAAATTGTTTAGTACACATTCATATTCTTACTAGCGCCGCGAGCACAAGAATACCAAGAACACTTAACAAAGTATTGAAGAAAAGAAAAAGTTGAAGAAAGAAAAGCTTTTCTTTAAAAAAACTAAGGTGTGTTAAGATTTTATTGTCACACCTTCGTTTCATGTAAAGAAGGAAGCACTGTCTCGACCAGATTCGTTTCTTTACATTTTTAGATAAGTTTGTTGATATTTGCCATAAAAGGAAATAACAGTTATTATCAACCTGTCTCACGTAGCGAACTCAGGCCGCCAAGTTTTTCCCCGCCAAGTTGTTACGGATGTTGTCCGAGCGATAAAGGCTTTTTGCGACTCTTACAAAATGCATTATCAATAATAAAATACTCAACCCGCAAGGATAACATTTTTTGATAAAACATTCTAAAATTTCTTTAAATTACTATACCTTGAGATGAACTCACCCAAAACACAAACCAAATGATACCAAGACCTCCAAACACGTAAAACACATTCGCCCAGTCTCCACCATCGGCTAATAGCAGGCCTGATATTAAAGGCCCTAGTATATTCCCAACTTGTGCTCCGCCAAATATCATTGCACCGAATCTTGCTCTCTCTGCAGGTGGTACCCAACGAGCCAATAATAAAACAAAGGCTGGTGTCACTGGTCCCTGAGGAAGTAATATGCATATGTTTAATATATGATAAATATTTATTAATTTTATTTGTTAACATTTTGTTGCATACAGAAATATAAAAAAAATTGGCTTTAGGTCTGAGCCTCAGATTTCTGAATCTGTTTCATGATCTTTTTTAAATCTAATAGGCAAGTAGGTTATCAGCCACCTGTGCCTGACTCACGCTGTCGACTTTTTGGATCTAAGACATGTCGGTTTCCTTCACCGTTCGAGTGAATGTTAAATGCGCGCTTAGAAAGAAGGTCCATTGGTGCACAGTTGGGGATCGAATCTACGACATCAGGGATGAGAGTCGCACGCTGAAGCCACTAGGCCAACACTACTCAACAGAAATAATATAATACTTTCGAGCGATCCCTTCAAGGCAACCACTAAAATATATACTCATTTACTGTGAATCTTAATTGTTTAATAAATCATTTTCAAAATTTAAATAAAACAGCACCTTTCATAATTTGTAATGACAGTATTTAAAACCTGGTACCACCAATTAATTTTATTTTGTATAAGCGCAATTATCACTTGATATACAAAGCGAAAGCATCGTGAAAGAAACCAGCATGTTTTAGGAAGACATTGAATTGTTATCCAGCACTTATTATGGGCATTAATGGAGGGCTAAACTCACAAGGGTGATAATGAGACTAAATAATCTGAATTCTCTGTCTGAAAAAACAAATAAATAACCAATCTCACCTCACCAGCGCCTTCTATAACCCTTATTATAAATAAGCCCGTGGCTCCTCCAACAGTAACTGCCCAGGGCGTAATAATAGTCGCAATAGATGTACACAATAAACTGATGCCAATCGTCCATTTACCGCCAAATTTTTCAGCCAAAAGACCACCAGGTAAATGGGTTATAACATAACCATAATAAAAGGCACTTAGAAGGAATCCTTGCGTTTTCTCGTCCCAATCATATCTTTCTCTGCCCTGTAATAATAATGATAATAAAGATTTTATTTTTATACATTTACTAGTAGAAAGTCACGATATTTGTGAGTATCATAGCTAGACATTAAAAATGAAAAGACCTTCGTGGTAGTAATTAGCAAAGTAAGTAAAAGAAAACATTTCTTAAGAACGCTTCCTTAACGAGATATTAAGTTTTAGAGAAATGTTATAGAGTCATATATCTAAGTTTTATATTATATTAAACAAGTCCTCTGCCGCGTCTGTCTGATCGCAACAAACTGGAAAACTACTGCACGGTAACCAACCAATAGTTAGTATTAATATTCGTTAGGAAGTTTAAGGTACCCATATTATTAGAAGTTTACGGTTGCACGTGTCGCCTAGTGTCATGAAATAGACTTTGTACAGCTTGCTAGCCAGTGGACTGTAAAATGTGTGTTTAAAATTTATAGGTATTGAATGTCAGGTATACTATACAGATAATATATAGTATATGTAAGGTATGTATGAGCCGTACGACCTCTAAATTTCACCAACATCATCTTGATGGTTGGAGGTCTTCCACAGTCCGTTTCACAAGGCATTTTCTTTTGCGAACTAGCGAACTGTGGAATCGACTCCCGGTGGGGGTCTTCCCTCAGAGATACGACCTCCAAATGTTTAAAAAGCGAGTGTACTCCTCCCTCAAAGGCCGGCAACACACCCACTAAAAATAGGTGTCTTTGGGCTGCGAAGACTGCCCTTTTTGGTCGTCCCGCAAGCTCGTTTGCCCCCCTATTATATAAAAAAAGCAAGCTGCACTAGATAACTACATATATGAGAGGGTAAGATGTAAGAACCTAACAACCCTACGGATCCCTAAGCACTACAGACGTACCCTAACACATAAATAGTTAATATATAAATAAGTACGGGATTTCTGCACCAAGAGACCTAAGGTAACAGACGGAGCCCTACGGGTAGGATCAAAGGTTCGAGGTAGTGGGATTATTTCAAAGCTATCGGGCAGGCTCACCACGATAATCAAGGGCTTGAAGTTGTCTTCGCCTACTACTAGCTTAATAATTTAACCCGGATATCGATGTCCGATGTAAATAAAATTAGCTAAAAAAGATGCGAAATGACTTAGACCTACAACGCACTAGCGGCTGGCCGCAATGCGGTGTGCCGCTGGGGCGGGCCGCACATCGATTATTATATGAAACCGCACGATAACAACGCACTGACTTGCGGTCAACCGTCAACCGCTCCGGTTGATCTGGAGCTGCGGCGCGCCGCGTCCACTCCATGCACTCGGCGCGGTTAGCCGTCCTACCTACGTCATCACATATAATTATTTAACAAATGTAAAAAAAATATTGTAAACCTATTTTAAAAGAGTGAAAAATAAAAAAATAAAATATGTTTATTATGGAACATAAGATACATGTATCACTTATTCCACGTCATTAAATTTGAATTTGTAATATTTCAAGAAGCACTGACGAGTGACGATTGCGGCAGACCGCAATAGGACCGCAATAGGGACGGTTAGCCGGAATACGGCATGCCGCTACGGCAGACCGTATATACTGCGGCCTGCCGCAGCGGCACACCGCATCACGGCCAGCCGCTAGTGCGTTGTAGGCCTTAGACCTACAACGCACTAGCGGCTGGCCGCAATGCGGTGTGCCGCTGCGGCTGGCCGCACATCGATTATTACATGAAACCGCACGATAACAACGCACTGACTTGCGGTCAACCGTCAACCGCTCCGGTTGATCTGGAGCTGCGGCGAGCCGCACCGGTTCAATGATGCGGCGCGCCGCGTCCCCTCCACGCACTCGGCGCGGTTAGCCGTCCTACCTACGTCATCACATATAATTTTTTAACAAATGTAAAAAAATATTGTAAACCTATTTCAAAAGAGTAAAAATAAAATATGTTTATTATGGAACATAAGATACATGTATCACTTATTCCACGTCATTAAATTTGAATTTGTAATATTTCAAGAAGCACTGACGAGTGACGATTGCGGCAGACCGCAATAGGACCGCAATAGGGACGGTTAGCCGGAATACGGCATGCCGCTACGGCAGACCGTATATACTGCGGCCTGCCGCAGCGGCACGCCGTATCGCGGCCAGCCGCTAGTGCGTTGTAGGCCTAAGACTGCTTGAGAGTGGTGACATCACTTGTATCATTATCTTCAGTAAGGGATGATTCAAGTGTCAGATAAAAAGAAAATCAAGCGTGTGATATGATGTGATAACAGTGACATAAATGATAAAAAAGGATAATCAAAATAACAGTTTTGGTCCATTGAAATATTACAATTTGAGGGCCAAACTGTACATTTGTTAGAGGACGCAATTTTATTTATGGGACATGTAGGGGGGGCCAATACAAGCTTAACCTCAAGTTTGTGGGGTTGCCGTGCTTGTCCCCCGGCCGCCATCTTGGATAAAGGGGTTCACGTTTTTGGCTATTTCTCCTAGCGCAAATAGATACTTTAATATTATATATGTAGTTCCAACAATAACTCATACCTATAAGATATCGTATGGAAAACCTGCTTTTTAAAGTCGGTTGTGATAATTAAACACGTTTTAATTATCACACAGTATATTTTGATGCATACTCAAAATATACAATAATTAAAATACTAGACAAATGTTCATATTAACTCACAGAATCCAGTACTACAGTATTATTACTCGTTATTTCTGGGATGGCACTTATGGTAGGAACTGGATCTGGACAGGTTTCACCCACAATATGCTCTGATGGCGCCACATGTAGTACCATTTGGGTTATAGTCATGCTCAAACATACACGCATAGTGAATGAGTTGGCCAGAGCAAATAATCCCAAAATACCGATAACATAGCGCTGTGGGATGAACGTCACTGAAAAGTTTTAAAATTATTTTCTGTTCAACAACTTTATAAGTGCGACAATTCACCTTAAATACTGCATACCCTCAATAATTATAAAAATGTAAACAACATACATACACGCACGCACACAGACACATGTGCACTCACTAGTGCGCACGCGGGTTAATATGCTTTTTATTTTTATATGAAAGACTTGAAGGTCCTGGACCAAGCACATCGTACTTAAAAGATTCCTAATAAACCTTGTATAACATCGTATTATTTTATAGTATATAAAATAAATATTATATACTATAAAATCTTCGTACTAAAGTTTTAATTTGGTAGGTAGATTCATATCATCTATAAATTGATAAAGTATGAAACGAATATATTATATGTATGTATATTATATATATTCATACATATATTCATGCAGCGTATAGTAATGGTGTCTGTTCAAACTAAAACTCAAAATTACTTTATTCATATGTAAGTAGTAAGTAGTAAGTACACTTATGTAACGTCAACAGAAAAGGTGTTAAATTGATTCTAAATTTACATTGACTACCAGTTCGCAAGTCAAGGGCGTAGAGCGGGAAAGCCGAACTGGCTAGAAACTCTCCGCCACTCATTTTAATCGCCAAGTTTTGAGTCATACAAATTGTTTGAACCTGTGTTATTCTGTAAAAAAAATTGGCTCTACAACCCTAAGTCGTGGCTTCAGAATTATGTATTTGTTTCTTGTTGATTTTCAGCCCTTTATGCCTGACATACACAGTTGACTTTTAGTTGACATATCCTTAACCATACAAGTGAATGATAAATGCGCATACAGAAACCCATTGGTACAAAATAACGACCCCAAGAATGAGAGTCGCACTCTAAGGCCAGTAGGTCAACACAGCTCTGTTTATTTTTTTTTTGGCTAAGAAAAAATCTCTTATATGCGATTAATGCATTGGATGAATGCAATTCTAACTATTATACCATAGTAAATAGTGACCATTTACGTTAATCTTAGCTTAAATTCTATATGACATAAGTTACAAATTAAAATTAATTTTGGAATAATTACCTCTGTTGAGTACAAGCCGCCATCCCTTCAACGTCATTGTGTTTTCAACTGATCACAACACAAACACTGCGTAAACTATATGAAAAAGACGTTAAACCACGAGATGTCATTATCAAATGAACACATCTGATCACTGATAATACTGCCGCATGATTTAAGATAAACGCAACCACAAGAAACTTATTATAAACATTCCAAATATGAATGAGAACTTTTTATTCTAACGTCATCTATATTTGAACCGTTTAGCCCTTGATATTAGAAAGTTAGTTTATGTAGCCATGGAGAGTGTTTAAAAGTTCATTAATTGTAATAACGTATCGCAACGACTAGTTTAAATCAGCCATGTTCCAAAATAATGCCAGTGCAATGAAAGAAGGCCGATTACACACGGTGTAAGACTGTGAATTATATGTAACTGTGGCGGTTTTTCAGCAGGAATGCATTCATGTCAAAGTTGTAACACTGTATGAGACTGTAAAAGAGGACAATGTAGAGTAACTTGAAAGAAACCGTGATGTTTCGGAGCGGCGGTTGAGCACTTACTTCCTTATATATAGAATATTTTAGAATTAGAAAGCAGATACTAAAATCTGAAACCAAGACCAAGGAATTTAGCTTTATCCCATTCTGTATGAATCGTATTAGTGAAGGCATTTATGCTATCTGAGTCTATTTGATGTTGGAGAACACGGAGCCAGTCATATAAGCATTTTTATAGAACTATTTTTACTTCATTTATTAGTATTTATTTTCTCTATCACTTTAAACATCTCGAACCAACTACTAGACTTACACATTTAGATAATAATTTCGTATAAATCAACTTAAAAGGTTTTATTTTGTTTCCCTTTCCAATTGTACAACCGAAGGAGAATGTTAGGCCTTTTTTATTGTAGCGCGTGTATCGCACGTGTAAGAATTTGTTATATTCGGTTTTATTGACCTACAAAAACAATAATTACTTTTAATGCAACAGTACCAATTCAATTTAAGGTGTTCGGTGTGTAATAATTTAATTATTATTTGACTATTACTCAAACTGCTGAAGGACATTTTCGCGAGTAAACTGACAGGTCTAATAATTAAATTTTATCTGTATAATTAGTTTGCCGCAGTCTGATAGTTTAGGAATTACGGAGGGAAATACAAAATTATGGGATTTGCGTTCCCTAATTGCCATCATTTCATAAAATCTGATAAAAGCAAAGAGGCTGATTGCAGATGGATTAAAAAAGTATAATTAATATACTATACTAAGTATTTTTTTGTAAAACAGGACGGGCAGGAGGCTCATCTGATGTTAAGTGATACCGCCGCCCACGGACACTCTCCATTCCACCCTCCGGGCTCGCGAGTGCATTTTCGGCCTTTTAAGAGTTGATACGCGCTTTTCTTGAAGTACCTTAAGTCAAATTGGTCCGGAAATACTTCAGTAGGCTGGTTCCACAAAGTGGTGGTGCGCAGGAAAAACTGCCTTAAAAAACGCTCAGTTGTGGAACGACGGACGACGGGTGGAATTTCGTATTCTGCCTCGACGTCCGATGATGAAGCTCAGTTGTAGGTATTAATCCGAAGAACTCTTCTGAACACTCTCCATGGTAAATGCGATAGATGATGCAGAGTGACCCCACATCTCTATGCAACGCCAAAGGATCAAGCCGCTCGGAAAGGGATTGGTCAAGTGGAAGGTGCTGGTACTGGGGTGCTAACGCACAGAGGTGAGTACAGGTACCCATATGGGGCCGAATCTGCGCTTTACACAATTTCATGCGGTGGCCCAGAGTGATGTTAGTTAATTACGAAATTAAGGCCTGGCTGAGGTCCCTTAAGTAGGGACTGAGTAAATTGACCGACTTGATATTACATAGATCTCACAACTTTTACGGTCGAGGAACTACTTTAATGGCATAATATTGTGTATATACCAGACGCAATGAATTTGACGAGTTTATAAGAAAATCCTTCTTCAGAAAGGTAAATTATATTTGTGGCTACTATAAACAAAAGTAGATTGTCATAAAAAACAAAACGAAACTATTAAAACCCTATCATTTTACGGTTTGTCACGAGACGTTAATAGTTCTTAAAGTATAAAGAATCTAGAAAGTATATAAAGCTTGTGGTTACGTACGAATTGATTACGAGCTTAAAACGATTTCTAGACGTTCTTTTTCTTTGTTCACGGCCAGCCTTAAAAACATGTTTGTATAATCTACAACCTTATATAATTACGTATTATTATGATAACAGCATTGTTAGCATGGAACGTGTTATTGAAATGGGCATGTATAAATATATAAAAACGCGGTAATATTAACATAACGGCATATCGGCACAAATAGTTTATTCAATAAATCGTAAGTTTTCTACTAATAATATAGGGTTTTTTGTTTCGAAACTCTGATCTGTGATCATTGATTTTTTGTACATATCTCGGAGATAAAATATAAATAAAAAAAATATATCACAGATCACATCAGAATATAAAAAGTGTAAATTATTATTAATTTTTCTACTATCGGATTAGTCGGAATTCATGTTTATCGTGGGTTTTTTCATGACGTTTCATCATTTATCACATGGTATCGAGACGGCTGTGGCTGACGTTGTGATGACTGTGCGATTATTATTGTGCATATCGATGGTCCCTACATATATAAAGGCATGTCAAAATTCAAATTTTTGCAATTTCATTTTTGACTTCATCTTGTCCATACTTTTACATGTATGTAAGTTTTTTTTTGATGTCGTATATACAACAACTTTACATATACATATACTAGCCGTTTCCCGCCTGCTTCGCTGGGCGAATTAAAATAGGAAATAAATAAAATTTTATGTTTCATTATAAATTTTTTTTTCATATTTTTATTATTCTTCTTTTTAACTTCCCGGTAAGAAAATTGTTTTTTTTCGAAAATCGAGTTTTTAACAGATGTTGACTCTTTTGTTTTTATTAGCGGGATAAATTTTCATAAAAGTAAAACAGCAATAAAAAAATGAAGGAACGTTGGAATTTAAAAAATAAATAGCCATAAACCATCTAGGACCAAATTTCGCATCGAATGGCAGTAGTTTCATGTCGATACGATCAGTGGTTTAGGCGTGAAGGTGCCTCAAACTTACCTTTGTACTACGATTTTAAAAGCGCGCCAATCGACGCGAGCGGGAGTCTTGTGGAACTTAACGGGAGTTTCCCTAGTAAAATGCACGCATTTGACAAATATTATAATACAATTAAGTGGTGTGATTTTATAGTTACTTTGCATTATATCACAATATTACTGTGAAACATGAGTAACAATAGATCAAAATTATTAGTGGATATTGCTATCTCTAAAAATACACTTTAAGTTCGTTTCTAAATCGTTTCAGTATGCTAGCACGTCAAAACTTATTCGATTTATTTTGGAATCTAGGGTATGTGGTGTTTGATTGCGAGTTATATATCGCAAATAAAAAAAAGCAATGGACCCAGAATTCTAGAAGATTAAACATCATTTCATCATAACATAAGTACATGTTTTAAAATATAATTTAAAGAAAAACTAGTTGATATCGTTGATTTGATATCTCCTACGTATAAACGGTTGACTTATTCTTGACCGACAGGGTTATATTAAATTTGTAATATAGAAACAGTATCTATAGTTTTTATGAAAACATGTATATATTTACAAATGGTCAATAGAATCATAAAATATCTTATAAATCATTTCAGAAAAAAAATAATATCAAAATGTGAATACATGAATTTCTAGAGGGATTCAAACATTATTACGCACTCCGGAAAACCTCTAACGCTTTGTACGTAGGGTCCGTCAATATATAGATAATAATAATGATAAAACTATATTAAAATACAAATATTAAAAAAATAATTTAATAAGACAAAATATAAAGTAAATTCAAAGTCAGGTACACATACATAAAAACTTAATATAAAAATAATACAACTTAATTTCAACACATAACAGGGATTTTTTTTAAATAAATTATTGTTTGCGTATAGTAGAGAGGAACGAAGAGAAACTAAATTATTATTTGTTATGGGAAAACCGTAGATAAAGACGTCAGTATTAGCGGTATTTGTTAATAATTATTTATAAAAAGTACTTATTAATAATTAAAAAAAGAATCATTATGGTGTTCGAATTTCAAAACGTCACACAAATAGCATTAACTCCAATTTTGATTCTACTTTAATTTATTACTAATAGCCACACTTATAATATAGACATAACCGTTGGTTTATTATTTAGAATAATTAAAAATAAATTAAATTTTACTATTTATACTAAACTAATGGTCTAAGATCCCGCTATACAACGACCTTCACCGAGATGCTTATTTAATGAAACTTATTTTATATATAATTTAATATGTCAATAAATATAATCCATATGGGTTGCCTAGCAAATTTCAGTCCAGAGTATTTTTAATTAATTTAAAAAAAAAAATATTTCTTTAAACATTTCACCGGTATGATTATTAGATAAATTCTATACCAATCGAAATTATTAAGCCCATAGAATATGCAAAAGTTAGGTTGTTGTTAATCAATTAATTATTTATGTGTATATTTTTTATGTGACACTAAAGTATATATACATCTTTAGTATAAAAGAAGTTTTTAGTGATACATATATAATACTACCCCGATTAAAAATATTGATTGAAAAAAGTTCAAAAAATTTACTACATGCAAATTATAAAAAAAAAAATTTTTTTTAAATATTCATTAAACATACTCTGGACTGAAATTTGCTAGGCAACCCATATGGATTATATTTATTGACATATTAAATTAAATATAAAATAAGTTTCATTAAATAAGCATCTCGGTGAAGGTCGTTGTATAGCGGGATCTTATACTATAATGTTCAAGGCATCTGCACAAAATAGATAAAAGTAACAATTTTGTCAAATTTCATTACAAAAATGTCGATCGAGCCTATGATTTTTTTTATAAAACATTGCACAATTGCCACCTATTACTCCAAGGACAATTATTCTCTATCTTAACGTCATTCAACGTAAGCTGTTAACAATTTTCACTTTTAAACAGAAGTGTCGGAGTGGTCAGGAGTAATTAAACGAAATAAATTAATAAAGAAACTAGAATATCACAAACACGAAAAAGTTATCGCAGTTCTTGCTTTTCTTTAATTTTTTTCTCTGGTGTTTCTGAATCATTTTCTCTCGTTGGCAAAGGCCCGTGCTTCCACCCCGCCGGATATCCATTTAACTTGACGTCGTCCCACCATTCTTGTTGTCCCTTACCATAGATAACGAAAACGAAATTCGTTACGAATAGCACCACAAAGCACACCCAAAATGCCACTCGCCATTGTTTGAGGGTAGACTGAAAAATAATTTTTAATTAATTTTTTTAACACAAAGTACATTTATAATTCGATAATTACGATATACGAGCAAATTATACTCAATTCTCTAGATACTAACATTTGGAGTAAGAAGTCCAATCAGATATGGCGACACGATACCAGATATAGAGGATATTCCATTGACAATGGCTGTCGTAGTACCCGCATAGTTGGGCGTGATGTCTAGAACGTTAATTTTCATTCCACTGTAATATGCACTCATAAAGGCCATAGCAGCTACGAACCAGACCACAGCCAAGGTGGTGTTACAGCCAGAATATGAGGCTAAAATTATACATATACCAGGTCCGATGGCAGCTGAAAAATGAAAGTGTTCATGAATTAGAATAACGAACGAACGTTACGAAAAATTCCGTTACAATAATCAACAAGTTTGAGGTTATATATTTAAAAAATTTTTTCAAGCTCTTTTCCATACTCAAAGCTAAAACCTTCACTAATGTATGTATTTGAATTAGTGCGTGATACACTTGCATGGACACATTTATATGAACTACAAACTTATGTAAATAGTCCGTTCCTTCTAGCCATGATTCAGCTTTCGATACCTGGTTTCAGTTTTTGTAGGAATAATTGTAACACTGAAACTTGACTTCGGTGATCTCTTCCTGTGTCTGCCATATGCTGTCCAGTTTTTGGGTCTAAGGCTAGCTAAATGTGCAAATAGAAAGTAAGTCCATGAACAGTCGAGGATCCAACCTACGATCTCAGGGATGAGAGTCGCACGTTGAAGCCACTAGGCCAACACTGGTCTTACGTACAACACTCTCTTGTCTACTAATGATACCTACGCGATATATCTTTCAATATCAGCTAATGAACGACTGATAAAAATGTTCCTACATAAAACAAGTTCAAAAGTATAGGCACCCCGGTCTAAGTTTAAAATTGGAACAGCCACCAATTCGCGCAAGCAAAGTTATCTTAGCTGCAGGTGGAGTTTGATAAATATCTCGGAAAAGTTACATTGTAGGTGGGATAAGGAAATTGTTTTAACTAAAGTGAAACATACCAATCGTAGTAAATATTTTTCTTGCATTCTGTAAACTGTAGATGCCTCTATTTATACCAAAATCACTGAGGAATCCGAAGAATACTGATGTAAACCACATCGCGATATATGGCATTGAGGAAAGTATTCCAGTTGATTTTATATCGAATTTTAATACATCTGTCATGTATTTAGGAAGATCGGTGACCATTGTGTAGTAACCCCAATCATGACCAATCTGGAAGAAGATTTTATATTTTTACTAGCAGACCGGCCAAGCGATGCTGTGGCTAAGGTTTTTGTTATATGTATTACATAGTAGCAAACTATACAAGGGAAACGGTAGGAGAACACCAGTCATGGGGATGATAGCTTATGTTATACGTGGGTACTTTCAACACAGCGCCATCTGTTAGAATTGTGACTATTAATAATAAACAAATATTTTGCAATAAAATAATATTACGGGTATAAATTGAGATGTAAGCTATCCTATCTTTTATGTTGGATCAAACTACACACGGTGTGCAAATTTGATTGATATCGGTTCGGTAGTTTAGGGGTCCATAGCGGACAAACAACGTGACCCGTAATTTATATATATTAAGATATATCTTCTTTACTGTCTGGCTTTTAAAAAATATGTTTGCATAAATATAAGTGAAGATACGAAAATTCTTATTGCTATGATCATATTCAAACATTTTTATCGTTAAGATTTTCAATTTACGAAACATTTAAAATCTTCATCTTTCATCAAAGCAATTATAATTTTAAACTCCGTACAAACAATTATATAACAACTGAATTACAGATTAAATTTAGAAAATTTATGTAACCTTTATTTTCTTTAATGTGTGTTTACTAAATAATAATTGATTTTTTGTTAAAAATTATGGATATAATTTTCATTAAAAACTGTTCAGTATTCACTACTATTGTGTTCACTTAAGTTTCGTTATTGCAACTATGTCATGTATAAAGTCAATACTTACACCAGCTACAATCAGGGCCCAAAGCGGGACAGATCTGACCAGCGCCCTCCATGGAACTGGGTTTAATCTGATTTCATTATTTGAAAGAGATTCAACATTTTCGTTCAAGTACTTCTTTTCACGATCAGATATGTAGGGATGTGTATTCGGAGAACTATAACAGAGTATAATCTGAAAAGAAATATTAATTAGCAAAATATCTTATAAACTCTAGAATGCCAATATAGGTTGTATTAATGTAATCTATGTGCCACGCCCTATCATGTGATTAAGCCTTTTATGAATTTAAGCCTAGTGACTGGTGGTGAGACCCAATCTTAAGGCTTTTCAATTAATATATATGTCAACGTTAAATTGTAAATACCGTTAGATTGTAATCTATCTTGCGAGATTGTGAACTGTCGAAAGATTGTGAACCTTAATGTACTGCTTACAATTTAACGTATTATTATTCGGTAGATTGTAATCTATCGAAGTGAAACCGTCAAATTACAATCTTAAAATTATCAACTGTCCGAAGGCTGTCCCTGATTAGTCGGCTTTATATAGACCGTTATATGTCCATAGAGGCATAGACGGCCAGACCTGGAATGGAGCTTTCGTTTCCTACCAAAAAAAGTGATTCCCAGAAAATCTAGTCGTTTTAATGTAGAATATGAGAAAAACTATTCTACAAGCGTAGATTACAAATGATGGATCACACAGATACTGCCAATGATAGTGCTTGACAATAAATTGATATATGAGCTTGTTCGATTTTAAGCAAATCGAAATATGAATATTAGTAAAACCAACAATCATAGACAAATAATGATCACCTAATTGCCTATAAATAAATAATCTGCTAATTCTAATTACGTTATTGGACGTGATGTCATACATACCCAAGCAGCAAACCAGGCTAAGCCAACACCTCCGAAAAGGTAGAAGACATTCTCCCAGCTACTCTGGTGCATAATAAGACCGGAGAAATAAGATCCAGCGACGTTCCCGATTTGTGATCCTCCAAACACAATAGCTCCTATTACAGATCTCTCCGTCTTTGGTGCCCATTTGGATATCATCAACATCAAACCAGGCATTGTGGGTCCCTGAATAAGTCAAAAGTTTTAGTTTTAAGAAAATCAACGTTCGGTTCGAAGATAATTTATTTATCAATGAATTACAATTACTTAGTGAGAAAATGTAGAGGGGATTAGTTATGTATATAAAATAAATATATAGCCACAATATGTACAATATTTTTAATGTTTAAGTTTATTTTCAATTATTATTTGTAAGTCTCTCTTTTTAAATAATATTTGGATTACGATATGTTATATCTAATATATAAAATTCTCGAAATGTCTAAAACTCAAAATTACTCAACCGATTTTCGTGAAATTTTACAAAAATATTCGAATCGGACAACATGTATTTTACATCCCCCTAAATGTTAAGTGTGTTCCACTCCTTAATATTTTTTATGATACAGTATACAAAAATACATATCACAAGGCAGCAAGCAGGTAAAAACCTTCTGTGCCTGACAAACACTGTCGACTTTTTGGGTGCTGGTTTCCTCTCGATGTTTTCCTTCACCGCACAAGTGAGTATTGTTAAGAATTCTAATCAACGTATAATATGCTTTTTTTACCTTCTATGGTTCACATGGTTAAAAAATTAAATAAAAAATATGTTTATTATGGAACATAAGATACATGTATCACTTATTCCACGTCATTATATTTGAATTTGTAGGCATCCCTACTTATCGGCAAAGAAGACAGAGGGTGTAGGCCGAGAGAAAAAGCCGGCGTAAAAAACTCTCGGTACTCTTTTAAAATAGCAAATCAAGTAGTTCTATTAATTTCTTCTAATAAAAAAAATACTTACTTCACCAATACCTTCGAGTACCCTCAAAATGATAAGAGCAACTGCACCTCCAGTTTTCACTGCATACGGGGTTATAAATGTACAGATAGCAGTTGAGAGAAGACCGAGAGCAACTACCCATTTCCCACCGAACTTCTCTGCTAGCATTCCACCTGGTATGTGGGTAGCTATGTAACCAATATAGAATGCCCCAAGTATAAGTCCTTGGGTAGCTTCACTCCATTCGAATTTCACTGACTGAAGAAAGAGAAGAAAAGTTTATGACCGTATGAACATGAATGAAATTCAATATATTGTTTTATAAAAAAGGCGTGGGTCACGTGAAGCGTTTACGCACCATTTTTTTAATATTTGCGCAATTATACCTATCATATACAGTATTTATTGAAGGTAAAGGAAAATATTCCGTGGAATTCAGCACGTCTGAGATGCACAATCGTCAAGGTGAATCATGAATTAAAGATGATTACCGGAAACAGGAAGGAAAAAGATTCGAATATGAGGTTAAGGGACTGTTTATTTTTGAGGTAAGCTTTCTGATAAGTTGAAGGATACTGTGTTTACAATATTATTAACCTACATAGTAATAATAATAATTTAACATGGATGAATAGAATAGTAAAACAAATATAAAAAGTTTTGTCCCTGTGGCATTGTACCTTTAACGATGGCAGCATTTCGTCACTGTATTGCTTATACTTAATAGTTGAGCAAGGAAAGCACCAGCTCTGAGTCACCGCTACTATCTACCAGGCGCCTAAATCTTTCATTAGCAACTATGCACTTGAACCCCACGGCCCAAGAAACTCTACTCCATAGGGAAAAATCAATGTCGGAGGAAAGACTTATATTTGAGAGGAACTCTCATATTTTCCGAGGGAGGTGAGACGCGGCTAACATATCTACACAAGTAGCATCCCATAACAAAGCCCATCCCATCCTTAAGCTAGCTATATATTTGTAAGTCTAAATCTACTCTCGTACATTACTTATTACTCTAAGCACAATAAGTATCATTATGTATTAGACTAATCGCAATGAATTTAACAACGTACAAGGCTACGATTTTCAAAGCGTCCAAATTAATCACACACATTTTATTTGTTATTGATTATCAAAACTAAAGTACCGTTGTGCAAGTAGCCCTTTATCAAAATTTACATTGGTTGACTGTATGAGGATAAAACTTTTCATTGTTAACCTAAATAATTAGCGCGAATAGCCTGCATAATTATGTATGTATTATAACCGTGGCACAGATGTTTATATATTCTATATAGATAAAAGTAATTTTATTTGGCCTTGTAAGGAGAATCTTATTACTATAATATGGAAGTTTGCTAAAAACATATTATATATTGTATTTGTTATTACTCATAAAGTTCTCGTGTCACAATGTTAGTTACCATACTCCTCCGAGACGGCTTGACCGATTTGTATCAAATTTTATATGCATATTCAGTAGGTCTGAGAATCGGCTACTATCTATCTTTTAATCCCGTAAGTGATAAGGGATGTCCACCCCAAAAAAAAATTTTGTTTCTATTTTTTTATGATACAGCATACAAAAATAGATACAACCCCTAATTTTCACCCCTTTACGATCAATCCGTATTTTTTATTATTGTACATAGATATTTTTATTGAACTAAAATAATATTTCCTAGAAATAATATATATGGCAAAACAAATGTTTGCCGGGTCAGCTAGTTTACATATAACTTTTTTAAATGATGTGGCGGACTATGTCGGTCTTATTAAATGTCCAGTGTAACCGAAGTATAGCGCAATTATCGTAATTATAATTTAGCACAGAATTGCTTATTTACAAAAACTTATAGAAAGCTGAATCAGAGGCCCATAAATCAGTTATGCAATCAATGCGTACCGAATTAATTATTAAATTCAAAGCTACCTTCATGGTTCAATTGGTATATGGGCTATCTAATAACAGTGCAAAGAAAAAGATCTTCTTACTGAACTCTATCTAAATACATAAATTTATATCAAATTGCTTATAAGGTGGCACATAGTTTATAGTAAAATTATATAATAACCCTAAACTGTGAAAAGCCAAATGTGAGTTATTTTTAATTTAATTAAAAGCAAGCCCCAATGAGTTTGAATGTCTGAAACCTACAAACTAGACGCATCGCAAATCTCCAAATCAATCGTCAATGATTAGCGTTACCCAAAGACTCGTAGTTTATCCCGTTGCCATGTTATATTTTAAGGGTTCAACGAACTTTAGCTATTTGCAAAATTTGAATTATATAATAAGCCTTTTGGTCACAATAATTTTTATTCGTTTTTACTACAAAGTAGAATTTGTATGTATTACAGTAGTAGTAAAATTATAATGAATAGTTCACATTGACAATCCCTGACGCGCGCATATTATTTCTAAATCTTACGAATAAAGAAGTTATGATTTGTGAAATCCCAATATGCATTAAAAAGCGATGTGATAGTAGTGAAACACTTATAAACTATACTACTAAATGAGAATTAATGTTTGCTAACAACAAATAGAATTTTCTTAAACATAACTAAAGTTAACCGTTAAAGTAAAGTGGCGCAAAAAGGAGTGAAAACCTTATCGGAAAAAAATGCCTCTAAAATGTACATTTAATCTAAAGATGAGTCATAAGGTAGATTTATTCTTAAGAATCCATACATTCCATACACATAATAATCGTCGTATATTCGTAATATAGATCGACTCATTTGTTAAGTTAGATTATCCTACTATAACCAAATTTAAACAATGTACAAAATTTATTGATGTCGCCGACAGCTCAAAGATAGTCGCGCGCCGCGCAATACTTCGTGCTTGCACATCTAGAAATGTAACTATCTTTTGTGTAAAGATTACAAAATCATATGCTGTTATATATGGTTTTTACATTAAGTTTAATAGCGTAGGTTAACCCAATTTAATCAAACGTGAATCTATTGAATTTATTACAAAGATACATATATCGATACGTCTCGGTCGTAAATATTATTTTAAATTTAACAAACCAGAATTTTATCTCAATTTGTTTGTATGGAAAAAAATTGGGTTTTTAGTTACATTTTCCTTGTACGAAAATATGCATATTATACCTATACTCTTGCATCTCATAAAAAATGTCAAAACTTGTTTGCTACGTTGTACATATTACGAGAAATAAAGGTGTATGCGCATTATGTTAAAAGAAAAATATATTGATAGGAGGTCTTACTGTATATTATAAGCATAGTAACTTCATACTTACACCGTCATCTATTAAATAATCTCCTATGTCATTGGTAGAGTTTACGACGTTAAAATCCGGACACGCATCCGGATCATAGTTCACACTTCCAACTTCCGGTGCGGCTTTCTTCTTCACCATTTGTGTGATCGCCAGATTCAAACATTGACGTAATGTGAAGGCATTTGCCATGGTTAGCAATCCCATTATTGCTAACACATATCGCTGAGGTATTATGAATACTGAAAAAATAATAATCAAATGTTTACAAACCATGTATGATAAAGGAAAATCGTGAGATTTGACATCTGATCATAGGTACGTGTTGGTTTTTGATGCTTAGTAATGAAGGTTTTATTGCAACGTAGGATAATAGCACACCTCTAGCCTCACTCTCAAGACTATTTGACCCCCGTTAACTCTCTTAACCTCGGCGCTGAACTGTTTTCTAAGCGCAATTAATACTTACTAAGACGAAGTTAAAAATACCCTAAATCCACGAGCATGTGTTCGGGGACACATAGAAAAATAGTCAAGGAGAGTGTTCAGAGGAGTTGTTCGGTACACCTGCAGCCGAGTTTCATTATCGGACGTCAAGGCAATATACAAAATACCATACGTATCACCACGACGTTGGCGTTCCACAACTAAGCGTTTTCTAAGGCAGTTTTTGCCGCGCACCACCATTATGTGCCTCTGAAGTATTTACGATCCAATTCGACTAAGTGTCAAGAAAAGAGCAAACCGATTCTTGAAAGGCCGGCAACGCACTTGCGAGCCTTCTGGCAATGTGAGTGTCCATGGGCGGTATCACTTAACATCAGATGAGCCTCCTGCCCGTTTGCATCATATTACATAAAAAAAGGAAACGGTAATTACACTCTTGTGACAGAATGCAATTAAAACGAACAATATTAAGAATATATGCAAAACAAAACATCGGCATAATATATAATAATGTGAGTTCTATTTAAGAAGACCATATAATTTCAATAGAGAGTAGTATTGACTATATTAAGAACAATCGCGCTTTTATACGTAACAGTATTACTATTATTTTATAGTTTTTATACATATTTACTTAATTTTATTCTTGGCTGAAAATTTAAATCATTGGCCGGAAATAATTATCTGCTTTTAAGTAAATCTCTTTTTATTTATTAACAAAATAAATCGCAGCTGTGGAGTTTCGATAAATAGGTTTTTTTTGTTGAACTTACATTGTTTTTAGTCCATAATTTGTATATAAAAGTATATTTACTATAAAATATAAATTTAAAAAGCCTTTATATAAATAATACTTATTAAACGATAATAATATGTTTTATTGTTTAAAATAAAGTTTCAATTAAACTTTTTATTTATAAATAAATATTAAAATTAACTTACGTTTTGACACCACGAGCCTCCATCCCGTCAACATTTTGAACACGTTGTCTCGATATGGTAAAGAAATAACGAATAAAGACTACAGCCTTCACTTGTACCTGACTGACAAACTAATCATGCATTAAATTGTCTTCGATAGAGCAAAGTTATGTGATGCGGAAATAGCACTTATTCCATTGATAAAGCTAACAATTTGGTGTACGTTTTTTTTTACTATCATATTTTACGATCTCTATGAAGTGTTTGAAGAAAGGTCAATAGGATATACTTTCAATATGGCGCTTTGAAATTGCAAAACAACGAATGGTGCAGAGTGCAAAGACGTAAACCCACTATTGTGTCAATATATTTTATTACCTATAATTTATTTTTTTTAAATTACTAGCAGTTAATTATAAATATAAAAGTAATTTTTAAATTATACTACTACATTTCTGTTTTATTTTAAATTACTATTATAATTTTTGTTTTAAATTACTTTTATGTTATGTTTTAAATTACTATTACTATTATTAATAAATTACTACATATTATGTAATTAGTTATAACTAAAGATTAAAGTAATTTAAGTACCTGAAGTTCTAAAAAGAATGTAATAATGTGTCAAATAACACATTTCTACATTCACCATAGATCAAATCTTATTGATTTATTAATGGAACTATTTTTAGATTCTTTTTCATTATAGAACAGGAGGAAAATAAGTATTAAGTGTAAAGTGATACGGCAGCTCATGCACACTCACTGCCAGAAGGTTAACGTGATGCGTTGCCGACCTTTCTTCGGAGTCATTTAATAAAGAGTGCTTAAGCGTGTTGTTTATAGGATATAAAAAACCTTAAAAGGTGGTTTACAATTGCCTAAAGTCTACTTAATAGTTATTTATATTTTTGAGGAAAAGTTTGTCGAAAGTGATTTTGAAACTACACGCTAAAAAGTATTAATAAAAATAAAAAAATCAGTCTTACTACAACCTCTTTAAGTCTTGACTTCAGATTTCTGAATCAGTTTCATGATCATTTTTTAAATATAATAGGCAAGTAGGTGATCAGCCTCCAGTACCTGACACACGACTTTTTGGGTCTAAGACACGTCGGTTTCCTCGCGATGCTTTCCTTCACCGTTCGAGCAAATGTTAAATGCGCACATAGAAAGAAAGTCAATTGGTGCACAGCCAGGGATCGAACCTACGACCTCAGGTATGAGATTCGCACGCTGAAGCCACTAGGCCAACACTGCTCTAAAAAAAAGTATATTACCGAAAGCAATATTATTCCTGAATGATCAAAACTGTTTTCCAGTTACATTTAAGATCAGTTAACATTCGCACATTACATTACGCTTGCAACTGAATAGAAAACTGAAGCTACGTTAAAGTAATTGACACAGCAATTATTTCCCCATGATAAAGAGAACGAGGTAATTATATTGTGTCTTTTGACATTGATTGATGATTGAATAACATTGAAAAATGTTATTTTCATTGTATGCTAGTTCAATCTATTTCACTTACTAACTTCAAAAGACACCCTAGGTTACACGTGAAATAAAAAGCCTGGACATAGGCTGCAGCTGTTAGTAACAATTAGTTATTCACTTGTTTTCATGAATAATCAACAGCAAAACTCTTTTAGCGTGCGTTTTTGTCTTAATATTTATTTTTAATCGTAACTTTAGCAGTTATATATAAAAGCTTATTGCATTTTAGATGAACGGAGCAGAATTTTGCATAGATGTTTTATTTTTACTCCGAATTTTTTTAAAGTAATAAGAGGCAAACGGGCAGGATGCTCATCTGATGTTAAGTGATACCGCCGCCTATGGACACTCACATTGCCAGAAGACTCGCAAGTGCGTTGCCGGCCTCTTGCCGAAAATGTGATCAATTGCCTAAGCAATAGAAAAATATAACTTTGCCTTTGTGCGTTGTCAAACACATATATGTCACAAGGCACGTGAATATACTTTTTAGACACGATTATTGATATAGAAAAAATTCTATAGATAATAATAACCTCAAGAGAAGATTAAGATTATTTTCTTTTTTTGATAGATTTCAAGATATGTATCGCCACTAAGGTTAGCACACGATGTTTTTTGCTTCCGGTTTTGTTATTTTATAATTCTTAACATGATTAATTCGTACGAATTTTTGTTATTTGCCATAGATTTCAAACATAAATAACAGCATTATTCATTTATTTAGGAAACATTTTGTTTACTAATAATGGTTAAAAAAGGGTGAAAAACGCATGAAAACAACTCTCCCTCGGGAACTCTTACTTTTTTTTAAATATTAACAAATGAATGCCCGACGAAGATTATTAATCCTGATATGATGGATAACCTATATATGGTTTAAACCAGGGTAAAGTCTAGACCATCGGTATTCATTTGTCATAATTAAATACATTGCAATAATACAATACTAAGACTAAGATCACAGAACACTCAATAGCTCAAATAACGTCAAGTTCGATTACGTCATGCATGTTTGTAACAGATTAAAATAATAAAAAAATCAAAACATAATTTTATTTGAATGACTTTTTTGCTTGTTTAATTTTTAATGTATGGGATTTATAATGTATTTTTCGTTTTATTTATTTAAAATTTCCTAAAATCTTGAAATGTTATTGTTGTTGTATGTTTATTGAATTTTATATTTTCCAATTAAGATAATTATAAAGTTGTTACGACATACAGCCTTATAAAACGTCGAGTAAGGTCAGTACGGTATTTGTTCTTCTTAATTCATTTTATATGAAAAACATGGTTACCATGGTAACAAACTACTAGGTACTAACTGAATTCGCGTTGTATACGGCTATGGTTGTCTCTATCGCATCTATGTCGACCCATCGCATGTATGTGAAAAATTGTGATAAAAAGAGCTTACTATATACTTTAAATTGTTTTTACGAGCTTGGCAGCAAGCCATATTACACCTAAGGTATGTTATTGAATTATTACGTCACAATAATTGCTTATTTATAATATAATAAACATATATATTTATAACATTAAACAACATTTTTTCCCACGATACATTGTTAGGTTTCTATGGTTATGTGGAAGGTATGTGATCATCAAAATCACTAGAATCTGTAATAGAAACAGGTCAGACATACCTAATATGGTTAACGCGATTAATACTTTGTATCAATTCAATCAAATAACAAGTAACTAGCTTTTTAATATTTGGTTACTAATATTTCTTTAATTACACAAATACTTAAAACAATAAAGTAAGCAATGGTGATGATTTAGCAAGTAAAAATTATTCTAAATTTGAAATAATGACAGGCAATTTTCAATCTCAGATTGTCTTAAGAGAAAAAGAGGGCGTGTCTGCAGTGAATGCAGATAGTCTAAAGATTTTGATGATAGTTTGATGTAGGAGGACATTTTACCAGTACTAACTAGAGTGAAAACAGTTTTGTTGATTACATACTTGAAAATTCATTTGAAGAAACATTATGGGTTGCACAGCTAGATGAATGGGTGAGTGAATATTTTGTGTAGTTTCGTCGTAACGCTAAGCTAACTAGCAGAGCATTTTAACATTACAATATTTTTGAAACTTTTGATACTGGTATTCTTATAGTAGGATTTTTTTCTTTGGATTCTTATGATCTTGCAGTTGCAAGGTAAAACCCTAATGTGTATATTTATAAACATTAATATTTCATAACCTTTTATATCAAATATAAATATTTGGAACAAGACACCTAGCCGCGTAGCTTCAACCGCGTTAAATTCACATAATCCTCATGAACAAGTACGGCCACAAAATATCTAAATTTTGAAATGTTCGCTGTACATCTTTTATATACTCTCAATTATATATTATATATGTAATATAATATATATAATATTGTCCCAGAGCTGGTGCTTTCCTCGCTTAGCGAATAAGTATCGCAATACAGCGAGGAAATGCTGCCAGCGTTAAAGGTACACTGCCACGGAGACCTAATTTTGATTTTGTTTAATATTCTTTTTATTATTACTATGTAGGTTAAAAAATTGTAAATACTTGTTATGATTTCTAATAAAATGTAATATATAATTCTATGCCTTTGTTAAAATAATTGCAACATATTTGCGTATATTTGATATTTTCTATACGCGCTTCATCTAAAGAAATATAAATATTAAATAACAAAGTGTTTGTACATTATAAATTTTCTTATTTGCGCAGCATATATCTTCTCCATATCCCTAATCTCATGTATAACTGCTGATATTGTATGGGCTGAATTGTGTCTTAAATTTGCGTATTTTATTATATTATTTATTTATCGTAGCTGTCTGGCAACAATCGCACAAGATTTTTTTATGGACATGTATCCCAGATAATGCTATGAACGTTCGAATGGTTTTCTTAAAAATTAATAAACTTAATTCGCAATATCAACAAACAAATAAATTGCTTATTAAAATCTTTTTCAATTATAAACTATTGATTGATTGTTAATTCAAATTTGATCTAAGTGAGTTTTAAGGGTAAAAAACGGTTTACCGATTTTCGGCAAAACTAAAAGTCCTATCAAAGAAAGTTAAATGGCAAAGTTGTAGGTAATAAAAAGATCTAAAACTTTTGTATGCACAAATTTTTCACATAACCTCAAAATTGGTATGAAAAATTCAAAAAACCAACTTTTTGGTTTTTTATTTTTATCTTTTACAAAAATTTATTTTTTTAAACGAAATTTGTTGAAAACTTACCTTATTATGTCCCAAATATACTTTAATTTATTTGATTAAAAATATTTATTTTTTCACCTTATTTTGAATTAATATCGAAAAAACACCCTAATTTTCAATCGAAAATTCTGACGTCAAAATTTCAGCTTTTTTCAAAAAGTTGGTGTGCTTTCAGTTCGTTGAAATCTCTTCTTTCCTATGGTAAAAAAATATATATATATTACCATAGTAAATCTTCTCAGAAAATGCAAAACATCGTATGCAGTAACGCCCAGACCCGTCATACCCTTCCCTACTTCTCTATGAAATACGAAAATTTTAGCCCATCTAAAGGCTAAAAATACGGACGTTGAAAAGGAAAAATCTAAAAAGGAAGTTAAACAATAAACAGATTGATTATGACATAAATGTAAATATATTCTAAATTTTTTCCAAATAATTTTTTTTAGTTGGAAAGAGACAGTAAAATTTAGAAATTAATACAATATAAATAAGAATGAAATAAATAATTAAACATTTTTATGTATGTCAATTATGTAGAAATATTAAGTACAGTACAACAATTTTCACTTATAATGAGACGAAATGTACAGTTAACAAATAAGAATTTCATAATGAATAAAACAACTACTTAATACTTTTCTTGAAGCAACGACCAGAGAAAATTTTCACAAAAAATTATCAGTATAATACCATGTAGGTTGTACCACGTGACGTCGAATGGTGCAATTCTATTGGCCGATATTTGGGTCGGAAAAATAATCAGGATAATACCATGTAGGTTGTACCACGTGACGTCGAATGGTGCAATTCTATTGGCCGATATTTGGGTCGGAAAAATAATCACTATTAATTATATTTTGTTTCGGTAGCGTGTCATATTTTTGTAAATAGAATATGATTAAAATCAAACAAATACCAAAGATTTTTTTGATACCGTTTTTTTATATTGCTACACATAAAAACTAACAATTCTCTTAACAAAAATATAGTAGCCTGGGATATTTATTTTATATTAATAAATATAAAAATAATAAATTAAAATACAATTTTATATTGAAATGGCCGCACATCTAGATATGCCCTCTGGGAGGTTAATGCTACTTACCAATACCAATAATTCAATATTATTAAAAAAAAACTTGAGAGGTGTCAAGGGACAATCCGGATCCGGATGTAACAAAGTTCCTTTCGATTAATTTATATTTTAATTGGTATCATAACAGTATGATAGATTTTCTCGACACCAATATTATATTTCATCGTCTATTAAAGTTTTAAGAGACCAGGAATCTAAAAGTGGAAGAAGTACGATGTCGTTGTGCTACGCAGCGATTACAAAACAAAATAACCTAAATATAAATTAAGTGGCACAATTAATAAGCATATAACGTATTTCGTAGTTGTTGTTTTAATTCAGTCTTATCTGGTTCATCTCCTTGTATAAGCTGTTCTCGTTGTGATATTAGTTCCCTAATTTTTTAATTCGCAGAATTTCATGACATTTTTATTTTGCTAGAAAACTAGGGAAAACCCCGCAATTTTGTACAGGGATTCTGGTGAACGTTTACTACGACTAATTTAGTTAAGTGATCCAAAAATAATTTTCAAAAAAACCAACATAAGGTGTTCCCAGGCGGTCACCCATCCAAGCACTGACCTATCCCGACGTTGCTTAACTTCGGTGATCAGACGACAACCGGTGTATTACAATAGCAAATAGCAAAAAAGTGTCGTTCCAACTTTTGGCCTTAATTTTTTCCGTCTATCCCCCTTTCGCAACGCGCGATAAGGAACTTCGTTCAATTTTGCCAATTTTCGATTTATAATATATGACACATTCAGAGATTTTCATAGTGCCAACTAATTCTCATCTATCAATGCGTATGTGACAGAAGAGAGGCAAAGTAGGCGCTTACGATTAGGGGCACGTTTGTAAGCCCTTGCAATCTACACGCGCAGATAGTGAATAGTGATATACAAAGTGTGATAAAAATGACACAATCAAAAGTGGTATTAATTTTTTTTCGATTGTGTCAATTTCTTACAAAATCCATCGTGACGTAACATATCTGAAGTGTTTTTAAGTGACAGATTATCACTTGATATGCCGTTATCTGGGGGTTTAAACTTGTTTTGATGTTTCGTTACGAGGGGTCTGATACAAAACAAGACACGATTATTATATTGATTTTTCTAAAAAAATGTTGCGATTTCCTAAACCGGAGTTACATCAAGAGATTATAGCCAGATGCACTCATTCTCCTATGCAATATTTTCTTGACTTCAGACTGAACCAATGTGGTTGTGCCAATTAATGTTCAATAATAAAAATGAGTAGCTGTTTTCTTGTTTGCTTCAGGATGTTTGTGAAATTATTAAAACACATTTTTATTAAAATCGCGAAGATCAATTAAGATATATATACGCAATTTAAAGTATCATATCGATTTTATATTTTAGATGTAATATTATGTGTATGTATGTAGATTGCATTCAATGGGTTAGGGGGCGTCCATAAATTACGTGAGGTGTTTAAGGGGGGGGAGGGGGTCGAGTAAAATCTCATTTATTCTTACGTTGGAGAGGGGGGGGGGGTCTCGGCAAGTATCACGCAATTTTTTTTCTGATTGAAAACGCTTGACCCTAAACCATCTCTGCAACTTCCCGCTAACTCCATACCTAAACGCTCAACATTTCACTTATTTTGTTTTTGAGCTCTTCAAGCTCAATAGTACGAATTCTGTGTTATTTTGAGTTCTCCGAGCTCAAAAAGATAGCTTCTTACGCGTGTAAGTAAGAAACCCACATTTTGAAAAATGTCACGTGAGATTGGGGGAGGGGGTTGAATAAAATCTCACGACATCTCACCAGGGGGGGAGGGAGGTACAGAAAATTTAAAAAACACCTCACGTAATTTATGGACGCCCCCTTATAGTTTTAATAGTACGTAAAATGATGCTAATTGCTATTATAGGAAAAAATCCAAACAAAATGAAGATTTAAATACCTAGTCCAGCCATAAGTTCTGTTACAAATGAATATGCATTTTTTCAACTTTTAAATTATTTTGAATTTGGAACACGTATGTTTTAAAAACTTATTTCGATTTTACGTCATTTCACATATTTTTTCGTGTTCACTATCAAATTACAATATGGAATGGGGTGTTAAAGGAAATAGGGTTGCAGTGATGGCCTTGCACAAAGTGGGTATGGAGCCGTCGGTCATATTCCAGACACTTCAAAAGCTTGGTATCAGCCGTATGTTCGTAAATCGTAATATCAACAGTTACAACACTTCGTATGTCGAAGACCAGGAAAGATCAGGGCGGCCGCGTGCTGTTAGAACTACAAAGGCTGTTAATACTGTTAAAGCCAGAATTCGTCGAAACCCCATTAGGAAGCAAAAAATCTCTTTTTATTATTTAAATCTAGTGATATTTTTGAGCTTATAACTCCATTTAAGTAAATAGAAAACACTATCAATAAATAAGCAGGGATATTAAAAAATAATTTATTGATACAAAATCAATTACATAACAACATATAACCCAGGCTACTTATGTATATGTCTGTATATGTCTGTTTGAGAATTGTTAAATGTTCGTTCGCATTTCTCCTCCGAAACGGCTCGACCGTTCCTTATGAATTTTTTATGCATTTTCAGTAAGTTTGAGAATCGGCTACTATCTATTCCAACCCCTAAGTGATAAGGGGTATACACCCCACAAAAAAAAATATTTAAATTTTTAATTTTTTATGATACAACGTACAAAAATACATACAACCCCTAATTTTAACCCTTCTACGATCAATCCCTATTTTTTATTATTGTAGATATTTTTACTGAACTAAAAAAATGTTTCCTAGAAATAATATGCATACATGGCAAAACAAAGGTTTGCCGGGTCAGCTAGTATTTCTATATAAATGAAATACATAACAATGTTCAATTATTTATTTAATTCTTATTTATATTATATACATTTCCAAATGACACCTTCACTTTCCAACTAACAAAAAATATTTGGACAAAATTAAGAATAACCTAAAAATATATTTACACTTATGTCATTAACAGTCTGTTTATTGTTTAACTTCCTCTTTAGATTTTTCCTTTTCAACGTCCGTTTTTCTCGCTGGCAATGGTCCATGTTTCCAACCCTTTGGATACCCCATTGTCTTGACGTCATCCCACCATAACTGTTCCCCTTTCGCGAATATTAGGTAAACAACATTAGTCACCACCAATAATCCAAAACAGACCCAAAACGCGACACGCCACTGCTTGAGCGTTGACTGGAAATGAAGTAGACATTAAGTTAATACTTAGATTACTTACGTAAATATATATAAAGTATAAATATTGTAGACTGTAGAGATAAAAGCAATTAAAGAGTTCATCAAATATGAATTAAAAATCAATCAATAGTTTATAATTGAAAAAGACTTTATTAACCCTGGAAAGGTAGTCTGCGTAAAATTTACGCATGCGTTTTCGAATAATTGCTCTATCTTTCTAATTAGCGCGAATCCATAGCTGTGCGTTTAGGACATCTCATTCGTCGTTGGGAGCTGCCGCGTGACGTAAGTGTCAATAAGGTAAGTGCAACCGATTTTGAAATATAACGACCGCGTGAGTAAAAATTACGCATGATTATCTTTATCGCGACTTTTATGATTTTGGCTTATATGACAGTTTTATTGTGATTCGTAACTTTTAATACTTTATATCATAACTAATATTATAATTTCATTTTTAAAGATATTGAGGCAAATATATATCACAATGGGGAGTATCAATTTAAACGAACACGAAATCCTGGCCGCTCTTATGCAAAGTGATGACGAGCTTCCGTGTGAGGACACCGACAGTGAAGTAGCGGACCACGTTTAAAGTTTTCTTTTTTTTAAAGTAAAAATAAAGGAGTTTAAAAAATTATCTGCAGTATTAATTATTCTAATGTATGTGTATATATAATAACATACAATTCATTAAAATAAACTATTAAACCTAGACCTACAACTAATTCAAATTCTTGCGTAAATTTTACGCATGATTTTCTTTTCCGTATTACAAAATATGATTATCTTTCTAGGGTTAAGCAACCTATTTGTTTGTCTTCTAACTAGTAATTAAAAAATCTTACTTGTGGAGTCAAAAGTCCTATTAAGTATGGTGAAATGATGCCAGATACAGCTGCAATTCCATTTACTAGACCTGTCGTGGTACCGGCGTAGTTAGGGGTAATATCCAGGGCGTTAACTTTCATTCCGCTGTAGTAAGCGCCCATAAGGGTCATAGCTGCTATGAACCATAACACTGCTAGGGTCTGGTCACAGCCAGAATACGAAGCCAAGATTATACATATACCGGGTCCAGTAGCAGCTAAAAATATAAAATATACATAATGTAAGTGTGTACAGGGGTTATAAAACTATTTGATAGAAAATTGCGTATAAAATTAAACAATAAAAAGAACATTATAGATGTTCGATAGAGGGTCATAGCTGGGCACTCGATTTTATATAATTCACTAAACTTTAGCAACAAGAGATGCTTAACAGAAACTTTCTTACAAGTGTCTCTTATAAAATGCATAGTCGAAATGGAGGTATTAAAATTATCTGTAAAACCTTACGTGATGTAAGCCATAGTTTTAAACTACAAGTCAATTTAAACTTTACTAAATTTCAATTTGTAAGCTCAGTTCGTTATAATTTTGGCCACCTTATACATTCTGATTAGCAGAATTCACAATATTTTTGTTCACGGTCATGTTAACATTTAGCTAAGGATTGCATTTTGTATACATTAATTTCATAATCTTCGGACACCAAAATATCAAAATGTTTCATGCTTTACTTACCGATAGTTGTGTAAATTTTTCTAGCATTCCTAATATTATGGTAGCCTTTCTTGATACAAAAATCACATAATATACCAAAGAAGAAAGACGAAATCCACATCGCTACATAAGGTACGGCAGAGAGAATTCCAGTAGATTTAATATTGAACTTCAGAACATCTGTCATGTATTTAGGTAAATCCGTAACCATCGTAAAGTATCCCCAATCGTGACCGATCTGAAATTAGTTATTATATACACTCGGCGTCAAAAAAATCGCACCTTTCCTAAAATTCGTGTCATGTGATTATAACTCCGAAGATCCTTACTGTACCCTATCAATATTAGTATCAGTTGAAAGCTTGCCCTTATTTGAAAAAGGAAATTGGCCACCACCCCCATAAAAAAAGAAAATTCTGGGAAAATGTGAAACAATGTTTATTCTGATCAAAATTACAAATAAAAGGAACAATACAAAAATTTGTAATTTGTAATAGTTTTCAAATAAGGGATTTCATTAGCTTTCAAATGATACTAATAATGATAGGGGACTGGAAGGATCTTAGAAGTTATAATCGCTTGACACGAATTTTAAGAAAGGTGCGATTTTTTTGTCGCCGAGTGTATTTGAATTCACCTTCACCTTCACGTCGCAATTTTGTTTGACTACTAACTTTGAAAACTTTGACTTAAAGCATTCTCATAATTTCATCTGCGAAGAGTGTAGCAACGTACCAAAAATTATGAGTTTGTCTTACACTCTCCGTATATAGTTCTATATTTTGCAACACGACTTTCAAGCCATGTTATTATAATTATTTATTTTTAAATTTATTTAGAGTAGGTAGAAATGAAACTATATTTCTTATTTACTTAATTATTAGTAAAAATTAGATAAGCAGCCTTTGGTAAATAATTATTGCATTGCCGGAATTGTTGAAAAATAAACCTTGATAAGAAGCTTTATAATCGGAAAAGTCTACATAAATGAATATAGTGAGAGCTTTGTTATTATAGTATGATAAATAAGAAAACTTACAGCTGCTATGATAAGGGACAACAATGGCCATGATCGAATCAGAGCTTTCCAAGGCACTGGGTCGAGCTTTTGCTCCTTGTTGTGTTTAAGCGCAGCAACATTTTCGTTTAAGAACTTCTTTTCAGCATCCGATATGAACGGATGTGTGTTTGGTGTACTGTAGCAGAGGAAACTCTGAAAAATTGAAAGATTAATATTAATTTTAATTTTTGTTTATAGAGTTTGTTTGATTTTAAATTACGTGCATTGGCCTGTTTATATTTGATTAAAAGGAGACTATGTTTCTATTCAAGGTTTTTATATAATTGTGAAGGTGCAAAATTTTTATTAATATTTCCCACCTTCTTTAACTAGAATATCATTGTCAATGTCAACTTTACCTCCTCCCTGACCCTCTCCTTTTGCCCTCGTTGTTTTCAAGTTTTAAATAAATGCTCAACTAATTATTCTAGCCATGTTTTTTTTTCAAAAAAATTATAATTTATATTTAGTTTTATAATAATATTTGAGAACAATGTAAGTGCGATTCGTTTCTTTGCGTTGGAACCAGCTGAAGATAATTTACCTACGTCCTCAGTCCTTGCTAACTAACTTTAACGACGGAAATATAATGAGGAAACTGATATGCTTTAGACAACCGACGACGTGTGTATGATACAGGAGATGGATCACCTACTTGCATAGAATTAAATTATCTTGCCGTCGTAAGTTGCCTCGCGGTGGTATTATATTAGCAAAACAAAACTAATGAGTACATACCCAAATAACAAACCATGCCAAGCCTATAGAGCCGAATAAGTAGAAAACGTTTTCCCAACTGCCTTCATGCATAATTAGGCCTGAGAAATATGAGCCACCAATATTTCCGATTTGGGCGCCACCAAATATAATGGCTCCCATTTTAGCTCGTTCTTCTTTTGGTGACCATTTCGACACCATAGCCATCAACCCAGGCATTGTTGGGCCCTGCAAGTTTTCCCATTTTATTTATTATAAAAATTAAAAAACGTGAAAAAGACATTGAAATTTCTTAAGGAATTTGATAGCTTTTGGACTTTTGGATTGGACTTTGAGCCCTGTCAAAAAGCTCTTTATTTAGCCTATAACGATTTTTATTTCTTCCATTGTATACTTCGCTTCTACTTACTTCACCAAGACCTTCGATGACTCTCAAAATGAATAAGGCTGTAGCTCCTCCAGTTTTAACAGCAAATGGAGTCAACAATGTGCAGACAGCTGTGGATAGTAGACCGAGTCCCAACACCCATTTTCCACCGAGCCTTTCAGCCAACATCCCTCCAGGCAGGTGCGTCAAGACATATCCATAATAGAATGAACTCAGAAGTAAACCTTGGGTGGCTTCACTCCAGTCAAACTTTTCCTCCTGATAAATAAATAGTTTTATAAAATATTGTGTAACCTGCATGGCGTAAGTGCGCCGTCTTGAGACCCTCAACAAAAGAGGCAGTCCCCATATTTTTTATTATGATAATTTCTTGTGTTCTATATAATAGTCGTGTTCTGTGGTGTAGTGGTTCGATTTAAAAATACTGTATCTCCAAGCACCTCGTTGTAATGGTTGAATGGTGATATTTTTTAATTAATTATAAAATAGGTATATTATAATATATATTTAGTATAGGTATATTATTATATTAATTAGATAAATGACATTATCATTGTAACAATATCACGTTTTATACTATTATTGATCTTCGAATTCCATGGTTCTGTCAAGTGACAGTTGACTTACTATATATATAATAAATGTGTTAAAAAATAAGATGCTTACCTAGAACTACACAATACCTACCCGAACATATTAAACCAGTTATCATAATCAGCATTACATAACAAATAAACTATCAAAGAATCAATGCAGATAAAATCATACTACAAATATTTGACGTAAGAGATAAACATATACATGACATTATCTTAAACTTCTTAGAGTTTTAGATAATACGAGTAAAAAGTAGAATGTGACCTTGAAAATAAGACTTCAATGTTTGAATTATTATAATTCAAAACAAGTGTTGTTGTGATATAAATGTTATTCTTTTTTTTTTATAAGACTTTTATGTAATCGTATTTTACAAAATTTCATTTTTAAAACGTGATTTGAAGATGACGGCGCTATCCAACGCTGTTGCACGAGTAGGTACATTGTTGATTTATAGGATTCCATTTTAATTATTATAATATCAGTGCAGTAACAACAGTTTTCTTTAGCAATTGTAACCGACATTTTTGTTTATAAGGTGGTCCATTATTTAAAGTTACCTAATCATATATTATTAGACGACTCATTGGTCTAGTGGTTAGTACCCCTGACTGCAAATCCATAGGTCCCGGGTTCGATCCCCGGCTGAGACGAACATCGATGTGATGAGCATTTGGTGTTGTGCTTAGGTCTTGGGTGTTTAAATATGTATTTATGTGTTAGGTCTATCTATGTATAATCTGTATATATATATCCGTTGTCTAGTACCCATAACACAAGCTTCACCAGCTTAGCATGGGACTAGCTCAATTGGTGTGAATTGTCTTAAAAAAAAGTGTATTGACAATTAAAAGATACATTAATTGCATTAATAATGAAGCATTAAAGAAAGATAAGACTTACTCCGCCATCCGCACGCAAAAGGAAATTAGCAAGAGTCATTGTAGCATTCGAGGTGTCTGAAGGATCTGGGCAAGCATCTGGGTCGTAATGTGAACTGCCAATGCCTGTATCTCTCTTCTTCACCATTTGTGTGATCGCCAAATTGAGACAGACACGCATTGTATATGCATTGGCTATGGCAAACAAAGCCATTATAGCCAGCACATAGCGCTGCGGTATTATGAATACTGAAAGAATATTAATCATGAAAAATTTGCGTCTATTATGCTAATGTAACACTATAATTTTATTGATGTTGCTTTCATGTTACTGTTTATCTTTACACTTAAATCGTATATTCTTTTCATTTATTATATTGTAGCGAGTTTTCATATAATTAGATCATCAAGAGCAGTGTTGGCGTAGTGGCTTCAGCGTGCGACTCTCATACCTGAGGTCGTAGGTTCGATCCCCGGCTGTGCACCAATAGTATAACATTTGCTCGAACGGTGAAAGAAAACATCGTTAGGAATCCGACATGTATTAGACCCATTAAGTCGAAGGCGTCTGTCAGGCACTGGAGGCTGATCACCTACTTGCCTATTAGATTTAAAAATGATCATGAAACAGATTCAGAAATCTGAGGCCAAGACCTGAAGAGGTTGTAGCGCCTCTGATTTATTTTATTTTTTCATATAATCAGAATCTACCAGTGCTGTTTTGAGCGAAACTTAGTCTTTTAGTATTTTGTTTACATTTATAAAATCTATTCTAACTACTGTTTGATGAAGACTTTTTTTAATTCGAATAAATATTAGCAGGACATTACTAAGACACATTCAAATATATTATATTAATTACTAATTTACAAAGACAAAAATAAATACGGTAATAATTTAAATTTATTCGACACCTCTATTATTTTATTTATTAGCTATTGTCATTACAGGAAAATGTTGAACAAAAAGAAAGGAAGTTATCGTAATTCTTATACAAAACTCATTTGTGTAGACCGCACTAATATTGCTTTTATCTTCTAAACCGGTTATTACTAAACAATGTTAATCTCAAGTGATGTTTCAACCTAATTTTACGACTTGTACATATCTATCATCATCACATATATTCAAGCACCGCAAACATAATTTTGTTACAAGTTTAGTTAGACCAGCTAAATGTCGCTTTTTTAAAGATTTTATAAATGTTAACTAATAATAATAATAAAACTTTATTCATAAAAGAATTTTAGTTAGTTTTAATTTTAACTTTTTTTTTTTAAAGGTTGTGACAAAATTGATCAAATGTAAGCCCCCACACTAGGGAGACCTGTGTATTTGGTAACTAGATTACAATTATTTCTTGGTATATAGTGCATGTTTAAAACATTTAATTTGTAAAAAAAGGAGTTCCAAAGCAGCACAGTAAAGGAGGAGTTTCAATAATTACATTTCCAAGGGAACGAAAATCAAAACTACTGCCAGAAAACACCGTAATTGATATAAAATTAATGTTGTAATGTATATAGTACAATAGACTAGATAATATTAGAATTGACTTTGACTAATAATGTAAAATTCCTTAAGACAAATTTGCGCAGAATATGTGAACGATTTACGATTGTATCACCTTAACAACTTGTACCATATTCTTGCAATAAATAAATTATTATTATTATTATAAAGGAACATAATTTGCTTTAAGCCACTCTCTTAGTTTTATTTTAGGATAATAAAACAATGGAATTTCTCCCGTACGAACTGTCATTAATTAAAATTATCATATGTAATACCACAAGAGCTTCAAAATTATCGGGTATTTCCCGATAGGTTCGTTGCAAACAATTAATATAGTCGTCATGACGACTCTAGTCGTCATGACAACTATATTTGTTTGCAGGGAACCTTGAGGGAAATACCAGATAATTTTGAAGCTCGAGTGGTATTCGGGGGATTATTTTTCCGACCCAAATGTCAGCCAATAGAATTGCACCATGAGACGAAATGTACAGTTAAAAAATAAGAATTTCATAATGAATAAAACAACTACTTAATACTTTTCTTGAAGCAACGACCAGAGAAAATTTTCACAAAAAAATTTCAGTATAATACCATGTAGGTTGTACCACGTGACGTCGAATGGTGCAATTCTATTAGCCGACATTAGGGTCGGAAAAATAATCTAAAGTATTGAAATTTTGCCACGAATTTTTACGAGATTGAATCTATGATAAGCCTCTTTAAGTAACATTTTATGTAACCAATGAGTTATTGCTTGAATTAAATTTCTAAATTTATTCAAACCGAATTTAAATTAGCCAAAGCTTGTATACAATTTATCGCATCCCTCAATTATAATAGTTATATATTTATAATTAAAATAGCACTCACTAACACTCACTAATAACACTCACACTAAATAAATATACATAATAAAAATGAATTTTATTATCAATGAAAAATACTTTATACAACTGTGAATAATATACGAAAAATAAATAAAATTTATGAAGTTATTTGCTTATCTGTAAATTGTACGAAATAATTGTAAATTAAAGTAATTTGTCTTATTTCCTTTAGTGAATATCTTAAAAAAACTATCAACTATTTAAAATTAAAAATAATTACTCACGTTTCGATAAAGTCAGTCTCCATCCTGTCAGCATATTGAACCTGAAACAACGTTTTCACTAAATGAAGGTGTTTCTTCAACTCCCAATAGTTTACTTGTTCTTCAACTACCTGATGAACCTAATCAGGCAAATCTACGACTGCGCGTCGTCGTATAAAAAGAGTTATGACATTATCGGTCCTATCATTAACGTCATAAAGACTATCTTAGCTTGTTAAATATAAATTTATTTAACCCAACAAATTTTCATTGCCACTGCCGGGTAGCATTAAGCGGAAGTAGCAATTTAAGATGATTTGGACACGTACAGCGTGAAATTTTTTATTAATTTTTTTGATTTGCTTTGTAATGAGAATAATCTAATTTATGTACCGAATATATTATAATGTTTTTCTTAATAATGAGTTAACTAATTTTTTATACATGTAGCAATAGCAACGATACGTAATGATAATTATAATATAATGTATATAAGAATATGTTATTACATATTCTACGCAAAGAAATAAAAATGATTAAAGGAGGAGGATCTTGTCCCCAAGATTCCCAGGTTTTCTTTGCATTTTTAGGGATTCTTTTTGTTCGTTTGGAGTTCTCACAATTTGGTGTCGGTTTGACGCGTGCAGGCTTCAAAGATTAAGTTGACACAATCATAAGTAGCAAGATTAAATCAAGCGTTAAAATTGATATAAATCTAAAAAACATAGTAATACTTTTATAAGACATGTGACAACAATTTTTGTATCTATGCTAAAACTACTTTATTATACGTCTTACCTCGGAAACGTTCTTAAAAAGCGATAAGCCTTTCTATACGGTCTCAGCAATCAGTCTAGACTAGTTCTAGAATTAATTTTTAATACGACCGCTGGGGAGTGAATTGGTGAGGTAAAATTTCCATCTTTGGTCACCTATATGTCCTTGAAGAAACAGTAAAATCTCACCGTAACCGTCATGTGAGAGCTGAAATTTTTGATCTTCAAACCCTACTCGTGACAGAAAGCAAGTTATAAGTTTATTTCCATAGGCGGGTAACGGAAATTTAACCCGTCAACGTAAGCTTCACGGTCCGTAACCGATTAGCCACGAGGTCCACTTTTGTATAGTATGAACCAAGCAAATACTACTATTTTATACGCTTAAACCGCTGAACTAATTGTCACAATATTTAGAACAAAATAATATATTCAACTTTGAAGACGTTATTCCTTGTGCCTAAATTTTAAGCAGCAAGCGGCTAGTCAACTAAATCAAATCTCACGCAATTAAAAAAAAATCAGTGGCTTCTTGTAATAGCTATAAGATGGCATGGATCACATCTAGTCCACCAGGTCAAAGAGCAGCTGGTACTCAGTTTATTTCACATAATAAAATGTCTGATGATTGAAGCAGTAGATATAAATATAAACTCAATAGCGTGTAATTGGTCGATTTCGCTTCATCATAATGCCCAGCGTGATATAAATTTATTTCGCGATTCACGGTTATATTGATTTTCTAAAAATCCTACTTTCGACCGAGTAGTTTTTTGTATTAGATAGGGTGGGTGTAGATTTGTGGTTAACGTTATAAATTCACCCATAATACATTAGGGATTTACTCCTTAAAAACATATTTTTTAACGATTATGATGATAAGTGTAGCTTTAATTAAAGTTATTATTTGGTAGTAATTCTTAACACATAACATTTTATTAGACTGGCAGTTCTAGCAAAATATAGAGTTGGCTTAATTAAGTCATTGTAATTTGGATTGTTTTTTTTAGAGATTAGTTAGGATAGGGGTTGTTCAAGGGATGTACCAGACATCGATACATCGTACCAGGGCGCTATTATGTCTCAGACTATTATTTTAAAACAGTGCCATAATGTTTGTTTATACTACATAACAAGTAGCTGTATATAGTGTATTGTAGTTTCGTCTTTACTAGGATTAAGTATATCAGTCGTAAACACCTCAAACAAACCACTCTATAGATAACAATATTACACAACAGTTCCGCTGTATAGGATTTCAAACGGAACTAAATATATTTAAATATTTTTATTGCAATTTTCATACGAACGACGAAACATTTAACTAGGAATATTAAAAATCGGCTTGGCAATACACCTTTACATTATGTCCCGATGCACGATGGTAATGATATCCTATTATGTAATAGGGATATAAATATATCTAAAACCATTTTAAATTAATTTAGTTAGATGTGTTTAAAGTTTAGTCGATATCAATCGATAAGTAAATATCAATAATAATATTTCTTTATGGAACACTGTCGCATATTATTACCTTTTTTACATACATTTGCTTGTTTTTAAGATTAAGCCAGATTTTTGTCGGATTATCTTTGACCTTCTCGTTTTATTAGCTATCTAATAATTTGAACTGTATGTACACAACTAAATCATTCTTTCATTGTATTCAGAAAATCTTAATTCACAAAGACCTTACTTGAAGGATACGGATGCTGTATAAATAGTCGCTTATAAAGTAATAAATATTTTTCAAGGCAATTTTATTTAGGCTATATATTGTATGTATGTTTCAAGTATTGGGTTTATATATAATCGGCAAATGGCAATTAATATGTTTGCTCTTTACATGAGTTTGTAAAAGATACAAGTTATATATATTCGAAGAATGTACTGTCACTGACACACAAAAGATAAGGATACAATATTACGTAAAATATTAAATGTTATCATGCACGTCTCAAATTCCTAAAATCGACGATGTGTGCAGTTCACCTACTATGCAATAAAAAATCAAAGAAACAGATCCAATCTGAGGCCATAGGGTGGTAGCGCCACTGGATTTTTATTATATAAAAAATTAAACATAAAACCTTTGGTTTTGGTTTGTGAGGTATTTAGGCCGTTTCCACTAAAATCTTTCATATGCGTCAAATCAAACGCACAGCGAAAATAAACACACTTTTTATTCAATATAAGTATTGACTCATTAACTCTAGTGAAATGTACTTAGTTTGCTATTAGATAGTAACATACAATTTAAAATTTGGAATAAATTTTATTACTTTTCAATACCTTCCGTCAACTTCAATATTATTAAAACCCAATATTATTATCCTACTACAAGGAGCCGAACTACAAGTAATTTCGATGCCTGATAAATACAATAAAATCGAAATATATGAAGTATACAAATAAATGTAACCTTGAATAAGACTTTCTTCTATTGTTCGATAAAAATTTCGAAGGCCAATACGACGTTTAAACGATTTTTAACATAAATTTATATGTTATATTACATACCAATATTAATTGACAATTCTTCCAACGATGTCTCAAATGCGGATTCGCAATGTAAACTGAACTGTATAATTTCTTTTAAACATACGTAACATTACGTTTTGGGTCTCTTCAAATTCTTATTATCTACGTATGATTGACATTATCGTGTATTTAGACAGCCTCCTGCGTACAAGGGCACGAGGCTGAAATAATCAATACTAATATTATTATTGGAGTTTGTTTGTTTGAGAGCGCTAATCTCAGGAATAACGAGTTAGATTTTTTTATGTAATAGGAGGCAAACGGGCAGGAGGCTCACCTGATGTTCACCGCCGCCCACACTGCCAGAATGCTCGCAAGTGCGTTGCCGGCCTTTCAAGAATTGGTACGCTCTTTTCTTGAAGGACTAAAATCGAAAAAGTCGAATTGGTTCGGAAATACTTCAGTAGGCAGCTGGTTCCACATAGTGGTGGTGCGTGGCAAAAACTGCCTTAGAAAATACGGATGGTATTTTGTATTTTGCCTTGAGGTCCGATAATGAAACTCAGCCGCAGGTATTAGACCGAACAACTCCTCTGAACACTCTCCATGGTAAATGCGGTAGAAGATGCAGAGAGACCCCACATCTCTACGCAACGCCAAGGGATCAAGCCGAACGGAAAGTGACTGTGGTTCGAATCGCTATTCGTTGAATACGCTCAAGTGGAATGAGCTGGTACTGGGGAGCTCCCGCCCAGAGGTGAGAACAGTAAAGTGAAAAGTAACAGTTAAAAAAAAATATGTTAAAATAGTCTAGCATATATAAAAACGCAACGACCGAATTAACAGCGAGGCTCAGTTTGCTGTAAGTACTTTCGCGTCATATTTGTACTTAATTCAAATGTAAAAAAAATTACCAACAGATTCGTTAATGACTGCCTTCGCCTTTGGACCGGAACCGCCAAGAGGCACCTGGATGCACTCGTGAGGCGAGCTAAACGAAAAATCATTCCCATACTTGGGCTCACTCCAAAGCGACGGCGAATTAGACAGTTATGGTGAATACACTGCATGTCCCTCATCACCTGAGCCCTTACTCTGCTGTCGGTATTGCTAATGGAACTTTCGACAACGATGCTGATCTCAATAAGTAGTATTTTTTCTCGCCTCCCAAGGTTGCGAGGCGAGGTTGTAAGGGCGCACGTGGGATTGCTGTCCAACATCTTTATAGTTTACTTTTAAATGCTACTTATACGTAGTACCTTGTATTATGTAACATTGATTAAATACTTTCTTGAGATGGATCGTGAAGATGTTTGTAATTTTTTACTAAAAGATTTTTATAAAGAAATCATTGACATTCTAATTCATTTACTATAAAATTATAGAATATATCGGACAATAGATTTTATTATCTATTACTGATTGATTTAAAGTGATTCCAACTCCAATTGACTTTTATTCTTCTTTAGATTGCACTCCGCAGAATGCTCCTTGGAACTATACAACGAAGGGGAGTAACTCCCCTTCGTTGTTGACATCCCCAAGTGCCGCACTACACGATTTGGATCATCCTTTCTTGTGAATATAGAGGAGTGGAACTCCTTGCCCCTTTCAATATTTTCCTAAGAGTATATATAACATAGGTTCATTCAAGTGACGGCTAAATAAGTTTGACCTAGATAAGCATGCCCTCCGATAGGCCGCTTCCCACTTAACATCAGGTGGGATTGTGGCCAAACGTGCCCGATTCTATATAAAAAAATAGAAGTTTGATTCCTGGCGAAATGAATGTTGTTGAATTGTCTTTAAAAATTAATACCAATTACTTGTTTTTTGATACTAAAAATATTGTAAAACCACTTTTCATATCAAGAGATTAACCTTAAAGAAATAAAACACAAGAATATATTATGATAATAAGGTTCTTGTTCGTTTAATACTAGTTACAATATTATTAACCATAACCTTACATTATCATTAAGTATGTTCACAATTTACAGAATGATTCTTAGCTTAAATTCCAATACAGTCCGCTGTAAACGATCGCTTATCGGCTTAAACTGTACAAATTCGACCCCGACATAGTATAAAAAATACGCACATACCTTGTATTATGTGCAATCCCGTCATTCGATAAGTGTTATCATAAAACCTTATTTACATGATACATCGAAATAACAAGGCTTTGTGCATAACGTGAAAAGACTTAGAACAAAATAGGTTATTATATGTGGCACTTTAATTTAAAATTATGCGGTACAAATTGTAGCGTATTGTATAAAAGAAATATGTACACTACCACCTAGGTTATATGAGTATAGTACAATCTCTAATTGGAGATAAGTCTTATGAAAAAACGCATTTGGCGACGATCGTTAAATCAGTACAACGCTCAGAACACAATTTATATCGGAAATTGTGCTTACAAAATTTGGTTTTCCATGGCGAAATTTGCAATAATTAAATAATTTTAAATTCAAAGCAAGAAATAGTACGTATATGAAGTGTACAATATGAGCAAACTCAATATCTACAAGACGATTTTTATATCAAGTATAAATCCTGAATAGTAACTATCGCACGAGAGAGCTTGCAAAATTTCATAAGATTTTTAAGAACTTCCATATATGCATATCCTAATCGGACTGATACTTGAAAATGCGAGACGAATAGGATTCATAGACAAGTTTAAGCCCGACCTAATGATTAAATTCAGAGTCAAGACGTAGCGCTAAGAATGACCATATGTCAAAATCATATTAGATTTATACGAGTGCCATTCTTCACACATCAACATACTCTCACTACATACGTCTGGGATGGTCATGCTCAGACTTGTCACGGAATCTAAAGATTGTTACATGACTTTCTAAAGGAACAAATTAATGTAACTATAATAAAATTAATAATCAGGACAGCGTATAAAATTATTTCGTCACCAAATTAAAAACTATAAATACTATAATAATTATCAGTGCATAATGACTAGCTTAACAATAAATTCGTTAGATTTATCAAATAATAGACTTATATGTGTGAAAATTTGTGTTAAATTTATTTCGTTTTAAATAAAATTATCCTAATGATAGTTAAATTATTACTAGCATTATAAGTCTACGCAGACTTCGTTAGTATAAATTGACAAAACTAAAATTGCTTACAGAATCCGTCAGAATAGGTTCGATTCCGCAAATGACAAATGAATGCAACTACACGATTCTAACCGATTCGCCCAGTCGGCTAATTTAATTATCGTTAGTAATTACTATAGTTGCGGTTCGCTCGCATTCTTGTATTATCAAACTTCATATCTAAAAAAAATCATCTCTTGAAACTATTTCATAGGCTCAATGGTATTCCATACAATAATCAAGACCTTTATAACTCTTCGACCTATTACGTCATCCATCTAACGTCTCGTCTATTTGTACGTGAAAAGCGTTCGTTGCTTTACATTCGTTTTTCAAATACCAATAAACTAAGGCCAGGTTCACACGAATCTTCTTATCGAATAAATAGTGGCACATGTATTGTACATAGACCCATTCACACGGCGTTTGTACTGCAAAATATCGTACACCGTTTATACGTTCAAACTAATACTCAATAGACTTGTCAAGCAAATCGAATGAACTTTAACGTTAATTCGGTTTAAAGGGGCACATAATATAGCTATGTCTCGTTCTCGCTCACTGTGACAACTGTATAAAGACTGCGGCTATTCGTATTCTACACGAATGAAAATCTACCATGTAAACACCCGGGTGAAAGTACGTTAAAAAAACGAATACAAAGAAAACGTGCAGGACAATGCCGTGTGAACCCAGTCTAATTGACGTATAATCCAAACGTTTTAACCAACGGATGGATGACACCGACTGACCATTTAATCTAAGAATTAATGTACGTAATACCAAAGAACAAAAGATCATTGTCCGACGCCATATAGTGGAGAATTATGAAACATTTAAACAATTGTTTTAATTGAAACTTATCCCCACTATATAGAATCATTAAATTTTTACCGGTACTTGACAATTATCGAACAACTTTTCGTATACGTTATAATGGCTCTGACAACGGACACTAATATTTTTCAATATTTTGTAAAGAACTTAAATCATAACCCAAGTATATCTGTTCGTGTTTCGTAAGATACAAAGCCGTAAACATTTTCAAGAAACATTCCTTTCTATTATAGTACGTTAACTATAAATTTTAAGAACATTCATATATTGTTAAAATTAACAGTTCAGACTTTAACCTTATGTCAAAATCGTATTTAATTTTTACATATGAAAGTCATAGATACTACAAAGTGCTGTGGACTACAGTAATTGCCGTCATTTGGTATCGTTTGCGAAATCGATCCTTTTATTATATCAATATAACACGAGTATTTACAGTATTTTAGTAATGTACTAAATTTTTTTCGAACTTCGTTAAAGGAGTTAGTGATCATATTGTTATGATACCACGGGTCATAACGCGGAGAAAGAATTTGTTATGTATACAATGTCAACTTAAAGACAGCGAAAACAATTATTGAATTATAATCTATGACCAGTAAGTTAAAAGAACCCGTATTAATCAAATTTTCTTAAAACGCTATTTCTCACTTATGTATCCATAGATAAATTGGCGTACAGATAACACGAAGAACAGTCATAGACAATAATAAACTTACTCCTCCAACGTATCAGTTGTCAAATTATAGAATTACAAAGTTATACGATAATATATTACAGCTTATCTATTATTATGATATATTTTACATAATTACATTCACTGTCGCATCCGCAATACACAAAGCATTAACTGCTTATTTATCACATTAAAAGGCGCCAGTCCAAGTTTAAATTATTAATTGCGGCTATATTATAAAAAAATGGGAAATGATTTTCATATCAATTCAGAAAAAGTAACGAATAATAGTAATTATGAGCATAAACTATAAGTTTCATTAATCATGCGGAAACTAAAAAAACTAATAAATGTTAAGAGAAACATTTTTCAAAATTTGGAAGTCTATCGTTTAACTTTAACCTAAATTAACGAGTTCGGTGAATAAAAGGAATCCCAAAATACATCCGTAATACCACCCATATTGAATTCTTGTTCGAGCCACTTCAGTAATATGATAAACACTTGGCTTAAAATTATCACATATCGACTTTCGGTGATGTTTGAGGGCATCAATGATTAGCTATAAATAAATTTTGAAGAGTTATAAACGTCATACTAAGTATTTGAAGTATATATAATGTGAATAGCAAGGCATTTGTTTTCTAGTGATTGCGGAACTATAGTTTGAAAAAATGTTGACGAATTCGGCGTCATTATGCCAGGCATTACTCTGTAAATCCCAATATAAGTTTTCACTACGCGATCCCCAGGTTACGATCGGTGCTACGGCCTACCAGTAGGGAGCTATGTCGAAATTGCATACAAAACTGTCGGAGGGATTTCTGTCGGTGATTCAGTAACGACTGCTTCTAATACTCAAACCCAATTCTTGTTTTGCACTAGTGATCAGTTTTTCAGTATAATTCTTATACATACATTTCGTCACGCAAAAGTCGAAAAGATTTTCTAAACCATCTTTGGGATTACGATTAAATATTTGTATGTGATATTTTAACCGATATGAAATTGGAAATAATTTTAGATACATAATATGTAAAAAGTTATAATAATAATTTATATATTGCAATATTCGCATATTCTGCCACACACAATGGCGCGCAAATATGTCTTTAAAGGTATTTTCCATTTTACAGTATTAGTTATATGAATTGGTCAATTCTACGTATTTTGAATTTTAAAAAAATACCTTTTCAATGTTAAAATAGACACAGGTATTTTTGCTTTAGCAAACAAATTTCTATGGTAACGTGATTACGACATGTCAATTGTCAATGTCAGTTTTATATTGCGATAGAGGGTCACGTCAACCAAGAAATACTTTTATCTATTACTCTATTGATTGTGCTTTAAAATGTTTATTGACTCTATTCGATATAAACTTAACGGGTTAGTTATTGAAACAAAATAAGTCTAACTATATTTCAACCGATTTGGTGCGTCTCTTTCTGTCCAGTTATGGTTCACTATGATGGAGAGAGACACAGAATAAATAGTATTCTTAAAAATGAATAAGAGAGTTAAAAACTATGGCTAGAATCCGTCATCACTTCCTGCATCTATATCAAGCGACAAAATGACCCTGGTTTAGAAATAAAGCCTGTTATATCTTAGCTATGAATATCCTAATATTAACGATACTGGGATGGTTGTGCTGGCAGTGATTAATAAGGTCACTAAAGTACTAACTTAAAATTAAACAGACCAATATACAGTGGTCCGACTATACTTGTACGTTTGGGACTCCTTGAACAACGATTATGTTGAGAAAAAAAACATAAAATAATAATGACACTTGACGGTTTTACTTGCAATGAACGTTTACGTTTACACAGCGTATACGTTTACGTATATTACGGTTGCAATTTTTTAAAACGTTTTCTAGTAACTGTGTTGCGTTGGTATCTTACGCTATATACGGATAATGTTTCATACAGGAGTTTAGGATGTAAGTCGTATGGCCATTATGAATATACTGTAGTATATTTTAGAGGAACGCTATCATTCACCAACATTTGTTCACAACGGCCGTTGGCTTATGCTCTCGACACATACGGACTGCTGTATATAGTCCTCATCCTTTCGAAAGAAAATAAAATCCCTTTTTTTAACAATGACTCCATTTATCAGCTTCAACCTTAATAAACTTCATCAAAACTTCCGATCCGAATCTGTCGAGAGCTAAACCCGATACATAATCAAAAATTCAAATCACCAATGACCGATGTGTCACCATAATATTCACCAAAAGCTAACCACTTGGACTACAAACCGAATCACACACTAGAAGATATACAAAAATATACGCATAGAGACGTTCGCTTGGCGCGGCAGGGGCGGGGGGGCGGCGGCGGCGGGGGCGCCCGGGCCGCGCGCCGTCATACGCCGTCCATCTGCCGCACGCGCACGTCTTGCGACGCACACATGTCAGGCGCGAACGGCAGGCACGTGAAGTACGCGCACGCCGCACACTCGTACGCTGGTGCTGCGTAGAACAACGCTATCAGCGCACACAGCATCCCTCCGGCGGATACCAAACACACCCACACCAGAACGATCTTCCTCCGCCGCTCGTATGGCCCAAATGTCACGAACGGCAACAGAGCGTATGACAGAAGAAACCCAAACACAAAACCGAACACGTGGGCGAAATTGTCAATCCACGGCAGGAGTCCCACGAAAAATAAGGCTAACGCCAGTCCGATAAGTTTCATTAGCGCGCGCTTCGGATGCCTTAGTATAGGCCACGCACCTATCACTTCCACTATTAAACACGCTAAAAGGCCGAAGTGCGCCCCCGCTGGACCCACCTGAAATTTAGAGTTAACTTCCATATAGAAAATATAATATACTTTGTTATTTAGTAGGTTGTCATGTTGGTACCTTGGTCTGCACCAACCAATCGTCGGAATAGACTAGCCCTATTAAGAATTGGCTCTAAGGAATTTAAAAGTTCTGTCAAAATGTTATATGTTTAAATTATAGTCAGAAAATTCATGATTAAATCTACACTCGTAGATAAAAAAAAATTCTAATAAAAACCGATGGAATCTTTCAGACTAAAGGGTCTCTCGATATATAAGTTTCGCAGCAGTCAGCGGAAATCATCTCATAACAAATATAGTGATCCAAATAAATATAAAAATACGGTGTTAAGATTTGTTCTTTAGCTTACCTCGGCTCTATACGGTTCGAAGATCGCCGACGCCATGTTACCCGCGACTCCACTTCCCAAATACACAACAGCTATTCTAACTGGACCCGCCATTTTCTCCAGGTCCCTCATGAAGAGCCACTGCAGAGCAAGAGATGCTGCTAAATGCAAGAGGCCAGCGTGTACGAACAGAGATGTCCATGCCCGGTACAACTGGTCGGGACGCCGTCTCCGCATAAACGGTAACATTCCGCAGACATCATCCAGACAAGATACCTGGAAATGTATGGTACTTCATAAATAAAGGCAAAACTTTGAAATGCAAAGTGCGAAAGTAGTTCAAGTGCGGTAATTATTTTTTGTGTAGTGTGTCAGCACTTATTTGGAACAGAGGTAAACAAACTTTTTAGGCGCTTAGAACAAAGCATTAAAATTGGTGAAAGGAAGTAAAAACTGATATTGATAAGAGATTTATTATTTGTTTGGATTTAATTACATTGTACAAACAACAATAAACAACTTAGGTTTTCATAAAACTTAAATAAAATCAATGGCGCTACAACCTTTTTTAGGTCTGGGCCTCAGATTTCTGTATCTGTTTCATGATCATTTTGGTAATCTAATAGGCAAGTAGGTGATCAGCCTTCTGTGCCTCACGCACGCCGTTGACTTTTTGGGTCTAAGGCAAGCCGGTTTCCTCACGATGTTTTCCTTCACCGTTCGAGCGAATGTTAAATGCGCACATAGAAAGAAAGTCCATTGGTGCACAGCCAGATCGAACCTACGACCTCAGGGATGAGAGTCGTACGCTGAAGCCTCTAGACTCATACTGCTCATCATACTAAGACTATTTCATAATAACTAAAATTAATTTAATTGTCCCCAGTTTTTGTCCCAAGAATAATGTTACTAGCCTAGCCTAGGCGTGCATTTCCAACCACGGCTGTGCACCAATGGACATTCCTAAGGGCGCATCAGTATAGGAAAACATTGTGACGATACCAGCACGTCTAAAACTCAAAAATCGGCCCTATATGTCAAGCACAGGTTTATTACCTACGTAAGAAAATGTTAACTTAAAAGTCAGGAAAACTGAATAGTACCTGTGAACACAACGATGCCTCCTCATGGAAGTACCCTTTGACGAACGAGCAATGTTCGCTGGTGGTGATAACACACTGGCCATGAACGCCTATGCAGCATGGATGCGCTATAACCTCGCATGCCATATGCTCAGCTGCATGCCCTGCTCTGCCAGCCGCTGCGGACCCATCTAATACTGACTTGCGGCAGATCGGCCATTTTGTTATGTCATCTGGCCATTCGTGAGGTGCTATTGAACGTGGTGCTTCACAGAATCTGGAAATTTTATAAGAAATTGTACAGATACAGATTTTAATACACACATTCTATGATACACATCACATATCACACAGTTACTTAACTACTCTGTCGCACTCAGTTTATTCTACTACCAAATCGCTTCGGGAACTTCTTTCTTACTATGGGAAATAAATACTATACTAAAATATGTTTAGTAAAGAAATAGTTAAGGAAAATTTTCCCGTTAAAACCCGTTAAATGAAATAAGTAGATTTAATAATTTAAATATCGTGGAACACTCATTATTCACTGATTTGGACTGGCTATTCCTTGTTTTTGGACACACCATGGGTTGATCAATTCTACGGTCATTCTTATTGCTGCGCAAATTTCTATACTTTGGTGCGATCAAGACGTAAAGTATTTTTTCAATAATATATATTCCAAAAATTTAGTCATCAAGTCTGTTTTGGATTTACTTATATGCAAATTTTTTATAGGTTAGTTTAGGTTAGTATATTAATACATTTTTTAAATATTTTTTTTTTTCATGCGCCATCATAACAATACTAGTTATGATGTTTACAGATCATAACGCGACTGTAAAAAAAAACAGCCTCAAAATCGCTGGTGCCGCGATATGGAATAATGACCTTAACCTATAACCTTTATATAATGTTATAACCTTTTAATAATGTAGCCAATTTTATTTAAGTTATATATAAAAAAGTCTCGTCAGTCATGAATGAAAAAGTAAATCGTCACAATAGCGCGTGTCATTTGTTTGTGAATAATCCCTTGCCTACATTTCTTCTATCTTTCAATATTATATGACGTTTTATACGTACTTTGGATCTAATCCACAAACTGAGCCTGATATCCGACCCCCAGGTCCCGAATCGCCAGAAGACCATTTTTTCCACGTTGATATTGTGTTCTGAAATATAAATTATAATTTTTATAACAACTGTAAACGCAGTTTTGTTTTAACTCCCGTAATCCAAAAGGGTCCATACACCATTTATTAGCCAACTACACAGCCGAAACGACTATTATTACATTGAAAATTGAACCCAGGACCGTTAACTGCTAAGTCAAGTGTTTCACTATAATTTCAAAGTGTATGACATGTCTAGAGATATTATACGTACAACATACGAAATGTTATATTTACAATTTTAAAACAAAATAAATAATGACTTACATTCCCAGTAAATGACTACATTAACCATTTAAATGAAACACGTTAAATTATTGCGTACAATTAAATAAAAGCTACCTAAGAGGCGTGAAAATCCGATTAAAGCCGTTTTCAGTGTATATTATTTGCGTAAAAACGTTATATCAGAGCAAATTACTTTTAAATTTAATTTAGAATTAAAACTGTAAATTCAGTCATAGTAATAAAGGAAAATGACGACTTACCTTTGGTATTAATCCTCTTATCTTTAGATTGCGTGCGAAAAATTTAAATATTAGTATTGGATTTAAAACTCATTTTAAAATGAGAAACGAAAAACTTTTAACGATTATTATTATGTATATAAACACACTAGCGGCTTAATAAGTTGATGCGCGCGTAATTTGAGATTTGGAGAAACTATCCAACCTATTTTTAAGAGTTCAAAAATTCAAAGAGAAGTTGTTTGATACTGATTGGTCAACGGCATCCCTCAAACCTACGCCACGATATAACGTCCTTTTGACTATCACAATGGAACGTTTTGCCTGCGTTTTTCTTTGTGCATTCTCTCTCCCAGATATAGGATGACAAAAGTGAACATACTGTAGCAATGAAACGACCACGGTCCATAGACGAAAACCTACTGAAACTGTAGACACTTAACCGCCAATCATTTTGTATGAAAATTATCACGTGACCAGCGAGTGACCTAAAAAACAATTTTAAACGGTGACAAATTTATTTCAAGTGTAATTTTAACTACAACCTTACCCAGTTTCTAAACTTGAGTTGCTAAAAGCTTTATTACCGTAAACGGCTTTTTGCGTTTGTACTTGTTATTGGTCAATAATGTTTATAATTATTTGATGTTACGTAATAGGTGGAACATAACATTGTTGCTCCTTCCAGAAACTCGGAAATTACGAAATAATACGAGGTAGGTCTGTAGGTGCAAAACCTTATCATAGCGTGATTATACGATAATAATAACTCAGAGGCCCTACAACCCTACATCGATCTTGATCGCAGATTTCATCAGTTTCTTTGATTAGTTTCTATTTATAGACTATCAGGTGATCAGCAGCTTGGTAAATCATGTTTCTCCTTTATCCTTTTACCTTCACAGTACGAGAATGTGTTCGTTGCGCACAAAAAAAATCAATTCGTGCACGGCAGTGCTTTAAACGTATTACAACCATGAGACTGGGCGCTGTACAAGTAGCCCTCTACCGACATTACTCTACTCGATAATTATTTCGGCACAAAATAGTAATTTATTGTGACGCAACGAATACGAATATTCATATATTCCCAAAGCTGGAAAAACTGGCCCAAAAGTATTTTTAATTAAAGCCTGTCGCCTCAGAAAGATTATTTCTGACCCTAATGCTTGACAAGTTACAAATGGTGCGCTTTTTTAACAAAAAATTGTCAGTATTTAATTTCAATTATTAATTATCTTAAAAAAGAACAGTGTATATTATTATTGCCTTCTTGAATTATACGTACGTATTCGTATTTGTATTCGCTAAAGTAATATTCATTGCATCACTAGTAATATGTAATTGACGAAGAAAATAATAGAATAGAGAAAGAGAAATAAATATATACGATAGTAAAAGGAATAAATACTAACCGAACAATCCGCTTTAGAAGACTGTACACATCCCGAATCGTCATTCCGTATACAGCAGGCTGTATCTCTCTCTCTCCTCGCAGATGCAGCTATCGCTCTAGCTATTCTAGCGTCCCTTCGCATGCATGGTGCAAACTTAGCTCCTAAATGTATGAGATCCGCCGCCCGTGGTCCCAACCAAAATGAAGCTGGTTCTTCCCATTCAACCTAGAAATAATATCCATAATATTTAACAAGACAATAAATATTACAAACTCTATTGTTATTATTGTCATATAATACTTCGTATATATTTTATTACTAACTAAATATATTAAAAAAGTGGAATTGTTTGTATTTCATCTAAATTATTTAACCATTAAAATGCTACATTATCCCTGAATAACATAGGCTATCAAAACATTTAAAAAAAAAGTGTGTGCGTAGAAAGTACACGTCAGAAGTGAAACTTCTTTGTAAATTAATTATCACTAAGGTGATCATTTACTAGTATACGATCACTCCATGTATTTTTATGTCTATATTCACACTGTTTACACACTGTATACGTGATAATGATAATATAAATAAATAACAAATCTGCGTATACTGCACAAGACGTTATGCGTCAGAATTGCCATCTAAAGTTCTTATATGTAACTACTAAACGAATTAATCAACCAATAGCGTGTATTGTTTCTCGATCTCGAAATTTTACCCTCATGCGCCTAAAGTTTCACTTCAATAAATATCCTTCTGAAACCGGGATTGGCCGTTGATTCGTAATAATTCTGTGATTTTAATAGGTCCCTAAATTATGAATAAATGTTCAAATTTCTACAATAATTTCGTCTCAAAATAGCGGGGATTTCCAATTTTAAGACCAACTGTTTGTATTTCATAACTGGTAATCTTATTGTCAGGATTTATAACGGCGTAGGCGTGACTGACTTGCGTAGACATCGCACAAATGCCTTCGCCTGTTTTCCTTTATAATATAATTTGACAATTATTTCGTTTATTTCTACATTTATTAGTGATTATGTCCATTAATATAATATATGATGATTATACTTTAAAAGCTTATTAATTATTATGTAGAACGAAAATATCATAGATAATAATAATAGAGCAGAGTTGGCCTAGTGGCTTCAGCGTGCGACTCTCATCCCTGAGGTCGTAGGTTCGATCCCCGGCTGTGCACCAATGGACTTTCTTTCTATATGCGCATTTAACATTCGTTCGAACAGTGAAGGAAAACATCGTGAGGAAACCGGCTTGCCTTACACCCAAAAAGTCGACGGCGTGTATATATACGTGCACAGGGGCTGATCACCTACTTGCCTAATCTGAGGCCTAGACCTAAAAAGGTTGTAGCGCCACTGATTTATTTTATTTATTTATTTAGAATAATAATACAGCAGCGTCATACAACCCTATATGGGTATAGGCCTCAGATTTAATCCGTTTGTTTTATCTTTTTTATTTTTATAGAAGAGCAGATGAGCCGTAGAATTTTGTCGTGAATTTTAAGACATATTTCCTCACAATCTGTGCCTTCACCGTCGGAGCAAGTGTTAATTGCGTCATAGGAAGAAAAATCCACAGCCGCGATTTGAACGCGACCCTAGAGTTGAGAGCCGCACGCTTTGGTCAACACTGGTCATATTTTAATAGTCGAGCGTTGCCGTAGCCGAAAGCTAATTGATTTAATTCATTAAAGAGCAATAATGTGTGTCGTGGCCGGATCGAAGAATTGATAATTTATGATTGAAATATCGTCCACATCAATCAATGCATATTGATTGACAGATGATAAGGATTTCTTGGTACGAAGTAGTTGAGTTCAAGTGTTTACTTGAACGTTTTCTTAGTAACAAGGAAAAGTAGCCCGCATTGGTACAAGCCCCAGATCTTAGCAGCTTATTATTCAATAATAAAATCCGTCATTCTATATTTTTTGTCGTATGATATGGAGACTCTTTAAAATATATTAATTTCAAATTAGAATATTTCATAAACAGAAAAATGAGTTTATAGAAAATATTAAAATTAAAAAATTAATTTATTTTTTAAATTTAAAATAGGTCAATATATATTATTCTCTTCAATTGTACGAATGAAATATTAAACGTAAACATACAAAAATCTTGACATACCAAGGTCTGCGGTCAGTTGGGAAAAGATGTCGGCGTTTGTGACCGGCAAAGACAAAGAGTTTTAAGCATATGCGACCTACTTTGAGCACTCTTTAATAATGTCGACTTTACAGAGAGCTTGTTAATTACAAAAGTTTGTAACGTGCTTATAATAAGATATACTTTAGTGTACAAAATATAAGGCAAGGATAACTTTAGATATTATGAATTCAGTAAGTTTACGTATTAACCGTATAAAAATATTTTGTATTATCACTTAGATAATACTAGATTTGTCTACGGGGCTATCTACTAGATAGCTTAACTAACGCAACACTCAGCGGTTGTGAGTTCCAATTTCCGGAGAAACATTTTTTGTGTTGACAGTAACAGAAGGCTCACCACAAAATTTAAGACAAATGAATAAATTAGAATACGTTGCGAATTACGGAATTCGGCTATTTTTACTCTATTATTTATCTTTGGGTAAACAACAATCATATCCATATGTCAATGGCAACATGAAAAAAGCACCCTGTTACACCCGCAGTAGATAGGTACATAAATGAAAATGAATAGTATGTATTGGTAGCCTCCAGTGCTTGACACACGCCCTCGACTTTAAGGGTCTAAGACATGTCGGTTTCCTTACGATGTTTTCCTTCACCGTTCGAGCAAATGTTAAATACGCACATAGAAATAAAGTCCATTGGTGCACAGCCGGGGATCGAACCTACGACCTCAGGTATGAAAGTCGCACGCTGAAGCCACTAGGCCAACACTGCTCTACGCACTGCGCGAACAAGATAAGACTTATGAATTTCTGTGTCATATAATACTGACTGTAGATCCGTTACTTAAAATATTATAATCCCAACCACACAAATCAAATTAAATACTTCGTAAAACTTTCTAGAATATTGTAGGTTATTTATTTTGTTAACATAAAGGCCATGCAAGTAACAAGCCCAAAAACCTAATATTGTCTCATAACTGTGCGCTCGCAAATAAATGTGGGTTAATGCGTTGTGTCTAAAAGCTTTGCGTCATTTAGCCCCGCTATAATAAAATCCACAGACGATACTGAAACTCGCTTCATTACTCTCAGAGCGCACAGATTAGATATTTTGGCGAGTTAGCGGAGGAGTTAGGCCGACTTACAAAATGTCTGGTTATTTTAAATGTTTCTTAACAAAAACATAAGAATTTTATTTAGAATATTTCTTTATAAAAAATATATACGAACGCGATACGCGTCGCCATCAGCTATCCCAATTTTAGTCTACTAGGCTCATTCTAATATGTATCTTTAATGCCCTTTTGAATTGATTAAACACGCTAATATTACGAATTTTAGAGGCTCCAGAATTCGTATTATAAGAATATCTAAGCCTATCTTAAAGCGATATTAATATAGTATTCATTTCGAGAATATGTAATGGCACAACTAATCTAATTTGACTTAAAATTGTCATCAAAGTTATTATCAGAATATACCATGATTTATGTATTGTTCACGACACACAAACAATGCTTTATGCAATATAGTAGGTTTGCGTTATACATAAATTCCAAGTGGTCTTTGTATGGACATTCATAAAGATTGAAAGTATCCCTTGATCATTTTATTAATAGACAATTTTTTTTTTATAGAACGGGGGGCAAACGGGCAGGAGGCTCACCTGATGTTAAGTGATACCGCCGCCCATGGACACCCAATGCCAGAGGGCTCGCGAGTGCGTTGCCGGCCAAAGTATGGCTCATACAAGACTTGATTATCTAAGAGCAAAATTTAAAGGACCTAGGTTCATAGAAAACTACTAACACAAAAACTTATAAATAGCAAGAGTATGCAAATTTCGTACTACCAGTTTCACATTGATAACAAAATTTCCCACAAACACAAAATCTATTAAATATCGTTATCGTGTGTTAGCTCTATAATCAACGACCATGCGGGGTGAGTATCTATACAAGCCATTACTCTCCCTTATTTCGTTATTAAAAAGTATGAGACGCAATACAAAAAATATATTTGTTAAATATTACAAACATTCAAATACCTGTTGTAAGCTAAGACTCTTCAACATAACTTGTCCCGTGTGCGTGTGTCGACCAAAGCCAACTGGTCCGAAGCCATAACAAAGCAAGGCCAAAAGAAGCACCAGGGTCTGAACTGTGCTGACCCACCACGTGAAGTAAGGCCGGTAGTCCGTCAGCTCGTCTAACTGTTGCGCGATTTCCCCTTGTTGTGTCACTGATTTGCGAAGGGATCGTCTGCAAATGAATACATTAAATATAAAGAGAAATTATTTATTAATTTAATCTATAAAAGCTAGTTCATTAATTGTTTTTTATTTCACTTTTATGCGTTACTCTCATAGCACTGAATGCGTAGACAAGAGCGCTTATTAGCGAAATGCGCCATTCAAGCAGCCTAAAAGTAAAAGTAAAAAATCATTTAATCACATAGGTAACATAATGTACACTTATGACATGTCAGTAAAGAATTACATATTAATGCTTCTTATTTTACATTTACTGCCAGTTCCCAAATCAAGGGCATAGAACGGGAGAGAATAACTGGCAATAAACTCTCCGCCACTGTTTTTAATCGCCATTTTTTTGTTTTGCAATATGTTGTAAGGAGCTGCAACCATCACACCATGTCCCATGTGACATTTTAACTAATTAATAATAATAACATAAATTAAAAAACAAAGATTTGTCCTCTATCAGCAGGAGACATAGTGAAATAGGAGCACGTACTTACATTCTCGTGGGAACAACACGCAAACACATAGTCGAAATAACCAACATCATCGCATACACAAATTCAAGTAGGTACCTATATTTATCTTAGCAGTAGTTTCAACGACTGTACATTCCACTCGCTCGTACAATGAAGGAAAACCGCGTGACCGAAACCGCATGCCTTAGACATAAAAAGTCGATGGCTCAGGAGGCTTGAGAATTGTCAATTAAGAACAATAAGTGATCACGAAACATAAATCTGAGGCCTACAAGAATGTAGCATCATTGGTTTTATTTATTTATCTCTATCTTACATTGGTGCAATGAAGTGTAAATAAATAATCTATTACAAAAAAGCTCTTTTTAGTTATTTTTCTTAAATCTTTAATTGAATGTATTAGTTCCTAAGTAATTATTGTGATTGTGTGTATAGTTTTACTTCTCTTTTTTTTTTAAATAGTTTATAGATTTATTACGGACAATAATTAATTTGTAATATAGTAAAATAATGGCGTATGTAAGGGTTCGATTCCTGGCGTATCTATTTCGTGATGGCACAGCATAGCCTTCAGTAAGTTACTTGACCATAGAAAAATAATTGACCAAATATGAACGCACCACATTATTATTATAATCATGGGCTAACAACATTGTATGAATAAATCTTAACTTGGGCGGTTTATGAACACGTGCAATCTGATATGAAGGGTAAATGTTATGTCCATGCGCCAACGTGACCTTGTAATATTTTAGCCATGACCTACTCTTTAAGTCTTTCAAAGGGGCTCGACAGAAAGTGAGACTCCAAAAATAAACTTGTGTGTTAAAGTTGAAATGTACAAATCTGGAATTGCTTTTAAAATATGAATGTGTATGAAGATTTAAATTTGCGCCATAATTAATTCAAAATTTATGAATAACATTCAGTTCAAACTAACATAGGATGCCTTGGCTGTCTATTCATAAAATCGGTCTTAATATACTGTTGAGAATACTAAATCAATACATATTAAAATAAATATTTGTAAAACGTTTATTTGAAAGTAGCTGCGCTGATTAATAAATTTAACGTTTATTTAACTTAGCCTACCTTTTTAGTAATTAAATACCAACATATACAACAATTCGCTATGCTACGCCACAGAAACTATTCGTTTTTCCGGAATAAAAATTTTGGTACTAAATAAAACTAAATTTCAAGGAATAAATACAAAATTACTCGAATTGGTCTAGCTACTTTTTCGCTTAGAAACATATTTTGCGATTCATTTTTATTCATATAGATTTACGTACGTATATCTAAAGTTAATTTAACATAGGCTTTTGTTATAATAACAATGCATTAAGCACATCTGACACTGAGAAGTTACTTCCCTTAAAACATAACGTGTTTAATTCCAACTCTACGTACAATTAGCTTTTAATCTAATTTACAATGCATTACGCTGATGGGATGCTTTGTAAGGAAAATAAACCTTGTAATCTAAGAAGCAAACTAAATGATCTACTTAAAAGGATCAATGTTGTCATCGGCATTAAGGCGGATTATCCTTTAACGCACGATTGACTAACACTATACCTTTAATAACATTAGTTGGGCAATGATTTAAACTCGCTAGACTGTACCTAATTTGAAAAGAAGCCAAACCCTTTGATGAATTATTTTGTTTTTAAACAAATTTCGGTAAGCATTCATCGAGGCTGTATCGGAGGCACTTTATTGCAGTGTAATAAAATTTTCAATTCCTGAAAGTGGCGATAAATAACGTTTTCATAAATACTGTACGTATAGTAAAGCAGAACATTTGTGACTTTTAAGGGGAACAATTGTTCATATCATAAATTCACGGCTCTCTTACATGTATGGACTCAATTCATTTTACAATAAACTAATTAAATCATCTCGGGTGTCAAATTCTCTCCGCAATAATAATATATATAAGAGACAACCTCTAGTTGAGATAACACCTCTAGTTAAAAAAAAAATTGGTAATAGCCACAGAGTATGAGACTTGGGAATGCATTACAAAGTAATTAAACCGCGTTTTTGTTTTTGCTTATTAGGCCGAGCGTTTTTTCCGTCACTTTGCTACCAAGACGACGAAATTTAACTTTGAATACTCTGAGTAGCATTTAAAGTACGAGAGTACTAAGTACAACATGACCTGAACAACAAATATTCATATAATAATAAATACTGCGTACGTTTAAAAATATAAATTACAAGTTACCATAATGTTAAATATTTGTTAATTAAAATGAGAATAAAAAGAGATTAAATTGTAGCGCAGGTACAGGCGTGGTAGGCTTTGCGGCTCGGTAATAATAATTATAGGCTTCCACGATCGATGCCTCGTTCTCAGTCTGATAATAATCATCATCCATTTTCGATTTACGACCTCTCTTACAATTTCTAATTTACGTCGGTTCAATTACTTTAACATTGTTTTATTTTTATAGTCTTGATACTTAACTCTAAAACCTATAATTTGTCTGAGTTTTGTTTATATTTATTTAGCCACTAATTAAGCTACAAAATGGTATTTTTATGTATCTATGGAACAGATTTTGATTAATTATAGCTGATGTCAAAAATATTTGAGATGTAATTTTTTTTTTATAGAACAGGGGGCAAACGGGCAGGAGGCTCACCTGATGTTAAGTGATACCGCCGCCCATGGACACTCTCAATGCCAGAGGGCTCACGAGTGCGTTGCCGGCCTTTTAAGAATTGGTACGCTCTTTTCTTGAAGGACCCTAAGTCGAATTGGTTCGGAAATACTTCAGTGGGCAGCTGGTTCCACAAAGTGGTTGTGCGCGGAAAAAACTGACTTGAAAAACGCAATATTAAAATGTATTGATTTTTTTTTATATGGTCCATAATAAAAATAAAAATTATTGCAGCGACACGAATGTTATGTATGTGTGCACTGTGCATATTACATTAAAATTATCGATTCACAAATGTATAACTATTTTGTACTAAAATAATTCCATTATTCTAATTATGAAAATGGATGTGGTTAAGAATATGTCAATCAAAAAGCCACAGGAACGACCCATTTCCAAAGGTATGATCGCGGTAATTAATTCAATCCCCTATCTAATGGATTGGTGTTTGCACTATGGTTTTACTTAGACCCTACCTATACCTATATACGTACCTATCACTTTACTACACAGGATTATTATCACTGTATGTTTTAATGACACTTTATTTATACTTTTAACCGAGAAACATGTAATATTATATTTATGTATGGCAAACAACTTTCATTGATAATGTTTGATTTGTACGTTGAGTTTGTAAGACACACTATCATAGTTACTACGCCGTAGACCTCAATTCCGTAGCGCTAAGCCATTGCTACGTCATAGCTTAATATGATCCACAGCTCAATTATTTTGGAGTTGGCACGTAGCAATTCAGAATCCTGTGGCAATTATATGCAATACGATATGACTACGCATGGTCTAACTATTGTTTATGTATCTCTACTGCTAATGCCATACTGAATAGTTATGTATCCTCTCTGCGCATATTAATTTTTCATAAAAAAACAGGCTCATAAATATATTAGGTATAGCACCCACAACATGTAAACGCCAAAAATGAAGGTCGGTGGGCCACGAAAACGTCGAAGTAATCTAAGTAACATTGCCAAGCAAGCTCTCGTCTGGAATCCCCGAGGCAAAAGAGAACGTGGCTGCCCAAAATCAAGGCAACGAAGGAAAGGCGAATGAGGCTGGTAAAGCTGGCGTTAAAAGAGCTGCCCAATCAGGCTGATTTTCTACTCTGGATAGAAGCTGCGTTATCAATTATTAATTATAATTTGACATTTTCATGCTAGTTTGATATGGCACTTTAAATAAAGGTTTTATTAATTTGCATTAAAATATATTTTATTAATCTTTCATTCCTATGAATTCGAAAACACCTCTTCCAAATTGGGCGGCAAAAAAACTTTAAAACAGTCGATTGTGAAACGACGGAAATCTACCTACACGTATGGGCTGATTATAAAGGATATATCACATATCACATGGCATATTAATTCAACTGAATTAATTTACCATGTGTTTCGACACGAACGGTACCGACTTCTTCAAGTAATCATGATGGGCAAGGTCGAGGGGAAAAGACGCGCTGGCAGAAGGAGGAAGTCGTGGCTCCGCAATATTAGAGAATAGACGGGAGTGGCCAGCGTAGAACAGCTGATGCGCTTGGCGAAAATAGAATATATAAGGAGTATGACGAGCTGACCGCTAACCTCCAGTAGTGAAGAGGCACTTCAAGAAGAAGAAGAATTAATTTAAGCTACTTATTTTTTTTATTAATAAAACGAAGAACAGAGCGGAGCAATATGCTGTTTGCAAAACATAACAATGCATATGCGACAAAATATAAACTTTTAAAGCATTAGACAAACCAAGTAAATATTAACTGAAATAAAAATGCTTCGCTAACTCAAAATTCTACACGGCCAAATTCAGGCTATAGTGGTCTCATTAAAGGATGTATGAACACAGTTGCAAGAATTAAATTGTTTCACCATAATTTACAACGCCGATCAATTTTTGAACTTTTTACGGTCTAATTGCAGGATTGTGTCACGAATGAAGCACACACGAAGTTAAGTATAGATTCTACAGCAGTATATTACCAATCATTACCCTTATCGCGATTCCACATAAAAATATTATAAAAAATGCATTTATTGGTGTATTTATGTTCTTTATTTTATGATTTTAAATAACCAAATTGCCTTGTGCATTATCAAAAATAAAACGTTACTTCTAAAAAACTATGAAATATTTGTTTAGATTTTTAGTATTTTCATTAAATAATGCGAAGGTAATGCTAACAAATTACATACAGTACAGTTATAAATTAAACACTATACTCGTACTAGCTTAGTACGTAGTATTAGAATTAAATTAAAATTTTACCTTAAAATTTTATAGGTTTTTCACTTGTTTCATAACTGTATCATTAAACCACTCAATTGATTTAAATTAATTTTCTTTAATGATAGTCAGAGTCATAGTAAAATATTACCATAAATCAACAATATTAAAACATAAAACGTCTTACCGGAAAAATCTTCCAACGACACCCATTCCGAACTGCCTCCTATTCGAGTTATCTGCAAGTGGTTCCAACATGGGAGTGTGGATGCGAACACCCCCCGCCCCCCACGACACACTCCTCTCGGGCCTTCTGTACTCCACGCCAGAAGATCCAAGAGGTGACCGCGCACTGTAATAAGGAATTTCGATATAAGAAAATTAAACATTGATGCCACTGAAGTATTTCCGAACCAATTCGACTTAGGGTCATTCAAGAAAAGAGCGTACCAATTCTTGAAAGGCCGGCAACGCACTTGCGAGCCTTCTGGCAGTGTGAGTGTCCATGGGCGGTATCACTTAACACCAGCCTCCTGCCCGTTTGCCTCCTATTACATAAAATCCTTTGTAATGATTCAAAAGTTCACTATTATTTGGATGGTGTGAATGGTCTGTCTATGTACGCATTTAAGACCAGCTCGTACCGTGAAGGAAACCACATTACCCAAAAAGTCGACGGCGTGTGTCAGGCACAGAAGACTGATCATCTGCTTGTCTATTAGCAAAAAACAAATGATCACGAAATAGAAATCTGAGGCTCGGAACTAATGTTGTAGTACCGCTGGTGTTTGTGGTAACTCCGCAAATATTAAAAACCCTTGGATCAGTCATAGGATAGGTATAAACATATACTCACGAAAGTTTTCATTACACAATTTTCAGCAAAATTCGTGAAGCTGCAACATTATTTTTAAGAAAGTCTATTTGTAGTTCGGTAAAATATGCGACTAACTTCAAATTAGGGGGTTAAAATCGTTGCTGTTAAATAGATACCTATCCAGCCGTTATGATTACATACCTAACATGGTGAAACATAATCTTAATATCCATAGTTTCAAGTCAAACAATCTAATATTTTATATCTTATATTTACTTTACTTTACAATCATTTAAAAACAGATGAATAACAATAGAACGCAAATTTTTCCGTCGTCTTTCGTATTTGAAAACATAACAATGGAAATAAGGAATACAATTCAATACCTCTCATTCATAACCGTACATTGAGAATCTTCCTCAAATAGCTATTGGATGTTTTGTCCTTGTCATTCTCGACGCAAACAAACGTGACGAAACACGATTTAATTATAAAAGAGACTGAAAGTCTGTATGAACTCCATTGCTTCATTATGTTTTCGCTAACAGCATAGATAATCAAAACTATTTGAATATATTCTAAACAATTGCAGTACAAAGTACAATGTTTATTGTAAAGAGGTTCCATGTCGGCAGAATTAATACAAAAAGTTATGCCTTTGGGGCCATTTAAACCACAAAGGGAGGTATTAGCGAGATTTATACCGAAACAGTTTTTGGCAAGATTACTCGTTGCGCATATAGTTGGTAGGAGATTAAATCTCCAATTCTTGGACCCATGTCACAGAGATTCGGACCGAGTGATATATCTGTCAGTTGCTGGACATTATGTAGACTTAACACGGGTGAAAGATCTTTTTTATCGGCTGTAAGAAATTCTAAGGATCTGAATTTACGTAGGCATAACAAAATATTAAATGCAAAAAATTGTATTTGACGAACATGCTTGCTTGATCGCTTTTCTAAGAAAAAAAACAGCTTAGTAGACATTGTCTTTTATAGTCTCCAAATAGCAAAATTCCACGGTTCGAAGCATGCAAAACTTAACCTTAAAACTGCGTATATAAATGATATGTATGAAGTTATTATGTTAATTCAATTTTTGTTTTATTTTTTATAAATTGTCGGTGCAAAAAGATGCAATTCGCTATAGTCGTAACTTTACAGGTAGCCATTTCAAAATAATATACTAATCATGTTAGTTTTTGTCATAACTATTTTAATTCATATTCCGTTATTATGAAAATTGGCATACAAGCGGTTTAAGCAAGGGTTTGTTTTGAAACAAAATAAAAATAATAACATTAAATTACACAGTTTTCTAGGAAAAACACATGTTTCTATAAAATCTGTCACTTTACCGACTGATTAATTGGAAATTTAAAACACATGGATTTTTTTTGTAATGTAGCCGTAATATTTAGTCAATGTAGTATCCAAATATGATAAGAGGTTTGGATTTTTTTCAAATCCTACATTGTTCTACGATGATAAAGAATTATACATTACGATCTAGCCTAACTTAAGACTAATAAGTAATTTTAAACTAACCAAATGTACTAAAGAATACTTTACTTAAATTAAACTTAAATGAAAAAAGCTAATAGATCAAGAGCACTTCTTATTGTGAAATACAAATTTGTTTTCAATTAACAACTTCTAAACAATAATATTCATAACATTTAACAATGAAGTTTTAAACTAAATGAGCGATTTATTATTGCTTGAATAAATACTTTCATTGTTCGCTCGCGATGTTTAATGTTGCTTATTAAATATCCCAAAATTTACTAAATACTGCCGGCAACGCACTGGCGAGCTTTCTGGCAGTGTGAGTGTCCATGGGCGGCGGTATCACTTAACATCAGATGAGCCTCCTGCCCGTTTGCCTCCTATTCCATAAAAAAGGCCTTAATATAGCTCATTCGTCTCTTGAGATCAACAGGGCAAACAATTTACACATACATGTCAACGATCTCCCTCGGGTAGTTTATTAATATTAACACTATTAATAAATATTAGTTTAACCTACCTAATTATTATTTTATAAAGTCGGAGTCTAACAAATAGGTAATTAAATAGAATGTGCAGTTTGAAGTCAACATCTTTTTTGAATAAATATTGTGTGACCTGTTTTTATTTCTGGGTCACCTAAATGTTAATACTTCTATATCAACTTAGTTTTCTCTTCTAAATATAAGCATTTTACTAACTGCTAACCTATATACAGTTCGGACTATAATCATTCACCATACATTTTAAACATATACTTACAGATTTGATAATAAAAGTTGTAATTTAAAAGTAAAGTTGACAATAAAAGGCCGTCAAACAGCTGGGATCCAATAATATCCAAATTAAAATCTCCAGATAAATAATCCGCAAAAATAGAGGACACCGTGAGCCATTTCTGCCAAAACCCTCCATCTTTTAGTCGATACCAACTCCGGGGAAACAAATACAGATAACACAACTTTTTCTACAGCTGTGATACTTTTTGACACCTTTTGTCTTCAGTTACCGTGACCACGCACGCTGTAAAGCACGCGAAACGTCGGTTAAATTTAAAATTATGAAAAATAATTGTAAATACATAACTTCAATCCGGTAAAAAAATTGTTTTATTATCAAATGTGTGAAAGTTATGTCAATAAAAGACAATACTATACTTTCAGATTTATTCATATTATCCTGATGATTATATATTCTGAGATTTATGTCTTCAAGAACACCTATAAGAATCGATTATAGTGAAAATTATTATATCACACAAATTGTACGGAAATAAAGTCTAAATAAAAACATATTAAACACCATTTCATGGTTATTATAACAAAAAGCCTTTGTGATCGAAAAGGTTTAATCAGGATAACATTTAGCTTTAAGGACCTAAGGTTAATAATTTCTCCAATATCAGTTCTCAATAAGTCCCAACTAGATAAGGGATTTAGGGGCTGTAAATAACGTCTAGGTTTTTAGGTCAAAACTATAAAGCATAGTGACCCCATTTAACCTACTTCGCAGCTCTTTGTGCTGATTTTGATATTTGAGGGCTTTAATAATTGAACTTTCCTTTTATTCGTATTTAGAAAATTTACTTTCTGTTATATAAGCCTTTACTTTACTTACTACTTTATCAAAATTATTTTAATGTTTAGACTGCCTTGCCCAGTTCAAGCAAAGCAATCATTAATTTAATTATATATGAAAAAAAATCCTTTTTTAAATACCTTGAACACAAAACATTTTCTAGGTTCGCCGCGTTGTCACTCACTTAAATCGGTCAGAGGATCATGTTGTTCCTTCTTTTATATAAAAGGGGGGCAAACGAACCTACAGAGAGGCCATAAAAGGCATATGCCTCAGCCCATTAACATCCATGTTAGCGGGTGCGTTGCCGGCAATTAACCGAGGTGTATGCTCTTTTTTAAAGATTGGAGTTCTTTTCTCCCAGAAAAGACATCCACTGGAAGTCAATTCCACAGCTCGCGACTTCGCGAAAAGCCTTAAGAAGCGGATAGTTGATGACTTCCAGCAATCGAGGCAATGCGGCTGAAACTTAGAATCATAACAGCTCGTGCGATATAGAAACGAGGCAGCAGGGAACAGCCCAGCAGTTCTTCAAATCACTCTCCCTAGTATGCATAATGACGCATTGAACCTGCGTAGAGAGAGATAATCAAGCCGGTCAGGAATAGATTGAAAATTGACAATCCGACTAGGCCTCAACTCCTCAAAGAATTCGGTCAAGAGGAAGAAGCTGGTGAAGAAGGTGCTGGTGGTGGGAGCACCGGCCCAGAGATGTGAACACTATTTCAGTATGAGGTTGTCATTGGTCCTTGTAGAGTTGGATAAGTTGTACTTTCGCAAAATGCTCCTTAGCCCTACCCAAAACACTCACAGCAAGAAATCACATTTACTTTATTTCTAAATTTGTATGTTTTAATGTATTTTTTCTTCTTCGTGTATGCCTTGAATTCCTTATCACGTTAAAACTACTATTTTGGTCTTACCTACCGATGTGTACCAAGCTTTTCTGAAAAAATAAATACCTTTTCGGTCCTTCAGATGCATCAACATCATCATGGTGCTGACTAAGTGCTGATGAGGTGGGGGCGAAGAAAACGTCGTCAAAATCGACTTCCTCGTGAGGACTGCTCGCACTGCCCCGAAATGATCGCGACCACTGCGCTGACGTCGACTGACGTGATCGTCTCGTCACCGCCTGTGAAAAACATTTAAAAAAAAATTACACTATTATTGACGATGAGATACTTATTTATCTATTTAGACTTTCAAGGATGTGTGCAAAATTTTGTAAGTGTCCACAAATGTATCGGAAGTCAGACAATTCTTTTGTGGAAATCAGGTATATTTAGGGTCCAGGTTTCAAGAAGGCTGTTTTAGTAGTTTTCTGAGATTGATTGAGAGAACACGCATTTCTAGTGGGGACATGAATAAAATAATTCCTTACGTAATACGTCGACAGGTTCTTAAGTCGGCTTAATTTGTTTAATTATTTTGAACTTTATTATTATATAGCTGCTGATTTACATTATTTGTGGTTTTCCATCGTTTGTAGTTCTTATGAACTATATCGTACGGTCAGTGGTTTTGTTTACTCTACATAAGACTACAAACTTATAAGAAAAAAATCAGTACCCCTTTTTTAACTAGAGTACTGTTTTGTCTTCCTATCATATATGTTTTACAGTGTACTGAAAAGAGATAGAAGCGTACTCAGTTACAACGTTTCAATCGGAATTCCTTCTTTTATATTAGGGTAAAAGTGCTAAATAGCGGAACAAGTAGAACATAAGAACACAGTCTTTTCTCTAGTACAATTAAATTAATAATTCATTACTTGTCTTTAATGGTACCCTAGATTGTACTGTATAAGGTTTCTCAGCCTTGACTGTACAGCCTACCCTAACTCTTAAGTCATTTTATTAAAGAAATATTTAGTTGTAGACAAATCTATTTATTATAAAGTATGGTCAAGATTTAAGCATTTTAAACCTAACATCCAACGGAATATTACCACTCAAGTTCACAAAAAGCCTATTATAACATAGTTCCACGAGTGGCACTATAACATTCGGTTCCTTTTTGGGATATTAGCGTAGCCGTGAGCGAGGTTATTTATGATGTCATAACGGTCGAGCCGAGTCGATCCCCAAAGACATCGCTTTTATAATTTATAGCATGAAAATATGCTTACTAATTCATCTCCCACATATTTCGAGGGCACTAAAATGAGAAATTATGGCTTTTGCACTGGAATAAAGGCATTGCAGTCGACTGTCGCTCTTGCATTTCCTATGATAGACGCTGCTGAATCATTTTATATATTGTAAGTATAGTTTGAATTCGACATTTAAATAATCTTTCTTTATAAGACATAAACGTAAGTGAAAATTATTTAATATTCAAATCGTCATGTTAGATGCGTTCATATTCGTTAAAATTTCTGATGTTTTTTAATGGTATTTGTTGGTTAATTAATTTTAAAAAAATTTACTCAAATATCTCGTTCGAAAAAAGGCATATTGAAATCAAATCAATATTTATTTATTTTACATAGGTCAGCCGATTTTCACCTTAACTTAGATATCTAAACGTACTTTGCACACGCGCTGACACAGTTAACGCTTAATAAGCCACATTTTAATTATTTGCCCTAAATATTTCAGTGAAAAAAAATGCTTCTACATGTAGTACTCAATTTATAGACTAGCAATAAACCCTCCGCCACTCAAAGTTTTTGTTTTACAAAATATTCGTAAGCTGCAACCATTAAACCACGCTCCATGTTTATTTAACAATTGTTTTATGATAATATCGCTCAGAATGCTTCGAAGTTTTTCTAGACATTTATTTACAGTTAACTACTCTTATTAAATAATAAATCAGTGGCGCTACAACCTCCTTAGGTCTTGGCCTCAGATTTCTGAAACTGTTTCATGATCATTTTTAAATCTAATAGGCAAGAAGGTGATCAGCCTCCAGTGCCTGACCCACGCCGTCAACTTTTTGGGTCTAAGACATGTCGGTTTCCTCACGATGTTTTCCTTCACCGTTCGAGCAAATTTTAAATGCGTACATAGAAAGTCCATTGGTGCACAGCCGGGGATTATGATTACTTAATAGGATTTTTTAATTATTACCTTAACAAACTAACAATATAAATACTAGACCAACAGTCTCTATGCTTCTAAGCCTGAACCACTAAATCGATTGTAGTAATTGTAAAGAAATTTACATTGTGAAAGGGCTTTTTGTGAAAGTAGTTGAAATATGAATTGTTTGTATGAAGGTTCAGAGATTCTAAAAAATTAAAAAGTGCGCATTCTACTGCTTAATATTTAATATTTTGCTTCTGATACTTAATATTTACCCGAGTTAAATATAAACATAATACATTAGCGTTATAATTTAATTTATCAAAGGTCACCTTCACGCGTCATATATTACGAAGTCCTAAACGTCATATTTTTATAGCTGAAAATATAGAAAGCTATTTTATGTGAATTGGTAGCAACGAACCCGAGTATCTATTCCTTTTAAAACACTCGGGTTGAAATGTCGATTCAAAACATTCAGTGTTCACTGACCTGAAAAATACATCGCGGAATGACGGAACGATCTTTGCTTCTGTTTTCCTTAATTTGCTTGGGGTTTTTACAGAGTTTGGATCAAGATACTCTTAGATATTTGCTTGTGGATCAGAATTAGGATTATTTTATTTTCAGTACTATTAGAATAATTATACAATAAGGAAGGCAACAGGCGTTACTGTAACAGACCTTATGGCTTTCGATTGATCTTCCAGACAACCATTGTCAGGAAACATAAAATTAAAGAGGTGAGCGCAAGTGCAAAACTACTTAAGATATGCAATAAATTTAACCTAAAGAAAAGCGCAAAACAAAACTGTTAGGGATACAGTATATATGTGTATATGTGTATAAAGATATAGTATATCTATACAGATATAAAGAATACTAGAGAAGGAGCGAAGCATCTAGAGACAGGAAGTGAACATAGCCCAACTGCGGAAACCAAATAAGATTCATCAAGAAAGGAAGAGTTGAATAATGGAATTCCAAAATTAGACAGCAAGTTCAATTTAACTTAAGTGATACCGCCGCCCATGGACACACACACTTTCATAAGGTCGCAAGAGGGTTACCGATATTTTGAACACTATACGTTTTTCTTATAAGCCAAGTGCTTCACACTCTACTAAAGCAATCTTAAACACAGTTTGTGATTCAACATATGTGGTAAAGCTTCGAAATAGGATATTCTTAAAGGATTAAAGATGCCTTCTGATTGTTAAAGTCAATCAACTCTTCATAGAACTAATGTTGCATGAAGATTATTTCTAGAGTAACTAGAACAAGTTAATCTATTCAACCGGGAAGCTATTATGGCCACAGGTGGCTTAGTTAGCTCTTAACCTAGTTTCGTAGGTTAACCATTTAAAAGTTAACTAAACAAGGCGAGTTCTATCATGTGTAGACTGTAGATAATAGTTCTTTGTTGGAAATGAAGAATTGTTGCTGTCTAATGAGTTATAACTTTTTAATAATGCATTGTCTAAGGAGTTGAATTGAGATTTTCTTTTATATATTTGTCCTGATTTATCAATAGAACAGCAGTTAAATTAAGACTTTCTAAGATTCTTTACACCTGACAGGGTTCATAGATATATGGGGATGATAGATTTCTCTCTGTGTGATTATTAAGAAGTAGATAAATAAATATTTTTGGGTGGGTTGAAAACTAGATTACGTGGGATTTTTGTTGAGTAACTAAATGCTCTTTATAACTGCGACGAAAATTTGATATTAGTCAATTTAATCGTTAATTTTCTTTTTCAGACAAGCATATACATCCCAGAGTCCAGATAGTCCATCCCAGTTACATTGATGACTTTTGGATAGTTATTATAATTCCAATGAGTTTAATGAAACTGTATTTTCGAACCAATTCGACTTGAGGTCCTTCAAGAGAAGAGCGAACCAATTCTTACAAGGCCGGCAACGCACTTGCGATATCACTTAATGTCAGATGAGCATCCTCACCGTTTGCCCCCTATTATATAAAACAAAATTATGATTATGCTTACAGTGACAACGTAAGAGAGTCCGGTGAGCGTAAGCCGCGCCACGCTGTCTTTCCCTGGTGGGGCGGGCGGTGGGGCGGCTGGCTCGAGCGGCGCCGGCGCTGGCAGCACGTCGGGCCGCTCTCGACTTCGCCCCCGGGCCTCTCTCGGTGCTGCGCCTGATGCTCCGTACATACTAAAAGAGAGTGTTTATTAGTTTAGATTAACATAATATCGAAAATCACGAAATGATAAAAACGTATGTATATGTGTTTCAATGACCATGAAGGCAAGTATATTATATATTAAGTTTTAGGCCAGTCCAGTCACGAACAATTTTGATGTGAAACATCTATAGCCGCACGTAAAACCGATTTCTGGCGTGGCGACGCATGCCGTGGCGACGAGTCGCCACGCTATATGATGGTATATATATATACAGTCTATATGCAGTAGTGTGTACGGTGTGTGTATTTCGAAGTCGCTGATTAAACGAATTAAGTAGTCACGATTTGAAATAAATTCGTAAATTTTTGTATTTGATGAAAATAAATGTTTATTCAATAAATAATCATCGTTATCTGGAAAAAAATCGTAATATTTTATTTTATCATTACGACATTGTATTTAGTTCCTATCACAATTTGTTCTTTTCTGCATATTAATTTTACAAAATAATGTCGATGTTTCACATCTGCCAGGCGTCCCGTGACGGCTCACATTTTTTATTTTCTTGATAGTCAAAATTAGGGCTCGAGTTGTATATATAGTGCGCTTACGCAACGGGCGCGTTGCGTAGTACCCAAATGTATATAATAAAGAATAATAAGCTCGCACAATAATATCTAATTCATATTAGTTTTGTAATACAAAAATCCCGATGTATAAGAACATATATTTCGTCTGTGTTACGTAAAATATTATTAGGTTCATGGTCTATAAATTCATACATATAAGACAGGTCAAAACATCTCTAGTAGTCCTTATGAAATAATATGAAGTTACAAATTGCGTGCGAACAAAAGCTTAAACACACATAAATTCTGTTAATACACATTTTATTACCTTGCACGTTTCAACAATATATTCCTCGTACTACTTGCCTTCTTTTAGATAAAGACTATCATATAGTCGAGTTAAATGTGACAAGGTACTGAACGAAATTACTGGATTTCTGTTTTAGAGAAATCCTTTGATTTATTTTTAAAAAAGTACAGTAATTTTATAAGTATTTTTTTTATCATCGTTTAACGAAAGGCGTCAGTTATTAATCGCTTTATGACTAGACTAATTACAATTAAATTTCTTTCATCGAGTCGGTTTTGTAACATGTTTAAAATTAGAATGCCTATTTTTTTTTAAAGCATAGATTTAGGGCACAGCCAGCATTATTTTCCAATAAATATCTAGCGATTTTAAAAACAAATTAAATGTTCTCACATATCCTATAAAAATATGCATAACTCATTCTCATTTTGCAATCCTTTGCAAAATTTCGATGAACACTTGAATTTTCTAGCACCTCGACCAACGTTTCAGGACAGAAATTCTCGAACATTCCGATAACGTCATTCAAATGGAAAGAAAGTAGATGTTTTAGAATTTTCGCTCTCGTCGCAGTTTGAATTTAGAACCCGATTTGAAATGTTTGTGGCCAGTTACGCGTCCATGATGGAATACCGAATTCAAAAAGTTTTTCGCGCTTTCCTCTTCCGATTTTATTCCAAAATAAACCATGCAGACACTATTTAAATATAGCTTTTACTTTTATCCAATCGACACTAGATAGAACATTTTTAATATTATCCGAATACAAACTGAATAGTTTATAGATTTGTTTTTCAAACACATAGTGTGTATTTGAAAAAAGAACACAATTTGAGAAAATTTTTAAATAATATTCTTTATCAATTAATTGTATTGTATTCTGTGAGACATAGGATAGTGTGGTATTTTATACAGTCAAATACAGAATGTCGTTACCATAGTAGTTGAAACTTGAACAATGAACGAGAGTTTCTTTGATAGTTTAGTGATGTCAGTATCTAAGATGGTATAGGGTAGGTAACGTAAGGTATTATATACCCTCATTCAAAGTCTAGAACTAGTTAACTCTGGTTAACACTGGCTATTAACACTCACATACACGTAGCCAAAGATATTTGATTGAATGCTTTTAATTATTATGTATTATCGCATAATAATTTAGATCAATTTGAGACTTTTAAGTTTTGACATATACATTTATTTTAAATAAAAAAATATTCACAGAAGATATTAGTATTAAAATCTATGGAACCGTATACGAGAACGACAATAGAATTTAAATCTTGTTCGAGCTATCAAACATTTTTTACTATATACACAAAGTTTGACTACATTGTTAGATATTAACATGGCTTAGTTTTTATGAATAATTAAAATAACTTATTTATTTATTTATTTATAAAAGCTTGCCAACCCTCGGCACACTGATAAAAGAAAATTAAAATACAATTTTTAATGTGTCAAGCACTTACAGGCAAACATAGCATATAAGAAATAATAAAAAGAAATTAAGCAAAACAATAATATAATTTAAATAAACATTCGACGAAAATCGCTGTTAAAGTGTGAGGGGAGCAACTATGGATATCCAGATCCCGCTCGTTTAACTTAGTTGCCGTTAGGTCTTAATGAACAACTCTAGGTATCACTAATTGTGGATAGAACTTAGTTTTAATTACAAACTTCGACGTCGATGATGATGTGCAAGAAATTAAGTTTAACACAATTCGTTGGAGTTTCAAAAACTGGAAACTGAGATTTGAATTTATGTTTTCATTTATAAAAAATTTAACAGTGCCAAGAAACTTTATAAATTAAGTTTCGAATATTAAAGTAGAAAAATACTTGGAAAAGAAATACTATTGGAGTAAAATTAAACATAATAAAAGTTGTCGTGAGTGACTTTATTACATAGTAAGTTATGATTTGTTTCGACTTAATCAGAGAGTTTTATTTACAGGCTTTCTATTTTTTACGTATTACTTTAGTATAGACAAAGAAAATCCTCGCCGCTCGGCCCCTACAGCTTAGTGGATAAAGCGAAGTGTAAGGTTCAGTATCCAACAATATTAAAATTTAATTAATGGGCGGAGAAGGTTCATTTACCTGCTTGTATGTCACAGAGGTATACGCTACATTGTAAGGGATTCAAAATTGTGCCAAATTTTTATTAAAAAAAAATTATCCACTATATATAAACCGCTAAATATACATTGGAAATGTACTTAAAAAGATATACTACTTATAAAATATGTGATGTTCGAAACTTGCAAAAATATACTAGTTATACAACGACAAAGTTAACGTAAACTTCAAAGTTGGCTGTGTTAGGAATTAACAAAGATATTTATAAGCTTATTCCGGGAGAGTCGGGATAAGTTATGTTTGAAACTTAGCTTCAAATAAACATGTACAGCTTACGAGTAACGAGTCGTTAATACAGCTTTTATTAATGACTCGTTTTACGTTGAATTTCCTCGCTAGAATTAGAGATTTCTTTCTTTTAATTCCTTGAGAATATAAATACCGACTGTTTATATGTCCTTAATTTTTACTATGACACTTGACACCTGTCTTTCACAGACAATTGTCAATAATTGACAGATGGACACTGTCGTAAGAAAAGTAAAGATAAATCTTACCTAATATCATCATCATCGGGATGATAATCCGGTGGTAGGTCAATTCGAAGATCGCCCAAGGTCCGTGCCGCATGCCGCCTCCGCCTCTCATGCCACAGTCTTCTTTGTTCCCTTTCATTATCCTTTTGTACTCCGAAAAACGTCTGCGTTTCTCTTTTTAGGTAATCTCTGACGGCGACTGTATGAGCCCGCCGTAATCTTACGCCGTCTTCTTGCGTCGGTTGGGGATTTTGTTCGGATGGCAGTTGGGGTACGGGGGGCACTGAAACTATTCGAGGGGGTGATGCGGGGGCAGGGAGAGGCGGCGCTGACGCTGCCGGTCCAGGGGAGTTTTGGCACGCCAACTGAGGGGCGAGTAGGCTTGCACTCGACCGCCTGTAACAAGATAATTGTGTGTGAGAATTTATCATTTTATTGTAAGTAGCAAAGTAATTTTACATTTAGATCATTCAATTGTATCATTCAAGATCATAATTATACAGCTGTATTGTAGTTTAATTTATATAAAGATGTTTAGGCTTGACACTTAAACTTATTGTTTACAGATAAAGCTTATCCGAGTATCTTAGCTTGTTCTCAGACCGATCCGTTTCTAAATATTAACTTAACTTTCAATGACTTTAAGCAATTATGAATAAAAAACTGTCTTTGACTTTGACATTTGTTAACTTTAACGTTACAAATGAACTGCGAATATGAAATATGGTTTGAATATACAAATAAAACTAATAGAGGATGTCACCAAACAACTAACGAACAAATTAAGCCGACGTTCATAGGCGTGAATATTGACAAATTAAATTTGTGTATTGATTAAAAATATTTACTTAATTCTATTCATATTTGCAATAATATGTAGGGTGAAAAACGAATGTGACGAGTTTGGTCCCAAAATATAGCTGAACGAGTTAGGCGATTCCGGTTTCATTAAGACTTATGGTGTCCAAGGCACCACCTCCTTGGACCACCGCTGGTGATGGACTGACTCTAAGAACTCCTGTGTGACTGACATGTATTTCATTGATTCTTTTTATAGCCAAGTATCTGAAGGCTTCACATATGGCGTCGATTTTGAGTCTGTACCAATGTTTTCTTAAGTATATATAGAACGAATGATTAAAGTCGTTTTGTAAAACGGTCTACGAACTAAACTGAATAGCGGGGGAGCCAAATTTATATCGTATTCAGAAACTTATCTCATCTATCTATGATTTCGGAGAATTTTTTACTAGTCTGTGTAGCCAGATAAAATGTAATCGAGTATAAATTAATTACTTCATATTTCGCTAAATCTGTCTTCTATTGTTTTTGTTATGATATCGGAGATTTCTTACTACTCTATATATCCAGATAAAATTTAAGTTTAAATTAATTGAAGAATCTAGCAAAGAAAACTTTGTATAATATTGTATGAAATATATTGTAATAATATTGTACATTGATGGCCCTAGATTGGCATAGTCTTACTTAATCACCGATTTTCATCACTAAACATGAAATAAACGTTAACGCTAAAACATCTACGTTGTAGCCAAGTTTTAGTTTGAGTGCCTCTGAATACAAATAGACCCACCTCAACCCACCTCTCATTCGCACAGGCAACTGTTATCCATAAACCTTGATATTTAATTAAATGTTCCTCACGCCTTCTAGGTATTGGTGAAAATCACAATACATTCTTTTGGAGTTTATCACGAACAGAAAGACTAAAACTCAGTATAACCATATCCTTTCTAAGACAATGGACAAAGGTCCAAGTAAGAATTAGTATATGTTTTAATCTGAGTCATGGTCAGTTGAACATAGTCAGTTATCATTACTTTAATTTATTCAAATTATTCGTCCGTATGAAACAATTCGTTTGTACACTAACAAAGGCGAGTTTAATTAATAACAATGTTATTTCAACAACCCGCCTGCTAACCGCACGTTTCATCTCGTTCTGCCCTGCGATTCTGTAACTCACTTTTCGAACTCACACAGCGGTTTTCGCATCGGCGGTCGCTCTCAAATCAGTCGTGAAGCAGTCATTTTATGATTTGGCACTCTGATAAACAATAAACTACAAGCTCCCACCTTCTCAGAATGCCAAATTATAAAATGACTGCTTCACGGCTGATTTGAGAGCGACCACTGAGACGAAAACCGCTGTGTGAGTTCGAAAAGTGAGTTACAGAATCGCAGGGCTGCTTACAAAATTACTCTTCATTATAAATATATAAGATCAGAATTTTATTGGTGAGACTGAATTTCTAAATTATTGAAATTGGACTTCATAATCAGTATTGTTAATGTAATTAAGTAATGAATAGATATCAGTGCCATAAATAGAGCCATTACGCTAACTTGTACACGGCACAAGCAAATGTGTAAGCCGAGAGAGTTAATATGTATTCAAACATCACAGATTATACCAAATATATTACCAGAGATACTCTGACACCAATTCTATGGAGTCTATGGTTTCTGAAAGTCCCTGTCTATGTAACATAGGTTGGGTCCATAGATAAGGATGTAGATACATTTATGAATATGCCAATAAGATTTTACCCACTCATGTATCCGACCTTATTTATTGTTGTAGTTCTATGGGCTACAACGAGCTTAGAGTACGCGGAGAATTCGCGCTTCTGATGTACTTCATGGCAAGGACAGCCTTGCGATTCTGAGTGAGTTACAGATTCGCAAGGCAGTACTACAGCGCCTGAGCTTCAATGTGCCTGATAGGTACGTCAGAAGGCGACATCACCCGCCGCGGCTGTCCCACCACAGCTAGGACTACCCTTCTGAAAAGGCCTCATATGATTCGGTATATAAATTAAGAAACTAATTACATAAATTTAAACAAATAAATACAAAAGGTCCGGTACCTTTTTCATTGTCCGTTGAGTGAACTGACAAAGGTTCTATTATTTGTTAGTGCCTGTGAGTTAGTTATTTTTTGTATGTTTTATTATGTAATATGTATGTCTTTTGTTTCATTTGTTATTCACGTGCACTCTTGTCAATTTAGGGTCACCTGTTAGGACAGGAGTGTTTTATAAATAAAGAAAAATAAAGTGCGTGCGTACAATGTACACATGTCAGAAGTGAAATTTCTTTGGCAAACTAATTTTTAACTCTTGTTCATATTTATACTTGAATCTAAAACTTTAGATTTCCGAGACTTAGAGGGAGGGGAATAGGAAGGTATGTTAGGAATTTAATTGATAATAAAAACACGTGGCATTTTAATTTACAATTCGTCATTTGAGATTTCAATAAATTATTTTGCATAAAATATAAAATACATATTTCATAAATTCCCTTCCCTCACTCTCTCTCAATCGGTCTCAATCGCTCTCTCTCCCTTTTCTTCGACAAAAACGCTACACATCTTCGTGACATTCCACAATTTTACCCACATGGGCCTAAAGAAGATACACTTCAATAAATAAAGTTTAGTTCAATTCAATTAGAAAAGAATTCAAGACAAAAAATGTGAGTACGTTATTGTTCAAATCAATGAATAAAATCGCATACTCCATTGTTCTACAATAATAGATGTCGACAAGAGCACTACTCTATAACCGTATAATTCCTAGTACCTTGTTCATTACTGTGCCGTCATCGTCAACTATCCAGATTGATTCGGTATTTCCGTCTGCAATTCAGCACTAAATCAATGATTGGAAGTTTAACGCTAGAGCAAATAGTACCTACAGCGGAATTAATACTCTTATTTCTCTTCTAGTTTTTTACAACTATAACTATTCATATTTTTTTGTCCTTTCACTGTTATTGCTAAGTTATTTGATGTACTGCCTTCACGAGAACGAATGTATGACGTTAATACATTTCTTTATGGGTCACATTTATGCATCAATTTTATTGATTTTGAGTATCACAATAATCGGTAATTAGTCTTCTGTGTCCCTCACGATTTCTCCTCTAACGACACGACGTTATTGTGCACATAAAAATATCCATTGCTGCATGACAGAGGCTCGAACGGGTTATTCAGGGTTAGGAATCATTCACTTAACCACTAGGTAGACTGCTCTTTGCATACGATATAAGTCAAGGAATTCTGTTGAAAGAATCTTTAAATTGGATTGGATTTGCCTATTGAAAAATGTAAATTATCTAAGGAATGTATTTGCCGGATACGGGACTTGTTACATATAGTTAATTAGTTACCTTATATAAAAAACAGGTCACATAAGTTATTAGGCAACGGGCGGCCTTATCGCTAACAAGCGATTTCTTCCAGGCAACCCTAGTATGGAAAAATACAAGGAGAAACACCTACAGAAGGTAAAGTACAAGAAGTGCATAAATAAAGAACAAAAAATACACTGTAACACTATAGCTAAAATAAAGTAAAATCTAATAAAAAATAATAATATTATAAACAAAAATAACTTTAACTGTGTCACTTTTTGACATTCAACACCTTTTGTATTCAGTCACCTTGACCACGCACGTTGTAAAGCACGCGAAACGTCGGAAAAATTATGTAAAATAACTTAAAAACTTATACATAACTTCAATCCGGTAAAAAAGTGTTTTCTTTAAGTCTGTTTGTCTAATTAAGAGGCGGAAGATAAATGCTCAAAAAGAAGCTTTTTAAATTAATTTAAAAACTGAGCTCGTCTGATATCAAGAGGTAAGGAGTTTCAGGTAGGAAGAATACTTTGCACAGTAAAGAAGAGGAATAAAATTCAGTTTTATAAGAAGGGGTTTCAAGAATAAAATTGTCAAGGAAACGCAAATCGATACTACCGCCAGATAGGACGGACATAAAATTTGGTTCAAGTAACTAGGAGTTTTAGGATTAAAACGAACATTATAGAGAAATGGTAGCCAATTGAGCTTTCTTCGGAACTCCGAAATATGGGCAAATTTACGAAGACATATTTTTTAATAATAAAAGCAATTGATTTATTTATTGTATTAAATTAGTGTTATTATATTGATTATAGTATGATATTGTTCAAACGAAATACGAATTGACCAACGGCTTCCAAAAATTCTTCGATATATTATGACTTTTATTAATAAATGCACAAAAATTACATTTTTGGTAACAAATCCATTCTATACTACCACAATGTATGTTCATTGGGTATTTTAAGTTTAGTTACTTAATATATTATTCACAATATTAATCAGCGTTTCTACACATAATGTAAGCATGGCTAGACGTTCAAAATTACGGAATATTTGATTAAATCTTCAGTAGAGAATTTCTCATAAAAGCATTATAAATTAGTTATTTTGCGAAATCACGCCTCGTATAACCTTAGGTATTTAAATATTAATATTTTGACTCCGCCTTTAATAGATGAATTCATGTTAAATCAAAGAGCGTGTTAGACTAGTATAATCTAATCTGCAATTTACGAAATAAAATCGCGGCTACAACCTCTAGGTTTTGGTCTTAGTTTTCTTTATCTAGTATTGTCTTTTATTGACATAACTTTTACACATTTGATAATAAAACAATTTTTTACCGGAATTAAGTTATGTATTTACAATTATTTTTCATAATTTTAAATTTAACCGACCTTTCGCGTGCTTTACAGCGTGCGTGGTCACGGTGACTGAAGACAGGTGTTGAATGTCAAAAAGTGTCACAGCTGTAGAAAAAGTTGCATTATCTGTATTTGTTTCCCCGGAGTTGGTATCGACTCCAATATCGGGGAAACAAAACTTAAAAAATTATGAATAATAATTGTAAATACACAACTTAAATCCGATAAAAAATTGTTTTATTTCTTTATCTATTTTGTGATCATTGATTTATTTTAATAGACAAGTCTTTTGGGTAATTTTGTCACAGTAGGTTTTTAAGGTTAAGGCATGCCGGTTTCCTCACAATATTCTAGTATTATATAATTCCGTTCCTTCACCGTGCGAGTTTCTTCGTTCTTCGAAATGCGTACTAGAAAGAAAAATCCATTGGTGCACAAACGTGAATCGAACGCAAGAACTCAGCATAGAGAGGTATGCTACTATGTCAACACTGCTCACCACAACGAAATAAGCACTTTTCCTTACTTTTTTTTGTAGTGTAGTTGAAGTGGTGACAGTAGTCCAACAATAACATTCGACCAAAGGCCGTGCCAAAAATTGTATGTGTGATTGTGCTAACTATATTTGCCATCAGCATCAAGAATATAGGTGGCAAAAGAAGGTTTAGGCATTCGTTGTTCATTACTTGCATATTTTTTGTATATAACTGAATTTTTGGCGGAGGTGAAGAATGGGTATTCCATACTAAAAATCGGCTCGAGATTGGTGTGCTGCGATATTGCATACACGATTGCGAGGAATTTGCATAGATCTGCTTAGTGCAGTGACCCGCTTCGTAAGTTCTCATGTAATTTTCACATATCTAAAAGTATTAAACGAAATGTATACGTAGAATAAATGTCAATAACGGACGGCCATTTAAATGCTATGGACTTCGGAGCTTAATAAAACAGGCCTTAATGAGACAATAAAAAGTATCTGATATCTTTTTATAAAAGAAAAAGACTACTTATATAAATACCTGGACAAGGCAGTAGAATCCATAAAGTTTCTACTTATTGAGAACAATTTCTTGTAACAATAGATGAATTATCTACTTAACTTGATACAGCTCTACCGCATTAAGCTAATAGAACGCAGGTGTTTCAAGATAATCAAGTAATAATAACCATACTAAGTATGACATATAAATCAAGTTATATTACCTCGCATATTCATAATATACAATGAAGGTTTCCTTCCGTATGTTCTCAAATTACCAAACGATCACCCATTTATTTAATTCATTAGAATGGTTTTAGTTTGATTTACATGTTACAATCAAAGTCAAAATAACTTTATTCATATAGGCAAACAAGTACACTTATAAACGTCAGAAAAGAAGTAAAATTAATTCTAAATTTACATTTACTACCAGTTCGCAAGTCAAGGGCGTAGAACGGGCCTGAAGAACTAGCAAGAAACTCTCCGTCACTCTTTTTAATCGTTAAGTTTTGAGTCATACAAATTGTTTGAATCAATCCCAAGGATTAGGATCATTTAAATATTCGTCAACTTCAAATTCCTTATAACATTAAAATCAAAATATTGGGTTGGGTTGTCCATACATTGTAACCTTCTTTCCATAACTACTCTCTATACTGCCAGTAAAAGCCGAATGCCATACTTTATCGGAAGTAAACTCCAGTAAATTTGATAATTTTATAAGAGACACTCTGTACACTGTCTGCTTCTTACACCCTAAAATCAGTCGTTTCTTAAAATATCGCAGCAGAACTGGACCATTATTTGGAAAATAATTCTTGAAATACCTTTATCGACGCTTTTTAGTATGTTTGTTATAGTTGGTTGATGTTTAGCACAATTTAACTTACATAAACAAAATTTCCTTAATTTCATTTAATTTGTTCGTGTGCGACTGTCTATGGGAGCGTTCAAGTATTACGTAACGCAATCCCCGCCCCGCATCGTAACGTTTTACAAAAGGAAACCCCCCCTTTCAAAATTCGTTACGTAATACTTGAACGCTCCCTATCTGGAAAATACAGTATCTTCTCTAACAAGGATTGAAGGACCAAGTTACAAATTATAAAGAGCAAACAAATGCAAAATCTTTTTATCTAGACAGCCACGATCCCTTTTCTTTAACCTGATTAAGAATAGCTTCGGAGATCGAGTCGGTTTACTCAAGGAATAATAGATTATATGAAATACAAATGGTATTGTGAATTCCTTCGACAGGTTGGTTTACAGTAATATTATTTTTTTAACTGTGTTCCCAATTATTCTTACTAAAATCCTATTGAGTAGTTTTAGCTATTTATATATTTAGAGTATTGAAATAATGACTACATTACATTATATAAGTACCGCGTTTCATTATCTTATTTTATAGGAACATCTTTAGCATAATTTCCACTGGACTGGATAAAACATTTGATTTCTTCTAATACTCGGCATATAAAATATTGGGAATGCCGAAAAGAATATTACATTTAAATAAAACTCAAGTGTTACGGAAGTTGGACCGCTTAAAGCGCTTTTAGAATTATTGAAGTATTTCAGTTTTGACAGGAAATAAAACATATATTCATTTCAAGAAAAGTATTAAAAATAACACTTTAAGAATGTGAGATATATGGGATAAGTCTTGCTATAATTCTATAGCGACGACCTTTGAAACTCAGAGATGTACGGCTCCAAACTTTTAATAAATTACGTCATAACATCACGACAGAATTCATGTGATAGTTTTAGTTAAAGTTAAAGTTTAGTCAATCTTCTCCCTTTTATAATAATTGGTGCCTTTACCAAGGTTTTGTTCTAGAATTTTCTAAGTTTGTAATTTCGCCTCACTAAAATTCGTATTTCTAAAAGTATGTTCTTTTTCGCAGACACTACTAAGGCTTTGAAGGAGAAGGGAACCCGTAAACATACTTTTAGCATAAAATTAATTAATATGAGTTATTTTGTCCTTTTCAATTACGTATTAGAAATTTTGTCTTACATTTTTATGGTATAATTAATTAATATATAATAATTCAATCAGTAAAAGTAGAGACCATGACATGGAGAGACCATGCATACGAAGTTTTGTGAGAAATAAATCAAGATTATTATTAGTATTAAATTGAAAATGTATAAAAATTAAATGCAAATTTTATTATTTTATTGTAGAGTCGACGTTTCGTATGAAAAACTAGGGGAAAAATCTTAAAATACTCCTTAAGAATATACAAATACCAACATCAATGTGGTAACCTTTCAATGCTCTAAAGTTAAAAAAACCAATTATCTCGGATCTCAACCCGTAAGTTCAAATAAAATATAAATAATAAATACATGTCATAAAGCATTGTAGCGTCACTTTTAAGTGGCTTTACTTTATTAAATGAGTAATACGAAAAAATACTAAACTAAAAATAGATATAACAACATCGAATACGATAACCATAATTGAGACTGGGCGTAGTCAGAAATGTACAAACAATATTTGAAGCTACATCGTCAACATTGTAGCATGTGAAACAATGTTGATATTCCGTCCCCACTGTCGAGGAAGCTATATTGAATTATCAACAGATCAATTGATGGCACGTCTAATATTACGTATAAACATTACGTCTTTCCCTTTTGTTGAAGTGTTAGTACATAATTTGCTCCGTTTGAGAAAACGGAATGACGTTTTTCAGGTCGATATATCTGACAAATAAATTAGATTCATCCAGGCAGAGTCTAAGTATTTTTTTAATTATGCTGTAGATTTTTAACTGTGAATTATTTCTTGGTTCATGGAAGTTACAACAATAATACCTTCATGCTAAATGTAAGGTCAGGTACATTCAGTGTTAATTAATAGAATGAATTCCAGCAAACGACATCACTTCATAGCTTCATACCATCATATATAAGGATTTCCTTTGGACATTAACTGTAATTATGCGAATAAAAGGCATGTTCTAATTATCGGATTTTTTGTAAAAGTCTTTTGTTGAACACGGCTGCTATATACACTGGGAACGTTAGTAAATGGATATATATATGTTTATAACGAATTAACTCAAAAATATCTGAACCGATATCAAAAATTAATTGACCATTGGAATTAGAAATTATTCTTGAGTAACAAAGACTACAATTATATTTAAAAATTAAATATCCAGCCATCCAAATACGGTTAGGGCCGCTAATAAATAAAATCTGTTTTATTTCAGGTATTTAAAGTTCAAAGAGACTGAATAAACAAATTACAAAAATTATTATAGCACTTAAAATACTGATGGAATTTTACAAAAGCAAAAACAAGAGTTTATTTATAGTTTCCGTACAAAATTGAATAATAAAGAATTTCAAATTCCATTACAATGGTAATTTTCATTCAACACAAAGCAACTAGGCGCACGGTCGTTCAAAGAAAAACTTCTCGGGCGTGAATAGCAAGAGGTAAGCTTGTTATTATTCTAACCGCAATGTCAATATCGACCAATAGAATGACTGAACCAGCTCACAAGGAGCTGATTCCTGGAACTTTGTCTGTGAAAAGTTAATCGAGATATCTAAGTCTTACGTATGAGGATTTCCAAACACAAACGATAGGAAATTGCATCAGACTAAGCTAAATAAAAGAGGTATGAAGACGCTATGAGGCTATTTTATGGAATTTGTTAGACTATACATTCATTGAAACTAACGGTTAGGTTTCATGTTGTTACTATTAGATTTTTTTTTTTAACTATCATGGATTGTGTACATTATAATTATCGTTTTTGTAGAATTTCCATAATTCATTTTACAATTGTATATCAACAGATCTATTGATGGGTCTCGCTGCATGTTCTACCGCATTTACCATGGAGAGCGTTCAGAGGAGTTGTGCGATTTAATACCTGCAGCTGAGTTTCATTATCGGACGTCACACAGAAAACAATCCGTTTCACCTCGACTTCCACTGAGCATTTTTTAAGGCAGTTTTTGCCTCACACCACCGCTATGTGGAATCAGCTGCCCACTGAAGTCGATATACAGAGTACCACTGCTGTGCCGATCGTAGTTTAATACTAATAAAATACTGCTTTCAATTCAATATTGTATTTTTGCACAACTTAATTCCAATTTCACCATCAGCATTAAAACATACATCGACTTTCGTCATCGTTGGACGTCACTATAAAAGGAAGTTTTATAAGAGCCGATTCAGCCAACTATTAGATTTGGAAATTGGTGTCGGTTTACAGAGTACCACTACTGAATCGATCGTGGTTTCAAAGCCTACTTGACTTAAATGATACACGTTGATACTACGGTTATGTCAAGTGATTGATTGTCAAGTGAAATCACATTACTTGCACAATTTTGCGACGAGATAGAGTATAACTTGTAGTATAACCGAGGTCAGTTCTAGAACAACTTTAAATATTAAACAGAAAACTTTTGCGCTTTTCAAAGCACATATTACAGTAGTTTAAAAAGTTTTTACAATACCGCAGGCAATAGTTTGCCTAGTTGAAACAATATGCTATTCGATGTCAACAAAATACACTTCCAACGATTAAAACACATTTAAAAAATTTTGATTAAATTCAACATAAATAATTATAAAATTGTGATAAAGTAACTATTTACCCACAGAACTATTTGCTTTCAAACCACTGACCTCAACGTGGTCTACCACAAGTGTGGTCACACTCTGGAGTATATAATAATATAGTAATAAAAATATATTAAATCTATATACATATAGGTATATAAATAGAAATTAAACGTTGAATCTTCATAAGGTACTCTTATTAATATTAATTAATCGACCTCTAGCTCTGTAAGTTTCAATATCTATACCGACAGCGATCCCGATATATACGTACAATATAAAATTATGTATTGAGTATTTGTTTCGCGCGATCCCAAAGTTGCCACAGCATAGCTACGGATATTGAGAGAACTACATCGAACTTAGGCAACAAAAGTATGTACCTTACATCTTAATTATTTGTAAAAAATTGAGTTATATAATCTAATTTATAAACTGTCAACTGTTTTTCCAAAATAAAACCTACTAAAACACCTGTCAACACTGACAATGTTGTAACACTGACAAAATAGAAAAGTCTGTGTAATGTATTCCATCTCATTCTTTTACACGTTCAATCCTACAGATATATATGTTTGTCTCTTTCTACATAACGCCTCAACTTTTCGTGTTACACTTGATTTTACTCCTCATACAATTTCCGTACCGGGCCTTATAACTCAAATCGTTTCTTAAGGAGTAAACTCCAATAAACTCCAAAAAATTAAAGAAAACTGAAATTTAAGATTAAAAAAACTATTCAAAGAAAACACTGTAACTGCTTAAACAAAATCAACTTAAACTATAATTCCAAAAAGTAACGAAATTCTAGGGAAATTCGAGATGGGAATAATTTATTTTTAAAGTGTCCAAATTATTACATTCATTTATCTTGAAATTCCATTTAACTTTTAAATTAATGTTTCTACCATCTTCCAGGATAGTTTCTGCGTCGGTATGAAAATAGCGTCGTTCAGAATTCATGTCACGCATCCAATAACTTAGGTTCGACGTACAAGCGAAGGGTACACACTTTTATTAAAACTACGCGAAATGATTAGCAGTCGTTGCCTCTTCCTGTATAACTTAGAGAAGTTTTCAAATAAAGGACAGATTTCTCTTACTAGAAAAAATTAAATGAATATAATATCAAATTAATGTAGACTTTTTACAGATTTTTTTTGTGGACCCAATTGTTTTATTCTTTGTGCAAATAACACTTGTGCGGTAAAGAGGAATATAGCAAACGGACCCAAAAACCTACTACAAGAAAATCGATGAATCAGATGAAACTTCGAAGATTAAGACTTATAAAGCTGAATATACACAGTAAAATATATCTACATACAATCATTTTACGCGTTAAAAAGTAACTGCTTTCTTAAGCTACGCACTTTTCATTCCTGGAATACCGTTTGGTTAAGAAGGTATAGTTAATTAATATTGAACAGCTTCCTGCCTTACTAACAATCGATTTCTATATATCTGGAATTTTCACAGACTGAAATTGTCATTTAACGTTTTTAATAACTTAATAACTTATTTATTTCAGATAATAAACATATGTAATTTTTTAGTTAGAGTTAGTAACAATCGGTCTTAGTTGCTATGTTAGTATTGGTGAGTAAAGAAAATAAAAAAACTTAAAGCTTCTATAGTGGATCATGGACAGCATACCAACATTTTAACAACAAGATTTTAACAAATTCAGCATACCATTGGTGCTATGCCTTATTCGGAATGATGGCACTAAAACCGTCAGTTCGGGTCTCACAAACATACTTGACGCACTGCAGAAGCAAGCCCAATAGCAACCTAAACGTGTTGTTATACTGAATACGTATCGTATTTACTTCTTACTTCTGGGTAAAACGCAGAGCAAAACTGGTATTGATAATAAATTTGTACTGAAAATATTAGTTATTTGATCAAATAAGCTCAATTTATCGCAACTTGTTCAAATTTTGTTTGGAGTGTGGCGTGAGAACTCGCCGTATAATAGAAGGCGTGCTTATCGATAATATAATCTCTTCCGAGACGGAAAACGAGGTAGCTATCGTTTGCGTTAACTAACAGAAAACCTTAAGTTTTATACAATTGAAACTTATCTAAGTATTTCTCAAGAGTGAAGTTTTAATTGCACGTTTCGACTTCTTTTTTAAACGTAGTTAAACCAATATATAAATAAATATTTATGCTTAAATTAAAGACTTAGTTTCTTTAAGAAAAACCTTATTTTAAAAAAAAGTGAAATCAACATATTTCTAATAGAATTTAGGCGAAAGAGAATCTGTTTTACTAATAAAAAAATCTATCTATACTTGTTATGTATATGTTTACGAATACGTGCTTTCATATTCTGACACCAACTGGTATTTTAAAGCTCTATCGAGAGATTAAAAAGACAAAAAGAGTGTTTGTTAGATTTTTAATAAAATATTTGACGCATGTAATTCTTATCTTATCATAAACTTATTTCACATTTCGATCAAAACTATGTATTAGAAGGAATGAAATAAACAGCCGATATTTGAAGGTATATTCCAACTAAAATCTAAACCACAATTTAACGTCTCTTTTATCTCATATCTATTGCAAAACCTTATTTTAAGTCCAAAACTGCAGTCTAATATTACCTTAGCTTTTCCTGGCGTTATACCTCTATATGACAGTATCTCTGTAGCGTTCATAAATAATTCAGTAGATGAAGCAACGAACGAGGGAAGGCGTCGAGACACACGTAGTATTCTAGATAAATTCTCGCGTATACGGCTAAATTATACTTGTGCGTGTAACTTACACTAGGTATTAGGAGATATTGTGTAGACGTATTTCAGTGTCAAGTAACGAGACAGATAGACTTGTTTTTATATGGTATTGACTTCGTGTCCTACGTGTTCGACGTACCATATAACGGGTTTTGCAGCCGTTCATCTATTTTAGTCATTTATATACAAAAAACCCAAGATGCACATTGCACAGTCTCGAATAAAAGTAACGCTCGAAAGTCTCCCGAAACACTATTTCTGTCCCTTTCTATAACAGTATGTCTATAACAGTATATGTTACAAGCATATATTATTGCAAAATCAACCTTACGCGAATTGCTTAAAGTTGTTATTACAACGCAATGTATACGTACATAAAGCAATCAAAATTTTACGACCGACCGTGGTCGGTAGGACAAGGTATTGAGTGGAGTCGAACATGACTTTTTTATTTACAACTATTTAACATAATTTTAAATTTATCCGACTTTTCGGGTACTTTACAGAGTGCGTGGTCACGGTGACTGAAGACAAAAGGTGTTGGATGTTAAATAGTTGTAAATTTATAATAATACATAACTTTAATCCGGTTAAAAAGTTTTTTCTTTAAATTAAAAAAAAATGTTAAATTGGCTACCTCCTGACCTACACTTTATATAGCGTAAATATATTTGTCGAAAACTACACACAAAAAAGTTCAAACGTACATAAATTTATTTATAAAAAAAACACAAATAAATCACATCGACTCCACTTATTAGACGCGAGACTATTTCAAATTAGCGCACAATTTAGAATGTTGCGCTCATTTTTTGAGGACGTTTTTTAGACGTTGATTGTGCATCTTGGGTTTTTTGTATATCAATGATTTTAGTCCTTGTAGGTGTTACTGAAAATCATAGAGGATGTTTTTCATCATTACACAACATTTTAACCCTTGAACACCATCGGTTCTGCGTTTAGGAATCAGTCACGACAAAGAATAAAGCAAAATTATTCAGGATTTAAAACGATTATTTTTATTCATCGATTTTTCATGCTAAAAAACAATCGATTAATTTACCGAGAATGTCACATCTCTTATAACCAATAGAAAAGCAGAAAATGGCGGATTGTGTACAAATTTCAATACATTACAACTTTAAATTTTTTTTAATACTTCGACGCATTTCCGGCAGCAAAAATCACTTGAAGGTGTTCCAATTAAGGTGCCCCGAGACTTCTGCATAATCAGTATCATCAGATTCAGGCGACTGATTTTAAGATCGTTACCTTTAAAAACATACAAAATTATACAATTTACGTTAACATACTTGAGTTTGATCAAACGCCAGCTACTAATATTCCAATGATAAATTCACCGGAAATGTAGAAGAAACTTCAAATAAATGTATTAAATTTGACTAGTACGTAAAATGTGAAGATTACTGAGCTGACGCCAAATGTTATAACCGAAATCGAAAGAATTTAAACTGCACAATGTTCATGAAAAAATTTCACGACCGAAGGCGAATGCATAAGTCGAAGTTCGCTTCGCAAAGTAGGCATTCAGGGAATAAATCTTGGACAAATAATGCGAAGTTTCCACGTACATTTGCCATCAAGTACATTCGACACTATTCTGTGCAAAGTTGGACAGTTGAAACTTTCCAGCCGTAATATTGCGCCCAGAACGGCAACAAAACAGAGTTCACTTTAATATTGCGGCAAATAAGCATCAAGACTTGGAAAAGTCACAAAAGTTGCTTATCCAGAATATTGTCTTAACGTATTGATAATACTAATGTTGACAGAATATTTTTACCCCGTCGATTGCTTTATGAGTTTTCGAAGCATCTACACGTCTACGTATGAACATCGCTCATTTCAGCCAATAGTATAAGGTCAACCTAATACTTATAACACAAACTTTTTGATATCAAGTATTTGTATACGTCGACACGACATCACAATAATATGTCACTTTCTGACTACGTAAAAGCAAAGATTCTCTATGCATTTGGAATAGAGCACTTATAATATTCAACAAAAAAATCGGTTGTCTGTAAAGTCGGTTTACTGACGATAGTTGAACGTGACAACGTCATAAAAAAATATTGATGGGATGGTTGCATTTTTCAAAAAAAAAATTAAATTTTATTTGTTTGATAGGTATTTTGTATGGATATAGAGAAGAAAGTAAATGGAAATCACAATTGAATTGATCAAGTTACATTTATTTGTACGCATAAATACAATTACGTCAATTTTAAATGGAACGCCTCAGAGCGAGGTAACGCCGCAGAGCGAGGTAACGCCTCAGAGCGAGGTAACGCCGCATGAGTCATGTTTTTTCGTGCGTGCAGCCGGCTCCATCAAATTATAAGACGTTGTCACGTCAAAACAAAAATGTTTTGTTATTCGATTCATTTAAGTTTCCGATTAATATCGTCAATACTAAGGGATCGAACCGGAAACCGAAACAGATGTATTTTCTGCTGTACGGTTCCTGAGTCAGTGGGGGACGTTTTAAATATTATAATCTAAAAATATTATGTACAATATTTATTAGACACCCGCGTTTAACAAAGAATAAAAAATAATTTAATTCTAATTGAATACTATGTAATGAAAATGCTTATAAATTGAAAATGGTATGAATTGAAATGCTTGAGAGTGCCTGCGTCTGCCTATACTCACAGGGTGTAACTGTGTGTTTAGGTAATCACCACGCTTATAAAACATGAGTGAGCAAAATCCAGCATTGCCCCGTACATCTGCACTGCAAGAACTGATCATTAATCGGCCACGTAGATTATATCGCAGTCTTTCCATCGCATATAACAGAACAAAGTTAATAATACTGAGTTTTATAAATATAGAAGCAAATAAAAAACAGACCCTTTAAAAAGCACTTTAAATCGAAAGTACTAAAAAGAAGCAAATAAATACAGGAAGGTTTAATTCGGACCCAAATAATTAAAACAAAGATGTGAAACACAAGTTCATTAATTCTAAAACGCAATATTAAGTTCATGTTACCTCATTTGTAACCTTAAATTATTTCCGTATTATACGTAATAGTCCAAGCGCCCCAACCAAAAACCGTTCTCTAGAACGTTGTGTTACGAACCTATCGTATCGATCAAGTTACATTTATTTGTACGCATAAATACAATTACGTCAATTTTAAATGGAACGCCTCAGAGCGAGGTAACGCCGCAGAGCGAGGTAACGCCTCAGAGCGAGGTAACGCCGCATGAGTCATGTTTTTTCGTGCGTGCAGCCGGCTCCATCAAATTATAAGACGTTGTCACGTCAAAACAAAAATGTTTTGTTATTCGATTCATTTAAGTTTCCGATTAATATCGTCAATACTAAGGGATCGAACCGGAAACCGAAACAGATGTATTTTCTGCTGTACGGTTCCTGAGTCAGTGGGGGACGTTTTAAATATTATAATCTAAAAATATTATGTACAATATTTATTAGACACCCGCGTTTAACAAAGAATAAAAAATAATTTAATTCTAATTGAATACTATGTAATGAAAATGCTTATAAATTGAAAATGGTATGAATTGAAATGCTTGAGAGTGCCTGCGTCTGCCTATACTCACAGGGTGTAACTGTGTGTTTAGGTAATCACCACGCTTATAAAACATGAGTGAGCAAAATCCAGCATTGCCCCGTACATCTGCACTGCAAGAACTGATCATTAATCGGCCACGTAGATTATATCGCAGTCTTTCCATCGCATATAACAGAACAAAGTTAATAATACTGAGTTTTATAAATATAGAAGCAAATAAAAAACAGACCCTTTAAAAAGCACTTTAAATCGAAAGTACTAAAAAGAAGCAAATAAATACAGGAAGGTTTAATTCGGACCCAAATAATTAAAACAAAGATGTGAAACACAAGTTCATTAATTCTAAAACGCAATATTAAGTTCATGTTACCTCATTTGTAACCTTAAATTATTTCCGTATTATACGTAATAGTCCAAGCGCCCCAACCAAAAACCGTTCTCTAGAACGTTGTGTTACGAACCTATCGTAACACAACGTTCTAGAGAACGGTTTTTTTTTTTTTAATACATACAGGGGTGTCCCCTGAATGTAAATCCAAGTGGACGTCATGACTTAAGGTTCGCTTCAGCCGCCATCTTGATAAACGCGTTTTGTCGAATATCTTGCGAACCGCGCATCGTACGACAACAATTGTAGAGATCATTTTTATAGATAATAATATTTGCTAATAAAGCGCAACTTTTATATAATAACGAATTTCTGAGTCCGTTTTTTTGAAGTAACATTCTTAAAGTATAATATAAAATACAATAATACAATCATAAAATTTATTATTTTGAGGCACAGCAAGCTTATCATCTACTTGCCTATTAGAATAACATATAATCATGAAACAGATTCATAGATCTGTGACCCTGACCTAAAAAAGTTTGTAGCGCATCTGGTTTTTTTTTAATACTTTAAAGTAATTTATTGTAAGCAGGAAAGATAGCAGTTTTTAACCGATTTTACCATAGTTTTTTTTATAAAATATGTTACGTAGGGTATAAAAGTTATAGATTGTTTAGATATCAATGTAAGGGACAATAGAAAGCACAGAAATATGTTTGCCCCATTGAAAAGTCATAACCCTACCCTTTTTTGTGAAAATAATGAATTATTTACATGTTATAATTCTGAATTTAAGAGTTTTCTGAACAAATAATTCAGAAAACTCTTAAATTCAGATGGGAAACACGGAATATTTGTTCTCATAAAATATATTTTGGTATTTGCACGGATAACCAAATATGTTGTATATGGAACTGAGAATGAGTGTCGGCTTCAATATGCAAATGTTCCGGCACTTATACAGTTTGTATATCGAGGCAGTCGAGCTATGAGTGCTAAGCTCGATCGATACATGCGCCGAGTATGAATAATTTCTTAATATTTTAGGTACTTAGAGGCGGTTTAAAAACGCTATTTACTATTTTAGTTAAGGTAAATAAGCTAGAATTTTCACGCCTTTTAGAAAATCTCAGAAATTCTAAGAAAGTCTTAATATTTTTTTGGAAAAATATTGATTTTTATGTCATTATTTTATTATCATTGCACTCTTTTGTTTTTATATTAAACACGATTTGATAAATGCTCTATTAATATCTTTCAACAAAGAGTACGAAAACGTCCAATACAATTGGTAGATAATAATAATTATGAATTAATATTGACAATGCTTAGAAAAGAGTTAAGTCATCTTATTTGTTTTGTAATATGTATCTCATTAGCACTGTTATATATCTAAAAAAAATATCAATACGATCTCGTTGTTTTGCACAGGTCAGTCCAAAATGCATTTTATCCGTTTGTAAATAAAGGGATTATGAGCTTTATTGGGTCAGAGGACGTCCATTAGCCGAAGTGGCCGAGATACAACGACGGGCTGTCGGGTTGCTAATGACAGTTCCGTCATGAGGTACCTAAATGACTGTTTTTGATGTGTTTACAAGAACAGTTACCATAATTGCTTCTCAGTTTTGATATGTTATGTACTTTATTGTCTAACTTTGTATAGGTCATAATACATGCTAAGGAAATTAACATGAAAGTTATGATTTAGAATACATAAAAAATAAAAAATAATCGATAAGTAAAACTAATTTCATTTACAATGTTCCCATTATGCACATGATATAATTTATCTAATTCCCTTTGACGGTATAAGTAATATACGCAGACCGATCACGGAACCAAAACCAATACATTGTACGGTAACTACATACTAAGCCTATGATGCCCGTGCCGACGTCAAAAATGTACGTGAATTCACTATAATGTTAATTATTTCCATTGTTATATGCAATCACGAAATACCTATAACCTAGAAGCAATTAAATGTCAAACGCTTTGCCTATTCATAATTTGATAAAATATATTCTTGCTTTTCAATAATAGCAACATTATTATTTTAAATACGAGACTTGTTTTAAGTCTTTGTACTCTATTATTATGTCCGAAAGACTTGTATCCGCGTTCGTCTAATGAAGTAATAAAGAAAGGTTAAAGGAATGAGACAAAATCATATAAATCATAAACATATTTACTAATGGATTTTTCATGTTGAATGTTTTTTTTTCAAAGTGTTGTAACATTACATATACGTATCTAGTATTGAACAATAAGGACTAAAGTAGTCGACTATAGGTTAAGCATTGCAAATTTACTTGCTTTGTGAATAAATTAATTAACAATGGAACGTACACTTGATTACTGTAAAATACCGCTGTTTGGCTTTTTACCAAGCGCGGCTTAAGCTCTATATTACAAAAAATCATTAACATATTATTTGAAGTCACTAAAATATAATAGGATCCAGCGTCAGAGGATCGTGTCTTCCAGCCAGCAGCTTCCCAGAAAATGTCTACGCTTTATAATACATTAAACAATAAAACAATTATAATAATTAATATAATTATTATAATTGTTTAATTTTAATTGAAAATTTTAAATCAGTCACGAAGTTCAAGATGGGGCGCTAACAAAAATAACCTTGGTCATCATTTGTTTAACAATTGTTTAACAAGCATAGACTATTTTTAGATTTGGATTTATTAGAGAAACTACGTATTTAAAAGAATAAATTTTCGTCTCAAATTCACTTCTATAATCTGTCATTTGTTTTAAACTAATTACTAAGTGCTTTTAATACTAAACTAACGCCAAGCCATACATTATAAACCGGATCTTTCCCAGTAAATTAATAGCAATTAGCTGAGTGGCTTATCTACAGTGGCGTCTCTGGAGAATCTACAAATGTAAGCCTTGGGATAGTGACCGACAGATGGCGCATGCTAATAATTATATTTGCTAATAATCCTAATGGTTAGAATATGTTCTGAATATATATATTAAAACGTGTAAGGTCCCTCTTGTCTAAAGTACCCTAACCTGAATTGGAGAAGAACTATGCCAATGCCCAATGGATGAAGTTGGCGTACACACTTCGACATGGCTAAACACCATCCCAACCTATTGGTGCGTAAAAGCATCAACTATTACCCCTTCCCGACAAAAAAGGCTCGAAGGAGGCCCCGATACACACAAACGGATCCGGATGATCCAATCACCATAGCTAACAATAAATTAAAAGCCGCCCGCGCGGCCAATAATAATATAGCCAAAATTAGATTAGGGTAATTCGAGGACCTTTACTGCGTACTTCGCTCACTCTAGTGAGCTTCCGTCCTGGCCTTCAGGCGATTGACCACACTGCGACGGCCCAAGCCTAGGTTCGAGTCTCACAGGAGACGCCCTTGCGCTAGTCACGGGAAAATCGCCCATTAGGCAGGCACATAAAGGCACTTAAAGCCAACAGCAAGATTTCATTAAAAAAAATTAAGAAGAACTTTTTAAGAAGTAATTTTAGTTAGTAGGTAGAAGTAGCTTTAACTGATTAAAAATCTTAATGCACTCAGACTGAAACTATGTGCTATGAATGTCAGACCCTGGCGCTGTTACAACATTTACAGACTAATCAAAGGGGTTGCAAGACCCTACCCACTAAAAGCACCTCAACACTTAACACGTCCTTAAAATCCCGGAGTTAACTTGCTAGGTCAACTAGAATTAACTATCAACATTAAAGCAACGTCACTAACAATATCTACGTAATAAATCTATCCAAACAGTACTATTAATCTTCATCCATTGTATTGTATAAACTAAATTTCCTCATTGTGAGTGAAGCGATATTCATGCTTACAAAACCCACACAACCTTATCTTCCTCGTCTAATTTACTTTCCACATTCCTTTTATATTTTACGTGCAATTTTTTCGTGAAACATATTCACTGCTATTGTGGAGATAAAAATCCATTGAAATTTTAGAACGACTAACCTCTCACAACCGTACTTAGGACCGTATTTTGCATCCATCAACTTAATTCTACTAGCAAAAGCTTTTTTTTTAATATAACGATTAAAATGAATGCTTAAGACGAAATTGTTCCTTGAAATACGCAAAATTATGCGGAACTGATTACGTAGAACGGGGTAATTCTACTATGTAATATCCGATCCGAGTCCGATTAGTTAACAACTTATTTAAGAAAACAGCCTTTGTTTATTAAAAGTTGTCGGGTACTGAAGCCGTGTAAATATTCAAAATATCTAAAGAGCCTTTTGTTTCGTTTTGAAATTTTTGACAACGAAAAAAAGTCATCTTAATAAAGGCTGCTTTCCCTTTATATCTTCAAGGATATAAACTTATGGTGCACCGACTGTTTATTTACCAACCATTACAGTTGATTGAAGGGACTAATAGGGATTGAACATTGAATTTAAGTACTTTCTAATTGTAATATAAAATCAAGAAATCTTCAAACATCAAACAGCTCTCAAGGAAATTTTCATGGGAGTTTTTCCATTTAATAAAATACGTCAACAACGCCATCAATATTAATGTGAGGGCTGAATGACCCACTTGCATTTCAAATTCAGCAGAACTTAAATCATTATAAGGAAACAAAATATAGGTCAAGTGTGAATTAAGTTCTGTCCGATTTGTGTGCGAGTAATTATTTAATCTAATTGTAATTATTCTCTTTGTACCATAAACTGTTAAATGTAATTATTAACTATAGCTTTAAGAAAATTGTTTATTATATTAATACTATAAAGACAGATATAACTAAATACTTATAATAAAATAATATACATTGAAATAAATAACTAAACTTAACATAAACTAAAATATATCATTAAAAGGAGTCCCTTTAGGCAAGGTTCCGAAGATTCTGGCAGCGTTCCCCCTTTGAATTGCTAGACTAATTCTTTGTCCGAGGTAGCTGCCAGATCTTCGGTCTCCTGTGATGTCGACTAACTTTTTTGAAATTTCTTTAAAAAGCCTAAGATAATAATATATCTTAAGCTTTAAGATATATTATTTTGAGAATATGTTTGGTATTGACATCTTCATACGAATAAAGACAGCTTCATAATAAATTAAACAAGTTTAACAGTTAATAGTGAAGGGACTAGTTCATAGCTAAACGTTTTAAACCAAACTTGAAAAAAATAAAGCTAAAAATAAAACGCCAGAAGTATATGTTACAATTCACATACATCTTTTTATCGGTATACCATTTGAGAGAAGCTAATATTACAGTTTTTTTTTTGAAATGGACAAAAATAATTACAGAATGGCAACCACGCGATGCAAAAAGGAAAAGAGGAAGACAGAGCAAGAGATAGGCAGACGATATAAAGAGAATAGGAGGCACAACTTGGACAAGAAGAGCTAATATCAGAAAATAATGAAAACAGCTGGAAGAGGCCTATGTGTCACAGGACACGCTGACTACCTAAAACGGGTCAAGTTACGTATTAGATTAAGTTTTATTTATGTATTAGAATTAAATGTCTTTTTTAAATAAGTGTTATTATATGGCACTGGGTGTCAGCAATAAAGGCTTAATAACGTAGATAGAGTATAGAACTAGATGAGCTTCTAAAATAACAATAATAACTAAAGAGAGAAGGCATTAACGTGAAATGCTTAAGTGCGAGCGAAACAGAGTATCAGTTTTTCTGTCTCTATTTGCGTATCGGGTTTAATTTGTTTACCACCCAGCCCTTGGTGGTAAACAAGTTTTCACCGCTTACTGATAAATCTGTGAAACCCAAGTCAAACCCATATTTTAAGACTATATATAAGAGGTGTATTTAAAGTGTCAGTCATATGAATTGTTGCATAATTAGCTGTAAAAGCTATAGTGAACGTAAAGAACCAAACATAACCTTTCATCGGTAAGTAGCTCATTTTGTCACGACTCAGTAATTTTGTTCAAGAATTATTAATTCGAATGTGTATTTTGGTCAATAATAAGCAATCTTCAATGAATTAAAACTGTAAATACGACATATGTCAATCATTCGCTATCTCACACGCTGTACGCTGATGCCTGGTCTGGAACCATAGTCCGTCTACGCTTAATAATAATAATATGACATGACAAATGACTCTCTTCACAATCCCTTGACGTGTAACCTAAAAGGTTGACATGCGAAATTAAATTTGAAAAGTTCACATTTATATTTTACATACACTCAACCCTGAAGCCCTGGGGTCACGTGGGTAGGTCTGGCAATTACAATTCAGAATTGAGATTGACACAACTTAATTTGCTTTACAAATTTGTTTAATTATATAACTTACTAGCTACAACTACTCGTTTATACTTTACGGAAATATCTATAAACTGGGTTAAGGATAAGTTGTCCGTAACGTATAGTTAATTTTTATTTTGCCATTTTAATTTGCATATATTATTTAACAATAGTATTGATTTTAGGAATCTTGCGTTTTTCAAGGCAGTTTTTGCCGCGCACCACCACTTTGTGGAACCTGCCCACTGAAGTATTTCCGAACCAATTCGACTTAGGGTCCTTCAAGAAAAGAGCGTACCAATTCTTATAAGGCCGACAACGCATTCGCGAGCCCTCTGGCATTGAGTTTCCATGGGCGGCGGTATCACTTACCATCAGATGAGCCTCCTGCCCGTTTGCCCCCTGTTCTATCAAAAAGGAGTATTAGTACTGTATTCGTTTAAATTGTTTTTCATTTACCATAATATATCCTTTTTTTGTCTTTTTAGTATCTTTTTGTATTGTATTTGCTATCCTAAATAAATTATTTTTATTAATGATATTATTTAAACTATTGGTCTAAGATAACAATTCTTAATTCATGCAATGTAAATTAACGTTATAATAATCCTAATTTACGAATTTAGTGTATATGATTGTAATGTAATATGATTTTGTTCGCATATTCTGTCAGTCACAATGGCAAATTTGTTTTAGATAATTGAAGTGTTATTACATTGTTGAGTACTGGACTCGGGGAAAAAGCACCGGACAAAGTCAACGACCTTTTATAATAGTAGAAAATATATCAGTTATATTCGCGACCGCTACCATCCCGTGGTTAACCATTTACTGGCATCTTCGGTCGCTACACATTCAAATATTAATGTTCAATTTACAAAATTATGTCCCTACATCACATAATGATAAAAGATTTAGACGATTCCTAAAGGATCCAGTATGGATATCTTTAAATGTTTTTAATAAGTATTCATTTTTCTTTATTCTATAGACGAAGGCACAGAGCGCCCCACGCTTTTTCACAATAATACCAGTATTTTTTGTTCATTACCATTTTCAGCTTAAATTAGGAATTATTTTTCACTTTTTAGTTTGATGTGCTTTAAAAGCGTGTTTTTCAGTTTTTTTTAACTAGGTATTATTTATTTTTTATTTTTTAGTTTAATTTTTCTTTTGGATTATTGCATTGTCATCTTTGACAGGTGCGCAAAATTTGAATAAAATCTGTCCGTTTAAAGTGGGTCAAAATCGAGTCCGAAGGAGTCGGTTACATACATACATACATACAGGTGAAGCTAATATAAAGCGTGTAACAAAGCCGATTTCCTTATTTATTACGTTCAGTAATATTAAAATGAATATTAGTAATATTCCTATAAAACAAATATCCAATACAATAACTAATTAAAATAATTTAACAGTATCTTCATTATATACAAGCTTTATATTAATTTAATAATATTTTGTATAGTCGATTTATTCAGTCAGCCGCGCCAGCAAAAATATAATCGAAATACTATAAAACACTACTTGATTTATGATCGCAATCAAACACACGAATGTTTCACGATAAGTAACGATCTGCTTTGAACAGATCAGAACAGATTAATAGCTAATGTTGAATTGTTTTCTTAAGCATTGAATTTCATATAATAATTTATTAATAGCATTAATTGTACGTAAATGGTATTTATAGAATTATATCCTATATTAATTAAAGAGATCGTTGACCCTGGAACTGTACAGAGATATATCGAAATTCGAAATAGAACAATTCTAAGAAATTCTACGAGTATACTAAGATTCCACACGTTTAAGATGATACGAACGGTTATTTTATCTCTCTTCTACACAGTGTAAACCCCATTTGACGAAAAGAGACGAAACGAATGTTTACACTGTTATAATTTATATACCATACGTTACACAGACTTTCGCACGAATTTAATTGCGTTAAATATTGAATGATATTATTGATAGAAGGTGTATTATAATTAAATATGTCAACGTTACATATAGAATAGATATAAAATTATCTCCCAACCTTGACATACGATCATACGTATAATTTCTGGAAGTCTTACAAAGAGTAATTCCTAAAGTTAGGCCGAGGTAGTGACCTAGAAACATTGCAAGCCTGTGCCAAGTTTTTCAATAAGACCTCGTGAAGAGTTGATGAGCATGTCCTCATTACTGCCCTGCCGTGATTGTCGCTTGTCTTCGCTGTTTACACGTGAAAAGTTTTAATGAACACAAGTATTTGTACCACACTCAGAATTCCACCGATATTTACCTTGTAGGACAAGAAACTTTATTAGGCGACCCAACCATTCACCTAAATAGTATTAAAGTACACGTATAAAAGGAATGTTATTACAACTTTTATTTGACGTTATTTTAATATGTTAGCATAGTTTCATTGAAAATATATTTAAGGTAAATGAACTTGGTAAATAAAGGCTTTTTCTGTTACATTTTCCAGATCTATCATTATTTAATCATCCCATTATGATATAGAAAAATTGATTATGATATAGCATAAAGAAATCATTCTCGCGTGTTTTGTTATAAGTAAAACCAAGTTTGGGGGGGACAAGCTGGAATGGATAGTAATATTACATGGCGCAAAACTTAAAATATGAAAACAAACTTTTATTGAATAAGTAAACTAGAGTTAAATTAAGATAATAAAATAAGATTTAAAAGGAAAACATTATGAAAGAACCGAAAATGGTTGTATATTTTTACCCTAAAGCATATGTTTAACAGTCTCATGTTCAGTTTGTTTCTCAATTAATTAAAATTTATATCTTAATATAATTTGAGATAATTTTGTAATTCCATAAAAAAAATCATGTTTCTGTTTCTAACTTTTCAATACCAAAGAATTAAGAACGTTCTTTAGTAATTGAAAATTCCCGGGCTTTTGTAGGTGTACCTTTGCTTGAATGACTTTTCAATTTGGCCTTATTTCAGTTATCTTTATTAAAATCGTATTTATTTATAAAGCTATTTCAGCAACTCGACGTTTCGTCATTGTTGTGTGCAACAATGAGAACTTCTCAAACAACCGGAACGCTTTTGTTTATATTTTTCACCCTTGTTTTAAGTTTGTACAAACCCCTTCACTTTAAAGAGATTTGATTACCCTTAAAGGTCAGACTATATAAGAAATATATTTACATATACGCAGACATAGCAAGAATAGCATAACACGGGAAGATTGTTGTCTTTGATCAACAATATTAAACATATTATTTTACATAAGTAATATACGTATGAGTAAAACACTATTTTGACCGGATTGAAGTTATGTATTATTATAAATTTACAACTATTTAACATAATTTTAAATTTATCCGACATAGACGACACACAAAATCAGCAGTCTGTGAACACATACTAGATAGGCCTAATCACTACATACGCTTTGACCAACCGAAAGTACTTGCGAAAGAGAAAAGATTCTTCCCAAGATTGGTACGCGAAGCCATTGAAATCAAAAAACACCCCAATTTCAATAGAGAAGACGGCCTAAAATTGTCAATCACCTGGGATCCAATAATATCCAAATTAAAATCTCAAAAAGAAACACAATCCGCGAAAATAGAGGACACCGTGAGCCATTTTTGCCAAAACCCTCCATCTTTTAGTCGATACCAACTCCGGGGAAATAAATACAGATAATCCAACTTTCTATGCAGCTGTGATACTTTTTGACATTCAACATCTTTTGTCTTCAGTCACCGTGACCACGCACGCTGTAAAGCACGCGAAACGTCGGATAAATTTAAAATTATGTTAAATAGTTGTAAATTTATAATAATACATAACTTCAATCCGGTCAAAATAGTGTTTTACTCAAATGAACATAAGTTATGTTAATCAAAGAAAATACTAATATACGTATATTTTGACAAAAAGCTGTATTTAACTTGCCGTACTCAGAGAAAACTTGAGCCATTTAACATAGCACAGTTGTAATCGGAAGAATTTAAAATTAATCGGCTATTAAATTCACCGTCCTTTGTCCAATTAAGTATTAAAGATTACTTAATAGACAGTTTTAAGTTCGGATTTATAAAAAGAAGGTTTACCAATGTTATAAATAATAATAATAATCAGTGGCGCTTCAACCTCTTTAGGCCGGGGCCTCAGATTTCTTAATCTGTTTCATGATCATTTTATATCTAATAGGCAAGTAGGTGATTAGCCTCCAGTGCCTGACACACGCCATCGACTTTTTGTGTCTAAGATATGTCGGTTTCCTCACGATGTTTTCCTTCACCGTTCGAGCAAATGTTAAATGCGCACATAGAAAGAAAGTCCATTGGTGCACAGCCGGGGATCGAACCTACGACCTCAGGATGATGGAGTCGCACGCTGAAGTCACTAACTAGGCCAACACTGCTCAATAATGTTACATATAAGCTGTGCTAAATATTAAGCAATCAGTTTTATCCAGCCATTATCATAATACTACGCGTAAACTAACAAATTTTGTTCTAATTATAATAATTTACTTGTGCAAGCAATATTCATATGGCAGGTAATAAACAATGTTATTGTTGCACCAACATCGTTCAACACCTAACAAATAATATAATTGGGAAAGTGAGCATTTTACAAATTCAAATTCCAAAATCATTTATTCATTTAGCTAACACAACGTACACTTACAAACGTCAATAAAGAAATACATATTAAATGCTTTTAATTTTACATTTACTGCCAGTTCTCAAATCAAGGCCGTAGAACGGACGAGAAGAACTGGCAATAAACTCTCCGCCACTCTTCTCAATCACCAAGTTTTTGTTTTACAAAATGTTTGTAAGGAGCTGCGACCATTACACCATGTTCCTACAATTAATAATAATACTAATTCCTTTTGTAATACCTTTGTCATTTAAAAAATCACGCTTTTTTTCTGAAAAGGCAATTAGCTTGATGTACCTCTCCCGCAACCTGGACTCCTAAAGCAATCACCATACGCTCTGTCGTGTCTTTGACCAGCCTTCTTTCGTCATCGTCATACTACTTTAGAAATAATTAAATCAATTTCTAATGTCATGAAGTAATTCGCACACCTTCTATAAAATTCGGTTGCTGCAAGTGTATATCAGCAGTTGGTAAATATTCGCTATTTGAAGAAATGTGGATTCAAAAATGAAGTCATCTGATAGGATGCATTGGTAATCCTACCAAGACAATTATATCAACGTAGCACAGAAATTAAATTTGGAAATATCTACTTCTCTTCAAGCATAAGATCGTATGCAGAAACAAATATACATTTGTATATGAGTTCAAAGCATAAATTCAGTTCTTGTTTGTGACAGTATTGTGTTTTGGTTACTCCGAGTACTTGGGTTGGAAATTAATCTCCCAAATAGCTTCTACCTATATGTCCTAGAGATTCTGAGAAGTAATACACTACTTAGTGCAATGTCTAGTGCTCAGTGAAGCTACGTGTACATTTAGACATTATTCTATGTATCACAACGTTTTAGTGTGATTCCTTCATATCAAAAATGAAATCTATTAAAATACTACTTTGAAATTTAAGTTATGGCATGATGGTTATTGGACTGCAATATTTAATTTCATCTCTACTGTTTATAAAATTTCGGAGGTTCTGGTCCGGTGGAATAATATGTATTAAGTTACCAGTAGTTCATCTTTTTGTCTCCGCCAAAAACACAAGGCTTGCAGAAATATGTCTATACCACATGACTTAAAAAAATCAGTGTATAACCTATTTTAGGTCTAGGTCCATAGATTTCTGTTTCCTGTTGTATCTGTTTCTTGATCATTTGACCCGACCTGACCTCAGACATGAGAGTTGCACGCAGAAGCCAGGCCAACACTGCTCTTATAACACAGGACTAGAATTACATCATAAAAATACTCGGTTTGTCAAATAAATATCCAGTATATCTGAGTTATCTTGCCTGTCCGATCCTAAGTGCTATCCAAGTATTTTTACTGAACATTGAGCAATTTTTATAAGTTAACTCGCGCATAAATCTCATCTGTAATGGAGTATAAAATATAATGGCTCAAAGATGCAAAGCTCTACAAATTATGCAATCTCGCAAGTCTGTAATGACACTTATCTGAGCAGGTGCATAGGCGGCCATTCCCAAGATAGATGTACATCACAACTTATAATTGAATGTTGAAGAAACTTCGGGCACTGCAATTATTGAATTTGAGCCTGATAGACTACTTTGCTAAAGTTTTGTGAGCAAAGAACATTTCATTGTAAGTGGACCTTGTATTTGTACTTAGATGTCTACTAGACTTAAGGTACAAGAATACAGCGTGAGTAAACAGGCTATACCCAAAGGCTTAGAAAACTGAGCTACTTTCCTTTCTATAAACACGAATTATAAAGAGTTGAGGTGCAACTCAATTAATAATGGGTCATGGTCAATATTTGTGTTTATTTATTTTGGACATATGGAATGACATGAAGGTACCGTGGTCAAAGGAAGCCTCACGACAACAACTGTCAATGTAAACAAAAATTAATGGTCTCATTCGGAAACAGACTCGCCTATTTTCGATAAAACTCATTTATATCTGTTTATATTTGAGACCAGATTTTTAATATTTGTTAAATAGCTTACATTAAAAATACAGATAACTTACAATAAAAATGAATAAAGTACCTACCAATAAGGATATACTTTTTTTTATGGCTCTGGCACGATTTGTGCATTAGCCAGCGTCAAGTATAGGATTTTTTATAATTCGTGCTTGTGTTTAGAAATTCGACCGTGTCCTCCATGTACGGTCTAGGCACTCGCCCGGTACCGCACAACCCTCCCAAAGGCCGAGAACAAATTTAAATTAAATTAAAACTTGCCCTCGAACCGGGAATCGAACCCGGTACCCCTCACCTAGCTGCCACTTAATAAGACCGCTAGGCTATAAGGCCCCTAAGGATATACTTATTGGTATAAAACCAAAGATAAAAGACGTATTACGTTGCGTTCGATTGTGATTGGTCAAAAGGACTGAATGATAGGACGCATCATGTCGCGTCTCAACGCGTGTTAGACTAGAGATTCTGTTGCCCAATCACAATTGAAGGGAACGCACTATTTTTTTTTGACATTCTCACCCCCTCAGACAAAATATTATATTATTAGGTGGGCTGAAAAGTTCGTAGGCTAACATAGAATTTTTTTTTTTTTTTATAGAATTTAATTTGATTATTAAATTTCGAATGATCAAATTCAAATATCTTTGGATACTATTTTTATAGTAGGTACGATTTGTGTTGGCGATTAGGTACCTCTTAATCACCGCAAAATTGATCGCTGTGTACGAGTATATTGCATATATACTGTAGCCAATCAATAACAACTTGTAAATAGCCTTTGCAAACTTGAATAACTTTGTTAAATTAATTCTATATTGACGGTTCTGCTGTACCAAGAAATTAGCTAGACAAGCTAACCAATTTAAGCCATAATCATAAAATTGAACGCGAACACTGTATGCTGTTAATAAGATGTTGTGTACACTTCGAAACTTTGCATTGGCAAGTTTCATGTATACACCTCGTAGTTTATTATAGGAAGTCAGTTTGGAAGTATAATTAATTTTCTCAAGAAAACACATTTAGCTTGTCAAAGCATGTTTAAATTAAAACAACGTAATTATTTATTTTCAATATAGCAAACAAGATTATTTGATAGCCCTTACTTTCCCCTTTACTGTATTTTAAGGGCCTCTGCCGTGCGTCCGTAGAATGCGACTCCGAAGATCTCTGAAGCAGTCGTGTTGGAACTCTTTGAGATATAATCCTCCATGTATGTTATATATACATGGAGTATATGTATATTAGATATGTATATTTTAGCTGTCAAACACATGTTTTTCTAATATTGGTAAAACATTTGTTTTGTTTCAATTGATTTTTATAAATTTTATTTTCAATCTTGTTTCTTTTTAGTTTCTAGACACGTAATTAATACACGTTTTTTTTAGCTTCTTTACAATACATTTATTTATTTGTTGTAGAAAATATTTGAAAATAAAATGTAATAACCCGTTACAGAATTGAAAAGCACGTTTAGATCAAACAAAGAAAGTGCAAACGTCCGTGTTGAAACAGCTGAAACGTGCAGAAATAACAAATCTAACAAAATAACACTCCCCGATCGCCCCAATAAATATATTAAACTCACAGCCTTCGTAAATACATTATATATAATACGAATAGGATTCTTTATTATTTCAAGTGTTCAATTCTGGGGGAGAAATTAAAAAGCACACACCAAGATTTGATAAATGTCAAATTGCCGTAGTTTCTTTCACCTACTTGCCTTAATTTGCGTAATAAAACTAAAGTCTCTACCCAGTGATAATAATAATTATTATTTATATACTCCCATATAACATTTGAAACAAACAGTACGATTACAATTAAGAAGGTATTGGGATACTGGTTATCAAGCCAGGTAAGAACCTGTGTTTCCACCACAAAGTCATACTGAGTCATAACAAACAATAAAGTACATAAATGAGTAGGCAACAACAAATTTAAAAATAAAAATTTATAGTTTCTGAAAAAAACTAATCAACACAGTCAACTAGATTCCTACAGAAATAGAGAGTTGTATGGGTATGTGTGTGTGTGTGTGTGTGTGTGTGTGTGTGTGTGTGTATGTGTGTGTGTGTGTATGTGTGAGTGAGTGCGTGTATGTGAGTGAGTATTTGGGAGGGTGTGTGTGGGTTGGTATCAGGCACACGCTTACCATGATATGTGGAAATTATTTTAATACATCTAGCAGATTTTCCGTTTGGTCATACTTTAAATCAAGTAAAATTTTATAGACTATTTGCTTTACATATGCTGATGATACGATAAAGATTGTGTAAGAGTTTCACCCAAAAACTTCTAGCTAACATCTTACATCTTTAGTATAAATAATGGTAAAGCGAAAATCACGCGATCGAATCAGCTAGTACTAAAAATGTATTACAACCATTTCAGTAATTGCTTCTATTGGAAACAGATTTATCTTGCTCTTGGTTCCGTCTTGCAAGCCTTAATTTTCAGTAACAATGAGTGTTTCTTGCCTTAATTACAAATCAATTTCTTAATTACTTCAATTAATTAACGGCAATGGAAGAAGCAAGCTCGCGTTCAATTTCTAAATGAAGTAGGTTTCGAAGCAGACGATGTGTAGAAATTTCGAAGATTTTAGATTCATGTAATAGTGTTTTAGGATATTAATGACAAGCAATAGCGACATTGATATGTTCTTTAATATGATGGAACATTTTCTTTGATCTATCATCATTAGTTTTCGCATTAGGATACTACATTGACTAAATATTATGGCTACATTAAAAACAAAATGTTATGTGTTTTAAATTTCAAATTAATCAATCGGTAAAGTGACGGATTTGATAGAAGCATGTGATTTTTCTAGAAAACTGTGTAATTTAATTTTATAATTTTTATTCTATTTCAAAACAAACCCTTTTATTTGCTTATATGCCAATTTTTATAATAATAGAATATGATATATATTATTTTGAAATGGCTGCCCTGTAAAGTTTACTACTTGCCAGATCCATCAGTATTCTACGACTATGACGATATATATGATGATAATAATGCTGTTTAGGAGCATTTGGTGCCTTGACGGCTAGAGCCTCTACTCCAAAAGTTGCTCATTCATTTGGATTTAGTGCACGAGTTATAAGTATTTGATTCATATCAATGATATTTCATATAAATCAGGTAACACGTTGCATTGGTGCTTTTACAATACAGCTCAAGAGACGGTATCACATGACTGACTGTCCAATATATGGCTACGAAAGGTACATCACTGAACAAATTGTAAGAATGAACATAACATAGACAGACTTCAAAGAAATAATTTTGAACAAAAGATTATGAGACATTTCAAAAATTTGCTGCAAATATGATACAAAAAGTTGTTAACAGATAAGTAGTTACTTAATCATACAAATACTGATGTTTCGCTAATGATAATATACGCACATAAGTTACTTAATACCTACGACGAAAATTTTGTCGGGGAATTAGCCAAAGAAAATAATATTAAAAGAAAACAAATGTGGTGCTTCACGACAAGTCTTGAGACCTATTTGTTTTAGGCCTGTGTCATATTATATTAATGTTACTGCTTTTATTGAATTTTGACAAGAACCAAACTAAAACGTTCTGCTTACGGTCCTTTTTGTTGTAGTTATAAAGTAACATATTACGTCAACATAATACCTATTAGCCATAATTGTAATTCATGTAAAGAGGCACTCTCATTTGTGCTCTTTATTGTAAGCAAAAATAATACTCTTTATTTTGCGTTGCAAATTATATATATGTAAGTATGTTTTCTGTATTCAAAGCTATGTAGATACAACCGTAAAAGCTATTTCATAATGTTAAAGCATTTATACCTATTAACATAAATAACTGTATATTAATTTTAAAGTATTACGTGTTAAATCAATGTTTACACAAGCAGAACAAATCTCGCAGAAGTTGGATTTGAAAATTTCCAAAACTGAGCAATATCTTTTAAACTCGTCGAACAAAAATGCTTGGTATATTTTCGCAGCTTAATCACTATATCCCGTACTAGCCCCGTTTCAAAACAAATACTCTAGAAAAATTGGTTAAGATAAACCGATACTGGAGCCTTTAAAAATGTCGGCCTTAAGCCTTTGTTTTGAGAAGAGTTTGTGATTAGTTTTTGAAACGTTTTATAAGGAATCGTATTTCTTTATCACAATTCTTTTAAATTATAAATCCCCCTACATTTCGCGTGTTTAATAACTTTTAACAGCAAGGCACCACGCAGGTAGGAGACCACGGTTCTTCACTTGCTATTACCATAAACCTAATATTCACCATTTATGCTCGTCGGCGTACACAACCTGACTTCACCATCTACCTTTGCCCTGCTTCTTAACCGCTTCTAACTTATCCGTTCTACATGGCCAACCACCTAAGCATTCCCTTCCCGATCTTTGTAACTACGTCCTCTTTAAACCCACACTGCCCACGTATCACACTCATTGTTGTCATTCTTTCTCTGCCACACCCAACATTCACGTCGGGATAAGCCCTTCTCTATACACGGCCACATTATTAAATATAAAATAATTATTAATCTAGTTATCATATATGTATGCTATACAGAGCACAAAGTTGTGACAAAACAGTTTTATCACAACTTTGTAATTATTTTGATGCAATTGATAAAAAAAAATCAAATTGTCGACTTTACTTAAAAATACCTGTGTCAATGTTTCCAGCTCTTTCATAACAAACTTAACACTATAAATATATATACCACCATCTGTTAATTAAGCTATAGTTAGCGGCAACACTAGTTGAACAAGAAGAGAAATCTACAACGGAATACATTTGAGGTTTTTCTATTATATAAGCGCATTGCTCAGTCTATGGTCTATAGTTTGGATTGGATAGTCTCTATGTTGACTGTGGTTTAATATCATCTGTATACAGATTGTCACATAATCTGGCATGTTAGCGCTCCATTGACTCGTGCATACCTGACCGTCTTTGATTTGATGTTTGATTGAGAACTATTAGGTTCCGAGTATTGGGACGTACTAAATATTCAGTTCCTGTATAATTTTGTATCTACAAATTATAATAGATTTCATATATCCCATGTACATGTGAGATTTAACTATCTCTAATAAAGATTTGTGACTTGAATGAAATTTAATATTTGTAAATTTTGCATGCTATTTTAACATGATTGTGGTGTTATTATTTTTTCTCGCTTACAATATAGCCTAATCTTATGCCATATTCACTACAATACACTTTAATAATTATAAATTTATTAGCATTATTATATGTAATTGGTCTAGCCGCATATAAGTTTAATTACAACCACACGGACAGAAGGTTTCTATATATAATCCATCTTAAGATTCAAAATTCAAGCGCCAGTGAATGAATAAAGAACGATGGAACTTTCTCGAAAATGTCATTAAAATATTTTTTTTCTCCCGATTTTCGAGATGTCTTTAGGAAAATGAATCTTAAGTGTATCTTAAATTAATGAAGAACACGCAAAAAACATTTTAATGTTGGACATTCTGCAATACTTTCGTATTTAATTATGAGAAACAGCAAGCACCTCAGAAACTAGGTTAATAGATTCCTTTAAACATACCCTTTTCACGAGTTTCATTCGTTTTATTATTTTAATCAGTCACTAGCGGGTAATGCCTACTTTAACATTTAAGTCTGAAGTTACAAGATTAAAATCTGGCCTTTTAAAAGTCAATTATAACTCCGAAACATGAACATAAATTGTTGCTAAATAGACTTATTTTAGGCAACCGCTGGTTTAAATAAAATTATTATAAACATTTAACTAGCTATATTATGGATATTCCCCATTCACCATACCTATTGAACTTATACTACAGGTAACTGATAGTATATATTTAGAAGCGTTAATTTTTTCAGTTCATTCAATTGTGAATCGCATGCTAAAAAATACAATTAAACAAATATAAAAATCTAAATCAGTTGCGCTACAAACTTTTTAGCTCTGGTTCTCATTTCTGTGTGTGCTTTATGATCATTTGTTAATCTAATAGGCAAGTACACACCCCGTAGACTTCTTTGGTCTAGTGCAAGCCGGTTTCCTCACGATGTGTTTTTTCACCGTTCAAGTAAATGCTAAATGCGCACATAGAAAGAAAATCCATTGGTGCACAGCCGGGGATCGAACCTACGACCTCAGGGATGAGAATCGCACCCTGAAGCCGGTAGGCAAACATACCAATTAAACAAATATTACTGGTACATAAAATTTACTTAGAACATCAGGGTTATTTTACTATTTTATTCAAAATGACAAGACCATATGTGCTTTCCATTTAATTGTGTATTAGTTTAAAAAACAAATAATGATAGATATTAGCATCATTAGAAGTTCAAAGCTTTTCGTTTAAAATCTCATCACTAACAAATTCTCCAACAATCTAGTGGAGTCAAAATCTTTGATACGGTGTCATAAATATTCAGCGTTATTTCACCTCGACTGGCGCTGATCCTGTGAGAACCTGTGTTTATGTTTACAGGGGGAGGGACGCTCAGCTGAGACCCCCCTGCCCCACTGCTCTGCGGAAAATCGATACTGTTGGAAGCGCCGCAGAATTCTGTGCAAATGCTTAGTTGAATTGACGTATCTTTGGATACAGCGAAACCCTTTCATAATACAGCCAATAAGACACGCCCGCATATGTATATGTAGAAATTTCTTTGAGTTACGTACGTGCTTCCTAAGGGCTTTGATTTTCCAGCTATAGCTTGTGTGATGTTTTCTTTGACATAGAGGATAAAGAAGAAATAACAGAACAATAATACAACATACCAAATGTTGCATAATTGTTCTGTTATTTTAAAATAAAATCAAATAATTGTAATCGTAAAATAATTTTAAATCAAATTGGCGATAATTTATTAGTAGCTTATTTTATGAATACCAATGCGATAAATTTATTATTGTTATAATTTTTCTGCCTTCTTATAAGTACCTGTCATTGACAAACCATAATTAAAATCTACAATTTATTAAATCTGAATTAGATTTGAGTTTTAGAATTTATTATTCAATCCAATTAAAAATTGTATTTCTTATTTCGGCTATGAAATAAATTCTTTGGCATGTGTTGTTCGCATACTAAAGCAAATCCATAGGTCTGATCATGTATCAAAGCTACGAATATCAAACGCTATATCGTCAAATATCTGTCTTTGATTACGCAAAACATTTAAGTTATTTTTCAAAATTCCTCGTATAAAGTTTACCACCATGGAGTCAAGGGGCAGACACATTTCTATTTCCTTCTTTCATAGCAAGCTTCTGTGCCTGTCATATTAATATATTATTAGGTTATTCTTTAATAAAAATAAAGTTGCAAGTACTAATAACAAATACATACTACAAAGCTAAGAAAATGTAAATGAAAGTCTTGCCAAGAATTCATTTTCTTTTTGACGATCTATTTTTCCAAAACCCCTTCGTAAACATTTCTTTGAAAGTTGAAATTCTTTTAGAACAATGTACGCCTTTGTACAAATATAACGAATAGTTGTATTTTTAAGTATGTAAGGGTGAAACAATATTGCCTGAGTGGAATGAGTGAGAGACTAGTATGGCGATTCACGTTTAAATAGCTATTAAACGAAATCGTAAAGTTTTTTTTAAACGTTTCCAGATTATTCCCCGACTATATAGTCGTCGGAGGTGTTAAAAAGCTTACATAAATGTATTGGTAACCCGAATGTTTACTTTCTATTACTATATTACTACTCTACTACTACCTATTTCTTTTGACAACCCCCTGCATGACCCTCACAGCAAATCCCAAAAAGATGCCCCTCAACCTAACATTGAGCATTATTCCCTTCAAACTCGTCTCCGTTACCCTCATGCCTATAGCTTGCTCAGCGTTATACCTGTCGTATCCATACATGGGACAGTCGGTCAGAACATGCAACACTGTCTCTTCAGCTGCATCGTCACAAGGACAGGCAGCACTTTGTCTAACCCTGAACCTGTGAAGATACGACAAGAAGCCGAAATCGTAAAGTTATGACAGACGGAAGTGACATTTAGGGATAAGCTTTAGCTAAATTTTAATTAAAGCTACAGTTTCCTAGAAAAGCGGTGCCTTTATCTAACGGTCGTAATGTAACGTAGGGTGACGTCATACGTTGTCTATAAATAACATCGGAGTAGGTTTTCTAGAGAACGTTGAGTGTCACCGTAACGTCAAATAGCGGTGCTGACATTTGCATGACGGCCGTCGTAGCGGTGATAAACAGTAGTTCAACGTTTTTCGCGTGTAGCGGTGCGCATATTTAATTAATGCGAAATTGATGAACAATTAATTGATTTTGTTAAAAATCATGAAGCTTTGTACAATATCAAATCCAAAGAGACAGACAAGGTCAGATGAAGCAAAATTTGTATAACACTTCAAAAATACGGTCGCACTACTTTCTAGGAAACCACAGCTTGGCCACCGTAAAGACGGCCGTTATTAGCAACCGTAAAATGACGGCCGTTAGTTAACGGAACCGCTTTTCTAGGAAACCGTAGCTTTACAGACTACTTTATGTCGGCGCGTAGTTTGTAATAGTTATGGTAAATAACACCCTTATTCTATAATTCAAATCTAAATTAATGTATTCAAAATGATAAAAATGTACACATAAAAGTTGAAAGGTTCTAATTTTACATTTACATATTTTGAAATTATTAATAAACCAAATTTATTATATTTCCAGTTCTTCTCGAACGTTCTACGCCCTTGATTTGAGAACTGGCAGTCAATGTTAAATTAGAAGCATTTAATGAGTATTCTTTACTGATGTTCATAAGTGTACATTGTGTTACCTTAATGAATAAATGAATTTGAAATTACCTACACGACTTCAAGTACGACCTGCCACCAAAAGCAACTGCTCTCGAACACGATGCATGGTCAGTCATCAAAACTAATCAAGTTTAATTTTATATAAGGTGTGGATGGAATAGTGCTGTCTCGATTCCGTATACCATACGCAATGATGTAAAATGCGTAGTATTTCTTGACATATGCAAGCCTTCTATCCGTTTGGCTTTCTGCCATAAAAACTTACGCAGTACTGATGATCGTTTTACTGTTTGGAGGAAATATTTGACGTCCGCAGTTTTTCTATAGTTTTGTAAATTATAAGTTAAGTTTAATAAAAGTCAATAAGAAACCCATTACCCATACCCATACTTAACACATATCACTTTTTGATATTAAATAAAAATACTCTACATCAGTATGTTAGAAAAAATACGTCAAATAGAATAATTTGAACTTATATATAAAATTCTCGTGTCACGGTGTTTGTAATTAAACTCCTCCGAAATGGCTCGACCGATTTTCGTGAAATTTTGTGTGCATATCGGTTAGGTCTCCGAAATGGACAACATCGATTTTTCATCCCCGTAAATGTTAAGGGTGGTCCACCCTCATTTCATTTTTTAGACAACATATTTTGTTTTCATTTTTGCATGATACAGAATATAAAATTCATACAACCCTTAATTTTCACCCCTCTACAATCAACCCCTATTTCTTATTATAGTAGATAGACTTTTATTGAACTAAAAAAATGTTTCCTAGAAATAATATACATGGCAAAACAGCGTTTGCCGGGTCAGCTAGTATTATATATACGCAATCTATTATCACTTGAAACCTATAAACGCTAATGTGTTTGTATCAAATATACACTTCTGACAATCATCAAGCGCCTCTGGTGCGAAAATCTAAACCATACAAAAAGTAGGTAGGTTGAATAAACATTAATCAATCATTTCATCTAGACCAAAAGATAAATACTAACTTATTTGCAACTGCCATTACAATGTATTTTTAAGTTTCAATGTAAACGAACAAACTTCAGCACATTGGTAACTAAACGCAACAATTTCCAACGCTCCTATAACTGTACTATCGTAAAGTTCTAAAGCAATTTGAACAATGTGAGATGGACGATTTTGCCAGTGTCGTTAGTAGCAATAGAATTATAATGACCGACTAACAAGCACGGTAAAGCCAACGAGAATTTCCGTACTGTAATTTTAATGGACGCGTATGATCAGATAACTACAGTGATTAGTATTAGGTATAATTCATATTCCGGTTCAGTATCAGTGGATAGTTTTAAGATCTTTTTTAGTTAGTCTGTTTATATGGGCGATCTAATGGCATGGTCAAGACTCTTTGCTGGGCCATGGAATTTCTTTAGTACTGAATTTTTACAATATATTTGAATAAGAAACCTAGCTAAAACTTTACGTCTCTTCACGATTGACCTTCTAATTTGGCCTGAACTTTGACTTTGCCTTTGTTATACCCCCTGGCGCTGTTTGATTGGTTTATATTGCTTTTCATTGAAAGAAACCATACAACTTGGCGTACGAATGTACATAAACAAATAACGTACACATAAAACATTCTATATTTGGTTGTAAACGTTAGATGAGAGCTGAAAAATAATCTTATATTATTTAACTCGTTATTTATGCAAAACAGTGAACCCGGTTGAACCCCGGCCGTGCCCGAATGGACTTGGAACCTGTGAATGGCGAGGAAACCTACATGCCTTAGACCCTAAAAAGACGGCGTGTGTCAAGCACAGAAGGTTGATACCTACTTGCTAAGTTATTAATCAGTTTTCTCTATTAAGAGATTAAAGTTTTTAGTCTGTGGTTCTTTATTAGTGGTTATTATTAACATAAACATTCATTGTACGTAATTAGGTTTAGAAACAAAAATTATAGGTATTTAAAAAGATAAATTGTTTTCCTAATTCCGATTATTTTCTTTCTATGTGCGCATTTAACATTTGCTCGAACGGTGAAGGAAAACCGACATGTCTACTTTCCTATTAGATTTAAAAAATGATCATGAAACAGATTCAGAGATCTGAGGCCAAGACCTAAAGAGGTTGTAGCGCCATTTGATTGATTTATTTTTATTTATTTACAATAGCTTGCCAACTCTCGGCTCACTGATATATTGGTATTGAAGATAAATAAAATACAAGATTTAATATGACAAGCAAAATATTAAAACTAAAGGAAAATTGATTTCAAAGTTTGAGGGGAGTAACTGTTCAGCTCGTTTGTCAGAATGCTCTGATCTGGATGTCAGGGGGAACTAGAGGGTACACAAAATTTAAATTTAGTTTTGGTTGGGGCAATCCACCTGATTCTTAAATATCTTAAATGCAAACTATTTATAACATAATAATATATAGATATCTTGTATATTAAGCCAAAAGACTTGTATCCTTTGTTTGTAACATTTATTATCCGATTCTGCTACTTCCTCTTTTATTTTTCTATTGCAATTAAAAGCTTTTTTGTCTATGTATGTCGTATATGCGATTTAAATTACGTACCGAAGTATCGAAGAATATCTGGATATTCCAAGTGCACAGCCGTAAATTCGAGATTTCGCTCGGCATAAATCTTTCAAGTTGGATGAATTCACGGTGCCGGAAAATGATACATTAAATATTCATACTACTTAGAAATGCAACCATCTGTTTTTCACTATTTTAAATTACTTTTTCGAACTATTGTTAATCTTAATGAGGAGTGATTCTCCGAATTTCTCCAAATATATTGTATAAATCTCCAAAAGATTTCAAATTTTATAAAGTAATATCATTTAAACTTAATTATTCATTTCGCTTACCACAACTTTCTTGTTTAGATTAACTCTGCATACATACCTGAAATAACATACAAGGTTTAATAAAACAAGTTTATAACAGTATGAGTTTGCATTTCACATAAAATAATAAATATATAACATTGCGTAAATTTTTTATTCCGAGCCTTGGCAGATAAAAGATACATACTTAATACTTATACAGATATTGTAAGTAGCAATTGAAATTTCTACTGCATAAATTATCTGTTTCCTTAATTAATCTATAATAAACGAAACAGCGAAAGTTAAAAGAGACAGACACATACATCATATTATTTATTTATTTTATTTTATTATTTATTTACCCTTCGTTGCAAATGAAAGAAACACAATACATAAAAATTCTATGGGATGCAACGGGCGGCCTTATCGCTAATAAGCGATCTCTTCCAGGCAACCCTAGTTAAGAGAAAAACTTTAAAAAAATAAAAAAGAAACATGCGTGCGAGAAGTGCAGAATCCTTAATCTAAAGTAATACAAACTAAAAACTTAAAAGCTAATCTTACAAATACATGGACAGCGAATAGTGATGTAAAAGGATTTACATAAGAATTATACAAGTCACGATTGATGAGGATAGGATAAGGTTAAGAAATGATTATACAGAAGAGTTTTAAAAGATGACAGAGAGGTAGCCAATCGTACGGAGTCAGGCAGCGTATTCCACAACTTAATGGCGGAGATCGTAAAAGAATTGCCTAAGAAGGATGAAGTGTGGGATGGAATTTCCAATAAACATCTATTAGAAGAGCGTAACATATAGTTAGAAGGACCTAAGAATTTGAAGTGATTTTTGAGATAAGAAGGGGTTTTCGGATTGAAAAGAATTGAGTATAGAAGTTGAAGAAGATGAGCGTGACGTCTGAATCGAATAGGTAGCCACCCCAGCTGCCTGCGGAATTTAGACACATGGTCATATTTTCTAAGACCAAATATGAAACGTATGCAGAAATTCTGCAGGCGTTCGATCTTGTCAAGAAGCTCTTCGTTCAAATCAGAGGAGCATGAGTCCGCATAATCAAGAATAGGAAGCAGAAGAGACTGCGCTAACATAGTTTTAGTGCGGATAGGAAGGAAATTAGAAAGACTACGGCTACGGTAAAGTTTACGGCTGATCTCCTTTACGTGATGACCCCAGGAAAACGTTTGGTCGAAGAAGACCCCAAGGTTTTTAACAGTCTTATTGAGGGCCAAGGCCACACCGTCAAGGTAAACACCAGGGAGCTGAGCCCATTTGACTCTTGAAATAAAGAAAGGGCTTCCGATGATGATGACTTGACTCTTGGCAGGATTAATTTGAAGACCAAAGTCTTTACTCCAGTTGGCTATGTTTTCAAGTTCATCATTCATCGCCTGTATTGCAAGAGGAAGCTCATCCAGTGTAGACTGAACGTAGATTTGGAGGTCATCAGCGTAAAGGTGATAACTAGCGGATAGATGTGCAGTCAGGGTATTGATAAAGATAGAAAAAAGAAGAGGTGAAAGAACGCCACCCTGCGGAACACCAGCACTTATACTATTCCACTGAGAGTAAGCATCATTCATTTTAATACGCTGCCGACGACCGTTAAGATAGCTATGAAACCAGTCAATAGCGGATGGACAGATATTCATAGAGCGAAGCAACCCAAGCAGAATTTCAAAGTTCATAGTATTGAAAGCATTGCTAAAGTCAAGCAGAGTGAGAACAGTGAGCTGCCCACCATCCATCCCTCGGCGAATGTCGTCACAAACTTTAACCAATGCAGTAGTCGTGCTATGCCCCGGGCGGAAACCCGATTGGAGAGGGTCTAGAATTGAGTTTTTATTCAGAAATCCGCTAAGCTGCGAGTGTATAAGGCGCTCTAAAGCTTTAGATAGGAATGGTAGAATAGAAATGGGCCGGAAGTCAGAAAAGTTAATTGGATCGGGCCGTTTGGGAATAGGAATAACTAGACTATCCTTCCAAGAAGTAGGGAATTTACCACAAGTAACTGAATAATTAAAAATATGAGTAATAACATGAAGAATAGCTGGCAAGATAGGTAAGATCATAGCACGACTAACTTGATCGCATCCGACAGCATCCGACGAGATAGACAGTATGCAACCCTCCACTTCGCGCTCGGTGAATTCAGTGAAATTAAAAGGCATGAAGTTTGGAGTTGGAAGAGAAGCTAGATTATTGATTGTCTTCCTAAGAGAAGACTTATCGTGGGCAGGAGAACAGGTGAAGTGAGAGTTAAGGTTGTTTATATCTATTGCTGGAGAAATAATATTCTGTGCCGATCTGCCAATCCCCAGGGTTTTGAGGAACTTCCAGATTTTTGAGGTGTCGCCATTGGATACTGAGTCGTGGATATGTTGCCTTTGAGCATCACGACAGCGAGTATTACAACGATTGCGAACTACTTTATATTTTTCGCGCTCCGCGTCAGATTTGGCAGTTCTCATTTTAGCTATGGCTCTGTTTTTTTGGTGAATCAATCTTTTTATCTCATCAGAGAGCCAGGGAGCAGGTAAATGTTTAAGTTTAACACGTCTCAATGGGGCGTGCTTATCATAGAGGTTTGTGATGGAAGAAGTGACAACTCAACTTTGTCGTCGAGGTAAGCTAAGTCGTACAGACCACTCCAGTCAATTTTGGATGCATCACTGAGCAGGCTATCATGGTCGATTCCACCAAAGCTGCGACGCATAACTACCGTGGGCTTCTGTTTGGGTGGCTTCGCTTTAAAGGAGAGATAGAGAAGGTCATGGTGAGAGAAGGCGACAGCAGGAAGTTGCCCATGCTTAGTGACAAGGTGAGGAGAGGAAACAAAAATAAGATCCAAAAGTGACGGAGTAAAACCGGGGACTTTATGCGATTTAACGTCGGAGAAAATGAGATAGGAAGTATTATATAGTGTATAAAATTTAAATTAGTACATTTAGATAGAGAAAAAGTCTTATTTACATATTATTAATTACAAAAACTTTTTTTAATCATTGTAGTTTTAAGCAAAATTAATAATTGATACTAAACTTAAAAATTAAAATTACATTCGCCTCATTATCTGAAACAATTAGCCTCGCACGTCGGGTACTCCTTGGACTTCTTATGATGTTTTTCTTCGAGCAAGTGTTAATTGCGCACATAAATAATCTATTGAGCTGCGGCTAGAAATGACACTGAGGATCACACGCTTAACTAGGCTGCTCATATTGTCGGGATTCGGGGTACGCCATAGCTTATAGACATTCACTAACCGAACCGCCATAAAATTTGCATCATATGACTAGTATGTCAAACATCGCTCTACGGTTAACGTTTGCGCGCGTACAAACATTTTGATGGGTGCCTCTAAAAAAGTGTATTTTTTTTTAGTTTTAGGTTTAACTATTAATTCTGTGGTTACATATTCTGTACCGTTACCATCAGTGTAACAGTTACTTGTTCGGATTAATACCTGCAGTTGAGTTTAATCATCATACGTCGAGGCAGAATACGAAATTCCACCCGTTTCACCTCGACGTCCGTCGTTCCACAAATAAACGTTTTTAAGGCGGTTTTTGCCGCGCACTCCACTATTTTTAACCAGCTGCCCACTGAAGTATTTCGGAATCAATTCAAATAAGGGTCCTTCAAGAAAAGAGCGTACCAATTCTTAAAAGACGGCAACGCACTCGCGAGCCCTCTGGCATTGTGAGTGTCTGTGGGTGGCGGGGAGGTATCACTTAACATCAGATAAGCCTCCTGCCCGTTTGTCTAGAACAAAAAAAACCTAAGACCCAATGCAAAATATGTTTACAGAAAACAGTAACCGGGACTTTGTAATATATATGTACGTAAGCTTTTAATACTTCGAACTCATAGCTCTCAAATATGTACTTATAATATTAAATAAAAGGTCGACAATCTTGATCTTGACAAGTCATTACGATTTGACGCCACAAATTGTGAAACAAACTTTCGTAACTAAACAAAGCAGTAGAAACGCTATCACATGTTACACAAACATTCGAGGCTTTAGCACAAATAATACTTAAAATTGAATAAAACCGTAATAAAAAATAACGATATATGTTTATATGGAAAACTTAAGAAGCGCTTCGTGTGTATTTGGAACTAAACCAAATCACGAACATGCATCGTTCGAGTAGAATACATGTAAAGAAGTATTGTATAGAATTCTAAACTGCCGAAAACTAAAATTATCTGATGTATATGAAAAAAACTATGATAAAGGTCTCAGGTAGAACACGTTCTATCGATCGCAAAGCCTAGGTCCTAGAAAAGTCTTTAACCCCTAACTTTCGGTCGGCAACCATCTGCTTCAGTTTTAATTTCAATAATGTCAACGAACCCACAAGCACCATACTACTTTTCTAGAGCTATTAAATAATTCAACTTCTAGGACCTCGGTCTTCACTGTAGTGCACTTACCATCCTGGAAACTACGTCAAACAATAATTGCTTTCAATATTTTTAAAACTATAGCTTCGTGTAACTGGTTGTTTTCATAAGCATTTATTTAACATGTCCAGTAAATAAAGGAGTGACGCTACAACGTTATTTTTATTGGCAAGTAAGTCAGCCTTCTTTGCTTAACTCAGACAGTTGATTTTTGGTTCCAAGAAGTACTGGTTTCGTCAACATATTTTCCTTCGGCGTAAAAATAAAAAAAATATGTTTATTATAGAATATAGGATACAGGCATCACTTATTCCACGTCATTAAATTTGAATCGGTAGACATCCCTACTCATCGGCAAAGAAGACAGAGGGTGTAGGCCGAGAGAAAAAGCCGGCGTAAAAAACTCTCGCTACTCTTTTAAAATAGCAAATCATCAAACAACACTTATTTTAAAACAAATATCGCAAATTAATTAGAAGTAGCCTGTCTAGCACTAGTCCCAGGCCCTTTTATCATCTAGATAATCGAACGAGGGTTAACATTGTGGGTCGCAATACCTCAGAGTTAAGAGCACAAGCCACTAAGCCTACTACTCTAAATAATATATACTTGGGTGTAATACTGTTTATTTCCAACCAAAATTTAATTAATGCCTGATTTTGAATGATTTTGTATGCATTATTATGTTGCTGTGTATTTTAAAACTATCTTACTCTTAAATATTAATTGAAATAAAATGATGTCATAGGGAATTTTGATCAATAGGTACTATATCTTCATAATCAACAGTACAAATGGAGGGTAGAGTTTCATAAGTTAAAAACAAACAAATATAAAATTTATTTTCTTTTGGGTGATATTTGCGTAAATAAAGATAATAAATTATTTTATAAGACGTCCGTCGTAGTTTTACTTTTTAAGTTAGTAAGTTGCTCCATAAATCATGATAGACCAAGGAAGAGATCCATCATTGACAGTGGCTTGAGTAATTACAAGATAAAACTTTCCTACAAAATTCTTGCTTCATAAAACTGCACGAAGTCGGACTATTTCTTGCTTTTGTATTGTTGAATAGAAAAAAGCTACTTTGTATTACTTGGCATGACCTAAGATCTGATACTCATTAATAAAGAGGAAGACATTAATATTAATAATAGTAAAAATATGATGTAGTAGTTATACAGTAGTTAATCCGTTGTCCTGCATAAGTCCCCGACTAAGTCTTGCATTTTACGCTTTTATTACTGTATATTTACTAAATCTGTTTAAAAACGACCAATACTATTTCGATTTTACACATAATAAACATAGAAACCGATGTGTTATGTCTCTTTCTATCGAATTGTGTTTGCGCTAAGAGGAAAATAGTACCTATATATATCGTATGAGTTATTTAGTTATACCTGTGCAATTAGACTGATGTATTTTTTATAAATCTGAATATACAAGTGTGTTTATAATGTACAAGAGAAATCAGATTGGTATTGGGATCGTGAGACCTCCGACTCGAATTCTAGATCCGCTCTTTTAAAAGTAACAACGAGAAATAGTTCTTTGATATAATTATATTATAATAATATTACAATAAAACGTTTCCTTAACCATAAACTCATTTTCGCAGACCCTTTTCTTTGATCTAATCATTGCTTTTTGGTCAATAGACAAATTATGTTTTGCTTCTGCCATTTCCCGATTGACGGTAAGATCAAACTACGACCCTTCTTTACCGACCCTTTGCCATGCGTACTTTAGCCTATAAATGTAATATGTCTTTATGTTGTATGTAATGTTAATATGTCGTAAAATTTATAAAGAATAAATGAAGATCACATTACGTAGCATCTCGAATAGGAATGTTGAAAACGCCACTACAAAAAAATTTGGTTTTCTGAAAAGTTTCAGGTTATGCTGACAAACTTTCCATTTATAAATGTACGACCGAAAGCGTATTTTGTCTAATAAATATGTTTATCTTTTATATATAATATATATGTATGAGTTTAATATTGAGAAGTCTTTTATATTCTTAGAGAGATGATAGAGAGTGATGAACGAATGGAATTGAGAAGTGTATTCCGCAGTTTTATAGCAAAGATTCTACAGGAATTTCCAGCATATTCCACTTGCCATACATTTCGTCATATAAAATAGTATATGAAATGAAATGTTATTGGAGACTACATCTCAGTGTCTCCAAGTAACACGTCACTTTTATTAGAGTCGTATTTTCTCTAGCGTTTGAAATAGTTTTCCACGCAAATTGAGTCTTCTGATATATTCTGTTTGTGAAGATGCAATAGTGTAACTTTGCACTGAAAGTTGATTTAAAGACGGAATCTATAGGATGGCATCTTCTACCAAAATATGCTAGAAATGATTTATCAGATTAGTATTTAGTAACTACAATTAGTAATAAGATTATTACGTGCTCATTCGAATTATATCTTAATATATATAAATTACGTGTCACGTTGTTTGTCCGCTATGGACTCCTTAACTACCAAACCGATTTCAATCAAATCGATCAAAGTGCACACCGTGTGCACTTTGATCTAACTTAAAAGATAGGATAGCTTACATCTCAATTTATACCCGCAATATTATTTTATTGCAAATTATTTGTTTATTTGATAGTCACAATTCTAACAGATGGCGCTGTGTTGAAAGTACTAACGTTTCAAATAAGCTACAATTTAATGGGATTAACACCAATAAAGCATGGTGGTCCCCATGACTGTTGACTTGAATAGTTTACTACTATGTAATATAACAAAAACCTTAGCCACAGCAACGCTTGGCCGGTCTGCTAGTTTAATGTAAATTTATCAATGGCATTCATGAAAGTTTTGTAAGTATTTTCCTACTACAAGTAGGTACTTGCGCAAATATTGCATCACACATTAAAAGCACACACAAAATCACTTTTATAACATTAAATTATTTTGTTTAAAACTTTATTCGTTTAAAATTAAAAATACTTTGCGCAGTTTAATCCAGTTAGTTGGAAAATAGTGAATTAGTAATACACGATTACAGTAAAACTACGCAATAACTACGAAACAATAAGAGATTTCATTCTTCATACAATGTTCTGTTCTAGTTAACAAAAGTATTTACTGCATAGAAAAAGACAAAAACCAGCCAGCCATAGACATCCTTTGGCACAAAATAAAGAGATTTGGAACGTACCGCCATACTACATAACCGCCTCATGCATACGCTTTATATTTGCGCATTGTTCATTGAATTTTTTGTCAGCACCAAAGTGGCACAGCCTTTGAAAGAACGCAATGATACGTTAACATTGACGATCGCCTTGTACTACGAATACGAAAACGGTGGGATGTTATGTAAATTGGTGCGAAACGATTTTATTCAACCAATGAAATGCAAATACATTTGCGTCTACTAATTGTTTTTTGTACAGTGCTTTTATGTCACTGAACTGAAAAATCCTTATGTGTTAGGAATGTGAGACAAAGATGTTCAGGGTATCCGCTAATGAAAATAAAATAAAGCAGTGTCGCTACAACTTTTTTAGGTCTGGGTCTCAGATTTCTGTATCTTTTTCATGATCATTTGTTAATCTTATAGACAAGTAGGTGATCAGCCTCCTGTGCCTGACACGCCAACGATGTTTTCGGTCTAAGGCAGGCCGGTTTCCTCACGATGTTTTCCTTCATCGTTCGAGCGAATGTCAAATGCGCACATTGAAAGAAAGTCCATTGGTGCACAGCCGGGGATCGAACCTACGACCTCAGTGATGAAAGTCGCACGCTGAGGCCACTAGGCCAACAGTCTTCTAATTAAGCTGAATGGAGCTGAGCATCACTTAAATCATTAGGAGCGGTTTTCTACCGGGCATCATAATTTTTTTTTACAAATTCCTACATTTAATACATTCACATTGGTTTGTATACTTCTCTTACTTAATTTTATGCCATGAAAGCTTGCCTAAGAGACAACGCTTATCTATCGACGAACTATTACCAAAATTTGAACATAAATAGGCGCGCTAAATTCAATGGTAGAGTAAATGTAACTTAATCCTATTTCATGTCATTGCGTAAGTAGCAATTCTTATTCGAATATAATATTCTACTAAAGGATTCGAACGTTGTTTATCTATAGGCATAGAGAATGTCAAACGCTAATTAGCAAGTAACAATGGATTAAATTGTTCCTAATTTGATTTGTTCGAGCTCGCAATATTTGAAATTATAATTATGATAATTTCAGACTGAACTAGGTCTGTTGAATTAATTAAAAACAGCTCCTGTAGGCGTGTACCGTCGCAATTTGGTCAAAAATTATAATGTTATTAACATAATTATTTAAATACAAGTAATATTAACATTGCGTATATAATACATACATTCGTACAATAAATAAAAGTCTAAATCAGATTAGGGTAAAAACCGCCTTCACCAAGGAAGGCCTTTACTTCGTACTTCGCTCACTCCATTGAGCTTCTGTCCTGCCCTACAGGCCCTCCAGGCCCTAAAAATAAATAGAAGTAACAAAATAAAGGCAATATTCATAGTAAAATATTCAGTAGTTCTGGGACAAGGATGTCGCGAAGGGTTCACCGATACCGGGACCAGTTTTCAATAAAATAATATTTATAGTACCGCAATTAAGTTTGCGTATTCACTTGAAAAAACTTTATGAACTTCCCAACAACATCAACAACCAATTTTATTGCTTAAATGTCCGAGACATGGCACCAAACGAAATATGAATGATACTTTCAATTATTAAGAATCAGGTTGATTACCTCAACCTTTGAACTAAATTTAAACCGTGTACCCTCTAGATATTCCCAGGCATCCCTCAGAAGAGCGCGTTTTGGTAAAAACTCACCGATATCCAGATTAAGCTTTCTAACAAACAAGCTAGGTCTGGATATCCATAGTTGCTACCCTCACACTTTGAAATAAATTTTCCTTTAGTTTAAATGAATAGTTGTATTATTTTTTTCTTCGTGTTTTTATGCTTGCCTATTTCGTTGTCACATTAAATCTTGTATTTTGTTTTTCTTAAGTAACAATGTATCAGCCGAGCGATGGTAAGGTTTTGTAAAGAAATAAATAAATAGCCCATCTTGCCCAAGCTCCATGTGCTGATTGGCAAGCAATACTGGCGTTCTTTAGTTTCGTAGGATCACTTTGGGTCGCTGAGTCAGCGGGTCGAGTAATTATTCATGATAAAAAAGTAAGTCCTAGAACTGAAGATAATAAGTGACACGAAAATCCTTATCCTAAGCTTCAGGGAATTCATATTGAGAAGTAAAAAGGAGTTCACTAACCACAGTTTTCAAAACTTTCAAAACCAATTAATGTACAGAAACGGTAAACCATAATGATTTACTTCGTATACTTCGGGGCTTTACTTACTGTGTAGTTAATATTTAATGATTTAGATTTACTTAGATGTTTTAAATAAAGGTTATAATTAGCTATACACCAATACTTAGTTTCGAGAAGAAATTCTAATTCATTTATGAAAATTTTAGTAAATGCAATAGCGGTAGTTAAACTTAAACACAAAACTTTATACCCGATTAGTTAAGGAATGAATTGAAATTAATGATGAACTCTAATTCATTTGAGAACTCGTTCTCTGCTGTTTGGAATGGACTACAGAAACTGTCATTCGCCAACAGTTGCCAATTTCGCGTATGAATTCGCTACCTATCCGTATCCTAAACGCACCAGCCTGCGATTCTGTAACTCACTTTTCGAACTCACACAGCGGTTTTCGCATCGGCGGTCGCTCTGAAATCAGTCGTGAAGCAGTCATTTTCTGATTTGGCATTCTGAAAAGGTGGGAGCTTGTAGTTTATTGTTTATTAGCAATCGCAGGGCAGTTCTTGATATATTTGCGACAGACCCGGGAAGACTGGGAAATAAATTTGAGATGTTTTTACTTTATTTTCTTTTCAGTAATATCATTTGTTAGGTAGTATGTAATTTAGTCTAAATATTATTGTTTGTTTTTTAGCTGTACATAAATATTAGTATTAGTTATTTGTTTTACATTAATAGTTATGTTAGAACTTTACTTCTATAAGGTAACACTTATTAATTATTTTAAGTAAATAGTCGTTTGTCCATAAGGCACAGCTGTCTGCTATAAATTATTACGCATAGTCGTATTTGTGTTGTTTTTGTTTGTGTAAATAATAGTAAATGGTGATTAATATTCTTTAACACAATGAATATTTTGTTCCGACATTTCGACGTTTTCTACGAAGGTTTGTTTATGTAAACCTTCACGTGCGTGCTACGTGTATATTTATGTATGTATTCCTTTAATAGTGAAGTATGAAAATCTTTAATTCTAACACACAAATATACAGTATTTACAGTTTTCTTAACATACATAGTAATAATAATAATAATTAAAAATTAATAAATAGAAAAATAAAACAAATTTAAAAACTTTGGTTCCTGTACCTGTTTTGTACCTTTAACGCATAAGCTAGGAAAGCACCACCTCTGTGGTAACCGGTACTATCTATCAGGCGCCTAATTAAAACTTTAATTAGCGCCTAGAAAAAAGAAAAAAGTAAAGTACTCTTATAAATAAGTATCACAACATGTCAATACTTCAATGTCGTTATAGTCATAAATATTGCAATCGTAAAGCATAGCTTTATCGTAAAACGAATATATTTCTTTTTGGCTTAAACGATTTAATTGACTTTGGAAATAGTAACGGTTTATTACTCTTTGTCACAAAAATCATTCGTCTCTTTCGTTTAAGCGTGGTTACACTATGATAAAAAGAGATAAATATTATAGTTATTTCCCCTTAAAAAACACCCTTTCTCGCTACTCCACTCTCAACGCTTGTCTTATGCCTCAGGTACGTAGCATCGGAATACTGGGTGGATGACGTTCAGTTTCGCGGTCATTTGGAAGTAAAGGCTAAGTTTCTAAGAAGCTTGGTGTGTTCAGCAAGGCGAGGCGTTACTTCACTCCGGCCCACAACTTTATAAAGAGTAAAATCGGCCCCACGTGGAGTACTGTTCTCATCTCTGGGCAGGAGCTCCCCGGTACCAGCTCCTACCGCTTACCGTATTTAACAAAGACTTTTTCTTTAAATCTTCCTAAAATGTAATAAATAAATAAATCAGATGCCTTCTGTTACATAAAAAAGAAATGTTGTATAGTTAGACTGATTTATATTTCTGTTGGATATCTATACTTAGTTATTCCTATAATAGTTCATATTACATTTCTAAGCCACTGGTCGCTTTAATCATCCAATCAATTAGGTGATTACGCGTTCACTACATTAAATGCAACAAAGCTTCTAAACACATGCAAATCGTCTAGTTAGGTGACCAATAATGCATCAAGCAAATGAATTGTTCAGTTGGGCAATTTCTTGTTTTAATTGCGAAGATTGCGACAATAACACGTTAAGAAAACATTTTAATAGACTCTAAACAAATAGTTTTCTGTTAACTTGATGTAGCAGTCGGTCGCTAACTAATTGCCGAAAACCACTCTAAACGTCCAGTTATATAGAATGTAATATGTACTAGTTTATATTAAGTTCTATATCGTAAATCAAAAGACAATATTAATGATACGCCAAACAATATTCTGTAAGGGCTCTGATGAAGATTAAGCTTACATGGACTTAAGTTTAATATTGACGGGCACTAAAATATTGCGTATTCACGCTCATGTACACTCGCGCCACTTATTTATTTTATTTTATTTATACATATATATTTAAAAAAAACACTGGCGCTACACAGCTTTTCTTTAATACATTTCTTAAATTTATTAAAAGGCAGAGATAAAAGAGCCTCAGGGACTTTATTAAAGAAGAGTATGCCTTTTCCCAAAAAAGAATGACTAACTTTATATAGTCTATTGCGGGGAAATTACAGCCTGCGTTTGTTCCGAGTATAATAATATGTTCGAGATCAATGAATATTGCTAATAACTCTCACTCACAATATTACTTAGAATACATTCGAGTTATACCCGTAACCTAATAACCAAGGGCAAAATATTGCCACTTGCAGCGCCGTTCGTGAAAAATAGGTCGCGAACTACAGCAACGCGTTAAGTGAATTCGCTATTTTAATTTAAAATGTACATAAAAGAAACCGGAATTCACTTGGAAGTGTAATATAAAACGCCAATTTACGAAGGTACGTAAAAATGCGAGTACTGTGTACAAAGTACTTGCTGTTCCTGAGAGCTGAGACTTAGAGATCTCGACGCCTAATGAGCCTGTTTGGAACGACGACACCAATTCGGTAGGTATAATGAGACGCACCATTTGCTGAAGACTTCTATTTTTTAGTACAAAATAGAACATAGAGATTTATTTTAGTAACCTGACTTAGTTACAATAAAAAAACTTTAGAAGTGTCAAGGGACACCCGGATGGAACGAAATTCTTTTCGATTAATTTATATGTTAATTAGTATCATAATAGTATGATAGATTTTCTCGACACCAATCTTACGACGAAAAAAAGCCAACATCACGAGGTGTTCCCAGGCGGTCACCCATCAAAGTACTGACCTCGCCCGACGTTGCTTAACTTCGGTGATCGGACGAGGACCGGTGTAATAGCAAATAGGTGACAATAGCAAATAGCAAAAAAGTGTCGTGACAACTTTTCGTAAGAATTTTTTCCGTCTAGCCCCCTTTCACAAGGCGCGATAAGGAACTTCGTTCCAAAAAAACAAGTAACATATTTTTTTTTTAAGACAATTCACACCAATTGACCTAGTCCCATGCTAAGCTGGTGAAGCTTGTGTTATGGGTAGGCAACGGATATACATACATATTATAGATAGATAGACATATAAATACATATTTGAACACCCAAGACCTAAGCACAACACCAAATGCTCATCACATCGATGTTCGTCTCAGCCGGGGATCGAACCCGGGACCCATGGATTCGCAGTCAGTACTAACCACTAGACCAATGAGTCATCAACAAATTATTAGAGATGCAACAACCCTAGTAAGGAAAATAATAAAAAAAGAAATACTAATGGCAAAGTGCAAGGAATGCATAACCAAATCAACAAAAACGACATATATCGAGTAACTGCGAACTTGCGAACGCTTAAATCCTTAGAAAGTCACCAATACTAACTTTCAATCCTAATAAAATACTTTTAATTTTTCAACATAGCATTTATGATTAAAAGTACTACAATTTCGTAACACGCTACTTTTTAAAATGCCCTTGTCGCGTATGATTCATTACTGCAGGCTAAGACTTTTATTACGATCCAAGTTGTACTGTGAATTATTTTATTTCAATTTATCAAGGGGAATGACACGATCGAAAGCAGAGCAATAAAATTAGGCTTTATCCCGAGTGGTGGTTCAATGAAAGCCGAGGGAGTGCCTCGACCTACTTTCTAGGTTCTCAACCCTACCGCGTTGAAACATTACCATTACCGCGTTTATGGCGCTGAAAGCCAACAACGGGAGACTTAGCTCTTCAATGTATTAGAAGAAAGCGATTGGCAAGGCGGGCGATATCGATTGGGAAGAAATTCTCTTTGGGACTCACAATTAATAACGATGTAATGCGGTTATCGGGAGGTGATTGATGTCCCGGAGCGACGTTGGGTCAGTTCACGTCTTAGATAATTTTCGTAAGTATCTAAATATCGAGTTTCGATTACTTGAAAATTGTTTTGAATTAATTATAAAAAATAAAGTAATATTTTTTATAATTTTATTACTATTTACATAAGTTTTATATTAAGACGGAGATGTTTAGGCAGCATGCCTTCCTGTATTAGTCAAGAATTTAATGATTTTAATTGCCATTAAAATATTAAAAGTGTCCAAAATTAATACAAATTATAAATTTAATTTGTTTAATTTATTTTTTCGGTAATAAAAACACGTGGCATTTTAATTTACAATTCGTCATTTAAGATTTCAATAAATTATTTTGCATAAAATATAAAATACTAATATATTTTCATGAATTCTCTTTACAAAATTTTAATTTAAAAAATATAATTTCTATAAGGTAATTCGCCCTTCTCACGCTCTCTCTCAGTCGGTCTCAATCGCTCTCTCCCTTTTCTTCGAGAAAAACGCTGCAAATCTTCGTGACGCTAATATTATTATTATTGTGATTCATCCGTAAAAATTTTACCCTCATTCGCCTCACTTCAAAAAATCACAACTGTAAAATCCACGATACAGCTATAGACTGCACAAACATACTTGTATAGATTCTATGTGCGTACAATGAAACGAACAGCAAAAATATCTATTGACCTTTCTGTTATATATGTTCATAAAAGGCCGGCAACGCACTTGCCTTCTGGTAAAGTGAGTCCATGTATCACTTAACATCAGGTGAATCTCCTGCAGGTTTAGGTCTGTTATTTCTCAACTAAACAAGTTACAATTGTTACAATTCAAATCGGTAAGAAGCGGTGTAACAATCGAACAATTTCACTGCTGTTATGCAAGAATGAGATTAGCTGTTCGGCACATTGTTGTTTGGAAACATTCCAGTTTCCTCGAAGATGAAAAGAAGATAGAGAAAGTATGGCACACCTAAAGAAAGATCGATTGGGGCTACGCCGGCTTCTAAAGTCACGACCTCAGGGATAATTCTTAAACGCTTCCAGTATTGGTAGCTGATAAGTGCTGGCATGCTTTTGTTCTTAGCTATGATTCTATATTGTCGTTGTATACAAAAAGTAAAAACTTTTTGACATTGTCACATTTCTACAAAAAGTTTCAACTTAAAAAAAAATGTTTAAAGAACTTTATTTCTACTTACAAAAAATAATGTATTTTGTTTACATGAGAAACTTAATATATACGAACGAGATACACGTCGCCATCAGCCGTCCCAATTACAGTCTACTAGGCTCATTCTGATATGTATCTTTAATGCCCTTTTGAATTGGTTAAACACGCACGGTAATTGATTAAATAATTGCACACCCTCATACTTAATAGACTTCTTCAAACTAATTCTAACAAATTGTCTAACATTGCTCTTAAACAATTAAAATATGTATATACTATGATAGACTTCTGAGATAGTGATGTCTTCGATCCCTTGGAGGATGGGACGGGCTTTGCTATGCTACTTGTGTGGACACGTTAGCCTCACCTCTCTCGGACAAGCACAAAAGCTGGCGCGGCCGCACAGCAAGCAATAAACGGCTCAAATATAAGTATTTCCTCCAACTTTGTTTTTCGTTCCCTATGGAGTAGAGACTCTTACGTGATTAAGTTGGTGCCTGGTAGATAGTACCGGTGACCCCACAGCTGGTGCTTTCCTCGCTCAACTCATAAATATCGCAATACAGCAAGGAAATGCTGCCAGCGTTAAAGGTACACTGCCACAGGGACCAACATTTGTTTTAATTCTCTATTTATCAGTTAAGAAAATTGTAAAAACTTTGTGTTGGAAATAAATATATACTTCATCTAAATAGTCTAAATCCTAATCTTGATTTATGTCCTTCTCACCAGTTAACAATGATTAAGAGCAGAAGTTATTTAAGCGAAAAGTTAAATTAAAAGCCGCGAGGTTATTTTTAATTAGACGTTAGGGATAAAACTGAGACGTGAAGTATGCAGCAAGTTCGAAGTATCTGGAAAGGGGAAACTTGAAGCAGACAAGGGGTTGAGACCCTAGTCCTAGTGATTGTCACAACACTCGAAAACTTTGCGATAAATTTTTTGTCATAAATTCCTTTAAAAAAAGAATCGATTCGAAAATTATTATTATTATTATTAATTATTTTTTTATTTTATTAGCAAGGCTCACGTCTCTCCACCCATATCGTGTATTAGAAAATGATATTGATAAATTACTTTCCTATACAGATTGTACGATATTTTTTTAATTAATCACTACATAGTATAAAACAAAGTCGCTTTCTCTGTCCCTATTTCCCTTTGTATGCTTAAATCTTTGAAACTACACAACGGATTTTGATGTGGTTTTTTTTAATAGATAAAGTGATTCAAAAGGAAGGTTTATATGTATAATAACATCCATTATTTAGTGGAGAAATACTGTTATTTTTGAGGTTTCTAATGTGATGTCGTAAATAATTAAATTTTTTCCGCTTACATTGCAAACGCAGGCTGAACCCTACGAGTTTTATCAAAATAATGTACTAAGTATTGTACACATTGAAAAGGTCTACAGAAAAGTCCGTGATGGTATATGTCTATCTCTTATGGATAACCCACAATAACTTTTTTTTGTCATTTACTTTTTACGACAAATAATGGCTAATTTTCGATGCGATTTTAACCAATACAGCATAAATCCTTATCCAATTAAATACCTTAAATAAATTGTTAATTTAATATAGATCTATATGGCCCTTTACACCGTATGATTTAAGTGAATATTTTCGAAGATATTACAGATTTAAAAATTGCGGGACGTAGCGTTTGCGGCCGGCCGCAGTTTTTCTGTAGTGTATTTAGTATCAGCATTGCACCCGTGCGAAGCCGGGGCGGGTCGCTAGTGTATTATAAATAGTAAACGATAATTCAGACGTAAAATCAACAATATACGATCATTTTAACGGGCCTGGTACATGCCTGATTTCAGGTTGTGAACACTGGTATGATCCACTTTTGTGTACCTACTAATAAATTTAAGATAAGACGCAAAACTTGGGTGGGTCCAGTATAAAAGGCTGATAACCTACTTACCTAATGATAATGAATGAAAAAATCTGATTAATTGAATGACACATATTAGACGCAGTTACTTTAGTTTCTTACAGATGGGGTGCCGTTCAAGTATTACGTAAATACTATAGGGGGAGGGGGTCTTTAATTTTCTTATTTGGTGATTACGTCAAAAGTAATTATTTTCCTTTTTTACACATATTACCCACAAATTGTCTATGCTTGAAAACGAAATGCATTTTCGAGGATTCCCACAAATAAATAATACGTTTATGTACTATTATTTTTGAGAGCTTTGCTTACTTTTGCTGATAAGAGTAGGGGGAGGGGATAAATTGCAGTAAATCTGATTAAGTAATACTTGAACTGGTGTATTTTCAGATTCAAAGTCACTCCGATACATAAATTCAGTCCAAAATCTGAACAGCAACCATCGTCCAAAATAAAAATAAATAAAACAAAATCTTTAAATTGTGTAAAATAAATTAAAACTTTTGCAGAAATAAAGATCCTATTACTATATTGCACGTTTTTTGATTGAAGTATATGACTGAGTACGTATTACTTCTAGTTGGGTCGCTTCTTATTTGACCTACTTTTGACATTAACACTAATGTCGAGAGTGCTTAAAATAAACTTTAAATGCGACATTAGACATATCGTTAAAGTCCTATACGTGGGCAAGTCAATGAAACTCGTGAAATATATCATTGCTTACTTACAGTTTTTTAATCATGATTAATGTACGTGTAATAAAAATCTAAGTGGAAATAGGCGGATCACATGGCAACAGAAAAGTGGAACAAGAAAGTACTAGACTAGGGCCCTACTAGGGCTACAATAAACGCAAAAATCAATCATTTAATCATATAGGTAACACAATGTACACTTATGAACGTCAAATAAGAAATTTACTAGATTTACATTTAGTGCCAGTTCTCAAATCTAGGGAGGGCGTAGAACGGAAGAGAAGAACTGGCAATAAACTCTCCGCCACTCTTTTTACCGCCATGTTTTATTACACAAGGTTTGTAAGGAGCTGCAACCATTAGACCATGTCCCACATCACATCTTAAGTAAGTAATAATAATAAAATAAATTAAAGACAAAGTCTTGTCTATCATAAAAGAGGAAGACAATTGAGAAGGTTAAGGAAACATGTTATGTTATTAGTTTGGAGTGGGCCTTTGTCAAAAAAGGTCACATATATCTAAAAAGAATGAGATGTTACAAATATAAGGATAATATTATTAAAATGTACGTGTAAATGTTACAGCTAAATAAGCGTATCAGTACTTTCAAAATATATATTTAAAAAATAAACTTGTTTAACACATTTATGCATTTAAACCCGTATTATGATTTTAACAAATATTTTTTACAATAATGGTATAACTAAACCTAGAATTAAATGAAAATTAAAAAATATAGAATTAACGAACTACTTGTGACGTCACAAAATATGTTCTCTAAAACAATTGCAATATAAAGCGCTTAGTATAAAAGTACTGAAGCTAAAGAGATTAATATTATTATACGAAAATTTACGAGACAAACAACACTATTAAACTCTCAAGTTACAACGAACTCGTTCACAATCTTTCGCTCTTTATAAACTTCTACAAAAAGACAGTGGAATTAAATGATATATGATAATGGATTTATACTTAGGAGAATAAAACGTAAATGATGTATCGTATAGTAATCTCAATTACAGTACAACACAATAGTAAAAATAAAAAATCAGTGGTGCTACAACCTCTTTAAGTCTGGGCCTCAGATGTCTGAATCTGTTTCATGATCATTTTTCAATCTTATAGGCAAGTAGGTCATCAGCCTCCAGTGCCTGACACACGTTGACTTTTTGGGTCTAAGACATTCCGTTTCCACACGATGTTTTCCTTCACCGTTCCAGCGAATGTTAAATGCGCACATAGAACACACCACTGCTCTAAAAAAAAATACAAGCGGAAAAAATGTGACTCGCGGAATTCCTTGATACGTTTATTACATTTTAATTATACGAGAAAACATTCTTACACACTGTTTTAGCTTAAAGCGTTGATATTTTGTCATCTCAGCTTGAATAATTTAACAAAATACCTTACTTAAAACAGCAATATAACGGACATTTATTAGTAAGGGTTATTGTAATAATCTCACATGAATTTAGTTTTACTTTTTAGTATACGAAACGCAGTAAGGATCGTACTATCGGCTTAACTTTTCAATATAAGTATCATAAAATAAAAATTCGTCCTTTTTATACATTAATAAAAACAGATTTAATAAAATATAAATGTTAAGAATATGATAGAACATTGTATAGCAAAAAAATATAAAGAAACAATTCGTAGTTTATAAAAATCTTAAATCGCCAGCGGACATTTCAATTCTCTTACTTCTTATCTGATAAAATTTGGCCAATCGGATACGGTATCTTTGGGCGCGGCACATTTCGCTGCCAACTGGCTGGGCGCCGCCCGCCCAAGCTAAACGCGTCCTATCGCGATCTCAAACAGATAACCTTTAGACACTCTTGAGTGATTTTAAATTAGTCTGCCTTTAATACTTTTTGAGCTTCAAACTTTTTGCTATTAAACTTTTGAGGTTTTATAACTTTTGCTAGTATATTTACCTGGCTTCGCCTTCTGAAAAGTAAAACAATAAAATATGCCTGGAATGAGTATTTAATACTCAGTTTTCGTATTTAAAAGAAAGAAAAATCATTTTTTTCAGGAGAAGAGACAACCAATCTTGACAATTATTCGTAGTGTAGACATAAAAACTAGTTATAATCTATTTATTATGAAGTGAAACTTCTTTAAGCGCATGAGGGTAATTTTTTTACGGATGAAACGCAATAATAATAATATTAGCATCACGAAGATGTGCAGCGTTTTTGTCGAAAAGGGAGAGAGCGATTGAGACCGATTGAGAGAGTGAGAAAGGGCGAACGTAGCAATATACGAAATTCTATTTTTAAAATTAAAATTTCGTAATGAGAAAATATGAAATATTTCTATCTAATATTCGTCATTTAAGATTTCAACTTAAATGAAAAACTAACTAGACTGTAAATCTTAGTATCGACATATAACTAATAAAAAACTTTGGAATTATCTTTTATAGAGCAAATATTTTATCGACCGACTTGTTATTTAGATCGGAAAACAAGCGACCTGTAAACAGTTAACGGCAACAATTGACATGTTTCTTTGTTATAGAGACCTTTAAATGCCAAGCGGTATTAATAAAACAAACAATGGTGCTAATAATTAAATTTTCTACGCAAAACATATGATGATTTACGCAAGTAAAATAAACTGGCATCACAACCTTTTAGATGAGCCTCAGATTTCTGTATCCGTTTCGTGAGTATTTGATTTTTATTAATATGCAAGTAGATGATCACCGGATGATGATGACCTGACATACGCCGTCGACTTTTCCGGTCTAAGACAGTTTCCTAACGATGTTTTCCTTTACCGTACACGCTAGTGTTAAAATACCCACATAGACAGAAAGGTCAAACATTGGTGCACAGCCGGGTACGAAACCACTAGGCCAACACTGCTCCTTTTGCGAGTTATACTAAATAATAATTCGCGTTTATTATTTTTATTGATTTTATTTGCTGTTTTATTTATAGACTAAACAATACATAAAACAAGCATTATTATCGTTTAAAGTATATATGTTTTTGAAAGGTTGTATTACTTGAATATGCGTTTACCAATCTGTGAGCGGATTAGGTAACTATTAAAATAGTTTAATAAAAAAAAAGTAAAATAATAATAAATATTTCTGTATAATCATTTTTATTTCAGTTCAAACCATTTACAGATTTCTCCCACTTCAAACTAACTCTAGTATTTGCAATATTCCGCCATAACTTTGCAACAATAGTATAGCGATAGGTTTACTAAAATAAATGGGCATAAAAGCATAATTACAAATTGTCTATCAACGTTTCGAAGCAGTCGTTTGCTAACCACAACTAGAAACCTATAATAAATTTGGTTACGCGGTGCATAAATGTGCTTATTGCTTAAGTAGGAAACGGCGGCCGTTCCTTGCGTTCATCAAGAACAGTGAATATAATTTCGAGGCAACAGATGTCGCTAGCAATAACGTCAGTTTAGCAATAAGCAATAACAATGGATACTATTTTAATATCCTTGTACACAAAATAATTATAAGATATTTCTTTTTCTGTTTTATATCGTCTTTCCTCTCGTTTTTATCACGTATAACAATGCTGACAGAACCATGCGAGTCCCAGCAGCAGCAGGAATATTTGTTCATGCGGTAAGGCATAATTTAGACACGAACAGGCTGTGTCCGTACTACTAAACGAAAATTAAATAGCGACAGCAGCATTGTAAAGGGAATTGTTGGTAGACCAAATTCTCAGCTTTTTCAGCACTGTATAAGGCTTAATTAGGTTTAAAGTAGTTAATTCTTATTAAAAACACACATGTCACTTACATAAGAAAACAAAATATTAAGTTAAAAAAGCCAAAAAGTCAAATCATTTATTTCAATTAGCCCTATTAAAAGGGCACTTTTGAAAGTCAAATTTACTAGTTAAATTTAAAAAAAACTTCCAAAAGGTTGTTAAAAGTAAATAACGGTAAAAAACTAATTTTAAATAAGAAATATAATCTATCTATTATTATGGACTTTGTGCGAAGTTTATTTATTAGTATTATTATAAATAGTTTTAAGATAAATATCTTCGGTAAATATTATTTATACTATTTAAAATGTAAGGCTGAATTTAGTGTCACGCCGACCGCACGCGCACCGTCGGCGCTGATGGTCGAGATATATGAACTTCTAGGAAGCGTTTTTGAATGACGCGTAGCTATCAGCGCGCACGGTGGTCAGCGCCGATGGCTGCGCGGCCGTACGCGTCGCGCATCGGCGCCGCGTAGCTGTCAGCGCTGACGATCGCTAGAGCGCCTCTGCTTTCAGTGAGCGTTGTAGTGTCGAACGGACGTCAGCGTGTACAGTCATGGCAAATCGCGAAGTGGATACAGGTCGAGTAAGGCGGTCAGTACGATACTAAAACGAACCACGCTGAGCGTCAGCGCTGACGAACTACGCGCTGATCTATGAGCGCTGACGGTGAGCGTGAGACTAAATTCAGCCTAACACCACATACGTACCCCACCGCAATCGAAACCGCTTATTTTTTTTGATGATATGGTTTATTTGATAATTTTTCCTTCATAGACAAGTATGTGATCTATATCCTCAAACGGACCTTAGAGTCGACAGTCACGCCTAACCGCTAAGCAAACACTGCCCATAATTGTATAAATAATTGACTATTAACTGTACAACAAACGTGTAATAATGAACACCAAATGTCGTAAAAATTCCATTCCAGGAAATTGGTCTAACACAACATTTAGGTCACTCGCACTCGACCTGCCCCCGACATCGTTCGAAGCAAAGGTTCTTGGCGAAAAGACGAAGAGTGTCAAAGGAATTTCACTGTTTTCAATACATCCTCCAGTTTTAACACCATAAATGCAAATATGTCACTTGCCTGTACTTAGATTTTACTATATTAATAATTTTGTAGTTCTAATATATATTTTATCTAACAATTTACTTTTTCTTTAACCTATAATTTCCATACGAATTATGTAAATGAACGTCTTTGACGTCTATAGTATATTGTTAAAAATCAATAAACTATCAGTTCCAACAGAGGTAAACACATATTTAAAAAAAAGGTGCGTGTACTTATGTACGCGCGTAAGAAGTTATACTTCTTTGGCATTATTAAGAATAGTTTTTGATTGCATGCAAATAATTAATTACAATTAAATAATCAAAGACTGGAAAAGGAGTCATTATAGTCAATAAAGTTCAGTTTACATTTGAAAAATTAAATAAATAAATATTTATTATTATTCTCTTACATTAAGTGTAACATAAATTATATTATTATTCGAATGTTGTTTTTAAATTATGTCCAATGCCGTAGCATCTTCCGTGGGCAACTTCATTCTGATAATTTTGTGTCACGGTGCGCGCGCATCGTAAAATTTCACTCTCATAAATTTTTCATAACGCGCCTCAAGAAGTATAACTTCAAAAATCATTGTCAGTAAAAGTAAACCGAATATAAAGTGTTTTTTTTTAAATTTAATTGAATTTAGAATGTGCGTGGTAATGCGTCAGAAGTTTCATTATAACAGAGACCAATATTATTTCTCGATAAACAATTTATTATCACATTGTCTTAAAATTCATATTATTGATATTTTAGCTCAGAAATTAATTAACTTAAAAAATATAATACGTATACCACCACGTAACAGCCACATTACAATACAGTACATAACCATCAAAAGCAAGAACAGTAATAAAGAAGTTTAACAATAAAATTAAGCTGAGGGCATCCCATGTTCGAATATTTCGTGGTATTTGCTTCATACAATGACTCTAGTTTCCCAACTGGAGATTCTTACAATACACGTTTCAAAGTTCCGCAATTCATTTCAATATTCAACACTACAACGGCGGAAAATTATGCACAAACTTCCCGACAGCGAGGTATTTTTCACGCCGCTTAAGGATGTTTAAGAATTTGCTAGGAACAACTTTACTTTTTAACCTCACGAAAAGAAAATAATTGTATTACATTGTAAACGGCGAACATTAAAATGTGGTTTAATTAAGACTATTCCTTAATTAACACACAAATAAAAAATCTATGTACATGTACACCACACCATATAGCAATTTAGTTAAGATGTGTTCCCTTTGAATGTAATTGTTTTATATTAATTCTTTTTTCGTTATTTTATTTCTAGAACAAATTCAGCTTTCATTTGTTCGCTTGTCGTTGATAGGGTCGGCACAAATTCTTCGTTGTGATGCAATAAAAGCAAAAACAGTGTTAGCTGGGCATTGCTATAAATTTATATCACCACGCACCTTTAGCATTTGTAGAACAATATACACAGAGTCATTTGAATAATATCGTAGAGCCTCAACTCGATTGTAGGAGAGTACAAAACATAAGTACAGTGCTTGCATGAATTTAACTGTTCCACGAGAGTAAAGTCCATTTACAGATTATTATTCTGTAGGTACATCTGTGGTCTATGTTTATCGTTGGCTTATGTCATTCAAGAAAAAAGAAAAATATTTCAATGTTCTAACATAATTGTAAACGCTTCAGCGGGTACTGACAATGAAGGAAAATTGAATTGAAAATTGGTTCAAGCAAAATTTCGTTTTAGTCGACTTTTTTAACTATAACAATTACTAATTACCCTAATTGTTCTGCCCGCGAGCCGTAAATATTCAATAGCTTGTATCGTAGCAATATAACCTCTATGTATTATATAGAACTGTTTCTATCTTCAAATAGAAATAATGTTGATTTATTCTTTTGAAGCGTAATAAAAGCGTGGATCAAATGCATAATATTTACATAACGAAATGAGGTATGAAAAACATAAAATTCATATACATCTGTTCAAAGATTGATATCGTATCAAAAAATATTGCGAGTTTGATTTATATTCTCGCGACAACTGCCCGAATGAATCGTGAAAAATGCATTTAGCAATCTACTGAAAACCTGCACGGCGTGTTGTGCATAGTACCGATTATTTTGTTAGTGGGGCTCATAGCCCAGTATACGAGTATAGGGGAGATGTTTCTACACTTGTTTCGCGGGTTAAAGGAAAAGCTATTTCTTTTATGAATAAACGATAGTTTCGTCAAGTATTCACCACTATATTATGGACTACTACTATGGACCACTTGTGACAAATATTTCAATCAATACGATACTGATTTTAATTTTTTAACGCATTTACTATACAATTTGTATTTGAACTATATATATTCACGAATTCATACAATGTTCGCGATTTAGTTCCGCTGTTTAAGTGTTTCATTAAATTTATTTATTCAAAAACAAATAAATAAATCAGTGGCGCTACAACCTTAACCCTCAGATTTCTGAATCTGTTTCATAATCATTTTTAAATCTAATAGGCAAGTAGGTGATCAGCCTCCAGAGCCTGACACACGCCGTCGACTTTTTGGGTCTAAGACATGTCGGTTTCCTTACGATGTTTTCCTTTACCGTTCGAGTAAATTTTTGAAAGAGTTAAATGCGCGCATAGAAATAAAGTCCATTGGTGCACAGCCGGGGATCGAACCTACGACCTCAGGTGTGAGAGTCGCACGCTGAAGCCACTAGGCCAACACTGCTGTTTATTCAATAACAAGTTACATTTATTAGGTATTGGAGCCCCTGAACTAAGTCTAGGGGGACCTGTACGTCAGGGTACTCTGCTCATCCAACGGTTGAATGAAATTGTAACTTTACAAACGTTACTAAAACATTCTATAAATAATAATACACAACTGAGACGTATAATAAAATAAAGATACAGGTTTACAAGGTTGAAACGTTTGTATACACCAGAAGTGAATCACTATGATAATGTTTGAATGGAAGGATATGGAGAATACTAGTGTAAAAGAGAGTAAACTAATCGGTTTAACTAAGAAAAAAAAATCGGTTTTACACACATTATTAATGTATAATCAGGACACAATAAAAGTGTATAGTCTACAATTATACACGTTGAATAGATCTTTAGTTTTATTGTTATCTAGTGCTTCAGTGTTGAAACCAACGGAAGAGCATTGCTCAAGCCAAAGCCTTCAGACCCACTGTAGGAGGCAATGCTTAACCTACTTTTTCTTTGTGTTTCTCCGTTGTACAGTCACTGTTACGTATGCTGGAACTATTCGGGATTTACTGTTATTTACCGCATACATAGTTCAATTGGTTATCGTTCCATTTAAGATTGGATCTCTGGGTTCAATGCGTCGATACTTTTGGTTTATAGGCGTGAATACATAAGAAAAAATACAACAAAAATGAACTGTCCATGCTCTGTTGGTTTGCGAACAGTTACATAAACGTTATGTTGAAATAAAAATTAGGATTTGTTAATATATTAACTGCCTTATTCAAATATAATACAGTGATAATGTATATTTGTTCGCTTAGCGTTAAATTTCTTAAGTATAACAATTTTGTGTCATCTCAGCAGCACCTTTGAAAGATAACGAACGTAGCAAGGAGGTTATCTATTTCGGGCCTGGACCAAGTCTGGCTTTATTACAAATATTAATTCGTATTTTATTAGAAGATATTTGCTGATCATGTATAAAAATAATCCAAATTCATCCACTTCACTATAGTACCTGTGATGAGATATGCGTCTAAGAACTATTAGGATGGGTATATTGAGCAACCATTATTTAAAAAACAAAAATTATTATAAAATAAGAATCCGGCGCAACCACTATATATATTATATAAACACACAAACGAGTGTATATCTCTATGAATCAAGAATAAATTGATTAAATGCGTTAAATAAACTGTGTTGGAACAGTTCATAATGCAGATTAAAATCTAGTAAACGACATATCATATTAGGTCATACTAATTGAGAATAGGTATGACCTGACGATTTAAGTGATGTTCAAGTTTAATTGACAACGTGACTTACGAGTAGTTTTAGAATTGTGCCATTATTCGATAAAGATATTTCATTGCATTTATATGATCCATCTTTAAAATGCATTTCATTGTTTTTCTAGTCACCCATATCGCAGGCGCAGACAGTCTTTCGACCATACCGCCTAGTCTTTCGTAGATGTTTTTCTCTAATTATGTATTAAGTTAATTTATGTCTTTCGTAAAAACATTTCACTTTAATCATCTAAATATAAATCATGAAAGCCAGACAAATAAATAAAAGTCGTTTCATGCACAGAAGTCATTTTATGCTTTTTCCAACGCGCGCAGCGTACTTTTCTCATCACGAAAAATCTTGTAAAGCCTATCAAACACAGTAAATATCAAAATGATTAATGGGTTTGATAAATAAAATTAATCATTAGCTATTCATAGATTAACGAAACGATTAAAATTCAAAGTAATTGTATTTCTTATTGTCTGTATGTTAAAAGTTGACACGTGACAAGACGTCTGACGATGGCGTTTAATTAATTGGAATTTTCTATTAAACAGTTTTCAATTTCTCTAATTGAATTGCCTTATATAAAAAAACACAGAGTAGGTTATCGTATAGTTATTAAATCTAGGTTGTCCATTCTTCCGTCAAACAACAGTGTTACCCTTAACAACTCCAGCTAAATGGAGGGATCATACTTCTTACTTGTCAGACACCTAAAGCTAATAAAAATCTATGGCACAGATTTAGATTATTGTGCCACATATAAGGCTTTATCATAACATTAATATTCTAATTAGCAAATATACCATTAACTAATTTTGTTTTAAACTAATGCACATTTCATTTAAATTATATTTATCCAAACTTCACAAACAAAAACTCCAAATAAAGTTTAGCTGTTTATGCATAATTATTAACCAACAACAAATGCTTCATTTTAAACAGTTTCAAAGCTTCTACGAACGAATACCTTTTTAATCCGAGCTTATAAAAAGTTTAGAATTAATGAGATTCTTGTTTTCACTCTAAAAGTAAAAAATAAATATCTCTGTAGAGGGGAATGCCCTTTTCGAATTAAAACGGACTTAAGCACAGATTATAAACAGGGCATTCCACGAAAACGATATTTATTAAATTTTAACTACGTTTTTTTTCATTATAAGTTAATATTTTAATAATAAAGCAAGAACCATTAATATAAATCCTGCGCCAAATTGATTATTGATAGAAAACATTTTCATATATCGTGAATATGATATTTCTAATAAAATTTATTCATTTCAATCACATTTCGTAGACATCATTCAAGTCATGTTATCTTGTCTCAACTTTCAATTACTACGAATTATATAAATATTATAATGTATTACTGTTCAATGGACATCGTAAAAAAAGAAATTCGTCTCTATAAAACCAAAAGTTCTCAACAAAATACTTCGTTCGGCATCTATATAAAAATCAAGTTACTATAAGTAATTTTGCAAGTATTAAATTTATAGTGTTACTGAACAATATTTTCTGAAACTTTAAAATAATTAGTATTGGATTATAAATTAATTAAAATAACAATATATCTGCGAAATCGTGTGGATCATAATTAATTGTCTTGTCTTGTTGTGTTGTCTATTCGGTCATACTGTGATTGATATGACTTTAAATTTCGTTGTCGGTTGTTTTTATTTACGCACATCCTCTGGCATTAAAAACCTTATAGGCTACCTTAACGCCTAACTTAAGCCCTTTTAACTCAAACTTGATGGCTGGTCTGGTCAAGTCTTGCACAGTCCGTTTTACAAGGCATTTTTGCGAACTACCGAGCTGTGGAATCGACTCCCGGTGGGGTTCTTCCCTGAGAGATACGACCTCTAACTATTCAAAGTAAGAGTGTACTCCTCTCTAAAAGGCCGGCAACGGGCCCACTAAAAATAGATGTCCATGGGCTGCGATGACTGCCCTTTTTGAGTGTGCCGTAGGATCGTTTGCCCCACTATTATATAAAAAAAACTACTATCTACTTCTGATTTATATACATTTAATATGCTTTAGTTTTTATTCTCGTTTTATTTTCATTTCATTGAGGTAAAATAGGTCAGCAACCCTTACATTACCATAAAAATATTAACAGTGGGGAACGCTTATTAAATAATTCAAACAAATCTTGAATTTTACATTACGCAAATGTTTTTTTAACCAACACTTTTTTCATATATTGTGCATTGACCTTTTGACCTATAAGTAACTCTGGACGTTGATCCCACATAAAAGTCACCTTCTGTACAGTAAAAGCCTAATTTTATTGACCGAGACTAAAAGGCGCTTCAGGTACTTAAGAGAGTTTGCTACAAATGGCGGCGTTCTGAATGTAATTCATTTATCTTCTTTATTCGCTTGTTTTGGTTCACATTACGTTTTCACTAACACCATCAATAAATCACCCACCAAGCTTCCTTGTGCTTAGAGCCATTACATCTTGCTTATCTAAATTAAGTAAAAATGTATGTAAAATATACGTTTTTCATCATTAGTGTTATTTGTCTATTGGTATATATTACTACGGTTAATAAATTGTTTATATGGTATTAAGTATTTATAGTATAAATAATAATTAGTCTCTGAATTTAAGAATAGTATATAATTTACGTGCGCTGTAATTCTTGTTTAACTATATCAAAATATATAACATAGAGATCAAGTAAGTTTAATAACGTGTATATACTTTAAGTAATTTAATTTTCTACCGTAAATCGTAATGTATATAAATATAAGAAAACCATCTTCAGTGATACAAAAAAAATCACAGAAAGGCTACTTATAAATACCTTCTATATGACTTGACAGGTATTATACATAAATCTATATGATGAATTAAACTCAACTGTGTTGCTGAATTAATTAAAGATTTAGAGTTTGTTATTTTACTTGACAACAATTACTTTACTCTAATTCATTTAAGATCAAAATGTTCCAACAAAAAAAATCTTCTAATAAAATTTAGATGTCAAACCAAAACTAATGTCTTTTCCACAAACTAACAAAAATTTTAATAAAACTCCAGGTAACACATAATATATAATTAACAATCTAAAGTATGTAATCTAAGAAATATAATTATTTTTTAATTTTACTTAAGATGTCATATGGAACAACGTGTAATAGTTGCAGCTCCATACAAACGTAGTGTAAAAAAAACATGGCGATTAAAAAAGAGTGGCGGAGAGTTTATTGCCAGTTCTTCTCTTCCGTTCTACACTCTTGATTTGAGAACTGGCACTAAATGTAAAGTTAGAAGCATTTCATGTACATTTCTTTTTTTTGACGTTCATAAGTGTACATTGATTGTACCTATATGATTAAATGATTTTAACTTGTGACTTTATTAAACAAAAATTGCATTATACAGTAGCTATTTTTATTGTAATAGTTGTAAAAATAACTCGCTACTATTTATAAAACAATTCGTTTTATTTCGAATAACCAATTTTATAATTAATCAACATTCTCGCGGTTCAAATATTTATAAAATACAGGCCTATAACTTATTTTGTTTTGGTTTGAACACAAACATCCATGATTAATGATCCGAACAATGATCGATTCACATAATCCTACGAATAAATGTTAGATTTTAATTACGGTTTCGCTTTGTTTACGTGACATAATAATAATTTATATTCTGTGACTACTCGGAGCTAGTTCATAATTCAAAAATGTATATATTATAAGTATATATTACTGAGGCCCAGAATGACCGAGATACTGAAAGACATACGAACGTGAGAGATATTCTTGAAACCTTATGTCTAAACTTGAACCATTTTTAGGGAACAAGTATAAATTACTCGTTTTGATATAGTGGAATGTCCTGGCACAGGTAATGCTTAAGCGGGGTCAATAGACTACAGACTGTATGTATTTTATTAAAAAAAAAATATTTATGAGTTGTTATGATAATTATCAGGTTGAATACCTACTCCAAAGTAACAACCTTCTTTATAGAGTTCAGTAAGAAGAATATGTTACCTCTCTGCGATACAATGTTTTATATTATGATTTTGGTAACAAGACAAAAAAGTATTAAAACATGTATATTGTATATAGTTAAAAAACATTTTTGGTTCTCTCAAAAATTCCCAATTATTTGAATATTTATTAAAATATCAAGTTATTCAATTTCAATATCATATTTATTATAATTAGCCAATTATTATTATCAACTACTATTCTTAATATCCAAATGGTATTAAACCGGAAATAGCTGTAAAACCGCATTTCCAGTTCTAAAACATAAAAATCCACTGAGTCCTATCTCAAAGGAGATTGAATGCATCTTATCCGATGATAGAAGGAATTATTACGATATCGCAACGCAAAACGAATAGTTCACACGATTTTTAAAAGTATTGTAAAAATGTTATGGGCTATCTCACATGGATAAAAAGAATGTGATATACAAAAGATTTAATTATCAAGGAAGCAGCCGGGAGCAAGTTAAGTCAAAATACACGGAAACATAACAAAAACGCTGGGGTTTTTCGGAAAAAGATTGATCTGTTTGAGACATTAATTTCAATGTAAAAACTACATAAAATAATATTTGTCTGAATATAGACTTTAAGGAAGAGACACTCCTTTTAATCTGACACTAAAAAAGGAGGTGATAATCTATTTAGCGTGTATGTTTGTACGCAAATTTCTCGAAAACTAAAAGTCGTATCGCAATGATCTCTTTATATAAACCAGATATATATCAGGTTTCAAAATCGTTTTAGTATTTGTCAGTTGGGAAATCCCACGCATGTTTGGACATGAAGATAAATTTCCTTTTCAAACAGGTGTTTGTTCTAAGTTTATTTAAATTGCTTACCTTGATTTGTTCGTATCCATAATAAACTTAATTCACAACACTAACAAATTACACAAGCTGAATATCGTTCTTTAAGAAATAAACTGAAATTTAGTTGCAATGTAGCCTTATCACTATGACATATCAGATAAGGATAGTAGATTAACATTTACTGAACTGTTTGATAATTTTACTCAGCTAACGAAACCCAAAAGCGTCAAGTTCTTGTAAAAAGTCTATACGCGTACAGTAGAACATTTTACAGGCTTTTTCATATCTTAAGACGAGATTAAAAGGGGAGAGAGAGAGAGAGGGAGTTAGGATATATAGAAGTATCTCTGCTACAATTATTTAGGCAAAAAACTGTACTGACAAATTTCATTCTTAATTCAAATAATACAATTATTTTATAATTTGTTTTTCAAAGTAGGTTTCAATTTCTTCATTTTTGTTGTTAAACCTTATTTTATACTATTACTTAATTGCTCGTATAGGGACGGCACCGCTTTTTTATTATTATATTATGTACATCTATTTCTATCATGAGGTTATCCTAATTTTGTAGTCCAAAAAAAACCATAGAAAGATACGAATTTGAATATACATTCCTACTTATAATTCGACCAAAAGTGTTGAATTTAATAGCGTGTTTGATAAATTATATGGGATTTAACAACGTAAGGTCTAGGTATGACAGGGTGAAAGCAAAGGGTCTGTTGTATTTGGGTAAGCCCTTTGGAATACAGACGTATGTTTAATACATTTGTAAAATTAATTCAGGAGATTTACGTATGGGTTTTCAAAGTATCATTTGCAATTGCTACAAATCTTATATACAGGGAGGTCAAAAAGTCGTGGATCAAACGCAAATAGGGAATAGGTGAGGTCATCAGCTGCAAAAAATTGTTCTACGGGAGGTCTCTAAGCTCAACCCCTGAAGAGTTTTTTTATTATACTATATTTATATTTTGCGTTTTATAAGAAATTTGACTTTTTTTACTAATTCTTATTAAAATTCGAAAAATGTACATCCTGTATCTTTTTCATAATATCCACTAGATTGGTACTGATGAGTTCTTGCGTATGTAAGTACCCCTAAGCCCTAAGGGATAGGAGTGGTCCACCCCAAGGAGGTAGTTTTTGGGCAATTTTTTTATATAATTTTTTATAATTTGGTTTTAAACTATAGAAACCTTAGCTTTCCCTCTTCAACCACCAATCGCCATTTTAAAAAGCGGTATTAGTTCTGAAATAATTTTAAATGGAAAAACAACTTTTGTATCGAATGGTTTATAAAAGAGATTTAAAAGCAAAAGTTCTTAAAACAGAAAGTTTAGTTCATAGAAGTAATATAGAAAAATAAAAGTAGTTCAAATACCTATAAACATTATTAAAGGTATTTTATTATATATTTCTAAAAATGTATTTTCGTCTTGAAAGCTATCCGATTTTTATAAACTGTTTCTTAAATTTGACCTGATTTTAGTCAAACAAGAACATCTCTTTGTCTTTATATAGAGTTTTAGGATCGGAGAAATTTATTGACAAAAAGGAATTTTAGCCGAAATAGCTTATCCTACGCAAATATTAGCAAATTCAAAGAATATTACATAGATACAGTAAACAGATATTTCTTTCATTTGAAGTCGGTAAAAAAACTTACGAATCAATATGTTGTTTATTAACTGCCTCACATGTAGATTTATTTTAAAATACTTTGAATATCATTTATTTTAATATAGGTATACCATAATGGGTTAATGTAGCATTATAATGGTAGTAGAATTTTTGTAATTGGTTCAGTAGTTTTTGAGTTTACTCATCACAAACATACAATCACGCAAATCTTACTAAAACTATACATATTCGTTCTTTAAGTTTTACGTTACTGGAAAAGAAATCTATTGTTATTATATTGATGGTTTTCAGCGATTTGGTAAACATCCAACTTTTAAAGACTAAAGCATAAGTCTCCAATCCAGTAAGCCTTTCTTTACTTTTTTCTTTCAAAATACAGAAGCTTTGAAACTAAAATACGAAATAGAATACGCAACGATTGAATTTTTTAAAGAAGTTATTACGTACACGAAAACATGGTTATTAAAAACATCGTCAAAATAATACTTCTACAAGCGATCACTGAGAATCGACAACATTCGAAAGTTGACAATTGTCAATAGATTCTAAATTTATGTTGTTGACATTCGTTTGTTTTGTGTTCTTTACAGTTAACTGTAAACCTGTACAAGTTCTACATGCAATATAAAAATATGTAACAATATCATATTTGCAAGCATCATCGAATGAATTAACCAAATTCCGGAGCTCGTTAGGAAAAGCCAACTCATCAATCATACGTTATCATTTCCAACCATAAAATATTGGCCAATTAGAACAATTCGCCGTCGGCATGTGTCGTTATGACCCTTTCATCTCTACGTTTAATTTGTTTTATAGCGATCGGGGCTTGCAAAAATCGAAATCATGTTCACTGTGATTGGGTTTTGTCATACAATATTTGTTTCGGAATAATTTAAGTAACAAGGTTCGATTAATTGTTTACAGTCATTCTTCTTTTGTTTTTTTTAGATTTCTTGGTTTAAAATAATAGACAGGCAATAGGTAATACACTCGATCTCTACGAAGGGGTATTCTTTTATATGCTCGATTTTACCCTGTTTTGGTATAATATTTTATCCAATGGTAAATAGACTACTCACCAGTCGTGTGCTTGATTTCTTCTCCTCGCTTGTGCACAACAAGGAGGCTCCTGTGTATCACAGAGCTGTAGCGCGGGCGGTGGTGGCGGCGGCGGCGTACAGGCCAACCGCCGCGCCGCCGCTGCTCCTACGTACTCCACATATCGCGGCGGCGGCGAGTTTCCCAAATCTTCGCGACACGCCGGCCCACAGCACTTGCGGCTGGCAGGCGGCGGTGCCCGACACGCTAACCCACAATACACCGGCGGCGGTGCCCGCACTGGGGCTGGCGGCCGGGGCACGTAGCGCTCGACGGGCACGTGGGCCGCCGGAGGCACATACCGGGGCCTCCGTGCCCGCTCCGCTTCCGCACTCCGGCGCACCCGCCGCGGCGACGCCGAAAACCGGTCCGGCAACGGCGCGGGCGGCGGCGGGCTGAGCCTCTCCGGTGGAGCCACGCTGAACGCGCCGCCCGCCGGGAACCGTTCGCACGGGGAACGCGCGTACTCGTCGCCCATGGCGCGCGGCCGCCCGGGCCCGCCGCCCTATCGCCCCGGGCCGCCTCACATACCGCCCGCACTCTTGGACACTCTCACGAGACCGATACTCTGTTCCTACGCGAGATGAACGCGATCCCGAAATCCGCATTCACTTCGCGAGCGCCATCGCGCTCCGTCCGATCGATAGCGCGACGCGCTGCGCTCTCAGAGGGTCCACATTCTCCACTCTGGGCCGCATGCCATCCCTTCGCTGTTATGTTTTGGCTGTTTAAAATCTTCTAGGGCGAGGCGAAAGTGCGTCCTCGAGCAAGATGGCCGCTTTATTCATGTCTTCGCGCCTGCGCTAATTTCACTTTGCGATGTTTGTTTTCACCAAAAACTAATATTTACAACGATAAACACAAAGTAATTAAGTCGAGTTAGAATCCACTTATTATATGTAGAAACGGAATCGCATCGTATGAAATATAGTATCGCGTAATGGGCCTCGATACACAGCGAGAGGACGAGGTGACGTGCGTCCCAGCCGTCCGCGGTGGAGGACAAGGGAGACGGGTGCAGTGCGCCTGCGGGACATCCGCGGCGACGTCACGTCAGTGCGCGTATCGACGTCGCAGCCGCGCGCAGTTCTCTGCGGCGCTCTCCGGCGCTATGTTCACGGAGTGCCTCTTCAAAACATTATTGCCCATTAGATCCCGCAAACGTCCACATCATTACAGTTGTCCCAACTACCTGCGTCTAACAAGGCTTAATAATCATGCTTGACAACAGCTGTAACCAGGTCAAACATCAAATACACGAATGCTCGCTATCTTTCCATATAAAATGTTTGCAACATTAAGTTTTAATATTGACACACTCCGGGTCAACAGCTTTTCATAATACACTGGAATTTTTAGATAATTATTAGGTTAGGTTAGGCAAGTATATATTTTTAATTGTTTTGAAGTAATAGCTTAAGCAGTCTTAGACTGTTTACTTCGAAACAGTCAATCCATTATATAATATTATGTTATGTTAGCTTCATAATCCCTAACACACTTATGTACGTTTAGTGTTGTGTTCAATGTGTCAGCAATTTACACATTGTATTGTAAAGTGACACGAACATCGAATTAATAATATTTCAACTAAATCCACGTATGTATTAGCGTAGCTTAGTTTATATAGTTTCAACCTGAGTTGTTTGATGGCGTAACAATTTTTTTATTGTTTAGCCATCATTTTTATATTGTAAATTGTATATTGCGCTATGCATAAGTCGCTGAAATTCCTGCATTATATATTATGTATAGATATTTTTGTTTTTTTTTTTAAAGACAATTTACACCAATTGACCTAGTCCCATGCTAAGCTGGTGAAGCTTGTGTTATGGGTACTAGGCAACGGATATACATACATATTATAGATAGATATACATATAAGTACATATTTAAACACCCAAGACCTAAGAACAACACCAAATGCTCATCACATCGATGTTCGCCTCAGCCGGGGATCGAACCCGTTACCTATGGATTCGCAGTCAGGGGTACTAACCACTAGACCAATGAGTCGTCTATTTATACGAATATGGTGTGTTTTAATACTTTTCTCTTAAATTCATTCAACCGAAGTCATCTACCTAATACACAAATTCGGTACAAAACCTAACGCTACCTCCCTGGGAGGTCGCTTCGTTTAACAGCCTGGAAATAATGAGGTTTACACGACTTAACGAACGCTATTCCATTTTTGAAATTATAAATCGGCCTCCAACAACTCAATTAGTCCACGAATAGACGAAGCATTGCTATTCTTGAATACAGAAATTACTCTTTGCTTTTTAATCTAGGTTTTCAATTGAAACACTATTGAAATAGATATAGAAATGTACCATGAATATAAATAAATAATAATTAACTTTCAGAAATTCTTCAAAAAAATATACTCGCATTTCTATTGCACGTCTTTTTAAAAAGTTAACTCCACAAATCCTTTCCTCTAACAAAATACTCGCAATTGCACGTATTTTTGCAACTATGGAACGGACAATTTTTTTTCACATTTAGGTTTAAAGGCACGCAGACTAGAGGAAGCTAACACCTCGCCTTTCAATGTAATACCTCACATCCCTGTGCTACTGAGTAAAGTCACTGTTTAATAATTGTATCAGCACATTTCACGTGCCTACGCCCATGGTCCCGTTTAGGTGGGCGTAGGATTATACCCTTTTTTAAATTGGAGGGTATATCTCCCAAAGACCAATGAGCAGTTGGCCTTTTTGTTTTTTAGTGGCTTCAGTGCGACTCTCATCCCTGAAGTCGTAGGTTCGATCCCCGGCTGTGTACCAACGGACTCTATTTATATGTGCGCATTTAACATTCGCTCAAACGGTGAGGGAAAACATCGTGAGGAAACCGACATGTCTTAGACCCAAAAATCGACAGCGTGTGACAGGCACAGGAGACTGATCACCTACTTGCCTAGTAGATTGAAAAATGTTCATGAAAAAGATTCAGAAATCTGAGGCCCAGACCTAAAGAGGTTGTAGCGCCACTGATTTATTTTTTTCACCCAAAGACCACAGGCAGACGATTCCATAGTTTGCTAGTTTGCTAGAAATTATTTTACTGACATACGTACATGTTATGTACATAATACATAATATGTTACATACATTGTCTGGAATATCTGATTACTACGTCAAATTTATCAAGCGCAATAGAACGTTATGAGTTGGTAATTACTAATTGAGGACTGAAACTTAATTTTATTTTTCCCAACAAGCAGTTTAGCCCACGCATTATCGAATTTCCCGCCCCAGTAGGAGTTAGGTCGTCAATTTATTGAATAAGGTAATATTCAAGTCCATTAGGGGTAATAGGGCATCGTGGATAACGAATGCAGACACCTGTCGCCTAATTCCATTATTTGCTCTCTATATTGCTTCATGTAAGGTCGAGGAAAACTGTTATGCTCTATTAGTTATACAAGGGTGTATCTTTAGTTAGTTAGATACCTAATTACGTTCTCTAAATTAGAATAGATACTATATTACAAAGTTAAATTACCATACAATATATGCGCCCTAAAAAAAGTGGAAATATAGAAGCGTTATCAGGAAGTGAATGGAGAAATAAAGCCATAAAGGGGTATCGATTAGTGGTACTGAAAGAAGTTAGGATATTAGGATAACAAGGAAAAAAATTATCTAACGAATCTAAACTGTATATTCAGAATCGTTATTATTATTATTTATTTGAAATGTAATATGTGAATAAGTTTAGTAGTGCCTTTAAAATTGTAAAACTTCAATTTCAGTTAAGAAGTAAGTTGTAGTGTACTTAGTATTTTAGCATTATCAGGGTGTCTTAATTAGTATGCCAGCGCATACATATTTTTTTTTTTACATTGAAAGAATAACCGATAATTACATAGTGTTAAATGTAAAAGGAAATGTTTAACTTAGCTAGAGCTTATTTAGATGAAAAATTGGCACATTTATAAGTATAGGTACTAGCTGACCGGGCAAACGTCGTTTTGCCATGTATATCATTTATAATAAAAAAATAGGGGTTGATCGTAGAGGGGTGAAAATTGGGGATTGTATGTATTTTTTAATGCTGTATCATAAGAAAATAAAGAATATTTTTTTTATCTAAAATTTTAAAAAAAATTGGGGTGGACTACCCTTAACATTTAGGGGGATGAAAAATAGATGTTGTCCGATTCCCACACATACCCAATATGCACACAAAATTTCATGAGAATCGGTCGAGCCGTTTCGGAGAAGTTTAACCATAAACACAGCGACACGAGAATTTTATATATTAGATTATGTATAATAAAACAACAATATTGGAAATATATTTTATAATCTACAAACATTATATTCTATGCCTAAATATATTTACACAACCAATTCAAAACTTTTGTACAAACATTTTGCCCTAACAACATTGAATCATCGCTACTTGAAAACAAATAACTGATTCTTTCGTACTTCTAAACTGGGTTATTGAACTTGCTTGGATGTACTGAAATTACTGACTGTTGCTTGAGAGGAAAATGGAGTCAGAGTGTCGAGTGTTTGTTCAGTACAATCCTCCCATAACCACCAAACGACGAACAGAACCTCTACATTAACAAGAATCAAGGCCACAACCGGAATCGAGAGCTTCCCAATAAAAGTCTTCAAGGCCCCCTTCGATGCCAGCAGCGGTCTGAGGATATTGTTAATCAGGGTATCTTTAAAACCGGAGCCGCCAAGCAACGCGAGGCCAAAATTCAACAAGCTACCCAACTTATTCAGTTTTAAACTTGGCTCCAGCAATCCGAACTTTGGTTTTATTAAATCCGCCTCTAAGTTAGGCCCGTGGTAAATGTTGGCAGACCACGGCAAGTTCGGTTTATATAAAGGTTTTGAGTATGTAAGTGGTGCGAACTTAGATGCGCTCCGTGATTTTTCCTCATCACTTAAAGATTCTTGAAAGTTCCACTTACTTTCTGTTTCTGGTGCCGCCCTTGCTTGAGTCCATTCTTGCGGATAATTTGTGTACATATTTGGGTAGTAAATGGTGTTTGGATACATAGATGCTTGCCTTTCATTATCTCGTGATAATGTCTCCATATCCAATGGTATGTTCCCCGTATCTCCATTAGCACAGATTGTTAAGATATTAGCCAATATAAAAAATACTTTCAAATTACTCACGAGACCCATTTTGTGTTACAACACCCTTACAATCGCTTAAAATAAAACATTTAGTTTCTAACACTCGCTTAAATGAGAAAATAATTCTGTAATGTAGACAATTTTAACACACTAATAAGATTTTCTAGCTGTATGTTTGTTTAAATAAATACTACTCTCAAATAAATATTGCATTTGATTATATTCATAAGTATAAAAGTAAATTAAAAATTATTATTTATTCCTATAACTGATATAATAATTAAAATTACATATCAAGCATTTCCAATAACTATATAACCCGGCCACATTTAATTAACCCAGATAATAGTTTTGACTGATATTAATTTTAAATTCAATAATATCACTCATTATAATACATAATTTTCATGGAAACACGAACCGAGTCGAAATACAAGCGCAGTCAATGTTTATTTACGTGTCAGCTTATATCGATTCCTGAGTTGCAGTCCATTGACATACATTCCGCGACCTTGTCCCCAGCGAGAATGCTGAGCAATATTTTCGCAATCGGACTATCTTCATCAACGTCGTCTATAATTGAAAATGTTACCGCCGTCCCGAAATTACTACCGAAACCACTCTTATAAGACCGCTGTATTACACACGCCACCCTCTCCGTGCAATCCATGATTAACCTTGACTTGCTTTTCTTCCTTTTCTTCTTAAAATATTTCATCATTTTCGAAATTACTGGCCACAACAACACCGCTTTCAGCCCCAACTTCGCGAACACCATAACACTTAGCGGTAAAAGCAAAAGTTTCCCACCAAGAAGCTTTAATAACACAATGACTGTCGCCGAGAGCATTATTTTGGCAGCACTTCCTAAAAGACTGGCAAACGACGATAGGGTATCTGTCTTTTGGCACGAGCCATGGTTATAACCGGAATCAGAATATGTTTTTCTTATATCGGGATAATAGTTGGAAGCGCCCGTAAATAAGTCGAGGAATGGCATCGAGGCAGTATGGGGGCTGTCAGTGCTAAGGGCCTGCTCCTGAGCTACAGCCCGCGATAAAACGTAAAAAACAACTGCAGCTACGAACATGACTAAAAAAACTGTTCCACTTCTATCGGTGTATTTCATTTAAAACCTTCGCCGTGAAATCAATATTTCTATTTTAAAATGCGAAACAAAATAATTACTGGGGTAAGAAATCTTTGGAAAACAAGGTTAATAGATTTTTAGTGCACGGTTATTTGTTTACTCGTGACACAATTTTTAGTTGAGAAGTTTATTTCGTCAAAAACCGTGGAAATATAATTCATAATTCCATCGATTATAATATTATTATTAACAACAGACTATTTACAATATTCGAATTCAAAAAAGGAACATTGTAGAATGTATGTCAGTATAATTATACGTTTGACCATTTGGCCTGGTATGGTATCTAGACCATACCAGGCCATAAACTCCAAAAAAAAAAGTTTAACCATTGACAAGAAACAAGACTTAAAATTAGAACAAAAAAATCTTTAGTAACGAAATGGCGGGAAATATAGCATATGTCAAATTTGTACACAAATGCTTGTATTCGAAGTCTACGGGTCTAAAATTACTTTTATTGAGATTAAACTATTCCGAAATTAAAGAATGTCACAAAATTACAGTTTGCCATGGTGTTCATCAGGTAAATACTGACGGTCCTCTTATAGACATAGTTATTGAATATTTTGTATTATATTAATAAACTATTTATTTTCATAATAGAGAATAGAAAGAGACCTTAAATAAATCTCTTTAACGGTAGTTGATACCACTTCTATATGTAACAGTGCTATGATTAATCTTCAAAGGTAAAATAGGACAGAATGGCAAGTAGGACGCAATAAGAGCTCTCAAATCTTTAAGCAGTACGTAAGGCCTCTGGATTCTTTAAAATTCTTTCTCAGGTTCACCATAAGAAGGATTTACATTTTCACCTTCAAGCGTTTATTACATAAGTGGCTCTCAATTTACATGCTCCATTGTACACATAATATAATATAAAATGAGGCGCCATTTTACATTTTTTCGCCGTTTAATTAGTTCTCGGTGTGGCAACGGGTATTTTAGGGATAATTGATAAATCTTTACTTTTTGGCTGCATTGTTACTAATTATATAGAACTTAATAACTAGAATGTTAAATAAAATGTCGTACCATAGTTTTATTATAAGAACAAAAGCGGTCTTTCAATGAGTGAGTATTTATTTATATATCTTTGTAGCAAAAGTTTAATATCATCTAAGTGAATTAGAATTAGTTTTTATTTAACATAAGATTTTCGTGTATTTTCTCATACTATTTTAATAAGGAAGTTCAAATAAACTTTCACTGAGAAGTCGAGACGATCAATATATCCCATATTGATTTATACAATTGTATATTTCAACTTACTTGCATCTAAGATTCAGATTCTTCACTTAGCCCTAGTATGAGCCCATTAAATGACATGAGACATAGTTGCCGCGAAGTCTCGACTCTGAGTTTCACCCTTATACCCAAATCACATAGGTACGTCCTCGAAGGCTGAGACTTGAAAAATAATCATTGGAACAAACGCAGAAATGTCCCATGCCCAATCGGAGGGTTACAACAATCTACGATTAGAATTGGGTGTAAGATGGAGGCGGTAAACTAAAATTATTACGGACACGAAATCATGTCCGTCCCTAATTCTTGCGACCCAAAAACCGATGCCGAAAAGCATAATGCAATTGCAACATTCTGCCACCTGCTATGAAATGAATGACGAGCGTTTGCACAAAATATTAAATGAGCTTCATTACGTCGGCAATCGTGAAACTGCCCTGCATAAAATAATGTTAATTTAATTTGTATTCGACCCCAGATTTTCGTATTGGCTATATTTGATCGGCCGGGGTAAATAGCGAATAGTCTATATGAATAATTAATATTTTTAGTAGGTCTAAAGTCGTCAATTGTCGCTTACATTTAAACGTGATTTAATTCCAAAACTTGTACGATTTTGAATGTAATACTTTCATAAATAAACGATATTGCAATGTACTTTTTTATATGCTGACGTTTAAAACACTTATATTCTAAAATTAAACTTGGGGCTACATTAAACTTCGGAAGTTTCTACTAGTAATATACCATACACCTTCCAATTACCGCGCAACACTCTGGTCATTTATAAGCCCGAACTCTTTGAAATCAAAGCCTTTTAAACAGTAGGCAGCCGAGAAAATGTAGTGAATACTCAGAGGCTAAAACTTTCGGGCATTAATTAAGCGCAACCTCACACGCGCTAAGTAAATTACAAAGCTCAGGTAAGCGTCCATTTGCTCCATATTTCAGTTCACGGAAGGAAACCACGAAAACTTTCCTATAGAGAATCATTTTATCCGTCGCGCGAGAATAATTGCGACTATCATTATAAGGAAATAACGAAGACGAAATATCCTAAGCGGGGAAAAGTGATACCAATATTTGTGGCTTTCGTTATTGGATTAAGCTGTAAGTTTTACATACATAAATTTTAATCAAATTAGAGCAAAATGTTATTTTATTTTCAACATAAACTGTGTTTATTGGCATATCAAATATTTGAGCCAATAACTGTTACTTAAAGAAATAACAAAAATCAAATTCTATACCTATCTCACATTACTGAAGAAGCGACTTATTTAAATAATCCTTTAATTACTTAGTAAATAGTTAGACTCGTATTCCATCTGTATCTCTGCAGACACAAAAACAGATTGACTTTGTGTGTTTGTGTGTTTGAGACTTCCATTTTCCTACAGGAAAGCAACTGAGAAATATAACTAACCTACAAAAGCCAGTATATAATCGCTAAATAAACCACTGAATTAAACGACTAGTTTTAGTATTGAAATAGACTTTCTTTTAGATCTCTCAAACCAGCCGTTTGACTAAAAGCAAACTTCAGTAACTAGCGCTGGAACTAACAAAGATATATTCACTGTTTTATGGAGCACGTCCTAATTTGATTAAGATGTATGCCGAAGCCAGAATATGTATTCTTGAATCTTGTTACTTTAGTGTTTCTGTGCTAAGCCAAATATTATCTTTATTATGTATATACACAATTTCATTGGCTATATATTTACCTTTTACAGCTAACACACACGTACCCATTTTTTATAGAAAGCACAGATAATCTCAATGTTCTTTTGTTTGTGGACTGATCTCATTGATTGACTCTAACAACAATTTTGTATTTACACGGACACCCGAAATTCAGTTCTTTGTCCTAATCCCAAATTAAGTTTATTGTAATAACTAAATAATCGAGCCATTACGAATTTCACGTAAATCCACGAATGCCTATAATTTAGTTTCACATTCGACCAATTGCGTAACTGAATTTGCCTCATTAACGATGAATTAACGCTTATCACTTTTATTAAAATTGATTACGAAGTCATTTTCATATTGAGAATACAAAATGTCTATTGCTCTCGAATATAATGACTGCGGGGACGTTTTTAATGATATGAATAACGCATGAGGCCAAAAAATCCAAAAAGTAGGGAACAGTCTGCTGGCTTAATAAATCTAACCTCTACCATGTGTTTGAAAAGTTATTATTGAATCTTAGTTAGATTCAGAATCAAGACAGCGTTATGTATGGGACCGTTCAAGTATTACGTAACGAATTTTGGGGGGGGGGGTCTTTTTGTAAAACGTTACGATGCGGGGCGGGGATTGAATTACGCGTTATTGTTAATATTATTTCGACTTTCCAGTACTTTACACCACATAATGGTAACTTTTAGTTATAAAGGGTCACTAAGTGGTCACGAAACATATTTTGACTACTCTTGGGTACAGAAAAACGTTACGACGCTATACATGCGGGGGGGTCAGTAATCTCCAAACATTTCGTGACGTAATACTTGAACGCTCCCTATGTCAGATACTATATTAATCTGAAATATAATTGTAACAAACATTCTTTTATTTTATTCTACATTCATCAATCATTATTACAAAGTAAAAGTTAGTTTAATAAAGCGACTGCAGCCATAGAATGAACAAAAAACATATATTTGTGTGTTTTAGTGTTATATTACTACCGAGGCAGTTTTACTATAGAAAAGGTAGAAAATATACTGACACAAGCCCAGCTACTATCATGTAAGTAACATTAGGTTATTTCGTTAAAACGCTGACGTCTCTCGGATAAAGGCAAATGAATATTATATGTACCTAAATCTTCGGCTACACAAAGGGCAAATCTCCATTAGGATAATGCAATAAGGTTTTGCTAGTCTACCGGCGAAGGGCTGTTTTTGCTTGATATTAATTATATTATATGTTATGGATCTTGAGCATGACAAGTCATTACCCTCAATTTTTCAGTTTCCCAACACGTGTCAGTAAATGAAGAATGCTGTTACAGAATGCAACGTTTGACGATGAAATTAATACATATGGAAAATTTACTAAGGTATATTATTAACTTGGAATTTAACCTTTCAGGCCTGTGATTGATGTATCTGCTTCGTGATACTTTTTCTATTAGGCATGCAGGTGATCAGCCTTCCCTGACTGACACATGCCGTTGAATTTTTATGGGTCTAAAAGCAATGCCGGTTTCCTCGCGATGTTTAACTTCACCGTACGAGGGAGGGAGGGAGTGTTAAATAGACAGAAAGTCTATTAGTGCTCAGCCGGAGTCGTACGCTGAAGCAACTAGACTACTGATATATCTATTATAATAGAGAGAGTAATAAAAACATATCTGAACCTAAATAGTACAAAAAGCTTTGATATACACGATAAATATTACTAGTAATATTCTTGTTTTAAACGTCAGAAAAAATTAGTTCCGAAATAACGAAGTACTGTATAAACAATCGATTTGAAAATCTAATTTGTTTAAGAGTGATTAACGAAAGCGTTTATAAACTACTCTAAAACGAAGACCGGTGTTTTAAAATATATATCTACAGTTATTCCCCAAAAGTTATCGATCTAATGATAATAGAAATCTTATTGAACATCGAATTGTAAAACGATGACTGTTTATTTTATTTTAAGTCAAAGATTTGTACCGCTTTCACATTTCAATTATCATGGTTAAAATTACAGAATTCCCAAAAAGGGCCACTGTTACTAATCATTGCCGAGTCTTGATGTTAATAAAGTAAATTTTTGTTCAAATAATTTGGTTGAGATAAGAATAACTAGAATATTGGATTTGTTTCTCTATTGTTAACGCAAGGCAAGGAATGACTTTCATATGTATAACCCAATCGGACAGATTAATTTCATTGAACGTTTAGCCCATAATCAATGTCAAAAATGGAATAAATATAAGTAAAACTCGACGAATCGTAGACCAGGCTGATCGCCTACTTGCTTCCAAATTATCAATAAAAGGACGCTAAAATGTGAATGGACAACTGTTAAGGTGGGAACTGACCAACGTTACGAGGTGTAATGTAACATGTAATGTAATGTTACACAGCGAGTATTCCGTGCAGTCAGTACGTCGTGTTACGGGGAAAAACAACGTAACACGACGTACTGACTGCACGAATGCTCGCTGTACAACATTACATTACATGTTACATTACACTTCGTAACATTGGTCAGTTCCCACCTTTAGGAGACTTCAAACATTCATAGACAACAGATAGACTCTTAATTCATATTATTATTTGTCGGTCTGTAGTTGTCTATTGCTAGAATCTACCCTAGTATTCATAATAGAGTATGCATAGCAAACGAGTACGTATTGTCGAAAGACTATAGCCTGCGCCATGGGCTAAAAGTTAAAAAAAAAGAGTACTCGCTGATATAATATTTATCAACATTAACAGGACCACACAACGAATGCGAAGGACAATGATATCACAAAACTACGGAACAGGTACAACTACTTTAATATTAACTAACTGTAGTTTAACTTTCGTTTATCATTTTGTTATTATGACATTTTTAACAAGTGAGGTGTTTTAAGACCGTAAGTTTTTATTTTATATGTTCTTTGCGTTCATGTTCCTGGATTCTATTTTCGGCAAAATCAGTGATATTAGGCCCTTTGATGAGTCTAAAGTTTAAAAGAAGTAAAGTCTACAGGTTAAAAGAAGTAATGATTGAAATATAAATCCTTCTTGCATGTTATTCCACTAAATTATTTTTTTATGCGTAAAGTATTACTGAAAGTCAAAGTATTTATGTTATATATTTATATAGCTGCAGCTGAGTGTCATCATCGGATTTCAAGGAAAAATACAAAATACCATCGGTATCACCTCGACGTCCGTCGTTCCACAAATGAGCGTTTTCTATGGCAGTTTTTGCCGCGCACCACTATGTGGAACCAGCTGCCCACTGAAGTATTTCCGTACAAATTCTTGAAAGGCCGGCAACGCACTTGCGAGCCTTCTGGCAGTGTGAGTGTCCATGGGCGGCGGTATCACTTAACATCAGGTGAGCCTCCTGCCAGTTTGCCTCCTATTACATTTAAAAAACAAAAAAAAACAAAAATGTAACCAATGAAGGTGACCACAAATATGATAAATGATTATATGCTACTCCGCATCATATTCTGTACCAAAAGGAAAAATAGTATTACTAACTTACGACAAACAAATTATTTATAAATACCTACACATACATACTTTACAGTTACCAAAGAAAATTTCCCCAGCGACGAACCTATACAAAACCCAAAGAAACATATGGTTACATATTTAGTCGTGTGAGAAGATTGTAGGCGAGCATCTAGGCACACATACTGATTAATTATGCAAAGATTCCTGTGCCTAGCTCACTTGAAGGGTCGCTCACTAGTTAGGGGTGAACTGAGTTTGAATGTTTGATATCTGGCCGCATTCCGAGCTGGCTCAAATCCAAGACCGCTTTGTTTATTTCTATTAGTCCTTTAAGACTACGAATTTAATGAACACTTCAGTGTTAGGCATTTTCGTTTAATTTTATAAATGCTTCCTCTCGAGTTATATGTACTTAAATATTATAATTAGCTTTTATACGAGGTGTTCTAACCCATAAAAAATATGTCATGTTTTTACGTAGTACATAGGCTGTCCGAAGCACTACGTCATTTTTACACGCTTTATATTAGGTTCACCTGTATGTATGTATGTATGTATGTAACCGACTCCTTCGGACTCGATTTTGACCCACTTTTAACGGACAGATTTAATTCAAACTTTGCGCACCTGTCAAAGTACGATGACAATGCAATAATCCGAAAAAAAATGGTAATGAACAAAAAATACTGGTATAATTGTGAAAAAGCGTGGGTTGCTCGATAGACGAAAAATATGGCACAGAGCGCCCCACGCTTTTTCACAATAATACCAGTATTTTTTGTTCATTACCATTTTCAGCCTAAATTAGGAATTATTTTTCACTTTTTAGTTTGATGTGCTTTAAAAGCGTGTTTTTTTAAACTATTATTTATTCTTTTTGTTTTGTGTAATTTTATATGCAGTATTTACCTTTAAATTATGTTACGAAATTCCTAAGCCATATTAAAAAATCTAAGTAAGTCTTCGAAGAATTGTTTGCTCTTATCTTGCCAACTTTTTAACGTATAAAAAAGTATTCGCATCAAAGTAGTACAAACACCTAAAAACTTTTAACTCAGCTTATTTTAACCACCATAAATCACAGCGACATTTCACCGAAAAAATGGTGAAAGCTAAAAATAACTGTCGACGAAAGTTGGAACCGCGGCTTGTTGAGCTAAAATACATTAATGCCGGGTCATTTTCAAAGTACACACATATATATCTATTTCAACATTAAATATAATTATAATACTGCAGGTATTAAACACACGGTGCACTAACACAGCAACAAAAAATTATCGTATGGTGTGGCAATCTAACTTTTTGATACTACAGGAAAAAAGTGAACCAAACCTTTTGAGTTACTTAACTAGTGTAGTTAATAAGTGCAAGTGCGGTGTCTCGGACACACGAAATTAGTGTCTATTATAGAACACTAAGACTGTTAATGAACATTACCTTAGTGTAAGCTATAAAATTAAGTAAACATAATATTACTAGACTAGAAATAATTATTGTATAGGCTTGGTTGTAATTCATGTACTTAAAGCACTCTCTTTTGAGAACCTTATTGTAAAAAAAGGTTTCTATTTATACATTTTTAATTATTATTATTATGGCGTGCGTTAGGCACACAAGGCTGATTGCCTACTTGTCTATTAGAAAAAAAACTGATCACGAAACAGCTACTGAGACCCAGACCTAATAGGTTGTAGTGTTTTAAGTCGTCAACCTTGTAAAAATTGCATTTCATCTAATATTAATAAAACTGAGAATACTTAATTTATCCTAGATATGTACCATCTCTACTATCTCTGGAACTTTCGCCCCTTAGGTTATATAACGCTTATGCGCTCCATGATCCTAGAATGTAGTAATAATTAAAATACCCAAAATAATGGGTGATGTAAAGTCTTTAAGTCATATTCAAATACCTTTATAACAAAAAAGATGCCTTAGTTATAAAAATAACTAAAAAACTAGGGGTATGTGATTAAAATTAATATTTATTCTATGTATTCTGCTTGCTTGTGTAGTATAAATAATAAAAAATAAATTTAATGTTCGTTTCGTGTACTTGCTTATGAGTACATATTGCCACCCCGCGGCCATAAATCTAACATTTTACGTGTCATTAGCGTGGATATTATAAAAGTGGATATATTCAACACAGCGTAAATAAATTTTTGTTCGGAAAGCATAAGCACTCTGGTCGAGTTTACTACACGAATTTATTTCGAAACATGTATGTTTGCGCTTCCGTTTCCTTCCATACGCCCACGGACCGCTAGTTTTCTATACAAAATGCTTTCGTAATATACGAGTCTGTTTTATTTATTTTGACCAGTGTTGGCCTAGTGACTTGGAGTCTCAAGAGTGACAAGAGTCTCTTCCTTGAGGTCGTAGGTTCGATTCCCGGCTGTGCACCAATGGACTTTCCTTTTATGTGCGCATTTAACATTCGCTCGAGCGGTGAAGGAAAACATCGTGAGGAAACCGGCTTGTCTTCGACTCAAAAAGTGGAAGGCTTGTGTCAGGCACAGGAGTCTAATCACCTACTTGCCTATTACATTGACAAATGATCATGAAACAGAAATATGAGGCCCAGACCTAAAAGGGTTGTAGCGCCACTGATTTGTTTATTTTTTATTTATTTCACTTATATCGTTGAACAGAAAACAACGCATTGGAATACATAGTCGGTGCACAGGCTGTAAAGGGCAGCAGCACTATAGAGTGGGGTGGGAGAGTTGCTCTCTGGGGTGTCATACCGCTGTGGCGCGCCGCACCGCCGCCCGACACTATACTGGCTTTGAGGAAACCAACGCCATCTGATTGTTGGCCTTTTAGGTACGCTTTATACGAATGCTTTTAGATTATATTCAGTAATTGAAATAATTCTAAAACATTATTTCTACCCATTCAAGACAAGAATCCCTTTCTTATACCTCAGTTTTAACATAGAATTCTGCTTGTTGCTGTTTATAATTATTATCTACGATTCCAATAATGTGCTCGATTTATCTGCTGAAGTCTCGTAAAATTCAAAATGTTTTGGTAAAATATATATGAAATAACGATAAACTGTAAAAACTTATATCCACGCAATTTAATTGCTTGATTATTTTAATAATAGCATAGGTAATCTTACTAATGTATACTCAAACATAGCGCTAACATCAGGCTAATAAAAAAATAATGAATTTGTTAGTATATACGTAAAATATAAAAAGAAAATTCCACCATCTGATCGACTAGACAATTTTTCTTCACGGCACAATTACACAATTTAGATCCTTGACATACCAAATCCAAATCTTGCAATTTCCTCGTGCACTTGACGGATCTGTATTTAGTTGAGTGGAAAATGAGATCTTACAAAAGTGTCTCCATTAAGACCGTAAATGAGACGTGAAATTGATGTCATCGAATTAACATTTCGTCTGAGCGTTTGTTCCTATTAACAATTCCGCAAAACGTTATATTAGAACAGGGTTTGTTTTACGCCGGTTTTCTATATCAGTGATGAAATGCAAGTCGGCGATTTTTTTGCAATTATGAGCCGCTTTAGATGATAGAAGCGCAATATAATTTAGACACTCAATTATTGTTACACACAGAATCTTTAGATGTATGTAACATAGAGTTAATTTACGATTATGTAAAGATAATTTTAAAAAGCCTATAAAAACACTTTTTTTCTCGTAAAAAAGCATAAACTTTATAATTTATTACCATCAGCATAATAATATAATAATACGCTAAAGCAAAGTAGAAATAAAGTATCTTATTATTTATTATTACAGTGGATCGACTGGCGAAGTTATAATAGAGGTTCCTCAATACGCTCAAGTGCACAGTATAAGTGTCGAACACATAAGACCAGACACAGCGCAAAGTGCACCGAAGGACTTTATAGTTTACGTAAGTTTTATTTGCTGAACATTCTCAGAGTTAATGTAAAAATTATAACTTTCTGTTATGTACTCAGTACGATTAAAAATATTTTTTATATAAGTATATGATTCTTGATCGCAACGATCAAGAATTGCGTAAGAATCTACATAATACTTCAAGAATAAGCTGTTTCATATAACATTTAGATCTGTGTCAGAAAATGTACCCTACTTTTTTAAAGTTATACTTCAGTCTTCCAATATAGAATGTTGTCTCGTTTTTTTAATCAGTAGCTTTAATGATAAGGATACATTAAATGCCTTTTATGAATAAGAGGTAAGTAGGTAATTAACAATGCCATGAATAAAAAGTAGTTTTTCCTTCACTGATGATTCTTTTCAGGGAATCCTAGAAAACGGTACCTGGACAAAAGCGACAGACGGAACATACCGGTACAATAAGCCCGCGAAACAATACTATTCATTAGACAATAGCGCTCCCTTAAAACGCATTGTTTTCAGAGTTTTGTCCAACCATGGCAATCAACAATATACTTGTGTTTACAGAGTTCATCTCTATAGCGATTCAAACACTTGATTTTTAATAAAATAAAGTGTTCTACATTAATAAAAATTGTCATTTCTATTATTAATATATATATATGAAATTTTATATTATGTCCCACACCTATTAATTTAATACGTATTTTATGAAGTTATACTTCTTACTTAGTCTTACTTCTACTAACGCGCCTACGTTATGAAAAATTGATGAGAGTGAAATTTTACGATGCGCGCGCACCGTGACACAAAATTAACAGAATGAAGTTGCCTACGGAAGATGCTACGGCATTATTGCCTATAATGACTCTTTTTCTAGTCTTCCAGATTATTTAATTGTAATTTATTATTTGCATGCAATCAAAAACTATTTTTAATTATGCCAAAGTATAACTACTTACGCGCGTACATGTAAGTACACGCACCCTTTTTTTTTTGTTACGGATTTGTACTATACAAATTTATACGAGTCTATCGTCTGTAGTGCTTATATTTAATAACAAATGTGTAATCATGCATAAGTTTTGTTCATAGTTCAGCAAAATGGGTTACCAACGTAGGTATAGAGGGCTCAATAGAAGCAGTCATCCGCGTAGTACTGGTCATTGGAAATAAGTTTAAAAAAAACGTGTAAATAACCTGGGGTGGAAATTAAGGAAGTAGCACGAAATGTACACAAGTACTGGATCTTCATCGTAATAAAACTAGAATGTGACCAACATTCTTCAGTATTATCCTTACAGTTTAAAACTTACATTCTAAAAAAGTTTAATAGGTATGAAGCAAATAACAAAGATTTAGTTTTTCAAATTTTAATTTTGTAAACACAATGTTTACGACGCGGCCCATCCTTGGGCAGAGCCTCCCCATGATGGAGCAGGCGCAGCGACCACAGGCGCGGCGGTGGTACCCAACTCTTCTTGTACCTGTAAAATAATTTTATTTTAAATATAGTTGTTGCTAAATGAATAAAATGTGTAAGTGATAACATCTTCCTACAAGTTTTCTTTATAAAAATATAAACCAACTTTAAATAAAACTATCAACATTATTTACCCAGATACAAATATTTACATAAATGCGTGCATCACAAAAACTACTGAACCACTTTTGATGAAACTTTTACTCTTCCCTAAGTTGAAATAAATACCAAATTTTAATCAGATTAAATGTGAACGTGCCTAGCGATAAGGCATGTCTTATAGTATAGCTATGCAATAAATACCTGAGCAGCCCAATCGTCTTGAGCAGCCGGTGTGCCAAAAGCTGGTGCAGCAACTGGAGCAGACTCCTCAGCCCATGAAGTGACTGGTTCAGGCTCGATCCAGTCTTCATGCACCGGGGGCGGGACCTCTGGCTTGACAGCAACGACAGCCTGAAATGGAAATGTTTTATTAGGAACAAACTCAAAAAATTATAAAATAAAGAAAATGTTAATATTAAGTTTTACGTGCAAAGAATGTATTTAACTTTTCATGTTGTTTCACATTTAGAAAATTGACTATAATAGAGGTCCCTATGCCAATTTAGTCACCGAGACCACTGGCAATGTATGTTCATTTTGTGTAGTGCATAAGTCTGGAGCAGTGACACAAAGACACACACGCTTTATGCTTCAGAATTCTCAAGTGGGATGAATGTTAGCACAGGTATGAAACCAATTTATAAACTTAGGACATCCATCCAAATTTTTCTTGGAAGGTTCACACTCACTCCGCTGGCTTTTAACATTCCAGACCACTACGCAGTTAAAATTGACTATAAGTTACAAAAGATTCAGATACCTGTTCCTTTGCCTGTTGTTCTTCCTTCTCGCTCTCTTCTGGGTCACGGTAGAAGAAGAGGTCTACCACTACATCCCAGCGTTGGTCACGGGCGAGAACTCCACGAAGGCGCAGGACCTCTCGGGCGAGCAGCCACCACATCAGACCAATAGAGTGGGATGACTGAAATATATAAATACATCTTAGAAGGTAGATTAAATTGGTCAAATTCGGATCTATTTTACTAAAATATTTATTCCCATAAAAATAAAAATTCTGTAATAAGAATTAAACTTATAATTTGTTTAATATATAAATAAGAATACATGTAAAGGCAATTAAGATATAACAAGTATTATACAAGTGCTAAATTAATTCAGTTAGTCAATAAAATTAGCATCATAGTGTAATCACAATTTTTTAATTATTTTATTAGTTATCCTTCATTATGGCATAATTAAGTAAAGTTAATAAAAATACCTTGGTGTTGCATGGGATAGCAATATCGACAAATCTCAGAGGTGAGTCTGTGTTGCACAGAGCAATAACAGGAATGTTGACATATGAAGCCTCAGTAATGGGTTGGTGGTCCTGTGCTGGATCAAGCACAATAAGAAGGCGGGGCTCCCTGAAGGCAGCTTGAATCTATAATAATAAATAAGCTATTAATAACACACTTTATTTAGCCTGGATTTAGTTTATTTTATAAAAATCAGATAACAGTATAATCATTCCTGCAAGTGCAGTCAGTGGTTCCTTAGTTAAAATTATCATCATGGAAAAAGTGGCTTAAACTAATTCCTTCAAATTTTAAATAAATCTCCTATCTATGTTAACACTACCTACTCTAAATTTTAAACAATAATATTTAAAAATTACAGTCAAAACCGTTTATAACGACATCGTTTACAACGACCTATCGGTTATTACAACCAGATTGTATGGTCCCGTCCAAATCCCTAGTTAACTATTCAGTAAACAAACTGCTTATAACAACATCGGATACAGCGACATATCGCTTACAACGACGAAATTTTAACGATATTCATCGGCTATAACGACCAACCGCTTCTTGTCTCAACAAAACAAAAAAATACAAACGATTTTAAACCTTTTTATAAGCATTGAATGAATATTTAGGAATATTATTACCTAAGCACTTTCTCCTGCCTCATCCGAACCTCTTCCCGGCCATTTGACCTTGCATACTTTACACATGTTTAGTTCGCTAATTGACTGCGTGAGTAACAGTTTGATTTAAAAGTGTTGGTGTTGTTTACACTGTGCAATTGTGCATTTATGTGTTATTATGTCGCAAAAAAAGAGAAAAGCGTTTTCTATTGAAGGAAAATCTCATGTCATATGGATAAAATGCAAAAAATATTTGAGACTGGGCTAAAAAAAAACGTACCAAAATGACTGATTACTTTTATACCTAATTATTTTGTAATAAATATTTTTGTTTCTTTTATGACTCGTTTACATATTATAATATTAACATACCATATTATAACCCAATTACCTACCTATTCTAGATAGATAACTATGTACATACATATGTACTGTACTTGTGTATATGACATTGCTTATAACGACTATCGGATATAACGTCGGCAACTATATGGTCCCTTCAATGTCGTTATAACCGGTTTTGACTGTAGTCATATTACCAACCTCAATTATTGTGACACCTATATAAGAAATATTTGTTACAGTGGTTTTGGCATAATAAGGACTTACTAAATAGCTTTCATTAAATTTATCTTATATTTAAAATGTTCTAAAACAATTTGCATGCTAAAAAATACAAGAAATTATGAAGTTAGTTTATTGTATTGATAAATTATATAGAGCCCAACTTAATGGCACAATAAAGATACTTAAAATGGCTATTTTCTTACCTGGTTAGTAAAAGCACCAGGTGTGAAACGTCCAGCAATAGGTGTAGCTCCAGTGTGTGCAGCAAACTTCAGTACTGCTCTCTGTCCAAATGGACGTGATGAGATGACGAATACATCAGCTGGGTTTTCAATCGCAACAACTGCTCTGGCCGCCAAAACCAACTTCTCCCACGTGCGACGTAAGTTAATTACGTGAGTGCCATCCGCACGACGCTTGTACACGTATGTTTCCATCTACAATAAAAATTTACATCAACAGATTGCGAGGCTAAAGTTCAGTTATTAGGCTGTAATTTGGTCGTCAGTTGGGAGAATCGATCTACATAGATATTCAGATTTAAAATGGAACGGATTCACTTATCATCATATGGAACTTTTAGTTAATAAGTTTCGATATAAAGTTGAGGTTAAGTACCTGGAAGTGAACATTTTCAGACCCAAGGTGGGTTGTCGCTGCAAGCATTTTGGTTACATCTTCCTCGTTGAGGGCTAAGTTATCTAATCCTCCCGACATCGTTGCGTTTATTTGAGTAACGACTAAACCTGTAAAAATAAAAACAAGTGTTAGACTGACTGTTATTAACCGGCCACACACAGATACAAATGTCGAAAATCTAAAAAACTACGGCATGAATTAAATACTAACAACTCGTCCTTTATTGTATTTGGCATTTTAAGCACAAAATCGTTAAAGATTTACAAAATAACTATAGATTTCGAAAAATACTCACGCGTATAATGCCACTGGGAGACGATTGGATTTAAAAGAGTTGTCAAAGTTCAGTTGAAAGATCACCTGTTGACTGTTCAAATATGACAATGACAAAGACATAAAATAATGATACTATCTACAGGATATCAGAAAGATTTATCTAACCGAAGACTGTAAAAAGATGCGTTTTTATTATTTACGATCAATTTTAGTTAGCAAAACTTAAGAAACAATTGTTAACAAATAATAATATATTCATATATTGACGACACTTTCTAAGGCCAGTTATAGGTCTACCAGGATCTGATGGCAAAAAGGGAAAAAAGAAATTGACGCTAGCAATACTGGGGAAATAGGAGTAAAACGTTTTGATACTTTTTTTTTCCTTATAGCGGCTGATTCTGTGTGTGATATATGCAAAATGTATAAAAATTTATCCAATGATATTTTTTGAAAATGTGGCGAATGTGGGGTTTGAAATTTAGATGAAAACTCCAATTACTCTGTTCATGAGTTTATTAATTAATTAAGAACTTTAAAATAGTTCCAAATACTGCACATCCATAAAAAAGTCTTCAACGCAGTATTTATACCTTTCCTCCTGCATCTCAATTAACCGATCTTGTTCTATGAACTGATTTTCAATTTTTATTACATGTTCACAAGATTTTCGCTATTCATCGATCCCTATTTGAGAGAAAGAAACAGTGTAAAACTCATTTATCTTGTTTCTGATCAATTTTAAATCAAAACTATCCAAGTTTATTTGTAGTATAAGAAACCTCTGAAATAAACCAAAGTTTAGTATAAGTACATAATATATTACACACGAAGAATCCCATAAACCAAAGTATCAAGACGTGTCACTCCTACTAACCAGTCAACGCTTGCACATGGCTCAATATCGATGATTGTGTATGTTCTGCATCTTGTTGATCAAGTATTCTTTGATAAACATTGAAAACAATATGTCTTGCTTGCGATCGAAGAGGTTTCTTCGACATTTTCATCACTTTTTAAGGGAAATATGAAGCCAAATCAAAAATAATTCCTCGAAATTTCAGTTGACAGATGAAATTTTTCTTTTATTGCCATATGAAAATCGGTAATTTAAAAAAAAAAAAATTGCCATCAGATTCTGGTAGACCTATACTTTTATTTACTCTAAAACTATGAGTTTGACTTTATTATATTTATTTTTATTTTGGATTAAATATAATTTAATACTTTCCGTATAGATTTTTGAATTGGATTGAAGAAGAAGAAAGCCAATATATTAATTGGATTTAATAAAATAATTAGTTAAAAGTAATACTTCTGAAATTATATTTTGTAACTGTGGCTCTTTAGAACTGTTATTCTTTTGGCAAATGGTAAGAAAAAGAGTAAAGATAGAAAATTACAATTAAATATTTTAGCATGTGGCAACATCAGTGTTAGAAAACTAATGTCTGTATTCTGTTCTGTAAGATCAGAATAAATTAATATTTGCAAAATTGGAACTTTTTGTGGATAATGACTGATTGTTTTAAGTAATCAATATATGCATAACTATTATTCTTTCGTTTTTGCTCCAGATACAGTCGTAAATTTGTGTACTTTGTGAGTTATTTTAGTATTCAGTGACATTAGAGTGAAGTGCCTAATTTGAACATGGAGGCTATAGCAAAACACGATTTCACTGCTACTGCGGATGATGAACTCAGTTTCAGGAAAAACCAGGTTCTTAAAGTAAGTTTCCTAATGAACAAATTCTGGTAATTGCAGTTCGAATGTGTAGAGTAACGATACTCTTTCATAAATATTGCTTTTGCAGATACTTAATATGGAGGATGATATGAATTGGTATAGAGCAGAATTAGATGGAAAGGAGGGTCTCATTCCTAGTAATTACATTCAAATGAAAAATCACAGGTAAGCACAAGGTTACCTATTACACATTGCAAATAATAAATTTGCTTTTATAGTTCTCGAAAATTGTTCTGTAAAGATTTTGTTAGATATAACAATTGTTTCTTGAATAACATTTAACATGACACAATTTGTTTTTAGTTGGTACTATGGTAGGATAACAAGAGCAGACGCTGAAAAGCTTTTAGCAAATAAACCAGAAGGAGGATTCCTTATAAGGATTAGCCAATCAAGTCCTGGAGATTTTTCATTATCAGTGAAGTAAGTGGTATTATTCTATATTAATGTTATGTATAATTTATATAGGGATGTATTACTATTATATCCCAAGTAAAACTCTTAACCAAAAAATATTTAAAACTAGTCAAAATAAAGCCTTTAAAGAACCATAATAAAAGTCTAAATAAAATTTAAATATGAGTAGTTTGCTCAAAAAAAGTGCATAATAAATAGTAACCTTTTCGTTTAGAATGTTTTAAACTTTTTATAAACAATTTTAAGCTTTTTATATCTATAAACAAAGATAGATTATAGACTTTATTGTATTAAGATACTTCAGCTTGTCTAGAGAAAAAAATACCACCGTTCATATTTGAGTTGTTAAACAATTAACAACTGGAGGATAAACTTACATTTATTATGAATATTTAGGAGACAAAACATGCTTTGTGAATAATACATATGATAGATATTGACTTCTTTTCTGTTGCTTTATAAATAGTGTACTTATTTATAAATTTATACTGTTTAGTGGTAAAGTAAGCTTCATCAATAGATTCTAACACTGTTACTAACATTGAGTATTTGGGTTGATACCCAAAACTGATGTTTTCACTTGTCATATGAATATAATAAAATTAATTTTAGTTCTAAAGGTAATACAATTTTTGTCTTCTTATTAAAAAAAAAATGATCTCTTAATATCTATAATGTTCTAGTCATTTATATTATTTTGATTTATTCATAGATGTTAAGAAATTAGTACCCAATATTCAAGTTATTCCTGTTCAAACAATGACTGGTTCATCGTAGGCCGGTGTTTTAAACTTAGATATTTAAGCTCAAGATATTAATTAGCTCAGAATATAGTATTTGTGATAAATTTTCAGTATCAAAGAGATTAAACACATCAAATCTAAATTTTTGTTCTAATGTTATATAGAGAGCTTCTTAAAATAATTAATATTTTTCAAGCAGTTAAATAGTTAGTTATTTTGTCATACCTTCAAAGTGTCTAATATGGCAATAACCTAGTTTATGGATATCTTTATCTTACCATTATATAACTATGACTGGAGCATGGGGACCTGTTTTACTATTTCTTTCCTTGTCAGAAAGTTTCCAAAGGACTTGTTCAATGTATCCACATAAGAATAGACTTTTAGGCCTTCTAAAGGGAAACTATTATTGTATCCAGTTCTTAATGTTAAATGCAAATAAATCAAGCACTTGACAATTGACAATAATTGATAAATGCATAACATGTTCTATGAGATAAAATATACTTCGTAAGTACATAAATTTATAGAAACACCAACACCCTTAATAGTGACTGTAAGTAGTGTTGTTGGACTCTTTCTTATGTTTATTTTATTTCTTAGATATGGTACTGAGTAATTTAGGTCAGACTTCAAATACTTATTAGGTTTAAAATAGGTTAGATTGCAATGTCTATTGATGTTCCAGTCATGAGAATTCGGAAAGAATGCACCAAACTATTATATGAAGTAAATATAATTAATGTATACTATTAAACTATCCCTATCTAACTATCTATCTCTACTAACTAACTATTTAAGAGTTAATATTACTGTAATTTAGTTAAATGTACCGTCGTAGGTCATTGTAGACGGAACGTACGTGTGACGATCGTTAATGTGTATAAAATTGATTTCATACCTAGTGTATATGACGTGTGCTGTGTAATCAACCTTCTTTTTACCCATACGTGCGTCAAGTCTGCAATCAATTCCGTTCGGAGTTAAATTGGTAAATAAAAAAATGACTAGCGCCTCGACGTGAGTCATACTCTCGACTTCAAAACGTCGCATAAACAAACTATTTGAACCACATTCCAGTAGATAATGAATACTATATATTTAGGCATATTTCTGGGAATTCGAATGTATACGTAAATCTGTTATTATATATTATTTTTCTTGGTGTCTTTGGAAGAAAGCGTTAGGTTAAAAATTGGTTTGAAGCAATCGTCAATGATATGGCAGCCTCGCTGACCACGACTGTCGAGTAGAATAAATAATGTAAAGAATTAGCGTATATATCCGTTTAAAAAGATTTACGTATGTAACTATGTTAGTGCGTGAATCAAAGATAATATAACAAAGTTCAAATAAATTATTATCAATTAAAATATATTTTCGTTTCGTGTAATCAGGACAAATGTATATTAATAGCAATAAATTTAAATTTCGAACACATTCAACTCGGAAATGTGATTATAACATAAGCTGTAGTCGTAATCATACTTTAACCACACATGACTCTCATTAATATTAAGAAAACCTTAAATTGGAGAAAGTTCTCATGTTGTATCACTTTTTGTTGCTCTTCAAGAAATTATGTTGAAAATGATTCTATGTTTTATTTTCCGTTTAAATCTGAATAAGCGAGACTTCTATGATAAATACCCATTGTTTGGCGTTAACCTCTCAGTCTAAAAATATTACCTTTATCTCTCTATCTGCAGCATAGCACGAAAATTTTTGTTTTAATCATTATTAATTCTGTATAAAAAAATTAAATCTGTACTAATATTATAAAGAGGGAAGATTTGTATTTTTGTATGTTTCGAACGCATAAATTTATAAACTACTGGACAGATTTTTAAATTTATTTGACTATTGTAATGCTACATTTTCCCTAAGTACTATTATATATAAATATTTATTTCTAAATTTAAAAAATAGTCCTGGCGTACGAAATCTGAATAGGCTGCTATAGTAAATTAATCAATTTGATAGAAACACTCGGTTATCGTCGCAATTTACAAGAGTTTACAACATTTTCTCGTACTTATATAGTTAGATAGGTTTTTCGTACGATTTCCTAGCTTTGAAACTTGTTCGGTATCGTAAAGTATGAATCAGCTCAACCTGAAACCAGTTCTCATCTATCGGTGATTCATATTTCTTATATTTTGGGGCCTTCGTGATTAATGTATTTAATTAAAATTTGCTCAACTGTCACAAACTATAAAGGAGCAAGGTTTGAATTGAGATTTTTAAATTAGTAACGATTCTTTGGTAAACCCATATCACCCTATATAATATGGTTTATAGTTTTAATTTTTTATATATGTATATATGCACTGAGAATTCATTAATTATAGTTTAAACCAGATACTACTATTCATGCGTGACACTGTAATTTTTAATAAAGACGATATGTAGCGTATTTATTCTTTGTTTTTAATTGAGATTAATATATGTATTGTATATGAAGGAAATATAGAAACAGTTAATATTTTTTGATTTTGACTGTACGTCTGTTGTGACTGTACGTTTAAACATTTTTTTTTGGTTTCATTACTGTTAAAGCTTTATTGATGAATCCTTACAATAATCGTTTAGGTTACATTTCTTAATATTAGTATTTTAGTAGTTATGTTAGTATAAGATGTTAAAATAAGGTTCTAGTATTTGTATGGTCCCTTTTAGGGTAAAAGTGTTCGTCCATATTGTCTCTCAATTATGTTAAATAATAAACTGCACGGGTTTTCCAAGTTCAATAAACGAACTATGTAAAACTAAAATGCGATTATTGCAATGCACGAAAATCTATGTATTAGTTATGGTACTATGACGGCCTGTATCAACGGTATATAAATATAGTGTAATAATGTAAATAATGAGGAACTAACCGCAACAAATAGCCTGATCGTTGATATTAAATTTTATAGAGTAGTGAGATAAAAAATATTTACTAGATTATTTTAATACCAGTAATTAAAAAATACTAAACAAGCTGGTTTTTTATGTTGGCGCAGAGTAACCGATTAGCTTAGCTTGTATGACCGCTGAACAAACATCTTGATTGTCTTAAAGAACCTACTCAAGTAAGACCGTCCTTTTACGTTCATTTACTACTTTTATTTTCCTACTTGGTGATGTACAAGTGTTTATTATTAACATAATCAATGTGGTACCAACTGTCCATCGAAGAACTGAACCAACTTTACTTGAGTCCATCAAGATCATAATAAATCATAAAGACGGGAAACACTTGCCTTCTCGCACTGTGGTGTAATTTCTATAAAAAATAAAATATTGTTAGTTTCCCGGAGCTATATCTAGAACGTCTGAAAAATTAGGTACTTACGAATTGCGTAGGAGACTGCCATACCTTAATTTGCTTATCATTGTTTGCCTGTATTCTAGTCTCCATAAACATCAAATTGTTATTAAATATTTGTCTATACTCTTGTGTCACGAAAATAATGTTAATAAATAAACTAGCAAAAATATTACTTATTATATAATCGTCTACAGCAGTACAATAGTAGTTTATTATTTAATTAAAACTTCATTAGCTAATTAACGCATTTTTTATAACACTCAACATTTTGAGTGCTTTTCAGTAGTCGTCCGCGAGAGTCTCTCGAAAAATCGTATTTTTTCATAAATAATCCAATTTAATCGCGCTTTTATCCCCTTAAGAAGATTATATCGTATTGTATAAAATAGTGTAGTACTCGTATTTTATTCTAATATTTATGGCAGGTACTTTTATTTTGGATATCCGAGATGGAAATGCCTGTGCCCGCAAGTAGCAGGGTATGTGAGACCAGACAAGAGTCTTAGCCAGACCTCTGGTAGTTCCTAGGCCTCATTAGAGGTAGTTCTTATATTCTACCGGGGCCCGAAAAAGATACCTGGCTGAGATTTTTTTTATATGAACCATTGACATACTAAGTATACTATTGTATCTGAAAAGTCTTTCTTAGATGAAATCCATTGTAATTTTAAAAGAAGTGAAGAACCTTTGGTTTTGGCCTCAGTTCATTTTGACTGTTCCTCGATCGTTGGTCTTCAGGCTCAGAAATGCATTGATGAAGAACTGGGGTTTGACCTCACGATTTGCCACTTGACTAACACTTCTCTTGTTAGGTTTAGACTTAATTTATAGTTATATTAATAAAACGTTATCCCGTCCATTAATTACGTTGTACAAGGCAACGCAGCGGGCTATTTATTGATCTTAATCTAATATAGTTAACGGAAGTTCTATGTTTTTATTATCAATCGTACTAAAGCTATTAAGACGCATTAAAACCTCTAGAAATTATGTTCGTATTCAAAACCCAAATTAGGACAAATATTCCATATGAAAATTGTAATGTAATGTTTTGCATTTCATTTTGCTTCGTATTATAAGTATTTGGTAGTTAGTGTGCTGTCTAGTAGTTTTACGAATATACATGAGGAATTACGTGGTAATAAAACTAAATCGATTTCTCCATATGAAAATTGTAATGTAATATTTTGCATTTTATTTTGTTTCGTATTAGAACTTTCTAGTAGCCAGTAAACAGGCAAGTTGACGTAATAATCCTAGTAGTTCTACGAATTTACATACGGAATTACGACGTAAAAAAACTTATTCGGTTTCTATGAAAATGATAGATTGAAGGAAGTCGGGGGCTAAATTTCTCGTAAATTAAAAATTTATTCTGTGTTTATCAATCAGTTCAAGAAGGAATTTATCATTAATTTTCATGAGATCAGTACTTGGATCTAAGCGATGTACGTTTTTGAATAATAAAGTATGAAATAGTACATGGAATCAGTAACATTAGCATTTCATTCAACTACCATTGTTTTCTGCATTCCTGGTACGTCGCGCCACTCTCGCCTTAAAATATTTGCTAGATAGATGATATTCCTTAACTCTTCACGGAATTATTTAGTTTGGTATGAAAGTATTGCGTGCAAATAGTATTGAAAATGTAGTATACGGTTTTTATTTATTTGTGCAATTAGTTGCTTATCTGGCGTGTTGACCCAAATATTGACAACGTGACGTCATGTACAGTACGTAATCACATACTTTATAGGAAATGACAATGGACTGCAAAGGAAAGAAGGAGGAAAGCTTTAGAACGTATTACATATTATTACGATATTTAGACATTTATAAGTGCGAAATGCTGTATTTATATTACCATAAAAGTAAAATATAATAAATAACCTGACTTCTTCAAAAGTGTTGTAATTCCATAATAAATCAATACAGAGACATTTCTGTATGACATATTTTTATTTGTGTGAATTCACAGTGAGGAATAGGCCATGTATAATGTATATGTGTCTTTTTTTATTTCGTTTCACTAAAACAATAAGAATGTAATTTAGTATAAGTAAATTGGATTGTATTACTGCTGGACATACTTTATAATTTTTTACTGTATATTTTAACGTACAATAAACAATACGTGCCACGAACGCTAGAGGCGAAACGTATGAAAATCCTGATTAAATAACTGCAATCTATGACCGGTAATATTTTTTTACAGATGTCCGGATGGTGTCCAACATTTCAAAGTACTAAGGGACGCGTCAAGCAAATTCTTCCTATGGGTTGTGAAGTTCAACTCGCTCAATGAATTAGTCGACTACCATCGCACCGCCTCTGTCAGCCGCCTGCAAGACGTTAAACTTAGAGATGTTGTGCCTGAAGAGGTATTTTTAAAATAATTTATATTAAATATTTGGTACTAAGAACAAGCGAACGTCCAAAGTTTCTATAATTGTATTTACATTATTTTATCTCGTAATTTTTTTATTACACATAAAAGGGATAAATCTCTCTTAATAGTTTATATAAAGTAATTAAATCTATTTAAAGTCGTACTATCAACGAGCTAATTGAAATAATGGAGATAATTTTATCTCGGGCCTACCGAGAACAAAAGTTGAACTATGACCCAGCTTAATACTCATTGTTCAACACGAAGCCAAAAACGTAATCTTTCGTTGTGTTAAAAGTTGTATGGTTAAACTCTCATAACTGGTATTGTTTAGACTAGACAAATTTTCGTGTTTGAATTGTAGACTTTGTAATAACCCGTCCAGGATGTATATTCACTATTTACATATAACTCGGCTCAGTAGATCCAGAAATTACCCCTCATTAAATTTACCTATTTATAATATTAGTATAGATATATCTATACTAGACGTCTGTATAAAATTGTATCTACATATACTGTAATATAGTATAAGTGACATAATGAAAAGAGAGATAGTTTACGGTAAAGATAAGTAAAAAAGGCCTTTATTATTTTGAGCAACAATATTAATTAAAGAATTAAATATAAAAAATACATATAAAAAAATACATAAAAATATAAGGTGAATAACTCTTAACAAAGGTCGTCATAATAACTAATGTTCAGCATAGTTTATGATTGTTTCTCCGTAATGATTATCTTCAAACACAAATTGACATTTTTATAAAAACTGTCGCTGTTTATCTATAGAATAAATATTATATTATAGTACTAGCAACGCAGTGTTACATTGTTTTAATGCTACCTAAATAATAATAAAGTATTAAAAATACTAATTAACGTAATATGACGCGAATATATCGCTTTACTAAAGTCATTAGAAAATTGTTGAAATTTAATGAATTATTAACTAAAATATACGTGTTAAAGTAAGCTTTTTCATGTTTTGTAATTAACCAATTACAATATATCGCCAAGGAACAAAGATGAGATGTGACAAGTTCATAACCTTTGCAGGTGAATGACCTTTTAAATTGTATACACGTTCTACTAAACCATTTTACACGCAGCGAAATATTGTAAATAATATGATAAAAGCCATATAATAAAATATTTTTTTCAGTTATGGCTTTTGATATATTTTAACGTTATTAAATAGCTACTTAAGTTTTATTTTTAAAAATTACAAGTATCATTAGCTCTAATAATATAGATCTAAAAAAATATATTTTTAGTTTTTAGTCTAATGAATATTTAAAAAACATTGTTTTCCCGCGAAATCAAATGTCAGAATTTCTTTATAGCCATCACAGATTACGATTAAAGACATCATTAAGACAGATGTAAAATTCAAACAGATTTTTTTTAATTTCCAACATGTTTTTTAAAATAAAAAGAAAAATGCCAATGTATACTACAAGTTCGAAGGAATGACCTAGAACCTTATTCGACTCGATAATTAAAAGGAATCGTTATAAATAAATCAAATTAGTCCCGAAGGCTATCGACAAAGTAAACTCTCAATTAATTTCAACAAACAGGGGAAAGTCCCATCAAGCGTACTGTTTTCATTAGTAATAGGGTTGCCAACATTAAATATTACAAATTACTTAACTCTCGATTTGAGGATAATGGCATATTTAAACTGTTTCAAATTGCTTTAAAGTGAAGACAAGAGATATTGCGAGAGAAGTTTTTCCAATTAAAGTTTAAATTTATTTAATAAGCAGTGTTCTGCGGTTTTACTTACGTAAACTAGGTCGTAATTTTAAAGCATATGGCCTTTCTCGATACCTTGACTTCCCAACAGATAGTTTTTCAATTCAACTGTTAAGCAAATTCATCATTTTAATTTATTTATAAATTTGAATGTCCATATATTAGATAATTCGTGTTATTTGCACGTACAAAGCGTATCGCGTAATAAATCATTCATCAAAGACTAGTTCCAAGTACAGAGTACAAAGACCTACCTTATTTATCATTTCGTGTTAATGTTAACTGTGCATAGGTTACGTAACTATCAATAGTTAACATTAAATTGTGGATAGGTACGAAATATGAATATTTTGGTCCATGTGACAGCCCTACATGACATATGGACGACTATTTGAAACTGTTTATCCGTAGCAACGGGTGTGTAAATAGTGCGGCGTGCGTGACCCTGATAACGTCACAGAAATAGATCGTATTGTATGCATATATCGAATTACCACCAGAGGCCCCAGCATTTATTATTATGTAACACAGTTGATTATATATTAAAATAATTGCTATCTTATTTCGTCAAGTAACAAAATCCAATGGCGCTACAACCGTTTAGGTCTGGTCCTCATATTTCTGTATCTGTTTCGTAATTTATTTTTAATAGGCAAGTAGTTGTACCTTCTGTTTCTTCAGCGTGGCACCTTCATTCTTGGGAAGGATCGTATCACATGCTGTACTAATGGAATTTTGCTTTCTATGTGCGCAATAAGCATTTGTTCCTACGGTAAAGGCAAACATTGTAAGGAAATCTGCATGACTCAAACCCAAAAATCAATAACATAAAATAAAAATAAACTACCACAAAATATAAAAAGTGTAGACAGCCTGGCAATGTTTAAATTAAGACTAAAAGACCATGTCTTGAGTGATCCCAGTTCTCTTCGTAAATGAAATTCCATCCAAGTTCTACTTCGCTAATTCATCCTTGAAGCTCTTCAATGACCCACGACGTGATAAATTGTATCTTTAGTATATAAGTTCTCATGTAGTGACTATTGTCTGTTATGAGAATAAATGTCTTTAAACCTATATTACCGAAGAAACATATGCAATCTGAGCGCAAGACCCGTTTAGGGTTGTAGGGCGACTGCATTATAGAAGAAACATTTTGAGTTAAAAACAATAAAAAATGTTTATTATGGAACATATTATGGAACGTATCACTTATTCCACGTCATTAAATTTAAATTTGTAGGCATCCCTATTCATCGGCAAAGAAGACAGAGGGTGTAGGCCGAGAGAAAAAGCCGACGTAAAAAAACTCTCGGTACTCTTTTAAAATAGCAAATCATCAAACAACACTTATTTTAAAACAAATAACGCAAATTAATTAGAAGTAGCCTGTCTAGCACTAGTCCCAGGCCCTTTTATCAACTAGATAATCGTTAACTTTATAGTAAGCCTTTTTATAGAGCTAAAAGAGCCTCTGGGATTTTATTAAAGAAGAGTATCCCTTTTCCCAAAAAAGAATTACTAACTTTAGATAGTCTAGTACGGGGAAATTGCAGCCTGCGTTAGTTCCGAGTATTAACATTGTGCGTATGTTCTATTCTAGTAAACTTATCACTATTTTGTATACATACATAATATTTTCGTAAATAAATTGCGAGGGAAAGGTTATTCAAAAGGACAAAGGACTTCTAATGTTGTATAATAATAATACATATTTGGAATAACGAGAAAAGAAAGTATGTATACAAACATAAATATGTATTTACTAGCGGACGAGTGGGCGAACACGATAACGCTCACCTACTTATGTCGTCGAACCAAGGGCACCCCACCCCACAGGGGGCTTTGAATTGCCGTCGGATGCTATAATTATTACAAACAAAACATAGTATTGTCTCCATTTTTGTTTTCATTAAGGAAGTCTTTGAAATACCTCCAAACGAGTATAATTAAATCGCTAAGTAAAGTGTTTATATTCGTTTAAGTTAAATCAATTGTTAATATAGAATAAATTTAAAATCTCGTGTTACATTGAAATTTAATGTAACTATTTAATTTGTTTTGGTTCTAGTATGATAACACCTGCCTGTAAGCTATTGTTAGCAACGTTCGAAATCTGTGATCTATCGAGAAGTACATTTATTACGTTATACAAAATTTCTTAGTGCTCTCACTAATTTTGTTTTTTATCGTACGAATTTTGTAAAGTAAGATTAATTTAAATTGCCGAAATGCGTTATTCAACATAACAATACATATTAATCATTTTTTTAGGTATAAAATGCTTTAAAAAGCCGCGGCTTCTCCGTTAATTTTGACGTATAAAAAACTTATTAATACTAAAATATGTAACATAATTATGTCTTTTGAATTTATTGTTTAAGCAGTGAGGTCGTAAGTTCGAACCCCGGCTGTGCACAATGATGCATAGACCAAGGGTCTACGTGTGTAACTAGCACTGGCTTGTACGGTGAAGGAAAACATTGTGAGGAAATCGCTACCCAAAAACGTCGACGGCGTGTCAGGCACAGAAGGCGTTTACATACTTGTCTAATACAAAAAAAACTAGTGATCACGAATTAGATACAGAAACTCCTAACTCCTGAAGAGCCACTCAATCAGTTACTTTAAACTAAAGATCTAAAAAAAATTAACATAAAAATGCAGATTCTTCAAACAATAATAAATGTTTCAGATGCTGGTACAGGCGCTGTACGACTTCACACCGCAAGAGGCTGGCGAGCTGGAGTTCAGACGGGGCGATGTCATTACTGTACTTGACCGCTCAGACCAGCACTGGTGGCAGGTAAGAACTTATGCCCCTTAACCCTTTAATAATAAACTATGCAAGGGTATTTAAAGTTTTCCCAAATAAACCCGATATAGTAAATTATAGTTTGGAAAATCCAAAAGTGCACGCCTCATAGCGGTCATTCACATTTAAAAAAAAAACATCATTCGTTTACATTTATTAAATTTTTTTATTTTTACTTCTTACAACTCTTAAGGTGAGGAAAAAATATACTAAAATTCGTATTTTAGTTTTTTACAACTAAACGACAGTACTTAGCACGCTAATATTAACTAGGAATCAGCCCAGGGTATAACTTTATATAATAAGAAAAAAAAGTATTCTGGTACGATAAATTTTTCGACCAAGTTCTCTGCCACATACATGGATCCATAAACACAGACTGAGGGACGTCCAAGAATGATTGATTTTAATGTTATTATTTACTATGTTAAACAAAATAATTGTTCATAAAAAATACCATATGTGCTTGATAGATTATTTAACTCGATTTTAGTGTACTCATATTATCCTGTAAGTGTTATATTAGTGAGAAAAAAGTCATTCAAGTTTCGAAAGACTGAGTTTTTTGACATGTCGAGAGTAGAGCACTGCGAGGCGTGCAATAACACTATTTGATAACAAATAAAATATTGAAAATTGTACCAACCTGGCACATAATACATTTGTCTCAGCAAAAGCATGTTATTTGATTTTTTTTAATTTCAGGGCGAGATAGCTCACCGGCGCGGCCTTTTCCCAGCGTCGTACGTGACGGCATATCACTCATAGCTTACGGAGCAACACACGCTCCGCCTCCCAATACCCATTATGCTCGCGCCACCTTCGCTCTAAACATTTGAAATTGCATATCCCGCAAACGATAGTAAAATCGCACGACATACATGGTCCATACAAACTAATACAATCGCAGTTGATTGGCTATGTGACTGTGCGGTTTTAAATTTTATCGCTTGCGGGAAAATTGCATCATCGTTCACACTAAAAGTGCATGCTGTCTTTTTCTAGCATTACCTGCTAGAAAGAGACGTCTATACTATTATCCTATTACGGAAATATCCACCAACGAAGCGTCACAGCAGCTTTTATATTTTAACGGATTTTAAATGTAATTTCTATATGTAATTACGAAGTTTATTATTGATATTTTAAACAATTATCGAAGGAAATAATTTTGGTAGTTCCAATTGTGACGCTTCGATAGTACAAGTTAGCTTGTATGTCCTTTCATAATTCTTTATCCATAGACAAGCAACTGATTGTAATTTATTAACCGGAAATTGATAGTTCTGGCGTGCATAGTTTCACTCTAAAATTAAACGATTTGTATAAATATACAAATGAAGAACTAGCAAGGTTAAATAATACTTAATGTTACCTAAAGTATATTTTGTTTAGTTTTATTTAAAGCACTTACCACAGTATATTGCATTTAAATTAAAAGCTCAAAATCTATTTGGTTAAGTGTATATTTTTGATTTACATTTTAACAAGTTTTTACTATCAAACACAGGCAGATACGTTCGATCAGTTGCTTGTACTCATCACATCTTGCTAATATAAACCCCATTAAATCAATCTTTATATTTACACAATGGTCCTTCGAGCCGGATTGCACAATATGAGAAAAATCGATAAGCCAAGTGAAAATAAAAAGATTGATTACCCATGCTTGTGTCAATACATTATCATCAACATTCTTATCATCTAAATCACCAAGCGAGTCTTCGAGGCGGAGGACGTTGTTGAAATATATAAAAATGGCGTTGAAACCCAATTCTGGGGCTGTGTGATTGGCGAATGACAACGTGGACACTAGAAATACACACGCACGTAAATTTTAATATTGCTAAATTGCTATTAGCTTATTTGTATTAAAAATGTATATTAAACAAGATACAATAAGGCCTCATAATTTGTGTGTATTTCTAGTGCTATGGCATGTGTGTAAGATTAATGTTATGGGAAAGTAACTCGCTCCTATAAAGATTGAAGCGTTTTAATTGGACGTTGAGCCAAATTCTTCAATATTAATTAAAATATTTACACGAACTTTTGACTTTGGCTCTTTTCAACAGAGCGTTAACTCAATTTGAGAGAAAGAGACGGTTAGTAGAAATTAATAAATAAGAATAATTAGCGAGGATGATGAAAGACATGGTAAAGGTTAAATTGATTTCTATTTTGATGAATATTGAGTTTTTGGCTATGGAAGGAAATATAAGAAAATTTTCAATTATAAGTTCTGTCATATGGTAGGAGCGAGATAATTGGATTTTATTATCAGAGCTTGTAAATAGCTGCGGTTTATATTATCAAGTTGTCCTATTTGATGTTTTATGGTGCTTCATCTCATAGTTTCGCAATTTATCGGCGTTAATATCAAAATTTTCTGGTAGTACAAAATTTTTTTACGAATTTATCTCGTCACATCTAGGACCGACCGAACTATCGGTTAGATTCGACAGTCATTAGTAATAATGCGTCCGCTTACGTGCCAGAATATTATTTTAGTTTTTGAAATATATATGCTTAGTAATAGTGCGTGGGATCAAAGTTTTGAATTGTTCCGCTGAATTCATTGTGATTATCCCCTTGGCGATATGGGCCTTTGGAAAGAAGGTATCGGTATATTTGTAGAGCGCTGTCTCTGTCGCACATGTGGTTCCTCAGTATGTGGGAGAGGGACAGTACTCTATAAGAGTATGTTTCTAAATGTTGAGTATGACCATTATCCCCTTATAGCGTAATGCTCATGGAATATTTACCACTCTACATTAGTTAGGTATGTTCGCGGTTTTTACTTTGATAAAGATATACAAATAATAATCCAGTTTAGTATTAGGAAACGGTTTTCTGTCTGAAGCTTCCCTTAGTTTAGGCCGCGGCGGGTTTGTTTCGCACAAATTTGTCCATATTATTCGTGTGCCCGGTTTTATACGAGTGAACTTTTTGATGTACAGCGAGCGTTTTAGACAAGTTTTTATATTGCATCGCGCTTATAGCTTTCGATGTATGACGATTTCGTTACCCGTAAGTGTTATCTATAAGTAATATCAATTAATATTTCAAATTTTAACCTAAATATAAATTTTAACTAAGACGTAGTCGTAGAGACTACAGCAATTTAAGGCGGAAACATACTACCAAAACGCGACGCCACACCACGCCATCCGACGCATGTCAGTACTTATCAATCCCATATATTTAATATGGTCAGATGCACATAGACAACACGCCATGTGATTACACGCGGTAACATCCAATCGATTTGGATTGGCGTGTTGTGGATGTTGTGATGATGACGTCATGCGTCAATGCTTTCGAGTTTTTGACACGAATGTCAATTTATATACTTAGATATTTTTGGATTTATTTGGCGAAATGAACGACGAACAATTAATTGAGTTGGTGAAACAATATTCTGTTTTATATGACATGAGATTACCTCAATACAAGGACAAAAACAGGGAGTTAGGATGTTGTTAGTTTAATACAAATAACCTGCTAATCAATTCAGTTTATTAGAAAAATATAGGGTGGGCCAGAAAGATTTGCGAATTTGAAAAAAATATAATAAAAAAACTAAATACAATACACAAAATTTTTTATTTCAATTAAAATAGACATCTGGGAAATTTATTTCTTAAAAATAACATCATCCAGGTGTGCACCATTGCGCTGCAAACATTCCTCGAATCTGAACCTCAAATTGGTAAAAACTTGCTGGCACATTGCGCGGGGAATAAATCAGCTAAATGACTTTTGAATTTGCAAGCGTGTCGTGGTGTCGCGTGTTGGTAATGTGCACGATGGACATCGGGTGTCGACACGACACGTCGCGTCGCGTTTTAGTAGTATGTTTCCGCCTGAATACGGCGTGTGTGACGTGGCACTCGTGCTACTGTACTTAGTTAGCGTATGTAGTCAAGACTTTGAAAATTAATAACTTTGAGAGCTCGTTAATTCAATGTAGATATTTTATTTTTGTTATCGTAATGTACCCGAAATTAATATTTATCGAGATTGATAGAATTATAGTAACGGATAACCACGGCGTAAATGTTAGAATTTCTTCTAAATAAATTGATGTAATCCTAAATGTTCTAAGGCATTTAACTATTTGTAACATACTCTATGAAAGGGGTGTGAAACATCGTAAAACGCTAAACAATATTATATAATATTGTGCTTCTCGCTGTAGACGTAAGATGACATGTTTTAATAAATCGGAAGTGCTCTAATCTATGATAATCAAATATTTAAATAATTAAGTTATAATTCTCCAATATTGTGGAAGATGTATAATATTTTTTACTAATAAATTTAATATTGTACTTTGAGTTTCATTTACAACATCGACGCCCGTACATTCCATTAGCATTTATTTATTTACACTTATACAAAAACATACATATAAAAAAGGCAACGGGCGGCCTTACCGCTAACAAGCGATTTCTTCCAGGCAACCTAATATAGAACAATAAAAAAGAAACACCTACAGAGGGTTGATGACCGAGTTTTTAAACTCTGTTTTTGTGTGAATATTCTATGTAGTTCTCTTCAAATCCGTAGAGCTGAATATGTCGCCCGATGATCTGGTAGTACAAAAAATTAAGATTGGATGACTATTGGCTAGTTACAGAGTACAGACCTTTCGCTGATCAAGATTTATTTAAATTATCTTTATAATGTGCGCGTTTTGTATGCCTTTTAACTTTTTAATATTGCCGCTTAACAGTAAGAACAATAACCATGAACGCGTTTCATATCTCGTTGAAGTAGTAATATTTTTTAATTTCACTTGAACCGCAGATTAAACATTTTATTAGCCTGTCCTGTAAGTTACAATACCATTGACACTACAACCTTTTTAGGTCTCAGATTTCTGGATCTGTTTCATGATCATTTGTCAAACTAATAAGCATATTGTGATCAGCCTTCAGTGCCTGACACACTCCGTCGACCGTTGTTGAGTTCAAGCTAATTTTAAATGCGCAAATAGACAGAAAGTTCATTAGCAAAGCCGAGGATCGAACCTACGACCTCAGGGATGAGAGTCGCACGTTAAAGCTACTAGGCCAACTGCTCTAAGTAATAATAGTCTTTTAACAATAAATATTTTATTAATATATCACATTCCATAAAATCTACAAACAATTCGGCTAAAAACCTATACCTAATATAAATAACCTTTGTATACATATTTATTTAAAGCGATTTTCTGCGTAATATTGCACTTAATTCTTTGAACATTTAACTTACAAATAGGAAATACTAGAGTTTAAAAATTGAGACTATAAAGAAGATATCCCCGATTCTATATTTTGATTACAAGTAAAATAAAACAAAGATCAACGAGAAAAATCTATGACGTCAATTCATACATTTTCTAAGTCTCTAATAGTTCTTAAATATCTAAATTCATGCCAAAATTCGTTTATATCATACCAAAACTCTTGCTCAGAAGCATCACCGTAATTTAATACTTAAAAAGCTCCCACTTAAACCCCGATAAAATATAGCAAAGACCAGCCCTGCGATTCTGTAACTCACACAGCGGTTTTCGCATCGGCGGTCGCTCTCAAATCAGTCGTGAAGCAGTCATTTTATGATTTGGCATTCTGAAAAGGTGGTAGCTTGTAGTTTATTGTTTATCAGAATGCCAAATCATAAAATGACTGCTTCACGACTGATTTGAGAGCGACCGCCGATGCGAAAACCGCTGTGTGAGTTCGAAAAGTGAGTTACAGAATCGCAGGGCTGTATAAATAAAACCAGTATTCACACAAGAAACTGAACACAAGAATAAAATCGATTTAAAAGTGTTAAAAAGTATGTCCCCCTATAGCAAGCATGATGTTTTCAAAAGCGATCCAGTTGATAAGCGCCCAAGGGCCCAGTCGCATCCATAGAGGCAAGAACCCTTTGTATAGCGACAATATGCCCTCGTTCCGGACCGACTGCTGCAAACAATCGATCATGCCGCGGTAAAGGGTCCCCCTGGAACAAAAACGTTTACTTACGTTCCATATTTGAAATCCCAATTGCATTTGCTACGAATCGTTTATACAAAGATATATCTACCCGTAGACATTGCAAATCAAAACAGGAAAGTAAAATATTTCCATAATTATTTGGATTTGACAATGAATAGAAAAACAATTTGTTTTGTTTAATTTTTCCAATGCATAATATAATTGAACCTTAGACTAAATTACGGGATATATATAAAATTCAATTAAATAATAGGATACATTACATTCGATGTAAACAGACATACTCAGACACATCCATAATTTTTTTTCTATTGGTAGATAAAAACTTTAAATTCATCTAGTCAAACTCTTATCTAAACTTTCCTGGTGACTTATTATAACTTATGGCTTAAGAGCAGGCCTAACGCTAGTTAAATGATTTCACCCGCGCGTCTCCCTCCGCCCGTTTTAAGGCCCATTTAGATGAGGAGAGTTTCTCGCACGTTTTGATGCGAGAAATCGTAGGCGACTATCATCAGCAATAACCGCCATAGCATTTTCGTATCAAAATGTTTACATACAGGCAAGAACTATATTCTCATCTACGATTATGTCATACGAGAATCGCCAGTGATTTATCGCTAGGCGATAATTTCCTGCGTCTATTTACACATCGACATTTTAGTAAGAAAATTCTTACAATACTAGAAACTCGACTAGTATAAACACGATCTCGTATAACATTTTTTTATGTTCATGCGAGTATCGTACAAATCGGTTTGAACCGTTTTGAGTGCGAGATGTTTCATTCGAGTTTAGTAGGGTTGTGTTCTAAAAATTTCACAAAAATCATTTTAATTTTGGGAGTTTTATATTAAGTTAATTGAACTTTATAGAAGTTACGAGTGTTTGTGGAACACTGAAAAAGAAATTTATAAAGATCCAAATGCCTTTTTATTTAAATAATTCGTAGAATATACAATATTTCATAAAATCGCTAGTAACAGCTCTCGGCCAAACTAATGTGCTGCAATTCAATTAATTTTTGACTCCATAACACTCGCCATGATTGAATAAAAACGAAATTAGACAAATGTTGGAGGTGACTTTATGATTGTTTGTATCTATGAATTGTGTTTTTCAATTAGAGTCAACCAATTAAATTATAGGATCAATACATATTTATTGTCTTCAATTCAAACATAACATACTTCGATCAAATCAAATCTACGATGAGTAATTTTTGTTATAGCCCGCGCCACGCACTTAAGTAACCGTTAGGTCTAAAGTCTAAACTCTAAACGAACCAGTTGGAATGCGTCTAAAACACAGTATCAGTACATAAAATTTTAGGAACGGTATAATTACAGAGGGAACGCGAAATCGAGTTTCAAAGTCTAGTTTTTATTTGCAAAAAATTTAAGGCGTAAAATAAGATGCTTTTTTTACAATATTTCCAAAAAAATAGCGACGAATTTTTAAATGAATGTAGATTTCACTATTCGCCTAATTATTTCATAAGCTCTGGAGTATTTGAAACGAAAGGGAAAGGTGTTACATTGAATGCGCGTGTCGACTTTGACCCCGATATTTGACCTCGTTTGCTACTTACCTACTTAGACTTGCATTGATTCCGTGTCTGACGCATTCCTTGATGTTAGTGCCATTATTATCCGAACTATAACGTTTGTGTACAAATTTATATTTAAAAAGAACACTGCATATTTTAAAACCTACAATATTTCATAAAATATTACTGTACATAAATAAATAAATTCTTAGATAAATACGTAAATGAGCGTTCTTAATTCGTCGAAGACGTTATTTTTTTTAAGCTAATACTAGCGCAGTTGTCCTAATTCTAAAGTTATTAGATTTAGACAATTCAATCTAAGTCTCGCTAAGACTCGTTTCTGAAACTTACCATAATAATTGTTTTTTTGGAATGGGAAAAAAATGTTAAACTCGCGTCAGGACACGTGACCTGGTCGAAAATTCGTAAGACGGATGGAGAGTAAGGTAGATAAACTGTTCTATACATATAAATACAGTGCGACTTTGAGATAAAAAAACGATATTTTTTAATAACGTCGATTAATGACGCATTTCCGTGAGCATTTCTCGGTTGTCCTTATTTTATATAAGATATTAATATATCCCACGAATTATAGAAAGTTTCATTGAATATTGACGTATAATTTCGATTACTTACGTCACACCAAACTCTTTAGTACCAATATTCCTGATAACAATAGGTTTGCCGACAGCCCTCATTACAGTAACATCATATTGAATATTTAATTAGTTTTTTTCAATCAATTATTTTACTTAACTTTCTGTTTTTATATTTAGGTATAGTTTACAGTTGTTGTGGAATATTTGTAAAAATTGTAATTATATTCCTTAATACATATTATAATTATATCAACATGGAATAGCAAGTATATCAATAAAATAGATTAATTAATGTTTTTGGTCACTTTTTCATTTTAATTATACAGTTTAACCATTTATATGTAGTCAACTTTATACATAGGCTGCACTAAAAGTATCGGGAATGGAATAATACCACTGTTCCTGTCATATTTAAATCTTTTTACTTGAAAAGTCCTTGGTTTTTACTGTACTTTGTGTTGGTAAACAGATAAATTAGAATTTTGGTATGGAATGAAATGAAATGATAAATAATGATTAACGTTACTTTAATGATCTAGGTTTATTTATTTGTCATACCTACAAAGTCCATCGCTTTCAATCGCATAGCAACTTTGCCCTCTTGAATTATTTACTTTCTAGGTAAAGGTCGATCGATATGTACGTTATTGTATGTTAAACGTACACTGTTTAAGCGCTTAGTGATAAGGAAATATATATATATGTATATATATATTTAAACAAATTCACCTAGCTGCGTTGCGACAAAAGTTATATTTCCTATACAGTATCTACCTAGAGAGCGCTGCAACTCAACGCAATTTAACGGACGACTCTGAGTATGGCTGTTAGTTTTTAATAATAAGAGGAGTTTTAGCTGTTTTAGACCAAAATATAATTATCTAGTATAATTTTTGAGTCCCGTAAACGATTATATACCTTCCATCTGGACCCACTGGCTGGTTCATAAGTCGTGTTTTCATCACATCAGCCGGTGTACCCATGACTGCAGCAACAAAGCCAGCGGTGAATGCAGCTGCGCCATGAACCAACGGTGTATCAGCTAGTCCGAACTCCCGAATGAGGTACTGTTTTGTGAAGTCATAAGCAGCCAAATCACCCATGTTTACTAAAGCTGCTCTCTGGACGTTTGGTACAGCACCTGAAAACATTATACACATTTTCGTAAGCTCTCGTAATGTTTCATTGAATAATGACGTATAATTTATCTTTGATTAAATGCATAAAATATGAAGAAGCATTTTTATTGAAGTTTAGCTTCAGAATTGGGTATCGTATAAACGCTAAGTCGTGGGTTTGATAATTGAAATTATTCAGGCACGACCTGGAGCAACAAATGCAGATGACTGAAGACCGTAACGGCCTACAGGACATGTTAATAAAGCACAGACCGTGCCTGGAACGGTTCTGCGAAAAAATAGTTAAATATATAAAGACAGCTAACAAAACTGAAAGAGCGGGTCTCGCGAGGAATTGCGCCCCGGCTCGCCCATGAATATTGTAAATAATAATATTACACATTTAGCCGGGGGCGTATTTCGCGAGACGTGTGACGTGAAGTTTAGTGATAGAAAAAGTCCCTGGACACAATGGCAGGGGAGGTATATAATAGGTATTATTTATTTAACAAAAACCAATGGTTTATTTATTTTTCCTGCGTTCCTACGTTAAGTGATACCGCCGACCATAGATACACATATTGCCAGAGGGCTCACAAGTGTGTTGCCGGCCTTTTAAGTATTGGTTCGGAAATAATATTTCCATGCTGGATTTTTTTTTTAAAGTACCAATATACATAGTACTGTCTGAACAAGCAAATTGTGCTATAATAAAGGAATCGCAACCACAACTAACATACCTCTCCAAAACCCCTTAAGACCCCCTTGAGCATACAGCATCACGTAAACCTGGCGACAGTTGGAGAACCGTGCCGGCTTCCCTTGCAGCAGTCTTCTACCTTCCGCCTGCATCTGAACTTTCACCAAATCGGTTGGAGATGCGATGAGTTGCGCCAGGGACCCAGCCGCCAGCCCGCCTGAACTTCGAGCCAATAAATATTTTAGTTACATTGGACCTATAAATCTTATTTTTCTGTGGATTCAAGTTCTTTAATGATTGAGGTATCAAAGGAAAGTTCAGCTTTTTACTGTTTATTGAATTTTTAGTGATACGACAGATAAGGCTAATTCCAACCAGATATTAATGGTCGGCAGTGTTAATAACATTAACTCATAAAATTATTTTATTATTGGTAGTAGAAAAAACACGTTAAAAAATTCATAAGTTTGGTCCTTTGGTAAAGTAACGTAACCTTTTTGCTGTATTAGATTTATTGATTCAACTTTGAAATTATATATTTCATAATGAATTTTTTTTTTATTAATACATTCAAAATCTGTTATAACGACATCGCAGGTACTACTTGGTCATAAAAACCAATAGTCGTACCAGCCGATGACGTTGTGATTAAGAACCTAATACAGAATTCAGCCGGAACCTTTGATTTTGGTCAATATAACCGGTATGTTGTTCTAAACGATGTCGTAAACGGTTTTGACTGCATTAATAAAGATTGTGTGTTATCTATGGAATCACTGAATACATTTACGAAATCAATACACAAATAGAAAGCTACAAATGATAAAGCGATAAGGAAAAGGTCTGGGCATGGATAACGTAATTTAAATATCATTATTAAATAGCCCGAAATAAATTCTGAAATTTAAATTTTACTGTCGAAATTTATCTAAGATCCAATTACCTTAGTTTATTACTTGGACGAAATGTCATTAAACTACAATTTGCATTTGAAGCCATAGAAAAGAAGCAATCAAGAGGGGAATCGCTCTCACACAGCAATCACTTCAACCTTCGCAAGTGGGGCCAACGACCTCGACGACTACATGTTATCTGATATTGATAAAATATACTGACGATATCCCTTTGAAACTGCTTATATTACTTTTTTGTATCGTTTTTCTATGACCTATGTGTTAATTTCAACAAGATAATGGTCAAAATCAGGAAAAAATTCAAATCTCGTAAAACAGCTTGTGTACACATTTTTACCGACAACAACAACCTTTATATACTTTAACCTCATTCCTTAACTACACTTAATATTATTATTATTTTTATTTAAGTTTATTTTACGATTTGAAACTGAAATCCTTATTTCCCTTTTTTAAAGCCGATTAAGAGGAGATTCGTTGTTTTTGAATAGCTTTTTTACTATCAATTTTTTCACTAAAAAAAGTCTCACCCACAGACGCTGCCCCAAGCGATACTTTTCCCTTTTCATCCTTGAAATAGCTTCTGAAGTATTCATAGAATATCAGTCTACTCCCGGAATATATCGCGTGTCGCTGAAACATCGGCATCAGACCGGTCCATAACTTCAGCACTCCCTCTTGCTTTGCTATCCCAACTGCTGTTTTTATCATGCCATGATTTTCTAACTGCAAAAAATTATTTCAAATGCATTTGTCCCACGTTAACTCGTCACTTACATATTTTACAGACTCTTTCAAGAACGCAAAAAATTTTGTAATAAACAAGCCAAAAATAATTTCTGAAAAAACACGAATTTCGTAGAATTAAAATTTAGGCAGTAAAATGCACCGATTAATCCTCACTGACACATTTTACAGACAATAAAGAGATACAAAATCCTATGACAAGCGAATACTAACATAATATGCGAATTCTGTTACTAAGAAAGCTTAGAAAATTACCAAACTAATATATATATTTTCATTTAAATATTAAATTTATACCAGCCGTGAAGTAGGTAGTGCATCCGATCTCTGACTATGCGCCACTTCTTCCTTCTATAAGTTTATTCTTAAACTAAACAAAATCGGCGTGTATTACGCACAGAAGAACAATTAAAGACCAGAATTATACTGGGTAATAGCGTCACCCAACGGATATGCACTGTCAGTAGTAGGGATTTCCGGGGACTGGCTCACCCACTGCTTCGGTAAAAAAGCTGTTTCGGAGGCAGCGCCCCCCAAAAAAAAAAAAAAAAAAAAAAAAAAAGTTTGTACTCTAACCCCACTAAACAGGCCGTGTGGAGTCGAATGCACTCACTCCTGAAGTGATAGCTCTAACCGTTCCAGAGATAGCTTTCCCAAAACCCTTGCTAATTACTTACTAATCACCACCTTATCAGCTACTATTTCCTGCACGAAATTCCCACTCATTATCTAATTACTTAATGACTCAGTACGAATGCATCGTTATCTACTTTCCTACATTCACTAACCCGATCTATGGCTCTAAAAGAAAAATAGAATAAACTATATCTAACCTAACCTAACCTACGGGTCTAAGCAAACAACAATAAATATACCTAACCTACATTAACACCATTATCTATAATAAAATTAGATGTAAGGGTTACATATTTAAATAAAACATTTTTATATCAGGTATTATTCTTTTATTTATATGTCCATTATGTTTCTATACAAATTTACTAGCACCGTATCATTGTTCTCTGAGTCACACGTAAAATTTCTAAGGAAGTCTTTTAATCTCATCCCCCTGAACTTGTAATATATGTATACCAAACAGTACTCTCCGCACACCGCCGATAGGTAATCCTGAACCGTAAGGCTATTGTACCTCCACATGCAACAATTCCTCCTTAAAAATCCTTCTATTGCTTCAATAGGTTTACGTCCAAACGAATCAAAGTATTCGCCAACTCTTTCGATGTTTATATGAATAGCCACCCAATGAGACCCCGGCTGTGAATCAGGGTCAAGATTGCATATGATAAGTGCTGGCACCTGAGCATACATCGGCAATCGATTTGAAGGATATACGTTGCTCTGGAGGCTGGGATGTATTCTGCAAAGACTCATTTGCACTTCTAGTGTTTTCATACTTTAATACGCGTTTACTCCCCTACTCTTTCACTCTTTTACTGACTACATTTATTACTATCAATTCATATTTGTACCAATGTATTTAAACACACACATAATATGATCTCAACATAAGTAATGAGTCTCTTTGTAAAAAAAGTAATGAAGGTAAATAAAAACCATGTCATATTCGATTACATTATATTTTATTATTCTTAATATCATAATAATTACATAAGCGATTGCTTAACTACTATAATCCACACATACATTTCTGTTCTTATCTATTTCTATAATATTTGAAAACTCTGCGTAAACTACACAGTTAATTGTTTCAGTCAATGCGCTCTCGAATCTTACTTCCATTCTTACACTACCATGACGTACAAGATTCCAATGCACATTAGAGTTAGCCGACAAGTCAGGTGTTAAATCAAAAGCTAGTAAACAGTATCCATTTGAATATTGCTCCCTCGATATTCCATTACCTTCGTTAAGAAAATGTATACCGGTGCCTGAGTACAGGGTGTGGTATGCGCTAGTAAATACATCGTTTGGAAATGATGGTTGTAACGATTTTGAAGGTATCTGTTGACCATCTATATACAGGCTAAATGAGCAAATACCAAAATTTTCAAAGTTGAAAGGATTTTTAACATAACTACCGTTGAATGCTGTATTATTCACAAAACCTATAATACATCTCTTAGGAACCTGTCCTAAAAATATATTGTCCAGTGTTTTACCCTGCACACCAGCTGGTATGGTCAGGACTTTCACTTCACCTCTTGTAATAGGATATTTAGCCGTAGTAGTGGCAAGAACCTTTTGATGAGCTATTAGTATTGATGGATTAATTTTTGCTCTGCGTATTATTAAAGTTGCATCTGTTATACAGACTTTGTACTTATTATCTGCATTCTGTGACATGAGGTTAAATGTTTCTCTCGATCTAACTAATTTTATAGATAATTCGACCCCGTTAATGAGGAATTTATCTTGATTGAATATATCCCCATGTAAATGCCCAATCATTTCAACATCCTTTCCATCCTTTGAAAGTTGTTGTCTTTTGTAAAAGCCCTTGTTTGCCTCATTAGTTTCATTCATTTTACCAGCTGTATCCTCGTACCACAAACCACATGTCAAATGTGATTGTTTGGCGGATGATGAATAATTTAATAGAGTTTCTATGAAAGCGCGATATGCATAAGTATTATTTGGGGGTGACACAAGTTTTTGGTTTAGGTAAACATCCAATTGGTTAAATAAAGAATGTAACCAATTATTGACTGGTGCCACTACATTAGCTGCATTAACTGCAGAACCGTCTTGATTTTTAATTTGAGCCTTGAGATGGAGTAGTGTATGCGAAAGGTCTATGTAGTCATCTCCTGTACCAGGTACTTGGAATTCGATAGGTCCATCATCACTTAATGAAGAAATTGGTTTGTAATGTATCCAGTGTCCATATTCGATACTTGTTTGTGTGGAAGGAAGAGCAAACAGATCCAATTCAGATTTAACGCACTCACATGAATGATTATGAATAAATGACATTATGATTAGTTTGAAAATATATCCTTGGAAATATTAATATTTTTGTTCCTTGTTTTCTTTGAAGCGCCTTTCACTTTGAGGGGTGAAACTCGAATGAGCTCATTACAATATTTTCGTCTCTTATTAACACCTGATCCAGTCATAAGTTTATCAATTTTGGTATCAACTTTGCGTTTAAGGTTAGAACTAGCCTCTTTCAATCGATTTTTAATGGATTCTTTAATAGGACGACTAGCTACAACATCTGACAAAAGCCCAATACCGCTGTTAAGTGCTTCTTTTCCAATCACCTTAGCACCACTAGTGAGTAAAGGTAGCACACTTCGAAATAACCCCCCAAGAAAACTGCCGATACCATGACCTCGTTGATGTAAGGCTCCTTTGTAGATTACATTTATACCAGACCCAGCTTGTTGCGAATAATAATGTTCATAAGGACATATAAAAGTTTCTTGAGGTGTATACATTTTAAAAAGGAAATATAGATTATATTTTTTTAAAATGAAGTTTCACACACGATGTACCGTATTGAAATGGTACCGCATTTCCCGTGGTTGTTCTTATATCTATCTCAATAACATCAAATTCTCTTCTCATTACTGGTAAATAATGTGGTGGTGAAAATATATGCATTTTATTTGAACCATATATGTATTTAGCAGGATCTAAGGGTATAATTCTCAATAGAGGTGTCATGACATCACCAACAATTTGTGGTTCTATAATATCACAATACACAAATAATTGTGATGGTAACCCCAAATGTAGATTAGCAGGGCGTTTACCGATATTATGATTTACTAAATTGGTATCTGGCTCAAATCCAAGTTGAAAGCTCAAATTAGGTGATAGTGATAATGAAATTATTGATGGATCCTTTACTGCAACAGAGACAAACTTTGACACGGTGTCCTGGCGAAAGCTAACTTTCTCTTTCGAATTTAAAGCTATAAGAATATTTTGTATATTATCATAGTTCGTGGCTGGTATATGGTTCTTATACATTAGTGTGGTCTCTTCGTTATTGATGGTAGTTTTTTTACTTATGTATATAATATTTTCATGTTCTTGCACGGAGAACATAGTAGAGGGATATTGAAACTCAACTATACCTACCATCCATTCTCCTTCTAATGTAATGGCTTTAGGTAGTTTTGTAGTAAAAAGTGTGGAACTATTGCTGAGTAAAGTTAAATAGAAACTTTCCTTCATTGTAGATTTTTAATATTCAATAGTAAGACCCAAGAATTAAATTTGTTAGGATATCCTTTCCATTTAACTAATACTTCCTTTCTAATACCGCTTTTACGTGATCTGATGATTTTATCAATTTTATATTCGGAAGTGGGGGAAAAAGTTATTTTTTGTAGTTCTTTCTCATAAAAAGTTCCTGTTATTGATTCATTTTCTAAATCGTTTAAAGTGTATACAACCCACGGGGAACGATCTATAATCGAAGTAATGATAAAAATTTCGTTACTCCAATTACTTTCATAACCTTTTTGAAAAACATGTTTGTATTTTGTAATTCTTACATAGTCACCAACGTTAAATTTAGGTACTTTGTTTAAACTTGAAATATAAGTCTTTTCATCATAATATAAATTCCTCCAAACTTCCATAATGTTTTCCATTTTAACATCACATGGTCTCATCTTGATACTAGAGTGCACACTGTGATTATAAGAACTAACCAAATCTTGTAAAATATCTGTATAGCGATAAGTATTCTTATGTGTAAAATAACGCCACATTTTCATTTTCAATGTTCTCTGAAATCGTTCTACTATACTTGCCTTTATATCTGGATTATTTGTAGTGTAATAATTTATATTTTTACGTTTTAAATATGTTTGGACATCCTTAGATACAAATTCCGTACCCTTATCTGATTGAATATGTCTAGGAACAGTTTTAGCTTCATCAAAGATGCTAGTAAAACACGTTTTTATTGTGCATGAATCCTTCTTTTTCATTGCCCTAACATAAGCATACTTACTAAAGGCGTCAATAACACACAAAATATATTTATATCCATCATTATATTGCATGTAAGTTCTTAAATCACTTAAATCAGCTTGCCACAATTCATTAATATTTGATAAAATATATTTATTACGCGGGAATTTTTTTATAACCGGTTTATGTAATGTATATGTTTCTTGAGACTGCAACCATTTCGAAACGTCACTTTTTGAGACTTTTCCATTCATTGCCTTTGTTAACTTATTGACACTGCTGTAACCAGCTGGATGTGAAATATCATAATAGATGCGATGTAACTCTAATACGGGGTCCATTTCTCCCAATCACTTTTGTTTCTCAATTTATTGATGTGTTTAGATTGTGTTGGGGTTGAAGAAACCTCAGTTTGTGATTCTTGAATCAATGTTTTATCTTTACTATTAAGCTCAGATATATATTTGATTCTTTTCAGATTACCAATATATGTTAGCGGTGTATTTATATCATTTAAAAACTTGGCGAATATTTCCCAACCGATTGGATCGGATCTCTTCGAGGGTCTTAAGATGTCATTCACTAAATCTATAATATTACTCCCTGGTATCTCTTGTCCACTAATGACAACTGTTCCATTTTTATTCCATTGCAATTGATCTGTTTTATTTAATATTGTATCCATCAATAATTCACCCCTCCTCATATAAGTTTTAGGAATTAATTTTAATATTTCTTTTGGTGATAACCCATATGTGATGTCTTCACCCGTTGGGGGTTGTTTAACATTTAGCATTTTTTCATTTTCACTAGTAGTTATATTATTGATGTTACGGTTTTCGTTAGTATTATCATTTATTACCTTTTCAGTTATTGTTATTTCTTGAGGTTGCCGTTCTTCCATGGAGTAATGTAAGTATCTTTGTAAAATTTGTAGATAAAGCGCCCATTTTTCGCGATCATCCAATTTACTTGATATAATTTTTTCCATTTCTAAATCCAATCTACTTTGCGGTGTTGCTTTATTTTCATTCTGATGTTTCAGTTTATCAATAAAGTCTTGCTCAACAAGAAGCATTTTTTTTGTGTTCATTGTGATTTATTAAAACAACTTACAAGGGTGCTTAGAATTGTACCCAAAATTATTGGAAGAAAGGACCCTCCTTTTTGTATTAATATATTTTTCCTGTATTCAAAACTTTTTCCTTTACTGATCAGATTACGTAAGAGATTTTTAATTTTTTTTAATTTTGTTTTTGTATTCTCTTTTAAAGGTACTTTTCCTTGTAAAACATTGTGAATACATTCACATAGACAGTTAATTTCTTGATTATTACAAGACTTCAATAATATCCTACGATGTTTGGGTTTTAATTTATGTAAAGCTGATAACAATTCCTTATGCGTTGTTATTCGTTGATACATGGTTCATTACTGACTTAGAGTGGCTGATTACAAAGATACTTATACCTTTTCATAGGAACATATATTGTACAAAAATTACTAGATTCAAATATTTTAGATTTTATGCGGCGAGCATCATCAGTGTTTTGTTTCAAATCAATCATTAAATAACCATGAGCTTCTTTAGTAGCATCGGTATATGAATCTTCAATAAACTTCGTGTCTTCCGGTGAAACTTGTCTCGCTAGAAATCGTATTTGTGTTTTGTCACGGGGATTTTTAAAATAAATAATATAACTTGAATTAAGTGAAATGTCGCGCTGTCCTCTTCCTTGATGAAATAAGTTTTGAGTTATGTAAAAAACACTCAAATTTCTATGGTGACTGCCTTTTGTAAATATATCAACAACTCGACCATCAGATTCCCTCATTAAGTCATCTATTATAATCAAATGTGGATTTTTACCATCAAACATATGCAATTCCGGTAGTCCTTGGTGGTAATTTACTCCGGGTATATTATAAAGCGGCTGCATTTCATCATAACACCATGTAATTTCTAAAAAAATCTCATTACATATACTATTTTTATGCTTAATGAAATTTGTAACAAAGTTAGATTTTCCACACCCACTAGGTCCTGCTACAATGGCAGCAAAGGGATGAATAAAATGAATCATTATTTTTTACTTCTGTCTTCATCAAGGAAAGGAATAAAACTAAGTTGGTATTTTAAAAACAATTTATTTATATGAAATATACAGAAAAATTTTAGTATAATATTACAATATTAATTTATATATGAAAAAAACAAATCTATTTTACATAAAAATATACAGTGCGTTATATACATTAATGATTAACTTAATTACATACTAATGATTTTGTAATGACCTATAGGTAACGTATCAATTTTGTTGGGTAAAATGTACCGCTTAGCGTCATTAAAAGATAAACATATCTTATTTATTTCCTGTGTAAAAATGGTATGTTTTAATGATCTAAACCGAAACATTTTACAATACTGTACGTCTTTATTAAACAAACAGGACTTATAATTATTTAATGTTAATTTTTTTGTAATACATTTATTTACACCCTTGGCTTTTGTCACCACCTTGTCATCAACTTGTATTGCATACATTTTAGATCTTAACCCTACGAACTCTGTAAAAATTCTGCCGATATTCTCATCTTTAAAATACCCTAATTTTTTTTTGTTTAATTTTGGGAAATTAAAAATGTTATTTTCATCATAATCAGATGTATCAAAATATGTGTTAATATCGGGTTTTATATCATCATAAAAGTTATTTGTGAATATTTGATAAATAAGACTATCGGTGTCTGTGTAAAGTAATTTTAGGTTGGAATCAAATTTAGTTTGCATATAGTTGTAATGAAAATTATACATCAATGTTTTGGAAATATCTAGAACACAAAACCCTAAATATATAGGTTTATTATAAACCAGTTTAGTTTTATTTAATTGGACCGCAACAAGGTTTTCAGAAAATACTGATAAACTGTGAAAATGTGGTTGGGCAACCAAATCTCGAGCTCCTAAAACTTTGCCATTATTTTCCCAATGTGTTAATAGTTTGACATTCACGCGTTTTTCTATGTTCTCCATGGTTTTTCCAAAAACAGCATTATTCATGAGTTTATAGAAATCTTTTTCAAACTCCGAATTGGCTTTAGTTCTTAATTGAGTATTTAAATCTATATAAGTCTTTAACCATGGAGATTGTTTGAATTTTAATATCCTATGAACTTTAATTAATGTTAACCCCATTTTTAAACATTGAACTAAATTTCGGTAATGTATAACATAATTAGTTTTCTTTCGTAAATTAAGAATCAGCCTTATATCATTAATATCACCTACTGATATATTTTCAGGACAAAGAGGTAAATCTGAGTGTTTATCGTGTAAGTGAACTGGATATTCAAGATCTACCTCTAGGATAAACCCTACTTCTGATTCATCAGAAACATTAAAATCAGTATCCGGATTAGTCCATTCGAATTGCCCTGTAGGCAGATATTGAGACATGGCCCAACCATATAAATTATTTGCATCAAGATATATAAGAAAAGAATCTAGCTCTTTTTCATTGTAATCAGACATGTACACATTATTCGCCTTTGCATGACGTGTACTACATTGTGAAACTCCACCTCTTATTCCTGACTTAATGAAAACAATTTTGTCTATATCTGTAAACAATTCCAATTCTATTTAAGTATATTTAAGCATAGCGTCCCAGCTTAATCCTGGAGTAGTAAAATAATGTGCGGGATCTAAATCATAAGTGTTTATGCAAACACGTCTAAAATTTTCAAAAATGTCAACTAATAATAAAACATCGGTTTTTAAATAAAGATTTGAATAATCTAACATATTATTACATTTAAAATGATTCCAAACATCGATAGCATGATTGTAGTCATCGTCAGAAATATTTGACGCTGTGAGAGTACTATAAAAATCTGATTTATTTGGGAGATGTTGGTGATTTAATGCATCGAAATCTTTGATGAATTCATATGGAAATATACCTTTTTTTGTTAAACGTTTAAAATCTTCTGAGTTCGGGTAATTTTTTGATAGTTCTATAAAATCACTAGTTTTTAAATTTTTAGCTAACTTATCAAGGCTACTGGGTAAAAATTTAATTGAATCAACAAATCGCAAAGTTAAAGTATTATTATTAATGTTTAATATTTTTGAAAAAGAAATGTATTTCTCCTTATTTTGAGGAAGAACATCAACTTGGCCTTCCTCAAAGTTCAAAGCATGAACGATAAAGTGAGCATCGTAGTGACTTAAGTTATGTAAGAAAACTGGAATCATTAATGGGGCTCTAAATTTTTCGAAACATATATTATGGACAACACCCTTGAATTTACCAGTATACCAATCGTGGTATACCATTGATTCACCATTTAAATTTTTGTTACACACGTAGCAAGTTTGATATGTTTTAATTAAATGTTGTTCTTCAAATGAAAGAGGGCAAGGTGGCTTTTGAAATAAAATGTTTTTTGTTATATTTTTTAAATCTTCTTGTAAGAATTGCATAAATTTTAATGCACAATTTTCCCCAGTATATGTTAAATATTTTGAAAGTTTATCATCATAAGAACATTTAATGTAATATCCAAAACTATAAACATCATGTCTTTGTATATTAATTGTGGATGGCTTTGTTGGATTATTTGAACACGATGCTATGGGACTTAATAATGCCTCAAAGTCTGCATATATAACAAAGGGTAATTTATTTTTTCGTTGGAATTTATCAAAGTTTAATTTGCAGTCTGAAACAATTTCACCACACCAATTTCTTTTATTATTAGCGGTACTGGGTAATTGTGTATAAATGTGTCGACAATCATTTTTCTGGTGGTTTTTTAAACGTTCAAGCGATCGAAAGTATAACAAACAAAAATCACATAAGTAAATAGCTTCTTTTGACTTTGAAATTTGACTACTTATTAATCTTGATATATTTTTTATGAAACAATAATGCCCTATTTTACCTTGTGTTAAAGATAGCAAATTTATATGAGTCGACATTCTATTTTTTGTAAAATATAGGGGGCCTACAACAATATGTTTTCTTGTTTGCTCATTATATTCTAAACCAAAAACATTTATACTAATTTTATTCAGATTTTCAATTTTAGGTATATCACGAAATTTAACAGGGAATTTAATATTATCGAACTTTAATTTATTACTATGTTTAAAATAAGAAGATACACGATCTGAATTCTTAAGTACTGGGAATAATGCAGACAATAAAGCCCATTTAAAACATGCATCATCAGTATTTTTTACATTCACAACAGCTTTTTTAATTTTAATATCATGAGGTAAATCGATATAAGACCCACCCCGTAATGGGTTAAATTTGTTTACATTTATATCTAAGTACAGAATATTTTTTAAACTCCAACCACTATCTTTCTTTTCAAATGAATTAACATAATTCACGAGAGATTTAGACAACGATGTATAAAATATATTTAAATCATCCTCAACACAAACAATAAAATTCATAGATTGGAAATCAAAGGTATTAGTCATATTTTTAGTCTCCTGCACGAAGTCAGCATACAAAATAAAATTTATTTTTAAAATTGTATGAATCTCGGTAAAATTTTTAATTAGAGTAAATATTGTTTCTTTTACAGAAGTGAGAAATAAATCGGGTGTTTCAAAATCGGAATTATCCTCATGTTCTGAAGTAACTCTATATGTTAATATCCTGTTTCCAAAAGCATTCTCATATATCGTTACATTTGGTTTAAGAGAATGTTGTATTTTAACTAAATTATTTTTATGCATGTTACTCCTTAGGTGGTTGGCAAAATACTTCTTGGATACACACATATTACATACACTACATATGACTGAGTTTAATGGTTTACCTCTATTATTTGAAGTAGATGCCTCCGGTGTAGAAGTTAATGGTGTTTCAGATTTAAATCGTTTCTTATTACCCATATGAGAATCATATTGTGGTTTTCGTTTATTACCTCGTCCAGTTTGTTCCTGCCTAAGAAAAAACATTTTTATTATTAAATAAAATAAAATTTTATAAAGATAAAGCACGTAATTACAAAATATTACAATTGAAACTTACAATTGCTTTTCCACTTCACCACATAACTCAACCATTGCACTGTCATAAAAAGCATTTTGAAGATTATTTTTCTTCAGTTCTTCATTTACAGATTCTTCATTTTGCAGTTCACATTCGCACATTACTCCCTCCATAATGTTCAATGAATTCAGGTTAACTCATCAATGATTTAAAGTCCAAGGAATGTAATGCTATTAATAGATCAAGAGCGTCATTACGACCAAATTATTACAATACAAAAACTTAAGTATTTATTTTATATAGTATATTATTATTTAAGTAATATTTTATTATTTAGTTTTTAAAACTGTAATGCTTTACAGTATCAACTTCTGATATTTCTTTAGTGATGTTATAAACTATACTTTCTATTTGATTATTCATATTTGAATTACATTTTGTATAGTATTTAATTCGAATATCAGCATTTTTCCAATGTTGCGATGTCGGAATTTCTCTTAATTTGTTAAGGTCATATACTTCAATTTTTATCATGAGATCAGACTCTTCACCGTCATTTTTATTAGTTGATATATAATTAATAGTGCCTTCATTTATAGATCGACCAGCAGTTGAAGATAATATCAGTTTTTTCTTTTTCTGTTTTGGTTCTTGTATAAACAAATCATCTAAAGTTCTTTTGTGCTTTATAATAGATGGAGACGTCTCGTCTTCTTCAGATAATGAAGTATAGTAGTTATAGGGTTTAAAGCAATTCTCAACATCTTTCAGATTGTATGTTCCCTGAAACATACTATTCAATAAATATTCAAACAAATTTAAACACACGCTTAAGAATTTTAACCTTAAATAGTTTAAATATAATAACTTACCTCCATTGTTGTTTATTATTTCAAACTTTCAACCACTTCACTTTTGTCGAACTTAGAGCACAATACTAAATCTTTCTACAAGTATCGGGTTATATAGACTGGTAATGGATATCATTATCTAGTTACGATATTCAACTCGACTGCATGTTTGAACAAGTATCCATACCTATCAGTAAAATGTGGATAAGAAATACAAAGGGCACTCTAAATACCCTTTGCAATCTTAATAGTCATTGCATTTTTAAAATATTTTTGAAATAGATAATAACAGAAATGTGTGTATCTAGTAGTTTAGCAACCACATATACGTATAATTATTATAATATTAAGAACAATAAAATATATTTACGAATATGAAAATATAAACGAATAACCTTATCAGGTTTTTATTAACCTTCATTACTTTTGAAGTATATTTTAGGACAGGTTCCTAAGAGATGTATTATAGGTTTTGTGAATAATACAGCATTCAACGGTAGTTATGTTAAAAATCCTTTCAACTTTGAAAATTTTGGTATTTGCTCATTTAGCCAGTATATAGATGGTCAACAGATACCTTCAAAATCGTTACAACCATCATTTCCAAACGATGTATTTACTAGCGCATACCACACCCTGTACTCAGGCACCGGTATACATTTTCTTAACGAAGGTAATGGAATATCGAGGGAGCAATATTCAAATGGATACTGTTTACTAGCTTTTGATTTAACACCTGACTTGTCGGCTAACTCTAATGTGCATTGGAATCTTGTACGTCATGGTAGTGTAAGAATGGAAGTAAGATTCGAGAGCGCATTGACTGAAACAATTAACTGTGTAGTTTACGCAGAGTTTTCAAATATTATAGAAATAGATAAGAACAGAAATGTATGTGTGGATTATAGTAGTTAAGCAATCGCTTATGTAATTATTATGATATTAAGAATAATAAAATATAATGTAATCGAATATGACATGGTTTTTATTTACCTTCATTACTTTTTTTACAAAGAGACTCATTACTTATGTTGAGATCATATTATGTGTGTGTTTAAATACATTGGTACAAATATGAATTGATAGTAATAAATGTAGTCAGTAAAAGAGTGAAAGAGTAGGGGAGTAAACGCGTATTAAAGTATGAACACACTAGAAGTGCAAATGAGTCTTTGCAGAATACATCCCAGCCTCCAGAGCAACGTATATCCTTCAAATCGATTGCCGATGTATGCTCAGGTGCCAGCACTTATCATATGCAATCTTGACCCTGATTCACAGCCGGGGTCTCATTGGGTGGCTATTCATATAAACATCGAAAGAGTTGGCGAATACTTTGATTCGTTTGGACGTAAACCTATTGAAGCAATAGAAGGATTTTTAAGGAGGAATTGTTGCATGTGGAGGTACAATAGCCTTACGGTTCAGGATTACCTATCGGCGGTGTGCGGAGAGTACTGTTTGGTATACATATATTACAAGTTCAGGGGGATGAGATTAAAAGACTTCCTTAGAAATTTTACGTGTGACTCAGAGAACAATGATACGGTGCTAGTAAATTTGTATAGAAACATAATGGACATATAAATAAAAGAATAATACCTGATATAAAAATGTTTTATTTAAATATGTAACCCTTACATCTAATTTTATTATAGATAATGGTGTTAATGTAGGTTAGGTATATTTATTGTTGTTTGCTTAGACCCGTAGGTTAGGTTAGGTTAGATATAGTTTATTCTATTTTTCTTTTAGAGCCATAGATCGGGTTAGTGAATGTAGGAAAGTAGATAACGATGCATTCGTACTGAGTCATTAAGTAATTAGATAATGAGTGGGAATTTCGTGCAGGAAATAGTAGCTGATAAGGTGGTGATTAGTAAGTAATTAGCAAGGGTTTTGGGAAAGCTATCTCTGGAACGGTTAGAGCTATCACTTCAGGAGTGAGTGCATTCGACTCCACACGGCCTGTTTAGTGGGGTTAGAGTACAAACTTTTTTTTTTTTTTTTTTTAGGCGGGCGCTGCCTCCGAAACAGCTTTTTTACCGAAGCAGTGGGTGAGCCAGTCCCCGGAAATCCCTACTACTACTGTCGCTACTTGTTTATAAATATGTAGTTAACAGATGCAACATTAAAGATACTGTGTGGGTTATGCGGATGCTTTTTTCCAGTGTCGACAAGCTGTCGCGTGTCAGTATAATAAAAAAGGAATCACCATCAACGGCGGTGTGTCCTACTAGCACTGGATCCTTAATAATGGTAAAAAAAGCGGTAGTTCGGTGTGCGGTTCGATATCCGTGCGCACGCGTCAGCGATTAAAAAATCTAACTACGTATCCTTGGATACGATGGTGTGTCAAAGTAAAAATCCTTCTTTGACTGACACCGACTAAGCGCAAACAGATAAGCCAGATAAATGAGCTTCTAGGTGTAGTAAAGAGTGGCGTAGAGTTTATTGCCAGTTCTTCTCTTCCGTTCTACGCCCTTGATTTGAGAATTGGCAGTAAATGTAAAATTAGAAGCATTTCATATATTTTTTTTGACGTTTATAAGTGTACATTATGTTACCTATTTGACTTTGAGCCACATATTATCCCACTTTTATAATACACCAATACTATTTTCTATAGTTAGTTTTGCTTCTACTTCTATTTTTATACATATTTTTATATGATAATGTTTTTTTAATAAAACAGAGTTACAAACTCTGTTTTATTAAAAAAACTTTTTTCTCATTACTTGTATATCGATACTTATTTTTAAAGTTAAAAAAACGTTTAGTAATGGTAAATTACCTGATAACCGTGTTTCGTTGCGGCCACTTCAGATTGTATTTGCAGCCTTGTTTTGGTTAAATCAAATGGATAAGTTGCTGAAGAAAAGAAAAAATATTATATTATTATTTAAAAAAATATTAAAACGACATTATTTATGAATACCAACGCGACTATCAAACATTAAAATACACAATCAAAATACACTATACGGGGTAAAAGTTCATTACCATACTGAAGATAAACAGGTCACGTGATACGAGACGTTAGAACAAAATAGGCAACCCCTTACTGACTCACAATTTAAACGGTAAAATCAAAAGAGCAAGACAATGTTAACGCTGCTTAGTAAAATAAATAAAATATGTTTATTATGGAATATAAGATACAGGTATCACTTATTCCACGTCATTAAATTTGAATCGGTTGCCACCCTTACTAATCGGCAAAGAAGACAGAGGGTGTAGGCCGAGAGAAAAAGCCGGCGTAAAAATCTCTCGGTACTCTTTTAAAATAGCAAATCATCATACAAAATGACTATGGCAAACAACCCTTATTTTAAAACAACTATCACAAATTAATTAGAAGTAGCCTGTTAGCAATAGTCCCAGGCCCTTTTATCAACTAGATAATAATCGTTAACTTTATAGTAAGCCTTTTTACACAGCTTTTCTTTAATACATTTCTTAAATTAATGAATAACGGAGATTAAAGAGCCTCTCGGATTTTATTAAAGAAAAGTATCCCTTTTCCCAAAAAAAATTAAGTGGCTATAAGCATTTTATTGCAGATGTTATCGCTCACCTGCTTCAGCCGCCCATGCTCCTAAAACCGCAACAAAGTAGCGAGCAGCAATGGAATCCGTGGTCTTTGAGGCGGGGTGATCAGCATTACGAAGGACCGGCATTATTATCTTTTACACTCTATGGCCATACTATCTAAAAACAATCAAGGTTTTAATGTCAAACATCGCGAGCGTGTAAGATTCGTTTGGAAAGGTACAAAGGGCGATTTATACGATCTTTAAGTGTCAGGTAGACTAATTATGAGTTATAGAAACCATAAGGGAGCGTTCAAGTATTACGTAACGCAATTTTTGGAGCTTATTGACCCCCCCCCCCCATGTAACTCGCCGTAACGGTTTTCAGTACTCAAGTACAGTACTATACCCAAGTATAGTAAAACGTTTCGTGACCAACTAGTGACTCTTTAGTTACTATTATGTGGTGTAAGTCGAAAAAAATATTAACAATAGTTTTACAAAAGGCCCCCCCCCCCCCTCCAAAATACGTTACGTAATACTTGAACGCTCCCTTAGCCAACAGTGTCAATTACTAGTTCTTAAACTTGACGATTATTATTCTATACAACACTTTAGCAGAAGACAGAGGTCTTAAGAGGGACTTTATAATAATGAAAGATGTCTTAATAACATATCACAGTACGAGATTGGTGGAGAAAGGCCTAGGTCAATATAGAATGGGAAAAGATGTGTGACACTTAAAAACTGTTATGCATTATTATGAAAACTATTGTACACTAAACATAAAGTATAACTAAAAGTAAACTAGTGTACTATTGTACATCTTTACATAAAACAAAAAATAATGAAAAAAATTCTTCAATCGTGGGCATTGATGGCCGAAACAAAAGTCATTAGAACCCCACGGTAAAAGGTTTTAACTTCTGTTATAAGCTGAGTATAGCACTAAGGCAATTAGCACAATATTACACCATTACACAGTTTTGTTTATACACTACCGCTAAAATTCCTCGGGAACGCTAAAGCAAGAATGATCTATTCGACTGAAAAGCTGGAATGAATATTCAGAGTATTTAAAGGCTAAAACATGTTCGTGTCAATTAAGTTCATCCGTCGATATCATATATCATTGTCATATAAAGTATTAAATAGAACATCCTTCGAATATACAAAGTACGAATTGTAATAAAAACTAATATCAATATGAGAGTGTCCATGGGCGGCGGTATCACTTAACATCAGGTGAGCCTCCTGCCCGTTTGCCCCCTGTATTATAAAAAAAAAAAAAAAAAAAATGAGAACCCTAAAAAAAATCAGATTCTCTTTTATTCAGTTGTATGATTTAGAAAGGTGTACCTGATGTATATGTCAGCTTAAAATTGTAAAAACCGTTAGATTGTAATCTATCTCGCGAGATTGTAAACTGTCGAAAGATTGTGAACCTCAACGAACTGCTTACAATTTAACATATTATTATGTATTCGGTAGATTGTCATCTATCGAAGTGAAATCGTCAAATTGTGAAACGGATCGTACTACTAATAATTTATATTTAGAAAAACACATTTTTTATGGACATTTGATTAGGACTCATCCGTGTATTAAAATTGATAGTAAAATGATAGCCCGTACTATTTTTAATATCACATATACGGTTGAAAAAATTATCCGTTGAAAAGAGCATTGATATGACGTCAAGCGATAAGTGTAGGTCATTGGAGCTACACTTTATCATATAGCGGATAAATGCTTAACATTATTATACACCTTTTATCAAACAATGTTATTTTACACATTTCAGCTTATCTGTTCCTACATTTTTAAATTAGGAAGAATTCAAAATCAAATTTAAAGTAAAACTTAAGTCCAATAAAACAAAAGCACGTCGCAGTTGTGTGTAAAGCAAGTTGGACCCAAAAGGATTTTCGCGTAACAGAGTAAAATAATTCGTTTGTACCTAGACTTATATAGTTTTAAAATATGTTATGTAAATTTTCATGAAACGTTTTCAGCTTGGAAGATGATAATTTATACAACCTTCACACAAATTCAATGCCTCCACATTTATTTAGTTTATTTTACTATCTACGTGCCAACAGAATGGTCATTTAGATCTAAGCTATATTCATGTCTTAAAATACTCATCTCATCGTAAACACAGTATGAGAGATTGACTGATGTATTGGTTATCATATGTAATGTAACTACATATAACAAAATTATTAATAACAGAATTATACTGTAATATTTTAATATTTTAAAGGTACTTACGTATTAACGCCACGACGGCAAAAATTCTAGTAACGTTAACGCACCGGAAACAGTTATTTAAATAGAATATTAATATACTAACCTAACCTAACCAAACAATCAAGGTCCCCGAATACACCTAAATCAGTATCATCAAATTTGGGCGACGGATTACTAAATAGTTACCAGAAAATTTTGCCGCGGTGGCGTTAATTAGTAAGTACCATTTTAAATAATTAATAGATTTTGGAAGTAATAATTGTCAAAATAAAATAATTAAAATATAGTGCATGCCAACATTAAATATATTGGTAGATAATAATAATTTGTAGATATAAATAACAATATTCTAGTGACGCTACAACCCTAAATGGGTCTTGGAGTCAGATTCGTTCTTTTCATTCATCCGTTCCTTTGAACATTTGTATTTCATAATACAAGTAGGTGATCAGCCTTCTGTCTGACACATGTCGATTTTTGGATTTGAGACATCGTTTTCCTCACAATGTTTTCCCACATCAGGGAATGAGCTTCGCACGATAAAGGCCCACACTGCTGTTATATTTAAATAGTGAGAAAATGATTCCTTCATTAATTGCTTTAATATTAGCAAACTCTGTAAGTTTGTGATGTAACTATAACACTAAGTAAAGGCCCATTTACACGATGCCATTTTCTTGCCTGTAGCATACAATTATATCGACGCAATAAATGATTTGCATGGTCTAAACAAAACGTAACATTCTTGATCAATGGGAAAAGTTTCCTTTCAAAACTATTATTGATGTAAACAGCACGTACAATAATTTATTACGCAATTCTTGTACGCAATTATCTCTTCATTTGCAAACATGAGTGCAGTGAGTGAGGGTGTGTTGAATTAAATTAAATTAAAGTTAAATAAATTGAAATTAAATTAAAAATTAATTTATATATTTTTTTTATTTTTTTTGTTATTTCCTTCGGTCCGATGCGCGCAGCATTACGTGCATCGGTTCTTTTAATTTACATTTTCGGTATCCCATAAACACTCATGACTGCGATAAATCTCAATGAACTTTATTATATCAGCAGAACTGAATTTAAACACATTTTTACTCATATTCATACCTCTCTGTTGGATGGTTCTAATCTTTTAAGAAGACTGAGCTCTGGTGGTGAGGGTCTATTTAAAAAAAAACAATAATTTATGTTTATAAAGAGCCAAAGATGTTACACTATCTGCGTCTAGAATAGAAGTACTGAAAACAAAAAACAGAAACTATCTTTTTATATAAAATTCAAACAGGTATTCTTTATATTCTAAACTAAAACTTTTTCTTTACATGTGACAAGTGTTGCCTGCCTTTATTACATTAATATTTACATATTAATGTAATATATTTATTTATTAATTACATATTAATGTATAATCAAACTCCAACACTCTTCTAAAATATTTAAGACTTGAATGAAAAATTTGTCAACGCAAATACGTGCAATACTTGCACGAAAGCGCCATTAAATGGTATACGCACGTACAAGCCTGTGTTTAGACAAGTCAAAACTTGAAAGCAATAATCTCCTTAAAATAGTTGCATTGGTGTAAACAAAAGGCATGTGCAATTATTTCCTTGTCAAAACTTGAATACAATAATTGCATTCAAGTTTTCAAGTGTAAACAGTTGCATACAATTCTTGAACGGCAATTATTGCGCTTCATTTATTGCATTCAATTATTGCTCTGGTATGTACAAGAAAATGGCATCATGTAAATGGACCTTAAATATTTTATACTCATACGTAAAATTGCAGATAGTAGTTATTCAATATACATATTCAATCACTCAATTGGATGGTAAATGAGACTTTATCTATTATTTAATATACATATTCATATTTGCAAAATCACCTGCATCATGAGCACTCCCCACATACACACCTTCACGTACCCATACTTTTCACCATCACACAATACAACCAAATTAGTTATTACTTGGTAATGTATTGAATAATTTTTATTGTTTTTTTTTTCCTTTTTGTAAATGTTTGAACCTTTCTGTAGGTATTATGTATTCCATCTTTGCTAAAAAAAAATAGCAAAAATAATATAAATTACTGTTCTTAAATATTTTTAGTGTAATTGTTTATTATATATTATTTTTGTTTTCTGTAGGATTAAGAAACTAATAACTTTCTTATGACGAAACTAACAACGCGAGTTAAATGGTAAGGCTATTTAAAAAAGACAAAAGTGTTTTGGTTAGTTATGGCTTATTGTTAGTGAATACCTTGTAATTGACGTAATCTTTGACATTTCTCGATAGATACTTGCGGTTCAATAATTAAAAAAAAATAGTCTACACAATCAAGCGAAAAAAAATTGTAGAATTTAAAAGCCTATTTATTTAGCTTGGACGAAATTTATTTATTAACAAAGCCTTAGTGCTAAATCTGTCAAACTGTGTGTGTGACTAAAACACATACACGTAATACATATTTGTATTTTTCTGATGAGTAGGCCAACACTGCTCTTAATAAATCAGCTACCAAATATTAAAAGAATCTCTTGAATAATAAATCATTTAAATACAATAAAATATACATGAATAAGAATAAGAATTGACAATCACTTTATTTCCACACTTGGCTCGGGTACTAGATGATGTGAAATTTTGGATGCCGGCCAGTCGTTTGTGTCATGGACAGAACTAGTTCACAGGACTTGAGGTTTTTAAATCTTTTATCTTATCACATCGACTACGGCTTTTAATTTTTCAATTATCACACTTGGTTTATCACGTGTTGAACCAAGGGCATGGGCGGATCTACACAAGTTGGTGCTTATGTCCCACTAAAACGACATCTGCATCTTTAAAAAAGTTATTTTGTAAAAATAAAATTATGATATCATAATACCCTGCTCACCCCCAGGGGATTTGCCTATGTGTACGCTTAGTTTCGTTGGAAGGCACAAATACATATACGTGATGAGAGATATTTTCGATAGAAATATTCATATTATTTAAGGGATAAGTATACACAGCAATAATACAAAATACTTTGAACAACAATTAACCAATCACAGTAAAGTATAATAAGTTCCTTTTTCAAATGTAAATTCCATTTTTGTAGTTATGGACAGCATCACACGGCATTTCAATTCATTGATTAAAATTATACGTTCTGCATTATTTTTTTTATTATCATTACTACTGGCAGTAAAAAAAGCAATGAAAAGTCTGTTGTGAAGTTAGAACTAGATTTCTTGCATTAAAGACAGAGTAAAACGTGTGCTAATAAGGATTTGTGACCTAGTTAGATAAGGAAACACATTTTTGTTCTAATTTATCGACGATAAGAAAAATTATTTTTAAAATATGATGTTATTAAATATTATTTTTAGGTAGCTAACAACTTACATAATGATTAATGTTCTAAATGTGTTACCCACTGAAATATAAATATCAGTCTCTAGGCCCATATATATAATATTATTATATTTTCTATTATATGTACATCTAAATCTACGGAATTTTATAAGCGTGGACTTTACTCATGTATAAATTACTCATTAATTGCAAGAAATTGTTATGAAATACATTGGTACGAAGTCCGGCGACTGAAAAAATTATTGTGTGATAGTCGTATGCTGAGATTAAAAAGACGTCAGATTTGCTTCCGTGATTTTTTTTTAATGGTCTGGGGCGACATCAAGGTATTTTGACATTAGTTGTACAATGTACCTATTGAATTAGTAACAAATTGCAGTTATTAAAACATATACCCCCGTGTTTTTGCAACGTTTTAATTTTTTTAAGGTTTGTTTACACTAACTTTGGGGAAAGACAAGAAGCGCCTTATTTGTTGTTTCCATGATTAATTTTGATTTACCATATATTTTTTTATAGAACGGGCAATGGTTACCATGGTAACCATAGTAAATTAGGACTATCTTTAGTCAAATTAGTCCACAATTTATAATAATGTAAATTTTGTATCGATAATATTGTAACATAGCTTATTAAATATTAATTAAGTATTATGTAATTCTATATTAAACTGGAACCAAATTCTCTCTTTTTATTACGAATCGTACTTTAAATTGCCTTTAAAAATTAATGTGCCAAAAATAGACGTTAGCGTTCTATTGGCTATAGTAAATAACGATACTCATTAAGTTTAGTTGTTAGTGTAGAAAATGTAGAAGCAACTGCTAAAAATAGTTTAAAATATTTTTTAATAAAACTAAATTAAACACATTATAAGGATAAAGATCTTAGATTACACACCACAAATGAATTATAAAACTTACCTAAATTTTCAAGCATCACAGGTGATGCCTTGCAAACGACTGATAACGCTATTCATAACTCTTGGTTATATGCGAATGATATTTGATATAAAAGACTACGAAGCATGAATCGAACGAATAACAATAAAATCAATAGACACATTCATTCAACGTAATTAAACGACAAGGCTAAAGTAATTTTAAAAATACTTGGTTATACGAAAGATTTATAATGAATTTGATGTCTATTAGGCTGTTTTGGAGACGGTTTTATCGCATATATGAACAACAAACCTATTAATGATTATTTAAGCTTAGATTGAAATATGTATGTACATGGTTGTATGGAGTGTACCCAGCTCCCCCGGTTATGTATCCTACTTTGTCTTGGATATGGATACAATAGGTTAGAGGTAAGGACAGCACCACCAAAAATATATTTTTTTAAGGTCCTTAGAGGTTGGGGTATGTAATGCGGAAATGTTGGAGAGACTGGGTTTGCGAGTGCCAAATAATCACACTCGGCGTGGTAAGCGGTCGCAATTGCAAGACTGATATATTTAGTTGCTGGCTGAATTCACAAGGATTGCATTATTTATAATTCGTTATAAAAAGGTTTAGGTTTTATGTTTTCATGTTTTCTTTATATGTATGTAATATCATGTTCTTAGTTTAAATTTTGTATTAATAAGTTTCTTACTGTATACAAAAAATGTTTTTTTTATGTATATAATAAATATATGTTATAGGAGACCAACGGGCAGGAGGCTCATCTGATGTTAAGTGATACTGCCACCCATGGACACATTGCCAGAAGTCTCGCAAGCTCTTTTCTTGAAGGACCCTAAGTCAAATTGGTTCGGAAATACTTCAGTGGGCAGCTGGTTCCACATAGCGGTAGTGCGCGGCAAAAACTGCCTTAGAAAACGCTCCTTTGTGGATCGACAGACGTCGAGGTGATACGGATGGTATTTTGTATTCTGCCTTGACGCCCGGTAATAAAACTCAGCTGCAGGTGTTAGACCGAACAACTCCTCTAAGCACAGATTGATTCGGAAGCTAAAAGGCATTTTATCGCCCTAATATGCCTTCAATTAGTCGGGTTCGACTTCTCTTCTTGGTTGTAACGGCGCAACAACTCATTACGTGGCCCTCGCTTGGGTCTCTTAGCTATTTATAAAGACGAATAGGCCATAACTGTAACCTTTATCATGTGTTAGACCGGGGGTGGTTGAACGCAAGGGTATGGCAAAGAAGAATCCAGAATTCGGGAATTCAGTATTTAGGTTAAAAGTTAAAATAATAGTTTAAAAAAACTAAAAAACACGCTTTTAAAGCACATCAAACTAAAAAGTGAAAAGCGTGTTTTTTATTTATTTTTTAGTTAAATTTTTTATTTTTTTTCGGATTATTGCATTGTCATCGATCTTTGACAGGTGCGCAAAATTTGAATAAAATCTGTCCGTTTAAAGTGGGTCGAAATCGAGTCCGAAGGAGTCGGTTACATACATACATACATAAAATTAAGAAGCCTTTTACACGTGTTTGTGTTCCAACGTACAATTTCGTAATACAGTAAGATCAGATCAGATAAAAATAAAGACCTCAAGTACGGTTGAAGAACGTGTTCTTGAAAATAATTTGAATGAAAAAGATACGTTTACTTAGAAGAGCTCAATACATTGCGATGATTACGAAACAGGTCTTGGTTTTAATAAATCTAGCGTGACCAACCCTCAGAGGTTTTATGAATGGGTTCATTTGCCTGTTATTTATGAGGGTGACCCTTCTGTCTGCGTATAAAGTAGGCCAAAGGTGGAGCCTGGTCACATTGCATTATGTATAATTCATTACTAAAACAGGTGGCTAAGAAACCCAGTAGCCCGGTTTAGAGCCGATTTACATTATCTTAGTGTTTAGGAGAGTGCTTTAGGATAGTACTTTAGTTGAAACATGTAAACGCTACTTGCTTTAGTAAATGCTACGCTAAAGAACTTGCCTTTCAAGTTGTACTAAAGCACTCTCCTAAACACTAAGATAATGTAAATCGGCCGTTACGTGAAGTAAATCTTATTTTTATTATTAACAACATTTAAGTTAACAAAATACAATGCAAATTACGGTAGTACATGTGTTATCTTGTAGGGTAAATGAAATGCCAAATAATTAACGGTACGACTAGTACTAGTACTATTTCAGTGCTTCCGCGACTCGTAGCAAAATAGTACAATACATATTTAGTATTTACCAAAACAACTGTCTAACGCGATCTTCAACTCACGTGACTGTAAACACAGCTGATTACATCAATAACATGCATATTATGTCACTGTTAAACCTGCCTCGTAAGAAAGGGAGGGAATGACCCAAATTCGCGGTTACCGCGCGAGCGAAAGGCGGCGTCCGTTTCACATCGCTACCAACTTGTGACTATTCTATTCAAGCAAATATCTGACGAAAGAAAGCCCAATTATCTATAACGTAGTATATAGTATAGTACACGGGCGTATACTATGCGGTGACGTCATTCATTCATCCTCACCAGAGTACCATTGATCGATCAATGGATTAATGTTGCGTCGAGAAGCGTGGGAGTCACTATTTTGTATGACATTGGAAAAATAAAATAACAATAGATAAAAGGTATTTAATACATTGAATGTTTTATTACAACGCAGTTAACTAAATTTATTTAAATATCACAAAAAAAATATTTCTACATAATTAAAGAAATGGATTTTTTATTTTAAAATGTTCACTATGCTAACTTCAGGGTGTCGGTTTTTTGTGACGGTGGGCGCGCGCATCGTAAAAAATTTACTCTCATCATTTTTCCCTAACGCGCCAAAAGAAGTACCTATAACTTCTAAAATAGAATTATTAAATTAGATTAAATTCGAATAATTTAATATCTCATAACTACACTGTTCATATAAATTCTGTAAACATATATGTATATTGTAAGACAGAAGGGATTACGTATGAAGCTATAAGCAAATTGTAAAAGTTTCTTGGTCTCCGAGACTTCCAGCACTCCTTGTCCTGTGCCAGTTGACGCCAATTGCAGGCCTTTAGTTGCAGCAGGTCCTCCCCCACTCTGTCGAGCAAACGGCACCTGGTACCTGGTCCGACCTAGTGGTCGGAGACATTTTTGGGGTCTCAGTGCCAGCGGAGTGAGAGTGTAATAATCACATTTTAAATACCTACTCATACATAAAAACTTATAGTCAAAATAAAAAAACTTCAATGTAATAAATATGTATAACTAAGAGAAGGAAATATATAAAAATATACTCATTCATGTATGTTAAATTTTAGTTATAGGAAATGTAAATTCCATTACATTTCTTTAAAAATATAGGTACCTAGTCCAAGCTGCAACCGTATGTGTGTACAAATAGATTAATATTCCTTTTTTTATATCAGCTAATAAATGATTATAAATAGTACAATATACTAATTGCAATTGGATTATACAATAAGAATATTTATACCGCCTAGAAATAAGCTACTACCCAACAAACACCATATCCAACTACGCTATAAAAGATTTATTGTACGAAGCTGTATTTATAAAAACACTACCATATTCTTCAAGGTCAACGTTTGGGGGCGTGGAATGCATCATTCATAAAGAATTATTTATTCAAACTTATAAATAGCGTTTGACTTTGGGTGCCAAAAATAATTACTCGTACAGATGGTCTTCGAAAACTTCGTTTTTAAACTGTCTTACAGATTTAAATATTATATTAAATTAACAAAAGGTTTAACGTTACGGTCAGTCTCAACAGCTCTCAGAAACAATCCTGATGAACCTGAGTAAATTCAATAATAAAATATTTTATATTTTAATTATAAACTACGATATTTTATTTTGAAAGACACTAGAATATGTGAATCCCCGAATAAAACACTCGCAAATGTAAAAGTCGTAATTAATCGAAACATTTTTTTACATAAAGTCAAAACTATTGCCATAATATAAAAAAATAAACATTTTTTTATTTCATCTTATAATCAAACGGGTTGTCAATGTATAATTCTTATTTAGGTGATTCTAAACGACGCTGGTACAATGTTTCACTCATTCAACAATTAAATTCTGACAATTCATTGTCTTCCTTACTCATAAAGGGCTAGACAGAGTGAGAAGATGTATAGCGTGAGAAACAGCGCGAGTGCAATTATCAACACATGTATTAAATAAAATTGTCGATTTTTATTTCGTACATAGTTAACATGTTATGTAATAAAATACATAATCGGTGTTTATATTATAGCTGTAAATGAATAATTATTATTTGTAGAAACACAATAAAACAACTCTTATCGCGAAATAGGCGTATATTGATAACTAATTTAACAACACAGAAGAAGAGTTATACTAATGAATTTGGAATGAGTTCAATGTTCTTTTCCCATATAAATTATTGTATTTGGGTAGTAACAAGTATTTACGAAAAAGAAGTAAATCGATGTAGTTATCCTTAGAATATATTATAGTTTGTAAGTAAATAGTACTTAGTGGAACTATTATTCATTTATTTATTTAGAAATGGTCTGCCAACAAGCATTACAGATAAAAATATGCTTGAGTGGAATGTTCTAAGAATTAAATACATACGTAATAAAAATAAGACGTATAAAAAATCGTTTATTTTGCACTATCAAGAATATTAGAAGTTTACACAAGGGGCAACAAGATGGCGCTGCTTTACATACAGCGCTAGAACGATAAAAATATCTGCCGATTGCCACGAACGATGGCGCGTCACTTCTTAGAATGTGAGCCATAGTCTACTAACATCTAGTTACTTTTTGTAATTTCCTATTTGTGTTTAAACAACCTATCATGTACGAACAAAAATTCTAATAAGCCATTTGCAAGTATTTGTATGTTGTTTGAGGTGGACTGATAAATACGTCCTAAAAACAACATAAAAATTATGTTGAAATAAGAAATATGTTCAAATAAAAGCCAAAATTTCCATAATTCAATGTTACTTACTAGTACGAGAACTTATTAGTATACGAAAGTTCCAATTTTATAACTTTAGTGTTCTGGACTCAGAATGTATATCTTTGAGGCTCTTTTAAACTTATTAAATACGGCAATATTGCGATTTTTTAATATTATTTTTTAAATAAATTGATACCTATTTATTTTAAAAAAAATATTATAAGACCTCCGTAATTAGATATTTACATTAAAACTTAACTAGTAAAGCTATTAAGCCCTTTAGTACAGCCTACCTTAGCCTACCTTAGATCCAAGCTAAAGCTTAAAAAGTGTTATAATTCTTTACATCCCTAATTCATCTGAATGACCTTTTACATACTTTACCCAAATAACTTAACGGTTTGTTGATATACGACTCTGATAAAGAAAGTAATTCACTTCACATGCCTTAAGCATAACAAAAAGGATTATTACTGTTAGTTCAGTATACTATAATGACGATATCTGTGAACACGTTATGATTATCAAGAGTCAACTCACTAACCTTGAGGCAAAAAGGAGAAACAATCCCACTGCAAGGTTTTTTCTTGTATTTGTATGGTTATAATATCATAGTAATTCAATGTTTTTTTACTTTCTTAATATAAAAATCACAGTTTAACCGCTGAACATGAATGAATTTTGATACAATAATATATTATAGAAAATAAGTACACTACTTATTTGAATCAAATGTTTTGAAATACTAATGAAGGTTTACAAATTCAATGGCTTATTCCATTTCTATGAATTTTGTGAATGCATTAATAACATTTTTAGTTAGTTCAACATAAACATTTCACGACATAAGCAATATTTATTAATTTTGATACGAAAATCCGCATAATAATTATACATATGCGCGATAATATTTATAAACAATATTTTTAGTAACAATTTATCTGTGCATCATAAAACAATACAATACAAGCGTAAATTTACAAAAACTGTAATTATTTTTTGCTAACATCCCTATCGTATTGTGCATTTCAGTTTTTGTTCCGCGCCCCTAACGTTATAAAAAAGGGACCATCCCTTGCCTCGGGATCTTCCCTTAGTCTATAAAGTTGGAAATACTTGCTCAAAAATGGAACCGATAAATAAAAAAAATGGTCATAATAATGCCAGGCTTCGTGGGTTGGCATCAATAAAATTGACGTAGAATTATGTTTATCCATCTAACGAGAACTAAGGGTGTTAAAACATATACCTTTAAATATACCTCAATTAATTATAAAACCATTACAATTCAGTACCTACTGGTCACACGGTATAATCTATAGTCTATACTTACCTAATTATGTATATTGTACATATGCTAGTTAGTCTATGCCCAGAAGCGATCTTTGGACACCCATTAAGAATAAGAAATACAATTTAGAAATATTCTGTTAAATAAATGAATAATTTAATAAATACCACCCACGGATGTTGTTAACCCACTGTGGTATAAAGAATAAATTAATTTAATTATTGATAATTCCAACGCTGCATGAATCGTATGGTTTAGTTTTAAATTAGAATATATGATGTTTGTTACCATGACGACGCAAAAGCTAAACGAATTTGCATCAAATTTGAAACGGACATGGAATGCATAGCTATTTTTTTACTGAGAAATTTTTGTGTCACCATTTTCCGTTATTCCTATATTATTAAATAAATAAAGTTCTTTGTTCTTTGTTGTGAATTTTTTTCGTTCGTAGATTTATTCATTTAATAAACCATAATATTATAAATCGTATCTAGTAGAAATAAACATTGTAATGTTTAGTTTAATCATCTATGATCTAATGGTTTCTTGTAAATTAGAGATACCTACCAATTAATTAATAATCTATATGTATATATTTAATATCTTACAATTATGCTTATTGGTAAGTGACATGCATTTCGATTCCTTGATTGCAATATTGGATTAATAGATTTATAAATCGGGACAATATTTCCAATGTTGTTCCGATTTAACAGTCGTACTATAACAGTCATCAATTTATCATATGAGTGTCATTGTTTATAAATAATTAATCCACTTATAATTATTGTATATTCGTATTGTTTCAATATGAACAAAGCTATTGGGACAAAACCGCAAATCAAAATAGAAATATCGGAGTTAATACGTCCGGCTTTGTGGCTTTGGTTTCAATAAAACTAAAATCTCAAATTAAAAAGAGGGAGTATATAGCACATGGCGATCTATCAAAACAACAAAGCCGATTGGTGTTACGTTCCACCCCGGTGATATGTACGCCGTATTACCTAAATGCCTTATGTACACCGCTAGTAACTACTTCATGACTACTCCGAGCTCAGTGTGTACTGCAATGCAACGGAAAATATGCGTGTTTACCAAAGTCGTTTCGGTAGAACGGTATCGTTGCGTCACGTTTAAGGAAATTGATAGTGCGGCGAGGTCGACGTGACTAACATAATTGCAATTTTACGAGCATTTTTATATATCAAATAACAATAGTGTTTTGTAAAACAGTGATATTTTGTGATTGTAATGTACCTAATCCCAGATTTATCCGATATTCCCTATGGAGGCCACGCGATTGCGCGGTGCCACGACTCGAAGCGTGTCCGATATAACCTTGTTATGTTGAGTAAGTATGTTTTTTGTTTCAATCGCTTAAACATTCAAGAGTATTTTTGGTGTTACGCATATTTTATTTACTCTAATAGAAGGACATAAACTTAAGATTGACGGTTTTCTGCAGAAGTTTGTAGAAATAGGGCAGGATTTAGTGAAATAATTTTAGGTAATATTATCGAACGTCATAGCGAGACTCAACAAGATGGCGGCGAGTGGGGAGAGGGCGCCCAGTATGCCAGGTGCTGCCGCCGCGTCGAGTTCGGCGCTATAGCTAACTAAATAGGTACGCAGAGTGTTGTACATTTTAGAACGTTCACAATGGCTACCGCGAAAGACACGTCTGCTTTCTTGCGTGAAGCAGATGCTAAAGATTTTGATAGTGTTTTAAAGTTATATCCACAAGCGATTAAACTAAAGGCCGACCAGAAAACAAAGAGGCCCGAGGAGCTGATAAAATTGGACAACTGGTAAGTACGACGTCTTTCTAAGGAGAAAATGCGGCCGTGGCGTGTCAATGAACTTGTATTGTGTGTGTATCCGTGCAAACTGATTTGATAGCTACCTCCCTCGCGGACTGCATCTCTAGTCCGCGGACGGCTCATTAAAATCACTGCGTCACGTGGGATCGATGTCAAATTGACACTATCGTTTTTCCTGAAGCCAGTGTGTGGGAAAATATCACGGCGCTTAGGCGTTATAAAATGGTGGCTGTCCTTTATGTATCGTCGCTCGTTAATTGCAGTTATTTTGTTCATACTGTAGCGTTCAACCGATAACTCGCTTGATCCTTGATTAAATAACATACTGTAACTCTAGTATTTGTATAACATTATTTTATACACATGGATCAAGTTTTAAAGCAGATGCTTTGTTGAAGAGCGCGTACATCCGTTCAAAATGGTGACTTGCCATTTAGCTTGAATTTTGTTCAATATATTTTCTTTATAACTTAATTATTAGATTAGTCATCTATTGATCTAAGAACAAATATAAAACTCACCTTTTAAACAATTGCCTATTTTAATACGGTAATTCATAATTACATTAGTATTAATATAGGAATACATTATCCTTACAATGAAACACAATAAATAAATTCATTTAATTAAAATGAAGAATTAGGTTCCTTTATTTGTATAAATTATAATTTTGAATATTAATATAATTTGGCATAGTGGTTTTATTACCTTTATGAATCTGTTTTATGATTTAATTAACAAGAACATATAATAATGTATTAAAATCAAGAATATACAGGGAAACAATAATAGTTGTGTAGAAATAATATTTATTTTCTCTTAGTTTAATTTAGGTATTTAATTGCCAATAATAAAACAGAAACTTATTTTTTAGTAACAATTTTTTTTATTCAAACTGAAGAACAGGTTTTTCCTTAATAAAGAAAAACTTTATAGTAACTTTTTTAAAATACATTAAATAATTCTTGATTAAAATTTCTTTTGTCAAATATTTTTATTTTATTAAATGCGGTTTATTTTTTTTAAATATCGCTTTACGGCCAGGCTAAAGTAAATTCAAAAAAATATAGAGTAAAATGAAAATGCAATAGTTACAACAAAATAAACCCGTTTAATATTGACATCATCGGATAATGCATACTTTATTTAATATTCATGTCGTTATTACAAAGACAATAATTGTCTTAAATAATCATAGAGACTCATTATCAAGTCTTTACGATAGGAGTTTCGTATTGCCAAACTTTATTATGTAATGATTTAAATAAAGATATTTTGATATCTGCTCATTTAAAATACTATTTACATTCATTTGAATTAAAATTTCGAAAGATTCGCTGACAAAACTTGAATTGGAGTTGTGTTTAATGTGTGTGAATGTTATTTTGTTTTCAGGTACCAAAATGAATTGCCCAAGAAGATCAAATCCAGGGGCAAAGACGCGCACATGGTACATGAGGAATTGGTACAGCTGATGAAATGGAAACAAGCCGTGAGTATCGTTTGCTGTTTTTGAAATGCATAGATTTATAACACGGTCGACACGGCCCTAAGACTATTTTTTATCAAACCAAGCACATCCAGGCTCGACGTTAATCTTTGGTGCATACGCGTGTTAATAATATTTTACCGCATTCGAAGCTTAGTGACGAACTCACTGTATTTAATTCATTAAGGCAGGTCGTGGCTTCAGTAAGTTACAATGCAATTTCTTCATTGATAATTTCTCTTTATGCAAATCGATCATCAGCGTTCTCCGTCGGACTCTGTCCTTTTGGTTGTCAAAGTATGCCTTCAGCTTACAATAGGTAATTCTTAATATTAAAGGTAGAAACTATACACGTACATTTATGAAAGTCGGTTGTTAAAAATTAAGATTCCATAAGATCTGGCAAGAGTCTACTTTTATCGCGTAGTTTTACATTTAAAAGGAAACTGTAAACTGCAACCATGCTTGCATGCTTCATTTGACATTTTGAACCAAATCATAATATTGTACAAAATCTGTTAAAAATAAAAAAACTGAAAAATGTCTGGTCACTTTCCATTAGTCTCTTAATTAAAATAAAACAATATTTTACTACAAAATACAGTTTGTTAACACATTAAAGTGTATTTCAGCATAATTGAGCCATTCCGGCTTGAATGAAGTATATTAAAACATTGGATGAGACAAAACGTGTTATCTAATAATTTGAATGTAATGTTTGGTCATAAACATTATGCAAAACGTTTTCCGATAAAAATCCCCATAAAAATTCATTGTTCAGAAATGTTTAGACAAATTTGGATTTTATGTTTATGAGTAGAGGACCCACTTTCAACTAACGTTTAAAATAAATTAGATGCAGTTGAAAAAAATCTATAAAGTACCTATTTAAAAACGTTATTTACGAGATATTCCTACAATTAAAATTGAAATCTTGTATATTTTGTCAATTACTATGACAAAACTTATCCCATTAGTTCAGCTATAGTTGTCAGTGTGTTTTTATTAATTAGATGTTTGAAGGCTCAAACGGCTGGACTGATTTTGATGAAATTTTTTGTGTGTTCTTCTCGAGAATAGTTTAGATTTACAGTTAGATCATTTTTTTTTGTTTTTATGTCTTGTACAAGACAACGGCAGTCAGTTCCGCTAATTTATTATATATTTGTTTAATGGGACAGAAACAATTCTGCGTATATTTAGTTAGTTCTGAAACAAGCTGTTCAATGTTCATACCTAGCCTTTTGCCTAACCCAAAACTATTTGTTCTACCGAAATCAAATTGCGTATTATGTTTCACTGCCGCTCTGTTTCTAAACGTTCATAAATGTTTCTATAAGATTTCTTTAAGATCGTCATTAGCAGCCGTTTTTTTAATATAAAATTAACGACTCGTAGCAAGTAGGATATATATATAACGTATGCCATAGTGGGCAGGCTATTGATACCACTTAAATCAAGTCTTCAATCTTTGCGTACAATCGAGCGATTACAATTTTAATGATAGTGTAATTTTACGGGGGCAATTCTAAATTATAGGAAACTAACTGACTATCAAGAATTATCTAGGTGAAGGAAAACTTACATCTAAAGCATTATATAGGTATGGAACCAACATGGAACATTTTGCCATGCTACCCCGGAGACTATTAGATTTTCCGGAATGCCAACTTTTTAGGGTTTTCTGTGAATTTTTCTCTATATAAACCTCTGAGTTCAAGTCATAAGTTTTAAATTAACAAATAAAAATAGGCTTTGATCAGAGAGGGTTGAAAATTAGGGGTTGTATGTATTTTTAGATGTTGTATCGTAAAAAATAAATTTTTTATCCAAAATAAAAAAAAATAAAAAATTGGGTTTGTAAGATAAATAGTAGCCGATTCTCAGACTTACTGTATATGCTTAAAAATTTCATAAGAATCGGTCGAGCCGTTTCGGAGGAGTAATGGAACGAACATTGTGACCCGAGAGTTTTATATATTTATGTAATTTAACGTTATTAAGTGTTATACATCTCTTTACAGCGGGGAAGGTTCTACCCACAACTATCATACCTCATAAAAGTGAACACGCCACGAGCCGTGATGGCGGAGACGAAGAAAGCCTTCAAGAAGTTGCCGAACATAGAATCTGCGATGACGGCTTTAAGTAATCTTAAAGGGGTCGGTACGGCCACAGCCTCCGCACTCTTGGCTGCTGCCAGCCCCGAGATAGCGCCATTCATGGCCGACGAATGCGTACAAGCCATTCCTGAAATGGAAGGAAGTGATTACACTGCCAAGGAATACCTCAATTTTGTTAAACATATTAGAAACGTCTGTGATAGGTTAAATAAGGTCAGTATATTTTTACATATTACTTACTGTCTTCAGCTTATTGTTCTTTTAATGTACTTCAGTACTGATGTCGGGTCAAGGAAAGAAGATATGTTTGATCGTCTTTAGTCGTGTGCACTTACGCCCAAACTCAATAAATAACCTATCTCAATCCATGATCCAGCATCTGAGATAATAATCTTAATCCAAATGTTGCAAAAATGTGCCAATAACCAATCGACGGATTGTAATAGCCATCTGTCGATACAAGCTATCCATGAGAGGTCGTATCGGTGTCTGTGGATAGACCTTTGTATGAAAATGACAGTTGACGAAAGCTCGATTTCAACAGTTAATTATTTTAACAGATTTTTACTTACACTAGTTTTTTAAATAATTAAAAAACTGTTTGTTATGTTTTAAACATACACATGTATATTTTAATGTTATTTGTACGGTTTTATTTACTTTATTTGGTTTACATTGATCATCAAATATAAGTGTAAACTCGGTAAAATGGACGACAAAGAGCATTTTATCCGTCGCCGAAAATGGATTGTCTTCGTAGGGTCTGGTTATTGGGATGCAGATAGGAGATCGATCGACTGTCACGGTCTGGTCTCAGATTGTTTCAATCTGAGATTGTGGATTGATTATTGGGTTCGGGCGTTTGAGAATTAGATTAGATTGAGATTAGTCGAGACTAAGCACTCCTGTCCGTCAAAACCATTACGCTTTTGTTATACGGGATATACTTCTTTATTCTCGACTGAGAATCTTACCCCTTCCAGAAAATTATTCCAGCCGTGGAAGTAGGGCGTTATTGATATAAAAATATAATTGCTAATAAAGAAAGTAAAGGGAATTCGATCAATAGGTTTCTTAGCTAATTAGGTTGAAAAAGCAGAGATAAAGCTTTCCAATATCCGTTATTCCAAATAGACATATAACATGTAATACAATCCTAAAAAAATATTTTATACAGGATCAAAACGGTTGTGGCAAGAAATGGTCACCGCACATGGTAGAACTCACGTTATGGATACACCACATAGTATCAGACTTACAACCAGAACTACTCGGCAAGCCCCCAAAGATCGCACCCACGAATGGGGGTTCACCTTTGCCCAGCGACGAGAGCAATCTAGAACCGCCGACAAATGGTAACGGTTAGTATTCATTCCCAAATATATACAAATAATTAAGGTACATACAAAAATTATGGGAGATACAATAGATGCACAGAACTCGCATATTTGTTTTAATAGGTTTCGATAATTTATACACATGTTTACAATTTTTAATGAGGATGATTATTTTATTTTGTGGTTGCTTGCTAGCTTGCTTATGTTCTAATATCATTGATGTGTATGTGTTTAAACTTTGTGATGACATATTTTCTTGTATAATTTTATGCATACACGTTGTTTAAGAACTTATAAATAAATAAAAAATGTCGTCATTTTTTTATTTTTTTTAATGGCTCTGGCACGATTTGTGCATTAGCCAGCGTCAAGTATAGGATTTTTTTTTAATTCGTGCTTGTCTTTAGAAATTCGACCGTGTCCTCCATGTACGGTTTAAGCACTCGCCCGGTACCGCACAACCCTCCCAAAGGCCGAGAACAAATTTAAATTAAATTTAAACTTGCCCTCGAACCGGGAATCGAACCCGGTACCCCTCACCTAGTTGCCACTAATATCGTCATTATTCTGTAGTTTTTAGAAAAGAAGTAGTAAAAAGAGGTTTTATACAATTCAATAATCGCAGCATGCTTTATACTTGCGGTTCGTAAATTAATTATTCCACGGTAATAATAATCACACTATGAAAATGTTGCAAACTATACCTAAGAGAAAAGTGCAGCGCGATTCGACCCGTTTCCATATATAATCGATATATTGCAGAAACATTATTACTACCAGAACTGCCCCTTATAACTCATACTTGGACACGTTTTCAATTTTTTTTCCCATTATCCAGGTAAATTATCATCAGAGTGCGCAGAAGACACAACATCTTGCACAGAAGACTCCATGGACGCAAAAGGCGCGTCACCATCGAATCCAGCGACGCCAGCATCCCCCTCCGACAACTCTGACTCAGCGTTGAGCACGCCCCGAGCTAAACGGTATGTAACCTTATTTGGGTTAAATGGGTTTTGTATAAACTTGATTGTAGGAAACCCTTTAAATTTTGATGTGGTGGAATTGGTTACATAATTAACACCTAAATTTTTATTGTATTCTGAAGACTTCGCTGTCGTCATAACAGGAACCGATTAAATAAATCAGTGGCACTACCTCTTTAGGTCTTGGCCTCAGTTTTTTGAATCAGTTTCATGATCATTTTTAAATCTAATAGGCAAGTAGGTTTGGGTCTAAGACATGTCGGTTTCCTCACTATGTTTTCCTTCACTGTTCGAGCAATTGTTAAATAGAACGTAGAACATAGAAAGAAAGTCCATTGGTGCACTGCCGGGGATCGAACCTACGACCTCAGGTATGAGAGTCGCACGCTGAAGCCACTAGGCCAACACTGCTCTATCTATGCTCTAACAGGAACCGATTAATTTAATTAAATATTATTTTGATTAAAACTTTTTTATGTACACGAATTCATTACATAAGTGGATGAGTGCTTTGTGATAAGCGAGTGATTGCCATATTAATTTATATTTAAAATCTGTATTAGAATTTTATATTCTTGTACATACGTTGACATGTTAACAAAAAAATTTATACTATACGGTCACCATACACGGACACCATAGCAAGAAAGTTAATAAGGGAGCGTTCAAGTATTACGTAACGAATTTTGGGAGGGGGGGGGGGAGATCCTCTTGTAAAACGATGCGGGGCGGGGATTAAATTACGCGTTATTGTTAATATTATTTTCGATTTTCCAGTACTTTACAGCACATAATGGTAACTTTTAACTGGTAACTCAATAATCTCCAAAAATTGCGTGACGTAATACGTGAACGCTCCCTAAGCACCATAGTATTTCAGAAGATGATACCTAGAAGTTACTGATAGAAATTCTATTCATATAACTACTTCTCTTAGTTATTATCGAAACAAGGCCATACTTTAAATGTTCACCATTGTTTCGCTAGGTGAAAGTTGAAGAGTGTAGCCAATGAATATTTAGTAGCATTTGTACACAGGTGTGTAACCAATTTAGAACGCTAGAAAAACCGGTGGCGCAATAATCTATTAGGTCTGGTCTCCAGATATTTGTTTCGTGATCATTTGTTTTTTCTAATAGGCAAGTCTTCTGTGTTGAAACTGACACACGTCGTCGACTTTTTGAGTCAAAGGCATGCCCGGTTTCCTCGCGATATTTTCCTTCACCGTACGAAGCGAGTGTTATAAAATATGCATTGAAAGTTCATTGGTGCACAGCCGGAGCCGTTCACTGAAGCCTTCAACCTTCTTTTATTTAGGATTATTAACTCTTTAAAAAACGCCCCAAACCATCAAATACTATTATCACTATATAACACAAAAAAAATCATAAGTTCAATGGTTTTAAACCGTGCTAAATGAAACCCTCGGGTTCCTTGTAATTGTGCACTTGAATAATCTATAACATACTCTTTTCATAGTCGCGTATAGTTTGTTGTCTGGATTTGTTATAAAGAGAACCCATGACAAATTCACTAAATAATTTACTAATTATGCTGTGTCACTTTTATCCTATAATTTATAATACAGTTTAAATCAAGCGTAAAGTTACTGGGCTCAAATAAATTTGTTATAGAAACGAACGTAAGTTGTTTCAATCGGGACAAAAATATCTGGGAAACACGTGGTCTTAATTTTTTTTTAATTTGAGACAATGTTTGCCGCGAAAAGGTTTTCTTGGAATACCCGAAGTTGGGGAACAATTAAACAATAACTCAACCCTACTTAACTTTTTATGGGTATTACCAATAAGTCTGTGTAAATTAAAATATTGGACTTTTTTGTATCTTACATGTATACTAGAAAGTAAGGCACGGTATTATGGCTCAAATAATTTAATGATTTTAAAACGTACTTACGTAAATAATATGTATTTTAGATGTGCTGAATCTTGAAATATATTTATTATTTATATATGTCAACGGTCGTATAATATAAATATATTTATAACTAATTTGTATAATTAAACATTAAGTCGTTCAATCTAGATCTTGTCTCCATGAGGTATTTAAACCACTAATGGACCTATTATTTTACAGGCAAATAGAAGAAGCGAGTTCAGAAGAGAACTCGCTGGGTGACGCGTGTGACGTCGCGCCGCCCGTCAAGAAGCTCCGAGAAGCCACGCACTGACAGCGCCCCCACCGAACCCGCGCGCCTATATAAATAGCTTAGACTTAATATTGTACCTAGGTAATTTATTTTGAAATTCCGTTTAATTTTAACTTAGATTAAGTTTAAGATTACCGATGAATTTTTGTAAGTTTTATAGGGTACCAATCGGATTAATCGTTTACGGATGCGTTATGGACGGGCGCTCTTCAGCCCTGGTATGAGGTGACAATATCACTGTTGTTTATTGGAACCTAAATTTTTAGATCTTTTATAGCAACGATGTTTGAAGCTAACCAACATCGTGACAGCAGTGGTACCGTGTCATCTCATACTATGGGTACAATATTGTGAGTGTACGAGCGACTCGTGGGGCCTAGTTTAAGGTTTCGTTTATAATTTTACGTTCGCATCGCTGACATTCCAATAAGTGTAACGATAGGCGGCGAGGGTTAGTGGGGGGAGGGGTTAGCCGCAACAGGACCAGATGCCTTGACGACACTCACTACATTGCCTTATAATACAGTCTGCCCGCAGAGTTTATATGCAACAAGATAATACAAAGGACGTGTTACCCGGGCACCGGGCACACGGGCCCATGATGTAGTTTTATTGAACAAATATAAGATATTAATTTTATAATGTCGCATTTTTATTTCTCCTAAACCCTACTCAGAAAATCAAAGAACAATATATCTCTAAATCACGAAGTTGAAAGCTTTCCATGCAGTCATGAATTCATAAAATATTAAACAATTACGTAAAAGCGAATACTTTCATACAAATATTTGACACAGAATTTACGTCAGCATTTGAAAACTTTTCAGCATCTATACAATAGATTTACATAAATTATTTATTTTTACATATTATATGAACATTTGCTGCATGCTATTAGCATCATAATCATTTAAAAGGATTGTTTGACGCATAGAGATGCAGTTTTGCTTCAAAGTGATTAAATTTTTCTGCATCTATTATGTGATTGATCTGGAATTTATTAAAAACTTATGCAATGTAATTTTTATATGTTTTGGTCTTGGTTCAATGTATTTTCCTGTTATTTCCATTATCAGCCAGTTGCTAAATAATTCCAGAAGCACTAAATAATGAACACTATTTCGAATTTTTTGGTATGTCTCAAATAAAATATTTTGAAAAGGACAAAATCAAACAATACTAATCAAATTTTATCTTATATTTAATAAAATACATCTTAAATATACTATAAGGCACTCCCCATGCGTTGCGCACTATAGCGATAACACGACTCCGTGTTGCTCCTTTTGTGCATTTTTAGGACTACCCACTTCGTGAACATTATGACAGGTTACTTTTTTATTTATTAACCATTTGTTGTTTTAAAAATTCAAAAATCCGGTAATTTATATGCATAAGAAGATAATCTGCGGCCCCAACGCTAACCAGTGATCCCTTCCAGGCAACCCTAGTCAAAAAGAGGTATATGAAGGGATCTGTGCAAAAATAGTTATAATATGCTTTCTAATTCTGAGTTTCAACATCCTGCTGCATTTGTGGGTAGAGTGTCGCTATTCTGTTTCCAGCGGTAAGACGACCAGCGAAGTCTGGTCTCCGTGGCGGTCTGGGTGCACCCAGAAGAGCGTCCAGAGCATTTCTTGGTGCCCAGACGTCGCCATTACCATTACCAGCCCCGACGGGAGATAATGGCGAATCTGTGGTAGCGCGTATTACCGTCGCTCTCGACGAATCACCTGTAATATTTATGGTGTTAGAAGTCCAAAAACTTAATAACTAATATATATTTAGCCTTAAAAAAGAGTTTGTAATAGAAGGAACCCTGACAGGTATTTTTAATTCCTTAAAAGGGTCCCCAAATCTAACAATAGGCTATTTGACAGTATGAAAAATAAACTTTTAATGACACTCATCTGTATAAAACATGGATTATGGAATAAAATAATTTCTATAGAATTTCATTATTAAAAATAAATATTTTTACACGTCAGTCACGTGACACAAAACAGTCACAGATTAGTCGAAATGACGTAGCATGCTTGCAAATCATGTCTTACGAGTTTAATTTCGTCGGAGACTATTTATGATTGAAATATGTGTATTTGTGTAATTAAAAAAACGTTTGTTAACGTGATTGCAAGCATAGTATAGAGATGCCATCTTGCCTCGACAAGCGTTTTGACGGGTGCTTGAATTTATTATAGTTTAAACCTTTTAATCGAAATAATAAAATATGTAGCATACACATGTATCATATTTTTATCGACATTTTAGGTACATCGATATCTTAATATCGTCACTCGCACAGAACTACATAAAACTGGTCTTGCGGGATTCGCGCGAATGTGTGCGTGTACGCAGGTAACCGGTGGTACGTGGCCAGTGCGCTTGGTGGCTTGGTATTTGACGCACATATGTTTATTTCTTTATATTATATTAAGTGAATATTGTAACCAAACATGAAATTAAATTAATTCACTTTATAATGGTGGTTAAGTTATTTACCCCATAAATATATTTGTATAAGTAGGTTCTATAATCACCAACAAATCTGAAATGGTTTCAAAAATAACCCATAATGAACAAAAACATTTTTACCTTCATTACTATGGTTGTGCGATTTACACTCAAGTAAGGTCCGCAAAAGAGCTCGATGTGGGCTAGAGTTGGAATGTGCCCGTACTAGTGCCTCTAGTTCGCCCCATACTTGTCGCCATTGTTCCTCGCGACGCCCGCTTGATTTACCTCTAAAATTTGAATAATTTTAAGGTTGACTTTCAAATCAAATTATTATTTATTAACACTTCGTTACATTAACATAATAAAAATAGAAGATCGAGCGATGTCTTCCAGACAACCAATGTGAAAGAAATTTATTAAATTAGATAGGTAAGCAAGAAGTGCAAAAATAAATAATACATATAGTTGATAAGACAAAATTAAACGGGAACAAAAAAAGGATTTATAAAAAGTGCACATGAATCACGATAATTTGATTATTATTTTAGACATAGGAGGAGTCTAGGCTAAATCTCTTGCCTCACGCTCAAAATGCGCATCACCTACAATATTAACAAAATATAAAACCTTTTTTAATAATTACCTATAAATAATTATTTATTAGGAGTAGTGTAATCGCAATTTTATTGTTAAATCAATAAAATTGCACCTACAATATGGCATTGGCAAACATACTTGCGACATTATTAAATGGAAATGAGTATTGCGCTCTATGTTTCAAAATTATCATAAAAGTCAGAATTACATGAAGAAGTTACGATTTGTGAGAATAATACAAGGTTAATAAAGCAGAAATATATATTCTTCTTTTATTTATATGTAAAACTGTAACTCAAAACCTTGAACTCAAAAACTTTCTAAATGCTATCTTTTTCAGTTTTTTCATAAACTATCGCCATATGGTCTATATGCAAAACTTGTATAAGAATAGCAGCAAATAGTTATAAATTATCAACACCACTAAACAGAATTTTACATCTTTAAATAAAATTGTAGACAGTCTCCTAAATAATATTAAATGGGAACATACTACGATGATCAGAAGACTTTATTTCTTGTTGTAGATACAAAACACTACACTTTATAAAAGTATTATCAGATAAAATTGCTCCGTCTACCAATTTGCATTGAAAATAATAGACTCCTTAATTCAAGATCTACATTTTAATACAGATATAGTGAAAAATGAAATACTGGAGAATTAAAAAAAAAAGATGTATGAAGTACATTGCTAGATTATTAACAAAATAAATATTTATAAACCTTTGAATAATTATGGTTAGGTGCTAACTACTCTCGTATGTCAAATTGAATACGTTTTATTAAGTATACTATAATCTAATCTGTTTCGAGTAATAAACAGTTATTTATAAAATAATAATTTAAAGTGTTTTCAACAAAACTGTCTTCTAAACCTAGCACTTATGATCTATGTGACTTAACGTTTTTAACAACACATACTTAGCTCTAAGTGGCGACTTCCATATGCCAACGTATTTAAGTGTATCTATTATAAATCTAATTATATGTTACTGTATCTGACCTTAAATTAGTTGGTAATTGCGCGGACGGGAACTCATGCCTAGTCTCCATTCCCAATAATGAGAGAAGGACCCCACGACACGATTCCACTTCGTCATCCGTTAACGATTCTTGAACGACTAGTCGTGTTAGGGGTTCCATTACCTGAAAAAAATCATTTAAAATCACTATAAAGCCTAATATTTTACATTTCAATAAAATAATTGCAATTAATAAATCTGTTTCCAGCAAATATTTCTTTAACAAATTAATAGAAAATTTGGCGAATAAGATATTGTACTATAAACATTGTGCCAACAGTTACTATTACTCCAGTTCAAACAATTTGTAAGACAATACTTGGCGATTAAAAAGAGTGGCGGAAAGTTTCTTGCAAGTTCTTCTTACCCGCTCTACGCACTTGACTTGCGAAATGGTAGAAAATGTAAATTTACAATTAATTTAACTTGACAATTCATAAGTGTACTTGTTGACCTACATGAATAAAGATATTTTGAGTTTAAAGGGTTAAAAAATATATTTAATCATCATTGATTCAAGTTTATATAACTATCAAAGAGCCTACGGGAAGCCTATTAAGGGCAGTCATCGCAGCCCATTAACTCCCATTTTAGTGGGTACGTTGCCGGCCTTTGAGGGAGGAGTACACTCTAACTTTGAATAGTTGAAGGTCGTATCTCTCTGTGAAAACCCCCACCGGGAGTCGATTCCACAGTTCGCAAAAGAAAGTGCCCTGTGAAACTGTGGAAGACATCCAGCCATCAAAGTGATGTTGATGAAATGCGGGATCAACCCAAACAACTCTTCAGAACACTCACCATAGTACATTTTGTAGGAAACGCAGAGACATGCCTAGATTTTTGTTTGAATTAATAAAAAAAAATACTATGCAAAGATTAATGTAAAATAATGATTATTTTAAACAAAATACTCACAGATCCCAAGTTAAATATAAGCGTGGAAGAAATAGTGAGCGGCCAATACGTCGTGTGCCGTTGGAGCTTCGTACGTGCACGCGTATTCGAACCGTTCCCTCTTAACGGGTGAATTTTGTTCTGTTGCATTAGGGCTCCGAATTCCTTTATTCTGAAAAATATGTCAAAATTTGTTTTAGGGAGCGTTCAAGTATTACGTCACGCAATATTTGGAGAATATTGGACCCCCCCCCCACATGTAACGCGCCGTAACGTATTTCTGTACCTAAGTATAGTAAAACAAGAGTCAGTAAGTGACTCTTTACACCTAAAAGTTACCATTATGTGGTGTAAAGTACTGGAAAGTCGAAAATAATATTAACAATAACGCGTAATTCAATCACCGGCCCGTATCGTAACGTTTTCAAAAGGACAGCCCCCAAAATTCGTTACGTAATACTTGAACGCTCCCTTAGAGCTCCGAATTTTTTTTTATAAGTACATAATCCAATAATTTAATGGTTTTATAGCATGACACGACGCGAAAGATTTATTAATTTAAATGTTTATATATTAATGTTTGTCTAACGGCCCTCGTTTTTTTAATATCAACACCTCTTTACTATACATATTTTATTATCAATTATATTTCATATTAATTGTTTCCCATACAATGTGCTTTTGGAAGGTGTTAGGCTGGCTTAGTTCGCCAGGACTTTACGTACAACGGACCTATTGAGCGTCTAAGTGCTCAAACCATAACCATAACTCTCAGTTGTGGAAGTACTAAGAAGACACTACTTTTTAGTCCCTTTATATCTTATTTTATACTATTGTGTGCACTCTTGAATAGATTTTTCTTTACTAATGTCGCCTGGATGATATCGCTTGTTAGTAAGGCCGTTCGTAATCATTTAATTTATAAATTAATCAATATACCTATAATCCGTGACTCTCCCACCAGCCCCCTCTGACAAAGCGGGTGGATCTTCATATGGAGTCCTTCCACCCAATGCCCCAATCCATAGTTCCCCACCCTGCGCTGCTAATACATGGGATGCTGATCTGCAGCCTGCTTTTCTTCTGAAAAACATATTTTGATATTCAGTTTTAAATAATAAAATCAGTGGCGTAGCGCCTTGATTTTTGATTCATCAAGAGACCCCTAAGAAAGAATGGGCCCACTTCTTTTCTCAGTAGTTCCATCGAATGCGACGATGTGTAGAGAGGAACGGAGATTACTTCGAAAAACAATAAAAAAACGTGTGGCACTTGGGGACAGCCGCGGAAAAGTTATTGTATATTTTTTTTTAACTTATGCAATTATAATTATTTATTTATGCAGTATTTTTTTTTCTTTGATATTAATTCAAGTTTTTTTCTTTGATAAATTAATTCAATCTACCACTCTACCAGACTCGGACTAACTCGCCTATATAGTGACTCTAAAGGCCGATTTACATTATCTTAGTGTTTAGTAGAGTGCTTTAGTACAACTTGAAAGGTAAGTTCTTTAGCGTAGCGTTTACTAAAGCAAGTAGCGTTTAGGTTTAAAGACTTTATTTCTCAAAAAAGACAACAAATGTCACTTACATGAGAATAATACTCTAGATAACATAACATTGTAGTCGTTCTTAAAATAATCACAATAAAATATAGCCGTACATGCAATAAATTTAAAAAATAAAAGTAAACAAAGAAATATGAATTAAAAGTAAGTAATAAGAAATGAATTTAAAAGTAATTTTGTTTAACATATTCACTTAGCTTCGATTTGAATGAATTGATAGAAGTAATATTTTTTATATATGTGGGTAGTTTATTATACAGCTGTGCGCCTTCGTAGGTAAACATTTTTTTGCCGTAGTTCGTACGTACTTTAGGTAATGCAAGATAACTCGTTCGACGCATACTTCGTACACGTGGTGGTTTGGAGAAAGCTAAACTAGTATGGAGAGAACTTGTTATAAATTTTTTTACAAGAATACATGTGTGATAAATATAAAGTTGTTTTAGATTCATTATGTTTGTGTCTCGATATATATTTATGGTAGGTGCAAGATAATTATAGTGGAACAGTATTTTTATAATTTTATTTTGTAATACTTGAATATTTATTAATTTAGTTTTAGCGGCGCTGCCCCATACTTCAATTAAATAAAGTAGATGTGGCTTGACCAACGAGTTGTAGATGGTGTAACGTACCTGACGTGGGATACACCGAGCAATGTGTCGAAGTGATCCCATAAGTGAACAGAGCTTAGATCTGATGTGCTCAATTTGTGTATTCCACGTCAAACCGCTATCCATTCTAAGACCGAGATATTTTTCTGTACTTTTTTCTTCTATGACCGTGTTATTTATTTGTAATGGATCATGAGGTAAAACTTTTTTATTTTTAGATTTAAATATAATGTAGCATGATTTCGACGCGTTGACAGTGAGTAAATTATATTGAAACCAAGTGAAGAGTAGATTAAGGTCTTCTTGGGCTCTGCTGAAGATATCTTTGATTGAACTGCCAAAGTAAAATAAACACGTATCATCTGCATATAAAGTAAGGTGACCGTTTAATCCAATTTCATGCAAGTTATTTATATAAATAAGAAAGAGTAATGGACCCAAAATAGAACCCTGTGGAACGCCGTATTCGATAGGCAACGGTTTACTCTGAGTATTATCTATTTTAACTACCTGAAATCGATTTTTTAAATATGATTGAAAAATTTTGAGAGCTGTGCCTTTGATCCCAATGCATTCAAGCTTTTGTAGTAATAGTTTATGGCTTACAGTATCAAATGCTTTTTTTAAATCATTAAATACACCTAACGTAATGTTTTTATTATCTATGTTGGTCCTAATTTTAGTAATTAAGTCAATAGTTGCAGTTAATGTATTACTTTTTGGTCTAAAACCATACTGTCGTTCAAATAAAAAATTTATAGACGTTAGATACTTTGTAAGACGGTTATATAGTATCTTTTCAAGTATTTTACTTATTATGGGTAGCACCGAGATTGGTCTATAGTTTCCAGTGTTAGTTTTAGATCCAGATTTAAAAATGGGAGTAACTTTAGCTATTTTTAGAGAGTCTGGGAATTCTCCAATTTCTAATAATTTGTTAAAACATTTAGATAGGTTTTTAGCAATATGATCTTTTATACATTTTATAGATTTTGTGCTAATACCGTCCAGGCCTGCACTACAATGTGTATCCAAATTATTACATGTTTCAACTAAAGTACTATCCTAAAGCACTCTGCTAAACACTAAGATAATGTAAATCGGCCTTAACGCGCACCGGCTGCACCGATCTCGTCAGAGAGATGTGAATACGCAGTATGCGTTCTGTCCGGCTCTAAAGCGTATTGGCCGCACCTATATTACGTCATCGTGTGTTAGGTTTTTTCGTTACGGAATTTCTTGATTCGGTCGCCGCGCTCAAAGCCCGCGATAAAATCTATGAAATAGCTTAAAAGTATTGGCAACTTTCTACATTAAGCCGTTTTTCATTTTTATTAATTTAATTTTACTAATGTAAATGTGGAAATTATTATTAATTTAATTTTACTGCCAGTAGGCGTACTATGTAATAAAAAACAAATAACTTTTACAAATGCTACGAAATGATGAGTATGATAAACGTTATTTTATGACAAAATAATTAATTTCTTAAGCAAATTGCGTCTACTCTATATCGCTACATATAAACAATACAAAATACAATTAACTTCATTAGTAGTTTAATTATTAAGAGTTACAGAGTACGCACAGTCTTCAAATCACATAGAGTCTGGCTAATGAAAGAAGATAACGAAAAAGTGGGGCAAGTTCAAAAAATTATAGTATGGTACACTAAAAGTTTGATATATTTTGTGGATTAAATTTACTTGATACTTGATTTTATTTTATTAGTTTTTACCATTGATACTTAAAATGACTAAAATTGCTTGGAAAATGCGAAAGAAACGAAATATTCTATCAAATAAAAAAAAGTTTAGCCTATTATACTTGTTAACTATTCGGAAAAAATATATAATAGAAATAGAAATGAGAAGTATCAAGACAATAAATCATACTAATCTAAGAAATTCAATGACATTCTGTGTTGCCATCCGAAAGTTTTCAAATAATTATTTAATTAATTTTTTTTTCTCATTTTATCTTCTTTCATTAGCCAAACTCTACACGATATGTACCAATGGTTGTGTGCTGCAAAAAAATACTTGTATATCTTACGTGGGCACCTCCAAAGTGACCGATCGGCCATTAAGCAAGAAGTTAACGAGACAGGCGGAAGGACGCGAGGCGACGTCTGCTGGAGTCACCCTCCATAAAGGCCCATTGCAGCCCCCGGCCCCCCCTTCCGCACCCCGAGGCGTCCACCAACGTAGCACCACCTATATTGCAATATTCCAAAATATTAATTTTGCTGTTTTTTTTTTTAATTTCAAGAATATTCCAGTGGCGCTACAACCCTAAATGGTTCTTGGCCTCAGTTTGCTTCCGTCTCACATGGTTTTTTGAAGTTATACTTCTTTAGGCGCGTTATGAAAAATTTATGAGAGTAAAATTTTACGATGCGCGCGCACCGAATTAATTTGCCCACGGAAGATGCTACGGCATTGGACATAATTTAAAAACAACATTCGAATAATAATAGAATTTATGTAAGAGAATAATAAGAAATATTTATTTATTTAATTTTTCAAATGTAAACTGAACTTTATTGACTATAATGACTCCTTTCCAGTCTTTGATTATTTGATTGTAATTAATTATTTGCATGCAATCAAAAACCTATTTTACTAATAAAGTATAACTTCTTACGCGCGAATATAAGTACACGCACCCTTTAATCTGAAAATGTATAGATATGAAGCGCGTTCTATTTCATAAGCTAATTCTAATTTAAAGGAAATATTTTCCTTTTAAATTCTAATCGAATTAAGTTTACAAAAATTCAGTGATATTCAAATATACCGGAAGATATTACGCGTGATATAATGCTGAGTAAGGGTCAGTTACAACCACAACACACACACATTTGACATTACATACTTAAAATTGACCTATTTTTCTTTCTTTTTTTGATTATTATTATTTTGTGTGTTTCGTTCGTAGTAAATGTTATGTCTATGTCAATAAAGAGATCTAAAATTTTCTTTCATAAAATTGAAATTATCTAAAATTAAAATAACATGTTAAAAAAATGGAATTGTTAGTTTTTTAAAATCATGATAAAAAAAGAAATTTATGATCGTTTAAAAAGCAGAGATCAGTGTTGGCCTAGGGGCTCCACATCCCTGAGGTCGAGGTTCGATTCCAAGCTAAGCACCAAGGAATTTTCTCTCTATGTGCGCATCTAACACTCGTTCGTATGAAGGAAACTTCAAAAGTCGACGTCACGTGTCAAACATAAGGCTGATCAGGGAGCGTTCAAGTATTACGTCACGCAACTGGAAAAAAACTTTTGGAGACTATTGACCCCCTCACCCCCGTGTAACGCGCCGTAACGTTTTTCTGTACCCAAGTACAGTACTGTAACCAAGTATAGTAAAACGTTTCGTGACCATCTAGTGACTCTTTATACCTAAAATATACTGTGTAATGTGTGTAATGTGGTGCAATATACTGAAAAGTCGAAAATAATATTAACAAAACCGCGTTTTACAAAAGGACCTCCCCCCCCCCCTCCAAGCTTTGTGTTGTTGTGACTAGCTTATAACAGTAACATTAGTTTTTTTAAACCATACACGTTTAATGTCTTACCGACTCAGTCGCTTCGGCAGCTGTTTGTGAAGCCCGAAGCCCTGCATGGGCCTCCGCTGAATGTACTATCTCCACATCGTAATTTGCACTAGAACTAGCATTTTGCTCTTCCTGTAATTTAGCATTTAGACTATCAATTTCATCAGAAGCATGAACAAACTCTTATTTAAAAATACTAGAGGTAGATCTTGAATTGAAGGAAAGCAAGAGAAACTTGTGAAGGTTATACTGGAAGGCAATCAGAGGGGCGGTGCCTTGTACTAAATTTAACTAGTGGTTATTTGTAAATAGATATTAATTTTATTCATATATTACACATATTATGTTGTTTTGCCATGTATATTATTTCTAGGAAACATTTCTTTAGTTCAATAAAAATAACTATCTACTATACTAAAAAATAGGGGTTGGTAGAGGGGTGAACATTTAGCGTTGTGTGTATTTTTTAATGCCACATAATAAAAATAATAAAAAAGAATGATTAGGGTGGACACCCCTTATCACTTAGGGGTTTGAAAGATAGATAGTAGCCGATTCTCAGACTTACTGAATAAGCATAAAAAAAATTCATAAGAATCGGTCGAGCCGTTTCGGAGGAGTATAGGAACGAACATTGTGATACGAAAATTTCATATATTAGACAATATAAAATAAAATATTAAGGAAACAGGACCATAATTCAATTTATTCTTCTCTACATATAACTCAGCAGTGGTGGCTTTCGCACACTTCTCTCTCATCTTTATCTCTGAGGTCATAGGTTCAATTCCCGGCTGTTGACCGGCACCATTAGACTTCCTAAGTGCGTATTTGTATAGACCCAAAGAGGTGATGGTGTGTCAGGCACAGAAGGCTGATCACATACTTGCCTATTACATAAATTATAACGAAAAACATAAGACCCAGACCTGAATGGTGGTAGTACCAATGTTTTTTTAAATATAGCTCATAATAATCGTTACTCACTTTTTCATTTTATAATCAATAAAAATAAATCAGTGGCGTTACAACCTCTTTTAGGCCTTAGATTTCTGTATGTTTCATGATCATTTATTAATCTAATAGGCGAGTAAGTGATCAGTCTCCTGTGCCTGACACACGCCTTCGACTTTTTGGGTCTAAGACATGTCGGTTTCCTCACGATGTTTTCCTTCACCGTTCGAGCAAATGTTAAATGCGCACATAAATAGAAAGTCCATTGGTGCACAGCCGGGGATCGAATCTACGACCTCAGGCTTTTTCATTTTATAATTAGTATTAATTAATTAATTTGATTTGATTATATTTGTATAATATCAAATCGTTTTAGTGTGAAAATCAAACTCACTTTCATAGGAATACCAGTGACCGTGGTTATTGCGAGTCTATAGTGTGGAAGTACCAGTTTTCCTAATAAATTGGCCAACGTGCTCGCTCTACACACAATTACTTCAACGCCCATTATACCGCCACCCATCTGGAATTATTAAAACATATCTTATACTAGCAGACCGGCCAAGCGTTGCTGTGGCTAAGGTTTTTGTTATATGACATAGTAGTAAACTATTCAAGGGAAACGGTAGAACTTATGTGCAACGTCGGTACTTTAACACAGCGCCATCTGTTAGAATTATATCAAATAATAAACAAATATTTGCAATAAAATAATATTGCGGGTATAAATTAAGATGAAAGCTATCCTATCTTTTAAGTTGGATCAAACTACACACGGTGTGCAAATTTGATTGATAACGGTTCGTTAGTTTAGGAGTCCATAGCGGACAAACAACGTGACACGTAATTTATATATATTAAGAAGATAAATTAAAAAAAGTAAATTCTCGATACAACCAAGATTTAAAAAAAAATTGAGGTACCTCTGTAAGCGGCTGATTATTGACTCTTGTCTCAGCTTTTTCAGGCGTAACATTAATTATAACTAAGTGGCAATAATGTACTACCAAAGACCTGTAAATAGAAACATTATTATATATATTTATGGAGAATAAAAAACACATATTTACTTAAAGGAAACAATGTTATAATGTTCTTCACGGTATAGATTAAACGTCGACGAAGTTTAGATCGCCAAGGAGTTTCTATTATTTTTTTCTGTAGTCTATGGCAAATAACTTTTATCCTTATGACACCCGCTCTGCGCGGTTCTACTTTCTTATTCGGTTCAATTCTGACTCTGACTCTGCCTCCAAAGCTGGATTTTGATCAGACATCCGATTCCCAATCACTATGATCCGTTCATCTATAATCCAATAGACCTATAAACTCCTTGTTCTACAAAATAATGGAAACCATTATAAACGGCCAGCTCCTGAGGTATCTACCAGCTGCTTAGCGACTGTCGGGACGGTTTTTTATTTCAATTTAATTTTAGAAAAGCAATGATCTTGATTGTTTTATTGTATGATGTATGTCAGGACATTTTAATAATTTTAGATAAAAAATAATAATAACTGTCATATTTAAATGCTACCTTATAAAAAAACATTACATACTATTTTATAAAGGATAACGTATTTAAAGTTAGATAATTTACCAATTTATTTGTTAACTTACTGTGTGCTTGTAGATGCATCAGTAGTGGTAGGTGGTTGAGCAGCCGATGCCTTCTTATTTTGTTGTACAAGGGTATTCATGGCAATTTCTGCTAAACTTCTTATAGAATCATCATCCCTTGCACTTGTTATGCATATTATGCGACCACTATAATTATTATACAATTAATTAATAGATTAAAATCACAAGTCATATAGGCTAAGAAATATAAGAGTTATTATAAACCTTATTACTTATAAGTAGCAAGCAGTAGCAATCATTTTTACCCCAAAGTTTTCCACTAGGTTGTGGGATTAATTGTAGAGAAAGTCTATCTAAATAAGACAAGCAAGTATCCATTTTCCAAGCACAGTTCTGTCTCTTCAAATTTTATATGGAGCTCAATATAAACACAATTTAACAAAAATAAACATTAAGTGTTATATTTTAAACTTATCATATAAAGACTGAGTAATTTTTATGAATAAGTGAAAATCCCACAAAATCATATAAATGATATTACTTTAGAGTACTTTGCAGATAAATCCACAATCAAGCGACTTAGTAATTTTTATGAATAAGTGAAAATCCCACAAAATGATATAAATGATATTACTTTAGAGTACTTTGCAGATAAATCCACAATCAAGCGACTTAGTAATTTTTATGAATAAGTGAAAATCCCACAAAATCATATAAATGATATTACTTTAGAGTACTTTGCAGATAAATTCACAATCAAGCGACTTAGTTTGGTGTGACAAATGTTCCTTTAACACATTTTTTATCTTTTAAAATATAGTTACCGATTCTGAAAGAGTCTTTCAGTGGATGGTCGTGAGGATTGTATAGGTGAGGCCTCGGCCAGTGACTCAATAGCTGCACATAATCCCACCACATCGCCACCAGCACCTCTTCTCACTGGTCCCACTAAGCATAGACCATTTAAAATCTACAAAAAAAGTTAATAATGGAAGTCACAATTATTGGAATTTTACTATAGAACCAAATAAACTCAATTTATTGAAATAATCGCATAAATCTCTATGCAAAAGAGAGTAATACTTTCTCACATTATTTGTTTAACAATATAGTTGAAATATACTACTTACATGAGTTAAATTTTGCTGAGCTAGTGCCCAAGTATTAAGGATGTGAGCGGCTGCATCGCTTACAATGAATCTCACCTGGAAGTAATAAATATTATTATTAAAAGGCCTAAAGATTAATGTATATAAAACTAATATACAGGCGACAAACCAATTTTCCTTCGGGAAATAAATCCCACACGATTCGACAGTATTCCACGGAAGCTTCAACGCTGCAAGTCCACAAAGATTTGCAAATTGGCGGTAAGGGTACATATCCAGCGCCCCGGCTTTTAGAAACATCGAAGTCTATAGGGAAATCAGATGAAATCCCAAAATATGGAGTATGATCTAGCACAAATATTGTTTTATGATTTGTAGGTAACATTTTAAATTTTACTTGTGAAATGCTCTACATAGTACAAGTCTGCTAGGTTTAAATACAATATGATGTTTTATAAAATTAATTTTGTGCAGTGTTATAGAAAATTTTATAATTTTGTAAACAAAGCGGCAAGAACATTTAGTAATTTAGTTGACGTATCTTTAATTGTCAGGTTTTTTTTTTCCATTTCTTGGCCTGCACGGTTTGTGTATCAGCCATAAACACGTCTCTATAGTTTAGCCACTTTATTAAAAATCCATGACCCATGTATTATTTTGAAAGAAGAGACCCAAAAGATGAAGCCCACGGCAGGCTTGAGACAAAGTCACTTTTTGACAGACGTGACCCTCTAATGCCAAAATTGTATGAGAATGATATTAGCTCAATATGCTTTGTCACATGACATGACCATTTTCATACGAAAATTGATTTGGCGTTAGTGAATCACGCCCGTTCAAAAATGATTATGTCTTTGATTGATTTGATTTGATTGTAGTGTTGTAATATTCAGTGTTTTCTGTTCAATATCGTCAAAACTCACACGTATAGGTCGGTTATAGAAAGCTGGCGCGTTCACAGTACGCACACTAATGCAATTTCACTATACAGTATGTTTAAAAATATGACTGTTTTGCCAAGCTATATATTTTAGTCTACTCTGGTTTTAGTAATGTTGGGTGGGTTGTAAATAAATAAAAATGTGTCAAATACATATAAATATTATGTGCATACGAGGGTGGATCCAAAAGTTCTAAGCCCGACTAAGAACGTAAAAGAGTAGTTTGTATAAATTATTTTTCATTTTTCGACATAAGCTCCAGCTAGCACAACACACTTCACTTTTACTTCACTAACTATTCTTTCAATACTCCTCTTAGAAACCCCAATCGCAACGGTTTCGATATTTGTAAATATGTGAGGAACATGTATACTAACTTTTTTAGTATAGTAGTTTATTCTAAGAGTACATTGTCTTCACATATAATTATTTAACAAATGTAACAAAATATTGTAAACCTATTTTAAAAGAGTAAGTGTGGAGTTTCTTGCCCATTCTTCTCCACACGAAACTACCTTTTGGAAGGGGCAACTAGAATCATCTTTATATTTTATTTTTTTTTGACGTTCAAAAGTGCCATTTTAGATGGTCTAATTGAAATAAACGATTTGACTTTGACTTTGACTTTGACATCTGATGTCAAATGAATTATAAAATTTTTTCATTAAACTGTTTTTATTAAGATGCTTAAAATAATTAAAAACATTGTGCACCATTTCACGAGATTGCCCTGGTAATGTTTGAAAAAATATCAACATTTACAGTAAAGATCAACATAAACAGTAGCAAAAGCAAAACAATAACAGCTGTCCGTTTTATACTCATAGGCTTGACCGAGCGCGAGAGAGACGGACAGTCTTTTCATGATGTATTTGTGATTGTATTTCTGTTTGACATCACACCTCGCGCTTATTCACAGACACTACACAAGCACAACGTGTAAATGTGTTGAAGCCGCCAGCTTTAGATATATTTTTATGATTTATGGCTAAAACCTACATTACTTAAAAATATATCTTAAGCCTATACCCAAAGGTTTCAATTATTAATTTACTTCCTGATTTAACAAATTATTATTGTAATGCATACATAGTTGCATTACAACAACAACGAAGAAATACATAAATACGCTAATAATATATAGCGAGGTAAGATGATATGAAGTGAGACTAGGCAAGAAAGGGGCGAGAGCATCTCGATACTCACTCCATATGTAATATAGGATATCTTGCTGAGTATGTTCAGCTGACATAATCTCCTATTAACTCTAAATTTGAATGTCATCGAATAATAAATTTTTATACTTTCATTATGATAACATTCACTTTACGGTGAACACAGAATTAGTGACCAATTTATGTTCCACAGTCAATAAATATAAATTTATGTCGTATTTTTTAATATTTGAAAGAATAAACACGAAAAAACAAAAATAATTATGATTTAATCTTATTTTAGCAAGTTCTTTTATTAAAATTTGTATTTAAATATGAACAATCGATAACAGAAACCGTTAATTTGCTCTATCTATATTTTGGCACAACACTACAGTGAATGTGAGAGAATGATAAAATGGTGCATTCGTCGATCAAACCGGGCCACACATTTGAAGCTGGAAATTAAATTAGACATCCACCATTTTGTTTATTTTCACGAAACCACTTCTATGTGTATTGTACGACTGTCGAATTTTTTTATTCATTGTGAGCTAACGTGAACAAGTTAATCTAGCAATGCTTATTAAATTAGGAATGTGCTATTAGCATACTGCCATCGAGCCCTTGTGTTGAAAATTGCAGACATCGGCCGCGCCGCTAGTAAACACTCTTTGAAAATTAACATCTTGCCTTCAAAGAAAAATAAAAATTCGGATGCGCAAAGTGCTCGTGTCGATGAGAAAGGCCCATTGAAGTACGTTCATCGAATTTTTCATAAGTCTAAAGGGAACGATCCCCGAGTGTTAAAGGTAGGTGAAGTCGCAATTTATGTGCGCGAAAAATACCTATGGGCTGTTTAACATAGTGAGGATTTTATTTAGGCAATACCGAAGAGTTGTGGGCGAGAGTCCCCGGTGGCGCGCCCGGCTAACATGAATCACACGTCTGCACCCGACAGGCAGCAGCACGACCCTAATGTGAAGGTTGAAGAGATGGAAACACAAGAAGGTCAGTCACCTATAATTAATTTTCTCACAAACAGAAATTCACTTGACATTACCAACACTGGGTTACCTTGATCAAATCATATGATTGTCAGTGTTTATAGTTCTGTCCTGTGGGTTATATTTTGTTTAATTTTCCACAAGGTGAGAAATAGTGTGGATACAATCACTTTTGTTATTGATTATTTCAAACCTTTACATAACCTCAATATAATATTCGTCAGATATTTAAATGACATAGTTTTAGTGTTTTTCTCTATTAAGAAGAGTGTGTTAGTGGGTGGTGTAACATTCAGTATTATACCTAAACTAAAAAAGTGCAAGGTGTTGTAGTCTATAATTAGAATCCTTTGTTTGGTGGTAATTTTTTATTATCATACATTTATTGCATTTGTTTACACTAACTTAGATAATAAAAAATTTAAAATATGATATGTAGACATTTTGATTGCCTAGATTCTTTGAAAGGATTATTGGATAAGGTGTTAGCTGTAGGAGCTGGATATTATACAATACTAATATTTTACTTTGCAAAAGCTCAATGTCCATACTAACTTCTAACAAAACAATTTCACAAGTTTTAAGTTTGATAAGCTTTTACTTATAGATTGATTTGACAAAAGTGAAGAAATTTGTAATTTTAACAATAATGATGACTCATATAAAATTATATAAAATAGTGCAGTGTTTTCTGCAACTATTGGTTTTACAATACCTTACTAGAATTTCATACATTCATTAGTTTTATAAATTTAAATAACCTAGACATGGTCCTGCCATTTTGGCCTCAATACATTTACATTATTTTGATTACATGATATTGATAGAGAGGAAGAACTTGGGTTTTTAATGTATAGTAAGATTCCAACAAAGAAACTCTTTATATATAATTATACATTGTTTTTTAATCTTGAAATTTAATTTTAATTTTATCTATAGTTCCTAAATTACTGAAAACATGAATAGATGTTGAAGGATTCAATTTTTTTTTATTTTATTGATGGCCATGTTTGTTGTTATTACTGTCATATGAATCTTGCCAAAATCCATGTGTCACTATTAGTGATTGTTCAGTGAAATAATAAGTAAATATTTAATATTTATTTTGCTTTAAGATTTCATCATGGTTCTTAAACATTTTATTCTAAATTACAGTGGAGACTGTAGAAACTGCTACTGAAAAGACTTGGGAAAAAACTTGGGAAGACGATTTAATGAGAGGCCGAATTACCCCCAATGGAGGTGTGGTGATGTCTGATGTTATGAAGAATCAAGAGACTTCTGAAATGCCTGTAAATATAAAACCTTATGCTTATTTAACTATACTAATTTTCCTAGCTAAATATATAGATTTTAACATTTGCATGGCAACAGAGCTGTTTTATATTGATAGAAACAGCTCCCACAAAGTTTTTGACTTAAGAAACTAAAAAATATGTATATGATTTTTAATTATTATCACAGTCAAGTCATGACTAAAATAAACATATCTTATGTAAAATGAATTAAAACTGTAAAGGTGTAGTTTTTTTTTCTCTGACCAGTGTTTGTTTATAATCATGATTGTAATCTATTACACAATAAAATTTAATAATAATATAAATAATTTTGTTTTTATTTAGCAACTGGCATGTGTTGATGCTGAAATGGAAGATGATGAAGCAAGATCAGAAGCAACATTTCGCTTCACAGTACATAACTTTAAAACTATCAAGGATTCAGTGTTATCGCCACCCTGCTATGTTCGTAATCTGCCATGGAAGATAATGGTAATGCCAAGACAGGCTCCATCGCCTGATAAACAACAACAGAAGTCCCTTGGATTCTTCTTGCAGTGTAATGGAGAGAGTGAGTCATCTAGCTGGTCTTGCTTTGCTATGGCTGAGTTAAGGCTCATCTCTCACAAACCTGACACTGAACCTTTTCATAGAAAGATCCAGCATTTATTTTATAGGTTAGTTGTACATTTATTTTATATATTGCTGTATAATAATACCAAATAATCTAAAAACAGGGAAATTAAATGAATAAGTAGTTTAAAATTTGTTTTGTTGAGTTGCTGTATTTATTATTGCTGTAATCAGTCATAATTACATTTTGGGTTTTAAATAATGAAACATTAATTTATATTTCCAAATAGTTTAGTTTCAATAAAGTGCTGAAAGCTGATCATACCTTTTACATGTAAAGCTCAAATGAACAAAAACCAAAACATTATTATGCATCTAATCTATGGTGATACAATATAATGCTAATAACTTTTATACCAGAAAGAAAAGTAATGATATAGACACCTGTATTTAATTGTCTTTCTAGTACCATAAAATTAAATTATTAATGTAACAACAAATATTTCAGTAAAGAGAATGATTGGGGATTCTCTCACTTCATGTCCTGGAATGATGTCTTAGATAGCGATAAAGGCTATATAAAAGATGATACAATTACTTTAGAGGTCCATGTCAGTGCTGAGGCACCACATGGTGTCTCTTGGGACTCTAAGAAACACACTGGATATGTTGGTAAGATCTAGTATTTTAAAATTAATAATAAATTTTTCTGAGTTCAGTTTATGTATGAACTGATGAAATCTCCTAAAATTGCGTGACGTAATACTTGAACGCTTATCTGCCATTAGATAAATAATATGTTGAGAGGAAATTCGTTTTAAATGATATTTGTCATGTTATTGAACATATGTGAAGAAAACATTATTTCTAGGGTAGAATAATAATATAATGAGCAATAACTAATTTCAGGGTTGAAAAATCAAGGTGCGACCTGCTATATGAACTCACTGTTACAAACGCTTTACTTTACTAACCAATTGCGAAAAGCTGTTTACAAAATGCCAACAGAGTCTGATGATAGTACTAGGTATCTATTATTAATTGGTTCTTTATGTATTTAAATAAGATAATGCATGTAATTATTTAGAAGATTTTCAAGAATTTGTACTTATTACAAACAAGCTTTAGTATTGAAGAATTTAAGTGATAGCCCTTAATGTTAATGCAATGCAATGTTATGCACTTTACACAGCCCTACGTATTATTACGGACTGCTAAGAAACCAATATGTCATGGGTAAGATTACTTAGAAAAAAAAAAGAAACACTTGTCTATATTGTATTTAGTTTTTTTTTTTTTAATAATTTGGGTAAGATCAGTGTTTTGAGTCCTCCAATATGATACATTATGTTTGGAGCTCTAGAAACAAAAAATAAACAAGTATTTGTAGGATTAGTATTTCAGGAAGTTTTTATAATTTTCAGGTCTGTAGCATTAGCACTCCAGCGAGTTTTCTATGAGTTGCAATTCTCTGATAAACCAGTTGGAACCAAGAAGCTGACAAAGAGCTTTGGCTGGGAGACACTTGATTCATTTATGCAGCATGATGTGCAGGAATTCTTGAGGGTAATTTAACAGTTTATTATTTAGAATTTTTAGATAATTTTTTGCAAATCATCCTCTATAATGTTACACTGTAGAGAGCCGGTGTTTACTTGTTGTTATGTAAAATCTTTTCCAATATTTGTCTGAGTAATCCGTTTAGAACGCAGATTACGAACCTACTTCTACGAAATTTTTTCGAGTAGTAGAATATATATATATTTTTTAATAATATTTTTCAATTTCGTGAACTTATGCTGAATTCGCGCTTTGACCAGTGTACTCAGTGCAAACGCATCAGAACGTTTTGGCCATTGTCAGCTGTGACCCCAATAAGGTTGCGTAAATTGTAAACAGCTAAGTCTTGTTACACAATGTAAAAGTAAATAACATGAAAATATAAATCAGTGATTCACCAAGTACTGCCTAATAATAATACCTTGACCGACCAACCGAAATAGAGAAGAGAGCATTAAAAAAAAGGGAATTATAACGAACAAACTTAGAAAATAATGTCCAAGATCCACAGAAGAAGATGAATACACAATAAACTTTCACCAATACACAGATGAGGAAGATTAAGAGAAACGGTGTGGATACTATTAAATCCAAGAAGGAAAGAGAGTGAATCTAACGTAATAGAAGAAAAATCCAATAAGAGTATAAGATTGAAATTTCCTATGCGAAATGCATGAATATATTTTTTTAATATTATTTATACATACTCTGAAAAAATCAGAATATGTGAGGAGGATTTTGTATGTAATTCCATTTTAAGATTTATCATAAAATATGATTTTTTAAAGGCAGATTGGATTATCTTAACTCACATAAATTTGACGTTTGTGTTGAAGTTTGTTTTAATTTAAGCAATCAATATTCCTTAAAGTAAACATAATTTCAGGTATTACTAGACAAGCTGGAAAGCAAAATGAAGGGTACATGCGTAGAGGGCACAGTGCCAAGATTGTTTGAGGGTAAAATGAGCTCATACATTAAATGCAAGAATGTCAATGTGTCCAGTACAAGAGTTGAGACCTTCTACGACATTCAGTTGAATATCAAGGGGAAGAAGAACAGTAAGTTTGAGTATTTTTTTAGAATATAAATATTATCTGTTTTGGTGCCCAGGGGATGGATTTCATAATATCCTGGTATAGCCAAAAATTATGTTGTTTACATTTGTAATATTAATTTGTTCGACATTTTATTGGAATCGCATACCTTCGTTAAGGGACAAAGGGCCTTTAGGATACTATAAAAAAGTTTTTAGAGTTATTAAGGTTAATACTAATGCAATACATACACTGACACACACTCACGTACACACACTAACACACTTACACATGTGGTTTCCTTATATATGTACATAATTTTTTTTAATGTTGCAACCTATGTAATAATATTTTTAACACAGTTGCTCAAAAAGTGGCGTATTGCAGGGACGTATAGCGTTCGGGATGTGGGCTATTACACACTCGTGCTTTTTCTTTACCTTTTCCGAACTAGTGCGTTTTCTTTCCCAACTGTCAAATTAATGTCTATTAAAAAGAAAAAACAAACCGAAAAGTTTTTACTAAAAAAAATCATAGAAGTTTGTATGACGCATGCAAATATTTCAAAAAAGAAGCTAATAATTTGTTTCAATATCAGATTTAATGATTTGATTCAATGAGTTAGGTTAGGTTTCATTTCATCTTATTAAATTTCATATCAATAAAAAAATTCTACTGAAGACTTGGCTGTATGGGCAGCCCCTTTTCCCTTTGCCTACCCAGAACGGGTGAAGAAAAAAAAATCTCTGCTTATATTATTTTACAGTTGGCGCCATTTTCCAAAAATGTTCTTTGCGAGTTTAGTTGTTTGTTATATTATATATTAAATATACATGAACAATCATACGAAATTAATAATAGTTTGTCTCAAACAGAAAATATGCAACCTAAAACTTCCCCAGTTCGTAAAAAACCTGTACCAATTTAAATGTATATGTGAATTATAACTTTTTTAAGAAATAAATGATTAGTTAGTTGAGTTTGTGTTTTTAATATTTTATTAAATTGTTAAATTTTTTCGCAACTGTATTAAAAATAGTCGTTCAGTACACGTGCGGAACCATCATTGCAACTTGTTCCGACTGTCAACCCTCACCTTCGGCTGCGCCTCGGCTCGGGTAGACATTTGTCGGAACTCTTTGCAATGACAGGCTTTCCGCACTCGTAATGAAATATACTATTGTTTATTATCTCTAAATTTTTCTCTACTTTTTAAGACCTTCTTTCGATCCGAAGTGGTGGAGGTCTGATGACCTGTTACACAGGTACTCTTACCTTTCGCAGGCATTAGTCTCACACAAACAAGCATTTTCCCTCAATAGACGAAAAACAATTATTTATTTCTAATAATAAATAACTGTAACTTGTTTACGAACTTTTTGTGAGAAAAATTAAAAATTATTATATTAATATTTTAAAATGTTGCTTTAATTTATCAACATAATGTTTCAAACGCCAATATGTATGGTATAGAAATTACAATTATCTTCAACTTGCAGTTTACGAATCATTCAAAGATTACATAAACACGGAGACCCTGGATGGTGAGAATAAGTATGATGCTGGAGAGCATGGGCTTCAAGAGGCAGAGAAGGGTGTGATATTCGCGACTTTCCCCCCCGTGCTGCATTTACACCTCATGAGGTTCCAATATGACCCCATCACTGACAGCTCTGTCAAGTTCAACGACAGGTATGTGTCAAATTGATTTCAATGAAACAGCCTTAAGATTTGTACAATGGTAAATGTAATTTCTGTATTATTTTTTATTTATCGAGTAAAAAAGTATAGTTTACGACTTGGACAGGTGTCTATGGATTACAGTATAGGGGACCGTTCACGTAGTACTTAAGCAGATTTACTGCATATTAATCCCCCCCCCCCCCCCCCCCCCCCTGTTGGCAAAAGCTAGCAAAGCTTTCAAAAATAATAGTACAAAAAACATATTAATTTTTGTAGGAATCCTCAAAATGCATTTTGTTTTTAAGCATAGGCAATGTAGACCAGTGCAGATAGCCTTCAAAATAAATAAAAAGTGAAAAAAATTACAGTAGGATGAAACCCATTAGAAAAGCAGGGGAATATGATCAAAATGAAAGGAAAAATAAATTACGGTCGATCTGAGGTCGGGAAGGGGTCGGGGGGGGGAGTTTTAAGGGTAAAAAACGGTTTATCTCGATTTCCGGCAAAACTAAAAGTCCTATCGAAAAAAGTTAAATGGCAAAGTTGTAGGTAATAAAAAGATCTAAAACTTTTGTATTCACACATTTTTCACATAACCTCAAAATTTATGTTTAAAATTCAAAAAACCAAGTTTTTGGTTTTTAATTTTTATCTTTTACAAATTTCTTTTTTTTTTAACGAAATTTGGTGAAAACTTACCTTATTATGTCCCAAATATACTGTAATTTATTTGATTAAAAATATTTATTTTTTCACCTTATTTTGAATTAATATCGAAAAAACACCCTAATTTTCAATCGAAAATTCTGACGTCAAAATTTCAGCTTTTTTCAAAAAGTTGGTGTGCTTTCAGTTCGTTGAAATCTCTACTTTCCTATGGTAAAAAAATATATATATATATAACCATAGTAAATATTCTCAGAAAATGCAAAAAATCGTATGCAGTAACGCCCAGACCCGTCATACCCTTCCCTATTTCTCTATGAAATACGAAAATTTATATGTTGAAATTATATGTTGATATTATAAAACTAGGGTGTGGCTTAACATGTTTTTTTTTCTGAGTCAGCTTGTTTAATTTCCGTTTAGTTAAATTAAATGAGTCGTCCTTTGGCAGTATTTAAATCACTATTTCATTATAGGTTTGAATTCTACGACCACATCAACTTAGATGCATACCTTCAAGAGAAGCCCGAAACACCAGCTGATTACACCCTACATGCAGTATTGGTACATTCAGGAGACAATCACGGGGGACACTATGTTGTCTTTATCAATCCCAAAGGAGATGGCAAGGTATACAATTTATTCATGCAATATAAACATTTCAAAGCATTACTATGAATTAATTGCACAAAACGTCATGATCGTAGGACAATGACGGCTTTGAAAAAAATCCAAAATCCACTTTTTATCATATTTTGATATCACTTTGACTAAATATTACGGTTACATTAAAAAAAAATCCATGTGTTTTAAATTTCAAATTAATAACATACAGTCGGTAAAGTGACGGATTTGACAGACGCTCATAACAACAGTTTTAAGAAATTTTAGGGAAATCATGCGAACAAAATATCATGTCATGATCGTAGAATAATGTCGGATTTGAAAAATATTAAATCTGTTTTAAATTTCAAATTAAAGTAATGTGACGGATTTGATGGAAACATGTGATTTTTCTAGAAAACGGTGTAATTGAATGTAATTATTTTTATTTTGTTTCAAAACAAACCCTTTTGTTTGCTATTACAAATTGTTTGTTAATACAAATTTGTTTTTAGTGGTGCAAATTCGACGACGACGTGGTATCTCGATGCACGAAGCAAGAGGCAATCGAATACAATTACGGTGGTCATGATGAGGACATGGCCCTAACCGTAAGACATTGCACTAATGCCTACATGTTGGTGTATATTCGGTGAGTGTTATGTTGTTATGAAAGGTTTTTTTAATAAGGGTATTTGTTTCCTTCTATGCCTATCCTTATAACAATACAGATTGTAATTACAATGTGCGTTAATTATGCTATGGAGGTTGGTTACTACAGGTTTGAATTTAGAAATGATTTATGTAGCACTAGCTGTTCCCTGCCACGCTTCGCTGTGGCACATTGTGATTGAACGGTTGAGAAATGTGAAACAAAACAAAGAAAACATTTCATATAAGTTTAATGTTGTAATACTTTTGGAAAAAAGATAAAAAAAAATAGATAAAAACAATCTTTGATGCGGATTATATATCATGCAAAAATTTCAATTCAATCGGTGCAGAACTTTTTGAGTTTTGAAGCGTACACAAACCAACATAAAAATTTTATATATATACATATTGGATAATCCATTTAATGAGAAACAAATTAACATGGGTAAAACCGCAATATACACCTTGTTACCCATACTGAAAAGCTGGAAGTGAAGTGATTATAGAGAATCCAACTAAAATGCTGTCCGATTAATCTTGTTAATTTACTGGTTTGACACCTATTTCATTTTATTACAGTGATTCACAATTAAAGACAGTGCTCCAAGAAGTTACACAGGCTGATATTCCTACTGAACTCAGCGAAAGATTAGCCGAAGAAAAGAGAATTGAAACTGTAAGTATTTGTCTAATAATTATTAAAGAAAAAACAAACTTTTATAAGTCTTGGCTTCATTTTAGCATATATGTATTTCATTGTCGGTAATTAGATCAGCCTAATGTGGCTGACAAACGACTTGCCACTATACTCTTGTTTTTTTTTTTTTAATACTCTACGTTTACATTTAACAGATTCGCCGTAAAGAGCGCAATGAGGCCCATCTCTATATGAACGTGAATGTGGTATTGGAAGATGAGTTCGATGGTCACCAAGGAAACGACCTCTATGATCCCGAAAGGGCTCACTTCAGGGTGTTCCGAGTAAGGAAGCAGGCGACCGTGGCAGAACTTATGGAGACTTTGGCGGAGAACTTCCGCTACCCACAGAAACATTTGCGCCCATGGCCGTTTAGCGCCCGTTCTAACCAGGTAAGGGGAGGGTTTGGTTCAAAAATTTCGAATTTTAATGTTGTTATATAATAATGGTGTGAACTTCTGGAATGATTTTATGAGTTGGATGAAGTCTGTTAATTATGGTTTATATAAATTAGATTGTTTATAATTAGGTATTACATTATTAATAAGTTAAAAATGTTAATCAAATATTTATTATTAAATAATCCGTTTCTGAACACTTTTTAAGTTATTAATTTATTTATAGAATCTTGCCAACGGTCGGCACGCTGATACATTGGTACAAGAAAAATAAAATAAAATGTAATGTGACAAGTACAAGTAGTACTTGTGAAGAGATAATAAAAATTAAACAAAACAATTAAATTAATATCTAAAAATATACAACCTTCACTTTTATGGCTTAATCATTTTTATAAGTTAACTTTACCGACTTTGATATAGTTATAGTCTCGTGTTCTTAAAAGATTATTTGCTTATCTCCAGCATTTAATAAAACATCCCAACAAAGTATGTTATATAGTCCATTACTTTTACTTGACTAGATTTATATGCGTATATATTAAACCAAATATGCTTATTACTGAAATATCTACCCTTACAGACGTGCAGACCGACATGCCTGGACGTTATCAACGACCAAAATAAGACAATAGCAGATATATCGGAGAACATTAATCCATGGAATATCTTCCTCGAAATGCTCGCTCCGGATTCTGGCTTCGCCACATTACCCCCCTTCGATAAGGACAATGACGTAGTGCTGTTCTTCAAGTACTACGACCCGAAGCAGAAGCGGATCCATTATTGCGGACATCATTACTTGCCTATCGCAAGCAAACCGGCTGATCTCATACCAATACTCAATAAGAGAGCAGGTAAGATTTATGGGTCGCCAGACAAAAGTATTTTAGCGTGTGTGATTGTGTACGTAAATGGTAATATGACGTCACTATAGTCGACGCAAGGAACTGAAGTATTTTGTAGCGTGTGTGGTTGCGTACGTAAATGGTAATATGACGTCACTATAGTCGTTTTAGCGTGTGTGGTTGCGTACGTAAATGGTAATATGACGTCACTATAGTCGTTGTAGCGTGTGTGGTTGCGTACGTAAATGGTAATATGACGTCACTATAGTCGACGCATGGAACTGAAGTATTTTGTAGCGTGTGTGGTTGCGTACGAAAATGGTAATATGACGTCACTATAGTCGACTCATGTAACTGAGTCGTCGGGCAATAAATGTCACTGACAATAGGAATATGCACGCAATGCAACCCGTTATCGATACTTAGCTGCGCACACGGGGTCGATGCGTCATCGTGACTCTATCGTGATCTATACAATTTCTCTTTGATACTTTTATTTTTAGATAGCGAAAAATTATTCCTATTAACAAAATTTCGCATAAGAATCGCATTTATCACGTTATCGATATGTTAAGACCTGTAAGTGCGAGGGAGACAGACAGATAAATATGATTTATGACCCGAAGCCTCAATTCATAATGCGTTGACTATATTTATCTACATTAAATATTTAATATAGCATTAATTGATTTTTAAAAACACAATCCTGTCCTAACAGATAACCCTAAATCGACAAGAATGCGACACGAAACAAAAAACTAATATACTTAGGAACCAAAGTTATATGTTGAAAATACAAATAATTCACTAACAAATAATAGAACATTTTTTAGGTCACTCAACGGACACTGAATCATATTTGTCTAGTCCCTGAACTGTAAATATATGAGTCCATAGTCACATTGCCCTAATGGGGCTCGGGGACTGGCCATTCTTTCACAAAAATGTATAGCTGCAAGGGTGTGGCTGATAGCGTCAGCCAGAATTTACGGCTAGACTATGCTAAACTCGGCAATATTTTTAGTATTTATATTGCCCAATATTTTTATTGTCAATATTTCTCAGCCATATTATTGCTATCTCCCTTTACGGCCTAAATGCGTCCCTTTTTCATGCTATGTGAAGTTTGCCACGATTCGTTCGACTAGTGCTATGTTCGTTTGTTGTGTTGGAAATAGCGGTAAAATATCCTCTCGAGTTCTGTGTAGTGCGAATTTGTAGAAATACCTAATTTTTTTATATTTTTAACTTCCTAGAAAATTTAAGTTATAACAAATACATTGACGTTGATTAATCCAACCATATTAGCTGTTTTAGACTTAATTATGAATTTATGTATTTACAGGGTTCCCACCAGACACACCTCTAGTTCTGTATGAAGAAATTAAACCTGATTTTGTGGAGAAAATCAACAATTACAACGACCCTCTCGAAAAGGTATTATTTATCAGTTTTTCCCTTTCAGACGCTTTTTAGACGTAAGGTACAAATAATTAGAGTTTTTAATTCAATTGAGAGCGTGTTTTTAGTACAGCTCTGATAACGAATTACTTATTTCGTTGGAGTAAAATATTTATTATTGATTGTAATTCAATTATTAGTACATTAATTATGAATTAGTTTTTTTTAATAATAATCTACAAGCTGCTAGATGGTTGAGGTATGGTATTGCATTTATTTTAAATAAGTATTTTAATTAAATGTGGTTGCAGCATTAAGTAGTACAGAATCATTAAAATCACCTTAGAAAGGCGAATTACCCTTAAAATTCTTAATGAATTATATACCTTAAATTAAATCTATTTTTTGTGGGATTAGGAGATAGTCATTGTGGAGTTGTAGGTTCAAATTCCAAAAAATAATTGGTTGGTAGGTAGTAGGTTCGATTAAAAAACAAAATTGTCTCTGCCCCATCGTGGGGCGGGGGCCATGTGGTAATAAGCACCACGAGCGGGTCGGGCTCGCCCTACCCGCTCGGGTTGAGTCGTGTGCACGCGGCCAGGTATTGGACGAGCTGATGGACGGCGACATCATCGTGTTCGAGCGAGCGGACAGCCGCCACGAGGAGCTGGAGCTGCCCACCTGCCAGGACTACTTCAAGTACATCTTCTACAAGGTGGAGGTGCAGTTCGTGGACAAGACGGTGCCCAACGATCCCGGGTGAGTGACGTCATCGTCGACTATCTATATCTATAATATGTAGATATATACCCATAACGTGATATATAATCTTTTGTAACCGTATTTGATGAAACGTGGACTGTAAGTTGGTATATATCTGATTTAAATTATCTTTATATGACTTTGTATTGGTTTTCGAAAATGTTATAAACAAACACACATAATGTAGTGCACGTGTTAGATTATCTAAATCCAATTCAACATTATTGCTAAGAATTGTGCACGCATTTACTTTATAGTAAGAACAAAACACATAATAAATAAGATCTACTAAAATAATGTGTGAATTTCAGATTTACTATGGAGCTGTCGATGCAAATGCGGTATGACCAAATGGCCCGCGCTGTGGGACAGCGTCTCAACGTTGATCCCTACCTAATACAGTTCTTCAAGTGCCAAAAGTAATTATTTATAATAATTTTAATTATTATTTTGCAACTATTTAACCTAATTTAATTTTAATCTAAAATTAAATAACGCATTTTAAAATTTATTTATTTAGTTTTAACCGAATTGTCTGATTGAACAACTGCTATATACAAATTACCAGGTGTAATTCCCACGTCGAAGATTGTTCTGTTAGAGAGCGTTCAAGTATTACGTAACGAATTTTGGAGGGGGGAGGTCCTTTTGTAAAAGATGCGGGGCGGGGATTGAATTACGCGTTATTGTTAATATAATTTTTGACTTTCCAGTACTTTACACCACATAATGGTATCTTTTAGGTATAAAGAGTCACTATATGGCCACGAAACGTTTTACTATACTTGGTTACGGCGCGTTACACGGGGGGTGGGGGGAAGGGTCAATAATCTCCAAAAATTGCGTGTCGTACTTACGTAACGCTCCCTTAAAAATTTGATATAGCCTGTATTTTGCTTAATTTTTTTTCAGTTACAAGGACACACCCGGTCTGCCCTTGAGGTACTCGTACGACGGAATATTGAAGGACTTGCTTGTCTACTGCAAACCAAAGTGCCCGAAGAAATTGTTCTACCAGATTTTATCTATTAAAGTGAACGAATTGGATAATAAGAAACAATTTAAATGTTTATGGGTAAGTAGTTTTAAACGTTTGCTTTATGCTTGCCAGACTGACTTTACTAACGTGGAATAAATATTTTGTTAGAAATCGAACCGTACCGCCGTACCTCTAATTACCGAGTACGTTTGGTATCAATTTTAGAAATATATTTATGCTAACTTTTGCAACCGAAGAAAATTCTGTAAGGAATTCTGTCTAAAGTAGTTTACTTTATGTCCTTGTTCACCAATTATATAAATATTACAAAAAAATAACAGACTAAGAAGGAGATTGCGTTGTATTGTATGTTCGCAAATCAATGTACGGCAGAAATCTATCTATATATAAAAATAATATTTTCGTTTCAGATTGGTCCTAATTATAAAGAAGATAAAGAATTAATTTTATATCCCAATAAAGGCGGCAAAGTCTCGGATATATTAGAAGAAGCAGCTAAGGTCGTAGAAATGTCACCGGAAGGATCTGGAAGGTAGACTATTTGAATATAAAATTGTATGGTCATATCTGTATATGTGTTAAAACATAGAATATTATAGAGAAAGGCTAATTTTTCTGTGTAATAATTAAATTTAAATACTAATGTACCAATTTGAATAATTATTTCCTGAGTTTCATAGGCTTTATTTATTTCCAAAACATTTAAAAAATTAAATATCGGGCCGCTAGTGTATTATGGAAATTGAGTTTCTAGTATATCTTACTTAAAACGCACATAAGTATGTCTTCGATTTCCGGAGAAACAATAATTGTTCTGGATAGTACGTACAGAGGGCTTTTTGCATAAAGGCTTGAACAGCTCCGTTGAATGATTTCGGATTAAGGGTATTGGTATTTATACAACAAATCTTAATATATATAAACGTGGTCACGTTGTTTGTCCGCTATGGACTCCTATAGAAACTACCGAACCGATATCAATAAAATTTGCACACCGTGTGCAGTTTGATCTAACTTAAAAGATAGGATAGCTTACATCTCAATTTATACCCGCAATATTATTTCTTGCAAAATATTTGTTTATTAGTCACAATTCTAACAGATGGCGCTGTGTTGAAAGCCCCAACGTTTCACACAAGCTACAATTTAATGGCATAACCACCAAAAAAGCATGGTGGTCCCAATGACTGGTGTTCTCCTACCGTTTCTCTTGAATAGTTTGCTACTATGTAATTTAACAAAAACCTGAGCCACAGCAACACTGCCGGTCTGTTAGTTGTATTTTAAATCTTTGATGGCTGTCAGAAACTAATATTGCTATATATAAAAATTGGACAATAATATTGTGCTAATGGTACTGTGATTTTGTCAAAACAGTGTCTAATAGACACATTTGGTAAATATTGAAGATGATTACTTTGTCCTAATAGATTACGAATCGTCGAAGTGTCGTGTCACAAGGTGTTGCCAGGGCCGGACCCTGAGCTAACATTGGACCAAGTGACAATGTCACCTCCCAGACTTTACCGGATAGAAGAGATCCCGCAGGATGAGCTGGATTTACAGGTATATATTTATATGTTCATATATACAGATAGAAAACTATGGATAAAGATGCGTTCAAGTATACACGCAATTTTTAGAGATCATTGACCCCCCCCCCCCCATGTAACGCGCCGTAACGTTTTTCTGTATCCAAGTATAGTAAAACGTTTCGTGGCCACCTAGTGACTATACCTAAAAGTCACCATTATGTGGTGTAAAGTACTGGAAAGTCGAAAATAATATTAACAATAACGCGTAATTCAATCCCCGCCCCGCATCGTAACGTTTTATAAAAGGAACCCCCCCCCCCCCCCTCAAATTCGTTACGTAATACTTGAACGCTCCCTAAACGGCTTCAGAAATATACCTATTAATGTTTGTTTCATGTAATTAATATAAAATATATTCCAGGATGATGAAATGCTGGTCCCATGCGCGCATTTCTACAAGCAGGTGTACGCTACGTTTGGGATTCCGTTCTACACGCGCATCAAACACCACGAGCCCTTCCAAGCTGTCAAAGACCGCATGCAGAAGAAGCTTGACATACCCGACAAGGAGTGGGAGAAGGTAGAACTCTTTGTAGACGATGCAGCAGAGATATCTGCAAATATGAAATAAGTGTTGTAGTAGATACAATTTAAAATTGATTAATTATCGCGATTTTTGTACTATGAAAACTTAACCCTCAGATTCGAAGTCTAGGCTTCGGGGCCGTTCAAGTATTACCCCCCCTAATTTATCCCCCCCTCCTCTTGTCAGCAAAAGTAAGCAAAGCTCTCAAAAATAATAGTACATACCTATGGCATGCTAGACTCAGTTTCAGCACTTAGACTCATAATTGGTCCATTTTTAAGCATAGACAATGTGTGGGTTATTTGTGTAAAAAAGTAAATAATTACTCGTGACGTAATCACCAAATGTGAAAATCAAAGACCCCCCTCCCCCCTCCCCTATAGTGCTTACGTAATACTTCAACGGCCCCTTAGGCATGTCATTTAAACCATCACATCTAACAAATAATAATATATACTAAACAATATATACTCATTTAAGAAATAAAATTCCTTGATATACCTATGATTTCTGTAGAAAAAATTACAATCGGTACTATAGCGATTTATCTATCAGCAAAGAGGTTACGCAAAGTACGAGATAGTTTAAAATAGGGGGTAACACTATTTATATAAAAAAAACTTATACTAACGTGTTCTAACGGAAGTCTATTTCTGTCATTTCCACTGTGATGAAAAGAGACAGGTATAATCTTAATTGTCTTTTTCAGTTCAACTTCGCAATAATTGTGAACGCAAGAGCTAATTACATAAGCGAAGGAGCTGTAGTGAACATATTCGACTTCAGGCCAAGTAGTAATGCAAGTGAGTATCACACACTTTTCTACTTCCGTTTGACCACTATTTTATTTGCGCCAAGTTTATTTAGATTATGTATGCTTTTATGCTTTTATTATTTGTATATAGAATTCAGATTGGTTTTTCTCAAAGATTTTTGAATTTTGATCTTTAATTCCATGCTACTTAGTATATACAGGGTGGCTAAAAAGTCGTGGATCAAACGCGACTAGGTCCTACATGAGGTCATCAGCAAAAAATTGTGTTACGGGAGGTCCCTAAGCTCAACCCCTGTACTTATAATTTATTTTGCGTTTTTATAAGAAAATTGTTTTTTTTTTCAAATTCTTATTAAAATTCGAAAAAATCTACATCCTGTATTTTTCATAATATCCACTAGATTGGTACTGATGAGTCCTTGCGTTAGACATGCTATTAATAGTTGTTTATTGAGTGTATTGAAGGCACTTAATATTATTAAGTTATACGATATAAAAATTTCACCAAATCATAATGACTTTTTGGCCACCCTGTATAAGTAGGTGCTATTGTTGGCCCATATAAAGCGTCTCTATAAATGCATCTTGGCGATATAAATGTGGTCCTAATTAAGTTTTACCAGCCTTCCCAACCCTACTTAGAACTAATACTCAAACATAATAAAGACCTATCGCTTCCAGACTCTTCGGGACGGCCTTGGCTCGGCCTCGAGCACATCAATAAGACGCCAAAACGTTCGCGGGTCAACTACCTCGAGAAAGCCATTAAGATCTACAATTGATTTAATGACCGTACTCTTATCTCTCACGAGGAATATATCCATAGAGTCTAGAATTTTGAATCCCGAGCGTATACGTACATGTACGTGCACGCATTCGCATTGCCTTTACACAGAGGAAACTTTATTTATTTTGGTTTTATTTATTTGAAACGCGTTTACTAATTACCGCTGTGCACCGATTTAATATGAATAGAAATAGCTTGCGATCAAATGAACACGATTTCTAAGTGTCTATACTTTCAACTAGGAATTTGTGTAAGCTGTAGAAAAGTTATTTTATTCACAAATTCTTTAAGTGTTCGTTTGATCGCGAGTGTATGTTTTCGTTAACATTTCCATTGATTTCATAATCTAAGTTCAGACTTAGATTCTAATTTTGCTGTTTGTTTAATAAAGCGCGCTACTGGCAAACTCGGGCAATAGAGTTACTAAATTTGTCCGTTTTATAAGATATTGTTTACGAAATGAATGTATATCTATTGTAGGTGATGATTAACAAATTTTCTAACATCGTAATGAAGTTTTTATTTGTTTCTGTTTTTGTCGAATTGCCGTGTATAAAATTTGTTTTAGCCATTCTGTAAAAGGAGTCTAATCTATAAATAGCGGGGTATATTACGTCGATTTAACCAGTATTTCGTAAATTAGACTCCTGAGAAAAATAAAAGGCGTAATGTATGAAGGATCTTAGACTATCAAATGATATGTTGACGGGAGTCGAAGCCGAGACTTAGCGTGTAAAACAGGTTTTTCATAAATGTTACGCGTATTACTGTCGTTTTAATGTAGAGTATTCGACGCACCCGAGATATGTTACGTTTATGACGAAATTATGTATATATATGATGTAATAAATTATGAAAAATACAATAAGTTTTCGTAAACATGCCTTAGACGTTTTCGAAATGATACTTATACCCTTTCGTTTATTTTACGATTAATGGCGCTCCATGCGCTTATATTAACAAGGTTTGGTATAGAAATAGATGTAGATAACTTGCCCAATATGGGGAAATGGGATTATTATCATTTTAAACGTTTTTAGCATTTGACAGTCTGTACACATGACAGCTTGAACACTTTTCAACGTTTCTCTGAATATAATCCTATATTTGTTTAATCTGGTTTGTTTTCACGTTACCTTTAAAGTTAGTTACATGAGTCCTAGGTTCGATTTCCAATATACAAGAATTGTTTCGCTTTGGTTGGCATTGGACGGCTGCAACTTGTCTTAATAAAGATGAATGAAATATACCGAAGTGTCTCCCGTGCATTGGTAGGCAACTAAGACATAAAATATTTAAGTTATTCGCTCAAGCTCATACAAATGTTATCACTTAATAAATTTTACATACACAAAAGTGTCTACATATTCCATCCCTACAATCCTTATGATCACTTAGGCTGAATGTGTGACATGGTATAGACATGGTGAAAAGCATAGAGGAGAAGGTAGCTTAAAGGTGATGTATTGGTTTTTTGTGTTTGTCATGTACAAAACGAAAAAGTACGGGTTTAGATCTCGAAATGGACGATAAAAATTAAAAATTACAGCTGGTATACCATAATGTTATACATAACCTAAAAACTAATTATTCTATTACACTATCTCACTCTAGTGATAGTTTATATTTCTTTAAAGAAATATTTAGTTAGAACTGGCAAAAAGTTTTTTGTTTTGCAAAATCTTTGTTGCTATAAACATTAGACCATGCTCCTCATCACATCTTGAACCAATTTAACATTTACCCAATTGCTCAAAATATGCGAATTCGAACAAACCAAGAGCATAAAAAAAAATGTGATTCATACGACGATATCAAGACTAAACAGTAGATCTTACTTTTTTTTTGCTATCTATTTGTATCACCTGACCTTGTCACGGACGTATATATTTAAATCCAATAGATATTTAATTTAAAAATTGATATGTGACGTTTAAATGACCTACATCTAGGAAGGTAAGGTATTTTGTCACAATGCCACACAGGACTAGAGCCCGCTGAATGGCGGGTCGTTAGCTATAATCCGATTCGGGAATCAGGGCATCGGACTATCCTACACCCGGGCCATTCGGAGCATTCCGCATTCCCGCGCTCGCCCCGCAATTCGGGTTCGGGAATTTGAATGCAAATTGAAAATGCCATTAGATCAGCAAACATCAGTTCCGAACGATGCCATTGTAAGCAGAAATCATTAAACACTGACTAACAATGTTTCAATTTCAGTCCGGAATTGCTCATTAAACGATTACTTGGATTTAAACGATTACATTCTTGTATTTTACCGTAATTGGCACTTAAATGTAGTGGGATTTGCTTTAACATTTTATTGATTGTAAGTCACAAAATACACTGTTTATTAAAGGGGCTAATAGGTATCGTCCCTATTGTTATTTAGGTAACCGTAGAAAATAAACGGTTCAAAGTATACAATATTTAATATTCAAGTCCCTTATTTGGCTACGGGGGAGACGAAATAATGCATATGTTTTAGTGATATTTTTTCTTTAGTAGTAGGGTAGGCACATGCCGTATTTTTAATTTAAGATGTGCAAGATTTCTCACAATGTTTTCAGTCGCCGTTCTAATGACGAACTCCTCTGTAAGGGCCGAAACACATAAGCGCGTTGCGGCGCCGCGCCGCTGAAATCGGCAGTGCGCTATAGCGGTGCGGCGCCGCAACGCACGACGTGAATTCCAGCGTTATGACGTCATACTTGTTGACAAGGATGCAGTTTGTTTCTAACACTCTTGCAAACAACACGTGTCAACCGAGAAGCAGTTTTAAAATTAAAATGTTTAATTTGTTTTACCTTAAAGTTAAGCCCAGCATTTCCAAAGCAGTAACTGGTTTTCTTCCTTTATTTTTTTTCTTCTGTATATATTTTGATAACTCGCTTAATAGCTCTTCAAATGATGATATACTCATTCTAAAGTAGGCAACAAATTTTTTTTCGTCTATCTTTAATGCTTCGTATTTTTTAGAAAAGAACTCGCCATTTGGATTCATACCCTTACTTAATGGATGTATCCAGTATCTTCTTTGCCGTATTTTTAAGATAGAATAATGTCTTCTTAATAACAAATAAGCAATAAGTTTATTACGATCCATCGCAGAGAGACGTCTATCCACACTCAAAAATCACGAGAAAATGGTTGCCCTACCATAATGCCCTGTTTCGCGACGCCGCAACGCGGCAACGCAACTGCCGATTTTGGCGTTGCGGCGCCGCAAAAATAAGCAGTTTGCGTTATGTGTTTCGGCCCTAACATTGCCGGGGATCGGTCGGCACAATAATCATCATAAATAAATTCTGACATTAATTGTAGTGTTCATGAAATAATTTCTACTAGGAAATGAATATAGCTGTGACAAATAGGGTTTTATATTAACACAGTTTTAAATTCTCAAACGTTGTGAAAAGATATAATTTTCTTCATCTCGTATCCGAGCTATATTTTTTACGGCATCGTAAACATTTTTATATTCATTGCCTCGGCCACATTCGAATTTTGCGTGTTATTTCGTAATGCCGAGATGGAAAATCGTTCTAAGGGTGTAGATGTATTATTGTTTGTTCTATATTTTGGTGTCTGTGAATGTACATTGACGACGGCTGTTATTAAAGACAATACTTCGCCGAAACCTGTTTATCGTAGATTTTATATAGGAAGTGCAGGAGTGAATGCAAAATCCACCGATAAAATGATTGATTTACTTGATGGGAGGCGAAGGAACAGTATGTCGGCAGAAAGCGGATTATATAATGGTTGATGATAAATTAAATCATAATAGAAATGTAATACATATTAGAGTTAGGTTTTGATTGATGTATTTTAAAGTTATGAAATAATAGCAGCTCTCGAGTTATTTATATACATATACTATTGTTTTAAACCGATAACTTAGAGTCGTGAAATTGCTTTACCTTAGAATTAAACGCCGTTTGTCATGCCTAAATTTTGCAACATGTTAACATTAGATAGTGTGCCATAATGGCATATCATAGAAAATTATAAACGTAATTATTGAAAATATAAAAGCGGTGTAGGCCTAGTCACCTAGTGGCTTCAACTTGGGACTCTTATCCCGCGGTCGTAGGTTCGATCTCTGGCTGGTGACAAATGGACTTTCTATGTACTCCTTTAACGCAAATGTTCTTGCTCGTACGGTGAAGGAAAACATCGTGAGGAAACTGGCATGACTCAAATCCAAAAATCGACCTCATGTGCCACAGACAGAATGCTGATTACCTACTAATTGTCAATAAAATAAAAATGATCAAAGAAACGAATGCAATCTGCATTGAATCCCATTAAAGCCGGAATTACATAAAGAAATTAGTTGCAGGAAAATTTCCCCAAAAAATCGGGCAGGTCACGAAACTCAGTTGCATTACGAAAATATTAAATTACGAGTACTCGTTAAAACTGTTGTCACGTTGTAAAACTAATGTCACGAAATTAATTTCATGCCACTAATCGTAATGTAATTCCGGCTTTAGTTGTAGCGCAACTTGAGTAATAATAGAAAACGTAAAACTTATAAAGATTAAATATGTTATTATTACCACATTTCAAACATACCGCTAGAATGTACCTTTATTATTATTGAGAATAATTTTTAAGCCAGCTTATCTAAAGATATCTTTAAGGCTCACAAATATGGGACTGGGACACTTGGTGCTTACTTCAGCCAAGGAAAGGTAATTGTGTCCAGAATATAGACAGGTAATGTTAATTTTTATTGTATTAATTACTGTATCAAATGTTGACCAATAAGGATCGAACTGAACGCGTCACCATTTCGGCATTCACTCTTCACTCTCACCTCATTTATGATTTCACGAAGGTTATATTACATGAAGTGTTCGACCAAAACCAAAAACAAACCATGAAATGTTTCCACAATATAGGTACTTACAATTTTAATTTACGCTATGTTAATAAACATAAATTTTGTCAGATTTTATTACAATCGCCAATTGGAAAAGTGCCTACCGTTTGTGTACAGTGGATGCAATGCAAATGAAAATAATTTCGAAACAAAATTAGATTGTGAACTGCGTTGTACAGGTAATGTTTTAAACGATTTGAAGTTAACGCCACTTGTTCTAGGTTTAGTGGCTTGAAACTGCGTCTTTTATCCCGGTTGTAGGTTCGAACCCCGGTTGTGTAATTATGGACCCTTATATCTGCGCAACACTGGCTCGTATGGAGAAGAAAATCATCGTGACTAAACATGCCTTAGATACAAAAAACGTCAAAGGCGTGTGTCAGGCACGGAAGACCTACTACTTATTAGAGAAAACAAATGATCACAAAACAGATACATAAATAAATAGGTAATAGCGTAGAACAAAAAAAAAACCATTGGTTTTTTTTTGTTTAGATGGTTTGGTTTACTCGACAATACGATAAAAAATAAGTATATCTATAAAGGAGACGAAATAGCTGTCTGAGCCTTAGATTTCTGTATCTGGTCCATGATCATTTGTTAATCTAATAGATGGTGATAAGCCTCCTGCGCCTGACACGACGTCGACGTTTTCGGTCTAAGGCGGCTTGCCTTAGATGGTTTCCTCACGATGGTTTCCATCACCGTTCTAGCGAATCTTAAATGCGCACACAGAAAGAAAGTCCATTGGTACACAGTCGGGGATCGAACCTACGACCTCAGGGATGAGATTCGCACGCTGAAGCCACTAGGCCACCACTGCTCTAAGAAGACAAATATAAGAGGGCTCCAAATAGAGGTACAAAATTGAGGAGTGAAGAAGAATTAAGAAAATTATCTGTGAATCCCGGGTTCTATATTAAAGTCTAAAATTAAAATTCAGTATTACCAGCTGCCATTGCATACACCTGTATACCTACAGACATGCGACTCGTAACAATTAAAAGTCAACCTTATCAATTATTGCTACGCCGGATCAAACGCTGGATTAACCCCTTGCTACGCACTGAGCTCTAGAAGCGTAGAAATGTAGTATTTGCAATTTTATTGAAATATGAATTGAGACGAAGATTGATTATACTTTTAAATCAGGTGTTACTTCGACAATGAACTCACGTGGAGTTGACCAAGGCCTTTTTTGCCAGTACCAACCTGATGTGGGAGCATGCCTAGCCTTTGAAACAAAGTAAGTTATCACTTACCTTATATTATCTGTATATTAATTTAGAAAAAAAGGATGCGTGTACTTATGTACGCGCGTAAGAAGTTATACTTCTTTGGCATTATTAAAAATAGTTTTTGATTGCATGCAAATAATTAATTACAATTAAATAATCAAAGACTGGAAAAGGAGTTATTATAGTCAATAAAGTTCAGTTTACATTTGAAAAATTAAATAAATAAGTATTTATTATTATTCTCTTACATTAAGTGTAATATAAATTCTATTATTATTCGAATGTTGTTTTTAAATTATGTCCAATGCCGTAGCATCTTCCGTGGGCAACTTTTTTCTGTTAATTTTGTGTCACGGTGCGCGCGCATCGTAAAATTTCACTCTCATCAATTTTTCATAACGCACCTAAAGAAGTATTACTTCAAAAATATAAGTACCGTGTAGTAACCATTTGGCCGTGCTTTACTATTACAATATAAAGCGTGTAAAAATATCGTCCAAAACCTGAAATCTAAGAGTGAAAGTCGACAACATAAGGCACAGTAAGTGCCTAATCTACTAAGAAATTTTTCATGAACGTAGATCAGAACTAGATCTCTCCCGACATTACTTAAACGCTAATTTAGTTTACACTGTTAATCACGAAGGACAGTGATTCGAATTAAAATTTGAAGCTAGACTTATGTCGACGCACACATAGTAAATTTACATAACATTTTTATTACATTCTAGATGTAATATATTTTTAAATCAATCCATATCTAGTTAAAGCAGGTATATTTTTATTTCAGATATTATTTCGACATCAATCTAAACACATGTTCTAAGTTTGTGTATGGAGGCTGTGCGGGTAACACAAATAGATTCGAAACAAAATTCGATTGTATGGCAACATGTGAACGACAGAATTAGTGACATTTTTAAAACTAATATTTCTATTTACGCGAATATAATAGATTTTAAGTGAATTAAAGAGGGTTTAATTTTAACAGTTTTAATGTTCATAAGTTTGCTAAAGTTTAGAAAGTAGACCTGTAGTGGTCTAATATGGTCACGGGTTGATAAATATTTAATCTTAAAATACTGGCATCGCACTCGCGAGCCCTCTGGCATTGAGAGTGTCCATGGGCGGCGGTATCACTTAACATTAGATGAACCTCCTGCCCGTTTGCTCCTTGTTCTATAAAAAAAAATAACCACATTACATGATTTGGCCGTCCTAGAGGATTTTCTGGTATCCATCACTTATTCTAAAATGATTCCATTGAAGGCCGTTCTAGTGAGTTGCGGAACTTTAAATTATATTGCAATAATATAACGGTAAAGACATATTTTGACTTGACGTATTGCTAAATTTCCTCTATACGAATTTCATTATGTATGAAGCCATAATAGATTGTAAAAGTAAGGAAGAATTATTAATTCCCCAGGCGTATGGTAAGACAGTAAAGCAAGTAATTACTGCGATCCTCAGTCTTAATCCTTGCCAGGACGATGAAAAACTCTGCTAATTAATAAAGGAACCCCTGGATTAATTAGTGAAGATATTCCAGTTCTCTTATTATATGGATTACGTTAGTTAGCGCTTTTATCCTACGGGAGTATCGTTAAAAGTTTCTTGTTTTATTTCGGAGCAATATTCATTACTCATTTAAAAGATGAAAAATATCTTTCATAGAACGGAGTTTGGAAATGTAAAGAAAATATTCCGTTGAATTCGCACATTAATGTTCTTTTGCAAGGTTCTGGAGTATCTTTTGAATTTCCTAACACGAGCTTAAAGCTACTAGGAAATAATAAACTAGGTATTGACTACAGCGTCGTTCAGATGTAAATTCAAGTTGTTCATTTTGAAAATTATAGGTAAAGGCGAATCTAGTCGTTTAAAAACAATACTATGTGCGTTTTCCAATTACAGAGCATAATGCGACTCAGTGCCGCACGATGCCGCATAATGCTGAAGCTTAAATGGAACGTGAATTAGTTTTCAAATGCATCAGCAGAGTGCGCTAAGTCAGTGTTGAAGAAAAAATGTTCTGAATAGAGTTAGCAACCTCATTAATGTATAAATAATGTGGTTAACAATAATAATTGGTTGAAAACTTTTTACGCTTATTTTAATAATCAAATTATTTCATTAACATGTTTTTACTGAAATAAGAGAAAACCTTTAAAGAATATAAGGTTTTAACAAGCTAAATTAACAGTAAAATATATAGTTTCATGTAAGAAGTTTACATCATTTACGTTTTGAGTAATTTTTTTAAAATGATTTCTAAAAAAATTATATACTTTTTCAAAACCATTGCAATGTTTACAAGAGTATAATCCTGTAAAATAAATTTGTTTACAGATTGTATTCATATTTTAAATGTGGAATATAAAAAAAGTAACTATTTATACCTTCATCTATACTTATATATTTTTTTTTTAACAGTTTGAAATAACTTTAATTATTTTCAAACAAATTTTTCAACAATAAATAATATTTACTAACGAAAATTTCGATAAATGCCAACTTAAAGAAAAACACTGGCCAATTTTCTGTCACTGTGTTGGTATTTATTGCGAGAAGCACGCGAGAGCATTAGTTTTGAGAGTGCTCAATTGTGCGAAGCGTTGCTGTAGTTGGAACATTCAACGTTGAGCATTATGCCGCATAATGCGCTCTAGTGCTGTAATTGGAAAATGCACTATATGGTCGATATATTCCTACATATTATATTTGACACAGAAGATTGAAGCCTAATCTACGTCTGAAAAAGTAAATTACACGCAGAAATATGTTTGCCTAATGCTTCGGTTAAATTTCACACAACGTTTCTATATTTTAAAATCAAAGAAAGACACAATATGCTGTAAAGGATATAATAAAAATGCTAATAAAGTTTTTGCGTCGGCCATTTTGCAATGTCAGTAATTGGAGACTAATTTATCGGTTGTACGAGCGAGATTTATTGTTGAAGGATATAACCCATTTTTAACCGAGCAAACAAATCGATATTGCAATCTATTTGACATAGTGTTTTGTAGTTCTCATATCATGTTAGTTATCACTATGCGGAATACATTTATGCAAATATATCGTATGTTTCGGAAAAAATAGCTAAGTTATCTAAGGTTTATTAAAATAATAATAATCCAGTGGCGATTTGGTGTCTTGGCCTCAGATTGCAAGTCTCTGTTAGCTGATCAGTCATCTGGCAGTCTGACATCGTGTCGATTTGGATATGAGACACACTGGTTTCCTTACGATGTTTTCCTTCACGTACGAGCAAGAATAAGAGATACACACAGATAGTAAGTGCACAGCCTATATCGAACCTACGAGTATAGGTTTGAGTGTCGCAAGCTAAAGCCACTAGGCCAACACTGCCTTTTAAAAGTAGTAATAATATAATTTACACAAGGGGTTTGGACTACCAAAGTCATCGTAATGAGTCAACCCTAAGATATTATATAAAAACCTTCGTGGTCGGATAGATACAACTTTACCACATAATCTGAAGACACATCTTTTAGTAGAGTACTTCGTTAAATATAAATATAAAGCAATTAAAGGCTTATAAAGGGATAATGTCCAGATTAAGCATTCTGATAAACGAGCTAGGTCTGGATATCCATAGTTGCTCCCCTCACACTATAAAATCGATTTTTGTTGAGTTTTATGTAATTTGAATTTTTTTTTATTAGTAATTGTTTGTTTTGATTAATAATTGTTTTGACTGATATTTGTATGATCTCTACATGTATGTCATGTTTGCCTTTAAGTGCTTGTCACATTAAAAATTGTATTTTGTGTTTGTTTTTACCAATGTGTCAGTGTGCCGAGCGTTGGCAAGCTTTTTATCAATTAAAAAAAAAAGGGACTGAAAGCTAGCTTATATATTATATAAATAAATAATAAGCTTATATATTATAGAAATAAGTAATGCTCATTCATTTTTTTAAACTTTTATTAAATAAATAAAAATTAATGAAATAAAATAAATGAAGATTCATAAAAAATTACAAAAATATAGACGTACCTCACCTAACCAATTTCAACGGCAGTAAATGCGTTACCAAAATATACATTTGTATAAAAATATGTAAATTTAACTTTTAAATATCAATAATAAGGTATAATATTCAATATCATTTATATTTGGACCCCCCAATCGCTTGCAAAGTAAAAAAGTGTTTTAAAGCGCTAAAAATCTTTGTATAATACTTCACGGAACAAACTGACGTGTCGGATCTAAATTTCTTGCACCTTATTTTTCTGCCGTCTGAAACAACATTTTGTATTTAAAAAATATAATGACTATTACTCCTCGCTGTGTGCGAGAAGCTCCATTTACCCGATGTAAAATTGGTCTATACCAGGCTAGCACCAAATCAATCGAAAGGTAATTATTAAAAATACACTTTGTAGACAAGCATATTACAAATTAGAGGATTATATTCAAGATAAAAATGCTTGGAAACATGCTGGTCCATAGGACAATTAAACTAGACAAAATCAAGTGGTTGCTAATACAGTTATATAAAAAAAAATCAGTGGCGCTACAACCTCTTTAGGTCTTGGCCTCAGATTTCTGAATCTGTTTCATGATCATTTTTAAATCTAATAGGCAAGTAGGTGATCCGCCTCCAGTGCCTGACACACGCCGTCGACTTTTTGGGTCTAAGACATGTCGGTTTCTTCACGATTTTTTCCTTCACCGTTCGAGCAAATGTTAAATGCGCACATAGAAATAAAGTCCAAGTCCAAGTGCACAGCCGGGGATCGAACCTACGACCTCAAGTATGAGAGTCGCACGCTGAAGGCACTTGGCCAATACTGTTCAGATACAGTTATATAGGTTTATATATTCTCTTAGTTCTTTAACAACTTCGACGTATTTAAAGAAAAACGCTTTTTACCGGATTAAAGTTATGTATTATTATAAATTTACAACTATTTGACATAATTTTAAATTTATCCGACGTTTCGCGTGCTTTACAGCGTGCGTGGTCACCGTGACCAAAAGAAAAAAAAAGCGTTTTTCTTTAAATGTGTAATAAGAGTTATGTTAATCAAAGACAACTTCGACGTAACTCACACACTGTTTGACTGTATGTAGGGACATGGTGTTATAAATTTTATTTTAGTATAGTAGTTTTTTTATTCGAGGTACATGATCTCCACATAATATAACTATCAAAAGTAAACAAAATACTGTAAAAACAGTTCCATTCCTTTTAAAATAGTTCCATTCCATTCCCATTCTTCTTCATATGAAACTATCTTTTGGAAGGGACAACGAGTCATTTATTAAAATAGTTTAACTTGTAATTTTGACATTCAAAAGTGCCTTTTTAATAGGCTTAATTGAAATAAATGATTTGACTTTGGCCATTGATATTAATTTAAACTCAAGTTCAAGTTGGCATTCAATATTAAGGATTCAAATAAAAGTGTGTATTATTTCTGTGTTAAGTAACTGTTACTGTTAGATACTTCAACACCAAGCCATATCACCAACCTCAGTCAACATAATATCGGTAAGTCCTAAATTCTAATAAAGTTATCCAAATAATAAACTACTGACATAAGATTATATGCTGCATAAAAATTCTGATATAAAAATGATACTTTATATTGAGTGATGGCGATTAGCCGAAAACAAAAATGCACTGCTTTTGTAGTAACAGTAGTAGTAGGATATATATATATATACAATGTATATATATATATATATATACACAATGTTATGCTGGATGTAAAACAAAAATAAAACAATTGAACATTGACTCAAGCAATCAGCGAAAACCTAAAATTAAAAATTGCCTTAAACGTATAAACTAATAAATAAAAGATTTTATTTACATATCATAAACGTATATATAATACTTATTCTAATGATATTACACACAACCTCATTCGTTTACCATTTGGCAAACATCACCCACTCTTTTTCATTTACCATCAAGTTTTTTTTGTGAAAACATGTCAATATAAATTCAACGAAATAATAATAATTGTTCATATGTCGCTGTATGTCGAAATAATTTTGAAACCCTGTATTATGTCCCAATAACCCAGTAATAGGAATGGTCATTCATGGGATATTTACTTGTCCTTACCATCTCGTAGCGCATCTCCTCGTTGATTCGCTCGCAGAGATCAGACGGTATGTCGGTCTCCGCTACGTCTTGTAAAACGTACTTTAACTGTGATGTTCTGGAATAATTTATTATTATTAAGTAATTTTTTAATAATTATCGTTAAAGGAGAATGCTTAACGTTAAAAAATCAGACAGATTGAAAAACTGGGACATAAGAGACAAGACAAAAGTCATAGACATTACCTCGAAAATAAAAAGACTTAAATGGAGATGGGCTAAACACAGGATGAGAGGAAAAGACAAATGGAGTAAAATTGTGACTCGATAGTACCGTAGGGAAGGCAAAAGGAGTAGAGGAAGACCACAAAAAAGATGGGAAGACGACATCAGACAAGTGGAAGGAGTGATGTGGAACAGAGTGGCCCAAGAAAGATATGAATGGAAATGGTGGCAAACAGATCTGCAGAAATCAAGCAAGATCCAAATATTAGAATACTTTTTTCAACCTTCTAATATATAGATTAATATATAAGATCTGATCTATGTTTATGTGTGTACCTCAGTCGATCTGAATAAAAGGCTATATTATTATTATTATAAGTAAATTTTGACGAACAAGGGCGTGTTAAGGTTCGTAAAACATTACCCAAAATTAAATATTCATGATTTTTGTTCTTGAAATAAAATTGGATAAACAACTCATAATTACGAAACGGGATTGCATAATTTTTTTTAATACTTTTTGTCCCTTATTGTATAATATAAAATAAGGGACAAAAAGTAATCGCATTTAAGCCATAGGAGGGTAATCCACCCTATGACCTCTTGGTTCTCCCTTGGTCCTTGTGTCCTTGTTAAATGAGTAAATATAATCGACATATAAATATAATAAGATGTGGTCTTATTAACACATATTCATTAATTCATTCGCACATTTAAAGAAATTTTACTTTGCCTGATTAAAGAGCTATTTAAAAAAAAAGTATTCAAAATTAAATCTTCGAAGAGCAACATTGCAATACTTTGAAATAAATATTTAAAATTCAACATTATTATTAGCACAAGGAACATTATTTAATGATTTATAATAACAGATATTTTTTTAATATGTTCAGTAAATATTCACTAAAAAGGAAGAGTATGATTGCCTATTTTTATTTATAAACCTATTTTAGATTATTTTTATTTTAGTAATTTAATTCAATATTAAATCACATGAGGAATTTTAAACCTTTTATATTATTTATTTATTTTATTTTTTATTTTATGTGGAACATGAGCATTGAGCACCTTATAATTTATATATAAGAAAACAACAATTAGTTCATCAATTAAAAATTCTTATATTAAGTCACAATCCGTATGATATACTAACTACTGCAGTGCGTCCATAGTAAAGCAGAGGTCACACCGTGTAACGGGCGGCTATTCATTTTGGCGGCACAAAATATTGTTGCGGCCAACACGCGCGCATGCAATTTATACTCGCCGGGTTACAACACTACATTGGCTTACGTTTTATTAATTAAATATGCTGGGAGTTTTAAACCTTCTGTTTAATCCTCTTTAGATTGAATTTGTTAAATTTAACTGTGGTGTAAATAACGCGAATGTATTATCTAGTTACGTTCAGTTAGTACAATACTTTATCTGCTTTTTTTAAACAGGATATGCTTTAGTTCCTTAATTATCATTAATAAGTCAGCCATCTCAGTAGACATAAAAACAACGAATGAAGTAAGTCTTTAGACATAAATTAAAAAGTAAAAAATTTCGAAAAAGAGAATGTACAAATGGCGCCAAAACGCTGATAACCGCAATGTGCGCATGCGCGTGGCAGCTGCTGCCAAAAAATTGCAATATTATGTCATAGATTTGACGCATCTCGTATTTTCTATAGTCTATTTGCAAAAATATCATGGATCCTCTTTGGTGACAGTAGTAGCACATTATTCTGTATTGTAATGAAATAAATGAATCGCTAGACTTCAAACATAATTGTGTGTAAAATAAATAAGTTGTTGTAAATGTACAACATATTCCGACTTCAAATATTATTATTAGGTGTATATATTTCTGAGTACTGTTTTTGTATACAGCTTTGTGATCCGTATAAAAACAAAAGGATATTAAGAACTTACTGTATATAAATAAGCATATAGGCACTTGTAGCTCGCCGGGCTAAGTAAGGTGCATCTTCTCTGCCGCCATAATTGTATTCTATTGCTTCTTGCTTCGTACAACGAGAGACTACGTCATCGTCAAACTTACACCACTGTAAAAATAATTATTTTTTAGTTCTGTCAGGAGAATATTCTCCCTAATTGTCTTTGGGTTACATGAGTACATATTTTTTTTTATGGCTCTGGCACGGTTTGTGCATTAGCCAGCGTCAAGTATAAGATTTTTATAATTCGTGCTTGTCTTAGAAATTCGACCATGTCCACCATGTACGGTTTAAGCACTCGCCCGGTACCGCACAACTCTCCCAAAGGCCGAGAACAAATTTAACTTAAATTAAAACTTGCCCTCGAACCGGGAATCGAACCAGGTACCCCTCACCTAGCTGCCACTTAATAAGACCGCTAGGCTATGAGGCCCCTAAAAGAGTACATATTTAAATAAAACTTTTACTTATTAAAAACAAAAGACAATATTATTTTAAATTTGACAAATCACAGAACCTTCCCATCGCCTTTAGGGTTAATGAAAACTACGTAGTGTCCGCCATGATTGTCTCCCGAGTGGACTAATACGGCATGCAATGTGTAGTGCGCAGGAGTGGCTGGAATTTCTTTCAGGTACGCGTTTAAATTCAATGCTTCGTAGAATTCAAACCTGCAAATTAAACCTTATAATGAATACTCACATTATGGAATAAATAGTTTCGAAGGGCTTTTGATCTTTGAATTTTGTATAAACAAAAAATATAAAGTGACTGTTCAATCACAAAACGTACAAATTGAATTATCGGCAAATTTTAGCATTTTATAGATACAAATCTTTTTCTTTCAGGATTCAAGATCAGCCTTACTTCGAAAGCAATTTTGCACTTATTATTAATTAAAAACAGTTACAAGGCTTAAAAGTTTATTTGTTGGAAACATAAACAAAGGTAAGTTTTTCTTCACACTAACAAATTTACAATTTATTAACAAAGACGAATCTAATATATAAAATTCTCGTGTCGCGGTGTTTGTGGTTAAACTCCTCCGAAACGGCTCGATCGATTCTCTGTTTTTATTTTTTTATGATACAGCATTAAAAAAAATACATACAAACCCTAACTTTCACCCCTCTACGATCAACCCCTATTTTTTTATTATAAATGATATACATGGTAAAACGACGTTTGCCCGATCAGCTAGTAATATATAAATTTGGTATTACATAAAGCATATAAGGATTTGGAAGCTACTTGACTAGCTTTGTTACGACTTTTACAAAACGCTAAACATTTGGGTCATATTATAATAATAATAATCGGCAAAACTTGGACTTTTCATACAAATTTTCAACTGACGAAAGACTATATAATATTTTTAACATATTTTAACACCAGAAATGTAATTATACAGTGCTTTGTGTACAAATAAATTCAATCTGCAGTTACTGGTAACAGAGATCGATTCGAGTAATATATTCAAGAGCACTCTGGAAAAACTTCAAAGATTCGAATATTCCAAAAGCGAAATAAATTGTAATTTGTTCCAACTCTCTCTCTTTAATCGGCAGCTTATGTCTGAGCGTCGTGGTCAGCAACAAAGCATCTAGAGCGGACAATCTGTTTCCACCGGTTTCTCTCCAGTGCATCTCTTATAACAGTGTATAGTTTTGAGGACGAGTATTTCACTTGATCGGTCCATCTGGTTGGTGAACGGCACGTGATCTTTGGCATTTCAGTGTTACCAAACACGATAAGTTTCTCCAAGTTCTCATTGCCGCTGCGTATTGAATGGCCGAAATAAGATACGATTCGCAGTAGGCATATGGTAGACAGGCGAGTCCGTATGCGGAGTTGGGTCACGATGTATTGGTGTTCTTCGCAGTCCTCGATATTCTGAGCATTCACCGCCAGCACCGCATCTCAAAGGCATCGCCTTTGCCTTTCTCGAGCCAAGATAGTCCATGTTTCTACTCCATACAGGAAGATAGGGAACACTGGAGCCCGTATCAGTCTTATTTTGGTTTTAATACCAATTCCTCTTTTCTTGCAGATGTTGCCTAAACGTGTCATGGTATCTTCCAGCCATGCTGATCCGCCTTTTTATCTCGGGGACAGGACTGCCGTCGAGACTTGGGATCCGAGATACATAAAGCGGTCTACGATATTGATGCCAGGAATGTTGCAAGTGAATATGGAAGCTTTCTGGCGCGATCTACTAAGATCAGTTTAGTTTTTGCTCTATTCACTGCGAGATCTATGCTCCTACTGACTAGCTGGAGTCTTTGGAACAGTTCTTCCACATCTTCCATGGACGTTGCTTGAAGAACTGTGTCGCCGGCATACCGTAAGTTTGCTCTCCTCTTTCCGCCCACTGGAAAACGCTTCTCTCAATTGTCCATTGTCTTCCGGATAACGTACTCTCAACTCTCAACCCTGTCTCACACCTTTTTTGGTTTGGAGCATATTGGAGTATTCAGTGCCCATCCTGATAAAAGAACGGTTTTCGATGTACAAATTCTGTATTAAAGCTACGAGGTGTTCTGGAACTCCCATTTAGAACCTTCCATAGTTTATCCCATTGTACATAGTCAAAGGCATTTGTATAGTCAACGAAGCATAAGATCACGGGGGTGTTGAATTCTTTACTCTTTTCGATGATTTGGCGAATGCTAAGGATTTGTTCTCGCACTGCTTTGCCTTATCAAAGCCTGCCTGCTCCTCAGGTATCTGTTGGCTAAAGTAGTAACTTGTTCCTACAACCTCTAGGTGTTATAAAATTACGAGTTACGATGTTCTATAAAAATACCTCATAGAATTAAATTCAAATATGGAACATCCGGGTTCGACACTTAAATTAACAAAGTGGTTATTGACAGGTGGAAGTACCTGTCATTAAACTTAACGGAAGTGTCGCTCTGCGGGTCGTATTGAAATCTCATCAAGTGCAAGTGAAGTATGGGAGGAAATTCGTCAAACAGAACGCCTTTGTCAGCCTCCTGGAGGCCATGTTCGCCTGCATCGTACTTGTTGTCGCCATCTAGCAGTTCTGTGCTGATGTAGTCTTTGAATGATTCGTAAACTGTAAACATATTTTTTATTCATTCTCAAACAAGATTTAATTATTTGTAGTACCTACCTATAACCATAATCTTCCACTTTCTTCATTTGTTTCCTTGATAATTTAAAAATAAAAAATAAATAAGTGGCGCTACAACCATTTTTAGGTCTTGGCCTCAGATTTCTGAATCTGTTTCATGATCATTTTTAAAAATCTAATAGGCAAGTGGTGATCAGCCTCCAGTGCCTGACACACGCCGTCGACTTTTTGGGTCTAAGACATGTCGGTTTCCTCACGATGATTTCCTTCACCGTTCGAGCAAATGTTAAATGCGCACAAAGAAAGAAAGTCCATTGGTGCACAGCCGGGGATAGAACCTACGACCTCAGGTATGAGAGCCGCACGCTGAAGCTACTAGGCCAACACTGCTACTTGATAACTAAAAATTAAAAAAAAAAGAATACAAAGCTTACCAACTTTACACCATGTACGTTGTCTAATATGACAAATACTAATACTCGATGACGATGGCGGGTATCAGGCTGATCACTTACTTGCCAATTCCAAAAAAACACCACAGCTTTTGACGTGATAACGTCTTTAAAATCGTTTTAGTCGGGTGACATGTTCAGAAACTTGTGTCACACCAAAACCTCACGAGCGCGATCGCAGGTATAACGAGAGAGAGAGACGGACCGATCTCCCGTCTCATCTCGAGCGCTGCCAGTCATTCCGTGAATGTATGAAGAAAAATGTATATCATAGTCGAATAAGTAAACTTGTCATTTTACACCCGAAATTTATCATCAAAAGTGTGAATAAAACGATAGATGTAATTTAAAATTTGAAAAAATTGTTATCTTCATTAATTCCTTACTTCCCAAAAACTTATATCACCAATAAGACGTTATCACGTAAACATCTCGATCGTAAACCTACTTTACAAACAACCAATATTTTTTTTGTTCAAAATATAATAATAAAGCCGTGTATTTAAATTTTTACAAAATAATTTCACTTAACTGTAAACTTTAACCTTAAAATAAACTCACTGTCTTTTTTCCCCTTGACACTTAGCTGAATATCATAAAAAGTCTCGACGCAAGCACTAGTGCAGTTCACATTCCTGCACTTGATGAATGAAGTCATTTTGCCTTCGAAAAATTTAGGAATAGTGCCTTCAACTGCAGTACACTTCATCTTGTTCTCCAGTTTGTCAATAAGTACCTTTAACAAAGTGTTTTGAATTAGCCTTATTATAAAATGCTTAATAAGTTATGGGCATACCATGGTAACCATAGTAACGAAATTTTAAAGTCACCCAGCGTTTGCAAAAGGCCTGAACATGTCGTATTAATATAATATATTCTATATGTAAAGTATAATACCTAGTGGAACAGAACTTTTATAAAAATGCATACGTCATGTGAAACTTTTTTTTTATAAAACAGGGCCAAACGCGCAGGAGGCTTATCTGATGTTAAGTGATACCGCCGCCCATGGACACTCTCAATGTCAAAGGGCTCGCGAGTACGTTGCTGGCCTTTTAAGAATTGGTAAGCTCTTTTCTCGAAGGACCCTAAGTCGAATTGGTTCGGAAATACTTCAGTGCAGCTGGTCATTATTCCTTTCCTGCATATATATTAGATGCGGGTAGGACGATTATTACAATTATTAAGTAAGCGAAGGTAGGTTTCGTCTGTTTATTTATATTCATTAAGTATATAGTGTAAAGGGCTATTATAATGTGCTTTTTATTTAATTTGATAATAATAAATACTGTTTAGTTAATGTTGTCGAGTTAATTTAACTAAATATATATATGACCATTTTAGGTTAATTTTCGGTATCAGCAATCGTAAGATCACGCTTCATGACCAATATTTATTATGTTCAGTTGTTTTTCTTTAAAAATAAAATCAAATCTTATTCCCTTCCAAATGTAATTTTATTCCCGTTATATATTATTTAGTTCGGCGTATATATGTATAATGTGTACATGTGTAATCTGCAAGTTAATATCAGATTCACACTGTCAACTGAGCGTCGCCATTGTCAAACTTACCCGTAGAAATTCCTGAACGTCATGTTGCATAAATGAATCCAAAGTCTCCCAGCCGAAACTTTTAGTCAGTTTCTTGGTAGCGACAGGTTTGTCTGAGAACTGTAGATCGTAGAAAACTCGTTGTAGCGCAAAAGCGACGGATCTTGAACTATCGTCGCCAACAGTCGGTATTTTGTAAACGGCTTTTCGTAACACATTTGTGAAGAATAAAGTTTGTAAAAGGGAATTCATGTAGCATGTCGCCCCTTGGTTTTTGAGACCTGTAAATGTGAGTATGAGTGAAGATGTATACACGTTTATTTTGTACATTTCTTTCTTCAAGAGTATACAAAGTAGTAAGAGTATACGCTTACAAAGTCATTAATACTAAATACATGAACTATTTACACTTTTAATAGCTGTCATTTATTTATAGCCAGATAAAAAGGTTTCCCTGTTATTAATCAAATCAAAATCAATTATACATATAGTTAACGCAATACACTTATGAACGTCAAAAAGAAATACGTATTAAATGCTTCTAATTTTACATTTACTGCCAATTCTCAAGGGCGTACAACGGAAGAGAAGAACTGACAATAAACTCTCCGCCACTCTTTTTAATCACCAAGTTTTTTGTTTTACACAATGTTTGTAAGGTGCTGCAACTATTAAACCATGACATCTTAAGAAATTAATAGTTAATTAATAATAATAAAATAAATTAAAAACAAAGATTTGTCCTCTATCAGCAGGAGGCATGGTGAAATAGGAGCACGCGCTTACATTCTCGTGGGAACAATACGCAATATAGCTTTTAAACGTACAAAATAATTATTTTTGAAGATTGTTATTAGAATTAAAACAACTTTTCACATCGCGTTAATACTTTTCGTAAAAGACCCATAAAATAGCGCATTTAACCAGCTAACGCATCGGTAACTTTAGATATTGTTTTAAATAGTATATGCCCTGACACCCAAATCATCAGTGATCAATAGGAAATGTTTACAAAACAAGAACTCTTTACCAACATAACCGGTATGTTTCTTCGAGTCCCAAGACACCCCATGTGGTGCTTCAGCTATCACATGCGCCTCAATGGTGATGGAGTCGTCTTTCACAAAGCCCTTCTCTTCATCCATAAGGTCTTTCCAGGATATGAAGTGAGCGAAACCCCAATCATCCTCTTTACTAAAAGTATTAAATTAAGTTTTATTTCGTACTATTCTATTATTGGAAATTAATTTCGTCATGCTTACGTAATTCAGATTCCTATTTATATTTTCAAAGTAGTGTTTGCCTTGTAAACGTATTGCTCTCAACCCTGAGGTAGTGAGTTCAAACCCCGATTGTTCCCAATGGCTTTTTTATGTGCGCAATTAACAATCGTACAGTAACTGTAAGAACGGCAGTTCTATGCCTGACAGAAGACTAGACGCTTGTTTTAAAAATAAAAATAATAGACAAAACTAAATATAATCTAAGGCATATTAAGTTAGGTTTACGTCACTAAAGACATCACGCACTGACTCCAAGCCTTTCTCAACCGCTGTCTTCGCCGTATTCTGGGTATCTACTGGCCCAAGATATCTAACGGGCAACTTTGGGAGCGCTGCCGAGAAACCCAAATTAGCCAACAGATCAAGCGACGCAATTGAAAATGGATAGGCCATACACTCCGAAGGGATTCCAATCATATCCCCAACAAGGCGCTTGATTGAAACCCGCAAGGAAAGCGGAAAGGTGGCCGTCCCAAGCAAACCTGGCGTACTGCAGATGAGGTAAAGGGAGCCGGAAAGAGTTGGAGCGAGGTGAAATACGAGGCACAAGAACGAACGCGGACTCACTGCCCCATCTAGGGGTTATAGGATATCAAGTCAAGTTAGTCATATTAAGGGTTATAACGCCGATGAAAAAAACCGTCGTTAATCAGGTGCGAAAACAATGCGAAACCGAAAGATAAGAGAGAAGGGCTTATCAATGTTTATATAACTGAAAACTGATCTATTAATGTATAAAAATAAATAAAAAATTACGTTAAAACATACGTTCTTCATTGACGTGGGTATCATATTAAAAATTAGTTCAAGTAATACTTACCAATGGTACATGTGATGCAGCTTCCTACATAGATGCTCTTCATCCGGCTTATACGTCAACAACTTAAGCTCCCCCAGCCCGTAGCATGACCAACCAGGTATACTGCAGTCCCCATTGCACTGCAGAAAGATTCCAAGTGCTTTTTGCTGTTGTCTTTCTGGAGTGCTTGTATTGCGAACAAGGACCAGTATCCTCCATGGCAGACATCGTACGAAGCAAGGCGGAGAAAGAACTTGTTCTTTTAGCTGGCTTAAGTTTGTGACTGTAAAACGGAAGGTGGCTTCGGAGCGAGCGATGTCAATATCTTCAGTCGATGCCTCCTGTAATTCGGTCGTACGTTTCGTATTTAGTCCTATTAAATCATATTAATCATAAAATAAGTTAATTATTTTAAATTTTTTAAGATAAATTTGGATAAATATGGGAATTATGTAAAAAAATCAAAAATTATAATCATTTATTAAACACGTAAATTAAAAGAAAAATGCACAACAGTATGTCTAATATTAATTTTGTATTGTTTTGTTTTACACATTCATCAAATTGGTTCCTTTATGATAAGGGTAATTTAAAAATATTTTTTACCGTATGGGCATGCTCTGTATGAGCAGTTTCTGGACAGGCGCTATCAAGCATTTTACCTCAGTGGCTAGGAAACTAAAACAGCTAAAACAACGAACTAAAACATAATAGCAAATACAAAAAGGACAGTGACAATTTAAATTCACATTATTTGACGATGTAAATGTTTGTTGTATAAAAATGTAAATACAAGAATTTTGATTTGTTTTGAACGATGATATATGCTGTCATTGTTTGCTGTAGTTGTCAATTTGAGTTATTCTAAATTCAAAGAGTTCAAACTGATCTGACTGAAAAAGGTTTAATGTAATGTTAATGTAATCATAATAGCAAAAATGAATAGTAATTCTTTACTTTATATTTTAATATTAAATTTATTTCACCACAATTATCGAGAATATATGATTGAAATTCTTTACAGAAAAAAACATAAAATAACTATTTATATTATATACGTTATATTTTTATCGAATTTTCACTCTAAAATTGAATTGAATTGTGAACATTCAGACACGATAATATTTCATAGGGTACTGAAATGAGTATATTAAAAGGTAATAATTAATTTAAATGTAAAATCGTTGACAATTTGTAAGGTTTCTTTCGATCCACAGATGGCGCTAGATGTCGATGTTGTTGTGTGCTGCCGATAATGCAGAACTATTCTTGTGGTTTGGCGGGAAAACACTGCATCTGTAAAATAAAATAGAGTTTTATAGGGACAGCTGTTAATTGTAAATTCGCTTATTCATAATTAAAATTATACATATCATCACGTAAACATAAGTTATGACTACTGAAATGAGTATATTAAAAGGTAATAATTATTTAAAATGTAAAATCGTTGACAATTTGTAACGTTTCTTTCGATCCACAGATGGAGCTAGATGTCGATGTCGTTGAATGCTGCCGATACTATTCTTGTGGTTTGGCGGGAAAAAACTGCGTCTGTAAAATAAAATTTATAGGGACAGCTTTTCATTCTAAATTAGCTTATTCAAAATTAAAATTATACACATCATCACGTAAACATAACTTATGTTTTGAAAGTGTAAAGAAACAATGGGAGGTTGAAAATAGGTAAGACTTATTCAGTTATTATAGTTAGAGTAGCGATAACGCCTTTTACTCTATCTAATCAACCTGACTGCGCCGTTACTAATGAAGTAACGAGACCGGAGACAGTAAGTATGCGTTGGAAGTTTCTCGACTCAGCGGCCAAGATTTTGAGTTTCAGAGCCAGCGAGTGAGTAACTGTCTTTTTTTATAAATGATATAATATTCCTTAATCGTATTTTCTGTGTAGCATTATTTTTGTTATTTACAACTTTGTTTGTTACAACATTAATTATATATCTCAATAAAACACGAATTTTCAGGGCGAAATTAATAGGTTCTTAATGACATTTAGGAATATTCATGAAACACTATTTTTACTCTTTTGGAATAAAAGTTTAAATACTATAATAGTAACAATGCATAGTTATCGCCAATTTAAAACATGGATTAAGAAAACGGTCCTAACTTTCCGCCGAGTATCTTTTATCTAACATTGATTAAACCAATATTAAACAGGGCATAATTTAAAAAATATAATATCTATTGGACGCAAATTTGATATATATAAGTAGCACTATATAACAGTAGCTGTGTTTTCTGCTCTACGCAAACTTAATAACCGGGTACAGTTGCCCGGATATTAATTAAATCCGGAGTCATCTTGCGAGGACATTATTCAATGTTTGGAGATTGACAGGCTGACTGGCTCCTTAATTAAAATTTGAACTCAAATAATTTTATTTGAAAGATACGAAGCAAATTGAGCAATCTTGGTAAACTTAATTAGTGTTATTGAGTGATTTCTGTACTATCTCTTATATCTTATTGCTAAAGTTTATTTTAACGTTTAAACCAAACCTTATGAGCTTTGATATGTTTATGTCTCAATGAGACAACAGCAATGTTTTATTAAATGGTTTTAATAAACCACGTAATTTATTGTTAAAATTAAGTTTATTTAATTAAAAAAAATTCATTAATAAAATTGTTCGTCACATTGATTAACGGGGCCGTACTTAAATAATGAAAATATTTTGACTCAAATATTGTAAAAAACCGTCAACGTTAGTTAGTTAAGTTATTAAACAAATGGGAAAGTTTGAAAAAGAAGCACATACAAAGAGGCTATAGTTGTTCGTATAGACGCTTAGCTTGGTTTAGTATTTTTAGTACTTAGTAAAACTTATATAACGTATCTACATATTTACGAACCGCAGAATTGGCTAAGGCCCGTATAGTTAAAGGAATCTCAAGTCACAATCTCCGCTATCGAGCGCTGTCAAATATGTCAAGATTTGCAAGCTCTACGTTTGACTGACGTTCTAGAATACAGACCCGAGAGGCTTACCCTAATCTCAATTCTTAAAAGGCCGGCAACGAACTCGCGGGCCTGGTATTGACAGTGAGAATGGGCGGCGGTAACACTTAACATCAGGTGAGCCTAGTTGGCCCCTGTTGTATAAAAAGGGTGCGTGTACTTATGTACGCGCGTAAGAAGTTATACTTCTTTGGCATTATTAAAAATAGGTTTTGATTGCATGCAAATAATTAATTACAATGAAAAAGTGATATATATGAAAAAGTGATATATATGATAATATAAATTCTATTATTATTCGAATGTTGTTTTTCAATTGTGTCCAATGCCGTAGCATCCTCCGTGGGCAACTTCATTCTGTTAATTTTGTGTCACGGTGCATCGTAAAATGTCACTCTCATCAATTTTTCACAACGCGCCTAAAGAAGTATAACTTCAAAAATTGTTAAAAACTTTCTCTACCCAGAGAATAATATTTATATCATATAGCAGCTAAAGCACGCCTTTCCGTATTTGCAGAGACCAGCTGATTATCTGTGTCCGCAAAACGTCTAAAATTTAATATTGGCATTTGAGTAATGCAACCAAAGATAAGAGAGGATAACTCGCCTAAGTGCATTAAACTTTCAGCGTTGTCGTTAAAATTTCAAGTACCAACTGTAGAGGATTTAACGAACGACTAATTGACTAACTCGTGTGGTTCGAGATAAGATTAAGTGGCCTGTGACTAGAGTTACAGTTAATCCTTAACTAATCTCAAACCTAATGTTCCGTCTCTGATGGAGCTCTATTAGTGGCCATAACTATAGTATATTGCAGCCTATGCGATAATAACTTTTATCTATTTCTCATTCGATATACTTAAAAAAAGTGCGTGCGTACAAAGTACACATGTCAGAATTGAAACTTCTTTGCCGAAGTAATTTTTAAGTCTTGTTCATATTCATACAAATGTAAAAAATTCCATAACTTAGAGGGAGGAAAAAAGGAAGATATGTTATTAATTTAATTTAATTGTCATTAAGATATTAAAAGTGTCAAAAATTATTAGAAATAATAAATTTAATATTTTAAATTTATTTCTTCGATAATAAAAATTCGTGATTTACAATTTGAAAATTATTTTGCATAAAATATAAAATGCTAATATTTCATAAATTCTCTACGAAATTTTAATTTTAATAATAGAATTTCTATAAGGTAATTCGCACTTCTCACTCTCTCTCAATCGGTCTCAATCGCTCTCTCCCTTTTCTTCGACAAAAACGCTATCTTCGTGACGTATCCGTAAAATTTTACCCTCATGCATTTTAATTATGTATTGATAAATATATAGTCATCACATTCCTGACATTAAAATTAAGATGAAGTAAACTGTTCAGGGAGGTGAGGTTAATGTAAATGCAACGTAAAACATAAGTTTTGGGTGCCTTTGCTTAGGTCACGGATTGTGTAAACTCAAAATATCAGAGATGTGAGAAAAACGATTTGGCGCTACGTTAGATTCTGATTGGTCTAACGGACGTAAAAACATGACGTATCGTGTTAACGCGTATTAGACTAGATATGATTTTTTGTCTTTCTCTCACCTCTGTTATTTCGAGTTTGCACCATCCGAGACCATAGCAAAAGCACCCGAAATTTAGGACATTTTATTATGTTGGACATCGGAGGTCTAAAAAAACGAGTTCTTTAAACTATTTTAATTAATATAAAACTTATAATTTAATTACAAGGTGTGGAACCTCGATGCTGCACACGTTTGGTTTCTTACATGTTTAGATTATATTTTAATTCCAAGTAACTTATGCTTAAGTATCCCACGTTCTTTAATACGCCGAGTATGCACAATTTGACACCGTGGTTCTGAGCTACACAACAAGTTTCAAAATAAAGAATGCTGTATGCTACCTTTCACGTGTACGTAAATTTAAATTTTCTATTATTTTATTGTTCGAATATTTTTTGTATATGGAGTCACTAGTCTAATTTGATCAAGGTACTCTAAGTATGTTCGTAACTAGGTTAAGTGTAACACAATCCGATACTAATGGCCTGTGAGTAGCGTATTGCGTTACAAAGTCGACACTATTCTCGGCGATAACTCAATCACGGATTTTTCTCTTCTATATCCTGCTACGTGACTAGGTGATGGCAATCGTAGGGACTATATACACTTTATCGCTATTTTTTATATCTATCTTAAGTGCAATTTGGATTAAGAAAACACAAAAATAACTGGTAGATTCTAGATTGTTGACCTGGCTATGTAAATTAGAAATATTGTAACCAGCCCTGCGATTCTGTAACTCACTTCACGAACTCACACAGCGGTTTTCGCATCGGCGGTCGCTCTCAAATCAGTCGTGAAGCAGTCATTTTATGATTTGGCATTCTGATAAACAATAAAGTACAAGCTCCCACCTTTTCAGAATGCCAAATCATAAAATGACTGCTTCACGACTGATTTGAGAGCGACCGCCGATGCGAAAACCGCTGTGTGAGTTCGTGAAGTGAGTTACAGAATCGCAGGGCTGGAGTTCTTGGTTTATATTTCCCGCGAATTATTTGGCGCAAAAAAATTGGACGCCTACCGTAAAAGCCCATAAATGTGTCTGGTATGTGGTCTATTGAATGTTTAAGTTGTTGGTGTACATTAAAATTAATAAATTAATTCGCAAAAGTTATTGTTATTTTGTGTGTTTATGTGTGTGTTTTTTTGGATGTAATATAATATGATAATATGTCTAATGTCTATGTCTAAAGTGAGTACTTTTATGCGAAAAGAGAGATAGTTGTTTTAGTTGATATAGTGTAATAGAACTTATTAAATTATTATAAACTAGCTGACCTGGCTAACTTCGTTCCGCCCTACAACCTTATAATATCGTTGTTACTTCAATTTACCTTATTTTAGGATTTCATTAATGTTAAGTATTACATTAATACAACTCTTTTGCAAATACAGAAATGTTTTATTGCTTGCCATTGCGAAAGAAGAATGGCAGTTTTACACATTAGACATCTTCTCTCTAGCGTCAATATGGCGATACTGCATGTTAAGCACTTTCTGATATCCAACATCTTTTGATCAGGATTAAAGCATGGTTATGCATCTCCTCATTCACCTCAAGATCGGAATTTCTTGAACTGACACGAATTCGACGTAAAATGATGCGTAGTTTTGTCAACAGATGGCACCATATGGTTTTTGCATTCGTAAAATTAATTAATTAATTAATTGTTATTCGGTAACTTATCCGATATTTTATTGCTTATTCTGCTATTCGGGACGGAAACAAATCCAACAAATCAAAAACCATGGCAATCGGTCCAGCCGTTCTCGAGTTATAAGTGTTGTAACAAACACGACTTTCTTTTATATACAGGGTGGCCAAAAAGTCGTGGATCAAACGCAAATAGGAGATAGATGAGGTCATCAGCGGCAAAAAATTGTTCTACGGGAGGTCTCTAAGATCAACCCCTGCAGAGTTATGATTTATTTTGGTTTTTATATGAAAATTGACTTTTTTTTACTAATTCTTCTTAAAATTCGAAAAAATCTACATCCTGTATCTTTTTCATAATATCCACTAGATTGGTACTGATGAGTTCTTGCGTTAGACATACTATTTATAGTTGTTTATTGAGTGTATTCAAGATAATATTAAGTGATACGATATAAATTTTTTTCAAATCATAAATTTTTCTTTACTTTGGACCCCACTGTGAAAAAAAAATAACTCCACCGAAAAGTGTCCCTGTACTACAAGTTTTGGCGCATTTAATAGGGATTCTGAAAAGGTATTACACGTGGCCATGAGTCGCTCTAATATCTTTCTAGGAAGAATTACAAACAACGATTGTGAAATAATAATTGTATTAAAACAATTATTTCTCAATGGTTGTTTGTAGGAAACAAAATATTTTACAATAAAATATGCTCAAAATTCCTGACTCTGACCATAATTCTTAATCTGCACCGTCTAATCAAATTCCTACATAACCCTCCAGCCATAGTCCAATTTTTTGAATCTAGTCCGATTCACACAGTACTGGTCACAGGTAGGTAAATAATCTATCATAAGGCCGAATCGTTGTTGTTTTTTCGTCCTAGAAAGGTATTTAAGCGACTCATGGCCATGTGTAATACCTTTTCAGAATCCATATTAAATGCGCCAAAACTTCTAATACAGGGTCACTTTTCGGTAGAGTAATTTTTTTTCACAGTGGGGTCCGAAATAAACAAAAAGTTTTGATTTGAAAAAAATTTACATCGTATAACTTAATATTATCTTCAATACACTCAATAAACAACTATAAATAGTATGTCTAACGCAAGAACTCATAAGTACCAATCTAGTGGATATTATGAAAAAGATACAGGATGTAGATTCTTTCGAATTTTAATAAGAATTAGTAAAAAAAGTCAAATTTCATATAAAAACCAAAATAAATCATAACTCTGCAGGGGTTGACCTTGGAGACCTCCCGTAAAACAATTTTTTGCCGCTGATGACCTCATCTATCCCCTATTTGCGTTTGATCCACGACTTTTTGGCCACCCTGTATATAGATGTTTAGTAGTGACACTAAACCCACTGGCTCATTCATAACAGACTAACAGACATTAAATTTTCAAACCTTTATTTACATCACTAATAAGTTATTTATTATCAATATTAAACTGTACTATCGCAAAAGCGTACTTCCCAAATCCAACTACGAAACTGAACAAGCAAAGCAAAGCAAACAGGTTGAAGGTACAAAATTTCGTTAACTAAGCATTAAAATAACAACATTTTACAACAGAATAACAAATTGTTGTATGTAACCTACTTTACTTAATAAAACCTACACCTCGTCCGTATATTTGCGATTAAGTTATACGAATCCCAACAAGCTTTCGCTGCTATTTTCCTTTCCCATTGTCGACGAAGAGTCCTTAGTTATGTTCATTGTGAGCTCACAAAGGCGTTGCCGTGTTTGCACCTGACTTTCATTGTTCGGTCCAGTAAACAAACTATGAACAACGGTAAATGATGAACAAATCAGTTTTATTAATTGGGACTAAATGCAGGCATAAGTCAACAAAAGACTTGTTTTTATTTGAATCATCTTTTGCCCTTGTTAAGAATTTACTTATTTATTAACACTTCGTTGCATATACATTAATATAGTACAATTGACATAATTAAATAAAAAGGAGAGCAACTGGCGGCCTTATCGCTTTCGAGCGATCTCTTCCAGGCAACCACTGTGAGAAAAGAAAAAAAAAGTATTAAATTACATAAGGTAGGCAAGAATTGCAAAAATACATTATTTCCTTTACATAAATTTCTTTATTATTACTGCTTCTATTATATGTCTAGTTCCGATATTACAATATTGGAAGAATTTAAATTTATACAAAAAGTAGTGCAAGAGAATTTAATATGAGATATATGAATATTTAAAACATTTTAAAAATGGAAAGCTGTAAAATGTAAAAAGCTTTACCCGAAATAAAACGTTTAAAAATCCCATAAAGTAGTAAAATAAATCCGAATCTATGCGTATTAATTTATGAGTAGAGCTCGGGCAGAGATTATGCAGATTCACATTAAAATTTATAGCTCTGCCTCTCTCAACGTCTCTGATAATATATAATTAAACACAGTGAACACTGAATGAAAAATATTTGAATGTAATATTTATTAATTATTTTACAAATTAAATTATTTTGATTCAAATATGCACTCTATGAATAATTAAAAATAAATCATAGTATAAAATAATACGTTTCTCAGTAATATATTTATTCGAGGTTAAAATCGAAAGAAACCTTCTGGTCGGTATATAGTGTTTTTTCATAGAATTATAAATTATACAACTGTATTTATATAAAGTATTATTATTATTGCGGTATTATTATTATTATTATTTTTATTGGAACTTAAGTTCCAATCGAATGTTCAAGTATATATGACAAATATGTACGGTGAATATAATATTTACAAACAAAAAAAAAAATGTTACATTTCCAAAAAAGAGCCTAATGTAGATTATTACCGTAATTTTGATTTTACATTATAAGTCAATATTTTTATTATCTAACTTTAATAACACACAAATATATAGTATTTACAATATTCTTAATCTACATTGTAATTATAATAATTATTATGAAATTAGGTCTGTCATTTAGTTCATTATTATTATTCCATGTTATTTAAAATATGAATAAATATATTATAATTATGGCAGTATACCACAAAGAGAACGTAGTGACAAGGATACAAAAAGGTTTGCCGATGTAAAAAAGTATGAATGAAAACCCGCTTACGATTACGATATATAAGGCAACCGTGTGTATCCCTTGTCGTACATTTCTGGACCAAATCTAAGACGTAATAGAAAATGGATGAGTCAAAAGTACCCATAACCGACGAGTTTGGTTGGTGAATGTCATGAAAGTGGATGAACCGAGAGAAGGTATGTCAGGACTGTAGCAAGCGGAGTTCCGTGGTCTCCACCTACCCCATCGGGAAAAAAGCGTGAGTATATAAATACATAAATAAAATTATAACATAATTGGTATCAGTTTGTTTCGCAATTTTCGCTGAATACTGCCATACGCATATGTTAATTATTATTCTGTACTTGGTTCCGATGAGACTTGACATACATTGTGAAGTAATCCTGTGCCACTGTTAGGCTGGGTGTACATACTACAGGAGTGAATAATAAAAACAAGGTTGCAGGTTTTCAATATAATTAAAAAACCTAGGGGTGGAAATATATTAACAATATAATAGGTCAGTAGAATCGCTAGTTTAATCACAGATACCTGACACCACACGTCTTTCCGTTTGAACAATGTAAACACAAATGAAACGCGTTTTGTCTTTTGTTTTACTTTGACTTTTTTGTACCTTTTTCAATCATTAGTATAAAATATTTCTAAGCTTTTGAAAATAGCCCCTTTATATTTTCTGTAGAACATTCCCTACTCTCAAGTTGAAGATAAGGCAGTAGTAATACCAGTCTTGTGTTTCTTGTTATTTTATGTGTGTGCATAAGGAAAATATGAGTTTAACGATCAATTGCAACTAGGGGTTAGATGGGGTCATCAGCTGCAAAAAATTGTTCTACGGGAGGTCCTTCAGCTCAACCCCTGCAGAGTTAAAATACTAATTCGTAGTAAAATTCGAAAAAATTTACACCTGTATCTTTTTCATAATATCCACTAGATTGGTACTGATGAGTTCTTGCATTAGGTTGCTATTTATGGTTGTTTATTGGGTGTATTAAAGATAATATTTTATTAAGTTATCCGATGTAAAATTTTCTCAAATCATAAATTTTTGTTTACTTCGGACCGCACTGTGAAAAAAAACTACTCTACCGAAAAGTGACCCTGTATTACAAGTTTTGGCGCATTTAATAGGGATTTTGAAAAGATATTACACATGGGCATAAGTGGCTCTAATATCTTTCTTAGAACAATTTTTGCAGTTTTTGCAGCCGATGATCCCATCTAACCCCTATTTGCGTTTGATCCACGACTCTTTGGCCACCCTGTATAGTTGATAATTAGATTTATATAAAACCCTGTCATGTGTACCGAGTTTTAGTCTCGCAACATCACAAGGCCATTATGCTGACTCCTCATTCTAATAGTTCCCTTATAAAGAACTTTGAAACGAGCCTCTGTGTGACGTCACGGCGCTAATTAGAAGCGAAGTACAAAGCACCACCTTCACATCGCACGATACATTTTTACAGAAAATGCTGTCGCTTCCTGTGTTTTGTTACGTAAGTACTCTGTAAGGGACACAGTGGGATTAATCTTATACAATAATAAATTCAGTTTTAATATTTTTCCTATCTCATTGGATTAAAAGGAATTATTAATAATGCTACGATAATAGCACTTTCTTTTAAACACGTTACTCAAAATTTAAATTAGGTATTTCCAATATGACTTAGGGCCCTATAAGAAGCGTACCGACCAGTGAAACGGACGGCTACGCACTCGATTTTTAGGTATTTCGACTCAAAAATTCGCTACTTACCAGAGCAACAATATGTAAGTTTTATTTATAAGATACCGGCGAACTTCGTACCGCCCAACAGACAAAGAATGACATGTTACAGATTAGCTGAAATTAATTTATGATTTTATGAATGTAATACAGTAAATACAAAATTAATATTATTAAGATAACCCAAAATTATTTTTTTTTGATATATTTTCCTTAGTTACACAAAATAAGTTCTGAACGCACTCATAAATATTTGACATCCAATATAATAGTCAATCCTTTTTCAATACTCAGAGTATTCAATTATTTATAAATCTATAATAAGCCATTATCCTAATAATGTGGATATATCTTGTCGATTCGAAACCTTTGTTTCAATACGTACACGTATTACGATCTTTAATTTGAGTTTACCGTATCGACGCGATGAACATTAAATATTTGACAGGTACGAAACCAATTAACATTTTGTATTGGATCTTTTTTTCTTTCTCTTTGTTTTTTCGACAATTATCCAATGTTTTTAATAGTTACTCTGCTATTTCGACAAAATCAATAAATAAAAGGATCTCCACCATTAAGTTGTGGAATAGGCCATACGATTGGCTACCTCCCTATCATCTTTTAGAACTCTTCTGCATAAATATTTCTTAACCTTATTCTATCCTGATGAATCGTGACTTGTGTAATTATTGTATTTCCTTTTCTTTTGTATTGCATCGCCATTCTGTGAGATTAGCTTTTTAGTTTGTTTTATTAATATTTTTTTTGTACTACTTTAGAATAAGGTTCTATAATTTTTTTTAATATAACATTTGGTTATGCTCTTCATGCACTTTACTCATCATATTTCTTTTTTTTTTTTAGTTTTTCTTAGGGTTGCCTGGAAGAGATCGCTTGTTAGCGATAAGGCCGCCCTTTGCATCCCTTATAATTTGTATATATTGTTTTATTTGTTTTTTTTAATGCAACGAAGTGTGAATAAATAAATAAATAAAAAACCATGAATATCGGTTGTTGTGTGTTCGAACAAACCCGACTTTGTTCTGTATAGTATGAAGATTAGTATCTTATTACGGCAAGCAATATTCTGGAAAACAAATTTAGTTCGTGTGTATCACTCACTTACTTTATAACTTTGTACAATATGAGCTGCCTTTGAAACTGCACTCGGTTTTGTAGATTTTAATTTCCGGATTTTTCTTTAAAGTGGTATTCGTATAAATTACTGAGACACAAAAATTTAAAATAGTTATCGAAACCTAACTATTAAGGAAAAGCCGAACACATAAAAAGATGTAGGTTTCCTTACAAAATATACATATATTGCTCATAATTGTAATTATTTTTTACATATCCTTATCCTTATATTCTATATTCGACAAAGTTGTCGAATATAGAATATAAGGATATATTTACCAAACGCAAACAAAATAAATTTATTCATTTAGGTAACCAAGTACACTTATGAACGTCAACAGAAAAGATGTTAATTTGATTCTAAATTTACAAAATCTACCCACCTAGGTATAAGTTATAAAAAGTCTACATATATATTATATAATGAGTGATACCAAAACTGTCTTCTCAATTTTATTATTTTACTAACCAAAATGCACAGCTTGAAATTCTGAAATTACATGTAATATAGCATATGTAATGTAATAGTATGTTCAAGAACATTCTATAAATTAAGGCATAAATATACGAACAAACTTCGATGCCAATTTTAATTATAAATACCCAACAAACGATTAATACTTGGGGGAAGGATATTCGTTGATCTTTAATCTTCATATTACATGAGCGCAGGGTTCGCGGGATTTCACAAAAATAACGTTTGGAAATGAATTCCTCCACACGCCTCGCTCTGAATAAATTATTCTTAGTTTTCTGTTTAAATTAAAATAAAGTACCGTTTATAATTCATTTATGGTATTAGTGAGAACCTATTAGATTTTTTCAGGACCAGAGTGTTTTCATAGGTTTTACAGGATTTGCGCTGGGTGGGTACAATCAAAAAGTTTTTTATATTTAGTTTTATATTTCTATGTAAATTTTTTTTTCATTCTTTCTTACATATTTTTTGGTTGTGTCCCTCTTTCCAGAATAATGCTGACGCTACCATAAAGTGGTCAAATCGTTATGTGAATAATGCAATAATTTCGGGTTAATTAAGTCTAAAATAAGTATCTGAAATGACAATATTTTTCTACAGAAACAGTACCCTAAGCAAATATCTCTCAAATCTATTGAGTTTTTAATCAAACACTTTAAACCCTCGCGGCGAAAAAATGAAACAGACTCATTTGATAATGAAAATCGATTGTCTTTTGTATTTTGTTGGGGCCAGCATTTCCGTATATATCAATGAAGCAAGAATATAATCAATGAAGATTTTTCACTACTAGATAATCCGTACAAGCTAAAGGTCCATACGACCTTTGATAATTGCACTATACAAATATAGATTGTGCATGAACTAAACCAGTATTTATTTTTGATAAAGAATTTCCTCCTTTGACTTTTCTTAAGTGTGTTCTAGTAACTAGTAGAACTTAATTTAAAGTATTTTTAATTTAAGATTATTTAACTTAAAATGTAATTTAACTTGGCATTTCAATCTTGACTTGTGAATCTAACAACTGACGCAAAACAAAAGGCTCTTTAGACAAAATATTATCGCGAGAACTTAAAGGATATGTATTTAGATTTTTATATAAACAAAACTGGCATTTCATACAAAACACATTGTCTGAGAATATATTAAGTAGGAACTTAATATATTCTAGTAGAGTAGAAGAGTATTTACAGAACAAATCAATCGAAGAAGACCTATCACACGTCCTTCGCGTCCAAGCACCCAAAAGCTAAAAGAATCAATTATGGTAGCACGCAATGTCAGGTCCCGTCAAAATTAATGATACAAAATAAATTATGTTAATAATTTAGGTTTGCCTTATACGCAGTATTTGTTTGCACACAATTTATTATAAGTAATTAAAATTAGTTTTAAAAATAGAAGTGGGTCGTTACTGAAGAGATTTATTAATCTCTTTCCAATGAACATAAGTGGTCGTCGCGTAATGGTTCTATTCAGTAGTTTTTCGCAGAATCACCGCTCAACGATTTTTCTCCTTTAAAGTTTTTTGGTTTTATTTGAGTGGATTCGCCTCGTCGGTTACTCTGTTCTAGAGAGTTTAACTATTGGGTTACAAGCGATTCTGCTGAGTTATGCTCGCCATAAATTCTAGAAATTCCGACACAGTAATTGTCTTCAAATTGCAAACGAGATTTACGTTAAATTATGTATCTTCTTTTTTTTTTACGAATGTCAATTGACTTTGTTTATTTTTGCGTGAGAAGGGGTTTAGATGAAAATTATAATCATTCTAGTAAGTGAATGAATATGTAACTAAACAATTGTGTAAGTAGTTTGATAGTAAACAATTAAAATAAAATTGTGAGAACATTCAAGGATTACATACACGGGTTGTTTACTAAAGGAATTACGGCAATTGACGATTTAAGTGAAAAAAAAAAAACCAATAGTGACATTTTAATTGTAAACACTCACTCAAATACTTATTTTGACCAAAAAATCAAGCTATAGGTATATTATTTACATATATGTAGTTGACATTATCTTTAATAGCTAGGTCGCCTTGATTATACGCCATTGCTTGTTCATTTAACATGACTTATACTGTGGCATTTTTATTTTGATGTTTACAGAATACTCGAACAAAATTAAATACAAGTAAAAAATATCAAGATGGCTACGTCTTTAAGATTAGCATTTAGAAGTGTTTCTTAACAAATATTGTCTAAAATGTTGAGAAGTGTTAGCGAACCTTCCCTTGGAACGATTGGTACTGGGTTAGTGCTGAAGTTCTTTAACTATTTTACTTATATCCTTAAATTAATGATTTTTTCGTTCTGTATTACTTTTGCGTTTAGTTCGTTCTGTACTAATGTTCCATATATAATAATAAAAAGCTGTGGTCACTTGGCTTACACCTATGTGCATTGTTTTCTTTCACTAACATTTCATTCTACTAACATAGATCTTAAGAAACTATTGTTACTAACTCACTAATCAATCAATGGACTGTATTTGTCTGATTAATAAAATTATTATTATTATTATTGTGCAGTGTACCAGGATCATGAACCGATTACGAGTTACCAAACATAATGATAATAATGTATTGCAATAAACACGGACTACAATAACGTATCCCAGGCTCCTGATATAGTGAGAACTGTATTTCAGGAGCCCGTGACTGTGGGCATATCACTTATACCAAAGATTAGATAAATATGAATGAAAGGGTTACGTTGGGACCGCAAGTATATAGCGGTTAAACATTATGCGATAATGTATAATGTGAAATAAAATTCAAGCTTAAGCAGGAAACGCTGTTTCTAGTACATAAGTAAAAAGTCATCTCTTCTTCTGTATACTCCTCTATCTAGGAGTTTTGTAGTTGTCAGGGAAACGCCCAGGATACAGATAGAAAGACAGAACACTGTTAAATGATTTGGTTCATAATGGTAAATTTTTAGTACAATTGCGACTATTGCAACACACGCGAGTAGAGTAAATTTGCCTAAAAATAAAATAAGGACATGGAGAGGGCAATTTCTATGGGAAAGAAAACTGGGAGGTATTACTAAAGCTGTTATGTTGCTGTCTTGGAATTTAAAATGGCAAGTACGTACGGGACTAATACACATATGAGATTGAGACATTGCTTAAGACAGGGCCGGATAGGTCAGAACTATGTAATTTCCAATATATACCGACAGCCGATGTCAATAATGAGTTTTTTTTATATTAAGAGAATTACATCGAACTTGCATACAAAAACATCGGGTTCAATATTGCTGTCACTGTTAGACGATACAACGTACGGTCGCAGGTCTAAGTTTTGAAGGAGGATACGAAACCGATATTACACTCAGATCGTCATAGTCGTAGAATAGTGACGGATCTGATAAATAGTAAACTGTACAGGGCAGCCATTTCAAAATAATATAATCATGTTAGTTTTTGTCATAACTATTTTAATTCAGATTCTGTTATTATGAAAATTGGCATATAAGCAAACAAAAGGGTTTGTTTTGAAACCAAATAAAAACAATAACATTAAATTTTCTAGAAAAATCACATGTTTCTATCAAATCCGTCACATTACTGTAATTTGAAATTTAAAACAGATTGAATTTTTTTCAAATCCGACATTGTTCTACGACCATGACGAGATATTTTGTTCGCACTATTTCCCAAAAAATTCTTAAAACTGTTGCTATTTGTAGCTGTTATTAGGTCAAAATGATTTTTCAGACTCTGGTGTTGCTAGTGGTAATATACAAATATATAATACATTTTCTTATCGCCTTCTATTTGGATGAAACCTGGCATTATTTGGATTATTTAATAATGTGTGGAGAAATAATATTTTTTATCGACGTAATATTGCATTGTCTGCATTCGTTTTGGCCCGTGTTACGACTTTATATACGCGTTTATCGGAGAAACTATGCGTTACTTGCTTATGATTTCATAACGATTATTCCCATTTCTACATTGTGTAAGTAGTTTTTCATTTATTTATCTAGTTCTGTAGTTATAAAATCAATTGTTAAATAAGGATCAGAAAAATTGAAGTCACTTCAAGCCTCTAAAGCAGTGTTTCCCAACCATTTTTGTGCCAGGCCCCCCTTAGCCTTAGCATCTTATTCCCGCATTATTAGTAACATACATAATATGTAATATTAAAAAAAAATTGTTCACTTAAGAAACTCTTACTATCTCTCTTGTTAAATTATAGGCTTATAAGACACAGTAAGTAATTTTTCCAAACATAATGAAAAACTGAAATTTAAATTCCAAATAATTTTGAGAAATTTTCGAATAGCCTCCCTTGACAATCAAATTGCCCCCCTGTGGGGCGTGGGCCCCACGTTGGGAAACACTGCTCTAAAGGGTCATTAGGATCCGATCAATTTTATCTAAGGGGCCCAAGCATATTTGCAAGGATATTGAGGCCATATAATATAACTTAAATATAATCTGCGTCCAACTGGGAATAGAACTTGATTCCCTAACTGTCGCTGTCCGTTTACAAAACGAGGTTCTTTCCCTTGACAACGTCCGTTAATAAAAATTACCGTTTATCTAATAAACTTACAATTACTGATTTTCAGCAAAAAATACGAATGGTTATGAAAATATATTGCTATGTAATCGATGGATAGAAATATGTCGCATTTATAGAATATTTGTTTATTTCAAGAACTTGAATGACTCTGTGAGTATTGGATTTTTAAATGTTTTTACATACTTTATAAACATGAAAATAGACAATTTTGTTAAAATACGTACTACGGGGTTGTATTGGCTTCTTTCATAGACGTTTCTACACGAATTTTGTAAATGATTGTCTATTTACTATGTTTATAAGACAGTACCGTTTTTTCAATTCTATACAACAATTGCTATATATTGCGTTTTTAGCAGTTTGGATTTCATTGTGTTAAATAAACGATTACGCAAACACTTTATATAATTATTATCTATATTGTTAGTGGATCTAAGTAGAACCGTGGTATTTTATTTCAGATGGGCAGTTCACGAAAGAAATTGTATTTCATAGAACATGCGCTAATAGTAGCATTGGTTTTACACGGTGGCACCTGTATTTGGTATTATCTACACTTGACATCTGCGAGTTCGTTTCCTTCTAATATATTAAAATTTTCATCCGAAATGAACGCTCAGAAGCTGCAATTTAACAGGTAAATCACTCAAATTCTGTTGTAATATTCGAGTATTTTGAATTATGCGTACATGAATATTTTTAGACAGTTCAAAAATATTTTTTTAATTGTTTATTAAGTGTTGCCTGATTATTAATATTATTAAAATTGTTTTTACAGCTACTTAAGTTGTTGGTACTATTGTACGTGTCGCTTGTCCAATTGTATTTTTGGAGATTCATTTCCATTAGTAAGTATAAAATATGTATTTTTTTTATCTACATACAGGCTTTAATGTACTTTTGAATTATTTGCGAGGTGTTCCCATGGGAATTTAAGTGCATGCTCCTATTTCACCGTGCCTCCTGCAGAGGACAAATCTGTGTTTTTAATTTATTTTATTATGATTAATTAACTATTGATTACTTAAGGTGTCATGTGGAACATGGTGTAATGATTGCAGCTCCTTACAAACATTGTGTAAAACAAAAAACTTGGCGATTAAAAAGAGTGGCGGAGAGTTTATTGTCAGTTCTTCTTTTCCGTTCTACGCCCTTGATATGAGAACTAGTAGTAAATGTATAATTAGAAGCATTAAATATATATTTCTTTTTTGATGTTCATAAGTGTACATTATACCTTTTTGAATTTTAATTTTCAAGCAAAATTCCAAACCAATATTATATATTATAAATTATATTCATTATAAATTGGAAAAAAAAAATTGGTTGAACGGTGGATCATACATACACAATATTTAGTCTCTTCGTTTATACGTACATAGATTAAAGAAAGACTATTATTTCAGCATAGCTCGGAAAAATGGCTGACATCCTTTCTAATGCTTTTCGGATATGTGTTCATACGGTATCGATTTATTGGTAGTCTGGCCTGGGAATTTGTTTTGGAGAAATATCGATGGTCTATTTTTGTTGATCAGGTATATTTCCATTAATATATGTATCGTAAAATAATTATAAAGATTTTTGTGTCAATAAAAAATGCGTAATGTGAGGGTCAACATTTTTTATCGACGAAGTACACAAAGCTTTTAATTAAACTATACTTAAATATTTTAACATAAATTGATATAACAAAAAATAATGACTAACCTTAAAATATGTACGTACGTATAGAATACGTACGTATAGAATTTTTAGTTTTTTAAAGCTCCTTTACTGCGCATCACCCATAATATTCAATCTGATAGGACATAAATCAAACCTCAGTTTCAGTATTTTTAATTGTGTAAATTAGATTGTATTTAGATATACCGGCACGTGTTGTTCTTCTTAGACTATGGGGCTTACAGTTGTTAATGCCTGTAGTTTCAGGTTAACTAGTCGAAATCTATTTTTTTTATTTCAAATCCATAACCAAGTAATTCTTTATAATTCACGCTGGTCTATACTTATCTGAATTTATTGTACTTGTTAATTCTATATATAAAAGTATATCTCAAGGCTAGGCTTGAGCCTTTGAAGGACCTTTGTTAGCAACCATTAAGTAGAGGGATAGAGGATATATTATTCTATTGTTTTAGTACCATCAAATGATCCGTTACCTCAAATTTCGTGGAGCGCCTGAGGGCCTAATAGAACAGTCTAAACAATACAAAGAACAGTTGTGGCAGATGAAGGAAGGGGTACTTACGTCGGATCACTTACAAACACTACCCTTTCCTTTTCAAATGGAACTTATCTTTGACATAAATGTCGGTCTTTTTCATGACTCCTTGCTCTTGAGAAACACTGGTAAGCTAAATAATTAATATGAATTATTTATTTGAGACACTTTGTAAAGTACAAAGAATAATTAATAATATTTACAAAAGCAGCGAGCGGCCTATTCGAATGATGTTTTTCACGCAATCACTGTAGGGAAAATAAATAAGTTGAGCGCATGAATTGCTAGCTATTCTGAGCAATTTTGCGTGACAAGCGCGTGGTCAGTTGCCGATGTCAGGAAGCGACTTAATATATAACAAACCTATATTACTTAATACTACTAATGTATAACTACCCTATCTACTATAAATAATAATTAAATCGAGGGAAATAAGCAAATAAAATGAATTTTTAATATCTCCGAAAAACGCTCACACACTTATACACCTCCACACATTGCACAATCCCACATAACTCAAAATATATAAAGTCTTTGTTAATACATAATGTTCATCGTATAATTGGTACATTTTGGCTATATTTTCTTTTGAATTGTAAATATTGTTCATTTTTTTCTGGAGATTATCAACAAACTGTTAAATAAATACTTGGGACAATAAATTCGTAAGTAAGAAATATATTACTTACGAATTTAGAATGAAATGTTTCAGTTATCATTCTTTAACGGATTACCAATCAATTTCTTCGAACCCGAAACAATTTTTATTTGCAAACGGTTCTAGCATCTTCCACACTAAAACTCGCGGTCTTCATTCGCGGTTCAACATTCTCCTTATTATTTCGCAATTACTTCTCTAGATGAAGCCTTCATGCGTCACATGTCGTTACTAATGCGACATGAGTTATATTTGAGCGGTCAATATATCTGGAGTCAAGGTGTGGTGAAGAACGGTATGATTTGTGTCAAACGAGGCGTCATCGAAATGTTATCTGATGAAGATGACGAAAGCCCTATGATAGCATTTAAAGAGGGCACTGTAAGTTTAAAAGCGTTATGTTTTGTATTTTTATGTAGATTTTTTATTCGTAGGAATCGTATCGAGGTAATCACGAAGTACTGCTTTGTCCATAAACCATCAAAAATATATAAAAATAAAACAAACGACGAACGCTCATCATAAATCTTCATTCAAATAATTATAGAAACAAATTTATCATATTACAAACTATATAAGAAGTGGGCTATGTTTAAATTAATAAAGGAATTAACTTTAAATCTTAAAATTTATTAAATTCATTTAAAACACTAAATTTGCATGTATCAATATTTTTATGTAATATTCTTCAGTAAATCTGGCAGTCGTAAATGAATCCAGTGTAAATTTAATTAGAATTTTTATGAGGAATATTTTTATAGGTATTGGGAGAAATAAGCCTTTTTTATTCAATACCATCAAAAGTTTCAGTGAAAGCCGCTACGTACGTTGAACTGCAGGTACGGTACACTTAATATGAAAAGCAAAAACTTTTATGAATATGCAATCAATACTGATATCTGTGGCTTAGTGGTGAATGCATGTCAGGTTTTCCGGGCTCGATTCCCGAAAAGATTCTTTCTGACGATTCTATTTGTATATCGAAATGGTCACAGACACAGAAATGGTTAGCCCTAAGTCTACTCCCAGTGCCCCATGGCCCCATTTGGTAGTGCAGGAAATAAAAATTTATTGCACTGTTAAAAAAAAATTTAGTTTTAAATTTAGGATACAATTTGATTGTCTTGTAAAAAAATGATTGTAAAATTTTATTGAATGAGGAAAGTAGAAAAAAATAATAAAAATTACAGGACTATTTATCATAAAAATAACTTTAGAATAATATTTCTGCTGTAAATTATATTTCATTACAATTAAGTTTTAAAAAAGTGGTATAATTCAACTATTTCAAATATATTTATTCTATTTCGGGTTAGCAAATATCACTTAGTTTCTTCCAGGTTCTGCGTCGAACAGATTTTTTACGAGCAATGACAGACAATCCTCTCATACTTCAGAAAATTCGCGAAAGTGTCGAATTACGACTAAACACTTCCAAATCACGTCAGGTATATAAACAAATTAATCTACATGTTGGTTGTGGCTTCGGCTGGGTATTTAATTTTCAAATTATACTGAAAACAAATGTTGTCTACGTAACTAAGGAAGAATGTAGCATTCTAATGGTGATAAAAACTGAAAGCGGTCGAGCGGTTTTTTGAGTTTATGGCATTCATTCAGTATTTAAATATGACGACGTGGAAAATCCACTAAATTATATGGATGTAAATTCATCATAAATTACTTTTATTATTCAATTATTTATTTATTTAAATTATTGTAATTCATCTCGATATTGTTAATACATGTAAATGGGAAGTCACAGGCTTCTGAAATACAGTTCTCACTTCATCAGGAGCTTGGGATATGTGTTTGTCATGAACGTATTTCTGGAAATAAATAAACAATTATTATTATTCGTTAGAAAATACACATCTTCCATCAATTATATGTGTACTACTTACATTTTAACTCTAATCCTTTTTTTCTTTCTTACCCCATATTAAATCAGTAAAAGCCAATGGGCCCAGCACACTTCCACAGCGTTTAAAACATTTGTATAAAAAGTCCTAGTTCTGCGCGTAAGCAGCCGCTCTAACATATTTCAAATAAATATATTCGTAAACTCAAAGTTCGTGTTGTAAGTTTTAAGTTGTTGTAGGCAGCCATCTTGAAACACGACGAAAACGATTCCCGCCTGATTCGTACTCGATACCGACCTATGAAGGTACTTAAGGATCATTTGTGGGACGTCGGAGAGGAGAACTCGATGTTTATCGATGATTCTCATATGTATTACAGAGGTTCGTTAATATGTAGTCTAAGTTATAAAAGTGCAATTTATATTATTTATTTAATGATAATTGCACTAAGAATTTGCAAAATGAGGAAAAAATAAAAATCTACCGGCGTTTAGATGACTGTTGACAACAATAACTGGACAATAATAACACAGGAATGTTATATATGGCCATTATTTATTCTATGGACCAACCAATAAGTCATAGATGAGACGAAAATCGTATTCATGATAATTGTAAAAAAACTACAAATGTTGACGTCATATGGCAGATAGTGTTGAAAATTCCCAATTTCAAAAAAACTAATTATACTCGTATTACTAGTGACGTCAATTGGAAGGTTAAGTTTTTTTCAGAGTTAAGTTAAATGCAATAAAAAATAAAATTCATAATTCTTAAAATATTTTATTAAAAATATTAAATAATTGAATTACATTTCAACGTATTATTAAATTACATTTAGATGAGAACAATAAAAAGCACAGGAAATTCACAACAGACTACTTAGAGCTTTACAAAGTAACGGGAAATGTCACCACTGTGGACTCCCCCCGACTTTGTCTCAGAGCGAGCTTTCCATGGATATTGGAGCCTGATACTGATTTCGTAATTATCTTTTGTTTATTTATACATCCATTAGCGCTCTGTGTTTTAGTGAGTTACAGAATCGCAAGGCTGTATCTTATGTTCCATAATAACATTTTTTTTTATTTTTACTATTGTAAAAATTTACTATTGAAATATGTACGTACTTTGTATGTATTTAATTTGTCAGCTCTACATTGCCGCTTTAACAAGGCCTTTGTTTTTTTAGACGCATATGTTCGACATAACACATTTCGCTATGGTCCTATACGTTTGCTTCATGTCTCCACACTTAGCCTTGAATTCAGTACAACACGATTGGGAGCGAGTACTGAGTACAATCGTGATTGCGGGATTGTTACTAAACATCTATATACAACTGACGACTGCTATTGTTGAGAAGGTACACTTGGAATGTAGTAGAAGTATTCTTTGCTAGAACGGAATACTCTATCGTAATAGATAACATATAGACCCGCATTTTAATAGTTATATCATCTTTATATTTAGTTCAAGTTTAAAATAGGCGTTGATCGTAGAGGGTAGATGATAATTAAGCGTGGTATGTATTTTTGTATGTTGTGTCATAAAAAAATAAAAACAAAAAAATTGTCTAAAAAATAAAAAATAAATGTTTGGGGTGGACACCCCTTATCACTTAGGGAAAGAAAGATAGTAGCTGATTCTCAGACTTACTGAATATGCATAAAAAAATTCATAAGAATCGGTCAAGCCGTTTCGGAGGAGTATGGGAACGAACATTGTGACCCGAGAATTTTATATATTAGATTATATTTAGTTAGTGAAGCAGAACGTAGTAGCACTTACTCGACAATTTTCTATCCTAATACTCTGAGATGAAAGCCTATGAAATTATTATTCAATTTGAAATACTTTTCAAGATTTTTGCAAGATAACTTTTCAAGTAAAAATATTCTTTGACAGAATAGACTGTTATTAGACTTGGCAGAGAACTTTTCTTTGATTGCATTTTGCAGTTCTATATCATAACTGCGAACCGCTCCGACATAATGTACATTACACATATGTACGAGTATATTCATGTTTACAACCTCTTCTTCATACTTCAACACAGCGATTAGGATGAATCTTGAATCAGTTATTATTAGTCCATTTTTTACAGTAAATAATATACGTCGTAGACCGTGCCTAATAATTTATTTAAATAAAGTAAAGTGGGAAGAAACTTATCATTTTTTGTTTATCATTTCACTGACATTTATTAAGTCATCAAATATACAACCATCCAGATTCAAATTAATTACTAAATTGTGTTTATAATACAATATTCAACGTTCATCGAATGGCCTAACCACTAAATGAGCTAAAACCACGTTTAAATATCAAATGTTATGGAAACACAAATGAGTGGTACAAATACAAAAAATACCTGTAGAAACTATTATTTAATAGATATTTACTTACATACAGAGCAGTGTTGGCCACTTGGCCACTTGGAGGTCGTAGGTTCGATCCCCGGCTGTGCACCAATGGACTTTCTTTCTATGTGCGCATTTAACATTCGCTCGATAGGTGAAGGAAAACTTGGTGAGGAAACCGGCTTGCCTTAGACCCAAAAAGTCGACGGCGAATGTCAGGCACTGATCACCTACTCACCGATTAGATAAACAAATGATCATGAAACAGATACAGAAATCTGAGGCCCAGACCTAAAAATAGGTTGTAGCGCCACTGATTTTTTTACTTACATACATATTTGTGCACAAGGGTACTTATTATGTATAAATAACATAGCTACATAATCTTACAGAAGGTAAGAAAGGAAACTGTCAGGGAGATAGCTGAGCAGAAAATGGCCACCGTTGGCTTTTATCTGGACGTACTCTCAGTTTTCCCGGTGTATATTTTCACCGACACATTGGACCCTAGCGGAGAAACTATTAGTAATCAGTTGGCTGTTATGTTCCCGATACTACAAGTATGGCATATTTGGGATTACTTCAGGATATGGGAAAGGAAATTTAATAGTAACGCGAAGGTTTCATATATTCTTCATATCACAAGTAGCTTTTAGTTTTATAGATAACAATGCAACAGAGAATTTGAAGTATTTGCGGATAGCAGGGTGGTGTATATGTATTGCGTTTTCATAGTAATAATATATTGCTTACATTAAGGACCTTACCTTAGATCTCTGTGACGTTTTTGGTCTTACTGTCTTGACTGATACGTTGATTTTCTAAAATGAGAAGATATTTGAAGAGAAAACCGGATTTCTCGCGACCTTTTCTGCACCAAGTTTAGAAAGTACAATCAAATTTAGACCCATTAAAAGAAAATTATATTTGTGCAGAGCTGGAGTTCGAACTCAATTTACCGACATGCTCACACACATCGTCCGGTTTACGTCTAGAATAATAATGAAAAACAGTAAAATGGAAATAATTTATACTTATTGTTTACCATGAGTCTTTATTAAAATACATGATACCGTTATTTATTTGAAACATAACGCGAGGGTGATAAAAATAAAAAAATCTAATTTAGGCTTCTACGTTTACGAATTTACTTAAAATGAGTTACTTTTATAAATATTTATTTATCTAGTTCTTAACAATTATTCTTATTTTTAATTTTATTTACACATGACTTCATTACTTAACTTATACCTACTAAACTTATTTTTTTCTACTAAGGCGCAAACTAGCTGCTTCGGTCTCTGGCAGAATTACCAGCACTGTAGAACAGTTGCTAGGGCCAATTACAACCACAGAACACAAGCATTACACAATTAAAACGTACCTTTTTCTTTAAAAGAAAAAAAAAAACAATTGTTATCCTTCATTCTTTTTTATATTTTTTGATTATTGTTACTTTTTGTGTTTCCGTGTGTGTGTAATAAATATGTAATAATAAATGTTATGTCTATGTGTAAGTTATTAGTTTGTAATTAAAATATTAATATTTATTGTTACAGATACTCTGCTTACTTAAATATTCATTACTATTTGTTATATTTAGTTATTGGTCAGGTTGTTTATTATACCTAACGGCATGTCCAAGGAAATTGTGTGATGAGGTGTGTTTTATTTCTTATAACGCGATATTTCATAATAGGGCAAAGGAGAACATTTTTCCGTGTTTTCCTGTAAAGTCGGTGATCAGGTCTCTGTTACTACTTAGTACTACTTACTCCACAGGTAATGACTACCTAGAACACAAAAACAAGTGGTTATATTGTTATAATTAGTTTTGTTATCTTTGAAGTGTTGTGAATATGTGTGTAATGGTGAATGTGGTAAATCACAGAACAGATATTTATTTATTTTTACTTATGTAACTTTAATGACGTTGTGGTTGATGACATTTTCCTTTCAAAAATTGTAATGTAGAGGGAGGGTAAAGCTTGCTGAGTTTCTTGCCCGTTCTTCTCAGAACAAGGCCTCCTGGTAGATTTGCGTACGAATGTGGCGTAGTCTTGCTTTTTCGCGAATTTTGTAAACGTTTTTGACATAAGCATGCCCTAAGACGCATCTAAACGTATTTTGATTGATTGATCTGTTAGCCAGTAATGACCGTTTTACTCGATATATACTTGTGTTGGCCAATATAAAGAAAGCAATCAATAAAAGTAACTAGGCTTGTAAAAGTTATAATTGTAGAATTCATGGCTCGTACAACTAATATACTGGGAAACAAAGGTGTTTGTGACTAATAAAGCTAAACACGAAAAGCCACAAGTGTCGTCGTTTTCCTTTGGCACCGCTGTATTTACTGGCATCGGAATGTCCGAAATTGCGCCGGGGATTGGTGATTTATTTTTGGTAAGTAAACAATTTTAAACTTTTCAATTTCTTATAAACGGCTGACAATGACGATCGAACGAATCAAAATAATAAAGGAATATACTATCTCTTAGGTAATTGTTTTTTTTTTAAAGAAACCACGGGCCAATCTCGGCAACACTGTAAAAAGGTTTACCAAATAAAAAAAAAATGATAACAAATAGTGGGTAGGTAGAAAATAGTTTATCGATATTCTCTCAAAATATTGTGGAGATTTCGGTCTGTATATACTCGTATTCAATCCTTTTAATATTCACCATCTTGGCATTGTTGGCCGTTTTTATTCGTAAGTTAAACCTAACTTTGTGGTGGAGGCTTATTTGGGACTCGCTACTGAACTCACTGAAATCCCACGCACTACGGTAACATCGTAAGCTAGTCCACATCAGGCCACACTATCAGCCGTTCAAGTCACGGCTCTCAGGCCTTAACGGCTATTTATGATCTTGAATTGACTTTGGCATAGTAAGGACCATCTCCCATCGGTCCGTTCATCCTGGTTTGTAGAGCTAAGGGGCGGGTCCAATGCTTGTTTACCAAGGCCAAAGCCAAGGAATGTTGACACACCCGTAACCTGGCCCTGTTGGCCTATCCTAATTTTCTCCAAATTTCTCATGTTCCTCGCAAAATAAAAGCAATAAAGACCTGGCGTCACTCAAACATTTCTAATTATACTTGTGCCCTTGAAGAACGAAATAGTATATCTTATATATTTATTTTCTAGTTAATTAGCGATAAAAAACAACCCTCTTATACAAAGAAAACAATCTCCAAATGTAATTAAAACAAAACACTATCGTATTTCTAGCTTGTTAGCCCCTAATGAGTTGTTTCAGGTTGTAGTACTGCTCATCTTAGGAGCGCACTTGACTTGTTTCTATGTCGCTAACGTATGTAGCGTCTTCTTGCTTGGAACACAACGGAAATTGAAATTTAAGGTACGCCGGAAATGCTTTGTGCCTTTAAGTTTGTGTCAGCGAACAGGAAATTTTTCTAGTTTGAATTAGAATTACGTTTATAAAATAAAATGTTTTGATATGTATGGGCGTATACTAATAACCAATGCGATACTGAGTTTTTAAATAGGTAACTGTTATAAATAAACACGTTTAATACAATAAACGTTCTTAATATTTTACTCATTAAAATTATATGCAGACATTGAGTGACGTAAATTATATTAACTTTCGTAATGTCATTAAAATTTCGTTTTACAGGACTCCATGAGAGAGCTCTTTTATTTTCTGTCTGTTAATCGCGTGAGTGGAAAAATTAAGGCTAGAGTGAAGAAATTTTTCGCAGTACAATGGTGAATATATAGTATAATAAACAAGTTTGTAAAACATTTGTAATATGTGAAAAAGAGAAAGAATGCCACATCTGGAGATCATAGGTTCATATCTTTGCAAAACAAACATTCCTTACAAGAACCATTCTTCACCCACGACACAGGGGCTTTCTAGTGTTGGGTCGTTTTGTCACAACCATATTTCTGTCATAATGAAAGATTAATGAAAAAAATCATGAATTATTATAAAGAAACAGTTGCGACTGTGTTTCTAGAGGTGATTTAATGCCTCAAAGGAGGCAAAGTTAAGTTAAATGAAGGCTAAGTTAACGCATTGTAAGGTAAATTTCAGGTATTATAACAGTGCAGTTACCAAAGAAGAAATATTCAAAGATATGTCTAGTAATATACAACATGAAATATCTTCTATAGAATTATTGGACACATTGCTCCTATGCCCTTTATTTCAGGTAATTTATTTAATTTTAACGCAGTGTGGATAAGTTTATATATGCAGATCTAAACAGTGATAGTTTTATGGCTTCGTATAATATATACGTAGAATCGATTCAGTAGATTTCTTTTTAATTTACCCAAACATTAAAATAGAACATGTGCTTCTATTTCTTCATTCGCATCGTCCAGGCGCGACCTGGAGCAACAAATGCAGATGACTGTAGACCGTAGCGGCCTACAGGACATGTTAATAAGGCACAGACCGTGCCTGGAACAGATGTGCGAAAAAATTCTTAAATATATATAAAGGCGGCAAACGAAACTGAATTCGCACATGAATATTGTAAATAAAAATATTACCGATGTAGCCGGGGTGGGGCGGGGCGTATTTCGCGAGACGCGTAACATTTGTGAACTAGTTTATTGTAATTAGTACAATAATATTATGTATCTTGTTTTTGTAAAAATTTGAGAGATAGAAAAAGTCTCTGGGCACAATGGCTGGGAAATAGAGTATTAATAATAATAATAAACATTAAAATAAAATGCACATTTCTAGATATTATACAATACAAGTCAAGCATCTATAGGGCATCGTTACATACTATAAAATAAAGTTCCCGGCAGATATAGTGATATCTGACGTGCTAAACACAAAAAACCACCGAAAAGATTTTTTTTTCACCAAAGATTCCTTAGAAAGGTTAATTATATTCAAAGGTTTTAAGAGTTCAAATAAATATTAAAATTATCGTTTAAGAGATCCCAAAACTATAAGGAATTCTCGTTCATTTTGCAAGCGGAAGTTAGTAATATGAAATAACATATAATAAGAGAAAACTCTTTGATAACAGGAATGCAGTCGTGATTTCTTGCAAACTGTCGTTGCTAACACGAGAACAATAGTTTTACCAGACAACGAAATTGTGCAACATGCTGGTGATATCGGTCGGGATATGTATATTATACAAAAGGTAAAGTAATACTACTTTAATACTTAAAGTGCAGTTGTACGCTTTAAATATACTTCAATTGGCAATGAATGTGCCATATTATTGAATGTGCAAGTTTATTTCGTTAGTTCGCTTAGTAACGTTAAGGCTGTCTGTTGTAATATATATATATATATATATATATATGTATTTTTTTAATGATTGTTATGCAATGTATGTGTAAATAAATGTTTAAAAAATATTAATAAACTATAGTAGGTATAATACAGTGAATGTAAAGTAGGTACCAACCAGTGGCACTACAACGTAGATCTAGAGCAGTGATTCCCAAAGTGGTCCATATCGACCCCTAGGGGTCTATGACAACCTGCAAGGGGTCTAGGTCAGCGAAAAAAAATTGGGGGTCCATGAAATGAAAATGGGGGTCCACGGTAGTGGATCTTAACACATACACTGATTGTACCTATTTACTTACATCATACTATCCTATAATATCAAAACATAAACATTATTTATAAAAGTACCTACATATCAGATTAATTTAAATTCAATTAATAAATTCATTAGTTTCGTAATTAGTTAATCTATAAGTTTTTAACACTAAACTTCACTACTGTTAGAAATGTACAGGAAATCAATATCAGGTAAGTAGGGGGTCTACCCTACACGGAAAAACATGGCAAGGGGTCTACGACACAAAAAAGTTTGGGGAACTCTGATCTAGAGCCTCAAATGTCTGTGTCTGTTTCGTGACCATTTGTTTTTTCTAATAGGCAGGTAGGTGATCAGCCTGACACACGCCGTCGAATTTTTGGGTCTAAGGCATGACAGTTTCCACATTTTCCTAGATTTGGTATACTCTATTATTTAAATGCGCCACAAAACATCAATATAGCTCCTTTGTTTCAAAGCTCTTTGTAATTGAGCGCTAACTCATCCATAACTTCGCTAGCAGCGAAAGCTCTAAGTTAGCAATAGTGGGCATGGGTTCACACTGAACGCCAAGCAATTTGAAAATGTCCAAAAGCCCCGCTGACGTGAGTGCCCTACCCCTGAACTCACATTGTTTTTAGGGTTATTGTAATAACCTCAATCAACAAGGAAAAGTGGTAAAATCAATCTCTCCTGGTCACTTCTTTGGTAGTACTGAGATGTTATATGGACTGCCCAAGGTAATAGCTAATTTCTGTTTATATGTATTTGCCTTATTATAGGTAACTTGTAAACCGGAGTTTACAAGTTAACGTATTTCGTTTACATTATGAATTCTAATCAAGTATTGTAATTGACTTTTTTAGTACCAGCAGGCTTACCATGTAACTTTATTAGCGGTACCTCGATTCCGACTTCAATATTGAGTTGGCGTACCACGTTCCAAGCTACAGCAGTGCTACGAATTTGTTTCTATAAAATCGGTTTTGTTAGATGACGTCATTAATATTCTTTGTTTGCGACTGCTTCTCTTTACTTATACACTAATATAATAAAGATTGATGATTTGATTACTTATTTCTTTAAATTGAATAGGCAAATATTCTATCTAACTTTTTTGAATATTTTCGTATGAAAACGTAATGAGGACATCAATATCAACAAATAATCTCCACGATACCATATGTCAAACTTATATGTATTTGATAAAATAAACACTCAGCCTTGCGAAGTCAGCACTTAACGCTAGAACGCTATTATAAACTAATTGTTAAGTCAATCGTTACAAAAGCAGTTTTCGCGAACTACCACAAAGTTACGTAATGCCAGGAGGTAGAATATAAATGCAAAGTGCTACAATGAATCAAGCTTGAAGTTTAATAAGCAAGTATTACAAGTGGTAATACCGCGAACTAATTCCAGGTGTATACAGTGCTGACAACGACAAATTGCATATTACTGCATTTGGAGTACACTGCACTGGTGCAATGTTGGAGCACCTTTCCTGACATCAGTCACCCCATTATAGCGGTATGATTCATGCATTTAATATTCGAGTACACGTCAGCGGAATGTATGAGGAATTTTACGATGTTCATATAGGTGATACTGAATTTTATTATTGTACAATGCAGTATAGGGACATTTGTTTATGCATTCAAACACGCATTTTAAAGCATAGACAACCAACTATGAACATGTAGCATACATGTAATGTATTTTTTAATTTCTAAGTACCTAAATATCCTTTTTATTGTGTATATATATAATATAATAAAGTTTTTTCTTTCTTATTTCACATTAGTAAATCAAAGGACATGAGAACTTACGAAACTAAAACGCTTCTCTATCCAACTCACCAAAGGTGAATTATAAGAATAAAATAAATTCATTGGCGCTCTTTAAGTGTTGGCCTCACATTTCTGAATCTGTTTCATGATCATTTTTAAATCTAATAGGCAATTAGGTGATCAGCCTCTAGTGCCTGACACGACGTCGACTTCTTGGGTCTAAGACATGTCGGTTTCCTCACGATGTTTTCCTTCACTGTTCGAGCAAATGTTAAATGCGCACATAGAAAGAAAGTTCATTGGTGCACAGCCGGGGATCGAACCTACGACCTCAGGTATGAGAGTCGCACGCTGTAGCCACTAGGCCAACACTGCTCTGAATTATAAGGTCATCTATAAGGTTGGACCCAATTAGTTCATAAATTAGCGTTTTTAGAATATTTAAAGTTTATGGTTTTATCCTCCTTTATATTTCTCCAGATAGTTTAAAACAAGATATGTATTTACTTTTCTTCACATAAATAGAACCTAGTTCATCAAAGTCGAATTAAGGTGCGCAAAGAAAAGAAATACATTTTCGCATTTCTTATATTGTTCTGTACTGCATCGCTTCTGAACTCAATTATCCAAAGCAATTATAGTTTCAACTATACTAAGATATTTCATATTACCGTGAAAAACAGAGCTTCGCCAAGCTGAAATTGCACTCTCATAATTGTAGTGAAAATTAACGTTTCCATTTAGACACTTCAAGATCCCACGATCCGCAAGCTGACGTCACTTTACGAGGAGGCCAAACCCCTTGTGGGTAGAATAGATGCCAAAACTAATAGAATTGCTGTGAGTTTTTTATAGAATACTAGCTGACCCGGCGCACTTTGTTCCACCTTACAGTCTAATGATATCGTGTTCTTTTACTTTTTGCAAATATAGAAATGTTTTATTGCGTGCCATTGCGAAAGAAGAATGGCAGTTTTACACATTAGGCCTCTTCTCTCGAGCGCCAATATTGCGTTACTGCATGTCAAAGCACTTTCTGATATACAACATTTTTTGATGAGGTAACTTCGATCAAGATCAAACCATGCATCTCCTCATTCACCTCAAGATCGGAATTTCTTGAACTGACACGAATTCGACGTAAAAATGATGCGTAGTTTTGTCAACGGATGGCACCACATGCTGTTTGCATTCGTAAAATTAATTTACTCATTTATTGTTATTCGATAACTCATCCGATATTTTAGTACTTATTCTGCTATTCGGAGTTGAGAAGAATCCACTAAAAAAGATATAACTAACATCGGTCCAGCCGTTCTCGAGTTATAAGTGTTGTAACAAACACGACTTTCTTTTATATATATAGATAACATACTATTTCAAAAATAGAACGTAAATGTATTTTAACACATACAAATTTCAGCTTTATCTATGACAGTTGTATCTGTAAAAAGATCTGTAGACAACAGTAGAACTGGCGTAGCGATTATACGACCTTATATATCTACTAAAACTATTCTTTTAATTTTTTCATATTAAATATCTATAATATTAATGAAGAATTATAGTAATGCAACAGTGTTGTCAACATAAAAAAATTATTAGGCTACTACTGCGACCTCAAATTCTGCGACAGTTCTCTTCTCTTTCTTGACATAGGTACCTACTCTAAGAATACACACTGCTCGATTCTGCGGTTATCTAGGTTTTTGATGAAATTAATTTTGAATAAATGTTGATAGTATGCTATGGATTAGCAATAGGGTTGCCTATAAAAATTTGCCGCATATTTTTTGTAATTAATATGCTGATATAAATTGCAACTATATATTTTCAAATTAACTTAACGTCATTATAAGCTATGTAAATAATTGAAAAAAAAATACGTTAGGGTTTCCAGGTATAAACAGGTATATTTTTGATAATCTAACATAAATCTAACTTTAATATTATCATAATTGACTAGTAATAATAAGTCCATTATGCTTTATCAAAATGTATAATTATTTAAAATGATAAAGTAAACTTTAATGTGTTTTTCTGTTTTTATTAGCTGTTTGAGCAAAGGTAAATTTATAATGTATTATTGAGGCGCAATGCAACGCAAACTTAACTGTCAAATGACAAATTCAATAACGTCTTTCAGTTTTGACAGATTCCATATTTAAAGTTCGCTGGCGCAAACTCTATGGATACCATAGAGTTGGCGATAAAGATATATTTTCCGATTTCAATGGTATTTCTTGAATAATAAATATATGATGATAAAAATAATAAGTCATGAATACGAATACAATGTAATTCTAAAGTTAGTACAATAATAATGAGAGTAGTGTTTTTTATCTTATGAATATTTTTATTTCAAACAATAGCTGAGTAGTTAATACATAACATGTTATTATCAATTAGCAGACCGTATTCTTTCGAACAATGACTTCTTATAAAGTTCGAGTGGCGTTCCGTTTCAGCAAGAAATAAAGGAAAGTTTCGTCATATTGAGTGGCCGAGAAGAAAAGCGTCAGTTTCTCGACGCATTTGAAAAGTTGGGAATTATGAAGTTAGTATTGATACTTATGGGAAATTGTCGGAGGGGAACGTTTATACTTTATTGGAGTATTGCGGTCGTAGTTAAGAGGTTTAGCAGATTAGCCCAGCTTACGTAGATCGATCGAAAGCGGTAAAAATATATAATTTCATGAGAAATGTATTTCAAAGAAAGCGTCATGATGTAATTATGTATAGAAAATTCGATTAGAACATCGATAGACTTATTATCACAGTTAAATTGGAATGTAGTCATCTCTTGCAGAAGTCAAATTTAAATTTCCTGATACAATATCTGTTTATGGTAGGGGAGCCCACGATGCTAAATGGGGATTTACTCGAGCGTCGTAGAGACCTATTGGGATGCAAAGCTTAGATAAAAAGAAGAAAAAAATGTTATATGATAAATTCCTTTTCATCGGTGGGGGAAGCGGCTATAGATTGTTAAATATGTAAAAAAAAAACTGTTGCATGGACATCCTCGAGCGCGTCAGATATTGATAGCATCTATGCCCTACGTATTTTTAATAATGTACGTATATTAATCTGATCGTTTGCATGATGCGGGTGGTTGTATTTAAGGGTTGAAAATTAAAAAAAAAAAAAATTATCGAGCGCGTCAGATTTTCTAAGGGAGTGTTAAGTGCACCAAAAAAAAGCTCTCATTCACTAATCTGACGATTTCGATGGGACGCAAACCCACAGCCATTTTCTTAATTTGCAAAAAAAAATCGCAATTTTGAAATACTCAAGCGCGTCAGATTAAGATATATGTGGTTCATCTTTATGTTCTAAACGTACTGTCTCATAATCTGACGATTATCTAGAGGGATTCGCCTGATCTGACAAAAAAAAATACAAAAACGGTTCACCTAAAGGGCCATCCCTGCAACTTCCCGCTAATTCCATTCCTGAGCGCTTAAAATTGATATTTTGAGCTCGCTGAGTTCAAAGAAATAACATTTCTATGCATTTGAGCTCTCCCAGCTCGAAAGTCTGATAGAAGTTTCATAGAACACTATTTTTGGAATTTTCAAACCGCAATAACTTTTGAATGGATCAAGCAATTTTCACGCGGTTGGCGGCATTCGACGCAGTTTTATCATCCTCATAAATAATCAATTTTAATTGATCGAACCACAAATTTCGGAGTAATCGCGAAAAAACACTTTTTCGGGTTTCTTTCGTGTACGATATCTCTCGAACGAATCAACCGCTTTTGACCAGCTTGGTGGCGATCGACGTGGTTTTTCAAGCTCAAAGGTGGATTAGTTTTTGAAGTTGATCGATAAAGAAACCACTTTAAAAAAAAATATTTCTTATTTTTTTAAGATTTTTCAAAATTTCTCAAAATCTATCGGTCCGAATCGGTTCAAATTCACAGGAAATGTAATTTTGAGGGAAATGTTTAGAACGCCGTTTAGTAGATTCCGATCGGTTTAAGAAAATGTAGGCATCACGCAGCTGCACGCATATAACTTTATCGACGAATTTTTGTTATTTCGGCTTGCGGAAATCGTCAGATTATATATTTTTCATTATTCTTGAATTATTTCCTTCAAAATAAAAAAAAAATTAGCTACGCTCGAGAATGTCGAGATGACGTTTTTTTTTTACAACTTTGTTGCCCTCCCCTTTTTTTCCGTCACTCTCAAATTGTCAGATTAGTGGAATATACACTTTTTAGGATGTAATTAACTCACCCTACCTTAATCTGACGCGCTCGGGAATTTCTGATGGTCAATTTTTTTTTACTAAACTGATTCTGTCTCCTTCACGTGCGGCTTTATATATGGGCCTCATATTTTGTGGAGGTACTTAACCGGGTACAAGGTATCCCCCTATATATTAATCTGCCGCGCTTGAGTAAATCCCGAAATCCCCTCTTGGGCTCCCCTACCATTATAGTCATTCTCTGGTGCATTAAATGCCGAATTTAAAAATACTGATATTTCTAACCAGACTGTTCATTAATCTACACTTAATTTTTACACTTTCATACATTAGGTTCCTGATAAAATAATAAAAAAAAATATTTTTTTAATGATTTATCAGCGTATAATTCACGTATTTATAAATTCCAATGTGGGGCAAGGGACAAACATATTTTTGGTAACTTTAAAGACAAAACTATCTCTGATTTGTCAGGAGCTACACTTTATGTCTGAGTTCAATGAACAACACATGCGTTCATTAACCATGACGCGGGTAGTTTTCGCTACTTTTACGTTTGGCAAATTGGTTTATATACTTTTAGATACGTTCGCTACATATTTTTCCCTGGAGTGATAACGCCGCATGGTGTATTTTTGAAGTTATGGTGTACACTGAGGTTTTTAGCAGCAATTTACTACACTCTATACATTCCTTATAGTATCGCAGTAAGTACTTTATCGTAGTAGTAAATTTAAGTTACTCAATTTCAAGTAATCCTTTGCCTCAGCAACGCTTGACAAGTCGTTTCTTAAACTATTGTTAAATAATAAATAATGAAGCTTTGTTTTATTTTAATGTCCTTAATTTACATTTCAAATGTTGTCAGTAGTATTGTTAGTATTTACTTATAGATAAATGTAAGTAGTAAAATGTCAGTCGCCTGTGGATATGGACCCCTCTTCCAACCCTTTCCAGATGCCTCTACCTTTGCCAATAGACTGCCATAAAGTCATAAACTACTGTTATTCATTTCAAATTATTTAGCAAATGAAATATACATGATGCATTATTTACTGTTATTGCTTTAGACCACTGCAGATTCTTATATGAATTTTATAAAAAGAAATATTTTCTCAGTTTATTTTGCGTCTCGCAATGTTCACGTTTGCGATGCCCCGCTTTAGGCCAGACATATTATACGATAGGCGTGTCTCATTAACTCCAATTAAATTTGTTTTAAAATACTCACGTGACCAATTAAATTGATGTCATTCCTATATATTGTCATACGTCACGTATCGTTGAGTATTTATATAGCCCTGGAGACATAGTCAAAAAATCTGGAACGAGTACTTGATTTTAAGTGTAATTAGTACTAAAACAACATTCAGTGTAATACTACCGGTTAAATGAGATACCGATTCTCAAGTAGAGGTTATATGTGACACTTTCATTTAAGGCTTACAATTTGAAAGTGGCAGAGGTTAGAAAGGCTATTGATACTATTATTTTCAGACAAAACAAAATAAGTTCGGAGGTGGCTACAACTGGATGGATATATTTTTGTACCTGGATATTATTGTAATGTCCTATGTAGCGTATTACAATGAAAGATCTGTACTCGTTACACACCCTCTTCTTACCGTCTCAAGATATTTGAAACATGGATTCATTTTAGATGTCCTAAGCGTTTTTCCTTTAGAAGAATTTGTAAGTTATTTACGTTGAATATTAAAATACCATTATTATAGATTTACATAAATATTTGTAAACATTATTGATGAGTCTGGAAAATACTATACTCGTACTTTCTAAGTAAATCAATATTACAACTTTTGTATTAAAAAGAGAAAATTCTTTCTAAAAAATTGTAAAATTAATCACCACCCGGCATAAACCTGCGGACTAAAACAAGCCCGTTGTTGATTTGTGGTTATACCAATAAGGCCATTTAAATGCTCATAAAGAAAAAAAGATATTTTACGGAAATGTTTTATAACTCTGATGTTCAAACAAATATAATAAATTAAAAATGGATTTCTTCTTTTCATAAAAGTTGAAAGAAATAGTATTTCTTGAATTTCAGTTCAGAATAATCAACGACAACTCTGACCTTGATATGTTTAGATTGAACAGAATGTTGTTGGTAAGTTTTAATTAAAATTTCTTTGTTCATTCTCTACTGTTTTACCTTTAAATTAATTGTCAAAATTCAAACACTTGTTATAATGATTTTTAAGCAAAACGTATATCATTAATGTGCCTGATTTGTTCAGATCACTTAAAAGAGTGAACGTGATTCAGATTCTAAATCCATATATTAAAATAAATAAAAACCGTAAGCTCTAGGCATTATCCATTAAACAATGGTCGCAAAAAAGTCTGTCTGTATTCCATAAAAGGATCATTTATTTCTCGATTATTTCTAGTATGAATATCTAATGTATTATATGGTTCGGGAAGAAAGAGTAAGGCGTGATTTGGGGGTACTTTTAGGCAACAAACTAACGTTTACAGAGCACCAGGACATAATAATAAAGAAAGTCTCTAAGATGCTTGGTTTTGTCCTGAGAAACTCTAAAGAATTCCGAGGCACCAAAACAAAAATTATGCTATACAATAGTCTCGTGTGGAGCTAATTAGATTATGGTACAGTCGTATGGAGGCCGCATTATACGACTCATATGTTACGACTGGAGCGTTTACAAAAAAGATTCCTATGGCATCTGCTTTTCTCCAGTGGCATCTCGAAAAAAAAGTTGCCTACATACGAAACCAGGCTAGCGCACTTCAAGATGTTGTCACTGGAGAATCACAGAAAATTAATTGATGTATCGTTTGCCATTAAGATTCTTAAGAATCAGCTAGATTGCCCCAACGTTTTAACAAAATTTAAATTTCGTGTACCCAGTAGATATCCCAGACATCCCATCATTCCATTTATCCCTCCTTTCCGGAGAACGCGTTTTGGCCAAAATTCACCGATGTCCAGATTGAGCACTCTGTTAAACGAGCTGGATCTGGATATCCATAGTTGCTCACCTCACACTTTAAGAACGATTTTCGTTTAATGTTTATTTAAGTTATATTATTGTTTTGCTTAATTAATTTTATTATATGCTATGTTTGCCTGTAAGTGCTTGACACATTAAAAATTGTATTTTATTTTTCTTTTATCAATGTATCAGTGTGCCAAGCGTTGGCAAGCTTTTATAAATAAATAATAAATAAATTACTGAAAACTAATTTCAAAATTGTATGACATGATGCTTTGAAGTATTAAACCATACACATACATCGCTTACCATATTAGGATGACTAAAGCAACATAGACATCAGATAAAAATTTGTAAAATAATTTGATTCATCGCCCATTTACAATTCACGATATCCAAATATAATCGTGCTAAAAGTGGTTAAGTAATTATATCTCAATAGTTGCGTTTTACAGGTCACTCGAATAACAAGTACATTTTCATATTGGGAAAGTGATATAATGCGTGTGAACCAAGCTGTGATCTTACTAAAATTCTTACCTCTGGTGGTGGCGATAGTTAATTTTTCGACTTCACTCATATTCATGAGTTCATGCAGGACATATATCAAACCAAAATCGTATTTTATACGTGTTGACTGTTCGAAAGCGCTGATTTTGTCCCAAGCTATGCAGAATGAAGAGAAATGTTAGTACTCTTTGTTTATACATTAAATATCAGATAATAGCCACGCGTAATATAAAAATAATCATAAATAGTATTTATTTTATCTCATTGATATTTATTACATTTAATTCTAGTTTACTGTAATTTTTTATACTTGAATTAAGTATATAATCATTTAGTTAGTAAACAAAATACGTTCTTCACTTAGAACTAGTCGCTTGTCTGAGTCTGTCAGATTAGCCAGTATATATATATGTATACACATATAAGTTGGATTATATCATACATTGGCCTGAAATTTTTGCATTTATTTGATCATTCTAGGACCTCGCCAATCAAGATAAGTGAGATCTTCTATATAAATTCAATATATATAAATAAACAGATTAATAATTTTAGCAATGATTATCGGCTTAAGAAAGACGAAACAAAGCAAAATTTTTGCATTAAAGTCATTAAAGTGCAATTTATTTTGCAGATGCCATCTCAGAGTACATTAGCATTTTCTACTGGGTTTTTGAAATATTTGTTGGTACGTGAACTTCAATATATATTGTTTTTGTATATGAACACCATCTTGTGCTGTCTAAGGAAGAATTCCTGTACGTTGTCTGGAAATTGTGTGTTAAAATATCGCCTGTATATCGGAATACGTCTTTGTCAAATATTTGTGTCAATATTTTTCAAAAGCGTTTTATACTTTGATAAACGCGGTACAGATACTGTTTACGTTAAACGTTTGGATCTTCAGATACTATCTAAACACCTACGCATACAAAGTGCAACTGTCAGACTCTGGCACCAGCGGCGCATTTATCTATTTTGTTATCAATTAAACGAACACACAAAATATAAAAAAAAAAATGTTTTATCTATTTCCAAGACATGTATAAATATTAAGACAATACTTCGTGGAACCAGCTGCTATTCTAGATAGCAGCTAGGTATTTCCGAATCGCATCTTAAGGGCTAGCATCGCACTTGCAACCTCCTGGTATCGCGGGTGTCTATTGGCGGTGGTAAACACTTAACTCTTCGTGATCCGCCTGTTCGTTGCCTATGGAATTATAAAAAGCCTCATTAAGGATTAGCGTGATACTTAATAATTTCCAATTCATGTCACATGCACATACCTCAAGGTATTTGTCAATTTCAGGATGTGGATGCACTCCTGTTGGGATATTAAACGCTGTTGATGTTTGGCTGTCTATGGCACTACAGATAATAGGAGTATTATACTTTGCTTTTATGTTTGGTTACATTGCCTCTACCAGATCTGCAGCTGTTCATGGATTGCTGGACCATAACGTAAGCTGTAATAAAAATATTCACGAGAGAAACATTCCTTATGCAAGACTTATAGTCAAAAGACTTTCTATTGAGAAATCTTTAGATAATACGATGTTCAGCCTTAGGTTCGTGACTATTACAAACATTAAACGAAAATTTACGTGATTCTTTAATATAATTTAATAATTATTATTGATTTGGTAACGCTTTAAGACACGTGGTTTAACTATATTATATTTGATTGTAGTGCTACATTGCACCACAATAGAAAGCCTTGGCGGGGAAAATAATGTTGTATTTATTTAGAAAAAAAATAAAAGAAGTGAGGTTTTTAGTATGCCTGGAGGAGACCAATTAAGCCGCACATTACGTTTTTAATAAAGTTAACTTATGATATAATTATAATAAGTTAACTACGGTTTTGCATATATTAATATGCAATCAAATAAATATCACGTGAAATATATATTTTAATTAAAATAATGTAATTGGTAAATGACAAAACCACATATAAATTCATTTATCTCGAGATAATAATAGGTCTAAATATCTATATAAAATACGAACTCTTTCATATCATATAAAACACGATAGCATTGGAATGAGATTTAAGAAGATCAAAGCAAATTGCGGATTTTAAATATATGGCAAATTAGTGATGCTCACGGGGAACCGGATATTAAAGGGTTTTCCTTCTACGTGACATGAGAGATGAAAAATGGATGAGACGACGTTATTTTTACAGACATCAATACACGAGCTTTTGAATCAGAAATCATCGTGTATCAGACAACATTTTTCCCCTATTACATACTTGAGTCTCTATAAATGGTTAAGTATATACAAATATTTACCAAATTGCTACGAACAGTAATACAAACTAACAAATATTAAATGTTATTTGTATGAAAAATCCAACGACTCGTTATTATTACATGTTGTAGTCATGATATTGAACTTGGGTGTAAATGATTAAAAATAAATATACATGACGAAACTTAAACTATGCGTCAAACTGTCCATTCTTGCTACGACCGCAAAAAAATAGGATATTTGTAGAAATTTCTTTAAAATATGTATATGTGTATATATAACTTTTTAAGTAATAATTAAATACCGTATTAATTGTTATTATAGATATAGTTACATTTATTTATAGGTAATATGATAAAGAGCAAATATTTATAATGTTCTACTGTTGCAACGAATAAACTCTAAATAAGTAAAACCCGACACAGTCTGCTAGTTAACAATAAATCTGAAAGCTTACTAAACATTTAAATATAACCTAATGCTTAATAAAACTTTATAACGACTGTTATAAACTCTACATTATATTAAACATTTCTTGTACTTTGTAAAATGTTGATACAACTTTTAATATCTCAGGTAAAAAATGTTGCGAACAAAACTTTCGTCATTAAAACGTTATGCGTCCGTACAACAATAATTATAGTTACTTTTAATGAGCTCAGTTCTCGTTACTTTAGGAAAATACGAGGGATTTGGAGAACTTTTTGTATCAAGAGAATGTCGATCCAATACTCACTGTGAAAACATTGAAGTATTTTGAATATGTTTGGAAAAGGACGCACGGGAGTAATCCACAGGTATGAAGGTTTTAATTAAACGGACATTAAAGAGTTTTTTTAGCAAGTCTGTGGAAAGTTTTAACGAATTTTATCTTAATGTAATGAATGTGTATGTACAATACTGGGAAATTTTGCGATTTAAAGGGCTTTGTAGTTGTGTCGTGGGATTTTACACTATTTGTATTATTATTTTGAAACAATCTGTATTGAAGATAAACATTTAAAAAATTGCCTCTTTTTTTGATGAAAGAGTTGTTTAAAGTATGTTTATTGTGTCTTAGTCGGTAATACATTTCTTCTGTAGGATATTGTTAATTGATTGCTATTGAAGTATATGAAACAATTTGCTTATTACACATATTTAATAATTAGAAAAGTTTTTGTAAATGACTTCTTTTGATTTTCTATTCTCACGTCGAATGCGGGATAAAAATGACTAAAAGAGCCAAATAAAAGTGTTAATTAGTAAGCGAAATTAATCTACACAACACCGCAATACCTTCCATTTGGGTAACTAATTAAGGCTAATAAGAAGAAATTATTGCCACAAATAAAAAAGGTTGACCCCAATTGGCTTTTTCATATCTCCGCCCACGACAAATGACGTTCATTACGACCCATGAAACCTTGTATATATATTTGTATGTTGTAATATTATGGAGTAGGCAGTAGACATTTTTCTGCACCTGTTCCATTAATACTTGATTTTAGTAAAGGTGATCTCAAATCAAGTCTTGTCTGTGCACTAATCGATGTGTGAATTTAACATTTCGACTTGATCGTTGAGGGAAATCGGGAAGAAATCGACATATCATAGACCTAAGATCGACAAAATGGGTACAGCAGTCTAGAGTCTACTTGCCTATAATATCTTAATATATATAAATTACGCGTTGTTTGTCCGCTATGGACTCCTAAACTACTTAACCGATTTCAATCAAATTTGTACACCGCACACCACTAACTTAAAAGATAAGATAACTTACATCTTTATATATATAATTCTTTTGTGAGTGTGTATGTCACTGAACTTCTCTCAAACGACTGGACCGATTTTGATGAAATTTTTTGTGTGTGTTCAAGGGGATCTGGGAATGGTTTAGATTCACAAATCAGTGGACCCGCCAGATGGCGCTGCAGTCGGTACTTTCATACTTTGCTTGACTAATTGCTTGAAATATCATGCAGGACAACGTCTGTCGGGTCCACTAGTATGTATATAAATCCACTGTACGCGTGTATGTCACTGAACTCCTCTTAAACGGCTGAACCGATTTGAATGATTTTATTTGTATGCGTTTGGGTGAAGCCCTGTGTGGTTTAGATTCACAAATCAGTCTGGAAGATGGCGCTGCAATCGGTACTTTCAAACTTTGTTTAATATCCTAATCGCTTGAAATATCATGCAGGACAATGTCAGTCGGGTCCGCTAGTTTGTATATAAATTATTTTTGTGAATGAATGTTTTTTTATACATCTTTTATGTATTTTTTGGCATAGGCTGTAAATAGGGTTGTTGTGATCTTTATATTTTTACTACAGTTTTTTGGAGTGTTCATTGTTTACAATCAGATATGTTTCTATTACATATCACATTAAGGCTACGTTTCTATCATATATTAAGTATATATATCTTAAGATAGCATTTCCGGGGTCATCTTAAAACATTCGTAATTGTAGGAAATCTGCCGTGGTCTGAATTCCGCACTAATGGAAGACACACTCGTCTTCATGTACGAGAGGGCACTGAGAGAAGTGCCCTTGTTTGGGAAAGTAGAACGGTCTTTTATCAGGGTCATTACACAACACCTCCACGAGATGTACTTCCTAAAGGGCGACACTGTTGTACAATGCAAGGATATACAGACAAATATCTATATTATTTATAAAGGAAAGGTTGGTGATATTTTTGTGTGTATTTTAATATGTTATTTCTTCTTTAAGATACGTATGTTCCGTGATTTACGGGAGAAAACAAAAATTCACTCAATATTATTTAAATTATTCATTTTAAACTTTTCAAACGTTTTGCAATCTGAAAAAAAATGATTTTTTAGTAACAATATCAAATCCTTTTTTGCTGAGAAAGGATTGTTTTTTTGTTTGTCTTTTTTGTTGACATAGGATTAATTAATTGAAAAAAAAATGCACAATCAGCCAAGTCAAATTAGCAAATGTCAAAATATAATTAAAAACCTTTATCTTTAATTATAATTATTACTAAGCTATATGCGTAAATATTATAGATGATTTAAACTCAGTTTCTATTGGATTTGTTCACATTCGATAACAAGCAAAACAATTTATATTTATCAAAACTATGCATAAACATTATTAAATAAATTAAGTAATAAAAAAAATTCTCCAATTACCAGGTGGACGTTTTGAGTTCGTACAATGAAATGATCACGTGTATGGGAACTGGAGGAATGTTCGGCAATTTCACCGGAGTAAGTAAATATAATATGTAAATAGCAAGCAAAGTGTTGTTGTAAATTTTCATTTCAATACATCTCCACATTTTTTTTATATTGATGAAGGCTGTATCGCGTTGTTAATTTTCCAATTTATTAAAGAGAATCACTAGACTGGCTGTTCTTTCATGTGGCAGTTTAATATGTGTCTAGAAAAGGTATAGAATAAGTAAAATTAAAGTATAAAGTGTCAGGGTGCAGACTTTTCTTTCTAAGTGCGCATTTAACATCGCACGGTGAACGAAAACGTCGTGAGAAAACCGGCATGCCTTAAAAAGTCGACGGCGTGTGTCGGGTACAGAAGCCTGATAACCTATTTGCTTATTAAGACAAAAACAAAATCCTCACGAAACATACATCTGTAGCAAAGGCCCTCGAGGTAGCTGTCCTATTGGTTTTTTTATTTCTAAAACAATATCTACTTACTCATAACTCTAGTCTCTACTATATCTATAGTAAAAATATTCGAATACATAAACAATGAATAGAATAGTCGTAATCTCATATCTAGTAGCTGAAATGAATGAGTCCGGTCTATATATATTAAAGTATTAATCTACTCTCTACTAGAGCTCTATCTATTAGAGTTAATGAAACGATTTTTATTTTCTCTATAGCAACCAATGTCTAGTTCGGAGGTGGCAATATACGCTAGCCGTAGCCTGGATCTATTGGTTATACCGTCGCAAACTTTTTTTAATTTAATAAAGTACTACCCGAAGATTCAAGGGCCATTGAGGCGGGCGTTTGAAGTATCCAAGGATTACATTTTACCTATATCAATGGAGAATGAAGATGATGAGTCATCAGGTACTTGTGAAAATCAGAAATTGCTTTTTTAATTTTCATATAATTTTAGGGAAATTAAATTTATTTAGTTAGCTAGATGACGAAGGGTACTTTGTCAGCGTAGACTTAGCTCACAAAGTAGTATGTATTGAAACGGCAGAATAAGTCTATATACGTTAAAAGCCAAAAAAATGTTTTTCAGAAGATTCAGATTTTGAGAATCTGTCCCAGGAATCGGGGTTTGACTCTCGGAGTGGTTCTAGCAGATTTGACTTTCCTGGTATGTTAAAAATTTCAATGAATTATTAATTATATTGCAACACGAATTTGTTAAATAAAATGCAGTTCAATTATTTTTCACATCGTATCCCTAACTTTCGAAATAACTACTAACTGACGTGAGACTGAACTTAAATTAAATTCCTAAATAAATTATTATGATTCATGTGCACTTTTTACTTTTTATTTTTCATGTATCCTTTATTAGTTAGTTTAGTTTGTTTTTTTGTTCCTGTTTAGTTTCTTTGTTTTCTGAATAACTATATGTAATATGTATTTATGCACTTCTTGCCTACCTTATCTAATTTAATTCATTTTTTTCCTTTTCTCACAGTGGTTGCCTGGAAAAGATCGCTCGAAAGCGATAAGGCCGCCAGTTGCCCTCCTTTACATTTAATTATGTTAAATTTTTATATTGTAATGCAACAAAGTGTATTTTTAAATGTTCAATCATTGGTTTTTTTAAATAATTTAAAATTGTTAAATCATTCTTACAATTATCGTACTATAGTTGGTCGTTTAATATATGTTTTTGTTTACATAACAAGAAATACTCACGTAACTAAAATACTTTATATCAAATTAAATTATATATCGGAGGTTTATTGATTTATGAAAATATTTTATAGTATCGACCTCGGTCCGTAGTTCACAATCTACAAGCAATGTGAGCCAAGCCAAGTCAGCGGCGAGCGTTCAAACTTACCAGAGTTACATGGACGTCAATAACTTATTGAAACCCGGCTCGAGATTGTTTCAGGCTAGTACAACGACTATACGTTACTCGAAAGTGAAAACGAAAACTAGAAGGCTGTGCTCAAGCCAGTTTCTTCCCAAACACACATTTAATTTTTTAAGCACAACAAGTTCGCCGGGTCAGCTAGTAACTGAAAATAGCAATAAAAATATATTACAAAAAATTAATTACTATCTATTATCTACAAGTCAATATATTTGGCTCCACTCGTGCGTATTGCTGCCAAATTACATATGAAAATTGAACATACGTCAGAAAGCGCCAATACTTTATTTTCAATTGCTGCGTTAATAGTTTCTTACAATTCCGTTTTTCAATTTAGCTTTTTTTCTAAATAATCAACTTCTAAACCACAGTAATGTAAAGTCAAAAGATATCTACTTATTTATGGGTGTGTTTGCTGTTTTTGATAGTCGAAGGTCGAAAACAACCAGCGATTGAGTAAAACTTATAATAAATAGCCAGTAAATAACGGTAATTTCATTGCATTATGTTAGTGCATTATATTTATGACTAGTCCATATATCCTTCACATATAAGAACTGAAGTTTTCTTCTATAACTCTGTAATTACATGGAGTGGATAGGTTGAAGTAGCTTGTCGTCGAATTTAATCGAATGCCACACCATACAAGATACTACAATTCGATATTATAAAATAATTATTTTCTTTATCCAATAACCATCAGATCGACCTTTGACCGTCTGATATATCTTCATAAATAAATATATTAAAATAATTTCAGGGTTTTGGTTATCTATCAAGTATAATGGCTACATGTAATTACATACTAATTTTGTACGAAGTGATTACATTGAATGATTGCACCGTCATATTTTGGCTTCAGTCGTTGTCAGATATATTTTTCTATATCAAAATTTATTTGTCATTGAATCAGGTAATCGTAATTCAATTCATGTAATTAATTTAATGTTGCCTTAGTTATTTAATAGCTTAATTGGTAACGCATAGTAAACTGACGCCTATTGGAACTTCCTGCATACGATTTCCGGTGATACAATAATTTCTCCATTACATATATATGCGCCTATAAGGATTCGTGACTACAACAAAGTATGAGTGATATTGAATTTAAGAGTTAATGGATATGTTTAACCCTTATCCTAAGATTTTATTTTATCTCTTATCTTAATATATATAAATTACGTATCACGTTGTTTGTCCGGTATGGACTCCTAAACTACCGAACCGATATGAATCAAATTTGCACACCGTGTGTAGTTTGATCCAACTTAAAGGATAGGATAGCTTACATCTCAATTTATACCCGCAATATTATTTTATTGCAAAATATTTGTTTATTATTTGATAGTCACAATTCTAATAGATGGCGCTGTGTTGAAAGTACCAACGTTTCACATAAGCTACAATTTAATGGCACCACCAAAAAAGCATGGTGGTCCCCATGACTGGTGTTCTCCTACCGTTTCCCTTGAATAGTTTGCTACTATGTAATATAACAAAAACCTTTGCCTCAGCAACGCTTGGCCAGTCTGCTAGTAGTATATAAAAAGTAATAATATCATATTTTTAATCAAAATCTAGTTCACAATGGGCACGATTTCCTTTGCACGGAATAAGAAAATCCTTTATATCTGAATTGATCGGGTTACTAGTCATAAATAAGTAAATTTAAATTTGTTTCTCCAGGGCTATGTGAACAGGCATGGTGAGCTCGTAATGAATTCTGTTAAATGTCGAAAGCGATATTACAAACATAAATTGTGGGTTTGGAGCGATCTGATCGCTAACTTGCCGCTCGAATTGTTTGGCTTCTGCTTTCCGTAAGCTTAGCCAACTATTTTTAAATTGTTTTAATTTAACACATATCTCAGGATCCCTTATGCGATCCAGATTTGTTGTCTATATGTCACCAGAATATAACAAAATCTAATAACAATAAATTCGTTATAACTGATAAATTTTTTGTTTGTTGTTTTTTGTAATTGGTAAACTTACCGAACTCACGCGTAAAATAATAAGTAAGCGATAACCAAACGGTATGTGCGCTTAGCTAACCTAACTGTTAAGAATCTTACTAAAAAATTATCTGTTAGTTTATAAATCAACCACGAGACGTCGCAAATTGACAAATTTGCTAAAATGTGGGCATAAAAAAATACAATTTATCTCTCCTTTAGAATCCTACGAAATTACTTGCGGATTTTGCTATCTTCTGGTGAAATATATATTTATTTTTTGTTGGTAGACAAACCACCTAATTTGAAACAATGATTCTTTTTCTCTTAACACGTAATGCTCAAATTATATTTATTAACACAATAAAAATATGCAAAATAGTCTCTAAATTGACAAATGTTTAAGGTAATATAAAAAGGTAGTTTTAACAATTCCAACTAACTGTTAATATAAACATCTTCAATTAATTGTTTTTCACAAAAAACCAGGTTCAAAACAGTTTATTGATAATATAGCAATATGTTATTTTGAATTTAGCTAAGCAAAGCGAATATTTTTCAATAAATCATTATTTATTCAAATCCCCAGCCGTCCACTGCTAGCTATGCATTATCTACGAGTTAATAAATTGTTTCGGCTCAAATACCTAGTTGAGTTTTATCGGAAAACTTCGGCTGAACTAACAAACAATCTTACCACCCTACAGGTAAATAGTATCTTTTTGTATTAAATGTGCGATAAAAGGATTTATGAGCTATGTTTGTCAAATATAATAATTTGGTTATTACAAACGTTAATTAGTAGTTCAGTTACGAAAATAAATCATTAATAATTTTCCTGGGAAAAATATTCTCGCTAATCACACACAAAAATTTAAAATTACCGCTAATTGACCTGGTAATCCTTATTATACCTATATCAAAATAGCCCATTTTCAGAAATATTTATATATTACCTAACATTTCGTTTAGATCGTTTTATATATATTTTTTACTAAACTAAAACTAAATAATCAAACTCCATATACGGATTTTAATATTTAATTGTTTTTGTCTACGTTAGTGATATAAAAGTATTAAATTTTCAGACTGCCATGACAATATTCATAGTTGCACTTCTTATACACACATTCACCTGTCTTTGGTTATTGACGTTAATGGCAACTTCACCTATAAGTTTGATACGTACTTTGAAAATGCATCTCCTTGATGAGTAAGATCCTCAAACTATTACAGTTTTTATCCTTAGACTTTTGTATTTTTTAATCATCATCATCAATAGATACCAGGGTTAATACAATTAAATAGATGTTTTTTGAATTGACTAGGAATCTAGAAATGAATAAACATGTTATGTGTAATTTAGCCCACAAGCCACATGTTCAATAACATAGTTATATTTTATTTAGTATTAAGAAAAAAATATCAAATACAGATACTGAAATCTGAGGACAAGACCAAGGTGTTTTTAAACATAAAGTTAAGCATATTATTTCATTTTAGTTATTTAGGATTGTTTCTTAATGCTTAAGAAAATAAATGTTTGTTAAAAGAATTACACGAGTTTTTTTTGTACAACGCGGTCATGGTCACAGATATTTGATGACGTGGACTATAGAAATTGTGTGACGTGAATGTTATTTTAATTAATTATATTTTTCGTGAAAATAATGTATGTATGTAAATTATAATGATAAATTAATTTTTAAATAACTTTTATTTTCAGAGACACGCCACAAAGGCGTTGGGATTATACCACGTCGTTCTATGTAGTTGTGTCTGAGCTTACATCAACTGGTGGAGATGAATTCGTTGTGAATGGGGCTATCTCTATGATTATATTAGCGATATGTTTCATTTCCGGAAAGATACTGGCTGCTATAGTTGTAGCTACGTCGATACAAATTGCGTATTCATCGAAGTACGCCTTGAATAAATATGAAAAGGCGACAACAGAACTTATTGATTATTTGACAAATCAAGGATTATCGAGTATGTTTAAAGTCTTTTAATTAATTTATGAACTGTAAATCTCGACCCAGATATTTTCCAAACAATTGTTAAATAAAGCTGAGGGCTGCCTTGGCGGTGATGCGAACTAATGTTCTTATTTGTTACGCGTCATTTTATTTGTTCACAATAATTACATACTATAATGTTTTTCATATTCTATGTCAATATGATTAATGTTGAACTATGATGATATATTAATATTGTCAACATTACAATAAGGTAATTTAGCATTGCTGCGACCTTAAATCACATAGTTTTCGGGACGGGCTCTAGATATTATTTTTTCTATATTTGTGGGGAAAAAATATAAAATATTTCGAACTAAGGAACCTTGTATAAACCAAAACGTGCCCTTGAAAGGAATTACATGTTGTTGTTATGATTATATTTCTTTCATAGCTTACCAAATAAAGAAGTTTTGGTCGTACGTTCGCCAACTTTGGGTGACGGAGCGTGGGAGACAGGTATGCTAATTAAGAAGTGATAAAGAATCCTTTTATTATGAATTGTCTCATGAAAATTTTGAATATTTCGTTTGGAACTTTTGTGGCATCGTAAATTAAGGACTAATTTAAATACTTATTGTTTGTATTTAATACTTAATAAATGCATATTTGTTTTTTCCATGGGCCGACCTCATATCTGGGGTACGTGGTAGCTATAGAGTGTATTTGGTGCGAATTTGTTCTTTACCGGTTTCTGTTAAGTACTCTTAAAAATGGATAAAACTTGGGTTCTGATTATACACGAAGTGTTCTAGTTGACACAACATACTATTCAATGTTACCAAAAAAAATATACCCAAACGGTAGCAGTACAATCTAGCATTACTATCAACATATACTCAGTACTTTCACGGACCATTTAACCAAAATGAGAGTATATTTTTATTAGCTCCCCGTCCTAATATTGAAAACCCCATATGTGCTGCGCTGTGACCTTATGTCTGCAATGTTCGGCCATCACCTACGAAATTGCTATATTTTTGCTGACACAGGTGAACCGTTCCTACGTCAGCTCACTGTAGTATTGGATTACAAAGTTTACTTCCCAGGTAAGTAATTTTTGTGAAAATGTTTTCATACTAACGAATTCTATTTACCTAAGTCGCCTGATATTGTATAAGACCTCATTTCAACTACATTACATATTTTTTATATCTTTTAGGTACTTATTACTTTGCGTTATGTCTTATACTTTCTGTGCGTTGTATAACCAGTAATTCCTTATATATTATATTATCTTTATAAATATAATTCTTCTGTGAGTGTGTATGTCACTGAACTTCTCTCAAACGACTGGACCGATTTTCATGATTTTTTTTGTGTGTGTTCAAGGTTGCTGTTGGTTTAGATTCACAAATCAGCCCGGCAGGTATCCTAATCGCTTTAAATATCATGCAGGACAACGTCTGTGGGGTCCACTAGTATTATATAATATAATATAATATAATATAATATAATATAATATAATATAATATAATATAATATAATATAATATAATATAATATTATATTATATTATATTATATTATATTATATTATATTATATTATATTATATTATATTATATTATATTATATTATATTATATTATATTATATTATATTATATTATATTATATTATATTATATTATATTATATTATACAATTGTAGATTGTCGCATATGTTTGAACGTTTAGTAATAGATAGTATATTTCCCAAGTAAGATGGCAAGGTATGGTTTTAATTTACATAAAATAAACGATTATTTTTGAAGAAGTCATAATCTGGCCAACCACGATATTCACGCGGGTGAAGCTGGAATCTAAATATAGACTAAATTAAATTAATAATTGTATCATTAATCATTATATAACAGGTAATTTCATAGTATCATTAATTATTATATAACAGGTAATTACATAGTAGTAGCGGGAGACAGTGAAGCACGCATGCATTGGGTGACCAGTGGAACAGTGGCAGTACTATCCGTGAAGGCTGATCTGACGGAGACCACACACGAGATTTTATGCATAGGCGACGTATTTGGCATATTACAGGGGCTGAATAGAGGAATTACTCATTGTTTTTCATACCGCGCTGAAACTAAGGTGATTTCTCCTTATGTTTCAGTACTAAGGCTTTGCGGTATCATTCATATATTAAGCGTCAACAAACATGTAAACTTCGTAAAAAATTGGCAGCCTTTGAGGCTGGATTTGATTTTGATTTACGTTTTACTGTACGGGCTTATGACATGATTTTTCCTCTGACGAACTATTCAGCTGCATCGATTCAATATAATATATATTATTTGTTATATTTATACAAACAAAATTATAGATCTTAGTCCTTCCAATTTGATTGCTTTATCACTACTATCTCTGTCTATCACAATTGAACACTGTTTTTAATTAATTTCAATGGTTTTCGAGAACTGCCGGCTTCTAAGCGATACATTATTCAACTCTAGCACTTTAAATAAAGGATCTTTAATTTTATAATGATATACTGATGATTTCTTCTTCATATACTTTGTATGAGGTCTTGAAAACCCCTTTGGGGTTCTGTATTTTGATATGGCCATAGACACATTTATATATTGGGGATTTGTTTAGTTTTTAAAATAAAATTATATTTATTTTAGGTCGGAATACTCACATTGTGTTTGGACTCATGGGTCAATATTTTACCATTTTTTCCGGACGCTCAAAGGATGATTACTGAACGATCTGAGGTTTTATTCACACAGATATAGGATACTATGCAAATAAAATAAATTGTACAAATTGTTTTCATTTATCCTATTATATATTACCCTAGATATAAGAATACTTATTAATTGCACATTACTTAAAACTATTACCTATGACGACGTGGCAGGAATAATATAAGTGATATGTGAAGGCATATCTATACCACAATTATTTTATATGTGTGAGACACGCTAATCACGTTTGAGACAATTTCATTGACATTCTACGGCAAGTAAATAATCAGCCATGTATGTACCAATACCATGTGTCAATCCGAAATCATTAGTGGTTTGTCAGGAATCTACTTCTGTAACTTTAGGTAGTTCGTCACGTGCGTTGGAGTGCTACTACCCTATGGAGATGGCAAGAACTTCCCGCAAATTCCTCCAATAAAAATAAGATAAGTACATTAGGCCCTACTTTCGGTAGGTAAAAACAAGTTTTATAAGAAATTTATCAAATTTCCCAGCGAGTAAAATATTGCTAAGACTGAAATATTTCGCTACTCAAAAGTTCTTAATAAGTTCTTTTGAAACTTTTATTTTAAGAGTGATGAGCAAGCGAAAGGAATTAGAAAGAAGTATTGCTCTTAACAGAGTTTTATTATAAACACTTTTTTAAATTGTTGTGACAAATAATTAAAATAATAATAGAAATAACTTGCCTTCAAATGTTTAGTGATCGTAGTCACTCTCAGTTAATTAAATAATTTATAAATAAATTTATTTATAAAAGCTTGCCAACGCTTGGCACATTAATACATTGACAGAAGAAAAATAAAATACAGTTTTCAATGTGTCAAGCACTTACTGGCAAACATAGCATACAAGAAGTAATAAACTTAATTAATCAAAACAATAATAAAATTTAAACAAACACTAAACGAAATTCGCTCTCAAAGTCTGCGGTGAGCAACTATGGATGTCCAGATCCAGCTCGTTTAACAGAATGCTCAATCTGGACATCGGTGAATTTCGGCCAAAACGTGTTCTCCGGAAAGGAGGGATAAATGGAAGGATGGGATGTCTTGGATATCTATTGGGTACACGGAATTGAAATTTTGTTAACAAGTTGGGGCTATATAGCTGATTGTTTAGTATCTTAAAGGCAAACGATACATCATTTAATTTTCTGCGACTCTCCAAATAATTCTCCAAATAATGTGTTTAATTCACGAATGTGTAATAGCGTAAACGTTTTGTTTACTTTTCTTTATGTGTAATTTTGGTCTGAGACATGTCGGGCTTCTCATGATGTCTTTCTCTCCGTTGAACCAAGTGATTTGCGTTGAAAAACAATTTGTAGGTCCACGTTCACCACGTCCACGTCGTTTCAAGTTATAGTTGGTGCGCTTAAAACCACAAAGCTAACGCGCTCTTATAAAGGGTTTTTCAACAAGAACTTTGTTTTCTAAAACAAAATAAAACAAAGAATTTAGAGGAAAATGAATAAAATTTTTATTGTATCACAAAGAGAAAAGTTTGGCAATTATGAATGAAAAATGATATCTGGCAAATGTCCACCACGACCACGCTGACAGATGTTGATTCTTTCATCAAAATTTTTAATCACTTTTTGGCAAAATGGAGGGTCTATTTCGTTAATGACATCACGGATTTTGAGTTTTAAGGCTGCAATCGATTCGATTGGCTCCGTATAGACTCTGTCTTTAACATAGCCCCACAAAAAATAATCCAGTGGTGTTAAATCACACGATCTGGCTGGCCACTTAACAGCTGAATTTCGCGAAATTATGCGCTCGGGAAATTTGGTTTGCAATAAATTGATCGTTTCATTGGCTGTGTGACATGTGGCACCGTCCTGTTGAAACCACATTTCAGTGATATCCATGTCATCAATAATAGGCCAAAATTTAGTGGTTAACATCTCGCGATACCGTGATCCATTGACTGTTACCGCATTTCCAGCCTCATCTTCGAAAAAAAAACGGCCCAATCACGCCTCCAGACCACATAGTGCACCACACAGTAACACGTTGAGTATGCAAAGCCTTCTCAATAATTGCTTTAGGATTTTCAGAAGCCCAAATGCGACAATTTTGCTTGTTGACGTACCCTGACAAATGAAAATGGGCTTCGTCTGAAAAAATGATTTTTTCAGAAAAACCAGCAGGTTGTTCCTGAATGAACTGAGCGAATCTGCGGCGATTTGAATGGTCGATCAGCTTTAATTCCTGCACCAGTTGAATCTTGTAAGGCTTCAAAGCCAAATCCTTTCGCAAAATTCGCCATGTTGTGCTTTTGGATAACCCCAATTGTTGAGAACGTCGTGAAATTGACAAATTTTGATCTTCTTCAACACTGTGGCTCACGGCGGCGATGTTTTCTGTTGAACGACCCGGTCGAACACGTGTTGGTGTTGGCACATTTTGTACCGAGCCTGTCGACTCAAATTTCGCGACCAAATTCTTAACAGCGGTCTCAGAAGGACGATTATGCTGGCCGAAAATATCACGAATTTTACGAAATGTAACTTTAACAGAACCACCATTTTTATAGTGGATTTGAATTATTTTAATGCGATTTTCGAGCGAAATTGAATTCATTGTAATAATTGCCAAAGCACCTGCTACGAATACCGCCAAAAACTAAATGTCAAAACTATCACGTTCTCGGTGTTGCCACAATTGAAAAACAAACTTCTTGTTGAAATACCCTTTATAAACAGACATTTCGTACCAACATATGATTTCTAAGGGCGCAATTAACATAGTAAGGTAGACATCGTGACTCGTGAGGAAACCAGCATTATTTACACCCAAATTGCCGACTTGTGTCCGGTACAGACTAATCATCTTACATAAAGAAAATTATTCAAGAATACATATCGCGAGTGTAACAAATGGTTCTTGAGACACTGAATTATAATTATTATAAATATTATGAGATACAAGAAATAAAAGCCGAAATTGTCAAATTGCTCAACAAATTGAAGAATTGAATCAGTTTTAATTATAAATCCTATTATATCTCCTTCCTTTATTCCTTTTGTATTTCAAACAAGAACATTGAAGAACGTAATTAGTATTTTTTAAGTATAAGCATGAGGCTGGACGGCAAACAAAACGAAGATAAGATTTTTTAATAAAATTTATATATTATTGTTACATATATTGCTGTAATATAGTTCCACAGAATCGTTAAAAGTAACAATGAAGTAGTTTGTTAAAGGTCATACATTAAATTATAGTACTGAAACACTAAAAAATTCCATACACCCTAAATATTTATATAACCAAGTAAAATCAAGATGCTTTCCACGATAATATTCATAATACAGGCCGAAATAAAACTTACAATACCTACAATCTTTTGTTTTAATCTATACAACTGCTATTTATATACGAATATCTAAATGAGATATAAAAAGTTATCGCACGACATAGTTTTTAGTTTAAATCGATATAGTCTTTTAATAAATACGTTATCGAAGCCAACCTTCATTTTCAACTTGTTTACGCACTTATAACTATCACGGAGATCTACCTTGCGATTCTGTAACTCACTTTTTGAACTCTCACAGCGGTTTTCTCAGCGGCGGTCGCGCTCAAATCAGTCGTGAAGCAGTCATTTTACGATTTGGCATTCTGATAAACAATAAACTACAAGCTCCCTCCTTATCAGAAAAGTGAGTTACAGAATCGCAAGGCTACTTAGGAAATTATATTTTAATAAATGATTCAACGAGGAACAAATTTCACGCTTGCACCGTCAATGGGTGCCAGTACAATGCTGTATGGGTCACTTTTTAGTTCATACGGCATTATTGGCTCAATTCTAAAATTGTGGACAATTTGAACCAATGCCGTTTTCAATTGCAGCATTCCATAACGTTTACCTGAAAGAAAAAAAATATTTATAAATTTACAGCGAAAAATTTATTTTTTGCAACGAAAAATTTATTTTGCATCACTGGAATGCTATAAAATATTTCCCCGAAAGTGTTCATAAATACTAAGGTGAAACATTGAAAACTGTAAATTATGGAACAATTAAACTAGTCTTGTTGGTACTAGACTTGAATTTCGTAATAAATTTTAAACTATTTATAACTTATTAATACATTGGAGAATGTTTAATTATGTTCATTACACGCTAATGAAATCATATACGTCATCCCCACGAAAAAAATATAAAGTTGTACATTTATTCAATTTTCTTACAAAAATTGTCTCTGTTTTAACACCATACTTTACTTTACCTATTCAAGATATATATATTTACCTATACAAGACCGATGCCCTTCGCCGAAAGGTAGGAACGTATAATTTAATGCGTCGAATTCTGATGACGTTAAAAACCTTTCTGGACGCCATTCATTCGGTTCCGGAAAGAATCGCTCATCATGATGAAGAGCAGCCACATTTACCATAATTGGAATTCCCTTTTCCAGGACTATGTCATCTGTTAACTGGTAATCATTAACGGGAACTCTATCCAAGTGCTGTAATGGTACACATTTTCTTAACGTCTCTGAAATTTTTCAATGATTGGTTAATATCCAATTCTGAGGGTATCGTCAAATCTTGAAACGGCTTATAGTTGAACTATGTACTAAAACTAGTACTAATGCTTTGTTTTGGATACCACAATTTCTTTTATCAATTATTATTGCTAAACATCGTGGAACATTTCATAATTTTTATTTATCCCGATAGACGATCATTGTGTCTATTTTCGAAACTGTATTGTGGAGTCTGCTTATATAGTATGAATTACTGGTTACTATAATTACTAGCTCCTATTAATCATTTCTATGAATTTTTGTGTTTCGCAAAAATGTTGTATTATTATTATTAAAAACGTCTCTGTCAGCCATAGGTATAGAAGGTAAAGAGAGAGTATTTGAACTTTACTGAAGCACCAAAATACATTGTTCGAATATTATTCACCTAGTAATTACATTATTGTGTCAAATCGACGTTTACGCACACACGATGAAAACTATTAATTAGTTTATAGTTTGTTACTACATTAAATAAATTTACAATAACGTAGATTAATTAATTATATTGTTCACACATTTCGACGTTTAGAGTGCCTTAATGTTGAACAGCGAGATCACTTCTAAATGTTATGTTTGCGTTTAAATAAGTTTTACTTCAATATGTATTACTCATTAATATTAATGTTTTCCTACCGTTGATAACTGCAATCAGGTACTTCAGTTCGGATAATTCAGTGTAGTCGAGAACGTTCTTTCCAGATCTACGTACAACATCATTTATTTCATTATATAGCTTTTCCTGTAAAGAGCATTTAATCTAGGAAATAGTTCATTTTTGTTGCAAAAGAATAATTAGCAATTATTATTAACTAAATTAAATTATTATTTAATTGCAATTAGCGAAAACGAAAACGCATTTAATGATCGCTTTAATTTTACAAAATTTAACTTCAAAAAGAACTTATCTAAGAAATATATTACGAATTGATAAACTCTTTCTTCAAACAGTTCTTTTGTTTTCTAATTACTTTGAAGATTAAACACAAAACTGTACAAACTCCAAACCAATAATTGATCTACGTTGTGTAATTCGCTTAATAAAGTAGCGCTACAATCTTATACAGATATTAGCCTAAGATTTCGTCAATTTTTAATCATTTGATTTGTGCACAAGAATCTCAACACACGGGTTGAACCCCAAAGGGGGGAAAGTCGCACGCTCAAACTAGTAGTCTAATACTCTTCTGCCTGTTTGATAAACTATTTAAGGATAGTAGCTTAAATGAAGGTCAAATTTCATATGAAATGTCTAAGAAATGCCAATCAAGTTTTGGCCGTTGACGTCCACGGTGTCCTTCGATTTTTATTACCTGTTCTTCCTGATGATATGCCAGCTCGAAAATTGTGTATGTAAGTGTGACAGTGGTGGTTTCAATAGATGCCATTATAAATGCAGCTGCTTGGGACAACATCAAGTTTTCACTTAGATCTAAAATTTTTAATTGTTTTTTTTTTAATTTATATTTAATTTTTTTTTTGAGAAACTTATGCTTACACTAACTAACTGTCACACATTTTAGATGTAAGATTTTGTAAAATAATTAGTAAATTTAGGACTGTGTGTGATGTCGTAAGCTTAATAAATAAAATTTTATTTAATATAAAATACAAAAAAAAATATTAAAAAAAATATATTTCAAAAAAAAAAAAGTGAAATATAACCTAAAGGTGCTATCAGACGGTTCACTCGAATGATTGTTCACTCGAGTGAATGCTTCATTTTTTTTCATTCTATGTTCACACGGCTTAGACGAAATGATACAGAAATGAACATTCATTGTTCTTTTTTTTAAATATGTCATCGAATGAAGTCGTACGTCTTGGAATTAGTTTAATTTGTGATCATTTAATCAAAGAGTTGACAAAAAAGTAGCAAAGAAAACGTTGACGGTGGTGGGTGCGACCATGGATTGAAAGAAGAAATTTATTAGGAGCTTTCAATACATTGTTGAGAGAACTAGCCGTTGAAGATCCTGATTCATATTGTAATCATCTTCGAATGGATGAAAGTAAAAAAAAAAAAGTTATAACTTCGTCGACAACGTGATGTCCGTTGGCTACAGGACTCGAAACAAAATGGTCGAATCCGAATGAACGTTCTCTCAGAGTTCAGACCGTTCATTTCTCGTTCATTCGGAGTGGGATTGAAAGATACCGAATGCCAATATCCAACACTGTTGGATCGGTTCACTAATGATTTCATTCGGCACTCGTGTTTCATTTTTTGTTCAGACATTTCATTTCGAGTGAAAGGTGAAAATGAACAAAAAATGAACCGTCTGATATCACCTTAAGCGTCAGACGTCAGCAAGCAACGTACAAAATATTTCCAAATTTAAAACAGCTTAAATATTTAAACATTTATCTCATTTGTAATTAAAAATAATTATTTCCCATAATTGTTGTATAGTAATTATAAATTAAAAAATGCATTTTACGTCACCAACATGTTTTTAAACTCATAATTTCCTGTGTGAAATGATAAAAATTAACCGATAAAATTCTTTAAAGGTTATTTTTTGTTATGGGTAGCGAAAATTTATTTTAAAGTTATAATATTATATAAGGTATTCAAACACTGCTCTAGAAAATCCGCAAGGTTATTTCTCATAGTCCATGTTACATCGCGGCCACTATTCTCTAGTAAGTTATAAACAAATTATGTAATTACTTATCTTAGTTTCTTGCCCCTTAAACTACGTGAATTTATAATTTATTTATTTATAGCATACATAGGCAAACTTTAACAAAAAATATTTCAGTTTATAGTATCAGTTTTAATTATACATTACATAATTAAAACTGGTTTTTGTACAATTCCCAAAAAACTTTTTGATACATATTTTTTTTCTAAGTAGGTGAACGAGTCTAATACACAGCAAATAGGTTATGTTTCCGGCGTTGGTGATAATTGTCGGAAACGTACACACGTTAAAAGGCGTAATATATTCAATTTATAATCGTGAAGACTTTTTTTATCTGGTATATATGTGTAGGTAAATAACTTACCATCATAGCCAATAGCTGCAAATTTATCCCGCAATTTAAGAAAGTATTCGAGAAGGTCAGTGTTGTTTTTCTCTCCTTTTGCTTGGCGTAGCTTCACAACTGACCAAAACATCTTTTTAAATATTTCTGTGGCAGGTCCCGAAAAAAACTTCATCCTAAAATGTACAAAAATATTCTTAATATTACAAAGTAAATCGAAGTTGTATAAAATGATATAAATTACAATTACTATATTTCCTTAATTCTCTATAGGTAGAGGAATATTTCACAATCATTACTTTTCCTAGATTTGAGGTTGCAATCGGTGAAAAAAGGGACCGCGTGTAAGAAATAAAAAAATATACCTCAACGCTTCTGCTAGACTCGGTATAAAGAAAATCGTCAAAATCTCCATCCCTCTAGAAAAATTGCATTTAGTAATGTGACTAGTGATGTCCCATAATGGTGATTTCTCTCCCTTCAATGTACTCAGGCGAAGACCGAAGACGCTAAACGCTAGAGTGTCTGTGACGTACATGGTCATAAGTTTCTAAAAAGAAGTATTTATTATATAAAGAAGGATTATTTAGCAAGTAGCTAAAGATATGACATAAAACCTCTTTGTTTAAATTTCGAATTTAAAAATAAACTAAATAATAATAAGACTCGCTAAATTTAATTAATAATACCTATCTTATCTTAGTCGGAAAAAGTAGTATTGCATACTTCGATATATGTTATCTATGCAGTTCATAAAGGTCATGATAAGACCGCATCGGTACTTTATAACTTCAATATGCGATTGCGATTGTGATCCTGGCGCTTTTGTATGATTTAGATTTCACATTTGAGGATATTTGAACTCTAATAAGTATTGGGCATAGGTATGGTCACTATGGACCATGAACCTTTATAGGACAACCAGGCTTTTGTGCCTTGCTGTGCCAATAGATTAATTCTAGGCTATGAAGGCCGTGTTCTTATTTTAAAAAAAATATAAATAAGCTACAGATTATATGAATTAAACTAGTATAAAATTACCTTTATATTAACCGGCTTCCCTTCTTCGACGAAGTCTTTTTGAATTTTTTCTTTCAAGTCCTGCGCATTGATGTTCATTAATGTTGTGACCGTTTTTAGACGAGCCGTTGTGAAGAGTGGAGAGTACGCCTGCTGCAGATCTTTTCTTAAACGACCCTGCGTAAAAATGATTATTAATATTTTTTGTTTGGTGAATTGAGTGACCTGAAAGAATCATATAGCAAACGTAATTATAACTATGTCAGTTTCATCATACCGAAACCCCAAAAAATATAGTTTCTCCAAACCTCGGACCACTTATATATGGAAATGGCTACAGATTTGGTTTGGTATTTCTAAGCATTAACTTTGTATGTAGTTATAATTGTCTTAAATTTAAACATATTAATAGAAGTAATAGAAACCCTTTAACTTGTATTATATAATGTTATATTAAGTATTGTTCTTATTATCTTCCTTTTTCTGACCTGAGACTGCAGGTTATATTGGACGTCAAACATTTGTTAGATTAATATCATAACTTGCTCTGTATAATTTATAGCAATTAAAAAACTTGTATTGTAACAATTTAAAATTAAGAACTTTTGTCCATGTAACAAGCTACAAAGATGCAAGGAACGAAGAAGGTAAAAAATAAAATAAAAAATAAAATATGTTTATTATGGAACGTAAGATACATGTATCACTTATTCCACGTCATTAAATTTGAAGGCATCCCTACTCATCGGCAAAGAAGACAGAGGGTGTAGGCCGAGAGAAAAAGCCGGCGTAAAAAACTCTCGGTACTCTTTTAAAACAGCAAATCATCAAACAACACTTATTTATAACAAATATCGCAAATTAATTAGAAGTAGCCTGTCTAGCACTAGTCCCAGGCCCTTTTATCAATTAGATAATCGTTGACTTTATAGTAAGCCTTTTTACACAGCTTTTCTTTAATACATTTCTTAAATTTATTGAAAGGCAGTGATAAAAGAGCTTCTGGGATTTTATTAAAGAAGAGTATCCCTTTCCCCAAAAAAGAATTACTAACTTTAGATAGTCTAGTACGGGGAAATTGCAGCCTGCGTTTGTTCCGTGTATTAACATTGTGCGTATGTTCTATTCTAGTAAACTTATCACTATTTTTGTATACATACATAATATTTTCATAAATATATTGCGAGGGAAAGGTAAGTATATTAATTTCCTTGAATTTATCTCTAAGAGATTCCCTACATTTTAAATTATAGATTGCACGAATAGCCCTCTTCTGCAGGATGAAAATAGTTTCGACATCAGCAGCATGACCCCATAATAATAAGCCATAAGTCATTAAGCTATGAAAGTAACTAAAATAAACAAGTCTAGCTGTATCGACATCAGTTAGAGAGCGAATTTTTTTAACCGCGTAGGCTGCAGAACTAAGTCTCTTCGCCAATCCGTTAATATGAGGGGACCACTGAAGTTTTGAATCCATGGTGATTCCGAGAAATACAGTTGTATCATCCAGATTCAATTCCTCACCGTTTATAATTGGTCTAGTATCCATAATCCTTGAATTTTTTGCACAAAATTTAATGCATTTTGTCTTTTTTGCATTAAGTAGAAGGTTATTCATACTAAATCAAATAGCCATCAAATAGCCACTTCTTACTTGTGTGTTTAAAAAAACCTAGGGTTGTATGCAAATCAAGCTACAGAGGCGGATTAAACTAAGCGTCAAATGATATCACATAAACATAATTAAAAGTAATACTTAATAACCTTAAAAAAATTAATATAATGACTAAAATATATTATTAAAATGAGTCCCTTTAGGCATGGTTCCGAAGATACTGGCAGCGTTCCCCCTTTGAATAGCTTGACTAATTCTTTGTCCGACGTAGCTGCCAGCTCTTCGGTCTAAAGTGTTCTCGACTAACCTATTTGCTATATCCTTAAAAAGTCTTATAGCGCTAGGACCCATCGGACGAATGGGACAAAATAATATTCGGAGCCTAGCCCTTTAATTCAATTCAAAATAAATTATTCAACATTAGTTTATTTAGCATTAAGCAATACACATAAAATTAAATTATGAATTTTATAATATTTATGAGGGTCTCACAAAATACTGAACATCGCATACGATTATCATAAAATATGATAAAAAACATCTGATATTAAGTTACATAAAACAGTACATATAACATAAAATATCTTAACAAACTGTAAAAAATAAAATTGTTTATAATTCCGCGAGTATCGCATATTAACCTATTGCTTACCTTACTGACAAATAAATTAAGCGATCCAATGGGATCACCAACAGTCCCAGAATAAGTAAATCTATGTTGAAAACAATCTGAATCAACAAGAACCTTCTTCGCAAGCTCCGGGGACTGTACCACCAATCCTGGCTGAAGCCCCAAATATATTCCGACGCAGTCTTGAGGAAATTTCTTTTTCAAATCGTAAAAGTACTCCCAAAAGCTCTTTCTCATGAAAAAGCTAAAATTTCCCACAATAAACCTGGGTTCTTCGTGCACTATTCCCCGGTCCTTCCAATAGTTATACCGCTTACGAATTGAGAAGTAAATGTAACTACATATAGCAATGACAAACAATGTAAAAAGGCACAAAGTCAACATTATGAGCGACTTGTCTTGATGAAATTTTGCCGTAATATAATGTTATTCTAGCTGATTTTAAAAGCCTGAGGTAGGTAGTTAATTAAATAACGTACAAATATTTCTATCTCACTCTGTCTTTTAAGATTGAGATGCCAAGTCGACCGGTGTTTTCTCATCGGCTTTTTTAATTGGAATACGATTATGCAATATAATAATGTGCAATTTAAAGTTAGTTAGTTGTGAACTACTTTAGTTGTTAATGGTTTCAAAGCATGCATGAAATCTAAAATAAATTGAAATTAGTTTAATTAAACAAGATATTATTAAATTCAAAATATTAACTACATAACTTATTGAACGTCAGAAAAAGATCTGATCTAATATATGGAAACGAAGATGAGGATAAGTGTGTGTTTTTGACAACCCAGTCCCGAATGAAGACAGAATAGCAATTTAGTTAGTAGCACGGAATTGCCCGTGTAGTTATAACACGTAGTCCGTCCAGAAAGCTATACAATTTTAAAACGTAACCTTTAGATTTATTTAAAGTATGAGCAAGTAAAAAATGCTATACAATATGTATTATGAATATTTAAATGATCCTAATCATTTGATGTCAATTTGATGTTGTTTTCCAGTTCAAACAATTTGTATGACTCAAAACTTACCGATTAAAAAGAGTTAAAGTTTCTTGCCAGTTCTTCTTGCCGCTCTACGCCCTTGACTTGCGAACTGGTAGTAAATGTAAATTTACAATTAATTTAACTTATTTTTTGACGTTCATAATTGTACTTGTTTACCTATATGAATAAAGTTATTATGAGTTTATTATGGTATGTTACCAGCTAATGGTAGGGAGTGATGGTAGGAGAAGTTGGGGTCGATGGCTTACCCGTTTTTCTGACCAAATAAAGACATTTATGGGTCTCAACATCCCTAATGCACTGAGACAAGCTGAGGATTCAGCAGAAGGCTTTTCAAGACCTTCAGTAATGAAGAAGAAGAGAGAATTGTTTTGGCTTATAACCCTTTTATTCTGACTCGAATTTCTGTATCAACGTATCTGCGATGAAACCTAAATCGTATTTAGAGAAAATACGATTTTCTTTAATTAGACCATTTAATAACAATGATTTGATTAATTTCTATAATTATCAATTAATAATTCGACATATTAGAAGCTATTAGTTATTAATTAAGTTGCTTAATACTTTTCCTTCTGGGATTATTTTCACGATAAATTAATTAGATATATACTTAGTTTCATACTTTGTTTCTCACTGTGGATTTAGAACTAATCATCACAAAGTGTGATTAATTAGCAAAAATTCAAGTTATATTGTTTTAAAAATACATGTATTTTAAGACATCATTTAGTTTGGTATATAATTAGCGGTCTTATCTTAAAAGGTAATAATTAATGCTAAAGAAAAATTTAGCTGGTTTCCATGTCGTTCAAAATAGCGATCTGAGAAAGGTCAAGGTGGAACATGTCATGGTGTTATGTAAATAGAACGACTATGGTTTAAAGATCGCAAAAAACATTGGCAAAAATCATGAAATCTACGTAACTGAACTAAATTACTAATTATTTGATAAAAAAAACTTAATAAGATAACAGAGAATAATAGCAAGATTTGTTTTTTGGTTTAAATTCACTACACCCACAATATATTTTACTTGCAAAAATTTTCATTTATAATGACGTATTTAGTTTTTGTTGTTGACTTTTGTAAAAAACATTGCAATTTCAATGTCATGGATTTAATTTCCAAAAAATTTTGTTGAGCTTACCGAGAAACAAACTTAACTCTTGCACTATCAATGGGTGTATGGGTCACTTTCAAGTTCATATGGAATTACCGGCTCGATTCTAAAATTGCACACAATTTGGGCTAATGCTGTTTTCAATTGCAACATTCCATAACGTTTGATTGATTGATTATCATGATTATTATGATAAAATATAAGTTTTGAAATATGCTTCATTATATAAAATTCATGGTACATGGTACTTGTGTATTTATAGGATAAATTTTCTGTCTAGTATCAATATTTTATAATTTGTCAAGAACCTAGTACATCATATAATAGATAAATAAGAGATGAAACGCCTGAATAAACTTTTGTACGCGAACAATTAGTGAATTCAACCCTGATTATTTCTTCTTCCTTATTTAACACATAGCAGGCATAACATAAATTACACACAACAAAAAATACTGTTTTATATTTTTTTACCAAATCCAACAATGGATTTTGATCATTTAGATTCCAAAAGAATAATAATCACTTTATTTATATCGCAAAATAAGTAATGAAAAAAGTAAACAAAGGATGTACATTGTACATGTTTAACTGCTAAGAGCAGTGTCTTCCAATAACACAGCATCTGATTTATTTATTTAAAGCATAATAGGACTGCCATGAAGTGTTCAATAGGGCAATATTAACTATTTTAAAATACAAAACTTGCACTTTTACGAACGGTCAATTTATATTTATAATAATTTTTTTTATTATTTTAAATAACCTTTACGCCATAACATAAAAATTATAATATATTTGCATAAAATAAAATTTGCAGGTAAAAATTAAGTTGCTTTTTGTGCCCCTAAAATCAGTTTTATTAAAGTATATTTCTTACCGTTAATTACTGCAGTGAGGTACTTCAATTCGGATAATTCAGTGTAGTCGAGAACATCCTTTCCAGAGCGACGCACTGCGTCGCTTATTTCATAATATAAAATTTCCTATAAAAATACATTTTATGTTCATGTTTAAATACAGAAAGCATAAATGGTACTTTAAAATTTATAAAATTGGTTCCGGGTTAGCAATTGGGCAAATTCAAGAAATCTTAAATTTTCTTCCAAATAGCTTATTACTAATTCCAAACTTTAAAACATTTTATGAGAAGTATATTATTCTGTAGCGTATGCCATCTGTGTTCTAGTAACAGCCCAAATTCTACTGAAGTCAGTGGTATAATTTTCTTTTAATTAGTAAAAGAAAATTACTAATTAAAAGAAAATTACTAATTGAAGCGGCTGAAAAAAATAAAGCATGCAAATACAGGGGTCTGGGCTCAGAATATGATTTTGTCCCATTCGGTGTCGAGACCCTTGGTCCGTGGGGTCCTAGCGCTTTAAGGCTTTTTAAAGATATTTCAAAAAGGTTAGTCGACATCACAGGAGACCGAAGATCTGGCAGCTACCTCGGACAAAGAATTAGTCTAGTAATTCAAAGGGGGAACGCTGCCAGTATCTTCGGAACCTTGCCTAAAGGGACTCCTTTTAATGATATATTTTAGTTTATGTTAAGTTTAGTTATTTATTTCAATGTATATTATTTTATTATTATAAAAATAAATATATTAGTAAAACATATTATGTACAACATTTTCAACAATCACCTAAAATCGCGTGCCTTTAATTAACCTTGAAAAATCGTCACAATCATTATTGAGGCGTTTGTAATTGCTTAAAGTAGTTTTTCTGGCCATGTGTACTGCAATGATGGATAAGGTAAAAAGAAACAAAGTCAACATATTTAACGTCTACCCTTGTTAAAAGGCATCAGCTAAGTATTCTATTTTTTTGCTTTAACATATTTTTGTTATTTTTTTTTATTTATAATGCAAACAAATGTAATTATTTTATTTTATCTCACACACTGTATTGTTTTGTTTTTTTATTATTTTTATTACTCTTTAATGTTAATATTCTACGGATTCAATATTTGTAAATATGTGAGGAACACGTATACTAACTTTTTTAGTATAGTAGTTTATTCTAAGAGTACATTGTCGTCACATATAATTATTTAACAAATGTAACAAAATATTGTAAACCTATTTTAAAAGAGTAATTGTGGAGTTTCTTGCCCATTCTTCTCCACACGAAACTACCTTTTGGAAGGGGCAACTAGACTTTTTTTGACGTTCAAAAGTGCCATTTTAGGTGGTCTAATTGAAATAAATAATTTGACTTTGACTTTGACTTTATAAAAAACAGTTTTTTCCAGATAAGGTAAGTATAATATTATTTACGCTTTAATTAAAATTGTCTTTTACTTATAAAATCGATAAAATAAGTCTGTTTTAATATTCTTGTTATCGGCTACATGAAATTTTTTATTAGCATAATGCATATTGATTAGGCGACTTTATTAATTTATTATTGAAATGTACATCAAAGACGTAAAATGCATTTTCATTTTAACGTTTATTTTATTACTTGAATCGAATGTGACAAAATTAATATTTTTTAGAATTATTGTCAAGTAAAGCTTACATTGTTGATTATTTAAATGACATGGAAATTATTTTCAGTTTAAATGAGAACCCGCCTAAGTACCTACTACTGTTTTCGGACTAGGGCGCAAACTGTTAATAAACCTATGCTTAAAGTATGTTTGTAATATAAATGTATAAACAATGAACATTTTAACGTACTAACGATCAAATTTTCCTTCACTGCGTATACGTAAATTCACAGAAAGAGTTCCTTAGTTAAAAAAATTAGACTGATTTATGTTATATGAATAAGGGGGTGCTTATTGTACTCATTACTAAAAGAGGTGGAAATTATAAAGTAGTAGTAGGTATATAATTAAAACCTCTTCTTAAAGAGCTCTTCTACAAAAATACCTAGAGAGGAAACGAATGCTAAGGCGCATTGTCTGGATTCTGATGACGCCTCACGTAGCACCAATATTGATTTACGATCCTTACACCGGTATCAATCTTGTGTCAGCGGAATTATTTGCGCTCGCAATGGAGTGGGTAAATTGATTGAAATTATCCGACATTTACTATGAGTAGTAGACTCAATTGTGTCCTAGTTTTTAAATGAATTTACACATACGTAACTTTGCTGATAAATGACCGAGACACAACATAAACTTATTTCTGCTATTAATTTTCAAGTATTGCTTTGGTTAGGAACTTATTTAGACATATACTCATAAGGGTAAAGAAAAGTGCGATTTTACTATGATTTATTTTCCTATGTGATTGTGTGTTTATTTTTTCTTTGCTTTTATTATTGAAACAACGTTGGGAACCTCGCAATAGCACCAATAAATTGTTTTATTTTGTCTATATTAAGTAAAGCCTAGTATTCCAATTAATAACTTTGTTTTGGAAGGAAAACTAACCTAAAATTTAGGAGTCGAATTTAAATATTATGCAATAAGAAGAGTAACAAACTCTTGGTTTTTCAATTTTACAAATGACTATTAGTATGACAGCAAACATCTTGATAAAAATAATATAACCAGTGGCGCTACAACCTTTTTAGGACTGGGGCTTAGTTTTCTATATCTGTTTCATTATCATTTGTCAATCTAATAGGCAAGTACTACTTGTAGTACTTTTGGGTCTAAGGCAAGCCGGTTTCCTCACGATGTTTTCCTTCACCGTTTGGGCGAATGTTAAATGCGCACATAGACAGAAAGTCCATTGGTGCACAGGCGAGTATCGAACGTATAACCTCAAGGATAATGATAATGTTCAACTCAATCATCTTGATGCTTAAAATTAAAAGTATATAATATTTGTATAGCTGTATAATCATGTTGGATCTCGTTCCAGACAGACTACAGACTACATTCAAACTACTCTAATCTCTTTTAAGAAAAGTTGCACTGTATAGCTAGTATGATATTGATAATACATTTATTTTATTTTATTTATTATTATTTTTTTATTATAATAATAGAATAATTGGTGTCATTTACTGATAAGCTTTTTGTTATATAACAAAACCAATTAATTTAAGAAAATGAACATTAGTTTTCAATTTTATTTACCTTAAGCCTATACAGAATATTATCATTTACAAGTGGCACGCCATATGAAGTCTGGCGCAATAAAAAATCTAATTTTCTTATATTGACGCTGTAGCCAAATGGAGGCAATATCGAAGTGCTGATTTGTCGCTCCGGTGAATATCGCTCTGGCGTTGATTCAAATCGACGAATGCGCCCGGTGAAAATTGAGCTTGCCTAATTCTTGTTACAATTTCGTGCTTTTTACTTGGCCACAAATACACGGATTAAGTAATTAAATGTTATATTTTTGTATTACATGTGTAGTTCAGCTTGTATATAATAAAGAGCAATTATACTAAACATATGGGATACACATACTAGGTTAAACATTTGCACACTAAAACTAATGAAAATAAACACAAATCATTTCATTTAACCAGAAAACAATATGTTTACCCAACAGGTACCATAATAATACAACACCATTGGTGTGTCGAGTTCCAATGCTGGGAGAGGGTGAAAACTAAAAAAAGTTAGGAATATATAAAAACCTGTATTTGAACCCTACTTGTGCCTTGGATGAGCATGTAAAGTTCCAGGTTGACACACGTCCCACAATAGTATAGTTATTCTTTTAACTAAAGTACTCTCTCGTCTCTTTCCTTCAAATTGTGTTTCAGTCGCGATGAAAAGAGACAGATGAGGATTTCAGTTAAAAGTGTGCATTTACACTGGAATCTCATACTTCTATATAGCATATATCGTATAACAGAATCTCTCGAGGTATTTAGTGTTTTGTTCGGTTTGTTTTTTTTTGTTCTAATTTGAATAGAAAGACTTAAGCAGGCTATGCTAAGGATAAAAAAAATATTTTCGCTTAATACATATAAAAAATAGAGGTCAATGACCGAGGTTTGAAGGCGATTTAAAATTAACTTTTAGTATTCATCTTAGTTTATCCAACTTAATTTCGAGGATATTTAATGATTTCCTAAAGCATTTAATTTATTCAAAATGAGAAATTCAAAGATGTTTCAATAAATTGAAAGTTTAATCTTACTTAAAGCGGGTTTTCAGACGCATTCATCAAGCGCTGAAGGTTTTTCGTATTTTATCAATATTTTTTGCGTTTGCAAAGGCAGATGACGTTGAGGCATGTGGAAGATTAATCTAGTCTGCGGGCAGATGTTGCGGTGAGATGGGGGAACTGGGGGGAAGGGGGGGGGGGTTAAGTGTCCGCGTCATTTAGTTCAGCATTATATCAAGCTTGCTCGACGCGTTGAAATTAAATCAGACTCATTCCACTGATTCATTGCAATCATTACTCATTATACAATGCTACAAATTGCTCGTATAAATTTTATTGCTATTGTACAAGCGGTTCGGGATTAAAACGACCTTTTAAGCCCTTGTGAAGGTAGATTCTGTTCAAATACCAAGTATTAAACAACGCCTGGAAATGTGGAACAATGCGTAATGGTTGCTCCTTACAAACATTATGTAAAACTAAAAAACCTGGCGATTAAAAAGAGTTTATTGCCAGTTCTTCTCTTCCGTTCTACGCCCTTTATTTGAGAACTGGCAGTTTAAGTTTGATTATAAGCATTTAATATACATTCTTTTTTGACGTTTAAAAGTGAACAATGTGTTACTTATATGAATAAATTATTTTGATTCTGATTTTTTGAATAAAAACAACTGGTTGCTGGATAGATTTTTTGTAATTAGTTCCTTATCCAATGTTAATTATTGGTCAAGGCCTCCAATATGAGTTTGAACAAACATAATCTCGTTAGTTGAGCGGAACTAAGTTAATCTAATATTTTTCATATAAATAAATTGCGCGAACTGAAAATAAGCCTTTTAAATACAATAATTGATTAGGCGATATGAAGTTTTTTATTTTTATTAAAGACAATTTAAAAAACCAAAAAACAAACATAGTTTGCTTTTCTAAATTATGTACACGTATTACTCGCTTTCTTACATCATAGGAATCGTTTTTTTTACTAGTCATTTCTACAGTTATAATTAAAAAGTTCCTGGTGATTTTAGCTCACTTATAAAAAAAATATTTTATCAATAAATTCAGCAACAGCGAAGTGGCTATTAAGGGTCAACAATTATGTTAATGACATTTTGTTATCGGCGTCCTCAAATATAGTTGACATTTTTCATAACACCGAAAACAACAACATGGCTCATCATAAAATTTACATGGATTGGGCCTTTAAAAAGAATTAAATCTAGATCTAAAAACAAATGCTGTGTATCGCAACATGCCTTCGGCTCACCTGGAACTGATAAAATAAATGTAGTTTCTTATCTATTTGTTTAAAAATTGTTTAAAATTCTACATATATAATCAATATTTTAATTAGTCTAAGGCCTGTAACCTTGAAAATATGAATATATCACCGCTGCTAATTTGCGTCACATTGTTGGCGTAAAATAATGTATAATGTTATAATTATTAAGTATATTGAATGACATAATGTTTAATTTTGAACTATTTTATTGTATTGTCTTTACCGCCGCGATTCCAGCGTAATTTGAAAAAAACCCGTTCTCAATATAACGCCCATAGTACTTGACCATTACTTTGTTAGGAGGTTAATACATCATTGAACAATGAATCTATCATAAAAAACCCTTCAGCTCTAAAATATAAAATATAAATATATCAATTGGGTTGGCTTTTCTTATAATAGATGGTTTAAAAAAACTAATTTACTCTAATTATTATCGAGAGGAAGACGTTTAAATATAATTCCAAGAAATTGAAAATCCATGCGATATAGGAAATAAGGAGAATTGAAGTTTATTTTCTCTCTAATTAGTCTATCGATAACAGTGATAAATTTACATTGAACAACATTTTAGTGAATGAAAAGAAGGACTGTTTTTTACCATTTATCAAAAAATACTAGATAAACCTTGGCTTGATATACATTTATGTATTTACATAGAAGTACGAAAATATATAGTAATATCGAGAAAGGAGAGTTAATATTTTGTTTTGTTTACGAAAAATAAACTAAATGGATTACAATATACTTACATATAACATACTCGTTTCTGGCACATTGAAGTCTGTTGAAGTTAGTTGACGAATTCTCTCTATATCGACACGTTTCCAGTTAACCAGTTGTGACGTAATACGTAGCAAAGTTCTATCCTCTTAGAGTCAAAAGTTGATGATAACTGAATCAAGCGTTATTTATTTAGGATATATTTAGTATAACTTTTTCATTTTTCAATAAAATATACTTAAATCCTGAGTTATGTAACCTAACTTTAGTTAAGTTACATATAAATATTTTAGTTAATAGTTATAAGCGTAAACAAAATGTAAACAATAATCGCACACTTGAAGCCAATATTGAGCCCTTTAGTTTTTACCACACTCATATTTTGTATTGTAACATTCTCGTTTCCGATAATATCCAATAACATAAGTGTCATTTAGATTTATGAACGCTTAGATAAGCCAAGTTAGTTTTTGTTAGCAGCGCAACCCCACTACCCCTTATTTTATGTTAGTTATAAGCTCATATTTAAAACCATTAAAGTCAGTTGTTACCCAACATCTCCATACTACTACCGCCACCGAACTTAATTCCAGTAACAACGAAATTATTGTAATAACCTGGACGTCGAGTAATTTTTAGCAGTTATGGACAGAGATAGCACGCGAATGTGTATTTTTACATTAATAGTATATAATGTATGAAATTCCCGGTAAGAAGTTTCATTGAAATGTTCCTCGCGTCAACACGCACCTAAACAATAAACACCCCCACAAAGTTATTTTTGGTGTTTACACACACTAATACCATACACTTCGTAACTTTGGTCTATCGAAAGTTATAAATACAGAGAATAACCAAGCATTTGTGAGGAACTACAACGTGGAATCGATGCCTTTGTAAGGCATTACTAAAATGGTGTTATAATACCGAAACGTATTACATTAAATGACTTTACTATTAAAAGTAAGAAAATATTCACTATTAGTTTAGGTAAATTAATAATAGAATATTTCTTATATTCGCCGTCGTTCCACTACTAAGGCAGTTTTTGCCGCGCACCACCACTATGTGAAACCAGCTGCTCACTCAAGTATTTCCGAACCAATTCGACTTAGGGTACTTCAAGAAAATACCAATTCTTGAAAGGCCGGCAACGTACTTGCGAGCCTTCTGGCAATGCGGTATAACTTAACATCAGGTGAGCCTCCTGCCCGTTGGCCTCCTATTACATAAAAAAAAATATATGTATTTGTAAAGAAGTGCCCTTTATTTCGTTAGTGTGAATTTAAATATTATTTCGTAGGCTAGCCCATTTGAAAAAAAAAGATCAATCCACCTTTTTATTACCATTTTGCTATGCAGTTTTTAATAGGCGTATAATTATATTAAATGCCTGTGTAAAATCGTTGAAAATCTTCTAAATATTTACATATTAACGTACATATAAATAATAGAATGCTCTTTACTTTTTTTGCACACAAGCATTTTTGGAAAAGTTCAATAATAACACACTTAATAAATTTATCCAAAAATTGTTATCCGTATGACTAACACATCAGAAAACTTACCTGTTTCTGACACGCACTAAAAAGTGCGCCGAGATTCGAACCGAAGACCTTTACCAGAAGGAGTATTATTATAACATATATCAAAGGGTGGCCCACGCTACTGTGGTTTTGGGGTACACTTTGCATTTTTAGTACACGTTTTTAAACTAAATAAACGATAAAATAGAATATTATATTACGATAGCAGCGAAATCCCTTAATAAATTTTGATAAAGCTCATACTTTAAATAAATATTCATTTGTAAGTGAAAATTCGCGGTTCATGAAAATGCTGCATCGCTCAGCGCACGGTCGTTTGTGGAAATGATTTATTATTCAAGTACATCCACAATGCGCAGTAAAAGGCTATATTGGAGGGTAGGCAGAATTCACTATTGCATTTCGTTGTTAGTTGAATACTTATCTCGGTATGCAGATACTATTTACGGTATTATGTGGGGACCAAAATTGAGTATTATATTCAATCTGTAATGGAAAGCGATCTCTGTAAATTTACACCTAAATTATGACGGTTTGTATAATGCTATAAGATTTTAAATCGACAGTGATATAATAAATAGAGCAGTGTTGGCCTAGTGGCTTCAGCGTGCATTTCTCAGCCCTGAGTTCGTAGATTCGATCCCCGGCTGGAAAAGAGACCAATGGAACTTCGAACGATGAAGGAAAACATTGCGAGAAAACCGGCTTGCCTCAGACCGAAACGTCGACGGCGTGTCAGGCACAGGAGGCTGATCACCTACTTGCCTATTAGATTAACAAATGATCATGATATAGATTGAGAAATCTGAGGCCCAGACCTAAAAAGGTTGTAGCGCCAATTTTTTTAAATTTTTATATGACTTAATAGTTTCCTATAAATAAGTCTTATCTGGTAGATGAGTCAGATAGGGATAGACTAAACGATGTCCCAATTAATTGATTTTGATTAATTAACTTTGGACATATTGCGATGGCAAACCAGATAAAAAGTGGAAAGCAAAAGACCGCGGGGCTGATCGCCAACCAGCTGGTATGACCAAGTCACGATTCTCATGGGTCTACCCAAAACAGCTGCGCTATAGACCAGGACAGCAGGCACCTTCAACAGACAACGTATGGGTGACGTCACCCAACGTTACATTAAGGCCGGAAACTTAAGCTTACTCTTCACATTCGTCAAACAATATTACTCTCATACTCACACATAATGTTGCCGTAGTATTGAGTTATTATTTTTTAGTTTCAATAGTATTGAAGCGTTTTTAATATATAGTAATACTCATAATTAAAAATCTTTTGCATAAAACATATTTAAATCATAATTCTAGTTAGTAAAGGGTAATGAACTGCTCTTTAAAACTTTTTGCGTTATTTGCACCTATTTATCGTGCGGCTGGTTTTATAAGTCGATTGAAACGATGCGTGTTCGACATCGACTAATTACCGCATGATAAGTGAGGGTAATGCGTAATATGAAAATGTTGTTTATTTTGATTTGTACCCAATCTGTCTAGATTATCTCCTTTTAGATTTTTCCATTTATAACTTTTTATTTCGTGTATACTTATGAAGTACAAACTTATTTGAGCCGTAAATTTTATTTAAATACATCTTTGCTTGTAAATCTAATATATAAAATTCTCTTGTCGCGGTGTTTATGGTTAAACTCTTCCGAAACGGCTTGACCGATTCTCATGAAATTTTGTTTGAATATTGGGTTTAACAGAGAATCGGACAACATCTATTTTTCATTCCCCTAAATGTTAAGGGTAGTCCACCCCTTAATTATTATTTTTTTTAATTTTTAGATAATTTTTTTTATTTCTTTATGATACAGCATTAGAAAATACATACAACCCTAATTTTCCCCCTCTACGATCAACCCCCATTTTTTATTATAATATACATGGCAAAACGACGTTGGCCGGATCAGCTAGTTTATGTAAAAATTATCATGGCTTTTATAATTTCGAGTTTCGACGTAAAAATTAAATCGTAGTAAAGTGCCACGCTTTCAGCGTTATCTGTAAACACTAAAAAATTTCATATAATTCATAATTAAAATACGTTATAACCTGTACTCCAAAACTCTTTATCTGTTAAATTAATTAAACATCGTAAATATCACAGAAGTATCTAGAAAATGGTGATGCGATTAGAAATTACTGACAGCTGAATGGCGATCGACCCAAACTGATTGAAAACTCAATGTTAATTCGACAAGTTTACCGATTCAAAAGTTCTCAACAATTGAGTACCGTAAGACATCGCTAAAATAGCATCGAACCTTTGAATAATCGAGTAAAAAATTTGGAATTTAAAGCGAGTTCGTTCGTGTTAAGCCGTCAGTACAAATTAGGTTAGCCGGCTATGCCCGTGTGAACGAGTTATGCAAATCGAGTTATCTGTTTTCCAGCGTCCAGTTAATCCACTTCTTTCTCTTTTAGTTCGTGGCTGCAGGAAAATTGTGCTATTTTGCATTTTGATGAAATATTTCGCTCGTTCTTCCGCCAATATTGTTGCGGTTCTGAAGTTAGATTGCTCTCTTCCGTCTTATTATGGTTTATGCAATGTTAAGAACGGAGTGATTTGGACGTAGATTGGTAAGATATGATTCTATCTGTACGTTTATCTCCTCAAATCTACAGGAGATTTATATCCAAGATGAAGGTCTATTTGAATTATATTTATCTAGTATTTAACTATAATAAAATCGAATACCATATAGTGAAATGTTTTAGAGTAGGGTTTTGTTTTTATAGGATAGGAGGAAAACTAAGCGACCGACTATGGATACTTGCACTGCCAGAGGGCTTGCGTTCTTGTTGCCATCCTTTGAGGTAATGGTACGTAATATAACACAGTACAGCCTTGCGATTCTGTAACTCACTTTTCGAACTCGCACAGCGGTTTTCGCAGCGGCGGTCGCGCTCAAATCTGTCGTGAAGCAGTCATTTACGATTTGGCATTCTGATAAGGAGGGAGCTTGTAGTTTATTGTTTTTCAGAATGCCACTGCGAAAACTGCTGTGCAAGTTCGAAAAGTGAGTTACAGAATCGCAGGGCAGTTCATCCTTCTTAGGCAATTCATTTAGGATCTCCGCTATTCATTTGTGGAATATTTTGCCCGATTCCATACGATTGGCTACCTCGCTATCATCTTTTAGAACTCTTCTGTATAAACATTTCTTATCCTATCAATCGTGACTTGTGTAATTCTTGTGTTTCCTTTTCTTTTGCATTGCATCACTATTCGCTGTTCATGAATCTGTAATATTAGCTTTTAAGTTTTTAGTTTGTTATTAATATTTTTTTTATATTACTTTAGATTAAGGTTCTATATTTTTTTTATATAATATTTGGTTCTGTACTTCTCGCATTCATCATGTTTAGTTTTTCTTTTTAACTACGGCTGCCTGGAAGAGATCGCTTATTAGCGATAAAGGCGCCCGTTGCATCCCTTATAATTTTTATGTATTGTGTTATTTGTGTTTCTTTTATTTTTATTGCAACGAGGTGTGAATAAATAAATAATATTAAATCTTTGTAATTTGGCTGTTAGTAAGTAATCTAAAAATAAAAGTTAACAAGTATGTACGTTCCGTTTCCATGTAAACGGGCACAGAATAGCATGTAACATCAAAGATAAAATTTAATTACTTTTCCGTCAGTACCGTGTTATACGAGAATTTTCGCTGAACATTTATTGATACCTACTGTTTCTCATGGAAGTAAAGAAACGGAGAAATGACGATTATTAAGAAGCAGTGTCGGAAATTACATAGTTAAGTGGTATTGTAGCACCTCGTAGTCATAAAATGGACCTCGTAAAAGCAGCCTGGCAAAGCCATTTCCCCACAGATGTTATCACCATATAAAATCCCAAAATTAAAACCTATAAAGTATCGAGCGATATATTATATTGAATAATAGCTATTTACGTAACATTTTTGTACTTAGTTATACTTTATAAGATTGATAAAGGGTCTTTCTTTTAGAGTACTAAAAGAAAAGTAGTAACTCAATCTTGTTTTTTAAGAACCAGAAAATGGGGACAAAGTATACAATTTAGAAAACAATATTTTGTGCTTACGCTGTGATGAAATGATTAACCCTGTACTTTACCCGTGTAATTAATTGTTTTAAAGTTTTCATAATAAAGGGAGACAATCCTACATCAAGACAATGTATGACAGTGTTCGAAAAATGTATTAAAAAAAAGGTTTGTTGGTTTTTGCTTTAGGTCTAAGCGGTTCTTACTTTACAGCAAACAGTGGTCAGGAACTGTGTCTTTAAAGTTATATAAAAAATATGCTTCTATATCCGTCAATGAAGTTTTATTTCAATATTTCTATATTTTCGCAAAATGCCATCATCACCAAAAGATCATATCAAATCTATTTAGTATTGTGAAAAAAGCTTATCCCGCGTGTGTCTACAAGAATGATTTAGATTTAATCGAGAATGGTTTATAAATACAATTATTAGACAGGACATCGTCTATCGGGACCGCTAGTGTCATATAATCCAGTTGCGCTAATATCCCTAAGGCATCTTGTTCTTGTTTTAATATTTTGTTTAAACACAGAAGAATAATTTATCTATCTAATTTATCAATACAGATAAGTTGATCAGCGTCGTACGCCCTGTAAATGTTTGGGTCTAAGATATGTTTGTATGCCGGTTTACTCTTGATGTTTTCCTTTTACGAGTAAGTTATGAGTTACGTTGAATGTAATATGTATTGTTAAAAGGTTAGTCGACATCACAGGAGACCGAAGATCTGGCAGCTACCTCGGACAAAGAATTAATCTAGCGATTCAAAGGGGGAATGCTGCCAGTATCTTCGGAACCTTGCCTAAAGGGACTCCTTTTAATAATATATTTTAGTTTATGTTAAGATTAGTTATTTTTTTTTTCAATGTATATTATTTTAGTTATTATATTTTAAGGTTATTAATTGTTATTATTGTTCTTGTTTTTGTGCATTTGTGTGTTGGATTTAATTATTTAATAGTGATTATTATACAATAATTTAATAACTAATATACTTTATGTTCATTAATAATATGTATTGTTATTTACTATTACTAGAAGTCAGGAATCAAAATACGACCTGAAAAACAAAACGTGATGGAAAGAAGCTTAACGCAAGTCGCGGTATAACAGTAAAGCACTATAGAGCCAGAATATATAGTGTAAATATTTCCGACAAAGTGAGATCTGCCTTTCATTCGCGCTCGCAAAACTGCCATCCTTATTTTTCATTCAGAGAGGGAAAGCGAACAGTTGCCATTAAAAGGTCCGACATTTGCCCCAAGAGAGCTCTTTCAACGGACCGTGAGTGTAGGTGTAATATGACTGACACGGAGCTGCGAAAATATGTCTAGATTATTTGGATAATTATTTTCCTTGTGTCGCTTTCTTTCAAAAATACCGCAAACTTACAACCAACTGTTTGTAAGTTTACGAACGCACAATATTTTCCTTATTTTGCTTTGTTAAAAGAAAACTATTAATATGAATTAGGTGCTTGAACTCACATCTTCAGGGTGGTTTGCAAGGTTAACTACTAGACCCACTCTTCTTAGGCTTAGACATTGCAATAAAGTGAGTGTAGGCTTGTGAATGACTTTTATTTAAACTGTGGGTAGTTTGGCAATATAAAGCAGGCGCTTGAACTCACAACTTTAAAGGATGGAAACTGGAAATTGTTAAACTACTAGGCCAGTTAGAAGCTTAGACATTGCAATAATGTGAGGGTAGGCTTGTGGATCGATTTTAAACTACCCACCCAGGCATGCAAACCGATCACTTTCCGAACCGATTCTGAATCGAACCGTTCAGAATCCACGGTAAAAATTTATAAAAAATATGTCGAATCATTTCTTCGCTGTTAATGTTTTTAAACGTCATATCTCCACACTGTATTTGTCAGTCGTACACTGCTTGATTCAACACAGATCGTGTATAGATAGAAATGTTAGCTACAATATTACGCGGCATAAAAGAAACTCCACAAATACCACAAAAGAACGCAAAATTGCTTTTATAATCAGTCTCGAAAATTGTATTATTTTCATCTTAACGTAACATCTTTCTTATTATATTCTTTTCTAAATAATCTGATTTGACAGGTCAATGTGCTCTTTAGTGTGTATCAGTTACGAAAATATGAAAAACAAGTTGTTTTAGGACTTATTAATAAATCTGTAATTAATTATTGTTGGTAAATTTCAACTTGGTTTTTGAAATGAAATTAATGCAAATTTATTATTTTAGATACATGGGATATAAAATAAAAAACAGAAGACAAACACATTCTGCTCAATTTGGTCAATACCATATTTTATTCAATACGTGTACATGCGACATGATTTCCATCCGACCAATCAAAATGGAACTCATTTGTCTTTTGTTTTTCTCATCACCTTAGAAGATCATTTAAGTACCTTGTTGTTACCATCGTCAATATGTTTCTTAAAAAATGTAGTCGCAACAAATGGTCGATAAATAAGGCAAGTTAAGTAAGTGGACTTTTAAGTAAGGCGTATACGCTAAATTTTATTTTAAAAGAATGAATATAATGGTAAATTATGGAGAACATCGTCGAGCATACTAATTATATTATACTCGCGACAATCCACTAAGAGGAATCATCTAATTAGACATTATGTCTGTTACATTTCTGAAATCCTTTGTATTGCAGAATTTTATGCGTTCTTTGTTCCTACATCATTTTTAAGAAGTCATAAATATTTTCGACCCTATTCCCATACTGTAAGGTTAAAATTATTTGAATAGTGACAGTAAATATTGAGGCAGTGACAATCGGGGGAGAAGACCGTCCGCTAACGAGCCCCCTCCTCATTTTCATTTTATTACCGTCCTTACTCTATTTACAGTTTTTCTTTAAGTATTTATTTTCAACGATATTTTAAAAAAGCCAACTGGAAAACCCTTCAAAGCCTTTTCTTATAACAATTCTTTTCCTGTTAGTATTTCATGAATATGAAAATGTTTCAGAAGTATTTTTCAATAACCTTTAAATATAAATATTTTTAATTATATATTTTTTGATATTGATATACTAATCATTAGGAGAAGTCTAACCTACTGAAATAATACGAATTCGAAACTCCTATAGACTCCCAATTCCCTAGAATGCGATCTAGGGCAAATAATATCTTGAGATTGAAAGAAGAGTGTCTACCTGGAAGAGATTTTGGCCCCTCAAGGAATAACTTAAAAGTATAGACTTCCCAATGGTAGCTAAGAAAAAGGTTTTTAACTTATGTATCCTACCATGTGTCACATACGGCTGAGGGCATTATATCAGAAACATCTTCTAAAGTTGAGAACATGCCAAAGAGCCATGGAAAGAATGAATGTATGAAAAATTGTGGGTAACACTGAGACATCGAAAAAGAGCAGAACAGATAAGATCAACGACCAAAGTAGAGGACAGTATAAATAAGGCAATTGAAATGGCGCTGGACCGGGCATATAAAAAAAAAAAAAAAAAAAAATCTTTATTTTTCTCCACAATCTTACATTGATATTAACTAATATTAAGAAACAGATATATTGTCGCAAGGAAACATTATAAGATTGTGAGAGACTGGTGACTGAACTAAGCAGGGCTTGTATCTCAGACCACCAGCCTCTCCCCACATGGTGTAAAAAGTAACCAGTAACAAGAGTAAATTATTAATAAGGACATTTTACAGATGTAACATGGAGAAAAGAGGTACCTAATTAAAATATGTAGGTGTGCAATCGCGCCGATATAACATCCGTGCTAATTATTATATATATTATTATATATATATATATATTAGTACTTAGATAAATATATATATATTAGTACTTAGATAAATAGATAACAGTACTTAAATAAGTATAAAAATAAATAGTAAATCAAAAATAAGCTATAAATTGTAAGTTAGACCATTGGTTGGATTAAGTTTTCAGTCTCATCATAGTTGAGACCTTGTATGTAGGCAGTGACCTTCTTTTTACAACTGAAGGATAAGAGTAAGTGAATATTCAGCTTGCGATTTAGTTTGTTGTAAATAAAAGGGCCGAGGTAACAGTAGAAGCGGTGGGAAAAGGCAGTGTAGAGAGAAGGAAGGTGAACAGGGGGTGGGCGGCGAGCAGATCGAGAGGAAGAAGGACTAGGTTTATGTTCGTGATGCTGTTTGAGGGCTGTGTTTAGGATGAACAGTTGACGTACTGTAAGTATCTGAGCTTCCTGATAGAGGGTGAAAGTAGGGAAAAGAATGGGTTTGAATAAGCAAACTTTTAGAAGAGCCCTCTGGGCACGTTCCAGGGACAGCAGATGGGTTTTGGCTGCACCACCCCAAGTGGTGATAGCATATAACATGACGAGAGATACCAGGTTGAAATGAACAAAAATAATTACAGAATGGCAACCACGCGATGGAAAAAGGAAAAGAGGAAGACAGAGCAAGAGATGGACAGTCGATATAAAGAGAATAGAAGGCAATTTGGACAAGAAGAGCTAACATTAGAAAATAATGGAAGCAGTTCGAAAAGGTCTATGTGTCACAGGACATGCTGATTACCTAAAACGCGTCATATTATGATGTATTACACTAAGTTTTATTTATGTATTAGAATTAAGTGTTATTATGTCACTTCAATATGTGTTAATATATTATACTGGGTGTCAGCAATAATGGCTTAATAATATAGACTCCCAATTGAGTATGGCCAGACATATTTCTACAACTGTTTCATTAATTATTTATCTTTATTATCTAGTAAGTGATCACTTCTTGGTTGACCGACTATTTTCCGGTACAGGGCATATTAGTAACAATGTACATCTAAACCATACAAGCAAGTGTTTTATACACACAGCAATCTCATCATCAATGTAGGAAACAGTTTGGAACGTCAACTTAGGATGAATCTTATCCTAAGTTAAGCTAGAGCAGCAAAGTTGCGTAAGTACGACTCTTGTACGTCAGAAACGGATTGGAGTTTGACATAGCTTCTGCTTAGTCTTAACTCAGAATTTTACCCATAACGTTTAAAGAGGCACACTTAAAATTACCATGTTTATTTGCATAGTTTCAAAAATGTTTAAGTGGACAAAACATTGGAAAATCTAAAAATGTTCCATTTCAGTCTGTAAATTTTGAAAAAGTTCCAAATTCGAATAGTGGAAACCTAATTGTGATACGGAGAAATGAAGCGAAAAGCGTTGTTCATTTGTAAAGCAAACTTTACGTAACTGTTATGACAATCAACATGGCTGACACAACCAATAAAATTAAGAGCTTTCACATTAATCAAACGAATGTTATTTACATTTTCAATTAATTAAAATGTACACAAACATAAATGTTACAGCAAATGTATGTTAAAAACTAAATTATAATTTCCTGAAGTACGTGATCAAATTATAAATTAGTATGCAACTGTGTTGTTTTTAATTTGTTTAAAAGATTCATTCACATATGTACTTAATGTACAGTGTACACATATGAACGTCAATAAAGACTAATTTCGATGTACAATCAGTTTCAAATCTAATACGTAAGACAGACAGAGTTGGTAAAAAACTCTCCTTCTAATCACTAAGTATTTTATTTTATAAGCTGTAATAATTAAACAACGCTCAACTCAACATGTTTTTTTCCACTCTAAGTGCCCCTTTTCTTAGCTGATACATTTGTGTATAACCCAAAATAGTAATTGTACCCTGTTGAATCCTGGCTGATAGCGGAAAATTTACAAACAATAGATCGGAAAGAACTTTCTCTCCGGTATAAGTCCTGCCTTTAGGAAGTTCGTATAATAACCAAATTTATATAATTTCCATAACGTAAACATTGTATCTGTTGCGCTACTAACAAATTAATCTCATTATATTATTCTGAAACGTATATTTTAGAACTAGGCTTTACTATTTACTAACGTTAATTATTATCCCAACAATTATTTTATACCAAACTGTTACTATACTGTCATGTGCAGAAATAAAACCACACAAATAATTTTGCTATTAATTATTTTTTAGTTCTCTCATTAAAAATACTGTGATTTTAGCTTAGAATCTAAGAAAGCAAATATACCCGTAAAAACGAGGTGAGTGTAGACATCTAAACAATCAAACTAGTGTGCTTAAACTACATTATTAAATTGCAAAGCTATAACAGTGTAAGAAGTAAAGAACATGACACTAGATGGCAGCAGTGTCATATCAATCGTAAGAGATCCAAAGGCGCGTGTGCGTAGCTTGCGAGTGGCGACCAGTTGTAATAGATCCTTTGTGGACCCGTATGAGCTGTGATCTGGAACATAGAAACAGTGGTACTGATAACCATCTAAAATTAACCACAGATTACAATCCTTTGAATTCGTTGTATTACAATATAAAAATTTAACATAATTAAATATAAAGGAGGGCAACTGGCGGCCTTATCGCTTTCGAGCGTTCTCTTCCAGGAAACCACTGTGAGAAAAGAAAAAAAACGTATTAAATTAGATGAGGTAGGCAAGAAGTGCAAAATACATATTATGTATAGTTATTAAGAAAACAAAAACAAACTAAACTAATAAAGGATACATGAAAAATAAAAAGTAAAAAGTGCACATGAATCATAATAATTTAATTTAAGATCAGTCTAATGTCAATTAGTAGTTAGTACGAAAGTTAGGTTTATGATGTGGACAGGTAATGTTTGTACAGAAGAAATTTAAAGGAAGATAGAGAAGGAGCTAAGCGAATAGGGACGGGAAGTGAACTCCATAGCCTAACTGCAGAGACCTTAAAGGAGTCTTTAATGTAGGATTTTAATATCAAGGGAGGGTAAAACTTGTTGAGTTTCTTGCCCTTTCTTCCCACAACAAGGCCTCCTGGTAGTTTTGCGAACGGATGGCGTAGTCTTGCTCTTTTACGATTTTTTTGTTTTTGACATTCATAAGCATGCGCTAAGACGCATCTAAACTGAATAAACTTATTTTGATTTGATGAATTTTTAATTAGTCCTGTAAAATAAATTTATTTGCGAGGTTTAAAGATGTTTTGATTCCCTTTTCCCTGATGAATTGCATTGTATTATAAAGGTCTTAATTAAATAACACATGTTACTTACTAATAGGACAATAAATCAAGAGCCTAGCGAGGTGGCGTCGAAGACAGTCAGCTGAAGTCTGCAGTGTATGAGCGCTGCTCGTAAGCATAAATAAGGCGATTATGTACAGCAGAAATTTCAAGGAATATAATATAATAGATTGATTGAGTACTCCAGATGATCCCTAGAAAAAAATTATATTAATTTAAAACCGTCCTTAGTTTTATTTAAATACGTAGAATATATGAATATATTTTGGAACTTGGTCAATGTGGAATTCATAGTTGAACTTATGTAAACTACCTAGTCCAGCCATAAGTTCTGTTACAAATGAAAATGCATTTTTAAAAATGAAGTGATGTAATATTGTCAAAATTTATACCGACAAATTTATTAAAGTCTCAATAAAAAAATAATAATAATAATGTTTTGAATAAATGACCACCTTTGGCTTTTATACAGGCCTTTAATCTGTTTGGCCACGAATCTATGAATTTACGCTCTGTTTCCAAGGGAAAATACGCGGCTCTGCTTGCTCTAAAGATTTTTTAAGAAACTCAATGTCGCCATGTCATTTAGAGCAGGCAATGTCCTCTAAAACTGAACATAATTTGAAGTCTAAAAGGTTGAGGCCTGGGCTAGATGAGGGCCAGTCTTCAGCTCTTATAAAGTCCGGAACTTTGATTTCAAGCCAGGCTTGGGTACCTAAAGAGGATATTTCTGTGCTTTTCACCTGGGTTTTTAATAGTAAAGATTGATTTAGAGCATGTCCTATACATTGACGATAAGCATCTAGATTCAGGTCTTTTTTTGTAATACGCGACGAAGTCCTAGCGGGAATCTTTATTTCTCGCGATAAGATTGTTTTGACGAATTTTGGCTTTAACAATAGTAGTTTGTAGTTCTAACAGCACGCGGCCCGGCCGCCCCGATCTTTTCTGGTCTTCGACAGATGAAGTTTTGTTGTATCTGTTGATAGTACGATACACGAACATACGGCTGATATCAAGCTTTTGAAGTGTCTGGAATATGACCGACGGCTCCATACCCACTTTGTGCAAGGTGATCATTGCAATCCTATTTCCTTTATCACCCCCTATTCCGTTTATAATTTGATAATGAACACGAAAAAATATGTATAATTGCGCAAAATCTAAAGAAGTTTTTAAAATAATATACGTCTTCCAAATTCAAAATAAGTAAAAAAATTAAAAAAAGTTTTTATGTAACAGTATTTATGGCAACAATACTTTTAATTAAACTGGCAGACGAAAGTGTGTCCGGCTCATGCCTCAAAAATTTCGACACTTAAACCATTAAATAAAAAAAAAGATTTATGTTATTTTATTTTAAACAACAAATAACCTTCGTCGGTTGTAGCGCCACTGTTTTTTATTTTTAAGACTATGATTATTAAGTCACGTTTACTTACGGAAACACCGATGGAAGCAGCCTTATACAAGAAAATTATAAAATATAGCATAGCAGTGAGAAGAACAACAGTCATCTAAAAACAAAAATTTACTATAAATCATGCATCCCTCCAAACATTAAAAAAAACATTTGTATAAGCAATAAAACTTATTTTTTTACCGCCCATGGTTACTCATGGGCTCGGGAGTGCGTTGCCGACCTTTTAAGAATTGGAGTACCAAATTTTTTACGATTAGAGTATATTTGAGTCGTCGGTTCTAGTAATTCTGTCAAAGATCATCCAAACCTTGTACGAAAAATATAAGCTCACCTGAACGCCAAATATATTGTTGAAGAGATTAGAACTTTCTTTAATGTTTGTATAAGCAACGGTCCATTTTTGGAAACAGCATTCATTGCCATTTTCTTCTTCAATTTCATTCTCAGTTTTACTTTCATAGAATTTTGCTTTCTCCTCAACTCTTCGGGAAATGCAATTAACATGCACTGTTAGTACACTAAGAATGCTATACATAACGATGTATTCAAGTATATATCTTATGTTGGTAATTCTTAAATTAATATAGAATATAATATATTGAATATCCAGCGGTACTCCGTTATCCACCGTTAAACGATGACAGATTACAAATATAGTAAAAATTCCGTAGCAAATAAGCACAATTTTTAAGGCTTTATATTTCTTTTCTAAGATATTAACATAGTCAATTTCGGGCAAGAACTGAGCTTGATTCGCATCAATGTACTCGATTAGTTTTTTGAAGGATTTAGTGTACCACCTGGCGGATATTATTATAATCAATCCATTGACATGACTCAATAAATACGTTGCGAAATTAGACCAAGATGTCAGATGCGATAGAACCAGTACTGTATTGATAATAGTTAGAGACAGCTCAAAAAGAATTCGTATATTGATAAGAACTCGATTTCTCCTTGAGAAAAAATTGTAATTCCTATAGATGCAGAGTAGATTTTCAAGTTTAACAACAAGATTTATCGTTTTAATTTTCATTGTGAAAATCCACTAGTGATGTTTGAAGTTTCAACGTCAAGTAATTTACGGAGCACTAGAGTTTGTGGTAGATTCATTATCGTAATGTACGCATACACTTAAATTAAATAGGACCGGCTGACAGACAAGTAAAACATTCATATCGTGTCTACAATCTATTTGAGTTCCATATATCACTTGAAAGGAAAACTGTGTTTGTATATTTACATACGTGAATATTTTTTTGTAATACTATGGTATTAATAAGTTTTGTTCTTAACCAATATACCGACACTGGGTACTTATAATAATAACAATAGTTCCCCTTAGATGTGGTCTCAGATTGCAACTGTTTCTTAAATTATTTTCATTTTTTATATAGACAAGTAGTTGTTACTAATTTAACTAACTACTAGTTAATCTACTACTAGTCAAACTAACTACTAGTTAATCTAACTACTAGGTTAACTAACTACTAGTTAATCTAACTACTAGTTAAACTAACTACTAGTTAAACTAACTACTAACTATAGTTTAACAAGCGGCCTTTTGTGCTGAGTTGTGCACACAGGTTGTAAATTTTTGGATTTAATTCATGCTAGCTTCACAACCTTTTTCGAAACATCTCTCATCTGGCATAAAGGTGATCTGCCTAATACTATATAATATGAAAAAAAAAAATATCTGGAGTGCATACGTCATAGTGAAGTTAATACTTCACAGGACATGCCGATTTCTATGTGTTTTGTTAAATAACTGATCTCCTATTCTGGCGCGTTGCGATCTGTGTCTACGAATTCGAAACAACAATTGTTTTACTAGGAATCGAACTAAAGCTCCAATTAAGCTACAGAAAAAGTAAGCTGAACTAAGCATTAAATGCTTTCTAAATTCTTAACAAGTGACAAATAGTATATCCTAAAATTAGGATAGGATTAATCAAAATAAGCCGTTGTGTAATAAATTAGAAAAGCCATTGAATTAATGAGTGTTCAAGGCGTACACATTTTCATCGGCTTAAGTACATTACTGTGCACAGAGTAAAGTCTGCGCCGTATGTGTTCTCTGTGACTGTTGACAAGCATAATTATAAAAACCACAACGGCTGAGACATTATTAATTTATTTTAGTAGCGGTTGAAGTGCTCATCGGATTTTTGCGTATGGTACAAGTGTAGAATAGTTTACCAGACAGTCATAATACATATATGAGCAAACAGCGAGAATGTATAACATCTCTCGGCAAAAATGTATAACAAACGAAGAAACCATTGTACGATCAGCCTTGCGATTCTGTAACTCACTTTTCGAACTCGCATAGCGGTTTTCGCAGGGGCGGTCACGCTCAAATCAGTCGCGAAGCAGTCATTTTACGATTTGGCATTCTGACAAGGAGGGAGCTTGTAGTTTATTGTTTATCGAGTTCGAAAAGTGAGTTACAGAATCGCAAGTCTGTTCAAATCTCATCATTCATAGTCGAATATGCACTAACACGTGACGTGTTATTAACTCCGTTTGACCAATCGCAATCGAAGGCGAATTCGTTTTGCTTCTTTCGTTTTACATTCTCACTTAAACGTTTATATAAGATAGCCAATGTACACAACATAGCCTTTTTTGTCAACTCAAAATATGACAAAAGAGTCGAAAGTACCTTACAAGACAACGCACTTTACTACTTACAAGGCACTTTGTGGAACCAGCTACCGTAAAGGTAATTCCCAACGACTTGGCCTTTGAGAAGAGAGGCTAGAGACGAGAGAGAGAGAAATGCGAGAGAAGACGAGAGAGGCAAGTAGGTGATCAGCCTCCTATGCCTGACACACGCCGTCGACTTTTTGGGTCTAAGACATATCGGTTTCCTCACGATGTTTTCCTTCACCGTTCGAGCGAATGTTAAATGCGCACATAGAAAGAAAGACCATTGGTGCACAGCCGGGGATCGAACCTACGTCCTCAGCGATGAGAGTCGTTCGCTGAAGACACTAGGCTGCTTTATTTTAAGTTATCGCAACATTTATTCCCTTGTACCATAAGCGCTCACTGTGTTTGCGATGCACTGCAGTGTTGACAGTTGTGTGGTAATGGATATTGAAACTACTGTACGTCGTTTTAATTTTTTTGTTGTCTACATTATTAAACCACTCCTAAAAGCATGTATTGGTTATGCAAATAATGCTCATGTTCTCTTATTGTTATAGAGTAGATATCTTTTGTATGAAAAATTCAGTTGTAACTCTTTAGTACAAAATACGAAAAATGTAATTTTTAATATATTTTTGTATGAATATTTGAGCTTCTGAATTAGAAACTGAACAATGGACTATCGAACAACGATCTTACGGATGTTCGCTTTGAATAATTTTGCTCGTAGTAAACGTGTAGTATTAAAATAGAGAGTGAGTATAGAATTCTCGATACCAATATTTGGCCGAAACTTCCTCTCAGGATGCAGGAATTAATTTAATTTAGAATATCGATTGCGATCCTTCTTTTGAAAACTATTCTTTCAGTTCCATATATTTTCTGTTTTTCTCAAATCGAATATAACAAAAGTCTAAGTACCCTCCCATTCATTTCTTTCTACGAAATAACGTTTGCACTGCAATTAAAAGAGACAGATAAGTACTTATAAAATGGTGGGCTCATTGCGAGGATAGAACTAAGCGGTTTTGAAATTGAATATTTTTTATAGAACATGGGGCAAACGTGACGGAGGCCCATGAGGTTAAGTGCCCATGGACACTCACATAGTCAGTGCGCTGCCTCCCCTTCAAGGATTTGTACGACATTTTATTGAAGGACACTAAATTATTTTGGAAATACTTTAGTGGGTAGCTGGTCCCAAATAGTGGTGTTGCGCCACTAAATGTATTAAATTAATATGATATATTTGACTTATTACTATGGTAAGTTCGTTTACTCTTTCAACTTCGGAGGTGAAGAATTAATGAATTCAATTAAGTCAATTTCAATTATATAGCACAATGTATGTTTACTTTTATTTATAAATAATTAATATGACAAAGAGTATATTATTTTAAAATCGATTTTATAACCTCTTCTTCCGGTTTTTTAAAGGATGAATACGTTAAGATGAATTAAAGTAACAGCATATTATTGCTTACATAGCGACAGTTGAAGCTATGGGTTCCACATAGCACGTACTGTGACCGCCGAATGCGGTTAGCCGTCAGGGCGTTTACACAATAATATTCTGTTTAATAATTTGTACAACAAGCATGATTGCAATCATTTTTAAAACTTCGAGCTTTTTGAAATTGGCATAATCCTTAGTTAATGGAACTAAATGGCTCAATAATTACTATTAATTTGATTTAGTATAATACATAATAATGGAAATTGAAATAAAAAGATTGGTCCCTGTGACAGTGTACCTTTTAGTACGGGAGGTAGCAACGTTTGAAAAGAAAGAAAGAGGTCAGCTGATTTTGTGATATGTCTTCCTTCTTACACTTTCGGTTAGAGTCTGGGCAATCTGGCTGGCGGAAGCGGTTGCATTCATTAGTGCGCATCCTATCTGTCCTGGATTTTAAAAGCATTTTAAGAAACGTAATTTTTCCTTTTTAAATAAGTCTGCCTGACATACTTTTTTTATTGCCAGACATTTTTCACATGGCTAACTATGTGCCAGACACGATTTAAATTTTTTTTTTTATAAAAATTTCAAAGTATTTTAGAATGTCTGTAATTTTAATATTATGTTATTTAAATATTAGAAAAACTAAAAATGAATTTGCCAGACATTAATTTGATTGTTAAGCCTTGAATTAAAATGAAAAAGTCATGAAAAGAACAAAATCATAGTTGGAGGAAAGACTTATTATTGAGCCGTTTATTATTTTCCGCCTGCTCTGTAGCCGCGCCACCTTTTGAGCTTGTCCGAAGGAGGTGAGACGGGGCTAACGTGTCCACACAAGTAGCATCCCATACTAAACCCTGTCCCATCCCATCCGGCCGCCTGCCATGGCTGGAACATTGACAGAGGCATGAGAGCGGATGTCGTTGAGCGCGGTATGGCGAGAAAACCTCCTGTACTCTTTTGGCAATGGAGGCCAAGGTGTCCAAGGCTACTTACTTCAAAGCCATAGAAACACAAATGCAATAGGCACTCCTAAGCGAAGGCTGATGGCAATGCGGAGTAATTCAGGTTACAAAAGAGTGCCAGTGTTTGGCGAATGATAAGCATTTGGCCGAATTACCATATGAAACTCATTCCTCTTTGTAAAAATTTCTATAGTTAAAAGCTAAATCATTTTTGGATTCTATATTATTGTTATTTGTTATAAAATTAGTTATATATAAGTAAGTCTCTCTCTTGGCCTCAGATGCTAGCATCAGTTCTTAAGACGCAAAACGCATTGAATTTATACATAAGGGAGTCATAGTTTGCTCAGTCTTCTTACCTAGTGGTCAAACAATTACACATAATAAATCCATTGATACAACTATGGAACTCAATCTGGATAAAGTACGCTTTTTTAGTTTAAACATACGTGTGAACACTGCTTTATATGGATGATGTGCTATGTCATAGGAGATGTCACGTACAATTGCCATAGGACGTCTTTAACTATGAAATCGTTATTAGTTGATCATAATTGCATTAATTAAAAAGAACTCCTTTTGAATCACTAAAGATTCACAATAGTACACGAACCGTCGAAAACCCAATAAATAATTTATGTAAGTAACATTTATTTCCAATTTACAAGAAAATTAATTTTAAAAAATTGGTTCCTGTGGCAGTGTACGTTAAATGCAGACAACATATTTTATTCGTTGAGCGCGGAATCCACCAGCTCTGGGGTCATCGGTACTATCTATTTACCTATCTTATCTATTAATTTATTTTTTATGTTATTAATTATTTTTGTGATCTTATTTTGTACCTACGAATTATTATTCATAAGTTCTAGAAAAAACTGTATTGTTTTTAATTTCCATAGTTTATTGTTCATCAGAACATATTCTTAACAATTATTAATTATCTACTCTAGAATCACATCGTTATATTAATTAAAAACATGATTCGCACACAGTTCAGCACGTATGATAAGTCAGACGCAATGTTCATTAAAGCATTACATGTTAATAATGGCTTTTGTAACAAGAGTTCCCGTTGATAAAGGCAATTGGCGTTGGGCCGTGGCTGGAACAAAGTGGTCCATTACTGAGCATCCCCTAATGGACGGAGAGTGGACGATTACAATTACCGCAAGATTCAGCTTTAACCACTAATGATATAGTTAATCTGAACTTCAGGGTTACACTTACTGTGCTCCTAGATAAGAATAAATCGTTTCGTCCAATTAATATTAAAGAAATAATGTTTTATTTTGTTAAATCGTCACTACAAGGAGACACAATCTGGGGAGCACCCGCTAAGTTGAGCAAAAAAGCGTCACGGCCGTACCTCCTTTTTCTCGAAGCAGTTCAGGCCATTGTCGACTCCTGTAACTTTATTGTGCTTCATCCACATAAGAAGGCTGAATTTACCGTTTCCAACCAGGGATATTTCAAAATCCATTTGAACCAATAGTTTAGTAATTATAACTAGTAAAATTTCTCTCACTGACTAACCGATCAATAAAACTCAAAGGCTCTTCTAGCAGACATAGGGTCCCTTAGTAGGGACTTGACATTACATGAATATCAAAACAGTTTCTACGGTTGAAGGTGCGGTTGCTTTTTTACAAGTTATGTTTTTGATGGCGTTACTTCAACCAAAAACGACATCCTAGCTTTCAATTTATAGCGACACCTATAATCTGTGGCAGGAATCCGTGCAATGGGATCGTACCCAGATTCGCGTTATCAGTGTTTCAGACTGCTGAGCAAATAAACTTGACTTCTGCCACTAGTTCCTAACCTAACCTTTCTTGCTTCAGAGACATAGGAGTGACAACTCCTCTACATTTATACAAGAACCCATAAAGAGATCAATCAATAATACTTCATTGATTTTGTTTAGTTATGAAATACTATATTTAACCTAAAGCACTAATCTTTTTTCATTTCAAAGTAAACACTATAAAAGAGAAAATGACAAATAAAGCTTAATAACACATACTAGTTTAGAATTAATAAGTAATAGATATAATTTCCAGGTGTCAGTGACAAAACATACGTACAATAAATGTTAATGAATTTGAATATTTGCTTTATAATGGTAATTATTAATAACAATAAGTTAACGAATAAAATATTGGGCGGAAAAATAAATGTTTTTTTTAAAATATTAAACAATGTTGGGTGTGGCAGAGAAAGAATGAAAGTAATAAATGCCGTGGATATCACAGCGTCTAGAATCAAGTATGTGTGGTGTAACATTGGATAAGTAATAGTGAGATACGTGACCAGTGTGGGGTAAAAGAGGACGTAGAGAGAAGGAGGAAAGGGAATGCTTAGGTGGTTAAGCCATGTAGAACAAATGAATGCGAAACGATTAACAACTCTGTACGACATGGCCAGGGCCAGTTAAAAGAACCGAACCGACGAGCATGAATGGTGAATGTATTCAAAGTAGATGAAGCGAGAGAGGTATATCAGGAGCGTAGTAAGTGAAGATCCGTGTCTCTGCCTGCTCCAGAAAAGGCGTGAAGATATAATATAATAATAATAATAATAATAATAATAATAATAATAATAATATAATAAAAGCCTTTATTGCTGTAATTACTTATACTAGTACATAAAAATGTGAAATACAAAAAAATTAACACTAACAATTTAAAAAAAAAATACTACTTATTAATCGGCAAGCCGGTTGATTTCTGTTATACATCTTGTCCTTGGACATAGGCCTCCTCTAAGGGCTTCCACTCTTTTCTGTTTCTAGCTTTACGTAGTCACATAGGGACAGCTACTCTTCGGACATCATCCGTGAAGATATAAATAAACATAAAAAACCGATTTTTTTTCATAATAAATAAAGGCACACTTTAAATTCAAGATAGAAGAAAAAATGCAAATTTTATCATTTTCCCAAAGTTTACATAATGTCAGAGACATAATCGCGACGACAGCAATTTTCCGACCGGAAGATTACAAATGTAGATAAAATTCTTAAGATCTCGGAATAGGCTTTGTCGTCCTTTATTCGTTTCTGCGATCACTCAATCGGAAAATCGCTAATGAGACTAAATGGCTGAACACGCACGAAGAATGTTCTTTTTCGTTGAAAACCATTCATTCATTTCATTTACGATAATATAACAACCAAATTAAACAAAGTAGGTACTAAGGTTAAACATATTATATATTTGCTATAAAAATCAAAACGGAAAGAAAATTATGAATAATAATGTCTATGAATTCCGACAATAAAATAAAATTGTTTTATTTAGATTATGGCGTATGGCTCTTTTATTGAAGGACTATAAGTTGAATTGGTTCGAAATTACTTCAGTAGACAGCTGTTTCCACATAGTGGTGGTGCACGGCAAAATCTGCCTTAAAAAATGCTCAGTTGTGGAACGACGGGCGTTGCTGATACGAAAACTGAATTAGATAAGATATAAGATAAGGAGAGGAAACAAAATATAATTTATTAAAGTAGCTAATTTAACGTATGTCCGTAAAAAAAATTGTTGCTTCTAAATACATTTACTACCAGTTCTCAAATCAAGGGCGTAGAGCGGTAGGAAAGAAATGGCAATAAACTCTAGGTCGCTCTTTTAACTCGCCAAGGTTTTTTTACAAAATGTACTTTGTAAGCACCTGCAACCATTACATCATGCTTAAATAATTATTGGTACGGTCTTTTCTTGAAGGACCCTAAGTCGAATTGGTTCGAAAATATTTCAGTGTCCAACCTACATGAATACATAATAAATATATTTAGAATTTTGCCTCTTTTAAAATAGCATAAGTAAGTAATAAGTATTTTAATGACATGTTCTCTACGTCAATTTGACCAGAAAACTCAAAACTTCTGTCAAACAAGTGGCTAGCACTAGACCAACGAGGCGGTTAATTTACATTATACATATTAAAAAAAGGGATTATTATCTTCCTTTTTCTATTATCAATTCGTTCGCGAGGAAAATTGCAAAAGGGTTTTAAAGTGCTAAAGATACAGGGGGTGGGGTTTGGATTAAAAGTGGGAGAGGGGGAGCAAGCTCGTTAGCAACCATTTTTCCTCAAAGCCATCCCGGGGGAGTTGTGACAATTCCGATTGTGACGAACTACGCCGACAATTCCTATTTATTATATTTTAAAAGGAAATACCAAAGCGGGGATTATAGTATCTCTGTTTAGTAATTAACGCATGCCTGCGGCATCACATGCGCCATAGGTATTCAATTTTAGATAACATAATATAATGCGAACATCAAATCTGGCATAATTAAACAGATAACTAATTATACGTGAAACTGTTATTTTAGTTATAACATCAAAGCCTTCAAAGCATATTTCTTATATGTATTTTTTTATCTTTTGACACTTACTGAATCTACAGTTAAAGAAAAAATATTCCCCTGCACCATTAATAAGGATGGGTTATGGTAGCGCAACAGCTCATGGTTTGTCAATCTTCATATTTTCAGAATGTCACACATTAATATCTTCCTAAAAACCATGACCCTTGGTCCGTGGGGTCCTAGCCCTATAAGGCTTTTTAAGGAAATAGCAAAAAGGTTAGTCGACATCATAGGAGACCGAAGAGCTGGCAGCTACCTCGCACAAAGAATCAGTCTAGCTATTCAAAGGGGAATTCTGCCAGTATATTCGAAATCTTGCCTAAAGGGACTCCTTTTTTGTTATAGATTTTGTTAATCGAAATTCTGTCTTGAAGATCTACGTCGCGTCGGAGACTTTTTTATCTAAATATAGTAGTAATAAGTTATTATTTAAATGTATATCTTCCTAATATTGAACTCGTTAATGCTTTTGTACGTAAAGCTTTTTCAACTGTAATTATTACATGTTATAAAATAACTTTTCTATTTACGCAGAGCAGCAACATCGTAGCAATTTAATCAAAGTCCGCCAAGTGATTGTATTAAAAAGTAATTTGTTTTAGTTCGCGCGGAAGGCGTGGCATGCTGTTAATTACAGAACTAATTAAAAACGTCGATTGCTGTAATTAATCTTGCCGGGAAAGACGTGATTGCACCTCAGGAAGGACTTAAATAAATTTACGGCCACCGCATTTTAATAATATTTCAGGTACAAAAATAAATTTATAGTTGAAGATAATGAAAATTCACTAAACAAATACTAGCCAACGGGCCCCAGCATTTAGAAAATACACATAGGTAAGTGTGTTTTCTTCAAGTCCAATACATTACGACGTAATTATAGTCACACACAAAACTAAGAGTACCTAATCCTATTAGTATAACTAATTTATATGAAATGTTTATTAACCCTAGATAAAGGTACTTATAGGTAATGAGCACAATGAAATGTATTTTAAAAACAAATGAAGTCGCATTACAGCGCTGACTAGGCGAAGGTTTAATTAGTGATGCACAACTTCCTTCTTTTATCTCGTAAATGTGGATTGACAGTTGAGCCCAAGATGGCACAGCCACAGGACCAAAAAAAAATTTAAAAATTTCATTGATTATAGAAACGTCGCGCCGCCTTACAAAAATACTTCGTCAAACCGTTGTGTCGTAATAAACAATAATAGTTTGTGAGGGCATGTAGTGAGTATAAAGCAGGTTATTTAATTAATATATGTGTAAGTACCAAATTATAACGCTTTGACTGTTATAACTAAAACTCTCGTAAGATAAGACAAAGTACCATCACAACAATTGAGTTGTAGAATGATGTCGAGAGGAGAGTCGATTAAGAGGCAGCGTGGATAAAAGGCGACAAATTGACAGTAAATTGATTGAGAGTCCACTCCCGCCTCAGTGAGCCATAGATCTAATTACAACTTCATCTCGACACGTACACTACGGCCAGAAAGACTTTTTAAAAAACCGCCTTTGAGACAAAGTACTAAAAATTGTAATAATGTTAGGACGTGTTTTGGTTACGTTAATATTAGAATCACCCATGAATGGCTAACATAAATATACATATAACTACGATACACTCAAAACTGTATTCCATTTAATACATAAACGTAAAACTGCAATGCTCCCGCCATACAGTTTTTAAATCACAAGGTTGAATAGATAGAGTGTCGCAGCTTTCACATCAAATATGAAAGGCCGGCCCGTGCGGTACTCCACTATGGGACCATATTTAATACAAGTAAATGTAACGTACATTTTCATATTTTACCTTTAAAACGTACACTGCGTAACAAGGCTTGTGAATTATCAATAGCTTGTAAAAGTTTTTGGAGCAGTATACTTTTAAATTTTTATGAACATTTTGCTTTTTAAAATTTATAGGCGAGGTAAGAGTGATTGTAATACATGTAGATGCCACGAATAATACCGCGCTTCTTGAATCTATTACTTAGTTTTTTTATAATATCGATCTTTTTTCGTACTTCTTACAGTTTTATTTGAGAATAGATTAAAATCCTCGATCGATCTGTTAGAAGAATCCCAGTAATTGGGTTTTAAAAAAAAAAGAAAAATGAGTTCACGATACAATCAATTGAACTTTTATTTGAATATTAATTAATTATAAGAACAGAATAAAGTGAAAGCCAATAAATATGTTTCCGCGACTAAGGATGATAACCGAACTAACTTCGTATTTTAATTATTGTTTCACCTCTCGGTGGGAAATGCTGACTAAACAGAAGATACTAGTGTGTCAGCCAGATAGGGTGCAAGGCTATGATATAACAGATCGATTGATATCCTTTCCATAAGACCTTTTCCATTATTATAATTATTTTGTAGTTTTATGCGTAATCTCCCACATATTAAATTATCTACGTATTTTTAATGTCTTTCTGGCTTGTGTGTTTGCATATATTTTTTCTTTATGTATCTGTGAATCTGGATAAATCCAACTTTACATTTTATTTGACTTTTTTAAATGTGTGCTATTTCGGACTTCGAGACTATGAAATTCCACTTCCACCAACTTACACCTCGTTGACCGACTTTCAACATCTAAGCGCTTGTGTAAAATCGACGCGCGACTGATCAAATCATTTCGACTTCGTTTTTGAGCCACTGCTGGGGCCTTGGCGAGGTAAACTACTGATATTTATCTCATAATCAAGTATCAACGCAATAATTGCCGTGTCATAACTCCTCCTTTCTTGGCGAATCCTTTAAGGTCTCTGCAGTTAAGCTATGGAACTCACTTCCAGTCCCTATTCGCTTAGCTCCTTATGTGTACGTGCAACAAAGTGTAAATAAATAAATAATTATCAGTCGATTACGTAAAAGGCTTATTAGGCACTCATCTGTACTGAAGAAAGTCTCGTCCTGTGTGTCATATATGGATGACTCACTCCTGTTTTAAGTCGACTTTATTCAATATCCTTGAGCGCCAATTAACGTTTATAAGATAATTACTAATGTTCCGCATTTAGTCGGTTGCGCGGGAATATTATAATTTTCTCAGTGTTATGCAAATTTCCGAAAGATTTATAGGTTGCAGTAGTTAGATACGCTCCAAATAGCAAGTCATATCTACGAGCGTGACTTGTGTTATTATCTGCATTTGAATTTAATTTAAAGTTGAAACTAAGCTTTATCTTGTTATGGGGAGCTCATGAGTCTTGATATTCTTGTACTCTATGAATAATATTATGAAATAAACGTAATACGTAAGTGACGAGAAAGTTTTTTTATCTTGATTACTAAGTGGGAAACGTTTTGAACTTAATGCATACGAGTTATATTACATACTTTATTGTATTAGCTCTTCTCTGTGATAGTGTAAGTATTATTTTATTGCAAAAAATAGATATATTGTCATGGACTTCTTAGAAGTATTAAAGATGAATCCCTTCATAGCTGGTTTGACAACTTGCACAAATTACGAAACACATCCAAATGGTGCTCTCAAAAAGGATGAATATTCCATTTTACAACATCTTTCATTGATGCCTCGAGTCTACAGCATGTAGTGGCATCATTTTATATAAATATTATATTATATAAATATGTTTCTAATTCGCACTCGTATATTCTATCGTGTTGAACAAACTAAATAAATTAGCCAGCCTTTCAATAACTTGTATACAAAAGCCTTCAGGCGTATCATCCATTAAACGTATGTCTATCAATAAAAAATCGAAAAATTTGCGCCAACTAATGTCCATGGGTCAGGTTGTCTCTCTCCCTAAAATATGGCGAGGGGGCCGATGGCTGGCCATGCATCATACTTGTGAACGGGTGCTACTTGTGGTGACTGGTTGTACTTGAATTTGTGTATGTGGTGATGTTAGTAGTTTCAACTATGTCTTTGCGTGTTGTTCCCACGAGAATGTGAGTGCGTGCTCCTATTTCACCATATCTCCTGCTTATAGTGGACAAACCTTTGATTTTTAATTTATTTTATTAATAGTTATTACTTAAGATGTCATGTGGAACATGGTGTTATGGTTGCAACTCCTTACAAACGTTGTGTAAAACAAAAAAGTTGGCGATTAAAAAGATTGGCGGAGAGTCTATTGCCAGTTCTTCACTTCCGTTCTACGCCCCTGATTTGAGAAGAAAAATTAGAAGCATTTAATGTATATTTCTTTTTTTGGCTTAATCAACGTTAACGTCAAATCGCCAACGAAACTATCCTTACTGATTGGTTTCTAGCGTTGCGTAGGCATGCATCTTAAATCGCATACGTCACGGAGAATACAATGATTGTTCGGACTATACCTGTACTTGAATGTAAACCTCTGACGTCGAGGCAGAATACGAAATTCCTTTTAAACGGAATTGACGAGAGGCCTAGCTTCCACGGCGGGGCGCTTTTAGGACACTTTCTGTATTTCAAATGGAGTTAGATAAAAAAAAATTAGACATGTCGGACACTTGCGGTGGACATTCCTGACACTTGTAGACGCATAAATGCGTTAGAAATCGAATAACTTTCTTTCAATGAAAATTGTGTTCCAAACTACTGGACTAAATATTACGCATTCGTAAAACGAATTTAATATATTGACACAATTTTCAGCATCTCCTCCTCTACGAGTTTATTATGTGCGATAAACGTTTCTGCTAAGTTGAATTTATGCAGAATATATCAGTATGGCGACTCATTTTGGAAGTCAGATTTGTCGTGAAACTAGCGATAGTGCAGTTTCAAATTTAAATAGATCTTCCATTGTAGTCACAGACATCTTTAAATTACTTCTATTAGTAGTATATTTTTTATTATTTTAATAACATGTTAGAATGTTAGTTTAGAATGTATGCACGAAACTCAAGCATAGGTAGTGTGTTCGGACCCCGTCTCTGCATGTGTTTATCTTGTGGATAAGCGCAATTCATACTTAGGGTCTGTTTCACAATGTACGGATAAGTTCTACATAAGTTCCAAATTAGCTATTTATTACTTATTGGTAGGATAAACACAATTGTTGCGTTTCACGACTGCCAGATAGCGCTATTCGTCACATAAAGTCCATCATAAGTTATGAGTCCGATGAAGTGTCAAATAGCACAATTTATCTTCCAAATAATTTATATGTTGCATAGCTATTTGGTACTTTATCCATACATTGTGAAACAGACCCTTAGTCAAAGATCCGTCATCGGAAACGTCTAAGGCCCAGAAAAGCAAGTTGAAATCGAATATAGGACCCCCAGAGTTACTTATTACCCCACGAGGTAAATAAATAACCTATAAATTATGTAAGAATACGTCTAAAGCCCTAATATACATCTGCGTTCCATTACGTCAACAAAAATAACACAGTCATGCGTCAGCCAAAGCCTTATTTATATCCTTCTCGTTAAAGACCGCATTATACAGTTATTTTTGCTATTTGATATTCAATTTCAATTCCTGGATAAGACGTGGTATGGAAAACAGATATTTGAATACGGTAATTTCGTTTCTATATATTAGACTCTGTTTTGAATAGACATTAGAAAAAAATAGCCGGCTGAGTCTCTCACACCAGTATGCGGTCATGAACATGTCTATAAGCTCAGTGTTTAAGTGACGATAACAAGTGATTAGGTTTATATATTACATACATTTTGGTTTTTCATTAAACCTATGCTCTTGCATAGATTAGAAATTTAAGTTTTAATAACCGATATTCAGTTTAGAGGCATAACTATTTTGCCCGACTACTTCGCAGAAAAACGTAGTTATAAAGATCCATGCATGCCTTAGATGCCGATTGTATGAGAGTTAAGGAATAGACAGTTTTAATGTGTACTATATCTCCTGGGTATAAGGCATGTCTGAATAAAATTAAGCCGCTTTAACCGAGTCGGTGGGATAAATTATAAAATGTCAGGCCGTGTTTATATGAGCGTAAAAACATATTTTTGTACGGTTTTCGCCAATAGATAGGATTCTTAATAACTTAATTAAATAATTCATTACACTATGTAAATTGATATATAACAATTGTTGTTGAAAATGTCGCATAATTTCCGAGTTATCTATATATTAAATATATAAAACAAAGTCTTGTTAGTTACACCACTTACAACTAAAGATCGGCTGGAACAATGTTAGTTATCTCTTTTTTGGTGGATTCTTCTCCGCTCCGAATAGCAGAATGTGTAATACATTATCGGATAAGTTAACGAATAAAAATAAATAAATTACTTAATTTTATGAATGCAAACTGCATGTGGTGCCATCTGGTGACAAAATTACGCATATAAAAGAAACCTACCACTTTGTTCTTGCGCCGGATAACAAAGCAAAAAATGTTGTATATCAGAAAGTGCTTTAACATGCAGTATCGCAATATTATCGTTAGAGAGAAGAGGCCTAATGTGTAAACCTGCCATTCTAAAAGTTGCACTAATGTTATTACCTTAATGAAATCTTAAATTAAGTTTAACTAAAGATATTATTAGACTGTTAGGCCGAACGAAGTTCGCTGAGAAAAATTTATAAAATAACACGGTTCAATTCATTCTACTATGCCTAAATTTCAAAAGATGGAATGCTGTACTGCAGTGCGCCATTAGTAAAACAATTTTACAGCTTTCCCACATGTTGCAGTTAATGTGATTCCGGTGTTCAGAGTACGCGTCTAACACGTTGTAATGGAATCCTTTTACGAATATGAGAGTATAACATAGAAAATTCTATGAGTAATGCATTTTTAAATACCGACGCATATGCTTGCAGAGTAATGATTGTATGAGAAGTTTCATAATAAAATATTTAGGCAAATGAGAGACAGTCCTAGTTAACAGCTGTACCACTCATTACAATTAGTCGTTGCGATAATAATTCATTATGTAGCCTTCAATACATTAATATTGTAATTATAAGAGACTAAAAAAATATAACAGAAGGATCAGTGCTTTAGTTAGACAAAGTCATTAATTAATACTGTTTTTCTCATTATGATAACAGGAGTAAGTTTATTGGTAATCCAAAGAACGCGTACATGTTCATTTAATTTCTTTATTTTAAAAAAATTACACGTTCTATAAATGAAACGTGGTGCAATTCAGTGAACAAAATAATCATTCAAATACATACCGACATCATAATATATGTTTGGATCGTTGGCAGAACCAAGTAAGCCACGTCTAACCTTCAGATTCAAAGTCGAGAGTTAGAGCTGGGTAAGACTTTGTGTCTCTAAAGGTGCGTACAGACTATATAACATTATACAACATTGCTATACAACATGTTTCAGATAATGTGAACACTGAATGTTATAAAACATGTTATAAAACATGTTATAATAATATGTTATTGATATGTATGCTAGGACGAACTTAGCATCTACGTTTTTTTGTTTTTCTTTTGTTATTTAAAATGGTTATATAACATTGTTATATTGCATTGTTATTCTAATGTGTACAGTATTGTTTTATGTTATAATGTTGAATAACAAGGTTATGTAACCTTGTGTGGACGTGTTATAAAACACAAGTTATATAATATGTTACATAGTCTGTACGCACCCAAATGTGACTGTTTTTTGACATACGGAAGTCATACTTACGCTAAGCGTGACCGAACCTTAGCCTAAGATCATAAACAAACTATTACACTGGGGTGTAAAGTTTGGTCAAATGTTTAGTAAAAATATAAACGAGACATTTCAAAAGGAGTTTGCTTTTTGTTGTTTGTTTTATGCTTTTAAAGAAGCTTTAGTTACGATGACTAAATATGTAGTATCTTATACTGAAGGATAGGAAGTCTAATTGGATTAACTGAGAGTATTATCATAGGATCTAGAAATCCATATAGATGCAATTGAATACTTATTAATTTCTATCAAGGATAATGGGAAGGCTCAGAAGCCGGATTACCTGCTGTCCTTGTAAGAAAAAAGTCCAAGGAAATAGATACAACCAACCGAGGCCAATACCAGAATTGTGGTGCGCTTTTGATAGTACAAGTTGCTCCAATTTCGTTGAACATTACAACCGCTGACACGGTTCTGCGTCCTAAAAATGTATAATGCTCGATACACGAACAGCTAACTTGCCAAATTTTATATTTGTGTTATAGGTAGGTAGATGTTATATATGTGTATTTTAAGTGTGATTTTAACATAGTAATTTGAATATAGTCACATGACTGTCAAGACACCTCAAAATTACGCAGACTCCTTCCAGCTCATAATTAGCATGGTGAGCCCCCCAATAACTTTAATTAATACCACCTTGACTCTCTGTACTTACCTTAGGTTTCATGGTGTAGATATCCCGCAATTATTTATATTTCTACTATTGATATAGCGGAGAGTTTATTGCCAGTTCTTCTCGTCCGTTCTACGCCCTTGATTTGAGAACTGGCAGTGAATGTAAAATTAGAAGCATTTAATATGTATTTCTTTATTGACGTTCATAAGTGTACATTGTGTTGATGGTATAGGGTGTACTGTATAGCTAAATATTGGCTTAGAGAAACGTAGGGTTGCTAGTTTTACCGACTCATATCATTAGTCGTCTAAGTACATTCAAATATCCATACAAAGACTTATCTCATATGTTACATATATTTTCAATACTAGAAGACTGACTGGCAAGTTATACGAGCTTTAGTTCGTGTAATGTAAAATATATATCAGATAATCTTTCGTTATAATTCCGGTAACAGTTTTGAATACCATCGCACTTTTTTGACGATACTAATTATTTAGGAGTCTCGGAGGACCTTCATTGGAACACCTCCAAGTGAGTTTTGCTCCGGAAAATGTGATCACTTCCTCACTATTCAAGTCACGATTCACAACGGACCCATCGTCCTCAAAATCATTTTCACGAGTAAAACTTGTAGACGCCATCACTATAAATCTGAAAATGATCGCGAGAAATCAGTGTTGATTATGTATGTAAAGCCAAGTTTCAAAAAATGCAAATAAAATAACGCACTTTCACGTGAAAATAAAAAAGAAACGGATTTATAAAGTAAACTTTGCACTGTAAAACTAATTACCGCTAGTCTAGCATAAACCACATTCAAAATGGCCGATTAAGTTTATAAAATTAATAGGGATGTGAAAAATAATCGATTTTTTTTAAAGTGAAAATCGATTTTTGTATTCGATTTTAATATTAAAAATAATTGAAAATTCGGCGACCAAATATTCATATACTAACTTTAACCTAACCAATCTAAATAATATTTGTTTTTGTGGACAGCTCCGATCTAAATAGTAATTGTTTATTCAAGCCTCGGCTTCTCGGCGTGCTGGTCGCCTTCGGCGACCAAATATTCATATACTAACTCTAACCTAACCAATCTAAATAATATTTGTTTTTGTGGACAGCTCCGGTCTAAATAGTAATTGTTTATTCAAACCTCGGCTTCTCGGCGTCCTGGTCGCCTTCGGCGACCAAATATTCATATACTAACTCTAACCTAACCAATCTAAATAATATTTGTTTTTGTGGACAGCTCCGGTCTAAATAGTAATTGTTTATTCAAGCCTCGGCTTCTCGGCGACCTGGTCGCCTTCGGCGACCAAATATTCATATACTAACTCTAACCTAACCAATCTAAATAATATTTTTTTTTGTGAACAGCTCCGATCTAAATAGTAATTGTTTATTCAAGCCTCGGCTTCTCGGCGTCCTGGTCGCCTTCGGCGACCAAATATTCATATACTAACTTTAACCTAACCAATCTAAATAATATTTGTTTTTGTGGACAGCTCCGATCTAAATAGTAATTGTTTATTCAAGCCTCGGCTTCTCGGCGTGCTGGTCGCCTTCGGCGACCAAATATTCATATACTAACTCTAACCTAACCAATCTAAATAATATTTTTTTTTGTGGACAGCTCCGATCTAAATAGTAATTGTTTATTCAAACCTCGGCTTCTCGGCGTCCTGGTCGCCTTTGGCGACCAAATATTCATATACTAACTCTAACCTAACCAATCTAAATAATATTTGTTTTTGTGGGGACAGCTCCGATCTAAATAGTAATTGTTTATTCAAGCCTCGGCTTCTCGGCGTCCTGGTCGCCTTCGGCGACCAAATATTCATATACTAACTCTAACCTAACCAATCTAAATAATATTTTTTTTTGTGAACAGCTCCGATCTAAATAGTAATTGTTTATTCAAGCCTCGGCTTCTCGGCGTCCTGGTCGCCTTCGGCGACCAAATATTCATATACTAACTCTAACCTAACCAATCTAAATAATATTTATTTTTGTGGACAGCTCCGATCTAAATAGTAATTGTTTATTCAAACCTCGGCTTCTCGGCGTCCTGGTCGCCTTCGGCGACCAAATATTCATATACTAACTCTAACCTAACCAATCTAAATAATATTTGTTTTTGTGGACAGCTCCGGTCTAAATAGTAATTGTTTATTCAAGCCTCGGCTTCTCGGCGTACTGGTCGCCTTCGGCGACCAAATATTCATATACTAACTCTAACCTAACCAATCTAAATAATATTTTTTTTTGTGGACAGCTCCGATCTAAATAGTAATTGTTTATTCAAACCTCGGCTTCTCGGCGTCCTGGTCGCCTTCGGCGACCAAATATTCATATACTAACTCTAACCTAACCAATCTAAATAATATTTGTTTTTGTGGACAGCTCCGGTCTAAATAGTAATTGTTTATTCAAGCCTCGGCTTCTCGGCGTACTGGTCGCCTTCGGCGACCAAATATTCATATACTAACTCTAACCTAACCAATCTAAATAATATTTTTTTTTGTGGACAGCTCCGATCTAAATAGTAATTGTTTATTCAAACCTCGGCTTCTCGGCGTCCTGGTCGCCTTCGGCGACCAAATATTCATATACTAACTCTAACCTAACCAATCTAAATAATATTTGTTTTTGTGGACAGCTCCGATCTAAATAGTAATTGTTTATTCAAGCCTCGGCTTCTCGGCGTCCTGGTCGCCATCGGCGACCAAATATTCATATATGTACTAACTCTAACCTAACCAATCTAAATAATTTTTTTTTTTGTGAACAGCTCCGATCTAAATAGTAATTGTTTATTCAAGCCTCGGCTTCTCGGCGTCCTGGTCGCCTTCGGCGACCAAATATTCATATACTAACTCTAACCTAACCAATCTAAATAATATTTGTTTTTGTGGACAGCTCCGGCGCTACGGGAAATGCAGCCCCTCCACCCGTGCGTACCAAAGCACAGGCATTTTATTCAAGCCTCCGCAACCTCGGCTTTTTGGTCGCCTTCGGCGACCAGCCTCAGCCGCTACAGCTTTCATAATGCCTGTGCTTTGTTACAGCGGGTGGGGGCTGCTCTTCCTCCGCGCCTCCGATTATTTATATACACTCTAGGGGTAAGACAGACAAGACCACGTGGATAGTGGGGTGCTCTGATTCGGTTTTGGGTACTTTTTGGATATTAAAGTAAACACTTTATTCTAGTAAAAATTAAATAATATAGAAAGTTGCAAACAATGAAATACAAGTACTAATTAGAAAATACAGACGAGTAGGTATCGATCATTTCAAAAAATTTCGGAACCCTATAATCTATCAACACGAAATTAGGTTAATTTCAATGTTGATTATTCTATAACTTTAAATTTCAAAAATGAGGAAATAATCGATAAATAAATAAAACGATTATTAACAATCGATAAATTAAAAACACGATTTTTTTAAGTGAACGTCACATCACTTATAACCAATAGAAAAGTAGAAAATGGCGGATTGTTTACAAATTTTAATACATTACACAAAACTTTAAATTTTTTATAAAAATATTAAGACGCGTTTCCGGAGCAAAACTCACTTGGAGGTGTTCCAATGAAGGTCCCCCGGACACTCCTAGATAATTAGTATCGTCAAAAACGTGAGGTGGTATTTAACACCCAACCCAGTGAGAGGAGAAAATGAAACAAAATTTAATAGAAATAGATAATATAATTGTAAAAAAATTGTATACATATTAATATGTATAACAGAATTCATTAAGTTGACTAGATATTTACTAAATATTCGGCAGTGAGTCCTCAACTCCCCGATTCTTGTGAACAACCTGCTGACAAAAGATAAGCATTATATTGCATATTTAACACTATTTATTTAAATTATAAAAATGCAGCAATCTTCAATTATTTGTATTAAGTATTAATATTTATAATTAAAAACCAGGTTTTAGGTTAGCTAAAAAGTTAAATAATGATCGGCTAGAGTGCTTCCTTAGACGAGTCATTTTACTATCATATCAAATTGCATCAAAGCGAGCGCTCACCTCGCTGGTATACCATAGACAACATTTATAATATTTCTGAGATTTTAATAAATGAAAATGACGCTAATTAATTTAACATATATTTGAATCTTACCATGATCAGGGCAATAATGTCGTCTGCGCCTGCGCCTTCGTTGTGCTTCATAAGCATCCAAACATGTTTCTTCTATAATAAATAGTATAGCCATAAATGAGGGTTATTATCGTTCAAGATAACAAAAAATTTCAAACTAAAAATAGTTTTTGAATGTCTTACAACAAGTTCGTTGATCTTTATAGTTGATTGATTATAGGTCCTGGCCTCAGATTTCTGAATCTGTTTCATGATCATTTTTAAATCTAATGTAGTAGGTGATCAGCCTCCATTGCCTGACACACGCTGTAGACTTTTTGGGTCTAAGACTTGTCGGTTTCCTCACGATGTTTTCCTTCACCGTTCGAGCAAATGTTAAATGCGCACATAGAAATAAAGTACATTGACAAGACGCATAGGATTACTCGTAAAAATAATTGATTAATATATTTTATTGCAGCTTTATTCTTACAAACTTATTCTTACCATCAGTGCTGTGTGGTGGCGGTGCCGCATCATCGTCATGACGAGCCAGGGCTCGCAGTTGCAGAGTGTACGCTCTAGAACCCGGTCCTACACCCTCACCACCCGCGAAAGTTGCATATGGACTTATCTCGTAAACATCTATGTAATAAATACTCCAGCTGTTACTATGAAACTTACAAAAGCAATACCGATTCCGACGGGGCAAGGCGATTCTTTATCCGATCGATCTGAGTTCTTTTTGGTCCAGTTTTAAAGCTTTACAACACTAAATTTAAAAGGAAACTTACGCTATCTTTACAAAAATCAATTTTACTAATTAAAACTAAAAAAATGTGTTTCCCGTAATCAAATTAAGGATTTTTGTTGGATTGGATGTCTAGTTAAAATGTGTTTGAAACCAATATAAAAATTCATACAACTAATTAATAATACCAGTATCAGCCTACTTTTAAGAGTAATTGGGAATAGTACTGATAATCAAATTTTCTCTAATATTATTTATTTATGCATAATTTTGAATAAATATAACAGATTAATATATAAGAGAGCAGCTATGGTTTTATTTTTATTTTATTCGAGGTAAAACAAAGAGGGCATTTGAGGTTTATTAAAAAAAGAAAATATATAATATGTCGGTCCCTTTTTGCCAAAATTTATTAAAAGTTTAATATTGCATATATTGAATAAATTACCTGGGGGATCGGGAGGTAGTTTAGGTGTAGAGTGCGGCGGTCTGTACGTGCCACAAGCTGTCTTGTCGGCACTTGTCGTCACCCGAGGCATTGCACCATCCGTCCTGTGTAATAAATCTCACGTTAAATTGCAAGGTCTAAATCTAAATTATTTTGGGTAATTGGGTGTAATTATAACAATATTTTTAGAAGTCTTAAATACGTTATGAATATTAGTCAACTTTGCTACAAAACATAAATAAAATGCCGTAATAATTGTGCTCGTAAAATTTGTGTACACTGATCCACGCTATTATAATTTTTTTTTCGATTTTTTTTATTGAGGTCACGACTTCCTATTGGGCTTAGTACTTTTAAACATCTGCAGTCGTACTTCGTAACTTTCTAATAACTCAATTTTGAGTTTTGTATTGCCACCATCACAAGGTGTAACTTTGCGCTACGGATATTGAGAGAACTAAATACGTCGAAAGTTTACACCAAAACGTCGGAATCGTTATAGAGTACCAACGCTATAAAAATATTGGTAAGTACTTTTAACCGGTATGGACTTACTCATACGATAATTATTGTGAGACGATATGAACTAATAAATAGCATTCAATTAAAAGAAAAATCTGCTTATTCTGCCTGGAAATAAATGTATCGCCCTAATATTTGGTTTCCGAGAAACTCATTTTGAAAATGTAATAACCATCATCACAAAGGGACCAAATGTTGTCATGGCAACATCGAAAATTGGAGACCTTCCAATTAACTTATTATTTGCTGTAATTTACTGAATTGGAAAAAATATTTGACAAAAATAAATACGCGCAATCTTATTACGATTTCTCGAATATTTCATATTTCTCGGTTGTAGTGGATGTAATCAGTACCTCAAGCATAATAAGCAAATCTAAGTAGACAACTTAGTTGTAGTTTTAGATTTAAGTATAAAGTCTATACACTATAGGGGTAAGGCCTAATTCATATATTTGTCTGATTGCTCTTTTAACTAAAGTAATTTTTCCGTCAAATGGTGTTTACGCTGGCTTAAAAACAGGTTTAGTTTTAATGATTTAATATACCTCATATTATACGCAGTTAAACTGCATATTAAAACTTAAAGTAAAAGTAAAGTAAAAAATCATTTAATCATGTGGGTAACATAAAGTACACGTATGACTCGTCAGTAAAGAAATATATATTAATGCTTCTAATTTTACATTTACTGCCAGTTCTCAAATCAAGGGCGTAGAACGGAAGAGAAGAACTGGCAATAAACTCACCGCCACTCTTTAAAATCGCCATTTTTTTTTACACAACGTTTGTAAGGAGCTGCAACAATTACACCATGTTCCACATGACATATCAAGTAATTAATAATAATAACATAAATTAAAAAAAAAACAAAGGCTTGTCCTCTCTCAGCAGGAGGCATGGTGAAATAGGAGCACGCACTTATATTCTCGTGGGAACAACACGCAAACACATAGTCGAAATAAGCAACATCACCACATACACAAATTCAAGTACGACCAGTCACCACAAGCAGCACCCGTTCATGAGCATGACGCATGGCCAGCCATCGGCCCCCACGCCATATTTTAGGGAGAGAGACAACCCGACGCATGGACGCCGCCACAAGCAATGACATTTAAGCGAGCATGACTGAAGCGAGCATCCTTGAAATGTGAACTGGGCTACATAAGAAAAATAATAATAGTACCTACGACTTATACTGAAATAATTTGATACCACATGGATCACGGTTTGTTCCCACTTTACATTTTACTTACATACGTACATGGTTGGTTGTATATTTTTACTCGGACATATCGTAAAAATAATTGAGATATTTCTTCTAATATAGGATGCGAAAAATCTAGCTTACCTTTTTCTTCTGAGCAAAATAGCAAGTATTGTAAGTGCCGCTACGGAGAGAGCTGCACACAGAGCGAGCAATAAAGCCAATTCGCCAGCCGTAGCGGGGAATGGCGCGTCTACCTCTTCCGCGTAACCTCCTTCTGGTGGACTTGTAGTGAATTCGTAGACTTCCCGTGTCCAGCCGGCTTCGTTCGAAGCACGGGCTGCCACGCGGTAACGTGATCCCGGAGTAAGGCCTGGTAAATGAAAAAGACTATGAAGATTATATTTTATAATTTGACGACTCATTGGTCTAGTGGTTAGTACCCCTGACTACGAATCCATGGGTCCCGGGTTCGAGACCGGCTGAGACGAACATCGACGTGATGAGCATTTGGTGTTGTGCTTAGGTCTTGGGTGTTTAAATATGTATTTATATGTCTATCTACCTATAATATGTATGTATATCCGTTGCCTAGTACCCATAACACAAGCTTCACCAGCTTAGCATGGGACTAGGTCAATTGGTGTGAATTGTCTTAAAAAAAAAATACAAAAAAAAAAAACGTGATTGCTTATTGAGAGTCCATATTCCGATATACTTCTCCCGATAGTTGACTACTGACAAATTAATTATTGTTTTAAATAGGCATCGAATAACATTTAGCTTAACAACATAAATTATAAAAACAGCAGACAAAGAATGCACCAAAGAATTTACTAACCTCCCAATATGACTTCACCACCAACTGGTACATCCCTAGCTCCTGCCACACCTGACCCAGCCCACTCCAGTTTCAAGGCAACTGGACCACACCCTCCATCAGACCACATGCTGGTATCAAACCGCGCATGTGTAGCATTGCACCTGATCCATCTATTATCGGGTGGGGGTACTGGGGGACCCCCTGAGGTCCGGATGGAAATCTCAGTACCGGGTGGACCACCGGCAGAGCCATATGCCCGGTACGCTGAACCGCATCGAAGGCCGGCGAGAATTGCTGGGCCTGGACTTACAGTTTGCACCCTCCATTCGCCCTATTATAACATATTATGACAACAATTTTTTCAAATAACATAGAACTCTGTATATTTTTACCATAAAGTATATTAGACTTCGAAATATGGAAATCATAGTTCGCGGTAAGTTTTGTTTATAAATATCACCCTAAATTTAACTTATACTCGTATAATCATCTATTTTTTTTACATTATTGCACAATTTATTATAAATAAAAATTTATTATACTTTGTGCTGTATTGGCTGATTTATTTATTTTATACTTTGAATTAACCAGATATGGTTAAGTTATAAAGTATTTTATAGCACGTTTTAAATATAGCGATGTATTTATTACAAAATTATAAGGAGTCTTAAATAATAAAAGGAAATAATTAAAGACTTATGCCTAACGGAAAAGACAGGAATTTATGTTGTCAATGTCGGATGAAGTCAAGTGAGTAGGTTTAAGAAGCATAAGTACTAAAGATGCTTTGTATTATATTCTTATTTCAAGTATCACTTCGAGTCGTTTCATAACGAAATTTATAAAGTACAAAAGAAAATAAACATTTTATATTCAAGAATATTAGAGAAATGAAAAGATTACGTTATACTAAATTATTTCTTAATAAGATACAATTTCTCAGAATACTCTTGAGAAGATTATTCAAATTGACTGAAAGTAGGGCAGAACTACATTTTAAGATTCTTGTCTTTATGCAAATCCAATTGATGCATTAGTAACGACAAGAGTATTATGAGTCCTATAATTCCCAAAGACGGAATAGGGCAACATTTCTAAGTCGAGTTTTTGTTAATTCTTCTAGTCATTTTTTATTGGTTTGGTTATATCATAAGGCCGTTTGCCCACCACCGCCGTCACCGGGACGTTGCCGAGAACGAGATGACGGCGCCGATTTAGCGATAAATACATTTAATATGGTTCACCGCACGCCCGTCACCCGAGCGCCGTCATCCCGGCCGCCGATGTTTCGAGTAGTTCGGCGTGACCCGAAATAATCTTGTTCTTCGAACGCCCTCGAACGTATAAAAGCAGAATAAGCAATTGTCGCCGGTTGAAACCAGCCATCCTGCTAGTTGGTTCTATTTCTACTAAAAAGTAAAACGCGCACGCACGACAAAGCTCTAGAACTGAGCCACTGATATATCGGCGCGGTGCACACACGATCGCCGTCACGTCATCTTAAACTCGGCCCGAAATAATCTCGTTCTCGGAGACGTCCCGGTGACGGCGGTGGTGGACAAACGGCCTCAGCCTGCTGTGTAACGGGACAGCATGATGTGCTTTTTTCAAATACCTTCAGAAGTACCAACTTTATCTATCATATTTGAATAATTTTATCCACAAAAAGGTCTTCATTAACATTTACTATTTAAAATTATGTGATGAATATTACTGTGAAGATTTTTATCATTTGAGTACACAGCCCTGTATTAGAGAATTTAAAACCTACAAAGGAAATGAGATATACTACAATTTATTGTTTAGAAAAATTTAATATAAGCACTTGAAACGACAACTTATTCCGTAACATCAGTTACATATCGACGGTTTCATTAACAAACTAATATATTCAATGATATATTTATTATACTTTTTTTAATAATTAAAGTATAAAATCTATTAAGTATTATTCGCTAAAGGCGTAATAAATGTAGGTTATATAAAGAAGGTTAATACTTATACGGATATAAGACATGAAGCAAAATTACCTCAGGTGCCGCAAGCCTCCAATGCAGTGTATACTCTTTAGGGATGGCATGTCCCGGCACTCTTGGAGAAGCTCTGATCTCCAGTTCTAGTTCTCTAGACCTGGCTTCAATAAGTGCCAACCCTGGCGGAGACGGGGGTCGTAAGACAAAAACCCGCCACGTCACCGAGTCTGATCCATGCGGGTTCTCTGCTACGCAGGTGTAGTTGTCTGCGTGTTGGAGTTCCAGGTCTACAAGGTTAAGAAATATTTGATTGTGTCGATAGTAGAATAATAGGACTGATTTTTATGTTTTCCTTATTCTATGGGTTTCATTACGATACAATTTTCTTTAGGTTTTTCGATTACGAGAAGATCGGAAAATATATGTCAATGAAAATTATGTCAAGACAATGAAGAGTTGCTTACTTCTTATCATCAAAGCATCTCCATCCAAATGGAATGGTGTTCGAATGTGAAGTGGACTACCACCTCGGAGCCATCGCTTGGAAGGAGGAGGGACTCCACCCACCACACAACGAAGTGATAGAGCACTGCCTGCTGATCCTACAGCGACTCCACCGAACGATGAAATTCGGGCTGGAGCTATAAGGTATAATGTTTAGTACAATAGCTAGATAGAAGAGACAAAAAGCTATATGAAGGACACTTTTAAATACGTTTTTCAAGATAGAAGATATATGATGTTTTTATCTAAAAACAACAAATAAATTTATAAATTTAATAAAACAATTTATAACCGGATTGAAGTTATGTATTTATAATTATTTTTAAATTTAACCGACGTTTCGACTTAACAGCGTGCGTGGTCACGGTGACTGAAGACGAAAAGGTGTTGAATGTCAAAAAGTATCACAGCTGTAGAAAAAGTTGTATTATCTGGATTTATTTCCCCGGAGTTGGTATCGATTAAATTATGAAAAATAATTGTAAATACATAACTTCAATCCGGTTAACAATTGTTTTATTAAATGTGTAAAAGTTATGTCAATAAAAGACAATACTAAGTTTATAAATGTACAAACAGTTATGTAACCTATCAAAGTGGTAAGCGCGAGGGCAACCACACTTCGGACAACTACCTATATTAAGATTTACGTTCACAGTAACATATAACGATTAGGTTTTCTTTAGGGTTTGTGTAAAGGTTGTGAATTGAAAGAACTTTCCACGTAATTACTAAACCCTTTTACAAAAAATTTGTAAACTTGAAGTGGACAGAGTGGATAATGATGTGAACATATTATGTGTAACAAAATACTTAACAGGAAAAACATAATATGTATGGGTGTCTCTATTTTCTCTATTTATACTTCTGTTCTTACTAACCCAAAGCAGTTGTCTGACACTCAACAACAGTGGAGGTAGGTCCCTCTCCAGCGCCATTGGCGGCTCTAACCCAGGTTTCATATGTTCTTCCTGAACGTAAGCCTCTTAACGTCTTCATACATTCCACCGTAGACCCTTCGCTCTCAGTACACGAGTTCACTCGGGTTACGTTCGCTTCTTGGGACCTAGTTGAAGGCAGTTTTTTAAATTGCTAAGCGGGATTTTTATTTATTTATAGACATAGACATAATATGTATTACTAACAAAACATACACACAAAAGAACAATAATCAAAAAAAAAAATAAAAAAGATTGAGAGATAACATTTTTTTTCTTTTAAAGACGGTAGTGTGTGAAGAAAGTGCGTAGTGCGTGTGTGCTGTGGTTGTAATTGTATTCAGTTAACGTTTAAACAATACGTTTTTGTTAGAGCTATTACGTTATTAATTTAAAACATATACATTTTTATGTGTGCTTTATGCATAATTTATGTAAGTTATTGAAGTACGTCCATTTCATGACTAAATAGTTTTATTTTATTGTACAAAACTCAAATGAAATTTGTGATTATGTTGTCTTAGTGTGAGGAGGTTATACGAGTAGTTACATAAATAATCAATTACTAGGTTTTGTATTGTTAAAGTATAATAACTTTTTATAAGTAGATTTGCGAGAATGTTGCTATATAAATATGTGTAGTAGTATCTATGGCTCACCGAAAATAAGTGAAATTACTAATTTTTAAATTATTTTAATGTAACTAATTTTCATTCTTTCATTCATTTAACAATATTTCAATAAATGTGTGATTCGTTGAATGGTTGCAAAGAGATGCGGCGATCGAATTATTTCCCATGTAGTTGTTTAAATTAAAAAAAAAAAAATCAATAGCACAACATTTAAAAAATATAACTATTAAGCTTTCCTCACCCTGCCATATCCTTGATATAGAGCGAGTAGTGTGTTAGCCTTCCATTTGGTTCTACGGGAGGTAGCCAGGAGGCGCGAAGAGCTCTCTCACTTAGAGCAATCAGCTTGATGCCACTCGGTGCACTTGGTACTACGATTATGAATAGCATTGCTCCAATTATAATAAATATATACAATCACATTCTATCTCTATATACAAAATTGTCACAATGTTATATATAGAGTCTATGAATCGGCTACTACTTATATTTCAAACCCCTAAGTAATAATGGAGGCAACCCAAACAATTTATTTTTATTTTTTAGAATCGTTTTTTGTTTTTATTTTTTTATGATACAGCATACAAAAATACATACAACCCTTGATTTTAACCCCTACGATCAACCCCTATGATTCCTATAAATAATATACATGGCAAAACAATGTTTGCCGGGTCAGCTACTATATTATAATTATATGCATATTTCAGGTACACTTCCAATGAGCTACCGATTTCTTCGAGTACGACACCTAACAAAGAAAATTTCTGTCTAATTTAATGATGTGTTTTTAAGGCAATAACAACAACCCGTAACAATTTGTATTGTTAAGCTGGGACTTTCTGTTGAATAATATAACAACAAACCCGCTTTTAAATTTCTTATAACTTAATATAGTCATTAAAAAATTCATGAAGTCTTTCTTACCGTCTTCATCAGTCCTACAGACTTGTGGTGGAGATAACGGGCCGTCTCCCGCAGCATTGTGTGCACGGACTCTTATGTCGTATTCAGCAAATGGCGTAAGGCGAGACACTGTTGTTTCTTCACCCTATTAAATATATTCATTTAAAGATACATGAATATAACAATTAGTTATATTCGTATGGTTAAATATATGAATGTCAAATAATCACGTTTTAATCTTAACGAATATTTCAATTAAAATATTTTTTTATCTTATATTCGCGTAATTAGTTATATTTAAATTGTATTTTGGAAGATCCCTTTATTTATATTATCAATGCTTAGTATATTCTAGGTATATGCAAGGTTTTCATACGTTTGTATTTACATATTAATAAGTATTGGTGTGCAACTAGATTAAGGCATAGACATCACGAATAATGTAGGTATACTATTAAAGCGTAAATCGACAATGTACCTGGCATTGCAAGTGCTTCGATATGATGAAGCTAAACGTGACTTTACAGGACCTAAGTTGAAATATAAGATAGAGATATCTTCATTAAAATTAATGAGATGTTGGTTTGTATTGTGTTTATTTAATTTGTGTGAGGAAGCCCTGCTTGCATTGCAAGGCAACACGTCAATGTTACAATACTTATTAATATACAAACTTAATAATATAAGAATATTACCTTTTTTTAAATTTAAATCATACCTGAACACGTAAATGTGCATCCTGCACTGGCTGTAATGGATCGGCATCGCGCCTTGTGTATTGTAGAGTGTAGTGAGTGATAAGCCCGCCCCTTGAATCGAGGGCGGGCGGCCGCCATGACACGCGAAGCGATGTGGAACCGCTTGAAACGCATGCTAGGCCTTCTGGACTTCCATTTGGGGCTGTTAAATAGATTTTTAAAAAAACCAAATAAATCTGTAAAGAACAGTAACTTGGCAGTCACTTTACACAGAAAAGGCTTTTGTTCGTTTCGAAACTCAAAGTATTACAATAATCTTAAAAAATAGTCCTATTCATTATATTAGGCAATTTTAAAATTCTGTATTTTTCATTATGTAATATTATCAACGTAACTCATTCTTTTTTGGTTTACTGTTTTTGTTCTTACGTCATATATATTTAAACATGTGTCTATTATTAAACGTATAAAACTATTTGAATATATTATATATTTGCCACAAACTTTTTAAATTTGTTTTGATTTCTTTCTTAATAATTTTTATTATTACTTTGTAGGTTAAGACAATTGTAAATAATGTATACTTGATTGTAAATAAATATTATATTTTTAAATATATATAGTTTCTAGCTAGCTAAATATATATAATTATATTTGTTAATACAAAACAATAGCTAAATTTAAACGTGAACTTTGGAATTAGGTTTGAGTATAAGTGACTAGGATCATAAATAACTTAGCAAGAATTCAAGTCACGCTTGGAATCTGACATCTTCCAAGACAGTTTCCGTTTAAACAGAGCCAAAGTGGAAAATGTGGAGAACTATCAGTTACAAAGTAATTATGAAGCTGTCACGACCTTTATAGAAGTATGAAGATGTTCGGTTACGAAACTATCTAACTTGATAATATAAATTTAAATTTGACTTTATGAGAACTACAATATGGGGTACGTAAGTTTGTGATTTTTGAAGTTATACTTCTTTAGGCGCGTTTTGAAAAATTTATGAGAGTGAAATTTTACCTGAGACACAACATTGTCAGTGTGATTATAGCCGGCGCGAGCGAGATGGGAATAAGACAATCTACAAGTAAAAAGAAATAGAATATGCGTGAAGTTAGCAGCTATGCCAAGAATTTTGAATGACCATAACGACATTTACCTTTTAAACAAATAAAGGAGTTTTAATATTTTTTTCAAAGAAATTTAGCAATGCTTTTTCACAAAGACCTATTGTTAAAAGTTACGAAACATACCTAGTTATTTTCATTATACAAGTGCGAATTTTATATGTGCGTCTGAATTATAATCAGAAGTGATTTAAATTGAATATTTAAATCAATACTAATTAAGTATAACTTCTTACGTGCGTACATAAGTATACCGTGTACCCTTTTTTTTGTTATATCTACATTATTGTAATTGGTTTATGTCACTCACGTGTACTAATTTGAGGTTGTTCATCAAAACGTTTTTGCAATAGAAGCAATGCAAGAGTTTAATATTTTTTTAACGAAAAATAGTTTTTTTTTAGTATGTTACTTTGAAGTTAGGTATAAGTGGGGATATATTCCCCGCTTAATAATATCCGTTAAAGTGTGGGTATCCAGAGTATATCACTAGTCTCCAATACACATAGGATGGTAGACAATTGATGAAACAATTTTATGTTTAAAAATAAAAGTGCTATCAATTTGTTCCGAATCGTTTGACCTGGATCGAAAAAGCCACGGTCCAATTAAGCCATTTTGCATTTTGATAGGAAAATTTATGACGCACGTATCATGTCTCTGACGTAGATATATTGACGAGGAAATAAAACGGAACTTTTTGTATTACCGAGTTCATAATTATTTATTGTCTCAGAGATTTATGGTCCAGAAATTTGGTGCTATGCAAACCCAATTGTTGTAACAAAAAACATTTTACATAATATCTTCAAATTAAATTTAAATAGGAAATAAGTCTCAAATTACATGCATGTTATGCGTAAAAATATACACTTACGTGATTCCAAAGAATGTCGATAGTGCGGTTGTGATGCCGGCCCATTTCCCGCTGCGTTATATGCTCTGACTGTAACTCCGTATCGTGTAGCGGGTTTCAGGCCTCGTATCGTCGTACTTGTCGCATCAGAACTCGCTCCACTTTCTGAAGCATTTTCCATACTGCCCTTGCCTTCTTCCGATGCCTCCCACCATCGAACTGTGTAGCCTAGTAACGTGCCGTGCCAGGATTCACGCGGTGGTGGCTGTGAGTGTACACGTGGTAAACAGATAAACTAATATATTATCTATATTAGAGTGCAATCTCGATAACTCGAACCTTGTAAAGTCGAAATCCTCAGTAAGTCGAAAAAAATTGCCCTAAATACGCGGTATCTCGAATTATTTAGACTTTGTAACTCATACAAAATGTTATTTCCCTACGATAATACATATTTATACTCTATAACTCGAATTTCAAAAAGGAGATTCTGTAACTCGTAGTTATTAAAATATAATGACGTCTTACTTGTAATTCCCCGAAATAATAGCAAAAAAACCCAAAATGAATGTTCGGGTTCGGGGCTTCTAATATATTGTTTTTGTCTCGTACACGTGCAATGAATGAATACATTCATTAAAAATATATACTACAAAACTTAAGTTGAATTATTATTCAAATTCGACTATAAAAATCGTAAAATACACTTAGAAATCGCGTATCTCGAAGTTCTTGTTATGTAAAAAATCTATTATTTTGCCGTTCCCTTGTCATTCGAGCTACCGAGATTCCACTGTATATTGATATTTAGACTTTAAACAAATAAAATGCGTATACAAAAGCGTATATAGAGATATAGATAGAATAAAAATGCAAACCTGCCAAGTGACAAGTAGCTCTCGAGCGCGGAGAGCTCTCAGTGATATGTCCCGTGGCACTCCTCCAGGCGCTACAGATTAAATTGTTGTTGTTAGTTCAACACCAGTTGTTATTGATAGCTTGGAAAATTTATTATTAAATATTTCCTGAACAGTATAGTTAATGAATCAAAATTTGATACTCATTTCTTCCTCAGATTTTTTCAAGATTTACTTTAAAAACAATGTGTCTATATTACTTATTTATTTTAAAGAATTGCGTTGTAATCGGTTGGATATCATCACCTGATGAATACGATACCACTTGGCAAACACAGAAAGGATTTTATTAATCAGGCATCTTCGAGATGGCCAACAACAAGAAAAACAAATGATTCTGAAAAATTAAAACATATCTTTTAAGATAGTTAATACTCAATTTATTTATTTCAAAGTTTTAATGAGTTATATGAATAAGTTACGCTCCTAATCAGATAGTCCAGAGTTAACCTTCACAAAATCTAAAGTTCTTCTTTCAATTACAGAAATCTACCTCTTTTAAGTAAATCCTTTCAACTTAAATTCTTAGCTAATTAGTGAGAAATTCTATAAGCGTTATGAATGCTTATACCTTGAACTTTTATTTATATTAACTCTAAATAACCATTCATAAGCTGTTCATATTTAAAATTAAGTGAATATATTTTTATCACTTATTGGTCCCATATTTTATGAATATGATTTTAGGTGAAGATGTTTATTAAATGAAAGATATATAACATTAATTCTCAATTTTAGGTATAGACTATAAACTCCTTTAATGTCTCCAAAACAAAAACATTACGGATTTTTATTGAAAAACGAATGAGACGGTCTTTTGAAATATGAACATAAAAAACAAATACACTCTCTTGCAAATACATCGCATTCAAAATAATACCTTTGACTTCTTAACGGTCGTCGTCAAGGTTAATAAATATTTATTAAATAAATCCATAGCAAAGAATACGCTATTTGGTATTTAAAGATAAATATTGTTCTTGGTAATTTTAAAGAGAAAAACGCCCATTCAGGCCGAGCTACGCTCCCCAAAACAGCCCGACCTGAAAAGGCCCTTAAGGCCAACAGCGAGATTCCTTTAAAAACAAAATTGGTAATTTTTAATATATTCACTTATGTAAAGATTTTTTATTTGTAATCATATAGTATAACTGTAACAAAAATACAGTATTACTAACCGCGGGAAAATTTTACATTGTTTTTTAAATATTTCGGAAACGTTTCGTTTTTATAATATTAGTATGGCAAACTAAGATTATAATTAATACAATTGTGACGTTATTGATAGAATTAACTGTCAACACAGTTGACAGTTCTCTATCTCACCGGCGTGGAAAAAAAATACTAGTACTTTGAATTTTCTCAAAATTACGAATGATAAAACATCAATTATTTTTTAATTTATATTCCACGGAGAAGCCGCCAGTTGTTCTATAAAAATATACAAAATCCCATTTCCAACTGAAGAGGCCAGAGGCTTCAATCATTGTATACTTTAGTGCCCGTCTAAGCTTCCCACTTGTTGGCGTCAAAGAAAAATAAAACCGTTCCAAATCTGTTTACTTTTATCTTGACTAGCAAATGGTGATATAAATCGGAGAAAAGGTTTCACAAAGAAAACGTTTTTCGGTGAAATATTAGCGATTTTATGTATATTTGAAGCGTTTTTTATTGAATTAAACGTTATAATGATTTTCTATAAAATACATTTTCACGGTCTGTTAAACAGAAGACCATTTAAAAGGCGGGCGGATATTCAATATAAATATATGGGTGTTATTAAAAAATTCCATTAGGAAGATAACATTTTTAAAGCTAAATTTCTAGTGATCTTTTCTTACAATTTCTTTACTTTAGTAAAAATTTATTTTATTAATATTATTATACAAATGTTTATTATTATGTTAATTATCTAAAACTTCATACCACGATGTACATCGGTGACGTGTATTGTCCGTAGCTCTACTACGGCGTAGCGCTAAGCTCTACATACCTTCCTCTCTAGTAGTAAATTGTAGAGGTGTTGTGAACGGGGAAGCTCCGACATCGTTGTGGGCGGCTATTCGTAGCACGTAGCGAGTATCAGGATATAATCCGGACACTAATGCCCCTGCCCGACTCGGCCCTTCTGACCTGAGTACGATGTGGTGCTTAAGTTTATATTTTCAGAATGACGTGCTAAACAGGTATATATTTTACTAGCTGATCCGGCAAACGTCGTTTCGCCATGTATATCATATATAATAAAAAAATAGAGGTTGATCGTAGAGGGGTGAAAGTTAGGGGTTGTATGTATTTTTTAATGTTGTATCATAAAAAAATAGAAATAAAAATTTAGGGGTGGACTACCCTTAACATCTGGCGGGCTGATTTGAGAATCTAAACCATTCCCAGATCCCCTTGAAGACACACAAAAAATTTCATCAAAATTGGTCCAGTCGTTTAGGAGGAGTTCAGTCACATACACACGCACACAAGAAATATATATATTAAGATAAGTAAGTTGTTATTGTTATTTAGTTAAAATAAAAAAACAGCCTATTTTGGAAACTATTTAAATACCATTATACATACTATGACATAAATATACGGAATTGAAATCCGTAGGTCATTAACATATTCATAAGCTTGAGCAAACTTACGCGACATGAAGTAAATCCGAATTAGCCAGCGTTATGTTGAGGACTTCGAGTGAGTCCCACGTTTCAAGAGCGGGAAGCGGAGCGTTCAGCGGAGCATTTGTGAGGTCGCGCGCGAGGGAACGGTACTGAAGTGAATAATGAGATACTATGGCTCCACGCGTCACGCGCCATGTTATGCGGGCCTTTCTCGACCACACCTCTGATATGCGGACTTCTTCGGGAACGCTTGGACGTTCTTGGGACAAAAAATTAACCAGTTAAAATGTTTGGCGTTAAGTTTAATGTGAAATAAAAATTTTGCGTAGTGTTGGTCGAAAAATTGCTTGTGAAATAAAACTATGTGCTTAATAGTTATTAAAAAAACTTTAGAGGTGTCAAGGGACACCCGGATGGAACGAAATTCCTTTCGATTAATTTATATGTTAATTGGTATCATAACAGTATGATAGATTTTCTCGACACCAATCTTACGACGAAAAAAAAAGCCAACATCACGAGGTGTTCTCAGGCGGTCACCCATCCAAGTACTGACCTCGCCCGACGTTGCTTAACTTCGGTGATCGGACGAGAACCGGTGTATTACAATAGCAAATAGCAAAAAAGTGTCGTGACAACTTTTCGTAAGAATTTTCCGTCTAGCCCCCTTTCACAACGCGCGATAAGGAACTTCGTTCCAAAAATCGGTTAATTATGTTTTAATACTCCGTCTAATAAAGGTTTAACTAGTTAAGGTAACATCGTATTTGGCTGAATCTCTAAATATTATTTATCGAAAAATTTACAATATTGCAAAGTAACATTTCACTGTTAATTAACGTTTGTGAGTACCGATAATACAATATGTTTATTGTTAAGGCTGTACCTTTTACAAATAGCCTGAAGACCAGTTCATCGGTCCCATACAAGTTCCTGGCGAGGCATCGGTAGTCTCCTGCGTGTTCAGGCCCAGCATGAGTGATTGTTATCTCAGACATCATTGCACCGTTACCCAAATCGCGCATCTCTACGCCTCCTGAACCACTGACACAAACAACGTTTATTCTTTATTAACGTTATATTTAAAAAGGAGGAAGTTGTCAGATCTATTTCATTTTAACAACAAATAATACTTGGCCACTACTAGACTGGTTGGTAGTTGTAAGTCTTCTGAGAGCAAATTCTTCTGTCCTTCTATTATAAAGGAAGCCTCTTTTGTACCCTCCTTAAAAATGCTCGTACAAATATACATACTACTAAATGACTACTAAATTAAGTTTGGTAGTAACTAAATAAATACTAGTGTTGGCCTAGGGGCTTTAGCGTGTGAATCTCAAGCCTGTGGTCGTGAGTTTGAATCACGGCTATGCACCATTAGATATTTATTTCTATTTGCGCGATTAACATTTGATTTACGGTAACCGCAAACATTGTAAGCCAAAACCGGCAAGTTTGAAAATAGCAAAAATTTACGACTTTAGTCTGGCACAAAAGGCTGATTAGTTACTGTTCTAAAAAAAGATCAAAGAAGCGAATGCATCATGTAGCCAAAGAGTTGTAGCAACGCGCTACAACCAATATAGGCGCCCATGGATAGTTATAATTAGCAAATAAATAAAATCCAAATGTTTATTAGCAAAGTATATTTACGTCTAACGTAAACTAAAACGTATTAAAATACCATTAATGTTGACAGAAAGAAAGATGTTTAAAAAATATTGCGTTTAGTTATTAATTGTGTTACAGCAAACTATCTAAAATAGTTCAAAGGCAAAGTACGCTTAGATAATGTTATTAAACGTAGGTAAAGTACTAGGAGTTGCACCTGCGTCTCACTTAAATTTTCAAAGCTTCGGCCGTTAGGTTAGGTAGAAATTAGGTCATATCCGTCGCCTGACACTAACCCTCTTAACCACAGAATTCATCACTAGTATACCGGCTTTAAACTATATTTAAACCTAAGCTAGTACTTTACGTAGAATATACTAAGGTTGATAACAATATGATCATCAAAAACCAAACTAAATACATTATAACAAAATAACCTTGTGTATGATAACACAACACAATTTTTTGTATTTATAATTATTTACAGAAACTGAACTTGCATGAAAATTGTGTATTCACAATTCCAAAATTACTCGCAAAGAGACAACAAACAACCTAGGTACTTATAATTTTAACGTTTAGCGTTTTTTACTCTAAAATCTATCTATCTTTATTTATAATTGTAATATCTCTAGGAAAGAAAAAGGACAAAAATAATCGTATCGTAAAAAAATTAATTTCATTGAAGGGTAATCATACCCGAGTGGTTTAAAATATAAGTTTAACACGTGCTCCTAGATTACATACTTAGTGAATCAATCATTACTTCAGTTATACAAAATGTAAGTTGATAAATGTATTTTTTTTATTTACGTCTTTTCCTACAAATTTCCTAAAATCTCGAATTCTGTATAACAACAAAATAAAATATAACATAGTACACTTTTTTTTAAAAAGATCTCTATATGATAGGTCTGTGTCTCTGTATTAGGATCTTTCTATTTAATCCTGAAACATTTACTATTTAATACATAAGTACAATATAAGATTCTTACTGCAAAGCAAGTGGTCGGGAATCGTGTGTCCAATGTACGTGGATCTCAGGCTCCCCTCTGACACTACACGTGAGTCTCGCTGGAGTACCACGTACCACCCACTGTGTCTCCCCAGTCCCACTGCCTCGGCTTAGCTTGGGTGGTTCTGTAATATTAAGCTATTAAGACCAGCCGATACATTTCTGCATCTATTGGAATAAATTTGTTTAAGACAAGTGGTTTATCTTTGTGTCAGCAAACAGGATAGATATTTAAAGAAGAAACTTTTTAACCTATTAAAGTTATGTATTTTTATAAATTTACAACATTTTAACATTATTTTAATTATGTTAAATATTGAGCCATTTTTGCCAAAACCCTCCATCTTTTAGTCGATACCAACTCCGGGGAAATAAATACAGATAATGCAACTTTCTCTACAGCTGTGATACTTTTTGAAATAAATAGTTGTAAATTCATAAAAATACATAACTTTAATCCGGTTAAAAAGTTTTTTCTTTAAATGTGTAAAGGTTATGTCAATCAAAGACAATACTAGGATATATATTGTTTTTCTGGGAATAGAACCAGATTATACTCAATGTATTAGCCATTGCATTATATAGGCCGCAAATACTAAACATATTTATTACAAGAATTGAATTATAATATATATATTTGAACCTTTATAATAAAAACAAAACAAATAGGTCAAGGAAGGATGCTGAAAATAAAATATTATGAGCTGAATCTCCGTCAAAAATGTACTAAATATATCCCAAAATAAAACTATTTACACTATATCTTTTCCAGGCTTCAACAAATGATGGCATGATACAGTGAATATCTGGATTTAATTTAATATAATATTAGTAACATTAAAAGCAGTTGGGTTATTAACTATTCGTGCGCATGTAACATATACCTCTAACGTCCAAAAAGAACACATGATGAAGAAAAGAATGCTGGACTCTGGCTGTACACCTGTACCACCCCTCGTGGTCTGGAGTTGCAGCACGTAGCCACACCGTACCATCCGAGAGAATGGATCCTTCACTAAGCTCACTAGTTTCTGACTGACCCCATAGGATGTGACGCCAGTTTTCGCTATCTACATAAAAAAAACCAAATATTCATTAGTTTCTAATTAACGCCACGAGTCGTAGGTGGTTCTGGGGATATTATTTGTTAACCGTATATTAATTGAACTAAATATATGACTTCTAACAAATCGTTATTGTACCTGAATACAATTTTGAATACATAACAGGGGCTAAATTTCTTAATTAAAAAAAATCCTAGACTTTGTTTATTATTTGGTGCTTAATATAAAATATGAAGTACATTCATAAGAACATCAGGAACACAATTAAAATTTTCTCTTAATTTTTTATCACAACAAAAAAAAATTGTGCGTGTACTAGGTGTACACACGTAAGAAGTGAAACTTCTTTATGATCTTATTTTTCGAAAAATGATCTACTATATGCAACTTTACAGAAATTGGTTAAATAAAGTTAAATTAGATATAGTTTAACAAAAGGCTTTTAATATCACAGACTTGAATACAAATAATACAATTATTTCATTTTACCTTATTACCACTAAGATTATTACAGAATTTCATAAATTGTAATAGAATTTTTAGTATCATTGTTATCGTTATTATACATTTTTGTTATTAATGGTTTAGAAGCTCTTTGAATCAACCCTAGTAGGGACAAGAAAAAGACGAGCGTAACGGTCATTTACACGCACATTTTTTATTTTTTTTATATAGAACATACCAGTAGAAAACTCCCAAGATATTCTCGGCTGGGGTTGTCCCTTGGCGGAGCATGGTAGAAGAACAGCTGCTCCTGCCGATACTGAAGTGTTCTGTGCACGCCACACCCACAACGGTGCCTCTGTAGCGAAACTGTTTCGTTTATCATCTCATTCTTATTTTGAATTTTAGTTTTACATGCCTTTCTGTGAGTATTAAGAATTGGGTCAATCTCGGTTTTAACAAATGGAGCTTTTTGCTTTTGCGATCTCTGCGAATAAAAGAATAGCGCGGCAACGGAGTTATATCCTGTACTGTACCTAACCTTTTTTGGCTTATTCTACTTCGTCACTGTAGAAACTTTCACAGTTCCATTTTTGAAAAATTGGTTTCCGGTGCTTGCGGTTATAAATTAAATCACATTATAAATTGCTGTCTATTCGAACGGATATAAACAGGAATTACCTTTATTACGAAACAAAAAAAAATAACGTTTAAAATTATTTTCAGTAATTTCTGTAATATCTATTTTAAAGTGTACTTGAATGGACGAAAGACAATCTCTACATTAAAAATAAGATGAAGTATAAATAATATTACGTATTATTAAATACCTTTGACGACTAAAGCAGCCGAGTGACTAACAGTGCCAAAGTCATTGGTGGCCCGACATGAGTATTCTCCACTGTGCATTGAGTTTAAATCTTGTATCACCAATATCGTGAAAAAATCCATGTTTTTCTGTTCAACCTTTAAACGAATATGTAATTACGTGTTTTATTAATGTGTAAATTTATTTAACTATATTTAAACAAAAGCTTTTTTTTGTAAGCTGGGAAATTACCATTTTTAATATAGTAGTTAGTGTATTTTTTAATTTTTTCAATACAGTAAAGATACAAAGACAATTTTTCTACTGACTTGAAAAAAATATGACAAAGCAAAAAAATAATTTTTAAATAATTTAATAAATTATATAACCTACTTTCAGAACAGAAGGGATAGGTAAATTATCTTTATGCCACGAAAATTGGATTGGTTTATCTCCTGATACTAGGCTGCACGTCGCTTGTGTGCTTCCTCCAACTTCTAATTCTTCAGGAAATTGAAACGGAACTATTTTCGGTGGCTCTGTTAAACAATGAATTAATCGTCATACTTATAGTACCTTCATATTTCTTGTGGGGTATAGAAATATGATGGATATGGGGGCTGGTGAGATGGAAACGCGAGTATATACCTATAATTACGTAGTTGGTCCCAAAGTTCTGTCAATGTCACATTATTTTTAAATTTTGAACATGATATTATAAAAATAATATTTCATTATATTTTTGAATGTTTGACTATTGTTTTAAAACAAAAAACAATCACTTTCCGTAATTTTTCACGATGGAGTGGACATTGAAAGAAAACCGAATAGCTGTTATTGCGTTGTACCGCTGTACACACTCGCCGAGTACCATTTTCAAGTTGCTCAAAAATTTAAATATAACGCTTAGGTTTGTGTACCGTACTATTGATAGGTACAATGAAGTTTCCAGTGTTGAGGACAAGAGAAGAACTGGCCGGCCACGCTCCGCAAGAACACCAGCAGTAATCAATGCTATCAAGGCGCGGATGGCAAGAAATCCTGTCCAAAAAACAGAAATTGATGACTTGGCAGATGGGTGTCAATAGGAAAATAGTAAAACAGCTTTTAAATGAAGATCTTGGCCTACGAGCATTAAAAAAAAGAGTGGGCACTTACTTAATGCTCGTCTAAAAGCAATAAGGCTTAAGAGATCGCAGGTGTTGTTAAAGCGGTACGCGAAAAACCGACACCGTGATATCTTCTTTAAAAAATTTTTCGATATTGAAGACAAGTACAATAAACAGAATGATAGAGTGTATGTCAGGAGTTCTGAAGAAGCTGGAAATAAAGTTCCGAGGGTGCAACATGGACATCATCCATCATCAGTAATGGTCTGATTGGAAGTGTCCTATTACGGGCCAACTGACGTTCATTTTTGCGAAAAGGGGGTCAAAACCAGTGCAAAAGTGTACCAAGAGACGGTTTTGGATCGGCTTGTCAAAGACCTGCCCAGCATGCTATTTGCGGGACATCACTTCGTGTTCCAGCAGGATTTTGCGCCTTCACACACAGTCAAGTCCACTCAAGCCTGGTTTGAGCGTCAAAACATCGACTTAATTAGACATGTGGATTGGCCTTCCTCCAGTCCGGACCTTAATCCTTTGGACTATAAAATTTTCATATTTGGCAGGTCTTAGAGAGGAAGGTCTGTGCTATACCACATAAAAATTTGGAGAGTCTAACGTCATATTTAAATAAATCAGTCACTGAAATCGACATGAATATGGTGCGTGCTGCGATAGACGACTGGCCGCGGGGCTTAAGGGCCAGTATTAAAAATAAGGGAGGTCATTTCTATTCCTTAATTAATGTACTATAAATTGATATATCACTCATTAAAAACTGATAAGTACATACTTTTGTTTTTATCATTATTTCCATTTATGACAGAACTTTGGGACCGACTACGTATAGTGTCACTCAAACAACTTTTACACAATGATACTAAAATTCTGGGGTTAAATATATTTTGTGTTCCTATATCCGCCATATTTTTTTCATATTGCAGTACAGTACTTCTACTAATATTAAACTATTTACAGTGCAACCTCGATATAACAAATCGGAGGGGAACAAGAAAATATTCGTTACATCAAGTAATTCGTTGAACTGAGATTTGTTATGTTGAGGTTAGATTGTTCTAAAATTCGTTATAAAGAGGTAAAAGAATAGTTTTTTAGAACACCTTTTACGTTTCTGAGCCATTTTAAGTTAAATCTTTAATAATAGTGACGAGCAGAGGTGTTTAGGTACATTACTTTCCATCAAAACAACAATGATTACTTTACAAACAAAAGCGTGTCGAAACATGTCGAGACATGAATCACATTATAAGATTAAGAGTTATATTATTGGTGGAAACTTTATATAAAGGTTTTGGGTTGGCAAAATTCGTTATAAAGAGTTTGTACGCAAAGAATGTTCGCAATGTAAAGGTATATTTTATATCGACTCTTTTGGACAATTCAAGGGGATTACGAAGAATTTGTTAAATCGAGGAAGTCGTTATATTGAGGTACGTTATATTAAGGTTGCACTGTATATACGTAATATTAAATATATAGTTCGATTATGACGAAACTTTGGGTATTTCAAAAGTACACATCATTATTATGGAGGATGAATTAAATAGCCGCATTTAGAAAAGTAAGAAAGAGAAGGTAGATTTGTGGATGACGATGATTCTGGATGACCTACCCACATAGAAAAATCATATATCGTCAGTTCTATTAAGAATTAAAATGTTATAAATGTAAAAAATATTAGTTTACTTACTATGCACTTCGATTCGAACTGTCCGTCTAGCCAACTCCCCACTCTCCGCTCTGACCTCACATGTGTACCCTCCCCCGGTGGAACTTCTCACAGATGTCAATTTTAATAAACCTCGTTCATCACCGGATTGTATGGGTGACTCCACTATAGAGCCATCTTCACGTCTCCATATAACTTCTCTGATAAAATTATCAGCAATATAATATTATTATTTAGGTTTATTCACGAGGCCCAAAAAACAGAGTATTAATTTTTTTTGTTGCTGTATGTATACCTATATTATTTCAATATAAGTCACTACTTATTATACTAAATAATCTCTCTTTCTTTAATTCGAATCATTACCGATTATACCTTTCAATATATATGATGAAAGCAAAGTGAATTCGTTTTATTGCAAAGTGAAGTAAAATGTAAATGAAGCACTATCCATACTTCCGTATTATCGTTGAATATTATTTGTTTTTATTATGCAAACATCAAACAGAACAAGCTGTTGTTTTTAGTAGCTACTGTTATTACTGGGTACATATTAAGAGAGAAAAATGTATTATAGTATTAAAAAATTACATACTTGTACCTTGCTTATTATATAAAAGTTTTATTTATGTACTTACTTAATAGGATATCCTGAGTAAGGACAATTTAATGTTACGTCAGCTTCTACTTTAACGTGCATTGGTGGTAAATATCTTATATTTGGGGGACCTGTAACATGTCAATCGTATTATTTACGATCCATGTGTTAATGATATAATCACGTAAATCTAGAGAATTTGTAATATAATTTAGTTTTTGTTATTATAACGAACCTACTGCTGAAATGTTCGCGTGTCGCAAGTGTCATTTACCTTTCTTCTAAACGGGTCAGCATTCTTCAGTGTTAAAAACATAATATATTTTTATAATTCACGAGGTAAACGGGCGAGAAGCTCACCTAATATTAAGTGATACCATCGACCTTAGATAGTCATACTGCCAAAAGGCATTTTAAAAGCTTCTTAAGTATCAAATAAAACGTAATGTATAAAAATATTATAACTTGTTTACCAAAAACGTTAAGCCTTGCGTGGTGCGACTGCGACCCGCCAGAGTTTGTTGCATTACATCCATATCTCCCACCTTCATCGGCAGTCCTAATATTTATATTTAATGTTGATATGATACTCCCCTCCTCACTCCCAGGAAGTGACTCAGCTCTTGTATTTACTGTATATCTTAAATAGTAAGCCACAATTTAATTTATAAAGGAAAATGGCCTTGTTAATCTCAATACTCGATGATTTTTTAGATTTGTTAAGTTACAATTAGAAATATTAAAACATATTTAATCTTATAGAATCTTTAAATTATAATGAACTCATTGGTATGTTAAATAAGTTGTATTATAAGAACGATTTTATAGCAGTGTAGGCTTAGTGGCTTCAGTGTGCGACTCTCAATCCTGAGGTCGTAGGTTCGATCCTAAGCTGTTCAACAATGGACTTTCTTTCTACGCATTTAACATTTGGTCGAACAGTGAAGGAAAACATCATGAGGAAACCGACATGTCTTAGACCAAAAAACTCGACGGCGTGTGTCAGGCACATGTGGCTGATCACCTACTTGCATATAAGATTTATAAATGATCATGAAACAGATACAGAAAACCTAAAAAATTGGTTGTAGCGCCACTGATTAATTTTGTTTATTTTATAAGAACGATGTATATTTAAAATCATTACTTTTCAGGCGCTGATGGAAGCGGTCTGTCATCTAAAGTCCAGAATATTCTTGGTGGTGGTATACCAGTAGCGGCACATCTTAGAGCAATGCTTTGTCCAACACGAGTTATGGCCTCACTGAACGTCGTTACCAACCTTGGAGGTCTGTCTAAAACGTAGTTAATATATATTTACGGGAAACTATAGAAGGCCTCCGTGTGTGATTAAAAGTAAACAACTATATGAGTTTGGATTTATAGAATATATTACAGTATATAAAAAGAGTGGCGGAGAGTTTATTGCCAGTTCTTCTCTTCTGTTCTACGCCCTTGATTTGAGAACATTTGAACATGTAAAATTAGAAGCATTTAATGTTTATTTATTTTTTGACGTTCATAAGTGTTACCTACATTAATAAATGATTTTTGACTTTGACTTTGAATATATTTTTATTATAATTAATTTAGTTACGTTTAAATCAGTTGTAAACTATGTTAATTCTATTGTTCACTGCAAAAATAAACCTCATACAAAAACTATATTTAATAAAAAATAATATGTATCTAGTGGAGTTTTATCCCTAGTAAGCGATCAAGGAAACTTGAGTTACTATATACCTATTAAATTGTAAAATATTTTAATATAAAATCCCGTCGCCATACAAAGTCAAATGTAAAACGAATTTTGCAAAATATTACCAGCAATAATAAGTTCAGCTCCAGATACGGCTGAATCCGAGTGATCATATGCTGTGCATTGGTAAAGGCCAGCGTGGTGCGACCTTACTGGTCCCAAGGTAAGCTTGGCTTGTGGAGAATGCAAGGGTCTGCCTTCATGCTGCCAGCTTAGAGTAACCCCTCCACCTCTACCTCCGGATACCGAACAGTTAAAATGACCAGATCCTCCAGTACCTAACATCTGAAAATTGCCCGTTCTGTCCTTCTAACTATAGCTTTATATATCAATTATCATTCTTTAAAAATCGAAAAGTGGTGTTTATTACTATGAAATCGTACTACTAACTTAAGCTGCGTATAAATTAAGCGCGGCAAACCATCGAACATTGGCGCGTGCGGCGGCCGCGCTCTATGTTGCTCGAACATTGCCGCGCTCGAACGTGCCGCGGGTCGATCCGCTCGATGTCGGTTTTTGAGACCGCATCAAAGGAGCTTCAGTCGTTGGCTCGCGCGCAGTTGGGACGGTTATAGTTTTGGTGATTTGGCTCGCGCGGCGAATACGTAAAAAAGGGTGCGTGTACGTACTTACGCGCGTAAGAAGTTATACTTCTCTGGCATTATTAAAAATTGTTTTTGATTGCATTCATATAATTAATTACAATTAAATAATCAAAGACTGGAAAAGGAGTTATTATAGTCAATAACGTTCAGTTTACATTTGAAAAATTAAATAAATAAATATTTATTTTTATTTTATTTTTTTTACAAATTATATGGTGAATCACAATGAAAGCGGCAGCCGCCCGACCACGCGCGTCCATACTCGCAGGTTTACAAGAGTGAACTGGTCTGACTATCCGCCGCGGTCTGTTCGTGATGGATAGCCTGCCGTGCGCGGCAGTCACGTCCAACTAAATTTATATCTACATATTGGCTCGCGCGGCAAATGAAGGTCAACTCTGGTCGAACATTGGCTCGCGCGGCTGCCGCGCTTAATTTATACGCAGCTTAACACAAGACGAACAGGCGAATTCGGTACAATATACACTTTGTTTACTTATATTAAATAAAAATATTTTAATACTGAAGATATAATACTCACCAAAGGGTTTGGAGTGACAGTTACACTTAACCGCTCATGTACAACCAATCTCACAATAATACGTGGTGTGCTTTCAGTACCAGGTGAGCAGGCGTATCTGACCGCGTGATGTAGTCTCACATTAGGTAATATTAATGCCCCACTACGAACTATCCCTTCCCCTGACGCAGTCACCCAAACTCCACTAGCATCTTGTCGTTGCCAACTGTTATAAAAAAATTAAATACTTTGAATAAAGGGGCAAGCGTAGGCTTATACCGATAACAGGCGCTCATGAATCTCACAATAACAATGGCTTGCGAATGCGTCGACTTTAGTTGTGCTCTGACATAAAGATTATACCTAGTCCAGCCATAAGTCTCGTTACAAATGAAAATGCATTTGTTTTAATGAAGTAATGTAATATTGCACGCCTCGCAGTGCTCTACTCTCGACATGTCAAAAAACCCAGTCTTTCGAAACTTGAATGACTTTTTTCTCACTAATATAACACTTACAGGATAATATGAGTGCACTAAACTCGAGTTAAATAATCTATCAAGCACATACGGTATTTTTTATGAACAATTATTTTGTTTAACATAGTAAATAATAACATTAAAATCAATCATTCTTGGACGTCCGTCAGTCTGTGTTTATGGATCCATGTATGTGGCAGAGAAATTGGTCGAAAAATTTATCGTACCAGAATACTCTTTTTCTTATTATATAAAGTTATACCCTGGGCTGATTCCTAGTTAATATTAGCGTTCTAAGTACTGTCGTTTAATTATAATTTGTAAAAAACTAAAATACGAATTTTAGTATATTTTTTCTCACCTTAGAGTTATGGCGCCACTATATATTTTTTTATTATATTAATTATATTAAGTAAGTAGTAAGAAGTAAAAAAATAAAATGTAAACGAATGATTTTTTTTAAATGTGAATGACCGCTATGAGGCGTGCACTTTTGGATTTTCCAAACTATTATTTAAATTTATACCTACGTGTTTATTAAAGTCTCAGCAAAAAATAAAATAAATATTCTATTCGAAATGGCCACCTTTGGCCTTTAATCTGTTTGGCCACGAATCTATGGATTTACGCACTGTTTTCAAGGGAAATTTCGCCACTGCATGCTCCAAAGATTTTTTAAGAGACTTAATGTTACCGTGTCGTTTAGAGCAAGCCATGGTCCTCTAAAACTGACCATAGTTTGAAGTCTAAAGGGTTGTAGTCTGGGCTAGATGAGGGCCTTCAGCTTCAACTTTAACTTAAGGCCAAACTACTTATATATGACGTAACAAAACACTTTCACAGTCTTAAAAATCTTGGTTTAGAATATAAATCGCGGGTAGTATAAGCGTGCAACAATATCTTTAATTTAGTATCACTTTAGTAACTTGGAATTTAGATTTAAATTATATCATGTGTGCGTTTCTACCAATAGTACAATGTGTCGAAGTTTAATTCCGGTAACAAAGTCATTGTGCCTAAATACTGTCTTTGATATAATTCATGTTTATGTGTTTGCGGAGCGGATTTACTGTAGCAACATAATAATTTAAGTAGCTGCCCACACAAATTTGGCTTCGCCTTAATATGATTTTTTAATTAGCATACCTTTTTAGGAACTTTTTGCTATGTTACCCCATGGGGACTCTCGCTTTTCAGTATTAAAAACCTAAGTACTATAAAAGATAAAAACCTTCAGAGTTCAAGGAATAAATCAATAAAATTACTCGAATTGGTCCAGCCGTGTTCGAGTTTTGCGCATAGCAACGTATTTTGCGATTCATTTTTATTTATATAATTAATATTATTATTATATATATTTTATTTTAAGGATTTGTTGTACATTATGTGTATGCATTTTTGAGGAATCATGTTTTTTAAGTAGTATGACGTCACATCTTTTCGTTACTCAGTTTTATTTTCAACGCTTTAGTGTTTGGATATCGGTAGTCGGTCTCGTCGCCACTAACTGTTTTAAATTATGATATTTAGTTTAAAATAATGGTTTATAACCACAATAACCTAGAAATACTTACGTAATAGTAAATCTGTTGATATGTCGAAATACACACGGCAAAATGGCTGTATCACCAACGCGAGCTTCAATGGAATTTACTTCAACACTTTCCAACCAGCTGCTTTCTATTAAAAAAAATCTAATTAATAACACATTTTAATATCATAATAGTATTGACTTCTTTGAGTTTTACCCGGAACTTTTTTATGGTACTATTTGTATCTATTTTATCTTCAATATTAAAAAAAACGAGTTATAAATTAAGTTTAATAATTATATAGGTAACTAAGTATACAATAATAGATGATACTACGATGATTATATACATTATTAAGAGTCCCTTTAGGCAAGGTTCCGAAGATACTAGCAGCGTTCCGCCTTTGAATAGCTAGACTTATCTTTGTCCGAGGTAGCTGCCAGCTCTTCGGTCTCATGTGATGTTGACTAAGTTATGAATTTGGTTGTTACTAGCTTAGAAAACTGCATATCAATTTTATATCGAAAAGAAAACTCTGCTTGGTCTTAGTTATACGGATGCATTATGCTGCGTAAATTGAATGATTTTTAAAAATTTACTGTGAGGTTTTAGTGATCTTAATGAACACACGTAATAATTAATTCTTACCGTCTGTAGTTAGTTTTAATGTAGCACTGGGTGTGTCTACCGCAATACACGAATATTCTGCTTCTACGTCAGCCTGTGTCAAATCAGATCCTAATAACAATCCACCAGCACCTGATATCCATCTGGTATCTAAAAAGAATTTAAACACATAAACAATATTTTATTGCTAACGGTTATTTAGATTAGTGCCTGGATAGTTATATTCAAAACATTAGACTTTTATTTTACAATAATCTAATATAACATTTATTTAAATACCACCTTCCGTCTTTAGGCGAGCTGGTTTACACAAAACGCATTAAGTAAACTGTAACTGTTACTAAATGTAAAACATGTATTTTTGCACTTCTTGCCTTTCTTATGTAATTTAATACTTTTTTTTTCTCATAGTGGTTGCCTGGAAGAGATCGCTCGAAAGCGATAAGGCCGCCAGTTGCTCTCCTTTTTATTTAATTATGTCAATTGTACTATATTAATGTATATGCAACGAAGTGTTAATAAATAAAAAAAATAAAATAATTTACAAGCAATATTTAAACTATTACCGTTGACGTGTACGGTAAAATGCTTACTGCAGTAGTCAGGCAAGAATCACAAATATGTCCAATGGTGGACAAACCAAAACTTGACAAACAAATGATTATTCCTAAATGTTTAAGTGTATTTTACCTAATGTTCAAAGTTAATTTGTACACGCTTTACATTAGCTTCACCTGTATAGTATGTAACCGACTCCTTCGGACTCGATTTTGACCCACTTTAAACGGACAGATTTAATTCAAACTTTGTACACTTATAAAGAATCAGCGACAATATAATAATTTCATAGGTTTATCTCGAAAAAACAATAAAAAAAATTAAGTCCACAAAGCAATACGGTTAAATTGACACAACACGTATTTCTGCTAGGACTAAAAAGTGGAAAGTAAATATAGTTTAAAACAACTAAAAAACACGCTTTTCAAGCACATCAATGGGTTGCTCGATAGACGAAAAATATGGCACAGAGCGCCCCACGCTTCTTCACAATAATACCAGTATTTTTGTTCATTACCATTTTCAACCTAAATTAGGAATTATTTTTCACTTTTTCGTTTGATGTGCTTTAAAAGCGTGTTTTTTAGTTTTTTTAAACTATATTTATTCAATTCAAAATCATGAAACTTCTAATCTATTTTATAATTAAGTTTTGGAAATAAAGGCTATTATGTAAAAAAATGGCTACTATAGTTGTAGCAATACTGATAGTCTATCCTATTAAGTTTTATAACCTCTTGCTAATGTGCAGGGTTATCTACCTGTTCCCATGTATCCTGTTGTGAGAGGAAGTCCATCTTGCAGCCATTTGATATCCGTGAACCCTATCTGCGGCGACAATTCACATCGCAGAACTACAGAGCCCCCCAATTTCGCTGGAGTTAGCTGCTTCACCGTGGTAGCGAGAACACTGTCATCAACTACGAAAAAAAACATTATTTAAAACAAAAGAAATATTTGTTTTAATCTCATTCAATTATAAGCGAGTATTTTTTTTAAAATTGGTTATCAGTCTTCTAACGTTACTACTGCGTATAGCAACGCACGCATAATGGTAGGGGAGCCCATGATGCTAAATGGGGATTTACTCGAGCGTCGTAGAGACCTATTGGGATGCAAAGCTTAGATAAAAAGAAGAAAAAAATGTTATATGATAAATTCCTTTTCATCGGTGGGGGAAGCGGCTATAGATAGTTAAATATGTAAAAAAAAACTGTTGCATGGACATCCTCGAGCGCGTCAGATATTGATAGCATCTATGCCCTACGTATTTTTAATAATGTACGTATGTTAATCTGATCGTTTGCATGATGCGGGTGGTTGTATTTAAGGGTTGAAAATGAAAAAAATAAAAATTATCGAGCGCGTCAGATTTTCTAAGGGAGTGTTAAGTGCACCGAAAAAAAAGCTCTCATTCACTAATCTGACGATTTCGATGGGACGCAAACCCACGGCCATTTTCATAATATGCAAAAAAAAACGCAATTTTGAAATACTCAAGCGCGTCAGATTAAGATATATGTGGTTCATCTTTATGTTCTAAACGTACTGTCTCATAATCTGACGATTATCTAGAGGGATTCGCCTGATCTGACAAAAAAAATTTAGAAAAACGAGTCACCGAAAGGGCCATCCCTGCAACTTACCGCTACTTCCATTCCTGGGCGCTTAAAATTGATATTTTGAGCTCGCTGAGTTCAAAGAAATAACATGTCTATGCATTTGAGCTCTCCCAGCTCGAAAGTCTGATAGAATTTTCATAGAACACTATTTTTGGAATTTTCAAACCTCAATAACTTTTGAATGGATCAAGCAATTTTCACGCGGTTGGCGGCATTCGACGCAATTTTATCATCATTAATTTTGCAATTTTAATTGATAGAACCACAAATTTCGGAGTAATCCCGAAAAAACACTTTTTCGGGTTTCTTTCGTTCACGTTATCTCTCGAACTAATCAACCGCTTTTGACGAGCTTGGTGGCGATCGACGTGGTTTTTCAAGCTCAAAGGCGGATTAGTTTTTGAAGTTGATCAATAAAGAAACCACTTTAAAAAAAAATATTTCTTATTTTTTTTAGATTTTTCAAAATTTCTCAAAATCTATCGGTCCGAATCGGTTCAAATTCACAGGAAATGTAATTTTGAGAGAAATATTTAGAACGCCGTTTAGTAGATTCCGATCGGTTAAAGGAAATGTAGGCATCACGCAGCTGCACGCATTTAACTTTATCGACGATTTTTTGTTATTTCGGCTTGCGGAAATCGTCAGATTATATATTTTTCATTATTCTTGAATTATTTTCTTCAAGATAAAAAAAATATTAGCTACGCTCGAGAATGTCGAGATGACGGTTTTTTTTACAACTTTGTTGCCCTCCCCTTTTTTTCCGTCACTCTCAAATTGTCAGATTAGTGGAATATACACTTTTTAGGATGTAATTACTCTGGAATTTCTGATGGTCAATTTTTTTTTACTAATCTGATCCTGTCTCCTTCACGGGCGGCCTTATATATGGGCCTCATATTTTGTGGAGGTACTTAACCGGGTACAAGGTATCCCCCTATATATTAATCTGCCGCGCTTTAGTAAATCCCGAAATCCCCTCTTGGGCCCTACCATAAAGGTTCGCTAGAAAATCAATGAATATGCTTAAAAAGTCACTCAGTATTTAGTTCAAATACCTCGCTCCAATACTTAGGTATATAGCATATTCTTCGTTATTTAAAGAATAATTTGTGATTTAAAATAACAGTCAGTTATCAGACCAGTATCAGTGCAGTATCTCTGAAGCACTGGAAGGCAAAGAGCTCCACTCGTCTCACTATCAAGATCAATGGGCAAATAATTAACAACTTGAGATACGCCGATGATACCACTCTTATAGCAACAACACCTGAAGATCTACAGAGTATAGTTGACCACGTCTATGAGTGCAGCAAAAGAGCGGGGATATCAATGAACCTCGCCAAAACCAAGTATATGGTGATTAGCAGAAGAGAAGACTTAAACCCAGCAATCTCGGTGGCAGGTACTACTTTAGAGAGAGTTAATAAATACAAGTACCTAGGCACATGGCTGACTGAAGCATGGGAGTCTGAAAATGAAGTGAAGACCCGAATAGAAGTTGCTCGTGCTTCCTTCAACAAAATGAGAAAGGTACTCGGCAACAAGGACATCAGTCTGCACCTCCAAAGTAGGATGCTTCAATGTTACATCTGGCCAGTTGTAATGTATGGTTGCGAGGCTTGGACCTTGAAGGAGGCAACCATTAAGAAACTTCACGCTTTTGAAATGTGGTGTTACCGAAGAACGCTGAGGATAAGCTGGGTCCATAGAGTCACGAACGAAGAAGTTCTACGGCGTGTCAAACGATCCCGAGAACTCACGTTGAACATTAAAAAGAAGAAGATAAGTTACTTGGGACATGTGTTTCGACACGAACGGTACCGACTTCTTCAAGTAATCATGATGGGCAAGGTCGAGGGGAAAAGACGCGCTGGCAGAAGGAGGAAGTCGTGGCTCCGCAATATTAGAGAATGGACGGGAGTGGCCATTGTAGAACAGCTGATGCGCTTGGCAAAAAATAAGAAGGAGTTCGACGAGCTGACCGCCAACCTCCAGTAGAGAGGCACTTTAAGAAGAAGAAGAATCAGTGCAAGATAGTTAAAACCACACAGTGCCTTTAACTATCTTTGGCGCAACACAAATGGAGCTACAAAATTTTAGATCTGGCTCTCAAATTTCTGTATCTGTTCTGTGATCATTTCTAATAAGGCAAGTTGGTGATCAACCTTCAGTCCCCTACACACACCATCGACTTTTTGGGTCATACATGCCAGTTTCTTCACGATGGCTAACTTCACCGTACATAGACAGAAAGTCACTTTGTGCACAGCCGGGAATTGAACCTACGACCGCAAGGATAACACGTTATATATTGGATAACCATTAACTTTTAATTTTGCATTTTCTTTATTTATTTTCAATTTAATAATATGTATATCATTCTAATAATTCATAAATCAATGATATAACATATTATATGTACTAAAAATATGTACGATTTATAATATTATAACAACGCTAACTTTTCTAAATTAAGTTACAGTAAAAAATAGCCAGATGCATTGCAATCCAAATCTGTATGTATATGTTTCGTAGTTATTTTTTTTTAAATATAATAGGAGGCAAACGGGCAGGAGGCTCACCTGATATTAACTGATATCGCCGCCGGACACTCACACTGCCAGAAGGCTCGCAAGTGCGTTGCCGGCCTTTCAAGAATTGGTACGCTCTTTTCTTGAAGGACCCTTGAATTGGTTCGAAAATACTTCAGTGGGCAGCTGGTTCCACATTGGGGTGGTACGCGGCAAAAACTGCCTTAGAAAACGCTCAGTTGTTTTGTTGGAACGTTTTATACAACAAAAAGGTGATCAGCTTAATGCCGTCAACCATTTGGGATCTAAGGCATGCCGGTTTGATGTTTTACTTCACCGTACGAATATTGAATGTGCATATATAACTAAATTGGTTTACATGGATTTAGTTATATATGCACGTTGGCTAGGGTTCGAACCTACGGACCTCACTAGGCAAATAAAAAAAATTGCTCTCACTGACAGAGAGACATCTGTTAACATTAACTTTTGAATACATTTTGTTTTTGCTTATACTGGGTGGCGCAAAAGTACTGGCACTAAAGAATACTTGTTTATTTTTTTATATGACATTTCCTGTCATTCTTTTCTTAAAAATTGTGTAGTGAACAAATGTAAAATACACTGAAAATAAACATGGACCGTTTTACTCCCCAAGAATGTGGAATAATCGTGTCAATGTTCTTACGGAATAATTCATCCATGATAAAAACACAACGTGACATTCGTCGACGATTTCCCCACCGTCCGACACCGATTGGTCGCACAATCCGACGCTTTGCCACACGCCTTGAAGCAAACAACAGAATGACAGGAAATGTCATATAAAAAAAATAAACAAATTTTCTTTAGTGCCAGTACTTTTGCGCCACCCAGGAGATTCATTGTTATTCACACAAAAAATAAATCAAACTTTCCATTGTGTTTTTATCATAGCAAACAATAAATTGATTCAATTGTATCGTGTTTTGTCAGGGAAGCCTCATTATTGTGTATTGACGTCGCCCAATTATGGATACGTTTTATAGAATTTTTCATGCCAATTAATCAACAAAAGCTATATTGGCAATTTTATCAATTTCCCGGTATCCTGGTTTATTCAGAGTTTTCTTGTTCTCTTATTCACTATTCCATTTACAAAAACTCTGAGTTTTAAGTTTGTTTTTAGTTTGGTGATTGTAAGCCTTGTATTTATTAGTATACGAAGGAAGAATTACTCAAGCCACACGTGCATATTATCAATTAATAAAAAAAAATCAGTGGCGCTACAACCTTTTTTTTTGGCCTGGGCCACAGATTTCTTTATCTGTTTCATGATTGTCAATATAAAAGGCAAGTAGCGACTTTTAGGGTCAAAGGCAAGCCGGTTTTCCTTACGATGTTTTCCTTCACTGTTCGAGCGAATGTTCGCACATAAAAAGAAAGTCCATTAGCCACTATAACCAACTAGGAAACGATAAATACTTAGTTTGATTGTAATTGGTTAACAGTATCTCTAGTCCAATAAAAACGCAGTACGATGCATCTTTTCGTTTTTTTTAATATGATATGGAGAGGCCACTGCTGCAGCCCATGAACACCCATGTTAGTGAATGGACTGCCTGCCTTTAAGAGAGAGGAATATGTCCTTTTTTAAATATGCCGTATCTCCCAGAAAATACCCCTACTGGAAGTCGATTCCACAGCTCAACACTTCGTAAAGGAAATGCCTAGAGAAGCAAATTGTGGAATTCTCCCAGCTATCGAGGTGGTTGATAAAGCATGGAAGTATTCTGAAACGAAACAGCAGTACAAATATTTCTTCAGAACACTCTCCCCAGTACACTATAATATAATATATGCATATGCAGGGAAAGAAAATCAAGCCGTAGTTAGAGATTGTCCATCCAACAAGTTCTCCGGAGAATTTGGTCAAAAGAAAGAAACTGGTATTTGGGTTTAAACAGTCACAATTAAACGTTTAAACTATCGTTGTTTTTTCGAAAATTATTTCATTTAAAGCCGTCATTTAGGTAAATAGTAAAACATTTTTTGATGAGGTAGGATGTATATGAAGAGCAAAATATAATATATTTAATTCTGGCAGGGAATAAGTAAGTTTTTATAGTAAATTTTTTACCCATTTTTCAAGTTCACATGAAGCCACAAGTGCCACAATAATCTAGTTAAGTGACCACCTGTTTTAAAGCTTTGTGATATAAATTTACGAAGATAATATTAAAAGAGCTCTGAAGTTTATTTAGACCCATTTAAAAAATTTCCTTCGTTCAAAACAAAAGACTACTTGTTTCTAACTTCTTGATATGCCATTTTTAATCCTTTAATTAAAAGTTTTATCCCTGTAAAAACTCGGGGGCCGTGGGCTGTTTCCATTTTATTTTGTATTTCCTCGGATTGTAACTGAAAGTTAATTGGTCTAACTCAGCAAAGTCATAATTTGTTTTGCCTTTCTTCTACATTTGTATATTAAATTTTACGGTTCAAAATGTTGAAATTACTGAAATGATAATAAGACTACGTATTATGTATAGACTACATATAATGGCTGGTCTATAATATAATTTTTTACTAAATCATCTACGTAATACGTATGCATCATGGCATAGACAAGTTTCTAGGGCACAGAAGGATTTAAAACAGAAGATGGTTACGGTTAGGTTAGGATATGCTACAATAACCGACTTTACTTTTCATAAACAAATGAACCACGCCACTGTCCGTTGTTTCACCTTTCGCCTGAATTTCTTTTACATTTGACCTCAGTTTAACCTGTTGACTACTTCTTAATACGTTATATTTTTGTGTTTATTATTACTGTCTATATAATAATAAAGTAATTCTATGAAGATAATCTCATAAAACTTTATTAACCACTATGGGCAAATTACCTGGTTGTAAGAGGACCGGCCGAGATAGAGTGACACCAGCCTTATTGGATGCTCTACATCGAAGGATGGCGCTGCTCCCTCCACCACCAGCATCTACCATGGATCGGCGAGCACCTACTACTAATCTTCCATCGCTCAGAACATGTCTGTAATCAAAGAAAACGGTTAATTATTTATTACATTTACCATTAAAGTAGAGATGACTACGGTAGTCACAGTCGTTCGTTAAATTCAATGTTTTTGATATTTATTTATTTTTAAAACAAAAGATTCAGTACATGGGTTAATTGTAGCAGATATTGGTGCTAAATTAGTATTGGTTAGTAACAATAGTGCCTTTGGTGGGTCTGTACCATTTTAGACATCAGCTATTTTCGTATCCTACTATTGATTTCAGAAAATCTTTGGTGTCTTTATTCAAATCTTTAGTATACAACTCTTAAAGAAGAGCTCTTACTGCAAATGCTAAGGGTAGAATATGTATTAATAATTTATCAATCTGTCACATAACGGGCCTGTTTGATTTTTAGTTCAACAGTAGCTTTTTGAATTGTATAATAATCTACAAAAATAGATACTTTTTATCATCTACATATAGACAAAAAAGGTTCAATAACTAATATTGGTGAAGGCCTGGCAAAAAAGTCCATTCAAAATAGTAAGTATATTATGTAAACCCATGTGAGGAGGACATTAATCATCTAAATATATAATATTAGCTGCCCCCGCGAACTTCGCTTCTCCTTAATGTGATTTTACTTAGCATACCTTTTTAGTATAAACCAACATGGAACATTTTCCTATGCTACCCCAGACTGTTCGGTTTTCCGGAATTAAATTTTTTTTAGGGTCTTCTGTGATTTCTACCCCAGAGTTCAAGTTATAAGTTCATAACCAATAAATAAAAAATATGGGTGATCGTAGGGTGCAAATTAAGGGTTATATGTATTTTTGTATACTGTATCATAAAAAAAACAACATTTTTTATCTCAAACATTAAAATTTAGGGGACCACTCTTAATATTTAGGGGTTTAATAGATAGTAGCCGATTTTCAGACTTACTGAATATGCATAAAAAATTCATAAGAATCGGTCTAGCCGTTTCGGAGGAGTATGGGAACGAACATTCTGACACGAGAATTTTATATATTAGATTATTTTTTAAGTATGGAAATATACCACTTATAAAGCAATACAGATACCATTTTAATACAAGGTTAACAATTCTTATAAAAGTATATTGGATTAAGTATCCCTTTTCATTAATGGGATTGCGGTATCATTATGATAATAAATATTTATATATACGCGTACTAATAAAATAACGTCAACCATTAGTGCAGAAGTAACTCGCCGTTAACCGCTATTCAAACAATACAAGAATAGTAATGGGTCTATAATGATCAAACTTTTACTATTAAGAGCTAAGGTATCCCCGCAGACATTAATGTCATACTTTCATACAATTCGTAGATTTATACACAATGTCTTTTACCTTAGTATCCGACTTTTATTTACGTAAGTAACACAGTACATATATATTGGACTTATGTATGCTTGCAAACCCAGTCCCAGAACTACGCAAAACTATAACCATTTCAAGAATTAATTCAGTCATCAATAAGAGAATTGGTATTCCTGAAAGAAGTGCGACGTCATCATACGGAATTAAGAGATATAATTTTTTTAAGTTTTTCCGACGGGTTAGGTTATATCCTGCTGCTCGACTTTAGCCATTAGGGCATTTGGGCTGGCCAGCCAGTGGTTACAGTGGTTGAGGATCTTAACTTTAATTTAAAGGAAGCGCAGCACCTTCCTTCCTCCACCAATAATGAATAATCCAGTGGCGCAACAGCCTTCTATGCACGTAGCCTTGATTTTTGAATACTTAAGACAAGCCAGTTTCCTTATAAGCAAATAAATAAAATTTCAATTAAATAAGAAAATATATTGGTGCACAGCTGGGGTTGGAACGTACGACCTTATGGTTGAGAGTCGAAACTAGGTCTAGTACACCATTGCACTACTCTGATTTATAAGTATTAATTAATAAAAAATAATTTGTATCCCCTTATAACCCTTATTCGGATCAACTCCTTATATAAAAGCTTTACTAGTATTATTCGTTACTTGAGGCTTAAAAGGCCCAGGGAGTATTGAAGACACATATGAGATTACAGATAATAGTTTAATACTCAACGTTGCATTGTTATTTGTCTAGTTGCTATTGAACGGATTAGTCCTGGTAGGCTTCAGTGCGTTGTACGGAAGGAAATACTCACGTAGCAATGAACTGTAATATACGTATTTTGACGTTTCATATATTAAAATTTCATGTGTTTATTTGCTTGGAAGATATTTGTGGATGACCTTAGGAGCTGTGTTAATCGTATTTAGATTATCACTGCTCCTTAATCTGCGACAATATGGGATTTATTTGTTTAATTATTTACACCTTGTTATCTTAAACATACATATAAATAAACAGGTTACATAAGTTATAGGTAACACGCGGCCTTATCGAGAACAAGCGATTTATTTGTGAAATAAACAATTTAACAAACGCTTTGACAATTTAGTTGTAAACCAAAATTTTAAAAACGTGCTAGCATTGTGATTAAGCGTTATATCCTAGATCTTAGTGCTAAGTGTTTTATCTTAGACTATATGACTTCCAACTCCGGCTGGGAACCATTTTTAAAAAGCTGTTAACACATACTCAAACGGTATGAAATACAACTTGTATAGGCGCAGATTTGCCTATAAAAAACAGATGCAAAAGCGTGTCAGCCCTTTCCTTATATAGGTGATAATATATTTATCTCTCTACTGTTCGATAGTTAGTATAATAACGTCTGAATTCTAATATGAGCATGTAGCTGTGTGTTACCATCAAGCATCATTAGACACAGCGTTAATTAAGTCAATTTAAAGTGGAGTTTCCCCGAAGTGTCCAACTTTAGCTTACCTTAGCAAAAGTCAACATTGCCGTGAAGCCGAAGCGACTAACTTTATTTACTTTAGCAACCAATTTCGAACTTTATTACAGCGAGTTTCAGTCCATTTTCCGATACAGCACAATCTGTTACCACCTATTTCATACTATCTTGAAGTTTCAAGTTAGTTACGAGTCTAGCACGCCATGTGTTACGTTCTATATAAACTAAGTAGACAATTTCTTATATGATTTGAGGCTTTTAACTAAATTAGTCTTTGATCATGGTTATTTATAAGACATTAGCTGATCCGGCAAACGTTTGTTTTGCCATGTATATTATTTCTAGGAATTTTTTTAGTTCAATAAAAATAACTATCTACTAATTATAAAAAAATAGGGGTTGATAGTAGCGGGGTCAAAATCAGGGGTTGTATGTATTTTTATATGCTGTATCATAAAAAAATAAAAGAACTATAAATTCTATCCAAAAATTAAAATTAAAATTATGGGGTACCCTTAACATTTAGGGGTTTAAAAGAGAGATAGTAGCTGATTCTCAGACTTAATGAATATGCATAAAAAATTAAGCCGTTTCGGAGTAGTATGGAAACGAACATTGTGACACGAGATTTTTTTTATATTAGATATGGAAAAGTATTGTAGTAATAAAAATAAATTGAGTTATTGATAGTAATCTGTATAAAAACATGGATTTATGGATTAAAATAAATATTAAATAATCATGAATTAATAAATAAAATCCATAAATATTGATTTTCATGTCGACCACAAGTCGAATTGATGATGAAATAGCATGCTTGTAAATAATGTATTCGTCTAACTAATTATAATACTGTCTTGGATTTGAGAAGAAACCGCTTCACAAGACACTTTTGCGAACTAGGTGACTGTGGAATCGACTCCTTATCTTCCCTAAGAGGTACGACCTCCAACTGTTATAAGTAAGACTGTACTCCTTCCTCAAAGGCCGGCAACGCACCCACTAAAAATGGGTGTCCATGGGCTGCGATGACTGCCCTTTTTGGGCGTTATAAAAAAAAGTTAGTTTGTAGGCATAGTACCTTAAAGGGACTGTTGCGATGCCATGTTGCCAGAGAGCCGTTTTGGCTGGTTTTTGAAATTATGAATTTTTAATTTTAAACCCAACAGCTGTTAAAACTTAACTGAATTCAAAATAAGAAAACGTGTGAAATATAGAATCTCGTAAATAATCTGATATGGTTTTTAAAATCTTGTCAAGTAGCATTAATTCCTCGTATGTTTTACATTATAGTCAAAATACTATAATTCAAATGGTTTACGTTTTGTTACCTGTATTTACATACAAAGTAACACATTGTGACAGGCACAAACTATTTAAGTACTATAATATGTTTTTAGGTCCCAATAATAAGATATATTAATAGTCAATGTATAGAATCATGTATAGAATAGTAAACAAAAGAATATTCAAATTTAAATGAATTCCAATTCCAAATTACAATATGTTATATGAGCCAAAGTAAAGTAAAAATTTATTTAGTTACAAAAATAAGACATTTTATAAATATAAATTCATAGTTTTACGCAATTCCAGTAATTTTAAATATACCTAACTGTTAAAATGAAAAATATCACCGACACGTATTTTAACAATTTGTCTCTGCTCGTTTCATAAGTCAACTGTCACCATAATCGTTTATTTCATACACGAGATCGTTTTTCTATTCAAAATACGAGAGTAAAGGAAAAAACGGCGACCTAAATTGGTATTCGGGATTTATTTTTGGTGTACTTATTCAGAAGAACCTAGTGCGAATTTCATGTTGAAAAAAGTGCGTGCGTATAAAGAACACATGTCAGAAGTGAAATTTCTTTGTAAATTAATTATTACTAAGGTAAAAGCCCCAATAGATGATCATGTACCAGTATATAATCAATCCATGTAAGTGTGAATATAGATATATATACGTATATATTATATAATATAAATAAATAAAAAAAACTGTGTTTACTGCACAAGTTATGCGACAGAATTGCCATCTAAAGTTCTAATATGTAACTACTAAACGAATACATCAACTAATAGCGTGTATTTTTTCTCGATCTCCCTTACTTTCTCTCTCAATCTTTCTCTCTATAGCTCTCTCCCACCTCTCACTCCATGTGCGTGATGCGATGTTCGCTCTATCTCACTCTCTCTTAATCGGTCTCAATCGCACTCTCTCTTAATCGGTCTCAATCGCTCTCTTACTTTTCATCGACAAAAATGCTGCACATCATCATTCGTGACGCTAATATTATTATTATTGCGTTTCATCCGTAAAAATTTTACCTTTATTAAAGAAGTTTCACTTCAATAATTTATATACTTTTTCTTTAGACAAAGTGATTTAAGTATCTACTAGATTTACAAATCCCAAATTGAAAAATTATTTCCAAATCGTTATACGTGTCAGAATCACGTATTATACGTGTCAAGAGTTTTTATTGCTATCTTTGTATAAAATCCAAGACTGAACAATTTTGTATGACCATTTCGCCATGAAGGAATGAGGCATATAATTTCGTTTTAGTTTATGATTTATTCGTGTTATCACTTAATGTTAAATAAAGGTTTTATCAGTCACAAACTTCTATTTTAATAAGGAACATGCCTCATTATTACCACCACTGTTCTAACTAATGTCAATTGTCGACTGTCAACTGAGAGGCGACACTTCCGCCGTGTTAAATACGTGTTTCGCAAAACGTTCATACAGATTGAAGTCGATTCTTCGACTCGTTCTAAGTGTAATGAAATATCTACTTCTGTTTTTGTTTAATGTGAAAAGTGAATCATAGAATAATGGAAATGTTTTGCTTATTTTGCGAAGAGGCTTCCTTTAATTTATCGTTTTTAAAAATACCTCGCTGTTCAATTGCGATAAATCTTCTATTTAATTTATGAATTCTACTTATGTATATGGTTGGCTGGTTCGGATAAATACAAGAATTAAAATAAATATATAAAAATATATTTAAACATAAAATATCATATTGAACATTCGGTACTTAGCCAACCTACATCAGCACTGATTCTATTTAGGTGATATCGGTATGGAATCTATGTAGTGCAATACAGGTGTACATTCGATAAATAACTACGACTAATTCTGTTCTTATAACAGTCATAAAATACAACTAACAGTATATTCCCAATACTCGATAACAAAGCGACAAAGAAAGTTCGGTAAATTGTGACCGTTTCAATATTACGCCTTTCAAGTCGAAACTTTAGCACGTAGGTACCGCGACGCATCGAAACAACGTCAGCGAGAAACTTTGTAAATATATTCGTAAACGCTATGGACTCACAACTTTTATGCTCGATTGTTTTTTTTTACATTAATTCGCAGTTCATGTTTTGGCTTAAATTTCGAATATATTTATGGATTTCAATAGAAACTCTAAAACAACGTCTAAGTAACAATCTATTCTTGATGTTTCAAAATCATGAAAATGACAGTTAGATTGGGGAGCAGTTACTCCATGTTCTATATTAAGCTTCATTGCAGCGCAACATGATTAGCATACTAAATAATAAAATTGGATGAAATAGTAGATATATGTTTAGAGAATTTTATCTTCTATCCATAAACAGAGGTATCGTCTAAATAGGTTGCCAAAGTAAGCGTTGCTAATTGAAGCTTCATATAGGGGTAAAGTTTGGAAGCTCACACACGTTCGGACACGTCCCAAGTTCTGACCACTATTGGAAATTGGAAACTAGCCCAATTTATTAGCTATATGAGGAGCTGAATAAGTTGTTTGCGATTAGATGACTTTGATAAACTAATATGAAGATCATTTTGCGACACACCGGAGAGTTGGACACTGAATAAATCCTGCGGAAGTTTGACTGTGATCAAAAGATCCTAATCTAAATCGTACTCAAAAAGATCATAGCATCTTCGTAAATGGAAGGGCTAGAATTTACCAATTAAATAGGCGCAGACATCAGTTTGCGCCATATTTAATTCAAATTCAAATTGCGCTATACAAATATAAGAATAGCATATCATAAAATATTTTATATTCTGTCAAAAAAAGACTGAACTACATTTCAAGTTAGTTTTACTTCAAATCAAGCAATGCAATCCGAAATCGCGGAACATGCGCTTCTAACAAAAATAACATTTGATTTTGATTTTCAAGTTTATCCTAAATTGAGACTAATTTGTAGAAAAATGTGCACAGTTTTACATTTAAAATAAAACACTATCAAAAGTTGCCAAATATTAGCATAGTTCCGGAAGTTTCAAAATCTAATTGACCAACGAAAATGAAGTAAAACTTTAGCGGAGAAATGGGTGAACTGCTGTTACAAATTTTCTCTCATTATTTTATAAAATACTTGTTTATCCGGCAAACGTTTGTTTTGCCATGTTTATTATTTCTAGGAAATCTTTTTTTAGTTTAAATAAAAATAATCATCTACAATAATAAGAAATAGGGGTTGATTGTAGAGGGGTGAAAATCAAGGGTTGTATGTATTTTTGTATGCTATATCATAAAAAAATAAAAACAAAAATTATTATCACTTTGGGGTTTGAAAGATAGATAGTAGCCGATGCTCAGACTTAATGAGTATGAATAAAAAAAATCATAAGATTCAGTCTACCCGTTTGAAGGAGTATGGGAACGAACATTGTGAAACAAGAATTTTATATATTAGATAGAGATTCAAAGTCGTATTGTAAGCCTCCTGTCAGTACAAAAGATTAGCATTATATGGTCATCCCTTAGACTTAGCTACAATTAAAAATATCAAAGTACAAAAATGAGTCTTGACTCTTGCCCTACTGGGATGTTTTTGGACTTCAAATATTAATAGAATAATTTTCTAAGCCGTAACTTTTCCCTCCAATAACTTACTTGAATATTTGAGTTACATTTTTAAGTTAAATACCATCCAGTACCTATTTCTGATTCGACGGAATTGAATGTTAACTATGCTAGACTTGTTCATAGTTTCCTTTGAAAGACCTGATCTTGGGAAACTCTATCTAACTTTGGATTGTCTGGTATTTAACTTAGGAAGTATAACCACAGTTGATGGTATAGGGGGTTCTATACACTCGATGATATCTTCTTAAGTTAATAGCTAAGCAACATCTGACTGATCTGGTCTCTTTAAATAGAGTAATAGAAATAGAAACTAAATATTTTTATATTTTTTTCAGTTTACATTTAAACAGGTAAAAATGCACGTAAATTTTTTTAAAGCTTTAGCTTTATATTGCAACGACCGTTTTATTATTTGAATAAGTTCTTAGGTTTTTCATTCAATAATTTTATTCATCACAAGATCGAGCGTTAGTATTGAAAGAAAATTCATTGATGCATAGTCAAAGTGTAAATGCACGACCTCAGTGTTTGTAAAAAGTACCATCTACCTAGGTTAACTCGGCCTTATAATTAAATACCAATTATTATAAACCGTAGAATAATATGCAGTACTGATCGGCTAGATACTGTAATTATTAGTATGAAGATAATTAGACAAGCCAATTCAGTGAAAATAAAAACAAATACGAATACGAATGTTTGTGGTGGATTTTAACAAATAAAATCCGTTTTTTCATCAGGCTGCACATCGACATAGGCCTACTATTCATCTCGTTCTATAACAAGCTACCCTTCGGCGTACCTTCGGTAAATCAACAATAGAAACAATGATCAAAAACGAAATACGTTTAGTAAAACTTTGATAGAAAAATACAGTCCGTCGTCAGCCGATCAGCCAGTCGTTATCTAATATTTAAAATTCTCGTGTCACAATGTTCGTTCCCATACTCCTCCGAAACGGCTCGACCGATTCTTATGAATTTTTTTATGTACATTCAGTAAGTCTGAGAATCGGCTACTATCTATCTTTCAAACCCCTAAACGTTAAGGGTGGTCCGGTCCACCCCTAGGTTATTTCTATTTTTTTAATAAAACTTATGACTTGAACTCTGAGGTTTATATAGAGAAAAATCACAGAAAAACCCTTAAAAGTTTTCATTCCGGAAAACCGAACAGAATCTGTGGTAGCATAGCAAAATGTTCCATGTTGGTATGTACTAAAAAGGTAGGCTAAGTAAAATCACAAGGAGAAACGAAGTTCGCGGGGGGTTCGCTTAAAAGAATTTGAAGTACAAAATCCTCACCTTAATCCCGGTATCGTAGTAATGACCTGTCCCTCAGCGGTTACCCAATGAATGTCTGGTGTTGGATGGCCACTCGCCCTGCATACCGCATGGGCGCCCCTTGTGGCCGGCCACAGCACCCGAGGGGGTGGCTCTGTGGTAAAGTGTGGCCGCTTGTCAGTACTCGCAGCCAGGCCTATTGCTAATGCCACCACAATCACCCATTGCCCTGAAATTATATAATTGAAATAGTATTGATTGAGTCTCAATTTGTACACTTATCATGTATTGATTGTACTTGGGTGTAAGCATGGCAAAAAAGTGTTGTGTTGTCACTTAAATACCATTATTTTTGTTACGATTACGTATGAATAATACTAATACCAAACATTGTAACCAAATTAACATAGATACAGGCTATGGTGGTAAGTCATTGCCGGTAATATGCCCATTTACTTCCTAATCCTGGTAATCAGGAAAAAGTCTACCTATAGACTTGATCAGAAGCTATAATGATATTATATTTTTTATAGTTTCTAAGCATTTATCCGATTTATAAATATTTCAACAGATCCGCGCGCATTTTAGTCACGTTATTGGTTATTTGTTTGAAAGTAAATTATTATGCTTTAACTTTTCTAGAACATGGGGTAAACGGGCAGAAGGTCCACCTGATGTCAAGTGTTACCGCCGCCCATGGACACTCTCAATGCCATAGGACGCGATTGCGTTTCCGGCCTTGCATCATGCATGATTATAATGCCAAACAAAAGAAATTTATTTAAGAAAGACCACAGTAGGTGCCATGCAGTTTCAGAAACCTTTCAGGTAATATTATTAAAAAACCATTATAAAAAGAATTCGATTAAGTCTACCCAAATACGAACAGTTAGCAATTATATGAAGCGAAGCTTGTGTTAGGAAAACTTGAATAGATGATGGAGTGGAAATTTGCGCAAGTATTTTAATTACAACGTGATGTTAAGTTTGAAATGGAAAATTAATAATCTGCGTAAACAAAATTAATATTATACAAAGAATGTAATAGGATTTGTTAACGTCTTATTTAGATTTAATAAAGATAATAATAATTATAAAAGCAAAAATTGTCATCGAGGACCTTGTATATTTTAATTTTTTTGACAAAACTTAGTAAAACATAGTTATATTTTCGTTTCTGGAAACAATTGATTTTAATTTTAAATTAAATTAAGTTTAAAGGTAACTAAAACCTTTTCCTATTAATATAGAACGGCATTTGACGGTTATCTTACAAGAACGGCTTACTTAAAAAAAAAAGTTTTTTTACACTTATAATATAATTATTTTTATAATTGTGCTGTATCAGTTCTTAATTACACCCTCTTCAGTTATTTATTTAAACTATGTAATTTCCATGTTATATAATATATATTGTGTAGGTGTGTATTATTGTATTTCCATTTCCTGTATTAGGTATTATGAGATCTTTCCGTCCTTTGAAAGTTATATAGCTTCTTCATCGTATTTTTGATAAATACGTAACGGATTTTATTAACATATGTTATTCAGTACACGCACCACGTAAACAAATGTTTACATAGTCTCAAATTACTGTATTATTACTGAAAATTAAATCAGTTTTCATAAATTTATTTAATTTATTATTATTAAGAGTTAAAATATATTGTATAATTTAGACAAAATTGTGACGTATACAAGCTGTATAGAAAATGCCAAATGTCTTGTACGAGTATTTTGATTATCTTACTGATCTAATTTTGAATTCGTTTGAGTAACAAAAAAGTAATAAGCGCAAAGCGCTTTTTCGTTTGGGTTCCTGATTGGGATTTTTTGGCTTTACAGTAGTACTACAAAATTTAAGGTGTTTTTAAGCGCTAGATTCAAATTACATAGAAACAACCAAGACAATCTAGCGGAATCTTATCCGAAGTTAACAACGCTAGTTAATAAGAACAATTCAAGAGAGTGTTTTTGATCTAATAATCCGTTGCCTATCGAAGACGTACGCTTTAAGGCTTTTGTCAATCCACTAACGCTAATTAAATCCATTAATTAAACTGCCTATACAGATTCAAATATGTATTTTTAAATGGAAACGCTTGAAACTAGCCGGTAACATTAAACCAAGTTTTAACAACACCGATACTCAAACTGAAATGAACTAATTTCGTATTCCACTGCTGAAACTCAAAACCAAAAAAGAATTAATGAGATATTTTTATACATCACACTAAACGCTATTTAAGCGAACAAAAAAGATGAATTAACATTTTCGTGTCCAAACGTAATTATTTAACGTCCAAATTTGTGATTTAATTAATTAGAAAATATATCAAAAGAAAAGTATGCCAGTTGTTTTAACATTATTTTTAATTAATTATTTAATTTTAGAATTCCGCCATAAAATCTCATTAGATAGAACATGAATATTATCTACTTAATTATTTATTTCTGGCAAGGTATTTTGGGGCAAAAAATAAATTTTGTAGTTTTATATACCTATATGACTGAAGCTTTTGTGTATCATGTATATACAGTATATATATATACTCGTATATAGTTACTACACATATATAGATATAATAGTGACGTTTAATTTTTAAGGAACAGTTGATAGAAGAATTTATTAATCAAAGAACTTTTAACATAAGTTTCGTTTACAAATATAATAATAAATATACAATTCTAGGAGTAGTCAAAAGGCATTGCTCGATTCAAAATTCTATTTTAATTGATTGGAAATAAATTTTATCATAACCTCCTCGTAAATAAAGAATATTTTATAGCTAACAAACTTACAAATAAACTTTTAAGTTATTTATTTTTAATAATTAGGTTTTGTTTCGTTAATTTTGTTAAATTTGTTATGGTTTCAGTTTTTTCTTAAATAACTAATTTTTAGTAATGTGTGGGCTCGTATTAACGATTTTTTTTAATAAAGCTTTTATTAAAATCAATTGTTAACTTTAGAACAATTTTACTGTGATTCTAATGACTCTCATTTTATAATGTATTAATTATCATATAACAATTTTTGTGAATAAATAAAACTCAAAATACTAACCAATCATTCCGTTAACACTATACACATACATTCTTATCAAAACACATTGTTCACACAGTTCTAAATTTATTAAAAGTCATAGTTCGCGTGAAGTTTTGAAACTCTGAGAACGCCCGATACGTCTACGCTGTATAGAGTTCCCGCGCAGACTGGTATTCTAGGAACTGAGTAGGTTCTAGGGGTGGGTATCACCCTCTCGCTAAATGATAAGGCTATTATAGGGTATTATAAGCCTCTCTAGGTTGTATTATCGTAATCTTAATATAAGCGCTATGTGATTTTTTAGTTTAGTAAAACCTTTACTAAAATATAAGTAGCATTATTATTCTAACTTGTTTAAAAAGAAGAGATTCTGTTATGTATATTAGTTTTCATAATATCTACTTGTCTCTTTATATAGTTTTAAAAGTTATACCATATATGGTTTTGTCGTACTGTTTCTTTGTTGTGCTAGCTTTTAAAACCTTAGGGCGAACAATTGAAATAATTTGAAGTTAAATAAATACCGCGTTGTAAATTTACATTAAAATGACGATTGTATACCGTAATAGCATAGGATTTAAGTGACTTGTGAAATGTGTAGTTGAATTTTTAAAATGTATAAAAACTAGCTGCTGTGGTCTCTGGCAGAATGACCGGCGCTGTGGAACATTCTGCTCCTCAGCATTATGCTGAGCCAGGGCCAATAACAACCACAGCACACACGCATTACACACTTGAAACGAACCGAATAGGAAACGGGAAAAACAATGTATTTATATCTCTCATTTTATTTTTTTCTTTGATTATTCTTATTTTTTGTGTTTATTGTGTATGTGTGTTTTTGTTAGAAATAAATGTCTATGTCTAATGAAGATTATTTGATACGACGTAATTTTTTTGAATGTAAACGTATCTATTTAATAACGTAGCCTTTAGGGCAGTATTAATAAACAGTAGCTATTTTGTGGATTTGTTTTTCATCTGTTATAGATAGTTATATACGAATAATTTTCTTGAAATTCAAATCTCATTTTTAAGGACATTAGATTTATTAAAAGAAAATATTTTTACAGCAGTAAACAGCCAGCAGGCTCACCTGATGTTAAGTGATGTTGACGCTCATGGACATGCCAGAGAGCTCGCGAGTGCGATGCCACAACTGGTACACTCTTTTCTTGAAGGACCCTATGTCGAAATGTTTCGGAAATAGTGCAGTGGGCAGCTGGTTCCACATAGTGGTGGTGCGCAAAAACTGCTTTAAATAACGCCCAGTTGTGGAGCAACAGACGTCTAGCTGATGCGGGTGGAATTTCGTATTCTGCTTTGACATCCGACGATGAAACTTAACAGTAGGTAAAAAACTCCTCTGAATATTCTCTATGGTGGTAAATGGAATAGAAGAAGCAGAGAGACCCTACATCGTTACGCAACGCCAAGGGATCAAGACGCTCGAAAAGGGATTCGTCGTCGACGATTCGAACCGCTCTTCATTGAATAAGGTCAAGTGGAAGGAGCTGGTAATGGGGAGCACCGGCCCAGAGGTGAGAACAGAACTCCATGTGGGGCCGAATTTATGCTTTATACAGTTGCAAGCGATGGCCTGGAGTACTATCTTGCTTTGCCGAGCACACCAAGCTTCTTGCAGGCTAATTTAGCTTTTCCCTCGATATAAGAAACGTGACGTCAAGTGCAATTATGAGGCAAGTGCTGCACTACGGCTTAAAATTCTATTGTTTGAAATGACCAAATCTATTTCCTTTAGACAAAGGACATTTTCACGAAAGAATTGATAGAGCTTATTTCAAAGTTTCATTCTGATGGCAACATTTAATTGCGTTGCGAAATGGCCGACGAACGTTGCATTCAAATTGTTGCATAACCGTTATTACGGTAGCTATGACACATGATATTTTTTACGTTTTTTGCTTTGGAATAATTTCAGATATACTCGCATGTATTTTCATGCATTAGATATAAATACCTGTTTATTTATTTATTTGCTTAACGGTATTCCTACAGCTACTTACGAGTACTATACAATATTCAAAAAATTACACTATACACAAGCCAAAAACGGAATACACATTTAAACACACACCAAGCACAGTTACACCTATACAAATACAAAAAAATACAAAAAAAAAATATAAAGACTGTTTGTAAAATGTTTTCAACTTTTAACTGTTGTATTTTTATTTAGTTTTTATACTCTTTATGGAAACATTACATTTAGTGATTAAAATGTTATTTTATTTAAAAAACAAGAAAAGTTCCTACTAGTCTCGCAAATAATACATCTGAAAACGCATGTGCCGAAATTAGTATTCAGCTGGAATCAAATCCAGGACACACATCCTTTATTAATATAAACATACAATACTTTATAAGTATACTCTGATATATTTTATGCTAATTGAAATTAGCTGAAAGTCCATAGAGCTCAAATTTATGGAATAGATGGTGATTAGAAATGGGCATAGACAAAAACATAATTTTCAAATTGGCACGTAGCCAGTTGACTAGCGTTTGGACAACTGGAAGTCATGAATATATTTTATATTCTAGTAACACTATCTAACAATAATTTCACGCAAACTTTTATTTACTAGATATAGCTGCTTTTTACACATTATAATGTTTTGTGTACGAGTATATATATATACACGTGATTATCAATTTTTGACAGCTGCAACGTATTTTTGTGAAGTCCCGTGCAATAAGTGCGCTTAAGTTTTATAAATTTTATTGTTTCGTCATATTTATTCTTCCGTCCGAACTTGTCAAATAACATTTTAAATTTTAACGTTTCGTACATCCTTTACGTAATATATTACGGAATAATAAACATTACTGAAATTACAGCTGTTAATAAATTAAGTGATTGTAGTATTCATACAAAACGAGTAAATTGTTGGGAAGCTTTTAATTTTATTTGATGCACGGATAATAAAAGCAATTGAACGATAACGAGGTATTGATTTATGCCCTATTAATATAATTTCTAATTTATTTATTTCATATCCTATAACACATTTAGTTTTATTAGAGCTTTAATCATATAGTATCACTGAAAAATGCAAACACAAATGATATATTTCGCGATATTATAAACATTGTGTGACCTGCCCTAGTTATTATTTAGCAATAGTAGATCTATTATCAGAGACAAAGTGAAATAAATTGAATTATGAAATTACAATATTAAGACATACCACATCACGCTCTAGATTGTTATTTCAAATTCTGTGTTTTGATTTTTACTTTGTGCTTTTAAGATAAGCCTAATAATAACTATAATATTTTTGAAGTATGTAAGTCATTTCAAAATTTAATATCCGTTTATGAATAAGATTATTTAGAAACCAACTTTTAAAATAAGGTTTAAAGCCAACATATAAATATTTTTAAAGTAAATATTTTAAATTTTTTAGCCTTTGTTTATAATTATTCAGGCAAATTTAAAATCTTAAAAATCTAGCACTCATTTCAGATCCAATCAACCAAAGGCCTTCATTTCAGCGAGATAAAATCTCTAAGACCCTTTCAATCAGCTGGAAATTGAAATTCTCAATTAACCTTCAGATTTTTTGAAAGACTAGCTAATAACTCCGGATTCGAAAAATAATATTCGAAGTTTGTTCTATTTGGAAACTATCTCCAGTTGCATAAATCGAACCATTGTTGTTTTTATTTTACTTGAAACATCGAATTTTAGATTAGCGCTCATATAGATACATACTTGTATAGTATCTACAGGAATTATCACCTATTTGAACTACTCATTTTATATACTAAAGGCTTCGGTGACTAAGATCAAGAACGATCTCGTATGTTACCTGAGGAATCTATTTTTTAGGGTTGGGACACTATGCCTCTTTAATCTTTTGTGTTGAAGGTCTTGATCTCCACTGAGTTTGAGGGCAAGCTCATTTTTGTGGTTTGAGAGTATTTTTTGGTATTTGATGCTATATCTTTCTATCTCCTGTTTGGTATATTTAAATAAAATAATTAATATTATATAATACTGAAAATTGTTGTCCAAGGGATATAATTTTAAATTTTTTAAAGTTTCAAATTCTCCCGTACTACAGCGGTAAAGTTCCATAAGAAAAAATTGACGCCTTTTTATTATTGATCTATTATCATCTATTCTATATCTTTCCTTACACTCATTATTAAGGTTTTATTCACAAAGTATGCCTGAGTTCAAAATACGTCCTAAACTTTCGCATCGTTATTTCTGAGTGCAGCTGTGCGCCTCAAAAAAATGCAGAAACAATAACCTCATGTTTATTTCAGAACTCTTTACTGAAGTCGGTATTTAAATTTGTTATGTTAATGTTACTTTTTCATTCTTTACATATTTTAGTATTAAACGTGAATTCTAAAAATGTTGATACTAACTACTGCGGCGGTTTAAAATAAATTTCTACGAACATAATATCCATTCATTATCCCTCCTGCCTTGTTTCAACACCGTACGAGCCGTTTGAATCCGAAATTTCACCAACATCACCATCATCCGTTTCACAAGGATTTTCTTTTGCGAAATAGCGAACTGTGGAATCAACTCCCGGTGGGGGTCTTCCCTAAGAGATACGACCTCCAACTGTTCAAAATTCGAGTGTACTCCTCCCTCAAAGGCCGGCAACGCACCCACTAAAAATGGGTGTCTATGGGCTGCGATAACTGCCCTTTTTGGTCGTCCCGCAGGCTCGTCTGTATTAAATTTAAAAAAAAATAGTGGCAAGTAATATTAGATTTGGAAAGATAAAATATTAGCATAATTAATCAAATATATTTATTAAGTGAATATAATATCGAGCTACGATCTTATCCCAGGGCTTGTATTTTATAATTAAAAAGTTAAAGCATAATCATTTACTTTCAAACAAATAACCAATAACGTGACTAAAATGCGCGCGGATCTGTTGAAATATTTATAAATCGGATAAATGCTTAGAAACCATATAAAATAATATTGGTTGTTTGTAAAGTAGGTTTACGATCGAGATGTTTACGTGATAACGTCTTATTGGTGATATAAGTTTTTGGGAAGTAAGGAATTAATGAAGATAATTCACACTTTTGATGATAAATTTCGGGTGTAAAATGACAAGTTTACTTATTCGACTATGATATACATTTTTCTTCATACATTCACGGAATGACTGGCAGCGCTCGAGATGAGACGGGAGATCGGTCCGTCTCTCTCTCGTTATACCTGCGATCGCGCTCGTGAGGTTTTGGTGTGACACAAGTTTCTGAACATGTCACCCGACTAAAACGATTTTAAAGACGTTATCACGTCAAAAAAATGAATTTGTCTGGCCCATGTCTGGCCCATGCCCTAATAGATTCGTAACAAAATAACCTAAAGGGCATCTCATGACATCATGAAAAAATGTGATAAAAATATAGAACTTGAAAATTATTCTTCATAATTTAAATATCTCAAAAACTATTGGTACATTACCAGAGATGAAAAAACATAATATATTCCCTTGTATTAAAGTTATGCTAACATGAGAAGTTAACGTATGTGCAACACTTCTTTCAATAACATGAGTTTAACAACGGCATGTGAATAAATTTAACAGTTTGCAAATATTTACGAGTACATGGTTAAAGTTTAACGATTCGGCGGTACATATAATATATTTTTACACTGCGGACATTGAGTTTGTATTTCATGCGCGTAAGTGTCAGTAGGTACAACGTAAAAACGTTATTACTTTTAAAACATTAAAATGAAGTTAAATTATTTGTATTTTGTATTATTATGAAATTATTTAAATAAATTATACAACCTATCTATTTACTAATAAATAATTTGATTAATGACAACAAAAATACACGTTAATAATGACAGGTTTCAGTATAATACTTATGTTACAAAAAAACTGTGACGCGAACCTCTGTCTCGCGAGTCAGACGAGAACCTCGCGACGTTAGATATCTGTATCGTAACTGTTTCATGATTCTTTTTAATAGGCGGGTCCACACAGAGCGAGCAGCCTCGCGAGGCATCTGCCACGCGAAGCAGCTCGGTTAGTGAGGACGTGCCTCGGCCGAGGCAATCGTGCGCGCTACCGCGTGCGAGCCGCCCATCGCCCGAGCCATCGAGTGTCGGCTTTTGTCGCGCACTCTGGAGTGCGCGCCTCGACTTAAGTTTCCTCGCGCGGCAAATACTGCTCGCTATGTGTGGACGCGCCTAATAGACAACTACACCTACCTTCCTACACAGTTTTCTGTCCTGGACATAAATACGTCTTCGATATTTTGGGCCAAAGCATGGCGGTTTCCTCACAACGTTCTCTTCCACCGTACTAACGAGTTTTAATTAGTCTCACTTGTAAAAAGAAAAGCCCATTAGTACCAACACATAGTGCGTTGGGTTGAGAAGTGCGCAAGCCACTAGGCCAAAACTGCCTCCTGGTTATACGCGTTTTACAAATTCTTGTAACACTATTTTATTTAAATATATATTTCGTACTCCGTATAAAAATACGGTAAAAAATAGCGGTTGCCAGGAAAAGTTTACTGATTAACGAGAAAGGCGTTGTACTCAGCGAATACAATGTATTTATATACAATATATTTTAATACTAAATATTATTTTTATTAATGTGTAGTTATGTTAAGCCTGAAGCACTTCCTAAGTTAAGCGATACTTTCGCAAACAAACTTTGCAACCGTGAACTGTTATCTTTGTTAACATTATTGTTAAGCTCTTCTAAGTTCCTAATAATACGCTTCGTTTTATGTGTTTATAATTATTAGCCGCGATTTAAATACATAAAAAAAATATTTTGTCAGAAGTGTAGTGTTGACGTTTAAAATTTTTAACCCAGGTTTAACGATACAAATTTTCAATTCATACAATAATATTCAATTCAATTCAATATTTTTAGACGACTTAAAACCGGAGGAGGATGTTATCAATATAATCTTAATCAGGTCCCGACTCCCGTTATCCGCGGAAATGCATTACACATATTTTCGCGGTTAAGGGCTGGTATTCACGAATTCTATAACTACCAGCTTCTGATAAACGTAGACAATAGCGTAGTAAACAGTTGAACTTAGGCATAAATAATATTTGTGTAGATGCCCTTAAATATAATTTAATATTTCTTTTAAATTGTGGAAATTTGCATAGAATTCACGGTAACGACTTTAAAATCGGTCGCCCGAAATTGATGATACTGATTATGCAGAAGTCTCTGGGGAAAAATCAATAACAATCAATTATAAAATCTGATACTATGAGTAAATTTTCTTTTCCCGGCTATATTCATTTGTTTTACTGCAGTTCTATTTTTAAATATTGTTTTTTTAAGATTAAGTGCTTTAATTTTAATTTAATCTAAAAAGTTTGCATACTTATTAAAAAAATAATTTCAAACTAATCCTGAAGTTTGATGCAGTTTATGAGTCCGGATATATCGAAGTATGTACTCATATACTGAGTACATACTTCGATATATCCTTGAGGTAACTTAACCAACAAAAAAGCACACAATATAGTGAGATAATAATTAATACAGGAATATCGAAAACGTAAGACTGATTATAATACTTTCCCATTGAATACAGACAAAAAAAGTTCACAGAACGCCCAAAACACTCTCCAAACTTATAATATTGGAAGTGTAATTAATAAATTCAACATTAGCAAATATATAAACAATTACAAAAGCCTCTGACCTAGCAATTCAAAAACAAAGAAATCAAATTGACCGTTTCAAATTATGTTTTGACACGGCCAATCACATCACCCTAAACAAAATTAATTCTCCCACTAGGGATAAATTAATATCATCATCATCTATACAAAATTAATAATAAAATGTCATAATACGAATACAAATTATAATCGTTGGGTTGGTAAGTTATTGTCATCTGTCAGTATGACAGGAACGTCCGATACAAACACATGCATAGCGCACAGAGTAGTAAAACATACAGAGTATTTTAGAGCTATGAATACGAACATTATATTTTTAAAAAGCTTCAAATCTGGCAACTCGTAAAACATTTGTACTAACATTTACATTCATAGTAGTCACTTTTGAAGTTATACTTCTTTAGGCGCGTTATGAAAAATTGATGAGAGTGAAATTTTACGATGCGCGCTCACCGTTACACAAAATTATCAGTATGAAGTTGCCCACGGAAGATGCTACGGCATTGGACATAATTTAAAAACAACATTCGAATAATAGTAGAATTTATGTTACACTTAATGTAAGAGAATAATAATAAATATTGATTTATTCAATTTTTCAAATGTAAACTGAACTTTATTGACTATAATGACTCCTTTTCCAGTCTTTGATTATTTAATTGTAATTAATTATTTGCATGCAATCAAAAACTATTTTGATTAATGCCAAAGAAGTATAACTTCTTACGCGCGTACATAAGTACACGCACCCTTTTTTTTACTATAAAGATAGAAAAAGGTGACTACTACGATACTATGATAGATTTATCTAGCTTCTAAGGATTACTAAATAATCTTCTTGGACATAAATTTGAGTTAAAGATAATTTTTATATTAATGAAGTTAATTGGTTATTTTTAGAAACCCCCAATCTGGCAGACTCTAAAATAATATTCACTGTGGAATGAATAAACAGAAAATATCGAAATCATAATAGGTATTGTTTATTTTGTACTACACACGGCGCTTTTAAGCCTTTTGAGTTAGCTTAAAGTGTCTTACAATTATTAAGCCAAAATTCTAAATACAAGTAATTATTTTATTAATTTTATAAATTCTTTATAGTCTGTGTATTTGCTGACTATCCCAAGAGACACCATAGTCCATACACCTTGTAACTTTAACCAAACTAAGTGACAGCACAACTATAACAGAACTTATCATACTCATAAACTTTCAGTGAAGTTTGGCGTAAGCTCAAATTTATGTAAATGCGAGTACATTGTAAATTAAGTAACTCTTCTAGTTTAATAATTCATTTCATTTGGTTTTTGTCGTAATAAGACTTATTGCAAAATGAAAATTGCTAGTTTTTTAATAGCCTAATAATGGTCTCATAAAATAATTATAAACCTCAATTAATTAATTCATGCAAATGAAGAGTGTTGGGCATGATAAAAGTATTTTGTTAAAATAAAAATCTATAAAAATACAAATTATTTTACATTTATTTTTTAATAATATAACATATGTTTATCCACATCTAAAGATACGAATATATTTATTCATATGCATTAATCGTATGAACGCTTTTCAAAGGGCAAAATCTTCTTTGTCGTAGTTCATAAAATTAATGATTATTATGCCTTCATAAATATAGAACTTAGGATGTCTGAAGCTATAGTATGGAAAACATATTTAAAATTATCCATTTCATGCCCAGGCATGATACCACAACCAAGGCCTACATAACAACAACTGATATTGTTATGTAGGCCTTTTTCTACTTATATTTTCTTTACATCACTACTAGTTTGAAACAATAATCAGAAATTATTTATCTGGATCAATATTTAAATTAACAACACAAATCTGCTTAATCTAGAAGTATAAAGAAATACATTTGAATTTTAAAGAATACTGGTAAATGTGTAGCGTTAGAATGCCACAATTATAAAAATTCAAAAATAGAACGTCGCCGGTAAACTCGCGCCAACAATAACGTCACAGTTTGACACCTGTAAATGACAAAGGGCAGAAACAAAAGAATCTTCACAATAGACACAGGCAGCAGATAACGGTCGTGTGCGAGTGCTCGCTTCCGGACCGGTCGAGAAGGAAATGGTGCCACCCTGCAGACAACCTTCATTTCCTGTGCAGTCCTTTTACTGGAAAGTTTGTTTGAGACCTTGAATACTTTAATTTGAGATAAAATAACTTTGGATGTAGAATATTTTTTTAGTGTTATACCATCGTAAGTTTTTCTTTATTTACACAGTAGGTCTAGACACACACTTTACTACTACATACTTCTAAAAATTCTATAGTTCTAGCTTAAGGTTCTATTTGAGCTTTTTTATTATGACGGTAGTTATGTAACCTAACATTAGTTAAGTTACATATGTACATATCCTCTTTAATATTTAATAGCGCAAACAAAATATAAACAATCTTCGCACACTTGAAGCAATATGAGTCCTTTAGTTTTATACCACCCGCATAAACTGTTATTTAACATTCTCGTTTCCGATAATGTCCAATAACATAAGTATCGCTTAGATTTAATTCTATTTTTTTGTTTATCGAGCGTCGCAACTGCTACGTTATGTTATCTCAGTTATAAGCTGTTGTTTTAAAAAATTATAGCGAATTGTTACCTAGCTTCAAACATTGATTATGTTCAAATGTTTCGTTTATCTAAAGTGTTTACATATCTGAACATCCATACAAAAAACCGCCACCAACGCCATCTGGAAGACAGGGTAAATTTATTTATTGTAAACCATCTTCTATCTTTCGAAAAATCTGCTACACAAACACAAACCTTTCTGCTTCACAGACAATACCTCTTATTCTCCTTACGTATAGCTTTCTATCGGTCAACAAGCTTAATATACCAGTTAAGCTTACACTTGTATGTTAAGTACACCAGAAATGTAACAAAAAGCCTAATTACACAAAAAATAAACATCGTAAAAGTTGCCTCGCACCGTATATCAGAATAATTTATCAGAGAGTCTCTGTAATTTATGCAAGAAGTGCGGCGTTCTAAAATGGCATTTTTTGCTACATAAATTCTGTTTGTGTACAGCGAATGACGGAGAAGTAATTTAAGTTGTAAATGTTTTAGTAAAATATAACGTTCTTAGATTGAGTAAATTTCTAAGAAGGTTTTATAAACAAAGTAACCTGTGACTATCAAATGACGAAATATTCTATTATTTGTCTAGATATCTTACTTCAATATGAAAGAACATATTATCTGTGGCATAATGTAGTAGTAGTAGTAACACGCATAATGATGGCCACCGATTCGTGGGGAAAAATTTTGTGACACAAAACATCACCTTGACTAAATAAAACAGATATTAAAATATGCCTATATATAGACATGAATATAGGAATTAGTCCGAGTCTTCGTTGAGGAAAATGTCGACATTTCACACATTTCTGCAGAGCTCAACGGCTGAACGAACAATCCATGTCAAAGTGCGACACAGGATGTCTCGTAGTGCTTTCATCTGTTAAATTATCGAGTTCCACCCTGACAGTAATGACATTTCAAAGGATTCAATGGTCTGAAAGCTACGAATATACAGTGCAACATACTTTTCTTGGCCGGCGGCTGAAATTGGTATTACGGTCGCCATTTTGGTGCGTAGGTACAATAATTTTACTATCTACCAACATCTCATAAAAATTCAACTAAAATGTATTTATTGAAGTGAAACTTCTTTATCGGGATTGGAAAAAAATTTAGTGTAACATTTTTGCGTTACGCGTCACATTTTTCCGTTACGCGCCATCTTTTGAAGTGAAACTTCTTTATCGACGTATGGGAGAAATTTTGTAGCAGGTTACGCGCCATGTTGCTTTTTGAAGTCAAACTTCTTTATCGGCGTTGGAAAAAAATTTACACACATTTGTCACATTTTCGGTTACACGCCATCTTTTTCTTGTCCCTACCACGGTTGATCCGAAGAGATACGAAGCCATTAGTAACAAAAATATATAATAACGATAACAATGATAGTAATACTAATAATTATCTTAGTACTACATAGTAGTACAGTAATATGTTAAAATGAAATAATTGTATTTGTATTCATGTCTATGATAATAAAAGCCTTTTGTTAAACTTTATCTTATTTAACTTTATTTAACCAATTTCTGTAAAGTTGCATATAGTAGATCATTTTGTTACACCTAGTACACGCAAACATTTTTTTTTGATTTCTTTAATTACAATGGTTTCAAGTTTTGACTATCGAAAGGTTCTGATTGCTAGGGATCTTAAAATATGTTATTTTAATAGTACAGGTAACAAAACCTATTATATGAGTTGTTCCTAAGGTTGTGTCACATTTATTTAAGAATAGAACTGTATTTTCTAGATACTAGTATATAACGTTTTATTAAGACATTTCAATAAATTATTAAGTTGCCTGCACGTCTTCAAATTATTCCCCTTATAATGGTTAATTTTTATTTACTGGCAATACTAATATCCATGATAGCGACGCTCTTAACGGCCAAGAAAAATATTTGGCACTGTAAATATATATTAAAATGTTATAGAAACGTATATTTATAAGATACAGATATTTTTTAAGCTGTAGGAGGAAACACAAGGTATAGAAGTAGGCTGAAGCTAAAATGAATGGTGTTTTGAAGAATTAAATTATAATGAACCAAAATCGAAAACATTTTGTCTAAACGCACTCTTACCTTACACTGCACTGATCTGTGCTTGTCAAGGTCTATACAGATAATACGTCAAAAACTGATCAACTATATTAATTTGAATATGTCAAAGTGATTTGAGTTTCTAAGGCTTTGAAGCCGAATTATTTTCGCATTTTAATACCATGTGCGGGCGTTGTCCTTAATTTAGATAATATATAATTGTAGCTATTATGAAGATAATCGTATTTGTAATATCTTTACGTTTAAACCCCAGCGTGTAATATACTTTCCTTCTAAGTATATCGAATATCGAGATATTATCAGCGATGAGGCAGCGTTCATTTACTTTTTCTTATGATATTGAAGTCTTCGTAAGTGGTTATTTCCGATATCACCACTCGATCGCATATCAGAATTATCTTGTCCATTCTTGGAAATTTGCCGTTACCTTTATTTTATAAATAGGAGACTTTTATATTCGTAGACATAGTTTTATTATATAAATGATATAAGTGACGATTACAAGACCCGCTAATAAATTAAAATTATTTCTTAATTTGAACATATCGGTTTTTTAAGGTTTTTATTCTACATAATTTTTGTATCAACTTGTGATTTACGCAGCAATATAGTAATAGTGCTTGAAAATAGCCTGACGTTAAGTGATACCGCCGCCCATGGACACTCTCAATGCCAGAGGGCTCGCTAGTGCGTTGCCGGCCGTTTAATAATTGGTACTCTCTTTTACGAATTTGAATTTAACATAATTTAATTTAAGCTTAAAAACTTATGTCAATTATCTTATTGTCTTATTTTTCGTACCTATTTACAAGTACAAAAGTACAAACAAGTTTTCCTTCCGCTTGGTTCAAAATGTAACGTTACTAAAACCAACTCGAATAAATATATATTAAAACGAAACTTTATGCATTAGATATTCTTTAAACCGCTTTTCAAAAAGATTCATGAAAACAATTTTTCATTTGCGGCAGGTGGACAGAGACCACTAAAAGCTGTTTCGTGTTGGGACGAAGCGACGCGAATCTCTCATTTATTACCGAATTTACAAGCGCCATTACGCTGGAGTTAAATAGACTTGGTTCAACTTTGATGGACTTTTATATCATATGACGCGGCTTGCGTGTTTCCCGTGTAAAATATTATGTGTTACATTCATTTGGCTGCTAATTGATTTTTGTATTGGTTTGCATTACTTACCTTTCAGCCAGTAAAAGCAAGCGTTTGTCTGTTTATATAAAAATAACTAAGACGTACTGTGAGCTATTGCTTATAAATTTATATAAAAAACTAAACATCACAACATTTTAACATTTTAGAATTTATAAGAAGCAATTGTTTGAATAATATAACAGGGTTTAAATCAAAGTAATTTAACATGTGTTTTTTCTTTAACTAACTTCAAAATAGAATATGTGTATCTCATTTGAATGAAAATATGTAATTAATAATCGAAAATGTAATCGTGGCAAACTTTACACATAACTATTACTATTTATTCACATTTGTAATTAAGCTTAAAATAATAATTATAATATTAAGTAATTCCGGAGCAATTCGATTTAGGGTGCTTCAAGTTAAGAACGTCCCAATTCTTGATAGGCCGACAACGCACTCGCGAATCTTCTGATATTGAGAGTGTCCATGGGCGGCGGTATAACTCGTACATCAGATGAGTCTCTTGCCCGTTTGCCCCCTTTATCTATAAAACAATAAAAACACTTTGAATATTTTTTTTTAGTTTAAGTATTATTCTTAATACTGCGTAGGTTAAGAAAATTGTAAATACTGTATATTTGATTGTTATGATTACTAATAAACGTATTTTTAATTATGAATCGTTTAATAACCGTAACTTAATATGTATTGTTAGTAAATACAACAAGTTCTATATTCAATTGCACGGTTCATGGGTAAGGGGGATACTTTAAATAATGTTTATTATAACTCACGTATAATAAAGACTAATGCTGTCTAATTAAATTATACATAATGCTATGGGTATTAAAATGCTTAACAAAACGACATTTATAAAACTAAGAAATTGGAGAGCAGTGTGAGTGAGCACTTGATGCTCAACATATCTTATGAATTGCTTTGAGTTGAAATATCTAAAAGTGTTTTTATCAAACATCTTCCATAAAAGCTTAGTACTACCAGCCTTTTAAAAATAAATAATGTACACTCACGAGTAAAATCCGCAGTGAAAGGCCCCTGGCATTTTTCTCATGTGTACAATCTAGGCATTGAAAGAGTTATTTCGCAGCCAAAGAGGCTCACACAAAGAGGCTTTTATCGCAACGGACGCGTGAAACGCCCAACTGAATCCCGCAAAAGATATATAAGGTTAAGTGGGTTAGAGGGTATTTATCTTATACCTATAAATAAGATTATATTTCTTTTTGATAGTCTATATTAACATCACGGTACTATTATTATTGGTACCTCTAGTTATGATATTATTTCTTTATTATATTGATTGGTCTTGCCCCAGAGTGTTCAATGTATAAAACGATAATTTTATACGAGGTTTTAAGAAACTACAGTTAGTATCATGCCAGAAAGCAATGGAAAGAAGCGTACTTAAAATAAGAAAAATATAAATTTAAAAGCGAAAAAATAAGATGAAGAACAAAAGTGATAGATGCCTTACATTATGCCCTAAAACAGAAGTGGCAATGGGCGGGGCATATAGCAAGATACACAGATAATTGGTGGACTTTAAAGACAACTGTATGGAAAGGACCAAGAGGAAGAAGGAGAAGAGGTCGCCCAAAAAAAAAAGGTGGATAGAAGAAATAGAAGCGGTAGCAGGAAACGAATGGAGAAAGAGAGCCATAGACAGAGTCAGTTGGAAAAAGCTGGAAGAGGCCTTTACCCGTGAAGGGGTTCCGATCGAAGGTACTGAAGGTAGCTAGGATATAGGATAACAAGCAAAAGAAAAAAAAAACCTAAAATAATCTAAGCTGTGTATTATAATTTGTTTTTGTCATGCTTGGAAATAAAATGGGCTTTATTATTAATATGAAGAAGGAACCTTATTAGGTTTTTTTATGTCGGTATTGTAAGAAAACTCCAAACTCCAAAGCAACAATTTAATATCGGTATAAATACTAAGATAATACACACTAGGACTAATGAAGAGAAGCAGAACCGGTAATCTATCTATAATCTATAAAATAAATCTTTGTTTTCTGAGAATACAATTGCCGCTACTTGTGAGGCTGGAATGAAATCTCGTTGTTTATCTGAAGGGCCTTATAGCTCAGCTCGGGCTGTTTTGGCAAGCGTAGTTCAATCTAACCGTATTTATAAAGAAAACAGATTAAATATACAGAAATCTTAGGCCAACCATAAAGGTTTATATCCACAAAATTATTTTAGATACGCCATTTCATAACTTTCACATTAAGTCGCTGGCCTTCACTTCATAATATTATGAATGCAAGTGAAGAGAACATTAGTCGACATTCGCTTATGAATTTGTAGCCTTGAATTTAATGAGGAGTTATTCGTGGCCGTTTTGTAGAACTTTTCATGCACTCAAATTCTTTAGTAACTTGTTATTCACTTTCATATACTTCACACTAAACTTTTGTATAAGTTGAAATAAAATGATGGATATTTTATCCGCAACAATTTCAGCTTTTAGAAATACGCTTTCTCTAGCTATGGAAGATTTAACTTTAAAAAAAAGGGTGCGTGTACTTATGTACGCGCGTAAGAAGTTATACTTCTTTGGCATTATTAAGTAAGGTTTTTGATTGCATGCAAATAATTAATTACAATTAAATAATCAAAGACTGGAAAAGGAGTCTTATTTTCTAATATTAATTAGTATTGATTTAAATATTCAATTTAAATCACTTCTGATTATAATTCAGACGCACATATAAAATTGGCACTTATATAATGAAAATTTATTTGTTTAAAAGGTAAATGTCATTATGGTCATTCAAAATTCTTGGCATAGCTGCTAACTTCACGCATATTCTATTTCTTTTTACTTGTAGATTGTCTTATTCCCATCTCGCTCGCGCACGCTCGGCGCCCGGCTGGTTTAAAAACTTCATACTGACAATTTTGTGTCACGGTGCGCGCGCAATCGTAAAATTTCACTCTCATCAATTTTTCATAACGCGCCTAAAGAAGTATAACTTCAAAAACAGTTATCATATGAGTCTTTCCCCCCTTTCCCCGCACTACAAAACAAATATTATTATAATTTAAAAAATGTTCTCAAAGCACGTGTAATAGGCACAGTAGTCTGATCACTCTCTTGTCTATTATGAAAACAAATACTCACGAAAAATACACAAATCTGAGGCCCAGACCTAAGAGGTTGGTTACATTGGATTTGGCGAAATAATATTTACACCTTAGAAAGCACTAAAACCTATCTCTCGCTATGATGAAACGTATACATATTTATATATATAAGCATTCACAAATCACGCATAATGTCGTCTAAAATATATCTTACGAATGAAGCAGTGTAAAATCAAAACACGTTTATACGTAAATGTAGTAACAAAGTTAAGATAAGCAACCTAAAGCGAGATAACTAAATGAGATTCTGTATACACTTTCTTGATTATCCATCTTTTAATTGGATTATTTTTACACAGCAATTTTTTCAGCAGTATTTTCCTAGTAGCTTCAACTTTCGATTCTCATTCCTGTGGTCGTAGGTTTGATCCCCGGCTGTGCACCAACGGATTTTCTGTCTTTCTGTTTCTCTATGTGTGCATTTGATAATCGCTCGGGTGGTTAAGGAAAACCGTCATGTCTTAGACCCAAAGAGTAGACGCAGTGTGTCGGGCGCAGAAGACGCAGAAAGACCACCTACTTACCTTTTAGAAAAAGCATATGATCACGAAACAGATATTGAAATCTGAGGCCCAGACCAAAGATTGTAACGCTACCGGTTTACTATTCAAATCTATCATTTTAAAGACTTAAAAGAAACATTTTCGTGATAAAATATCAACGCATGTGTCGGTGTATTCTATTAAAAAGTTATTCGATTTGTTTAATTTCTTCTATACCGACGTATATTTATGTCAGATAAAAATCTAATCTTTGCAGTTTAACGATTGATATTGTCACAAAGTTAAACGATTATTTTATTCTTTTATGAATTTATATACACATTTAAACACCACCTTATTTAAAACAAGCGGCAGAAACTACCACAACCACGGTTCAATATGCGGAATGTGAACTCGCGCACATTAAAAAGCTCGTAAGCAGATATACCTAGTACAAATTCTTACAGTACATGGTGCGTTTGCCTAATCTATATTGCTTTAATTTAAGCTATGCATGTGTGACTCCGAAGTCCAGCAAAGCGTATTGTGGAATGTCCAGTGTTCGCAGCTACCGGGTGCAGCTGCTAATGTGTATAGAAATCCAGGTCTCAAATAGAAGTTTTCTGTGAAAATGTTCAGTTCGTAAACATATTAATAGGAAGGAAGGTGAAGCGAGAGCCGCGGGAAACTATGCTGCCTCTTGCGTCTAAATATTTAAAGAATATTGTCTGCCTTTCAGCTTATCCCGCAGCACCATCGAAAATTTTAGGCTTTAAAATATTCTGGACTTGACCACGGGAACTCCTGTAAACTTGAATTTGAAAATGAATAAAAAACTTTATTCACACCTAAAACTGCCTTACTCATAGCTAAATGAGTCTATAGTTTATGTATGTATGAGTCTGTATATGTTAATCTAAAGTCTTTATTCATTGTTCAGTGCTCTTTCTCCCCATTTTGTGTAATATTACATATAAACCTATGTATGATTCACGAGTATATAGAGGGACATAAGTGTCCATAATCCACCTATATTTTAAAGACAAAACGATACAAAACTACTAAAGTAAAGTATAATTTATCGCTGCCTTTAAAAATGGTAAAATTACAGTACAGTATAATAGTTAAGTAATGAGTGATCTTGTTGTTTTGATGCCTCTTGAACATTTGTCATGACGATCATCACAAGAAATTCACTCTCACTTCCACTGTGGTTATCTAAATATTAGAATGCAGTTAGGTTTGCAAGTTTCAGTTTAAAGCTAGTAGATTTAAGATCGACAAATACTTTTAAGTCGTATTAAATAAAAAACAAATAATGAAAATCAGTGCTTATGGTATGTATTTAAAGTATACACGCCGCACATACATTTATTATTATTATTCTTAACTTTTTGTAGTCGCCTCTGCGGCAATAGCCTTTCTCATGCACCCATTTCATGCCAACGTATTTAACACATATTGCATTAATTTATTGTACAATTATTTCGTCAGCCCACTGAAAGTATATATGCAGTGGTATAATATACGTACATACTAATATACGAATCCCATACAAAACATTTTGTAAAATTTGTCGACCTTCTTTTAGCTAAGCGCCATCTCTTAGCCTTTATAAAGAAACGTGTACTCTTCTAGGCGGTGTCTGCGGACATTACAGAACTCTTTTTTAGAATACATGTCTATAAATTGTTTATGTGGATAGTAGTAGATGGCGCTTACATCAAAAACAGTTATTACAAGTAACCGCTATATTATATGGGTATATATTTAGCAAATAATTGAAATTATTCATAATTTTAAACCAGTGTTTTTTTAATTATTTGAATAAATAATCGTATTATGATATTTTATTTCAGGACAATACAGGAGAATGTCCCATTCCATGTTTCATACGGGTTCCATGAATAACAATTTCTATTAAAACGCGATAGATGGCGTGCTTTTACGTAGCATTTTGAAATTCATTGTTATCTGTGGCAGAACCCACTTTAGCGCATGTGCTGTGATGTGTCGAATTTTGGCGCCAATTGAATGTGAAGAATTTTTTTTAGATGTTAGATTTTACTGATGTTGATTCTGCACAGCCGATGTTAATGGATTGATTTATTCACTGTCAACTAAGTCCATATAGAAAAATGCTTCCCTCCTCTTAAAACTCAAGTTAAGCTTCATTTGTTAGATCACAAACTCACCCTTTTTTTGTTTTTAAATACGTATCACACTGTTGTTCTTTAAGAACTAGTATCAACAACAATATTAAGACAATACTATTGCGTATACTTATAGTATAGAAGAGGCTTATAGTATGTTGTTCCAATCTTAACCTAAAGACCCACTAAACATAATACATATTTAATTATCATACATTACAGTTTTTAGTTCTTAAGTCCAATTTTTATTATGTATATAAACAGATATTTTATGTACTTACGGCTGTTGTCAACAATATAATCATTAAAAGTCGTAAAGAGAATTGTGTAATAAAACTCCCATCGTCCTTTCAAGTGTATACAAAAAGGTTTAAACAAGGGCAGAGCTCTCAAATGTTACAAAGGGTAATGCATTTCCTCTTGTAAGAGAATGGAAAAGAGGAAAACCGTGCAATACCCTAACAACGGTTTCCGGTAATCCAAAATGAGCTTCCGGCCGATTTCACGCTCATCTTAAACTAAGGTATTTGTGATATATATTTTAACATGAATATTTAGTTAATACAAAGCTAGATGCTGAGATAACTTTACAGTACGTTTTCGGTAAGAAAAAATTGATATTAATTTCAAATATAAATAATTAAATTAATGTTTTAACAGCTATTAGGATATTAATTTTAAAATATTATCTAACAGTCGATTACACACTGTTTATATTATATTTGTATAGCCGTTTGCTTGTTAAGACAGTTATTGTACTTACACTATTATCTACACCTTTTTTGGTATCCCAGGTGAAGCAGGGGTATGTGGGACTCGACCCACACCAGAATCACTGCTATTCAGGGACTGGGTAAGGAATACCCACCAACTCGGCTCGTTTCTACAAGGCTGCGTTAGAGAGTAGAGAGCTCCAGGTACAAGTATTGTCATTCAGCTAAATTTCAAATTGCATAACTTAACTTACGTCATGTTTAGTTTAAAACATTTTTATAGTATACAATGTAAATGAAAACTGATATTAATACCAACGACGTTAAAATAGAATTACATTTTTTTATTTATAAACTTCGACCATACGATTAAAAGATATAAAATAAATGTATTTCTTACAAAGCTTACATACTACTATGTATGAAGAGTAGTTAAGTAATATGACTCTAAATTGACTCCGCAGAACAATTTACGTTTTATCCTCGTGACACTCGCTCATATCCAGCTATTAAAGGCCACTTTAACGGTCAAATATATTTTGCCTTTGTTCATTGAAGCGTTAAATTCCCGATATTTCGTGTCGCAAAACTTTTATCACTTTTCCGCATCTATACTATCTCTCGAAAGTTATAACTTACGCTTTATATTTTCACAATTGCAGTAGTGAAGTACGTCTAATAGCATACAAATCATGGACATAAAGTTTATTATCGCGTTATAGTAAGAAAGCCATGATAAGTCTAATAAGTAAATATAAGGACTCCCTTAAATTTTTTTTACTGAAATCAAAAAAAATAAAAGAGGAGGTTATCTTCTTCGTCCGTGATCGGATTTGGATTGTCGAGGTCCTATATAAAGGGTTTTGTAATAAGATGCATAGTTTTCAGTTTACGAGGTATAGAGATCCTGTTAGTCTATTTTCAAATGTAGGTACCAAAAATCAATGTTTATATAATAAAGTTTTTAATAGTAACCTATATATTAGTATAACATTTACATAATTTTTATAATGCTATCGATAAATTAACTTGACGCCGACTGCTAAAATTAGTCGTATGAGATCTTTATTCCCCGTCTAATAATAAATTAATCATCGTTAAATGCATTTAATTCTCGTGGTAAGATCAATCAATACAAATAAGTTACTTTAGTTAATTTAGTGAAGACGTTTCTCTTTTTTAAAAGGAATTTTAGGTGCGTAAATTTATGTCTATCGACGATAACATGTACCTCGAAACTATAAAACAAAACAGATTAAAAGTTGAAAGTATCTCTGTATACGTATAGATTGTAGTTGAGTATTTTGACATTATATTTAATGAAAGGGTCCCAGACGTAAACCAGGGCTTAGCATTCAAATTTCACTTCTTTCGCAAAAACAATATTGCAATAATGAAACAGAATACACGTCATAACAGACAGAAAGGTTGATATGATGCGATTACATATTCACCCACTTCCAAGTTCAGGTTGAAGGCTTATAACTCGGCTACAACTCCTTCTACGTGCTCAGAAAACTTATTTGATTTATGCGTTGCGGTACGACTGTAAAAAGGTTAAAAGATCAATACTGCGCCTCTCAGAATTATGCTGGATATTATGTCTTTTGACAGCGTAGGCGGTTCAATTCTGAGATTTATTTCTCTTCAATGTTTTCGCTTCAGTAACTTTGGAACATTCTAACAAGGTTTATTGTTTTAAGTAAAGTTCGCATAGATTTTTTATCAAATTAATAATAGCATTGAAATAAAATACAGTACTAACAGTAAATACAGTACAGACTGTACAATCCTTAGTCCCAGATTTATATTTCCAGATATCTGATAGTTTTTCAGGACTGAAGCCAAGCTTATAATCTCTGCGTACTGTTTCCCACAGAATGATTTCCGTCGACGTATAAAAAAGTATAGAACAGACAACGTACAGAAAACTCAAGCCATTGACGCTCTCAATTACTCACAAAAGCTCAAATGGCGATGGGCGGGTCACGTAGCGAGGCTAAGCGATAATAGATGGACAAGAGAGACAACACAATGGACAGGCCCACTAGGACAAAGAGAGGAAGACCAAACGCACGCTGGGTAGACGACATCATAAAAGTAGCAGGCACTCATTGGTTACGAGCGGCAGAGAATAGAGAGTACTGGTCTTCTCTGGAGGAGGCCTTTATCTTTCATGGAGAGGGTTCTTGCTAAAAAAACATTAAATTACGTATTGTTACGTTATTATGTCAATTTCATCAATCAATTTATTTATATATTTCTAAATGAAACTATAAAAATGAAATGGATTTGAGTATATTATTATTACATTCTAATTATTTGCTAATCATAATCACATTAACTGTAATTTAATTATTTTTTAATCTATTTTGCATGCACACTGTAAATGAAATTGTAATACTTATGGAATGCAAAAAATAAAAGGCTTTTTATTTTATTTATTTATAAAAAAGTATTAACTGCGCACAGAGATTGCACAATGTATTGGTTCACATCCGACCTTCTAGCTCAGGGCAGGAAGTCTTGTGACTTCCCAGTAGACTACGTACTACTTCAACACACACAATTGTTGATAGTGGTATTAACTTTTTGAAGTTATACTTCTTTAGGCGCATTATGAAAAATTGATGAGAGTAAAATTTTACGATGCCGTGACACAAAATTAACAGAATTAAGTTGCCCACGGAAGATGCTACGGCATTGGACATAATTTAAAAACAACATTCGAATAATAATATAATTTTTGTTACACTTAATGTAAGAGAATAATAATAAATATCTATTTATTTAATTTTTTCAAATGTAAATCGAACTTTATTGACTATAATGACTCTATTTCCAGTCTCTGATTATTTAATTGTAATTAATTATTTGCATGCAATCAAAAACTATTTTTAATAATACCGAAGAAGTATAACTTCTTACGCGCGTACATTTTTTAAATAATAATATCAGTTATTAAAATAGTATTTAATTAACAATTGAAAGTTAAAATATTGAATATAAACCTGTACTAAACGATTTATTGCGGAAATCCTTTAGGAATTATTAAACGATCTCACAGTTGAAGAATTCCGAGCGCAATCAGTGTGCAAAGTGCAATTTTTTATCAGTTTTAATTTTACTTCTCGGAATAAGTAAAAGAAGTGTACTAATGGATTCCCTAGTAGATTGGTTCGATATGGTAATCTCTCGGGCCAATTAGCTAGAGCAAACTTTGACTACCGCAAGTTAAGACAATTTTTATTTTCAAGACTGGACTGAAGAGACTGGACCTGAAATTTGTTATTTACATTAAATGCCAACTGCCACTGTCAGAGTAATACTCCAGATTTTATTCTTTCAGCGAAATAATACGCGTTAAGATATCCTGATGTATGATCTTAATATTGATGTAAGTTTTAACATAAATATTTTTTTTTTCGCTTTCAGCTTCATTTAAAAATATTTCCATAAAACATGGCTATTAAAAATGTCTCTCTTAAATCTGTCTCAATTAAAGATTATTGTAATTTAAGTTTCTTAATTATTATTGAAGATATCCTTTTATTTGTTCAGCTGATATTAAAATATTAGTATAATGATGCATCTATAGGAATAATAAAATATTATTGTACGAATGTCCATTGGACAGTTGAAATTTTGTAACTTAAGTCTTCTGGGTAATAATTAGTATTTCAAAATTTACCTTCCACTAACACTTGAACTTTATGATATGGTATTAAAGTTCAAATTGACTTTTAAGTATTATTACGAATATTTTGTATGGCAATATAGAAAAGTGTTGTTTTTAGACTTTTTCACCCAATTTTTTTTTATTTTTCTCCGTAGGAACCATCCTCGTACTTCAAGGTATATTATAAAAAAAATCTGACAAATCGGTCAAGCCGTTTTCATGTTATGTCGTGACAACGGAAAACGGGTTTCATTTTTATATATGTATGTTCGTTTTTTATTTTCTTCTTTCAATAGTGTTGGATAAATAGACTTTGTATCCGACCACTACCCATCAAATCTTAACTAAGTCGAAGGCGTTAACCACATCCCACCTTTAACCTCACTTCTATTTAAAGTTTTAAGCTCCTTTCTGAACAAGCTATTTTGGGTATGTATTTACACTTGGGAACTACTTGCTTTTAAATGTACCCTACCTGACCCTTATCTACAGAGAGGCACTTACAAATAGAACATAATGAAATTTTATTAATTTAGATTTTGTTTTTAGATGTTACCTATGTTATTATAGGCGTGCAATTTGTTTTATCAGTGATTTTACAAGTGATTAGACAAGATTTAAATATTAAATATTTCCACATTAAACAAAACCTCCATCGTAATAAAATAAGAAGTAAGTAAGTGAGTTTTTAGGGGCCTCATAGCCTAGCGGTCTTATTAAGTGGCAGCTAGGTGAGGGGTACCGGGTTCGATTCCCGGTTCGAGGGCAAGTTTTAATTTAATATAAATTTGTTCTCGGCCTTTGGGAGGGTTGTGCGGTACCGGGGAGTGCCTAAAACCGTACATGGAGGACACGGTCGAAGTTCTAAGGCAGGCACGAATTATTAAAAATCTTATACTTGACGCTGGCTAATGCACAAACCGTGCCAGAGCCATAAAAAAAGTGAGTTGTAAGTCATATTGAAAAAGTACTGTCAAATTTTAAAATAATTTGAAAATAGAAAAGAATTGCTAAACTAGTTAAATTCAAAGTAATTATCAACATTTCAATGCAAATCCGAAATAGTAATGTAAAGACATTGAGTCCTCGAATCCGAGACTGTCTCTCGTAAATCTGTTATCCCGTGCAAATACGTGGAAGGTATGTGTTGACTTACAAATGGACTTACTCACTATTTACCCGTTACTTGAATTGCTGAGATCGCTTCATTTCTATATTTGGACCATTTTATTGACTTTAATTTCAACTAGAGATGAACAAAATATTTATTAAGTAAACACACGATTAATATCTAAATAAGAAACTTTTTACCTTCGGGGCAGAAATTACTTTTCCTTGGATTATGTTTCATGCTTTTATGAGACATGACCGTCCATCACCATGTTTTTCAATCGTATGAGAATGTGTAAGGTGTCCAGGATCCGAACGCGTCATGAATAAAGAGTGCAGACTTAGGCTTAGACTTACACTGCACAATAGTACTTATAATTAATCATTTTTGTATGATTAATTTCTTAATTTTATATTTGTAGGAAACTGTGATTTTCTGTGGGCGATTTTTGGGTCTAACTAAAAATTAAATACGTTTTTGATATACGGGAGTGATACTTACCGCTAAGTCCCTAAGACCAATGCCAGACATTATTATGCCAGTTTGTCCACTATATTTTCCAACTTGGATATTTAGTCGTGCATATAGGAAAAAAAATAATAGGTGTTGATGGTTTGAACGTAAGAACGCAGAGAATTATACGTTTCCATCTTCATAACTCTAAGATATAGTGGACGAACAAAGTAGTAAGTGAACTAGATTGGAGTTTTGATATATTTTCTGGTTTATATTCAAAGCCTATTGTTTAGGTTTCTAACTAAGCATAATCTATTTGCGAATAATGTTTATTAGTTTTGGATACCGTATGTACACATAGCAAGGTAGATAAAAAACATTATAACTATTTATTACTCCTTTGGAATTGCTCACTACAATCACTACTGATATATCATATGTAATATTGTATATTCCTACAACATTTTAGGTGAAACTTACTTTTATGAAACAGTAAAGGATGATTCACGGTACACCGTGTCGCGACCGGGCCGGGCGTCGGCCGGGACACGTCCACCGTGCGCCGGCCGGGACAGTGGTTCATGTTACACCGGGCTGTTTGGGTGTACGCACGTACGTGTTTGGACGACTATATCTGTTTTTGTCAAAAAAAAAAACAATTTTTTTTTTAACCTCACTAAGATTTGACGTTGACTGCTCTGCGGGTGCCCGGGCGCCTACGTTCATGTTACGACGTGCCGGGGCCGGACCGTGCCGGAGCCGGGAAACAATACCCACCGACATTACAACGCCGTGCCCCGGCCGGGGCACGGCCGAGCCACGGTCAGGCATGAATTACTTCATACAAAAGTATATCATTAATGTTAGACCGTGCCCCGGCCGGGGCACGGCCCGGTCGAGACACGGTGTAGCGTGAATCAGCCTTAAGTACTTAGTACTTCCGTGAAAGTATCTTTATCAAATTGCACGACAAACTAAATAATATTTTTAGGACTTATATAAAACACAATATTTTTAAATATATATACAATTTGATGAGGTATAGTACAAGTACACAAAATATGAATCATTGATCTCTAGGTAGTGCTAGCTTACCTTTCACGTTCTTAATGAGCCATAATTAATGTAATCGAAAGTTACAGTCTAACTAAATTTCAGGGCAAGTACTTAACTACTGAAACTTAAGAACTATTGAAATCTAATTTCTAGCTAATTAAAACTCATTTGACGGACACATACGACTTTATAACATTAAACCCTTCAACGTTTCGTGGGCTTTTCAGCTATAGCGGTCAGGGAGATGTTCTCACTATTTATTTCCAAGTTAGCCATAATTAAAAAGATATTAAATTACATCAAATAGTAAATATACCGATTTACCTAATTGCAATAGTTAAATCTTAATATTTACTTTGTATTTTTTCGTTTAAAAAAAATTAATTTAATTAGATTTTTTTCATTTAATTTTTTAATAGTATGCGTATTACTCATATGCACTATTGTAAACTACAGTCACTTAATGTTTAATGAAATGATGTGAAAGATTCTATGTTGCTAGCAATAAAAATATAATAAAGCAATATGATTAATAAAAATCGAATAAAATCTAAGAGTATCAATACCTGCTAATAACTAATAATACTAATTACATTGATGTATTTAGGAAGACTTTACGAGTATACATATTATTGTCAGTGGTTACGACTTTTTTTAATTTTCACTTCTAAAACATCATTTCACTCACAAATTATAAATATTATGAAAGACAAAACAATCTCCGTGTTTTGATCTTTGATACCTTTGAGCTTTTACGACTCTTGAATATTAATTTTAATGATCTTAGTCGCTTTAATTATTTATTAGGTCGTCACTTTGTGATTACTTGGAAGTTTGTTTACATTTTACTATTGCCCGAGTTTCTTCGTTCAAATAGAAACTGGATAGCGTCGCTTACAAGTTCCAAGTTTTTTGTTGTTTTACATACATATTTTATATTTGTTCATTTTTATGTTCTTATAAAAATGACAAAATATAAAATATGTATTTGTTTTTAAGTATGTTATAGAATTTTATAAATACTAGACGTTTCTGACAACTAAGGCATAGACTTCGAATCTCCAGTGTAAAATGAGTAAAGAGCTAGATAATAGTTTGTATTACTTAACTACTTTGTCTATTGAAAACCACTTTCAATAGACAAAGTGGCAGAACCTATTTCATATTATGTATCAGACAGCAGAACATATTTCATATTATGTATTTTTTTTTCCTTTTTTTTTTATAGAACAGGGGGCAAACAGGCAGGAGGCTCACCTGATGTTAGGTGATACCGCCGCCCATGGACACTCTCAATGCCAGAGGGTTACTTATTGTAGTGGGTGTATTTATATATTTCAAAATCTGGTGTTTCAACTTAAAGAGCCTGAACATTTAAAAACTAATAAACCCGTTGTGTTATCGATAGCGGATGCTGCAGGCTTCAACCTCGTAAATCTCGCGCAAAAAATCTTACTGATTATTATAATTGTACCACCTTGACCTATGTGTGAACAATTAAGATGAGATAAGACATCCGTATCACCTCGATGTACTTCGTTCCACAAGTGAGCGTTTTCTAAGGCAGATTTTGCCGCGCACCAGTGGAACCAGCTGCTCACTGAAGTATTTCGGAACCAATTCGACTTAGGGTCCCTCAAGAAATGAGCGTGCGAATTCTTGAAAGGCCGGCATCGCACTTTCGAGCCTTCTGGCATGTGAGTGTCCATGGGCCGCTGTATCACTTAACATCAGAGACAGATAATATCTAAGTGAAGCAAGCAACACATGCTTTTATAAGAGATACCTTTGCGTACAAATATTTAATCTCGATATGAAATATTCCAAACTCATTTGCGTTATTTAAACGTAATGTTAATTAAAAGTGGAAACTACAAGTAAACGACAAAAGCATGACGACGCCCCCTAGGGGTCTTGTTATCAAACCGCGAGCGGATGAGTCTTTCTTCTGACCTCGGATTATTTTTATTAGACCGGATCCCATGGGTTGGATTTATTCATGTTTTTCTCGGTTGAATCTTAGTGAGATTTTCTTTATTTAACATATCTGCAGACGAGCGTTGTTAAGCTTAGATATGAATCCGAAGCATTTTTGGGTCACTATTGTGTATTTTTATTATATAGAACATTATGAATTTTAATTAAATATTAATTGTATAAAATGAAATTGGTATTATATTATTTATTATTATTCTAGTTGCCCTTTATTTTATGTACGATATTAACTACACTTAAATTACAAAAATTAGGACACGCTCTATTAACAGAGAAATAGACTAATAACAAATATAATTGTCTAAATAAGATTTATCTAGCCGACTTAAACTTAAAGTTTAATTTTTAACCCGTTCCCGAGTAACACGGTAATAACTTATTGGATAAGTTACCTTTTTATAATAAGGTATGCATGTTTGTATTTTTGCATTTGGACAATATTTAATTATGACAATATATACAAATGGCATTCATGTTATTCACAAATTTCTCCTTGAGATCCTTAATAATTTAAATGATTGATTCAACATCGGTTTAGTAGTTTTTGGGATACGGGTATCCATATATTATCTGTCGTTTTCTAAATTACTTTTAATTTAATACACAGATACATTATTTGCAACTCACACTTGTAAAAATTCAAAATTGGAATGTCATAAAAATTTAGAAATGTTCTATGAAAGACAAGGCTTGTAGACCATATGCTAATACTTAGATCGTACCAATTTTTATGCTTGCATACGAACACACTGTTCTGTAAAGTGAAACTGTCAAAAGTCGGATTTACTACATAAACTATTCCGGTAGGAGCCTAGCAAATTGCCGACCGACCAACTTACTGTTATAAATATCGGAAACAATGTTCTGATATAGTTCTCTTACGGCACAGTGGTAAAAGAAAGTAGTACAGTAACAAGTTGGAAAGGCATACCAGGAAAAAGAAGGAGAGTCTGCCTCGTGCATGGGGGGCTGACGAGTTCAAAGAAGCGATGGAGCCGCTAATAGAAGGCCTTTAATTTTTTTTAAAATTAATTTATAGTTTATAAATGTAGTGCGTATACTTTGTAAATTGTGTTATTTCGAAATAAATGTGGCTTAATTATTATTATTACATAGTGATATATTTATATTTATTGTTGTTATAGGGAGGTTTTTGAATCTGAAAATACTTCATATAAGCTTAGAAGCTATGACCGAGGCTGCCAAATGCCTCTTATATATAGTAAGACAATTTTAATTTTCATAAAATTACTTAGAAATATTGAAGTTGTGTTGTGCTTACTATGAACCATATAAAACACAGTTCCCTATCGTGGTACTACACTTATTCTCTATTTGAATTTCATCCTTAAAAGACAAATAATATGAATTTTACCTAGAAAGTAAGTTGAGAGTAAATATATTTCACCTGTATGTTATACAATATTTTATACATACGAATTCGAATAGTCTATTTCCTTCATAATATTTTCATATATTAATCTACCTATAGCGGAGATAAGTGACATACAGAGCAATAACAATTTTATTGTACCTTGTCTGCATACTAATCGATTATATATCAAAAGATGTCTAAAATGTGTGTTTAATGCAGACCGACCATACTTAATTCAGTTTTTTTTTAATTCCATAGCATTATTCTATCTTTACAGTAATTACTAATTCGATAGAACGACACAATATTTATACCCACACCAATTAACCTAGATAAAAAACATTAAAAAAATATAATAACTAATAATACAGGAAGCAACTCTTGTGAACTCAGCCAGTGTACAAACAAATAGGTCTACCTTAACAGAAATTCTATTTATTATATTATGTATTGCTCGCGTGAGTGGTGCTTCGCTAACCAAAACAATATATTTGTTTAATTGTCACTCGTGTATATCTTTACTCTTAGTTATTCTGTGGACATTAGCGGTATGATTAGATAGTAATTTTGCTCCAGAATCAAACCAAAATGAATATCAAAGTAAATGTACCAATGTATAATCCGCACACTGTGGCATCATTTAGTATTCCTGTTGCGTGTGAGACTCGCATAGCATTTCATTGTAAGAGACTAAATCATGCACTAGTTATCCCCTGCCAGTTGCCGCGAATCCTCTTCAATATTTCACCGAAGGGACTTTCGCTTTTATGTGAAAACTTTTTGCGTATTCTTCACTTTATAACTCTACAGACGTTTTGCTTTCGCACTTCGTAATGTGTATTTAAGTTCTCTGTATTAAGTGTTATTTTATTGTTGTCAATACAATAAGTTTATTTACAAAGTTTTAGTGTTGTTTCTTTGAATCACTGTGCGACGTCAGTACATAAGTTGTGTAGGCGTGATTAGGGGAAGGACAGATAATCATATCTGTAAGAAATAATTAACACCTTATTTTAAAAATAGTAGATTTTTTTGTCCATAAATGTTACTTAGAAATCATCTATTGATATCAGGTCATGTAAATTAAAAATCAAATCAAATATATGCCACTAAAGAAACTAAGTAGGTACGTTAGTTATTCGAAATCTATATACATATATAAAAATTAAACCCGTTTTCCGTTGTCACGACATAACATGAAAACGGCTTGACCGATTTGTCTGATTTTTTTTTTTAATATTCCTTGAAGTACGAGGATGGTTCTTACGGAGAAAAAAATTAAAAAAAATTGAGTGAAAAAGTCTAAAAACACGCTTTTCTATATTCCCATACAAAATATTCGTAATATTATTTAAAGGCAATTTGAACTATAATACCATATCATAAAGTTCAAGTGTTAGTGGAGGGGTTCCGGGAAGGTAAATGTTTATTTTTTGACATAATGTATTTTTTTGTATTATCAACTTTCTTTTTTTTATCTTACTAGCTAGAGCGGTGTCCCGAATAGCAGAATAAGTATTAAAAATAAATAAAGAATCGACTGTTAGGCGGTACGATGTTCGCCAGGCCAGCTAGTTTAAAATAATATCTTTGGCATAACATTATAGAACTACCGAAACAAAATTCTAAATTCAAAATAAAATGTAACATCATAACAGAAAATTTTACAAGTCGCAAATAAAAGCTACTTAACGTTGACAAATAAAATGGTACGTATTTAAGAAATGTTCACGACCACTATTTTTGTTTCCTTTAAAAGCGAGGACATAGTAAATAAACTTAATGTATACGTTCTAAAGGAAACTGGAGCGGTCTTTAGCCGAGCAAGATTATAAAGATGCATTCAGAGTTTAAATTGCGCGTTTAAAAGAATCAATGTTCTATATTTAAAGTACAAATTTTCGGTTACAGATTTATTTCAATCTCGAAGTAAACCAAAATTTTCTAAAACTAATTAGGTCAAAAGCTTTTACCAACCTTTTTAAATCAAGAAAAAATCTTATAAGTTTTTTAGGCTAAATACAGCGCTTGAAGGACGGGCGGAAAGCAAGATTACTATCGACAGATTCGAGATGTGAATCAATCGAAACCATTTAAACGAACAATTTCATACTCTTGAAATCTAAATTCAGCAATTATTTTGACATTTTGAAATAATGTAAACAATTGAATTATTTATATAAATACCATATAAAAAGACATTGGATTTTGGCCTTCGTACCTTATAACAGCACGCTCATAGTATGAGACTATTTAGTTAAGTCGAACTTTAGTTAGTGGATATGGCAATAACGTGAAAAATAGACACACCCAAAGTATAGGGTTCACTTATTATTCTATGTATATTTACAACGCTGCTCGCGTTGGCCTAGTAGCCGGAGGTTACGACTATCATCCCTGAGGTTTTAGGTTCGAACCAGCGGGACGCGCTCGCTCATACGCTAAAGGAAAACATCGTGAGAAAGTCGCCATGCCTTAAGGCCGATTTACATTATCTTAGTGTTTAGGAGAGTGCTTTAGGATAGTACTTTAGTTGAAACATGTAAACGCTACTTGCTTTAGTAAACGCTACGCTAAAGAACTTGCCTTTCAAGTTGTACTAAAGCACACTTCCTAAACACTAAGATAATGTAAATCGGCCTTTAGACCCAAAACGTCTACACAGTGTGGACATGCCGAACACTACTTACCAATTAGAAAAAAACAAATGATTAACGAAACAGATATAACTAAGGCTAAGCTCAAGTGTAGTAGTGTCTCCGGTTTTTGTACCGAACAAACGTAGTGCTACGCGATAAATTATAGAAGCTCACTTAATAACACTCGTAATAGATGCCATATTGACTATAACATAATCAACAATAACTAAATTATGTCCACATTGTCATACATTACATAAATTATTGCGACTGTCCCCATCCCAGGGGATCACTCGGTATATGCTACGCAGTCAAACACATTTATGTTATTAAAAGCGATTGATATTATTCTCTCTAGTTTGTTTACATAGCTGCGTTTTTATTCCAGGAAAAGTAAAAAGACCTGTGTTTAATGTTCCCCATAACACTCTTGAGTAAAATTGAAGGTAAAAATTTAAAAGTATAGTACCTATTTTGAAAGGCATATTAAAACCCGTTCTATGAGACCTGACTATTTTAAAATACTACTTTAGCATATAACAAATAAGTGGTCTACTTGTGTGATTAGTGTTATTTTGCGAAATGATATGGTTTAATAACGCGATAAAATACACAACAATTAATTTAAAAATATGCAGCACTGAATAAATCTCACGTATCTCAAACTTTATTTTTAATTGCTTGTATTGCTTATCCTGCAGTCTAGCTAGCTGGGGTTAAATTATATCAACGCTTTTCTAGACAAACGATTTTAAGCTACCGAAATTTCTCCCGCTAAAAGCATATAAAGAAGTAAAAAATAGCTTATGAAAAAGCTCTCTCGTGATTAACGGGTGACCATTAGTTACTCGGACAAAGAGGCTCGCAGGAACGAGAGTTGTAGAAAAATGTCCCGGATTATCTCTTCAGCGTGGACACTGATTTACTTGCCGAAATATAGTTTTTGGGCGATTAATTCGTTTATCATGCTTTACTCTGAAAATCATAATATTGCGGTAGTATTAACTAATATTAATTTATAATACAATAACTATTAAACGTCTATAAGTTTATTAAAAAGTAACAGCTTTTGTGAAGCTTACAGCATTTTATAAGAAACTTCCTTATAAAAAAAAAAAGCAATAATATGTTGAAAAGTACGATAGCACTTAATAAATCTTACTCACACGGGACAATATTAGTATAACTCAAGGAAGGTATATTTTTCATAACCTCACATTTATTCTCATAAAATATTCAGTCGGCTGACTACAGGAGCGCATATTTCGGAGGTCAAGCCGAGGCTCAGTATGCAAACGTGGGATTTGTATGAAATATTGCTTAGATTTTAAACCTGATATCTAAACTTCGCGCAAATCCCGTAGTACTTTCAAAATATAGAAGCTGAAAATTCTACTACAGCATGATCTATGCTTGTTAATTTTATGTGAAGCATGCAAATATAGGTCCAAATATGATTGTGTCCCATTCGGTGTCAAGACCCTTGGTCCGTGGGGTCCAGTGCTACAAGGCTTTTTAAGGAAATAGCAAAAAGGTTAGTCGACATCACAGGAGACCGAAGAGCTGACAGCTACCTCGGACAAAGATTTAGTCTAGCTATTCAAAAAGGGAACACCGCCAGTAGGTATCTTCGGAACCTTGCCTAAAGGGACTCCTTTTAATAAATTTTAGTTATTATATTTTGAGGTTAGTTATTGTTTTTCTGTTATTTTGATCTATAGTTAATATACAGGTTGCTCTTGTCTTCGCTTGGGCACAATAATACATAAAAATGTTAATACATTATATATTATATGACACCATCAGGAAGGTTGCGACGAAAATGTGTACGCAAAATTTACAGCGCCTCTGGTTATACAAAAAAACATTTGTTTTTCGTTTACGATTCATTACTCAAGGTAATTGGTTATAAAACTTGTGTTTAAATTTGAAGATGTGTTACCATGGTAACAACACCAAAACCATTGTAACCATAGTAATAAAATAGTATGTTTTAACTACTTCACATTATCATTCTCTACTGTGTATTTTAATTGTTTATTTTTAAATATTATTATCATAAATATAATATTAATAAACACTTGTTTATGTTACATAAACTAACTTAATCTAATACAGATGTGTCGGTCTTGGTGATCATCATGTGACACATAGGCCTCTTCCAGCTGCTTACGTTCTTTTCTAATGTTAGATCTTCTTGTCCAAGTTGTACCTCCAATTCTCTTTAAATCGTCTGAACATCTCTTGCTCTGTCTTCCTTTTCCTATCCCGTTGTTGCCATTCTGTAATAATTTTTATCCATTTCTTTTTATTTATATTTTTTTAAACTTTTGTATATATGTATAAGTTCATACTTACTTTAGTTTTGGACACTAATCCGGTAAGCCTGTGCCGTATTTGTGGTATATATTTGTGTAATAAGATCTGATCATTTTATAAAAAAATATTAAAAAATGTAATAATAATACATTAATAGGTTATTAAATAAACGTATAAAAACTTTGGTCTTTGAATATTAAAATCGTCAGATTGTTCCTACTATATTTTGAATTGAAATATAGTAGATACAGGTGACATGTAGCATATATGTTCTCATCTGGATTTATGCAAAACATGAAAAGTCAATTCAGGAAGCGATTTGTTATCGTCGTGCCCTACATACAGGTGAATTTATATTGACATAACTGTGTAGTTAAATTTATAACTATAAATTTTTTTAAATCAATGAACTTTTAAATAATAGTTAGATTTTATTAATGACAAATTTTAGTTTTATTATCCCTTTATACAAAGTGACGACAACTATATTCAAAGATATATTATAATACCTTGTGATTTACCCGGGGTTATAGTCGTAGAAAGATTGTAAATAGCATATTATGTAATATATCTTCCTCAATAAGTCGACTAACAATTATTATGTTGTATTTTCTTACAATTTTTAAAAGCTCTCATATGGTGTGTTATATTTTAGATTAATATACGTAAATAATATATTCGAATCAATAGTGTTTATTAGTAATCATAACAACCAAATATACAGTATTTACAATTTTCTTAACATACCTACATAGTGATAGTAAAAATAATAAAAAGGAAATTTAAACAAATTTAAAAACTTTGATCCCTGTGGCAGTGTACCTTATTGTACCTTATTAATATATAATATTTATATATTAATTAAACAATGAGTAGAAAGATTTAACAATGACTTTTTATTGGTCTCAAAAATACACAAAAATATCCGTCGAATTAAACCTTTAATGTTTATTGGTTAAAAAAGAACAAGTTTCTTCTTGTTAATATTTTGTATCATATTGGGTTTCCTAAAATATTTCCTTAATTTTACCCAAAGCTGAACTGAAAAGAATGTGTCCTCATAATCCTTACTATTTAAAGATGCCCATAAACTTTATTTATGTCCCTCACCAAAGGGCTGCGAATAATCATAATAAGACTAATATATGGACAAAGACCACCTAAGGCTTAAGGTATGCAAATGACGTGAAAGCTTGCGAGACCTCGCATTCATTTCCGTAAACAAAAATTTGCTTGCCTTAAAATTATTTCCAAAAGAATACAGCATAACACTTTGTTTTCAACTTTCTTAGATTTTAAAAAAATAATAGTAAAGTATGACAATATTTAAAACTTATATTTCTAACGTCGTTCATTCACATCTCGGCATAATTTTAACAGTGACCTCCATTACTCAAGCAAAGTAAATAGCATTTCATATGTAAGAGAGAAGGAAGAAACTCAATTTGGTTCGGTGAATATCCGTACTTCCAAATTTACTAACAATGTACAACTTTATTTCTACAACTTTATTCCACGAAAGGTAAGTTATACAAAAATCGATGTATAATAAAATTCATAGTATAATATTTTATTATACACCTATGAATAGTATTTATACACATATTATACACCGATTTTTCAAATGACTTACCGTTCATCATAGTTCAAGCGTTCACCACACAAATCTGGCAATTGCTTTCCACATACATTTCCGCCACTTCTCTAAAATCATCTTCAACACAGTACAATTTTTTTCGCCTTGGAACAAGTTTATATATATTCAAACTAGTATTATATAGACGGAAGATTAGTGTGATTGATTAGTATGAAAATTATACTTGATCATTGAGGGACGAAAAAAAGAAAAGGCGAGATTGTTGCTATCTCTGTTTCCGGCATACTAAATGAAAGAGTCAGAAACAGATTCAGTAATGTAATACACTTTCAGCTACTAATTACATATTTTATTTAAATTAGTCTAAACTAGTTCATGTAATTCTTTCATAAATTAAATTAATATACTGTATATGCCGTGCTTATGAAAAATTATATTTGTTTAATGACTTTACAATTTTAAAAGTTAATTAGTCTGTCACAATTTATATCAAAACAGTTTGTTTTAATGGAAATTCTTCAGCTCTTTATGTAATTAATGACTGGCATACACGCAAATGTGGGCTTTTAAAGTACTGGAAAAGTTTTACATTTTTATAATACAGTGCAACCTCGATATAACAAATCGGAGGGGAACAAGAAAATATTCGTAATATCAAGTAATTCGTTGAACTGAGGTTTGTTATGTTGAGGTTAGATTGGTCTAAAATTCGTTATAAAGAGGTAAAAGAATAGGTTTTTAGAACACCTTTTACGTTTCTGAGCCATTTTAACTTAAATCTTTAACAATAGTGACGAGCAGAGGTGTTTACATTACTTTCCATCAAAACAACAATGATTAGTGATTACTTTACAAACAAAAGCGTGTCGAAACATGTCGAGACATGAATCACATTATAAGATTAAGAGTTATATTATTGGTGGAAACTTTATATAAAGGTTTTGGGTTGGCAAAATTCGTTAATTAGAGGTATGAATACTTTTTCTTGATAGTTGAAAATTCGTTATAAAGAAGTTGTACGCAAAGAATGTTCGCAATGTAAAGGTATATTTTATATTGACTCTTATGGACAATTCAAGGGGATTACGAAGAATTTGTTAAATCGAGGAAGTCGTTATATTGAGGTACGTTATATTAAGGTTGCACTGTAATATCAAGTGAAAATTTTACTCATAATTTAAATTACAATTGCACACCATAACAATTCAAAATAGTTTTTGTGAAAACTGAAACTTACCTTGTATCAATCAAAAATCATGTTACGACAAGGATTAAACAAAACAATTTGTACACGTTACGATTGCTAACGCGTTTAAAATGGCGTTAAAAAATGGAGAAACATTATTTATACTGTATGAAGGTGCGACGGACGGATTATCCATTATAAGCGCTCAATAATATATCTTTACCGCGTGTAAAAGTGAGCTGAACCTTTATCTCTCTCAAGACACATATTACAGTATTATTACAATCAGATATAGCTGTCGAAAGGAAAAAGGAAGGTCTTCAATACCTGCATTCTCCCATGTATTACATATGGGTGTGAAACTTGGGCTCTCACAAAACATCACACATGCTAGAACACTGCCAAAGATGAATGGAACGAAGTATGATAGGTATTAAAAAACAAGATAAGATACGAAACACTGTCATAAAAAGTAAGACAAAAGTCACAGACATACTCACTAGAATAGATAGTTTGAAGTGGCGATGGACTGGGCACATGATACGTGATAAACAAGAAAAGTGGAGCAACATCATAACTGACTGGTACCCTAGAGATGGGAAAAGGAACAGAGGAAGACAAAGCAAGAGATGGGAAGACGAATTAAATTTAACAGCAGGCTCAAAATGGAGAAAGGTTGCAAGAGACAGAGTACAATGGAAATTGTTAGAGGAGGCCTTTGCCAAGAGGCACACTGAACTAAAGATAAGAGTCAACCACAAAGTCAAAGAAACAGTTCAGTATAAGAGGCTTATTATATTATATTATAGCTGTCGAAACTGTTTTTGAGTATATTAAACATTTTTTAATGCATAACGCAATCTCGCAGCAGTCTCTTTTGCGTGGGCAAATGTTACGCATACGGTATACCCTCCACGGCGCGATTGTTGCCTTCCGATGCCAAGCGTTCGTTAGTTGATCATCATGACACTTTCAATATGTCAAGTGAAGTATATGGTGAGAATAAACATGGTGTTAATGGCACCAGTTCCTTATAAATTCCTTTTGGCGGTTAATAAGAGCGGTTGCCAGTTTCTTCCTCCTCAACGCCCTTGATTTGGGAACTGGTAGTAAATTTAAATATAGACCTTCCATTTGTTTAAGTATTGATGATCATAAGTGGTTATAGTTGAAGTGCCATGCAAATGTATCCTACCCACTAAAACCCCACGGTGTCATTTCCTAGCTAATGGAAGCGAATTCTTATCGCTGCACTTCGTCCAGAGCAGTGAGAGCTTAGTGTTTAAGCGTTCTCTCCATCGATGTTCTGATGAAACCAGCATCTTTAGATCCCGTAGTCAATGGTGTCAAGGCACAGAAGGATCATCCAAACAAAAAATTATCATACAAAACGGTTGAAAATAATATTTAAAGCGTTGCATTATTATTATTACTCAGTTACATCGCAAACCGCAATGTATAATGTACTGTTTTGTAACAAATTACATTAACATTAAAATGATACAAGGATGAAGCCGGACATGACGCATTACAAAGAAAAGTATACAAAATGCACTCGCAATGCAAGTCCACAAAGGCTTGTTACGGAAGCTCTCCTTTGAACTGGATAACCAATGGTCGCGTGCAGCAAAGAATAATCTTTACTTCTATGTTTTTAAAAATACTAAGAGAAAATATACCGCAGGTTGATTCAACAACATTTGTTTTTAAAACTGATTAATAGACGCGTTATTACGTATTTATTGTTAGGTATATATATATTTTATTTTATTTTAGGAATTTAATACTAACTAAAATTATAAAAATAATATAACAATAAAAACAATAACTAACCTTTAAATATAATAACTAAAACATATTAAAAGGAGTCCCTTTTGGCAAGGTTACTGTTGCTAAGTACGTACGTTGTACGTTGTACGTTGTAAGATACTGGCAGCGTTCCCCCTTTGAATAGCTAGACTAATTCTTTGTCCGAGGTAGCTGCCAGCTCTTCGGTCTCCTGTGATGTCGATGTGATTGTCAGGTATATGTCTGAAACTCAAGTAAATAAAAGGCCATATAAAAAAATTCTATTGAAGAATATCTTATTCTAAATAACATAAAGAGTTACGGATTTCGAGTCTAACATATTTCGTATCAGTACGAAAGGCGAGAATTTTCTCATACAAGTAATAGGAACTTAATCGAAATGCCCCTAAAATATGTATGAAAATTATTTACTTAACACAATTTATATTTCCTTTCGTTACATTCATTTAGAATTGGGGCAGACAAACACAGTATTCAATTACTAATAATAATATTTAATCGTTAAAGATTATTATAAACTAGTTTACTTGCATATCATAGTTATGCTGTAAAGAAGAGGTGTTAACAACTTTCTAAAATTCAGAAGTCTGACCATACAGCACATTGTAAAATACATACATGCATACGCAAACATTTGAAAAATCGGAAATTTTAAATAGTTTTTATTTTTTAACATTCCGTGACTAATTAGTATAGTTTTTTTAATGTAATAGGAGGCAAACGAGTAGAAGGCTTGAAAAGAGTGGCGGGGAGTTTATTGCCAGTTCTTTTCTTTCGTTCTACGCCCTTTGATTTGAGAACTGGCAGTAAATGTAAAATTAGAAGCATTTAATATGTATTTCAATTTTTGACGTTCATAAGTGTACATTGTGTTACCTATATGAATTAATGATTTGATGTTAAGTGATATGGACATTCACATTGCCAGAAGGCTTGGAAGTGCGTTGCCGGCTATTTAAGAATTGGTACGCTTTTTTCTTGAAGTTGAATTGGTTCGGAAATACTTCAGTGGGCAGCTGGCAAAAACCTGTTTATGGAACGACGGACGTCGAGGTGATACGGATGTAATTTTGTATTCTAACTTAACGTCCGGTAATAAAACTCAGCTGCAGGTATTAGTCCGAACAACTCTTCTAAACACTCGAATTGCAGCGAGACCCCACATGTCTACGCAACGCCAAGGTACGTACATCTCTATAGTACGTTGCTAATTCAATGTTACATTGTGTGAGTTCCAGCACAGTTGATCGAGTTAAGAAGCGATTTGTCTCGAGTTCATTGAAAAATGATCAGAATACATAAAAAAATAACACAGTTTTTAATAAGAACGTGATTTATTTTGAAATCGTTTTATAAGAACTGTATACATTTATTAAAGTTGCTTCCCCACGGTGTTGTTAAGAAACAAGCAAAAACTTACAGAAAATGTTATTTCAAGCCAAATTAAGCATTCTCATCACGTCCCATAAACTGAGGGTGCAGAAATTAATTCATACGAATGTTCTCCCATCTTCATTTAAATAAACATCGATTCGAGTATCTTGATCAAGAAATTGCCTCCAATTTATGCATCAATGCCTATTATTACAATGATCTAAGATCAAACTTCTAATATATACCAAGTCTTATACATAAAATACGTGTTATATCAATAGCAAACAGCAAAAACACAGTTTTCTTAACAAAATTAAAATGTATGTTTAATTAAAAGCTTACGTTATTTAGCTTAAGTTAGTTATAAATATTATTTTCTTCGTTAATTATTAATTGGTTTACTATCATTTTCATGTATCTAAAATTCTAATATAACAGTGCATTTTCTTCTCAATAGAATAGCAAAATCAGTTACTTGATGATATGCTATAGCAAATTTTAGTTTTTTGTTAGAACACGGACAAGCTTTTATGCATTGCATGTTAAGTGATGAGGCCGCCCGTATAATCCACCCAATTTCATTATGTCCGAAAGTTTTGACAGGTCTGGTTTAATTAACTTAGTACCAGTACTTTTTTCTCTGTTTATTCAAAGTGTTTTATTTATATTCGTCGTCAAGTAATATGTACGTGACCCGACCATTCTGGTTAAATCGTATAATGTTTTTTATACCTGTATCTAATTGATCTATATATATAAATAATAATATCTATATCTATATTTATTAATTAATTAATAAAAAAAAAGTAGGAAAGTTATACGTTAGGTTAGGATCAGTCACCCACGTAGTCCTGGAATGCTAGGCGAGGCTGTGGCTAATCAACGTGCAGAAATCCTCAGAACAGTGAGCTCGCTCCGGGAAGCCTGTGAAATGCCCAGGAGACTTCTGTGCTTCTGGAAGGAGCTGGGCTGGCTAAATTAGTCACGACGACGGACGACGGACCAATTAAATATAAAAGGAGTCCCTTTAGGCAAGGTTACGGTTACCGAAGATACTGGCAGCGTTCCCCCTTTGAATAGCTAGACTAATTCTTTGTCCGAGGTAGCTGCCAGCTCTTCGGTCTCCTGTGATGTCGATGTGATTGTTAGGTATATGTCTGAAACTCAAGTAAATAAAAGGCCATATAGTCGCCACAATTTTTTTTTCCTATTGAAGAATATCTTACTCTAATTAACATAAAGTCTTATGGATTTCGAGTCTAACATATTTTGTATCAGTACGAAAGGCGAGACTTTTCTCATTTCAAGTAATTGGAGCTTAATCGAAAAGCCCCTAAAATATGAAAATTATTCACCTAACACAATTTATATTTCCTTTTATTTCATTCATTTAGACTTGGGGCAGACAAACACAGTATTGAATTACTAATAATAATGTTTAACCGTTAAAGATTATCATAAATTAGTTGATTTGCATATCTTAGTTATGCTGTAAAGAATAGGTGTTAACAACTTTCTGAAATTCAGAAGTCAGTAAAATACGCATACGCAAACATTTGAAAAATCGGAAATTTTAAATAGTTTTTATTTTTTAACATTCCGTGACTAATTAGTATAGTTTTTTTTTGTAATAGGAGGCAAACGGGTAGGAGGCTCACTTGAAAAGAGTGGCGGCGGGGAGTTTATTGCCAGTTCTTTTCTTTCGTTCTACGCCCTTGATTTGAGAACTGGCAGTAAATGTAAAATTAGAAGCATTTAATACGTATTTCATTTTTTGACGTTCATAAGTGTACATTGTGTTATCTATATGAATGAATGATTTGATGTTAAGTGATATGGACATTCACATTGCCAGAAGGCTCGGAAGTGCGTTGCCGGCTATTTAAGAATTGGTACGCTCTTTTCTTGAAGTTGAATTGGTTCGGAAATACTTCAGTGGGCAGCTGGCAAAAACCTGTTTATGGAACGACGGACGTCGAGGTGATACGGATGTTATTTTGTATTTTGCCTTAACGTCCGATGATAAAACTCAGCTGCAGGTATTAGTCCGAACAACTCTTCTAAACACTCGAATTGCAGCGAGACCCCACATGTCTACGCAACGCCAAGGTACGTAGATCTCTATAGTACGTTGCTAATTCAATGTTACATTGTGTGAGTTCCAGCACAGTTGATCGAGTTAAGAAGCGAATTGTCTGGAGTTCATTGAAAAATGATCAGAATACATAAAAAATTAACACAGCTTTTAATAAGAACGTGATTTATTTTGAAATCGTTTTATAAGAACTGTATACATTTATTAAAGTTGCTTCCCCTCGGTGTTGTTAAGAAACAAGCAAGAACTTACAGAAAATGTTATTTCAAGCCAAATTAAGCATTCTCATCACGTCCCATAAACTGAGGGTGCAGAAATTAATTCATACGAATGTTCTCCCATCTTCATTTAAATAAACATCGATTCGAGTATCTTGATCAAGAAATTGCCTCCAATTTATGCATCAATGCCTATTATTACAATGATCTAAGATCAAACTTCTAATATATACCAAGTCTTATACATTAAATACGTGTTATATCAATAGCAAACAGCAAAAACACAGTTTTCTTAACAAAATTAAAATGTATGTTTAATTAAAAGCTTACGTTATGTAGCTTAAGTTAGTTATAATTATTATTTTCTTTGTTAATTATTAATTGAAACCAATTAATAATTAACAAAGAAAATAAATTAACAAAGTAAACACTTTCGTTTTCATGTATCTAAAATTCTAATATAACAGTGCATTTTCTTCTGAATAGAATATCAAAATCAGTTATTGGATGATATGCTATACCAAATTTTAGTTTTTTGTTATAACACGGACAAGCTTTTATGCATTGCATGTTAAGTGATGAGGCCGCCCGTATAATCCACCCAATTTCATTATCGGCCAAAATTAATAATGTATCATCAATCTATGATTATAACCAATCTTGGACTGATTCATATCTAAAGACCGATCTCCAATCTGCATGCCAATAAACATTTCTGCTATCCGATTGTATATTTGACAAAAGATTGACAGCAATCTTTTGCGTGATCCTTGCCTCTCGACCGCGTTTCGTTCAATGCAATATGTTGTGTTCAAGCATACCAAAAGTTTGCTGTTTTTGGAACGAAATAAAATAAGTAAGACTTAATGTCTGTTTCACAATGTATGGATAAAGTAGCAAATAGCTATGCAACGTTTTGTTTGTTTTTTTGTTACGAACAAATAAATTCTATAGAAAAACATAGAACCTTAACCTTTTTGTTGGTCATTTAATATTACCTGTAATGAAACGGGCTGTCATTGTCATATGGTATTATTGTTTGTTAGGTTATTGAGTATTTTAGTACATATTATTACAAATATAAATTTTCTCTGAGTAGTTTGTGTATGTTGTTTTTGTGATTCGAGGTTGGTTCTTTAACTTAAAAAAATGTCTACGCAAAAACGTGAAAGAAGCGTCAATTTCAGCCGGGAAGAAGTTGACCTTCTAACTTCGCTTGTTGCTGACCATAAAAATATATTAGAAAATGAAAACAGTGACTCAGTCACCTGGCAGGAGAAAGAGCGGTGCTGGAAGACGCTGGAGGCGCTGTTTAATAGCACAAGTGGGGTAAACTTTCGCAGTGCTAAAGCTTAAAGAGGGCTACAAGAAAAAAGTCTGCCTTGATACATGCTGAAACATATCGTACAGGAGGTGGCCCTAGTGCTGCTACTCCTCTTACCCCCTATCGAGGAAAAAGTCAAAGACATGATATTGTTGTCTGTCGAAGGAAATGAAAGTCAATTGAAAGGAAGAGCTTCTAAATAAGAGAAAGCAATGGGCATTTGAAGAGGAAGAAAGAGAGCATAAAAGAGAATTATGGGCCATAGAAAAAAATATATTGTTAAATAAATTAGAAAAATAATAGATATTGTGCCTGGAGCGAGGATGTATTGTATTAAAAAATTGTATTTTTATTTAAATAAAAGCATTGAATTTTTATTTAAGTTATCTCAAAAATGTTGTAATTTATAAAATATTATAGTAATAAAGCAAAATAATCACTTATAAGATTACTTCGCACACTTGCATTTCCCACGTTGTCAATTGCGCTTTGATCAATATCATCAGCTTGTTCATCTACTTGTTGCAGTAGTTCAAAATGTTCATATCGCATATCAATAGCAATATTGTGCAACACTGCACATGCCACTATCACGGCTTGTACACGAGATACTTGAAGCAAAACCTTTTTTGACAAACCGATTTTGGGGAACCGATTTTTTCCAAACACCATATTATGTCCTTTCCACCACATTTCTGCTTCGTATTTGAGATTCGTTATAAAGATGTTCTGCTGGAGTCTTGAGGTTTTGAAGTGGAGTTAGTAGGTAGTATCTATAGTAACAAATATTTTTGGTTGTAGCTAATATTTAAATTTTTTTTACAAAAGTTGATGACAAGATGAAACCTTTGTGTAAAAGTGTCTCCAAAGCTTCTTTTGTTAACCTAAATCTAAATGTGAATTCGGCGTCATTCAGGCTCTGGATATAATAAATTCTTGTCTTCTTATGTCTTCGCACAGAAGTACGTTGTCTTCTTCCAGCTTCAGAATTACTATCCCAATCGGATAATTGCATTTAAACTTCCAAATCACTATCACTAGAATTGGAAGATGACGAAGATGAATAAATTTTCCCAATGAATATTAAGTTAGGTCGCAATCCCAAACCCAAATCATACGAGTTTCACCGATAGCAATCCGAGATTGATTTGGCCGATCGAAGCACTGTCAAAATGGACAGATAGGTTGTTGGCATGAGTAAACATTCATTTTCATACAGAGGGCAATCTTCAATCTCTTATCCGCCCTCTGAACGATTGGTTGAATAATTAGATTGGTATCTCAGTCCATGTATTGAATATTGGCATGCTTTTCTTTAGAAATGGATTGAATTGTCAGTCTATGACAGCTAAAATTGGATTGAGATTGCATATTGGTTTTGGCCGTTTGTCCGAAAGTTTTGACAGGTCTGGTTTAATTAACTTAGTACCAGTACTTTTTTCTCTGTTTATTCAAAGTGTTTTATTTATATTCGTCGTTTCGTTTTTTTTTTTTAATCATTCGTTTCAAGTAATATATATACGTGACCCGACCCTTCTGGTTAAATCGTATAACGTTTTTTTTATACCTGTATCTAATTGATCTATATTTATTAATTAATAAAAAATAAAATAGGAAAGTTATATGTTAGGTTAGGATCAGTCACCCACGTAGTCCTGGAATGCGAGGCTGTGGCTAATCAACGTGCAGAAATCCTCGGAACAGTGAGGTCGCTCCGGGAAGCCTGTGAAATGCCCAGGAGACTTCTGTGCTTCTGGAAGGAGCTGGGCTGGCTAAATTAGCCAGGACTTAACGCACAACGGACCAATTAAGTGTCTACCACCTAAGAGTCCACCACCCCTAACCCTAACCTATGTTAGGTTAGGTTAGTTTCTCAGTAATAGTTAATAAGTGCCGAAAACCGGAAAATATAAAACCAGGAAAGAAGAGCGTAGCGTTACGTAGCGCGTAGCAAGAACAACATCGGCTGCATTTAATTACAGCTACGACCCATTTAGAGTGAAAGTTGTACAAAGTTAAATAAGAGCATTTAGAGTACTTTGTTTAAACAAAACTTGTTCAATGTACGTAAACGCAAATTTATTACATAATTTATATTACTCCAAGTTTTGAGCTAAACAGCTGTTGCGGTCAGCAAGAGACGACACAGAGGATCGACTGATAACTATTTGATACATCCTGATTTTGTAGACTGTAAAAAAATGTTTAGTTATTTATTTTTTAACAAATATAATAGAAACTATGTACGAATGAAACTATTTAAACCAATTATTTATTGTTGGCATTTTCGCCAAATTATGTTTACACAATGAAGAAGGGCGCAAATGTGTACTTATACTATGGTTATATATTATCTAAATAACTGCAAGATTTTTAAATATGTAAAATCAGTGTTGACTAATAAGGACAATTTTTTTTCTATTATTTTGTAAAATTAATATTTTTTTATAATTAAAGAAAATTAATTGGTGATTATCTAATTTTAAACAAAATACAAATGATTACCCAAATGAAAATAATAATCAGTTGTTTAAATAATATCATGAACAGTTTGCAATTCGACATATGTTTTCCAATACGACGCATGACACTAAATGCCACTGTTTATCGCCGGGAGCGTCACGTATTTGAAGTCGTCAATTGTTTTACGTATAACATAAGTTCCTAATACAAGCCATACATTGGCATAAACATTTCAATGCCTAACAAAAGAGAGAACCTTGAGAGAAATGCAAAGTACATCCGTCCCTTTCTTTCATTGAAAGCTGTTGTTCATTCGCAAGCCACATCAGTGTCAAGCCGTTCATTACCGACATCTGAGCGCTATTTGCTCTCTTGTTTATATTTACACAGTTAATTAATTCAAGTTTAATTAGTAACTCTGGCAAAATATTCCCTCTTAAATTATCTTGTGTAAGACAAACTGGGTTTTAAGTTCTTATGCCAGTAATTTGCGAGGACGGCAGGTCGGAAATAAAATATGGGAGGGTCTAATGAAAACTGCCTATATTAACCTAGGGCTTAGCCCTTCCAAAGTCCCCATTTCTTTAGAGTTTAATGAGGTCTTAAATTTAAGAGACGAGCTAATGCCCACCCTATTTATCTTCCTTTGACGCTTATAATTGCAGTGTTGAATATTTAATTATTTCTTATCAAAGGGCCGTTGAGTACATAGTCCAAAGCAATGATTTTTCTCTCTAGTTATTTTTATTGTATTAATTATTATTGGTTATGTATTAAATATATCAATACTAAAATTTATTCTTATTATTATGAGTGCCTTATACTACCTCATACTTGGGCGGTTCTTAATACTCTTAACTGTATTCAAAATTCAGTATAATTTATGAAAGTGTGTTTCTCGTGTTTAAAGACGACACGGTCTTTTCAGGATAATATAAAACAGTCAAGTCTCTTGTCATTGGTTTATTCTATTGACAGTTGATTTTAAGTCAGCGGAATCATAACTTAACTTACATTAAGTAAATTAATTATGAATTGCAAGATATACACAGTTCTGATTTAATATTACTGCTACTTAAAGCAAGCCAAAACTAATTATATCTTTAAGCTGGGGTGGCCGCAGCGCAGGCAGAAAATGATACACGGCACAAATATAAGAGTCTTTCCTCCAACTTCGATTTTGTTCCCTTTGGAGTAGAGACTCTTGGGTTCAAGTGCACAGGTGCTTATTAAAGATTTAAGTTGGCGCCTGGTTGATAGTACCGGTGACCCCAGAGCTGGTGCTTTCCTGGCTCAACGAATAAGTATCGCAATACAGCGAGGAAATGCTGCCAGCGTTAAAGGTACGCTGCCACAGGGACCAAACTTTTTAAATTTGTTTTAATTTTCATTTTAATTATTATTATTATTACTTTGTAGGTTAAAAAAATTGTAAATACAAATTATACTAAAATTATAAACATAATTATGAAATGCATGTTGTACAGTTAGGAATGTTAAATGTTTTCCTTTGAGGAAGGAGTTGATGAAAAAAACATATTATATATTTCATAATAACTAATATTTTGGTAACAATTATCCGCACTACCCCTTACAAAATGATAGAACATTTTAAAATAAACTAGATGTTTAGCAACTTAATATTTAATTACTACAAATGATAATCCAATAGAAATCCAAAAATATGACAGTCTAGTAACTTTGAAAGTCAATATTGCCACAAAACTATCTAATATTGCCTAAAGTTGTTTATTGTAACATAAATAACGTTAAGGTGGAGATAAATAAATTAATATCAATTCGTGTTCAGATCACGAGGCATCCCTCGGGCATAGTGTTGTAGATAATCAAAGCTGTCCGAAAGGTCAGCGTGAATAGAGATCCTTTTATGTACTAATATAATTATTATCATAGACGTATGAGCTGGATTTAATATATTACAGATTAGAACAATGGTATAAATATTAAATGAGCGATTCCCGTCTCTATGGCTATGTTTGAACCCCAGCAAAATCAGAGAGTTAAGCAAAACATCGTTAGGGACATTTTGGTTTTAGAAATGGCGTGTTTCAAGCGCATAAGATTGATCAGCAACTTGCCTAAAGATAAAAGAGAGACAGGAATGCGTCTGTCTCATGTCCCAATCGAAGATACATTTCATAGACATATACCGGTGAAATGTGAAAATTAAATGAAACAATTTAATTTGGTATAGCTATGTAATTTGTAATATGACACACATCTCAATATCCTTTTAGTAAAATAAATATTACAGTAGAAAACATCAAAATCCTTGCTATATTTATGTTGAGCTTATAAATTAACAACGTCAAATCAGTTCAAAACTAGAACTATAATTTCATACTAATTTTTATTTTTAAAACTAATGTATAAGCTCTGTTACATATACTGACAATACCAACTGACAGTCACGACATTGCTCAAATATATATAATTAATTAGAATCCAAATAAATTGCTCTAGCAAGTATCAATAAAAAAACGTTTATTTGACCTTTATATAAACAAATATACAAAGCATTTAACACAAACTATACAAATCCTTATCGTGAGTAAAATCTCCCTTGACTGAGTTTGCGTTTTATTTTTGTAAACAGCTTTCTAGGCATATGATAAAAAGGGTTTTATTTTTATCATTTAAATGGAACAACACTATTCATAGTGATAAACGTTTAAGTAAAATTGTGTTTCAAACAATACACGCAAAATATAAATAGGTTGAGACTACGCAAAATCTTTACACTCTTTTTGAAAACATTAAATTATAATTATTGTTGATACGTCTAAATGTAAGTAGAATCATAGGTAGTGTTGGCTAGGAGCTAGGCGTGTGACTCTTAATCCACAGATCGTGGGTTTGAATCGTGGCCGTGCGCCAATGGATTTGGTCGTACTATGAAGAAAAATATAATGAAACCTGGCATGCTAAACAATGCAACGTTATGTAATGCAACAACTCTAAATAGTTGTTGCATGGGTGACCTGTAAATATTTCTTTTGTATAAATAAAAAGCAGGTTTAGAATGATTTAGTTTCAAGCAAGGGTAAACTTTTGGGATAGCATTTTTTATTAGTGCTGCAGTCTACGTTTCTTAAATGATCTTAGCCATCTTGATAAGAGACGCCATAGAACTTCGTAGCATTGTACTTATCAACTTTTTGTTTGAACGCTTAAACTTAAATATTGCCCAACAAGGGCCATTTAGGTAAGTGGAAAAGGGAAGTGGGCGAATAGGTTGGCCAATTTAAAAGTACCTGAAAATTACAGGCTGTTACACATCTGAAAAAGAATTTATGAGTTCCGTTAACATAACGACCCATAAACATTGTAATAATTTATATTTTTTTTAACAGCTACATTAGGCTTTTGTTTTTATGAGAATATATATATTACCAGCAGACTCGGCCAAGCGTTGCTGTGGCTAAGATTTTTGTTATGTTACATGGTAGTAAACTATTCAAGGGAGAACACCAGTCATGGGGACAACCATGCTTTTTTAGTGGTTATGCCTTTAAATTGTAGCTTATGTGAAACGTTGGTACTTTCAACACAGCGCCATCTGTTAGATTTGTAACTGTCAAATAATAAACAAATAATTTGCAATAAAATAATATTGCGGGTATAAATTGAGATGTAAGCTATCCTATCTTTTAAGGTAGATCAAACTGCACACGGTGTGCAAATTTGATTGAAATCGGTTAAGTAGTTTAGGAGTTCATAGCGAACAAACAACGTGACGCGTAATTTTTATATATTAAGATAATGTTAGGTGAATTTGAGACTCAAAGAAGTTTCTTATGCTGCTAAGGCAATGTTTGAGGTTCAATTGTTTTTCATCGCGACGTTGAAGGCCCTTTCTTTAAAATTGTTTATAATTAACCTAAAATCGGCGTCTCGTCATGTATTTGTTTACTTTCTTCGATAATTTGTTTTTCAAAGTATAGAAAGCAAATTGTCAAAGTGACATATGACGGAACACATGACATGCGCCGCAAACTTTTGAAACTATGGTGACACATTTGCGTAGGGTGGTTAATGTGTAGCGATTATCTGTCAGTGATTTATAAATCTATACTATTATTATAAAGAGGTTAAGTTTTGAGGTTGGAGGGGGGGAACTACTGATCAGATTTTGAAAATTATTTCACCAGTAGTCAGATTTGCAAAGTAAGGCAGAGAAACACGCTCGAACGAAAACTTTTTTAGGAACGACTTTTATCACGATATGATATATTATGATAAATGTCTAAAGAAACGCTAAATATATATAATACCTACAAAATTCAGTGATAGCATATATCTAATTTATATAGAAAAACAACGCGTCGGCTATTATACAATAGTTATACTGCAAGAAGTATTGGCGTAGCGGATAAAGCGGGCGACTCGCAATCGTAAGGTGGTATCATGACCAAATACCAATTACCATTGTATCAAACCAAAAACGGTACAGAAAGCTTCTTGTCTATAAAAAATATTAAAGAAACAGATTCAATGAGACCAGGTCCCGCACCACTAGTTTATTATTAATTTAACATAATGGAAATCTATTTTTGAGTATAATTTAAATTGAATCTTCAATTGTTTTACATCGAATACTATACAAAAGTAAGCTTAATACATCATACGTAATATTCACATAATGTAAGTTTGTATAGAATAAGCCCAAAGCAATTAACAGACTACACTTCTGAAACAACTTCAACAAATAACGCATCACAGACAAAAGCGTATTAATTTATAGACGTTATCTTTTGTCATGCTTAGGGCTACTGAATAGGAAAGGATAATTTATATGTAGCCATATTTTTAGACCGACGTCTTTTTGAGAGCGTCGAAGTATAAATCTTGTCTTCTAAGTATAATGGTTAGGTTACGGAATAGAAAGTAACCTTTGTAAATTAACTCCTTTAGAAAATATGAGCAATTTTATTTTATAACAATATTCTTAAGGTTTTTTATCTAACAAATCTACGAACTATTTCGATCGAGACACGCGTTCGAAATATATTTACTATTGTGAATATTATATAATATTAAAGACGTTAATTTATATTTATACAGGACAGGGTCATGTTTGTATGTAAGAAAAGAAAAACGTGTGGCACTCGGGGACTGCCGCGATAAAGCTATTGCATAGCATTTTTTATCAACTTATGTAATTATAACTATCATAATTTTTTTTATTTATGCAGTATTTATTTTCCATTGATCTTAATTTAAATAACCAGACTCAGACTAACCGCCTGTATAGTCTGTCTCACTCTAACGCGTACCGGCTGCTCCGGCCGCGATTACGCACTCAAATGCACCTGCGCTACGTCACCGATCTCGCCAGACTGATGTGAGACGCATACTGCGTGTATGCGTTCTGTCCCGCTCTAACGCGTATTGGCTACACCTATATTACGTCATCATAATATGAGTGAATGACACAAGGCTAAGATATATTCAGTATATTGTCAAATAGTGGTTTATTTGTGATTTTATGAAACAGCAAGGCACAACAAGACACATGTATAAAATAAATCTATAAAAAGAGGAAATAAGTTTAAAAAAAATATTTATTGTGTCTAGATTCACTTTTATACATTATGTAACACGAATTATTCATAGGTACAAATGAGTACCCGCGTTTCCAAAGAAAAACCGAAAAAGGAAGCCGGCCTTATAAGAAATTCCGAGTTTTTAGGTCACCATTCATCTTACAGAAAGGTAGAAATACACCGTTGTATACCCACTCTATACAATGAGGTAGATGCATTGTAAAGATCTTCAGAGATTTTCAAAAGTATTTATCGTGTGTAATGCTTTGATAAAACTTAGCTTATTAATCCTTATTTCAGCTCGTTAGTAATGCACAGTGGATATGGACTGGTTATTTGTTAGTTTTGATTGTTGGCAAATCAATCGATATAATTTACCATAGATACAAGTTATTCAAAGGTAAAATAGTTTTTCATTAAATTGGTTAAAAATTTTTACCATGTAAATTTTTCGTGTTTTGTTTATATATAACATTTTTCTTTTATACTCAATTTTATTGTTAAATATCAATTATTAATGTTTAGTCAGGAAAACTGTTAAATTATACGCAGCAATAGATGTAGTTTTTTTTTCTTTTTTGCTGAATTAGCAAATTAACAGTTGCATGCAAAAATATATCTTTATACGGCGCCATGCAGATTTTATATTATTTTTTATAAATTAAACAATGTTCATAATCTGCTTTACGGATTACCTTGTACACCTTTCATACGTATCGTAGAGTAGTGTCAGTTTTTTTGTGAGAATAATACTTAATATACGCATAGACAGCAGAATACGAAACGAGGAAACTGGATAATGACTTTTTAGTATGAGGCTTTTTCCACTTTTACTAAACAAAAACCTTAATTCCTTTATTTATTTAAAAATTATATAAACTTAACCGAAATAAACGTTTTTATTAGAAGTATATTGCAGTCTACGATTGTTGAAGAAGTCTCAACAGACCCAGTAATGTAAATACTATAATAAATTCTTACGTAAAACATTTATTTGTTTATAATTGCTTCAAGTAGATGAACTGCATTATAAAGTATTAACTTTAGTTGCAAGTATTCCAATGTACTAAAGCATACCACTTTACAGTTGAATGCAGAATTCTGATATATTCGAGATTCCACTCTAAAGTTCCCAACAATGTTCACAAAATACAGCAAATGTGCGCTTTGCTGATCTTTGATTAAATTAATTGATTTTGATTAGATTAGATTAAATACTTTCGAAAATCATCGAATATTGAGTTAATGAAATAAAATATTTATTAAAAACTTAGAACCACTGACACAGCTTTATTAACAAAAGTAAATATGTTTAGGTATTATTCCTTTTATATAAAACAAACTTCTGTACTATATATATTCATTTTTAAATGGCAACAACACGCAACTCAAGAAAACCGTGTATAATAAAACAAAGATGGCGCTTCAATTAAAAGTGCATATACCGAGTTAAAACACACAATATAAAAGCGGTTAATATTTACTACACCCGTAGTAGAAATTGCTAATATAGAAAAAACTAAATATCATAAACAAATACCAACAAGAGAAATGTGAATGCTCTGTTTCATAAAAAATTCGTTCCTAATTTAAATTTCTATGAATATAATTTAGGCCTAAGTCCAAGCAATTTAATCGAACACTAAACGTTCCAAATTCAAATACATATTCCCAGTGGGAGTAACAAATGATCGTTCCTCACAAATACCTAACCAATGTAAATGTGCCTTTCATGCTGGTGCCCAACGCTCGTGCTGCCCCCTGAGTGCGTTCATACATCAGATACACCACAGAAACATTTCACGCGTCCCTGTATGCATAGTAAAGGGAGATGTGAAGGGTTCTATCGTTATATCTAGGGTGAAAACTGGGTAAAAATAGGTTAATTAAAAACAACATGATTGCTACCATGCCCATTCTTTTAATTGAAAAAAATACTCTGTTACCATGGTAACGTCCAAGCAAATATCGTGGCTGCATGTAGTTATGTATATGTACTGTCTTCTGTGAACGATTCGTGATTTCGATTCCCGGCTAAAACAATAATTGTTTCGGTTTCGTCGGCACAAAAAGCTGATAACTAGTGATGAAATATAGAAGGAAAATATATAACTAGGTAGTTTTTCTATACAGAAGATATAATATTTCTCGTGTCAGAAAGTACAAGAAACAACATTAGTTCTAAATTCAAATTTTTTAAATAGATACTTGTCATTTGTACGAATATTCCCTACACAGTCAGTTTACTATGTTAGTCTATCCTAGTTTACGCAGTGGTAGGCAAACATCACTCGATTATAAACTGTATTCTATTACAATAAGGTTTCTTATTGGCTGGTAATATTATTTTTGAAGTTTAAACTCATTCCTGCTCGATCGCGCAGATAATTGTTATGATATCGCTTTACTGAAAATGTGATAAGGAATTGAACATTAACCAATTATAATATTCCACTCAATGGCTTAGTAGATCTAAATTGTATTCTATTTTGTGATAATTTCATTTTTTTTAAAGTGATATCGCCCATGGAGACTCAATGCCAGAGCTCGCGAGTAAGATGTTTTTTGATATCCGTGCGGATATATTTTTATTTATACATTTTTATTTTTTTCTTTAAAAATTGGAAGCGTTTAGCTATAAATTGTAAAAGCTATTACAAAGATTGAGCGTGCTTTAATGTCTTGTTTAAAGACGTAATAAAATGTAATGTACCTACTCGTAGTAAAGCTAAGTTAATTTAGGTATATTGGATTCCGAGCTTCCAATACATGTTCTTAGTTAAATTATAGTTTTCGTTTTTGAAGTGGCGTAGTCTACCTTCATTTGTTTTTTTGTTATTACAAATACTTTAAACCTCCTTAAATATAAGTTCGACCAAAATTGGCCCTTTTTTTCGTATAAAGTAAATAAGGTATAGGGAGATTAATAATTTTTCTACAGACAAATTACGAAATATTTTTATTATCCTTTCACATATTTTTTTAACAATCTAACGATAAAAGTTTATTTACATACAGACTCGTTTACCGCTTCGATTGGACTTTTAAATAACTTTTTAATTAAAGTAAATATTGATTAAAATTCCCTTTGTAAATACCATTACGATAAATCAAAGTGACCCTTCATTTTTTTATTGATTAAAAGCTTGCCAACGCTCGGCACGCTAATACATTGGTAAAAACAAACACAAAATACAATTTTTATTGTGACAAGCACTTAAAGGCAAACATGACATACGTGTAGAGATCATACAAATATCAATCAAAACAATTATTAAACAAAACAAACATTACAAAAAACAATTACTAATCAAAAAAAAGGGTGCGTATACTTATGTACGCGCGTAAGAAGTTATACTTCTTTGGCATTATTAAAAATAGTTTTTAATTGCATGCAAATAATTAATTACAATTAAATAATCAAAGACTGGAAAAGGAGTCATTATAGTCAAAAAAGTTCAGTTTACATTTGAAAAATTAAATAAATAAATATTTATTATTAATTATTCTCTTACATTAAGTGATATATATATGATAATATAAATTCTATTATTATTCGAATGTTGTTTTTAAATTATGTCCAATGCCGTAGCATCTTCCGTGGGCAACTTCATTCTGTTAATTTTGTGTCACGGTGCGCGCGCATCGTAAAATTTCACTCTAATAAATTTTTCATAACGCGCCTAAAGAAGTATAACTTCAAAAATTACAAAAAACTAAACAAAAATCGATTTTATAGTATGAGGGGAGCAACTATGGATATACATACCTAGCTCATTTATCAGAATACTAAATCTGGACATCGGAGAGCTTTGACCAAAACGCCTTCTAGTACGGAAAATCATAAAATCGTGTTCCATTTTTAAAACCACATAGACCCAACTTTCTTTTCAACTTTGACAGTTAAACGCCTAACCGCACGCATCCAGCTTACTCGAGGATAAAGTTTTACGAGTTCTATCAGTCGATTGTCGTGACACGAACGTCTTTATCTCATCCCTAGCGGGTAATAACGTGCATTCTCTGAGGAAATTAGCGGTTAGTGATCTCTACATCGAGATACTTACAACATTGAGTTAAAGTCGATTGATTATTGGAAATGACAGTTTGACGGTTTAATTTTTTTGTGTCTCTTAATTAATGGAATTATTTTCATCATCTGTCAAAATTAAATTAGATGTATTTGCATATAGACATAGACATAACATTTATTTCAAACAAAAACACATACACATAAACACACGAAATAACAATAATCAAAGAAAAAAATAAAATGAGAGATATAAAAAAAAAAACCCTTTTCCCATTCGGTCGTTTCAAGTAAGTGTGTAATGTGTGTGCTGTGGCTGTAATTGGCCCTGGCTCAGCATTATGCTTAGGAGCAGAATGTTCCACAGCGCTGGACATTCTGCCAGAGACCACAGGAGCTAGTTTGCGCCTCAGTCTAATGTATAAAGGAAAACATGCATTATATCTATGAATAAATTGACATAAACGCAATATAAATATTATACCAGGCCAAAAACTCCAAAAAAAAAACGCAATATAAAGGACCCAATGTTTTTTAATGCTTTATTAAGCTGAATTTTGAAATAAACATTTCTTAAACTAATTGAGGCTTATAGCACGTTAATTAATAACAAAATCTAATTTCTATAACCTAATCTAAACATTTTACATTAGAAATTATATTAAAACTCCGATCAATTCCTGATAAACTAAAATAAAATATATAATATTTATCTATGCAAAATGACACTTTGCATAGATAAATCGTATCTAGAAATTTTACATCCGTAACTTGTACTAGTACGGCAGCTATCAACTTGTTTGATTGAGATTTGGTACACATCCGAGAAGCTGTGGTGTATCGTACAAGACAATGCTACATTTAGCTTACTACTAATAGCTTTCTTACATAGAGGCACACAATATAGTATCACTTTATATTATTATTATTATTACTACGTGCGTTTATGTTACGATTAACGTAAATTAAATTTACAAAAATTCCAAAAGTTAAAGTAAATTTAATTTTGAAAATCCAATGCTGAGACATTAACACGTCAAACATAATTTAACATACTTTTAATATGTAAACAAGTAGTTTTATATGTGGAAAATAACTTAGACTTTATTTAGTTTGATAAAAAAAAACATTAGTTGGCTAGTAATGTTCACAGAGAAGAGAGTAGGGCAAAGACTAACGAGAAACAGACTTGACATAAAAGACAACTCAAGTCAATGGAGCAAAAGGCGCGAAATTTAAATATTACAACAAAAGGCGTTAACCTCTTCCAGTGATATTTGTTACAATCTATCCCGGGAAATGGTTTTTATTTTGATTAATAAAATTTCCTTATCAGAAAAAGATTAGGAACCGAATCCCATCCTTGCAGCCTTTTCTTTTGTTACATAGTTGTTGAGCTTAAAGGCTGTTTCATCTACCTTTTTGTTATGATATTCGAAACATTATGAAATTGGTTCGATTGTATAAAATTTAAGGGATCTGGGATCGTATTTTTAAAAGACCTTAGTGGTAACTTTAATTTATATTATTATCTACCGAATTTTTTTTTTTAAGTTATACTTTTTAGGCGCGTTATGAAAAATTGATGAGAGTGAAATTTTACGATGCGCGCGCACCGTGACACAAAATTAACAGAATGATGTTGCCCACGGAAGATGCTACGGCATTGGACATAATTTAAAAACAACATTCGAATAATAATAGAATTTATGTTACACTTAATGTATGAGAATAATAATAAATATTTATTTATTTAATTTTTAAATGTAAACTGAACTTTATTGACTATAATGACTCCTTTTCCAGTCTTTGAATATTTAATAGTAATTAATTATTTGCATGCAATCAAAATCTATTTTTAATAATGCCAAAGAAGTATAACTTCTTACGCGCGTATATAAGTTACACGCACCCTTTTTTTTATTTAATTGCATTATGTATTACATGTTTTCTTTCGTCTCTATTAATATTTATTATGTTTTTATGAAATCAATTATTATATTTCAAAACAAGTTGTTTTACTCTGGTGAACTTTGTATTTTTTTAAGGAAACTTTACTTTATATATATTATCTAAGGGTGAGATCTATAGAGCGCACTTAGACTTTGCTCAGACTTAACTATAACCATTCTTTACTTTTTTAAAGGATAATAAAGAAGGTATTGCATGAAATGAAACATCAATTTCTGTCTTAGCTTGAGCTTAGCTTAATCTCACCGTTAAAATGTCAATAAATATACTAAATCATAGTTTAACCTTAGTGTTTTTCGTAAGTAAAGTCTGAGCAAAGTCCAAGTGCGCACTATAGATCTCACCCTAAGACATTGTCCTGAATGATATTTCAAGCGATTAGGATACTAAACAAAGTATGAAAGTACCGACTGTATATGTAGGCTATCTTTTAATTTAGATCAAACTGCACACGGTGTGCAAATTTAATTGAAATCGGTTTAGTAGTTCAGGAGTCCATAGCAGACAAAAAACGTGACGCGTAATTTATATATGTATAATGTATATGTATATATAAGAGCAAAACACTCTCTCAGCAAAAATTTTCACATGTGAATAGTGTTTGTAAGAGGAATGAGATAAATTACCCTATCTACATTCGTGAACTTTCCTAGACAAGCTCATAAAAAGCCAAGACATTTCACTTGAGCTTTGTTCGTTACAAGTTTTATTTGCTAAAAAGCTTTTTAGTACATATTAAATGTTTACGTTTGTCAAGTTACGTGATATACAATCGGAGTGTTTATTTTGACAAATCGTCGATTGACAAAATTGAATGATTAATTATTTACTAAGATAATTAAAAAGTCCACTATGGTACAACTATGTTCTCTTACGAATAATTTTAGTTAAGTTTAATTTAAGTGTATCTCCCCACGCAGTGATTTTTCCCAGTATGTACGCTTTGGGCTTTTAAGTCCACCGCTTATTGCTAGCTTGCTGTTAGGACTTAAGTCCGATTTACATTATCTTAGTGTTTAGGAGAGTATTTTAGTACAACTTGAAAGGCAAGTTCTTTAGTGGTTTAGTGTGTTGCGAGTGAACGTTTACATTTCTTCCAGTAGAGTATCATTACAGCGCCACAATGAACGCGCAACGACGTCGGCAAATATGCTCTATTCTACGCAAAATACTAAGTGTAGTTATGGAACAAATAGAAGACCAGATTTTATTCGAAATAAATAAACTACATAAGAATAATAAATAAAATAGCTTCTTTTAAGGCAGTGTATGCCAAATGCCTAGCCTGTTTGTTTTTGTATAATTTTTTTTTAACGTTCCACAAACATTCGTGAACAACATATTCAGACACAAATTTGATAGTTGTATCTTCCGACCATTTAGCCATCTTTAAAAATCAAAAAACACGCACGCGTTTCACGGCACTTATGCACTCTCCTAAAGATTTTACTAAATTACGTGTTTACACACAACGAGGGAAGAACTCGGGGGGTGCGCGGGCGCGGGACGGGTATCACTTGAAACAAAAATAAAAAGCGATTCTATTTTGATCAACTTGAAAGTCAAGTAGAACCGTACTAAAGCAAGTAGCGTTTACATGTTTCAACTAAAGTACTATTCTAAAGCACTCTGCTAAACACTAAGATAATGTAAATCGGCCTTTAGGAACCCTCTCACGCGCTGCACAAGTGGGACTACAACTGCGCAAGCATATAATGCATTGATATTCCCCAACGTATATTAAAATGCGAGTGAAAGTAACATTGTAGGTTCCTTGTTTGGTACTCCAATAAACATTTAAGGTCACAAAGCCGATTTAGACACGTCACTTATCAACAGGGTTTTGGTCTTAATTTACTTCTTATAAATGAAAAGAAAATAAACGCTATAAATTAGAGGCTCAACAGTAAAGCCTCTTGAAGCTATAGCCTTGCAAAGATCCCGTCAAATTGCCTATTTTATTTTTTACGGTCAATTGGAGGAAAAGCGTTGAAATAGCTTAATATTGTAATTTTTAATTAAGCGAAGTTACTTATAAAATATTTTTTTTATTTTTTTTTTTATTTTGGTAATCTGTTATGGTTTTTCTAACCCTTTGTTTTGCCCTTACACGGGTTATTACAATGGACTGAATGTGCCTACATGGTAAAAAAACTGTTTGGAATTTTATAACTTACTAGCCGATCCGGCAAACGTCGTTTTGCCATGTATATCATTTATAATAAAAAAATAGGGGTTGATCGTAGAGGGTTGAAAATTAGGGGATGTATGTATTTTTTAATTCTATAACATAAAAAAAATAAAAAATAAAATTTTATCTATAAATAAAAAAATAAAAATTAGGGGTGGACTACCCTTAACATCTGGCGGGCTGATTTGTGAATCTAAACCATTCCCAGATCCCCTTGATCACACACAAAAAATTTCATCAAAATCGGTCCAGTCGTTTAGGAGGAGTTCAGTCACATACACACGCACACAAGAAATATATATATTAAGATTTAGTTTTTTTGATAGAATATACCGTCAAGCTAACCTACTGATATAATAATTGGGACAATAAAGTGTATAACTAACACAATAATTACCAAATGAGCTTATGATTGTCTGCTTCAAAAAATAAATTATTATTATTTAAGGTTTTTATTACTACGGTATTAAAATTAGCATCGGATCATTATATCGGATTTGTTAAATGATAACTTAGTGATGACTATTACTATATCTGTATAGATTAGTACCAAATACTATTCCAAGGAAGTTAATTCGCGTTTGCAGGTAAACCTTTTGACATAACAGCAACTACATATTAGATATCAATTTAAATAAAATTCATCACTAGAACTTTAACTCTATATTAATAAGACTTAAAGAGACCACTGGCCTTCAAAGTAAGACCAATTAACATTCAAAAGCATTAATTTTTAACAGTCTATAAGCTATTTTAATCCAGCAGCTTTGTATAAAAGAAAAACTTGTTGAAGTTATACCAGCTCAAGTCGAAAAGCTACGCATCGCCGAGTTCTAAGTTATGCCGGCAAACAATACACCACTCGATGGGGCTATAAATATCAAGATACTGAATAGAATTAGGCATGTGTGTATGTTAAAGATATACTAGTGAATAAAAAAATTATTTAAATAAAACTTTTTTAATTAATGGACAGATTATAAATTAATATGACCGACATGTCTTAGACCCAAAAAGTAAACGCCGTGTGTCTGGCACAGGAGGCTGATCACCTACTTGCCTATTAGATTGAAAGATGATCAAGAAACAGATTCAGAAATCTGAGGCCCAGACCTAAAGAGGTTGTAGCGCCACAGTTTTTTAAAAAATTAATATTATACTTTGAAATGTGGCCATATTAACGCCATCTATTGCACATTTCAATGATTATTTTAGATGATATATTTAGATAGTCTTGCTATTTGCCTGAATATTTTAAACTATATACATAAAAAATAAAGCAATTTCATCGGAACTGTTAGTATTAGTAAATTTTCATTTATAAAAAAAAATCTTAATAATAATGAGGTATGTTTAAAAACCAGTGTTCTTCGTTGGTATTGCAAAATTTTGTGATCTCATAATATAAATAAATTATATCTAATTAATAATAATTGGTCAACGCACACATGAATAATGCCAAACGTTCAAAGCGATGACAGACGGTTAAATTGTAATACACCATAGAGTATAGAATTGATGTGCCGTCTCTATATAAATAATATGCACTCCTTTCAGAAAAAATTCATGGAGTTGACATTAGCATATAACTGTATAAAGTTTGTGTAGAATATTTTAATGGCTTAAGACGTAATTCAAATATTGTTAAATATAATAAATTGAAATTAGTTTCGAGCTATAGAGTAAAAGACCTATGTTGGGATGTTTTTTTTTAAAGACATTTCACACCAATTGACCGAGTCCCATGCTAAGCTGGTGAAGCTTGTGTTATGGGTACTAGACAACTGATATACATACATATTTAAACGCCCAAGACCTAAGCACAACACCAAATGCTCATTGCATCGATGTTCGTCTCAGCCGGGGATCGAACCCGGGACCCATGGATTCGCAGTTAGGGGTACTAACCACTAGACCAATAAGTCGTCAAATGTTTTCATAATTTTTTTGTATAGCAATAGTAGTGGACACAATCCTTGTCGCTACTATCGCGGCTTGGTTTCAAAGGGGGTTGCGTGAGCTGTCGTCACTAACAGCTGACGATGCGGGGAAAAACTAGAGGGTTTTGCAATAAACTATAGTTCGCGTTACAACAGGATATTATTCGCCCTTTTAGTACGCTTGTAACATAACTTTTTAGTATATTTATTACTATAAAATGTGTACAAAAAAACTATAAGTATGGTGAGGAATGTTTGTATAAGGTCATTCTACTAACAATCAAATGTATTTTAACACTCTGAATTTCATTCAAATTGAAATCATATTGTCAACCGCATTTGGAATAAGTCAAATGTTTTGAATCGTATACTGGTATAACGGTGCTGTTCAATAACAATAATACAACGTTATTGCTTGACTAGTAAGTGCGGCAATGTCGTATCATTGAATATTCGAATGTAGAAAATGTCGAAATAGTATAAGATCCCGCTATACAACGACCTTCACCGAGATGCTTATTTAATGAAACTTATTTTATATTTAATTTAATATGTCAATAAATATAATCCATATGGGTTGCCTAGCAAATTGCAGTCCAGAGTATGTTTAATTAATATTTAAAAAAAAAAAAAAAAATTATAATTTGCATGTAGTACATTTTTTGAACTTTTTTCAATCAATATTTTTAATCAGGGTAGTATTATATATGTATCACTAAAAACTTCTTTTATACTAAAGATGTATATATACTTTAGTGTCACATAAAAAATATACACATAAATTATTAATTGATTAAAAACAACCTAACTTTTGCATATTCTAAGGGCTTCATACTTTCGATTGGTATAGAATTTATCTAATAATCATGCCGGTGAAATGTTTAAAAAAATATATTTTTTTTTAAATTAATTAAAAATACTCTGGACTGAAATTTGCTAGGCAACCCATATGGATTATATTTATTGACATATTAAATTATATATAAAATAAGTTTCATTAAATAAGCATCTCGGTGAAGGTCGTTGTATAGCGGGATCTTAGACCAAAATAGACTGTTAAGTTAACAGTCTATTTCGACATTTTCTACAAATTTCTACAGATAAATTAAGTGAAAATCGTGTTTGTGTGACAATATTTACAAAATTTCGTGTGTTTATGGGATTCATGAAATATGGAATTTTCCTTTGGTTCCTAGAAATGTTATGTTTACAATTCAAATTTAGAAGGTTCGTGAAAACAACATTTTTTTTTGACTTATTTAATTGTTAAGTTGGATTAAAATAAACAACATATTTCGACGCGATATTTACAATTAAATTATTGTCGTCTTATTGTAATGTTGTTGGTGTCTGTCGTTTTTAGATTGTAAAACATCTTCACGATTCTATTTCATGTAAACATTTAATTCTGAATCATCCAAGATTACAATTCTGATTATCTTTCGGTCGTTTGTTAAACAAACTTAGATGGAAATAAACTGTGTGACTCGACTTTATAAGTTTTAACGAGATTTTTCTGATGGTCGCTCGGTTTCGGAACAGAAATTTAGATCGCAAATTGACTTAGATGAAGTTGCTCCTGTCATGTTCCTGATTTAGAACTGAGGACGAACTGGTACACTAGTTAAAAGTTGCAGCTTTGTCTGTAATAATTGAGCAACCTTTTTAATTTTAACTTTATTTAATTATTTATTGTAAGAGACGCATTTTTAAACTTAGATTGTTAAGAGGTTGAGCTTTTGTAAATTACAGTGGAATCTCTCTCTCAAACCTCGTAAAGTCAAAATCATCAGTTGAAAAAAAAATCCAATCCCTTCCGCTACAACCCCTAAAGATATCTCGAATTATTTAGACTTTGTAACTCGAACAAAATGTTATTGCCGTACAAAGTATTGATAATAGATATTTATAATCTGTAACTCGAATTTCAAAAAGGAGACTCCGTAAGTCGTAGTTAGTAAATTATACATACGTCTATTGCTCCCCGGAATAATAGCAATAAAATCAAAAATGAATGTTCGGGTTCGGGGCTTCTAATCTATTGTTAATATGTCAAGAATATTATAGTTATAGAGATTACACTGTGTGTAAATACACTTAGAAATTGCGCCTCTGTAAGTAGAAATTTCAGCAGTTAAAGCATATAATATCTGGAAGTTCCTGTTAATTCGAAAACTCATTAGCTCTATTTTTTTTTAATTTCCCTTTACATTCCAGTTATAAAGATATCACTGTATTACATTTCTGTGTCTTGAACTATAATATGTGATTGTACCAATATGAAAGAGATATAAGTAGGTATATTTGGTATCAACAGTAACACCAATATATAAAATTAATGCTGTATATATAATAAGAACTTCTACGAATATTTCAAGATCATAATTAGCCGAATCGGTCCAGCCATTCTCGAGCTGTAGCAAGACAAACGAATAGCAATTCATTTTCATATAAATAGATAATGCAATATATAAGAAAAAGTATGTCTAATGAATGTTGTCCTATCATTGGTCTGGTAGCATCTTAATGACTATAGAATATTAATATAATAGGCGCAAGCTCTATCTTTCAAAAATTAAACATCGGTTAATTTTAAACGTAACCATTTAATATTGACATATTTTTATGTATAACATTTTAGAACATTAAATTCGTAGATTACAACCTTCTAAACACTTATTAAATACATAAGTATTAGTTCCAACCTAAGATTTCAACACTTGTTACAAATGCTGTCTAGACAGTCACGTTTCAGATGTGATCTAAATAGCAAACCTTACCTACCATTTAGGATCGTCCATTATAAAAGAAACATCTGTAGGGGTAAAATTACTAAGTTAGTAGTAATTAACTTGGTCTCAGATTTACGTTACTGTTTCGTGATTATTAGTATCTATTATTAAATGGCAAAGTGATCAAATAATTAAAGAAATTTATATCTCGTTAGATAATATTGAAATTATTTACACGTCGAACTTAAGAATATAATACGAACGAAATTCACGTCGCCATCGGCTCATTCTGTTGTTGTATCTTTAATGCCCTTTTATATAAATTAAACACGCTAATATTGCTAATTTAAGACAGTTATTTATAAATAATTACACACTCATACTTAATAGATTTCTTCAAATTTGTGCTCAGCCTCGGCAAACTCGATCGATCAGTCTTTTGTAAGTGACACGCCTTTGATTTCTAGGTCTATGGTTTCCTCGGGATATTTTCTTCACTAAAAAAGTTTGTTTCGCATATACTATATCCATTGGTGCTCGTGATTCTAAATAACTATTGCAGAGTTGAAAGCGCTCAAGCCACTAAGCTAACACTGCTACGTTATCGTTAATTAAGGCTTTATTACGTGGATAAAAGTTTTCACAGAATTTGTTGCCGTGATTATTATTATTATATGAAGATAACAAAAGGTAACCATGGTAACAAACACGTTACACACTTTAATATTACGCTAATTTGTTTGAAATGGAAGCTGTACAAACAGCATAGTTCAGTGATTTTGAACTTATCAATAATTTTTAGTCCAATAAAATTCTAACAACAATTTATATTCTATTTTGCCACATACTGCATCATAGAGACTAAAAGTTTGTTCTTTATTATTATGACTAGCTGGCCTGGCGTACCGCCTAACAGTCAATTCTCTATTTTTTAAAAAATACTTATTCTGCTATTCGGGACACCGGTCTAGCTAGTAAGATAAAAAAAAAGAAAGTTGATAAGACAACAAATACAATATGTCAAAAAATAAAAATGTACCTTCCTGGAACCCCTCCACTAAAACTTAAACTTTATGGTATGGTATTAAAGTTCAAATTGACTTTTAAGTATTATTACGAATCTTTTGTATGGGAATATAGAAAAGTGTTGTTTTTAGACTTTTTCACTCGATTTTTTTAAATTTTCCTCTCCATAAGAACCATCCTCGTACTTCAAGGAATATTATAAAAAAAGAATTGGTCCAGGCGTTGTTGAGTTATGCGTTTACCAACACATTTTGCGATTCATTTTTATATTATATCATATATATGTAATCGCCAAAACAAAACTAAGACATTCAAGGTCATATCAACTACATATGTCTAATGTAATACTGACTTAACTATGTCTAAAAAATATCGAGAATTTTCAAACCATTTGTTTCGTTTTGACAGTAATTATATGAAGCGTTTTTAAGTGAAAATATGTAATTCACATAGTGGTTTATTTTAACCTTAATGACTTGACCGCATTGAGGGTAAACCACAAACCAGAAATGGGTAAGGCTATTGAATTACGCTTTTACTAAAAAGACCATGTTAACATGATAGTTTTCATGATAAGTAAAGGGACCGGAAAAAACTAAAGTTGTAAAACAGTACAGAGTTTTAGTAAAATAAGTAATAGAAATAAAAGTATTTTTTTAGAGCAGTGGCCTTTTAAGAATTGATACGCTCTTTTAAAGTCTAATTGGTCATGAAACAGATACAGAAATCTGAGGCCTAGACCTAAAAAGGTTGTAGCGCTACTGGTAATAAAGGTATTTTTGGTGATAAAATTTTAATATTTAAAATAGTATCATGAAGACTTCATCGTTACCAACGAAAATTGTTAATTAATGAAACATCAATCATCAACCGGTCCTGTTGTGTGGTTTCTGCTTCCAGTTCGAATAGGCTAGAGGTTCTTGTTCTACACGGAAAAGGCCAAAACCTCAAACTATTTTAAAAGCTGTATAATTTCTGCATGTTACGTTTTTCGGTCACTACGCGAATGATGTCGCACGTGCCTAGTACTATATCCGTAATATAATCTCGTAAAACCCAATCGGGCTTATCAAGACAAGGCCTAATCATCGTTTTTTTACGGTACAAAGATGCAGAGATCCTCACAGGTGTTAATTGTGCACATTGAAAGAAATCAATAACTGTATAACCGAGCTTTAAATACACGGCCTGCGCTTCGATAATCACATGCTTAACTTCTACGCTTTATGTACTATGTAGTCCAGTTGAAACTGAACTTGTCCGATAACATTGTGCCATCAAAACATAGATAACAAACGAGTGTGAAAAACAAAACGTTCTCACAAAAAACGTCTATATACCAACTGTTGTTGTACCTTCATTGTTTCAGAAACGATACAAAATGTTTGTGATCTGATACCAAAGGCTGACACAAATGTACTCAACAATATGCCGATGTCTTTTCACTGTATTTTTTACTTTATATAACTCTTTGATCGGATATTGCTTTGAATTTATCGAAGTATTGATGAATGCAGCGTTCGATTTAAAATTCTGCTGATCGTTCTAAATAAAGCACGATTCTCACTTGAATTAAACACAAAGATAGCTTTGCTTCAAAAGAGGCTTATGATTAAAATTTTAAATTGATTTTTAACCGTGAATAAAACATTACACGTAACAATTAATGATAACGTCGAGAATGTCAGAAGGTTTTTAAGACATTTCACATAATATCCTGAATATTATCCACCGAATTACAACTTGTTAAGAAGTGTTTCTATGAAACCTAGCCGAATTGCTTAACGCCTCTATAAATAAGTTTAGACCGCATTAGAAGGAGCTATGTTGAAACATATACACGGCTCATTGGTCTAGTGGTTAGTACCCCTGACTGCAAATCCATGGGTCCCGGGTTCGATCCCCGGCTGAGACAAACATCGATGTGATGAGCATTTGGTGATGTGCTTAGGTCTTGGGTGTTTAAATATGTATTTATATGTGTTAGGTCTATCTATGTATAATATGTATTGTATATCCGTTGCCTAGTACCCATAACGCAAGGTTCACCAGCTTAGCATAGGACTAGGTCAATTGGTGTGAATTGTCCAATAAATAAAAATAAAAATAAATTACAGTTGAAGTATACGTCAAACTCCAAAACACCTCTGAAATCCTTGATATCGGTGAAACACCGTAGACTCATGTAGTAGCTAGCTGTAGTCAAATTTAATCTTCTTAACCGCCGCCTGAAATATTAATTAAATCAATAACTTCCAATTCTCCTAAAATTATTCGCATTTAATATTTAAGCGTAAAATAAGTCTTCGGAGCACTCAGTATGAATTGGATTCAATTAAGTTGTACCAATTAACAGTCAGATCCATATTATTCCAGTTTCAATCGCGGTAGAGAACTTGAAAGTTGCGCGGGTTTAGGACCGGCAATTTGTACTGTACTGAAAACTAATTTGTTTTCGACTACGCCGTATGGATCATAAAGTATAAATTTATAATGATTTTCATAGCTGAGATATATTAATTATATTTGATTATATAATTTATAATGTAGAATAGCCCCTAACCCCACAAACCGCTATCTCGCGGCCGCTTATGGTCCAGTGCACAGTATTAAAGCCGATAGTAGCGTAACATTTATATTACCTTAATTAACTTAATTTTGATTCCTATCAATAAATTAAATTGATACTAAGGTGACGATCGCAAACAATATTTTGAGTGTTAAAAATCGATTTTGCTTTTTTTACTGAATTAAATAATCCGATTTTCAAAGAAAATTCTAATATAAAATGTATTTGATGTTGTAATTTAACAGTAAGGGTGACCGACAAATGGGTGCAATTGCTGGGATTGGCAATTGAATTAATTTCTTCACCGAGGTTTTTAGTGAAATTGATGGCAAGCCGTTTCGGACACCCCGAAAAGGGTTTATTGCGAATCGGGAATTGCAGTCATTATTTTAGTTTCATTTGTTTTAGTTTATTCATTTGTTTATAATTATTCATATCATTATACTCTATTATATGTGTTGTTTCTTTACTTCCAAAAAATTAAACTTATTGTTTAGATGCTTGAAAGCTTTTTGACGTCTAAAACTCTAGGCGTATCGATACTTTTAATGAGTAAGTATAACCCCATATAAAGGTCAGTACTCACATACGGTATTACTCGATCGAGCTGAACTGTCGAGTAAAACCCATGGCATGGGCTTTCGTCCACACATTGAGCATTGATCTATCGAGTGAGGCGCGCCGTTCCGTATTCACCGAACCATTCGAGCCAAAGGATGTCTGTGCAACAAAGGAGACGGTGGCTGTATTAAGCAAGTCTCACAGTGCTTTATAAGAAAATCAAAGAAAATTATCATAACATTCATTTCTCTTATTTTTGTGGGAGTAATCTTTGGACTTGACATTCACACTGTCTATGTGTTAATAAAGTCTTCTATAGCGCTTTTTGAATAAACTCGCAAATCCATTTCTCTTAAAAACACGTGTTTCAATCACGAATACAGTACCAGACTGACGCTCGCCTCGCGCCACTCGCAGTCACGTACACACGTTCGAGTCAAAATTGACGGCTCGCTTCGAGTAGGTTCGAAGGAAATTACTTTCATTTAATTCTATCGAGCCGGCTTGGTGCGAGCCTTCGAGCTGTGAGTTTTGCGGTCCACACGTTGATTTTTACTCGACTTCGAGTAAAACTATCGAATACCGTATGTGAGTACCTACTGACCTTTATAGACTTTACTTAATTACAAGCTTAAAATAAAACTCATTATCACAATATCAGAGTAACGTTCTTAGATGAAAAGTGCAGATATTTCATATGAATTTTGTGTTGTGACAGATATATTAGCCCACCACGCTTATAAAAATAGATGTCTTTCAAAAAAAGGTTGCAAGGAATTTTCATTTTATTTTTCTCAAACCAGGAGTCACATTCATCTTGTCGTTTTTCATTACTTTTATTTTTGCAGGTAGGGCCTTTCATAAATCATACAGATTTTGTATAGGGCATTGAATATGCTCTATTGTAGCTCTAGAAGGTGAAGACTGCCTTACGTTAGATTTTAGACGGACTATTAGGTAGACAGCTAGGTTTTGCAGTAAACAGTACCAGATTTTTTTAATGCTGATAAATGTAATTAAAATATATAAGACGCTGTTTCATAGGCAATTGTGTTAAAAAAATCAGTAGTGCTAGAAAATTTAAGTCTAGTACTTAGATTTCTGTGTGCCGTGATCATTTATTTTAATTAATAGGCAAGAATTTTATCAGCCTTATGCAACTGACACGCGCCGTAAATTTTTGGGTTCAAGGCATGCCGAATTCCTCATTCTAAGTCTCTTATATATTGAAAGATAACAATATCTTGGATTATTATTAGGTAGCGCGTGCACTTCTATCTGACTAGCGACGTCAACCATCAATGCGTCGACGCCTTTGTTAGCCTATATAGCCTAGGTTAATGTGTGGTAAAATCAAAACTGACAACTGTCACACTTTTGACGGACAGTTATTAAAAGCAAACAAGTAACTCTATATATTAAGTAATTAATTAGTTAATTAAGTAACTCATATATAACGCACATAGCATGTCTTAAAAAACATTTCTATGAAAACCGCAGGAAATACATTCCGTAGCAATGGTTATTTCGGTGACAGCTTTTGTTTATAACTTATACGTCTTATGAAAATGTACATTGTTTTCACTCTTGTGTTATGTGAAAATAGATTGTGAATGTGTAATCTATATATATACTAGTGGACCCGACAGACGTTGTCCTGCATGATATTTCAAGCAATTAGTAAAGCAAAGTATGAAAGTACCGACTGCAGCGCCATCTGGCGGGCTGATTTGTGAATCTAAACCATTCCCAGATCCCCTTGAACATACACAAAAAATTTCATCAAAATCGGTCCAGTCGTTTGAGAGAAGTTCAGTGACATACACACTCACAGAAGAATTATATATATAAAGATATATTACGTACTACAGACACATGCGCAGTGTACTACAGGAGGAAGCGCGATCGTGTACCCTTATTCTACTATTCTGTAAACCATGTAAATCATAAACATTTAGTGTGTAAATATATAAAAATTTAATTGTTGTAACTTTTACCCAGAGTTGATGTTTTTTGAAGCTTTGTATATCTAATATACCCTATATGACAAAATGTAAGAACTCATTCCAATTTTTTGCAGGAGAGATTGGAGATCTGCTAATTCGAGTACCTCAAAGCTACCTTAAGTATCTTAATACCACAGCGCAGCTTTATAGATTTGAAGTCAGATTTTACCAATGCTCACTGCTATGGTTAGTAACTTTACTTTTTATATTTTTTCATATTCGTGCTGTTTTATTTTGGGCATTCAATGGTTTGAGAAACAGAACAAGTGAACATATCACCACAACACCCCTACAAGTAATTAATTTTATACATTTATAGGTATTTATATACGTTTATATATGAAAGCAATTACACTAACAAATTATATCTACAAAGTTGTATACAGGGACCTATTAAAATTGTTTTAAAGCAATTTATCAATGTTAACTTCCTTTAAACTGTTAGTTGGAGTACAGTTAGCGAACAGACCTTTACGCAATTAAGTGAATTCAAAGTTGAACGGATAAATCTAGATCTAGTGAAATGCGTTGTTCCTGCAAATAATTTGCATGATTTTCAGTTGATTAAATGTATTAAGCTTTGGAGATAGTCAAAGCGGAAGCGATCGAGCGAGGAATAGGTTAGGAAAGAAATTACTTTTAATTTGAAGTATTTTTTACTATCGAGATACTGCCGATTTGAATCAATTATACTCAAATTTAAAAAAGCCATCTTTAAAGTAAACCTTTTATATTAGTTTCAAAATGTTGGTGATATTACTAAAACCTTTTATCGTAATTTCTTACCTATATGTTAATCTATAAGGTACTTTAATTTTTAATTTCATATGCGGCATTAATGTTAAATATTATGTAAATTTGTTCCTCTGTTGACGCATGTTTTCATGTTATAGGGTCAATGCGAACCAAAGTTCAAGGTGAAAAGTTAAAAGGAGGTTTATCTCATTTTCCACAAAGAAAATAATTATCTCATATACAACATTTTAACATATCATATTCTTATAACATTAATTCAAATGTATTAACTGTTTTATATACATAATATAAGTTTTTCCGTTGCTTTAAATTTTGTTACTAAGCAGTGAAAAGCTTATAATAATATGATAAATGCATAGCAGAAAGTACCGTAAAAAGAGACAAGGGTTATACAAATTTGTCTATATATTGCAATATTCATATGATAAATTATTCTGTAAAAATACCATTACCGCATATCGCTGTTCCTGAATTCTCGTCCTTGCTGATGCAAGCAGACGTATTAATCTTCGTTACTGTACCCATATGTAGCACAGAATGGTTGTACGTGCAGTGCATATTATATGTATTGTATATTTTTTAAGGTCTTAACTTAGTTATATTTTAAATTTGCAGTCTATTTCTGTGTCTGTTCAAATTTAAATATTATTAGTTGAAGTATTTAATATTTAAATGTCATAATGAAATTTTTGCCACAACAAAAGTTGTTATGGTAAATATAGAGCAGTTTATTTGATAGCTTGTATACAATATTTTAAAGTGGCTTGATTCTTAAGACTTGAATCTAAATTGTTATTATTTATATTTGTATCTTTTATTAACATAAACCTTTTAGAAATAATAAATAGTTATATTTTACAGCGATTGTCTACATATTTGCTTTTGTCTGTGCAAGAAAATACATTAGGTACAATTTTCTTCCTTAAATTCGGTAATGGAGGCAAAAAGTAGTTCGATTTTCTATATGTTTAGAATTTTCAAATTTAAAAATATTCAGGGGCAATTGAAAATGGATAGGAGCTGAACTGAAGATTATGAATTATGATCATAAAAATGTTCATTATTTCTTGATGCCATAATTTTCAGTTTGTGCAGTCAAAGTAGAATCAATCTTTGCCTGACAGACGTCGTTGTTGACAAGCCGTTCCGATTTCCCTACAAGTTTTTCCTTTATCATACGGGGTATTGCTAGCGTTAGTAGCCACAACATTAGAATTGAGGATGTTGTTATGGTATGTTAAACATCTCGACTAACGCTTCTCTTCTACCTACTGAAAATTCGTTTTTTTCTTAAACCTTTTGTTACCTATATTTAGCCCCAATTTTAAAAACAAGGCGGGAAAATAGGTTAAAAAAACATGCCTGAAAACCTTGTGGCTATTTTAATTAGTTCGTAAAAAGATACGCGAAAATACATGACAAAGATCTATACAATAAAGTCCATTTAAAATCCCTGTCACTAAAATCAATTAATAGAATGAAGAAACGAAAGTCTCAATTTAAGAAAATGGAGAAACGATAATGTTTATAAGATATAACATTTACATAATCCCTCGTGGACTTTATAAAGATAATAATGTATTCAGGGTTTTAAAAATTCACTTTAAAGCTAGTCAACTCGTTTTATTTTTACTTTGTAGATCAGTGTTAAACCAATTACGATTTAATGATGACGCCGTGTAACGACAAGATCCAAGCAAGTTCTTCAATTATTTAATATTTAACGCTTCTTTTCTCTTTTGTGATAGATAGCCCAAGCGGGGATTTCGGGATTTACTAAATCGTGGCAGATTAATATAGGGGGATACCTTTTACCCGGTTAAGTACCTCCACCAAATATGAGCCCCATATATATGGCATCCCGTCAAGTATAAAGGAATCATCAATTAGTAAAAAATAAGAATCATCGGACATTCTCGAGCGCGTCACATTAAGGTATGTTGAGTTAATGACATGCTAAAATGTGAATATGTCACTAATCTGACAATTTGCAAGTGACGTAAAGAATGGGGAGGGCTGCAAACTCGTAAAATAAACGTCATCTCAACATTGTCGAGCGTGGCTGAATTTTTAAGTTAATAGTTTAATATTACAGTGTTAATACAATTTGACGAAAAGGTACAACACATGGCTTTAGCTTAAGAAAGTCAATCACTTTCAAGGGGTTACTAAATAAAAATCACTATTTATTAATAACATCTTTACTATTTACATTTAGTTGGACTTAGTGATTAAATCACAAAATAATATATTAATTAAGAACCACTTATTTGTATTAAAATTAGTTTTTTGTAAAAACATTTTCAAATATTTACTTTATTGCATAACTAAAATTATGCATATAGTTTATGAATAATAACTATAATATTAAAATTTAATTGTATTTTTACAATATTACTTACTCTATTTTGTCTTTCTTTACAACTCTTAAAACTAGTTTTTTAGTATAAATTCCAATCAAAATGCGTAAAGTATTCAAATCTCTGACGTAAACAAAAGAATCTCATTATTTGACTTGGAAAAAGCGATATAAATAATTCTTTCTTATTTTTACACTATATTATGAATTAATAATAACCTATATAAGGTACATCTTCCAACTTAACTAAGAGAAATACTTCATTTGACAAATCATCAAAAATCGTAGTAGCGGTGAAAAAGTGGTTTTCACCACTGTATAGTGTGTAAAAGTTAAAATTTATTAATTCAAACAAAATTCTTTTTTCCCCTTTAGGAAAAATTTTCTATATATTTGCTCCTTAACATTTAACGTTTTACGTTATGAACGTAACGCTTTCATGGATTTCGATACACGCCGCAGTGTCCACCTATTTGATATTTACCAATTCGATTAATTCTTACCAAACTTTGGCTTGATATCAGAATATTCCGTTCTTTGCAATAAATAATTAATTAATTGTACACGAGGTAATGCTTTCTAAGTGACAGCCCTTAATTGGGTCGTGATTTATCGGTTTGCTGTAAGGATCTCGTTACATTCTGTTAAACTGTGAATAATTACTTGCCTGTAATTGTTTTCAGCTTTCTTGTTTACTTAATACAGAGTTAATATTTACGTTTACATTGGATATAGAATTTATGAGATTTTCGTCTTTGAGTGTTTATTAAGTACAGAACGATGGCAAAGTCACCGTTAGGGTTAAGTTCAGCCCTGCGATTCTGTAACTCACTTTTCGAACTCACACAGCGGTTTTCGCATCGGCGGTCGCTCTCAAATCAGTCGTGAAGCAGTCATTTTATGATTTGGCATTCTGATAAACAATAAACTACAAGCTCCCACCTTTTCAGAATGCCAAATCATAAAATGACTGCTTCACGACTGATTTGGGAGCGACCGCCGATGCGAAAACCGCTGTGTGAGTTCGAAAAGTGAGTTACAGAATCGCAGGGCTGGGTCGAAAATTTCCCTTAGATAAAATCCTATACATTTTTGACATACGGAAGGCATGTTAGGCGCTAAGTCTCGAATCTGAATCTTACCATTACGTTAGTGGGGCCAGTAATAATAATAATCCAATGGCTATATAGGACTTGGCTTCAGATTGCATCCGTTTTTTCGATCATTTTTATTATTATACTAGCTGACCCGGAAAACGTTTTATTTTCCATGTACTTCTTATTTCTAGGACACATTTTTTTAGTTCAATAAAAATAACTATCTAGAATAATAAAAAATAGAGGTTGATCATAGAGGGGTGAAAATTAGGGGTTGTATGTATTTTTGTATGCTGTATCATAAAAAACAAAAACGAAAAAAATGGTCAAAAAATTTTTTTTGGGGTGGACACTATTATCACTTAGGGGTTTGAAATATAGATAGTAGCCGATTCTCATACTTACTAAATATGCAAAAAAAAATCATAAGAATCGGTCGAGTCGTTTCGGAGGAGTATGGGAATGAACATTGTGACACTACAATTATATATATATATATATATAGAGATATAATAAAAAAAATTATATGATATGAAATGAAATGAAATGAAATATATTATATTTTTTATAGACAAGTAGATGGCCTTCTGTCTGACAGATTTCATGGATATTTGGTTTTTAGACTTGCAAACTTCTTCACTATGTTTCCCTTCACCGTAGCTAATTGCGAAAGAAAATTCTATCGGTGCACAGCAGTGATTCGAACGCACGACCTCAGGAACTAGGGTTTCACGCTTAAACCACATTGCTAGTGGTACCGGAGTCAGTTAAAATAAAATTTCTTATTATTTAACGTTTACATAATTTCATGTTTCGATTGCTTTGCAGTGGTCTCACAGCGTAGGATGTTGTGTCTGAAACTGTCGTCACACATATGTATGTAACACCTATCATATATGTTAAATTGTGATTAGTATTTGTGTTAACTTCTAATAAAGTCGCGGGCGATTTTATTACGTAAATTATTATGACGTAATATACAATTAAATATAACAATTAAAAATATGTATTATTTATCTTATCTTACATGCACGAAACATTTACTTATGAGTTAATATTTGTCTCTTTGTACATAACACGACCAAATTTGAGATTTGTATCGTTTTGAACTAGATTGATACGATAATTGTATACTAAAAAGGTATTTTAATGGATAAAATAAGTATTATACATGTTAATGTCACTGACATTTCTAATGACGATGTTGCACAGCCTTGTTGCATGGCCGCCGGGTGTTCACCTATAAATAGAAAATATGTTAAAAAAAAACGTGTGGCACTCGGGGACTGCCGCGGTAAAACTATTGCATAGCATTTTTTTATCAACTTATGCAGTTATAATTATTTATTATTTATGCAGTATTTGTTTTTCTTTGATATTAATTCAAGTTTTTTCTTTGATAATATTTCAATCTACCACTCCACCAGACTCAGACTAAAACGCCTATATAGTCTGTCTCACTCTTACGCGTACCGTCTGCACCGGCCGCGCACACGCTACGTCTCCGATCAGAGAGATGGGAATGCGCAGTATGCGTTCTGTCCCACTCTAACACGTATTTGCCGCACCAATATTACGTCATCGGGTTTTTTTCGTTACGGAATTTCTTGATTCAGTCGCCACGCTCAAAGCCCGCGGTAAAATCTATGCAATAGCTTAAAAACACTGTTGTTATACTGTTCAAAAAAAATATTGGAAAGCATTATTAAACAAATGAAAAATAAATAAACAATTGTTACTCTATTGAAGTGCCAAAGCGATAGGAAAAGACTCCAACGCGATCACTTATCTCGAACAATATGTAAAATCGAATAGTTAACGAAATAATAGTACGAAAAAAGGTAACGTTTTTTATAAATTTGGAATTTAAAAGTGAATATATTTGCTATGATTCCGAAAAAGAATTTTAAGACTAAAGCTGTGTTAGCTGTGTGTAAATTCGAGTAGCACATTGCATCGCTGACATTGAACACAGCCTTATAGTAATTTACTTTTTTATTTTTTCCCATTGCTTGAAGTACAACCTACCAGATAAGACATGAACTCTCGTTGAAGCAGGCGGAGCATTATTTGGACCACAAGTGTAGAGCCCCGCGTCAGAACCCCTCGCTCGTTGAACTAAGAGCCGGCTTGTACTCTTCAAACCTTTTTCGGTGACAAGCGATATCCCTCCACGCGCCGAGTCGAAATTTATCACCTGTCAATTTATTATTTCGTTAAATTATGATACAATAGGTACAGTATAATAGGATATTTATAATAATGAAAACTAAAGCTATATTTTTATATTACTAGTTGACCCGGCAAACGGTGTTTTGCCATGTATATATTTATAGGAATAATTTTATAGATCAATAAAAATAACTATCTACTACAATAAAAGTAGGGGTGATTGTAGGCGGGGAAAAATTAAGGATTGTTTGTATTTTTGTATGCTTTATCATAAAAAATAAAAACAAAAAAATTGTCTAAAAATTAAATTTAGGGGTTACCCTTAACATTTAGCGAGATGAAAAATAGATGTTGTCTGATTCGCAGACTTAACCGATATCCACAGAAAATTTTACGAAAATCGGTAGAGACATTTCGGAGGAGTTTAATTACAAACACCGTGACACGAGCATTTTATATATTTGATAAATTATCAAATTATTCACAATATATATAATTATGCTATATGGCATAATATTGTTACCTGGTTCTCACAAAATACTTCTACAAATGTTCAAAAGCGGTTTAATTTAAAGCAACGCCGTTTACGACATTGTGTACGACTCTAAACCCTGAGCTAGTGAGTTCAAATTCTGGCTATGCCAATTTTTATTACTGCAATAGACACTTACTAGTATGGTGAAGAAGAAAATTGAAATACAACTGGCATATGAAATATAACCCTTATTGGTGCCTTGTAAACATTTTCATACGAATCACCTTAGCGAATAGAAGTCATATTAGAAGCTAAGTAAAAACCATAACCAATGACAATAGTCTCACAATATATTAGCGTTTATTTTCAGCTTACAAGTAAAACATTCTAGTCATTTCAAATTTAAAATAGCTACAATGAAAGCGTTAATTCGGAGCTGAATTTTATTGTGTAAAGCCGCAATCCGAGCTGCGCAACCAACATAAGTTTGGAATTTTCAACAATTTGCTTCAGTGTTTAACTTCTACAACTAAATTTCTCGTATACAATATTTGCTGTTAAACATTTCCAATTAATTATGAAACCGTTTAAATTAGGATAGTACATAGAAAAAATAATCTCAGAGGCATTAGATTTCTGTAAAACTTGGCCATTAAAAAGAGTGGCCAAGAGTTTATTGCCAGTTCTTCTTTTCCATTCTACACCCTTGATTTGAGAACTGGCAGTAAATGTAAAATTAGAAGCATTTAATATATACTTTTCTGACGTTCATAATTGAACATTGTGTTACCTATATGAATAAATGATTTTGACTTGACTTTTTTATTTTAATACCGATCTGAATAAGCGAGTAATAACTGTATCTAAAAGACGTGTTTAGTTTTAGTATCGGCTTCCTCACGATATGCACGCAGAAAGAAAAATCTATAGTTTCATAACTAATAATAATTTCATAATTTATTTTTTGTATAATTAATCAAACTAAATGTACCACTTTCTTTGCAAATAAAAACATATTATTATTATTATTAACCATAATTTAAACGCATGACTTGAAGGATGAAAATCGCACACATGTCAACAATTGTAACTATAGTAACGCGAAGGTACAGGAGGCTGAATTTGCCAATAAAATATTAGTGAATGCAAGATTTATAATGGAATAAGCACCACTTACTATTTTATAATTTCATTTCTAAAATAGGGTAAATTAACGAATCAATTTAACAAATTAACTCTATATCAATCTGCTTCATGCTAAATTAAGCGATACAATTGTGATTGAAGTGTATTAACTATTCCTATGTGTAATGATTGTTTTCGTCAAAGCACTCAATTTGCAATACTCTATTAATACGTAATTATTGATTGAGAGTTCAGGTTAATTTGATTAATGGTGGGCGGAATTCGAGGTGATACGAAAATAAATTACTGTATGTTTTGTAATTATAAGGAAAATATGTTTCATTAACTATGTTGACTAGATAGGTTTACATTTATTTCCATTTATTAATTTGTTTTTTATATAATAGGGGGGCAAACGAGCTTGCGGGACGATCAAAAAGGGCAGTCTTCGCAGTCCATAGACACCCATTTTAAGTGGGTGCGTTGCCGGCCTTTGAGGGAGGAGTACACTCGCTTTTTAAACATTTGGAGGTCGTATCTCTGAGGGAAGACCCCCACCGTGAGTCGATTCTAACTAACGAGTTCATGGCAACTGATTACGTTGATGAAATATAAAATGTAAAATAAAATCATGAAAACGAGATTTTGCTATTGTTATTAATTTAAACTTATTAACCGACTCTTTTCTTGACGAAATAGTAAAATATTTATTCCGATAGTAATTATCTGTCGTTAGGATATAAGATTAATGGAGTTTGATGTAACAAACCTGTTCTCCATGTGTCCAAGTAATAGACGTAGGTGGTTCTGGAGTATGCCTCACTGTACACGTCAAGTTGATAGTTGATCCTTTCTGTAGGAACAACTCTGATCCACTTGATATTGTAGTCTCTGGTTCTATAACGGAAAATCGTTGATTAAGATGTCTTATTGATTTAATTTACTAACGGTAGTCTGAATTTATAACTTGATAAGTGAGTTATTAACTTTATAAGTGAGTCTAAAAATGGGGTATTCATCATCTGCCTCTTATGAAAATTAAATATCTGTCCCATCATGTCTATAATGTCATATGTATTTTAATCCAACCACAATCTTGTGTGAGTGAACCTTTGACATGACTGATAAGACTCATCATTCTTTTAAATTATAACTTCTAAGAGAAAACATGTGGTATTTTACCATAGTGTCACAGCGATAATTTCTAATTCATACGAAGGTATCGTTCCTTTAATAATTGAAAATACATATTTCTTTAAAGAACTAAACAAAGCGTTTATTTTTAAGCAATAAATTAGATATTTTTGATTGATTTGGTTCATCCCTGTATACTAGAGACAAGAAGAATTGAATTTAATAACTCACCGACAATATTGAGAAAAACGGCATGTCCAATAGGTGGTGTGGTAGAAATTTGACACTCATACTGGCCGGAGTCACGACGTTGTGGGCTGCGGATACGAAGCGCCCATTCCTCGGAGCGCGGCTTGTGCTGTGCCTCAAAGCGCTGATCTGATGTGTACGTGTAACGGCCCACTGTTAGCAGGTGGATGTCACGGTGACGCACCCACGATACCTATTTATCAAGTGAATAAACACAAAACGAACTCGACTAGACGCTGCATAGGTCACAAGAAGGAATACATTTTTGTAAGACATAGGTATATAAATATAGATTTTATGTTTGTAGAGTAAATTGTGGCTTTATTATAAGTTCTATAAATAAATACGCTGCGTAAAATATTTGTATAAAATAATATTAATTTTGAGCGTAAACACCGCTGTAAGAATTTTTATATAAATATGATACGTCGATGTTACCATTTATTACTTTACCAAACTTATGATTTACGTAAGTATATTCGAAAATGTAAGAACCTTTAACCAAAGTTGGAAATTCTTTTTGGTTCTTTGTTAGCTAGGGGTCGCGAGTAACGCGGTGTGGTGTTACTTTAAATTTTTTTAAAGTCTTCAACTCGCTGCGGAAACAGCAATACAATATAATTTCTTGAACTTTAACGATGAAGTCCAGGTCAAAGTCGAAGAAAAGTGATGAATCACATTTGACAGATTTAAATTCATTTAAATGGCGTCGAAATTCGGAAATGTGCTGTACTAATAAAATAGTTAGAAAACTTGGAGATAGCTGAAACCCGACGAAGTTGAATAAAGTCATCAGAGTAAGTTTTGCTAGAGCGGTGTTTTACAAAATTGAATATAAAGGTTTCCTCATAGTTCAAAATATGGAAATTATTAAGTTCAATGTTTAACGAATATCACTGAATACGACACAGTTATAATTTTGTATAAATTATTTAATATTCATGTAAGGATTTTGGTTAGTTTAACTGGCAAATGCGTATTTACGCAATTTAATAGACGTATTATATATTAGGTTATGGCATAATTTGTCAAATATTATGTACTCTTAGGTTTCAATTTACAAAATGTTGTAACAAACTTTGCTTGCGGCAAACGTAGATCAGTTATTTGTCTTTGTTCGTATCAAAATCTCTCAAATCTTAGGATTTAGTCTAACAATATATTAATTATGAGATGGCGTAAGTTTGCTATTGTTCCCACCAATAACAATTGCAAAGAAGAAAATATACAATTTTTGAATTGCATATTTGATTTAATATTTATATGTCTTCATCTAGTTTATTGTCGTTTATTTTTGTTGTATTATTTCATTTCTCACACACGCATGTATTGTATTTTTTCGTGTGTTCTCTGTAAGTGTCAGTATGTGCTTAGTTAGTGTGTCTTTTTAAAATTAATAATTAATAAAATAAAATAATAAAGTTGCTTAGCAAGGGCTCATACAAGTTTCTGAAAACGTATCCATTGATACCTAATCTTTATGATAAGTCTAAGTGTCCTTTTATAAATTTAAAGCCTTACTTTTGCGCCCACCTCTAGTTTTATCCATTTCTCTCCCGATAAGCGTTTTCTTACACAAAACTCGTACAAAAAATTTAAACCTACCAAACAAATCATGCTGTATAAATTGCTGTTTACTATAATAAAGTGTGTACGTTTACGTCGTAATAATGACTTCTCTATTAATTTTAAACCTTTAAATTATTCGCTCAACCAATTGATAACATTTTCTAAGAAAATTTCCAAGTTGAATTTAATGAGAATAAATTATAATTAATTAAATGACTTTGTCGATAAGAAAACGGTTATAATATGCAAATATATGAACCAAAGTAATAATTTATGTTTTAACTTTATATTGATTATGGTAAAACTTTAGTCTTAAAATATAAATTTATACCTATTACTTAAGATGTATCAGCAGAATATTAAGTCCTTGGTTTTGTCAGTAACTTCACAGTAATAAAAAAAGTCTCTAACAACCCGACTTTATTTGCACAACTCAACATTTGGAGTGCTTTACAGCAATCGTGGTCAATAATTACACTATAAATTCGGTAACACTATATTATAGTACTACTATTATCATAGGTATAATTAATTTTAGTTATAAATATTCCCAAAATAAATCTTGACTGATTGATGAGATTCATAATTATTTTAACTCAAACTAAAACTCAAAATAACTTTTTATATAGGTAAACAAGTACACTTATGAACGTCAACAGAAAACTTTACTTTAATACGTGTTATCGAATTTATAACTTATTAAAAGTGTTATTATATATAACTTATTTGATAAATAAATTTGAAATTAACAAGAACATTAGTTAATAACTAAAGTCATAACTTCTTATTTAATGTTTCTCTACTATGACTAACATTAATTGAACGCACTTTCAATTCAATATTCAGAAATAAATAAAGGCTCTGGGAAATAAAGTTTATATAAAGCCCCGCGTTTTAGATATCCCATTATCCTGAAGGTATCGGGATTATCAATGGAGATGGCGAAGTGCGCACTTAACAGTGAACGATCGCTATCTCGGGGGGTAATCATAAATATAAAGTGAATAAGGCTCTTCACGTTTTGAACGATTTTATGTACGTGTTCGTAGGCTGGACGTTTGCTATTTTTATTCAGAAAATCTTTTGTTTTTGGCGTTATAAAATGTATTTTATATGAAAAAGAACATCATGGTAACGTATACAGTACTATCGTAATGCTACATTTTAATATAACATTAAGGACTTGTGTCCTGGCAACGGGTTAGACCAGTGTTCCCAACGTGGGGTCCACGCTCAACCATGGGGCAATTTGATTGTTAGGAGGGGCTATTCGAAAATTTATTAAAATTATTTGGAATTAGAATTAATTTTGTTCGTTATATGTTTTACTTACTGTGTATCTTACAAGTTCCTAGTCATTAATACACATAAATCATTGTTGTTGAAATTTGATTTTGATTTATTTAGAATTTAGATAGACCCACGCATATACAGAACACAAAAGTGACTACACTATTTTTTCTGTATAAAACACTAAGTATTTACATAAATAAATAAATTGTTTCTGTAAATTGTGAACCACTGCAGTTCTTAACTAATATTTTTAAGTATTTAGGTGTAACAACTGCTTGAAAACATTGGAATTTATGCCTTGGAGCATAATCTAATTAACCACAAAACGGGATTAGAACGATTTCATAATTTGTAACGCGCATACAGTTTTTAGTAACCATGAAGTAAATGCTTTTGCGCATTCACCAATATCTGGGACGAGAGTCACACCAGGAATCCCCTCTGCTACTCAAAGAACCAGGCAAGCCGTATATATATTGTCTTGTAAAAAAACGTTATGAAAATAACCTTTTGTTCAATAAATACTTCACTGTTTATTATATTTTATTTTATATTATTTAATAAAATAAATATTGATAGAAAAATAAATGGGTCTTGATTGAAGCTTTAGAGTATGTTTTATTCGTTACAAACGACTTTCGTTTGATTATCCTATTCTATGAAGCGTATTGGAGTATATTTATGAATTATACAATTGGCCCGATCTTAAATTTTATAGTTATGGAAATAAACAGACTCGTAATGCAAAGGCAGTAAAAGATGATAGATGAATTAGTAAGTAATTAACTCCTTGCTTATGTTTCTGGATAGACTTTTGGGCAATTTACACTAGCTCGAAGCAATGTAAGCCTAGTGTGTATTTTTCTCAAGCCTGAGCTCGTGCGTTCTAACCCTCAAGTGGTTAGCTTAGCTATAGATACAATTTCCACTAATAATATTCTCTACGTCGATTATAAACACATTTGAATTTTCTTTATTTATTTCAATGTCATTAGTACCCAATTACCACAATAAGCGTATAATTAGATAATATTTATCATTTATTCACTTTTGTTTTTACTACCCTACTATAACAAACAACATGTCTTAGATATTTGATATCTGGTTGCAGTATCTTTGCCTATAATATACCTATAGGAATATCGCAGAGAGCGACAATTTTGTTTCAAGCGTTTCAGCGCATTCGAAGTAAAATAGTAATTTTAGGTGTCAGCACTTAACGCAAACAAGTCCTTTAGAGCCGCGGCTAAACTTCACTGAAGTTTGGACTGAAAAGAAATCGTGATGACGCTATTTTCATTTTCCATTTCAAATAGCGGTGAGCCCATCCCGTTATCTAGTAAGTTTTGTATGTGAATTGTCATTTTTAGACGTAAATTTAATGACAATAAAAAACATAATTTCTAAAAAAAGAAGTCTTACAACTCAGCCTTGCGATTCTGTAACTCACTTTTCAAAATCGCACAGCGGTTTTCTGATAAGGAGGGAGCTTGTAGTTTATTGTTTATCAGAATGCCAAATCGTATAATGACTGCTTCACTACTGAATTGAGAGCGACCGCCGATGCGAAAACCGCTGTGTGAGTTCGAAAAGTGAGTTACAGAATCGCAGGGCTGATTTGAGCGCGACCGCCGCGCCGCTGCGAAAACCGCTGTGCGAGTTCGAAAAGTGAGTTACAGAATCGCAAGGCAGTTCTCCTAGCGTAAAAGTTGTGAGGTCCATGTAATACCAAGTTAGTTTATTTATTCAATCCCTACTTAAGGGACCTTATGTCTTAAGTTATTACGTAATAAGCTAACCTAACAACATCTTATCCTGACCATATTAATATTATTAATCTTATATGTTTTTAATATATTTGACTTTGCCACGAAATCACAATGGAGATACATATTAAATTAGATTGTTTCTATCTATTTATTTTAAACATATAAGGTCGGTCATTCGGTCAGTGAGTGAGTGACAAAATTAAGAAACTAGTAAGTAATTATTTAACTACTGGTTAAAATTGAAAAATACCGTGTTTATAAAATGCCAGCTTGGTAACTGAAAAGGCTTCTAATTTTACCGACAAAGAAGTTATAAGGGTGTCAAAAATGGCCTGAAATGCTTCGCGAAAGGGATGCGACAGCCGTGTCGGTTTTTTGCTTGATTTGGCGGGCGTACTGCCGTGCCCCCAGATCTTTTTAGACTTACTTATACAGAAATATTTGTCTTAAAATATTATGATGAACGTATGATTTTTTATGTAGCCTACTTTCCATGTCATCTTGTCTTAGTTTAATCGCCCATGGACACTCACATTGCTAGAAGGCTCGCAAGAGCGTTGCCGGCCTATCAAGAATTGGTACGCTCTTTTCTTGAAGGACCCTAAGTCGAATTGGGTCGGAAATACTTCAGTGGGCAGCTGGTTCCACATAGTAGCTGCGCGGCAAAAAGTGCCTTAAAAACGCTTAATTGTGGAGGTGATACAGATGGTATCACCTCCACAATTTCCTAAACCACTATAGGAGTGTTCCACTTATTGTATATACATAGTTTATTATATACGTCACTTCTTCTTATTGTCATAAAGTGTTAGCTCGAATGACGAAAAATATGGCACCGAGCGCCCCACGCTTTTTCACAATAATACCAGTATTTTTTGTTCATTACCATTTTCAGCCTAAATTAGAAATTATTTTTCACATTTTAGTTTGATGTGTTTTTTTTTTTTTTTTTTTTTTTTTTTTAATATAAATTTCCCACTATCCCCGACTCTTGTGGTGCGGGACCTTATTTTGTACATATATTTTGTAGAAACATATACATACATATATACATTAAGAGATTTCCTAATATACATATATATCCATACATAAAAATACACATATTTCTATTTTATATTCATGGGCCAGTGGGGGCCCGTCTCACCTCTGCTACGCTCTTGTTGCAGCGAGTGACACATCTCACTACCTTACTGCAGAAATCTTCCAGTTGCGATCTGAAGTTTTTTAATATATCCGGTAAATGCTCGGTTGTTACCTTTGTATTGATTTGTTGCTCGAGATCGCACCTGGAGGCTCCGAATACAGGACATTCTACAATGAGATGTATCACTGTCTGACTCGTTTGTGAGTCGCACGTACACGACGGATCTGACTTTAAGCCAAATCTGTGCAGGTATTCAGCAAACGCCCCATGTCCTGTTAAGATCTGCATCATTTGTGGGCTAGGTCTTTTTTGTCTAATAATTTTGTACCCGTCTATAACACTACTTATAAAGAATTTTGTTGTTTTAGCGGTATGGGTATCTTTGTACCGTTTGTCCCACTCCGATATCGTTTTCTGTCTAACCTCTTTCCTGATGTAAGAAAGCGGTATCTTTACGTAATCCACTTTTGTCCCCAATGTTTCCGCCGTCTCCTTTGCTAAGGCGTCCGCTCTCTCATTTCCCGGTATACCGATGTGGGCCTTAATCCAATGAAGGTCTATGTTGATGCCTTTTTCTCGGCTTGTTCTTAGCTTATGACGAATTTCAACTACCTGAGGATTTAGAGAGCGTTCGCCCGTGACGGCTACCAGGGACGCGCGTGAGTCACTATAAATTGCGGCATGTTTTTTGTTTTTGATGACATCATCGACTGCACTGCGGATGGCTATTAATTCAGCTTGGTATACAGTACAATGTCGTGATAGCTTGATTTTTAGATTTTCCGTTTCGCTTCCATTTTCCCATTTAGACCAAGCCGCGCCCACTCCGAGGTTAGTCTTGCTACCATCGGTATACATTTTTAGGATTTCTTCGTTATCCAGCCGTTCGTGGTTATCAACGATGTTAAAATGTAGGCCTGTTTGTTTTGCAGGGTGTGGTAGATCCTTAAATGATGACCTTCGTTCTATCTTAAGATCCTCTAATCCACTCGGAGATAAACCCCTTCTGGATTCATACATAGTAGCTTCCTCTTGTACTCTTAAATCCAGAGGTAGTGTGCCTGAGAGTAATATGGAGGCGTTCAGTGAAACCGATGTGCTTTAAAAGCGTGTTTTTTAGTTTTTTTTAACTATTTTTTAGTTAATTTTTTTTTTTATTTTTCATTTTTTTTCGGATTATTGCATTGTCATCGATCTTTGACAGATGCGCAAAGTTTGAATTAAATCGGTCAAAATCGAGTCCGAAGGAGTCGGTTACATACATACATACATACAGGTGAAGCTAATATAAAGCGTGTATAAATACTTACAGTTCGATTCTGTAGGTTTTTTACACGACACAGCAATCGCACTGGGTGACCGACCAATCCGGTGATATTTCTTGGAGTGCCTGGGTCGAAATAGGGTGCGTGTGACCCTTGCCACTCTTGAAGGTATTCTGCTCGAAATTGGCGTGACGACATTTCTGTGACTGAATCTGGGTAGTCTGCGCCCGAGTTGGCTATTGAGATATATAAAAATATGTTAATATATAAATGCACTTTAATATTGAATAAAAAATAATAATAAAATAATATACATTGAAATAAATAACTAAACTTAACATAAACTAAAATATGTAATTATTATAATTACTAGCCGTTTCGCGCCCGCTTTGCTGGACGAATTAAAATAAATTTTATGTTTCATTATTTTTTTTTTTTCATAATTTTATTATTCTTCTTTTTAACTTCCCGCTAAGAAAATTGAAATATTTCGAAAATCGAGTTTTTAACAGATGTTGACGTTTAGAGGTTCTAGGAAGCCTCTTTTGTTTTTATTAGCGGGAAAAATTTTCATAAAAGTAAAACAGAAATAAAAAAATGAAGGAACGTTGGAATTAACCATCTAGGAAAAATTTCGCATCGAATGGTGGTAGTTTCATGTCGATACGATCAGTGGTTTAAGCCTGAAAGAGCCTCAAACGAACACCATTTTCTTTTTATATATATAGATTAAGGAGTCCCTTTAGGCAAGGTTCCGAAGATACTGGCAGCGTTCCCCCTTTGAATCGCTAAATGATATAATAATAATATGTTAATTGATTCCTTATACCTTATATGTATGCCAAGAAACATGTATAAAGTAAATCCTCTAATATATAAAATTCTCGTGTCACGTTGCTCGTTCCCATACTCCGAAACGGCTCGACCGATTCTTATGAATTTTTTATCCATATTCAGTAAGATTGAGAGTCGGCTATTATCTATATTTCTAACCCCTTAGTGATAAGGGGTGGTGTAAAAAATATTTTTATTTTTTAGTCTATTTTTTTATGATACAGCATACAAAAATACATACAATTCTTAATTTTCCTTTAACGTTCAACCCCTATTTTTTATTTGTTAGTTAAGAACTTATAACTTGAACTCTGAGGTTTATATAGAGAAAAAATCACAGAAAAACCTAAAAAGTTTTCATTCAAGAAAATGTTCCATGTTGGTAAGTAATAAAAAGGTAGGCTAGGCATTAAGGAGATACGAAGTTCGCGGGGGCGGCTAGTAAATATATTGGAATTTTGTTTTCGTTTAATTTAATATTTTGTTCTTATAATTTAAATGGTTTCATCATTTTCTTTGGAAAACCGTGAAAATAATTATGTTTATTTTTTAAGAGATTGAATTTTTACATTTGATACGTTTTTTATTTACACCCTAATAGGATAAAACGTTGAAGATGAAGAAGCATGATCTTTACACGCTTTGATCTTTCAATATACGCTTTCCTATTTCCACGTGAACAAAGTCACGGAGTACAGACTAAACAAACATGAATAGAAACATCTATTATACGGAAATAATAAACGTGTAGTACATCCATTAATAGTTATTTATACTCTAATAAATATAATGTTCGTGTAAAGAGACGTTAAAAAGACAGCTTAAGCATTATTAACATCCCTAAACAAAGGGATGCCAAGTTTTTTGCCCTTATTGAGGCCGTTTATTCAAAAGCAGTCAAGTGGAATGAAATAAATACACAAGCTTCATACAATACTTTGATTTATGAGAAAGCATCATCTAGATAAGATTTTTTTGGTATTATGATACTTTTGGAATTTAACCTCCGTTTTTTTTATAGTACAGGGGGCATACAGGCTAATCTGATGTTAAATGATACCATGCCGCCCATTTACACTCAATGCCAGAGGGCTTGCGAATGGGTTGCCGGCCTTTTAGGAACAGTTATCTACTTAGATGTTTTAGGCTTAGACCCAAAAGCATTGAGTTTATTTTAATAAGTCATCTGAGAGTTGAGAGTCCTAAGCTATGGTTACCTATTAAAATAACCTTTAAAAGGCTGAATGTATATTCTTGTCTCAAACAATACAAATTGAAAACTTTTTACGTTATCAAAAAATTACCTCTCAGGAACAAACACTGTAGTAATGACATGAACAGCGCTCCACGAAATGGATGACCCATAATCATCCTTCCGCTGTTTGGTATCTGAAAAAAAAAATCCTTTAGACAAAAATACTCTACAATATTAAATAATCTAACAGTAGCATTGATTTAGCGAAAATTGATTGAAAGAAAAATATCAAAAGTTTTATAAGTTCATCGTCATGCAAACAGCTTGAAACAGCGAAATTCAATATTCAATATTATTTTTAATTTCTTCAATATTCAAACAAATGTTATCAGTTTGTGATATAATGTCACATTGAACTAGTATTAAGTTCATACAAAAATAAGAAACAAAATGGCAACAATTTTATGTTCCATTTTCGTTTCATTTGCTCATTTTCACACAAAAGTAATTGCTCTGATACTCATTATTTTACGCCAATTGCGTCTAAACAACCGTCTTCGATAATTAAATAGCAAATAATATTCTCATAATGGCGAGAAAGAGCTTTCAATTTTCGTGTCACCGTTTATTTGACAAAGGTTTGCCTTTGGAATTTACTAATACTCATTAGTAACATAAATAAGCCAAAGTCTACAATAACAATAATATTTTATAAATATATTAATGATGGTTCATTTTGTAGGAAAAATTAAGAAAGAAATAACGTTGCTGAAACGGTTACAATTAATTTACAATAGATTTCACAAACTGTTTTAAAAATGTTTATCTACACTTAATGGTCAGCAAAGAATAACCCTTAAATACTTTACATTGAGGCAACTATTAAATTAAGTTTTATTTACCTGATTTAAGTAAATGAAAAGAGTGACTGGTCTTTTGTGCCTTTGAATATGTGTCAGTTATTTGTAAGACGGGAATCGAGGCTACTTTACGTGACCTTCATTTTCGATAAAAAGTAATAACGAGTACCTACGTATAAAGAAGTTAGAAGAAGGAACATTTTTGCAGTTAATTGTAGATAACTTCCAAATTACTACGAAATTCGCCTCACTTAACGGAATACGGAATTAACTGTAAATGAGTTAATTGTACAGATATAGAAAACAAAGAAATTCAAATATCTGAAACATTAATTATAAAATCACATAGTAGTAAAATCTATTTGTCCACCATTAATACCACGTCAATCTTCCCGCCAAAACGTAATCACGAACGCCGGGCATAAACCACAGAGCATCGCTTACCCATAGATTAAATTCGTATTTCAAAATATCGACTAACAAAAGAAGTTCTCTAATTGATTCATAACGACGTAAATTAAATATTGTAATAATTATTATGAAATGTAACTATTAAAGATAGACTTAAAATATATATCAACTTCTAATTGAAAAAGTAAGTAAATTTTGTACTTTATAAATAATAACATATTATATAATTATCACATAATCACTTTAACCAAGGTTTTAATTTATAGCTGATTTAATCTTAGTATGATCAATCAGTGAAAGCCTAATTTGTTTACTCGTTTACGAGACTAATAAAGGATAATAATCATGTAATGTCTCTGTCATAGACAAAATGACATTTGAAAATTAAGTTAGTATTATTTGAAATAACTCGTCTCCATTTTGAACTGACAACCCTGAAAGCGAACAATTCAGAAGTTTTATACTTTGACCCCTTTTAAATTATCATATTTCGTTGTACATCTTAATTTTTTTCTTAATCCCCAATAATATACAATTGAGTCACTTGTGATGTACTATTGATTAATTAAGAACGTTTACAAAATGTTGATCTCCCTTTTTTGTTTTAACTAATTAAATAATTTATTAAGTATGTGCCTACTTATTTGTTACAAATAAGCATTTACATGTATTATATTTCGTATTTAAAATGGACAACGGAGTATGGGCACGATATTAATAAGTTGATCAGCCATCCATCTTTCTATTGTAATCTTACGTCATTTGAAAAATTGCAGACTAAACACGCAAACAGTACTATATTTTTATCTTTGCAGTAGTTTCATGCTCACTTCCTTACTCGGAGGCTCTAAGGGGTTGAATATAAATGCCGCTTTGAAGTGCCCTATTCATTTCCTGTAGTTCTATCTTTGACGCAGTGCTGTGACAAAACGGTTCTCATTCTAATAAGTACTGTAAAACCAAGGGTTTTTATATTTACGTAGTTATATTATTTAATACAGAATATTTTAGCGTAAATTATAGTGTAGCAAATATAATACGTACGTAATAAAATACGTACGGAATTACTCACAAAATCACAGTGTAATTAAAAAAATGATTTTATTTCTACTTCTAAATTATAATTTACGCTATTATATAAAAATACTTTTACATATACGGTGGAATCTCTATAATTCGAATGTAAATGGAAATGAAAAAAAAAAACGAGTAAAGGAGTTTTCGACTTAAGAAGGACTTACGATTTAACTGCTGAAATTTCGACTTACAGAGGCGCGATTTCTAGTGTATTTTTCGATTAATAGAGTGAAATTTGAATAACAATACAACTTAAGTTGTGCAGTATATATTTTTTACATATTTACAACAGATTAGGCCTGAACTCAAACATTTATTTTGGATTTTATCGCTATTATTTCGAGGAATTTCAAGTCAGACGTCAATATATTTTAGTAACTACGACTCTGTATAAAGAAATTATATTTTTCAATTAAAAAGAATAATACACATTCAATTTTGTTTTTTTAATATTGAATTTTTAAATTTAATAACCATTCAGAATTTAATAAATATTGGCAGTAAAAATAAATAGTTAAGTCAAACTATTAATAGTTTGAAGAAATGTGATCATTAAGTTTCTCATTCTGGTATTGTCTTTTAAACTCCGACTTTCAAAGTCAAATCAAGTGTGAACTTAAAAATACTTCAATACGACGTGATCTACATGTCATATTAGGTATATGTTTATACAAACTAAGGTAACACGCCATCACGCACGTATGTCACGCGACGTATAACGAAAAATTGCCAAAACAAAATTGCTTGGCGTGTACTTCAATAACAGCGTTTCGGCTCAGCGATTAAGGGAGCTAGTAATGGTTATTATGTTGGTATTAATTAACGAAAACAATTCTATTTGAAATACTTATTTTTGTATCATATATTTATTTATTTACACTTTATTACCTTATACAAAAACATACATGTAAAAAAATAAAATTAAGAACCAGGTTACATTAGTTATAAGGCAACTGGCGAGCTTATCGGTAACAAGCGGTTTCTTCCAGGCAACCCTAATATGGAACAATAAAAAAGAAACACTTACAGAGGGTAAAGTACAAGAAGTGCAGAAAGAATTAACAAAAAAAAACTCAAAATAACACGTAACTATAACTAAAATAAAGTAAAGTAAAATCTAAAGAAAAAAAAAATAAAAATATGTATAAACAAAAATTTAAATGCCAATCAAAAGGTTAACTGAGTCACAATAATTAATATATATAAGTAGTAGCTTATTACGAGGCAGAAAAAAATCATCAAAAAGAAGCTTTTTAAATAAATTTAAAGACTGAGCTTGTCTGATATCAATTGGTAAGGAATTCCATAGCAGGATACTTTTCACAGTAAAAGAGGAGTGATATTATATAATAAGATTTTATTTATTTTTATTTATTTACACTTTGTTGCTTTATGATATAAAAATTTAACAAAATTACAAGTAAGATATTGTAGTATATAAGTATAATATCTTATCTTACACGGAAAGTGTCTATTCTCACAACTGTTCAAAATAATAGTAAATTCAAAATTGAATTATAATAAAATAATTATGATTATTAAGTATAATATAGACCTGAGTTCAACGTTCGACTTAATCCATTCCACCAGCTGATTCTTTCACTTTTTTACACCTGCTGGTTAGACCCCCAAAGTTGATTATGTGACCAAACATATTATTTCGGACACAAGTAGAATTTTACTTTAGAACTATGCCAATATTTATAGCTATTTTTTCTTACTAAGTTAAGCCTCAGGTAAGTCTGTGGGAAGTCTTAATAATTTCCATTAGAATCCTGCTGTCAATATTCCTCCATAAAGCCTTACGTATAACGGAACGTTTGTGTCAAAAAAACGTTTAATTTTGAAGCGATAATTCCAAAAATCTCTAGGAATTCAAAAGCTATTTGAGGCAGTGAAGGCTGTTAAATTTTCCTGAAAATCTTGTTACAAAATATATGTAAAATATTTCCCTAAAGCCTTAGAATAAATTCCAAGCTGCAATCTTCAGATTGTTCAATTCAGATTGCAAGTATCGACCTAGATAAATTTACTTGCCGTCAACTGTTGTTAGAGATCTTGAAATGTCATCAGAAATGCAATTGAAATAAATAATCAATAGTTATGTACTTTTACTGAAACTTTGTAAAATAAATGTTATATTGCTTTGTGGAACATGGTGTAATGGTTGCAGCTCCTTACAAACATTGTGTAAAACAAAACTTGGCGATTGAAAAGAGTAGCGGAGAGTTTATTACCAGTTCTTCTCTTCCGTTCTAAGCCCTTGATTTAAAAACTGGTAGTAAATGTAAAATTAGAAGCATTTAATGTGTATTTATTTTTGACGTTCATAAGTGTACATTGTGTTACCTATATGAATAAATGATTTTGATTTGATTAAATTATGTTTATATCTTGATCCACAATTTCTGCGAAACTTAAAGACATGTCAAAATGATTATTATTTTTGGTTTGACTCGTGACTAACTTCGTGGTTAGTCTAATTGACAAAGATCAGTTCAGTAGCTTTTGAATTTATCAGCCCATTTCTGGAGGGGACATATATATAGGTACCTAAAATGTAATGTAATACTGTCGAATTAAGTTACCTTTTATATTTGTAAAGATTTACAAGAGCAAACGAGACGCAAATTAGCTAGACGGGATTTAGTTCCTTTATCTGTTTCACGTTTCATCAAGGGATGCAACGAACCACCTATCTTGAAATTTGTATTTATTTTTAGTATATTCATATAAGAAGTACTTATTAGACATATTTTTGGATGTCGGAGCTTAATACACACACAATTAGCATCACATTAAAATATATGAATTGTGAAAGAATGACAACCTCGTAGGAATTACGGGGACTAAAAGCAAGTAATTTAGGTCGCGTCATAGTTATTTTGGTTGGTAATAGCTTATATTATTGCGTGCCTACATCAAAGTTTGGATTTTATTCATTTAATGATAATTATGTATGTATTTATTATTTTTATTTAATAAGAAACGTTTTATATAATATTAAGTGACATTCATAAAATATAATATAGAGTCTTTTATGAATAAAACAAATTATCATTCTTATTGATTAAAGCTAAATCAGTCCAATTGCACACTTTTAACTGAAGTACTCATCTGTCTCTTTCCATCAAAGCGTAGATACAGTTTGACGGAATGAGATAAAAGGTTTCTTTTGTGAAATGAGTAAAATCTTTGTCAAGGATGTTCCACAGCACAAATACAAAAAATACTAGCTGAAAAGGGTATGCACAATACCTATATTTATACGTATAATGAACACGAGATTGATGGAGCAGAACTGTAGAAGACAGGTAACAAAGACAGAACGCTATTACAGCTTATACACGCAATATAAAACACCATTTAGACATTTCTCATGAACTTATCGAGTGACTAATCGCTAGATCGATCCGTCATCCAGTCACAAGGGAGAGTTTATCACACGCTACGCATGAACGATTGTAGGATTAGCCGAAATGGAAAAAATATTAGCTAGAACACTATTCAATGATCCGATATCTTCCGACTGTTACCTAAATCTTCTTTAAGCTTAGGAAATTTATTTATGTCTAGTAAATATATCTATATAGATACAGTCAATGTTATTATGTCGAAGCAATGTTGGCTTAGTAGCATCGGGGTGTGAGCCTTTTAGGCCCATTTGTACGATGCCATTTTCTTGTACATACCAGAGCAATAATTGAATGCAATAAATGAAGCGCAATAATTATTCCTGTGGTCGTAGGTTCGAACCAAGGCGTTCTAGAAAAAAATATGACTACGTAAAAGGTACAGAAATCTGAGGCTTAAAAGATAGTAGCACTGGTTTCTTTATGATATGATCGATTAAGTAGTTTTTTATAAAGTTCAAAATTGAAAGTACACAATTATGAAAGGATATTGAAAATCCTGTTATGTGTTATGTTAATACAAAATCCGTAAATAAAATACTTTATATGAAGTCACTTAACTTGGGGCAGCCATATATCTGTGACCGTTTCATAGACAATTGTTATATATATAATATAGATGGTGATTTTGTATCTGAGACGGTTTTCTAGTGATTTATATACACGGACCAATGTTAATTGGGCTCACTCATGGTTGCGTGGTTTGCAAGATGACCAAATTTCAAAGTACTCTCGTACTATTTAAATAAATATTAATTCAGTACAGATACGAATAACATCGGTTTTTACAAATTCCATTTTATCTCTTATAATCTTTCCATTGTTGATGAAAAACACGTTAAAATTAAACCTGAAACTTCAATAGGAGTTGACCCAAAACACAATAGGCGTAACAGACATATTGTTCGTAAACGCATTATTTCACGATGACCCTAAATTTATTCAATTCATTTCGCACGTACACATTTATAATATTAAATATTAATGAACAATTTCATTTACTACAGCTTTTTCACAAAAAAAATTATATTTTAAAATATTGTAATTTTATGCAAATGAATTTATAATTGTATTACTTAATTAGTACTACTTTAGAGTGTCAAACTTTTTTGTGTAATAATTGTATTATTTGTAAGTTTAACAATTAATAAACATAAATTCTAAATGGATTAAGATATGATAAAATTGACACACAAAACTTTTTTAAAAGGTGCTTTGTCATATCCTGATTTTTTAACCTCGTACATTTTTAGTAATAATTATACTTTTCGCGGTATTAATAATTTATAAAACAGTTTTCCCATGGATATCGAACCGTTATCCGAACCGAAGAGTTATATGTTGTTTACTTAAAGCATTTTTTAAATTATACTACATGTTACTGGGTAAAACACTTGCCTTATAATTGAGTTTGTCACAAAATAAATATGAATATTTGTAATATTATTTCGTTAAAACAACTAATAACCAAAAATATTTAAATTGTCGACATATATATAACTATAATTTACTAGTTTATCAAATTCCATAGTTTATTACATTGAACGGGATTGTGTTGTCCGTGGCTTATTCAATTTACTTGCGATGTAATAATGACACAATATAGAGGCCGGAGTTGCTCCATCCGTTTTTGTATCAGGATTGAGGCGTGCGATCACAATTGTTAAATGTTCTGTACAATGGCTGGGTGATACTTTTGTGTCAATGTATTGCAATTATCAGATAGGTCATAATAAAAAAAAAGCTTTAAATTTTTTAGATTGTATGGATGGAAGAACGACATGTTCTTGCTATTTTTTGCATAGCTACCTCCTCCTCCTTATTAACATTAGTGTAAAAATGCATTCATTGGTCTGGGAAATCGCCAAAATTATAGAAAAATAATACTATTTACGTATATATGTAATGTACAGATAATTTTAATTTACGATATCAAACTTGTAAAAGAAAATATTCTAGGATTAAAATGTTTTTTAGTGCCGGTAATAAATTACTTGTAAATAAAGTATAACGATGCTTATATCCCTGAATAGTTAGGGCTAAATGTATAAGTCAAAAAGACAAAAATCATTTATTCATGTAGGTAACACAATGTACACTTATGATCGTCAAAAAAGAAAAATACATTAAATGCTTGTAATTTTACATTTACTGCCAGTTCTCAAATCAAGGGCGTAGAACGGAAGAGAAGAACTGCCAATAAACTCTCCGCCACTCTTTTAAATCGCTAAGTTTTTTGTTTTACACAACGTTCCACATGAAATCTTATGTAATAAATAATAATAAAATAAATTAAAACAAAGATTTGTTTTAAATTTAGATTAAGAAAAAAGATTTGATATTTTCAAGATATTTAATAAGTATTGTCGCTAGAATGCGTGAATTCGGGACAGGTCGTCACCATACATGACTATGTCTTTAGAATTTCCAATTTTCTAACGTATTCCAACATTGTTTTGCGATGAATTCACGTTTCGAATTGAGCATTATTCTTTCAACTACAGTGATCCGTTCGTACGCAAATCCCGATTTAAAGCTGTCATCTCCAGTGGTTTACTGATTCAAGACGAGAAAATAAATTGAAAAAAATTCTCTCTCTTTTCTTTACAGCACAAACACGATTTGATAGGAAGAGACGAAATAGTACTTAAGTTAATCGATGGCAATTAGACTGATCAAGTTGTCTACAATATTTTATGTATATAGACAATATCTAGAGTCGGTCTTATTCGCCTACATTAAGCATTGAGTTAAAAAACGTTTAATTACATATAATTAAATAATATATATTTTAATAATAAATATATTTTAGTTTAAGGTTAGGTATTTATTTCAATGTATAATGTATATAATTTATTGATTTTTTTTTTAATCTCATGTAATTAACATATTTATTTATTGTTTGTGACAATTTCACGGTGGCCTAGCTTTTATCGTTAGAATAAGATTATGTTATTATATTGTTCTTTAATTACATATTATTTAGAATATTGTCCGATAGTGATAAGGACCAAACATTCAAAAATGTTTGGGACGCACACTTATAAATCCAAATTAAAAGGCCAGTCAAAAAGACTTTGATATGAGACTAGAAATAAAAGATACTAATTGCATTTTTTTATCAGTGCAGATTAATTATAAGTGCGATGTTCAGTAGCCATGCAGTTAACCCCTGCTTTGCTAGATTCTTATTAATAGGGTGCTTCATGCTTGATAAAAAAAACAAGAAAAAACTGACAAATCCTAAACCCGTATCTTATCTATGCCTGATTCATAAGGCTTAACACTTAATTACCAATGATCAAAATCGCACAAGACTTTTAAAAGATTGTAGTGCTTTATGACCATTAACTAAAGATACTGTAGATAATAAATTAATTTAAAATGAAAAGGAACATATCATCAACCAAGCCCATAAAATTCACCTTTATTTACAAACAAAAGAAGTCGCACCCAAATGTACAGGTGATACGAAATACGTAATTACATTACGTTAATGTAATGAAACCGCAATGAGTTGACGACGCTTTATACAATCTATCTCATACCCGAGTCTTTCATTTTGAATTAAAGTCTACATGATGGTAAACACAATCTATAAAGTTTTTTTTTTTTTAAAGACAATTCACACCAATTGACCTAGTCCCATGCTAAGCTGGTGAAGCTTGTGTTATGGGTACCTACTAGGCAACGGATATACATACATATTATAGATAGATAAACATATAAATACATATTTAAACACCCAAGACCTGAGCACAACACCAAATGCTCATCACATCGATGTTCATCTCAGCCGGGAATCGAACCCGGGACCCATGGATTCGCAGTCAGGGGTACTAACCACTAGACCAATGAGTCGTCAAACGTCAAAGTGACATGTATATTGATATTAAATTCCTGATGTAATGTATACTATACTTCCTTCACTAAAGTCAAGAACTAATAGCGCAGATTGATGAAACAATTTGTAAGCAACTAAGGTTTGAAGACACAATCCTACTGAAGACGAATATCTAGCTAGTTGTTACGGTCGCTGCACGTAATTATTGACGTAGAAAGATATTAAATAACTATTAAATGATTAAAACTTGTATTTGCGTTATATTTACTAAGCTAATTGCGATTAAAAGAATAATAAGACCGAAGTTTTTAAAATAAAATGGTCTCAAACTTAATAATATTCAGAGAAAATATAGATAGTAATGCACAATCGCCTGGTTGGTTTAAAACTCGCGTGACAAACCTCCAATTTAAGTTTGCTCGTTATAACTTTCATTTTAGCATAATAAATTTTGAAAAAACTTTAATTATATGTTATAGATATGAAAAATAATCGATAAATAAAAATAAAATCAGACCAACGTTGGATAAATGTCCAAGTTTCAGATGAGGTATGTCTGTGTTGTGTTTTCTTTCTTATTGTTTAGAAGAGATCGATTCTTAGTCGTATTTGCGCAACTTTTTTCCTAATTTACAATAAGTAGGTATGTAAGTGTTCAATATACTGATATTATAAGAAAATAAAAATATACACATAAATAATTAATTGATTAAAAACAACCTAACGTTTGCATATTCTATGGGCTTCATACTTTCGATTGGTATAGAATTTATCTAATAATCATACCGGTGAAATGTTTAAAAAATTTTTTTAAAAAAAATATTAATTAAAATACTCTAGACTGAAATTTGCTAGGCAACCCATATGGATTATATTTATTGACATATTAAATAAAATATAAAATACGTTTCATTAAATAAGCATCTCGGTGAAGGTCGTTGTATATCGGGATCTTAGACCATTAAGACCATGTTTATAATTCCACAATTTTTCAACACGATTTATAATTTATCTGGTGAGGGATTGCTTCTACCGACTTTTGCGAAGGGCACACGAAGAGCCACGGTCTTGGTGTAGACCATCACTGGTGATGGATGGACAATAACAAAAACATGGCGATAAAAAAGAGTGGCGGAGAGTTTATTGGCAGTTCTTCTCTTCCGTTCTACGCCCATGATTTGAGAACTGGCACTAAATGTAAAGTAAGAAGTATTTCATATACATTTCTTTTTTTTACGATCATAAGTGTACATTGTGTTACCTATATGATTAAATGATTTTTGAATATAAAATCATCTAACAACCATTAAAGTATTTGAATATTAAGTTCCTAAAAAATTGTTTCACCATAGTTTCTTAGACAATCTATAGATATGTAACTTAATTAATTAATCTACTAAATAATTGTATGGTTGGCTAAGTACGGAGAATATTTTTGTTCATCGTAACTTTTCTAACCGTAACAGCGTTTTTTCATTAACAATGTTTTCCTTAAGACCCTTTATGACGTCAGAAATGTATTACATAGTCCATTATCATCCAATATGGCTGTCAATTCATAGGGATTTAGTATTATTATCCTTTGCATAACTTTACTGATAACACTACCAGCGGTAAACTCATTGAAATTATACAATAACATTTTGGATTATCGCGTCTTAATTTGGTAATTTTTTATTGTTAATGTGTGATTATTGTATAAGTAAACAACCACCCAAAATATATTGTTTATTCTATGATATCTATACTAATATGATAAAGAGGAAAGATTTGATTTTTTGTTTGTTTGAAATGAATAGGCTCCGAAACTACTGGACCGATTTCAAAAATTCACCGTTGGCAAGCTACACTATTCGTTTTCAAAAAAATTAGGGATGCTTACTAATACTTGAATAATCTTACCCAAGGTGTAAAAAAATAAACAAAAAAATTCCTTCAATCGCGTGCGTTGTGAAAACTATTAATGATAGAACAAAATGATGTATTACAATTTTTCAGGACACATCAATAAGCGTCCTTTTATTAATTTTTTTAATTAAAATAACACCGCTAGAAAAGGCTCTTTATTCGTACCTAGGTATTGATCCTTATCAAAATAACCAACGTTTCACATAAGCTACAATTTAATGGCATAACCACCAAAAAAGCATGGTGGATTGGTGTTCTCCTGCCGTTTCTCTTGAATAGTTTACTACTATGTAATATAACAAAAATCTTAGCCACAGCAACGCTTGGCTGAGTCTACTAGTAAAACATAAAATTAGAATGATGAAGAAAACTCGAAAGAGTTCAAAATGCTAACACTGTATCTGATAATAATAATAGTTATTTCTGACCATTGATAAATGGGTTAATAACAATTAAGTCTTAGGTGCTTTGTTAGTATTGGTTAGTAAATAAAAGTACCTATGGTAGGGTATATAATGCTAAGATTATAAAAGATTCTGACTTGAAAAAAGATATCATTTCGATCAAGGAAAACTATATGACAACGCTATGACCGACTTAACAGCTTGTAAGAATGCAATACTTTACAGCCTTCATTTGTTTAGTTACAATTTATAGAAATTTCCTTACGTGACTGGAATTGTGACGAAGGAATGTTCAGTCAAATTTAGTTGTCTCCAAGGAATCGTGCTAGGTTTATCGACATCAGAAAATGTCACAAATTGTCTTCTTAGATATATTCCTATCCGCCGATAATATAAACTTTCATAAACATACAGACCTAATGTATACAACAATAATTATATAATTAATATTTTTAATCTGATACGATTAATGATTATCCCGCGGGCGACACATGCTTTATTTCACAAGACCCAAATTACGAAAATTAATTAAAATCGTTTCATTAAATATGTCATAGAAACAATCGATACTTAAAAAATATATATTCAGCTTATATATTAGATTTGAGAAGTATGTACTAATATTGTTATCCTAAAATGAATTATTTACATTATACATAGGTTTTATGGGATTATTTCACGCAATATTTCATTAATAATTAAACTATTAAATATTAATAATTATTCATTCTTATCTATAACTTTCTATGACCTTATAAATATATAAATAAAACTCCATACATACCTTCCCATACACATCACTAGAAGTTTTCCAGACCACTTTCAAATCCAATAAAAGACGATCGCCACAAAAACAAAATAAACACAGGCGATGCTCTCTACGCGTAGTTACGACTGCGGTGATTGCCGATCACGCTTGGCCGTTTGTGTTGCGCATGCGTTGTGTATACCCTTCGAATTGGGAATTTTTCTCACTGAATTACAAAACCACAGCAACACTTGGGATTTCAACGTAATGTAATCACCGGAACAACATGTAACGAGATTTTTTTCCTCGTTTTATCGGTTTGGATTAACATACTGAAGGTAAATGCTAAAGTGGGAAATCTTAATCATCTTTGCTTTTTGCATACAACAAAGATTTTTGTTCTGTTTGGGAATTTTTATAAATCATATAATTTTTATACTTAAGAACAATCTAGAATAGAACATTAAAGTTGATTTTAATTAGTTTTTCCTATTATATCAAAACTATGATATAACTATTTACTATGATGTTACATTTCTTAAAACAAATTATTCTGAATATAATTTTAAGATTTCGTTCGTTTTTTAGACAAAAAATATTATATAACAAAATATAATTCAAGAGTCCGCAATATAAATAGCAAGATTTTAAATTTGTCAGAATTTTCTGTTCTGCGCGTCGGAAATTTCTTAATTTAAATAATTCGATGGTATCTAAGAGAGCAAAGCATTACCCCCTTATTATAAATTGTATTTAAACTGCGATGAAAAGTGACTGATAGAACTTTAGTTAAAACGGTAGAATTACACTGATGAACTTTTTATGAATAGATCAGTTGAAATATATTATATTTGTATTCTTTTACAAAAATGGCTGCCTTGTTGGTCTAGTGGTTAGCATGTTCTGCAAATCAGGTCTCAAATTAAATTTTAAATGGGGCCAAATAATAAGATTTTTCTATGAAATAAGTCCGCGAAATCTAGGGCAATTTTAGAGTTTGGCGATGGTTGAAAACCCCTGTGCCCCGGATGAGGAGGTCAAACTATCGGTCCTGTCCTACTCTAGTTATTCTACATAGGTAATAACCACGCATTTCTGAAAACCTACTTGTTATTTTGTTTCAAGTTAAGAATTTTAGTTACACAAGTTTCGCCTAACTTTCTTAATAAAAACTCAAATTTCTTGCGATAAACCACAGTTCCTACAGACTACTGTATAATTTAATAGCAGATTCATTCAGCCAGCTCGGTATTATCGTCCGTTAATTAGAGCAAATTTGTTTTAAGCGTTCCACTTGGAGGGTTTTTGATGGCTCGACAAATGCTGGAGTGGGGTTTTAGCCTAATTTTAAGATTAAAATGTTGCGTAACAAAAGATTTGTTTGAAAGATGAGAGGAAGTTTTTTATAGGGCATTGGGGAAATCAATATCAATCTGTTGATTTGAATGGTCAATTAAATCGTAATGATTAGATATTTAATTTTTAACAATATAATACGATAAATTGTAAAATGGCAATAGATTGTCTATGATCATTTGAGTATTTGACGTATAATTAAATCGTATGTGAAATACCTTTAAAGACAAATTTGCGCGCCATTGTGTGTGGCAGAATATGCGAACTTACGATTGTACCACCTTACACATTTTTGTACCATATTCTTGCAATAACTTATTATTATTATTATCACTTTACCTAGTTTTTACCGAAATTCATAATAGTCGAGTCAGTTATTTAGACCCAAAACAGTAACCTATTTCATATTTATCATTATTACTTTCAAAGAATATATTAAACCTAGACTAATTCATTTATAAAATAAGCAAACAATCATGAAACACCGAAACTCTGACCCTTTTCGTCTATAAATAACAACCGTATCAGTTTTCCTCGAAATTGTTTTCGCTTAATAAGAAGAAAAAATAGGAGCGAAACGTCAGCGTTTAATGCTCCTTAAGGCGATGAATAGTACAAATATTTTAGGAGTAAAAGCCTGTCACGTAGCCCCCCGCAGCGTTCGGGAAATGCCTACGCGTATTTGAGAGCGATCTGAAATGTTCGGTGCGGATACAAACTTCTAGATGTGAATTGTATACCTGTTGTGAAATGCTCAAATATCTCTTCCACAATTAGTGAGTACGTCCAACGCCTATTACAGCTTCATTCCGTATACTGTCTTGGTCTAAATCAAGGGTCTCCAAACTACGGCCCGAGGGCCACATCTGGCCCACGGACAGATTTTGTCCGGCCCGCGGAGAGCTAGCATACTTGAAAACTCTTTTATAGAAAAATAAATTTAGTTAACTGAAGTATTCTACATTTATGTTGAATAATTATTTATATGACATCTACATTGATATGGTCATTGTTGTTGTTTTTGTGATAAAAACATAACTTATAACAAGCATAATGACATATGGTTTTGGCTCTTACTGATCCATACTGATTACTCATGGAGTAATCAGTATGGCCCTAAGGCTGGAAAGTTTGGAGACCCCTGGTCGAAATGATCGAATTTACCAATTACCTTATGCTTACGAAACATTACTTATACTTCTTGTTCGAAATGCCATATTTGGAACCAGTTGATTTAGAGCATTCATTGTTCCATTTCCGACTTTACGCTGAAGACTGTCCTGCATATTTTTGAGATGAATAATAAATAAATATGCTGTAAATGATATGGACACTAATGAATCCGAATTTCTGATTGCCGGTGAAGGCTCGGTTGTAACACGCACGAAAGGCTAATTTTGTTTGCTAAAAAACTGTAGTAAAAAAGACGAAATTGAAAATGAGAATATGGTAATGACACATGATAATTATATTTTTAATAGACAAGCTGACAGGATATCATACAAAGTAAACAGTACCTCATGGAAATCTTTTGATTAAGTAGGCCCAAATTTTTATAAATCTCATATTTTCTGTGATGGCCTAGTACTGTCTGCAGTGCACCAATGGACTTTCTTTCTATACCGGCTGATCGTATATTAGAAAAAACAAAGGATCAGGCGGTATCTAAATCCTGGTGCAAGTTTTTAATTTTTTAATATTGTTCTGTGGTCTGTGATTATCCTCACAGTGACCGAATTATGAAACGAAATATATAATTATCATGAATATTTTAGATATGATTATGTAACCGATATATTTTTAAAACTATATCGTACTTACTCCTAGCCTATGTTTAATTTAATTATAGTATTAGTTTTACTTGACTGTACAATTTTGTTCATCATATTTAGCCATGGGTGATGTCGTCGTTGATTCCGATGTGATTTTTTTATAGAACACATGAACCGCCGCCCACGAACACTCTCAATGCCAGAGAGCTCGCGAGTGCGCTGCCGGCTTTTTACCAAGTGGTACTCTCTTTTCTTGAAGGACCCTTGGACTAATTGGTTAGGAAATACTTCAGTGGGTGACTGGTTCCACACAGTGGAGGTGCGTGGCAAAAATTACCTTAAATAATGGTCAGTTGTGGAACGACGATGATGGTATTAGTCCGAACAATTCCTCTGAACATAATAGGAAGTATCTGAGTTATTTAACTGAATAACTTAATACTATATAATTTAAAAAAACGCGCTACACCCTTCTAGGCCTCAGATTTATGTATCCGTTCTGTGTTCATTTTAATTTTCATCAGCCTTCTATGCCAGATACACGCCGTCGACTTTTTTGAGTCTAAGGCATGTTCACGATGTTTTCCTTTACCGTAATAGCCAGTTTTTAATGCGCACATACATACTGTGATGGAAAGTACGATCTCAGGTGATAGCCGCTGAAACCGGCAGGTACTACTACTAATCATAACCATAACACTAATCTTTTTGAATATCATAAATTAACATATTGCTTAACTGATGTGAATAATTCAAATTAATATTTTGTCCTTAGTATTTTTCTGCATACACACGTAACCATCTACCGATTTCTGGGTACCAGTGAATACATCGCTTACTATCCTGCCCTGCGATTCTGTAACTCACTTTTCGAACTCACACACTCGTTTTCGCATCGGCGGTCGCTCTGAAATCAATCACGAAGCAGTCATTTTATGATTTGGCATTCTGATAAATAATAAACTACAAGCTCCCACCTTTTCAGAATGCCAAATCATAAAATGACTGCTTCACGACTGATTTGAGAGCGACCGCCGATGCGAAAACCGCTGTGTGAGTTCGAAAAGTGAGTTACAGAATCGCAGGGCTGGTAAAGATAACTTCAATGTACACTGTGAAAAACGCAATGACTGATTGTTGGCTGTGATTACCTATCGTTTGGTAAAAGGACATTATGACCACGATTTGGTATTAAAATTAAATATTTGGTCTGCTCTGACACATCTAGACATTATATTATATGAAAAGTATGTGTATCATGGCCACATAAGGGGCGATTTAAACGCCACACATCTTCTGATTAACACCATTTTGGATATCTATTATGCTCAGATTTATGGGCGTTTTACATTTATTAGTCTAATAATGAAGTATTTACCGTAAATAGTAGGAAATTACAATTAACTATGCTTTAATTTAGTCGTGTTTCTGGGAATTATACCAGGTTTATTAAGTCTCCAGAGCAGTGTTGGCCTAGTGGCTTTAGCATGCGACTCTCATCCCTGAGGTCGTAGGTTCTCCTCGGCTGTGCACCAATGGACTTTCTTTCTATGCGCGCATTTAACATTCGCTCGAACGGTGAAGGACAACATTGTGAGGTAACCAGCTTGCCTTTAGACCCATAAAGTCAGGCACAGGAGGCTGATCACCTACTTGCATATTAGATTAACAAATGATCATGAAATAGATACAGAAATCTGAGGCCCAGACCAAAAAGGTTGTAGCGCCACTGATTATTAATTAATTTAAAGAAAAATCAAGTGCTGCAATAACTCTTCGTGCCTTAGATTTATAAATATGTTTTTATAATAAGTCTGTGCCTGACATATGTCTCAAATATTTGGGTAGAAGACATGCCAATTTCGTTATTTACCGTGAAATCAGTGCCATTTGTGCATATAGAAAGAAAAATGTACCGTCGTGGCCCATGAGAGTCTTAGATAACCTTCAAGCAATATCAAAACAACTCACACAACTTTTTTCCATAGATTAATTAAGATCGATTATGTTAACTTCTCTCAGTATTAATGAATGATAGTTCTTTGAGTTTCTGAGGTATTGGTCATGATTTCGAGAAATATTGTTTCTTTTATAAACTATTCTATTTGATAAACTATTCCAAAATAAAGTAAAGACAAAATTTAACAAAACGACACAAAAAAAATATTGGTTGTTTGTAAAGTAGGTTTACGATCGAGATGTTTACGTGATAACGTCTTATTGGTGATATAAGTTTTTGGGAAGTAAGGAATTAATGAAGATAACAATTTTTTCAAATTTTAAATTACATCTATCGTTTTATTCACACTTTTGATGATAAATTTCGGGTGTAAAATGACAAGTTTACTTATTCGACTATGATATACATTTTTCTTCATACATTCACGGAATGTCTGGCAGCGCTCGAGATGAGACGGGAGATCGGTCCGTCTCTCTCTCGTTATACCTGCGATCGCGCTCGTGAGGTTTTGGTGTGACACAAGTTTCTGAACATGTCACCCGACTAAAACGATTTTAAAGACGTTATGACGTCAAAATCTTTCATTCTTCAATTTCATTTCAATCTTAAAACAAATAAACTTGACAATAATACTATAGCAGTAGTTAGTCGAATGGTTCATACGAATCTATTATGGATATTCGATTTCCGTAGCAAGTTTATCTAAGTTACAATCCTTCCATCTTGTTAAAACTTACCCTACAAGTGACATTGACAGATTTATGGGGGAAATTTATAATAATATGAGGAATTGAATCAGAAGTACGTATTGACTACGAGTACTATACTATATGCTTAACTATAATATATGTAACTAGCTGGCCTGGCGAACATCGTACCGCCTAACAGTCTATTCTTTTTTTTAATACTTATTCTGCTATTCGGGACACCGGTCTAGCTAGTAAGATAAAAAAAAAGTTGATAATACAACAAATACATTATGTCAAAAAATATAAATTTACCTCCCCTACACTAACACTTGAACTTTATGATATGTTGTTAAAGTTCAAATTGCCTTTAAATATTATTACGAATATTTTGTATAGGAATATAGAAAAGTGTTGTTTTTAGACTTTTTCACTCAATTTTTTTAATTTTTCTCTCCGTAAGAACCATCCTCGTACTTCAAGGAATATTATAAAAAAAGAATCAGACAAATCGGTCAAACCGTTTTTTTCATGTTATGTCGTGACAACGGAAAACGGGTTTCATTTTTATATATATAGATATGAGTAATATACTATAGAATGCCTTTGATTGATAGTTCGACTGTTAAGAATAGTACCTAGGTATAGCCTTTATCTGTATTAGTTTGTCAAACTGTTTGTAAAGTTAAAAAATCAACAAAATGCGTTTAACCTTCCTTTGTAATCGACCTCAAGGGTGATTATAATTAACAAATTAATCCCATATCCATTTGAAAGGAAAATATTAATATTTCAGATGCAGCCTTTTACGAATTGGTGTCAAAATAAAAGGGCTGATGACAGTTCGCCTCATTGTCTGTTTGACCTTAATCTTGCCGGTTTTGTTGCTCATTTATATAGCTTGAAAAATACGGAAATTAGGTTTAAAATTTATTGTAGTCGTTTTTAAATTGAAGTATAATTGAAATATATATATTTTTAATTATTGCTATTTACAATTTGACTTTTATCACTTAGGTACAGCCCTGCGATTCTGTAACTCACTTTTCGAACTCACTGTCAAAATGACTGCTTCACGACTGATTTGAGAGCGACCGCCGATGCGAAAACCGCTGTGTGAGTTACAGAATCGCAAGGCAGGTAAGTACCAATATTTGCATTAACAAAGTGAATCTAAGGCACAACTCGAAGAAGAACGGGTCGGGTACCTATTTTCTTACGAAGTTTGTTCTTAACTTACATTTACTAATAACTAATACTTGACATACATTTTTAGGTGGTTCAAGTATAAACTTCCTTCTCTGAATTTAGTATATGCATTTCAGTGTGTCCCTTAAAGTGAGCGACAAGTCTTCATAGAAATATAATCTATCGGGTTTTAGACTACAATACAATTTATGAAGGCGTACAAAATTTCCACCTAACAAAGAGGGTGTGATATTGTAGGAAGCGAGAAGACTTTGACGTTATTTAGCTTTAGTATTAATTTCGTTTTCCCTTTAAATATTAAGTTGTAGTTTTTTATCTATTCACTGAATTAAAAGATCTTCCGACTAGAGTCTTTAAAAAGCGACTTAGTGTATTATATATATAATGATTATTTGCGCGAGACATTGTAGTTGATATAAATTTAATAAAGTATGATATGATATGTACGATACAAATAATATAAGAATTGACTTTGACAGTAAAGACTAATGTAAAATTCCTTTAGACAAATTTGCACGCCATTGTGTGTGGCAGAAAATGCGAACTTATTATTATTATTATTGTACCACCATACACATTTTTGTACCAAATTCTAGCAATAAATAAATTATGATTACTATAATTATTATTATGTTTTCTGTTTTGTATAGTGTATACTTTGTTTATAAATTTAATCTGTTTTGGCTTTTTATATTGTCTAAGAGTTTTCTTTTATAATATGCATATGTGTAGTTGTACTTATAAATAAATAATTACTTTAATTGTCTTTGGCGTCACCAAACCAAAACTTGCTTCAAAGTAAATCTATGATTCACATTGACGTTTGAGCGTCATATGCTCCCGTATATTTCCATATTTGGAGGACAATAGCGCCCCGTAGTTTCCCCTGACGCCCGACAGCTCTGACGATGCATATTATTGGCTTCGTAATTCAACTGAATGTGTTAAACGGAATGTCAGATACTGCTCAGAGTACTATGTATATTAGTTTATATATTTAGACGTCCAAAAAAATAGAAAATTTTAGTAATGTTTTTGTTTTTTTTCAATATAACCTTTTCTACTCCCCTGCCATTGTGTCCAGGGACTTTCTATATCTAAGCTTCATATCACACGTCTCGCGAAATACGCCCCGGCTACATTTGTAATATTTTTGTTTACAATATTCAAAAAAATGTTAATGATTTTACGCGGTCATCTTAAAGGGAAGGCTAAATTAACCTCCAAAAAGCTTGGTGTGCTCAGCAAGGCCAGACGGTACTTCACTCCGGGCCATGGCTTGCAACTCTATAAAGCGCAAATTCGGCCCCACATGAAATACTGTTCTCACCTCTGGGCGGGAGCTCCCCAGTACCAGCTCCTTCCACTTGACCGTATTCAACGAAGAGCGATTCGAATCGTCGACGACCGGTCACTTTCCGTGCGGCTCGATCCCTTAGCGATGCGTAGAGATGTAGGGTCGCTCTGCATCTTCTACCGCATTTACCATGGAGAGTGTTCAGAGTTGTTCGGTCTAATACCTGAGTTTCATTATCGGACGTCAAGGCAAAATACAAAATACCATCCGTATCACCTCGACGTCCGTCGTTCCACAACTATCACGGCGGCGGTATCACTTAACATTAGGTGAGCCTCCTGCCCGTTTGCCTCCTGTTACATAAAAAAATGGCAACAAATAGTATTTGTTAGGGATTAATATTTATACACAACCGTCACTTGCGGTGCAATGCAGCTGACTAAAGCATGGTACATACCCTTTTTCTCGCGCCCCGCACACCAGTCTACGACTGTGATTCAAAGAGCTTGTAAGACAGTTGAAGTCGCGGTCAAGTCAAGTTTAGATAATTGTATTCCGAAACATTGTTTGTGTCAAACTTCGCCTAGTCTGGCTTTTATTGTTTTTGGTGTAATTACAGAGAACATATTTTTAATAATCTGTGAAGTTAGGTAAAAATATAATACAGTCATTGCAATAACATATTTAAATATTACTTTATTGAATCTGCAAGAAATATTAATTTAAGACTGTTGAACTGTAAGGCGAAAATTAATTCAAGGTCAAAAGATTTTTTTTGTAATCAATAAACTAGAAATGCTCAATTTATTTTTAACATAGAAATATATTATTTTGTTTAGTTTGTAAAATATTTTAAATTTTATTTTGTTTTACATCATTCATCATTAATTTTAATTACATAATTGTCAATTGCATTTTAGCGTCGTTCAAATCGCCGATTTCCTCCACTTGGAGTAAACTAAGCCCGAGACTTTAAACGTCTCTGAAAATCAAATAGGAACGTTATTTATGGAATCTGACGAACGGGACCCATACTTCGTTTCTAAATCTGACGCTAAGATAGAAAGTCGAAAGAGCAGGTTGTCCAAACGTTCTGGAGGTCTTAACCAAACCTTTGCCAACGTCAACGTCAGACTGAGACAATTTAGTTTCAGTTTAATACATGGACCATCCGTTATAAATACGAAAAATACTTCATTCTAATATCTCATATGAACATTCAATGGCTGTTTCTAATCTTTAATTTCAACTACAATTACAAATCTATATATATAAATGTTATGTTGGTTTGTGTACGCTTCAAAAACTCAAAAAGTTCTGCATCGAGCTGAAATTTTAGCATGATATATATCCGAATCAAAAGATATTTACTAACAAATAATATATAATAAAGATTAGTTACAGTTTATTTAGAATACGCTGAAATGTATACCTATTTTATAAAATATTATTATTAAATAAAGTAAAAATAATTAAAAATATATGTTGTTACCTCAGGTACCTATTTTATTATTGGTGTGACAAATGTATTACATTTGTCACACCAATAATAAAATAGCATATCTTCAGAGCATTCACGGGTCCCAAGGGTCTTTCCATAAGCTTCAATTTACAATCTTATTTCTTTCTTAATGCTGGCAAAGATATTTGATATACTTATATGATATTTACTCTTATAACCTAACTAAATTAAATTAAATTGCTTAAACTGATTAAATATTGGGCTATGAAACAATATACAATTATTAATTAAAATCATGTTATCTTTTCAATATTTAATTATTTTTAATATTTATTCATGCTATACTTTACTTAGTTAAAATTACAATATTAATATAAGGTTTTAAGGTCTCTGGAGTTACGCTATGGAATTCTCTGCCCGTCCCTATTCGCTTAGCTCCTTCTCTATCTTTCTTTAAATTTCTTCTGTACAAACATTACCTGTCCACATCGTATCCCTAACTTTGGTACTAACTACTAACTGACGTGAGACTGATCTTAAATTATCGTAATTCATGTGCATTTTCTACTTTTTATTTTTCATGTATCTTTTATCAGTTTAGGTTTTTTCTTAATATGTAATATTTATTTTTGCACTTCTTGCCTACCTGATCTTATTTAATACATTTTTGTCTTTACTCACAGTAGTTGCCTGGAAGAGATCGCTCGAAAGCGATAAGGCCGCAAGATGCCCTCCTTTTTATTTAATTATGTTCAATTTTTATATTTTAATGCAACAAAGTGTTGATAAATATTTTTTTTTATGGCTCTGGCACGAATTTGTGCATTAGCCAGCGTCAAGTATAGGATTTTTTATAATTCGTGCTTGTCTTTAGAAATTCGACCGTGTCCTCCATGTACGGTTTAGGCACTCGCCCGGTACCGCAAAACCCTCCCAAAGGCCGAGAACAAATTTAAATTAAATTAAAACTTGCCCTCGAACCGGGAATCGAACCCGGTACCCTCACCTAGCTGCCACTTAATAAGATCGCTAGTCTATGAGGCCCCTAAATCTATATATATATAAATGAAACCCGTTTTCCGTTGTCACGACATAACATGAAAACGGCTTGACCGATTTGTCTGATTCTTTTTTTATAATATTCCTTGAAGTACGAGGATGGTTCTTACGGAGAGAAAAATTTAAAAAAAATAGTGAAAAAGTCTAAAAACAACACTTTTCTATATTCCCATACAAAATATTTGTAATAATATTTAAAGGCAATTTGAACTTTAATACCATATCATAAAGTTCAAGTGTTAGTGGAGGGGTTCCGGGAAGGTAAATTTTTATTTTTTGACATAATGTATTCGTTGTATTATCAACTTTCTTTTTTTTATCTTACTAGCTAGACCGGTGTCCCGAATAGCAGAATAAGTATTAAAAAAAAATAAAGAATCGACTGTTTGGCGGTACGATGTTCGCCAGGCCAGCTAGTGATAAATAAATAAACAAAAGAATAGTTCTTGCAACCTTCAAATTGTCACGCTCAATGAAACACGTCTCGTTCAGAATCCATTGCAACATTTACTCTGTCACTCACATTTTATTCCCTCACACTAATGGTATAAAACATTTTTATACTCAAATATTCAGGAAACAACTGAGAAATGATGATGCTCAGTCTTGTACTTTGTTGAAGTTTAAAATGGATTTTCTTGCACGTTGCAGTTTTCCATAAAAAGTGTTACCTGGTATCGTTGTTCGATTATTAATGATCCGTCGGCTTTTCATTGTTTGGCATCAAAATAATAAACGGTAATTTAATTTGCTTAAACTAGTTAAATATTGGGTTATGAAACAATAGAAAATTAGTAAATAAATTATGTTCAAATTAATTTTTTTATAAAAAATAAATTCGTGCTTACCTCACCTCACCCTTATTCATAAAGAATAAATCTAATTGTACTGCTTTAAAAAAGTATCCATTTCTCTGTTTTCATCATGGTAATTTTACATAAAGAGACGAAAGTCTACTTTAGTTAGATTGCAATGGCTTAATTTTTATAAGTATTTGTTTGATTCTTAGCGTTCATTTCCAGTAGCACTGGTTTGAAATTAAATAATATTGTTATTTTCTATAGTATTAGTACTATAGGCTATATAAAATAATGCAACGATCTAATTATTGCAAGTAAAACTGCTGTACACAGCCTATAATTCATTACACATTCACATTATCTTAATGATTAAATAGAACTTAAGAAAGTTTTCAAAATTCTTAACTAAGTTGTGAAATAATTGATAAACCTAATTGATTCTTTTCATTTATTGCTTTTCGCTTTTATATATATTATATTTGAAACCTTTTATTTAAGAAGTGTAGGAGTTATATTAAAACGTCAGTAAACGAAAAGTAAATTAATAAAATAATTCACACGTACCATATTAATAATTGTACGAGATAGTTAAGTTACTACATTTAAGAAGGATAAAATGCATATATAAACCTAAACTAAAAATACTATATATTTCTAGGCACTAACGCATAAATCTTGTAAGTTGTAAAGATTTATTTGTAGCTAAATCCTGCCAATCGCTATTCGGATACAATTTATTGTGGAGTTCATGCCCTCGTTCATTGACTGTGCATAATATTTCAATTGTATAAACGTTAGATAGAGGTAGTATTTTTATATAAAAAAAATTACAATAAAATTTAAAACCACCTACGCCGTAGTGGCACATGGCATATGTATAACGGAGTTTGATTCCTCGTGTAATAATAGTTAGAGATTGGTGTACAGTCTGCATCTGCTTTCCTTGCTTATAATGAAATGTTTAATATTTTCAAAATAATTAGAAAAGTAAAATTTCTATTGTAGCTAATAATGGAAAATTACATCGAAACAATTAAGTAATAAAAAGTACAATTATAAAAAAGCCAGTGCCACAGTCTTTATGTCCATGCCTCAGATTTCTGTATCTGTCTCATAAGCTTAAATGCTTTTAATAGGCAATTTGGTGAGCAGTCTTCTGGACCTGAAACACGCTGTCGACTTTTTGGGCCTACACGTCGTACATTCGTTCGTTCATTGTACGAGCAAGTGTTAAATGCAGACATACACAGAACACTCGGCCATCTCTGCACATATTATACAATCAAAATTAAATTATTTTACTATTCACGCTTTCAATATTTTTATTTAATGCTAAACTTTCTAATACGTTTTCTATAATACCAAATGCATTTACGAATTTCCGTTTAACAAGAAACATTACATACATTACAGGAAGACGTTAGCTTCAGTTTCAAGTGTTACAAATTACAAACCAAAATGATTTATACACAGTCATTTATCTGTTGCAACGTCGGGAGCATTAAAGCTTAGTAAATAGAACATTTAGGTGAGGCGCTAACTCAGATTGTGGCACCACGTCCCTGCCATTAGCGCTGCTTGAAAACCTTTATACATCCTTCACTAGCCTCTACACAATTAAGGCTCTTAGTGTTATTTAAATGTTTAATTTGGATAACATCATCATCAACAATATCATGGTGTAATAAAGAACGTAATTTTTCTTTTACAATTTCTCTAAATTATTTTTTACATTATGTATGAATTTATTGTCTAATTAGCTACTAAACTAATTCTACTAATTAAAAAGGTACCGTTAATCTTAATTGTATTATTTCACGGATAAAAATAAAATTAAAGATATATCAGTGGTGCTACAATCTCTTTAGGTCTTGGCCTCAGATTTCTGAATCTGTTTCATGATATTTTTTTTAATCTAATAGGCAAGTAGGTGATCAGCCTCCAGTGCCTGACACACGCCGTCGACTTTTTGGGTCTAAGACATGTCGGTTTCCTCACGATGTTTTCCTTCACCGTTCGAGCAAATGTAAAATGCGCACATAGAAAGAAAGTCCATTGATGCTCAGCTGGGGATCGAACCTAAGACCTCAGGTGATAGTCGCACGCTGAAGCCACTTCCCAAAATTTCCCCACCAATATCTTTAAGCTTGTCATCCCGCCGAGTGAGAAGCACCTTGCTTGCTTTCCTCTGGTGGGCCTCTCTACCTTGTTACCCTGCTTGTCCATTAATCAAATTTTATGCAAGTGGCATGACCCGCATTTCTACTTAATTTTTTTGCAATGGATCAATAATTTTTGTTTTCTTTCTTATACTTATTTCTGTACTTCATATCATATCGTTCAGTTTTAAATTTAGTACATAACGTTCCATTCCTTGACGACAGGTTGATATTTTATGATTGTCCTGGTCAAACCTATATATTAATGAACCTATATAAAAAACCCATAGACAAAATGCTTAAGTGTTTGTTTACACATCTGAAACTTGTTAGCCTTGAGTAACGAGTTTCAAAGCAAAATTTAGTTAGCTTAATCGCTTAATACATTTACTAACTCTTGTAAGTCTTGTTTTAACTTAGTGTTATTATAGTGTCCTTTTTGATCTTGGTATTAGTTAAAATAATATCGGTTGAATATTTAAGCAAAAAACGGTGTCTAAATAATCAGTACAGACGACAATGAATTATTTTCATCGCCACGTTAATTCTAAAACATTACCTCAGCTTTTGGATTCACAATAAGATAAATTTAAAATTGTGTTTATTACCGTTTCACGTGTATACAAAAGACAAAACTTAGTACTTCAAGGCAGTTGAATCAATAATATGAGCTATTTTAATACAATATTTGTTATAAATATTCCTTAACGCTTTCATTTGTTTCAGTACAGTACGATGTACAGTAGATGTACTCGACATCTGCGCGAAGCTTAAATTGATTATGATTTTAAAAAATGAGAAAAACTTGAAAGAGATTACTTAGCATTCTTACTTTTACATCTGCGACTTAGAAAAAAGGTTTGTATGAAATAAGATGCTTAAACTTCATCATAAGTTACACTAACTATAGAGTTCTTACCGTCCGAAACGATCACCCTAACCGCAAAATTTCTCGCTTCGCTAATTTTATTAGGAATAAACTACGATGTACGAGCACTATTTGTTCTTGAAATTTTGCTTTTACTTATTACTTTTTCTAGACGTTATTAAATTTACTTTCTTAGAAGGTAATATGTTTAATCGAAATTTATTTGATTAATTTCAAACCTATTGAATATTACAAAAGCCATATAAGGTAATATTGAGAAACAATTCTTTAAATAGTAATAATAATAAAAACTTTATTTATGACAAAAGGGTTTTGACATAATTCATATATCGCTAGTCCCCACACTAGGGAGGCCCTGTGTTGTGGGTAACTAGAAAACAATTATTACGTAGTACATGTTTACAACAGTTAAAAAGAAAAAATATAATAAATTTAGTGTTACAAATTAAGAATGAGTGAGTGTGTGAATGGGTGTGTATGTATTTGAGAGTGTAGCTGAAAGTTGTTATGATCGTGCACTGTGTCTGTGTTAGTTTTTAAAACCTCAAAGTTTACCAAGTAGTTTACCAGTAAACCTCATACCAAGATAATATAATAATAAAAATCATAATATAATAATAAGTGTAGTTTCTATGTGACTTGCGAGTTTATATCTGGATAGTTTAACGATCTCAGAATCCATAGATTTGGAAATTTTGTTATAAAGGAAGGGGCCCCTAAATGCAAAGGAGCGTTGGCCAAACACAGTCCTTCGTTTTGGCGTTGGGAATACAAAACGTCTGTTCTTAGATTTGTCCTGATTTGTGAGTCCATGGAGTTTATGATATCTTGAACAGGTCGCTAAGATATAGTGTGTATATAGATAAAGTCTTAACTTGAATTCTATAGATTGTAATTAAAATTTTGTGTAAACATGTTTAATGCCAGTCAGTAATGTATCTGATTCTATTGTATATTCTAACGCCGTTCTCCTTCCCCATATCGTTAGATAAAAGCCTAACACTTCTTGAATGCCCTTTATTAAACACCCTTTAAATTCGCTAATAAAGTATATGATTTCGCCGTCATGATACATCCGGTGATTACTGCCATTGACCTCATAAAACGGGTTAAAACCGTTAACATTTTTGAAACATCCATTATCCCTGTCCCTAATTAGACCTTTCTAGCATGTGACTGGTCCCTGTTGCGGTAATGCCTCGGATTACAGTTGATGAATGAATTTCGCCCATTTTAGCATTAGCAATAATAATCCTATACTAATGAAGCGTCGCTTCTTATGAATCGACAAGATGGATGGAGCGTTATTGTTTTGTTTCCGGGAGACAATTCATAGCCGTAGGAGTGATTTTACGTCTTGTTTAGTGCCTTGGATAAATTTGATTATATTTTACACAAAAACCTGATAAAACATAGTTAATCAACAATACATGGAGGGTAGCGAATTTGGTTTAACAATGGAATGGTTCACGATAGTGTTAGGGTTTGCTACCTAGGAGGCTAAAACATATTAGACAAATAAAAACTAAAAGTCATATGTTAGAAATGTATTTATAATATTTGTTTCTATGAAGAACAATCTGAAATAATGGTTGTTTCACCAGTTCTCGTACCTTGGTTATGTTAGTTCCAGACCCTGGTTCGACTAAGTCACTGAGACATTGATGAATATTTATTTATTTATTTACACTTTATTACCTTATACAAAAACATACATATAAAAAATATAAAAAAGCAGGTTACATAAGTTGTAAGGCAATAGTATGATAATAAAGCACGTCGTCAATCATAAAATAACGCTTATTAAAGAAAATAATAGAAAACTTTATGCGTATTGGCATAAAGTTCTATAACTCCAGAAAAAACAAAACTGTCCTTATTTTCAGTACAAAGCGAAGGTTACGTGAGTAGAAGAAATAATTTTGAATATACAATTGTAATGCACCATTGCTATATTGTATTCATTTATCTTAATATTAATATCTGTATAAAAATCACTCTTTACTTTGATTTTTGATGAAGTGCACCCGTATAGTTGTAGCGTTCAATTGTTTTTAAATTCCAGAACCGACACATATCATAACATTATCAGCCAAAATAATAATTGCTTACAAAAATTTATTTCTAAAAGGTTAGATCATCTCCGCATTATCTGCGCCCATGAATGTTTGCCATTTAATTCCAAAGCGTTTCATTTGTTTAGCTGAAGTTATGCTTCAGATTGTTTTACTATGCTCACCTGTGGTCTGTACTGTAAATACGTTTGCAAAGTTTACCACAATGCTTGAATTGAAACGTGGTTAGCATAATGAAGTATGCGTTCAAAACGTTATGGAAATCAAGCAAATTGTATTGTATTTCAACAACGAAATTTAAATGGATTATATCAGTATAATAAATATCGTAAATAAGCTTATCATATTTGCTTCTTTCTATTATGTTGAAAGTTCCATAACGCAAATGATAGATAGGGCAAATGGGATTCCGTGTTATTGAATACTTAAAGCAAGTAGGGGATCATCTTTGCACACCTGTACTGTCCCACTTAACAGTTCACTGGAAACGAACCATCAAAATTACGGGATCTGCATATCTAAATCTAATATATAAAATTCTCGTGTCGCGGTGTTTGTGGTTAAACTCCTCTGAAACGGCTCGACCGATTCTCATGAAACACACACACACACATGATTTGTGTGCATATTGAGTATGTCTGAGAATCGGACAACATCTATTTTTCATCCCCCTAAACGTAAAGGGTGGTCCACCCCTAAATATTTTATTTTTTTATTTTTAGATTCTTTTTCCTGTTTTTATTTTTTTATGATACAGCATTAAAAAATACATACAACCCCTAACTTTCACCCCTCTACGATCAACCCCTATTTTTTTATTATAAATGATGTACATGGCAAAACGACGTTTGCCCGGTCAGCTAGTAAATTATATAGATGACGTGTAATAGCGTAACACAAAAAATTTACTCGCTATCAAGTAATACATAATTTAGGCTTTCAATAACAATATGTAGTGCGCTTAAAAATCAAATTAAAGGACACATAAAAGTAATTCATTGTTTTCATTTATTTCGAAAGACATGTTAATATTGTGTTAAGGTGCCAACACATTAATCATTGCGGGTTAAGAATTTTCTCGCTGTTAATATTTCCGCGGAATGAAGCCAAACGCCTGCGGGATCTCGTTATTATTGGAAAAATTATTGCACACATTAAATACTCGATACAATTTTTGTTGCTTCATTTTACCATAACAGCACTGTTATTATATAATAACTAGCTGATCCGGCAAACGTCGTTTTGCCATTTATATCATTTACAATAAAAAATAGGGGTTGATCGTAGAGGGGTGAAAGTTAGGGGTTGTATGTATTTTTTAATGTCGTATCATGAAAAAATTAAAACAGAAAAAAAAATATCTAAAAATTAAACATTTAGGGGGATGAAAAATAGGTGTTGTCCGATTCTCAGATATACCCAATATGCACACAAAATTATTATTAGGAAACACAAAAGATTAGAACGTGTAGGTACTTTAGACTTTTAAAATCTACTGAGGTAAGATTAGTAACAAGTCCGTTCCGCACGAAGTCTCGCAATTAAAGTGAGTCAGCGCCGGTGTTGCCATGCTTTATATAGGTTTCTGCTACAAGATGGCGTTAGTCCGCTAACAATATAATAACTAGCTGACCGGGTAAACGTCGTTTTGCCATGTACATAATTTATAATAAAAAAATAGGGGTTGATCGTAGAGGGGTGAAAGTTAGGTGTTGTATGTATTTTTTAATGCTGTATCATTAGAACAAACAAAAAAATATCTAAAAATAAAAAAAAATATTTAGGGGGATGAAAAATTGATGTCCGATTCTCAGACATACCTAATATGCACACAAAATTTCATGAGAATCGGTCGAGCCGTTTCGGAGAAGTTTAACCACAAACACCGCGACACGAGAATTTTATATATTAGATATAATGCACATGAATAGCTATAATTTCTTAATTCTTTTATTAAAAAATATCTTGAGTAATTATTAAAAACTTAAGTGTATTAATGAAAAGGCAATTTCGCTTAATTGAACAATAACACGACATCAATCCGCTGTATATTTTATGCTTTTAGCTTTTTCTTTGGTTTGTTGTAGATTTTGCTTTGATGTTTTGCGTAAAAAAGATAACGATTTCTCAAAGAACTAACAGGTATCTAGCTTCGAATATATGTCTTTTATGATTTTTATTGTATACAGCATAATACCAATTAAAAAAAAACAAAAACCTCTTTAGGTCTTGGCCTCAGATTTCTGAATCTGTTTCATGATCATTTTTTTCCAGTGCCTGACACACGCCGTCGATTTTTTGGGTCTAAGACATGTCGGTTTTCTCACGATGTTTTCCTTCACCGTTCGAGCAAACGTTAAATGCGATAGAAAAAAAGTCCATTGGTACACAGCCGGGCATTAAACCTACGACCGACGTATGATAGTCGCACGCTAAAGCCACTAGGCCAACACTGCTCGATAATAATATAACGCATAATACCAATACTAAAATAATTACGTAAGCTTTCTAGTTAAAGCTAGTTAACCCAACATCATGAACAATGATTAAACGCGTCAAACATTCATGCGAGACTCGTGATAATGTCAACCAGTAATATATAGTAATCCAAGTAGATCAGCCGTTCGGCGCAGACCTCCATTTGTTATGGACAATATCGTGTCGGGCAGTGTCCTCACATTTGGACACCATTTGTCAAACTATATCTAACCGCGAATACGGTCTTGTGTCCAAATTGTATGAAGTGTTTTGATTTAATATTTTAGGCTTAAGGTAACTAGAGCGGTGTACATTAACAATACAAAGATAATTCATCAAGAATAAACCAAGTAACAGAGATAGATTCGTTACTGCATTGGGACAATTAATTGGAAAATCTAAAGAACAATTGCATTTCCAATAATTTTCCTTTAAAATTGAGGTAACAGTTTTGCATTTGTGAAAATTGTATTCTACACAATTAAACCAAGAATTTAGCAAAAAAGCAACTTTAGTATAGTTGCTAACTTAGACACTCTCAAAAAGCTATAGTTTTGTCCTTTACACTTGTGTGAGTTTGCCGAAAAGTTTAAGTCACTATAATACAAAGACTATGGAGTGGGAAAATTTAGGTTAAAGATAAAATATGTTGCGAGTTCCGAGATTAATTGTTAGTAAATTATTAGTCTAATATTAATTTTAAGGCAACACTGTTCAAGAATAATTTAATAACTCATTCGTTTTATTTATCACAGGCACACACACATACAATCTGTGTGTGTGTTCTATCCCTACTATCCTTTAGTTAACCCAACATTATTTGTCTTAGGGATGGTGGGGTACAATAAATTGGAAACCAGACTATGTACTGAAAGTCTTGCGGGGTAGTGTGCAACCCAAGTGTGTATATGGGATATGTGCGACGGCGAAGGCAAGAACCAGTGTGTTGTACTGATCCACGTTGAAGACAAATGTTCTTACGTTATCAAAGACGTTGCGCCTACTAATGCTGTTTCCAACATTATCGACATATTTAATCGAATTTATTTAAATCTGTAATAAGTCGTTCTAAGCAATTAACTTTACAATTAAGTTTTAAGTATAATTTTTGTTCTTCGAGAATTAGTGCCTTAATCGTGATACTTTTAACCCTTGAATCGCGCGGTCAAATCCCAGCTCCAACCCAGTGCTCCAATATGGATTTTTAACAAAATAAAGAAGCGAAAGTAATTTAATGTAATTTTGAAGTTGGAATATACTAGATTGAAATAAATTATCTGATATGAGTCTAAGTTTCCGAGAAATTTGTGGACAAATACATTTCAGCACACTTATTTAGAAGCCTACTTAAATATATATTCTGTATGTATATGGTTGCAATAATATCACATATGAACTAGTAACCTTTTCAAAAGTACGTTGAGAAATACTGGCAGCGTAATCTTTTACTGTAGGTTCCAGTTTAAAACTAATAAGAGTCAAGATTAAATAACTTTAAAATATGAAAGTATATAAAATTAAAAAATGAAAATGTAATCCTGCACTCGCTGTCGGGGTGTATGTCTGCATTCTCAACAAGATAACATATTGGATCTCTAGTGGGTGTGGCCAATGGACCGTTCAAGTCGTTCCATACTGTGCGCTCACAATTCGCAATTTCTTGAGATATCACTACGTCGATTGAGCTCGCCTTATATATTTTTCTTGGTAAATCAACCTTCCATCAAAATCGAGTTTCGTTTCGTGAATAAGAATTTTGTAGAGAAAATAAATCATAAATGGAGATATATAAAATGCAGATGATGTTAAAAAGTCTGATTTGTTTGGACTTGGTTTTAATAATTTATATTAAAAACAGGACAATCGTTTGTTGCGGGCTGTTTATATTTTTTCCCCGACCAATATAAAGACATTTCCACAGAACTTTACTCAGTAACTTTCAATGCCGAAAGCGATTTTTGTACGCAACTTGCGTACAAAAATCCTACTTAAATACTTTTAATACTTATTTAATATCGCGACGCGCATAAATTATTTTCCGATATAAGTATTAAATAACAATATTGATAGTAATTGGGATTATTATACTACACAAAATAATTAAATGTATTAAACTTAAACTTATTTATTTATATGGTAATCCTATATGTCGAAATATTTGACACCTCAATCCCGATCGATGTACAGACGATGTTTGAACATACAAAAAAAGTTAGTTACCTCACGTCGAAATCACTATTGCTCTTTAGTTTCAATACAGCTCTGTTTCTTTAAATATCGAATACTGTTTTAAATGACTGCCACTGGGTGTACTTAATAACTGATTCAATTTTAATCTCCCTACCGAAGAACTATTCTAATATCTTTAACGAAACTCTAATTATTTCATATAATTTGTCTAGTATGTCGAAAACTTTATATTACGCGGTATAAAAACTAAATTGAAAATCGCTATGGAAGTTTCGCAGAGAGAATGGAAAAAGCTTCTATGCACATTTAGTTTAAATCGTGTACATATTTTTTTTAACTTAATATGTACTCATGTCTTAAATCTTGAGAAATAACCTTCTCTTGTAGGGCATGTTATAGAATATATTCTAATAGGATTTACTTTTTATGCGTTAATATTCCAAAATTGTGATTAAAACATGGATAAAGAATTTAGTGTAATATCAATCAATATTTCTATTAAAAAATATACATTTTGGTTAATTTAATTAACTTTTATGCAACATCCATGCGTTAGCACGCATTGGCACGGTTGCCAAAAAAAGGGCATAGACTATTGAAATTTTCAAATTTAGAATATCACAGAGTTCTAATTATAAAAAATGAATAATAATACCGTAGACCGTTAGCTAAACTTTCAATATTTAACCTTATTGTTTTGCTAATCTTTAAATATATTAAGTTACTGTAAGTTATATATGTTACCAGTTACTAATACCCCTACACGCCATGAATGGGGTCGCACTAGGAACTTGACCATTTCGTTGCGAAATTATTTGAAAACTTTAATATTATAAAACCAATCTCGGGATATACGTGAACTATCCTAAACGCTTTTTCTTTTGATTCTTGTGATTAACGAGTTCAAACAAGCAAACAATTCTTCAGTTTTATTTATTTCGTAATCCTACAGGCAAAAAAAATTATATATAATAACAAACAATTACACTAAAAATATAGCCAGAGATGGAGTATATAATATTTAACTACAATTTCAAAAAAATTCAAAAGGAAACAAACAATAAAAATTATTAAATACATTAACTAAGTGGTACCTAATTCGGCTGAGTTGTGTGATGGTTTAAAAGTGATGGTATGTATGATGTATGTGGGGTATGCTCAGAAAGAATGCAGGTGATTTGGCTTTATTATTATATAAGTACAGTTATTATGGGAAAGGAGTCAATAAATAAGGTAATAATATTTATAAAATAAAGGAAACAAAAATATCTTACACGTGCCATTATTAGAAGAAAACTGTTGTCTTTATAGAAATACTGAAATGGAGTTGAAATAAATATTTTCTCTCAGCAAAAATCTAATTGCAGAAGAGCTAAGCCGTGGAGTGGTCGCAAATCAAACGGCATTTTAAATCAGCTTTGAAGGAAAATTTATTTTTCAACATAACTAAGGATTTAATACAATACTTGTTTAATACCTAAGACGTGCCATTAATTCTTAATAGATAGTATTAATAGAATATTTCTGATTCCGTTTTCTAATGAATAAATTAATTAGAACTTTGTATTTCTTTAAAACATAGCTGTAGCAAAAATAATTGAATATCTGCATTCCATTCAATTTCTTTTTATCCTCGACGGAAAAACGGATATTGAAAGTTCTCTCTGAATCTCTGTGTCTGTCTATATAATCTTCCCAAACTATTTATTGGACCTATTATTATGACGATCAGTTTGGCTTCCTTGGTAGGAATGGAGATTATTCATAGCTACGATAAAGATCTGTATTATTTTAAGATAATGAGCTCATTTTTATTTATAATTTAAAAAAAATAAAATAATATATTTTCATAAATTTTAGTGTGCATTTAAAAAATCCCAACATGTTTACAATATATATTAAAAAGTGTTACAAAGTAGACCAACAGTAATGAATAAATAGGAGGCTCTATCGATGTTACCAGCCACTCGGCTGATTGAAACAAATCGCAACCCACTCTCAGGAGAACAAACGATTTAAATGAGTATTTCTGTATACTTGTGAGCTAAAAGGTTTAAGGTTTTATGTACTGCTTACAAGTTGACTGGCTTTTGATTCGTACACTTTCCTTATATAATTTCATTTACTATTACTATAAAGTGTGTGCGAACATTATTTTTCATCCTATTTTTACACGCTTTATATTAGCTTCACCTGTATGTATGTATGTATATATGTATGGCCTTCGGACTCGATTTTGACCCACTTTATACGGATAGATTTAATTCAAACTTTGTACACTTATAAAGAATCAGCGACAATATAATAATTTCATAGGTTTATCTCGAAAAAACAATGAAATTTTTTTTTAAGTCCACAAAGCAATACGATTAAATTGAGACAACACGTATTGCTGCTAGGACTAAAAAGTGGACATCAAACTAAAAAGTGTGAAAAAGCGTGGGTTGCTCGATAGACGAAAAATATGGCACAGAGCGCCCCACGCTTTTTCACAATAATACCAGTATTTTTTGTTCATTACTATTTTCAGCCTAAATTATTAATTATTTTTCACTTAGTTTTATGTGCTTTAAAAGCGTGTTTTATAGTTTTTTTAACTATATTTATTAAACTTTATTTTTTTACTATCTAAGAAAATCAGCATGAAAATAAAAATCATCTAAAGGTTTACCTAAATATTAACTTTGATCGTGATATATTGTATAGCATCATTCGGAGTCACGTAGTGGAATTCAACGTCATTTGTCAAGCTTGCGTCTCAAGTTATCAAGTCATATTCAAACTGACGCGCTCCATAAATTCTAGTTTAGGTAGTCTTAGTGAAAAATGATTTTATTATAACGCTATAGAATTTGTAAAGAATAGGATGTTATGCTTAAGGACAGTAAATGTTGTGGTAGAATATGAGGCATGTGTAAATATTTCTTCACTTAATCATCCTAAACTGGTATAAAACAACATACTCTATTACTTAGTTGCTACTTAAAACAATGATAGGGACAATAACGGGTCATTGTCTCCTACATAAACATCTTTTTGTCTTAGGCGCGACAGACAGCCCCTTGTGCAGAGGCTGTTTCAGCGCAGAGGAATCATTCACCCACGTAGTCCTGGAATGCGAGGCTATGGCTAATCAACGTGCAAAAATCCTCGGAACAGTGAGGTCGCTCCGGGAAGCCTGTGAAGTGCCCAGGAGACTTCTGTACTTCTGGAAGGAGCTAGGCTGGCTAAATTAGCCAGGACTTTAACGCACAACGGACCAATCAGGAGTCTAATTGTGGAAAATGACTCCTACAACCCTAACCCTAACCTACTTAGTTGCTAATACAAAGTGTATAATCGTTCTAGATTCGAATCCCAAACAAATATGGACGTAAAATATTAATGTTACTAATAAAAATATGTCTGCATAAAAAGTAGCACACATTTTGCTTCTCCAATTACGCCCTCAATAAACAATATTCCGTTCTCACTAACAAGATACCTCCTGTTAAATATGTGAGAAAATCATTAAGCGAAGGCAATAATAGCTTTATTAAGATTTTAAGATGAAATGCAGAGATGAGGGGAACAATCTCCATATATTGTATTCCAGATCAAAGGTTTCTAACTCTTTCAATATAACATTTTTAATGACTTTTATAGATGAGTAATGAATCTATTAAACAAACAAAGAATTATAGAAAAGCAATTCTTTTCTCTTTGATTTTACCTACTTGACTGATTTGTTAGCGGTATTCTAAACCAAGTATGAAGTCTTGTAATGTTTATTTCATTGGTTATTAAGCCGCATTAGTGATAAAATGCTATCTGTGCCAGATTTACATCGTCATATATTGTTTCTGACGAAGAAGCTGAAGGAGGCCTTTACCCGTGAAGGGGTTCCGATCGACGGTACTGCAGGAAGCTAGACTATAGAATAACAAGCAAAAGAAAAAAAAATGTATAAAAATGTAAAATAATCTAAGCTGTGTATTATAATTCGTCATCGTCATGATTGGAAATAAAACGGGCTTTATTATTATTGTAATATTGTTTCTGTGATGTCAATTTTTGTGAATGAATAATTTTTTTACGAGCATGTGTGAATTACGCTCATTAAAAATTAAAATCTAATAGTGCACATCTGGGATTTGTAAAATCCCTCAGTTCAGTATACCTCCTGGCATAGGCCGCCATATAAAGGCCATTAATCACTTTCTATTAATCAAATATCCTTCAATAGTAAGCCTTAAGTGAAGTTTAATTGCAAAAAAACTTCACCAAAAAGCAATTAATTTATGTTTCTCTCCAAACGTCAAAGAGTTCGTAGTTGTTTAAGTATAAGCGCTATAATTCAGTCAAAGTAAACACGGTACATTCATTGCGAATTCATAGCATTGACGGCTTCTAAAAAGGCAGTAATTATGCCAAGAATGTAATATATTTCAAGGCTCTTAATTTTACAGTGAGCTTACAAAGCGAAACTATTCAGCATAAAGAATCAGTTTAACAGTTATATAAAAAGATTTGAGTGCATCGAGCAGATATTATTAGAAACGATATTCAGTATAAGTAACATTATTTCGGATTCTATAATTACCAGGTCTTCATTTATAGTATTATAATACATTCCTATATCACCCATCTAACAATGATCATTGTCATAGATATATAATAGTCTAAAGGAAATAAGAGAAGTTTTAAGAACCTTTTTAACTTAATAATTAGGATTTAAGACCCGGTTTTTTAATAGCTCCTAAGTTAGGTGTGCGTTAAGCTATTGTCTGTCACAAATCTCATAATCCGGTCGAACACATCGTTTAACGTGAAATAAAAGAATGTGTCTGTGTACGAGTACACTCCACAAACGTTAAGAAATAAAGAAAACACGTGTGTCTACGCAAAAACTCGTGCACTGTAATATCCCTCGCGATAATAAGGAAAAAAGTTTTACCAAAGTTTAGCAGCCGTGGCCGAAATTAACATACAACTTTTAACTTATATGAATATGAATAAACTCAAAATTTTTGCTTCTTAAAAACATTTTTAACGTAACAACAGTACCTATCACACCATGTAGCCTTTTCTTATTATTATTAAAGCCTTATTAATCAACAATTTGTTAGCTTACAATCCTTAATATTATTATTAGTACACAACTAATACTAGTATAAGTTTTAAACATTTTAAGTTTTCTTTTTTATTTTTTTTCCTTCATGTCAACATAATATATTTCTATCGAAGTTATGTATTTATCTAAAGAATAAATTTTTATTTATGTTTATGCTACAAAAGGTTTTGGATTATTTATAAACTAGCGCTCAGTCCCGGCTACCCACAGCTGGATATTTTATTATATTAAATATTTAGATTATTATTAAATATTTAGTAGATTTGATGTATTAGGTAGCGCGGAGTTTTTTGTAGATATTGATATGTTCTTTGACTGCACATCAATTTGCGTAATGGTCAATAGTTTCAGCGTACGGGATATAGGGATTCTTATTGGAATGTTTTTCACACCTTGGGTTACATTATCGAAGTTTTCCTACGAATACTCAACTTTTTTTAAATATTATGTACCTATGTTCATAAGGGTAAAAATAAATTTGAAATCGATCTAGTACTTTTGGAGACATTCAATAATCTAACCTTTTCTTTAGTAGATTAGTACCGAACATGCAATCAACATATGTATAATAATAATGAAAGCCTGCTTTAGCCTAATGCTTTGCTTGCTTTAGCCTAAAAATAAAAATGTGAAGTATGTACTAAAAAATTTGCACTGAATATAAAAAATAGACACTTATAATCGGCAAGCCGGTTAATTTCTGTTATACAGCTTGTCCTTGGACATAGGCCTCCTCTAAGGGCTTCCACTCTTCTCTGTTTATAGCTTTATGTAGCCACAAGGGCCAGCTGCTCTTCGCACATCACCTTCCCATCTTTTATTTGTCTTCCTCGTTTTCTTTTGTCATAGCGAGGAATATCATATAAAACTTATTAAATATTTGCAGTGGTATTTGAAGATACGTGGGATAAAAATTTATTCCTAACGATTTCCGAACAGCTGCTAGCTAGGCGTGCATAGCATATTTTCCGCATTAGTGATAGTGCAGACGCGTGAACTATGCACTTTGCATTGCAATGGAAAACACAAGTAATTTATAATCAAGACGTGTGCGCTCACCCTCATTACTTTGGTTTGTGAAGCAAATTAATCTTTGTACGTTTGTTTATGCTCAAAGAAGTTTAGTATTTATTCATGTGCCGCATTAAATATGCAAAGTTGAGCCCAAAGTGAGTTAGGCGAATTGTTGATAGAATCTTACGCAAAGTAATTCTAGTGATACAAAGATGTATATAGATAATTAAGGCTTTTGTTATGGTCAGAGAACACTTAGTAGATTAAATCCAATAAATAAAGCACTAAAAAGTATTAAATAATGTTATTTTTATTAATAGATATTGTATTAAGAGAATTAAATGTCTTAAACGGTAATAAATGTTTTATATACGAGTGTGTTGGACATATTAGACTATTTTTGGAAGTAATTTTTCAATATATATGTCACCGTAAAATTGTAAAAACCGTTAGATTGTAATCTATCTCGCGAGATTGTAAACTGTCGAAAGATTGTCAACTCAACATACTGCTTGCAATTTAACATATTATTATTCGGTAGTTATATGAAATTGTTGGGAAGTAAAATTAATCTGTAATTGACCAAAGAAGTTTGAATGATAACTAAGTTAGTGTAGTACAATCTACCGAATACCGATAACCGATAACCGATAGATTACAATCTAACGGTTTTTACAATTTTACGTTAACATATATAAGCAACTAATCCCGACGCGGCAGCGGGAGTTTTAGATTTTTCATTTCACATGTCAGTTAATATCCTGAAGCTATTAGTCTGATTACAAAATCCTGTCTATAAGATCTATACGAATAAATTGAAACCTCGTTCATTCAGATCGGTCTATGCTTATGCTTGAACATATTCAAAATAAAAATACATTTTGAATTGATATTAAAAAAGGGCAATCATTTAAAAGTACTAAAGATGCCTTTTGTTGTTTGGTTTGCGTTTTACAAATTACAAATCTTCTTCCATTTGCATTTAGTAAAAACGTATTGAAATGTCTGATAGTGGTTCTTAAAACGATTAAGAACAACCATCAAGTTTTGTCTTACGTCGTTTATTGTGAAAGCTGTAAAGAAGGATTAGGCTATTTCTTCCTGTCGCGTAAAGTAATCCTTTTTTTTTAATAACAGAGGCAGGAGGCTCACCAGGTATTAAGGGATACCGCCGCCCATGAAAACTCACATTGCCAGTAGGCTCGTCAGTGCGTTGCTGGCATATTAATACTACGCTCCTTTCTTGATTAACTTCGACTATTAGATAGTTGATGGCATTTTAACATTTAAATAGATATTCGTAACCATGGCAACAAATGCAACACCATATTTGATCTACGGTCTGTAAGATTGTAGAAAGAAGATCGTTTGTATGCCCAATGATTGCCGTGTTCAAACATTTCCCCTAAACTGCAAGCGCCCGAATTTCACAAATGGATATTTCCGCCAACACTTGAAAACTTTCAAGACAGCAGACCAATTTTCGCTCCATATTCCAATATTCAAATATCCTCCCCACAAAAGTTTTATCTGATCTTCGGAATTTTTGTAAACGCTTACAAAATTTTTGCTTCAAACATTTCAAACTGTCACTTTGAAACTTAACAAAGAGTCTTCAAAAGAACGTTTAGACACTTCAGGTAAATACAGTCTGTGGGGATCAATCGCACGAAGCTAGTTCCATATACAGGATGTTTGAAATTCAATAGGAAACAAAACGTTGGAGAACTTCCATTACACTTGGAATGTACTTTAAAATGCCGCAGTTCATGCATTTTTGATTTTATGGCAAAACTCTACACTGTATTTCCTGATATCGCGTTTATAGACGTCAAGTATTGCTTTGGAGCTCGCAATTCTAACCTAGATTCTATCGTAATATAGATTTAATATTTCACTAATTTGTAGACTTACTTGTAGTCATTTGTGGTAATTATTTGTACTTTAAATATAAAGGTATGTTTGGACGCGCAGATCTTAGGAACTAATTCGAATCGAAAAATATTTTTTGTAGACTTCTTAAAAGACAAAAGAAAAATAGAAAACTTCTGTAGTAAAAGCAGCATTTTCAAAAAAATCCCTTCTTTTAAGTTAAATCTTCCAAATAATAACTTTTGTAATTACACCTAAAATTATCCTAAATCATATTTTTCTATTTATTTCCTAATTTACAAAAATGTCATCTTTCCATTTTGTCTGTCATTGTAGATACTGAAATAATGAAGAGAAAGGATTCATATTTTGTATTTTGGAAACAATTAAACTCAAAAACCGGAACGATTTAAAAAATTATTATTTACTATTAGAATCCTATTTTACCTAATAAAAATTCAACCATACTATACTGTTGTAAAGTACGTTTACCGCGAGAGCGTACCAATTCTTAAAAGGCTGGCAACGCAACCGCGATTCCTCTGGCATTAAGAGTGTCCATAGGCAATTAACATCAGGTGAGCCTCCTCCCGTTTGCCGTGCTGAAAAAAATACGTTTTTAAAATGGGCGTACGTCAACGTCGCTTCTGGTTTGAATACAGGGCTGCGTTAAGTGGCGTAAGTAATAAATGTACAAAAATGAAGGTTACATCCACCGTGTTACCCAGTCTTGAGATAAGGTAACGAGCTGTGCATTCATAATCAAGTTACTGTTTCTAAAACAACCTGTATCACCCTGAAATGCACCTTATAACCTTCATATTAGAGGTCAAAGTGCCATGATCCAAATTTAATATATTACGGAACATGTGCGCGGCGTTGGTAAAAATTTTAAAAATATGCGTATAAAACGTAAGAAGGATAAATTTTTTATAGGAATTAATGTTTGCAATTAATCTTCACGAAGACTCTTTTGATGTGATGTTAAAATGAATGCTTTTATACATTACGGAAACATAATATTCGATGTTTTCTGTCTAATGTTTTCTCCATTTTGGTAATTGATGTTCATTTTGTTCGTTATACTACCGGAATACAGTTGGTTTGCCACGGAGGAACCAAAACTCAGTACTTGATAATACCTATCTTAATATATATAAATTATGTGTCACGTTCTTTGTCCGCTATGGACTCCTAAACTACCGAACCGATTTCAATCAAATTTTCACACCGTGTGCAGTTTGATCTAACTTAAAAGATAGGATAGCTTTCATCCCAATTTATACCCGCAATATTATTTTATTGCAAAATATTTGTTTATTATTTGATAGTCACAATTCTAACTGATGGCGCTGTACTGAAAGTACCAACGTTTCACATAAGCTACAAATTAATAGCGTAACCATCAAAACAGCATGGTGGTCCCCATGACTGGTGTTCTCCTACCCTTGAATAGTTTACTACTATGTAATATAACATACACTTTAGCCACAGCAACGCTTGGCCGAGTCTGCTAGTTTAATATAAGTCTAAGATCATATTATAACCGAAAATTAAATACGCTATTTCAATTTTTCTTAGAAGAATTTCAAGTATTTTACAAATTAATATTGATATCATTTGATATGAATATGAATATTATAATAATAACCATGAATCAATTTCAAAAATACATACAATCTTGGTATAGATTGATAACGTATTTTCATATTATTCTTGGTTGGGAAGTCTTGTTTTCAATTTCCGGCACAGTAAATTCTTGATCTTGACGAAATAACGAGGAATAAATTTAGATGCAGTATGGTTACTCTCTTGTACTCTGGTACTTTGCAGATTTTTCTGCTTAAACATACTCTCACAAAAAGCCAAATTTTACTTCTATTACTAAATGCATTTTAAAAATAATGGAAGAGTGTACTTTAAAATAAAAATACTAAATATAAATACAAAACTCGCTTATTAAAAATTTTCACACATAAACAACATATTCCTATAGTCCACGGTTATAGAACAACCAGAGATAATAGAATTTACATAAATCTTGTAGCTCAAAGGATCGCCGAGCTAAATAGATCTAAATAAATCCAGAGTTTCATTACATAAGGAATGTATGATACCATTATTGTCTAAAGATATCGGGAATTTTATTATTTTAGAATTATTCAGAATTGTTGTAAAATTTTAATCCGACTTCAAATGTATTCAGTCATTATAATTTCATTTGAAAAAGAAACTAAATCATAATGGTTTATATATTGTAAATGTTTAAAAGAAGTGTTTTAACAACTTATTTGTATTTTTTAATGCGTTATAACTGTATTTTATTTACTTTTGACTGTTAATATTACGATAACATTTCTCTAGACTGTAGTTAACATTACCATAAGCAAGAAAACTTTAATGTTCCGAGCAATTTCAGTTTGCAAAAAGAAAGAAATTAAGATAAGAGAAGTAAACCTATTAAAGAAGATAATTAGCGAACTGTTAAAAGTGAAGTCGTCAAGGCGATTTTAAATTAGCTAAGTTCTAAATAAATTAAGTGTCTTTGCAAAAGTTTTTCTATTTGATTTTTATGAATTCACTTAATAACATTTACTCTTTTCTATGAATTCTGTCTCGTACATACGTGAATGAGCAATGTTTTCAAACAACCAAAGCTATAGAACTGATTTAATAAGCCGATAATATACGTACATTTCAAGAGAAAAATATTAATAGAGTATGTTTTGTGTTCATTGATGGAAAACTCGGTATTGGGTGGAATGGAATTATTATTTATTTATGAAATCAGATATCTTTACGAAAATTGTGAATATTATTGTTATTATTATTTTGTAGCTTAACAATACTACATTGACGAATTCATCGAATGAGCTATTTATAGAAACCATCTCCATAGTTAAGAATAATCTATATATATATATATAAATCTTCTGTGTGTATTAGTTATTTAACTCCCCCTAAACGGCGAGAACGATTTGGAATTTTTGTGTTTGAGAATGGTTTAGATTTACAGTTAGATGATTTTATGTTTTTTTTTTTATTTGAGAATGGGGTAGATTCAAATTTAGACGATTGGTCGTATATTCTAATAAGTTATTTATATTTATTTTATTAACTTGGCAGGCCCCCTCTCGAAGAGCACTAGTATCTATATAAAAATGTATGTTGATAAAACATGACAAGTTATTATGTAACAAATCTTGAGCGCTGTCAAACTTCATACGAAAAAAATATTTTGTTCTAGAAAGAAGAACAGGCCTCAAACTGTCATAGATTTACGATGCCGATGAAAAAAATTGTATCTGTAACTGCACTTTAACTTCGACTTCCACCGCGTGGAATTGTGTCTACAACAAGAAACGTACATTCAACGATCAATGGATTCGAAACAACTCTTTACTTAAAGAAGCAAAAATGTTCGGAAGATAATTCAAGACTTACTTGAATTCAGAATAGTGTGGTGGTTCAGTAAGTTCTGACGCAACGATAAAAATGATAATATGTTTCTCCTCAGATTACATAGTGGGGTGGCAATATAGAAATTTCAGTAGAAGTATGATTCTAAGCTAAAGAGTCAGTTACGAAGTATGTGCTCGATTCTCGCGTGAGTGTTCTCGTATCACCAGAATAAAACGTTTAGACTTAATATTGTATTAAAACCGTGATATAAAATAATGTGCAATTTTAGTAATTACGGCGCAGTAATTTTCACGTTTTAAGGTATTTAATATTGCCAAGCGTTTTCATTAAAATATTAATAAGCTTTTTATCGCGTTGTTGACTCAAATTCAGTTTATGAATAAAACTTTTGTAACTTCTTGTGTGATTAAAAATATGAAAATTTTAAATAGAAATATGATTAAAATAAATTCACATTCAATAATAACATATTCCGCGTTGTAGCATGAAGCAGATATTTCAGTTTTCTATGCCGTCTAGACAAAACTAAAAATAATGTGGATATATAATGTTAGGAAGGAAGTCAATCATCTATGACCGCCTCTATAAAATAAACCATGCAACTTAACAAACGTCCGTCGTTCCCCAATTGTGCGTACCTAAGCCAGTTTTTGCCGCGCACCACCACTATGTGAAAACTGCCCACTGAAGTATTCCCGAACCAATTTGACTTAGGGCCCTTCAAGAAAAGAGCGTACTAAATCTTAAAAGGCCGGTAACGCACTTGCGAGCCTTCTGGCAAGGTGAGTGTCCATGGGCGGCGGTATCACTTAATATCAGATAAGCCTCCTGCCCGCTTGCCTCCTATTGCTTAAAAAAAACTACAACCTTTTACGTGATCAGCCGTTGACTTTTTGTGTCTATGGAATGCCGGTTTCCTCACGATATTTTCATTATATAAGCGAGTGTTCTGCGAGTTTACATTGACAAATTAATTAAAAACTTTTACATTGTATGTTGGTATACAATGTGTTTCAGCCGTCTCTCGTATCCATTCTTTTTATTACACGTAAGTAACGTTTTTCCACAGCTTATAGTATAATAACGCCTTTATATTAAACAACTCCAGATGATAAATTGCACTATGAAAAACGTTTTAATTATTTCTGTTGCAGAATTTAAATCAGGCTTTTCTTTGTAAACTCGTTAATGGTCAGATCGCGTCGCATACGAATAGCCAATATGACAAATTGCATGTAATCACGAGCGCGTTACACGGAATGACATTTATCACATTTCACCACTATATTTAATGGAACTTTAAGGCTATTTATGGCGGTCGTGTTAATGTTCACTTTAAGTTTTTAATTATTGTTATACAACGTGCAGTTAAATCTATTTTTAAACTTAAAAGCGACCCTCGTTGACGATGAACGACGGTAAACGAATGTTAAGCGGTTAAGGAATGTTTTGTTCCGCTCCCATTTATATAAATGTAGACTCGTGTGAGACAGACAAGGACAACAAATACTATATCTATTAGGGTTTTATATAATCTAAAGCATATACTAAAATATATATCAACCTACCATTGCTTATTAATGGCATTCGGCTGTCAAAATCTACAACTATTCAGAATTTGACTGACAAACTAATCGGTTTAGGCCTAAAAGCTACAACTATTTTTACGTTTACGTCGAGTTTCGATATGAAAAACCTCTGTTGTAGACAAAAGACCGATCTTATTGCCAAATAGCTGACCAGCCTTCCGCTACAAACAAGACACGAAGTCTTTTGTGTGGAATTGCACTCAGGGTCTTCCTTACTTACATTCGCCAACTTAAAGCAGCAGTTGTCGTATGCAAATAAAAATTATTATTTGTACGCGTGTATACTTTAGAGTCATAGCTTGTGAATTGTATTTAGACTTTAGTACAACATATTTCTTATAACCTTGACATCATTGTAATACTTACAAAAATGTTTAATGCATCTTTTGGAGATTAACTGAAAAGAGAGAAGTGGTAAAATAGTGTTTAAGCTTTAAATTAAATGATTGGTGTTTATTTGTGTTAACCGGCATTTTGACCTAAAATTTAACAAGGAAACTAAACAGACAGATTAAAAATTAAATTACACAAATATAAAACCTATCTCAGAAGAGTTTAACCTAAAGCATAAACAGAGAACAGAAATGTTTTAATTATCTGTATAAAAGTACTATCATTTATGTGGTAGAATACAATATTTATTTATTGCGCTATCGTACACAAACATTACAATTTATATTACATTAAATACACCGCGCCAGCTGTCTACTCTCCATCCATCTTACGAATTTTCGATCAGGTCACGTATCCTGACGCGAGTTTAACATTTTTTATCCATTCCAAAAAAAGTGCACAACGCCGCTAAAGAAGTTTTCACTTCAAAAATATTCTGTAGAACAAACATAACTTATTTTAACATTATAGTACACAGAAGAGATTGTCTTCCCCTTAATAGACTTAAAGTAGTGTTATTGGACACTTTCTTATGTTAATTAACCTTTTTAGTTAATTAGGTTAGTATTAAATTACTTATTAGTCTTATGTTAGTTAGTCTGCTAGATCGTAACGTTAAATTGTATCTTTGAGCAGAGGCAATTTGTATTTTTTTTCCTAATAATGACTTAAAATAAAGAGGGCAAAACAACTAGTGTGTACATAGGTATCCAATAGTTATTAGGTATATACCAAAGGTAAATTAATCCTTCAAATAGCCACAACGTATCTAACCGATTAATAAAACAGTTCAGAAATGCCTAATGATGGCATGTCCTATTAGTATATTGTGGAACTTTATAAAATTACACTAATAATCCATGTTAGTTTATTGAAAGCCGATTCCCAAACTCGCTAGAGTGTTTTTGAAAGTCTTTGACATTACTTAAGCCCGTCAAAAGTTTGGCACAGAATAGGAATGTTGTGGGTCCAGCTAAGTACCCTGAGGGATGTCTTTTAACGTCGGTAATTTTAGTTTATCTTAAAAAGTCAAAAGGATTTTGTCTATCATCCATTCTAAATAGTATCGGTTTCTTTATGTATTCACGAGTTAAGTTAGTTTATTTAGTCAAAAGGTAAAGTGTGTTTGTGACTCGGCAAAATAATGGCAAAAAATATTAAAAATTTGAAAATACTCACACAAAATAATTGTGGACTGATTTGCCCTATATGCTGATGTATGAAGAATTAATCATTATTGGTTCTTAAAACTGATATGAGATTAATACAAAAAAGTTTAACGAAATACTTACTATTATAATATCATCATTGAAATATTTTTAATTAATTTTCTATTCTTAATAAATATTTGACTAACAATGAGGAAAATGTTATTTTTAAATAATTCTTTCGAACGTACATTAGTAAGGTAGTATCTTTGTAGATAAAAATGAACTAAATAGGTGCATCGTAAATTGTCCCACAAAAGCAAAATTTATATGCGCTTACTAAAATCCTAGATAATCTTATAAAAATTTACTGATATTGCAAAGACGTTTGTAAAATCAGCAAAAACTGAATGACACTTTTCAATAACGACTAAATTTTTTCTTCAAATTTTCATTACAAGTTGAGATATTCCAGAGCTTTTCTCGCAAATAAGCTGTGGCGTACAAACACATCTTCACTAAATAGTTCGTTTGTAAACATACGGGTCAAAATATTTAAGCAGCAAAAATAAATAAGCTTAAAATAAACTTTTATAACAAATTTATTTAATGTTTACAAATGATATTTTAGTTTATTTTCAACTAATGATAAATACATTTATTCTATATTTCCTTATTAAGGAGTCATTTTAATCTTAATCTCATACATTTAAATAAATACTTTTAATTTCTAATGTTTGCTATATTGCTATCCGTCGAAATTGACCTTTATTTAATTGTAACATAGAGAGTTTGTTAGTCTGTGGAAAATGACGGGAGTTTTGGCTTGTCACTAGAATTTTCACAAAAAGCTTTTTTTTTGCGGAATGTAATTAGGAATCATTTAATTTTAAAATAATTATTTTAAAAACTTTTATGAAATAACGAACTTTAGATGTTGTTTATATTATTATTTCAGGTAATTGATTAATTATTCATTAATTTACTTTTCTTAAAAAATTAGGTTTATTGTTTAAATAAATCTATAATTATATCAGCAACACAGAAGTTTCATTCATCAAATATAAACTTAATCCCTACTACTGTAATTCAAAAATTGGCTTCTGTTTCCATAATATATGAAAATAAACCCGTGGCGATACAACCTTTTAGGTCTGGCCTCAGATTTCTGTATTTCTTTCGTAATTATTTTACTAAGTAGGTGATCCACCTTCTGTACCTGACACACGCCGGGTTTAAGGAATGCCAATTTATTCACGATGTTTTCCTTCACCAAACAACATATATTAAACACGCACTTAAACAGAAAGTCCATTGATCCACAGCCGGGGATTGAATCTACGACCTCAAAGATGTGAGTGGCACGCTGAAGCCAACTCTTTTCAAAATTACCAACATACTTTGAAAAAAGATATTAATTTATTTATCATAACATTGATATGTTTCTTCACGTAAAATAGCACTTACAAAGAATCCACATTTATTTAATGTACCACGAACACACGGTTTTTAGTTAGTCGCGCAAAATTTAGGCCAATGTTTTTCGGATATGAGCCATTCGTTCGTAGGAGGTTATCTTGCACTCGCATTCTGTGAACGTTTGTCACGAGAAATGTACCAGAGGATTATTTTAACGTACAATCTCGCATGCGTTGGCTCAGTTCGAGTCTGAAAGTAAATTAGTACTTGCCTTTGCATAATTTTCTCATTGTTGCTTTAACAAAATGATTCTTTTGTATTCGGAAGTGTACATATTTAAAGGTTATATTTGTAGTGAAGACACTGTACTCGTATGAGTAAGATGACATGTGACATTTAGATTAAATAACTTTTAAAAATAAATTACAATATTTCGTAAATTGTTTAGTATGTAATTTAAAAAATCAAGTAATTAATATCTAATGTTAAAACTACGTCATGGTTAGAAAAAGTTCGTCCTTTAAGAAGAGCCTTCTGCTAGTTCGTCCCACTACTAAGAAAATAAAATTATTGGTATCTTGCAGCTGTATCTAAACATATTATGTTAGAATATATCAAAGGACAAACAAGGATATATGTAATGAAATGTTGGAAATTGTCTATTTTTTTACATTTTTGATATAGTACTAGGCTATCTTAAATATTATTTTTAAATGTTTTTGGGTTTGAATTTTTTCGTTTGAAAATTATTTTATGATATATCTTTTTTCTCAAGCAGGAGCCATATACCTCACCTCGCTACAGTCATTAATACGAGAGAGGCTTCTTCACTGTCATAATATTCATAATATTCACTATACGCAATCGTTGACTTCTAGAAAATAAAGAGCTTAAATCCTTTTTAAACTCGAAAGCATTCCTCAACTCCCTAAAGACATAAAATGCTGGAAGTTTAATAAACTGTCTTCATTCTAGCAATGTCATTTTGATATAATTGTGTAGGATGTGACCCATTCGGAAGATTGACGCTATCTGAGGGTCTCCGTTATATCAAATAGAACTGGAACTTTCTAAATCGTGAGACCAGATTGGTTCAAACTCTAGAGAAATGATAAAAATAATTTAATGTTACTTATATATTTACATTTACTAAGAACACTAGGAAATTTATTTTAGTGGCCAACTTATCTTTTTTTAAATTATAATGTACGAACATATATACATAGATACATATTTAGCTAAAAAGTTAAACTTGTGCTTGTATCTAAGTAATAATACAATATCTTTATATAATTCTCGTGTCACAATTATTGTTCCCATACTCCTCTGAAACGGCTCGAGCGATTCTTATGAAATTTTTTATGCATATTTAGTAAGTCTGAGAAACGGCTACCATCTATATTTGAAACCCCTAAGTGTTAAGGGTTGTCCACCCCAAAAAAAAAAAAATTATTTTTTAGTTTTTTTGTTTTTATTTTTTATGATACTACATACAAAAACACATACAACCCCTAATTTTCACCCCTCTAAGATCTACCCCTATTTTATTATTGTAGATAGTATTTTTTATTGAACTTAAAATTGTTTCCTAGAAATAATATACATGGCAAAACAACGTCTGCCGGGTCAGCTAGTTTTTATATAAAAAATCCATAATCTACAATCGGTAATAAGTATTAAGAATTCAAATTAAAGGTTTAAATAAACATAATATATTTTTATAATGCATATTTTGCAAAAATCCTAAATATAAATATTATCATGTTAAATATTTTTCACTCAATACCCGGCAAATTATCTATCATGAACCGCCAGAAATTTTTCTGAGAACAATTTTCTTATGAAAAATTCAATTAGAGGTGTTTATTTTGTTCGCGTAAGAATATTTTCAAGGAAGCGGTCGGGTCGAAGTGTAAACGAATTAAACTTGGCCACAAACTTCGAAAGCACTAATTAGATTTTCACTTCCTGCGGCGTAAACTATATTAAAAGATATAATTATATAACTAGACAAGTGTCGAAATATAAACTATTTAGAGCTTATATTATTTTATTGGATTTTAAAACAGCGTGCGACCCTTCCCCACCAGGTCAACTGTGCCGCGGGAGGGTATGTGTAACGCATTTCCCCACGAAAAAAAAGAAGAAAAAAGTAGCTTCAGCGTGTGACTCTCATATCTGAGGTCGGAGGTTCGATCCCCGGCTGTGCACCAATGGACTTTCTTTCTATGTGCGCAATGCGCATTTAACAATTGCTGGAACGGTGAATGAAAACATCGTGAGGAAACCCACATGTCTTAGACCCAAAAAGTCGACGGCGTGTGTCAGGCACTGGAGGCTGATCAGCTACTTGCCTATTAGATTTAAAAATGATCATGAAACAGATTCAGAAATCTTAGGCCAAGACCTAAAAGAGGTTGTAGCGCCACTGATTTATTTATTTAAAGTTTTAAATTAACAATCAAACATTAATAAGCATTAACACTTTAATTTATCTTGTGACTTAGCAGTTGTCTCGAAGGCTTTATTTAAGTAGTACCTCAGTGGGGCGATTGTGAAGTACTTCCTACTCCGGCTCTTTCATGGATGTTAGCACACCTGAGCTTCCCGAAATTGACGCTGCTAATCTGATCAACGTGTTACGTAAACTCGAAAGCTTATTATTCTGGAGCTTACTTCTAGAGGTACCTTATTTTACTAAAATAAATTTTAAGACCTTCCATTTATACTATGGCCTAAGTGGTAACACACTATAAAACCCATAGTAAATACTATTTTATTTACGTGACGTACGTGAGTTTTATAGAAAGAGACAAATCATCTGATGTTAAAACGGTAATATGATTTTTTTTATTCCTACCTTATTAAAAAAAATCTAGAGAGATTCTCTATATAGAATCTAGAAGTCTCTTTGAAAAGTCACAGAGAAGATATTACGTCAATATTACAAGTATTTATACAAAATCAACTAAAACAGACCAAACTATTGTTTAGTTACTCTGCAGTAATTGAACAATAAGTTTCCAACCAAAGTCCAAACTCTTACATGTAATGCAGCCAATATATACGTATATAATTTCATCGTAACGTTTATCAGAAAAACCTTTTTTTATTACGTTTAGTAGAAATGCGAAGTAAAGAAAAATATGTAATGTATTATTGAGACAATTTATTTTTAGTTTTAGTTTCCGTAACATATACGTATAGAATAATAATGGGGTAACACATATCTGTGACTATTTTATTTCCTTTGTAGACGTAGTTTGCTATACGAATAATAAAACGATGTGTTTCTGTGCTTCAATTTTAAAGTACATACAAAGTTATTGCTATCATTTTCATTTATTATTATTTACAGAAGGACCATTGTATGTAATCTAAGTAGCGACAGAGATGGTAGGCATAATTATATAATTAAATATTTTCTTGCTTATCATAATCCATGACGTGGAATCCTTTGAAGTAGATTACCATCGTAATAAAAGTAAATCTCATAAAATTTTCAATATCATTTCGCTGGAGTATATAATATTAATACTCAAAGTATTCAATGTGAATATCCTTTTAATGAGGCTATTAATATTTATAACTTTAAAAGTAGGAATTTGGATTATAAAGGGTAAAGTCGGTCTATTAATATGGTATTTTATATGGAAGCTGAAATGCCAAGATTCTTTGACAAAAGATTATTCCGAAATAAGTGCAACTCATATTTTTAAAACTTATTGTACTGTCTTACTAAATAGACTTCTTATTCTGTAACTGTCAATTATCCAATACACTCACAATCTCACCTCGCGTCTGGTTCGTTGCCGTGTCCAAACGTCACTTCGACAAGGCTAATAATAAAGCCACCCGTGCGGAAAAGCCTATTCAGGCAGGTGAAAATCCGCCTTCATCGGGGAAGAAGAGGTCCTCAACTTCGATCTTCACTTACTGCAGCGAGCTTTCGTCCTGCCCTTCACGCAATCGACCACCCACGACGGCCCTAGTCGATGTCCGAATCTCGTAGAAAACGTTTTGTGTAAGTCGTAGGTAAAGCCCATTTCAGGCAGAGTTATGTTCGCCAAGACAACCCAAGATCTCAGGCAGATCCTATTTTTTTTAAAAAGGCCTGATGCCGTCTTCGGCAATCGCTGTGTGAAGAAACGCAGTAAATAATACAGGTTTAATTTATTATTTATTAAAAACGGCTAGTTTTAAACCTTATTAATAAATATATTCTTTCATGGAAACTTTATACTATTGATATTTTACCCTCAAATGGGGACAAACAATTCAAAGAATTCGATGAGTCCGTATCGCCATCGCAAATAATCTGTCCTTATTACTTAGCTAATAATTAAACGTAACAATACGGTTTTTAAATATGTAATTAAGGCTTAGTTTAAGTATAAACCAGCTGGTTTAAAGGTATTTATAATGCACTTTTAGTTTTAGATCATAATATTAATAGTATTTTTTTATGTAATAGGAGGCAAACGGGCAGGAGGCTCACCTGATGTTAAGTGATACCGCCGCCCATGTACACTCACAATGCCAGAAGGCTCACAAGTGCGTTTAATTAAAGGATATAAATAAAAGGAATATTTTTATCGTGCACATTGATTGTAAAAAAACGATTGAGAAAGAAAATCTTAGATATTCAATTTAGATTCAACCTACAATGCGCTTTTAATCCATCCACACTTAAGTGATTTTTAAGTGGCATCCTTAGTATCTCCGTCGAACTAAAATTGGTTCTTAAGTTACATTTTTAGATAGGTTAGCGAATTCACTTTGTTATTTGAAGTAGGGAAATTTTACTCTCCAAGCTATAAAAGCTTCTTTGCAATAGATTTATTCACAATGACAATTAAATTTGGATTTCATTTAAATTCATAATAATTTATGTATTTATGCATAAATCAGAGGATCTCGAAATGCATGAATGCTGTTTTCAAATTCATTATAATCAAGATCAGCCTCGAGCCTGCCTTTTCTTCCCTAAATTGTATTAAATTTGCAGGTTAAATCAAAAGACATAATAAAGAACAAACTCAATGATGGAATATGAATATATGTATGAAACAAGTATGTTTTACAAAAAGAATCAGCTATACCATGAATGTGAAAGCAGAAGAACACTACGATTCACTCATGTAGTCTACAAACAAAAATTAAACTAAACTCAGATTGTTGCATATTATTATGTATTTTAGTTTTGCGCCTCGTGGCCAGGACGGGTCTTTTGGCCGTACTACATTTTTGTAATTATTTTCTTTCTATTACATTTTTGTTCGTTGCGACCAAATTGCAGAAACAATAGACAAACAATGCAATCGTATTTTTTTCGAAAAATGTACTTATGAAACCAAAAAGACTAGACTTTAGCTACGCGCGCACTGGTTGATTTATTGACAGAATATTGGGGTTTGGGTGACTTCAATGGAATTTATTGAGGGAATCGGAGCACATCACTAAGATTTTAATCCAGTTAAATAATAAACCTGCCCTAAATACCCTCAGTGTTAAATATCGATCATTACTGAAAGGTTTCACTCAATGCGGTTCGTTAGTCTTCGACTGTGACGTGTTATTTTTAGTTTAAGAGCTGTTGATTTTTCATTTACAGTAGGAATTGTTTAAGTCATTATTCCTTGATGAAGGGTTTAATACGATAATTTGTTAGAATGATTATATGAACTTGCTGAACAATTCAATTGACAATGACAGTTACGTTCATTTGTTTCATTACTCTACTGCGGTAGACTACTGTCATAAAAAATTGGATACATATCATACATACAAGCTACAAGTCTAGCAATGTTCTGCGACATGCAAAAGACAACGAATGAAAAGAAATTTCTAAATAAAAATTATTTCATACATAAGATTAATATTAAATTATGTTGAGTTAGCTGAGAAACAGTATATAACAGAAAACAAGTGAGTATAAAATATACAAATTAAATATACAGCGAAAACTTTACTGCATCCCACTACCAACAATCCCTAATTTGCTTTTTTGAACATTAAATAAAAATAACTAAATGTTAGTGATATAATGAAAATTATTATGTCATATTTATTTAGGAGCTCCTAGACTTATATCCTCTCGTCGTATATTGGATCAGACAATATTTGATTAGCAGTTGGAGTGCAAACTGGTAAGGAACGTGTTTTCTGCTAACATTCGTGGCTTATTTTTCCGTAACAGGTAATGCTAGACTTTATTTTTTATATATAATAATAATAATATTTGTTTAAATTTTTACCAAGACGTTTGTTATATGTAATATTATGTATAAATTGTCTTATGTATTATTCCCACGAGATAGAGGACAAATATTTGTTTTTAATTTATTTTATTATGATTAATTAACTATAGATTACTTAAGATGTCATGTGGAACATGGTGTAACGGTTGCAGATCCTTACAAATATTGTGTATAACAAAAAACTTGGCGATTAAAAAGAGTGACGGAGAGTTTATTGCCAGTTCTTCTCTTCTGTTCTACGCTCTTGATTTGAGAACTGGCAGTAAATTTAAAATTAGAAGCATTTAATATATACATATTTCTTTTTTGACGTTCATATGTGTACATTGTGTGTTACCTATATGAAATGATTTTGACTTTACGTAAAAATTCAAATATTTGAATGTAAAATATATAAGTATGTACATGTCTCTGTATATACACAGTAAGCCGTTGTCTAGTTTATTTAAAAATTCATAAGTTTTGGTAAATTATTAAACGCTTATGTAAATAATTTGGGAGGTAAGAATGTGAAACGAAATACAAAAGAGTGGCACGTATCGTTTTATTATAATTGTTCAACAGCTTCTGTAGTCCAATACGCGTACACGCGACGCGAAATAATTGCAACCAATCACAATCAAACGCATCGTTCCATCTTCCGTCTTTTGTTTTACACTCTTGATTTTTCATATAAAAGAGTGTAAAACAATATGGTTCAACTGACACTCCCCTTGCTCTGTGCCCCTAAATTGTCTTGGCTTCCGAAACTGTGCAACTACTGTATATAATATTCAACAGTTGAAAATTAATACGTGATCAATTAGTATTCTAATAATTCAAGCCATATTCGAAATGTGTAGTCTCGGAAATCTAACTTACGACTGGAATAATTCTAGTAAAGCAATATTATTCAAATGAATGAACATCTCAACTCGATAAATTATTATTTTTATCAATTTAAGTAGCAATTCTAGTCTTAGCAATTCTAATTTTGTTATAAAAATGACACAGTTATGAAGAAATCAAAGAATTTTCCCGTGAAGAAAACATCCAAACCTCAAACCGCGATCACCAAAGTCGATGAAAAGGTACTCCCAAACCAAGATTCCCTTGATGATGAAAACCAAGGATTTGGCGGATGGCTAAGGTAAATATATGATATACTAGCTGACTGGGCAAACGTCGTTTTGCCATGTATATCATTTATAATAAAAAAATAGGGGTTGATCGTAGTGGGGTGAAAGTTAGGGGTTCTGTGTATTTTTTAATGTTGTAACATAAAAAAAAAATCTAAAAAAAAAAGGAGTGGACTACCCTTAACATTTAGGGGGATGAAAAATAGATTTTGTCCGATTCTCTGACATACCCAATATGCACCAAATTTCATGAGAATCGGTCGAGCCTTTTCGAAGGAGTTTAACCACAAACACCGCGACAGGAGAATTTTATATATTAGATATAGAAAGCCTGTTTTCGAAGCTGCATATTTTTTGCCCCGTTGATAATAACGCTTTTTTTTACTGATGGCTTACAGTACTAGATTTTTGGAGGAATTTTGTTATAGTAAACCCACTAGAATATAAAATTTTATGTAAAACAGCTTTTAATAGAACACACTTTAAAAATCAAATCTTCTAACTGAAATCGTTACCTCAACTTGCCATTTAATTCAAAATCACTTCTATTCAATTTAACTGTAAGCGAACTTCAAAGCAATTTAGTAAAAATAGGGTAATTTGTGTTGCCAAATTTACCCCCTACACAAGCAAGGGATGTTTAACAGGCGCAAAGAGTAAACAGCAAAACAATTTTCGTATCAACAAAAAGGGGGACTGGCTACAGTCCAAAACAAGCCTGAAATCGAGTCGGAACTGACAAGACGCCTTAAGACTCCCTGCGATTCGGAAAGTTCTCACTTTGAACTAACTTAATTGCATTTAGCTTGGCGCTGGGTTTGTTATGCTTGCATTTCTATTTGTTTTTAAACAAAATTGAGCAATAAACTACGCAAATACAATTCATCCATTGAATCATGAATCCCATAAGCATTCTTCCTAGCATGAAAGAATGTTCACTGACTTGCCAACTGATAAAGACTGCTTCATGAAATAGATACATAAATGTATCTAGACTATGACCCGGTTACGAGGTGATAAGCCATTTAAAGGCGTAATTAAAGAAGGGATTAACAGTATGTATTCGTGCTTATCATTTGTAATACATATCTGTATAACATATAATAATAGATTTTAATTAAAAACATATAAATTATTAATTTCAGATCAGCTGACGGCCTGGAGAATATGAAATTGTTCGTTATTGCGAATAGTATAGTGATACTAACAACACTGGTATACCCACAATTGCGAATCATTTTTGATATAATATCTGAAACAATATATGGTACGGATTCTGAGTATTAAACCAGGCTTTATTATAATTTTTCCTATCAAGAACTTTCTTCTTAGATATATTAGAAGTAAGTGTATATTACTCAGGAACTTAGTTTTATTTAAAGATTGTACATCATGAGAAAGATGTATTTATATTTCAACATAATTTAATGTATCAATGTATTCGAAAAACCTCGTATGTTATACGTAAATATTATGTAATTGTTAAGTTCAGATCTTACAAGTTGTAGCACTTGAGTAATATCATTAGTATAAAAACTAACGATTTATTAAGATTTGAAATATATATTATTAATTATTTAATTGTTAATCTTATTAGGAGGTGTCTATTGACTTAGTTTTCTTTAGACATCTAATATTAAATATATTTAATAATCAATAAATCACGTACTCTCTACTATAAATTCAATTACCATATATACATACCTATATATAAATGCTGATCATTATACTTATTGTATATCTATATCAAACTTTACCGCAGTACTGAAGGCAACTGTCCTAAATGTCAGTTAAATTATAAACCTAGTCCAAACGAGCTAATTCAATAGATCGAATCAATTTTAACCGGGATCTGGCAATTATACTCTCCTAAGCCAAACTTAGGAGTACTTTACTTTACTTAAAATTAATACTGGCAACGATAAGATTTACTTTATTGATTTGATATAATTGTATTATTCGCTAGATTAGTCGTAAGAATAACACGTCGAAGTTTATTTGTTACACGAATACACATATAGTATAATACATACCCACACAATACAGTTAATTGACAGTCTTAATATAAATTATATGTATTTAATATGTACAAAAGTAAAAAAAATTAAAACAATTGTGGTAATTAATTACATATGACCTTATATTTATATCAATAAATAATTGCTCTTCTAGTTTTCTAACATAGAAATTGTCTATGTATTTTTAGTACTTTAACAGAATTATCACAAGTAATAGTTGTCAGTCGGATTTGTAAAAACAATTATTCCGTTTTGCTTTGTAAGACTTTTATCTAAGGATTTTCGCTTTTTCTTTTAGCTTTGACTGCGCTATCGTTTTTCATTGCCTAAGAAAACGTCCCCATTTCTAAGTAGGTAACCTATTTGCTAAACCTTTAAAGACTTTACAGAATCTAGACTTTGTAATGTTTACTACAATAGTTTTGTAAACTTAACTATAATCTTGCTAATTAGATACGATGTTGGGGTTTTTCTTTCGTTTAATATTTTCTTTAAGCGTTCTAGTTTGGTATTCATTTAGTGTATGGAATGTTATATCAGATTATTTTAATAAGGAATTTCGAAAATTACTAACAAATGAGTCTGAAGATATTGAAATGATGTTACACGATGAGTTATAAGTAACTGATATACTTAGATATTTTTCTTTTTTGTCACTTTGTAAATAATGAAATTTTATAATAACCTACTATAAATCACTATCACTTAAATGACGTTTTATTCATAGATAATAGTTTATTTTAGGTCTGTATTGGGCTAATGATATAAAATGATTATAAATAAATTTTTGAAAGATTTGTAACTTTACTTCCTTGTCTTTTGTAACAATAGGTATTTTGTAGAACAATTCTATATATTTATATATTCTCTTATACTCGTTTAACTCCTCGAAACGGCTCGACCGATTCTCATGAAATTTTGTGTGCATATTGGGTATGTCTGAGAATCGGACAACATCTATTTTTCATCCCCCTAAATGTTAAGGGTAGTCCACCTCTAATTTTTTATTTTTAGATAAAAAATTTTTTTTGTTTATGATACAACATTAAAAAATACATACAACCCCAAATTTTTACCCCTCTACGATCAACCCCTATTTTTTATTATAAATGATAAACATGGCAAAACGACGTTTGTCGGATCAGCTAGTATATTTATATATTCTCTTATATAGTAAGACAGCCGGTGTATTCACATCAATATTTTAAAACTATACTAGATATATCTATATATACTAGAGATCATGTGAACGTCACAGATCTGTGGTTGAAAATGCTAACCTAAAGATATAAAGACTTACTGACAGTGTGAAGTACACGATAAATAGGGTCGATGTTTTGGTACAAAGTTGGAGGAAGTTTCAAGTGACGCTAAAATGGCGCAACAAATACTTACCAGCTTAAAAGGTCTTAGTGGTGAAAACTTTCCAATTTATAGTTTTTGTCGCGATTTTACTAAAGAGCAAGTAAAACCATTCAAGCCTCTGCATTTAAACTTACTTGAGATATTACAGTCGCAAGTTGTGACTATTAAGTTCTAAGGATCATAAATTTCGCATTTATTAGAATTACTCAAATGACGCCGATAAAATACCAATAGTTTTTTAATTGATAAATATATTGTGGTATATATATGTTATATATATATAATTATGTCTAAAATCTATCATCATATTTATTTAAGCAAATTTTACTAGTATTTTTATTTTTTGTAACATTAATCACCAAAATTGTCATGTATTTTACAAAAGATAGCTTAGTAACATATACTGTAAATATAGTATTATGTATGATGTGGTAACCTTCAATAAATAAATGTATTATTCCTTCATTATTTTAAATCATCTTTAACGAATGTAGGCTATAACTTATTAAATTATTTACATAGCTGGACTTTTTGAATGCTTTATAACTCGCGATCAGCGTTAGACTAAAATTAAAGGTCTTACGTGAATAATGTAATAAATGAACGCTAAACATGTTTTATTTAAATTAGTACTTGTAATTAAGTTGTAGCATAAATAATACACAAAATGTTTGAATGTATTACAACATTTTTATTGTGTTTAATCCATCCATTATACACGATGCTAACTCAATAACTTCTAGTTCTAGATGGCGCTAATGTTACCTGTATTGGATCAATATAAGTTGTGATGTATGTATGAGGGTACAAGACCCTTGCAGAGTAGCCTACCTGTCAGGTAGGGTAGCAATATGATTTTCACTAAATTGTATTATACGGGTTGACTTAACTCCTCGTGAAAGCGCAAACACTCCTACATATCTTAATCGCAAATAAATCACTAATCGTGATGACACTAATCGTCTCACTGTACGGAAGATTTTGACGTCCATAAACCTACCGAGAACCGCTTGGAATCGATACTAAAGGTCCTATTTAGCTGGCGAAGAGCCAATGCACACAGCTAAACTAACCTTTAATTATTTTACTATTTTCCACTCAGTAACGAAGACTAATTGTTGTACGTTTAGCTTCATTCCTTTTTTCAGTGACGAAATCCGTACTTTTATTGAAATTAAGCAGTCAATATCCTCTGGGTTGTATATTTTTTACTGTTGATTATTTGACAGTTACAGAAAAACATATTATTTGTACCAATTACGAATTGTGTTTTGATTGGATATCTGGTTATACTTATTGTTAATAACGTGGAGTACCTTAGTACACAAATAATGTAATATATATATATATATCATGGCATTATATCATTAGCGTGTTAATTTTTTTAATCACAAATTGAAAGTACATACAGAAAAGTATATCCCATGTTTCATTATTATTGTAGTTTACACCACATCAAGGCTAAAAAAATAATAATGCCCGATTTAAGAGCTATAAAATACTGTATTTTCAATCATAACCGTTTCATACAAGCTTTAGGCACATTTGTAACAATGGAAGCAAACAATAGCGTTTCCAACAATCCGGACCGCCGAATATTAACATTCTCCACACCCAAACAGGCCAATCACTGCACTGCACAATATCTGTGATCTACAATACAGAGAGTACAATATATCATACATTATACTAAATGTAAATATTATTTTAATATCGAAAAGCAATTTTTAAAATAAGTACTGGTGGAAAATCTGTTTTTAAAATAAGTACTGGTCATGAGGTTTGGGGTTGGAATTCGATACTAGCGTCAAATTATTAAACGTCATTGCTCGGTCGTCAACGGTGACCGAAACTCCTATATGTAAGATAATTCGTTCCACTTATTGTATCGTGAAACTTCGGTCGTGTCGGATATATTATTAAACGACTTGGGAACTACGAAATATACAATGCACTATATTATCTACTGCGTAAATAACTTTTTCACACACACGTAACCTTTAAATTTAAATAGATTCAAAATTTAAAATTATTAAATATAAATTTAAAAAGAAGAGCGTACCAATTCTTAAAAGGCTGGCAACGCACTCGCTATCTGTCATAAGGAGTGTCCATGATATCACTTAACATCAGGTGAGCCTCCTGCTCATTTGCCCTCTGTTCTATACAAAAAAAAATAAGCAAAATAACTCACGCAGTGTAAAGTTAAAACTTAATTATGGTTTTTAATTTATTGCATATAAATAAAGGATATATTTGTATTTATGCTTGTTTTCAAGGATGTATAAGTTCAATCAACTTATCGGGACCAATTAAAACATCAAAACTGTTGTACTGTTAAATCAACGTAGAACGGACAATAAAGAACCTCTCCACCCTTGACGCCTACAGAGTGTTAAAAATATTCCACCTCTGTGAATTATCAGCCTAAGCGGTCAACCATACTGTCAAGCATCGCTAGTGTTAATATGCAAATATGACCCCATTGTCTGCTCTAAATAATGGCTACTTTACTGTATGGCATCCCCAGTGATTGAGTTCAACGCAATCAAGTCTGCTTCGAAGATTGGATCGACTCAATTTGGTCAATATAGCCCATATTGACTAAGCAATAGGCATTGCGTTATCCTAAGATTTTTATATTGATACTAGCTGACCTGGCAAACGTCGTTTTGCCATGTATATCATTTATAAAAAGTAGGGGTTGATCGTAGAGGGGTGAAAATTAGGGGTTGTATGTATTTTTAATGCTGTATCATAAAAAAATAGAAATTAAAAATTTTGTCTAAAAAAATAAAAAATAAATTTAGGGGTAATTTAACCCTAAATGTTAGGGACTACCCCTAACATTTAGGGTTATGAAAAATAGATGTTGGCCGATTCTCATAGATACCGGATAAGCACAAAAAATTTCATCAAAATCGGTCAAGCCGTTTCGGAGGAGTATGGCAACGAAAACTGTGGCACGAGAATTTTATATATTAGACTTATAAACACAGAGGTTTTTGCTATTGAGGTCTCTATGTCAACACTATAAGGTAAGAACTAAGATCGTTAGGGTGGGATTTATTTTTCTGTTCGTGTTCAATTTAAAAGCTCACTTATGGCATCGGTCTATAAATATATCTGCATTTGCTAAATTTAAGGGCAAGTTGGCAAACAGCCTGGGCTTTTATATGACAGAAATCTATCCAGGACAGATGCTACGTGGATTACCATGTCTTGTAGGAAGTTAAAAATACAACGAGACATTCGTATATTATAAAAGTTTATATCAGGTTATGACCAGGTCTGTGAATATAATAATTAACTATTATTGAATAGGGAAACTAACAACTTCAATGTTGTCATTATGTTTTACCTTACAACTTATGCTATGGCAATTAAACGAACTAATTACGATTCATACATTATTCTAAATGTTAGTTATGCATAGTTTTCTTTAAAATATACACTCAAATATTTAATATAAAAATAGAAAGTAATATACAATTTATTGTCTAATATATAACATAGTACATGTTTCTAAAACAAAGCATTAAACTGAAAAGTATCCAACTTTTCTATCAAGTACACACAAGACAAGTAATACCATAGACAGGTCAATTTAAAACTTTAGCTTTACAAAGGAATTCTTGAATATCTGCCTAATTTCATTAGATATAATATCACAGCAGTGAGCGTCATATAAAAGATAACATTAAATTTTATTTTAAAATAAACAATAATTTTCTTTGTATATGTGTATGACAATATGTTTAGTAGGTATAATAAAGATCCTAAAAGGCTTATTTCTGGTTGTCAGATAGATCGTTTGATGTCCCGTGGATACACAAAAAACATAAGTAGTTTATATTATTTTGAAGTCAATTAAAAAGTAAATCTTCAGGAAACTTATTAACCAATAGTGTTGTTGTCGTTAATGATTCCAAAATCGATCTAGATGTAAGGCGTATTTGTACCATATTAATTAAAATCACGCTTCGGATACGCACATCAACAGAACCGTTACTCCCTGATCCCGATCTCAATAATGCATATTTGTACAGCACGACTCCAAGGTTTCGACATCAGCGCTACGAATACATCGACCTTGCATATAAAACCAAAGGGGTTCTGTGTCGTTCTCGCTATTGAACAGAGAGACGATCAGATTGGTCTAGTCGTTAGTACACCTGACTGCGAATCCATGGGTCCTGGGTTCTATCCCCGGCTGAGACGAACATCGATGTGATGTGCATTTGGTGTTGTGCTTAGGTCTTGGGTGTTTAAATATGTATTTATATGTCTATCTATCTATAATATGTATGTATATCCGTTGCCTAGTACCCATAACACAAGCTTCACCAGCTTAGTATGGGACTCGGTCAATTGATGTGAATTGTCTTTAAAAAGAGAAAAAAGAGAAAAGAAAAGAGATATATATATATACGGATTAACGATCCATACATTTAAATAACTACATCAAACTTAGGTTCCGTTCTTAGGTGACTCCTTTGTTAATTATTAATCAACCATTGAATTGGTATTGGTTTTACAAAAAAACGATCAAGTATTCATAATGCAATGATGTATGCTTTTGATTTTTACCTTAGGTAACATTATAACTGTCAAATTTGAATAGTCCAAATGCCTAATAACCATTTTAATGCCATCTCTTAAACCTGCCTGGTTACAAAGGCAGATTGGAAAAGTTTTTTCCTTCTGAGAGTCCAATTAAACTTGTTAGAAGCAATTTCCTTTGGTGTATGCTTGCGCCTTGCCGAGTGCATATACCTTGCGGTTTTCATCGCGTAATCATTTCGGTTAACACTAACAACACAGCAAAATACTTGCATAACAAGACAAAACAGTAATTTAACTTTTACAGCAGTCTTGTTTTTAGAAATTGGAAAAGTGGAACTGAGCTTTTCGTTTTTTGAATTCTATTCCACCAAATAGTAATTTTACCTTTTAAACCTTTAGTAACTAAACCATTGCTTGCATGTAAAAGTATTTAATAAGACTTAACTAAGATTTAGATAAAAGGATGAAGAAACATCACATGACCAACTCATCCTGTTAAAAGGCTGTGTATTATAAACAGGTTTATTTTGCATAAATATTTTTTTAATACATCAATACGTTTTTTAACTCGTATTAAGCTCTCAAGCGAAAATATTACTTGCTGTAGTTTTATGTTGTGTGTTCGAATTACGGCTGCAATAATTGAATTTTCTTTCTATATGCGCATTCAGCTACGATGAAACATCGTGATGAAACCGGCATGTCTCAAAACAAAATACCGATGAAATGTGTTAGACAGAAAACTGATCATCTACTTGTCTATAAAATGATTAAGAAACAGATGCAATCTGAAGCCAAGTCTCATTTAGGGTTGTAGCGCCACTGGAATATTATTAGTTTTTAAAATCTATTCAGTTTTTAAGCTATTGCATAGATTTGAGCGCGGCGACCGAATCAAGAAACTCCGTAACGAAAATAAAAACATACGATGACGTAATATAGGTGCGGCCAATAGGCGTTAGAGCGGGACAGAACGCATACTGCGTCTCACATCGGTCTGGCGTGATCGGTAACGTAACGCAGGTGCGTCAAAGTGGGACAGAACGCATACTGCGTATTCACATCTCTCTGACGAGATCGGTGACGTAGCGTAAGCGCGGCCGGTGCAGCCGTTACGCGTTAGAGTGAGGCAGGTATAGGCGTGTTAGTCTGAGTCTGGTAGAGTGGTAGATTGAATTAATATCTATGAAATTAATATAAATAAATAACAATAATTGCATAAGTTGATAAAAAATGCTATGCAATAGCTTTACCGCGGCAGTCCCCGAGTGTCACACGTTTTCTTTCCCTTTAAATAAGTTAAAACACAGCACTAATACAACTATGCGAAGATAATGAGTTATACACTCTTAAAACTAAATAAAACTTTATGGTAACCTTTTATGAGTTTTACAGCGCAGAAAAAGGTAAGTATTAAATTTCTCTATATAAAATATGAACCCTCATTTTTATGCACAGTTACCTCAACGGTCAAGTTATTGCTTGATTAAGTGCGTCTTTTTACCAAACATTGAGCATCTAAAAGGTTATGCATAAAATTGACTCTGACGAGGCAAAATTATAGATCTAATATTTTGAAGGGAAACTTTTTAGTAGCCGTCCGCGTCGCTTGGAATTTTGGTGAGTTGATTTCAATTCGGGTAACACTTTTATAAGATTTTATTTCCCAAAATTTCGTTTAGAAGTATTCCATTGAAATCAAGATGAAATGACTGATTTCCATCTTTGTATTCGTTAATACAAATAAGATCACGTTTCTCAAAGCGTTTGTAATTGGAATATGCGCTTGAAAATATACAGCTGTAATATAAAGTGTTCACATATAAATCTATCTTATTATTTGTTCAAGATAAGTATTCAATAACCAATAATTAGTTTAGGCATAGAAACACGCTTGACATACTAGACCAGTGCCGATAATTTTTGAAACCAAAAAAAATTACAGTAGGATGAAACCCATTAGAAAAGCAGGGGAATATGATCAAAATGAAAGGAAAAATAAATTACGGTCGATCTGAGGTCGGGAAGGGGTAGGGGGGGGAGGTTTAAGGGTAAAAAACGGTTTATCTCGATTTCCGGCAAAACTAAAAGTCCTATCGAAGAAAGTTAAATGGCAAAGTTGTAGGTAATAAAAAGATCTAAAACTTTTGTATTCTCACATTTTTCACATAACCTCAAAATTGGTGTGAAAAATTCAAAAAACCAAGTTTTTGGTTTTTTATTTTTATCTTTTACAAAAATTTATTTATTTAAACGAAATTTGGTGAAAACTTACCTTATTATGTCCCAAATATACTGTAATTTATTTGATTAAAAATATTTATTTTTTCACCTTATTTTGAATTAATATCGAAAAAACACCCTAATTTTCAATCGAAAATTCTGACGTCAAAATTTCAGCTTTTTTCAAAAAGTTGGTGTGCTTTCAGTTCGTTGAAATCTCTACTTTCCTATGGTAAAAAAATATATATATATTACCATAGTAAATCTTCTCAGAAAATGCAAAACATCGTATGCAGTAACGCCCAGACCCGTCATACCCTTCCCTACTTCTCTATGAAATACGAAAATTTTAGCCCATCTAAAGGCTAAAAATTTTTTTTAGGTCACTCAGGTATATATAGGTTATCTTACAATAGTAATAAATAGGCATCTAATTATAATTTAAAGAAGATTCATAGAGAAGTAGGGAAGGGGATGACGGGTCTGGGCGTTACTGCGTACGATTTTTTGCATTTTCTGAGAAGATTTACTATGGTAATATATATATTTTTTTTACCATAGGAAAGTAGAGATTTCAACGAACTGAAATCACACCAACTTTTTGAAAAAAGCTGAAATTTTGACGTCAGAATTTTCGATTGAAAATTAGGGTGTTTTTTCGATATTAATTCAAAATAAGGTGAAAAAATAAATACTTTTAATCAAATAAATTACAGTATATTTGGGACATAATAAGGTAAGTTTTCACCAAATTTCGTTAAAAAAAAAAGAAATTTGTAAAAGATAAAAATTAAAAACCAAAAAATTGGGTTTTTTGAATTATTCACATAAATTTTGAGGTTATGTGAAAAATATGTGAATACAAAAGTTTTAGATCTTTTTATTACCTACAACTTTGCAATTTAACTTTCTTCGATAGGACTTTTAGTTTTGCCGGAAATCGAGATAAACCGTTTTTTCCCCTTAAACCTCCCCCCCCTACCCCTTCCCGACCTCAGATCGACCGTAATTTATTTTTCCTTTCATTTTTATCATATTCCCCTGCTTTTCTAATGGGTTTCATCCTACTGTAATTTTTTTCACTTTTTATTTATTTTGAAGGCTATCTGCACTGGTCTATACGTTAATGACACATACATAAAAACAATACTAGGCTGAAACTGCTCTTCAATAGTATACAAAGTTTTTTGACTACATATAAACGAAACAAAAATTACAAAATAATATAATTGGCGCTTTTGGCCTAGTGCGACCTTATCACCCAAAAATCAACGACATGTGTACTTGTATATAAAAGAGGAATGATGATACAATAAGGCCAAGACTCATATACCGTTATAGCGCCCCTGGATAATGATTTATCAATACAATAGAGAGATCACAAAACCCGCATACAGTCACTGCCTGTTTGTCCGCAGAACAGAAATTATTACCATCAACTGTCCTGGATGGCGTAAAAATGTTGCCAGTGTTAAATTATCGTGTTAAAGTAGAACAGTAGACACAAACACGCACTGTGTACACGTCAAACGCAACGTAAGCCGAGGTTTTAATCACCCGGTGTTGAACGGTTTGCTTTTGGTTTACACCGCTTTGTACACTAGATTGAAATAACGATCTGCCTTTAAGTAACAAAGTGATATGGGCTACAGATTTGTGTTAGTTATTTTATTTTTACATTAAACATATATCATTTTTATTCTATTATGATAAAAGGTATTTTTAAGATGGTGTTGAAGTAAAAATTTAATAGTGGTACAATACTTTACTATACTCTGATTCTTCATTCCGTAGAATTGTAACATTTCGTAAGTGTTGCTACTAAAAAAGTTCTCCACCGAAGGGACAAATTCGACTTTTTATGTTTTACCTACAAAAAGGTAAATCTAAATATTAACTTACTTAAGTGACCTAGTACAAAAATAACACATGTTTAAATATCACAAACAGTATATCGAATTAACTTTAATTACTTTATTTAATTCTTTAGCTGGCATCACTGCCTATGAATTCCAGGTTTAGTAAACCTTAAAAAAAAAATGTTATCTTTTCTTGTGCGATTTTTACTGTTTGTGATGAAAAGGGACGTAACTATCACTCGCCGTTAAACCACTTTTAATGTGGAGCACCGTACTTAATAAAATGGATACATTAACTAACAATAAAATATATGCATAGACTACGTATTGAAATTGAAAAATGTGCCCGGCTAAAAATGTTTGCCATCTCTGACATGTCAAAAATTTATAGCTATCAGAATTCTACGGAATTAAAATCAGAGTATAGTTGTAAGGCAAATCGGTGTGTGTTACCATGGTTACGATGTTATTGCAATACTAAAGTAATTAAATAAATACCTTGGCAAAAAATACCGTGCGAACTTTAAACCTCATTTTATGATTAAGTGATTGTTTTAAAACAAAGTTTTTAAATACTAGGGTGATTCTTTCAGTTACAATGACACACAGGAACAGCGTACTTGAACATGTAAAATGTACATGTCGAGACGCAATACGTGAGCGGCCACAGATTATAGAAATTGTGAAGCTTCTAAAGATAAGAAAAAGGAAATTATTGACGTTCTTCTTGTATGTAGTTATTGTTAAAGTATGTGTATTCAATACTTCATTATTATTTTAAATTAATCAAACGTAATTGTTAGATTTTTTTATAATACATATTTACTACGAGTTTGGAAACTATTGTAAATTTTCTAGTATTTATATATACGTCATAGAATAAAAATACGTTACTCGAATATAGCTAATATATTCATCAATTAATTAAGCTGTCACAGTCAGACGTCTCGGATTAATGAGGTTTCGACATGACGTTTAACGCTGAAATTACTTCAGTATAAAGTAATGTATTAATCAAGGTTTGCTTAGTATTCAGAACTAAGTTTATATGCATAACCATGACTCAGGTGTCTAACCGCAATAGCTGCTACCAATACAGATCCTTTCAAAATATTCGTCAGTTGTTTTTAATTTTCTGCTGAGTGAACTGACTGGAAATAATGATAATATTTTGTAGTCATAAATATAGTTTTTTTTAATATTCTAAGTTATTCTATATAAACCAGCTGCCTCGCGAACTTCGTTTCTCCTTAATGTGATTTTACTTTGCCTACCTTTTTAGTACATACCAACATGGAACATTTTGCTATGCTACCCCAGGGACTGGTCGGTTTTCTCGAATGACAACTTTTTAGGTTTATAACGCAAATTACAAGCAAATAGATAAATATATTTTAATGTAACAACAAAATGCTTAAAAAATTATATAAAAAACTCTGGTATATTTTATTAATAATGGCTTTGTTATACTTTAATTTTATTAAATATAATAATGATCAAGCAACTTAGAATTTATTATAATTTAGTTTTTGTATAAATTGGTAAAAATGGTTAATGTTTATGTTTGAATGTGTATTCCGTTTTTGGCTTTTGTGTATAATTTAATTGTTTGGATATTGTTTAGTTAGTAGCTGTAGGAATACTGATGAGCAAAAAAATAAATCTTAATCTGTAATTAGTGTGTACAAATGTGTATATTTTCCGCTTTTAAGCGGTCCTAAACAGGTTTTTAGTTTGCCTTTCCCATAATACCTCATAAACTAATTTTTTAAATGGAGTTGAGACCTTTGTTTCAAGCAAAATCTTTTGGGTATGGATACGTTTTGACGTAAATTTTATATAATTGTTGTGTTTCCGTCGTTGAAATAAAAATATTAAATAACAAAAACGCCTTATACTGAACATAATATATTCATATTTTCCTATATACAATTCCGATCGTAAGAATATATAAGGAAGTTAAATTTATGATACATTTGTTTCGAACATGACTTGGATATAATATTTCAGCGCATATTTCCTTGAACGATAATCGTTTTCTCGTCAGTTTTCCCGTTTATTTTTTTAGCGTTCTCTCCCTTGGCTATTTGGCACAGCAATACTTTGCAACAATGTTAATATTACGTTTTTCTCAAAACATTTTTCATCAAACGTATAGTATATTGAATGTAAACTCAAACTCAAACTCAAAATATCTTTATTCAAGTAGGTAACCAAGTACACTTTTGAATCGTCAAGTTAAATTAATCGTAAATTTACATTTACTACGAGTTCGCAAGTCAAGGGCGTAGAGCGGGTAAGAAGAACTGGCAAGAAACTTTCCGCCACTCTTTTTAATCGCCAAGTATTGTCATACAAATTGTACGTTGTGTACGTTGAATGTTTGATTATAATTGGTCGAAGGAAAAGACCTGCGTGTCTTTGGTTGGACTTGGGTTGGAGATAATATTGACCATTTACAATACGCGTTGCCTTTTGTTTCGCTATTTCTGATATTTTTAATAAGAAGCCGACATCGTTATTACTTACATCATAGCGTTTCTTCTATTAAAATATTTATCTGAATTTGGTTTAAAAGATTTGTTACGTATATTAATTTACAGTTAGTAAAATATTTGAATTCAATAGAAGCAAAATTACTTGTATATTCTAGTACACTATTCTCGACTATAATGTTCTCAGACCGGTAAAGAAAATCAATATTTGAGCCGTACAATAGGCCACTATGTCCATAACAGGAAGTTTGAAGGAATTTCACGTCCCGGGATTTCTATGAAGAAAACTTTTATTGACTGTTAGGTCCCGTGGGAACAGAGCGGTAAATATTTAGTGTGGGGTACTAGAGGGGCGATATGAGGTGACAAGGAAGAAGTTATCACGTGATTAGGAAATTAATTAACTTCGCTTTGTCCTTTAATTAATGCGAATATTTTTCATTTAAATATACAGTTAACATACATAGCTATGAAGTTATTTATGTAAGTATTTGGCAAAACATATTTTATAATTATTCATTGAAGTTTTGTTATGATTTCAATGCATAAGTTGAATATTCCATATAGTCAGGAAAATTCATGAAACATTACTAAACTGTGGCGTTTTTTTTTAAATAATTATATATTTTTTAAATTATTTTAAATGATTAGTGTCTGATCTTGCGCTAAGGGCATATTAACCTTTTCAGTAGTTGGGTTCAATTCTTGGTATAAAATGCTGAAATAGCCTAAACAAGAAATACTGTCCGTAAAGCAGAACTTTTTTAAATCACTAAGGACAAAGCTAATAACGTAATGGCGAAAATAATCCAATTTGATGAGAGAAAAAGTGCTTTTAAGTAATGAACGTATTTTCGTAATAGCATTCTGTTAAAGCGGTTCTCACAATTCTAAATTATTTTTGCTTTATTTATGACAGTGTGTATGATTTGTGGGAGATCCATTTACGAGTACTTTAGAATTTCGTTTACTATATGCTGCAACCTTGGCTACCACTAGGCTTTGTGGCAAGAAAAAATACAATTTAAACAAAAATATTATCATTTCTAAATGTACTGCCAGTTCTTAAATAAAAGGGCGTAAAACGGACTGACTTTTTTGTTCTACAAAATGCTTATAAACTGTAATTATCACACCATGTGTCTCGATGGCATATTGTAGCCATATCATGGAATAAAATATTAGGTCTGTTGGAGCAAGGTCCGCGGAGTACGGTGTATGTACATTCCAATAGAAATGTGTGGTCTAGCGTTAACCAGCCTTGGTTGTTTAGCAGTTGCTGACAATAGATATCTGCCGTAATCATCTGGATTTAAGAAAGTTATAGTGAACAACCCAGACACTAGTCCACCAAACGCGTAACGTAATTTCGGAGTAAATTTTCGCTTAGGGCACGATTTGGCTGGTTCAGCCGGGTTCAGCCATTGCGATGAGTGCTTCCGATTATTGTACAGGATCCACTTTTCATCACAGGTAATGATTCGATTTAAAATCCCTTTATTGTTGTGCCGTTTGAGTAACGCAGCAGTCGACGCGCGTTTGTCTAAATTTCCAGAACGAAAACGGAAAAATTAAATGAAATTACGCGAATGTATCATTGGTTTCGAAAAACAATATGAACGAACGAAAAACAAACAAAATTTGGAATTCCTAACCAAAGAGGAGATATTTGAGGTCAAAGTGGCCAGTACGACAAAACGCCAATTTCATATGTAATTACCTAATAAAATTTTAAATAATTTAATCATTAACATGTGCATTCATCGTGCGTGAGTACAAAAAGTATGAAAGAAGTACTTTTATTATTGAATCTATGTTCTTTTGTTTGTTATTATAAATTCAAAACACGAGATTAAATCTTAATATATCTACAATCCTATGCATAAATTACTTATTATCTGATTAAGCAATTAATTTATGCGCCACTAATAGTGATGTGTGGGTCACATTAGCATTAAACAACAAATGACATGTTCCATTCAAACGATAACTGTTTGTAATTAATCATGAATACGTTTTACGTGCCAATGATGTCAATCATTGGATATTTTTCATACATAAAGTAAATACTATATACGCGTTACGAATAAAATATTTTTGAAATTCCTAGAATATGGGGCCTCATAGCCTAGCGGTCTTATTAAGTGGCAGCTAGAAGAGGGGTACCGGGTTCGATTACCGGTTCGAGGGCAAGTTTTAATTTAATTTAAATTTGTTCTCGGCCTATGGGAGGGTTGTGCGGTACCGGGCGAGTGCCTAAACCATACATGGTGGACACGGTCGAATTTCTAAAGACAAGCACGAATTATAAAAAATCCTATAGTTGACGCTGGCATTAGCACAAATCGTGACAGAGCCATAAAAAAAAATCCTAGAAAGTTCCGATTTGTCAATTAAAACGTATATAAATGTATGGGTGTCTATGGGCTGCGTAGACTGCCCTTTTTGGTCGTCCCGCAAGCTCGTTTGCCCCCCTATTATATAAAAAAAAAAAAAAATTGATCTATGCATGTATGTAGCTTAATACAATTCTTGTGGTATATTAGTAATATTATTTAAATATACATAATAACATTATTATGGTGAGGGTGCCGTTGGATTCAGAGAGCGGGGTCTGGTCTCAGCCCTAAATTTCCAGTACAACCAGTTAGTAGTTGACGTTGACATAGTCTAGTCGACAAGTTGAAAATGGAACAAAATAGAGATACTACTCCTAAAATTATGTGCGATAGCTCATTGGATCCGGAATGACGTCTAGAAAAATGTGCTAAAAGCGTGTATTAGCACATAAAAAATTGCAAAAGTTATAGACCATTAAAGATGAAAAAATAATGGCATTTAGTTTTTTGCCAATATTTAATAAACTATTAATATTTAAGAAATTTCAAATAAAGATTCTGAAAGAGGAGGAAATTTCCAACAAAAAACTCCTGACTCCCGGAACTCTATCTCGATTATTTATAATGTTAATTTAACGCTAAAAATAGGTCTGCGGGTGACATTTTTAGGATTCGCGCGTGGCGTCAAAAGCGACTACGGCACATTAATTAATTTATTTAAGGTATTGAATATTTTTTTTTAAATTTGAAAAAATTATGGTGTGTTCTGAACACTATAATTAATTTATTCTCGTTGAAAATTTTACTTAAAGTTAATTTTTCAACAAGTTAAATAATTGTTAACTAACGAAATTTTCTCGAACGACCGTCTTAATTGTAAGTGAAAAAAAATGTTTAAATAATGGTCGTAAAAATATTTCGCTTCGTAGAGCCTTTCTTACATACATACTTAACAAGATCGTGCCATAAAAGTTAAAAAAATATTTATACTTTGTTTATAACAATTTTTTTACTTAAACAAAAACTTAAAAATCCATGTAATGATGTTAAAAAAAAATTTTTTTTTCTCAATCATCATATAATCGTTTTTTTATTAATACAAGATATTTATTGATTTGCAAAAAAAAAAATTCCCGCCATTTGTTGATAATTTTTTTTTAAACAAATTGATTAAATCAATATTTTTTAAAAAAATTTTAACACAACTTTATTACATTAAAATTTTTATGATTTTTAAAAAAAAAATTTTTCCTTAATAACAATTTTTAATTGTTTATAATCGTTTTTTTTAATTTTCTATTGTTTAAATAATTAGTTAAGAAATTTTTTTTTCCTAAAAATCATAATTGACAGTCTTCTATAAAGTAACAGAAAAAAAAAATTTTTTATCAACAATTCTATTGTTTATTAACTTACCAATTTGTTATAAACAAATATTCAACTTTTGTTTATTTTTTTTCTAAAACTTCTAAAATTAACAAAAACAACCATATATAACAAAGTATAGAAAAAATTTATCATGAATATTACTTTTATTTAAAATTAAAATTTTTTTTTTTCTATACTTTGTTATATATGGTTGTTTTTGTTAACTTTAGAAGTTTTAGAAAAAAAATAAACAAAAGTTGAATATTTGTTTATAACAAATTGGTAAGTTAATAAACAATAGAATTGTTGATAAAAAAAATTTTTTTTTCTGTTACTTTATAGAAGACTGTCAATTATGATTTTTAGGAAAAAAAAATTTCTTAACTAATTATTTAAACAATAGAAAATTAAAAAAAAACGATTATAAACAATTAGAAATTGTTATTAAGGAAAATTTTTTTTTTTAAAAATCATAAAAATTTTAATGTAATAAAGTTGTGTTAAAATTTTTTTAAAAAATATTGATTTAATCAATTTGTTTAAAAAAAAATTATCAACAAATGGCGGGAATTTTTTTTTTTTGCAAATCAATAAATATCTTGTATTAATAAAAAAACGATTATATGATGATTGAGAAAAAAAAATTTTTTTTTAACATCATTACATGGATTTTTAAGTTTTTGTTTAAGTAAAAAAATTGTTATAAACAAAGTATAAATATTTTTTTAACTTTTATGGCACGATCTTGTTAAGTATGTATGTAAGAAAGGCTCTACGAAGCGAAATATTTTTACGACCATTATTTAAACATTTTTTTTCACTTACAATTAAGACGGTCGTTCGAGAAAATTTCGTTAGTTAACAATTATTTAACTTGTTGAAAAATTAACTTTAAGTAAAATTTTCAACGGGAATAAATTAATTATAGTGTTCAGAACACACCATAATTTTTTCAAATTTAAAAAAAAATATTCAATACCTTAAATAAATTAATTAATGTGCCGTAGTCGCTTTTGACGCCACGCGCGAATCCTAAAAATGTCACCCGCAGACCTATTTTTAGCGTTAAATTAACATTATAAATAATCGAGATAGAGTTCCGGGAGTCAGGAGTTTTTTGTTGGAAATTTCCTCCTCTTTCAGAATCTTTATTTGAAATTTCTTAAATATTAATAGTTTATTAAATATTGGCAAAAAACTAAATGCCATTATTTTTTCATCTTTAATGGTCTATAACTTTTGCAATTTTTTAATAATAATAATAATTTATTTTTTGCAAGAATATGGTTCAAAATGTTAAGGTGATACAATCATAAATCGTTCGCATATTCTGCCACACACGATGGCGCGCAAATTTGTCTTAAAGTATTTCACATTATTATTCAATGTCAATTATTCTTATACTATCTAGTCTATTATATTATATACATTATATCATTAGCTTTATATCAATTACGGTGTTTCATGCAAATAATCATTTATTGAATAGTACATTTTTTCTAAAAGTAATTCACTAAGTCGCTTTTTAAAGAATCTAGACGGAAGATCTTTTAATTCTTTTGGTAATTTATTGTAGACTTTAATTGCCATACAAAAGCTGTTTTTCCGAAACAGTTCCAGATTGATTTTTGGCACAGCCAATTTCATCCCATGTCTACTTCTTACTTCAACTTCTACATTCGACTTAAAAATATGTATGTTTCTGTGCACGAATAAGGATATCTCTAAAATATAAATACATGGAAGAGATAAAATTTTGAGCTTCTTAAATAAAGGTACGCAACTATCAAGACAGTTTGCTCCACAAATTGCTCTAATACATTTCTTTTGAGCCTTAAATACCCTATTTACTTCGACTGAATTTCCCCAAATTATAATTCCATATCTAAGTATAGATGAAACATATGCATGATAAGCAGCTAATACCGTAGCATGGTTAACAGTTTCCCTTAGTCGTTTTAACACAAAAACAAAACTGTCTATTTTGTTCTGTAATTTTTCAATATGTGCCTTCCAACTACAAAATTTATCTATCGTTATACCTAAAAATACACACTCGTTCATTATGTCTAGTTTATTGCTTTTATATTGTAAGTCTAATTGTGTTTTAGAGTTATATGTCTGAAAATGGATTATGTTAGTTTTGGTCATGTTTATTTGTAGATTATTGGAATTCATCCAGTTAATGGCGTCGTCTAGAGATTTAATTAAGTTGTTTTTTAAGTCTTGTTCGTTTTTACTTTTTATTATAAGTGTAGTGTCATCAGCAAATAGTATACAGTTCTGGTGTATAGCATCTGGAAGGTCATTTATGTATGTTAGAAAAAGTAGCGGGGCCAAAATACTGCCTTGAGGTGTTCCGTACTCATTTTTCTTAAAATTGGATCTATAGGTTTTTTGCTCTAATTTACAAATCTTTGTTATCTCCACATATTGCATTCTATTTTCAAGGTAACTTTTCACCCAGTTATAAGCATTACCTCTTATTCCGTAGCAATCTAATTTTTTTAAAAGTCTTTCATGACATACAAAGTCAAAAGCCTTTGTCATATCTAGAAAGATACAACCTATAAGCATTTTATCATTTAAGCATTCAGTAATTTGTTTGACTAGGGAAAAGCACGCAAGGGTGGTAGAACAATTTTTTCTGAAACCAAATTGTTCTTTTTTTAAAATATCGTATGATAAAAGGAAATTCTCTATTTTATTATACATTACTTTTTCGAAAATTTTAGATAATATGGGAATTAAAGTTATTGGTCTATAATTAGTCATTTGTGTTTTTGCTCCTTTTTTATGTAATGGTTTGATAATTGATATTTTTAGTTTTTCAGGAAAGATTCCTTCTTCCATCGATAGATTAATTATGTATGTCAGTGGATCAAGTAGGTATAAAGCGCATGATTTAATTGTTTTGGTATCTAAATTATCGTATCCTGTAGATTTTGTATTTTTTAGCGATGTAATAATTTTTAATATATCCGTGTTATTTATGGGGGAAAGAAAAATACTTTTATGATTTAGAGGGATTTTGGCTTCTGGCAAATTGTTTGTTTTATTTTTTGTAGGCAGTGAGGTAAAATAGTCATTAAATAAGTTGCATATTTCATGTGGTGATTCATATGTTTTGCTATCAATATCAATTGCTTCTATTCCTGAATAAAATCTCATGTCTCGTGTATTTGTTTTAATTACATTCCAGGCTGCTTTAGTTTTGTTTTTTGCGCAATTTATGTATTCTGCATTAGTAAGCTGATGGGACTTATGTATACATTTTTTTAAAATAGATGAGTATTTATTATATGCAGATTTATTTTGTTTTTTATTGTGCTTATTTAAATGATATTTTAGGTATAACGTTCTTTTTTTTATACAACATTTTTTTAGGGCTTTAGTAAAGAATCTATTTTTGATAGGTTTGAATGTATTTTTAATTTTTAGGATCGGAAAACATAAATTGTAAAACAAAGTTATAGTGTCATGGAAGTTGTCGAATGCTTCATTTGTTGTGGTGGAGCTGTATACGTCCGAGAATGTGAGGCTTGATAGACACCTAATAAAAGTATTAGTGTTTTCCCTATTGAGTTCTCGTCTGTATATAAACCAGTATTTTGGAATATCTTTAAAATTTTCGTTTTCTTCGAGTGTAAAAGTCAGTGATTGTGCGGTCTCATGGTCTGAAAGTGCCAAGTAGTGGAGGTCCGAGTGTGTGTCATTTATGTTACTTGCTATTAAGTCTAAGCAGGAGTTTTTCCGTGTTGGGTGTTTTACATGATTTTGTAAATTATTATTTAGAAGAATAGAGATAAGTTCGTGGGAACTTTTATTATTTTTTAAAATGTCTATGTTCCAGTCTCCACATAATATTAGTTTTTTGTTGCGTTTCCTGCATAGGTTACTTAAAAGTTGTTCTAAATTATATAAAAAAGTTGTTACATCTAAAGTAGGAGTCCGGTAAATACATATTATTATTAAGTTGTATTTACTTATTTCAACGCCACAATATTCGAATTGGAGAGGAATTGGGGGTCTAGGGTAAGAAATTTCCTTGTATTTCAAATTGTTTTTTATTAAGATGCACGAACCACCTCGGCGTTGATTAGGCCGAGAATATGAAGAGACTAATCTATAATTATTTATTTTAACGTTGGATTCACTTCCTTGTTTAATAAAAGTTTCTGTGAAACATATGATGTCCACACTTCCCAAACTTCCTTGCAGGTCCGTGATGGCTACACTAACTAAATCCTGTTTGCTAAGCAACCCTGCTATATTTTGATGGACTAGTCTTAATTTATTTTGCTTATTAGTTGTTACGAAAAAAATTACAACTGGAAGGCTGGTTTTTATTTGTAATATTGGTACCTGACATTTTAAGAAAATTTGTTATTTTTAATTGTACAGTGTGAGTCGACTTGTTTGTGTGACTAGGTTGCACGCTGGATTTATAGTTAAGATTTGTCTTATGCTGTGTATAATATCGAATGTACTCAATTTCCGTGTTTATTTTATCACATAAGTTGAAGAGGTGTTTTGTATGAGAATAGGGTGTGTTTTTATCGTACTTCGAGTGGCGTATTTTTAAGTAGTGGCAATATTTATAATTAGATAGTATAGATTCTAGATGAAAGTTAATTAATTTTACATTTAAGTGAGCATTATATTGTACATTGGTTATAAACACCTTTTGCTGTCGCAATTGGTATAACACATTACACAATTGTGAGATGAAGGTATAAGGGCGTTTATCGTTTGCACCTATTATTAATACTATAATGTCTTTAGGTTTAATGATGGAGTTATTAATTTCACTGATACAACTACTTAAAATCTGTGCACTCGTAGCATGGGGCTTTATAAACGAAGTAACTTTGTAATTGTCCTTTTGTATATTTAATCTTGATTTTATTAATTTATGTGTTAAGCCACAAGCTTGCTGATCTCCAAATATTATTATTTTGGGTCGATTTTCTATTACTTGACCATTTAAAGTCATGACATTATCGTTTTGAATAACTGGTTTTGTTGTTCTTATAGTGACATCTATTGGCAGCTCCTTACTATTCTGCTTGTGGTTTTCAATATTTGGTGGAAATTCTTGTACAATGCGCTTATTCTGTTCCTTATATTTGGAAGGGCAGGAACTACAGGCGAGTTCCGCATTTTCTTGGTTTTGCTTTTGTAGTAAGGTGTTGGTAGTAATATTAATAGAAGGTGAAGAATAATTTTGTTTTAGATTATTTATAGTTTCCTTTTGTTTTATAATTTCAAGATTTTTCGTGGAATTTTCAATTAATAGGGTTTCAATTGTTTGATGTGCTGAATCCAATTCTAATTTTAATTGTTTTATTTGCTCCAATAATTCGGAATGTTCATATAAACTTCTTGTAGAAATGTCTGGTAAACTTGTTGAGTCATAACAGTCACAGTTCGATTGACCAGAACTAGATGAAAGGTTAAGGGAATCAATAAATCTTCTTTGCTTTCTTCTCATTGTAACATTGTCGTTTTCCATTATAAAAAAAAAATATATATAAATACAATGATAACAATTTCTAACAGATGTATGGCTTGAACCGATGTGATTCGAACCGGGACATGTAATAGTTATGTGAGAAACCGAGGAAGAGAGATAATACCACTAGCCAACAGGCCTATTACATGTGTTTCAAAATTAAGCAATCTATTTCTATTTGTGTAAATTGCTTTGAAAATACGTTAAAATTCAACTGATGTGAGTCACATCGGAGAACAAAGGATTCACTTAATTTATTTGTTTCTTCACTATTATCGTAGTTCACTAGTTTATAGCACTTTACCGGTAAGTTTGTCACTTTATTAGTTTGTAGATTGATTGGAAATTGTATTTTTAAGCAAAAATATGGTTTTATGTAAAATGTTAGGGGTCAAATGGGTCAAATGTTTTATTGCTATTATTGTCACTTTTCCATAAAAAAATACTTATTTAACATTACTACCACAAAGATAACTTTTACAAACTTCACTGATTTACTTTTTAATTGAAATAATGCACCGAAACTATTTATAAACAATAAAATACACGGAGCTATTGTTTACAGGCCAGCGCCATCTACTCACTTTTATGTGCTAATACACGCTTTTAGCACATTTTTCTAGACGTCATTCCGGATCCAATGAGCTATCGCACATAACATTTTTTAACATTACCATATAATAACGACCTCATTTGTCTATGCCTATATTACTTAGTTATTACTATCTATTTCAATCGCATGCTGCAAAGAACTAATAAAAACATTTAAATTATTAAAAAAACTCAAAGAGATTTCAATTGAAAAACGTATAAAAATGATATCCCCACAGATCGGACCTTTCAAGAGCAGCAAACTAAAGCTTAAACATAGAAAGTCATTATCTTCGGTCTCAAGCACTATAAACTCCGATGAGCTTCGATTCTTTATAATATAAAGGGAAAAAAGATTTCAGAATAACGAGAAAGACCAAACCGAGCGGAAATCCCCGTTCGATCCGATCATTCGACCATGATTTTAAGGTTCTACTGATCGTATTAATCTTTATTATTGGTCCATCTCAAAAAATAAGGGATAAAAGCATTTTAATAAGTGCGAAAACTGTTGTAAACACTTAAGGTGTTTGTAATTGTACTTGTAATAATCTAGTACAGAGCTCGTAGAGCAGTGTTGGCCAAGTGGCTACAGCGTGGGACTCTCATACCTGAGGTCGTAGGTTCAATCCTCAGCGTGCACCAATGGACTTTCTTTCTATGTGCGCATTTAACATTTGCTCGAACGGTTAAGGAAAATATCGTGAGGAAACCGACATGTCTCAGACCCAAAAAGTCGACGACGTGTGGCAGGCACTGGAGGCTGATCACCTACATGCCTATTAGATTTTAAAAAATGATCATGAAACAGACCTAAAGAGGGTGTAGCGCCACTGATTTATTTATTAATAATCTCGTAAATTAAAATGCATTTAATACTTCTAAAAAAGTAGTAGTATGTTCGAAAGCAAGAAGTTTAAAAGTCTTACGACATAGAACTTACACGTCTTTCATAATCAAACTTTGTATTAAAGTTAGATAGGAACTTCCGCATGATTTAGTGGTTGAATAACAGGTTATGGAATTAAAATGGAACATTATAATTTCTCGTACAATACTCAAAGGTGTAATTGAGAAGAGAACAGGGATTAATTGAAGCAGGAATGTATCATGAGTGCAGACGAGCGTTGGTGCAAAGCTACGCAGGCGCGCCTTCTACCCAAATCGCAGTGACGGCTCTCTCATCACTACGGACGCTCGTAGCACATCCCTTAAGGCGGCTTCTCACTAGCTGGTTACGATGAAATATAAAACCTATTTGGTCTTTGCGCGTTAATTCGTTCCAAATTCAAAAACCTTCCCAGTATCGCGCATAATTGTTAAGTTTAAAAATTATGTGTGTGTTCAAACTAGTGCTAAGTGATAAAACTTTGTGATTAATTTGAACATTGTAAAAGTTGTGTGTAAAAACAATTGAGATTGTTTTCGGAGCGGGTTTTTAAATGGTAAGTTAGTTAACAATTTGCAGCTTCTGTTTGTTTTTTTTGGAGTTTATGGGATAGTAAACGACGCGAAAAAGAGTTTTACGACTACCGTTTACAACGTTTTCAGTGACATGCAATCGTAAACCGTTTTAATCTCGCAAAATAGCTTTACGCCGAGCCCGTTATGCTTAATAGCTATAAACCTCCTTTAATAAAGAATTTAATTATTTCAAGTATGTAATCATCATCCTTTACGTCCAAATAAACCTTCTCTTTAATTAGTTAGGTTAGTCTAAACCTCTATAAAAAATTGCGAATTACAAAAATATTTCCTATAGCACTGCTCCACGGAACATTTAAATTAAGAACAATAGATTTAGTTGATTATAGTATTTTAAATACCACTTTAAAGTGATAAACTGAAAGAAACCCACAATAGGATAAACAATTTATTTGACAGATTTTTTTACTTTTAAACTTTCGGCTTTGTTGTAGGTGTGGCCTTTTATTCCTTCAAGACACAACCAATTATTACAGAACAACGGGATTACGATATAATTAATACGGTTAAGTTAACCTATAACATTAAATACTATCAGTTTTTGTTCTTATTAATACTTCGGCCTAAATAATTTAAATCATCAGTTTGGACAAAGGCGAAATGAGTTTATGATCTCAAGATCATTTGTGGCTGGCATTTAAAAACGGTCAATAAATTTAGTTCTAAGATACCCTTTGTTTACAGATAGATACTTAATATTCACAACGTTGTTCTTGTTTAAAGACAAATCAATGGGGCATGCATTTCTGGTCTGTTTCATTATTATTAAAGGCAAGTAATATGTTTAAATAACTTAAAAAAAAAAAAAATTCTATGTATAGTATTTACTCCAACTTTGATTATGGTCCCTTTGGAATAGACACGGGGCCATAGGGTACAAGTACACAGGCACATTATTTATCTTAGCCCCTGGTCTGTCCAGGTCAACCCAAAGCTGGTGCTTTCCTCTCTCAACGTATACCTAAGTATCACAATACAAAGAGGAAATGCTACCAGTTTTAGTATTACTTTTTTTTCAATTTTAGTTTCTTTTATTTTATTTTTGTTTTATGGACATTTAGATAATTTTATAAATTGTATTTTAACAATAAACAATGTATATATATATAATATATGAACATTGAACATACTATAATACAATCGGAAAAATCTATGGGAATGCCTCGGTCATAATATATTATACCAACATGTGAAATAAATTATAAACAAGAATATATAATATATATAAATTATAAACAACGTAACGACAAAAGAACGCGGTACAAACAATATACAATAACTAAAAAAATTAACAAACCTAGTATTGATAGTACAACAGGCGCATTTTATATAACTTATGGCTAAACGCATACTGGACCTATTTTTAAACAAAAAAAAATGTTAATAAATTATTGCGACATTATGGGACATTCACGATTATACCTTTTGTGGTCGTCATTTAAAGATGAACCCCTTAATTCATAATGGACCATATGGACAAAAAGTGCTATTGATGGTTTCTCCTTGTCACCCTTACGTCACTTTTCTTATAAATTGCTGGGACTAATCATTCTTTAGGTCTTTTATTCGTTTGGTGTAATCAACTAAGATTATTAATTATATTTGTATTTTATGATATTTTTATTCTTACCAATAAAAATATCTTACCTTCATCTCTTATACATTTTAGGTATCGATACATAACGATTTACTTTCTATTATATTCATGAACAAGACAAGTATTGCCATATTAGGGACAACTTCATAATACTGTTTGCTTTGTAATTAGGTTAAGTACGAACTAATTGAGGGGCCGACCAACACAAACGGTCGGTTACAAGATTGATGTGTTAAATATATTAGTAGAGAATAGTCAACAGTCGGGGTTATATGGTGGTCGGGTTTAGGTAAAGGTAACGTACATAATACATATATTACATATAACAACTTCTTAGTCACAATTTATTTAAACAGAATCTGTATACTTATTTATATAATAGTTTAAAGCGTGAGTTGCTCCATAGACGAAAAATATGGCACAGAGCGCCCCACGCTTTTTCACAATAATACCAGTATTTTTTGTTCATTACCATTTTCAGCCTAAATTAGGAATTAGTTTTCACTTTTTAGTTTGATGTGCTTTAAAAGCGTGTTTTTTTAGTTTTTTTAAACTATTATTTATTTTGTTGTGTATCACACACAGTGTTTTTTACTTGAAAAAAACGAAGCCCAGTGTTTTATGTTTCAACATTCACTAAATATTCATACATTCTTACATTTGATGCAATAACAAAGTTTAGCGCACGCATAACAATTTAATATCGCGAGGTATTCACAAAATGACAAAAATATGTAAACCGATACAGAAAATCAGAAATACCTGCAATGAATATGAAATTCCAGGCAGAATCCGAGTGACAATGAAGGTGGATCAATATTTATGAGATGAAACTTGCACTTCAATACGAAATTCGTGAATTGTTAGAACATCGAATGAAATTGAAGTTATGTTGACGACGTAATGTAGAAGTGAGAATTGCAAAATATTTTTCGTTTTCATGTTACAAGTTTGAAAGTGTACTCTTAACTTTAAATTATAGGAGTTTGTATGATATAAGGGTTCATCCGTATGTAAGCAAAATTAACTCACATCAACACGAACAATGCAAAAAACTCAGTTTTGTAACGCGCATCCAGGACATAGAACGACCACTATTTAAGTCTTGACTTGTTTAAGCTATCGCGGAATATGCTTAACAGGATTATTAAGAATATTCATAGCGCTAAATCACCTGCACTTTCACGTATTACGTATTTAATAATAATAATTATTTTATTTTCATTTCGTGAACCTTTTTGTATATAATATGTAATGAATATTTGGTTGTTTTTTGTTGTATATAATTTATTATATAGATTACGAGTAACTAAATAAAAGCCTTTATCGATTGATAGTAATTTACAAAATAAACACAATTACAAATAATTGGAAAAAACAATTAACATTATTTTATGTTTAGTAACCAGTTTTATGGCTAGGTCACCATACCATTTTAAAACCCAAAAGTTTTATAGTCGCAGACGTTGTAGATTAAAAAGTTAACGAAATATACTTTTACACTTTTCTTTCTTTTTCATGTGAAATATGATTATAATACAATCTTTCAGTGGTTTCTATGTAATGAATGTTATATGTTTTGAACAAAAAACGTAAGCAAGGCGAATGCTACACGCTCGATATTTATCGTGATATTTATCGTGATATTTATCTTGTATTTTTTTAGTATACTACACACTCGATACGGATCGCGTCAGTACGACGGTAAATTTCATTGAGTACACTCGTACATTTCGTGTTACAATATGAGTAACAATATTAAGAAAGCTTGCGTTGCCATTATTATTATTATTATTATCAGTATATGCTGATATACATCAATATCCAAGACTTTGAATTGTAAACATTTTCCGCTGCAGCACCAGATCGTTTCAAATCTGTTATTTTTTAAATTATTTTCTGTAGTTTGCCTAGTTTGCATTTGAGGTGTCCCATATGGCCGATTTACACGTATTAAGTTGACTAAAAATTTACTAAATATTAACTTAATTTTAAGTAACTTAACCCGTGTAAACAGTGAATTTAGTAAGAAGTTGCAAGTTAAAATTTAGTTGCAACTAAACAAGGTAGAATAGAATTTTGTCTATTTTTCGGTTAAGTTGGTGGGCGTGGCTAATCACTTGACACGTTTGGACAGGCAAAATTTAGTTAAATTTAAGTGAAAAGCATAAGCTGGCGGAGTCATTGCAAAGCTATGCTTTTGCTTTCGGCGCTGGAAGCTCAAAAACATATCCAAAACTATTTGTCCGATATGCGTATACAACAATTAATGAACAGTAGTAGAACCCCTTCCCCAATGAATAATAGTAGCCGTTTTACTCCTTCGCCTTCTTCAAATACGTATTACGTTGAGTCCCCAGAACCTTCACAATCATGTATTGGAGCATACAATACAGTAAATCCCCAATCAGGAAGAGAAAATCCTATAATATTTTGTTCTGTGGTCGTCCATCTTGAGCGAATAAATGAGTTTAACTAATTATTTAGTATTTTCACGTGTAAACGGTTACTTAAAATTAAGTCACTTGAAATTTAGTTAAAATTTAGTTAAGACTTGGCAACTTAATACGTGTAAATCAGCCTATACTTATAGGTAATGTTTCTAATACAAGTATGAATTCTCTATATTATTCCGCCTCCATATATGCGCGTCCTCTTCCATCGCTGGCAGAATAAATACTGACGCGATAAATATCGAGCAGAGACTAGACGCTCGATATTTATCGACGATAATTGATACGGATCGTGGATTTTTAGATTTCTAGAAATCCAGCGATCCGTATCACGGATCGTGATACGCATGTACTACACATCGTAATTTTGGATCACGATCCAAATATCACGATAAATATCGAGCGTGTAGCATTCGCCCAACGCATGTTCTAGAATTTCACTTGACAAACTTACCATTTTACTTACCATCACGTGAAACTTCAGCTCGCTTGATCCAACATACAACGAAAATCAAAAGTCAATTAAAAGTACAAAAAAATCCGTTCTAACCTTTTGATGGTAGTCCAATTTTACTGAAATAATAAATCAGCGCTGAGTAAAACTAAACTTTTTGTTTTGTTAACTCGTTTGTGAAATTTGCCTGAAACAGACGAACAAATTGCCAGAGTTCACACAAACATTATTACTGTTTTTATTAAAGTTTAAGCGTTTGTTTAATTATGAGATTTATTATACCTTTGTGGGAACGATATAGTTCTGCTTGGTTCATTGTTATCTCGAAACTGGGTTTTTACATTAAATAACATGTTTTTTTCTATGATATCTATACATAGTAAAAAGTCAAAATATATTTATTCATTCGGTAACTTATTGATCGTCATTAAAATTACTTTAATGACTTTGAATTTACATTTACGTCCAGAGTATAAAAAACATAGTGTCATGGTGATCGTGAATAATGTTTATTTATTATTTTTTTGTTATAACAGGGGGCAAACGGGTAGGAGGCTCACCTTATGCGATAAGTTACATTGCCACTTTGAAAAACAATCACATTGTAAGAAGGCTCGCGTCGTATTTATTTGTACGCCCTTTTTTTGAAGGACCCTAATTCCAATTGGTGCGGAAGTACTTCTGTGGTTAGTTCGTTCCACATAGTTGTGGGGCACGGAAAAATCTGCCTTACAAAATGCGGTGGACGAAAGGTGTTACGGGTGGAATTTCTTATTCTGTCTCGACGCCCAATGATAAAATTCAGCTGCAGATATTAATCCAAACAAATCTTCTGAACACTCGCTATGGTTAATGCGGTAGAAGATGTAGAGAGGCCCCACATCTCTACGCAACGCCAAGGGATCAAGTTGCTTGGAAAGAGACCAATGGATGGAGTTGGTACTGGGGAGCTCCCCAGATGTGAGAACAGTACTCTATATGGGGCCGAATTTGCGCTTGATAGAGTTGCAAGCGGTGGTCCAGAGTGAAGTAGTAGTACCGTCTAGTCTTGCTGAGCACAACAAACTTCTTAAAGGCAAATGACCGCCAAACTGAACGTCATCCGATATGTCAACGCCCAGTATTCCTCAGAATACTGAGTGAATACAGGTACCAAAAAAGGCGCGTTAAGATTGGATTCAACTCAGGAGCACAAATTCGCATCACAATTGAGGGCCATCAGGCCCACTCGACTTATGAATGTCCAAGGAAAATAAAGGTTTGCGCATAGCACGTTGCCAATAGGTAGGATTACACCGGAAAAATGTCGGTGGTGCCCATAAGAGACAACAAAGATCGGTATACCACCTCGGCCATAGAGTCAGTAATGGCATCTACCCGACGAAAAAAATGGGTTAAAATTATTTTAACTATTATACCACTATCACCAACCCTGTATGACAGATGAAGTATATTTCATACCGCAACATAAATCTATATATGTTTATAGTATAATATGTTTTTATTCAGCGAGTCTAATCCTATTTAAATTACTTGTCTAATTGGTATCATGTAAATTAAAATACAGATAAATTATTAGATCGTACGAGTAAAGTTCTTTAATCACATTTTCCCACTTTTCTGGGATTTGACGTCATTCTGTCAAACGTCAACCTGTGACAACTGTCATGCTGGGCGGGAAATTCAAATTGTCTAATGATCTCGTTATTATATTTTAACGAATGAAACTTATTATTTACTTTTATGCAGTGTACGATGTCTTCTTATGGTTATGATCATTAATCGAAAATCTTAATTTTACAACAATAACTCATTTATACACTTTAAAATTAAATTTGCATTTAACTATAGATACTTATATGTATTTCATAATAATATTAGCGTTTTAAGTTCAAATACTAGAGAAGAACAAATGGCAGACGGAAAAAGTCGCTAATGTAAGTTGTATCTAGGTCAAGAAAGGTCTTTTGAGAATTCAGCCAATCTTTTGTTCAATTTTTGGCAGCTCCTTGCGAGAAATGGTGATGCCAGATTATAGGCATTGTATGTTTTACATATTTAGATGTAATTGTTTAGAATTCCTTTATGACACAAATACATTTTAAAATCGAGAATATGGAGTAAAATATACATTTAAAAGGAAAAACTATTCAAACCCTCCTTTACTATAATTTGTATACATAAAATATTCAGTTTCGTAATGTTGTATGCCAAAAAAAGCACAAGTTGTACTTTAGAATAATTTTAATATTCACTTTGGTTAACATGAGTAGGTTAGGGTAGTAAGTAACATGTTCACTTATTTAAAAAAATGGTTCGTGCTTATGTACGCGCGTAAGAAGTTATACTTCTTTGACATTATTAAAAATCGTTTTTGATTGCATGCAAATAATTAATTACAATTAAATAATCAAAGACTGGAAAAGAGGTCATTATAGTCAATAAAAGTCAGTTTACATTTGAAAAATTAAAAAAATAAATATTTATAATTATTCTCTTACATTAAGTGTAACATAAATTCTATTATTATTCGAATGTTGTTTTTAAATTATGTCCAATGCCGTAGCATCTTCTGTGGGCAACTTTATTCTGTTAATTTTGTGTCACGGTGCTCGCGCATCGTAAAATTTCACTCTCATCAATTTTTCATAACGCGCCTAAAGAAGTATAACTTCAAAAATATTTAAATTCATAAATGTTCTATAACCGATTATTTTACTTAAATCCTTGGCCAAAGCCTATAGGAGCTTGTTGAATGTTTTTCTTCATCATCAAAGGTTGAGTTACCCAAAAAGTTCAAATCATGAACTAACATTGAGATAGTTAATGCCTAGAACAGTATACGATAGCAAAATAACTGAAAAATATTTATAAATTCCTTTTGAAATTGAAGAGTTTTATCGCATATTTCGTATTTAAATCAGCCATAAATATTAAACAAAAGCGTGATTCATTTTGTATTCTGCAGACGTGAGAGGCTCCATAAGTGTCTGTAGTTTAACGGATTTTGGATATCCAGTAAATAGTTCGTATAAATCCTGTCAATTGGGCGATATTTTATATGCAGTTAATGCGTCTTGAAAAAGTGCTGCGAACATTTTGTACGGGAATATTTCGTTCTTTATACCTTTCGCAACTTAAGCCGCATTTACATTTATCTGACGTGTTGTGTTGTGATGCATCAGAACGGTATCAGTTTCATACATTTAATATGGAAGCGTTCACATTTATTCAATGCGGTGTGTTATGACGGCTTCTGATGTGTCGTGTCACAGGCGATCCCGGTCCGCGTCAGAAAGGGTGAGGTGCGGGGGGCGGTGCCGTGAGACGTCATACCGCATCAGACTAGTGTGCACACGCCAGTGTTGTGTTATTACGCGTCAGAAATGGACGAAGAGCAACTAATTGAATACGTAAGACAATTTAAAGTGATTTATAATCCAAAATGTAAAGAATATAAAGATAAAGTTAAGCCGCATTTATATTTATCTGACGTGTTGTGTTGTGATGCTCTCTGTCGTGATGGCTACTGTTCACATTGATATGACGTGTTATGATGCATTATGACGGTTTTTTGTATCAGTTCCGTCTTGACTCCCAGAGAGTTCACACATTTGCAATGTTTTTTCAAGAATCATCCGATTCAGATTCAGATTTTGAAGAAGAGTTGGAATTATTGGCGTTGGCAACGCTTCTAACTAAACAAAGAAAAAGAAGAAGATATTGGAAATAGCTGCTCTCATAACTTGATCTTTATATTGTTTACATTTTGGATTATAAATCACTTTAAATTGTCTTACGTATTCAATTAGTTGCTCTTCGTCCATTTCTGACGCGTAATAACACAACACTGGCGCGTGCACACTAGTCTGATGCGGTATGACGTCTCACGGCACCGCCCCCCGCACCTCACCCTTTCTGACGCGGACCGGGATCGCCTGTGACACGACACATCAGAAGCCGTCATAACACACCGCATTGAATAAATGTGAACGCTTCCATATTAAATGTATGAAACTGGTACCGTTCTGATGCATCACAACACAACACGTCAGATAAATGTAAATGCGGCTTTATGAGAGCAGCTATTTGGGAAGAGATAGGAGAAGTTAGTTGTTTAGTTAGAAGCGTTGCCAACGCCAATAATTCCAACTCTTCTTCAAAATCTGAATCTGAATCGGATGATTCTTGAAAAAACATTGCAAATGTGTGAACTCTCTGGGAGTCAAGACGGAACTGATACAAAAAACCGTCATAATGCATCATAACACGTCATATCAATGTGAACAGTAGCCATCACGACAGAGAGCATCACAACACAACACGTCAGATAAATATAAATGCGGCTTTATTGTACGATATTTGTGAACATCGTTTCTGGTTGGGAGATGCACTTTGAATTAAGAGTATTAGTAGCTAGGCCGCACTTCTCAACTCTGAGGTCCGTTCGAATCCTGGCTGTGCCAACTGATTTTTCGTATGTTAAAATCGTTTATATTTTGACATATTAGAGTCGACTTTGAATACCAGGCTAAGATCCAAATTTTTGCAAAGAAGAATTATCAAAAAAGAGGGCGCTACTGTAGCTAGAGTATAAAACAATGAAACAATATATTAACAAATTAATAACTAACAAAATATTAAAGGGCCGGCCATCCCTAAACAAAAATGATGTTCATATATTTTGGCATCGAAAACTACAAGCAAATGATGACCCCATAAATAATAACGTGGTTGTAACACCCAATATACTGAGGCTCGTAAAACGAATCGATACAAGGCTGATTTTATCGCCCCTTTTCTTTTATAACATACATACATAAACGCAAATGTAGTTCTATCTTCATACCTAAACAAAGAAGAAATTTCTTTACTTTACATACTTTGTAATACCGATTTTCGTCCAAAATAATCGTTTAATGTTCTACAATCTCACAAACAAATCGATGAACTGTATCTTGTGCTTCGAAACAGGTTTAGTTAGAGAAAACATACGCTCATCTTTGCTTCTTTGAGGTTAGTTAAAAATAATAACTCTTTATACATATATCATCAGTATTATTATGTGTCAAGATCTAAGAAAATAGGTTTTTTGACATTCAGTTGGAAGATATTGGGTCTCAATAGGTTTTCTTTCTTTTCTTATAAAATTTATAAATGAGGAAGCAACGGAAGTTCAATCACCTTGCCCCTTACATAATTAAAAAGCGTGATTATTAATCATACTTCTATGGAAGTTATAGCAGCGATACAGGTTTCATTAAAACGTTTTTTTGACCGTGATTATCTATAATTTAAAAATGAATCGCTGAATGTGTTGCTTAGCGCAAATCTCGAGAGCAGCTGAACCGATTCCTTGAAGTACGAGGATAGTTCTTACGGAGAGAAAAAAATTCCTGAAAAAGTCTAATAACAACACTTTTCTATATTCCCATACAAAAAAATTGTAATAATACTTTTTTTAATGGTATTTTTTATATTTAAAAGTTTAAGTGGAGGGGTTCCGAGAAGGCAAAAAAAATTGAGTGACGTTATTATCCTATAAATATTAATGTCAATATTTGTTAATAATTATACGATGGTCACATTACCTGTACGTTTATGCCAAAATGTAAAAAAAAACCACCCGTGTGAAGCCGGGACTGGTCGCTAGTATTCTATAGATCTAACTATTCAGTGGTTGTGACAGTGTTATTTACATTGAGAACTCTACGTAATTGGAGATGTATAAAAAGTAAACATGAAAGAACGATAAATACAGACAACAAAGCCAGGATATATGGCAGCCTAAAACCCTTATTAGCCTAGGGCCTACTGCCCAGACCCGCATTTACTAAACAAATATCGTAAGTTCTAGCATAAAAGTCATATGACCCACAATAAGTAACAAAATACAACACTTTGTAAAAATACCGTAACCTGATAAATGACCGCGTTCTTATATCATAAAGTTATATTCTTGAACGAATCAAATTATTTATAGATACGACATTAAACAGGTGCAATAAAATGTTCTAAAGGTGTGACTTCATCAAAAAATTTCTTCTTAAATTCAGTTATTGCTTACATTGAAAATCTACGAAATACTGCTTTACAATACTGAAAGTATTTTTCTATCAACAAGTATTTTTAGAAATACTTAAATGATTTTAACGATTGAGGCACAACAAGTCACATTTAAAAATACAGTTTGTAAAAATAATTGGAAGTAATCATCGTGGCAGTTCTTCTTAAACCAGGAAAAGTACTGCGTAACCAACAGCTCGCTATTGTATAAATGTACCATTTGGGTGTGTATGTGACATCAGTACTACGTTAATTGTAGCAATTATATCGAAATTAGCTAAAAATATATTTTAATTGATATAATTATTTGAATAAGGTCTTAAGAAAATTAGGAAGTCGACCTCAAATTTGTGAAAACCACTATTAAATCTGAAATGATAATTTTAAAACGTCAAATATGTCAAAATATTGTATTTTCATTAATTCATTAATTATTCATCATCATCAATGGTTATACAGCCCTTTGTGGGCCTTAGTCTCCTCAAGTATAGTTCGCGATCGCAATCTATCCAGTGCTTACAGCGTCCAATTGCTAACCCCTATTGTTTCGAGGTCCTTGACAACTCCATCCCACCAACGCTCGGTCTACCGGGTTTTCTCTTGCCACCGGGTTATGAGTTCAGTAAGGAGGGGTTCTGTCGTTCGCCATTCGGTGCACATGTCCCAGCCACTTGAGACTGTTGCACTTTATGAATTGAACGATGATTCATTAATTATTAAACACATAAATATGGTATTGGAGTCAAAAACAAAATATTGAAATACTCATTTCAAACTCAGAACTGTTATTTGGTGACATATAATAAATGTCTTATGACATAATGAGTATTTAGTAATATATGCTAAGGTATTAGCTACTTTGACAATTATATCGGTGTTATAGATACAGGCAAACTTCTTGAGCATTAAAAAAAAAGGGAGCGGGGGAAAGTTTGCGCATCGTACGGGACGCGCGGGAAACAAACGTCAACTGATTTACCAATCACGCGATCGAAACGTCACTCTCCCGCCGCCGCGCACCACCGACCCCCTTCCCAATGATACCTAAAAATCGCTTCTGCGCAGGCAAGGACATTGGTTCAAGATGTTTGCCGGTATCTGTATCTGGTTCCAAACATTGTCAGTTACCAATTAGTGTAAGTTGTTTATTAGAATTACCTTCGATTAGATATTATATATATATACTAGCTGACCCGACAAACGCTGTTTTGCCATGTATATTATTTCTAGGAAACATTTTTTTAGTTCAATAAAAATAACTATCTACTATACTAAAAATAGGGGTTGATCGTAGAGGGGTAAAAATAAGGAGTTGGATGTATTTTTGTATGCTGTATCATAAAAAATAACATTTAGGGGGATTAAAAATAGATATTGTCCAATTCTCAGACTTCCTGAATATGCATAAAAAATTTCGTAAGGATCGGTCGAGCCGTTTGGAGGATGGGAACGAACATTGTGACACGAGACTTTATATATTAGATTTTATTACCTACCTGAGAATAAATGTCCCTCTGTGTTTATCAAACCAAAGTGAAAGTGTCCTATATCAAAGCGTAATTAATTAATTTACATAACTTAAAACATTTTCCCTTTTTCATATGTCACGTCGACTCGAGAAAAGTATGAAGAGTAGAAACAAAACTAAGCTTAGTTGAATTCCAGAGATTTAAACGAGACGAACTTTGAATAACAAGGACCCACGACCGTTTCAAGAACTTAAAGTATGAAATTGTAGAGTACTTATTATATTAAATTGCACTCACAAGTATACACTTAGGGCGTAAGTGAAATGGTACCGACCCTTTACCCCTGCAATTACAAAGTTTCACTTCACAGCTGCTGGATCAAAGAGAAATCCTTGAATAAAATAGTAAGTAGTCAGTATAAATCCCAGCCTTCATAAAACTGTTAATGTAGAATTTAATTCATATCAAAGCTACAGACCATCCCTGTCAGTTTCCTCATGAAAACAGTTTTGGTTATGAGAATTAACAATTGCATTGTGTATTTGATTATATTACAGATAAATTGTTAATTATTTCATTAACGCGTTTGTTTACGTTATATATATAGATACATGTTATTCATCTATATGATTATTGTTCTGATTATAAATTGCAAGATTAAAATATGGTACTTGTATATTTTATATGTCCCGTATCGTTAACATGAATCATGTAGTTTCATAAATAATTGATATAATTGTATGTAAGGCGATTGTTATCTCCAACATACGAAATGGATTTTGTGGGTTTGAGACATAAAACAGTTTTCTCACGATGTTTACGAAAAGTTTTTTTTTTTTTTTTTTTTTTGTGTTCTTGTTCATCTGCAATCGGCTATCAGCCATGATCAGATATTTTCCGAGGTTAAATTTGGTTGGGTGCGATTCCATTGAATGGCACCGTACGTGTTGGCAGAAACCGGACTCTTTACTTTAGGTCAGCTTCTCCGGTCCAGGTCCAGCACTTGCCATCTCCTTAGGCGAGCCACATCATCTCCCGGGGCCAACAGACTCCTAGCCAGTTCATTGGTGTGTTTGGTTAACCTTTCCCTGTATCTAGTACTGTTCTTGCGGATTACTTCCTTAATGGTTGGCATCTCCAGATATTCATGTATTTCCTTGTTTCTCACAAACCAGTGTGCACTTGAAATAGTTCTCAGTGCAATGTTTTGAAATCTTTGGAGGATTTCGATGTTAGAATTGCTTGCACAGCCCCAGAGTTCTATTCCATATGTCCACACTGGTTGTATGATAGCCTTGTAAACAAGCAATTTGTTACTCAGGGTCAACCTAGATTGCTGGCCTAGAAGCCATGATAGCTCTTTGAATTTCAAGGTGGCTTCTGTTTTCTTGGCTTTTATATGATTAGCCCAGGTCAGTCTTCTGTCCAGATGCAGTCCGAGATATTTCACGCTGTTTTTGCTTGGTAACGGTTTGTCTTCTATATGCACAGGTGGACAATCGCCCTTTCGCAGTGTAAATGTTACTTGTATTGATTTAGCTATGCTAGGCTTGATTCTCCACCTCTGCAGCCAAACGTTCACCTTGTTGAGCTGTTCCTGTAGTTTCAGTGAAGCTTTATTCGCGTTCACATCGCTTGCAAGGCAAGCAGTGTCATCTGCGTATGTTGCTGTCACGACATTTTCTGTTTCAGGCAAGTCTGCCGTATATATTGAATGGGCCAAGCACTGATCCTTGTGGAACTGAGGCAGTGATGTAATAGAGCCTTGAAAGTTCTTCCTCGTACTTTACTTGGAATCTTCTTTGATCTAGATAAGATTTTAGGATCATATAGAATGAGTTTGGTAGGAGGGTTTTCAGCTTGTACAACAATCCTTTGTGCCAAACTCTATCGAATGCCTGCTGGATATCTATGAATACTGCTGAACAATATTCTTTTTTCTCTAGCGATTGTCTTATTTTGTGAACCACTCGGTGTACTTGTTCTACAGTAGCATGTTTTTCCCGGAAACCAAATTGGTGATCGGGTATAATTCTGTTTTGGTCCAGGACTGGTTTTAGTCTCCGAAGAAAAGTTTTTTCAAAAACCTTAGATATTGTTGGGAGAAGACTTATAGGCCTGTATGAGCTAGGTTCTGTTGGAGGTTTCCCTGGCTTTACAATCATAATTATTTGTGATATCTTCCATAGCTTTGGGTAGTACTGTATTCTAAAAATGCCATTAAACAACATTGTTAAGAATACTATTGCTTTTCTAGGTAGTTTTTTAAGGATTTCACCCGTTATTAGGTCGAAACCAGGAGCCTTTTTGTTTTCTAGATAGCTTATTGTGCGCATTAATTCTTGTGGAGTGACAAGTTTTAGCGGTAGTGATAACTGCTGGTCACTATTGATCATTCTATCCACTTCCTCTTCAAACTCAGTCATGGATGATAGGTTTGGTTTGAAGACTTCGCTTAGGTGTCTAGCGAAAAGTTCAGCTTTTTCACTGCCGCTCCTAGCCCACGGATCGTTTGTAGATATCCTTATAGGTGGTATATGGTTATGTGGTCTTTTAAAGTTCTTAGTTATTTTCCAGAGTGAGTAATTATCCTTCTTATGAGGCGAGAGTGTACAGAGTTTTTCTTGGAAGGTTGTGTTTTGATTTTCTTTAATTAACTCTTTTAGTTCTCTAGATATTCTATTGAATTCCGACCTGTCTACATCTGATCTGCTAGTGTGTAATCGCCTTCTTTGTCTCCGTTTTTCTTCCAACTTGTTGCGTATTTCCAGTGGTATGTTACCTAATTGATTGGAAGAGCTCAGTGTAGGGGTGGCACGCCACGCAGCTACTTGTATGAGATTCGTGATGTAGAATGTTGCCTCATCTATATCTTATTCTGTCTTGAGCTTAACCTTTAGTTCAACTTCATCTTCCAAGTATTCAGCAAATGCGTCCCAGTCTGTTTTATGATTATATAGCGCCAGTCTCTGTGCTCTGTGTATAGCGGAAACGCTAAATGTTGCTATGATAGGGGTGTGGTCAGACCCACCATCAGACGATGATGCTACGTCAAAATACACATCAGACAGTCCCTTCACCACAAAAAAGTCCACTAGGTCGGGTATTCTGTTGACATCTGTTGGCCAATAAGTTGGTTTTCCTGTTCCCAGTGTAATAAGTTTGTGTTTATCGACACATTTTTTCAACTCACGTCCTTTGCTGTTTGTCAATCTTGATCCCCAATGAGTGTGTTTACAGTTCCAGTCCCCACCACTTATGTATCTGTTTCCCAAGCTTTGAAAATAGCGGTCAAACATGTGTTGTTTCGGTTTATGCTTTGGTGGACAATATACAGCGCTTACATTGATGGGGCCCATGCTTGCATTTATAGTAATGGTAGTGGCTTGCATCCAGTCTTCCCGAAACTCGCTATGGAGGTGGTGTCCGATGTTACTCTTTACAATGACTGCCGATCCTCCGTGTGATGTGGTATCGGGATGATTAGTATAATATACGTCATAGTTGTCTATCTTGATATTCTTACGGTCATTTAGGTGGGTTTCAGATATTAGACCAATATCGATTTTGTTATGTTTTAACATTATTTCTAATTCTTTTTTATTTGGCGTTAGGCCATTGATATTCCAGGTGGCGATACGTAACGACATCATTGTGGAAGCCTACTGATGATTGTCATGATGAGGTTCATCATTGTGCTGAGTTGTGAAATGAGTTGGTCGATTCTTTCAGTCTGTTTCACTATAAGTGCTTCTAGACTGAATCTATTTTCTTGCCCGAGTTCTATTTTTCTCAGGTATGTTCTTTGTGACTCATGGTCAACGTGGTTTTCCGTATTTGTTCTCTGTGAATCTATATGGTCAACTTTGTCTTTCCTGTGTATCTGTTGTTTCGTTTGGTCAGTGTTATCTCGCGTGTATGATTTTTGTGTCTCTGTATGGTATGCTACAGTTTTGGTTGAATTTTTGGGAGCTTCACTATAGGGTCCCAGGGATTCTTTTACGCTTGGTAGCCGATGTTTCGGTTGGGTAGTCTTGGAGTGATTATCAGGCTCAATGACTATCACATCCGTGTCATTTGGGGGCTCATTATTTTCAGAGTTCTTAGTACGCACTTCTAGAGTGGTTTTTGATTTTGGATATGGCTGAAACTTGTTTCCAATTTTCTTTCTTGCTAGGACTTCCCTATACACCTGGCATCCTTTGTAGCTAGCAGGGTGGCTTCCTGAGCATAGTGCGCATACTGCTGGAGTGTTATCATTTATTGTGCACGTAGTAGTTTTATGTGCCCCAGCACACTTTACGCATCTGTAAGGCCTCATACAGTTATTTTTGCTGTGCCCATATTGCTGGCACCTTTTGCATTGTACCACTGTCATTTTTCTTATTGGGTCTTCTATCGTGACTTTCTGGTTGTATATGACTTTAATTTCTTTGACAAATTTATTATTTTCATGTGGAGCCACATTGACAAAAATGTATTTAGGGGCTCTTTGGTTCCTTGTTTCCGGGCAGTAACTATTTCTCCTTGTACTTTGTTTCCAGTTTTTTCTACTGCTTCTATAATGGCATCTTTAGGTGTGCTGAAGTGAAGATGTTTAATAACAATTCTCATACATTTTTGGTCTTTACGTGTAAATGTGTGACCTATAAGCCCTTTACTTCTTATGTGCTCGATCAGAATCTTATATTTGTCAACCGTGTTAGACGAGATTATAAGCTGGTTTTTGGATACTATTTTATAGGTGTAATCATTCTTTTCAATAACTTCTTCGATGAGTTGGGTGAGTTTTGCAAGGTCATCAACACCATACAAAATTATTGGTGGTGGTTTGGGTGTTCTCTTGACTGTAGCTTCTCCTAGTTCCACGTCTAACAAAGCAAAGCTGTTGTTTGTCTCTATATTCGATGAGGTATTTTGTTCAGGAGTATTTATTCCTCGGCGTTTGTTAATAATTGCCTCTCGTCGCTGTGTCTTTTTGGCGTGATGACTCCTTGAGTCTTTTTCTTCGGGAGACCGATTTCTTTTTTGCATGCACTTTAAACACTCGTACTCTGAAGAAAAGAATGTCTGAGTATGTCAGGCACATAACGCTGATCAGCTGCCTAATAGAAAAAACAAGTGATCACGCAACACATACAGAAATCTGAGGGCTATTTACAAGTTTTTTTTTTTCGCCACTATTTTTTGTAGCTACTAATTATTCTAAAATGTATGAGTAAAAAAGAAAAAATTGAATTGAATCTAAGTAAAACCAGCCAGAAAACTTTCAAATAGGGCTGCCAGCTTTATCTGAAAAAACATTATGACACTTGTTAAGGAGGAGCGTTCATTGCTCCTTCACCAAAGTAGATCTCTCAGCCTCCATTCGCTACATTTTTCTTCAGTTTTTCTCTTGCCGACAAACAATAAAAGATTCAATAGCGAAGCCTGCCAATAAATCCTATTGTCCAAGTAAAATATACGAATAAATACTTTTAAGAACGTAAAAAATATACGTTTTTGACAATTTATTGCTTTTATTTTGAATTTAATGTATTTCACTGTGTTTACAATTATATTTTAGTTATAATTTTATTTAAATCAAAGTATTGGCGTTGGCTAAAAGAATATATGAAAAACAGACGTGTTTTTTATATAAGTAAGTAATAGATAAGAAGAAAGGTTATTAGAAAATGTAATTCACAATTCATGGAGCGTGTTTAACAATCACAAAGACTTTGTATTATGTTAGACATACATCAAGCACTTATGTTAAAATTAAATTTGCAAACATTTGATTAATTTTTTATTTGTAACCTGATTTATGTAACCTAACATTAATTATATATATATATATATATTGTTTTTATATATATTTATATGTAACCTAATTAATGTTAGGTTTAGTTAATCATTAGAAATGTAAAGTCATCGCACACTTGATGTCAATATGATCCCTTTAGTTTTTACCACACTTATAAATTGTAATTTAATATTCTCGTTTCCGGTAATGTAAAATGTCTTTGAATTTCTTATTTAGTGATTACGTCAACAGTAATTATTTACTTTTTTACACATATTACCCACACATCGTCTATGCTTGAAAACGAAATGCATTTTCGAGGATTTCTACAAAAAATTAATACATTTATGTACTATAATTTTTTAAAGCTTTGTTTACTTTTGCTGACAAGAAGACGGGGAGGGGGATAAATCACAGTAAATCTGCTTACGTAATACCTAACATACAGAAATGAGACTTAACGGCTAAGTATGTACACTTAAATGTATTTTGGTATTTGTTTGCGTAAATTTTGGACTGTGAATCCTACATTAAGTGCACCTCAATAAAAATAAATTGCTCGAAAAACGGTTGAATCTTAACGAAAAATTAAAGTGCAATGTAGCAAAAACACTCAGTAGTCTTGCAAGTTGAAACTGTTAAGTGGAACAACAAGATGACTGCTTTAAAAGTTTTAAGGGGAACTTCGGATCCATTGTGAACGGTTCGGAACCAAAACAATGGGGAAGCCGGGCTAAAGTAGAAATTACTGTTCAGCTTGAACAAGTAAGTTTAATTTTATTTTAAAGCTCGGCTCTGGCAGTTTATCAATACTTTGGTAAATACATATATTAATTTTATAAAGATTAATGAAATTAAGCTCACTTATTCAAGTTTATCACGTTTGCAAAAAATATTTAATTATGAATTAAGCCTGTCTCGTAAATAAGTACGTGAGCCGAAACCCTTTGCAAATTGTATACCTAAACTTTCCCCATGAATCATTTTATCTATTAAGGAAACCGCATGAAATTCTTTGAAGTAGTTTAGTAGCACGCGAACAGACAATTATTTTTAAATTTTAATTCTATGAAAGGCGCTATACAAACGATGATATCCAAGGCTTTTATATTTTAAGACCAAGTACATAAGTCGTAATGTCTGTACGTAATGGAGCGTACTTTATTTGACAGTAGACGTTATAAGGATTACGTCATTGCAGCTTGTCAAAAACAGGCATTGTAGTGACACGGTCCGTGTATATTGTTTTTGTGGACCTTTATCCTCTATTTTAAGTTAATTCTTTATTATAGCGTAACATAATTACATATTTAATATTACTCTTTGACGTTACAATTTTAAGTGAGTGGAGCTATTATACTATATAATATTAAAAAGTTTTAGCTTGTTTTGATGAATGTAACGGGTGTTGTAATTTAATAAACTTGAATATACAAATGCCGTTAATATAATATTTTCAGAATCACGAGTCTTTCTTAAACTTTTTGCATATTTTTACTAAAGTTTAATATATAAAATTCTCGTGTCGCGGTGTTTGTAGTTAAACTCCTCCGAAACGGCTTGACCGATTCTCATGAAATTTTGTGTGCTTATTGGGTATGTCTGAGAATCGGACAACATCTATTTTTCATCCCCCTAAATGTTAAGGGTAAATTACCCCCTAAATGTTAAGGGTAAATTACCCCCTAAATATTTTTTTTTTATTTTTAAAATAATTTTTTTTTAAATACATACAACTCCTAACTTTCACCCCTCTACGATCAACCCCTATTTTTTTATTATAAATGATATACATGGCAAAATGACGTTTGCCCGGTCAGCTAGTAATCTATATGACCTTAGATTATGAATACGTTAAAAACTATTTAATTTTTGTTATCTTTACAGGAAATGCCTCCTCGAAGGTTGTGAGGCTGAGGAATGGCACGTGTGGCGGCGGCATGCCTCTTTACGGTGAATTTTCTGTCATACATAATCGGTAAGAACTATTTTATTTAGAGTATATTTAGATATTAACAGGAATATATGAGACATTAGAAATCTTACAAACATATAGTTCGCAGTTCGTTGAATTTGTCTCTGTAAGTGCTAAATACGAACCACCTCTTTAAAGGTCACTAACGCATTCGCAATTCTTTTGACTCTACGATTACTTAATATAAGGTGATAGGTCTTGCCTATTTGCCTCCTATTACACGGCAAAAAATATTTTATTTTAAACGCAACGATTTGAGTTCATGGTCCTGCCTGATACATAACATACATGCCTCTACTCTTTCAAAGGATGTCTTGGATTAAGAACAAAACCAGAAAGTTTGTATATTGCATAAGAGAAATTGTTAAATGAACAGAGATGTTGACTTACTTCGAATAGTCTACGAAATTCACTTCCTCTGAGACATAAATCCTGAACTCTTTTTCAGCATTTCTAAGTAAGCTAACATTAATCTTGAGCTCATTACTTATTTGCGAGGTCAGAAGCCGAATGTGTTACAAGTCTCAAAGGAAAAGTATTTTACGGCTAGGGGCGGTGCTCATTGATTTTTTCATTAAATATTTATATATAATTACGGTAGCATTTTACTACACTATCTGAAGCATTACAATACGCCATTTTTAATCACAACTTAAAATTATTCTTGTTATTATTTTAGTTCAATAGTTTGAGATTCTACACAGTTTACAGATGGTCTTTTGTTATTAATTGAATGAAGTAATGTTAATAATTATGACGATAATAAATATCCATATCCCTACATATATATTATATATAAAAATCTCGTGTCACAATGTTCGTTCCCATACACCTCCGAAACGCAAGTCTGAGAATCAGACTACATCTATTTTTCATCCCCCTAAATGTTAAGGGTGGTCCCACCCCTAAGTTTTTATTTTTATTATTTAGACAAAAAACTTGTTTTTATTTTATTATGATACAGCATACAAAAATACATAGAACTAATTGTCACCGCTCTACGACCAACCCCTATTTTTTTATTATAGTAGATAGTTATTATTTTTTAACTAAAAAATGTTTCCGGGAATATATATAGATACATGGCCAAAAACAACGTTTGCCGGGTCATATTTTCATATATGTTTTTTACAATTATATATTTTAATTAATAAAAGATAAATAACAAGCAGATTAAATGGACAAGATCACTTTAAACAACACAAATTAATGGAAATCCCAAAATGCCACGTCAAAAGTAGATAATTTAAAATTTAACACTTAATCAACCTTCGACAGTCGAGAGAGATTAACAGCTTTCTGGGGATTAGACATTTTACACGCAATTTCTTACCAAATTTATAAAAGGGATGATCTGGACGTGATTAATAAATTTTATATAAAACCTTTTTATTGACAATCCAATTTTAAATTTGCAATTTGGATCTAAGTTTCTGTGGGAGTTTATTTGTAAAACAAATGTAGTATGTATTAAGTGGCAGCTAGGTGAGGGGTACCGGGTTCGATTCTCGGTTCGAGGGCAAGTTTTAATTTAATTTAAATTTGTTCTCGGCCTTTGGGTGGGTTGTGCGGTACCGGGCGAGTGCCTAAACCGTACATGGAGGACACGGTCGAATTTCTAAAGACAAGCACGAATTATAAAAAATCCTATACTTGACGCTGGCTAATGCACAAATCGTGCTAGAGCCATAAAAAAATAACAAATGTAATCGGCAGTTTTTTAAGGACGTTGGTTCATTCAGTTCAATTTTAATGGATTAAAACGCATATAAATTAGTTATAAAATGAAACACGAAAATTTTAGTTTTATCAGTGAATGAAACAAACAAAGAACAATAACCAGTAGGCGAATTGTTTACAATAATGCATATACATATATATAATAGTATATAACATTTATGTGTATATTATTAGTAGTTCTTCCGAGGGAGTCAGTACGGAATAAGTTTAAGGAATTTAATATTATGACACTATCTGGTCAATATATTCTTGAAGCCGTGTTGTATGTACAACAAACTATAAACGATTTTAAAACCAATGGTGACTTTCACCAGTATAATACCCGAAATAGAACTAATTTGAGTGTACGACCAACCAGGCTCCAAAGGATAAACCACTCCTTATATGAAAAATTGTATTAGTTTTTACAACAAACTCCCAAGCGAAAGTAGAGAATTATCACTAAATAAATTCAAAGCCCTTGTTAAACGAAAATTAATCAATAAAGCTTTTTATAAATTTGAGGAATACTTAAATGATCCTAATCCTTGGGATTGATTTGATTTCAAACAATTTGCATGAAAATACTTGGCGATTAATAAGAGTGGCAGAAAGTTTCTTGCCAGTTCTTCTTACCCGCTCTACGCCCTTGACTTGCGAACTGGTAGTAAATGTAAATTTACAATTAATTTAACTTCTTTCTGACAATTCATAGATGTACTTGTTTACCTACATGAATAACGATATTTTGAGTTTAAGTTTGAGTATCATATCAAGATTTAATTTCTAACTAAACACATAATGTTATGATATAGTAAAATTTTCCTTAGCTTACAAAATTACATCGCGTTAAAAAGTACTATGAAGTATATGATTGAAATTAATGTCATAAACAGTAGAACTATGTTAGTTAGTTAAGCCAATGAATGCTCACGTAATCGTAACTGTCAGTCGCGTATTATTTCATAAATTATTATTATGTCTGAAACGAACTTAATGTATGAAGTTTGAAAGTGCTAAGAAAAATTTCTCACAGCTGTGATATTCTATTGTTTTTAGTGTGCCACCAAGATAGCAGTAGCAACCGATCACGCGAACAAAATTCCGTATCGGAGTCTTCGCGAAGATTTAGAACGGAGTTCTTGGAAGACTGGCCACAAACACCGGGATCTCCATACTTTGACCCTAGTACTCCAGACAACGTAACCGGTCTAGTTGGACACCCGGTCACACTTCTATGCAAAGTGAAGAACCTTCAAAATCGTACTGTGAGTATTCTAACCATGTCAAGTTGTAATTGAAACAACTCCTAAGCGTATGACCCCGTTAAACTTCACAACCAAAAACGTGTATAGTAAACCTTAACTTGTTATAATTTAAAGTTACATTTAAATTTTACCTTTCTATTTCACAGGAATTATTAAGTTCTGGTTTCTCTTCGCGTGTTCTTTGAAACATTCTTCCAAACATTGAGAATCTATGATGAAAAAATCGCGACACAACCATATAAATTATTAAACTAAGATTGGTTTTATAACAGTACTTCTAGGTATGTCTTAGACCTAAATACTATATAATAATATATAAAAAACAGATACAAAGGTTGTAGCGCCACTGCTTTTTTAACTCCAGTTCGCATGAAATAAAATATAGAGTAATTAAATAATCTATATAAGGAGATGCGAAAAACAACCGTAAAGAACGAAATAGCAATCATATTTCATCTACAACTTAATATAAAAAAAATAAAGAAGTAATTCCTAAAATAAGTTTTCTTACGATAGACAAATTTCTAAGTCCTGTTATTCACATCCTAATCAGAGATGTCTAGAATAAATTTCGAGCGACTTGGCAATGAAGGCTGTGAATTTGGCAGTTGTTCCCTCTTATCTAAATTTTCATTGCTTACCCATTGGGGTATATCGGGAAAGAACTCGAAACGACTTCTCATATGGAATAACAACATTAAAGAAAGTGTCATATAAAGCTTCATATAAATAAATCTATATTGTAAATATGTATTATTTTAGCGCTTGAAATGAGTATATTTATTTTCACTTCATTGTCATAATACACATAATTATACATATAGAAAAAAAAACAAAAAGTGAGTAGATTACATAAGTTATTAGGCAACGGGCAGCCTTATCGCTAACACGCGATTTCTTCCTGGCAACCCTAATATAATGGCTATGTATAAGATGCCCTGTTTCTTTTCGTTACTCATTTCTTTAATTGGTCGTTAACTCGATTACATTTCAACCGAGTTGCAACGTTCTTGGATACTTATAATTTCTATGACTCCAAGTACAGCTTACAAGTAAGTACAAGTAAATCTGTAAGAAACGAGACTAATTGGACTGTAATTAGCTACATGAAAGTTACGTTTCAGAACACAGTAAAAACAAATTGAACCTTTGCTATTCTGTAACAAATTTGTTATCTTAATTTTCATTGCTTATCCATTGGGACATAAAGACGGTGATAATCCAGTGGGGAATAAACGCACGTCCCGCCTCCTCAAGCCAATCGACTTACGTTACATTTTCTTTTATTCAGTTTTATTATGTGTGAATTTTGGGCGTATTTTCTTGATTTATAAAGTATTTTTAACATTTTGAGTTGTTAGTACTAAGTATTATTTTGTTGATAATATGCTGATGTAAAACTGCACCAATCCACCATGCTTTTTTGGTGGTTATGCCATTAAATTGTAGCTTATGTGAAACGTTGGTACTTTCATCACAGCGCCCATCTGTTAGAATTGTGACTATCAAATAATTAACAAATATTTTGCAATAAAATAATATTGAGGGTATAAATTGAGATGTTAGCTATCCTATCTTTTAAGTTGGATCAAACTACACACGGTGTGCAAATTTGATTGATATCGGTTCGGTACTTTAGGAGTCCATAGCGGACAAACAACGTGACACGTAATTTATATATATTAAGATAAAACCTTGTTGCCAGAAATTAATATATTAAATAAGTATCGGTAAGATGAGACGGTATCATCAAAAGAAGCCTTGTTAATATAAGACTAAACTTGTAATTGCACTTCTTAAGCAATTTAATCCCGCTAAAGTCGCTTAAAGTTTAGTGAAATCAAGCACTTAAGTCGATTAAAGCCGGATAAAGTCATATTTTATTTCACGTAAGTTTGCCTATGAAACCGTACGAAGTTTGTCAAACACGTAAACGAATGTTAGCTTCGATGTTCAAATATCGGCAGTTGTATGTCAGCAATATTCGATAACCGTATTTGTTACCGCGGACAGAAAAACTTGAACATCTGTATTTTGGAAGGTTTTTCTTCTTATTTATTTAAGATGTGAATAAAATCAATGTATGTCAAAGAGGTTTAGAAAGAAGCAAGTTTAACATAAAGAAAATGGACAAAATAAGCCACACAAAGATAAGAGCCGTCGCTAAAGTTACAAACGCTTTAGCTTTTGCTCGAAAACTGAAATGGCATTGGACTGACCATATAGCAAGAATGTTTAGCAGAAAGTGGACTAAACGAGTTACCCAATAGAAAGGACTATCAGGCAAGAGGCGGAAGGGGAGACCCTTAGACCGCTGGGAAGATGATCGTAAAAATCTGCTGGCAAAAACTAGCACTCGCAGGACAGACAAAAATGGGCATCTATGGAGGAGGCCTGTACACAAACCGGGGTTCCTGTTAATACATAAATAAATAATATATATATACCAATATAATCTAAGCTAACCAAATCAATATTTTTGGTTATTGTAATATAGCAACTACCAACTACTGTAAAACAAGGCTTATTATAATTATTATTTATATAAGATATATATGTCGTCTTTGTTTCACGAGAAGTGCACCAAAGCACATATACGTACTTTTCTATGTGCGCATATAATATTCGCTCGAAGGAAAATATCGGCATGCCTCCAATTTGCCTATTAATAAAAAAATATCACGAAACAGACAACGAAATCTGAGGCCAAATAGGCGTTGTAGCGCCACTGTTTTTTTACTGTTTTATGAGTTTTGTTTTAACTGCTATTGCGGGTAAAAATAAGATTTGATATATTTAATACTGAACGGAAAAAAGGACAAATGTTATAAAACTTGTTTCATTGTAATTGTATGCATACACTGGTTTACATCACCCATATATTAAATCAAACGTTGTTTTGAAAAATACGGTTCTATTCTTATTACAAACACTGTGCTATTTGCAGTTGCATGATGCTCCGTAACCTCCCCATGGGAGTAACATGAAGGGATTTACATTTTGCTAAATCTGTCCAGTCAAAACTTTTCAATATAGTTGTTGTGTGACCTTCAAAACTTTCTACACAGTATATTATTATATATTACTGATATGTCAGAAAACAAACCTAGGTTTTTTCTTATATATCAGAGATAGAAAATATATAATAGATAGAAAAAGCTGTTTGATTTCCATACACAGTTCGTTATCTATAATTCTCGTTACTATGGCTTGTAATAAATACATCAGTGTTCAGCGAGCGACTCTCATCTCTGAGGTCGTACGAGTAGGCTTGTACAAACCAGTGGACTTTCTGTCTATGCGTCTTTTTGAAACTCTCTCACACGGTGAAGGAAAACATCACAGTAGACTGATCACCTAGACAAGATATTAGAAAAAAAAAACAAATGATCACCATATATATATCGAAATGTCCTCCCATACCTTTGCTTCCGACAACGCACTCGCGGGCCCTCTGACATTGACAGTGTCCATGGGCGGCGGTATCACTTAAGTGATGTTTACATCAGATGGGCATCCTGACCATTTTCGTATTCTATAATAAAAATGAATTATAATATATATAGATAAAAATATTATTAATATATCGAAACGAAACTTGAAATTATTCCATTGCAAAAAAAGCTTGCTTTTATCAATCAAACGTTTAACTTTAAATTGACAAACATTACCAGTCCACGTCGTATCACTAACTTTCGTACTAACTACTGTGACGTGGGACTGATCTAAAATTATCGTCATTCATGTGCACTTTTTGTCTTCCATGTATCCTTTTTTAGTTTAGTTTTTTTCTTCCTATTTAGTTCCTTAATAACTATATGTATTATGTATTTTTGCAGTTCTTGCTTACCTTATCTAATTTAAAACATTTTTTTCACAGTGGTTTGCCTGGAAGAGATCGCTTTAAAGCGATAAGGCCGCCAGTTGCCCTCCTTTTCATTAAATTATGTTCAAATTGTATTATATTAATGCAACGAAGTGTTAATAAATAAATAAATAAAATATGTAATACTTACCCAATATTTTTAAATTAATAACAATTATTTTAACTAACATAAAACATATTCAGATAAATCGTGAAGATATATTTAATTTCAAGCGTTAATGTTCTATCCCTTGTAGCAATTGAGATAAAAAATGTTGCCGACGTTTCGCAAACCTGGCAACTACTTTATCAGTCAGCTGCACTCCGCGACTTGAAGGATTTTTTTTACTTTTTACTTTAACTCTCACAATTGCTCTATTTCACTGAAACATCTTACTTTGTACTTATTAAGACTTAAATATTTGAGTTATCAGTTTTTGTATACCACCAGTCAGGAATTGTTTTTATACCACTTTAAATACGCTATCTATGGAATATGTAATCGTAGTTCCCAATATTTAATATATGTACACTAATATGTGCAGCTTTTTTATTAGTGCGATAAAATTAGTGTAATAACTTAAGTTTAATATAGCGTTTTTAAGGCACTTCTGCGGTGCACCACCTGTTTTTGGAAATAGCTCCAGTAATGTTTTTTCTAAACCGTTATCACTCAAGAAAAGAATATCTAATAATTACCTAATAATTCATACATCTCAAAGATCGGCATTTATTGCTAGCCCTCCGGCGATACAGCCCTGCGATTCTGTAACTCACTTCACGAACTCACACAGCGGTTTTCGCATCGGCGGTCTCTCTCAAATCTGTCGTGAAGCACCGTGAAGCACCGCTGTGTGAGTTCGTGAAGTGAGTTACAGAAGCGCAGGGCAGGTGTCCATGATCGGCCGTAAGCAGTTTAATCAAATCCTGCTGCCTCTTGTCCATAAAAAAAAATGTTCTGAGATTCTTAATAAAACCTACTTAACGGATACCAATACCAATTTAATACATTTTTTACATAACTCGATCTCTAAGTTTATCAAAGACAATATATTTTCATGTCTTTGCAGTAGATGTCAGCTCACTTCACCCCACAAGTCTTAGTATCTACCATCAGTAAATTATAATCAATATTCATAAGCTGTATAAATTTATTAATCGCGCGTAGCAAAAGCTTAACCACAGATCAGCTATTTTGAAAAGCGTTAAGTTGTTAGCGATGAATTAATCTCTTCCACATCTCCGATCTCTTTGAGTCATTAGACGGCACGTTCAGTATAACTGGAGTGTCGCTGCTAATTCAATGCGGTTGGTAATCCATTGCCTTGTGATCCATCCATCCAATCAATGATCTGAGTCTTCATAGTCCACTTTATCTCCTATTCTATTGGCCTAAGCTTATTCTGATGTACTCTCCAACATTGTCTAATTGAAGCTAATTCTCATATAACAGACAAACTAAGCAGTCAAAATATGTAATTTGTGTAGGTTATTTATTTTAACACACAAATATACAGTATTTGAATATTCTCAATTTTCTTAATCTACCCAGTATTAGTAAAATAATTGAAAATTTATAAAAAGAAAACTAAAACTAATTTAAAAAGTTTGGTCCCTGTGGCAGTGTACCTTTAACGCTGGCAGCATTTGTTTAGGTTAATGTTTTTACCCTGTGATGTATTTAATAATTGAATCTTTGAAACTTGTGAATATAGCAACTGATTGTTTGTAATTTTACAAATTTATACATAGACTTAAATATTCCTAATATTTGTTGATAGAAGTAATTTTTTATCTAAGTCTGTGAATAAATACAGAACTAAATTTATAACATCAGTGTTGACTTAGTGGCTTCAGCGTGCGACCCTCATCTTTGAGGTCGTAGGCTCGATCCCCGGCTGTGCACCAATGGACTTTCTATGTGCGCATTTAACATTCGCTAGAATGGTGAAGGAAAAATTCATGAGGAAACCGGCTTGCCTTAGATCCAAAAGTCGACGGCGTGTGTCAGGCACAGGAGGCTGATCACCTACATTGACAAATAATCATGAAATAGATACAGAAATCTGAGTCTCAGACGTAAAAAAGGTTGTAGCGTCACTGATTTGTTTTCATTATAACTTTATAACAGTCGAATTTCTAAAAATGAAATTTCATATAAAAACGCATAACATTTACAATCAATTACAAAATTATACACTACTTAAATAGAATTAAACACATCAAACAGCGTGTTACATAATCGAAAAGCAACATAATTCGCTCGTAATCCCGTTTCGATATAATGTTAACAGACTATAAAATATATCAAAATATAATATGTATTACGATAGGATGTGAGCCATAACGATAGATTGCCTCCATTGTGCAGCTATTGAGTAGCTTCTGACGATGAGTGTGATAGACTGGCTATAAATTGCCACCCTATTTATTTCACAATAAGCTATGTTAAAATTTGTGCAGTAAAAATAGATTAAATTTTCGCTTTTTGGGAAAGTGAAACTACACATTCGGTGTAACGTTAAATTATCATTTTATTCATCATTCTTATATACAAATACATGTTTGTGTTTTTTACTTTGAAAGCGTTTTTTACATCGCTATATGATACGAACGTTTTATCGTGCATATATATGTCGCAGATTCAAAGGAATTAATATTAGCCAGATAGTTATTACTATCATCGGCTGAAATTTTATTTTAAAATAAGTGAACTCAACGATAGATTCAACGCACTACTGACAAATTGACTTTCACATATTTAAAGGCCGACAGCGCGCTTGCGAGCCTTTTGGCAGTGCGAGTATCCATGGGCGGCGGTATCACTTAACATCAGGTGAGCCTCCTGCCCATCAGCCTCCTGTAACATAAAAATAAAAAAATTGAGAACCTGTAAGATGTCTATGACATTGCTTGGTGTAAAAAAAAATCAAATAAAAAAGTTCAAAAAGGTGCCATTGTAATACAATAAATTATGTCGTATTATAAAAAAGTCGAGTAATTGATACGTTTAGCTTTTTAAATATAAAGCATCTTGTTGTTTAGACATTTAAAATAACATTTTGTAAAATACACCGTTGTAGTGATCCTGCCATTAATAAAGGCGTAATGCTTTAAAATCAGCCGCAATAATTTCAATTATTTCGAATCATTAGTCAGACCCTGCTCAATCTAAGCCGTAGGGCGGAGATCGTTAAGTTCTCAGTGATGTAATTTAAGTTAGTGACCCTTTGACCCGGTACCTCGATCATTTAGTTCGGGTTGTCACCCTGTTATTGCCAATCTTCGAACTGGCCGGCTAATGGCCACGGCTTTGTGGTAAGAACTCAGCAAACTACGTGCTTATAACATTGTTAGTTATAATTGTTATAGAGATCATTTATCATTTATGATGTGTCAAAATGTCATTAGGGACTTCAAATTATGTTCTTGTATTGTAGTCTGTGAATTCTCATATAGATTCAGAACAATAGAAAATCTTTTAATTATTATAATTGCTTAATATGTTTCCAAGAGTCAAGTTTTAGGGTATTTAGGTAACTTTTGTTTGTGTGAGAGACCAAAGAACGACAGCCCGCTTTTATCCTTTTAATTGCGTCTAATGTTAATTCGATGAAGATTTAAAGTCAAGTAGATTACGTACTAACTGATTAGAAATCCTAGGTTTCATGGGTGCGTCACCGCGATATCCATCTGCTAACGGTGGGCCGTTACACGTACACATCAGACCAGCGCTTTGAGGCACAGCACAAGCCGCGCTCCGAGGAATGGGCCCTTCGTATCCGCAGCCCGCAACGTCGCGACTCCGGCCAGTACGAGTGTCAAATTTCTACCACACCACCTATTGGTCACGCCGTCTACCTCAGTATTGTAGGTATGTAATGTAGTTTTTAATAAAGCTTTCGATCCTTTTTTCGATAAGGTAAGAACGTTGATTTATTGAGTTGGATTAAAGTTATGTTTGTTACCAAGATTACAATGTTATATTGTTAATACTAGATTGGTTTATTAACAAATGAAAGAATGATTTAAAGAAGGTAAACGTACAAGATGTGTCCTTCATTTAATTAAGGCTTTTCCTCAAAACACATAATTATAATTCTCACACTATATTTAATGTTTGGCGCAGCGATTAAAATTATGAAATGGATTTTCTGCGGTCAACGCTTAGAAAATACGTTATTAGAGTGTATAATAAATTTTGAAAATAATTAATGCTTTTAAAACTTTATATTAGAGGTTTGAAATGTGGAAAATTACTTGGGAAAGCAAATATTAATGGTGCCGCGATATATTTATATATTACTCAATAATTTTATACAGATTAAGGGTCTGTTTCACAATGTACGGATAAGTTCTACATAAGTTCCCAATAAGCTATTTATTACTTATTGGTAGGATAAACACTATTGTTGCGTTTCATGACTGTCAGAAAGCGGTATTCGTCACATAAAGTCCATCATAAGTATGAGTCCGATGAAGTGTCAAATAGCACAATTTATCTTCCAAATAATATATGTGTTGCATAGCTATTTGGTACTTTATCCATACATTGTGAAACGGACCCTTAAACATACCAAGTTTAAACAAATATTCGCAGATTATCAACATTAACATTGCTCAAAAGTCAATTTAACAAAAAATATTTGAAAACCATTTTATTTTTATGATCATACAACCTATTGAAAGTATGACTACAATACTGAATGTAACTGATGGAACTCGGAAGTAACATTACTAGATATTTATAAATAATCTTTGTTACAGAACCAGAAACTGAAATAATGGGCGGTTCCGACTTATTCATCTATGCGGGATCAACTATAAACCTTACGTGTATCGTAAGGCATACTCCCGAACCGCCTAACGCCATTAACTGGAGTCATAGAGGAAAGGTAGGAAAGGTAGAAAAAAATTCGGTACATATAACAGTGACGTGTATTGACCCTTGTTAATAACCAGATGTTTTGCGTTCAGCCCTGCGATTCCGTAACTCACTTCACGAACTCACACATCGGTTTTCGCATCGGCGGTCGCTCTCAAATCAGTCGTGAAGCAGTCATTTTATGATTTGGCATTCTGATAAACAATAAACTACAAGCTCCCACCTTTCCAGAATGCGAGACTGCTTCACGACAGATTTGAGAGCGACCGCCGATGCGAAAACCGCTGTGTGAGTTCGTGAAGTGAGTTACAGAATCGCAGGGCTGATTTCTTTGCCGAAATTTTATTTATAAATTAATTATATATTTTTCAATTCTTATATTTCTTATTCTTTTGTATTGCATAGCAATTCATGAATCCGTGAGATTATCTTTTGGATTATCTATATTTTTTACATTTTAGTCTATTTTATTACATTTTTTGTATTAATTTAGATTCAGATCAAAGTCAAAAAAATCAAGATCATATTTCTTTTCTTTTCTCTTTTTTTCTTCACTGGCATGGAAGAGATCGGTTGTTAGCGATAAGGCCGCCCATTACTTTCCTTATCATATTTATGTGTTATGTAATTTGTTTGCTATAAATCAAACTCAAACTCAAACTCAAAATATCTTTATTCAAGTGGGTAACCAAGCACACTTTTGAATCGTCAAGTTAAATTAATCGTAAATTTACATTTACTACCAGTTCGCAAGTCAAGGGCGTAGAGCGGGTAAGAAGAACTGGCAAGAAACTTTCCACCACCAATGTAACGAAGTGTAAATAAATAAAATAATTCAGTTAATATCTTAAGTATAACCGGTTAATTTTTTTTAAAACAAAACACAATAAACGTATTTGTATAGCCTGTAAATTGTTTATGTAATAATATAAACTGTTAAAATAATACGCAATTGCAAATATTATACATGTCTTAAAGCATTTTAATTTTCTAAAACTTCAATTATCAGGGCGTTAATCTAAAACAAACTTCTCAAAGCAATAAAAATTACACAAGAGTTATCACGCTGAAATATCAAAGTTCACAGCTTCTGTCAAATTGATAACTAATGAGATTTCGTAAACTTTGACCTCGGAACGAAACAACGCGCAAAAAGGAACTTTCCGCAAATTCATATTACCGTAATATATCATTTGTTTGTGTGCAATGTGACAGTTCTTAGCCAGTTTAAAACTATGGTTTAGATTTATTGCTTTGTTTAAGCTATTCGATGTAACTGTATCTAATTAGGTTGTCTATCTGCGTTTGTTATTGAATTTTGTTGTTTTCCATCTAAAATGGTTATTTGGTTCACCAATAATGATATCATGTTACTAACAGAATCATAAGGAACTGAACAATTGAGCTGTTTTCTAATATAATAAATGAAAGCTGAATAATATATAATAGTTAAGAAAACAAATGCAAATATATGAAACTGATACGTATATAAGTAATGGATGTATTAAAAATTATTATGGTTTAATAAAGCAATAATTTGATATATTTACGAACAGCTAAGAAATATACACATTACACAATCTAGAAAACAGTATGGTGAGTATGCTATTAAACAAGTACAACTGTTGATAGTATCTCGTGCTGAAGATTAATGAAGACTCTAATGGACAAAGTTTGAATATTTAGAGACAAAATACTCCTAGATAGTTTTAAAACTCATTTGCGAATGCTGTGTTTGTCTGCTTGATGAAGCAATCTGCCAACAAATTAATCCTAGACGACATTGCGCCTATGTTGGATTTATAAGCTGTAAACTATACATAGAGTAAACTTGGGCACTCTCTAACCAGCACAGGGACATGCAAGCAGACAGCCAAAGAGCTATCGATAGAAGCATGCTGAGAATAAGAATTAGACAAGTAAAGAAACATAGACATAAGAGCTAGAACAGGTGTGACAGACATTCACACTAAGATAGATCAAACGAAATGAAGATGAACGGGTCATATGCTACGGAGCTTCCATGAAAAATTGACCAAAATAATGACGGAATGGTACACTAGAGACGGAAAACGAAGAAGAGGCCGACAACGCAAATGATGGGAGGACGAACTCAAACTAACAGCAGGCTACAACTGGAGAAGAGCAAAGGATAGAGAACAGTGGAAAGGGTTAGAGGCCTTTGCCAAGACGCACACCGAACTTTGAGATAGATATACTGTAGTCAAATATATTGAAGATCACAGAGTTTCGGAACTTAAACGCTATATTATTATTATTTTTATAGAGTAATGTAGGCCTAGTGGCTATAACGCGCGACCTTCAACGCGTGCCCTGGTTGTACGCCAATCGCTTGAATGGTTGGCCTCTTTGTAGCAATTAGGACTTGTTCGTATGGTAAGATCAAAAAGCAAAATATAATTTATTAATCTGACACGAAATGCTTCTAAATTTACACTTATTGCCTCTTAAATCGAAATGGAGGTCACTTCTTGAAATCGCCTAGTTTATTTGTTGTACTAAAGGTTTGTATGAAACTGCAATCATTACATCATGCTCCTTATAACGTCTTAAAGGAATTAAAAATGATAAAAATATAGTATATGCAGGACATTTTTCAAAGCTACTGTTTTCGCTGGATATGTATTGAGAGGTGTACTATTACCGGAAGCATACAGCATGTGTGTTTAACACTTATTGGCACCACACTTTAAAAAAAATTATTAACCGTATTACAAGATACGTGGAATAAAATATAAAAATACATAATATGCGATACAATTTTGCACGTATACGCCATCTAAAACTAAGTTCATATTAAGCTTTATATTTTATTTTAACATAGGTATTGATTTCTTGATTAACATTAACACAGGTACATTTTTCCTTTGTAGCAATTACGAATGAAATTTCGAATATAGAACACGGGCGTAATGAAAAATTAATTACTGAAATTATTGAATCAATCAAGCCGTGCTAGACTGTCAAATATTTTTTGTAAAAATTTATACCTGAGATGTAATTGCTGTTTATGAACACAGCAATTATATCTTAGAGCAAACTACGTCAACTAACTCTTAAACAAAACTGTGGAAGGCAGTAAATAAAAATCTTAATTTTAAAAGTGCCCTGATTATCGATTCTTAGATTCACATATTGGTCGATTTAGCTGCACTCTAGTCTGTGATGTGAAGTAATTTATTTCGAGGAAAACGTATAGAGCCTTCCTCGTATTAACGTGACTGAAATAAACTTAAAGTACGACTTCAAATATGTACAGTGTACACGAAATTGAATATCCCAGCGAATGGAAAACAAAAATTCCGAAATGTTTCATACATTGTGCTCCATTTTAAAACATTTAATAAATTGCTACTTTTAAAACTAGAGCAATAGAACTAAATCTATAAATCACTCGATGGAGTTTATTGCGTGGGAAAGTATTGGTCCTGGAGTGGTCATATAAAACTTTCTTTTACCTTATTTGTCAGTTTACGGAATGGAATATATATTTTGTTTATTCAATAATTGTTTGATCGCATATGAATTGTTTTCTTCAAAATAAGGTATTTTATATATTCATAGAATAATGTGTAACATTGTTTTAGGGCTATGTATATAATTATAGTTACTACAAATATTTTAATTTATTTAATTATTATTATTATTATTATTATAGCCTCTATTCGGACATGCCAGTATTTTTCTTTATTTTTCGTATATTGTACTTTTCTTCCACTTTTGCTTGTCCGTTTGCCAGATGGCAAAGGCCTCCTCCAACCTTCTCCATTCTGGCCTTTCTATGGCCACTCTACCCCATGTTGTTCCCGCGACTTGTATAATGTCGTCGTCCCACCTTTTTTGTGGTCTACCTCTCTTTCTCTTTCCATCTCTTGGGTACCATTGTGTGATTATTTTACTCCATTTGTCCTTTCCCCTGATCATGTGGCCTGCCCATTTCCACTTTTGTCTTCTTATTTTCAAAGTTATGTCCTGTACCTTAGTCTTTCCTCTGATGTTGCTACTCCTTACTTTGTCTTTTCTTTTGATCCCAGTCATGCTCCTTTCCATGGCATGTTGACATACGGAGAGTTTATTTGTTACGTTTTTTGTTAAAGCCCATGTTTCGCTCCCGTAAGCCAGCACTGGCAGGATGCATGTGTTAAATAATTTGCTTTTCGTTGAATTGTGTAGGGTCTTGTCTTTCATCACTTCTTTTAGGCTCCAATATTTTTTCCAGCTGTTTGCAACTCTTCTTTCGACTTCTTTGTTTCCGTTATCGTCTGGAGACATCAGTTGACCGAGGTATAAATATTCTTCCACGTAGGAGATTTGGTTCTGCTCCACTATTACAGGGTCTTTGTTGCCATTGGTCATGATTTTTGTTTTTTCCGGGTTTAGCTTCAATCCGGCCTTTGCACTTTCCGATGCTAGATCATTTATCATCTTGTTTAGATCAGCTGGTGTTTTTGCAAATAATACGATATCATCAGCGAATCGTAGGTGCGTTAGCGCGCGGCCATTAATAGTTATACCCATGTCCCTCCATTCCAGATTCCTGAAGATCATTTCTATTACGGCCAGAAAGAGTGTTGGTGAAAGGGGGTCACCCTGTCTCACGCCTTTTTGTATTTGAAATTTATTTCCTTCTTTTTCTAGGCGGATACAAGCCGAACTGTGTTTATAAATGTTTTTTATAATTCTTATATATTTGTGCTCTATACCCAGTTCCTTTAAGGCTTCCCAGATTTTTGAGTGTATCAAAGAATCGAAAGCCTTACTGTAATCAATAAAAGCTATGTAGTATACAAGCTGGTACTCATTGTATTTTTCTATAATTTGTCTTACAGTGTGGATGTGGTCTAGCACCGAGAAATCTTTACGGAATCCTGCCTGTTCAATGGGTTGTTGCTCATCTAATTTCCTTCCTATTCTTTCCAAAATAATCTTTGCAAAAATCTTGTAAATGTTAGACATTAGACTGATGGGTCTATAGTTTCCAATATCGCAGTGATTCCCTTTCTTGAATATAAGGATTATGATGGATTCAGTCCACTGTTTTGGGATGATTTCTGTGTTTATCACGTAGTTGAAAATTTCTGTAAGTATCGGTGCCACTGCTACCTTCGTTTGCTTTAGTATTTCATTGGTTATGCCATCTGGCCCTGGAGTTTTATAATTTTTCTGTGTGTCAATAGCTTTTTCAGTTTCTTCCTGCATGATGTAAGGTACCGTTTCGTACTCTGGTAAGTCTATTTCTCTTTTATTTGTGTTATTTTTGTATAGTTCGGTGTAGTAGTCAGTAGCGATTTTGAGTATTTCTTGTCTACCAATTTTCTTCGCTCCTCTTCTATCTTCCATCTTAACAATCCATTCTTTCTTGTTAGTTAATTCTTTGTACGCCTTCTTTATTCCTCCTGTCTGTCTAATATGTCTCTCTATTGTTTCCATACGATGTTGTCTCCTGTCTTTCCTAATGTTTTCTTTTATTTCTTTACTAATTCTTGCAATTTCTTTTCTATTTTTACCAGTATTTTTCGCACTTATTAGCACTGCTCTTTGGATAAGGAGGTTGACGGTTTTTTCTGTCATCCTGTTGTATAGGTTCTCTTTCCTTTTGCTATGTTCTTTAGTAGTGGTTACAATTTTATTTTCCAACCAGTTGTATTTCTCCTGTGTGTCGGCGTCTTTTGTTTCATATTTGTAGTCTTTAAGTTTCGAGTTTAGTGAGTTGGCTATTTCTCCTATCAGATGTTTGTTAATTTTTATATTTTCTCGACTTATTTTTGGTCTGGGGTTCTTGGGTTGGGATGAGTTTAACTCAGCTCTGACCATGCGGTGGTTGGTGTTAAAATTTAGGTTATTGATGACATTTATGCTTGGAAAGAATTTATGTTTGTTGGTCAGTATAAAGTCAATTTGGTTTTTTGATTTTCCATCGGGTGACAACCAGGTCCACATTCTGTTTTTCTTTTTCTTGAAGACGGTGTTTAATATGGTCAAGTTATTTTCCATTGCAAAGTCTATGAGCATTTTTCCATTCCTGCTTCTAGGTTTTGAGCTGTATGTATAGGGCCCTATAATTGCATCCTCGTCCCGTTGGCGTTGGCCAATTTGACCATTGAAGTCACCCATCACGATGATATTTTTGTGGGCATATGTCTGCAAAGCTTTATTCAAATCTTGGTAAAACTGGCCAATTGTTTCCATATCTGCTTGTTCTGTAGGTGAATAGATCTGGATAATGGTCCATGGGTCCTTGTAATCGGGTAGTTTTAAATTCAATAATGCTATGCGCTCTGATACACCATGAAATCCATCTATGTGCTTTGTTAGGTATTTTAAAAAAAAAAAAAAAAAAAAAAAAAAAAAAAAAAAAATATTTAATAAAGTTCAGAAAATCGTTTATATAAAAATAAACCACATAAGTTTTAAAACGTAATCTAATAAGATAATCAGTCAAGTATTTAATTTTTTTATTTTCTGTTATAAAAAACACATGTCTGTATTCATTTTCTGTTGCCGAAAATAACCTTGTAACCATACAGGCAGTGCTTACACGCTTAGAAAACACTCGGCTCTAGAATAATACCCTATAAAAATCCTTTGTTATAAATTATTGCAATAAAATTTCAAAATTTAAACTACACTGGTCAATGCCTTATCTTTACCCTTCCATGCCATAAATACCTTTCATACCTGTAATAAAAAAGTTATTATTTCTGTTTTTTTGAAATAAATATATTCTAATACAAAATATTTTTTTAACTCGGACCTGTAGTTTTTGTGTTTGCATACAACGAAAACACATCATTAGAAACCTTTCCTCTTTATACTGATCTTTTATATTAAAGCTAATTGTAAAATTTCAGACTATAAATTTCGACTCAACGCGTGGTGGAATATCGTTGGTGACTGAAAAAGGGATCCATAGCAGTAGTAGGCTATTGGTGCAGGCTGCGCGCACGTCAGATGCAGGTGCATACGAATGTGTACCTGATAATGCGCAGTCAGCTTCCGTGAGGGTACATGTACTTACTGGTATGTGCTTATTGGTTTATTGTCCTTCCTGTTTAGAAGCAAACTGGTAGAAGATAATTAATCGTGTGTAACAACCACGCCTATGAATGCATAAGAATTATAAATGAACTTGTATTTTCATGAGATTCTTTTAGAAATAACTTAATTTGTCAAAGCAATCAATAACACTGAATAAATACCGTTTCGTTAAATTGCATCTTCAGTAATACTTGACCTATTGTTGATTGAAACAAAATGAATGGAATTTGAAAATTTAATGGTAAGGAAAATCTATATTAAAGTTAGCAGCAGTTAGTAGGGCATTTAAAATTGCGGAAGTATATTAGAATATTATACCATCATATAAGAATTGAATACCATCTATTAAATTCCTAACCGACGCTTAGTTATTCAATTATTTCCCTCTGGAATATTTAATATACAGCACGGTGAATTATTGTAAAGGTTTTAATCAAACAATATATTCATATAGCTTTTATAAAGCACTCGGAACCACAATAGGCCGTTACGGTACATATTTTGCAATCCCCCTGGCAATGCTTTGCCTCGTTCCAATCTCTTTGAAGAGCAGTCTGTTGACATGCCTCTTGCCTGTTAGATGGGCTTTTAGTTTTAGAGACGTTTCTCACATAGCTTTTATTTTATACTTATGTTGATTCTTTTGATCGGTTTTGTGAATAAATCTTTTTATAGTATTGTCTTTTAATATTTTATTAACATAACCGTGACCATACACGCTGTAAAGCAAAAAAATTATGTAAAATTTTTTTAAGTTTATAATAATACAAAACTTCATTCTGGTAAAAAAGTGTTTTCTTTCAATATTTTTATATTTAGTTGTAATATATGCAAACCTTCACCAGCGTATTATAATAGAAAATGTATAAGAAGTTCTTCTCTACTAATATTGTGGTAATTATTTATTCTGTTCCATGTCATTTATTACTAACGAAATACACAAAATAATAATAATCAAAAATGAAAAATAACAAAAATTTATGCAAAGAAAAAATTATATACAATTATTTTGCATAGAAATTGGGGTTAGAAAACAATCAATGAAAACATAATTCACGCTATGACTAGTCGACAATGTAATACGGGATTGCGATCTGTTTAACAATTTATCATCTACTCAGATTTCTCAATTAATCAGATTCAGAATTCGGAAATTTCTTACCCTTGTTATCGGAATTGTAGCATTTTAGCAAGTTTAAATACAAAAATAAAAGCAATAAAAGTTATAATTTTGACCAGTTAAGTAAATAACTCGGTTGGACGAACATTTGGCAAGACTGGAACAATTTCACCCAATGTCCAATGATACGTGAAATACTTTGGAACATTGCTTACCGATCAACGCTTTTAATATCAGTTTTATTACTCCAGTTATAGCAAGGATTCTAAGACATATATATGTATATATGAGACGTTTTATAATTTAATATCAGGTCCGACTCTAGCCTCCTGTTCTATACATTCAAAAATAATTAGGTGAATTACATAATTTATTAAGATGTGTTTTTTTTCTGTAAATAGGTTTTTCGATTTCGGATTATTTAATTAAGATCTTACAACTTTTTAAAATTGTTACCGCTATTTTGCATAATATTGAAGACGTATAAGTTGTTGTTGACTTGCATTACTTCTAATTTTACTGGCAATGCATTTAATATGCCTTCAGATAAGATGATTGAATCCAAACATACACAAAGTTTCAAAAGTACTATGGTAATAAATTTCATATGCATTTGTAACTAAACTAAAATGCTCACTCAATTTCTAGTTCCGAACTAAGTTTATTTCATTCGAAAGCGCAAACTTAAATTCTATTCCAAACATTTGACTCCTAAGCATAACATATAGACGCTCGATTTAAAAGTTAAATGTTTTTTTTATATCATAAATTGAATGAATATGCATTTTGTTTGAATTTTAATGAAAATTTTTCAGTAAATTTAATTTTGATGAACGTTGATGCGTTTCTCGCAACATAAAGCTTTATCGCTCGTTCATTTTCATTTTGTGTGGAATGCTTAAGTGTTTCATGACTACTATTCATAAAGGTTAAAATATATTTAGTTTTGAGATAAACCTCTATTTAAGTGTTCGAGGTCGGAGGGTATCTTTATTACGCTGTTGATAATAATAAACGCCATATTTCCATTAGTGTATTGTTTACTTGTTATTTTTAAAGAACTATTTTTGTTATTTTTATACGTTAACTTCCTTATTACAGCCTTTAAGGCTGCTAAAATCCTTTCAAAGTATATTTTTGCAACCGTAAGTCTATTTTAGTCTGTATTATGTTCTTAAATCGCCATCGTTGATTCAAAATCTACATGTAATTGTTTTAAAAAATTATAAAAACAGTAATATATATAACCGTAAATGTTATTTGATGGAAGTTGGTAATATATTTTTTTGTCATCGGTACATTAATTATCAGTTATCAACGGTCATTATACACATGTGGTTACAAGCTACGCTCGGCAAAACAGCCCGAGCTGAGCTGTAAAGGCCTTTAAGACCAACAGCGAGATTCCATAAAAAAAAATTGGTAGTCTAGACCAGAGGCTGCAAAATTTTCAAGTTTGTATCCTTCTAGGATTTGTTTAACTGTATCTTCTATCAAGACCAATATTTCACAAATATTAATTTAATATCCATGGCTTAGAGATAAATAAATAAATATCTTGTAATCCTCTCAACATTGACGTGCCCTTCAACTTGCAATGTCTTGAATAGATTTAAAATATACATTTTAAAATAAGCAAGTTGTGGATGTCACTAAAATTAGAAATGTCATGATCAATATCCTCCACAACTCAGAGCAAAAATAATATTCAGAAATATAATTGGTTATAAATAAATAACTAACCTTAACATATAATAACTAAAATATATTGTTAAAAGGAGTCCCTTTAGGCATGGTTCCGAATATACTGGCACCGTTCCCCCTTTGACTAGCTAAATTAAAAAAATAATAATAGATTAGAACCAATTCAACTCAGGATCCTTCAAGAAAAGAGTGTAACAATTCTTAAAACGGAATCGCGAGCCCTCTGGCATAAAGAGTATCCATGTGCATCACTTAACATCAGGTGAGCCTCCTGCCCGTTTGCCCTCTGTTCTATAAGAAGCAAAAGATTAAAAACCATTATTTTTTCATTCTAGGAGAATCGCCCGCAGCAATGCAAGGAAAAGCTCATTGGATTAAATACAGACCATCATCAATCTTACATTTGATCGGTGCATTGCATTTGTTCAAATGGTGTATATCAGTAATAAGTAATTAATTGTAAAAACGTTAATAAATTTTACATATTACGTCGTATTGTAAAGTATGTAATGTAAATAATTAAAACCCTGTACTTATGTGATATTGTGACTGTAATGTCTAAATATATAATCTGTTAATAATTATTATTTATTTAAAAATACAAAAGAAATATTATCTAAAGAGTATATAAATGGAAAATACCTACTAGCGCAGATTAATAAAATAATATAAGTGATACAATTTTGTTAAAAACCATGCATTTTTTGTTACTAATGAACTAATCCTGAACAAACTCTCTAAACTTATACATGCTGTAGAGAGCGTGCACTCATCTGGAAGCAATTGGCTAGAGTGGAAGTGTCCGTTCGTAGCGTTAGCAAGCGTGTGTGTGTTTCATAAAAATAGCATTACACTACACAGGATTGGAGACGAGCTAATCATTTAAGTGGCAGGGAGGACTAATCATTGGTTTGGTCAAAGCACCAAGTCATTGTTCAGAATCGCTGCAACCAAAATTAAAGTAGCCATGATGATTACCAACCTTCGAAACGACTAAGCTCTATAAGACACGGAATTGGCACCAAAGTTTAAGATTAATTAACGAAATACGCAAATTTATTTCAACACCTTTTGTTCGGATAATGCAGTCACAAATTTTGTATAATGATGTAAGACATCGAAATTAGTATCTGTGCTAATGCATGGATGCATATATCCTTATCAGGGTATTATAATTTTATATAATTTGATTCAATTCCACTGTTGTAGCAACTCTATGTAGTATATCTATAGTCTAGTGATATTGTTTAAATAAATTCAAATTTGATTTCAATAAAAGATACGTTTTTAAAAATCTTTCTTTTTTATATTAATACCTGTTTATTTTGATAAAAATTCGATTTGTAATCACCATTGTTTCTACCTACGCTTCGAAGAAGGTTTGTATAGAAGATTAGCTAAAACTTTAATCTGAGTTAGATCAATGGTGGAGTGTTGGTTTTAAACCACACCTGTGGATTATGGATAAGACATTCTCATATGGCAATGTTTCGTGGTCTATATGGTACCACCAGGGCAATTGAAAAAAAATCAGTTAAATATATTTAAGGCTGATTAACTTAAAACTATTTATTAATAAAGGCATATAATATAAGAATTGCCTGGGAACGATCGCTGAATAACGATAAGGCCGCACTGTGTTCCTCTTCTAACATATAAGAGTTGAGAAAGTTGTAAGTTGTCGATAAAGAGTAAATAAAATATTCGTTAAATAATATGATGTTCGCTTCGAAATCTTTTAGAATTTCAATTTTAATTTGAGATATTTAATAAAAAGCCGTGCCATTTAATAAATATACATCTTTAAACGCTTTTTCTGCGAGATCTCCTTAGAAAAAACGGGAAAATGTCTTTTAACTTTTAGGGACAGTAAGGCGTGTTTATTTATGTATATTCTTTCACGTGCCGTAAATACGCTACTCAAGCATTTTCACCTATTTATTTCAACTCTCTTGACACCTTTTTGCTAAATTGTATACTGAAATTCTCACACATTTTCCCTGACTACGAGTATCACACCACTTGCTTTATATGAAATTCAAATTTTATTCCCTTTCACTTGTTGCGGCAACAAGGCAAATTTAAAAATCGAACACTTGCCAAACACTTTATCTACTACATACATTACGCAACTCAATATTATGTGATATAAGGGTTTCGTTTGAATATTCATTCTAAAATATTTTGGGTTATGTATTTGTACGTAATATTATATTGTGTAGTATACAATATGTAGCTTCAACCGTGACTTGAAACCAATTAAGCTGTGACTCTATTCATAACAGTCGTTCTAAAAAAAGCTATGCAAGTTTAAAAGCAGTGTTCTACACCGTTATTCACAGTTTTTCCTCACGTCTCAGCGAGAGTTTTGCCGGCGGCGGAGCACGCTCGGTTGGACCCAATCGAAACCTAGCCGATCGAAACTGGGTATGCTATTTGTGTTCTTACTATTTTTAGTTTTCTAGGCCCGTATTCTATAAGGTAAAACAAACGTAAATATAAAATTATTCTTTAGACTAAATTATCATAATTATTATGTGACATGATCAAGACAGACTAAATAAATGTATTTTCTGACGGTTCTACTAAGCTAATAATAATCAAGTGTATAAAACATTTATATGTCAGCATCAGACCTTATATCGATTGATTTTTACAAGCATGACTCCTTATCACGTTCCGCCTGAGCCGAGCGTGCAAGCAAGTTTTACGTTTTCAGCCTCTTAATCTACTGTTTAATATGCATGGTCAGTGACGACATGGTCATTCGTAGGACATACGAAACATCTCTACTAAAAGGCAGGCTACGATATTTTATAAACAAAAAATTTAAACTTCTAACCGACCTTTTCCCTAAGAGTTCCTAAATATTCCCAAGAGAAGAAACCGTCAGCACATAAAGCCGGTCACAAGGTTTTAAATGTAATGCAATATTATCCAAGTATTAAATTGTTTGAGGGCTAAAAGCCGAAATTGGGATCACATCGTTAAATTTAATCTATATCCTAAAGCATTTAGGCCCTGGGGTACGCCATGGATTATCCCGGATTACGCGTGAATAGTGCTGATTTAGCTGAGAAGTCCTGCATTTGTGGTTCATGTGAGCTAGATAATTCGCTACGAACAATATACCAGAGAATCACTTGTATTTTTTAAATTTAATAATAATAAAAGCCCTTTATTCACTGACCTTTAAACTTACATGCTACTCTTATTTAACAGTAGTATCTTAAATCTAATTTACATACGAAAATAATTATTTATTAGCAACCACTTTGGTCAGGTTGTCTGTCGACATAGGCCTCCACCAATTGTTTCCACGTCTCTCTATCGTTGGCAGACCTTCTCCATTCTTTTGGTGGATCGTCCTTCCATCTTTTAATTTGACCACCATTCTATGATCTTAGCGTTAGAGTCTAACATGATAATTATGTTCTTCTTTTGCATTAATTCTGTCATGTGTTTATAAAATGTCTTTCGTTAATTTTTCATCTTGTTCTGTGGGCATGTACTTGAATAATGGACCAAGGTTGTTTAGATTATGTTAATTGAATATTGAGTACGGCGATTCTATCTGATATTCCTTGGAAGTTAATTATTTTATCTTTTAAATATTTTTAATTTAATATAAAACTTTAAATGTATCAAAGTATATTTTATACACTTTAAACGAGAACATTGGACATGTCGTGCGATTTGTTAATCCGTGAGTTCACCTCGCACTAACAACGCTCCCTTCGTCACTCACGTCATTTTTGGAATCTCTTGGTATTCTGTTAAGCAATTTCACATTATGTCTTGACAAGCGGAGGGAGCTTGTAGTTTATTGTTTATCAGAATGCCAAATCGTTAAAAGACTGCTTCACGACTGATTTGAGTGCGACCGCCGCTGCGAAAACCGCTGTGAGAGTTCGAAAAGTGAGTCACAGAATCGCAAAGCTGCAAGTTTGAAAGCTACACAGAAATGCCTGCTTTTTGCATATTATCCTTATTTTTCTTCTGGCGTAAATACAAGATGTTTTTTCCTTCCTTTGGTATTTTTACTCTATAACTTATATCACAACCTTCAAAGCTTATTTATATTTAAATTCAGTCAAATATTATATGCGGAGAGTTACTATTATTATTGACCATTGAATACTCGTTAATTTATAGATCTAGCAATATTGGCAAATCAAATAATCTACTAGTATTAAAAAATTTGCTAACAGTAACACCATTGTTTCGATATATATATTTTTTCAAGACGAAGATATATTAAAGTATACTCAATACATTTCCTGTGAAAGTTAACTAAAGTACGAACGACTTTCGAATTGACTAAACTGTGATAATGACGTTTCCGTGAAGTTACGTGAGTGACAAGAGGTTTTATCTCTTTGTTTATTAGATGAAAAAAGTTTAGGGAACTTTCTTCCTTAAGAAGTTGGAATAAGTATAATTTTACGTTAAGAATATCAATGTTTACTTCGTAGATCTGAGCTCAAGTTTTATTTTAATTAATGTCAAAGCAATGTTCTCGAGACGTATCAAAATAGTGATTTTATTATATTTGCTTTGAAATCATGGGCGGTAAAATCTAGTACTACAATATTTATTACCATTACCTCTCGTACTTATTTTAAAGTACCGCTCGACGATAACATAATTAGCAGGATTGAAACATAATTGATATGGATATATAAAAATAAAATAAATCTGTGGTGCTACCTGTATCTTTTTCATGATCATTTGTCAATTTAATAGGAAAGTAGGTCAGCCTCTTATGACTGACACACACCGTCGACTTTTTGGGTCTAAGGCAAGCTTGCTCTCGATGTTTTCCTTCAGCGTTCGAGCGAATTTTAAAGGCACACATAGAAGGAAAGCCCATTGGTGGTGGTGGAGGTGCTATGCTCGAAATTGAATCTACGACCTCAGGGATGAGAGTCGCACGCTGAAGCCACTAGGCCAACACTGTTCATATGGATATATACTTTATAGTATACTAGCAGACCGGCCAAGCGTTGCTGTGGCTAAGGTTTTTGTTATATTACATAGTAGTAAACTATTCAAGGGAAACGGTAGGAGAACTTATGTGAAAGGTAGATAGATTATGTGAAACACAGCACAAACTTTTAACACAGCGCAATCTGTTAGAATTGAATCAAATAATAAACAAATATTTGCAATAAAATAATATTGCGGGTATAAATTGAGATGTTAGCTATCCTATCTTTTAAGTTAGATCAAACTGCACACGGTGTGAAAATTTGATTGATATCGGTTCGGTAGTTTAGGAGTCCATAGCTGCCAAACAACGTGACACGTAATTTATATATATTACGATTTAAAACCTTAGTGGCAGTAGTGCAATTATGATCTATAGGACATAACCCGAGCTATGACGATGCGTTGGACTTCGAAGTACGGCGAAATAAAGCTATAAACAAAAAGTTCATTAAAACAGTCACAGATATATATCGGTGTTCGCCGGCTGTAGAGAATCGAACGACTTTGAATTATTTGGGTTCCAAAATTCATTAAAAGCTGACGTCATTGCGAAATAAATATTTTCTTAACATCTAAACGAGGGTTTTTACTATCTAATATTTTTATTTAATATTGTTGTTTAAATTATTAATTACAATAATTTATTAAGGCTGGGTAGATGTAAATTAGTTAAAAAATAAAAAAAAATAGATATAAAAATCATATACTAAAGATTTACTTCACGATAATAATATTTATATAAGATATTAAGCGAAAGATAAACTTTGATCTTTACATTTTAAAGTCAACATTTACCGTGAATTTTACGAAACTATGTTAATTTTCTGGCGCACAGAATACATTATCTAGAAAAATAAATATTCCCTTGGCTACTCTATGTTATGTTAACATTAATTCTAGACTAAGCCACGAGCCGAGCTCATATTTTCTTTTAATTATCCTTATTTAGATGGACTTAGCTACGTCCGGTATTAAACAAACTGATTACTACTATACCCCGCTTAACACTATATAGCTTATACCCTATAATTTGGAAATTATCCCCCAAGGCGTCAGTAAATTAGCAGGTCATTCAAACACTTCACGTGCCAGGAAATTAGGTGTTATTCAGTTGGGAGAAAGATCACATTGGCTTGTTGTTATTTAATGTTGTTCTTTATTACGTTACGTGAGAATTGGGAATTTTATCAGATCAGCTATAGCTCAAGGGTCTGGCCCTTTCCTGGGTTTGGTTAATCTACGAGATCAGTAAATAATTTATAGACAAAGAAATTAAAAGTTGCCTTGATTGTGGTTTTAATTATCAACGCTATGCCTAATTCGTTATCGAATAGAATTTTACTCAAAAAATGTTTTATGATGATTATTTCCAAACTAATGCACAAGCTACGGTTATTTTACGCTGTTTGAGACTTGTGATACATTTATGTATAAAGTTAGATAAGTTAGCTTTAGTGAGTTGGCTAGAAAAATATTATACACTATTATTAATTAGCTAATAATATAATAATATCTAGTTTATAATATAATATTCTAAACTAGCTCATGTATATTATCAGCTTATATAACGGACCTAAATTTTTTATATAGTATAAGTCTCGACAAAGGTATACATATATCTATGTATATGTTTGTCAAGACTTATAGTAAATATAACAGTAAAGTTTTTGTAATTTTTTTTTTAATAAATAAGAATACAATCGGCTTCGTTTCATTTAAATAATTATTAATTTAACAACTTTTAATGTCGTTTAGTAAGTTTAGGATTTATAACTCATAATTCACCACGCTGACAATGGTTTGACAGATGTCAAAAATTAAATTGTTCAACACCATTTCGTTTATGAGGATTTCCTTTGCACTACGAGCAAGTGTAAATTGGGCAGAAAAACAATGTTGTAAAAGAAAACAAAACACAAATAATAATCACATTTTCTATTATAACTCCTCGAAATATTTTAAATTAACATAATTTAAACACAGAAACTGCATTACACTATAAATTAGAACATTAGAAAAATTTGCATTAATTTATTATACTGAAATTAAAATCCTTTTAGCATTTTATCATGCGCTATTTTTAAAACGCATCGCGTGTGTATCAATCAAAGCTAATATGAAACCATATTATTTTCAAAAACAAAACGTGTTATAAGAAAAGCGAAAAAACATTCTCTTCGCTAATTAAGTAGTGTTTACATGCTCTACTTTCGTGCCACTTTTTGTTTAATGCGTACGTAAATATCATCACTAAAGCTTGTTACTGAATGAAAAATTACCCCACGTTGACACACTCTGTGAAACCGTGTCGAGATGTTTTGTGCTCATTTCAAAATGATGTGCAACTTTTTTCCTAAATTTAAGTTCGACATATAAATGAGATGAGAGCAGTGTTAGTGGCTTCAGCGTGCGACTCTCATACCTGAGGTCGTAGGTTCGATCCCCGGCTGTGCACAAATGGACTTTCTTTATGTGCGCATTTAACATTTGCTCGAACGGTGAAGGAAAACATCGTGAGGAAACCGACATGTCTTAGACCCAAAAAGTCGACAGCGTGTGTCAGGCACTGGAGGCTGATCACCTACTTGCCTATTAGATTTAAAAATGATCATGAAACAGATTCAGAAATCTGAGGCCAAGACCTAAAGAGGTTGTAGCGCCACTGAATTATTTATTTATATAAATGAGATAATAAATGTAAAGAATTGTAGCCATATATGGATAGTGTGGTTAATGACTGATTTGTTTCAAATAAGGAAAAAAACTCCGAGCTATTAGAGACAGTTCGCGTAATCGTGATAAAATGAATTTGATGTCTGTCAGGCACAAAAGCCTGATCCCCTATAAAGAAATATTAAAAGGAAAAATATAAATCTGAGGCGTGACGCAAAATCGTCACTGGGATTTGATTTTTTTTCATACCCCAATCTCCAGCTCTGGATTATTAAAAAGGAATTGAGTCGTTAATTAAATACAATTTAGGAAAAATAAACTATAAACTCATTCTTCCTAAGCATATTCTTATATACAGATTTCATAAAAACCCGAATTCAGTTTAAAAAACTAAAAGAGATGTTTTACATACATCCGCTCGTCGTACACAGGACGTTGCTAAATGTTTCTAAAATTGTGTATGTAGGTGAGGAATTTTCACAATGTGCTTTCACACCGTTATTTCTTCTAAAAATAATTTTCAAAAGCTTAAAGCTTCAGTTTTCTGATGTAACGAAATGTTTTTAGGCTCAAATTTTGTTACAAATAAATTTTCCAAGTGATTGTTATTAGTATATTTGTAACGTACAAACGTTACGTATAATGACAATTTATCTATATATTGACGTACTGGCTTATTGATAATTTTAATATCTGCTTTTGGTATGGTATTAATGCGACTGATTTATTACTATTCCTTAAAGTCTAGCCTTGCGATTCTGTAACTTTAAACAATAAACTACAAGGAGGGATCTTATCAGAATGCCATCATAAAATGACTGCTTCACGACTGATTTGAGCGCGACCGCCGCTGCGAAAACCGCTGTGTGAGTTACAGAATCGCAGGGCAGGTACAAACCTGTCGAACGTTATTGATATTGCAAGACATGCCGGTTTATTCACCGTGTGAATTTTAGCTCACTGTCTTCCTTAAAATAGCCTCTAAAGCGAGAAAATACTACCACCCCCTATCCTGATTTTATTAATAAAAGTATTAAAATAATATGTTGAATAAAAACATATACAGAAATATTTTATGCTATTACTCTTTAATAAGATGTACTAATTTCGTTTAAGATACGAGTTTTCATTATACTTTAATTTTAACATAGCGTTTGTTGAATTCAATAATTTCGAGAATAAAGAGAATTTATTTAAGATGCATTCAGACTGTTGCTTTGCTATATCAACGAATCAAATATAATTTATTTATGTAGGTAAGTAATAGTACACATATGAACGTCAATATTAAAATTAATTGCAAATTCTTAAATCACTAGTACAACTGTACAATAAAAATAAATTAAAAAGAAAACCAAACGTTTCACCTCTATAACCAAGGCAAGGTGAATTAGAATTACACAAATTATATCAAGGTTATATCAATGTGAACCATTAATGTGTTTGAGCTACACGTGGGTTTGTAGCCCAAACACATCTATGCTATGTGCTAAATGCGTTTTTAACTTGACCAGTGAGCTCCTCTAAAAGCATCCTGAAAATTTATTTCCAACTCATGGTTCGGCAATTTTTAATAAATCGCCAGTACAAAGTAAAAATTGCTCACTTTGGGTCGCTGCGTCCACTGGCGTAAGTAGTATGAAGTAAAAATGCTTAATAATTCCATTCGAGTAGCTCACTCTATAACAACCCTAAGGTCGCTTTAAGCTCTTCTTAGCCATCTGGCATTATGTTTATTGTATTGTAAAATTATACACAGGTTATTTAGCAATTTGCGCATTTTCACAATAATAAAAAAAGTGCGTACAAAGTACATATGTCAGAAGTGAAACTTCTTTGTAAATTAATGATTACTAAGGTAAAAGCTCCAATAGATGATCATGTACCAGTATATGATCACTCCATGTATTTGTATATCTATATTCACACATAGCATACATTAGCACGTATACAGTGTGTAAACAGTACAATAATTATATAAATAAATAAATAAAAAATCTGCGTTTACTGACGTTATGCACAAGACGTTATGCGACAGAAATACCATTTAAAGTTTTAATATGTAACTATTAAACGAATACATCAACCAAAAGCGTGTATTTCTTCTCAATCTCCCTTACTCTCTCTCTCTATCAATCTTTCTCACTATAGCTCTCTCCCACTGTGCGTGATGCGACGTTCGCTTTATCTCACTCTCTCTCTCGATCTTTCTCACTTGCTTTCTCCCTACTACTACTATGGCTATTTGCTTCATGCTACGTTCGCCCTTTCTCACTCTCTGTCAATCGATCTCAATCGCTCTCTCCCTTTTCTTCGACAATAACTCTGCACATCTTCGTGACGCTAAATTATTATTGCGTTTCATCGGTAAAAATTTTACCCTCATGTGCCTAAAGAAGTTTGACTTCGAAAATATCTTAAATTTCTTGGAAGAAATCACGTGGCCGTTGCCCGTGACTTCTATGTTCATACAGAAATGCGTATCTCTTTAATAATGTGAAATATAGGGTATTATTTAATATACTATTGTGTGTAAAGCTTTACTCTTGAGCTAACGAGATGGATGCTCAGTGATTTTCATCAGAATACATTCAATGCAATTTTAATTATCTTTTTGAAAGCATTATTGAGAGTCTTCAAAAGTTTAATTACCTGTTTTAATGTTGGTCTGTAATTAATTTTGTTAAACAAAACTCAATTCAAATAATTGTGTCAAATTATTGTTGTTTGGAACTAGAATTCAGTATTTAATTCTTGGTACTTTAGCTATATTGTAGCTTAACCGGCAGTGGCTTTGCGCAAAGCAGACGAAATGGGGATATAAAACAATTAGGTTTCAAAGATGTACTTTTATGAGTTAAAACTATTACTGTTAATTAGTCATTTCTGAACATATAAAAATACCGGTTTTATTTCTTACATATTGTAGACAAGCTAGTGCCCGCGACTTCATCTGCGCAGGATTAAAATAATATTTTTTCAAATGATGTAGCGTGAAAGACATATTTTATCTACTTTTAAAATAAATTATCAATTTTTATAGTAGTTACGGTCCACTATTTTGGCTGTAATGGCTTACACATGTTGGAGTGAGAGTAAATGGATTAAAGACCAGTAGTCACAGGGACGAGGAATGAGGGCAGCACCAAAATAATGGTGCAGGAAGTATTACACGTGGAGAATGGAAGGTAGAAAGTCAAAGGCAGAACTGATAAAATGATATGAATATTGTCGTCTAAGTACAGGAAGGCAAAGCAGCAAACGAAAACCTAAACAATGACTAGAAAGCACGACCTGAATATTAACTGGACCGGAAGAATTATAAGAAATGGTGAAATTAGCATTGCTGACGCCATAACTTTGTTGGTTATATTGAAAAAATGAAATAAAAAGAAAGAAAAAACTTTATTACACACAATATACAAGATATTTAGGTAATGTAAAGTGCACTAGCTTCAACACTAAGAAACCCTGTGTTATGAGCAGCCAGTCACTTCCTTTTGACATGTAAACTGTATTGTACTTTATGATTTCTACATAACTCAAATTTATATTGAAACTATTTTGCACAAGAGGAATATTTTCTGTATCGGCATAGGCAATATGTATGTGTGTGTGTAATGTGTGTTTTTAAATGTTAGTGATAATTTTGTTTTTCAGGAAGTGGTTACAGATGAAAGGGCCTCGGAAGGAGAAAAAGCGTTGGGCGAAGAAAGTGGTTTTTTTGGGTTGCTTCTATATGGCTTGCGTTGTGTATGATAAAAAAGGTTGCATATTGCTATTAAGTAAAATTGTGTAATTGTAATTAGTAACAGCCGATTCATTTCTGATTGCTTTGGCCGCTCAATCAAACTAAAGGCCAGGCATTTTTGAAATGAAAATCGCTATTGGCCTGAAGGGCCTTGATAGCTCAGCTTGAGATGTTTTAGCGAGCTTAGCTCTGCCGGAAATAGGTTTCTCTACGACTAGCGCAAGATCATCTCGTGCGAAATAAAAAAGTTCAAATTAAGGGACTTGGTCTTCCTCGGGCAACGTGGTTTTTACTCTAACCTGAATTAACTTTGATGGGATAATCCGGAACAGGGAAGGCGTAGTAGTTGATGCTTTTTTGGATGGATGTTTTTTTTTTTTTATTCAATTTAGATGCTTCTTAGAGCATGCTTAGGAATGTCAACAACGTTTACAAAATTCACGAAAGAGCAGGACTACGCCATCCGTTCGCAAAACTACCAGGAGGCCTTGTTCTGAGAAGAATGGGCAAGAAACTCAGCAAGTTTTGTGCCTTTATTTATAGGAACCCGAATTAGTTTCAATATTAATAATTATGGAATCCACTATTACTATGGCCCCTAAATAGTCTCTAATTTATAGATTTGTCGGCTGGAACTTGCCTTTTAGAAAAAACAAATGAATGCTAAACAAAATCTGATGCGAAGACTTTGAAACTTGTAGCGCCACTGTTTTTTTTTTAACTCATCTCCTGACAACTTTGTCATTAAATACTATCTCACATTGTATTTTCGTTACAATATTATCACAAAGTTATAAAATCATTTTCATTAGTTTTGAAAATAACACGTTCTTTGATATAAAGGAAGTTATCTCTGTGGTTTAATTAACTTTGACGTGGCCTCAACGTTGTTTGCGTGGGTACAATGTTATTGTGAACTTTATAATAGCCTTGAATATAAAATAGAATTCAGTGAACATCATGGATATTGTCTTTTATTTACGCGAATAATTAAAAACCATAGATCAATAGTCGCGTAAAATTTTCATTATTTTACAAAGAAATAATTGTGCAAGGTTTACTTAATAAAGTTACAGAGCAGTGTTGGCCTAGTGGCTTCAGCGTGCGACTCTCATCCCTGAGGTCGTGGGTTCAATGCCGGCTGTACACGAATGGATTTTCTTTAACATTCTTTTCTTTAACACTATTAACATTTGCTGGAACTGTGAAGGAAAACATCGTGAAGAAACCAGATTTCCTCAGACCCAAAAAGTCGACAGCGTGTGTCAGGCACAGGAGGCTGATCATCTACTTGCCTTTTATATTGATAAATGATCATGAAACAGATACAGGAGTCAGAGGCCCAGATCTGAAAAGGTTGTAGCGCCACTGATTTATTTATTTTACATTTGGTATAAAAGGCATAAATATTGTAACGTTTGACTTTCATACCTAAGGTTATAGGTTAGATCCCCGACTATGGACGAGCACCTATGGACTTCCTTTGCTTTTAACACTCTTTCGTTTGGTGAAGGATAACATCTTGAGGAAACCGACATGTCTTAGACCCAAAAAGTCGACGGCGTGTGTCGGGCACAGAAGTCTAATCACCAACTTGCCTATTAGAACAAAACAATTGATCACAAAATACATTCAGAATTCTGAGACCCAGCCCTAAAAGGTTATACCGCCGCTTGTTTTTGTTTATATTATTACAACGTCTGTTTATTTAATTGGTAGACAACATTCAAGTTTATTTCATATAATAAGTTACACAACTCTAACTGCTTCCACGTATCAGAGCAGAAAAAAATTTGCTCAAATCATTGACATTCTCTAAAACGTAATAGTAAGTAATCAAATTTCTGTATACTTGGTATTTAGAGTTTTTTTTTCGAATAACAAGTTCTATTCCACTCGTATCACCTCGAGCAACAGTACCTCCACAACTGAGTATTTTGTAAGTCCATTTGTGGGACCAGCTGCCCACCGAAGTATTTCCGAACCAATTCAACGTTTAAAAGGCACGAACTTGCGTGCCCTCTGGCAATGTGAGTGTCTATATCACTTAACATCAGCCCTGCGATTCTGTAACTCACTTTTCAAACTCACACAGCGGTTTCCGCATCGGTGGTCGCTCTTAAATCAGTCGTGAAACAGTCATTTTATGATTTGGCATTCTGAAAAGGTGGGAGCTTGTAGTTTATTGTTTATCAAAAGCCCAAATCATAAAATGACTGTTTCACGACTGATTAAAGACCGACCGCCGATGCGAAAACCGCTGTGTGAGTTCGAAAAGTGAGTTATAGAATCGCAAGGCAGGTGAGTCTCCAGCCCGTTTGCCCTCTATTATATAAAAAAAAGTCCATGACCTCAGACCTTGGACTATTCGTATTACCGACAATGTTTTTAATTAACGACTGATCCGACTTACGCAATATCACATCTACTTATTCTAACTAGCCGTTCTCGTAACAAACCCTAAAGCGTTCTAATGCAGTGTAGCCAGCTGATTGTGGTTTCAGCCATGATACAATAATATATACTGTACAAAATAAGTTTAATTATTTAAAAAACGAGATAGATAAAGTTATTCATGTTTTTAAACCACTCTGTGGCTATATATTATATAGTTTATCTTAGTTTCATTTAATGCAAAAAATATTTTCGCATTCTCGTTTAAATAAAGCCTGCTAAAAGTATAAATATAAGGCTGATCACTTACTTGTTTATAATAAAACATGCACAAATGTGACGTCAAGTGTTATAAAGGGTATACCACCACTAGATTACTATAACTATATCTTTTCTATTGCAAAATTAGTCCTAATTCAATAAATCCTTATCCATGGTGACAATTTGACAAAACAGCATACCGTTTATTATTGTGCCATTCACAATGCCCTGTGCTGTAACGTTTCCTATCTATTCAATGACCGGAATATTGTTCTGGGCTAATATTGCAAGCTTTTACGATAACGGTACTCGATAACGCCTGGCATACATTTCGTTACTAGGTAATTACTGTTAAGAGAATGATTAAGTTAATACATAGATTCAATGTCCTAAAACTTATGGGGAAAGGGACAGATATATTTCTGCATCTGCTGGATTAATAATTTATCTTTAAGCTTAACTTTCTGTGTCTAGAATATTTTTTGTATCGAAAACTTTATTATTAATTTTTTTCTTCACTGGACGAGTAAGTTATCATTAATTAAAAGCCTGGTTACGAACCCACAACCTAAGGATCGAGATCGCATAATGTCGACCAAGATACAAAAACGGCAAATATTATTAAATAATTTAATAACTTTATTTATTTACAAAAAACACAATCTTGTCCTAACTGGTGACCCTTAAAGCAATAATGCACACTTATAAAAAAATCCTACACAAAACAAACATAAGAAATGAACTATGAACTAATTATTACTTATTATTATAGGCTCTAACAAATTGCAGAACTTTTGTCAGTTCACCGAACGGACAATAAAAAAGGTCCGTTAACCTATGTAACTCGTTAACTAATGTAATACAGCTAATTATATGTGCCCTATATTGGTTATTGGTTTGTGGACTCAGTTTCCGCACTTAGACTCTTAATAGGTCCGTTGTACGTAAAGTCCTGGCTAACAAAGCCAGCCTAACACCTTCCAAAAGCACAGAAGACACCTGGGCACTTCACAGGCTTCACGGAGCGACCTCACTGTTCCGAGATTCTGCACGTTGTTTAGCCACAGCCTCGCATTCCAGGACTACGTGGGTGACTGATTCCGCTGAAACAGCCTCTGCACATGGGGCTTTCTGTCGCGCCTAGGACAGAAGATGTTTATTAAGGCCATCAATGGCCCGTAATTTTCCCTATCATTATTTTACTTGATTATTATTACTGGAAGGTATAACGATGGAATTTGAAAAACACGTTGTATATTTTATATTGCCAAGACAAATAATCAAAGTTTAATAAACATATACAAGAAAATTTATTGTAAAGAATAATGAAATAAAATCCAGACGTTAAGTTAATAAAAAGAAAATATCATGATTAGACTGTACGGGTTGACAAACAAGGCAATAAAAATATATTAACTTACCTCCTTTAGTTGATTAAACATTCTTTCAAGGTAGAGTTAAATTTATTTTTCATAGTTCTTTCTTCTGTCTCTTGGGGTGTCCTTAATTATACAGTTTATTTCTTTTATTTGAAAAACTTGTCTGGGAATTCGTGTTTGCTTATCTACCTGAGGAGAAAACTTGAATTAACTTAATATTGGACTATACAAAGACTGAAAATGGCTTTTGTAATTTTTTTAAACTGATGCTTCATAATTTAACTGAAAACTATACGTTGACATCTTCAATAACTTTTACGATTCGTAATATTTTAATTACCAGTGTTATGTGTATCTAAGTACGTTAAACGTTATTAATAAAAAAAATCATGTGTCCAATTCACACGTGGTAGAAGTGAAACCTTCAAAAACAAAGTTTTATAATTAGAATATGGACTTTTTCTCTATCTAAATGTAGGATCTTTTCTTTAAAAAAATATATATTTTAATGTTAAATTTTTATTTATAACTTTAATATCAATCTTTAATTTGGTAAAAACTAAAATAATAAAAGTTTGAAATAAATTCAAAAGATCCAACGTGGGAGAAAATGAGATAGGAAGCATTATACAGTGTATAAACTTTTAATTAAGTGTAGTACGAAGTTTTCACTTCAAAAATTTTCTATAATCAATGATTTGTAAATAAAATTGATAAATAATCTAATTTTATAATTAAACTACTTACTTGACTTACTTATTTAATTTTCATCAAATCTGTTTTTTTATTTCAGAAAATGTTCAAATACACACTAATTTAAAGTTTATACACTGTATAATGCCTCCTATCTCACTCTCTCCCACGCCAAATCCTATTAATTTATGTGTCTGTCTCTTTTTACTGTCGCTTTTTCCGTTGCATCCGGTTTGAAATCACAACGATTCTACAGAAGTTTCACTTCAAAATATGGTCGGATTTGTTTTGAATTTGATTTGTTTATAACTGGAAGTATTAAGGTGATAGTTCGTAAGGAATGCACAGGCTCCTAAAAGTCCGGCAAAGTACTCGCGAGCCTTCTGACAGTGTGAGTCCATGGGCTCAAATTGATTGTTAAGTTAGCAGTTATATAGTTGATTTTAACAATTCTAATGAGATTTAAGCAATACATTTATTGAATTGAATTTAAAATTTAGATTGATGATAATAAGTTGATAAGTATTTAACTTATTATCATCAATCACTTTAAATATTAGTTAAAATGACTTGCATATCCTTTGTACATTATAGTTTTACTTAGTTCGTTTACGGCATGATTTACACTTTCAACGTTGTTTCAAACTTACATCATAATGATAGCGCATAATTGTGTTTATTTTTTGGTGACGTGCCTTGATATCTGCTTTGTCATCAAGACTACTGAATTTAGTCTTGATTTATTTTAAGGAACACTATCATATAATAGGTTCAAAGAAGTAGTACCCCCTATTTATAAAAAGCTAAATCGATCTAATTTATTTTAATGTCAATTATAAATAACGCAGTCTTTGCGTATCTTTTCATCGCAACGTTTACATAATTTGATAAGATGCGAAAGAGTACTTAGTTGTAGAGTACTTAAAGAGTGCAATTAGACTCATTCTATTTTTATGAGTCCCTTACTCTGTGAGTTTCTTACGTTATTTTTCTTTGTAGAGCAATGTCAATCATAAATATGTTTTGTAATCAATATCTAACAATACTAGTTCATTCACAGCTGCTGGCGTCATCTTTTTTTTGGGCTTCCTCTGTTTCGTTGATAATTTTGTTCATAGAAAAATACATTATCAGATTTATATATCTAGCAATATTAGTAAATCAAATAAACCACTAGTATTTAAGACATTTATGTTGTTAATTTAGAGTTCTATGGCATATAATGGCACCTGACAGTAGCCATTGCATGACATATATATACGAGTATATTATATAAAATTGATCTGAATACTTTGTGAATATATCCATCATAGATGTATCGTTCGTTGGTCAACATACAATGTAAATCACTGCGTGTGCCACAATATTTCATCAATATATTCCCATAAAAATATACGTAGAGAGATCATCTAAATTTTTAACTGTGTATTTTTATTGCTTTCTATTTGTTTCTGATATTATTTATCGGCCTAGATAGAATATATGCGTTACTATTGAGTGTTACGTTAATATTGTAATCGTTTTATAATAATATTAAATCAACTATATTTTGGTCACGTACCTTGTTGTATTTAAATTAATCCAAGAAAATAAATAAAACCTTTATTACTCAACTCGTTTAACGTATCTTTGAGGAGTTTGTATAACATTAGAGGGGAAAGCTATAAATATAATCGAAGAGATGTATATCAAATCACTCACTGATAGGAACTTTTTGTATAAACCAAGTGCTTGCGAGTGCGTTGCCAGCCTATTAAGATAAATATTTTTTATGCTAGTCTGTATCATTATAATGATTATGAAATGGCTATGTGGGATGGAGTGGAGCGTGGATCAACACTGAAATCGAACGTCGGTTCACTTATGCATTTTATCAACACTACCAACACTAGAACAGCGAACGAATCCTCAGGATACCGGCATGTCTTAAACCCAAAACTAATAAGTCCCTGGACAAAATGGCAGGGGAGTAGAAAAGTGATATATTAAAAAAAAACTAAGACTAAGTAAATAGAAATAAGAACCCATAATATTCCAATATATGTAACGAAATTACTACAACCCTTTGTAATAATTTCGTTAAGTTGCGAAATATTACCTCAAAGATTAACCCGCTAAAATGCTATTAACAGAAACAGCCTTGTATAAAATATAGCGGATATAATTTGTAAACTTAACGAGCTTTGTTAGTAGCCAAATTATAAATAACGCGCTTTTTATCTTAGCTTTTTATAAATTCAACGTAACATTTACCTTTCGCTATCTTAAAAAAAATATTTATCAATGAAAGTATACTATGTACTGGCCACCCATGAAGAATGGCTCGTGTATTTAATACGCCAATGATAAATGAAACAATCGCAGAAATGTGTGACGTTTAATTGAGATGACTTCATACGAAAAATTGATATTAAATAATAATAATCTAAGGCCAATTAAGTTATTTTGACACCGCCTGCTGGTGCTGAGAATTAAACCTAACCGGCATTGACTTTACTTTATTGACGACTGTAACCTTTTGAGGACACCATAAAACAGTTCTTTGTTTATTAACCGGCTTAAAAAAGAAGAATGTAACTTTTATATGTATGTATGTGGTATTGATAGAATTCAGATATCAGGTTAGTCAAGAGAAACTTCAGTAAGCCTTTATACTTTTCAATTTCACCGGGATTTGAATCCAAAAATGCATCATCTACAGTCAGAAGTATTTCAAAAACATACAAAACATGACGGTAAAAAACAAAATAAAATTACAGTAAAAATAAACCCGAGTTCCATGTTGTATTTTGTATTCAAAACATTTGATACGTTACGAGAAATCTGCGCGTTTATGTAAAATGGGTATGGGCTTCTAAAGATATCTCATTCTAATTTCGAGTCACACCTCTGTAAGAGCGCGTGACTTTACATTAACAAAGTGGGGCTGGTGCGACAGGGCAGGTACCGAATGGTTTTGGCACGAGACCAAAGTCTAGCTACCGTATAATTAAATGTGGCTTACGACCACAACTCACCAAATGTAACGAGATTTTAAAAACATTACTAAAGAAAATGGTTCGGCAAGCCGTTTAAGAGATATAGTGCGGGTTTTCTTGCGTCTTGAGCCAATTTTATAGCTATAGATTTATGTTTTGCGATAACGAACTATTGTTAATATACAACATAAAGAATCTTAGATATGCTATTGATAACAGCAAATTTTAAGTAGGAATTTTAAAATATATCAAAATAGTAAAGTACTACAATCAGGGATAATGTATAAAATATTCTTCAAACGGCAACATTCTTCAAACTAATATCGATCAAAGAGTATATAGAATATAGATATATAATAATATATCCCGTGCTAAGAGAGAAAAATAGCACTTAAGATTTAAAAAAAATATTCCACAAACTTTACGTTATTAAGTGTGATTCCCTTGGTTGATCATGTTGGAAAAATTCAAAATAAAACACGATGAATTTTACATTAAAATGTTGTCCTTAATAAATTCATACTCATAAGCTCAGGGAGCTTTTAGCGGTGTCGACTAAGTAAAATTTCTACATACAAAGTTGTTAGTACTAAATAGTGTTGACGTCTCTCCGGACGTTTTAAAAAGTGGGTCAAACCTGACTACGAAGTCACTGCGACCTGACTGCAAAATTAACTTAACTTTACCTCAAGCTTTTGTTAAATTTTATGGTTTTAGAACTTTATATATCATTTTGTGGTTTAAGGTAATATTCTTATGATGTCTTTACCTGTATCTTGACTTTGAATGATTATGAAAAAATCATACTAACATTTGAACATCCTTAAATATATTATCAATGCAAAATTTCCTATTATAGCGTTCCATTTTAGCGAAACGTCTTTCATGATACATGGATCTTTTCTATTTTACAAATATACTAATGTAAATTTAATGTTTAAATAACTAATCGCTACATGTATAATGTATATTTTCGAAGATGTTCCACAGATGCGTACACTCCTTCAGCTACGTGCGTAGCTACGTAGATGTCTACGCCGTAGGACAATAATGTTAGTATGCATTGCATTTCGTGCACAAAATGTCAATACAAGCTATTTAATTCTCTCTGGCTACACATTTTCCTTAACAAATTGTGTAATGAATACACCTGATATCTAATTACAAAATCAGTCATTACAACAATTGTTCAAATAATCCATTGAATCAATCATTTCATTTTAATTTATAAATAATTCTTAACATTTCATGAATCCTAACGATTTTACATAAACATTTGTGAACCATAAACATAGAAAGATGAAAAATTGTGTGACATATAAAAAGTAAAGTAATTAATTCATCCCCAGGTCATGTTTAACTGTTACAAAAATATATGTTCGTAATAACAAAATGTAGCCTTTGTTCATTTTCAATTAAATCGTTGTAAAATTTGTACAAAAGTTAATCGAAGTATGGGCCTATTGACTTATCTACAAAGCTAATATTTATTTTGTTCAGAATATTGTATATTGGTTCTAAAAAAATAAATATCAGAATGATCTTCATTAACCAAGCTTTTTAAAAATTACGTTTTATTATTATTATTTAAATGGACAATTAAAGAAAATACTCGTCGGTGCTTAGAAGCATTTGAGATGTGGTAGGTACTATGCGTCGCATTCGTATAAGCTGAATCCAGAAGGTCTCCAACGAAAAGGTTAAGAACTTAAGAACCTTTTCGTATTGGAATGTCGAAAAAGCTTATGCAGAAAATTAACCAACGGAAAGTTGCGTATCTGAGCCTCGTGTGCCGAGTCCGCTACCACCTCCTTCAATTAATTATAAAGGGTATAATCCAGGGTAAACGGCGTGTTGGTAGAAGAAGAAGAAGAAATCATGGCTTCCCAACGTCAAAAGAGTGGATGGGTATAGCGACTGCGGAAGAGTTTCAGCGTCTGGCACAGGACATGACACGCTTCAAGAGACTGATAACCAACCTCCAGTAATAGAGAGGCACTAAAAAAAGAATATTATGTTATTTAGGGCTCTAGTGTTGCCCCACGTGTAAGAACGGTATGAAGTCAAAAAAAATTGCGTGCGTACAAAATACACATGTTAGAAGTGAAACTTCTTTGGCAAACTAAATTTTAAATCTTGTTCATATTTATACAAATCTAAAACTTTAGATTTCCGACACTTAGAGGGAGGGAAAAAGGAAGATAATTATGTTAGTAATTTAATGAATTTAATTGTCATTAAAATATTAAAAGTGACGAAAATTAATACAAATAATAAATTTAATTCTTTTCTTCGATAATAAAAACACGTGGCATTTTAATTCGTGATAATTTGAGATTTCAATAAATTATTTTGCATAAAATATAAAACACTAATATTTGATAAATTCTCTTTACGAAATTTTTATTTTAAAAATATAATTTCTATAAGGTAATTCGGCCTTATCACTCTCTCTCTCTCAATCGGTCTCAATCGCTCTCTCCCTATTCTTCGACAAAAACGCTGCACACCTTCGTGACGCTAATATTATTATTATTGCGTTTGATCCGTAAAAGTTTTACTTCAAAAATTACAATAAGAAAACAAACTTTGGAAGACTTTACACATTCTTACAAAAGAGAAATGTACTTACTCTATACACTATGGAGTAAGATCCTCTCAAAAAAGTACAAAAATTAAAATAGATACAAAATGAAAAAATAACTCACTATATATTTTCTTTCATACAAAAGCCAAATGCTTTCTGAAAATATCCGGCTTTCTACAATCTTTTTGCTCGACAGCAATAATTCGTATTCTTTACCTTGGAACAAACTTGACATAAAATGAACAATGAGTGCAAAAATTGTTTTGTAAGCTGTCGCCAAGTTCCCAGCCTAACGCTTTATTAAGATTGTCACAAGACTGTTGTGTAACGCGACTATGAATTATATGAAGGAAAAATTAATATCATATCGCGTCACGATGTCAACAGAAAATGATATTTTGTACATCAAGTTTTGAGGTAATTGAATCATCGCATATTAATACGAAGATCGTACCGTGCAAGTTGTCATGGTTACGTTATGTCTTTGTAAAAAATGGTAACCATGGTAACGAACAAAGGACTTGCTAAAGTTTTTAAGTGAATTGACTCGCGTAAACTGCTTTTTTTCAATTATTTCTATTTATTTATAAAAGCTTGCCAACGCTCGACTGATACATTGATAAAAGTATAACAATTTTTAATGTGACAAGCACTTACAGGCAAACATAACATAAGAAATAATAAAAAGAAAAATTTATTTAAAAATTAAACGAAAATCGCTCTTAAAGTGTGAGGAGAGCATCTATGGATATCCAGACCCAGCTCGTTTGACAGAATGCTCAATCTGGACATCGGTGAATTTTGGCCAAAACGCCTACTACTAATAAACATTTATTTTATAAAATGTTACTGCTTATGATTTGCTGGTATATACTAATACTCTTCGTACCGAAAATTAGCATAGAAATGGAGTAAGCCACGGAAGCCTAGGCATAAACTGTGAAGACTATCATTTGTAATTAACCTGTTAACGCTTGTCATGGCATGCATAATTTTCACCTAGCGACGATTCATTTCATTTTGATGCTCGTAAATTTCCTTCTAGTACAATATTGTCTCTGCTTTACGCCAGTTTAAGGCTTTTATTTTGGGCTGTTAAAGACCTATATTTACTATATCGTACAAAATGTGGTATGAATTGTTATAGAAAATTAGTTATCTATGTTTTGATTTAAATAAAATACACACTATATTATCGTGAAAACAATCTTTTGTTTGTTTTTATGACGTAATGTACTATGACATTGTAGTTTAAAATTATATTTGTGTACCGTCACTAATGCAAGTCGCATTTACTCAACAGTATTGTGTTTTTTATTCGTATACATAAACCTTATGTATCTTCTTACACTGACCAACCCGATTTATATTTATTTCTTTTAATTTTTCCTCTCCACATTCGTCCCTCATTAAAAGTTATCGCTCGCCTGTGAAGGAAAAATATTTTTGTGAGCATGTCAGCTTCATCAAGTGAAGTTTTAAAGCTATTTCCAACACACCTCGGGTTCATTAACCAGGACGACTAAGAAATATAAATTTATTGCGCTCAAGACATGTTCTCTCCTCTAATAAATTACGGCAAAAAGTGCCTTCTTTTCAGATACAATGTTTCGGTACAAGTGTCTGTATGCTTTTGTTGTAAAAGATATATGGGACAGGTAAATTAATTGGCTCTGTTTAAGCTGGTCATTAGTAGTTTCTCTGCTAGTTATGTAATTTGGCCAGCATTTTACAAGAACTTTTTATTAAAAATATACGTATTTTTCTTTTATATATTAAAGCTTTAATTTGTATAGATATATTACATTTAGTTTGAGTGTTTTATTAAATACTCTAGTTAAATAGTCCAAATCACAACATTTTAGAAAGTAAATATATTTGTTATTAAATCAATTATCGACGTTTTATCTAGAGGCGTGTTTAGCGACCAACATACCAAAAAACTCTGGTCTCAGATATCCGTATACATTTCCTTGATCATTTGTTTTCATTTAGTTTTCTGTGTCTAACGCACGGTACATTTTTTTACATCTGAGACGTGCTTGTTTACTCACGATACTTTCCTTCATAAGAATAAACAACAAATTGTGAACATAGATACTAAATTTCCAACAGTGCACAGGCGTGAATCGAACGCACGACTTCTAGGTCTAAACTTACAGTCCTGAGTCTACTCTAAGCTGACACTAATCTTAGTATTTACTCGTGTATGCCAAAGATAAATAGTGTAGCCGAAATCCTAAAATAGCTGAACCTAAAATCTCGAAAGATATATCATTTAAGTAATTTTATACGTAATCCGAATCCAAAATGATGACGTGTCATTAAAATAAATGAATAGACAGTTCTGGTTTATGAAGCTCGGTAATGAGAGGGCTTGAGACTTTTCAGCTTTCACTAATTTGACACTCATTTTGGTTTCATAAACATATGAAAAAAGCTTACATTTGTAAAGCCTCTTTGACGAAAGTTTACTTGAGGAAATATTAAAAACTATGAAGGTGTTTTATCTCTAGAGTGTATGGTATTTACGATAGTAATTTAATGATCTGTTTTTTATTACTAAAAAACTCTCTTTAGTTAAGTTTGTTAATGTAAGTTCATTAGTACCACTACAAGGCCTGTTTGAGTCCTACGCCAACCTTTTTGCATCGCTCAAAGGCTAGTGAACCGACCCATAATGTAGTTTACACATACACTTCTTAGTTACTTCAATTTTGCATTTTATTATAAACATTTAATGTATATGTCTGTATACACTAGTGTTATACAGCCCCGCAAATAAAATGAGTGCGTACGCTTATAAATAAAAAACATAGCTGTATTTAAAAACTCCACAGTTTTGGTATCAGTTTGAAAAATAAAGTCTAATCAACAAAACTCCATTCGGTACTTTATCTAATGTCGTGACCACAATTTAAGTAGCGATCTCACGCGCCTAAAGTGGTTTTGCGAGTGAAAACAAATGCTTTCACCGCCCGCCGACTGAAGATTTATTCAAATAATGAAGTAACCCTTTTGAAAAGCGCTCCAAAGCGGTTTAAACTTGGTTTCCCTTTACCGTATATTATTTCGGTAAATGTTTATTTAATAACACTCAAAATAAATTATTCATTTTTAAGCTGCTTGGTGGATGATAGAAATCTTAATGAGTGCTCCCGTCACACTTTGAAATCAACTTTCCTTTGTTTGTTAGGTTTGTCTGTAAGTGTATTTTATTTTTATTATGTATCTGTATGCCGAGCATTGGAACTTTGTTTTCAATGTCTTTGTCTTAAAAACGCTGCAACATTGCTTTATTTCCAGCAATAATATATACACTATGGGAAAGTTATCGTGTCAAACACGACACTACAATCAAGTGTACATATTAACATGTCTTAAGTTTGCCTTATCTTGAAATTTACGAGTTGCCATCACACACTTTACAGCTTCCGCTTTGTCAAACAAAGGAATATTAAAAATATAAAGAGTGTATACAAAGTCATAATTGTTGTTTTCCATTATGTCTTAAGTTAATTTCGTTCATTTTAACGTAGTGCTATATCTCGTATCTATAGATACACCAATTGGTATTCCCAGATATGTTTTTTTTACACATCGATCAATCCTCTCCCATTCTCTCTATGTATCTAGCCCAGCCGGGCCTCGGCTTTGGCTTTCCTCTTTGATATCAGAGTCGGAATCTCCTCATTTTTTTCAGGTGGTCAGGAAATATATATATACTCAATATGATATATATTGCATCCGAAAGTTCGACGTCTATTTTGTCCCGTGAACCCATCTGAAAGAATGAGGTGCTAATGTTATTAATATTCCACCATTCAAATAAGTATTGTTGTGAATAAATTTTGATCTTAAAGATTATTAATAATGAAATTATGACTATTCGTATTAATAAAATACAATATTCACAAACTACATAAAAACCTTTTACGTTTTAGTTTATGGTTTTTTGTATATTCTACCCAAGCATATAAAAAAGCTCAAATCTGGAAGGCTGATAACCAAATGCAGACATATTTGAGAGTATATATTCAAAGCTTTACTCAATTTAATTCAACTTTATCCTTACAAAGTTGTTAGTGATTCACCTCTTTAACTGCCTGCTGTATCGAGTTTCCGAAGTTTAGAGATCGCTACTCTAAAGTTAGCTAGTTCTGGAACATTTTCCTTGACGTAAAAAATATAGTTACATTTATAGTACAAACATTTACATAGTTTTTGGCCTAATTAAGAAATACCTAATTTAGTCTTTAAATGCTTTAAACTATCGCTAACCACTAATGTAAATCATGTAATATTATATGGTTTAAAGATGCATAGCAGGGTTCGTGACTCGAGGGCCCGATTCTCAAGTCAGAGGTCGTGCTTTTAATTCAGGCGGTACACCGCTGGAATTTTCTTTCGTTGTGAGCACACTTGCCCGTAAGGTAAAGGAAGTAGCGAGGTGAGGAAATTGTAAACGGCTTAAAAACTGTCGACGTATTTTCAAATGGTTCATCACCTACTTGACTATAAAAGACATTCTAAAGTAGTTCTAGTAGTCTAGTTGACGTTCTAAAACAATATACAGGAGTATACTTTTATACTTAAAAAATCCTGGAAAATACCACGGTACAAGTGTTACACACGTATACACTTCCTTACATTATATTACAACAAAAATTTTAAAAAAAATGTGTGCGTGTACTAGGTACGCAGAGCCATAATTGGTTTGTTTTAAGTTTAGAGGTCCGAAACTATTTCTTTAAACACAGTAAATTTTGATACACTGCCTAGCATACAATTTACAAATTAATTGCTGCAAATTGCGATTAGCAAATTTCAAGTCGAAAATGTAATCCGTTGTCAAACTTCAAAGTCAAAAACATACTATATGTCATATTTTAACGCCGATAAAGAAGTTTGACTTCGAAAATGTAATCCGTTGTCAAACTTCAAAGTCAAAAACATAGTATATGTCATATTTTAACGCCGATAAAGAAGTTTGACTACAAAAAGCAACATGGCGCGTAACGGAAAAATGTGACGCGTAACGCAAAAATGTTACACTACAATTTTTTCCAACCCCGATAAAGAAGTTTCACTTCAAAAACTAACGTAGAAAACACATAAAAGCAAGGAACATAAATATAGGCCACGCAGCAAAAATGAAACGCAATATTAAAACTCAAAACTTATTAAGAGCATAATAAAGAAGATTACGGTAAGAACACTGTTGTGAAATATATCTAGATCAATCTATTTGAAGCCAAAAACAATTTTTTTCTGACTTTTACGAGGTTAATTGATCTATTTGAGTAACTGGTCACGTCAGAACGCGCTATTCTGAGAAATAAATTTGGGGTCGCCATGCTAATGTGAGTATAAATCATGGTTTGCTCGCCCCCGATGTAACTTAGTACCTTTTTGTCTACAGTTATCTTTTATTTAGGACCACATCTTAGGTCTGTATCTTATAAATAAGCTTTTATATACGAAACCATTTTCTTTATTCTTTTCGGATTAGATTGTATGTAAGTATTGATAGATAAATTTTGTTAATTATCAATATAATTGTTTTAAAAATCATTTGCAATCATTTTTTATATGTACAAATAAATCTGCCAATAGCTAGTCTTTTAGGAATATTATTGATTTAATTTTTTATGTTTTAGAAACTCTCAATGGCTAAGTGTTACTAAATAAAATACATTCCTTTGCAGCTACTAAAATGTCATTAAATAATCTATTTATGGCAAGGGAAATAATATGGTACAACAAACAACTTTTTCGAAAGGGTTTTCTTAGAAACAGTCTTACAAAATGTTATAGTAAAGGTAATTTAGTTTGATATATTTTTAGAGAAACATTTCTCTTTGATAAATTCCTGTAGAGAATATTTTCTTAATAAGGTATTTTTCTTTAAATTCGTGTTAATTCCACATAACATGGGTACTATTTAAACAAAGCTAATCTATTGCACTAATGTTTTTATTACATTTGTAATAATTTGGTGTTCGAATCATTACCCGTTTCCAGAACATTACCATTTGGAATACTTTATCACGGATAAAGATTGTTTATCGCAAACCGACTTTCTGTGAGGATAAAATTCACCATAGTTACATAAATATAAAATAACATTCAAAATTTATAACCATATCCCATTTGGATTATAAGTAATAATGGCCCCTTCCCATCTACATGGAACCAACTACAGAGCTGGTGCGGCTTGTGAAGCAGCTGAAAAAAATAAAACATGCAAATACAGGGGTCTGGGCTCAGAATATGATTTTGTCCCATTCGGTGTCGAGACCCTTGGTCCGTGGGGTCCTAGCACTTTAAGGCTTTTAAAAGAAATTTCAAAAAGGTTAGTTGACATCACAGGAGACCGAAGATCTGGCTAGCTCTGGCTAGCTACCTCGGACAAAGAATTAGTCTAGCAATTCAAAGGGGGAACGCTGCCAGTATCTTCGGAACCTTGCCTAAAGGGACTCCTTTTAATAATATATTTTATTTTATGTTAAGTTTAGTTATTTATTTCAATATATATTATTTTATGTCTATACATTAAATATTAAAGTAATCAAAATAAATTATCGCACCAAAAATAAAACAAAATAAATAAAACAACGAAGTTTTCTTAACTAACTTTGAAAACCACAGATGTGTACAAATTTATGATAGCCTTTTAGAATTCTGTTATAAGCTCTATACAAATATTAATCGACTGTTCATAGTTATTCAAAAACACTGAATATTATCATACTTTAATAAGCTCGGTAATAAATTATATAATGTTTGATAATATGAGGATTATAATTAATATTGGAAATTCATAATATTAGTGTCAATAGCATATTAATTATTAACTTTATTAAAGCTATGAATGGGTGGGTAATTATTTCTGTTATGTTACTATTTAAATAATTACTGGATGTAATTAACTTTTCTATTTGCATAACGTTTCACCAGATGAGGTATTTTTGAAGTTATACGTCTTTTGGCGCGTTAGGGAACATTTATGAGAGTAAATTTTTTCTATTGTTAGTGTAGTTTTTTCTACAAACGTAGAATAAGGCGAAACATACAATTTTTGAAAAGATTTTTATCTTTTTACGCCAAAGAAGTATAACTTCTAACGCATGTAAATAAGTACACACACGTTTTTTTTTACCTAATTTTGGCGGCAAAAGAGCCTGCTGGTCGGACATGAAAGGCACCTACCGCAGCTTAAGTATATCCTCTCAGTTAGGGGGTGCTGAGACAGCCTTTGCGGGAAGACACACCTTTTCTAAATACCTGAAGGTAGTTACGACCTTGAGGTCCTTGATTTCCACTGGGAGCTGATTCCCTGTGTCGCAAGTTTGTAAAGTGAAAAACCTAGTATATTAATTAAATCTCGTTAGTATTTTACTTAATTAAATTTTACGTAAGTTTGGAATAATAAATTCATATTACATATTATAAGATATAGCCACCTAGCCGCATCTGTCTGTATGAACGCGATAAACCTAAAAACAACCTAAAGTTTTTGTACGGTATACACAATGTGATGGGGTCGCTAAAAATCTTGCGAAAATACGCGTAAAAGACACGGGTAAACTACGGATCGTACGCAGTTTTGTATATACATATTGTATGTACGCATAGTCTAAAAAAATTTTAATTTAAAAAAAAGGCTAAAATAATAATCTTCTTTATCTAATTAAATTACATATTGTGCTTATTATTTTAACCAATAGCCGAATTGAGAAGTGTTTATTGGCATTTTTAACAAATTTGAATAAGAACTAAATTAATTAGTGAACTAGACGACAGGAATTTAATTTCTGTACGTGGAAAATTTTAGGTCACCTCATAATTGTTTATTTAAATTAATGAGACCCGCCGTGTGCTTTCATAATATACAGAGACAAAGTAATAACAATTATGTGTGTTCAAAGTTTATTTTTAGGTGAAATTTATTTTAAGTGTGGTTTTGACTTTTGTCTAATAATACTTTTTATGTTTAGTAGACCTATGTGTACATCCTAGGTAATTACAGAACATAACAAAATCTGCGTTTTACCTCTTCCTTCCTTCTCCTATTTCTGTTGTTTCGCCAGGAATCGAACTTATGAGGGTTACGTACTACTTTTAATACACACTCACTAGTGTGTATTAAAAACGGCTGAATCGGGTTTACACGGCTAGCCCTTTTTTGAAAACATTTTTGAAATTAATTTAGACTATGATACTCTTATATATATAAAAGGATATTATGTACAGCAGTCTAATAATTAAAGTTTTGGAAAATCGGTTCAGTAGTTTTTGAAGTTATCCGTTACAAGCGTAAAAATACAAATCTTTTTTTTATAAAATAAGTATAAATACGAGGTTATATATTATAAATGTTAAAATAGGGTCAATGACCGAACAGAGGATAATGGTTACGAATACGGGGCTTTCTGGATTATCAATTGAACTTCAATATCAAGTTTCAAGTGCCTTTAAACCATGTTCTGTGATAAGTTAGACATATTTTATAGCACTGTAGTCGAGATTGAGACTGAGGTACCGAGTGAGTTGAGACCGAGATTGAGGATTGAGATTGAGGTATATACGTGTGAGGTGATAGCGTTCGGATATTGAATAATGCGACGGTGTCGCAAAGCGTTATAAGGAATAATTACGTTACTAACAATATTACGTCATAACGTAAAATACGTTATAATGCAACATGACGGAAGTGACGCGTACAAATTCTTATACACCTGCTCAGAAAATATCACAGCTTTTTTGATAATGAGGCAGAATAGACGTTGTCACTGCCGCCGAAAGCGAGTTTCGAAAAAAAATAAGTTATATGAAAATTCATTTCTAGCTGCAGAGCGGGTAGGAAAACTATATGAAAATAATTCGATGTGATGATCCCTTTCTCCTTGATAACAAACAGTTTTTATATCCAATTGTGCAATAACTGGCCACATTCAAATAAAAAAAGGACCGATTGAAAATAATGAATCAATTCTTAAAAAGCCGACAACGTACTTGCGAGCCTTCTGGCAATGTGAGTGTCCATGGGCGGTATCAGATAACATAAGGTGAGCCTCCTTCCCGTTTGAATCCTATTAAATGAAAAATAAATAAAAAAATTTAAACATTTAATTCAAATGTCTAAATAAGTGAGAATGTAACGGTGGTAATTGAGTTTGTTTCCTTATTATTTAAATTTATTACAAAGTATACTCAGCAACGTAATTTTGAATACAAAGACTACGCAACGAAATTATTCACAAAAGGAACTGTAGCGAATTTCACTTAAAAAGGATTTCTTTGAAATTAGACTATTAAAAAGCTATTACAAGTACTTTATAAATAATAAATTGTTTTGCTACCATGTCTGTTACAGGTGGGAACATTGTAGTAATATTGTGTTTTGTAAAAAATTGTATCTGTGTTCTATATATGGGTATTACGCTATTTGGATAAAATCGTATGACAGATCTCAGTTCTGTGCGTAAAACAGGTGCGCTGTACACATATAAATATTTATGCAGATACTGTCAACACTCGAAGCCCCTTCTAGCCGAGCTACACACGCCAAAACAGCCCGAACTGAGCTATCCAGGCCATTCTGGCCAACAGCGTGATTCCATTAAAAAAAACCGTTGTCAAAATCGTTCGATGACTGGCAGTTATGGCCTATGTACCTGAATACACCAGCTGGAAAGAAAGCATAGTGAGGAAACCGACAGTTAGATACTAAATCTACGGATATTAGACAAGAATATTTCTAACAACCTAGTTGGCATTTCATCCTTCATTGTCATTAAATTACTAAAAAGCGGACAAAATTGTATTTAAAATTTCAATCAATTTGTTATTATATAGTTTTTATGACACATCAATTTCGTATCACCTCGACGTCCGCCGTTCCACAACTGAGCGTTTTTCAAGGCAGTTTTTGCCGCGCACAACCACTATGTGGAACCAGCTGCCCACTGAAGTATTTCCGAACCAATTCGACTTAGGGTCCTTCAAGGAAAGAGCGTACCAATTCTTAAAAGGCCGGCAACGCACTCGCGAGCCCTCTGGCATTGAGAGTGTCCATGGGCGGCGGTATCACTTAACATCAGGTGAGCCTCCTGCCAGTTTGCCCCCCGTTATATATAAAAAAAAAGGTGTTGATACCTCCTTTAAAGCTTTAAAATTATGCTTGTAATAAGACAACCCGAGCCAGTTGAAAATTAATTAACGTTTAATTAATTACATTTTGTTTTTATTACACAATATAACTTTTTTAAATACTACATAGAAATCTTGTGAATATAAAGTCTAACAAAGGACTTATGAATATATTTAAATATTAAATGCATTGGGTCAGTGAATTTGAATGTCCCATTGTGTTACAAGATTTGCAATTTTACGCTTTTTAACAGGACAAGCACAAGTCGTTATTTACTGGGGTTTGTTCTGTAGCTATACTATAATATTATTTTTTGTACGTTTATAACTTATAATAACCAGAGAATCACAAGTGTTTTTCAGATACACAAAGTCAATTTGAATAAGATTAAAATGTTAGTGTTGCCATTTATAATATTATTTGTATCTCATAGAGTTAAGTATATTATAGATGTTTCGGCTGAATATTATACACGATGACTATATCTTTGACTACAGGAAAAGATACGGACGGTCCAAGACATATCCCTTCTGCCGTAATTGTACATAATTTGATTAAATTATTCTTATGCCATACAACAACAAAAAAATATTGTGTGGCCTTGTTAATATTTTTAGGAATAACATCACCATATACGAAGTAGGCGTTTCAATGATCCCTCACTAATTTGGCGTAAGATGTTACATAGCATGACAATACAAAATCAGCGTCAAGGACGAATATCAAATATCAATTGTCAACGAGAAACGTCAACTGTCAATCTCACTACAGAAAAAAATAAACTAACTTTTTTCTCGTTTCGTCAAGTTGCTTCGATTTTCAAAATTCAAACATCGAACGAGTTAGCACTGAATTCTACGACGATTACCTGTATAGAATAGAAACCGGGAACAGAGAGCTTGGCTATTATTATCATAGTCAAGGATTTTAAACATATTTCTTTGTAAGTCATCTATTGAGACATTACTGTCGTTTGAGTATTGAATTGATAATATGCTTTTGAAGATAGGTTACGGTTACGTCTGAGTATGGAGGTAGCCCAATAATACATCTGTGGAGGAAGAATTGTGAACAGTTACAGCAACCTAGTTTCTCCAGTCAGGATAGTCAGTGGCAAAAGTCGAGAAGATATCTATATATATAAAAGAAAGTCGTGTTTGTTACAACACTTATAACTCGAGAACGGCTGGACCGATTGCCATGGTTTTTGATTTGTTGGGTTTGTTTCCGTCCCGAATAGCAGAATAAGCAATAAAATAGCGGATAAGTTATCGAATAACAATTAATTAATTAATTAATTTTACGAATGCAAAAACCATATGGTGCCATCTGTTGACAAAACTACGCATCATTTTACGTCGACTTCGTGTCAGTTCAAGAAATTCCGATCTTGAGGTGAATGAGGAGATGCATAACCATGCTTTGATCCTAATCAAAAGATGTTGGATATCAGAAAGTGCTTAACATGCAGTATCGCCATATTGACGCTAGAGAGAAGATGCCTAATGTGTAAAACTGCCATTCTTCTTTCGCAATGGCAAGCAATAAAACATTTCTGTATTTGCAAAAAGTTGTATTAATGTAATACTTAACATTAATGAAATCCTAAAATAAGTTAAATTAAAGTAACAACGATATTATAAGGTTGTAGGGCGGAACGAAGTTAGCCAGGTCAGCTAGTATTATTATATATCCTAAGCGGTTTATAACTTCGATAGCTGGTTTCAGCGAATTACGTCATCGCAGTGATCGTAGCCGTAAAATCTAAGTGTCGTTACATCTAAGGACATACTATTTTTTTTTAAATTATTTATAAAAATTTTCGTTGCAGGTTCTTGCCTAGTTTGGAAACCAGTCTCCCAATGCCTTTTCAACTGTTATCTAATTGTTTGTTGTAAATGTTATATGGGAGAAAATAAAAATTATTCTTATTCTTATACTACTGAGCTTCTTGCTCATATCCAAGTCTAAAATTAAACGTGAAGATTTTAACGTTTATTTGAATAATTAGTAAAAGTAATCGAACTCTGGATTAATAAAATACATAATAATAATCAGTGGCGCTACAACCTCTTTAGGTCTTGGCCTCAGATTTCTGAATCTGTTTCATGATCATTTTAATCTAATAGGCAAGTAGATCAGCCTCCAGTGCCTGACACACGTCGTCGACTTTTTGGGTCTAAGACATGTCGGTTTCCTCACAATGTTTTCCTTCACCGTACGAGCGAGTGTTAAATGCGCACATAGAAAGAAAGTCCATTGGTGCACAGCCGGGGATCGAACCTACGACCTCAGGTATGAGAGTCGCACGCTGAAGCCATTAGGCCAACACTGCTCTCATAATAAAATACATATGATCTTGTTTTATTACCTCAAAATTTGTCGAAGGAGACCTTAAATTCGTAACTAATCTATACTACATACATTATTCAAGGCCGTGCCATAATTCTATTTCACTACAAGCAAACAAGGCTGTTTGCACTTTCTTGAACGGAATCGATCGGGGACTTGACTTGATCCCCTGCGATTGGGCTTTGACATATTGTATTTGTCGATGTTATATAAGACGTTTATTTTATAGCTTATTTACTATGTCAATAGCCGATCTATTGTAATACTATTATGTATGCGTAAATATGAATGGGTTTGTGTGAAAAACATTTTAGCTTGACCTAATATTTCTGTGACTGTTTTTGAAGTTATACTTCTTTAGGCGCGTTATGAAAAATTGATGAGAGTGAAATTTTACGATGCGCGCGCACCGTGACACATAATTAACAGAATGAAGTTGCCCATGGAAGATGCCACGGCATTGGACATAATTTAAAAACAACATTCGAATATAATGTTACACTTAATGTAAGAGAATAATAATAAATATTTATTTATTTAATTTTTCAAATGTAAACTGAACTTTATTGACTATAATGACTCCTTTTCCAGTATTTGATTATTTAATTGTAATTAATTATTTGCATGCAATCAAAAACTTTTTTTAATAATGCCAAAGAAGTATAACTTCTTACGCGCGTACATAAGTACACGCACCCTTTTTTATTAATTTCTCCAATCCAAGAAGATCAGCCTTTTATACGTCGCAAGTTTTAGGTCTCAGACGAAGAAGGTAACTTATAATGCTTTCCTTCGCCGTATGGCCAATCATCAATTGCGCACACATACATAAACATTGTTTATTGCACTAATGCTCCAGTCTTAACGGTCAAAAACTTTTCGTTGTTAATCCTTTAAAAATGACTTTACTATACACAGGTTTAAGTTCTACGTTGACATAGTACAATATAGATTATCCCTAAAACATTTCAGTACATTCGCATTCAGTACACTGCCCGATTCGAGTGCACATAAACAACAAATTTAGTACTATAATTTAGAAAATGCGCTTAGCGCTAAGCCTATATAAAGCTAGATACATTATGTAGTTAATGCATTATAGGCCAATAAATTAAGCGGCTTACCGCGCCATATTGAGAGATAAAGATCTAAATGGGTTAACCACTGTCGTCGATTATTGAAACTAGATTATCTATGATCATGTCACATTTCTGAGCTATAGTAATGGCATCTAATTAAGTCTAGGCTATGGCATGTCAGCATGTTGCAAATTACGAGTCGGGATTTACGATGTAAGCACTGAAATTCGGATATGTTGGGAGATATCAATTTGTGATTTCCATTGCAGGAGTTTCGGTAGCTGGAATATTAGCTATATTGATTAGAATGGTATTTACATTTAGGTATGCAAGATTCAAGGCAGATTCTCCGAAACCGATGTAACATGAACTGCGGTTTATAGAACGAAGGCCAAGAAAAATATATTTTCTTTTAGTTTCCTCAAAAGACATGAGGACATTATGCCCTAAAAAAGAAGTGCCAATGGGCGAAGCTGAAAGCAAAATACACAGATAATAGGCGGACCTTAAGGACTTTCCTTGTATGGAAAGGACCAAGAGGAAGTAGGAGAAGAGGTCGCCCAAAAAAAGGTGGATAGAAGACATAGAAGCGGTAGCAGGAAATGAATGGAGAGAACCATAGACAGACTCAGTTGAACGAAGGGGTTCCGATCGACGGTACTGAAGGAAGCTAGGATATAGGAAAACAAAGAAAAGAAAAAAAAGAAAATAATCTAAATGTAATATATTAATGAATTTGTAAAAGTAATTTGTTTTTGTCATGATTGGCAATAAAACGGGCTTTATTATTTTTATTAAAAGACTTGAGGCATTGATCGGGTGTGAATTTACATACATTCAAATGTGATCACATTCTTGGAGAGATAAGGTCTATTATAAGAACTTATTTACGGACTACATATCAAACAATTGCAACACGACTAAATCAAATACTCAAACTCAACTCAAAATATCTTTATTCTACTACATACTTAGCGTATCGTAAATGTAGCGAAATCCAGCGTGTGAAATAATTGTGTAGGAACGAAAAACAGAACACACAATGTGTGACATTATTTTAGCTGCAGTATTTTTTTTCAATATCTTTATTAAAATATGTAATAATCATATATGAGTGCCAAGTTTACGACTTCTCAGCCATCGTGGTCTCCAGCATAACGTAATATGAGAATGTGGTTTTTATTATCTGCAACAAAGTAGTTTTGTCATACAAAGTTCGCTTTCACATTTACGAATAGAGACAAAGCCAGTTCATTTTGCGTTAAATTTATAAATATACTAGCTGACCTGGCTAACTTCGTTCCGCCCTACAACCTTATAATATCGTTGTTACTTTAATTTAACTTATTTTAGGATTTCATTAATGTTAAGTATTACATTAATACAACTTTTTTGCAAATACAGAAATGTTTTATTGCTTGCCATTGCGAAAGAAGAATGGCAGTTTTACAAATTCGGCATCTTCTCTCTAGCGTCAATATGGCGATACTGCATGTTAAGCACTTTCTGATATCCAACATCGTTTGATCAGGATCAAAGCATGGTTATGCATCTCCTCATTCGCCTCAAGATCGGAATTTCTTGAACTGACACGAATTCGACGTAAAATGATGCGTAGTTTTGTCAACAGATGGCACCATATGGTTTTTGCATTCGTAAATTTTATTTATTTATTGTTATTCGATAACTTATCCGATATTTTATTGCTTATTCTGCTTTTCGGGACGGAAACAAATCCAACAAATCAGAAACCATGGCAATCGGTCCAGCCGTTCTCGAGTTATAAGTGTTGTAACGAACACGACTTTCTTTTATATATGTATTTTGATTTTGATTACAAAATATCGTTTCAGACCCAACTTAGTCTGACATTATCAGTGTAAATTTTATGTATGGAAATTAATTTAAGTTTTCATAAATGATTTTCTGCGTAATTTTAAATAAGATGAATATGTTTTATAATATTCCTTCTAATTGTAATTTTGTTACATGGAAACAACAACAACAACAGAGCTGGTGCGGCTTGTGATGCGGCTGAAAAAGCTAAAGCATGCAAATACAGGGGTCTAGGCTCCGAATATGATTTTATCCCATTCGGTGTCCAGACCCTTGGACCTTGAGGTCCTAGCGCTGTAGGTAAGGCTTTTTAAGGAAATAGCAAAAAGGTTAGTCGACATCACAGGAGACCGAAAAACTGGCAGCTACCTCGGACAAAGAATTAGTCTATCTATTCATAGGGGGAACGCTGCCAGTATCTTCGGAACCTTGCCTAAAGGTACTCCTTTTAATAATATATTTTTGTTATTATATTATAAGGTTAGTTATTGTTTTTCTGTTATTTTTTTATTTGTAATATATTAATCAAATAATAATTTTTAATTTAAATGTGTTCTTATTTTGTCATTACATTTTTTAACGTTTCTTTTGACGTCATATATCTACGTTCCATATTACTGTTGTTAAAGGTATAAATTTAAATTATAAACCGCGCCGCGCTGGCACTGTGTAAGTTTCGATAGCGATCCCGCCATCATTTTGAATTTTATCCAATTTTCATACAATTTTTTTAATACCTAGTGTTGGTGTTTGCGATAATAATCATATGACTACAATATTGTAGTCATGATACCTACCACTGTTGAAAATTATACAGAATCGGCGCATAAGCGTGACCATTTATTATGGAAGACGAAACGATTGCGTTATTCGCGTAATTGTGGTTGGTCAACAGTATCTCTAGCGAAATCAGGTGCCAGAAGATAAACCACTTCTTATATGGAAATTGTATTCGTTTTTACTACAAACTCCCAAGAAAGAGAAACTAGAGAATTATCACTAAATAAATTCAAAGCTCTCGTTAAAAGTAAATTAATCAATAAAGCTTTTTATAAATTTGACGAATATTTAAATGATCCTAATCCTTGGGATTGATTTGCTCCAGTTCAAACAATATGTATGACTCAAAACTTAGCGATTAGCGGAAAGTTTCTTGCCAGTCCTTCTTGCCCGCTCTACGCCCTTGACTTGTGAACTGGCAATAAATGTAAATTTAAAATTAGATTAACTTATTTTCTGACTTTCATAAGTGTACCTATATGAATAAAGTTATTTTGACTTTGACATCGATGCACGATCGATATTTTCATAAGAATATCTAGTAATGGTATGATTCTTACGGAAATCATAGGTTTTACTCCAGCCTTCAGACCACCTAGAGCTGTAAACTCCATGGCTGGCTGGACTCTTTGTAGAAAGAGAAGAAAGATTTTCTGATTCGATATGGACATAGTTTCCCATCGCATACTGTACACCACATCTGCCAGATCTTCGGTCTGTAAATAAATTGTATATAGATAACACGTGAGTAAGATACAATTCGTTAAAATAAAAAATAGGGAATTGGACATTTCCATAAAGACTAATAAAAAAGACATAATATTAACCTTCAATCATCCAAAACTAAACTAAATCTTAGCCTAAAGTTAAATAAATCAGATGGGTGACAGAGGATTCCGGTTTTTAAATTATCCTACCAAACCCTTAAATTGAAGTTTTTCTAACGTTTATATGTGAGGCTTCAAAAATAAACCCTAAAAGAAACAATCAAAACTTACACCTTATAATTTTCACAAATTCTAAAACAATAAAATTTAAGATTAATTCACAAAAAATATATAACCCAAACCATATATTACACGACAGTCACTGTTCGTCCCTATATTTTATTTACTACCCTCAACATATATTATTTAATATACAACCAAATTAAAACACAATAAAAGAAAACTGAAAAGATAGTTTTATCAGTTTACATTAAGTTCAAGGTATATTAATGAATATCGAGGTATATCAATTGAAGTTTTTATAAGAACATATATGGCCATAACATAATAGCCATTTAGTAAAGTTTAGAATCTTTTAAATAAAATTGTTTCCTGAAGCATAACATAGTTATGCCTTTCTTGATGTAATTTCAATCTTTTAAGAGATAGAGAGGCGTGAAAAAATGAATTTGAATAAACTTTCCATTCATTTCTTTCTATATTCGTAGGCACCAGCTAGTCTGTCAAAAATATTCTATGAAGAGAACGTAATTTAATACCTGTCTTCGTATTTCTTCAAGTACAAATGACATTAATATCAACCCTCCCATGTAGACGGTTACCATGACAACATACAATAAAATATTTTCTTTGCTCTGAAACAGATATTTAATCAATATTAAATCAGTCTGGAATAGTAAAAGAAGTCTTCATAACCGGCCATGTATCGAATTGAACTTGAAATTAGTTTTAGTATTTTTTTTCGAATCACGTCTCCACCTATCATCTTCTATTCATCTAACGTTCTTTACGACTTGTATGTAGTACCCCAAGGAAGGTAGGAAGGTTAAGGAGGCTCATAGCTCTGGACCCCTTAAAAAAATTTAAAAATCTGATATAACTGCATCATGTAAATTATATTGAATTAAATTAGATTAGGTTTTTTTTAAATTTTAAGTGGCGTTTGTGATCTGGTTAGGTTAAAGCCAAACATTTGTACCATCTTTCATTCATTCCACAAATTGTGATGTTTTTATTAATTTCTATGGGGTTAAGGACCTCGTGCCACCACATTATTGCATGGTACATTGCCGAGTGATAAAGATGTATATAAAAATTTGCAGCTGTTTTAAGTTGGAGTCGTGATTCTTACAACATAATGTTTAGAATACTGTAAAATCGCATATTTCTTACATGCAAGTTTATTCAAGTTTTACTATTAAACTACTCTATCAGTAAAAAAACTCTACAAAACGTAATAATTTCCATAATCACCAATATATAATACACATTGCTAAGTATGTATAATGTATATTTTCTTTAAAAGCAAGTAGTTTGTCCGCCTCCCATAACTAAGAAAGTATTCCACAACTGAAGTTTTAATTAAATATTGAAAATATAATCGACTTTAGAGTCGAGTTATTTATTAGTAACTTGTTACAAAATAATACAACCGAAAAATTGCCTCTTTTCAAAAAAAATTATATTTTTTACACGTTAATTTATCAGATAATATATATGGAAATTACGGTAATATTTCATTTATTACCGTAATGTATACTAATTACGAGTATTGTCTTTTATTGACATAACTTTTACACATTTAAAGGTATTATATACATAACTTCAATCCAGTAAAAAATTGTTTTTTTGAAGTTATGTATATAATACATAACTTCAAAAAAATTGTTCCTTTAAAAGTATTGTATACTATTTTTTGTAAAATATTTTACTTACTGCATACATAATTTGATACATCATCAAACTGTCGCCAACTAAATTATGCAGATAATTTGTTGCCACGTTGACACCAAACGCTGATTGGACATCTTTAAATACCCTAAAAAGAAGGAAAGAACTACACTCGCCAAAACAGCCCGAGCTGAGCTGTAAAGGCCCTTAAGGCTAACATCGAAATTCCATCAAAAAAAAAGCATGTACAATTTGTCCACGCCACAAATGCAGGACTTCAGATATCACACTCACCTTATAATAAACGCATGGTATTTCATAACTTCAATCAGAACATCTTTAACTTCCGCATTGGTTATATTCTTAGGGAATTGACTACGTATTTTATACTTTAAAATCTGTATATGGCCAATCAAATGATACATAAATATATAGTTTAATGTATGAAAAATCATCATTACAGTTACTCCCATACCCACAACATAGGTATTAATTATATGCACAATAACCCAGTTCTGGTAATTATAACTGTAATCAAAGGGAACCCAAAGGTACAAACAAGTCTGTAGTTTCATAGTACGATTTTGAATAGATTCCATGTTATTTATATTATTGAATACAGGTATCCAAATCCACGTAACCCAGTTCATTGAGAAGAAAAATATTAAGTAATATGCCGTCCATCTTGATAGGCGTTCTATTATGAGGATTTTCTACAAAAGAAAATGGAATATAAGCTATATATAAACTTTAAGTGACATGTTTTGGTCGTAATCCCGGAAACCGCACAACCGATTTTTATGAATCATTATGTATGTTAGGTAGGTATGAGGGAGAAAACTATATTTTAGGTTGCCCCTTCTCATATTTTTTCCAGTGATGGGAGACGACTTTTCTAAAACTGCTGGCCCGTGCTGGCTGCTGTGTAAAAGAAAAATTGCATTCCTCGGAGGAGGCCTATAAGTGTTCCTACTAAAATTGTAACCTATAATAATGATATTTGTGTTTGTTTCTTCTTTGTATAAGTTATAATATTTAATAGTAATTGTTTATCTTAGTAGAAAATTGGAGGCTGTTTTATTTATTTTATTTTATTGAGTGTTTTAAAGTGCCCAATGGCGCAAGAGCCCGACTGAGTTTTAATTGATTAGTTACAATATATGCCTTTTTTTTACCTGTGAATATGCGTTTGTGCATACCACGCTCATGAAGCCAGGGAGCCATTCTTCCCTACCAAACTAAATCACAATTATGCGGAAATCGAACCCAGCATATACTATTACACAAACGCTACTACTAAACATAATCATTAAACCCGCTAAGCTCTTGTGCTTACGTTTGTTTATCTCGGAGCCACGTACAAACAATTTCAAATTCTACAGTATACCGTTAATTATTTAGATATTGTCATTTGTAAACATGTTATTTATATATAACTGCTATCATTATTACTGCACATTTTGATTTCAAACAAATATTTTATTAAACCTAAATGTTTCACTTTTAATAACGTGTTTTAAGGAAAAATGGTTTGAATAAATGGAAATGTTTTCAATAAAAATAAGGCAGGGACAAACCTTTTTGGTAAATGCGCTTTCAGTTTTCCCGTTGTTAAGATGAATTTTACACATGAAATCTTTCATGAGCTTTTTGTAATATGAAAATTTTGCCGAGTAAACATTGACCTGAAAAAAATAATACAGTTTTTGGTTTATTTAAACACATTTAAATTTTATAAATTACTTTTATATTATTTATATATTATATATAAATAGAAAATTTTTAACGTGATAACAATGGGTTAGAATTTGCATGAGCGGTGTTGGTATAATTTTTATTTTTAAAGCAGAGACAAACAGGCAGGAAGTTCACCCTACAGCCAGCCTTTAAAAAATTAGGACGCTCTTTTTTTGAAGAATCCTAAGTTGGAGAGGATGAATACCTCAACCATGCAGTCATCGGTTTAAATTCTGGATGTGGGACCAATAGGATTTTCTTTTTAAAAATGAAATGCTGGCCACCTGACTACAAAATAAAATTATCATAGAATCTGATGCATATAAATCCAAATAGGGATGTCACGCCATTGTATTATTTTATGTTTTGTTTTATTATAATTTAAAACAAGCTACCTGTGACGTAGACGGCTGTTTAAAAAACAATCCAAAATTATATGAATTAAAAATATACTTACATTAGCCAAACACGTTACAGGAATTATAGAAAAAATTATACCCAATGTGTCGAATGATAAATCATTGAAATTCACATATAAGTATATCAGTTGAGATATGAGCAGCGACGGGGCGAATATTATGATAATCAAATTATTTAAACGATAATAAATATTAGGTACTGTGTAACCCCACCAGCTTTTGTTCCCTAATGCTGTCAAATTTGCCAAAACAACAAGAACTTTGTAGAAAATCTGTTTGCGTGGTGGCTGCCTGTAACAAGAAAATAAAACCAAATAAAATCTATTTGGTTTTAGTCTGATCGTGTTGCTTATATACCAGCATTGCTAAATCATATGAATAACATGCTTACAGATAATATTGCGCAGCCATCGTGCGGTTTTAAGGATAAAAGTTGTACGCGAGTTGTGGTGTGGAAAGCGACTTATGACAGTACAGTTTGAAGTATCCATTATTCTTTACGATATTTTTTATTTTTATGGACTATTCCAAGTCACACCATATGTGGCGAATATCGTATATTACTTGCATAATATCCAAAATAAAAAAGGAGTTTGGAATGAACACAAACTTCGTATGTGTCAGTCGGTATCTCTAGACATAATGTATATAAAATACCTTTAAGTATTAATTAGTGTTCAATAAAAAAATATGTTCATTTGTCAATAAACATTTGACATGCGTACTTTTGGTTTTAATTAAATCTATACAAAATAAAATAAATCAGTGGCGCTACAACCTCTTTAGGTCTTGGCCTCAGATTTCTGAATCTGTTTCACAAGACACGTCGGTTTCCTCACAATGTTTTCCTTCACCGTTCGAGCAAATGTTAAATGCGCAAATAGAAAGAAAGTCCATTGGTGCACAACCGGGGATTGAACCTACGACCTCAGGCATGAGAGTCACACGCTAAAGCCATTAGGCCAACACTGCTCAATTAAATTAAATTAAATGTATACACATTGAGTTAATTGCATGAATATATCTGTGGCCTATTACTAGATAGAGAATTAGAAATATATATAAACTCATGTATAACGGTAAATTTCATGCATAATAAACCATTCTAATGGATGAAGAATTTTGTAAATCAGTCCAGTAATTATTGAATTTTTTCGTTACAAAAATACAAATCATTTATAGATGAATGTATTTATTTATTTTCTCATTTCAGGGGAAATATTCTTATGGTCCGAAATTAATTATGTTACAGTGGACACTCGCAATCAAATTATCTTGATTACAAAGTGTCTCTAACATCTAAGTGGTCGGAATACAAATCTACTTGATTACAGACTGTTGTTTACAAATCGACTCTTATTTTAATTGAAGGCTTACGGAAATTATTATGGGATTGAAAACAAAAAAAATGCCAATAAAACAAGCGAATTAGGAACAGTATTTTTATGGTCAAATCATTTTTATTAATTTGGAATTACATACTTTTAGAGCAGTGTTGGCCTAGTAGCTTGAGCGTGCGACTCTCGTAACTGAGCTCGTAGGTTCGATCCCCGGCTGTGCACCAATGGACTTTCTTTCTATGTGCGCATTTAACATTTGCTCGAACGGTGAAAGAAAACATCGTGAGGAAACCGACGTGTCTTAGACCCAAATAGTCGACGGCGTGTGTCAGGCACAGGAGGCTGATCACCTACTTGATTTAAAAATGATCTTAAAACAGATTCAGAAATCTGAGGCCAAGACCTAAACAGGTTGTAGTGCCACTGATTTGTTTTTATACTTTTAGACAAAAAAATTTGACCACTTCAATATTCAATATGGGTTTTTTCAAGGTACCTTCTGGACAGGCTTTCTCTTCAACGCTTTTCACTTATCTGGGGGGACTATAACTTAATAAAAGTTTTATTTCCCGTTTTTGTTAAAAAGGATACGCTGGGGTCGAACAGCTCGCTTAATACTACCGCTTCAACACATTTCATTTTACATTCATACATACATATTCATACTTCCTGAAGGCTGTGCATCGGCTTTTAAGAATTAGTACCTTCTCTTCTTTAACCCGTCATCTATACCGGTAATGACTTCTTATGTAGTAAATAGACAATTACTCCATATAGACCAGTGCAGATAGCCTTCAAAATAAATAAAAAGTGAAAAAAATTACAGTAGGATGAAACCCATTAGAAAAGCAGGGGAATATGCTCAAAATGAAAGGAAAAATAAATTACGGTCGATCTGAGGTCGGGAAGGGGTGGGGGGGGAGTTTTAAGGGTAAAAAACGGTTTATCTCGATTTCCGGCAAAACTAAAAGTCCTATCGAAGAAAGTTAAATGGCAAAGTTGTAGGTAATAAAAAGATCTAAAACTTTTGTATTTACACATTTTTCACATAACCTCAAAATTGGTGTGAAAAATTCAAAAAACCCAGTTTTTGGTTTTTTATTTTTATCTTTTACAAAAAATTATTTTTTTAAACGAAATTTGGTGAAAACTTACCTTATTATGTCCCAAATATACTGTAATTTATTTGATTAAAAATATTTATTTTTTCACCTTATATTGAATTAATATCGAAAAAACACCCTAATTTTCAATCGAAAATTCTGACGTCAAAATTTCAGCTTTTTTCAAAAAGTTGGAGTGCTTTCAGTTCGTTGAAATCTCTACTTTCCTATGGTAAAAAATATATATATATTACCATAGTAAATCTTCTCAGAAAATGCAAAACATCGTATGCAGTAACGCCCAGACCCGTCATACCCTTCCCTACTTCTCTATGAAATACGAAAATTTTAGCCCATCTAAAGGCTAAAAATTTTTTTTTGGTCACTCAGGTATATATAAGTTATCTTAAAATAGTAATAAATAGGCATCTAATTATAATTTAAAGAAGATTCATAGAGAAGTAGGGAAGGGTATGACGGGTCTGGGCGTTACTGCATACGATGTTTTGCATTTTCTGAGAAGATTTACTATGGAGATATATATATATTTTTTTACCATAGGAAAGTAGAGATTTCAACGAACTGAAAGCACTCCAACTTTTTGAAAAAAGCTGAAATTTTGACGTCAGAATTTTCGATTGAAAATTAGGGTGTTTTTTCGATATTAATTCAAAATAAGGTGAAAAAATAAATATTTTTAATCAAATAAATTACAGTATATTTGGGACATAATAAGGTAAGTTTTCACCAAATTTCGTTTAAAAAAATAAATTTTTGTAAAAGATAAAAATAAAAAACCAAAAACTGGGTTTTTTGAATTTTTCACACCAATTTTGAGGTTATATGAAAAATGTGTAAATACAAAAGTTTTAGATCTTTTTATTACCTACAACTTTGCCATTTAACTTTCTTCGATAGGACTTTTAGTTTTGCCGGAAATCGAGATAAACCGTTTTTTACCCTTAAAACTCCCCCCCCACCCCTTCCCGACCTCAGATCGACCGTAATTTATTTTTCCTTTCATTTTGAGCATATTCCCCTGCTTTTCTAATGGGTTTCATCCTACTGTAATTTTTTTTCGTTTCAAAAATTATCGGCACTGGTCTAATAGACATTTAACGCAAATTAATTTTATTGTATCAGTCTATCATTAGAGGCAAAAGTTCACAGACCGGCGCACTTATTTTCATGTCTCAAACACATGTCAGACACAGATGACCTACTTGTGTATAAAATGATTGAAGAAACGGATTAAATCTAAGGATAAGAACCATTTAGGATTTCATTGTAGTTGTTGATGGGGCACTCGATTATTATGATTGAATGTAAAATTTAGAACATTTTTCACGTTCACAACTGTAATTATCTTTGTATATTTCACTTTGATTTTAAACTGGTAGATTTTAAAGAGTAAATTGATAGATTGTAAAGATTGTAAAGAGTAGCTATTCTATTGCGGCTCAAGATACAAATTTTTCAAAGCAAAATTGTATGTTCCTTTTTGGCGGTAGTTTTGATCTGCATTCTCTTTACAATCTAACTCATGAAACTGAATTCTATCACTCCTCATTTACTATACAAAGTATCCTGCTTTGGAACTCCTTACTTCTTGATATCAGACAAGCTCATATTTTAAATTTATTTTAGAATCTTTTTAGCATTTATCTTCTGCCTCGTAATTACTTATATATTCATTGTGACTCATAAACCCTAAGAGTAGCTTTTACATTTTTATAATTTTTTTTTCTCTTTAGATTTTAGTTTAAATTTAGTTTAGTTTTAGTTATTATTACATTTTATTACATGGTCTTTTTTGTTAATTATATTTTATACTGTTCTTGTACTTTACCCTCTGTAGGTGTTTATGTTTTTAACGACCTATAAATAAACAAATAAAAATTAATACACTCATGTAGAAAAATTGTAGTAGACGATATTACCACGATATAAGTAATACGACAACATTACCATGGTATAAGTTAACTACGCGAAGTCATAGGCAATAGTCATTCTTAACTTTTATTATTCAAGTTGACGAAGTAGTGACAATATAAAATGTTTATAACGCAATCAGTGAAACTGGATTTCCCAGACGTCTCATTTCCAACTGAAAATTCACGAACTCCGCTGAAGTTCTCCAAATGTGGTTTAAATTAAGTTAAAACTGTGATTAAGGCTAACATACACTACACCACAAGAATCCCGAAAACCCGGTGAACCTCAGGTGAGGCAATTTGAGGACCTGTAAGATTTTCAGAAATTGTCCGCCCGAAACTCTGTATGCCGTGAATGTTATTTCAGGCTTACCACATGTGTTAGTAAGAGCAAACAATGTAATTTTCAATGTAAATTTTTTTCAAGTAAAATATTTCTTAAAATCACCATGAAAAAAGTTCTATACGTTGTACGTTATAATGAATTTGTGATATATTTTTTGAAACGAATTTAATTATTACGATTTAATGACGACGTTTCTCACCAATCGTGGTTACGGGTCCATTTTACTATTTTCAATTAATAATTGTTGATTGTGACATGAATTAAGTTATACCTTTGTAATATGGTAATGTACCACATTTTTACGTCAGAAAATAATATGTGCATATTTCGTAAAAAAAAACATTTTCGAATGTCTATTATACATAAGCCTTTAGAAAATTTAGGCAAAGCGGCTCGACTCGAACGAGCATTTACTTTAACAACTCGTTGACAGTCGAGTGTTCTCTTCCAATTAAACCCACAGAAACTCACTTTACAAAAATACTCGGGAAACGTGAAAAGGCTTAGTTGGTTTGGAATTAACACTGCTTTTTGGAACGACCGCCGGATAGATTACATTCTTTTTTTTAATCAAGGGCTCTTAAGTACTCCACTTTTTAATGGATTCGATTAAAACATGTCAATTGACAGATCGTATGTAGTGTGTCGGAGAAAAAGAACTCGGTATCTTTTGTTTTATTAGAATGGCATTTCCGTAATATCATAGTCGTCTTAAGTTATAATTTATCAATGTCAATGTGTCAATCATTTATTAGTGCGTTTGGTCCAACGTAGAGTTGGAGTGGCTGTCTGATTGGCTCCTGCGCCGGATGTGCGCATCTTTAAATCTGAAAATCTCTTCGAATCTGCAACAAGTTTATGTCCGGTCCAAATGTGTAGCAACTCTTTCTCCTACCGTACTATTATGATCCCGACAATGTTTTTATTGATATGCCTAAAATGTATATAAAGTTTGTCAAGTATATGATAATTTTTGCGTCTACGCCATGGCATCTTTATCACTTTAGGTTTAAAGACATTTATTTATTCTCATAACAGACAATAGTCACTTACATGAGAACTTATATACTAAAGATACAATTTATCACATCGTGCTTAAGCTTCAAGGATCAATTATCGAAGTATAACTTTCACTATACTTTTTATCGCACATTAACATAATTAATATACATTGGTCGCTATCCAAAATTCGATTCTATGACTTCGTAACAGTCAGCACATCCAACCTATACACTGTTAAAATATAATTGACTTTTTCCCCCACATACACGATATTAAATTTTAACTTAGAATTCAAATAGTCACGAAATGTGAATTTATAGAGGATATTATAATATTCAATTCAAAAATAAATGCATCAGCGTCACAAGTAGGCGGCATTTCAATCTATAATTCATGAGTTAATTTAATAAGAAGTCAATACAATTTGTATGGATACCATGTCGTGACGTTTCCTAGCATTGCGGTAGGATATTGCGCTTATGATATTGCTTTTCGGGTCTAACCAGGACCATGTGCAAATGTTAGTGTATGAATAAGTAACTGTGATTTTCTTTTATGAAATTGTTAAAGCTGTGTACGCTAATTTCGATAAACATGTTTTCTTTGAAGTGAAAGTTTTACTTTAGGCGCATGAGGGTAAAATTTTCACGGATGAAACGCAATAATAATAATATTAGTGTCACGAGGATGTGCAGCGTTTTTGTCAAAGAAAAGTGAAAGAGCGATTGAGACAGAGTGAAAAGGGTGAATTATAGAAATTATATTTTTAAAATTAAAATTTCGTAAAGAGAATTTATGAAATATTAGTATATTATGTTTTATGCAAAATAATTTATTGAAATCTCAAATAACGAATTGTAAATTAAAATGCCACGTGTTTTACTATCGAAGAAATTAATTTATAATTTGAATTAATTTTCGACACTTATAATATTTAAATGACAATCAAATTCATTAAATTCCTAACATATCTTCCTTTTTCCCTTCTTCTAAGTAATCCTAAGTTTTGGATTTATATAAATATGAGCAAGACTTAAAAAATAGTTTGCCAAATAAGTTTCACTTTTGACATGTGTACTTTGACGCACGCACTTTTTTTAACCTTTTACTTACATTGAGTTTAACATATAACGTTTATACATTCGATGTTGTTTGTTGTTGGAAATGCTTTATTACTTAAAATTTCTGTGCCTAGCTAAAATCTTTTTACTAGGAGTTGAATCCCATTATAACACGTAGCTTACATTTACATACTTTATATATAAAAATACATATGAAATACTTTAGATAATATGTGTAGTAACATATACAATTGTAATATGGATGATGTCGTTTATTTTCTTTAAAAATTAATTCGCTCTTAGAAATATAAGCGTATTTCCTTTCTTTATAGATACAAAATATTATGTCTATTAATTTCCATAACAACCATTCAAATTGACATACCACGTGAACGTATGAAAATTAAAATATTTAATTGCTACAATTTAATAAATAAATTCAACATAGTATTTCATATATCCCAAGCAATATGTTATACACATATGGCATAGCGCAGTTGTGTTTCAAATTCGGATCACGATCGCCTCATCTGTCTGATCCTACCCAGCTTACCCTGAGTACTTAAATTATAACGTTGGTTCTCGCTTTTCGTGAAAAATCTCGGAAAATTCCACTGAAAACAGGATATTGGTAGCTTACATTTGTTGTGTGATTTTATAATAAAATAACGCTGATTTAATATTTTGGCAGAACAAGAAAGGAATTCTTTTAATTAATACTAAATAAGTATTTAATGTATGTTGTTCGATCTAAAAGAGCCCGAAAATGGGTTTGCGTATGTTATTTTCGTGTATGTTCAAAAACACCGCTGCCATATATCAACCGAAATATATTTAAGAGTTTATTTTTTATGCTCTCATATATAAATAAAGTAATAAGAACTAGTTTAATTAAATGCGAAGCCGCTTAATAAGCTGCCGTAACCGAATAGAATATTTTTATCATACTTAATTATCTATTATCAGAGATAATTAAACTGACTTTAGTATGGTAAAGCGCGTAATAATTTGAAAAAGTGCAGTGTGACCATCTTTCTAAACATTATGAAGAATCGTGCATTCTTCCCGGGCTTTTAACTAAAAGAATATCTCCGTACCACAAAAGTTACAGAACATTTACTTTTCTATTTATTACCGACACTGCCCGTTAAAGTGTGCCTAAGTTTTAAGTTAAAAACTTTGATATTTATTATAAAATTAATGCGTCTCTTATTAAAGTAGGACGATGCGGATAATTTGGTGTAATATTGATTTCGCAATCATAATATTATAAGCTCTAGTCAAAATTTATAGTCTTTAATTAAAGAAAAAATATTTTTATTTGTCAAAACCACGTGCATAATAACTTTATCCAAGTCTGAGTGTCGCTTAAGCTTAGGTTTCCTAGAAAAGCGGTGCCGTTAACTAACGGCCGTCATTTTATGGTTGTTAATCTTAGGTTTCCTAGAAAAGCGGTGCCGTTAACTAACGGCTGTCATTTACGGTTTTTAATAACGGCCGTCTTTACTTTTTAACTTAATGCATAAAAACAATCATTTTCGCTCGTCCAACTCAATTGTGTTAATTAAATATGGGCACCGCTACACGCGAAAAACATTGAACTAATGCTTATCACCGCTATGATGGCCGTCATGCAAATGACAGCAGCCCCATTTGACGTTACGATGACACTCAACGTTCTCTAGAAAACCTACTCCGATGTTATTTATAGACAACGTATGGGTGACGTCACCCAACGTTACATTACGGCCGTTAGATAACGGCACCGCTTATCTAGGAAGCCGTAGCTTTACATTAGATAAGTATAATGGAACACAATCAGGTGCTCTTCCTGTATGTCTGAACATAACCGAATACGCTAACCTCCAAAAGTATTATATATATTTTTCGCTATTAAAACTAAATTATCTATTCTCTCAACAACTTTTAAATTTAATTACATCCAACAAATTTACAGTCAGTTATAAATTATTTGCCGCTGCTAATATAAGACTTAATACTGGATTACACGAGGACCAACTAGTATGCAATAAAACCTCATTCATAATTTATGGTAAACTAACAGCAACTTTGTGTTGTTATTTGCTCAAACTTAATGCACTTCTAAAACTATTTGAAAATAAAAACACTTGCATGTATGAATTTCCTAAGCCCGTCAAAAATATATCATAATCTTGTGTGTAAATGCGAAAATTGTGTAGCGAAATCATGCGATCAATATATGTTAACTAGGCAACGTGAAAATTTAACGTTATTTTAAAGCATTTAGCCACTTAATAACGTATTTTCTAACTCTATTTAAACGCTTCTCACACACATTGTGATATGTTGAAAAAGATAAGTACCGTAAGTTAAATTCATCATGCAATTTACATTACTGCCAGGTCGGTCTTTTCATGTAATATTACCTACAAAAAGAGCTAATATAGAGTTTCTCTAAGACGCAGTAAATGGAATCATGCAACGTAATACTCTTCTTAATATTTTCTTAACGATGTATTCAAGTACGAAATAAAATTACCACCATAAAACTACATGGTTTGTTTTTTAATTCAATGTGAATGCGTTGATTCAAATATACCTACATATTTTTTCTGTAATTTCGTGTCATATCGGTTACCCATTTTTATAACTGTTATCTTTGATTTCTTCCTTTATATTTTATTTATTCTTTTGATTGTTTTCCTCAAAAACAAATATAAAATTTTACGTAGCTACCAAAGCTTTGGTTCTGTATACTAAATAGTGGACACAAATTGAGCTTTGAAAGCTCGATTGGGAACAATATTGTCACATCACTTCCACGTAAACTCAATCGTTTAGCAACGCATGTCGATAAAGTACTACTTAATAGTGCATGTTAAATCATGGCATTAAACTCAAATCACATCCATTTGACTTAAATCGCATCGCATTAAGCTTACCTTTTTATCTACAGTTTCTTTTATCTAGTTTTGTACATTTCATATATCCTTAAAATATTACAATTTTAAGTCGTGTTTCCAAGATAAATCCATAAAAAAATTATGTTTTGATTGTCATATGATCTGTTGATTTTGGTGTAAATACCACACCAACATAATATGTCAAACCAAAAATAGCCATCACAGATGACATCAATTAAAAATCATTTTTCGTTTGTAACATATTTAAAATGTCGAATTTTCAAAACCTAATTAATTAGTTGTATGGGTTGTTTTTTGAATAATTAAATAACAAAAGCTTCCTAATGTTGATTTCTATCAGTTCCATTTTAAGTGGAAGAAAATATTCACTATGTAAGCATAAGGATTATAAAAAGTTTATTTCGATTTTTTATGACTACAGTGTATCCTTCAATTTTTAAAATACCTTCCAAGTCGAAGAGCTTTGTATGCTAGATAGACATTAAATCAAAATAGAAGTTTAAATTACTTATTATTGTTTTAAAACTTAATTTTCAGCTTTATTACTTTTAAACTAGGAAAAACGCTGTAAGCTCAGAGTGAAATCTATTTAGCTGCTTACTTGACTACTTTGTATCAAGTTATTATTTTAAGATGAACATTATCCGGTGCAAACTTACGCTGCATTAATGTTATTGTGGAGTAAACTTTGTAAGGGGTATGTTTAAGTTATTAATATTCTCTTATATAATTTACTCACATTTTACAATCTAACCGCATCACAGCTTGCTTGCTTATAGTATTTTGGTAGCCACTTTGAGTGATTAATATGAAATCTTGTATTCAAATTATGGGTTGGGGAGTAAATAGTTTAATGTCTCTGTATTATAAGAATATAAATTGTATGGTATTAATTATTATAAAACATAAGTAATAATAAGTAGGAAAATTAAAAAAATATTAACCAATGTTGTATACAAATATATATAATATGTATTTAGACAATTCACATCCTTGCCGATAAATATACATATATTTAATTTGTAATATGTGACTATAAAAACAATACTTTTAAGTTCCTTTCCTGGTTAAACATTCGAGCCAGTGTTAAAAAAGAAACACACAGTTATTATTTTGTTATAGAACAGGGGGTAATAAATATATGTATATTTATCGGCAAAGATATGAATTGTCTAAATACATATTATATATTTTTGTAGAATGTTGAATTTTTCTTATATACGTATAGCACATATGCAAGTAATATGATATCTACAAATAGACATTTTATGATGTGACATGTGTGTGATTTTATTGTAATTCAAAGCTTTATAAATTAATTGCTACGTGGTATAATGTTAATACATAAAAACAATGGAATGAATTCATCAATCACTGTCAACATACCCTAATGGGAAAGTAGTTTTTATTACCTTCAATCTAAGTTTTTTCAGTTTCCTATCTCGCTCTTATGTGTTTGCGAAGTATATGGTCCATATTAATACGTAGTATAATAAAAAAATACTTCGACAACTACATTTCCAGTTGTCATTTGAGTTTATAGTTGCGTAGAACAAACTATATTATGTAAATATAAGTAGGAACATTACTATTTACATAAAACTATTCTAGTATAAATTTTCTCTCCATAAACTAAAATTGTAATATTATATTTGTGTTTGAAAACGTTCCCCTGCTATTAATTTAAGTTTATTTGTTTTCGAACTCTAATAAAACATGTAGTCTAGAACAATAATATAGACTATTTGAAAACACTTTATTGTCCTATCGAAACGTATGAACGGAAAACAACGCTTTGAAACAAAATTTGACACGATAATGCGTTCCATTTGATAATAATTGGCCAAAAACATCTCTTTAATCACAGATACGTTACGATCGTTCTGTTTGACCCCCTCAAATATCAAGTGATGGCAAGTGGCTATTGTGGAATTTAACTAAGCGTTTGACATGAAACAACATCGACTGGCGTTTGACAGCGATTCGACAAATGGACGTATTATCGTGATATGTTAGATATGCGGTTAACCAATCACAAGCGAACGACACGCGCTGACGATTTGTGAATCGTTTTACATCCTCACCTCTCTAGGAAAGGCATAGGGTTATTTGGTAACTTCATGCAAATAAGAAATAAATCAGTGGCGCTACAACCCTTTAAGATCTCAGATTTCTGTATCTGTTTCATGATCATTTGTCAATCATTTGCAAATAATCTCATGTGTCTAATTATATATTTTCCTGTGTAGGCGATTGAAGTCAAGGCAACAAGTATACATTATTACATATTCTAGTACAATACAACACTATAAAAAATCAGTGGCGCTAAAATCTCTTTAAGTCTTGGCCTCAGATGTCTGAATCTGTTTCATGATCATTTTTAAATGTAAGGGTGCGTACAGGCTATGTAACATATTATATAACTTGTGTTTTATAACACGTCCACATTATGTAACCTTGTTATTCAACATTATAACATAAAACAATACTGTACACATTAGAATAACAATGTTATATAACCATTTTAAATACCAAAAGAAAAACAAAAAAACGTAGATACTGGGTTCGTCCTAGCATACATATCAATAACATGTTATTATAACACGTTTTATAACATTCAGTGTCCACATTATCTGAAACATGTTGTATAGCAATGTTGTATAGCAATGTTGTATAACATGTTATGTTATATAGTCTGTACGCACCTTAATAGGCAAGTAGTTGATCAACTTCCTGTGCTTGACACACGCGGTCGACTTTTTGGTTCTAAGGCAAGCCGCTTTCCTGACAATGTTTTTCTTCACCGCTCGAGCGAATATTTAAAGTGCAAATAAAAAGAAAGTCCATTGCTGCACAGCCGGGTATCGAACCTACGACCTCAGGGATGAGAGTCGCACGCTGAAGCCACTAGGCCAACACTGCTCTGCTTGTTAACTTCTTACTTATTTTATAAAGTAACACATAAAATGTTATAGCCCCCTAATCGCTCCACATCATTGTTAGGCAGAGTTGGCAGTGAATACCGGACACAGAACTTCGACTTTGGCTGTGTATGTTCTAGTTTTTAATTTCCTCCTTTTTATCTTTATCTGGAAAAATGCCAGTGCTCTTTGACTGAAGAAAATGGGCACATGAAGATAATATTATTAGCATACATATATAATGCCTACATATACTGGATTCTTTGACTGATTTGGTGGAGAAGCAGTCGGAAACCAGTTTTAGGGCTGTTTTCCCTAAAACAATGCAATAATTACGAAATGGAATACCAATTTAAACTGAAAAAGCTTTTAAATAGGTCTACACTAAGTACTGTGTCGCCCTATTGTAAATCCCTTTTTTAAGAACCCTAAATAGTATCAGTTTTTCAAAATCTCTAGGGCTAAGTTGCATATACGTCAGATGTACCTATTATAAGTATTAATAAAGTATAAAACCGATGCATTTTCACTAATGTTTCCTTACGTGTAGGCTGAAAGAGTTCATATCTGAATTTCAAGATCAATAAATTAATTTAAGGTATACCAAACAGAATTACGAAAAATGAGCACAACTATTGTGGAACGCCGCACTTATCTTTTTTTGCTTTTAGTCAATATTTCAAATGAAAGCTACGTAAAAACATCTAGTTGAATTTTAAAATAAAATTTTAACTAAAAACATCTCGCAGCGATGCTTTAGCGTCATTTTAAAATGAAAAATAAAAATTAGGTCGGACAGAAATGTTTTCTTTGGACTCTGCATTTCTTTTGAAAAATATATCGATTCGAACGAATCATTATTTTGTCGCGCATCGGTGGAAAATTAGAACGAAAAATGCTTGAAAGCTTTGAAATTATACCCGTATTAAAAACACTTTAAATAAACAACTAGACCGGATGTGCTATAAATGTCCAGTATCTGCTTTCCAGATTCTTTTTTTAAGTTCCCATGGAAGCCTATACAAACGCGTCTACACGTTTATTTTTTTATTTCCTAGTATTAATAACCGATTATGTAGCAAGAGGCCAGCAACCATCACCATTGTTGGGTAATTGTTTTTTGTATTATATCTATGCCTCAGTAGTAGGTACATCTTCGGTGTATAACAGTAGATATAAATATTAATTATAATATTAAAACAATTCTATTTCAATTATTTTTTATTTTGTTATTATCGACATGAAAATATATAATATTACTAGCAGACCGGCCAAGCGTTGCTGTGGCTAAGGTTTTTGTTATATTACATAGTAGCAAACTATTCAAGGGAAACGGTAGGAGAACACCAGTCATGGGGACCACCATGCTTTATTGGTGGTTATGCCATTAAATTGTAGCTTATGTGAAACGTTGGTACTTACAACACAGCGCCATCTGTTAGAATTGTCACTATCAAATAATAAACAAATATTTTGCAAATAAATAATATTGCGTGTATAAATTGAAATGTAAGCTATCCTATCTTTTAAGTTAGATCAAATTGCACACGGTGTGCAAATTTGATTGATATCGGTTCGGTAGTTTAGGAGTCCATAGCGGACAAACAACGAGACACGTAATTTATATATATTAAGATTGAAGGATAATAGTAAAAAACTTTACTATAATTGACTAACATGATTTCAATTTGTTGAAATCTTTATATGATGCATTTTTAGTCCAATAATATTAGGTTAAGTTATAATAACTAGATAATGAGTTCCAAAGACTACAGACTTCCTTAGAACTTTAGACGTCATTATCTACTCTTATCTTTATCTTACTCTTCAGGAAACTGTGAATTCTCACATTTTGTCTGTCAAAGAAACTAAATAATTACAGAAATACGACAATACTTACAAATTGAATCGCACTCTCGATAGAAAATGAATTATTTTTATTCTTCCGCACTCTCCGAGTTCTGCAAGAAAATTTTCAATAGAATTTAATTTTCTTCAATCTTCCCTGCATTTGTCATCGTGTTGACTTTGCTCTGAGTACGTGTATTGTATGTCTCTTAATGGTCTTTGTTTTGTGGCTGCGATGTACTATTAGTATCATATATGGCTCTTAGCTTCAAAAACACTGGTGGAATTCTGGATGTATTTCGTCATCATTTATTTTTTTATAATAAGTGATGAGCCTTCTGTGCCTGACACACGCCGTCGACTTTTTGAAGTTATATTTCTTTAGGCGCGTTATGAAAAATTGATAAGAGTGAAATTTATGATGCGCGCGCACCGTTACACAAAATTAACAGAATGAAGTTGCCCACGGAAGATGCAACGGCATTGGACATAATTTAAAAACAACATTCGAATAATAATAGAATTTATGTTACACTTAATGTAAGAGAATAATAATAAATATTTATTTATTTAATTTTTCAAATGTAAACTGAACTTTATTGACTATAATGACTCCTTTTCCAGTCTTTGATTATTTAATTGTAATTTATTATTTGCATGCAATTAAAAACTATTTTTAATAATGCCAAAGAAGTATAACTTCTTACGCGTGTACATAAGTACACGCATCCTTTTTTTTGAGTCTAAGGCTAGTCCATCGCATAGATAAGTAGCGCATAAGAAAATTCCCACTACTTCACCATGGTATTCTAAAACCACGTTAATAAACGCTTATTATGAATAAATAGATACTGACCTTTGAAGCTGTAATATATTCAATAACAATGGTTTTTCACATCGTATAGGTATTATTGTAACGGCCCTCAAAAGTGGGATGATTGATTTATAGACAGCATTTGTGATTCAATGTTCGACGGACGATCCGATCGGAAGGCCACAACGAATATATTTTGTGATTGAATTATTCATTTCTGTTCATTTGCATTTGAACATTAGATAACTAACTACTTAGAGTCATTCTTTAGTTAATGCTTACTTTACATATATATAAAAAATAAAAATAAATCAGAGGAACCTCTTTAGGTCTTTTCCTCAGATTTCTGAATCTGTTTCATGATTATTTTTTATTGAAATCTTAAATGTCACGTGTTTTATTATCGGAGAAATAAATTAAATTTATTATTTGTATTAAATTTCGACACTTTTAATATTTTAATGACAGTTAAATTCATTGAATTCGTAACATATCTTCCTGTTCCCTCCCTCTAAGTCTCGGAAAATTTTTTTCGGAAAAGTTTTTGATTTGTATTAATATGAACATTGAACAAGTTAAAAATTAGCTTGCCAAAGAAGTTTCTGACATGTGTACCTACATTGTACGCACGCACTTTTTTTTTAAAATTAAGTCCCCTGATCGCGTTTGTATATGTACGCGATAAACACAAAAACCACCAAACGGATTTCATCAATATATTTTTTTTGGTTGTATTAACTGAAACATACCAATAATTTATTGAAGTTGTAAAAACTGGAAAAAATACTGGCGGCCGGAAATCAGTAACTTTATTAAAAACAAAAAGGATATTAAATGGTAGGACTTATAATTTTATATCACAATTACGGTTTGTTGGCTGAATTTAATTATACATAACTTATAAAGTAAAATCGAATCAGAAACGTGAATTAAAATGAATACACATAAAGAATAAGCTGTTACCATTACTAACGTTTATCAGTCAATTCCCCTGCGACTACAATAAGCTTCCAATAATACGACTGACATGACGAAATCATTTCAAAGAGAATCAGCGAATATTTGGGTGAAATAAATACATTTATATACTTCGATATGCATTTACTGTAAAAACTTGCCCTGTGTTGCCAAGATTTGCTTAAATAAACATTACTTCAACAAGTTAGTTTATTCGTGACTATGAGATGAACGACTTCGGTTCTAATAATCATTAGCTCGTCTTTAATGGCATAATAAATTCTATTTATTCAGCCATGCAAATCCACACTTTGAGAGGCACACTATATATAGTCACAAGCCGTACTCATTTGTTTAAAAAAAACCAGTGGTTCAAGCATGCTAGATTCCTTCACCGAACGAGTTAATTGAACACTTAAAACAAATACTTCATTGTAGTCCAGCGGTGATTCGAAGTCACAACCTCAGGATGGAGAGGCCCTCAAGCCACTAAGCTAACACTAATCATATTTTATTCACACATATAAACAGAACAGAACAATGCTCATTCCAAAAAAATGGTGTCAAACCTTTTCCGAGCAATTTATTAAACTCGAAATATTGCCCTCTGTAAAGTTATTAAAAACATGGAATTTACAAGCAATATCGCGTCAGGAGGGTTTTATGTCAGATTCGTATGTCGGGTTTAAATCAGATTACGATCGGGGTTTAATTCGGCTAAAATATGTTATGATAATCTAAATTACCCTTGATTTGTTTGGAAATTTACTCGTTATGAATCCCCTGTGTGAGTCAGTTAAATTTTCGGGTCAATATGTTTATGATGATTGTGTTAGTTAGTAATTAGACAGATAATATTTTCGTATTAGCATATTTTAGTAGAAAAAATATAATGAATTAGCTGAAGACTTGAAAGGCGATGTAGGTTTGAATAGTGGCGCTATAACCTTTTTAGGTCTGGGACTCAGATTGATCATTTTTTAAATCTAATAGGCAAGTAGGTGATCAGTCCTCCTGTGCCTGGGCCGTCAACTTTTTGGGTCTAAAGCAAAGCTTCACCGTTCGAGTGAATGTTAAATGCGCACATAGAAAGAAAGTCCATTGGTGCACAGACGGGAATCGAACCTACGACCTTACGGATAAGAGTCGCACGCTGAAGCCACTAGGCCAACACTGCTCAAGTGCTCATGCTCACGCCTTAATACCTTTACCAAAGCGATATACGAAGAAATAAAAATTCTCAATATGTATTCTTTAAGTGAAATAAAATGAGACCCTACCGGGAATTTAAAAACCTATTAACCGTATAAAACCCGCTTTTCAAGCATTTCTATGAAAAATATTAGTTTTGCAAGCAATTGCCAGGAGCGCTTTAAAAAATCCAATAAAAATATAATATAACACATACGTTTTTATATTACTTTATAATACACTAGTCGACTCGGCCAAGCGTTGCTGTGGCTAAGATTATTTGTTATATTACATAGTAGTAAACTATTCAAGAAAAACGGCAGGAGAACACCAATCCACCATGCTTTTTTGGTGGTTATGCCATTAAATTGTAGCTTATGTGAAACGTTGATATTTGTTTTGATAAGGATCAATACGTACGAATAGGTACAATAGGTACGAATAAATAGCCACTCGGGAATACTGTAGCTTGCCAACGGTGAAAGAATTTTTGAAATCGGTCTAGTAGTTTCGAAACCTATTTATTTCAAACAAACAAAAATCAAACTTTTCCTCTTTATAATATTAGTATAGAAAATGTATTTAGACCGAATGTATTTTATTTACTTGAATGTAACAAAGCAGTAGCAGCTCCTATGGGCATTCCAGATCGATAAAATTGTGTACTTTTCACTTTATATATGTTAACGTAAAATTGTTGTGTTTTCGACAGTTTATAATCTCGCGAGATAGATTACAATCTAACGGTGTTTACAATTTTACGGTGACATATATATTACAAAACGTGTTAACTATAAAGGTGGGAACTGACCAACGTTACGAGGTGTAATGTAACATGTAATGTAATGTTACACAGCGAGTATTCCGTGCAGTCAGTACGTCGTGTTACGGGGAAAAACAACGTAACACGACGTACTGACTGCACGAATGCTCGCTGTACAACATTACATTACATGTTACATTACACTTCGTAACATTGGTCAGTTCCCACCTTAAGTCAAAAGCCCTTACACAACTTAGCAATGAAACGTCTCAATTTAAGTGAACAATTCCGTTAATGCTTTGATTAGATTTGCTTTGAAGTGACTTCGAAAGGCAGGCGGCGATTTCCTCAAAATATATTTCAATTTCCTTTCATTTGTCAAATGGTAACCTTCAAGAATGAATTAATGTATTTATAGAATTTAAATTATTTCTCTTGAGCATAATGAAACAAGTATTGAATACAATGTTCCTATAAGCGTAATTATATCCCGTTGAAAGTCATTACACACATTTTCAAAAACTGACCTCAGCGTTTAAAACTGTCAAACTCACGTTCAACAATAGCTTTTCTAGTTTACTAAACATTCAACAATTACATAAAAAGTTAATTTACATTCATATTCCAAAATGAGACTTTTTCTAGCAATTAGTTATACCTTATCATCTCATACATTGGGATTGAGTCTAATAAAAGGTCAGTGTAATACGTCAAACTGCGCCATAGCGCGACCACAGATGAGTCAAAATTGGAATTCGCTTTAAAATATATAGAAATGTCAAAATGGCTTTTGACAAGTCATGGTACAACACAGGATTATTTGTTTGATGATTGATGTTTTTTTTATATCCGGCTGTGCACCAATGGACTTTCCTTCTACGCATCTAACATCGTGTGAAAACCGGCACGTCTTAGACCCAAAAAGTCGATAGCTTGTGTCAGGCACAGGAGTCTGATCACCTACTTCCCTATTAATTATGATCATGAAACAGATACAGAAATCTGAGGCCCAGACCTAAAAAGGTTGTAGCGGCACTGATTTATTTTATTTTATTCTGTGTAATTAATTGGTTTCAATGTTTTACATATATTTTGGATCATTTTCAAATAACTATCAATAATAATATATCAACTATCAAGTTGTCAAGATAAAGCTTAACCGAGAAATCCATTTAGGTTGATTACGAAACTTTACTAATACTTACGTAGAAACATAAAACCAATATCAGTTATCAACTCCAATCAAGTTAATATTATCTTTATTACTTATAGTACATTACTAAATCGTTATACAGATAAGATAAAATGAAATGTCCAATGGGCGTTAAATTAAACCTAAATAAACATTTTAATTACTTTTTATGTCTGTTGATTTAAACCCGCAGAAATAATGAAATTGAATTGTTATATCAGAGTTTTCAAAGAGAAAGTTATTCTCATTTACATACACCTTTTACAACCATTACGTATATTTTAATTACGGATAAACAATAACATAAAATACAAAATAAAAGAAAATACAAAATAACTTGTACCTAATCTTATAATTATTTATAATATTATATTATGTGCCACATAAATAGTGTTTTATAGATTATGCATACGTGGGTAACACTGAAAATGTTTAGAACTGGCCAGTTAGAAACATTGCTTATGAAAACTTTTTTTTAATTTCAATTTTAGAACTCTTTGGTAACCTAATGTAGTATATTGCATTCATTTGTCATTTGTTTTTGTAAATTGGCGGCAAATCTAAAACTCTTGTTACACGTGAAAATTAACCTAATGCGACAAAATTTTCGGTCAATGATTTATTATGACTTTCGTTGTGGGCTTACTCAACAACAAAGCTATGATAGGCTGCGATTAGCATTTCTTAATGAAGCCCCATCTCATGCCACTATTTACAATTGGTTTAACGAGTTTAAGCGTGGACGTAGCAATCTCAATGATGATCCGGGTGAGGGACGTCCTTTAACAGCGACTACTGAAGATAGCATCAGTGCTGTGCGACGCATGATAGAGGAAGATAAGAGAGTGACCTATCAGCAGATGCGGGCAACCCTAGGCATTGGTATGAGTCAAGTTCAAAAAATATTTCACGAACAATTTTAAGTGTCAGATATGTAATGCCTGTGGGACCTAATTGCTGCACATCCCAATCATTTGACAAATGGCACAGCTAAGCTGGAAAAAAATACTCGTTGATCTATTAAAACGTTATAGGTTAACAAAATAATACTTTTAAGGTATTTGAAATATCTTCAAATAATGTAGAAGTCAAACTTTTCTCATAAAGATAGTCTCAGGTCAGATGATAAATTCAGTTAAAACTAACACACGAGTTTATTCAAATACTGCTCGGCCACTTTTAAAGTCATGAATTCACTAACTTTTAAAGTAAACTTTACAGGTTGGAAATATGTTTCAAAGTAATTTCTACTTATGTATGTAAATTTGGTATATTCAATAAGTTATCGTTTTCAAACAGATGTCCTGTCCAAACATAATTGCTTGTTCCTCCCCCCCTTAACATTCATTCATTCCCAAACTAAATTTGTAAATATAGTCCATTGAAATGTTACATTTGCTGAACATTTGTTAGTGGACGCAGTTTTATTTATGGATCATGTGGTCAACCCAAGCTTATTATCTATTATAAACTTATTAGCTATTATATTCATCGCACAAGAAATACGTCTACGCCAACACCACAAATTTGGGTTTAAGCTTTCAGTATTCCCCCCCCCCCCCCACATGTTCCATAAATACAATTGCGTCCTCTAACAAATGTTCAGTCTGGTCCTCAAAATGTAACATTTAAATGGACTAATACTCTAGCTATAATTTTTAAATTTTGAAGTCTGTTGAAATTTGACACTTGCAATATTTTACGTACTATACAAAGCGTCACGGGTTGGCTTTTCTATAATTTTAAATAACATTGAAAAATTAATATAAAAAATCTCGTTATAACACAAATCATTAAAAAAATGTGCCTGTCGACACATAGTGAAATATAAGTCTGAAATATATCCTGAGAAATAAAACATCTGAATAATAGCATTTTCAAACGCGTTGTTGTATTTCGAATGAAAAATGAATATTTCATTTTTCTAGTACAAAAGTGAAATCTCTAAGGTCCTTAGAGAGGTTTCTAAACACATGGAAAACCTTTTATATTTTCTAGAAGCTACTTTTCAATCTTTTGAATAAAATAAACCTTTATAATTCTTAGATTAACCTAGCTTCAACTGCGACTATCTTTGAAGAATTTTAATACGATTAGAGGAACAATTTAAAGATCGTAAATTTATTACAATTTTGCTTTTCCAGGGTTTGTGGTATAAAACATACTATAAACAAGGACGAATTGTAAAAAATAAACTCCTTATATAAGTAGGTACTTATATTTCAAGACATTTTAAAGATAATACTTGTATTTGTTATGTAGACGACTCAAATTTAAAAGTTATATAACAACAACATATTTTAGGAGCAAATCTAACAAGGCGATATGATTTTCGTACAGTCGAGTCCTCAATTCTGTAAAACTGTACAAAACTTGGATCTGTATTAAAACCGAACAATACAGCAAAGTGAATTGTCCACTCGCCAGTCTCTCGGAAGTATTACACATAGTTGGAATGTTCGACCGATACTTCAGTCGTGCCTCGAATACGGAATTCTTATTTGAAAGTTTAGCAGTTTTTTCATTCACATCTAGTTTAAACTATTGTGTAAGGTGTAGTAGACTCTTTAAGTTTGTGTGAAATAAAATGTTATTATTAATTACTGAGGATGTCATGTGGAACATGGTGTAGTAGTAATTTAATGTGAAATATACGAAATAATTATACATAAAACTAATAATAAAATAATATACATTGAAATAAATAACTTAACTTAACATAAACTAAAATATATCATTAAAAGGAGTCCCTTTAGGCAAGGTTCCGAAGATACTGGCAGCGTTCCCCCTTTGAATTGCTAGACTAATTCTTTGTCCGAGGTAGCTGCCAGATCTTCGGTCTCCTGTGATGTCGACTAACCTTTCTTTAAAAAGCCTTAAAGCGCTAGGACCCCACGGACCAAGGGTCTCGGCACCGAATGGGACAAAATCATATTCTGAGCCCAGACCCCGTATTATTAAGTAAGTAAGTATTTGCATGCTTTATTTTTTTCAGCCGCTTCACAAGCCGCATCAGCTCTGTAGTTGGTTCCATGTAGATGGGAAGGGGCCAGCGTGTCTGAACAGGTTGCATCCCATACCAGTACCCGACCCATCTTCCATGGAATCAAACTCATACCGTCCGGTCTCTTGCCATCGTCTCTTGCAATACCACTCGGCTCAAGTAGACTTGGCACGTTGACGGTGGCAAGGGAACGGCGTATGATATCATTAAGTGCGGCATGTCTCGAGAAGCGGCCTGCACTTTTTTGGCATGACAGGCCGTGATGTCCTAACTTGTCGACAAATGTTATTTATTCTACTATTTCAGAACAGTTGATCGTACGACTCTCATCCCTGAGGTTCGAATCGCGACTGTGAACCGCCGATAAAGGACAAATCTTTGTTTTTAATTTATGTTATTATTATTAATTACTTAAAATGTCACATGGGACATGGTGTAATGGTTGCAGCTCCGTACAAACAGTTTGTAAAACAAAAAAATGGCGAATAAAAAGAGTGGCGGAGAGTTTATTGCCAGTTCTTCTGTCCCATTCTACGCCCTTGATTTGAGAACTGGCAGTAAATGTCAAATTAGAATGTGTGATGATGTGATTAAATGTTATTTTTTTTAGAACCAATGGACTTGACTTTCTGTATGCGCAGTTCCCGCTCCACGGTGAATGAAAAAATCGTGAAGTAACCGGCATCCCTTAGATGTCTCGTGTGACCTATTAGCCTATTAAGCAAAATTATCATGAAACAGACTTAGAAATTTATAATTTAAATTTATAGAAACTGTGATAAAACTTGGTGGACATTTTCTGCAACTCCATAGAGAACATTTGCCGAGTCGTTTTAGCAACTTTGCTGGGTTAATTATTTTCTTTATTTCTACCTAATTATGTAACATTATATAAAGAAAATAAGGAAATGGCGCTGGACCCGGCACATGACAAGAGATAGCAGGGTGAAGTACACAAAAATAATTGCAGAAGTGCAACCACGCGATGAAAAAAGAAAAAGAGGAAGACAGAGCAATAGATGGGCAGACGATATAAAGAGAATAGGAGGCACAACTTGGACAAAAAGAGCTAATATATCAGAAAAGAATGGAAACAGCTAGAAGAGGCCTATGTGTCACAGGACACGCTGACTACCTAAAACGGGTCAAGTGATTCGATTAAGTTTTATTTATGTATTAGAATTAAGTGTTTTTTTAAATGTAAATTAATTAAGTGTTATTATATTGTACTGGGTGCCCGCAATAAAGGCTTAATAATAATAATAATGTAACATTGTATATTCGCGGATGCTTGGCGGAACTGTGCGACTTGTTCAATACAATTGTGAGGAAGTTGCATGTATCTGCGCCTTCATAAGTTCTCATGTCATTTACACACGTGTATATGCTTTCTATAACATATTTTCTGTTATGTAACAAAGTATCTGAGTGTCCTCATTATAACATGTGCTCCTATTATAAACACAAATGTTATTATGACTGCTTGTATGCCTTTAGGTTTTTACGGATTTTTAAATCCCTTCACAGCTTCTAATTATATGGCGATTATAAGGCGGGAGGTTCGTCCTAGGTGTTCTCGTCCGCTTTTCCTTAAAAAACTGGCACTAAATGCAAATTTGGAAATGTTTAATATTTTTAGCGTTCATGAACATAAATTACCTTTACGAATTCTATCCCACAGTCCTTTAATCAGTAAATTTACGAAACAGAAATGAAAATGCAATAAAAAATGCGCTTATTATTTAACTCTCACTATACCTTAAGGCTTTTTCGATACACGAAAACGACAATTACAGTTGGTACAATCCGGCACATTCATGATATCTTAAATATATGAAAGATCTTATCACAACAAAAAACGTTTCGCACTCACAGCTTACGTTTTAATTACAAGTGTCTCTATTCCACACAATCTCATATGTCAAACACATATTTCCTATTTGTCACAATGATAACAATAACCTTCGCGTGCTATGAGCTTTATTACTTGGAAATATGTCTAATGCTGTAAATAGCAGACTGTTTACCAAAACACTATTAATGGCTGTTGTTTTTTCTTCGAGGGATATGTAGAAACTTCGTTTTTAATTCAATCCGTGCGCGGATTTTTTGACAGCCAGTAGGTACCGTTTCCGTCGATCTCTTTGGTGATTGAAACTAACATCAACATTCCAAATTCAAATCAGTAATGCCTCGGGATTAAAAAGTCTCTAGTCCGTTTTCAGTGAAATTCCTTTTTTGAATAGATATGACAAAAACCTTTTTTGAGTAATTAAACACTTTTTAGATACTATTTTTGTATTTTCTCAATAGCCTCACTGCTCAAAAGCATAAATAAATCCGCATACATCTCAGTGGCTAAGTGGGAGTTAGACGTGCTACTAACTAAAAGATTTTTTTCGGACATAGAAAGAGCAATCTCGTAAGGAATAGTCCTCGAACTTCACGTTTAGTTTTTAATCATACTAAGAAAAATTATAAATAAGAATTGTAACTTTCTTGCAATTAAATTTCCAAAATATGGGAGAGTTCTGTACCCAATACGAAACGATGAGTGTTTCCCCGGCTTCTTGAATAAATTAATTAATGCTATTTATTCACAGCAAACCATTAATGAATAATAAATAACTATTTCTTACCCAAACTCAATATTTTAATCATAACGCTACAATTATTTTATATTGAGTCCATTAACTTTGAGTATAGAAAAGTTCATACTTAATTGGAATTCCTTTATAAATTCTTTGAAACTGGCAATGTTGCAAAAAAGTTGCAGCATTGCACATTCCATATAAATTGTTTTTCGTTAAAAGAACATAATCAAGCTAAGAGGTTTATTTCTCTAATTAGTTTAAAAGTACTAATTAACGTAAAATTAACGATTTTAACGAAATCATTATTTATAATAAGAATCTTCTGATTTAAGTTATTTCTTTGGGACCACCATATGCGGAGAGTGCTTTATCTCGTATTTCGGCCATACATAGTGACAAAATCTTGGAAAGGCACATACAGGTAAAATATATGGCACTAAAAATCTTATTCATGGCCTCAGATATTCTTAGTAATTTCGAATTATAAGCAAATATGTGATCAGCCTTCTGTGCCGTACAAAAACAGTAAATTTTCAGTTGTTTGATATTTTCACAATGTTTCCGTTCACCGTATGAACAACTGTTAAGCATCAAAATCCACTCTTACGACTAGCATTCGAACCTTAGCGTTGAGAATCACATGTATATAAATATATCATCATATAATCGCGTATTTTTACTTAATATATTCCCTTTATTTATCTTGAATGTTTCGTATAAGAACACGCAACTGCAATCTACGTCAAAATTAACAATACCAAGTTGACAATATAAACCATTCTTTATTCAAATGTAACAATGTATGATAATCCGTTATATGAAATGAAACTAACACTGACGTAATGAGAATGAAGACAAAAAGTATGACAGTATTGCGAACGTAACGTAGAATCCATGTTCCGCCGCGGGCCCTGCGTGCTAGTCGGATAATTACACCCATTCATTCCAACCCATTCTACAGAAACTCATTTTTATTTATCCTCATATAATAGCTATTTCAGCGACCTTCGTAATTGAATTTGTATGCAATTTTGTGGAAAACAATGCGAAGTCTTTTTTCAGTTTTTATGGCATAGCGATGTTATTTTGCTTCGTGTTTCTTGCTTGGATTTATAATGACCGTTATTCAAGTTAATTAGATTTTTCTTTTTAGAAGGACTACAACTCAAAGCATAATACCTAGTGTCATACTTTTGGAGGGATTTTAATAATGACTTAATAAAGATAGGGGTTGAATTAGTTATCTTAGAAATCTTAAGAGTTTGAAGGAATCACAGTTTTAAAAGAAAATGTTATATATTTAAAATAATTAAAAATAATAATGTTATTTATTTACAAAAGAACCATAACAAACACGTATGTCTAGCTGTATACGAGAACTGTATTTCAGGAGCTTGTGAATTCCCGAGAAGAATTATAATAATTTAAATAAATATGAAATTATATTAATTTAATATTGTTAAATGAAAATAAATACATTTATGAGACGGTAGAACATAACTGTTTCTATAATAATTAACAATAATAAGTGTCACAATCTAATTATTATAATAATTTAAATCACATTATGATAAAAATATTATTTTAAAGAAATAAATCGACTATTGTATATTAGTCTAGCTTTGTTAACATTATTGGTTGTCTTTTGTATGAATTCCATTTGGGTAAAGGGCTCCTATTCTTTTCTTCTTCATTTCATTATAAATCCACTATACTTATGAAAATATGAGGGCGACAAGTGGGTACTTTACCCACAACAATGAAGACAAAAGACACGAATAATTATCATCCAGTATTAAATTCAGATTCATTACACATAACACTTAGCTTAAATTATAATGAGATCTCATTTTAATCTACTGAACCACAAATCATATAGACCCAATTCGGCCCAACGTCTCACGCCCACAATCCTCCACTGAATACTCAATCAGAACTACCCTACGTTCCCTGAACGAACAGTCCAAAGTAAACATATGCTTTTATTGGTTGTTACAAAATTCGTACCTTTATTCGTAAATTTATGATAATAAATTATAAAACAATAACAAAACAAATCGAATCAAATTCAATTATGCGTCTTAAAAGTTCTAGAAGGAATCTCAATTATAAATCAAAGTAACAATTCACTCTATCAGCCCTGCGATTCTGTAACTCACTTCACGAACTCACACAGCGGTTTTCGCATCGACGGTCGCTCTCAAATCAGTCGTGAAGCAGTCATTTTATGATTTGGCATTCTGAAAAGGTGGGAGCTTGTAGTTTATTGTTTATCTGAAAAGGTGGGAGCTTGTAGTTTATTGTTTATCAGAATGCCAAATCATAAAATGACTGCTTCACGACTGATTTGAGAGCGACCGCCGATGTGAAAACCGCTGTGTGAGTTCGTGAAGTGAGTTACAGAATCGCAGGGCTGAACATTTTCTGATAATCCCAGCATTCCCCGACATATATTATTTCTAACTCTTTGTTTTTCGACCTAAATTTTTTTGAAATCTCAAAAAAAAGATTTTTCCACGCAAATAAAGTCCCGAACAACAACATATATTAATTGTTGTATAGCATTGCACTGCCGACGTTTTTATTTCAAATAAAAGCAAAAAATGATTGAGGTTTTATATTGAAATTAGGTCGTGTTTTTATTAGCCCCTAGCTAATTGCTGTTCATACTCTAGTTTTATTTCTGTTTGTGTTTATGAAACGAGATCGTCTCTGGTATTTGTTTCATACTTTGACTTAGCAACAATGATTAGCTTTGATAAATAAAACAAACTATTTACGTAACTCAGTCATGTATCGTATACCTTCAGATTATAACAGAAATTACCAGGAAATAGCTATATTTAATGTATCTAAAAAATGCTTAAGAAATTATATAAAAACTCTAGTATCCTTTATTAGATAGAATGGCTTTGTTATTCCACATGAACTATGAATCTTAGAATTTAGAATTTATTATAAATACATATATTCTTTATATTTTTTTGAAGTTGTACTTCTTTAGGCGCGTTATGAAAAATTGATGAGAGTGAAATTTTACGATGCGCGCGCACCTGTGACACAAAATTGGCTGTGTGATATAGCGTGCGCGAGCGAGATGGGAATAATACAATCTAAAAGTAAAAAGAAATAGTTAGCTTCACGCATATTCTATTTCTTAGCTTAGCAGCTTAACGAGAATTTTGAATGACCATGACATTGACATCTGACAATGACATTTACCTTTTAAACAAATATAGGAGTTTTAATTATTGTATACAATAAAAGATTATATACCTAGTTATTTTCATTATACAAGTGCGAATTTTATATGTGCGTCTGAATTATAATCAGAAGTGATTTAAGTTGAATATCTAAATCAATACTAATTAATATGATAAAATATTTGTGAAAAAACTGTGCCAACCTTCCTGAGTGCTTCAATACAATTGAGGTTAACTATCCGTATGTATTATCGAGTATTATTGTTGATTAAAACTGAAACATGAACCATTATTCTTTGCTTTTGTTTATAGCATTTGTTACAGCAACTTTTTAGAAATATTCTACGACCCTATATATCAATAATTGACAACAAAGATTTAAGCACGAATACTAATTTAATAAGTACCTGCATCTCAAAAAAATGACCATATCATATATACATATAATGATCATATTTAATCAAAACATGTAATTTTTCGGATTTAATCTAGCAAATATAAGGACAAGAGACAAAAAACAATTGATGAATCAGTGGAAGTGCACTAAATTGAATACAAAAAAAGAGTTGTCATCTTATCGCCGTGAAACATCAAAAACTGGAGGTGGAACAAAGCCACCATCACCTTCTCCAGACACAATGGATATGGCAGAGATGATACCGCAATGGTTTGAAGTAGATTTCAATGAATTTGATTGTGATGGTGTCGAGGTAGGAATGTTAATTATAAATATGATGTATGGTGATGTTCAAGGTTCAACCTTTCAAGCATAGGCATATGCTCACAACAGTACTTTATTCCCCTACAGGGTAGTTAGAGATATTGTAATACCTCAAAACATCCATGTTGCATTTGTAGTACCGAAACTCTGTCCAGCCCGAAGTGAGCCCATTCCCACTTATAATGGACAGTGGGTATAATACACCTTAATACCTGAGTGCGAAATTCTCCAAAGAAACATACAAGGAAGACACCGCTATTATATTTAAATTATCTCTATCTCTAAATAGAATAAAAGAAAGTTGCTATCCAGGTCTGTAGCATGTGCTACAAATTATATTATTAACACATTTATATAATTATATTAATATAAATGTGTTAAAAATTTTATAATATGAATTATAAAAAAAATTATTCTTAAAGCTTAAATTAATATTCTCTTATTTGTTGCAGAAAGCAAGTAGTAGTTTTAGTTTTGGAGAAGCCTCGTAGATGCACAACCAAGTAATGATTAAAAATGTTTTAAAGATAAATAGTGTTTTATTTGTTTAATGTAAGAATAATAATAAATATTTATTTATTTAATTTTTCAAATGTAAACTGAACTTTATTGACTTTAATGACTCCTTTTCCAGTCTTTGATTATTTAATTGTAATTAATTATTTGCATGCAATCAGAAACTATTTTTAATAATGCCAAAGAAGTATAACTTCTGACGCGCGTACATAAGTACACGCACCCTTTTTTTTGTATTTTTTTAATTGTATACCTATACACCTATAACTGTGCTTTGTGTATGTTTAAATGTGTATTCCGTTTTTTGGCTTGTGTATAGTGTAATTTTTTGAATATTGTATAGTACTCGTAAGTAGCTGTAGGAATACCGCTAAGCAAATAAATAAAAAAATCAATAAATAAATATTGTATTTTCATTTGCATTAAACTATTATTCAGTTCTATATTATATGGCATACTATAGAACTTAATACTTTTAGTTCAAAAAGGAAGTTCAAACCTCAAATACCTTTTGTTAATTCATCTGTATCACTCTCATATACACTAATATCACTTTGCTTTTAATTATTTTATGTTAGTCACAAAAACAAAACAAATCAGTGGCGCTACAACCTTTTTATTTATTTATTTATTTATTTATTTACACTTCGTTGCAAAAAACAATAAATCAAACACAATACAAAAAAAAATTATAAGGGATGCAACGGGCGGCCTTATCGCTAATAAGCGATCTCTTCCAGGCAACCCTAGTTAAAGAAAAAACTAAAAAAAGAAACATGATTCGTGCGAGAAGTGCAGAAACAAATGTTTTATAAAAAAAAAATATATATGTATACAGTAGTGTAGTACCTTAATCTAAAGTAAAAAATATTAACAACGGACTAAAAACTTAAAAGCTAATTTTACAAATACATGGACAGCAAATAGTGATGTAAAAGGAAACATAAGATTTGTACAAGTCACGATTGATCAGGATAGGATAAGGTTAAGAAATGATTATACAGAAGAGTTTTAAAAGATGAAAGAGAGGTAGCCAATCGTACGGAGTCGGGCAGCGTATTCCACAACTTAATGGCGGAACTTTTTAGGTCTGGGCCTCAGATTTCTCCATCTGTATCATGATCATTTGTCAATTTAAAAGGCAAGAAGGTAATTAACCTTCTGTGCTTGACACACGCCGTCCACTTTTTGGGTATAAGGCAAAAAGGAAAACCGGTTTCCTAACGATGTATTCCTTCACTGTTCGAGCGAATGTTAGATAGAAACAGGGATCGAACTTACGACTTGAAGGATGAGAGTCGCACGCTGAAGCCACTAGTCCAACACTGCTGCTTAGTTACAATATACCGAAATTTATACTAATAATACAAAGAAATATAATTTATATAACTAACTGTAAATTTTCAGGCCGTTTATAAAATCCTCAATCATATTTAAACTAAGAATCTAATGTATTTAAATTTATTGACATACTGACATGAAAGGCGTCAGCGTCTAGAGAATTTAAGTATAATAAAAAACGGTTTACCGGGTGCCAAGTTAATTTGATATTCAAGTTAATAAGAAAAAAGTGTCACTCTTGACTCCCTAAGCAAACCCGAGTTAGTGCGAATTTTTCCCGCCTTCAGCGCAGATAATGTCATTCTTTATTATCTGTGAAAATGTTTCCGTTTGTTCATTTTTAATTTTCTTTACAATTCGACTCTTTTAATTATTCAGACGCGATTTTCATCGCAAAAGTAATTTCTTTTGGTTTTCATTCTGTTGAACTGCTATTGAATATATTAATACCCTTGCCAAGATAAAAAATATCGAAGAATCTTTATGAATGTTGATTTTTTTGTTAAAGGACCGAGCATTTTTGTAGGTTAAAACTTATGATGATATGACATTTTAATGGAAAATTTATACTAATAAAGAATCTAGAACTTCGTTGCTGAAACATAATACAATTGACATAATTAAATGAAAAGGAGGGCAACTTGCGGCCTTATCGCTTTCGACCGATCTCTTCCAGGTAACTACTGTGAAAAAAAAATTAGATAAGGTAAGCAAGAAGTGCAAAAATACATAATACATGTAGTTATTTAGACCAAACTAAAACAGGAACAAAAAACTAAACTACAAAAGGACATGAAAAATAAAAAGTGCACAATGCACATGAATCACCATAATTTTAGATCAGTCGGTTATAATTATTTCTTTTGTAATTCTTGTGACACTGTCCCCTGGCTTTTTGGTGAAGGCATATAAAGGATGTCTTGAATTCACAGCAATTCATTGCTAGGCTAATATGTATAATGATTTCATAACTAAGGGACTGACACCTACATACTTTCATAATCAAAACAATATATATACTGTACGGTATAATGACGCAGAAATATATCTTCCCCACAGAATGACGGCACAAAAATCTATTATATTTATTATGATAGAAACAATTAAGTCCAGGTGTGAGATTGCATGTATAAGATATATTAAATCGTACTTAATGCTAATGGGGAATAAATATACCAGGGGATGACGCAAATATTTCAGCTTCCAGAAAAAGAATAAGGCATCGACAAACATGCGATAGCTTTATTAGTTAGGGTTGCCACCTCATCACATATGTGTTTCCGACGAAATTATAAGGATATATTTTTACATGTTTTCGTGATATTATTATCATTAAAGACTTCAAGTCTTTGCCGTATTCTGGGCATGTACTGGCCCGAGTAGATTCCTGAGAAACCCCGATTAGCCAGCATATCAAGCGATGCAAGTGGATAGGCCATACACTCCGAAGGGATTCCAATTATATTCCCAAGCAGGCGCTTGATGGATTATTATCATTAAAGAACAGTGTAAATTGGGTACTCTGTAAATTCCAGCGATATTGATCCCGACTTTAACGTCGAGTTTTTGTACTACTTACAATACTTTTAGGTATCACGCCTGCGCACTAAACAAGTCTTGTCTATTCCAAATAAGATTTTTGAAATTATAGACTTTTGTCACCTTCCGTAATTACACAAGTTACAAACCTGCCTTTGACATCCCTAAAAAATAATAGACAGGATTATGAATAACGCACGATTCTCAAGATATGGATGCGAGCATGACTAATCGCGATGTCCAGACGTCTTCATTTGTCATACAAACGTGGTGTGTCATACTTCAGCCATTGATGGCCTTGATTGAGGGGATATCTATGAATCATCATGACGGATATTATCTGTGATGGTCGTGAATGTTCTCTCTTCCCTCTAGCATTTTGATTTAATAAAACTCAGCAATATCACAATTTAAATTTGAAACCTTTTACTAATAACGAAAAAATAAATATTTTTGACAATTGACTTCGCATGACTGAATCTAAAAGTAATTATCGGATTACAGTATTGACAGACTATTTAATAATAAAATCTGATTCTATAATAAATTGATATTCTATACTTAAATAGACTCTTAGGCTTGTATCTTATTACCTTATTATTTCATGTACCAGATTTGTTATCTGTAGTTAGAGAACATAAAAAACTTAGCATGCATTAGATTCTGCAGTACTAGACGAAGTATGTATTAGAACGAGAGTTGCGTATTCAATATAACATACTGTATGTTGGATTGTTGATAAATGAAAAATGTGTTCTATTTATTAGAGTAAACTATATCATATATAGTACATTTTCTACAGTATTAGTAACAATAGCTGTTGAATATGTTGTGAAATACATATATTATGACAATTACAGTGAACATAAAATATACAAAATATAATGAATACACTAAGTACACGTTCAAATTAGAGAATCAAGAAAAAACATATTTTAGTTATTAAAATTACCTTTTTAAAAATACTAATTCGCCGACGATTAAATACGTCGACATTATTTTACACAAACTTAAAAAAATAGATACAACACAACTTAACAATATGATCATGACTTAAAAGCTAAGTTATAACAATAGTGAAACTTAGAGTAACAACTTAAACCTATGGATTATATACTCTTTGTCTGACAATCTGGTTTAAATCCTGTACCAGGAATAGAAGATGTTGGTACTCTTACGTGAGTAATTTATAACATTATTATAACTGAACTACCATATTACACATGTAAATAAAATAAGTTTTTTTTATAAAATAATATATTACTAGTAACTCCACATAACATTTATTATGATGAATAAAACTCATATGTGTTGCTGAAGTATGTATTTTAAGAAACAACATTTAAAGTTACTTTTATAAATTCCTTTAAAATCCTAAATTTTTCAACAAAAAACACTTCAAATAAATATTTAAATGACAAGACAAAACTAGGATTTTTTCCACAGACGAACAAAACTAATTAAATGATATGTCAGTTAACACATAATAGATTGGTAATTAGTAATCTAAATTTATCTAATTTAAGAAATATAATTATTTCTTTACATATACATTATACACATATAGATACATATTCATGAAAACTTTCATAAAATTGTGTTATTTTCTATAGACAGATGGAAAATGCCGTCACTTTACCATTAGGTAATGTGACAAAAGAATTTCCGTTGCACGTTTTCATCGAATACTTTTCCGTCACTTTAATGGTATCGAGATCATGGAAGTGATGCTTACTGCGTATTGAATGACATCTTACATTTTAAAAGCGTCGATCGTGCTATTATGCTTTCAATATGTTTTAGTTCTTTTATAGTATTGTTTTACCATCGAACTGTTTATCGGTTATTCCATGCTCGGTGAATTTAAAACTATTTTAAGTTAGCACAGATGGCACGGCCTATAAATAACCATCAATTATAACATCATGAAGAAATATTATTTTAACTTTGTTAGAAATAAAAATTCAGTAAAAAAATATTATTTTGCTTCTTTTTACAATATTCTTTGACTTGTAAATTTATACCTTTGTTTTACTTATTAGTAAACACTTCGTTCGATTAAGTAAGAACATCAATGTCTAGTGGACAATTTTTTTTTACAAACAACAATATAGAATTTTACAACTATTAAACCTTTTATTTATATGAAATATTAGTTTACAGTTTTAATCTGGCTACAAAATAAACTATATTTCCTATCCTGGACCTAGAATTAACGCCTAACGTTAAAATAGCATTCAAAACCTAGTAAATGTCATGCGTTGTAGCCTGCAAGTTAACTGTACGTTGTGCAAATTCTCAGATTATACAGCACGTGGGATAATTGTTCCATTAAATATTCTTTTATAATAAGATATAAAATAATTTTGAATAAAGTAATTGTAAATGAATAAGTAATTACGAAAGATTATTAAGGAAAATGTATACAGTGTTTTGTAAAGATATAAAATTGTTAGATTAAATAGCATCCATATACATTTGTATTTTAAGATTGTCTTTGTTCCTACTAATATATTTCTAATTGTTTTCTTCTTTATATTACGTCATAAGCACTACACGATGTTTACAGCTGCGCCATCAGTACCTATCATTAAATAAAATCTTAATGAGTTTAAACTTAATAAAAATTCCTGAATAGCTAAAAGCACTCCAAATAATTAAAGTACATAAGTACTAAGCATAAGATATAATTTCTCACGCAATAAAACCGAAATGTACCGTAGCCCGTAGCTTTGGTTGCATTAGCATACGTTTGGCCGACGAACATTTACATAATTAAGGAAACTAGCGCAATGAGACTACGCTTTGTATGGAAAAGGGAATTTGAAAAATTCAAATGATTTTCTAATGGAGTCAAAGCTGTTCCGTTTGTGAAGGTCTAGTTTGCGACTTATGTTTCTAAATGTAAATCCTTAACATCGTATAATCGTAGATAATAAATAAAAAGTAACTGACTCCAAAATGCACTAGAAAATATTGGCCCACTTAAATTTTATCAAGTATGCTATTAAAAAAATAAATATGTTTCTTCTTTGCAATTGTTATGGGTGACGGTATCTACACGAGGCTGGATGAGGCAAACATTTGGATGATGGTGGTAAAATCAATGTTTGTCATATGTAGACTACAATTATCTTAAAAAAAACCCATTCTATGGGACAAATTTTGTGATCGGAAACGAGATTTTTTAATCAAAAAGCTACGTTATCTACCGCATAGGTACTACAATAAAGCACTTCACATGTCAAATTATACAGGCAATTCGCTGTTATATTTCTACAAAGAAATTTTATTTAAATGTATTTATGTACATAATTAATGTATATTGTACACTCGCAAAAACCAAACAAAATATTAAAGTGATTTTATATTCAAGTCCTAACATTAGTACAGAAAAGTGACTGATTCAATGATTTTCCCCCTGTAAAGCCTGTTTCTCAACTTGCGGGCTCGAATCCAGTCAAGCACAAATACTATTTCCTTCTTCTTCTTTCGTCTTATGCTTTTACAGTGAAGCAATATACTGTAAGAAAAATATGTTACAAATAAAGAAAAATAAAGAGTGGCGCTAAATTTATTTAAGGTCTGTGCCTTTTGTATCGATATCCAACACAAAGCAATCAAATGACTAAATGTTTAAAAAACAAAAGAGAATTGATTGCTTTTTTGTCTAGGCAATACCCGTCAGTGATTATTTTTTTCTTCCCTATGAGAAAGTATCATCGCATTATCGCTATTTATTGAACATGAGTTATCAGTTATCACAGAACGTAATTAGTAGTAAAATATATTTGGCAAAAACGTCGTGGTTTTAAAAACCTGTTATCGATTTTAAAACGAATTAAATTACATTTGCGGTCAATCAACAATTCAGATCCATAAATTATCCGAAACGCCAAATGTGATAATTGAATTAAAAACCACAATTAACGAAATAATCGACAGTTTAATTGTTCTGTTAATCGTTATTTCTGTGTACCAATAAAGTTATAAGACTAATATAATAAAAACTAATTATACTCACAACTAATTATTAAATAAGCAATCATTATGGATGCAGAGCATTCGAGACTACATACAGAGGCTTTTTTATTATAATAAATACACTAAGATATTTAATTTTAAATTGCCTTCAAAAACACCGAAGTCTTATTAATGCTTCGTGTATTTGTGTTCAAGCATAGCACGGTCCGATCAATCACGGCATGATCAAGATATCAAATGATATGGATTTCTGGTGAATACGGAAAATTATTTTTAGTTTTGAGACATGGCTGGTTTCCTCACGATGTTTTCTTTCGCCGTATGCTCAAGTATTAAATGTACACATCGACAGAAACTCCATTTATAGACGTAAAATATACTAAATTAATCAAAGATCCAATTCAGCTATTTGTACCATAAAATTCAATTCACATTGTTGTTTGTTCTTTCAGTGTAAATAAACTCAACGCGTTTTCCACTTAAATTCAATTGACAAAGAAGAAGGCGTTACAAAAGGTCACTGCCTCTAGAAGTCTAGAGAAATCAAATATTATTCTATTTTTAAATTATATTTCATTAGTGCTTTTCAAATTCAATGTTAACAACCTTCCATTAATCTAATGAGTTTAGGTTATAATGAGATACCTTATTTAAAATAATATTGCGGGCTAACGCAAAAGTCGTTGACGTGTATCTGCTGCAGAAGACAACACAGCTGTTACCAAAAGAAAACTTATAAATAAAACAGATTATACTCCGTTTAGGTGGGTATAAAAGAAATTCCGTAGTAAAATAAAAGAATTCTTGTTATATTCAGCGTCTGTGATTACCTTTTGTTAATTATGTTGATTAACTTATAGTTAAAACTACAGTGTAAACTCTTTATAACGAATTCCAAGGGACCGATAATTTTTATTCCTTATATATTAGGTTGGGGAAAAAGTCTTTTCGCATTATACTATGTATGAACTAGTAATAGAATCTCTTTGGCTATACTATATGTATTTGCCTGTTTTTGTTATCATTGAAAGTTGAGATTTTAAAGAAGATAATTCCAAATTCATATTAGAATAATGTGTGATTTTTATTTATTTTTCGTACCATCAAGATAAGTGAATCTAATGAAGAAATTCGATACATTTTAAAATTTTACTACAAAAAAGGTAAAAATGCAACGCAAGCCGCGAAAAAAAATTGCGATGCTTATGGACCTAGTACAGTGTCTGTGAGAGAGGCACAAATTTGGTTTAAGCTTTTTCAATTTTATTTTATTTTTGACCATCGATTCTGAACTCTACTGCGAAACACTGATCAGATTAAGGCAAGGAGTTGAGAGAAAGTGGCCGGAATTAATCAACAGAAGGGGTTTGGTTTTTCATCAAGATAACGCTAGACCTCACACATCTTTAGCCACTCACACACAAAAATTAAGAGAGCTTGCCTGGGGGGTGTTAATGTATCCGACGTATAGACCTGACCTTGCACCTTCAGATTTCCACCTGTTTCGGTCTTTTCAGAATTCTTTAGGCAGTGTCAGATTAACATCACGAGAGGGCTGCCAAAACCAATTGTCGCGGTATTTTGATCAGAAGCCCCAAAATTTCTATAGCAATGGGATCATATCCCTACCTACAAAATGGCAAAAAGCTATCGAACAAAATGGTACCTACATACTTTAGTTAAATGTAAATAAACTATATTAAAAAATGTTGTGAATTTTCTTCAAAAATGCGAAGAAACTTTTTCCCCAACCTATTAGAATGGTTGTTATAGGGAGGGAAGACTTTATGTATGGGTTTTTGTTAAACCAAACAAATTTAACTCTTTGTTACGTAATAGAGAGTTTTTCGTTATAACGAATGACGTTAGTTCAACGTTTATGCAACGTTATTTTACCACACTACGAACTGTGAGTGCCGTAGCATTCGAAGTTTCTTATGTTAGATACAATGCTATGAATGCTAGAGATACAGTAACTGAGTGTAATTTGAACTTAATTTGAACTCAACGTGGCTTCTTGATGACAGTTGACAGTTCACACTGCTGACGTCAATGCTGCGCACCGTACCGTACTGGCGACGTGTAAAGGTACATGCAAGATGGTGGGATCCGTCGTTTAGATTGATAGCTTGAAGTCCTGACCTTAATCCAATTCAGAAAGTCTAGAATGTTCTAAAGAGATAAGTAAGATCAGTACAACCTGTTCCACAAAACATCAACGAGCTAAAAAGAGTCACTGCAGAAGAGTTGTTCATTCGTTTGGCCGTATGCCGTACGCCCATGTCGTTAAGAATTCACCAAAAAATACCAGAATACGCTTCACGCGGATAATTTTACAGGATTATAAGTATACAGACTACGTCAGACAATTTAATTACATTTAAAACTGAAATTTTACGTTATAAAGCTATAACGTAAAATTGGCAGTTTTTTTGCAAAATTGTTTGTATACTTTTTATGATTTACCTACTATAAAACAACGATCATAATCGAAATGCTATGTTACTAACTTGGTGTTGGTTTGACCTGACTAGATGATAACTTGCTAACAACATGATTTTAACTAAATGAACTTAGATAATTCATGTAGAAATAATAATAATCTTTATTCATTTTTCTCACAAAAACTTAGTACATAAACAAGTGACAGTTATACACTATTATAAATAAATAATTGTCTTACTTCTATTTAGGGAAAATGCTAGTTTGTGTGAGACTGATGCCTGCTTAAGGTTAGGTTAGGTTAGTAAGTTAGGTACCTGTGTTACAGGTCATCAGCCCTCTACCAGTTCGGATCGACAGAAGGTCTTAAAAGGTAGAGAAAAATTTAGTGAGAATAAACAATCATTATGGCGATTTTTTAGCTTTAATTACAATAGTCAGTATTATTAACCAGAATATGCTCTCACTAATAAAATACAAAAAGCACTAATTGCAGCATATTTATTATTATGTATTATATTTAAACGTTCTAACTAGATCAGATGATGTAGTGCTCTACAAAAAACTAAAAGCAGAAACTAAAAGTGCGTTGTCGTCCTTTTTCTAAAGATTCGAACTTTAGATTATGGCTGTACAGCTAATTAACGTAGTTGAGTTCGGTTAAATGCGCAAACTTTGCAAATTTATACGTATAAAATTGTATCTTAAATTAAATAAATCATTATTTTGCTCAACTCGCAGCGATACTAAAATTTAATACAAAGTTAAACTTTGAATCACGGAAACGTTATAAATTTTACAAAAGCAATAGAAGTGTGTGGATTTTGTCTCGAACAAATTGTTGGCACGGCACTGTACAGTTGAAGTTTTAATTAAAACACCGAAGAAACGTTTTAATTCTAACACATACAAGTTCCCAAAAATGTATACGGTATTTCTAACCTCAATATTTTAACTTAATACTAGCTATGAAAGGTATTTAAGATTCTGTATAAAGCTATTCTTGAATATAAAAAAACTTTATAGAAAATATCGCGTTTCTAAATATTAATAAGCATTTAAGTTCTGATTCGTAGATTCTTTCTTTGACGGCTCATTGGTCTAGTGGTTAGTACCCCTGACTGCGAATTCATGCGGGACCTATGTTCGATCCCCGGCTGAGACAAACATCGATGTGATGAGCATTGGTGTTGTGCTTAGGTCTTGAGTGTTTAAATGTGTATTTATATGTCTATCTATATATAATGTGTATGTATATCCGTTGCCTAGTACCCATAACACAAGCTTCACCAGCTTAGCATGGGACTAGGTCAATTGGTGTGAATTGTCCAATAAAAAAAAATAAAAAAAAATCTTTCTTTCAATCTGGGAAGGAAAACTTAAGACAACTTTTATAAGACTTCCATTCGTGAGAATCACAAACGTCCTTCGTCCATCAGTCGAAAACAATCCACAATAACATATTAATATTAGTAGACCCCAGATCCATTTAACAATCTAATTAAGAAATCCGATAAAGTATTCCAACAAAAACAAGAGAAGAGCAATCAATAATTTCCAAAGTCCAACAAAGCCAATATTAAATCGAACGTACAAAGCGTTCCACAATTAGCGACTTACAGAAAAACAAATAAATGTTACAAGGGTAGACAATTCGGGCATTCCCTAATTATAATACGGATCGCCGCTTTAATTGCGACATCTCTGACACTGTTCTGGAACGCGTTAAACTTTTTCTGCTAAGTGATTCGGAATTAAGTTGAATACAAATACGGTGTATGTGTAATAAGTTTACGTAACTTGATTTGATTTATCTATTTACTATCTGTGGTACTTATAGTTAATAGACATTATGTTCGGTGTATCCCACGTCAGGTACGTTACACCATCTACAACTCGTTGGTCAAGCCACATCTACTTTATTTAATTGAAGTATGGGGCAGCGCTGCTAAAACTAAATTAATAAATATTCAAGTATTACAAAATAAAATTATAAAAATACTGTTCCACTATAATTATCTTGCACCTACCATAAATATATATCGAGACACAAACATAATGAATCTAAAACAACTTTATATTTATCACACATGTATTCTTGTAAAAAAAGTTATAACAAGTTCTCTCCACACTAGTTTAGCTTTCTCTAAACCGCCACGTGTACGAAGTATGCGTCGAACGAGTTATCTTGCATTACCTAAAGTACGTACGAACTACGGCAAAAAAATGTTTACCTACGAAGGCGCACAGCTGTATAATAAACTACCCACAGATATAAAAAATATTACTTCTATTAATTCATTCAAATCGAAGCTAAGTGAACATGTTAAACAAAATTACTTTTAAATTCATTTCTTATTACTTACTTATTACTTACTTTTAATTCATATTTCTTTGTTTACTTTTATTTTTTTAAATTTATTGCATGTACGGCTATATTTTATTTTATTGTGATTATTTTAAGAACGACTACAATGTTACGTTATCTAGAGTATTATTCTCATGTAAGTGAAATTTTTTGTCTTTTTTGAGAAATAAATTCTTTAAACCTACAGTAGCGGTATTTTCACACACTCGCAGTCTAATTCTAAGTATCACCCTTTACCCTATTAATGTTACATTTATAAGTTTAGAACAGTACATGAAGTACTGTTCTCACCTCTAGGCGGGCGCTCTGCAGCACCAGCTCCTTTCACTTGACCGTATTCAACGAAGAGCGGTTCGAATTGTCGAAGACCAGTCACTTTCTGAGCGCCTTGATCCCTTAGCGTTGTGTAGAGATTTGGGGTCTCTCTGCATCTTCTACCGCATTTACCATGGAGAGAAGTTGTTCGGATTAATAGCGCAGTTTCATCATCGGACGATAACGAAATTCCAGCAGTATCACCTCGACGTACGTCCACAACTGAGCGTTATTTAAGACAGTAAACTGTCTTAAACTTATCTGTCGCGCACTACCACTATGTGGAACCAGCTACCTGAAGCTGAATTCAGAATAAATTCAACCTTCCTTCAAGAAAAGAGTGTACCAATTAATAAAAGACCGGCAACGCACTCCCAAGGCCTCTGGCATTGAGAGTGTCCATGGTCAGCGGTATCACTTAACATCAGATAAGCCTTTTGCCCGTTAGCCCCCTATTCTATAAAAAATCAGTATATTTTAATGAGAGAGTTAGATACCCGTGTTAATGCAGGACAGGACATGTCGGCAATATTTACTTGTTGACTTTAACAATTAAATTATTATTTATAGTATTTTCTTATGAGTAATCTATCTCATAAAACTAAAACAATGTCAATTTATATATAGAAATTTTATAAGATGCACGCTTTGAATTTAAACTAAAGACAATGAAAATACTATTATATTTCTCCGTAAATTTTCTGGCGTACAATTGTAATAAATTATAGAGCGTGCCTCTGTTTAATTCTAAAATATAGCCTTAATTTTAGAGAAAATTTTTTCTTTAACAGACGCGTGCACCAAGGAAACAATAAAGATGTCGGGTGAACCCAGCCGTGAACTGAAGATTAAATATCGTTTACATGTTACGACTAGAAATAGATCGTACTAAACAAAATATACGAGGAGGAATTTATAGACCAGGGGGCAAACGGGCAGGACGCTCATCTGATGTTAAGTGATAACTCATACTCTAACTCAAAATATCTTTATTCATATAGGTAAACAAGTAGGTACACTTATGAATCGTCAAAAAAAAAATTAATTGTAAATTTACATTTACTACCAGTTCGCTATTCAAGGCAGCGTAGAGCAGCGTAGGGCAAGAAGAACTGGCAAGAAACATTCCGCCACTCTTTTTAATCGCCAAGTTTTGAGTCGGCGGAGTATTCGGCAAATTTATAAAAAGCTTTATTAATTAATTTACGTTTAACGAGGGCTTTGAATTTATTTAGTGATAATTACCGCCACCCACTAATGAAACTACTGTACAATGATTCGTATTTTAGTTACATAATAAACCTTCTGACAGGTCGTAAATATAAAAGGGTGATAGTCGTATATTATAAATGTTATATAAAGCATTAGTGAGATTCCTTCTAGGTGCTATGCAAAGAATTTATCGACATAGCATTCAACGTGACTGACGAATCGATTAAGGCTTTGATGTTTACCTTTTGGGAATAAGGGCGGGCTCTATCTTCAATTCAATTTGTCTAGTTTTTGACGTTTGTCTTTTCTTTTCTTTTTGAAATATTTGAGAGTAATTTTTGCTATACATTAAGATATAAGACGCAATTTTCTTTTGAAGTTATTGAAAGATGTCAAAACAATTACATTTTTTTCATATGTAATACCACAAGAGCTTCAAAATTATCGGGTATTTCCCGATAGGTTCGTTGCAAACAATTAATATAGTTCGACTGTCGTCGTCATGACAACTATATTTGTTTGCAGGGAACCTTGAGGGAAATACCAGATAATTTTGAAGCTCGAGTGGTATTCGGGGGATTATTTTTCCGACCCAAATGTCGGCCAATAGAATTGCACCATGAGACGAAATGTACAGTTAACAAATAAGAATTTCATAATGAATAAAACAACTACTTAATACTTTTCTTGAAGCAACGACCAGAGAAAATTTTCGCAAAAAATTTTCAGTATAATACCATGTAGGTTGTACCACGTGACGTCGAATGGTGCAATTCTATTGGCCGACATTAGGGTCGGAAAAATAATCAACATTATTCATTATTTTATTGATCCATATAGATCTGTTAATGACAAAGGGGTAGGGGGCAGAAATTTCTGCGCACGTGTTTCTTTTATTGTTTCTTTACAGACAAGTAGGCAAGTAGGCCTCTGAAATATTTTACTTATTTAGTTAAAAATACTTTATTCAGGTAATTTATAGGATTTAATTTGTTTATTTTATACAGGAAATAAATAAATGTAATGTAACAAACAAGTTACTTAACACTAAGGCATGATCACTATACACCTATTTAATTTACCTTAAAAACATTTATATTTTTTATAATGTAATAAACAAAATTCGTGGTTTTTTTATGTATAAAACAGGGGGGCTAATGTGATACCGACCAGCCGCCCATGGATACTCTCAATGCTGACCTTTTAATAATTGGTACACTTGTTTGTTGAAGGACCCTAAGTCGAATTGGTTCGGAAATACTTCATTGGGGAGCTGGTTCCACATAGTGGTTGTGCGCGGCAAAAACTGCCTTAAAATACTTAGTTCTAGAACGATGGATGTCAAGGTGATACGGGTGGAATTTCGTATTCTGCCTCGACGTCCGATGATGACATTCAGCGGCAGGTATTAATCTGAACAACTCCTCTGAACACTCTCCGTGGAAATGCAGTAGAAGATTTAGAGAGACCTCACATCTCGCCAAGAGATCAAGCCGCTATGAAAGGGATTGGTCGTCGGCGATTCGAACTGCTCTTCGTTGAATACGGTCAACTGGAAGGAGCTGGTAATGAGGAGCTCCCGCCCAGAGGTGAGAACAGTACTCCACGTGGGGCCTGATTAGCGCTTTATACTGACTCGGAGTTGCAAGCGATGGCCCGGAGTAAAGTACCGTCTTGCCTTGATGAGAACGCCAAGCTTCTTGGAAGCTAATATAGTCTTTCCCTCCAAATAACCGCGAAACTGAACGTCGTTCAATTATCAAAGCCAAGTATTCCAATGCTTGCTGTGGCATTAAGAAGAGTGTCTTCGAAAGGAGAAGTAGCGACAACAAGAATAAAACAAAACAACATTTTCAAGTTGCGTATAATACACATTTTTCTAAATCATCATTATAATACAATATGATGTACTCGTCATGCAAACCGTGTTAAATATAAATAAATACGTTTCTTTACTAAAACTATGAAAGCTTCATTAAACTAATTGATTTGAATTATAAAAATAATCAATACATTGACAGAGCGAGAATAACCTCGCTGGCAAACCGCCGTTTCTGCTGATATGTAATCACCCCACGATGTGTAATGCAAAACACCTCAAAGATATAGAATTTCCGCACTTTCCCTGCCTCCGTACGATAACGGGATGAAACCGTAAAATTGACTAGGAGAAATCGAGTCGAATTCGAGAATGACGCCATTCCCAAAACGATCTAGGTAATTCTGCCCCGGATATCGAAATAATTCGATTTTACGTAAAGCCTTCTATATCATTACCGGATGTATGATCGTTTTCATCGTTATTGGAAATCTTTGCTCTGTCAGCATCATCAAATGTAATTGGTAATATTTAATGGTATTTCTTTTATATACATTGCATGATATTTCAGGGTAAGGAATATTCAGACATTTATTTGATTGCGACTCGTAATAAAACTCTAGTACTTATTGTATGTACATAAGATTCGTTAACTCTCAGGTAAGGGGTGTTCTATCTCTGTATGTGTATAGATCTTTGATTGATTGTCTAGTAGATGAAACACGTCGTCAATTGTTTCTAAGATAAGCCGACTTTTTTTTCATCGCACGAGCAAATATCTGAACTGCAAGTTTGATAGTTTTTAATATCAACAATTAAAATAACGTTGCAAAACTAAAAAAAACAGACGATCATTTTTTATACGTCATAAGGCAATATAATTTTTTTAGTTATGTCACCGATGTTTTGCAGCGTAATATGGATATTACTTAAAGGTAATTTTAGACATAAATATCGACATTTTAAAGTAAAGAGTGAAAATTTAATACAAAATCCTATTAAAAATCACTTTAAGATTTAATTAGTCTAATAAACTATAGCGCGTACTAAAATAATTGTGTGCACTGTAAATATATAAACATTCTTTCAAGAAGCAAGAATTAGCCGCTAATGAATATTGAATGTCGGCATTATCTCGTAATAAGACGTAATTACTGTTTTACAGTTATTTTAGCTAAAAGGATTAAAGCTATATCGCTTGAGAAAACTCACTAAGAGACGTAAAGTTCACACGAAGGATCTTACATTCTTCTACAAATATTTGCTCGTTTTATTCGTTGATATATATGAGTAATATATACCTATGTTATAATCTATAATTAACATAACTTTGACTTTTCATTGACTTTATTAGGAATTTAACCACCACCAAAATTCAAGGCTACTGGACTTCAAAGGCCAAAGTCTCCGCTGAATTCTATTGAGATAAAGGATGCTATTTGCCTCAGGAAGGGTTATCTCAAAGGCTAGCCACCACCTTGGCTCACCAAGGTTATCAGGTAGCCTGCAATTAAAATCCCATCTCCGAGTTCAATATAAATATTGAATATGGATTGACAAAATTAAAAAATCAATTGAGGTTTTCCTCCATCCAAACATTAGCGTTGTTGAAAAATCATAGATATTTTTTCGTTAAAAGAAGTCACTAGCGTTATTTGTTAGGGAGTGTCAATGCAGTTATTCAGTCGATAGTATTTTGAATATAGCTTGCAATATACATGGACTCCAAAAATAAGATTCACCTGTATGTAAAAATGCAATACGTTTATGACAAACGAGAATCATAATTTAAAATCTTTTGTAAACAGCAATATTGTTTTTTTTTATGACATAAACTCATGTAATATCTTTGCACCTTATTATAAATTCCTCTTTAAAGAGACCTACGTATTAGGTATTACAGACATTTTATTTGTATTACAATATATAAATAGTTACATTAGTAATGCAGTCATTCGAGAAAAGACAGCTGCCTTAAAACAGAGGTGGGCGGGCCACATAGCACGCATGGGCAAGACCCGATTGACCCGAAAGCTCCTTGAATGGAGTCAAGGACTATTCGTAGTTGAATGGAGTACAACGAAAAACCACCTGGCCAAAGACATCACAAAGCATTCAGGGTGCAAATGGATGCAAAAGGTGACAGTCCAGTTGGAAAAACATGGAGGAGGCCTAGGTTCAAAGATGGCTGTTTATGATGATTATGATGATGCTTGATAAATGTTAAGCTAACAGAGTACATGAGTTTTTGATTTGCCTTTTTAATTGTTGAAATAGCCGAACATAATATTCAACGTATTCTATTTAATTTAAAGTTGTGGGAGTAAAATTGCTTGTATAATTTTAATGTTTGATACCGTAGTAATATCGTGCCTCATATTAAGATCTAAAGTAAGAAATGTTATAAAATTCATTGTGATTTTGCCTTTTATTCGTTTTACACCTACGCAACATCATGTGACTGGAGCATATGGCAATATCATACTCAGAGGAGGCGTGGGCGTGGTAATATGATAAAAATTATAACTTTTAATAATATATTTTAATCATTAAATTACTCGACCTAATAAATTATTGAGCAGTTGGCCTAGTGGCTTCAGCGTGCGACTCTCATCCCTGAGGTCGTAGGTTCAACAAAAAAAACAAGCGTTCCCCCTTTGAATAGCTAGACTAATTCTTTGTCCAAGGTAGCTGCCAGCTCTTCGGTCTCCTGTGATCTCGACCTAACATTTTTGCTACTTCCTTAAAAAATGTCTAGTACCTAACGCATGTAGCCTCTTTTACTTATCTGCATAATGTTTAAAAAATACCAAAATAAAAGAAAAGCAAATAATATATTAAGTTAATAAATCAGTGGCGCTACAACCTCTTTAGGTTTAGGCCTCAGATTTCTGAATCTGTTTCATGATCATTTTTCAATCTAATAGGCAAGTAGATGATCGACCTCCAGTGCCAGACGTGATACACGACGTCGACTTTTTGGGTCTAAGGAAAGCCGGTTTCCTCGCGATGTTTTCCTTCACTGTTCGAGCAAATGTTCAATACGCAAATAGACAGAATGTCAATTGGTACCGGGAATCGACGATACAACCTTAGGGACGAGAGTCACACGCTAAAGCCACTAGGACAACACTGCTCAACATTTTCTAAAGACACCAGTATTGACAATTTTTAGTATAGATTATAGAACATTAGACTAACGTGTATCTTTACTAATTTCTTAGCAGCTTGAGACATGAGACACAAGTTTTAGTTTTCTTGGAAATCGTATCTCTCTAATCTCTCAACACTTTCGAGTAAATGCGTAACCAATAATCAGACAGCTTCTAATTTAGGTTGCCTGACCGTTTGGTTGATGTTTGGGTTGGTGATTATGCATCGAAGTCTAACCTGTATATAGTACGATGACGTCATATCCGGAATCATGCTATCAAAGTGTTTCCGACGTTTGAGCTCGTATACAACATCTTGACCCACAGCGGTCTAAAGGCAGGCCAGTCAGTCGTTAAACTAGTCGAGTCCTCGCCTTAGGTGAGTCGAAGAGATTCCTCCACAGAATTATTAAGTTTATATAGAAACTACAATAGCATTGTTAGTCTCTTCAGTTTTCCAAGTTTCGAAAACTTTAAACGGTTCACAAAGACGATTATTTCTAAATCGCGAAACAAATCTAACGAAACAAAACTTGAACAAGTAGAAATTCGATCGTTTTTACTCCAAATTTCCGTAAACTGAAATTCTAAGTATATAATACACAAGCGGTGAAATTTGCATAGAAATAGTTTTGTTCACTTCGTAGGAAAATGCTATTAAGTCCATATTATACAAGGTAAGTTATCTGGCAAAATTGTACACATATTCAAGAATATATTAATAGTTCTTTAAGCTTGATAAATGAAAATAATAGGTTTTACTTAGGATTATTTAAATACCTGGTATATCATAGGAGAATAGAAGTCTAAACAATGACCAGAGGTTTTTTATTTTATTCCCATTGAAGTGTAATATTCTCTGGTTTTTTCAAATTGCGAGCAGTGAAATGCAATATTCAAAGGAAAGTCGTTTGTAACATACAATTTTGCGACCATTATTATTAATATTGCTAAGTACTCCTAACCTTTGCCTTTTTTACGTTTTTCAAAGTAAATGTTTAAAGAACTTTAATTCTCATTACAAAAATTATTTTTTATTTACATGAGAAATTTAATATTAAGTATATACGAACGAGATACACGTCACCATCAGCTAGCCCAATTTTATTCTAATGGGCTCATTCTGATGTGTATCTTTAATGCCCTTTTGAACTGATTAATCACGCTAATGTTACGAACCTTAGACGGCAACTGATTAAACAATTAGTAAAGGAAAGTGAAAATATCATTAATTGTTATTGATGCACATGCATGGATCTTGTTTTTCTATGTTATGTGTTCTCTGTAAGTGTTTATATGTGTTTCATTAATATTAAAGTGTGAATAGAATTAATTTAGCTGTTACTTACAAATTTAATTAACCGTCTTTAATAATGTTAAAACGTACTGATAATACATACTATTAATATATATTATATAGTTAGTAACAAATAGAAGTACTAAAATAACAGATAAAATTACACAAGAGAAAGATTTTTCAGCATATAATATATTAAATACTGCGGTCCATACAAAAACATCTGGCTTGCCCGTTAGTCCCGAGTCCAATACAAATAACGAGGAAGTTGTATGACCCGCTTAACACATCAATCTTAAAGCAAACATACGATACGAAACTTGCAACAAAAAGGCACAAATTACCGCCGCAGCCAGCGCATTGTAATTGAAATTTCGAATAGATTTATCGTAGTACATTTCGATTATCGAATAGCGTTCGTAACGGTAAATTTAAAATCTAGACGGATGAATTTCAACGTGCTATATAGAGTGAGTTATCGCCAGCCTTGTCGCTAATGTGTTTCATCTATCATCCGCGCCTCTCCAATATTGGATTTTTCCTTTTGAATTGCCCGCTCATAATGTTTGGAGTTATTACCGTTTTGAGGGCACTCAAGTTCTCGGTTCAACTACGCTTTTGAATTTCTTGAATTGTTATATTCGTATTGAGTTTTCGGTATTGTTATGGTTATTTAATATGGAATATTAGTGTTTGATAATGGAGCTTATTTAAGTATCATTCTAATTACAGGACAAAGATTATATGTCGTTTGAAAATCGAATGTCAAAACGCATGGTTATTCGTTTCAGTGACTCGTAGGGGATTTTCTTTGGACCAAATACGATAGATAATGTTTTTAATTTGATTAAAATGATTAATTTCATGCTGTTCCTTTATTTTAAAATACTATGTTACTTAAGAAGAGTTATTAGTTTTTGGCCATTCTATCGATTGGCATCATAATAGTAGGGGTGTTATTTTTTACATTTAAGTCGGTTCGATTCCCAGACGAGGCAAGTAATTTAAAAAAACCTTTGAATGCAGAATTACTAACTTTTAAAAATAACATAAAGTCTTATTTCAGTAAAATACCCTATCTACGATATTTAAGGTACTTTCCCTTCATGTCCCATAACTTTGGGACGCCCTGTATTGTGTTGTCTATACTCCATTGCCCAGCTTTGTATATTGTTATTATAAATTAACATTTTCAATAAAAACTTTATTCTTATTTATGTACTAAGTTAAGCCTTTTGTCTTTTCAACTGATCTAATCCCAAGTCACGTAATTAAATTGAAAACCTAGTTTTGTTAATAACAATTTGACTTAATTAAAATTCAAAACACCAAGTCTGCATTATGTTAATCAATTCTATAGAATCGAACACGTCGGTTCTCAATCACGAGATGTGTATCAAAGAAATACGTCTTACTCAATGTTAGCTTAATAAGATCAGTCTTTGACTAGAAGATATATTTCAGTTTAGAGATACGAACATAATTGGATATGTCAATGTTATAATGTGAAAACAACGTGTATGTACTTATGTACACGCGTTAGAAGTTATACTTCTTTTGCGTAACAGAATCTTTTCAAAAATTTTATTATATGTTTGTAGAAAAAACGACACTATCAATAGAAAAAACTAAAATGTTGACTATAGTTAATTTCAGGGTGTCGGTTTTTTGTGACGGTGTGCGCGCGCATCGTAAAAATTTACTCTCATACTTCCCTAACGCGCCTAAAGAAGTATAACTTCAAAAAATTGTGATACAGTACTGATTGGACCAGTATAGAGGCAAGCGTACTACTAGAAATACAAAATATAAAAACGAATTTATGAAAAACTAAGCTTTATATATATAATATCTTTGCCCTAGCAGGTCTACCAATGACAGTGTCTATGCACTTCAGTATCGCTTAACCCGCCCGCCAGCCAACAAGGAAAGAATTACTAGCATTTATTTACGTATAGTTTCACAAAGTGTAAAATCTAAAAGTGTAACAACCCTTTTTACCTCGTGTTACACTTCCGTACAATTTTCATTAATTTGATCAAGCCTTTGAAACAAACATTTTTATATATTTTTACACGCAATTTAATAATATTCACAGATCAAAGGCGTACCGGTTTCTTCACCATATGAGAAAGTATATAAAATGAAAAAACTATTGGTCCAAAGTGCTGCATTATCATGACTGTTGTTTATCATTGAATAGAAAATGTATTTATTCACTTGTATTACACATGATCCCTTCAACACGCCACTTGAAACTTCCAACTAATTTATAAAATATTTGTTTTACTAGAACAACGTAACCCTGTTTAACATAAAGTTTATCAAACAGTGTAATTAGAGTGTTTCTTAAAGGACGCTGTCTCTAAGTATATTCAAGACGGCGCTCTGAGAAAGCCAACCAAATGTGATGCCTTTTTGAAGTGAAACTTCTTTATCGGGGTTGGAAAAAAATTTAGTGTAACATTTTTCGGTTACGCGTCACATGTTTCGGTTACGCGTCACATGTTTCGGTTACGCGTCACATTTGACCGTTACGCGCGTCTTTTTCTCGTCCCTACCACGGTTGATTCGAAGAGATTCTAAACCATTAATAAGAAAAATTTATAATATCTATAACAATGATACTAAAAATTATATTACAATTTATGAAATTCTGTAATAATCTTAGTGGTAATAAGGTAAAATGAAATAATTGTATTATTTGTATTCAAGTCTGTTATATTAAAAGCCTTTTGTTAAACTTTATCTAATTTAACTTTATTTAACCAATTTCTGTAAAGTTAGTTGCATATAGATAATTTTTCGAAAAATAAGATCATAAAGAAGTTTCACTTCTAACGTGTGTACACTAGTACACGCACATTTTTTATTTATTTAGACCATGTTTTATAACTTACCAACAGCGTGCTGATAAATAAAACAATCCGCCTTGCTACTTTAATTATCCTGAAACTGACGCTTCAATTGCTAGCAGTGCACAAAACGTAAGAATCTCACGACTATCCAATATTGCTTGTTTCCTTTCGTATTCAGCGTTTTAAGCCTCTGCCGTAAAAGCTGTAATAAAACTGAAGGAATACAGGCGACGTATTGCAAAATTAACATTTCCTCGCATTCGAGGACTTGGAGCGCAAATCCGTAGCTAGTTCTCTACTAAAACTTCGCTGTAAATTCATTTGAAATTCCTTTTGATACGTTAATTTACAAAGTATAAAACGGGGTTAATTTGTGTATAAATTTTTTCGTTATTGTGTTACGGGTTTAATTGAGATTTTTTATTTAATTCGATACTATGCCTTTATACTTAATAAAGTAATAAATTTAAACGTTGTTTAGAAAGCGTATTTAATCGTTTTCTCTATTAAATCCTACGATTAGCTTTTACAACTACTATAAGGGTGCGTCCACATCTGGCGAATGCGACGTGAATGTGCAGCTCGCGAGCCGTTTGCGAGCTGCGCGCGAGCAGTCGCGGCAATGGTTTGGTACGCCTCTTTAGCGCAACTCATGCAAGGCTCGTAAAAGGCGCGCACTCAGTTCTCACGCTTACAGTTAAGTTTACTGAGTCATTAGTCAGTACTAGCGCGCCGCCCTCGCGCTGAGCGCTTAGGTTGCGCGCGAACTGCAAGCGGGCGGCGCAGGAGCGGCCCACGAACAAAAATGCACGCGCGCAGCACTGTGATGTGGACGTACCTTAAAATTAAACACTTTAAAAATAAATGAAGAACTATTTATAAATACTTCATTTGTAAATTCAAAATATAGGGCAACAGAGTATTACATATTTCAAGAATTATTCCATTAAACCAAACTTTATTTTCAAAAATCGAACTTCCGTTCTGCCTAATAAAACTTAACTAGAACATTTTGAATGGAAAGCGGAAACGCTACAGTGTTACGGTTTGAGTTGAGCAATTTGTTTGCGGTCTCCGCAGGTGCAACGGAACTCATTGGCTGCGCTAACTCGATTGACTTCTAGCGCTAATGAAGCGCGTCGAAAGCCTTTAGCTCCATTTAGAATTTGCAGTTCTATGCTGGCTCAATTTTATTCGGGCATTCTCTTAACAAACCGGAATTGGGTATTGAACATACGCTTTACATCAAAAAACCTAGGCTAATAAATTCTGCGAAGAGAATATCTGCTATTTATTTAACACATTTTTGTAATTAAAATTACATAATTCTGAATAATAAACATAGAGGTTGCCTTATCAACTGTCGCTAGTAATATAGTCCTGGCAACCCGTGCCTTTTTTCAGTTCCACAACCGAGCGTTATTAGTTTTTTGAAGCACTGCCCACTGAAGTATTTTCGAACTAATTCGAAACGCCAGCAACGCACTCGCGAGCCCTCTGGAATTGAGAGTGTCCATGGCCGGCGGTATTAATTAACCTCAGGTGAGCCTCCAACCCATTTTCTCCTTGTTTTATAAAAGACAGTAATGAAAGTAGTCTGTACTCAGGGAGTGCGTCTTTGGCATGTAAATTACTGTGCACATAAAACATGCTTACGCATTATTTTTATATTATTATATATATTTTTATAAATTAAACATAACCCCGTAGAGAGGAGTTTTATAATAATGCGTTCTTTCAAAAATATATATTACTAGCTGATTTGGCCAAGCGTTGCTGTGGCTAAGGTTTTTGTTATATTACATAGTAGTAAACTATTCAAAGGAAACGGCAGGAAAACAACAGTCATGGGATCACCATGCTTTTTTGGTGGCTATGCCATTAAATTGTAGCTTATGTGAAACGTTCGTACTTTCAACACAGCGCCATCTGTTAGAAAATAGTAAACAAATAATTTGCAATTAAATTAAATTGCGGGTATAAATTGAGATGTAAGCTATCCTATCTTTTAAGTTGGATCAAACTACACACGGTGTGCAAATTTGATTGATATCGGTTCGGTAGTTTAGGAGTCCATAGCGGACAAACAACGTGACACGTAATTTATATATATTAACATTTAATAATTTCTGTCTGCATTGATACCTTTGATTCCCGATTGAACATTTACGTGAGACAATTTCGGGTTAGTTGGCACAAACAGCTAAGGCCCAGAAAGCTGTATTTATTAGAAGAAGTTTACCTATTAATAAAAACTTGTAATGTTTCTTTACATATATATAGTTAAAAAATAAACACAAAGTTATAGACTTCAATATCATATGACATAAATATCACAAATGAAAATTAAACATCACATTTAAATGGCTCACAGTCATTAAACCTATTAACATCCGTCATATTTACAAAATATTATGCAGATTTAAAATTATTTCAATATTTACATGTTACGAATAGTGAACGAGCGAAAATTGATTTTGCATTCACAATATAGTTAAATGAATTTGTTGACACGCGTTGGACGGTAATAAACTTACATGTTTAGTTTCGCACAGGCATCAAATAAACATTCATCAAAATGTGAAATGATAATTCAATATCACTAACTTTCGAAAGAAACGTCTCAAAACGTACAATTTTTTTTTTATTTTTATGATTGGACATTTCACACCAATTGACCTAGTCCCATGCTAAGTTGGTGAAAGCTTGTGTTATGGGTACTAGGCAACGGATATACATACATATTATAGATAGATAAACATATAAATACATATTTAAACACCCAAGACCTAAGGACAACACCAAACGCTCATCACATTGATGTTTGTCTCAGCCGGGGATCGAACCCGGGACCCATGGATTCGCAGTCAGGGGTACTAACCACTAGACCAATGAGCCGTCAAATATATCAGGCCTAGGCTATCTTAGGCGCTCGTACCAGGACTTTGCTTGTTTAAACTGTCTCGGATGAGCATGTAATCTTTTGAAAATGCTCTGCCGATACCTTGTATAATTAGTATGGAATAAAGAAGGCACTTCTGTCAGCAATATGTGCGTACATAATGAGAGTTATGGAATAAGAAGACACTTGTGTCTCTGCGTATACATACCGCAGTACATGCCCTTGCGTGTTGTTCTCACGAATGTAAGTGCGTGCTCCTATTTCACCATGCCTCCTACTAGTAGAGGACAAATCTTTGTTTTTAATTTATTTTATTATGATTAATTAACTATTGATTACTTAAGATGTCATGTCGAACATGCGGTAATGGTGGTTCCTTACAAAAATTGTATTAAACAAAAATTATATATTATTATATTACTTTTTTGACGTTCATAAGTGTACATTGTGTTACCTATATGAATAAATGATTTTGACTATTGACTTTTTAATAGAAATTAGCCCCTTGCGTTAGTCAGGCATAGTTCACTGGCGGTTTTAGTGGATTAAAGATTAAATTAGGCCCTCACAGCCGACAAAGAAATACCAGTCAAACAGACGCTAGACTAACTGAAGTATAAAGATAATATACAAATCACTATCATACTTCAGAAGTCGATTATTTGCAAACACTTTTGTAGCCTTTTGAGCTTTTAAAGCTAAAATGCAAGCAGTCTTTATTTGAATAAATTGCTCTTACGCTGGCGAGCAGCGTACGGCATTTGTTTTCACTTAGAAACCACTCGAAGGCAAGAGGCTCCTTACTTTCTTGCTCCGAAATAGGTTATTTTGAAAATATGCTTCGCTGCCTCTCCAAACTTTTCGCTTCTCTGAAATTCATTATTCAAAGTAACTTCTATATTTCTGAACCGAAAACCGCATACCAAAATTATTGTTGAAATAAGTGCCCATGACTTCGTCCGTATCCGTATATATATTCTTATCATAAATTCTTTTTCGATTTACTTCATTAATATGTCATATTACTGTACTTTATTAAGATATCAATTCATATTTATCATATTTAAGGCGAGTAATTGAAAGAGACAATTTTAAATGAAAATATACCAAAATAATTTTTAAGTACATAACTACAAGCCACGGAGCAGCCTTGCGATTCTGTAACTCACTTTTCGAACTCACACAGCGGTTTTCGCCGCGGCGGTCGCGCTCAAATCAGTCGTAAAGCAGTCATTTTACGATTTGGCATTCTGATAAACAATAAACTACAAGCTCCCTCCTTATCAGAATGCCAAATCATACAATGACTGCTTCACGACTTCAGGTCCGATTTATTCCGGTCAGATTATTCTTTCACGTCATTTACTTGATTCCCGTATGACTATGATTATATTAAAAACAGGTTTGCTACGTTTCACTAAATCGCTTTAAAGACAAAAATATTCATCCTTAATTAACTGCAATGGCTCAGACTATAAATGAGAATTTCTAAATTAATTAAAATAATTATTAAGATATATAAACATAAGTTATGACTCAGCAGCAGACTCCATTATCAGTTAATGAGAGAACAATAATGTAACAATGATTATGTTTGAAATAAACCAAGTTTAATGATGATAACACCGTCGTAAATCATACGACAGCTGGCTTTGTAAATTTTGGCGCGGTTTCTCTTGACAGGTTATCGGAACACTGTAGGCATTCTAGGTGTCATATCACATACTCCGCTAATATTAAACATTCTAAATTCAAACATATTTTAGGAGTAAACGCATATTTAGCGGAAGTGTAAACATGTATTATTCAAAGGTGTAATAATATGTTGTTTTAAATTTAATTTTTTTTTTCTTTTAAATTATTTTGCATTTATTAACAATTAGGTAGTAGTTTAGTCACATAGATTGGTTACCATAACAATTATTTTAGTTCAAGATTATTATGGGTAAAGCAAAATATTGCAACTTTTATTTAAACATAAGGTAATCCATAGTTTGGTGAATACATTAATAGTTAGTTTCTTTTTCTAGATACTTACATCTATCTTAATAGATAAGGGGTTTACTGCGAAAATGTTTTTAAAATAAAAACATTGATTGTGGTACGGTTAAGAGATAAAAAAAGAAACTTTAAAGGCAATGGACGTACGTAATTATAAAAACTATGTATATCTAAATATAGATTAAATAATTTCATGTCGGCGGGGTATAGTACGCAGTATGCTGAATATTAGAGAGACGCAAAAAATAAGGCATACCAAAATTAGAAACATATCCAATGTAAGGGATGGATTAGAACACGCTCAGTCACTAAAATGGAGGTGGACCGAACGTGTGTCACGTCTACGTGACAAGAGATGGACGAAAATGGTGACCACATAGGTGGTTCCACAGGGAAAAACAAAGAGAGGTAGAGCTGTGGCTAGCTGTGGAATACATCAAAAAAACAGCTGGCTCCAACTGGATTTAAGTAGCCCAATTTAGAGAAGACTGGCTATCTTTGGAGGAGGCCTACACCTACAGAGGAGTTCCTACAGAATGAAGAATAATAGTTTACTAGTATAATATAACTTAATTACTAACATAACTAATAATTGTACGTAAGTAAACTAACTTAATCTAATCTTACTTCTTGTTTAGCTGTAAAAAATAAAAGGCTTTTTTATTTATTTTATATCTAAATAAAGTCTCATAACCATCTTACGTAGCTTATAATCGAGCTTTATAATTTAACTACGGTTTTTTTCATTATAAACAATTATCTGGTTTGTAATTGAAGTCAATTGAAGCATCGCTAAGATACATAAGAACACATAAGAAACACGAAGCTGCATGACAACAAAATCAACAATGAATAAAGAGCAAGTTTATTGTATCTGAGAACTACAGAATTTTCATTACAATACAACCCGTGCCAAAGACAAACGATTTCAACTTGAAGCATATTCGCCTGCCAACTTGTCAAGACGTTAGGAGCTGTTGAATGCATAGTGGCAAAGTTGCTATTTTAGTTTTATTACATTTATGAAGAGTGTCTAAACCGCGTGACAAATTACTTTACTTGCAGACAGTCGTTCAATGAATAAAGTAAAGAAGTCTATCTATGAGTAATCCTTAATAGCTATATGAGAAAACATGAATTATGGTCTTGTCTCGTAGCGAGAATGTCCTCGCAAATAATCTTGTTAACCTGTCCTATTCTGATACTGAAAATATTATTATTGTGCAAAAATAGTTTTAATATAAATGTGTAGAAATAATTATTATAATTTTTAAAATACTGTTTACGTGTCAAAAGGAAGAGACTGGCTGCCCACAACACAGGGAATCCTAGTGTGGGGGACAGTGCACTTTACTTTTTCTAAATATCTTGTATATTGTGCATAATAAAGTTTTTTCTTTTCTTTTATTTTTCTTTTATATATAAGTTTGTGTGTGTCTTTAGAACAAAAACGTTAGTTTTCCGATTCTAGATTTGGCATTGCTAACTTTATAATCACTATCGTTTGGCTTGCATTATATAGAATCAATAGCAATGGTAAAAGTATCAGGATATGGAAGGCGTAGCTCGTTAACAGATAACACAGTAATATGTAACTTTAACACCCTCGTAGGTCGTAAAAGTGTAAATCTAAGGCCACCCTATCAAATAATTTTGACAATATATATTTTGTATCTCTCTTAACGCTATAAAGCTATAATTTAGTAATAAAATGGGCTATTAACAAAAAGGCCATAACATTAAGATGTTGTTTCTAAGGATCTCCTTTTCAAATTCTTGTGAAATAAGAGGTGGACTGTAACGTTCGTAGGCTAACACAGAAAAAATCTACAATTAAAGCCAAGAAAATTTTCCTTCACGAAAAGAGCGTACCAATTCTTAAAAGGCCGGCAACGCACTCGCGAGCCCTCTGGCATTGAGAGTGTCCATGGGCGGCGGTATTACTTAACACCAGGTGAGCCTCTTGCCCGTTTGCGTTTGTTATAAAAAAACCAATTACAGGCTTTTACATACGTACCTTGTTTATTTTCTTGGTATAAATGTTGATAGATAAAGCAATATCTTTATCCATGGATTTAAATTACTTTTACCTATAAATATATTCAAACGAACAATTGAAATATGAACTTCAAAAATTCGACTTTTCGGAAATTATTACTATTTTTCAAGTTCTACTGAATAACAAATTTCGATATTTAATTCCAGATATAAATTACCGATTAGCATCATCATACGTAGATTATATTTATAAACTTTAATAAAATATATTTAAAAAATGAACTTTACACGTGTTTAACCTGAATACCTTACCGGAAATGAATACTCACTTTTTAAAAGCCGTGTTTTGATGTTTCTAAGAATTTTTGTGAAGAACCCGTCTCAAATAAAGGTTGATCCAAAAAGGTTCGATACTGTTGAACCTTTTGCGTTTTATTTTGAATGTCTTTCACGATGTCCTAACCCCGTTCATGAATAATATCAGCGCAAAACTTTTCACTTGAATAATAGATCCTTCAAAATATACGAGTTTCATCACGTCAAACTGGCGATGAAGATCACGCCAGTGTTTTAAAACTTAAGTAAGCCGTTTCAAGGCATAAGTTCACACTGAGAATAAACAAAATAATGGGCATTATGGCGAAATATTGAAATATAGAATATTAATTTTTATTAAAGGTATTAGATTATAAAATTTAACTACAGACTGTAATTATGTCAGTGTAACTTTTTTTTTAAAAACCATAAAACCTTCCTTACCTTTTATGAAAAATGTACTGTCTGCTTAATAGAATATCATTGTCAATGTTAACTTTAGATGGCTCTCTCGCTCTTAAAGGATCTCTCTCTCACACACTCAGTGCGCCTTTTGTTGTTTCCAAGTATTAAATAGAGGCTTGATAAATTATATTAGTTCGTTATATTTCAACAATTATTGTTGAGGTCGCAACCTTAGTCGCTAGTTAGAGATGAAATTAATTTAACCACATGCGCTGTTTATAATTACATAAAATGGAAGCTAGGTTCATATATTAGCATTGATGTTTTTTGGGTCTGCAAGTAGACTAAAGGTATCATAAAATAGTACAAATGCATAGTACAAGATTACAATTCAATACTTGAAAACAATCTCATGCCTGAAAGTATAAATTTTAAATAATTCAAAAATTGTGTCTATTAAAAGCGTAATCCAATAATAAAATAAACAAAATACTGTTGCATAAAATCCCTACAATGTACTCCTAGCAATATAGCCTGTTGTGTGTTGGACGCGGAAATTTTGAGGAATTCCGAATTAAAATATTACCGAATTTCTCTTCCTAAAAATACTTTTGGGCGATAGCGGTTCTTCATAAATGTAACGTAAACTATTTGAAAATTACACACGCTGAAAGGAATTCATATCATGCCAGTAATTTTACGTAAACTGGGTAACCTTTAGATTTTAGTATGCACAGTCAGGTGCAAGGCAACTTGCTACCTGACTATCTATGAAGCTTCTTTTAACGCTAAAGGAAAATATTATTTTGCGGTTTAAAATTACATATTGCAATCACTATTGCTTCGCGTTTATTTATTATTTTACACTTATTTGCACACAAGAAAGCAATAAACAAAAAAGGCATAACAATGGGCGGCTTAATGGCCTATTAGCGATCTCGTCCAGGCAACCAGCGCTAAAAGAAAGCTAAGAGTAACACCGAAAAGTGCAAAACAAGTAATACAAGTAATTTATCAAACAATGAAATGGATCATACTTACACATAGCAAATGGTTAATATGCTTCTTGCATGAATATTTTATAATGGCAAAATGAAATTACGTCAAAAATAATTTTGTAAAATGCAATTTTCACATAAATAAAAACTTCTATCAGGCATTTCAGATAGGCTTTTGATCGCTTAATTTTCCTTATATTTTCGACAAGGTAAAGTCAAGTGTTTACCCTGATTTATCGTTATACTTTATTGAGGTAGACGGTAAATAAGGGAACATAAATAAAATTATACGGGCGAGCCGTACTTAGCCTGATAACTTTGTGAATAAATTAGTAGTTGACTATGACAAAATCCGTTGAAAAATAGGTTAAGTAATTGCGCATTATACGAGATTTTTAACAGATGTAGTATTTAGATAAGCTAATTTTAAAAAGTGTACAAGTATTCTTACGTGTTACGAATATTTTTATTTAAGAATAGTTGATATAAACTAACCAACAGACGTTACTCAAACTATACTAGGTCGTTAATTCAAAAGCTAAAAAGGACTTTCACTCTTCTGTACTATATTATTATAAGTGTCTATGATAATAGCAGGAGTAAATTTAATATTAAGATCGAATCTTCATATATTAAGATCGAATCAAAGTTCGGCTGTAGCGGCTAAAGTTATACCGAGAAAAAAAAGTGTGTGTGTGTCAGCTACGACGCACGATTGGAGTTTACTCCTTACGAACGATAAAATGGCGATAATGTTCTGTGGCTGTCGATCATATTGTCATACTAAAGGTGGTAAGAATATATGTTTTTATAATATAAATGTTTGTAGTAGTAATAAAACGTACCTACATCATCTATGCCCAAATAGGATTTTCTTTCTGTGACCAAAGTTACCTTTATAGTAAGAGAAGAATAAGAATGAACAATCTTTTTAGTTTTAATTTCACTGACCATTACTATTGACAAAACTCTATGGCACGCTAGATAATCTACTTTTATTTTTTACACCTGTCAACACTGACAATGTTGTAACGTGGCTGTCAAAACGTGAATTCAAAATAGAAAAGTCTGTGTAATGTATTCCATCTCATTCTTTTACACGTTCAATCCTACAGATATATGTATATATTCTTTTTTTGTTTTTTTTTAAATATATGTTTGTCTCTTTCTACATAACGCCTCAACTTTTCGTGTTACACTTGATTTTACTCCTCATAAAATTTCCGTACCGGGCCTTATAACTCAAATCGTTTCTTAAGGAGTAAACTCCAACAATACTGTATTAAATCACTTTAATTACTTTCTTTGATAAGTTTGAACAACCGTGACAATGAAGGGGCAACACGAAGTTTTTTGCTCTGAAAGCCATGGAAGCACTACTCGTGTTTATCTTTTTACATTTACTGAAGATGTTTGTCGACGATGGTATTCATATATCAGGTAACCTGCAAATTTCTTTTGCCCCTTAAATATGAGATAAATTAAATATAAATGAAGTAAAAATGCTTTTCATTCTGTTTAATTTGGAAATTCATATCTCGTATACAAAGGTTAAAAAGAAACAAATGAACGGCTTTACAAGCATGTGCCCAATTAAAATATCACAAGTTAAATGAAATAAATTAATTGAAATTCCTGTTACACAAAATACGAAAAAAATTACATGAATATCTACAAAATATATATGGTGTATATACAATGTAAAATTAATTCATAAAGTTTTTTATGTTCAAAATAAAAAACGCGATATCATCGCGGGCTTTATTTAATTTTGATTGGTTGAATTGTGTCTGTGATTAGCCTATACATAATTTTGACCATTCACGATTAAACGAAACATCTATTATTCTGTCTGTCGAACGACAGTGCACCCACATTATTTCTTATTGCTGATTTCTTAGTGATATTAACAGTCACCATACAACGTTTTTTGTTAGTTATAAAAAAAATATTGTTCCCCAGCGGGTTTTGTTTGATTGTAATTTGTCAAGAAAAGATCGTGTCGCGCCTTTGTGATTGGAATAAATATTCGGTTGACTTTTTTATTGCTCCCTGGCAACTTCCCCGGCTTACAATAATAATGTTCCAAAACACTTAGATACCAATAACTCACAAATAGCTATGTATGTAGATGATATCGTCGTTTGGCATCTCCCAAACTAGCATGATTAACCACTACTAAACCCGAAGCCAATTTTGCATGCTACAGAATGCACATAAACGAAATATCTTGCAACTAGGAGACAAATCCAACCAAGATCCCATATTTCAGATATTTGGTTTGATAATTTCAGATATCACAGGTAATTCGGAAGACGAGATCAAGTCACCATTTAATACACTATCGTCAGGCTTGTAGTTATGCCTATGAGACGTTGAGACGTGGAATGAGATGAGTGGAGTCTGGCTATATTTGAATGGAAAGTTTTGTTAGGCGTCAAGGAAAACAATGAGAAATATCGACACTTGATGAACGAATGATATAGATGAACATAAAATCATGAAAAGGTAGTAAGATTTTGTAAAACCCAAAGACTGAGATGGAGAGAGGCCCTCTGGAGCAAATGCCGGAGATAAGACTAAGGTACAGGAAAGGCCAAAAGGCAGAGGCAAAAAAGACGGAGAGATTGCATTGAGAAGGTATACGAATTGGAGGAAAATCGCCAAGGATCGAATCGAGGATTATTAGTAGAAGGTTATAAATAGATAGATGTATGTATGTTCCAGAATGCTTGGACACTCTGCTAGAGAACAGAACACGCCCAATCAATGCCAGACCGCAAGCGCAAGCCGTCACTTGATTTTGCTTGTTTAACGTTTATAGATGAATCTCAATCAAGAAACAGGTTCCATCGTTTTATTTTTTTAATAGAGCATAGTTTAAGTATAAATTGGGGTATATCGCAGTTGTCTGCAACTAAATAATTTCTAGAAGATAAAATGAAGAATGTTAACAATTTATAAATAATGAACCCAAAAAACCTACGAACAACCTCACAAGCTCATGTGTATTTAAAAATCAAATTAATAAAGAAAAGGGTATTTTATCAATAATTGTTTTTCTAAACACAATTAGTAATTCAAGCATAGAACGTTCAACGCAAGCGTTATAGTTCGTAGTTACAAACTGGGTAAGAAATTATTATTTTTTATTTTACAACGAAATTTATAGGCTACACTCTCGCTTGGGATGCATCGCTACAATTAGCCTCTGCGCTATTATGTCCACATATCTGAATTAGTGGTCCATTGTGCTAAAACAAATCTAATAAATCTTTGAAAGATAATTGAAACGCGCGTTGGAGCATAAACAGATACCGATGTTAGTAAATATTCATCGCATCATTAGCTCTAGAGTTGTCAGTATTGTCCATTTCAAACTGTTTTTATAAATAGTTTTAAATTGAGTATACATATTTACCTTGTAAATTAAGCATCGCTCAAGGCGAGAATTGTACCTGAAATATGAATACAACTGCGGGCCTAAGAGGGCTGGCTTTACATTGATATTCCATATAGGGAACGGTAGGTGACGAATATCAAACAGTCGAATCATTTCTTATCTATAGATCTTGACAATTTTGACATTGACGAGTTATATTGTCATAGAATCTGCGCCGAGCCAATTTCACAATATGCCAGTTTGTGAAAGGTATGCTGGGGCTGTGATTTAAAGAATCAATATGATGGGATAGTCTCTGGACTGAGTGCGGTTATATGCGGTCCAATACCAAGTTGATGGTGATTTAAAGGGTGCAGTTCGTGATTACAATGAGTATTAAACAATTTAATCAATATCTAATAAATACGAGGTATTTGTTAGTTAAAAAGAGGATGAAGGTAGTGTCGATGGAATTTTGAAATATATTTTTTTTTTATGTAATAGGAGGCAAACGGGCAGGAGGCTTACCTGATGTTAAGTGATACCGCCGTCCATGGACACTCACAATGCCAGAAGGCTCGCAAGTGCGTTGCCGGCCTTTCAAGAATTGGTACGCTCTTTTCTTGAAGGACCCTAAGTCGAATTGGTTCGGAAATACTTCTGTGGGCAGCTGGTTCCACATAGTGGTGGTGCGCGGCTAAAACTGCCTTAGAAAACGCTCTGTTGTGGAACGACGGACGTCGAGGTGATACGGATGGTATTTTGTATTTGGCCTTGACGTCCGATGATGAAACTCAGCTGCAGGTATTAGACCGAACAACTCCTCTGAACACTCTCCATGGTAAATGCGGTAGAAGATGCAGAGAGATCCCACATCTCTACGCAGCGCCAAGGGATCAAGCCGCTCGGAAAGTGACTGGTCGTCGACGATTCGAACCGCTCTTCGTTGAATACGGTCAAGTGGAAGGAGCTGGTACTGGGGAGCTCCCTCCCAGAGGTGAGAGCAGTACTCCATATGGGGCCGAATTTGCGCTTTATATAGTTGCAAGCGGTGGCCCGGAGTGAAGTACCGTCTCGCCTTGCTGAGCACACCAAGCTTTTTGGAGGCTAATTTAGCCTTTACTTCCAGATGACCGCGAAACTGAACGTTATTCGATATGTCAACGCCCAGTATTCCGATGCTAGCTGAGGCTTTAAGGAGAGTGTCTTCAAAGAGGGGAGTAGCGACAAAGGGAGTTTTTTTTGCGGAAAACGCGCATACTTGTGTCTTCTTGGGGTTAAATTGGACTAGATTTAGTCTACCCCAGTCCGAGACTCCACGTAGAAGGGTTTCGACTTCAGACACAAGTTTGTTCCGGTACTCATCGACAACAGCCCGAGAAATACCTGCCCGGCCAGTGTAAAAAGTATCCCCAGTGCTGTCGTCCGCATAGCAATGAATGTTGCCAAGCTGCAACATATCATTGATATGCAGAATAAACAGGGTCGGGGATAGGACACAGCCTTGTGGCCGTGTCCTATATCCACGTGGCATTATTGCAAGGGGGTTCTGAACCCTTTGGAGCTGTTCGCTAGGGTTATAAAATTCTAATTATTTAGTGCGCCTCGGCGTCATCTTAATATTCATAGTTATATAAATATTGTCGTAATATATTTTAGGTTCTTTACTTATCGGTACGAAAAAAGCTCAGTTCAGCTGTACCTACTGAACGAAACGCGAAAAAATGTCTACGGGACTTTTCGGAACTTAACCATATGACGACACTTAAAAGTTAATATATAAAAAATATAATATTAAATAATTACGCTTCTCTTAATTGATCTATTTTGGTAAAAAAAATCGAATGAGTGTTTCAAGAGATTATTAACTTTTAATTACAAAAATATTCGTGTGTTTAATAAACACTGTGTTTAAAAATTAAACATACAATTTTATTTTTATTCCCCGGGAAAAGTTATTTAAATATAGCAAAGCGAAAGCCTCGTTTCGATTTAATTATAAGAGAAAGTGCTTTCATTCAATGAACGAGTAACCACTGTTAACAATTAATTTCCTCTTTAATTCAATTTACTTCAGGAAATTCGGTACTATATAATTTGACACGATATACGTTTATCTCATAAAAGGCACTCTACCTTGCTAGATACTTAGAATGTGACAAAATATTCCATGAAATTCTGTAACGTTGTACGACGCTTCCTCGGAAAATTCACTGAAGATTTTCAATAGACTATTCAGCATTTGGAAATGATACGAATTATTATATTTTTTTAACAATATTAATATAGCTTTATATTTATTTCAATCATCATCATTAGACTTCTAACGCACGCGAATACGCAAGTGCGTTAACCACTTAGCCACCTTCAATATTATTTTGTTGTTCTCGGACAATGATGATGAATGACCTGCTCATGCAAACCACTAAACCAAAGTCGAGACATGAGGCAATCAAATCCATCCTCAAATAGCATGAAAAGGGTTGAATACAATTCTTACCAACAAACATAATAATTTAAATACAACGCTACAGCCTTGGCCTGAGAATTATGTATCTGTTTCGAGACATTTTTTGAAGCAAATAGGTAAGGTTTCTGTGCCTCACACACACTGTCGATTTAAAGCTAGGAATACCGAAATCCCTACAATGATTTTCTTCACCGTACAAATATAAAGAAATGATCATTGATGCTCAACTGAACTCAACCAACCATGATTCGAGCGCACTAGGCCAACACTGCAGAATTAGATAAACTGAAATGAATGGTATACAATCTATATTTAAATTTAACCTTTTAAAATGAGCCCCTTTGAGAATAAAATTTACCATCTCTTTAAATTTCGCTCAGTATATTAAAACCTTGGCTTCATTTTCATAACCCAATAAAGGAAATGTTAATGTTACTTAAATACGATGAAATTATCATAAATGCATTCAGTATGGAAAATAGGTGAGTTGCACACAAATAAATCCCTCACATCATTTACATCTGCTAATTAAAAATGAATTTTAAATGAACATACGGGCCGAGCAGAAAATGATAGCGTTGAATATTTTATGATTTAATATCTGGGATTATGTCAATTCTTGCAAATGTATCCGGTATAAGGCTGGAGCACTGATTAATTTCAATGACAAGCTTGAATCATTTAAATGAAACGTGATCCATTCTCGAAAGCTCGAAATTGCATCCGAATCTTTCAATCTGTGTTTACGCTTGGCTGTAGGTCACACGCGATATTGGTACAAATTCTCGTGAGCGCGAATTGGCGAGCTTGGTAATTATGAGCTTTAGAAATCTATGCTTTGTTGGTTTAACATTCCAGAAAACTAATTAATTAGTAATTAGTTTTTATAGTTATGACTTAATTGTCTAGGAGGGCTGATAAAAAGATTACAGTAAATTCTGAAGAATGTCTAAAAATAACCATCTCTTCTTGTGTGAATAAATAAACCTTATAAGGATTTTTAATTCTTATCTTATCTTACCGTCAGTAGTAAATATATTTCTACTAGTAGACTCGGCCAAGCGTTGCTGTGGCTAAGGTTTTTGTTATATTACATAGTAGCAAACTATTCAAGGGAAACGGTAGGAGAAACCAGTCATGGGGACCACCATGCTTTTTCGGTGGTTATGCCATCAAATTGTAGCTTATGTGAAACGTTGGTACTTTCAACACAGCGCCATCTGTTAGAATTGTGACTATCAAATAATAAACAAATATTTTGCAATAAAATAATATTGCGGGTATAAATTGAGATGTAACCTATCCTATCTATTGAGTTAGATCAAACCGCAATTAAGATTATGTTCAGTAAATGGTGTAAATGTGTGAGCAGCGTTGGCCTAGTGACTTCATGCGACCGTCATCCCTGACCTGTGCATCAAAGGAATCTCTGTTTATGTGAGCATTTCACACTCGCTGTACGTTGGAGGAATATATCGAGAAAATCAACATGCTTAAGACAGAATAAGTGGACGGCGTGTGACGGCAACGTTTAAATAAGAAAAAAACAAATGATCACCCGTACCTTAAAAGAATGTAGCGCCACTGATCTCAAAAACCAGTCTTTTGGCTAAACCGTAAAATTAGCAGCAGTTGAAGCTAAAATTATTGCTCATTTAGGATTTATGATCTTTCACTAGTCCATAATCATAAACATCTGTTTATATATGAAATGTTACAAGTACATTGAGAACATCACACACTATCACACTTACATTGTTTCCCCCAATAGCGCATCACGTAGATAGCATTAGATTCATTAATTATTTATTTCACTATTATTATAATTATACGTTTAACGTTTCGCAGCTAGCGCAGTAATAATTAAATATAAGCTAAATTATTATTTGGATTAAAGTGATTATGTTGAATCTATTTTTATAGAGAAATCCTTGAATCGGTACCTCGGTAAAACAAAAGACTGCGCGGCCGCCCACCGACTCGATGGACTGACGACATCGTCAAGGAGGTTTCCTCCCAGTGGATTTACTGTACAGGGCATACTGGAGGAAAATGGAGGAGGCCTACGTCCAGATATACACCAAAGAGGCCGATGATGACGATGGTGTATATATGCTTAGATGAAATAAATGTTGTTTTCTTTATTTATTTTCTGTAGGCGTAAGCCGTAATAAGAATCTTGTGCACAGTATTACGTATTATCTATGCGAGTGGAATATGCTTTCGTATCTTTACAACGTGTGGCTACTTCGTACCGTAAACAGGAAGTATCGAAATCGAAATTTCGTATAACGAGCCGCAGTTCATGCATATAGATGAAAAGCTATGAACGCTGAAAGCAAATTGTGCGTTTCGCTGTCCAATTCGAAATTCAAATGCATGTGACTACTTGCCAAAACTTTTTAGTCAAATCATGCTAGTCTATCGTGGAAGTTTAATATGCCGTATATAAAAATAAATATTGCATGATAAATACAAATTATGTATTTTGTACTCACATAAAAAATTATCGTTATTAAAATTAAAATAGTAAGTATCTATGTGTTTAAAGCAATAGAAATGGGCGAATTACGGTCAGATATTCTAAAACAAAATCAGACAGAAGACAGAATGAAAGACCTCGCGTTTGTCAGTCTGTTCCGCTCATAAATAACCGCACGAATTTTCATTTATTATGTGATTTTTAATGTTCAGGTATAACTTTTTAAGACTGTATGTGAAAAACAACAATAATTTTTGGAAGTTGTTGGAAAAAGGAAAGCATATGTTAATATGAAGGAGAAAATGTACTTGTATGGTGTATACTACCCGCACAAAGTTGGGTCGGTCGCTAATTTTATATGAATTTTAAATTTGTACAATATAGTCACTAATTTCGTACAGTAAATAACAAGAACGAACAAGGTATTTTCTCTTAAATTTTGATATCCTAATTATTTATTTCCTTCAGACTCATTAGTTTTGTCCTCGAATTTTACGCTTAGAGTGTATAATACGCTCGTGTCTATGTTTCATATATGAACGGTATTAATATGTAAGATAAAATTTTGCTACATTTCTGAGTAGGAATATTATTGTACCACTTATAACCGACCCCATCTGGCAGCTTAGGATTAAACCCTCACTAGAAAACTCGATTCTGTGAGCAAAGTTTCCTAATAACAAACAACAATAATTGCATAACATAAATTATATATGCAAAAAAACCAAGACAGGATAATTTAAATTTCGAATCTCTCTTTCACTAAGTCTACAACTTAAATTAATCATTGTTTTTCGTGTATATCATCCAGAACATCCAGACTAAGTGAAGTGTCTTGTACATTATATTATACTAGCAGACCGGCCAAGCGTTGCTGTGGCTAACGTTTTTGTTATACTACATAGTAGCAAACTATTCAAGGGAAACGGTAGGAGAACACCAGTCATGGGGACCACCATGCTTATTTGGTGGTTATACCATTAAATTGTAGCTTTTGTGAAACGTTGGTACTTTTAACACAGCGCCATCTGTTAGAATTGTGACTATCAAATAATAAACAAATATTTTGCAATAAAATAATATTGCGGGTATAAATTGAGATATAAGCTATCCTATCTTTTAAGTTAGATCAAACTGCACACGGTGTGCAAATTTGATTGATATCGGTTCGGTAGTTTAGGAGTCCATAGCGGACAAACAACGTGACACGTAATTTATATATATTAAGATTACATAATCACATAAGAGCAGATGGATCGACGAAATAATTCATGTAGCCGGTAAAAACTGGAGCAGAAAAGCGAAAAATAGAAAAGCATGGAGTGAACTAGAGAAGGCCTTTACGCTACATGGGGTTCCAACTTCCAATAACATAGTTTTAGATGAATAGTTATAAGATAAAAACGTTATTTAAGGTTGTTGGAAACAAATGGGCTTTATTATTATTACACACATAAGACAATTATTGTTTTAAAATCTTAGGTACTAAGATTTCTCTCTTAGTATAAACAAGTTACAAAGACCGAATCTTCTAAAGTCTATTTAAAATAAAACGAATTATTCGTAAAGGAAGCGGCCATGATAAGATCTTTTATTTATGTCTTAGAGAGTTTACTGAAGACACTTTGGTCGAAGAATGCGCCCCTATTTCGGTTTCCTTAGTGCAAATAGAATGGGCCTGTTAGCTGCTACTTTCAGGGAAATCTATTTTCACACTTGGGTTAGGTAATTGAAATATTTTAGCGAGAATGTGCTGTTACGATTGGACAGCTCTATATTGCTTTTCTCTTTTTTGCCTGATAATATAATGGCTGTAAAAAATGATAATATTTTTGTTATAAATTCTTGATATATCACACATATAAAAATATTACGGGTTAAAATCTTATATTTAAAAAAAAACATTTTTTAAAACTAATCTCTTATTATCATCTAAAACACACAAATATAAAGTATATTTTTTACTACATAGTACTATATATAAATTGTTTAAATTGTAATTTTTTTATTCATTTATATTATATTTAAACTTTGTACTCGCGTTAAGAAAACTAATCTTATAACTCAAAAGATTAAATTTAACATATTAGATCTTTTAAATGTATAAATTAAACCAAATAGTTGTAAAATGGCGTCCAAAACAATAATTTACTATATAATATATATTACTTAACGCACATTTGTAGGTCTCAAATTAAATAAATTAGAGTCCCAACAAAAGATCTTCTTACTATCCAATACAGTTATTTAGCTACAAAGCGTGTTACAAAACAAATAATAGCTCCATATTGTAGCCACTGCATAATAGGAAATACAAAACTTGGCAGACTGATGCCAATTGCAATTTCTAAACAAAATTAATAATAGTACCAAAATTAGTCTAGAATGTGCCGCATTATTACTTCACGTTCATACTGCAACATCGAGGAATGTTGGCATTTAGGTATTTTTTACACGTTGCTTATAAAGTTAAGTTAACATTGAAACAGGCATAAAATGTATATTTATAACACAAATAGCATAGCATTGGTACTTCGTAACTTAAAAATGCGATCACGAGTTTTTGTCGATCATCCAAAAATTTGTGTTATAACATCATGAACCGTGTATATAAAAAAATAAAACAAGAAAATAAACATTTAATAAAACAATTTTTTTACCGGATTGAAGTTATGTATTTACAATTATTTTACATAATTTTAAATTTAACCGACGTTTCGCGTACTTTACAGCGTGCGTGGTCACGGTGACTGAAGACAAAAGGTGTTGAAAGTAAAAAAAGTATCACAGCTGTAGAAAAAGTTGTATTATCTGTATTTATGTCCCCGTAGTTGGTATCGACTAAAAGATGGAGGGTTTTGGCAGAAATGGCTCACGGTGTCCTCTATTTTCGCGGAATGTTTATCTTGAGATTTTAATTTGGATATTATTGGATCCCAGGTGTTTGACAATTTTAGATTATATAAATATATTTTACATTGATGATTTACATATTTTTTATACATAACTTCAATCTGGTAAAAAAAATGTTTTATTAAATGTGTAAAAGTTATGTCAATAAAAGACAATACTATGAACAAAACAAACATTTTTTTTGTTTATATCTAGCCCAGTAAGCAGCATAGCACATTTCCAGACAATATTGTATTTTAGGGGCTGTAATAGTGTCAAAAATATTACGATTAATGAGAAATTGAAAATTTTCTAATTACTTTAGTTCCAAGCATTGTCCCTTTCTATGACAGCATAAACTCAATGTGGCAGATAGGGACATAAACAGTATAACGCTAACATAGTTTTTTTAATAATCCCCGTTTTCTTTTACTATCTTTTTTACGATAAATGCCGCGTATGAATAGAGCTTAAATTCAAAGTTTTGTACATTTAGTAATTGTTCGTTGGAATCTAGCGATGAATGGAAAAGTTTAACCGTTCGCCGCTTGATTGCGTTCCGGACAAAGACTGGTAAACAACGTTGATTAATTTTTAGCTCATCCTTCATATGGCTCACTTAAGTCTATTGATTTAGCCAGTACGCAATGTAATGATGGATGCATAAAATAATATCTATTGTTTGGAGGGATAGAATTGTGAGGCTTTCTTCCACGATAAAAGATTTCTCCAGCAGTCTAAACACTGACTGTACGTGGTTAGTCGAGACGTCGTCGTTAAATACGTACTAAAATCTTTAAAATCACTTTTCAGCGCCTTATGTTATTGTTTATTTTATATAAATATTTGATTACTGAATCAATATAACTATATGGCACAGGGGAATTGAATATGAAATGTCGAAAGGTAAAACCTATTTTTCTGACGACTATAATAAATAAATTCGTGTTTATATGGTAAATAGTTTATGTATTAGTTTTTTTTAGGTACGTTTAGAAGTTTAACAATAAGTATTTACATGATAAAATCGTAACTTCTAGCCATTGGAAGTTGTTACATGTAAAACGACTCTACAACGATCTTAATTCAAAGCACTTATTCATAAATTCAAGTTAGTCCCTAAGCATGAATATAATTAAAATACACTCTGGAGAACGTTTTAGGTTTGACGTTAAATCATAACAAATTTAGCGGATTTTGATTAAGGAATAATTTTAGAAAAGCTTTTTGAATCCTTGCACATAAACATAAAAATTCGATATTTTTTATTTAGTTAAAAATAACAATCGTAGCCCATTATATTTGTAGTAGTGTATGATCGTTGTCTAGACAAAATAAGAACATAAAAAGTGAGTGAGATAATAAATAATAAATCGTTTATTTTCAAAGAATGTGGTACATTTAGTTCGTTTAATTATAAAAATCCGCACAATCAGCCATATTGCATGGCATGCAAATGTCATATTAATTTTCATAATGTCATATAATAAGAACATTAACATAATGTCATAATAATAAGAAGTTATTTATAATTGTTAAGTTAAGTTGTTTAATAATAGAGTGTGAAAGATCTTTTATATAAATAGTAAAACAGTGGAATGACCCTTTATTGAGGGAGGCTATATAACATCAGGTAAATACCGAATTGAAGCGAATGAAACCACAATTAGTAAATTATAAATTACTTTACATATAGGATACAATTACACCTAGCATAAGCATTTAACTGAGAACATGAAAACATTTCAACATATTAGACATTAACTTATTTAAGGAATTTAAACTGTTTCCCAAATAATAGATAATATGGCCCTCTACGATAAAACCTTTTAAGTCAAATGCTTTTAAGATAATCATATCGAGAGAATAACATTACATTCTCTGTGAAACAATAACTACTTCCGATTGCAGTGTGACCTACATAAAAAATGACAATGAAAGAGACACAAAAGTGTGTCTGCCTCATAACCGGGTCATTACAGAACTACAACTCTTACATGTAAATTACAATTTTGAGTTGTTTCATTTACTGCGCGTTTACATTAAAGCGTGTAGTATTATCGTTATTATTTGCTTTACAAGTTGACACAGTACAAATGAGGGCGTTTAAAACACAGCACGCTGGGTTGTGTTTGTTTTTAACCAATATGTGACGAACATTAAATTGATTGGATATAATAGCATTTATATTAAAACCTGTTCTATGTACATACATCTACACTTATCATAATTAATTTACAGTGAAATACTTATTATTATCCATAGTAATCTTATAAAGACATTTGTTTGTAAGGAACTTGAAAATTATTTGACCTATTTCAAATTCAAAAAAAGAATAATGTCCAGTCATACGAAGAAGCGACAGGTCGCAAGTAAAAATATTAATAGAAAATTCCACCCGTATCACCTCGACTACCATGTAAATATGTGGAACCTGCTTCCCACTGAAGTATTTCGGAACCAAGTCGACTTAGGGAACCTAAGAAGGGATTTTAATTAATGTAGATAATTGATTTTTGGCTGTATGATTACATTCTTCCATGAGAAATTCTAAATGAATAAAAAGAAAACAGAAGTTTTGATAGCTTAGGAACCCATAAAAATGTCGCGTCTGTAACCACTATAAAAACTTTTAAAGGAAAATATTGTGTCCGTTTGACTTTGTTTTCCCGGAAAATTAATTTTAGCTCCGACCTTGTTTTTAATTAAGTCACTCTTTTTATACACTTCAAAAGACTAAGCTTTCTGTAGAAAGCTTTTTATAGTGTTTACTTTCTCGCATTTTAATTAATGTAATGCTAGACAAATTGTTTAAATTCATTTTTATCTAACATCAACAAAATTATATATTGCGTAAATAACTATTGCAAAACTTCGGATTTTTTTGTTTTGGTTATATTGTACACATTGTTATGTTAGTAACTTTTCTTTTGTAAAATTTCTATTCGATTTTTTCTGAAACATTATTTTTCCGGGAATTGAATTTTGTATTCACGAGGTTCAATTACGCAACAATTTGCTGTCTTCATTTTCACAGTATTTATATTATATTATAAACACCCATTGATCATAACAGAAAAAAAGTTATCATGCCTTTTAATCTAAAAATACAGGTTTTCAATTTAAATCTCTGTTATATATACGTTTGGAGGTTTATGTAAAAGGCCCAAAAGTATTGAAAAAATATCATCGCTTTTAGTAACAATATTTTTTATTACTACGTCGTATAACAGTAGTAGTACAACACGTAGCTCAAAATATCGATAGAATTTTATTATAACTCAACGCAAAGTCACGAGAATTCGCTCGTTTCGTATCCTATATAAGATAAGATTGTTTCTAAAGACAATACCGAGACGGTTAATGGAGGTACACAATACGCAGCATAATCTGTTGGACTAATAAAGGAGGCTGCGTAAATAAACTTTCCTCCTATTATCGCCGCCGCTCTCAAGTAATTTCATATTTCATATAGTGCCTTAATAAGACCTTTCGGGGTTTAAACTATTGCGAAGTTCACCTGAATGGGCACTTTATTTTGAAGTTTACTTAATGATAGCAGTGTTAGCATAGTAGTTGACTATCAAAGTCGAGGTCATGGTCGAACGACTGTTACGTCTGGACTCTCTGGGTTGTATTTATTTTTAACCAATATGTGTCGAATATTTGAGCCGTTTATTATTTTCTGCCTGCTATGCGGCCGCCCCAACAGTTTTGCTTGTCCGAAGGAGGTGAGTCCCATACCAAAGCCCGTCCCATCTTTCAAGGGATCAGCGACATCCCATCCGGCTGCTTGCTATTGTCTCTTGCGAAGCCTGCCAAATGATATGATCGCTGCATCAATCTATGTAGTAGGTACAATACGAAATTCCACCCGTATCAATTCGACGTCCGTCATTCAAAAACTGCGCTCTTTAAAAGGCAGTTTTTGACGTGATAACGTCTTTAAAATCGTTTTAGTCGGGTGACATGTTCAGAAACTTGTGTCACACCAAAACCTCACGAGCGCGATCGCAGGTATAACGAGAGAGAGACGGACCGATCTCCCGTCTTATCTCGAGCGCTGCCAGTCATTCCGTGAATGTATGAAGAAAAATGTATATCATAGTCGAATAAGTAAACTTGTCATTTTACACCCGAAATTTATCATCAAAAGTGTGAATAAAACGATAGATGTAATTTAAAATTTGAAAAAAATAATAGAGCGTACAAGTTCTTAAAAGGCCGGCAACGCATTCGTCCTCTGGCATTGAGAGTGTCCATGGGCGGCGTATAACTTAACATCAGGTGAGCTTCCTGCCCGTTTTCCCCCTATTCTATAAAAAAAGGTAGAAAGTAGTGTAAACAAACTTAAAATAAAACAGACAAAAATCTGATATCAACGTAAAAGCGTACTTTGGGTATTAGCATGAAACCAAAACACAACATATAGCTTCCAGTAAAACTGCATATCAATTCCATTAGTATATTTTGGTCTACCATTAGTTCATACTAACAAGATGTATTTCAAAGAATATTAGATGGAATCTCTCTAAAGCTTTGAGCGTAGAAATCCAAATATAATTTCACAAAGTTGGTATCGTATGATTCCATGATAATCACAAATGAAAATGGAATGAAATAGATCAGTTTAAGGGTAACGTAAGCGTGCGTCCAATCAAAAGAGTCTCTCTGCGTTCGATTCGTTTCAAAAACTATGATTACACAATCATACACAGTTCATGTATATATTTGTATAAGCTATTAGACAAATTGATATCTAAGTAAGTTATTCTGAAGACTGAGGGTGACATCAAAGACGCTATTCGAACTTAACGAATAAATAATATGATAATATGATTGGACAATTCACACCAATTGACCTAGTCCCATGTTAAGCTGGTGAAGCTTGTGTTATGGGTACTAGGCAACGTATATACATACATATTATAGATATATAGACATATAAATACATATTTAAACACCCAAGACCAAATGTTCATCACATCGATGTCTTGTCTCAGCCGGGGATCGAACCCGGGACCCATGGATTCGCAGTCAGGGGTACTAACCACTAGACCAATAAGCCGTCGAACGAAGGGTTTAGTCCTGGACCTCTCGTAGAACATTGAATAAGCCAATTGCATTATTAACTAATTAAATAGATGGCTTTATCTATCTTAAGATAAAAACTATTGTTCGTATAAGTTTAAAAATTATGAATATGAATATAAAAATAACACTTAACAAATGATAGTTTAAATAGTTTTTAAATTAAATAACAACGGTGCACGTTAAATTGTCTCTTCACACCTTTTAACTATGAAGGAAGATATTTCTTTTTTATCTCTCACCACTTCCGTTTTCGGATTTTAATGCGGTTTCCCGAATTGAAGTTGGCAGAAAATGTATTAGAAAAACTCCATGTGAGGCTGCGCTAATCTGTCTGTTAAACGAGAACGTACTTGGAAATATTCACATTCTCGGGGCCTCATATATTTATATCTCGATACTAACGAAAATTAGAGGATCCTGTCGATTTCTTATTAATTGCATTATTTAGCGACATATCCTTAATTCAACCTACTGCCAAATTCTGTAGAAGACAGGTTAAAAGACTCCTTCTTTCTCATGTTAGCGACTTGTTAAACCGCAGACCGTATCTTTCTGATCATTGATTACTTGCTAACAGACAAAATCACAGCATTTCATGCTACTATCAAGTATTGGAACGTTATGAAAATATAAAATTAACAGATAATATATAAAAGAAAGTTAGTCGGGGTAGAATGGTATTATTACAGGAGAATTTTTTATGTTACAGGAGGCAAACGGGCAGGAGTTTTATCTGATGTTATTACCGCCGTCCGTGGACACTTGCACTGCGAGAAGGCTCGCAAGCGGGCTGCTGGCCTTTTAAGAATTGGTACGCTTTTTTCTTGAAGGACCCTAAGTCGAATTGGTTCGGAAATACTTCAGTGGGCAGCTCGTCGCACATAGTGGTGGGGCGCGGCAAAAACTGCCTTAAAAAACGCTCAGTTGTGGACCGACGGACGACACAATGACAGATCAACATGGCGATATTTGGCCTTAATCGAGGAACAAGCTGGTTATAAAACTAAAGGGATTTAATTTCCTCTCCCACTTTTTTTGTTGAGCTAAAGCGTACATGGCCCCTATAATGGTTAATAGGACCCTGAGCTGAGGCCATCTCCATGCTACCGATAATCTGCTAACGTACTGGCTGAGGCAAATTAGATGATAACTCACTTTGACTCTTAACGCGAACAGAGAATGTAATTATGAACGGGTAAAAATGTCGCTCAAGTAAAGTAGCAACACGCAATTATTTTCAAAATATCGTTTATATCTACGGATTTAGACACTTTTGCGTTATATGGACCATCGTCGTGTTTCTAATTAGTTTGAAAAGTGTTGAATGAATTAAAATATAATATTAAATAAAAAAGGTTAGTCGACATCACAGGAGACCGAAGAGCTGGCAGCTACCTCGGACAAAGAATGAGTCTAGCTTTTCAAAGGGGGAACGCTGCCAGTATCTTCGGAGCCTTACCTATAAGGACTCCTTTTAATAACATATTTTAATGTTGTTATTGTTTTTTGTTATATTATTTTATATTAGCTGTAGGATTCAGAAATAAAATACATGTTTTAATGTATTTGTTATGTACAAAGCTTTAATTAGATAATAAAATGCCTTAAAGAAATACCGCGATGTAAATAATAATTATTTCAGTAAATTTCCTTTAATTATAAATAATTATTTTGTTAATATATCAAGGAGTGAATAAAAATCCTTGATAACAAAATTAATTATGTTTGGACTTTGTCGCAGTAGTTTTAACGTGCGCAATGTTTATATCCAGATTATCAGTTTAGATAATAAGAAAAATTCTTTACTTCAAGTTTTGTAGAAATAAGTGTACAGCGTTGGCTGTAAACAAAATATTTTATTCCAGGCTCATTTGGTCCAAAGGAGACTCTTATAGTTGGGTCTATTCTATAGCTTATCAGAACATAATATTTTAGTACTGTTATTGTATTTGCACACAATCCCTCTATTACACTAAAACGATAATTATTGTCAGCATCGGTTAAGATTAAAACATATAAACACATTTGTTTTAATAATTATTGGCTTCTGAAATAGTGATTTAAATATTATCAGGATTTCGATATGCATCATCATAAAGGCCTTCAAGACAGGTAAGCGAAATAACGAAATTTAAATACTGGTTGTATTTAAAATTAGTTGCCTAGAAGAGATCGCGATAAAGCCGTCGTTTGTCCTCCTTTTCATTTAATTGCGTCAATATTTAAGTAGGTGCAACGAAGTTTAAATAAATAAAATATTTACTTTATATTAAAAAAAACTTCGTAACTTTATATTAAGAGTAGCAAAGAGCACAGAGTGAATTACACAGCTATCATGTTCTTAAAACTATTATTATACAACCATTTCACATTGAACCTAATCATTTGACATTAATTCATAAGCATGGTCATTAGTATATTCATCAAATCGTTGGTATTCGGGATTTCTAAAGCTGCTTTTATAAGCTACTTATTCCTTTAGGTCTTTGACACGACTAAGAGAAAAATATGTATAAAGCCGTTTTAGAGCTTTTACCCTCAAAAATGTTGAATGTGTTTTATAGTTATTGCACAAACAACTGAGTTTTGCGTTTCCTGTTTTCAGTGAAAATTTTAAATTGCATATAAATCATGCTTTGTTGACACAAAATGTACCGGTAGGTGAAAAACGAAGGATTCAATATTTTAGATTGATTGATCTATAGAACAAAATGTGTTGCGTATGTAAAATGTCAAGTGTCATCTGCAATTGTGTTATTATCTGTTAAGATAACGCCATAATATTTTTTTCTATGCAAAATATCAATATAGGGTTAGGGGTTAGGGTTGAAGGACTCCTTTCTCGTTGTGCGTACGAGTCCTGGCTAATTTAGCCAGCCTAGCTCCTTCCAGAAGCACAGAAGTCTCCTGGGCACTTCACAGGCTTCCCGGAGCGACCTCACCGTTCCGAGGATTTTTTCACGTTGATTAGCCACAGCCTCGCATTCCAGGACTACGTGGGTGACTGTTTCCTCTGCGCTGAAACAGCCTCTGCACAGGGGGCTGTCTGTCGCGCCTAGGATAAAAAGATGGTTATTTAGGAGGCAATGACCCGTTATTGTCCCTATCATTATTTTAAGGTTAGTTCTATTTAAGTTAAGTAGTCGCTTTGTCAGTTGCGAAATATCAATATATAATAGATATAGTTCACACATTTCATTAAAGAAGTTCCCGTTAATATTATACAGTATTTTTTAAATTAATGATTAGGCCAAATATATGTATAAAAATTTATCATTCACTCATTACTTTTCTACGCACAAAAAAGCCTTTTCTTTGATTAAAGTCTGCAAAGTATGTATAATGCTGTTTGGATTTGTGAAGTAAGTACAAGTCCTGAATATATTGTACAATTCAACTAATGTATTAACAAAATTTATTATTAATATTGAAATATTTCTCAAAACAAAACCATTTGCATCGCTGCTTTGACATATACATTATTGTCTATGAAGTGAGACCGTTTATTCACACTTCATATTTATAATCTTATGTATTCTGTGTATGTCACACTGACAAGTAGTACGATAGAATTTGTAATATCTTCTATGTATTACAAAACCACAAGATAACATATGATTCTCGAGAATAAACCAACTGAACACGGGAAGTAGGTTAGGAGAATCTAAACAAGAATGGCAGATACACTCAAGTTAGAACAAAACGTCTCAAGAATACTTGACAGTGCACAGTTGCAACGTCTCAAATACTGTATTTGATAAATACATTCGTGTACCCGTTCGAGCTAGCGTTCCACATAGTTGTCAATTGTTTCAGCATGGCTGTGTATCTAATCTAAAATTAATATTTGAATTACGAACGTTAAAACGATTCTATAATGAACTTATTACAGAGTATAAAAATAGTGTTACCATATTCTTTACGATATAGGCCAACGGTCTATACTCTATGGTATAAACCATTCCATTATATTTACCTTTATGAGGATGCACCCAATTTATGGGATTAGAGATATTGTAGTTTATGAAACTTTACGCATCTACGTGTTAAAATATGATTCTATTATACGGAAACTCGCGCTAAAATTTATTAATTTATTTTTAATCTATCGTGTGTATTTTACTTTTCTTACTACTTGCTTGTACTATGTTTTAAAAAGATCCTGTTCATTAATTTTATTAAAACTTAAATTTTTACATATTACAGCGATTTTTCACTATAGCAGATAAACTGACGTCTTTGATTCGTGATAGCAAGTCTTTGATGTACCACAAGAACTGTACTTGTTTCAATACATAGAAAGTCACCATTCGTTGTTTCATGTAAATTTAACAAAACTCAAGGGAAATTTGTATTCATGTTACACAACCGAGTGACCAATAAATGTTTTTGTTTCTATATCTATCTATTGTACCTATATATGTATGAAAAATTAATATTTCGCTATATGTATTATTTAAAAAAAAAAAAAGGATGATAATACTCAATTAAAACTTGACACCAGTGTTTCCTTTCAAATGCCCCATCTGAGCCTTTCTAAAATTCTTATTCCCTATGTAATATAGATCATGTTTAATAACAAAAAATTTAATTCTCTCTTTTTTAAATGACGGAAGAAAATTTCTAAGAAATTGTTAACGAAACACAGTTAGTAAATTTTCAAAACATACGATTTCGAATAGCCTTAACAATCAAATCGCCCCCCCCCCCGTGGGGCGTGGGGCCCATGTAAAGTAAAGTAAAGTAAAAAATCATTTAATCATATAGGTAACATAATTTACACTTATGACTCGTCAGTAAAGAAATACATATTAATGCTTCTAATTTTACATTTTCTCAAATCAAGGGCGTAGAACGGGAGAGAAGAACTGGCAATAAACTCTCCGCCACTCTTTTTAATCGCCATTTCTTTTTACACAACGTTTGTAAGGAGCTGCAGCCATTACACCATGTGATGGTGAGATACACTGCATTACACAATGTGTTGTTTTTTCAACATTGCATTCACTATTAATATTATTATAAAACATTGAACCGTAATGCACTTCTTTTTGCTGAAATTTGAACCAATATATAAACTACGATCGAATCGTAGTTTATTGATTGAGTGTTGAATAAGAGGAGATCACTTTTCTCCCCTTCTTTTTGTTAATTAGCTGAAGATGTTTATACATTATACTTGTGTTGATAGTAACTTTGTGAAAGAGGCATTAACATTTTACAAATATAAGTGTTGCTAAGAAATGAACAGTGCATTTCTTATTTTAGTAAAATACAAGCAAAATGTTTACATAGAATTTATAGAAAAGCATCATATTTTATAATTAGTTGTCTAATAAGAGTTTCATTTCGTAATTTCACTGTTCATTCTTGGCGAACAGCCGCTCGCTTCCCCTAAGTAATTTTAATTCTGCAGCCTTTGGCTAATTAAAATATAACAATCAAACCCTCCTTTGTTAGAAAGCTTGCTTTCAAGATGGCATTGACACCTGGTAGCTTTGACAATTCGCAAACTATTATCAAATTTTGTCTATTTAGTAACTCTTCTAATAAATGATAAATGATTTATTTTTGTAAGTAGGTTTTTACAAACACTTTTACACGTCAAACATATTTTTTTTTTAAACTAGATGAGATCGACGTTTCCTATCTGACTACTCTGAGAAGAAACGCCGAAACAAACTCAGTCTCTTTTAAAGTCCAGACATAACAAGATTATGTGAAGACCATGTAGATTGCAGTCTGAAATGGTCTTTTGAGGAAAGAACCATGTGTAGGATATGATTTATAAGAACTCCTACAGGAGGTTGTACTTAGCCTATTTAGTATGCGATGCTGAACTCTGGGTTCTAACCCCGGCTGTGCATCAATCGATTTTGTACAGTGGAGGAAAACTTGTTGACAAAGTGTGTTAAGGGAAAAATGGTTCACCTTATACAATAACAGTGTTCAGAAATTCGACAAGATAGCTTTAGACAGCGGTGAAAGAATTTTGGGACACCGATCCAGTGAAAAATTGCAGGCGTTTTTGTTCATAAATGTAGGATATATAAAGCTTTTTGAGAGAACAACAGAAATTTCTAGTTAACAAAAAGTTTTAACGAATGCATCCTAATGATTTCAGAATAATATTGCATTTAAAGTTGTTTGCACGTTTAATCCCAATTTTTGATAAAACGGTTTCATTCAAAGTAAAAATAAAATTAAAAAAATATCTATACATTTTAGTAATAGTTCGAAAACAAAAAAAAATCACAAATAAAGAAATAAGTAAGTAATAATAGTTTTTTAAGTATTTTTTTTTCATCACAAATAAAGTCTCGACTTAATATCAGCCGAATTGCAACGTTGCGTGAATAAAACTACTAGGATTTAGTAAAATCATGAGTGTAATTTAGTTAAACATCTTATACATATAAAGAAATACATTGTTATAAATTAATATCGAATTTATTGTATATCGTTAGATAGTGGACGTTATGCAATATTAATTGCAATTATCATTCTATCCTGAGATTTCTAGAACGTTAACTGAATAAGGTACTAAATTGAGTATTTACTATAATATTTTGATTATAGCTTCATTATTACTGTGAATTCTTAGGAAATATATCCTTAAATATATTTCTAACTCGCCCTCTTCAACGTCTATAAATGATGTAACAAATTTAATTAAAGAAGTTTTATTTATTTCTCTTTTACTTGAAATTCGAATATGGAACATATCTTTACAGCCGGAAGTGAAGCACACTCAACATTCGTCACGCCACATGTATTCGACAAGCACTCATGTTTTGCATGAAATAAAAGCCACCTCAGGGCTGACATAAAGATAATAAATATGTCAGAAATATCAGGCATCTCTAGCGATACGCGCTTATTTCCCTCGAGATGTGCCCGTTTGTAATTTACATAAAATACCTAATGCCATACTGGCCATCTCATAAAACCACTGTTTACAACCCTGGATTCTTTGAAAAGTCACGCTTTTTACTCGTATTAATAACGAGCGCATGAGTTTCACAACAATTTATATTACAAAAATTTATTTGGAGTATACCTATGAATACCCACTAAAGAGGGACCATCAGTCATCACACAGAATATGAAAAAGAAATATGGACTAAGTAGCGTCGTAATTTCTACCTTTATTTTAATCACAGTGCAGAATTCTATGAGTATGAAGATTTTCTAAATAGTTTTACTTCAAAAATATTACTTGGTTTACAAAAACCCATTTAATAATGTATTTGCTTTTTTGCGAAAAATATGAAAAGTCATGTGCATTCTGCTATCATAGAATGAATTTAATAGAAGGTCACTTTATCATTTCACCACCATATAAACGGAGGATTCTCAACCAGTCTATAAGTAGCGGCACGAAACTCTAGCGCTGACCGTTATTGCGCAGAAGTAAAAAATAAGGTACCTGAGGGGGGCTAGCGGAATGAAGAGCGTCGATTGGCTCTCCAGTCGCATTTTGTCCCCCGCGCGATAGTACACATGCGCAGCAATCCCCTCCACGTATCGGCCAGCGCTAGACTTACGTGCCGCTGGTTATAACTACTGACTGTCCAGCCCGAAACCCCGCGTGGCTGATGGAGAAACACGGGATTTTGTCGTTCCATACTTCAAGCTACAGTTAATTCTTTGTTTTATCAATTTAGGTATGAAAATTTCCATCGAAAACGACCCAAGTGAAAAAAAAACTTTTGATGTTTAGATTTAGCCGTTAAGTTGAAACTGGGCAATACATTTTACACATATCAAACATAGATTTATTTATGTTATAATCATATTTTTCTCTTATTTATATTTTTAATACAAAAACTATTTATTTTTTGGCCCCTGCAAACATTCAGGAAGCTCTGCTTAATGCCAGAAGGCTCGCGACTGCTGGCCTTTTAAGAATTGGTATGCTCTTTTCTTCAAGGACCCTATTGATTCGAAAGTCGTATTGTTTCGAAAATACTTCGACGAGCAACTGGTTCTATACAGCGATGGAAAGCGGTAAGCAATGCTTTAAAAAACGCTCAGTTGTGAAGCAACGGACGCCGAGGTTAAATGGTTGAATTTTGCCTCGACATCCGATGATAAAACTCAGCTTAAGGTATTAATCCGAACAACTCTTCTGGAGTGGTATATTATTAAGCAAACGTCAAAGTCAAAAATCATTTATTCATATAGGTAACAAAATGTACACTTCTGAACGTCAAAAAAGAAATAAGGCGGAAACATACTACCAAAACGCGACGCTACACCACGCCATCCGACGCATGTCAGTACTTATCAATCCCATATAATCAATATGGTCAGATGCACATAGACAACACGCCATGTGATCACACGCGGTAACATCCAATCGATTTGGATCGGCGTGTTGTGGATGTTGTGATGATGACGTCATGCGTCACTCTTTCGAATTATTGACACGAATGTCAATTTATATACTTAGATATTTTTGGATTTATTTGGCGAAATGAACGACGAACAATTAATTGAGTTGGTGAAACAATATTCTGTTTTATATGACATGAGATTACCTCAATACAAGGACAAAAACAGGGAGTTAGGATGTTGTTAGTTTAATACAAATAACCTACTAATCAATTCAGTTTATTTTAAAAATACAGAGTGGGCCAGAAAGATTTGCGAATTTGAAAAAATATAATAAAAAAACTAAATACAATACACATACAATTTTTTATTTCAATTAAAATAGACATCTGACATTTAATTCTTAAAAATAACATCATCCAGGTGTGCACCATTGCGCTGCAAACATTCCTCGAATCTGAACCTCAAATTGGTAAAAGCTTTTTGGCACATTGCGCGGGGAATAAATCAGCTAAATGACTTCTGAATTTGCAAGCGTGTCGTGGTGTCGCGTGTTGGTAATGTGCACGATGGACATCGGGTGTCGACACGACACGTCGCGTCGCGTTTTAGTAGTATGTTTCCGCCTATACGTATACATTAAATGCTTCTAATTATATATTTACTGCCAGTTCTCAAATCAAGGGCATCGATTGAGGGTAGCTACAATTTTTTTACTTTCGTGATTGGTTAAAAGTAGTAGATATATAAAAACCTTTTATCTTAAATAAATGTTATAAGTAATCGTAAGATCAACTCTGAGTACGAATGTTAGATAACAATAAAGACAGCAAAGTATTTATGTTTATCTTTGTCAAATCTATTATGTGTAAGATGGAATCGTCGAAAACACAATTTTACGACTCATAAATTCTGTGAATGCAACTTTCAGACAACTCAGTTACCGTTTTATTATTTGTATTCCCCTTATGCTACGACTACACTTGTGAATCACGAGGTTTAATCATTTATTGAACCAGTGCAGTGGCGCCACAACCCCTATGTTTCAGATTGCTGTATCTGTTTCATGATCGTTTGTGCTTCACACATGCCTTCGATTTTTAGCTCTAAGGCCGGTTTCCTTACGATGTCTTGATCACCGTACGATCGAGTGTTAAAAGTGCACTGGTACAATTGTGCACACATTGGTGCACGACAGGGTTGAGTGACGCACGCTCAATCCACTAGACCAGCAACGCAATCAGCAAAGCTATCATATATCGGCACCAGCAATATGTCTAAATTATTTATAATAACACACCAATTTCATATGTTAAGTTTTCATTAACATACTCTCTCTCTCTCTCTCTCTTTATCACAAAGTAAAAACAATTGACCAAAAAGAGACAAAAGAGTAGGTACATTAGTTTAAGAGTGCCGTTAGACTGATTTAGTTTTGGAATAAATGAATAAGTAGTTGAGCGATTTTAAATATGAATCGAAGAATCCAATCAAAAAGCCTTTTTATTCAAACCAAACAAAATCTTTAGCTTTTATATAGTAAAATAAGAACCCGTCCCGGCTTCGCACGGCTGTATATAAATATATGTATGATGTATGAAATAAAATCAATATAGTCTCTGTTACAATTTTGTAAATCAGTCCAGTATTTTGTGAGGTTTTTCTTCACAAGCTTACAAATATTTCCTCTTTATATTATTAGTAGAGAAATAAAGCTAGGGGTGTGTGGTTTTAACCATAATATGCATCTGTATTTTACCTTAATACGTTTAAAGGTGTTCAACGCGAGTGTGTTAGATGCCTTACTGAGTAAAAGCATTTGTATAAAAAACTGTGTAGTCGGAATGATTGAAATCTTCATTCATTCTTAGGTAATGGTTGAGAATACAAAATTCTAGCTTTTGTTTACAGAAAATAATTTTATTCGTGTACAACGTATTCCCCGCTACGAACGAAAGAAATTCTTTTATGATGTCCGTGGCGATTGTAACACGTTGACAATACATGGACACAATTTCTTTGATAAATATGTTTTCCATAGTTTTCTACATAATTAAATTAGGATGGAAGGGTTATTAATGAAGGCTTTGTTAATGTTTAGCAAGTAGTGTGAGATGTGAATAAAAAATAATTATTTATAGATTTTTCATTTGTATGAAATGACAAAACCAAAGAGAAGAAACGACCTCGTAAAGTAAAGCTTGCTAATTTTACTTATTTACGAAAATTTTGTTTTAACCTTTCACTGTTTTCGATTATTTTAAATTAAGAGTGTAATTAATCTAATTAACTTTAAAATATAACGTTGGTTCATTTTATGTATATGCTCACAAAAAATATTTATTTACATCAAACATCCTAACAATATAAAAGAAAGAAGGACACGAAAAGTAAATGTATTTATTAACCTAACATGGCAGAGTGTGGCTAAGTGCAGAGAGGAATGGCGATATTTGGAAAAATAGGGCACATATAATAAAAGAAAATTGAAATATAAATGTGTTTAAATGTAAAAGTATCTGAATTAAAAGGCTATTATTATTAACCTTATATTAGTTATAACAAAGATAATTAAGCGTTAACTTAAACTCATGCATGTTTATGAAAAAAAGCTAAAAACCATCATACTCATAAAAAAATCTAATAAATTTGTTTATAGTACTCATCTATCTCTTTTCATCACAGCCTTAACACAATTAGACAGAGAGAGAAGAAAGATTACTGTACCCGGTGACGGCCGGTTTTCTTCATCGTAGAAGTGTTAATTGCACAGATAGAACCAGGTTTCAATGTAGGATTTTGAGTGCGCCTATTCTATTAATCACTCCTCTATATATTATAAATTTAATAGTCCTTTATATTATTTAATCAATAGTCACACACAAGCCATTCCTATACCATTAATCATTCTCATAACGAAAAAATCTTAGCACGTTTCAAAGAGGTCGTATTGAGATTTTTCGTTGTTCGTTGATTTCATGATTTACGATGTTTGCCTGCTGGTACAGCACTAAATCAAGTTTCCTTGGAAAATAATTTCCCAAACACTCGATTGACGCGGCGCGTAATTACGAAACTTTTCATTTTATATTGATTTCTTTTGTATTGTTTGCTCACAGGAAAATTGTATATAAATGTTGTACCCTATTTTACACAATGTTTACCGTTTCTTGTATATAAAAAATGTCGTCACTATGATAAAAAAATTGAGCCATAGATTTGTTGGTTGATAACAAAAAAAAGGTTTGCAAAAATTAAAAAAAAACACAAAAAGTTTATTTTTTTAATAACGTTTTTAGTATAAAACATCAAAAACTCATATTAAAACAAGATCTACCGGTATTTTAAATAATGATAGTGTCATATGAATTGCAAACGGTCAAAGAACGCACAGCCGCATTTGCGGGTGGCAAACGGAGCAGTTCGCGCGTTTCGTATCACGCGCAGCTTATCGTAAAATAGACCGATTATTATAATATGTGTTAAAATTTCTCAAAAATGTCGAATGTACCGCTAGTACGTCGCGCTATTGTGGGTGCCTCCCTGGCCAATACTCCAGTGGAAATGCAATTAGTAAACCAAGTTCAGGAAGATCAGTGGACTCCAGCGGCTTTGGAGAGAGCTGGGTCTACTCTTAAGGCTCTGAACCGTATGGCTAAAAGACCACCCGTACATATACTCTTCGAAGATGTTTGTTATACTGTCAGTTCTAAAAAAGGTAGGGTATTTTTTATTTATAAACGTAGAAAATATAATTAAATAATTTTTTTATTCGGTCTAGAATAATTGATTATTATTGATTCTTCTCACACCGTTTTCGATTAATAAAATATAAGCGGGTAAATATTAACTACCTACGTATAAAAAAATAAAAAAAATTTTGTCTCTCATGTTATCTACGTATATATAAGCTAAAATAAAACACTTAAATCAATTTAAATATATTATATCAATACATTACAAATAGTTTTAAATAATCTTTTGATGTTTAATTTTTTTTTTCGTAAACAACCAGATATGTTTTTTTTTTATTTAAATGCAAATATCATTGAAACCTAGATTTTGTTCGCACTTACTCTCTTCGTTAAATCTTTTTGTAAAGCATTATAGTTTCGATACATTTATATTTGTGTGTTAATCTTGTAACAATTTAAATTAAAAAAAATCCAAATTAAAGAAAACAACAGTTTATGGATTTAAGATGTTAGACAAAAGTTAAATAATAATAGTAACCATAAATAATATCTTTATTAATGAAATTAAAACTAAAAATTAATTACAATCAAATATGACGTGACGTGCGTACAATCTAACCGAACTTGAATTATAAAGATACAGTTATATTTTTAATTACCGTTATATCAGTAATTTAATTATGTTCAACACCGTTCACCAGTCTCTGTTTCTTATAAAAAAAAATCTTCACATTTCCAGGTTATTTTTTTTAATCTGCTAGCACTAAGGGTATTCTTTGATCACTGCATAAACTTTACTATTGTATATATACAGATAACGTAATGCCTTAGAAAGTAAATTCGAAAGAGAAAGTGAAACTCGTTGTACAAGAAACGTTCAGATTCTTCCGCTCAACATTTACAGTAAAACAATAAATAAAATTTGAGCGTTAATCACAAATATGTTTATAATAAACCGTCACCTTTCCATATGGCGAAATCGTAGGTTATAGTCTTCCAATTTTAAAATTTTCCAGGTTACAACAACTTCGCGCGAAAACGATAGATGTTTTGCTGGCAGCAATTAAAATTAAAATGATACTGAATTCTCCTATAAGCCACATTAGGGGTTACATGATACACAATCACTTTAAACAACTTATACTATTTTGAAGCCCGTCGATAACTCGCAAAATATATCATAATTCCTGCTAGCAAATAGCGAGTGTTAAATTATCGGCAGAAGACATTCATAATCAAACCTTAAATAATGCTTGATTCTCGAAACTATTTCACACCATTATTATAATATGTATAAGCTTAATTTGACGGTAGAATATAAATTAGTACCGCAACTGTATTTTGGTTTAATAAATAGGCTATGACACTCACAAATAACGTAAATTTCTTTTCGTATTATCAGAATCGATTTAATAAATCCAGAGATTACCCGCGACAACTTTTCCTCTTTATTATATCTTAAGTATTATTTATTTACAATATATAAGTAGGTATAGATAATTTGTTTTAAGGCTTCTTACCTTACTTTAATTCCTAAAGCTCGTTGACCATTTGGTCCATTAAGAAAAAAAATCCATCCTCAATTTTGAAAATTTTTAGGAAATTATTTTTGAGAACTGGGGTGTTTTTATTAAAACACCAATATCATCACAATTCGTTACTATTTAATATAATCATTTATTCCGATTCGTATATTGGTTACAAAATAACTGGAATATTTAAAGTTGAATTAATTAAACGTTTCTCTGCGAAATAATTTATTGCAAACTTGTTTTATGATTTACGAAATTATTTTTTATCAATACTTATCCAAATTATAAAATATGTTAGCGCCTAATGAACTCAATTTCGTAAAAAAAAACTAGTTTCCCATAACTTTGAGCAATAATAAAAAATCTCGAACGCGAATTTAATTATTATTTACGTAGAATTTTCTTGTTATAAAAACAATATGATAAAATAACGATATACGCATTAATCTAGTGAGACCTTTTTAAATCATGGTGATATTCAAAAACGTAACATGGAAATGTGACTAAGGTAAATCAAAAACGTATTGAATTTGTTATTCTATACGTCCTCGATCTGAATGAAACCCTTGATACCCTATGAACAATTAATTATGTAGAAATTAAGTAATAAATACTATTTATATTGAATTATTTAATAGTATTAACAATGTCAAATCGTATTTTTATCACATTTAACTTTAGTCATTATAACCAAAAAATACTGCAAAGTAATTACAGCTTATGTGTTGTGCCCCCTAAAGTACAAAAATAAGGGATAAAAGAACACGGTACTCCAGCTACAAATGCGTAAAACGGTGTGATAGCTTTAATACATTTATTTACTCAAAATCAAAGCTTAGATAGATAGACCAAGGTGATTGCCATTATTAATAATGTTTTTCTATTAAAGTTGAATTACTTCTACATACATCTAATAGCCGAGGAGGTCTTGCATTAAGCTCACCCTTACCAGTCACGTATTCCTGAGTACCTTTCTTCCCACTTCATACATGTAATGAATAAAGTTTTCACATTCACTGAAGAGCATCTAAAGACGCGAGAGTGAAATACGCAGTGAGAAATACTGTCGCAAAGAAACCGATCATTTTTTCTTATTTTTGGAATCATTGTCACTATGTTCCATTTTATAAAAATAAAAGAAAACATATTTTCATATTATCATAATTGAAATCCCGTGGCTTAATTAAAGTATTGTCTACCTTTGTGAGAGGCCTATTTTACGAAAATTAAAATGGTTTTGTAAAATGAATGTGGGCATTATTTATAACAATGATTTGTTTAAAATATACATTATACTGTGTTATTAACAATTTAGACATAGGTTAGAAAACAAATGTAGTTATGGCAAGACAGCGTACCAACGTTACTTATGTATAATACTACATATTATATTCAGGACATTGTAAGCGTATAAGGATTTATGTTATACACCTCAATCGAAATATAAGCGAAATATATATATATATCTTAATACATATAAATTACGTGTCACGCTGTTTGTCCGCTATGGACTCCTAAACTACCGAACCGATATCAATCAAATTTGCACACTGTGTGCAGTTTGATCTAACTTAAAAGATAGGATAGCTTACATTTCAATTTATACCCGTAATATTATTTTATTGCAAAATATTTGTTTATTATTTAACAGTCACAATTCTAACAGATGGCGCTGTGTTGAAAGTACCAACGTTTCACATAAGCTACAATTTAATGGCATAACCACCAATAAAGCATGGTTGAATAGTTGAATAGTTTACTACTATGTAATATAACAAAAACCTTAGCCACAGCAACGCTTGGCCGGTCTGCTAGTATATATTATAATATATACATATATATATATATATATATATAGTGTCAGTGTTATTGAGCCGTATTCATTTATGTGTAATTTAGCCGAAAATAAAAATGAAATTGGCGTTTTGTATGGGAGGAATAAAAAGTTGTTTTTTTAAATAGAATATATTTTAGTAATCAAAGTAGGTACTATTGCTATCTTTGCACTTTTGCTTATAGGTAGTTCATTGCTCCCTTTACTAACAAAACCATTTGGACGGAAATCAACAGAATTTTTGAAGGCGGTTTCTACTGCCCCATCAGAGTTTTTTCCTTTTAAGAAATTATCCTAATTTCGAGAAAAATGGAAGGTCCGGGGAGTACAGTGGAAGACAGTCTTAGACATTCCAATTGAAACTCGAAAAATGCACTGTGTTTTGTTTTGCGACACCGCCGCCATACACATCATTAATCCTTCGAGCCGTTTCTACAGCACTAGTGCCACTGTGGAACTCGCGAAATAACGCGATATTTCATGTTTTCCATTTTATAAATATATAGTGACGTAAAGAAAAAAATTCAAACCATTTCATTTCATTTTCCCGGTTTTCGAAAAACAAATGCACGAGTAAATAACTGTAAAAAATTTATTTGAAATTCCTAACGAAAGAGGAGATATTTGAGGTCAATGTACGTACAAATGAATGGCCTTACATATGCAATTGACATTTTGTCATTTATACTAATATAATATTATAAAGAGGAAAGATTTGATTTTTTGTTTGTTTGAAATTAATAGGCTCCGAAACTACTGGACCGATTCGTTCGTTTGTAATAAATGTTATGTCTATGTCTATTTCAAAAATTCTTTCACCGTTGGCAAGCTACACTATTCCCGAGTGAGATAGGCTATGTTTTATTTTCAAAAAAAATAGGGATGCTTACTAAAACTTTAATAGTCTTAGTCCAAGGTGTAAAAAATTCAATCCTTCAATCGCGTGCACTGCGAAAACTATTAATGATAGAACAAAATGATGTATTAAATTTTTTCAGGACACATCACTATCTATAAAAAATGTCACGACACCATGTTTCTATCTTTTATAGTTACCTCACAATAAGCGTCCTTTTATTATTATTTTTTTTATTGAAATACCACGGCTAGAAAAGGCTCTTTATTCGTACCTAGGTATTGATCCTTATCAAAATAAAGACCAACGTTTCACATAAGCTACAATTTAATGGCATACCCACCAAAAAAGCATGGTGGATTGATGTTCTCCTGCCGTTTCTCTTGAATAGTTTACTACTATGTAATATAACAAAAATCTTAGCCACAGCAACGCTTGGCCGAGTCTACTAGTCTAATATATAATACAATAATAATATTTAGGTAATATTTTATGGCCTTCTATTTATTTCTTTCCTGATAAATAAGTAACCATTGTTAACAGTATCTGTTTCTATCCGTTAAATTCCTATCATTTGTACCTAAGTATTTTAACAAGTTTTTTTTTTAATCATTATTATAATAGAAGATACAAAAACATATATATATATACAAGCCGAAAGTAACAACCAGCATATTTAATCTTATCTTCACTTTCACATAGTATTCAAATACATAGTAGAAATTATATAACGGGTAGCCTTGTCACTAATGAGCGATCTCTTCAAACACGAAATATAGTAATGCATAATGTACTTTAAAAAAATATATGAATTATGAAAATTATCATGCCGTACTGTACCTTTTTAATTTCAAAGAACCCGAACAAGGAGGTTTACTATGACATATGTTATGTGCATAGCTTTTTCAAGAGGTCTGGGCCTCAGATTTCTGAATCTGTTTCATGATCATTTTTCAATCGAATAAGCAAGTAGGTGATCATCCTTCTGTGACTGACACACACCGTCGACTTTTTGGGTCCATAAGTACATATCGGTTTCCTCACGATGTTTTCCTTCACCGTTCGAGCGAATGTTAAATGCGCACATAGAAAGAAAGTCCATTGGTGCACAGCCGAGGATCGAACCTACCACCTCAGGGATGAGAGTCGCACGCTGAAGCCACTAGGCCAACACTGCTCTTAAGTATACCTATATAAAGTCAAATAAGAAATATATTCATTTTATTTATTAAGCGCAGTTTGGAGACGGTTACGTTATTTTTAAAGAATTTCAACTCGTTAATAAGAAGTCTTCGCTAATTGCGCTATTTTCTTCCACTCCAAAATTAATTCGGTTAAGTGAGGTGTAAATTTGTAATTTCTTACAGCTAAATGTCAGAACGTTAAGGAAATTAAAGCGTATATTATCTTCTTTATTTAAACGCAAAGGTTTCGAGTTGAATGAAGCAATAATTACTATTATGTAGAATAACAATGATAGTCTAGTGGTTCAGCGATTGTCATCCTTAGCTCGCGCGTTGGAACCCATGAATATTTTTGAAGTTATACTTCTTTTGGTGCGTTAGGGAAAAATGATGAGAGTAAATTTTTACGCACACCGTCACAAAAAACTGACATCCGCACACCGTCACAAAAAACCGACACCCTGAATATCTGTACAAAGGTTGGTAAAACAGTCTAGGCCGCTAGTTGGCGCTTACTCTGTTTTATCGACAAGTTGCATTGTCTGTCATGGCGTAGTGTTTTTCAGAGTCGTGATTATTTAAACCAAAATAATGATTTCTACACGAGAAAACCCGTTCCAATTTGAAAACATAGTATTTATTGTCAAATATCATGATTAGTACATAATATATCGTTTCGATTGGAAGTGACCATTAAAATGAACAAGAAAAATGCAATTCGAAGAGGGAAACGTCCCTCTAAAGTGCTCGAAGAAAATTATTACGCCAATGAAGTATAACGTCTAACGCGTCTAAGTACACACACGTTTTTTTTTAGAATACCGTTATATACTTTATAGCCGTTATATATATATATATATATATATATATACCGTTATATATATATCTGAGTAAATACTTTATACGAAATTTTTTATATACCCTTCCGTATATAAAAAAAAATTTGATTCTAACCATACAAAGTCATAGCTTCGCTTAGTTCTTACCCAAAGGCTTCGAGAAATCGATGACATATATCAGGAAATGCTCAGATGAGCAGTCGTACACTCTTTTAATGGTGATGATAAAAGAAATTAAAGCGCAATTATTATTTTATAGCTATAATTTAAGATATTCCAAGGAAACAATCATTAATCAAGCGTCATGTTAACCGCAGAACACATCAGTAAAAAAACAAAAGACGGTTAAGGAAATGATTTCTCTCACAAAGGCTCTCGATATTTATTTATGAATGCGGAAGGTTTCATTTCACAAAAGAAAGTCATTTCAATTAGCGCCAGCCTTCCTCTTTTGACTCACGAATTGTTAGTAATAGCAATAACCTTTGTTTAACTTTAGACCAAATAAATATTATCATTATTTTGTACTTTTTTGCCTTAATACATTAGACTGCAATGTTTAATTTTCAGCTTTTTTGGTAGTATGAATCAACAAATTGTTTTAAGAATTTTAAATAATTTTCTTACGGATTAAATTTCATACCCTGGGCGGGCTAGGCGACACGTTAATTTATGTTATTTTATTTCTTTCTTATTATTATATTATTTTTTTTAACTGAGTTAGAAATAATTTTATACGTGTTCAAACACAAACAATAAAAAAGTACGATATAATTAAAAATATTGTTATGCATCTATCGTTTAACAAAAATCGTTTTTTAAGGTAATGCGCGCACGCATCCCGGACGACAGCCTTGGCGCGTACATGTTAGCTGGAAACACACTCAAAGTACTCTGCTAGTCTGAGAGAGACCCTAAACAAACCTCAGATTTCATGGCCCTAAATTTGGACATTTTCAAAAACATTTCCAAAAGGCCTACTCCATATTTCAAACCCTTTTAAGTCCAATAAAGTGACCAATGTTTCAATCTAAAACACTTAAATGTGTGAACTGCACTATACAATAATGACAACAACATTATTTTCGTAATTTTAAAACTGGTTGGTCTAAATACTTAAAATGACTATAAAATAGTATTATGTTTGGCAAGAGACAAAATATGACCCTGGCGTTAATTTGCAATCTTAAATAATTACGGTTTTGTAAATTTTATAATTTTATTTATTATATGCGGGTACGATAGGTATACCGGCTAGATTTCGATTATGGTATTTGGTAATACTTAATTCATTTATACAACTTTCCTTGATTATTTAATTTCTAAAGAACTTTGCATAAACGTATCAAAAATACAATAACTTATGTAAATGAAATTCTAGTCAAGTTTCATAATTTTGTTGAAATTTAATTAATAATCATATCCTATTTAATTCATATTCAATAAAGTTATAATTACACAACAATAAAAAGATTGTTGATCAATGTTTGGAATTAAATTATTCTTTACAACACATTTCAAATTTGAATTAACATATTCTGAAGGACATTCAAACTTTCCACACGATTATCCTTTGCGTCAGATACAGTAATAACAGTTGTGGTGTGATGCGTTTAAATTCCATAAATACACCAATAAATTCCCTATTTATGTTTGCAATAAACAATTTGACGGTGAAGGTAAACATTGACATGTCAAATACAAAGAGCTGATCGCCTACTTGTCTATGAAACAATAATTGTTTTCTTTTATATTCAAGTAAAAAAACAGATTGAATCCGAGGCAAATAGTGTTGTGACACGAGTAGATTATTATCGTTAAAAAGTCTGCCGCCATTTCAAATACTTGTTGTCCAATCCAAAAGCTTGAGCATTTTAAAAATGGAATAAATTTGAATGACCGTTGACAAAAGGCTCGTCTAGTGAAATCGGTAACTACTGCCACCATTCCCCAGTGATTCTCTATTGTCAACACTTTGCATGCCGAGCGGAATTCCTAACTCCCCAACAAATTGGAGATTGCATGCGATACATCAAAAATCGTGGTGCTACGCCGCATGACAAATACTTTGGTTTTGGAGCAGAAATTATAAAGGTATATAACAATTTTATTGAATACGATATGTTTAACCTATTATTTCGTTCAGTTTAATAAACATTAAAAAGTTATGATTTCGTTATAGAACATTTACTATGGAATATATTTGTTATCAAATAGTCTATAAATTTTTACTTACTTTGAACTATGACCAAACAGAAAATCTGCTAGATGTATTAAAATCATTTCCACATATCATGGTCTCAAGCGTGTGCCTGCTACCAACCTACACACACCCTCCCAAATACGCACTCACATACACACACTCACTCACACATACATATATGTACTTTTTTGTTATGACTCAGTATGACTTTGCTGTGGACCTAGCTTAGAAACCAGTCTCCCAATACCTTTTGTCATCGTACTGTTTGTTTCAAATGTTATATGGGAAAAAATAAAGAATTATTATTATTATTATCAGGTACCATTCCCGTTGGATTAAAATAGAAAAGCTTATTTCTCTACGTGGTGATGCACCTTTTCGAGATTTTTTTTCCAATACATAATTGTTCGTGCTAGTTTCATCTTAACATATATAAATTACGCGTCACGTTGTTTGTCCGCTATGGACTCCTAAACTACTGAACCAATTTCAATCAAATTTGCACACCGTTTGCAGTTGGATCTAACTTAAAAGATAGTATAGCTTAAATCTCTCTCAAGTTATACCCGCAATATTATGTTATTGCAAAATATTTGTTTATTATTTGATAGTCATAATTCTAACAGATGGCGCTGTGTTAAAAGTACGTACGTTTCACATAAGCTACAATTTAATGGCATAACCACCAAAAAAGCATGGTGGTCTCCAAGACTGATGATCTCCTACCCTTGAATAGTTTACTACTATGTAATATAACAAAAACCATAGCCTCAGCAACGCTTAGCCGGTCTGCTAGTAGTATTATGAAACCCACCGATGGTTAAGCTGGTTATTTAAAATGTAATGTCTTATAATACTGGGTTAAGTAATTTATGACCAATATTTTAGTTCCTATAATTACTCACGTATGTTACCGACAAAATCATTCATCAACCAGATAGAAAAAATAATAATAAATTTCAAGGCTGTATTTTATAATATGTATGTTAAGGCGTTTATTTATGCATAAAATATTTGTAGTTATAGAGTATTTTAAATAGAATATTGTATTGTTTTATATATCGGCAACCACAGCATTAACGACAACCATAAAACTAACAAAACAGAATGAAATTTTTATTTTTTAAATAATCCTCAACGTTTAATATTTTTAGCATTATTATAAATGACTTCCCTACCCTCTAATAGACACATTGCATTTGTGCACTAGGTGATCGTTTTCTCATCAAGACTTAAATCATTTTTAATCCTAATCTTACATTATACATCTCCTAATTTTACATTTACTGCCATTTCTCAAATCAAGGGCATAGAACGGACGAGAAGAACTGGCAATAAACTCATCACCACTCTTTTTAATCGCCAAATTTTTTTGTTTTACAAAATTTGTAAGGAGCTGTCCTCTATCTAATAAAGCATTGATTGAACTTCTATTTTCCGTTCAATAAATTAATACGAAGAAACATAAATATACATGATAATTATAAATGGAATTGAATATAGCTGTCAAGATATTATAAATTATACGAAGACATAGATGAATAATAAAAATAATCTGTGTATAAATTGACAACGAGTTACTAGTTTGATGGAAAACTTAAGTAACGTTTTGTGTTTGAAACTAAATAGCGTTCGTAAACATAAAATCTAACCAGAGTAAAGAAAAGTTCGAGCCGTCAAATATTGCCATATACAAATTGTGTGTATATAAAAGTATGTTAGAATTTCTTTGCCAGATCAAGAGGAAATCAAAATTGGTTTAATAGCTTAATTACAAATTGTTGGAATAAACATTGATATGCAAAACACAAGTTTTAGGTTTTCACGTGATCTAACTTGTTTGATACCATTTTTTGCCAGGCCGCCCCTATTATTTTATTTATGCCAATCTTAGTGTACAATTTATTTACTGTATAAAAAAATCAATAATTTAAAAAAAAAACTTTTTCGAATCGAAACTGTTTTAACTGTTTACGCGGCAAACACAGCGGAATCTCCCAATAAACTCTCTTCCTGTTTTTGCGATATTTATCAATGATGCCCCGATCCTGACACAAATCAATTTCGGCCAGTAGTTTCGCGTTCGAACAAACTCTTCTACTTTATAACATGAGTATAGAAAATATTTTATGGAATTGTTATATCCTTCATTTATGTTAATTTTATAATTTGCTTTGCATATATTTAACATAATTCACAGATCAACAAATTAGATAAATCATTGTTGTTCTTTATTATAAATATATAGCGTATAAAAAACATAAGGTAAGAAAAAAAAGGTGCGTGTACTTATGTACGTCATACTTCTTTGGCATTATTAAAAATAGTTTTTGATTGCATGCAAATAATAAATTACAACTAAATAATCAAAGACTGGAAAAGGAGTAATTATAGTCAATAAAGTTCAGTTTACATTTGAAAAATTAAATAAATAAATATTTATTATTATTCTCTTACATTAAGTGTAACATAAATTCTATTATTATTCCAATGTTGTTTTTAAATTATGTCCAATGCCGAAGCATCTACCGTGGGCAACTTCATTCTGTTAATTTTGTGTCACGGTGCGCGCGCATCGTAAAATTTCACTCTCATCAATTTTTCATAACACGCCTAAAGAAGTATAACTTCAAAAACAGAATTTAAACTTAGGGCTTAGGTACATTACAGAGTGTGGACGTGTGTCAGACACATAATGCTGGTCACCACAACTTGCCTTCTTAAAAATAACGATATAATAAGAGGTTGTAACGTCACTTTATTTTTTAGACTATGTTGTGATGGAAAACCAAATAAAATCTGTTTTTATTTAGTTTTCCATTACAGACTATATAATTGTTACATAACATTTGAATATGTTGAGTATAAATTTCAGGCTTCATAGATTTTTAAAAGCTGATCATGCTTCAGGGCATATCAAACGAAACAATTATTAAATAAAAATAAATAGTTTAGACATAATACAAAAGTATACATTATTACTAATCCAAAAAGACTAGTAAGTGTAAATAACATTTTCTGCAATAAAAATTAAAGTAAAATGCAGATTTAACGTTATTGGCACTTTAATTGCGTGGCAAATATTAACAAAAAGATATCTTTATTATATATAGCTAAGGAATTAAATAAATTATAAAGAAATTATAAATTTATGATTCGTGTCTCAAGGCAAGGACTCTGAAATCATATAAAATTTTATTTGCGTCGAAATTTATTTTGATTAATTAATAAATATATTTTTTCGGAGTATTTAACTAAGTGTGCAACTCTCATATTATTAGATTTTACAGTCTACGTAAATAACACTTACTCGCATCTTAAAGATAAAGTAGAGAATAGATTTTATTTTGCCTCTGTGACTTAGTGGTTAAAGAGCGTGGTATTACCCACGCATTGTTTCATTTGCGGGTAAATAATTTCTTTGTCTTGCTCGCGTAATTGGCTATCTATAAAGTTTCGGGTAAATTCAAAACGATATAAATACTAATAGGCATCAAAACAATTATATTATTTCTACATCCAAATGTAATGTTCACGTCCAATTAAATAATTCGACTATAAAAAAAAACAAAATTAACCAAGCTCCTTGATCTCCAAACAGAGGGGAAAGGGCTTTGTATTGAATCAGAATAATTTCAATATTATTCGATTCCGATACTGATTGATAAGATTAGGCCAAGAAAGAACGGCTTTGAACCGTATTCAGTAAATAATGTGATCAAAGACTTATTGTACCCAATGATCAAAATGATTCGATCTTCGTTTTAAAGACAACTACCCTGAACCATTTATGTATAATAATTTCAAAAATTGTATTTTATTATTTAAATAATTTTTGCTTTACTTTACTTACTTTAACATACCTATAGCTTACTGAATGTAGCTTACGAATCTTCATAAAGCGACAAACGTGACAAAACTTCTTTCTCTCTCTACTTTAACTATTTGAAATTAAAATTATGTATGAACCTGATCCTGTGGGACTAGGCTCACTAAAAATAAATAATAAAAAATGAAAAAAAGAACAAAATTCTATTATTGATTATTTGCGTGAAACATTACAATTCATATTAATTTGTTAACGTAACAATATATTTTAATAATGTGATATTTCATAACTACAAATACTATAAGAATTGACTATACTGATATGACTCATAATGTATGTAACTTCTATGAAAAATTCATTTTTTTGCACGCCATTAGGACATGTGTGTGAATATGCGAACGTGGCAGAATATGCGAACTTTAGATTGTACCACCATAACATTTTTGTACCATATTATATTCCCTTAGCAATATGTTATTAAAAATATTTAAACCCATTTCACATAGTGAGTCAAATAGAAGCGTATTTTAGCACGTTCCGTTGTAGCTTTGAATTTTGACTGTTATATTTTGTAACTGAAGAGAAATCGTTTGAAGTACGGTCTCTCGTTAGATATGGAAAAATTAATAAAACCTACCTTTCTGTTATCTTTTGAAATGGTTCATTTGGATAGTTTTGATATTACTTAACTGGAAAAACTAAAGTAAATAAGTAAATAGAAAATATAATAGTGTATATAAGAGAAATAGTTTACGTGTGTGTTTAATCACTTTTATAAATCAGAAGAAAATGAGATCATATTTTTATTTTTATACATTTATGATGTTGCAATTTTGACTCATTAAAAAAGCTAAAAAACATAAAATGATTCACTTTTGCATAATGCATATAGGGATCAAAATTACTAATAAACCTGTATATATACAGGCTGTGGCGTAATTAATAGATAATAAGGTAGCGGGTACAGGGTTGTGACGGTTCAAATATAACTCAGCTTTATGTTTAGTAAAAGTGTCTTAATTTTCGAAATATTTGACATTTTCGTAATAAATAAACCACTCTTTTTGGTGCCAAGACTACAACTGCCTCTGCTTTACACTAGTTCTGGATGTTCTCGAATACATTTAGTGTACGGCGAGTGTGGCTAATCGAGCTGCAGCACTATCATCACGATTCTCGAGTGTTTACTCGCGTGCATAACGTATTCAAGGAAGGGGAATTCCTGGAACTGGTATCGGCCGCACGAGCTTCGGAAGGCCACTAGTACACAATAAAGAGGATGTACTTAATGAAATCGCAGCTCCGACCACCTATATGCGCATCACAGCAAGACATTAAAAAGAAGAAGTAATACCCATATGATTATCAGCATGTAAGAGATAGAGCTCATGGTATCCACTTTGATCATGTTTTGTAAAATTTAATTTATTTAACCGATTTTTCAAAAATTATTTTCTCTTGTTTTTTTTTCATTATCAAATCCCAGTTATGAAATCAATATTTTAAGTTAATTTTAAGTAATTAAGTAAATTTTAGCACTTTTGTAATTAAGAAAGAAATCTGTTGACTCATTGTAATTAATGGTTATGTTTTAAATCCTGGTAATACATATTTTTATCTTAAACTTATATATATTAAAACAAAACACACATTTTATTATTACAATTTTATTTCGTCGATAAAATGTTTTCCTAGAAGCGAGTACATAATTAATTCAGTAATGAAAAAACGGGAAACTTTATTTTTCCCTCAGACATATTCTTTGAAGTACTAACGAGTTCAGGTAACCTTATATCATTATAACGGAAAAAAACTATAGATGATCGAAATACCAGATACAGCCTTCATAATATCAAAATATTAATATTCAAATGTATCAAGGGTCAATGTCACCACGTGGACTATCCTACCTGTATCTTTAAGGTTAAAACCAGTCAACGACCATGATAAAATGTTATACAATCGATGATTATTTATATTATTATATATTGATTAGTACTACCTTTAAAAAAACGGTTTCAGATGACAATATATATGAAATCCCGTCACGCCCAAACGGAGCTGGTATAATATAATTTTTTGCGTCTATTTCATAGATAATTGGAGTTTACTCCTTATTTTATTTATAAGGCCCGGTACGGAAATTTTATGAGGAGTAAAATCAAGTGTAACACGAAAAGTTGAGGCGTTATGTGTAACACGAAAAGTTGAGGCGTTATGTAGAAAGAGACAAACATATATATCTGTAGGATTGAACGTGTAAAAGAATGAGATGGAATACATTACACAGACTTTTCTATTTTGAATTCACGTTTTGACAGCCACGTTACGACATTGTCAGTGTTGACATGTGTAAAAAATAAAAGTAGATTGTCTAGCGTGCCATAGAGTTTTGTCAATAGTAATGGTCAGTGAAATTAAAACTAAAAAGATTGTTCATTCTTATTCTTCTCTTACTATAAAGGTAACTTTGGTCACAGAAAGAAAATCCTATTTGGGCATAGATGATGTAGGCACGTTTTATTACTACTACAAACATTTATATTATAAAAACATATATTCTTACCACCTTTAGTATGAAAATATGGTCGACAGCCACAGAACATTATCGCCATTTTATCGTTCGTAAGGAGTAAACTCCAATCGTGCGTCGTAGCTGACACACACACACTTTTTTTATCTGTATGGGCAAGTAGGTGATCAGCCTTCTACGTATTTCATCACAAAAATGTAAGAATGATTTTTAAATTGTCAAGTAATGAATTTTTTAGCTCTATTGAATTAAGAGATAAAATAAAAATAGGAAATTGTTTATTATTGCACCAGACTGAATTCTATAGTAACAATAGAAATTTCTATTGAAATCCCTTAGAAAAAGGTAACAATCGTTACAAAGATCCCTCCTTTGAGCCCTCCTTAATGAGACATTCGGCAAAGACGTGACATTTAGTCAATAGATAGTTGCTTTTCGCCTTCAACAAAGAAATTGTATGTCACGCACCGATGTTGAAGCCTATATTAAATTGTTATACATAACTTGTAATAAAATTGTTTATTTACAATTTTATATATAACTAGATGACCTGGTTAACTTCGTATCACCTACATATATTTCTTTTAATTGTCTATGAAACAGACAATCTCCTGAACGAACCTAAAAATATTTAACAAGCAAGTGACAATATTTAAAAAAACAAAAGACATTGAAGCTAGAAACGAACTGTATTGGAAAATTAAATTATTTATGCTTGTGTATGTTTTGATTTTTTTAAATATATATTATACACGTTTCTCCTTTAAACCTTTTCTGAACTTCCACAAATATTTCAAGATCAAAATTAGCCAAATCGGTACAGCCATTCTCGAGTTTTATCGAGACAAACGAATATTGATAGATATTTTATTACTAATTTATGTTTAAAATATACATACATAAACAGATTGTGACGCTAATGCCTGTTATAATGTAAAGGATTACTATTCTAGTATTTGGAAGTGCCAACGCGGCTGAGTTTGCTGCCTCCTCAGAGATTTCTTGAACATTTATAATCCAATATGAATAAATTAACGTATAGTTTACGAGATTTTGTGTAGGTAAAATGAAATATTGTAGTGTTTAAAGTAGGCAGGACATTTAGGATATCGAAGCTTCGAAAGAGGCGCATACTGTAGTATAAATCCGCTGGAATATCTTGTCTACGAGCTGGGAAATAGCACAAACGTAAGTCGCTCGTGCATATTTTGCAGGTCACTATTAAAACTTTGTATTCCTATGTAGATATACCTAGATAATTTAGTAAAACTTCGATACATTTTAAATATGTTTAAAACGATGAATTACACATAGTAAAATTGTATAACGTGTAATATCTTTCATTCAAGGAAGAGCAAGTTACTCGTGCAAGTTTGTGGCACGATCATAGTTGAAGTTACGTATTCTTATGATATTTGAAACTTTATTGATATATCGTTAACTAAGCCTATATATCATATTAGGCGTAGGTCAAATCTAACGCCCTTGAACTGAATGAGGAAAAACTCCTAACATAGTTATTTCGTAAGGGCGCCAGTCGACCTCAATGAAAATTATCTATGTAATTTGTTTTACATTAGTCATATTGTTAGATTGGAATGCAATTAAGGTTAAATTGTTTCCAGAATTCGTAATTGTACTTGCATATATTACAATGCATATATATTTTTTACTAGCGTTTTTCCACATCTGGACATATATTTATATCACTCGTCTACTTATGTTACTCTAAAATAATGGAGCTCTCTAATGCAATATTGTTGAAATATGTAATTTCTTTATAACAAATTGCTATACTGAGAGTACTGTCGCAGTGTAGTCGGTGTTATCGCGGGTCACCAATCCTTTAGAGACGTTTTGTATCGAAGGTGTTTTATATTCTTCGCCATTCACCAGCGAACTTATCTGCTACTCAGAGAACCGGATGAGCTACACCCACTAAACCACCTTGAGTAGTACCAACACGAGCGCATCTAAGAGGCCTTTGGGGTCGCTTTCGCATTCTATTGTGATCTCAGCGGTATAGCCATATGGCGTCTACAATGCGTGACAACATAGGAGGCAAGAGACGGGAGAACCTTCTTCTCTTCCCTCCACTTCCATCTAGCTGACTGGCGACTGCCCTTTGTAGCAGATATTTTTGACATGTGTTTAACTAATATTTCATATCTCAAAAGGAATACCACCACGTTCATAAGTGAAGTAATTCTTATTTTACAAAAGTCACTTTAATCATGACTGTACTTAAATAAAAATAGACATTCCATGTTTATGGAGAAAACGATTTCTTGCGGCAATAACTACGATTATGAACATATAAAAATTATATCAAGTATTAATTGACGTGGCTATTAAAGCATTTAACATTTTTACTTCTTTTATTAGATCATTTATTTTACATATAATAATTTTCATTATTGAACCATTCCAACAATGAAATGAAAAATAAGACAGCGCGTAAACTAAAGCTGCGTTGGATTAGTGGCTTCAGTGTGCGACTCACATCGGTTCGAGGTTCGAACCCCGGCTGTGCAGCAATGGACTTTCTGTCTACGGCCGCATTTAACTCGCTCGTATAGTGAAGGAAACTATTTTGAGGAAATCGGCCTTAGACCCAAATAGAAAGCAGAAATATAGATAGCAGAAAAGGCTAATCACCTACTTGCCACTTAATATACTATAATATTAAAACACTCATATGCCAATTTATACACTTTATATATTTTTGCAATAGCGCAATAGCACAACGACATACAGCCTATGTAGTGCAGTAATAATTAAATACCATTTTGATTAAGGTAAAAGCCTTTTCATTAGTATTCATTGTTTTTACATGACAAGACGTTTGTATACGTTTTTAAATTTTTAGAAGTTTAACAACACGTTTTATATTTTTAAAACAGGAATCGTAAAAATCGTTCAAAGAAGTCCGGATTACCTGCTTCTGAGTTTTATAATCGGACGTCATGACAGAATACCGCCTGTATCACCTAATTTTAAGGCTGTTTTTCCCACGCACCACCACTATTCGAACCTGCTGCCCAGTAAAGTATTTCCGAACCAATTCGATTTAGGGTCCTTCAAGAAAAGAGCGTACCAATTCTTGAGAGGCCGGCAACGCACTTGCGAGCCTTCTGGCAGTGTGAGTGTCTATAGGCGGCGGGTATCATTTAACATCAGGTGAGCCTCCTGCCCGTTTGATCCGTGTTATATAAAAAAAATGGTGCGTGTACTTTTGTACGCGCGTAAGAAAATATACTTCTTTGGCTTTCTTTATTTTTTTAAAATATTAAATAATTAATAATCAATATTAAGCGTTAATAATTTAACAATATTTAATATTTAGTATATTATTCAATTATTAATTAATATTAATAATAATAATTATTATATTATATTATTAATTCAATTTAATAACTAGGTATGTTTCATAACCTTTTAACTAAGTATACATAGGTCTTTGTGAAAAAGCATTGCTAAATTTCTTTAAAAAAATAATTAAAACTGCTTTATTTGTTTAAAAGGTACTATAAGTAGATTGTCTTATTCCCATCTCGCTCGGGCACGCTCGGGGCCCATACTGAATTTTGTGTCACGGTGCGCGCGCATCATTAAATTTCACTCTCATAAATTTTTCATAACGCGCCTAAAGAAGTATAACTTCAAAAATCAGTAACTAAATTTGTTGAAAGAGTTCTTAGGAGCCAATAGGGTAAACTATTGTGGTACGTACGGATTTGATGCGTTATTCGGCGAAGAATACTTCTCAAAAGCAACACGATCCAACACGTTTTCAAGGTTTATACAACAAGCGTTTGAGTTGACCTCTTGCGGTGAGGCATATCAAAATGCATAGGTATATAACCAAACAATTTCCCGCAAATAAATAAAACCACAACATCAGGGAGTGGAAATCACTGTAATTTGTTAGAAATACGACGAAACGTCAATTTCCTTCGGATATCTGTTATGTCGAAAACGTAGTTTATAAAAAAACAATGTTTCCGATTGAGCGCTTTTATTTTCTGTCAATCTATAAGATTGGCAAGGTTTTCGTAAAGATATTTTGTTCAGATTGATAGCACCCACACAGTATTAATAGCTATGAGTATTTACACGAATAAAGATTATATATTTGTATTTGTCTTCTGTATATGAATTAACTCGAAAACTCACTCCAGTAGTGATTTTTTATGAGGTGGAAATGCGCTTGCCCGCGCCATGGATGTCCAGCTTGTCGCGAGGACTATGGGGCTGGGAATCAAAGCCCTCTGCTATTCAGAGGGGTAGCGAGACCCCACGCACTAAAAACACCTCAGCCCTTCACAAGGCCATAAGATGCACCCTCGAAGTTCGATTGAATGAAAGGCAGAACCCAAGGGACCCGAGCTTATATCCGACATAGAGAGCTCAATCACAACCCGCGGTTCCGGGCCACCGGAGACCGACATACCAGCCTTGAACCACCTGCCAGTCTACGATCTGTCTCATTATCCCTGAGTAACATAGGCAATTTTTTTTTAATTAATTCCCAGTCATTCAAAGCCTAGATAAAATAAAAAAATAAAAAATAAAATATGTTTATTATGGAACATAAGATACATGTATCACTTATTCCACGTCATTAAATTTGAATTTGTAGGCATCCCTACTCATCGGCAAAGAAGACAGAGGGTGTAGGTCGAGAGAAAAAGCCGGCGTAAAAAACTCTCGGTACTCTTTTAAAATATCAAATCATCAAACAACACTTATTTTAAAACAATTATCGCAAATTAATTAGAGGTAGCCTGTCTAGCACTAGTCCCAGGCCCTTTTATCAACTAGATAATCGTTGACTTTATAGTAAGCCTTTTTACACAGCTTTTCTTTAAATACATTTCTTAAATTTATTGAAAGGCAGAGATAAAAGAGCCTCTGGGATTTTATTAAAGAAGAGTATCCCTTTCAGAGTATCCATTCCAAAAAAGAATTACTAATAGTCTAGTACGGGGAAATTGCAGCCTGCGTTTGTTCCGTGTATTAACATTGTGCGTATGTTCTATTCTAGTAAACATATCACTATTTTTGTATACATACATAATATTTTCATAAATATATTGCGAGGGAAAGGTAAGTATATTAACTTCCTTGAATTTATCTCTAAGAGATTCCCTACATTTTAAATTATAGATTGCACGAATAGCCCTCTTCTGCAGGATGAAAATAGTTTCGACATCAGCAGCATGACCCCATAATAATAAGCCATAAGTCATTAAGCTAATAAAAAATAAAAAAAATAGAGGCTGCTAGTATCATGTGACTTAGTCAAATGAACTATGTACTTGTTAAACCCGCTGTTTTCGCAAGTTTAATTAAGCATTGCGCAAACTATATTTTCTTAGTCGCATACATTAAAGTTAACTTATTGAGATTGTCATGAGATCTAGCCACTGTGAGCTAGACTTCATTTACTTTAAAATCTATAAATATTGCGTCTTTATTCCTTTGTATTAAGATATAAATTACAACGAGTAAATCGTATTAGAATTGCTTCAAAGTCAATGCGCATATTTAATTATTCAATATACAAGTATATGATATACTTAGTTGTTTCGACTTTGTCTATTTTGATCATTAAACGGCATTCAAGAAATCTCTTTGAAATATTTCACTTTAATATTATTAATATGATGATCAAAACCCAAGCGAATTTCTAACGGAAAGTACAGCTGTAATAAGGCATAGGTGCCATTATCGTATGAATGTTATTTTGACTCTGATGTACGTTTATTCACTGATATCCATATCGCTACGGGTCCGTACTAAATATAAATTTAATTTTTATAAAAAGAATACATGTATGGTATGTTTGCCTATCCGGGTATCCAGATATTTTCGTATTCGTGGCCTTCAAGACAAAATTAATGTGATTATATCACAATGGTGAAACTACTCTTTCAATTGCTATGTAATTACGACACGGTTCGATGCGGGTTGACATGCAATTATTTTTTTGTCATACTAACTACCTTCCTTTCGGAGCTGTATTATGTCGGTGATAGCGTCATTCGAATTAACCAAATTGGACAGATTTTCCGGGAAATCTTCAATTTAAATAATTACTACATACTTATTTATATTAAAAATTAATAATAAATCAATAGAAAACTAATTTAAAAGTTTTGTCCCGTGGCACCTTTAATGCTGGGCGCACTTCCTCGCTGTATTGCGATATTTATTATTATTGCGAGGATCATCAGCTCTGGTCAAGGATACTATCTACCTACCAACTTAAATATTTAATTAGCGTCTGTGCACTTACACTTCACGGCCCTAGAGTCACTGCCCCAAAGGGAACAAAATCTATTTTGGCCGGGCCAGCTTTGAGGTAGTACGGAAATTGTAATTTTATTTTCAATATTCCTACAGCTACCTATATAATTACTCAATACATCACAGCCAAAAATAGCATACACATTTAAATATAAACATAGTTAATAATTATTATGAAAAAAATATAAAATACATCAATATTTTTTATTATTCATTACAAACAAACCCCTTTACCATGAATAAATGCTATTTATTTTATACAATAGATTAATAAAAATAAACTAGTGGCGCTACAACCATTTATGGGTAGCTACAGACCTGTTTAATTATATTACTTTTAATGGTATAGATAATTAGCCATATAGATTTTAGATATCTGGGTCTTAGACATGCATATATTTACAACGCTACACACATATCAAAATCTATAGCCGAATACCAAACGCATTACCATAGAGTTAAAACCCGCCTACTACTGCCCTGTGATTCTGTAACTTACTTCACGAACTCACACAGCGGTTTTCGCATCGGCGGTCGCTCTCAAATCTATGATTGGCATTCTGAAAAGGTGGGAGCTTGTACTTTATTGTTTATCAGAATGCCAAATCATAAAATGACTGCTTCACGACTGATTTGAGAGAGACCGCCGATGCGAAAACCGCTGTGTGAGTTCGTGAAGTGAGTTACAGAATCGCAGGGCTGATATGACATCTACGTTACTAATATATTACACAGACCAGTTAGTAGATAAGATTTATTCGGAGTTTTTAAAAATTAATTAGATACTAATATGTAGTCTGTAGGACCGCAGACACTTAAATACTTAGCATTGAAACCTTTTTGCGATTTCATCTAAAATATTCGGTGAAGCAGAATGATACAGCTATTTAAATGTGTCCCAGAATGAGAGGGAGTAACAAGGGTTCAGACATACGTTACTCGGATTGAATATTGGTACGAAGCCTCGAGCCTCGTCCGAAGGGTTTTTTATTGATTGCTTGCATTCAAATGGGCCTTTTCGATACTATATGTGATTGAACAGCTTTATTTCCTACAAGGAATACGGTTCTTACGGTTTCTGATGTATACGATTGTGCGTTCAATATCTATTGATTCATTAAAATTATTTAGCAGTTAACTGGCCATTTTCGTCAAATTAAACCGAGCTTGAACGAGGTTTAGTTGAAGACAATTCAAATACGCGAAAAGACAATTTTTAGAAGGAGCATTAGGTATAACATTATCTTTTAACCGCTATTATGATTCTTTGTAGACTTTATACAAAATATATACGATCACGTACCTCGGTCTGTCTCTTTCCCAAAGCAAGCATTTATAAATCGTTGACCCAGCTTTGTAGTTGAATAAAATTATTCAATACTTACATATTCATTTGCGTAATTTATTCAACGATAATAAAATAATCCTTAAAATACTAAGCCTTATTCTCGATACAAGAGAAGGGTACCTAAAATTAATCGCGCTATACATCACCGAGGACACATAATTTATATTAATTGAAGCTGAGCAACTCGAGACAAAAGTTTTCACTTCAGAGACAGTCGTTTAAAAGAACAATTTGTACCAACTGTGCACTTACGGCCGTAAATATCGAGCCGTTTCTTAATAAAGATTTTGAAACCTACGTACTTCCACTTCATTACCACGAACAGTAAAGTAAGAATGTTACATCATCTTTTATTTACGCGTATCACAGATGTTTCTTCATTTGTTCTGGAAGACAGCAAACATGATGACAAAAACTTTACAAATGGCTAGGCGTTTAAGTCCGCATTCATATTTCACATATCCGCCGTTTCAAAACGTTAAGTTCATAATGAGAAATGTCGTCTGACAGGATTGCATTTACGACATCAACTTGTGCAACTAACTATTAATTTACATTTTGGAATCGCACTTCAAATAGTTGTGGCTATGGTACTTGGTTTAATGTAAATCCAAAAGTCAATAGGCTTTATATACGTAATAAAATATTAGTAATAATAAAATTAAATATCATACGGCAATTGTAATTATTCAATTCTAACTAACGACTAATTGAAGTCAATTCAAGTTCTGCCTTATATTCTTGCCTTATTATAGACGTTGCTATATAATTTCAGTTAATAGTTAAGTTAATATTGGATGGAGTGCTCGATATCACTATAATATTGTACTATTATATATTTCTCTTCTACACTCACAGGTACCAGAAGGGAGTGCCCGATAATGATTGATTGCTAAGTAGATTCGTAGACGAAGTAATAAAAATAAATTTTACAGAGAAATATACATGATAATTCTCCTGACCTAGAACATTAAAAGCTCTAAATATTATCTTTTTAAGTAATGTTAGGAAAAAGGCCTTTTATAAATAAATATTCCACTTTAATATCTATTCGTTTACAGTTCCATCTTTCATCTTACTTTAGTAATCCTTATGCTATGATACAAATAACTGGTAGGTGGTAATTCTGATCAAAATAAACTTATATAGGAATACAATTTGACAAACGACGCAATTTCAGCCTTAGTTCTTTCTTGGTAGCCTTATTAAACAATCAATTAAACAATTATTTAAAATTACCTCACATTATCTACCCATTAAAAAATAATAATACCTGATTACAAAAGACATACACGACATAGAATTAAAAGGTTACAATCAATTCAAAAATAACAAAAGAAAAACAGCTAATAAACAGCGCAACGAGGCGTCAAATTTAACGACATTGACAAGTTGTGTATAACCGCCTAATGGTATCGTGGTAATAATACATTGTGGTGGTAATAGTCTGGTTTCCTGAATAAAGTGAAACTAAGCATGACTTACTATTGTTTGAATTATATAAGGTGCTTATGCAAGTGAGATGATCGGTAATTTCAGGATTGTCTTATTATGTATTAATTATTTCATTTTGTATTGCATATAAAATGTATAAGATTCAGTCCGACTCTCGGAACCATTCGGATACGTAAATGACATCGAAATATGTACCGAACCGATATCAATCAAATTTGCACACCGTGTGTAGTTTGATCCAACTTAAAAGATAGGATAGCTTACATCTCAATTTACACCCGCAATTTAATTTAATTGCAAATTATTTGTTTACTATTTGACACAATTCTAACAGATGGCGCTGTGTTGAAAGTACCAACGTTTCAGATAAGCTACAATTTATTGGCATAGCCACCAAAAAAGCATGGTGATCCCATGACTGTTGTTTTCCTTCCGTTTCCTTTGAATAGTTTACTACTATGTGATATAACAAAAACCTTAGCCACAGCAACGCTTGGCCAAGTCTGCTAGTTAATTATAAATAGAAATAGCCGTATAAATAAAATGTGTTTTGAAATTTCTCTTACCTACAATTAAAAGCTAGCATCAAAATCGTCTTAATGCTCTAACAATGAACTGAATCAAATGATCTTTTCAGGAGAACGCCGTATTCTACACAACGTTTCTGGTGAATTTCGTTCGGGCGAACTAACGTGCATTCTGGGACCTTCCGGCGCTGGGAAGTCCACTTTACTGAACATCCTCGCTGGTTACACGTACGTATTTGTTAAATAGCCTTTATTCACTTCCTTTACTTTTTAGATATTTATTTATATTAAATACAGTTGATATAATGTACTTTGTTACTAAGATTACTTTGTAAGAGGTTGTGGATGTATGATTTTTGTTAAGCTATTGCATAGATTTTATCGCGGGCTTTGAGCGCGGCGACTGAATTAAGAAATTCCGTAACGAAATAAACCTAACACACGATGACGTAATATAGGTGCGGCCAATACGCGTTAGAGTTGGACAGAACGCATATTGCGTATTCACATCTCTCTGACGAGATCGGTGACATAGCGTAGGTAAGCGCGGCCGGTGCAAAGAAAAAACTTACTTCAAAGAAAAAAAAATCTGCATAAATAAATAATTATAATTGTTGTAATTATAAGTTGATAAAAAATGCTATGCAATAGCTTTACCGCGGCAGTCCCCGAGTGCCACACGTTTTATTTTATGAACTTTTAATTTCGATACACACAAATATGTTTGTATTAATTTTATTATTTACACCTAACTACATGAGGTAGGAGGAGAAATTCAGAACGCTCTTTTCACCATACTTATTGTTCTGTATCGATATGTTAGCTAACTTTCTATTATATATATTTTGATCAACAGTAGTATGAAGAGATAAATCAGTATAAATTCAAGATAATTAAAATTGTTTCGCAAACTTGCTCAAACATATATAAAATTGCTGTTTTATGTGTAAGATGGGTGTTTTTAAAAGTTCACACGATGTTTACCGAACCGATCTTGCTAAAAAGGCATAAAATACCACAAATTTTTATATCTGCTAATTATTCTCACATTTTATAACATGTCTGTTACACAATTCTTAATTTTTTTTTATCGGAATCGGGAATAATGAGGTCTCTTGCAAAAAGTTTTTTTCAAAAAAGTACGCAAACAAAGAAGTTTCTATGTAGGGGCCTCATAGCCTAGCGGTCTTATTAAGTGGCAGCTAGGTGAGGGGTACCGGGTTCGATTCCCGGTTCGAGGGCAAGTTTTAATTTAATTTAAATTTGTTCTCGGCCTTTGGGAGGGTTGTGCGGTTACGGGCGAGTGCCTTAAACCGTACATGGAGGACACGGTCGAATTTCTAAAAGACAAGCAGGATTATAAAAAATCCTATACTTGACGCTGGCTAATGCACAAATCGTGTCAGAGCCATAAAAAATAAAAAAAAGTTTCTTCGTCTTTTAAATTTGAGAAACATTTTATAATGACTAATAATATCTACCAGACTCCTATAAGTGTGTACCTGTCAAAGTATACTCAAATGTACATTTGAATTTTTTGTCACCCAAATTCCTGACCGCATCCGTTCAGGTAAATATAAAACATATTAAATTTCCAATATAAAAACACTTCAAATGTCGAATAAAACCAAAAGCAAATGCTATAACGGATGTTGAAATTATTAAAACTTAGACTCAAATTACGACTGGTGTTATTAATAAGAATCGTATTAGTTTCAATTCGAACCAAAATGTAATATAGTTATATGGGCCCAATTAAAACATTTGTGGTAAAGGCACCTAAGTTGGGTCCAGTTTTGTTCAAAGAAATTTATTCTTTTGTATTTACTGTGTGTTACTACGGAGTTACTCATACCTGATGTCGTGGGTCGAACCCCGGCTGTGCACCAATGGACTTTCTTTCTATGTGCGCATTTAACATTTGCTCAAACGGTGAAGGAAAACATCGTCAGGAAACCGACATGTCTTAGATCCAAAAAGTCGACGGCGTGTGTCAGGCATAGGAGGCTGATCACCTACTTGTCTATTAGATTTAAAAATGATCATGAAACAGATTCAGAAATCTGAGGCCAAGACCTAAAGAGGTTGTAGCGCCACTGATTTGTTTTTTTTACTTTAAACACGTCTTTTATACATATACTAATGTACTTTAATATACCAAATAATTGACGTACGACGAAACCCAATTTTGATGTTTATTATTTTACAAAATCTATGCCAAACAATAGAAATGTTATTTCACTGTAAATTATGGGTACGTGATGAACCTGAAGTAAGCCTACGTGTCAATATAACCTAGTGTAAGACTGGTTAAAAAGAAAAAGACTATCAAATTACACGCATAAACTCTTCTAAATTAGTTTTTTTTTGTGAACTGTAATCATGCAACCAGCTGACAATCGTTTAATTTTCACTTATTCTAGATCAAATGGAGTGAACGGAAGAATTTCTGTAAATGGGCAAGCGAGAGACATGAGGGTTTTCAAAAAACTCAGTAGCTATATCATGCAAGATGATCTTCTTCAACCAAGACTAACAGTTGGTGAGTCCATGAAAATCGCAGCGGACTTGAAACTGGGAAAGGAGTTGGGTGATGCTGAAAAGGAATTAATCGTATGTATTTATTATAATAATTATATGATACAAATATTTTTTGAAGTTATACTTCTTTAGGCGCGTTATGAAAAATTGGTGAGAGTGAAATTTTACGTTGCGCGCGCACGGTAACACAAAATTATCAGTATGAAGTTTTTAAACCAGCCGGGCGCCGAGAGTGCGCGAGCGAGATGGGAATAAGACAATCTACAAGTAAAAAGAAATAGAATATGCGTGAAGCTAGCAGCTATGCCAAGAATTTTGAATGACCATAATGACCTTTGTAGTACCTTTTAAACAAATAACGTAGTTTTAATTATTTTTTCAAAGAAATTTAGCAATGCTTTTTCACAAAGACCTATTGATACTTAGTTAAAAGATTATGAAACATACCTAGTTATTAAATTGAATAAATAATATAATAAAATAATAAATAATAATTATTATTATTATGAATATTAATTAATAATTGAATAATATACTCAATATTAAATATTATTAAATTATTAACGTTAAATATTTATTATTAATTAATTAATAATTTTAAAAAAATAAAGAAAGCCAAAGAAGTATAACTTCTTACGCGCGTACATAAGTACACGCACCCTTTTTTTGTAAATACTGAGACTGAGTTCTTACTAATAATAATAATAATATACAATTTATTTAAAATTTTAGTTGTTAAATTTTGTATTACGTATGTTATTGTTATATTTCATTACAACCTTTTACTATTACATGAAAGAAAGTATAAAGATAACTAAACGAGTTAAATTTTTTATAAGGTTTCATCTTAAAAATAAAAATCTTCCCATTGCTTAAATGTAGTAGAAACTTATTATACCATCAAACTTATATTAATTAACCTTGTCTTGAAAATAGGACGCATTAAAAATAATAAAATATATTTAGGTCAAGCATACCTAATATTGGTGGCGACGTGTAACTCGTTCATACATATTAAGTTTCTCATGTAAATAAAATACATTTATTTTTTGTAATAAGAAATAAAAGTTCTTTAAACATTAATGTTAAATAAGGCCGTTTCTCTTTAGCGTAGGAGCAAGCGTTTATTGTGCATATAGAAAGATTCTCTATTGGTTCACAGCCATGATTCGAAAGCCCTCGAAATTTAGAGTACAAACACGTGATAGGTGTCTGAATAACATCAGAGAAACAAGCAAATAGATTAGAACCAGACTGCAATCAAGTCTCTAGTAAATAATGCAACTCAAAGCTCACGTTTAGCAACGGAATAATTTATAGTTTGAAACCTGGATCTCAGTTGGTAATATTTACGTGTTACGGTTTTAAGGTTCGATTCCTAGATTCGAAAGACTTCTACGAGAGAGGTTTTTAGAATTCACTCAATCACAGATGAAGAAGAATTTCTTTATGCGTCAAATTTTATTATTTAACTGCGACTTGTATTTAGGATTCCAAGAGTTGTAAATACTTCATCAATATAAAAAGTAATTTTCGGCTATCCTTCTGGCTAGCATATCAGTTTTGCCCTAATGGCTGAGTGTGTGACACTCAACTCTGATCGTGGGTTCGATCCCCGGCTATGCACCGATGGGCTTTCTATGTGCGCATTTAACACTTGCTCGAACGGTGAAGGAAAATATCGTAAGGAAACCGGTATGACTTAGACCCAAAAGTCAACGGAGTGTGTCAGGCACAGCAGGCTGATATACTTGACCATTGACAAAACAAATTATGGCCAGACCAGAGCCAGAGGCCAGACCTTAAAGGGTTGTAGCGCCGCTGACATAGACAGCTACTAACAAAATACACACACAGAGAAACACACAAAATAACAATAATCAAACAAATATAAAAAATAATGAAAGATAACAATTTATTTTTATTTTAAACAAGGTACGTTTTAAGTGTGTAATGCATGTGTGCTGTGGTTGTAATTGGCCCTGGCTCACCATTATGCTGAGGAGCAGACTGTTCCACAGCGCTGGTCATTCTACCAGAGACCAGAGCAGCTAGTTTGCGCCTCAGTCACAGATTTTTCTTATATAGCTAGTTATTTAAGCAATAGGGAAAAAGATTTGTAAATTTGTAACAAACAAACTCAACCTTGGACCGATTTCAAAAATTATTTTAGCGTAAAATGCTACTTTATAATTATTATTTTTTTAAATTAAATGTCAACTGCGAAACTGGACAGGTCTCTGATTAATATCACAAATAACGAATTGTACTTGCATACAAAAATGTCGCGGTGGGTATCGCTATCGCGATTGAATGTTACTGAGTAAGGGCGCAGATCTTTTGTCGTAACTACGTGCCGGTACCATATGTTATGTTAGTAACTATACAATAACTAGGAATTATAACACCCGAGCATTACGAGGGTGCCTACAAAATAATATACATTAAAATGTTCATGACTCCAAAAAATAATACAACAAATTACGTATCATCGTACAATGTAAGTATTTTTTTGTCTAATGGAACGAGTTTAATTACGTCAATCATTAGCATTAATTACTTAATAAAATAAATTCATTACATAAATACAAATAAAAATATTAATGCATTTAAAGTAATTTTGTTTTAAAAATAATTTTGAGTAAGGGCAAAAATATAGTTTATTACATCGCCTTCTATCGACCTTTAATGACTCATTTGCCACATTTCCTCTACAAATATAATGTGTAAAACCCACATACAAATATACAGTATTTAGAACATACCTATAAAGTAATAAAAATAATAGTTAAAAGTGTATAAATAGAAAATTAAAAAATTGGTGGTACCCGTGACAGTGTACTTTAATGCTGACAGCATGTCCTTGTTGTATTGTGATACTTATTCATGGAGCGAGGAAAGCACCAGCTCTGGGGTCACCAGTAGTAACTAACAGGCACGAATCTCTGCTACGTGGATTCTCGGACTATGGTAGACTAAATCTAGTCCAATTTAACCACAAGAAGACACAAGTTTGCGCGTTATCACATATCTTTGTAAATTAGATTGTGAAGTAAAATAGCGTTTGTATGGAAATTCATCAGGAACGTTAAAACGCTTAAGGGATACATACAACAATAGCAACCTTCTAGATGTCACCATCTCAAACATAAATATTCTCCAACGAATATTTCAACCTTCCAAATCTTCCTCGTGGAGTCCTTCCACGCCATCTTAGTCTAGAACATTCGTGTCCACCTGGTCAATTTTTTTGCAACATTTATTCTATGAAAATAGCTAGCTTGAATAGTTTTATATAAAAGAGTTTCTGACTAAAAGTTGCATAGTATTTAAATGAGTTCTAGTATAGCCATGATCTGTGAAGTTGAACTATAATTATTAAGTTACTATTTAGAAATATTACGGTCAAGGCTTGCTACCCATTTAATGTAAATAAATTGTAATAACGCTTAGACCTATGACCAGAAACAGATTTAAAGAATTGTATAGGCTCACAAGACCTACAATTAAACAGTATATTAAGAAACCAAATACGAATTCGTCTTTGGTCCGTACTTGGTTGGTACTGACATTCCGTAAAATTGACCGTTTCTTATTCGTAAATAGAATAAATTAATAATTAAATCATTAATTATTGTATGTTTATAACTAAAATACTGTAACTTTGTAACTTAGTTAAATTATGTTTTAATTATAATGATACTTACCTTTATTTAGTACATATTAATCTCAGAACCAAATTTTACAAGAATCAGCCTAATAGTTAAAGGTATTAAAAACATACTTTTGATACGAAAAATAAACAACTTCTGTGCAATCTCCAAATTAAGACAACTTTTTTACCAATTCGCAAGTTAAGGGCCTAGAGCGGGCAAGAAGAACTGGCAAGACTCTCCGCCACTCTTTTTAATTGCCAACATTTACACTGAAATGTATTTTAAAAATTACTCGCATACCCCTACCTCTTACGTTTGATTAAACATTTCAGGTAGAAGAAATCCTCCAAACGATTGGTTTGTGGCAACACCGGGATACAATGTCGCAGCATCTTTCCGGAGGACAATCTAAAAGGCTGTCAGTCGCCTTGGAGTTGGTCAATAATCCTCCTATTATGTTCCTGGATGAACCAACAACGTATGTACCTAATAATTGTTATTCCAGGAGACAGACACACAATGTTTTGTTAATCAACTATATTATGAAAATACGCAAGCAATCTTATCGAATCTAACTATTTAGTAATAATTACAATATGTAAAAAATACAACTTCCGAATAACCTTCACAACGCTTGCGTTACATTATTGTAGGAAATCTTATGGTGGCTGTACACACTCGGCGAGAGCTTCTCGCCGAGAGTCTCGACCGAGAGGACCGAGAGAAGAGCGCAGCCTGTACACACTCGTTACGTTAATTGTATTTAAAACACCGTTGATAATGGACGTGGCAACCGCTGCTGCTGTTTGTCTTTGTGCAATGAGTTATTATAATTTTCTTCACGTTAACCATTAAAAAAAATACGAAGCCATGGCGAAGAAGAAGATGGTCACTATACACCGCAACAGAAATTGGTAATTAGGATCATAAAGTTTTAATATTATCCAAAATTTAATGATTGAACGAGTGTGTACAGGTCGCTCTCGTTTTACTCGCGAGACCCTTTGACTCGTGCGCAAAAAACCGACAGGCGACCGAGAGAGGCGAGACCAACTGCGAGGAAGCGAGGCGAGACGAGAGCTCTACTGTACACTCTCGCACTCGGCCTGTCTCGGGGTGTCTCGACGAGTGTGTACAGCCACCATTACAGTTTTGCTGCTGCCGAATTAAAATTTCATACAAATATTTGACGCATACCTATGCCTGCCATGAGAGACAATTCCACAAAACGCTGTCATAACATATACTGCATTAATACCTGTTTATATTTATTACCAGTAGCATGTTGGTAAAAGGGACACGCATAAAATATATGAGTCTAATGCATGAAAATATTACTTGTTTACAATGAAATAAATAATACTATGGACGCGATTGGTCAACAACGCGTGCTCCAATATTTATTATTTTAATACTTTAATGTGAATAATGTTTAAGTACAATTTTATATTTCAAATTCAAAATCATTTATTCATTTAGGTAACACAATGTACACGTATGAACGTCAGTAAAGAAATACATATTAAATTCTACATTTTTATTTACTACCAGTTCTCAAATCAAGGGCATAGAACGGACGAGAAGAACTGGCAATAAACTCTCCGCCACTTTTTAATTGCCAAAAGTTTTGTTTTACACAATGTTAAACAACAATGTTAGTAAGGAGCTGCAACCATTACACCAAGTTCCACATGACATCTTAAGCAATTAATTGTCAATAAATAATAAAAAAAAATAGCACTCCGGGAGTGCCGACAGAAGTGAAAACTTCAATATTAACGTTGTGTTTAATTATAAGTATAAAAGTACTATCATTTATGAGGTAGAATACAATGTTTATTTATTGCGCTATCGTACACAAATATGACAATTTAATACATCAATAATTAAACTCAATTGAAGATCTGTCTATCAAGCATTAATATAACATGCGGACAATCTTAATCTTAATGTTAAACATTCTTTTACCACCTAATGTTAATTCATTAAATTCAACCTTTATATAATGTAAATGTAAAATAATTACTCTCCCTTCCCCTCGATCTTACGCTTTTTCGATCAGCATCACGTGACCCTGACGCAAGTTTGAAAGTTTTTACCCATACAAAAAGTGCTCAGCGCCGCTAAAGAAGTTTTCACTTCAAAAACAAAGATTTGTCCTCTATCAGCAGTAGGCATTGGCAGGTAGAATTAATAACTTTCATCACCATACACGAATTCAAGTACGACCAGTCACCACAAGTAGCACCCGTTCACGAGTATGACGCATGGCCAGCCATCGGCCCCCTCGCCATATTTTAGGGAGAGAGACAGCCCGACGCATGGACGCCGCCACAAGCAATGAACTTGTAGTTGTCATTTAATAAAATAATATTTAAATTATAAAATCGAAACAGAAAAGCTCAAAATAATACAACAATATACTCAATTTATTCTATAAGACAAAACATAATTTAAAAGCACAAATTAGCCCCAGAAGTTAAGGTAAGGATTAAATAATCAAAATATCCGCATTTATTAAATTTTATACCGTATAGTTGTAATGAGAAAAGCTAACAAAGCCACTTCCCTTATTACCTACGCAGTACTCTTGCACTTTGTTTGATTAAACTATATTCTTTGCACTTGAATTTAATACATTGGTTTAATCACACGTTGACAGGATGATCTATATTAGTGATGACTTCTGCATTTTCTGCTTATAGAAAGAAGACTGTGCATTACCACATGAGACAATCAATACGCCAGGAATCAAAAGGGCTTAAATTAAAAAACATCCTTTGGATTTACCGTTTAGTATTAATAAGAAATTATAAATACATTTTAAACGCCATTTTCACCTAACAGATACCATATAGAAGCAATATTTTCGTCATTATATTTTATTTCATTTTAAATATCTTAATAAATTCAAGTCAACAACAACCTCATTTAACCCAATAAAAATACTTGTTTTGAATGTCTCAATGTAAACATGTAATAAAATATGATTGTATTAATTAATTAAACAAGAAATTTCGTGTCCCTCGTATGGGACACACTGTATACCCCTCTTCAACTGATTACACAAAATACCGTGTACACAATAATAAGTAATTGGCTTAATCACCGAACTCGTCGTATCGTTTTATTGCACATAAAGCCGGATCGTGTTTGGAAAATTGAAACGTTTTTTGGGGTACTACCTTTCTTTATTTTCAAAGTACTTTGTGACTTTTATTTACACTAGAATGGTCTCATTAGGAACACGTGTATCGATCAAGTAAAATATACTGAAATAAAAAGGAATCTTTCGTACAATGTTATACAAGGACAAACAAAAGTTCAAAAGCTTTGTGTCGATTTTTAGCCAATATATTTGTCTTTTATGTTACGTAGATATAATCTACGAATAATACAGCCTTATGTTGTACGTACAAATGGGTCCTTTAAACGGTATTTCTGAGAAACACTTCAGACAAAATATTTTTAAATCCAAATAAAATAAAAAATCTTTACTACATTTCCCACATGATATTGATGGCATTTGCTACATTTGACTAAAAATTATTTACTGGACTTAATCAGTTTTATTGAAACGTAATGTAAAGTTTAAAATACTACCATTTTTGGAGGGAACGTAGTAACCATGGTTACCAGCACTATCTCTACATATATAGGCCAACTAAGTTTAAACGTATATTCATAAATATATGCGTGAATACCACTACTTTTTACCTTTACTACCGCTTCGCACCGTTGCTCTTCAAATTACTGTTGTTGCAAATAAAAATACCGGTTTTCTATTTTCAGAGGTCTAGACGTCGTGTCTATACGTCAGCTGGTGGTACTATTACGTCTGCTCTCTCGCCAGGGCCGCACTATTATCTGCACAGTACATCAACCTTCAGCGTCTCTCTTCACTCTTTTTGATAGAGTTTATGTATTGTCAAGAGGACTTTGTTGCTACCAGGTAATAATAATAATCCAGTTGTGCTCTAATCCTATATATCTCAATAGGTCTCAGATTTTATCCGATCCTTTGGTAATTTTTAATTCATAGACAAGTAGGTGATCAGCTTCTGTCTGATCTGTCATAATTATATTGTCGTCGATTTATTGCATGTCTATACCATAAACACGTATACATAATTAAATTTAAGTAAGCTTTCTACGCCGGCCAAGACGCGAAACATGTTTCTCCGGGATCAAGCCCGAGTTAGTTATATGCTATGTTCATTACCCACTAAGGCACTAAGTGTCTTTAGTTTTCAAGAATTTAAGTTATTATTTTTTATATTTCTGGGAAAACCCTTTGGCCCAGGAACATATGTAATGGATATAACTATTTTATTTTAATATGCTAGACAAATTAAGACTAATTATAACATTTTATGCCCTCAATTGACAAAGTTTGATTATCTCCGTCATACTAATTAAGGGAACTTTGCACCGCCGGATGCGCCATCAAAAAGTTTTTAACCTGTGTCAAATAATTTGTTAATGAAGCTCAAACTTCGTGATGGGAAGTTTTATGGTGATCCTTTGGGAGGATAAACGCGGTTTTCTTTTTTAATTTATTTTTCGGGGTTAGTAAAAGCGCAAGTTTTTTTTCTGCTTATAATTATATTCGATTATTTTGTTAATATACAAATTGGTTATAAGTCATTGTCTATTCCATCATTTTTGGGCCTTCTAGACTAGTTTAATTAAAAAGAAAAATTTGCACACAGACGTACGACCCCGAACGAATTAATAAACCAATAGGCTTCTGCAATATTATTACTGTTATTAAGATAAATATTATTCAATCAGAAGTGAACTCTTAATTAGATCTAAAACAATAGGGTTTCCGTAAGATTATTTTGAAACGCGATAGAATTAACGATAGAAGAAACGCCTCGGCAACAAAATATTTGTTGACAGCAGTATTTTGTTAGTGTTTGTATGACTTTTCTTGTTAATATTAGCGAATATAATATAAAAAATCTCGTCCTTATTGTTTGATATACCTTATATCCTCTTTCATCACATTGATTGTAGAGGATAATTCTATTTACAAACTACGATCGGCAATTCTGTTTGAATTCTACGCCGGAACTTTAGAGCTTTGACTAGACCTATACACACTCCTTTGATCTCGTCGTGAATTGCCCAGACAACAAAGTAGACTAAGATGTTCTTCAGGCTACAAAATTCACGATTAGCTGTGACTTATGCTGTGGAATATACATTTGTTAATTATAAGAGACAAGAATATTTTATGAGTTTTTATGAAGAAATTAACTACGTATGTATTAAGCTAGCGTTGTAGATTATGGCGTACGCCATCATCTACAACTATTCATGACTTCAATGAATGGAAGTCATGAATCCCGACTATCACTGATGTTAATAACAATAATGTTATGTATAATTTTAAACTAAGTTCATATTAGTGATATATTGATGCATGTATATATTGTATAAACAACGTAACATAATATATTCCTGAACCCATTTAGATTTTAGACAAATTATAAATCTCTATAATATTGTGGATAAAGCTAGAAGCTGTAATTACAAATGACATGCATCTATACTCTTTTTTTAATTAGGTATATATATACCTACCTTCGTTGCCAGATTTAGAACGTCATTCATAAAAATAAATTAGTCTAATGGCACTCTTGTAACTAAAGTAGGTACGTCTATTCTATCAAATTGTGTTTAAGCTGTATTATTTCATTATGACGGTTTAATTAGATAAATCCTTATGAATAAGAGGAGAAGTATTAAGGTTTAAAAGTCGTAATTCTTTTAGTAGGATTGTAATGTTCTAAACAATTTCCTTTTAATGAGCGCATTTCACCCGCCATTGTTCATCAAAGGTCCGAGATATATAACTTAATATGGAAAGCTAGAATCCCAACTTGTACTGAAACTAGTAAGGATGTTAGTAGTTGAAGCTCTCTAGGGAAACTTAGTCATACCAACGAAACATTACAAGGGTTAAACACAGCTTGGAAATGGAATCGACTGCATTTGATATTGCATTTCCGTTGAGCAAGCTGAAACGACTTACTCATAGAGAACTCAAAGACTTGATAGGATTTTATTACGAAGTAAACATGAGTCTATGTTAAAATAAATCACACACTTTAGTCCGCTATTAGCTATATCTGTGCGTCTTTATATACTAATTATATTAGTACGTTTTATGTTAGTAAGTTTTAAAATTAGAACTGTATTATAAAGTACAGATACAAGTACAGGCAGTACAGAAGACTGAATTTCAAAGAAGTTTAAGCGAACTTAATCTCCCATTCATAATGTTGTAATGGGATAGATATACGTATGTATGAATGTTTTTTAATCTGAAACAAGCCTAAAACCAACTAAAGGTTTATGTCAAACTTAAGACAATACCAGGTTTTTTTATAAATCATTTTCTATATTTATAAACTTCAATAGTATATTTTTTGTCCGTTTATTAATCATTTTACCTTTTAACAATATTTATATACTCTCTGCGTATAATTATTGTTTATTTCTGTGTATAATTATTGTAGTTTCTGTGTATAATTATTGTGTATGATTATGTGTTTCATAATCTCGTTTACTTTCAGGGTGCGTCACCACTCCTAGTACCTTTCCTGACTGAGATTGGCCATATTTGCCCTGTAACCCACAATCCTGCCGATTTCGTACTCGAAACTCTTGTCAGCACTACCGAAGCGCCAGCACAAATGTCAGAATTGTGTCAAAACGGAAAGCTCTGCCGAGACCTAGACAAAATGACATCTAGAGGAGGACGGTTAGTTTTGCATATATTTATAAAATTATGTTTGAATTTATTTGTTTAAATGTGTATGTACGTTTTTGGCTATTGTGTACAGTGTAATTGTTTGAATATTGTATAATAAGTAGCTGTAGGAATACCGTTGAGCAAATAAATAAAGCCGAGCAAGAAACAGACAGTTTTAATATGCACTTAACGCACACTTAATGCACACGTAATAGTATGAAAAAAGATTTTTTGCCGATACTGTCTATTTTTTTTTTCTCAACTTTGTTTATTCTCTTGATCACTCCCTTTACACACACACTAGTCACAGCAAGTCCCTATCTACCTTCACCATACATATTCTATGTTTATTTCGCTTCTCTTCGCGCTATTTGATGAACGCCAACTCTTTACCTATTCCTCCAGACTATTAAAGAGTAATCCTGCTTCGCACTAAATGCCATAAACGCAGCAGACCTGCACAATGTAAGCTTTGTTTCAAAATGTAAAACGCCTCGGTAATCTTCTTTTTCAGCAAACCGGTTTTACATTCAGACGATTCAATACAAAGGATTTTTGTGGAGCACGTCGCCAAAGAACAGCTACTCAGAATGGAATTTGCGACGACGTTTTTGAGTCAGTTCTGGATATTGCTAAAACGAATGATGTTACAGACTAGACGCAATTCCGTAAGTATTTTTGTTATTTACAGCTAATATGAGAAAAAGGTTTCTGAATCTTATTGATTATACTGATGAGTAATGTAGGATATATTCAGAAAAATACTTTTAATTTTCGTTGGTGAAGTATTATAAAAATTTTAAAACAAGTTGATTGTTAAGGGGGCTATCCGAAAATTCATTAAAATTATTTGTAAGTAGAATTGCAGTTTTTCATTATGTTTTAAAAATTTACTACGTTTTTTTAAACAATTTCCTAGTAATATAGTATTGTCTTTGATTAACATAACTCATAACATTAAAAGAAAAACGCTTTTTACCGGATTAAAGTTATGTATTATTATAAATATACAAACTGGATTGCGACTGTGGCCTGTCTTACATAGGGCAAACTAAACGCAATATGTCCAGCAGACTCAAAGAACACATTGCAGACATAAGACATAGACGACACACAAAATCAGCAGTCTGTGAACACATACTAGATAGGCCTAATCACTACATACGCTTTGACCAACCGAAAATACTTGCGAAAGAGAAAAGATTCTTCCCAAGATTGGTACGCGAAGCCATTGAAATCAAAAAACACCCCAATTTCAATAGAGAAGACGGCCTAAAATTGTCAAACACCTGGGATCCAATAATATCCAAATTAAAATCTCAAAAAGAAAAACAATCCGCGAAAATAGAGGACACCGTGAGCCATTTTTGCCAAAACCCTCCATCTTTTAGTCGATACCAACTCCGGGGAAATAAATACAGATAATGCAACTTTCTCTGCAGCTGTGATACTTTTTGACATTCAACATCTTTTGTCTTCAGTCACCGTGACCACGCACGCTGTAAAGCACGCGAAACGTCGGATAAATTTAAAATTATGTCAAATAGTTGTAAATTTATAATAATACATAACTTTAATCCGGTAAAAAGCGTTTTTCTTTTAATTTCCTAGTAATTCCTAAAACCTATCATTTGAGTTTCATAAGTGAACAATTCAATTTTTTCATATTAAAAATTATGTTAGATTCTTTATCGGAGATTCATCTGTAAAAGCACTGCATTACGAGCCTAGTCAGCTCTGTATTATTGAGGTATTTGGAGTGTCTATGGACTCTCTACCAACGATTAGAGAAATATAGTACGTTTACCTGTACGAGACGGAATGATAGAGGGAATTAATAAACGCAAGATTTTTATACGCGTATTGTCCTTAATAATATACGATATTCTTCTTCTGATTCACCTCAACGAACTCACTAATAAAATCCCAATTATAATAAGTCACTTAAAAGTCCATAATATTTATTTCAGACGGCTTTATGGATCCAGTTAATTCACCATATTCTGGCAGCTGTGTTACTTGGTGGCATCTTCTATCAGATCGGCAACGATGGCACTACACCTATCGCAAATTTCAAGTTCTGTATCAGCTGCCTTGTGTTCTTCATGTATACTTATGTCATGATACCTGTGCTTCTGTGTAAGTTCACTGATTGCTCACTACCACCAGAAAGTCATTCGACACTTAAATCCGTCACGGGGCAGTTTACTTCATAATCCGAATTTAGCAACTTAAGTACTAAATTCGGATTATGTGATTAGTATGAATATTAGAAAAAAGGTAACAAGAACTAAAAAAAATACAAAGCCGATGAGGTATATGAAGTGTGTATCATAAAACTCATTATAACTAACTCACTAATACTGTGTAAAGTACGTCGCAATACGATTTTTGAGTTCTTTTATACAAATAACGCCCTAACTCTGATTGAAAAAAACTTCATACGGTATGCAACAATGATGTACGAATGGCGCCAAAACTCAAAGCTGGATCACGCATGCGCTAAAGCCCGCTGCCGCAGATAAATATAATTGCCATAGACTAAATAGAGATGGCGTGCTTCGCCAAAATATGTTCTGCTAAGCTTCTACATGTACAAAATAACTTTACTTAGGAAATCATACAAAATTATATTAAACTATAACATGATTTTGATAGAAATAACATGTGTTTGTGGAATAGAGGTGTTTTACATTTATTGGTATTAGGTTTATTTTTTTAAGTACGTATCCTAATAACAATTCAATGCTTAAAATACGTAATAGACTAAATAAAAGTATGTTTTGGAATGTTTATTTATATTTGAAGTTCTCATAAAGCTATAGTTAGTATCATGTAACTAATGTTTTTTACAAATGTTTAAAACAAAAAAATACTTGTATTAGGTATTTTATTTAAATTTATTTTTCAGTTCCTATGGAAATGCGTATGCTTCGACGTGAATACTTCAATCGATGGTATAGTTTAAAGGCGTATTATGCGGCCCTTACCATATCATCTGTACCAGTTATGGTAAGTTAATATAACCTATTTCTAATTCTGAATAAAAGCCACGTTATAATCACTTTCAGAAATCAGAACTAATATGACTTAGGTGTTTGGTACCGACTGCACACAGTACCAACACTGTGTAGTTAACGCTAATGGCCTTTAAGTTGGTAGTTGTGGATTTGATACCGGACAAATTGTTTATATCAAATACTGCGGCAGATTAGAGATCTGTCGTAATATCTGCCAATTATCCTAATTATCCAAGGAAAACTACTGTGTGTCTGTCTTATAATTAAATATTTTAACTTTTCCAGTTGAGCCTAGGCATGCTGTTTCTAACAATAAGCTACGTGATGTCTGGTCAACTTATGGAGTTAGACCGCTTCGTGTTGTTTTCTATAGTGGGTCTTCTAACTGGATTCTGCTCCGAAGGTTTGGGCCTCTTGGTGGGATCAACGTTTAGTGTAACGGTTAGTATTACATCAATTCCAAATTTTTATAATAAAGTGACTGAAATATTAATAAAATATATATAGAGAGAAATAGTAATATATGCATAATATTTTATTTTGATATATGTTTATGTCATACTCCATTAGTATTTTACTTGAAATATATATGAATCAAATTAATGATTAACTCCACAACGTAGTAGATTCAGACTCGGATTTGTCGTGAATAAAATTACAGAGTATATTTCGACATTGTGTTTTCTATTATTCTATTAAAAATATTAAGTATAGCAAGCACTATTTTCTTTTTTTCTCTTCTATTCACTTTTCACGAGTCTTTTGTTTTACAGAACGGTTCCATAGTGGGCCCGGCGACACTAGCGCCACTATTAGCTCTCTGCTGCTACGGCATGGGCTTCGGAAAATTTATTGAACCATTTATGAAGATCCTTATGTCAGTGTCTTACTTACGATACGCACTTTCTGGCCTCTGCTTGGCAATTTACAACAAGCGACCTCTTATGGAATGTGACGACATTTTCTGTGTCTATTCCGATCCGAAGTTATTGTTGCGAGATGTAGGAATTATGAATGACAATTATATAATACAAATTGTCGCTCTCGTAATTTTTACGGCTATACATAGAATCAGCGCATACTTTGCATTACGATACCGCCTTACTTCAGAGTTTACAAGCAAGTTCATGACATACATCAGCAAATTTTTGAAACATAGATAGGTCATAAATTGATTAAGTACTCTTTATCAACCATAGACACGGTTTTGTCTATTTATAGAAGTATAAAGTATTGTAAAGTTGGTAGCTGTCTCACAATAGGCGCTGGTTGTCTATTACCGCTTCTTAATGCTTATTATCGCCCAGTTTCTGAAATGCTTACCAAGGTAAAAATTTACCAAGTTATAAATGTTAAAATCTCCAGTTATCGTTTTATCGCCATGTACAAATTTAGACCATTTACCCAAATTGTACATGACCTGTCCTCTAAAGCTTCTAAAACTTTTAAGATTCATTATATAAGTTAACGATATTTAAATGATTCTCACGGTTTTAAAACCTAAAAACAAATTGACCAGTTTCGATCTCATTAACGTTTCAGTAACTCGAATTGATTTGTTAACAGTTATATCAGTTAAGAACAGCAAACATTGCCAATGTTGCGCTTCTTCCAGAAACTGGGCTTAATTTTTAACTCGGTAGTACCTAAGGTTTTTATTAAGAAGAATGTGTATTTACTTAAGCAAAAATATAATGCGATCTTTAATTTTTTGTAATTACGTAAGTAAAGTAGTACAAAGTATGTTTGCGAAAGTGTGATTTTAATCTGTGATTGTGATTTTTAATTAGGCTACACAAGGGTGTGGTGGTACCCACATAGTTGAAATATTATAGTTTTAAGAAACACCAAATAAAAATTATTAAATTTAGAATTATTTATACTATCAATTAGTTATTCTTTTGTCTCAATTATGTTTTTAAAGGTAAAACAAACTTAAACCAAGTTTAAACATCAGGCACATTTTCTATGATGATTTGAATATGTACAATGATTATTTTTATGATGTTACCAGTAGCCTGATTTCATGATATTTATTATTTATATCTGCTTTTCAGTTTCTCCTGTGATAAAAATTCTTAGAAGGTGGGTATATCATTATAAAATTGTAAATCTATATTGTAATATTATTAACTATTGCGAAATAGGCATAATATATCAATTAATTCCAAGATTATTTAGATAATGATTTCAAATATGTACAATAAGTTTATCCATAGATAACCGTTATTGTAGGTTTTATCAGATATGATTTCTTAATGATTGGAAATAGGATACATTATTGATTAAGATCAATAAAATACATTCAAAAATATGAATAGTTTTTATTTCATTCTAAACAACACAGCTATCTAAATGCTCACTTAAACAAGAATTAAATACAACAGAATAATAGCTGTGAAATTACAACTGACATACAAAGTATGATAATTTATTGCCAATAATATCAACTAAATCTCATTTATCCTTATACCTACACCCTAAAATTACTTGCATACTTCCAAAGCATCATTCTTTTCTTCATCCAACTCCTTACCTGTTGCATCAATCATTTTGCGGGCAAAATCAGAAATAGTCAGGCCTTCAACAATCTTCCACTTGCCATTACTGACTGTAACAGGGAATGAGAACACTACATCCCGTGGTGTACCATACGACCCATCAGACACAACTCCCATACTAACCCAACGATCACCAGTGCCTAAGAACCAATCTCTCATGTGGTCTGATGCTGCTTTAGCAGCTGACAGAGCAGAGGACATTTTTCTAGCTGCAATAACAGCTGCACCTCTCTTCTGTACTGTTGTGACAAAGGTGGACTTCAAGAATTCATCATCATTTAGCGCTACCGGCACTGGCTTTTGAGCACCATTGACTGTGACAACAGCATTTGATGCATCTGGGAACTGTGTGGAGGAGTGGTTACCCCAAATGATGACATTCTTAACATCCTGGACCTTTACCCCCAATTTAGCTGCCAATTGGGCTTGGGCACGGTTCTGGTCAAGGCGCGTCATGGCAGTGAAATTTTCTTTAGGGATTGATGGGGCATATTTAGAACAAATCAAAGCATTAGTGTTGGCTGGATTTCCAACAACAAGTATTTTAACATCCTTACGTGCCACTTTGTCTAAGGCCTGCCCTTGTTCTTTAAAAATGCGAACATTAGCTGATAAGAGATCTTTACGTTCCATACCTTCTTTTCTGGGCATAGCACCTACTAAAAATGCAGCTGCTACATCCTTAAATGCTTCTTCAGGGTTGGCAGTAGGGAGCACTCCAGCAAGTAAGGGCAAAGCACAGTCAGCTAACTCCATGACAACACCCTCAAGAACTCCCATCATTGGAGCAATATCCAGGAGATGAAGATAAACTGGTTGTTCTGGGCCAAAAACAGCTCCAGAAGCAATTTGGTAGAGAAGAGAGTATGCAATCTGCCCAGCAGCACCAGTCACAACAACTTTAATTGGTTCCGCCTGAAAGAAATATATTGCCTGTTAATTTGAGTAAAACTAACTGCCAACATTGTTCAGGAGCATTTTCCATATATCATATATCCATTGATTACCATATAAAACTGAACAAGGAAAAAAATACTTAGAACTTTATATGAAATGGAAGAAAGAATAATTTACCATTTTACATTTGTTTTTGCTTGCTACTACAATAATTTGTTGTTCAGTACTTGTGAGTTTTTGTGAACAGCAACAAGAAGCTAACATTTTCAAATATCTTAAGTTGAAATGTACAAGTGGTTTTCTAACTAAATAATGATAACATTATCAGACTGCAATCGATCAATCAGATTGTTTATTTTACAAAAGAGACTTATGAGATATAAAATTAATAGTCTAAGTCTAACTTTAATTCCATTATTCATTGCTTAATTATTTAGACTGGGTATATAATAAACAGAGGTCATATGAATGTCACTGGAGAATTCCTTCTTATCAAGTATTAAAACTACGTAAACTTACCATGTTAAAGAAAATGCTGCAAAATATTTAAATTACAAAATTACAAATCACGGCGATTTGCCGACAAACCGCTGCAAAAATCCTGTTTTGAAGGTCACCCGTAGTCTTGAAAGATTGTACTGGATTGTTTCCTTCAATCTTTGCCACATGCAAAATTTAAATATCAAAGTATAGTCGATAGTAGTTGTAAATCTACCAATTTTAAAGAACACTCATCTAACATCTTTCACGTGAACTCAAAACATACCTTATTCAAAGCAATTTGGAATTAATGACAATAAACATAAAAACTATATTTGTTTGTAGGATAAACGATTTTTTATCAGATACCGTCAACGTCAATTATTTGACGTATAAACTATAGAGCCTCTTAACGACAAACGTCACAGAGAAATCTGGCGTAAAGTGATCCAAAAGGTTTACTCTATTGTACTCGCATTTCGTGCGGTGAGTGAGATCAGAGATGCCGATCTTTTCCCCTACCCTGTACTATCTATAAAAAAATCCACTCTGGGTGACACCTCCTTCCTCTTCTACCCTGGTTATATACGTTCGAGAGGATATTTGCTCTCGTCGTCTCGCGATGCTCGATGATATTAACTCTTTGGTTGCACGTAGACTGCGACGACCATCTACGATACTACGCTTGTTTATATAGGTCCCATAGCGGTAATACCGAAATGAAATGGTTGGTAGAGCACATTCAATCAGCTGCAGACTTTCTGCTCCAAAATGTTCCCACCGCTGAAATTGCAGATTGGCGATTAGCGACAGAAGAACATTTCCCGACTTTTCCCTGGCTATAACCTGAAACAAATGATGCCCTCCATCACAAGAATCCCAGATGTCGACGGTCATAAACCTTCACTGTTGGACCTATTGCTGACCTCTGGACAGCTACCAGGTGACTACGATCCGATCGATCCGCCTTCGGATCATTGCCTAGTTCGGAGCACTGTGCAAATGCCATGGGGCCGATATGTTTTTCGCCGGATGATTCTGTCACTCATGTTGTTCTGCAGGGCATGGATTTTTTTATTCCTTTCTCTGCAGTGCAGTGGCAAGTCCCAACACTCGAACGCTCCTTTAAAACGGCAGCATGCCGAAAGCAGAAGTGTTTTTAAAGTTTTTTAAGTGTTAAAAAACAGCGAACTTAAAAAAGCCTCAGCCTCTAGGTTCGTCAAAAGAATAAGGCAAAGTTGGAGCATATTGGAATTGGTAAGAAATTAGCTCACCTTCCTTCAGGAGCACGTGCCTTCTTGGGCACGTGCTCCTGAAGGAAGGTGAGGTGATAATTCATGGCCAACACCTCAAAGGAGAAAGCCGATCTCTTCTGCTCTCTTTTGAGTCCTACTCGACACTTTAGAATGTACCACCGTCGTTAATTTGGTGTGATTTTTCAATGCCGGAAGATATATTCCGACTCGGTGCTGTCCGCAAAGTCCTTTTTTTCTAGATATTTATAAGTTGAACGGGCCAGATTGTATACCTACAATCGTGCTGGGCACGCATGCTTCAAAGCTGGCTCCGGTTCCGGCACTCTTACTCTGGCAGCATGGTCCCAAACGCTTGGATGACCTCCATAATTCATCCGATCCCTAAAAAAGGTAAAGGCTCTGATCCGATCAACTACCGACGAATAGCTATCACCCCTTATAATTGTACCTAGAGAAATACCAGCTGATTAGTGACCGTCAGTACAGGTTTCGCCAACATCGCTCTGCACAAGGGTTTGACACAAGGCGCTTCTCTAAAAACTTCCGGTTTATGGACTAGCCGTGAAATTGTGCGAATGGATATATAATTTTTTGGCCTATCGGAACATTAAGATCGTTGTCGACGGTACGTGTTCCGACTTAAAACTAAAAAATGCGTGAGTTCCTTAAGGCTGTATACTGTCTCCATTACTGTTCCTTCTTCATATCAATAATTTTATGTTGCAGTCAAGAAAAGTTAATTACTATGTGGATAAAAGCACTGGGGACGCCATTACTCGTAATACCGGCCCTGCTAATATTTCTCTGGTTAATGTCGAGTGTGTTTCATGTCATGTCATGTTTCTAAGAAGAAACAGTTTTCCGAGGCCGGCAAGTATCGCGGATTTTTGAATAACCCTGTAGCTACCTATATAATATTTTTGTATTAAAAACGCACTATTGATGAGAGTTTTTTATTAACTCAAAATAAGTACATATGAAAATTACTACAGATAACCTATAAATTGTCGGTAGACACTGGTAACCAAGAGTACTAAGTGCTAAGTAGGTACTAGGTAGTGACTAGTGAGAGTGACATAATCACATAATAGACATAACCTCAAAAGTAAAAAGCAGAACCTACAAGAGTAAAGAATTTATTTCGAAAAAGTAGGATTAACAAAATAACTGTAGTGTATAAAATTAAATAGAAGAAAAATCGTTTACATGCGTGTGTAAAGTATACTTAAAAAAGCCATAATGTCATCTCTTCTGCGATCTACCAAGTTTGTGCGATACTTTGCTGGTGCGGCTAGAACACTTATATTAAACTCTGCAAAAACAGCTGAAGCTAATACTTTACTGAATCCTAAATCACTATGTGCTGCCAACAGGTTAGATATTATTGTAGTTTGATACAAAATCATTGTAATATCAATCATTCTATTTCCTAAAGACAACTGGGTATAGCAATTGGGAATCGATGATTATAAATTTACATAATTTTACATCATAATAATTATTCATACAGTTCCGTGTAATCAAAATGAATATATATTTTCAGTATTTTACTGAGAGACTATGCAACAAAAAAATCAGAAAACTTGGAGCCATTGCTTCAAAGATTGGATTCGGAAGTTAGAAGAAATGGAAGAATAACTAAAAGGGACATAGATGAAGTGTTTGATGAAATCAGAGCAAAACATGACATTACAAGCTCACAATCTTTACTTGTTATTAGATGTTGTGGTAAGTAATAATTATTTTTAACATGAAACAAACTTAATAACAGAAGGCTGTGGCATAAGGCTGAACATAATATGTTGATATTGTTTTGTATTATATTGTAAAAAATCATAAAACATTTGGCTAAGTGGTCATTGTAGACATTGTCTTTCTTATGGTAATATAATGTTTAATTTTTTTTTTTTATAATGACAAAATGTTCAATGCACATTCACATTTTCTTTGTGTTTAATTTACATGTTCCATTAGCAGTACTAATATAGAAATAACATCACTCAGTTGCTTTGCAACACTTAGATCAAAAGCATTTTATTTTTTATATATACATATAAGACATTTAATTATATTTTAAGTCAAGTCGACTTGACTATACATTAAATATAAATTTATATTAACTTTAAATCTCCTCTATTTCTAGGTGAGCTGGTACCAGAAGAGTTACCGGAACAGAGAACTCTATTAGTTCAGAAAATATGGAATGTCCTAAATGAGAGAGGCGTACCCATGGATGTCTCCCATTACAATGCTCTCCTGCGTGTTTATTTGGAAAATGAGCATGCATTTTCTCCTGCCCAATTCCTTGAAGAAATGGAAAGGAAGGGCTTGCAACCAAACAGGTAATTTTTTTTTTAAATCACATAAAAAAAAAAATTTAATTGTGTTGAAATGTGCACCATTATTTAAATAAAACTAATGCGTTAATAAAAAACATTAGAAAACATTTAAATAAGTTTTCAGTTCACATATTATAGTCCTCTAAAATGTATTTATAAATTTTAGAGTCACTTACCAACGTCTCATGTGGAGGTATTGTCAAGAAGGAGATGTAGAGGGTGCAACCAAGGTTCTAGAAAAAATGCGGGAGCTAAACATGCCCGTGTCTGAACCTGTATTAAATGCCTTAGTCATGGGTCATGCATTCCATGGTGACACAGAAGGGGCTAAAGCTGTGCTAGAAACAATGGCAGGTGCTGGCCTTACTCCATCTAACCGTACCTACACTTTATTAGCCTGTGGCTATGCAAAAGAAGGTGATATTGAAAATATAAATAAGGTCATCGCTATGGCTGAAGACAAAGATGCGCCTTTGTCAGACAAGGTTAGAATAGAATATGTTAATACAATTTATAATAACTTCGATTAGCTTTAAGTTTTAGGGGAGTCAAGGAATATTTAATTGTGCCACTTTTTTTAAACAAATTTAAGTACTAGAGTCTGAACTGAGTAGTGTAGCATTATAAAAAATATCCTTTACCAGATAAAAGCATTTTTAATAAAAAAAAAAAATAATTTAATATGTCGCAATAATAATATAAATATGTATTTTTAAAATTATGATAAATTTAATTCAGTGCAGTTTATTTTCAACCTTGAATGTATGATATAAAAATTCTTAAAATAGAGAGATATATATATATTTAAAACAGTAAGTCCTAAATTGAATAAATTATACCTTTACAGGATATATTAGATGTTGTAGAATATTTAGCAGTTGGCGGTCACGAGAATAAAGTTGAACAGTTGTATACACACATTCGTAAAAGTGTGGGTTACAATCAAGATGTATGCAATCTTATCTTGAGACTCCTAAACCAAGGCTGTGATACAACTGCTAAAAGTATAATGAAAACCATGTCAGCATCGGTGAATATTGACGAGACTGGCAATTTCTTCAAAGGATCGTTTTACGTGAAGCATTTAATCAAACTAAACCGACCAGCAGACTCTATCATTAAATCGTGCAAAGAATTACAAAAAGAAGCTTTAGTGCCTAAAGCCTTACAAATTGCTACAGAAGTTTCGTTACAGCAAGGTAAAACTGAACTGGCATATAAACTGTTTAAAGAATTGAAAATGGACGGCTTTGAAATTCGCCAACTCTACTATTGGCCTCTCTTAACTCAAAAAGGAAAGGAAGGTGATGAAGAGGGTCTTCTGCAAATTGTCCGAACAATGACTACCGAAAACCTGTCTCCTTCCGGTGAAACTCTCAGAGACTATATCATACCGTACTTGCTAAAGAAGGATTCGCCACAGAACGTTATAATTAAACTTCAATTAGCAAATGTACCCGTTTTCCATAGTGCAAGAAATGTAATTGTAGAACTTTTACGAAAAGACAATATAGAAGCAGCAGCAGAAATCGCGTTACGGTATCGACCGAAAGGTGGATTTTCTATTATCAGTCCAATGTTAATTAACGCTTTAGCTAACACTAAAGATATTGATTCCTTTGCCAAAATTGTACATGTTCTGAGTAGCCGTCAACCAAATACAGAAGAAGATACGCCTGATGATGGTCCAGAACGAAGCACGGGTAACGAGGTAGGGCGTGTTGTTAGACAAGCTATTAAAGCTTTGAATAAAAGTGGATTATCAGAAAATATCCTGCAAGCCGTGTTAGATAGGGGACTGCGTATAGACGTAGCGTCGGCCGAAGAGATAGAGCAAATAATTGGAGATAACATGACAACAGACATTTCAAAGTTACTATCAAGTTTAACGTCTTCAGATCTCGAATCCGCGCCGCTAGAAGCATCCAAACTACCGAACAATAAAAAAAAATTAAATTCCCAACAACTGGAGAATCTAATTAAAAAAGTACAGGACCAGGATGGCAACCAGGCTAGATTGCAAAAACAGCTACTCGTTACTTATATGGAAGAGAACAATATTGAGAAATTGGATAGTTATATAAAAGAATTAAAGTCTTCCAACTTCGAACTATCAATGACCATACTCACGCAATTGTATGAGGTGTATTTGGAGAATGATATGATCGAGAAAGCGAATGAAATACATAAGCAAATATTAGAAAAGAATCCAGACTTTGTTATTAACAGATACAAGAAGGTTATGATGGCTGAAGCTTTGATCAGGGCAAATAAATTTGATGAGGCGATACAGTATCTTAAGGATAATAAGCCCACTGATGATATAACATCGAACTTTGCATTGAATGCCAAGTGTTGGCAAGTTCTGAATGGAGTATGTGAAGAGAAGGATGTGACCAAGGTTAGTTTATATTTTAACTGGTTTTCATGATTTATTACTGAGCAATTTCGTTAAGTCTAATCGGTAGTTAAAAACAGGCTCTCCCTTTATGATTGCTGGATCAGATGTTAAATGGGCGTTACAATCGTAGTGGGGTGATAATTTATGACCCAATAATAAATGCGTATTTGACATTTTTTATTACGGAGTTATTTTAAAACTAATATCTTAGCATATTCATTAAATATCCGTTTAAAATTTGATTTTAATAGAGTATTTATTTAAGTAATGAATAATATCTTCTTTATGAAAACTCGTCGCAAGAACAAAATTGATTACTATAAGCTTATAGTGAGTCGACCTAAAACAATAGATACTGTTACATACATTAGGAACTTTTAAAGAGATACAATTTCTTCATACATAACAGTAGTATATTGTGATGTAGCCTTAATTAATAATTATAAAGCCTTTTTGTATAAATTTTAAACTACGTACATTGTTACAGTTAAAGTAAGGGTGCGTGTACTTATGTACGCGCGTAAGAAGTTATACTTCTTTGGCATTATTAAAAATAGTTTTTGATTGCATGCAAATAATTAATTACAATTAAATAATCAAAGACTGGAAAAGGAGTCATTATAGTCAATAAAGTTCAGTTTACATTTGAAAAATTAAATAAATAAATATTTATTATTATTCCCTTACATTAAGTGTAACATAATTTCTATTATTATTCGAATTTTGTTTTTAAATTATGTCCAATGCCGTAGCATCTTCCGTGGGCAACTTCATTCTGTTAATTTTGAGTCACGGTGCGCGCGCATCGTAAAATTTCACTCTCATCAATTTTTCATAACGCGCCTAAAGAAGTATAACTTCAAAAATTATAAACATCCATTTGTTCAGTATCTAAAAGATTAATTTAAAGTATTGCAAAATTACTCACTAATAATGTGAAATGTAAATAATGGTGAATGAATTTTTGAAATCTGTGCAGTAGCTTAAGACAACAAACACGAAATTATATCTTTCCTCTATAATACAGTTATACAATTATTCTCTATGGTAAAAACACTTTACTTTAGGCGAACACTCAGGTATGGTTCCCGGGTCACAGTAATCTTATCAAAACAAAAATTAAAAACTGTTGATCAGTTTAAGTTTAAGATCAGTCTTTAGTTAGAACTAATATAAAATCTTAATATATATAAATTACGTGTCACGTTGTTTGTCCGCTATGGACTCCTAAACTACCGAACCGATATCAATCAAATTTGCACACCATGTGTAGTTTGATCCAACTTAAAAGATAGGATAGCTTACATCTCAATTTATACACGCAATATTATTTTATTGCAAAATATTTGTTTTTTATTTGATAGTCACAATTCTAACAGATGGCGCTGTGTACCAACGTTTCACATATGCTACAATTTAATGACATCAACCACCAAAAAAGCATGGTGGTCCCCATGACTGGTTCTCCTACCGTTTCCCTTGAATAGTTTGCTACTATGTAATATAACAAAAACCTTAGCCACAGCAACGCTTGGCCGGTCTGCTAGTATAAATATAAAAATTTTAAATTATTTTCAGATTAAAACATTAACAGAGACTCTAATTAATAACAATTACATTGAACCGTCAAATGTGCTATTGGGACCTTTAATCAAGGTACACATTTTGAGGGATGATTTAGATTCAGCTTTGAATGAATTTGAGTATTGCTGCAAACAGTATAGGAGTACACCGTGGAAGGGAGAATTGACTAAAGCGTTGATTTTAAAGGAGGATGCTAATAAATTGCAATGGCTCGCTGATCTTAGTACACAGGTAATATATTTAATTAGACTACTTTACCATGTTAAATATTTAATTTATATGATTGTACCTTCTAAATAAATACAAAATAACTAGAAAATTTTACAAATATGTATATATATGAGTCACTGAGTGCAATTGGCTTTGGATCAAATCTTTAATAAGCCAGATTTTAGGCAACTTGGTTAAAAAGAGCTATTAATTTATGGTAGGAATATTGAATATAAAATATCTTGTGGAAAAAAGCATCAAGCATCAGAATTTAATGATAAGTAGAGTCAAATGTTTAGCTATGAACTCTTTGAAGCATTTAATGTATAATGTATATGTTTTTTTTTTTGACGTTCATAAGTGTACATTGTGTTACCTATATGAATAAATGATTTTTGACTTTGAGTTTAAACATTTGCATGGTTATGCTTCAGTTCTTCTTAGTTAAAATTATTTTAGTGCAAATTAATTTTGACTACTTCAATGTCATACTATTTTAAATATAATTATATAGAAATAAGTAAAATGATAATACAGTACATGCCATTTTATGTACGTATGGCATTTTTTTACACATTTTACAAATTACATCATAGTTCTAAATGATATTTATTTATTTTTTTAATTTTGACCTCCGATATGGTGCTTAAATGCCGTAGCTGCAATGAAAATATCCAAGAAATTATGTACTTGCAATTTTTTTTTAATAAGTTATATTATTACTATTTGATTGTTATGATAACAATTATTATTATTACTATTTGATTATTTAACTTCTGTATTTACTACAAGTCGTTTAGCAACGCATTTATTAGCCATATTTTGGTATTTTGATCTATTTCAACATAATTTTAACATTTCATTTTTTTTTTTTCATTGGAATAAAGTAAATTTGACTTAAAAACTTTTTTTGAAATCAAATGTATTGTATGTATTAAAATTATAACAAAACACTATATAATATATATATAGATATAATACATCTTTTCGTCTTTATAGATTCACGGCGAGATCAACATCCTCCACGACCTGGTGCTGGCATTCGTAGAATGTGGCCGACTGCGCCAGGCCAGGAGAATTCTGGAGACACCAGGGTTATTGGCTAGACGGCGAAAGGTCGATGAAGCTTGCAGAAGATATGAGGAGGTAAACAGAAAAACACATGCAAATATAAAACTTACTGTGCATACATTTTATAGTCCTTTGTGACCTCTATCACCTACGAATCACTACTATCGAACTAAAGAAGATATTAAGGCCGCTAAGAATATTTACAATTTCTCCATCTTAGCCAATGGGCTTAGACTCGTAGAGGATTCTGCGTTTAGGGGAGCGTACAAGTATTAAGTAACGCAATTTTTGAACATTTTGCTCCCCCATGTAACTCGCCGTAACGTTTTTCAGTACCCAAGTACAGTACTGTTCCCAAGTCTAGTAAAACGTTTCGTGACCACCTAGTGACTCTTTAGTAACTATTATGTGGTGTAAGTAGAAAATAATATTAACAATGACGCGTAATTCAATCCCCGCCCCGCATCGTAACGTATACAAAAGGACCCCCCCCCCTCCCAAAATACGTTACGTAATACTTGAACGCTCCCTAGGGCAGAAGAAGGGCAGCACAGTTCTTCCTCCACAGTAATATTACTAAAGATATAACCGCGACTAAAAGGTTGCGATATTGTTTTATTATATTGTCTTTGGTTTACGCGAGTACACTTTTAAACGAATACGTAATACAATTTGCATGACACAACCACAAGACAAGAACCATACAAAACACTCAACGTTTCGACATTAAAATGGTTTTTTATTCAGACAAGACTTTTTATACATATGCCAGTGCATATTCACCTATTCAAATAATGACTTATTTTATTTTTCATAATTTCCAGGAAGGAAAGTCTGAATACCTCGAAGGACTTCTAGAAGCGACTAGAGACTTGTCCATTTTGGATCGTTCTAACATTTTCTACCACTTATTAGTAACATACTGCAAAGCAAACGAAACGGACAAAGCCGTAGGACTCTGGACCACATTACAAGAAGAAGGTGAAATTCCCACCGACGACTTCCTAATTTACCTCGGAAACCATTTGAAATCGCAAAACAAAGACGTGCCATTCGTAATCCCACAGACTAAAACAAACATACAGAAGAAACAAGATGAAGCGATAATCAAGACATTAGCAACCCGAAAAGAACCAGTGCAACCCAACAAACGTGGTATTTCAGAACAGATAGAAAAACTCATAAACGACGGACTCCTTTCCCAAGCTGTGGACTTCACGATCAAATCGGTGGAAGATGGCGTCGTGCCCAGACAGAATGTCATAAAGTATTTACTGAAGAGCCTAGCAGCCGAAGGGAGTGTGGAGAAAATTCAGATGTTGGGAAGATATATCAATGAGGACATGAGGAGGAAAGTGACTTATGATGATAAAATGACGGCCGCGATATTCAATAGAGGTGGTGGTGATCAACACGTGAGCAACTTGTTGTTGACCGTTGAAGCGACGCAATCGCCGGATGAGTTGAAATCAGTTTTAACGAAGTTCCCAAGGAGCAAAGCTTTGGCCGCCGCTGTTTCTAATGAAGAATTGAGCAAAAAATGTGAGTTATTATTAAAATTTATATTTCCAATCTTGTTTTATGCACATTCATATTATCAAAAACATAACAGGTAAAAAAATCTTCCAATTCATTCCTAGTTAAGAGACCTACTATATAGTTATTAGATAATTTAATTAGCTAACTAACCTAACTTATAGTGACTATATCAATTTTAATAAAATTGATTGACACACGCATGAAAACAATGTATCTCACAAATTATATTAAATTAAATTGTTTTGTTTAGTTTACTTAGACCTGACCTGATCCGAGACAAAGTATGCTGATCAGTGATCACTTGCTACTTTAAAAAAATGAAATACATACAGAAATCTGAGGCTATAATAATCGATAGTTTTATTTTCCGTCTTATCATTAATATATCTGCTGTCAAGTACATAAACAATAATTAATTGGATATTGTTGAAGTCTCTTTGAATGGGACATTACAATTTCAGTGTTTCATAAATTTTTTTGAAGTGAAACTTTTTTATCGGGTTTGGAAAAAATTTAGTGTAAAATTTTTTCGTTACGCCGTACGCGTCACGTTTTTCGGTTACGCGCCATGTTCCTCTTTGAAGTCAAACTTCTTTATCGGCGTTGGAAAAAAATTTACGGTCACATTATTTATTATTTATTATTCGACACTTAATATTTTAATGACAATTAAATTCATTAAATTCTTAACATATCTTCCTTTTTCCGTCCCTCTAAGTATCGGAAATCTAAACTTTTAGATTTGTATAAATATGAACAACATTTAAAGATTAGTTTGCCACAGAAGTTTCACTTCTGACATGTGTACTTTGTACACACACACTTTTTTTTTTAAATGTTTCTTTAACTTCCATGTATCGCTTTGTTGAATGTGTTAACAAAATGACTTTATTAGTTAACTTGTGTAAAGGCACACATGCTGTATTAAATTAAATATTACCATGAATTATAATCTATGGTACTAACTACGTATAAAATATAGTATCATAGACTCAAGACGTCTAGGTTTGGCTACGACTATATTTGTAGATATTTTCTTCCCGATACTAATGTTCATACATACAGGAGAATTCCAGTTATCTTTTCTCAAAACAAAAAAACTAAATATTAAAGATACAAAAAGGAACTGTGATCTTCTACTTTTAAATGCCAGTTCTCCAATTTTTTTGTATTTTTTCAGGTTTGAAAATAGCGGAAATATCGGCTTCCAAAGGCATAACTCTCCCCTTAAACCTTCTATGGTTGGAATACCTAATCGCCGACAAGAAGGAGGAGGCCGACGCTATATGGAAGAAGTATTTAATTAAATCTGAATCCCTCGTCTTCCGACGACTTCTCCAAGAGAGTCACATACAAAGTAAACCTAAACTTATCGAGGAATTAATAAGCTACCTTAAAACTAATCCTACTATTCTTCCTTCAACGCTCGGAAACGCATATTCCCGATTAATTAATCTACATTTGGTACAAAATAATTTAGATTTAGCGAAAGCGGTCACGGACGAAGCGTTCAAGAGTGGTTTAAAGGATACCGATTTGAATAGAACAACTCTGCAAAGATTAAAGTCTGCATTTGAAGAGGCCGGTAAGGCTTATCAGTAATCTAAATTTTTAATTGCCGAAAACGGTTAGCATTTTTGCAAACACTTGAATATAGTCTTATTCATAAACGTATAATAGATAATTAATATTTGCCCTTAAATAATTTATATATTAATAAAATTTGTCCTGAACTTAACAGCACATTCTAAGTATTTGAGGCTGAACTTGAAGAGGCCGGTTTATTTATTAACAAAAGTTAGATTTACAAAAAAAAATGTTTTTTTTTTAAATCGCCTTATTCAAAAATCCCCACACTATTTAATTAAAATAGTCAATCACAATTAAAAAAAAAAAAATTCTATGACTGTTAAAGTTGAGTTTGAAGAGGCCAGTAGGCCTTTTCTGTAATCAAAAAATATTGAAATGTTCTGAAAAACATAGTTTAGTGATTGTTAGCAGTATTCAAAAATATTATTCTAATGTATGAAAATATTGTGGAAAATATTATATAGCTTTTTGTGGCTAACTTTGAAAAGGCCGGCCCTTTTAGCCAATTTTTTTAGGAAAAACGTTTATGAATAAGAGTGTATATCTTTCTGTCTTACTCGACAATGTATTAGATAGTTTTGACATGATTGGTTAAGAATAGTTGAGAATTTGTAAAGGCTCCATTTTAAAAACCAAATGTTATTTAGTTTGATTAAACGCAGTGTACCAAATATTGTTCTGTTGCTTTTATTACTTCTGATTTCATATGTATTATATTTAAATGTTTATAAGTTTACTCCGAGCCGTTCACAAAAGACAATGGATACTAAATTTTGTTATGATTTCAATAAATTCTCCTCAGACAATGGCCACAAATGGTCTTAAACTGTTTCGTAGTAAATCCGCTCTTAAAGGACCGAGAATAAAACATAGTATCTGTATTTTGTAAAGCCATACATAAAACTATAACACCAGAAGGCCGAGTCTTGAGTACTTAAAACTGATTTTGTGACATTTAAAGAGTCGTGATTTCTCCCGTTGCTGTTTGATATTTATGTCAGTCACATAGTAGCGGGCAAATCATTTCTCATAAATGCACAATAGACAAAATAAAGTAGGGTCATGATTATATAGACCTTATAAAACTAGGGACAAAAATCTTGAGGCAAAATTCTTTGCGACATGTGTATGACCTCGACGACTGTCGTTGGTGCTCAACGCTACTGTGTGGGAACCAGCTTCTCACTGAAGTATTTACAAAACAATTCGACTTAAGGTCCTTCAAGAAAAGAGGTACCAATTCTTAAAAGGCCGGCAACGCACTCGCGAGCCATCTACCTTTAAAAGTGTCCATGGGCGGCAGTATTACTGAACATCAGATGAGCCTTCTGCCAGTTTTCCCCTATTTATAAAAAAGCGTGACCGTGACGTGAAGATATGCGATCATTTTATGAGTTCAATCCTTTAATCAATTAAAATGTGAATGTAAATACGTTTTTCTACTGATGTAGCTTGCCTGTGAAATCATTACCCGTGATTCAAGTATTGTATGGATTATTGTTGATCACTAGTAGTAGGTATGTAATTTAGTTTTAATATATTATAAATTGTCAGTAAGATGTTTTGTATTTTTATTTAAACCTTTCTTAATTCGAGAGACTTATAAATAGAAAATCATAGTAATCTGAATCTAAACTTTCCAGAAAACACTTTCATCAAAATCTCAAAGTCAAGTAAGAACTATATGATTTGACGTAATAATCTCCCTATTTGGTTACGATCGAGATGTTTACGTGATAACGTCTTATTGGTGATATAAGTTTTTGGGAAGTAAGGAATTAATGAAGATAACAATTTTTTCAAATTTTAAATTACATCTATCGTTTTATTCACACTTTTGATGATAAATTTCGGGTGTAAAATGACAAGTTTACTTATTCGACTATTTACAATATACATTTTTCTTCATACATTCACGGAATGATTGGCAGCGCTCGAGATGAGACGGGAGATCGGTCCGTCTCTCTCTCGTTATACCTGCGATCGCGCTCGTGAGGTTTTGGTGTGACACAAGTTTCTGAACATGTCACCCGACTAAAACGATTTTAAAGACGTTATCACGTCAACAAATTGTAGCTGAACACCAATCAGTCTCGACAGTGCCGGTTCTGTGTAACTCGCAATAGTGAATGCGATTCCGAGTTATTTCTAACGCGCAATATCAATGATGCTACTTCAGAACTACGGATATTAAGATAACTTGTATTCAGCAACGGGGTATCACAGTTGGAAGTCCCAGAGTACCGGCAAAGATCAGATAGAGTTGATCTAGCAGTACAAGTTAAATCACTTAAAAGCGGCGCCACAGCCTGCAAAGCTTTAAAGCCCTATGTCCTAGTGGTAGGGGAGCCCACGATGCTAAATAGGGATTTACTCGAGCGTCGTAGAGACCTATTGGGATGCAAAGCTTAGATAATAAGAAGAAAAAAATGTTATATGATATATACCTTTTCATCGGTGGGGAAAGCGGCTATAGATTGTTAAATATGTAAAAAAAAACTGTTGCATGGACATCCTCGAGCGCGTCAGATATTGATAGCATCAATGCCCTACGTATTTTTAATAATGTACGTATGTTAATCTGATCGTTTGCATGATGCGGGTGGTTGTATTTAAGGGTTGAAAATGAAAAAAAAAATTATCGAGCGCGTCAGATTTTCTAAGGGAGTGTTAAGTGCACCAAAAAAAAGGTCTTATACACTAATCTGACGATTTCGATGGGACGCAAACCCACGGCCATTTTCATAATTTGTAAAAAAAAATCGCAATTTTGAAATACTCAAGCGCATCAGATTAAGATATATGTGGTTCATCTTTATGTTCTAAACGTACTGTCTCATAATCTGACGATTATCTAGAGGGATTCGCCTGATCTGACAAATTTTTTTTAGAAAAACGGTTCACCTAAAGGGCCATCCCTGCAACTTCCCGCTAATTCCAATCCTGGGCGCTTAAAATTGATATTTTGAGCTCGCTGAGTTCAGAGAAATAACATTTCTATGCATTTGAGCTCTCCCAGCTCGCAAGTCTGATAGAAGTTTCATAGAACACTATTTTTGGAATTTTCAAACCGCAATAACTTTCGAATGGATCAAGCAATTTTCACGCGGTTGACGGCATTCGACGCAGTTTTATCATCCTCATAAGTACAGTTTACAATTTTAATTGATCGAACCACAAATTTCGGAGTAATCCCGAAAAAACACTTTTCGGGTTTCTTTCGTTCACGATATCTCTCGAACGAATCAACCGCTTTTGACCAGCTTGGTGGTGATCGACGTGGTTTTTCAAGCTCAAAGGCGGATTAGTTTATGAAGTTGATCGATAAAGAAACCACTTTAAAAAAAAATATTTCTTATGTTTTTAAGATTTTTCAAAATTTCTCAAAATCTATCGGTCCGAATCGGTTCAAATTCACAGGAAATGTAATTTTGAGGGAAATATTTAGAACGCCGTTTAGTAGATTCCGATCGGTTTAAGGAAATGTAGGCATCACGCAGCTGCACGCATTTAACTTTATCGACGAATTTTTGTTAATTCGGCTTGCGGAAATCGTCAGATTATATATTTTTCATTATTCTTGAATTATTTCCTTCAAAATAAAAAAAAAATTAGCTACGCTCGAGAATGTCGAGATGACGTTTTTTTTTACAACTTTGTTGCCCTCCCCTTTTTTTCCGTCACTCTCAAATTGTCAGATTAGTGGAATATACACTTTTTAGGATGTAATTAACTCACCCTACCTTAATCTGACGCGCTCGGGAATTTCTGATGGTCAATTTTTTTTTACTAATCTGATCCTGTCTCCTTCACGGGCGGCCTTATATATGGGCCTCATATTTTGTGGAGGTACTTAACCGGGTACAAAGTATCCCCCTATATATTAATCTGCCGCGCTTTAGTAAATCCCGAAATCCCCTCTTGGGCTCCCCTACCATAGGGCCACTCTGTACCTATTTTTACCGAACTTGGATAATTTCATGATCTCCAAAGAGACAGCGTTACTACTACGTATCAATACTTATCTTTGAACGTGTCATTTTGACTTAAAAAATGTCGCAGCCATCGAGCTGTGGACCCAAATAAAGCGATTAAAAGTCGTAAGTGACTATTTAAAACAGTGTGACATAGTAACAAATGATAATAATGAGTTAATGTGTTAATATTCTGGGTACAAAGTTTGGATAGAATAGCTTAGTCTTTTCTAATGGAAATATTGTGATAAGATTAAGTAGATAATAGTATTTTATAAACTTGCAAAACCAGGGTTAAAAAAATCACACAAGTATACGTATACAGTGTGATAAACCTAAATAAAAGTTGCAATGTTGCGTCGGTATGGCGTCAATCGCGTTTACAGCTGCGTATTAATGTTAACTATACTTTACTTGTTTGAAGCGTTGATGTAATAACGTCATCATTATAAAAAAAAAGGATTGTATTGTTGAATGTTTGTGAAGAATAAAATCAAAACTACTAGATCAATTTCAACAATTCACTATCAATACTACATTAACCCTGAGTAACATAGGATATATTTTTTAAAATATTTTAAAACGTTGCGTCTTCCAGTCGTGCGAAGCTGAAAAAGGTCGCTAGTTTCTAATAAAACAAAAATTGATATGAACAATTTATTTAAGTAATTTGTATATAATGATATGATTTCTGTACAACTTTACACAAGTCCATCATAAATGACTTAAATTTATATATTTTCTTAATAATTTACATAGCATGAAGCTGTACATTTAATCTTAAATTTTGCTAAATTAATTCTTAATTTACATAAAATACAGTCGAAGAAATGGAATATTACTTACAGCATTAAACAAAAAGAGCAATTTACAATAAAAATAATAATTAGGATATCTTAATGGAGTTTTTTTAATGGTAAACATGTCTTTATACAAAATCAGTCTCCTACGTGTTAACAAGCTTAGGTCTATTTCTTTTTCACTAGTACAGTATTAAATAAAATAAAATACAAAAAATGAGGGAATTCTTAATTTTTTTAACAACAAAATAAAAATAATTTTCTGTGATTGTGTAACATTTTAAAATGATTATTCTATATAGGTACCGCTGATTTTTTTTGATATTTTTTAGTAGAAAAAGAAATAGCCTTTAAATAGCCCACTATAAAGTCGTGGACGTTTGGACGTTAAGCTAGATAACGAAGCTACCGTGTCACCGTATTCTGTAAGCTGTTTCATAGCACAATTGATGTTAAATAATTTTTCACTAATCTTTTTGACGAGCAATTCAAATTGTCTACAACATTTAATTATACTTAATTTATGAATTTAGCTTTTTTACAGGCGTACAGATTTTTTTTCTTATGCGACAGCTTACGAATATACTTATAATTTATTCGACCTCTAATAGTGATAGCATTTACGCTATTTCACAGCCTTCCTCGTTCAAACATACCCTTCACAGTCTAGCCAAAGGCTTAGGAATGACTGTTTATATTGAAAAAATTATCTCATATTGGTATCATCAATTTACTTAACACCAATTAACATCCGCAATTAAAGAATAAATTCAAATTAATTTCATACACATTCAAAAAACCAATAATGTGAAATTATCACAGATATTACTATATACAGAGAATTCACTAACGCATTAAAAAACATACAGAAAAATTCGAAATGTTTGTACAAACATGCTGAAAATTCATAAAAACATGCAAATGCAATACAATCAGTTCAATTATAGCATTTTTGTCTTACACTCCCGTGCCCACGATTAATATTCGAAACATTTAAAAATCATAAACATTTTAATATCTATGGGCGAAATTCCACAGATTATAAATTAACTTACTTAGGAAGCGAGTGAATCATCATCGAATTCCCTTAAATTCTCATTCATACTTTCAAAGTACTGTTGAGGTTTGCCGTCCCACAGTGACGCGTCGGAATTGATATTCAGTGTTTTCAGGTCGATCGAATCTGAGTTATCGTATAGAATGCTCTTCGATAACTCAAGTGCCAAGTTCTGTGGGGTTTCGTAGGCGATTCGGCAATCCTGTAGGAGGTTTTCTGGTAGGGGCCGTGTTCTCACCGTGTGTAGTTTGGGGAATAGAGGTGCCAAGCGATCGGTTCTGGCTAGATATTCGGCCACCAATTTGGTGCCAGCTTCGATCCGCTTTGCGTCAAGGGAATCTCGGTAGCGGTCCGCCTCGCTACTCACTTCCACATGCACATCTTGCTTCTGTAGGAAAATTAAAGTGTTATTACGTATGTAAAATCAACAATTACTAGGAAACGTCTTATTAAATAATCTATTCGCACTGTTTCAATTAAAATGCTTTGTCTCTTTCTGTCAAACGGTCTTAATGTTTTAACGAATAGAGACAGTGCACAAATTAAAACAATGTATATATGATTATTTTAAATCAAGTTTTCCGATGTAAGGTTTAACAAATTTTAAAATTTCTTCTAAAAAGTAAAGTAAAACGATTTTCCTTATAAATAAATTTTGCAAAACCTTTAACAGTAGTTTGATAGTCGTGTTAGTTTGAATTAGTTATGTTAAAGTTCATTATACGTGTCAAATATCATATATGAAAGTATCAAGATACAAATATTACAAATTTCCAGAATATTAACCCTCATAAACATATAATAAATAGCACATTCGTTATCACTTGTAAATATACTGTATATAATACAGATACACAATAACAAAGTATTATTAAAATTTCAATTTACATTCCTTAAAACCATGGGATAATTTCATTGAATCGGTTCACCGGTTTTTGATGTAACATGATTTAAATAGTACAAATATGTTAAAACACATCACTCACACACATGCTCGGTTAACTCTTCCAAATACACTAATACAACACAACTATCTGTGCAAAACGTGAGAAATTCCGATTTTTAAGCTGTAAGTGTTAAGTGACAAGACTCAAATGACATTTTACGTTACCTAGTGGACGTGGTACATATTGTATAATGTTTAAACGAATAAACGCAATATACGGTTAATTCCGTAGAAAGGACTTACTTAAAGCACTGTAAAAACCCAACATATAACAAATATATTATGGTCTTATTCATATAAACGAAACGAGTAAATTTTTACTTGGTTGAGAATGTAAAAGGAAAGACGAAACGACGTCACTTGATTGTAATTGGTCAAAAGAAACCGCTTGTGTCGCGTGTCTGTAATTAGACTTAAAAATATAATTTATAGAGGAAACTCATCAAAATGTACTGCTAGTTATCAAATCAAGAACGTAGAACGGACGAGAACTCTCCTAAATATGCTTGACCAATCACAATTACACGAAAGGATTGTGCGCTCCGTTTTATGGTGATAACGCGACATGATGCGTCACGTTACGTCTGTTTGACAAATCACAATTAAACGCAACGTTTCGTCTTGCAATGTTTTAAATTCTCACCATCCTGTGCCCGTACTCTGTAACTCTCAATAATTGACAGAAACCCAATTTCTTTAAAAAAAATTGCAAAGGTACATAATTAATGCACATATAAGAATGTCAATCAAACTTAAATCTAGAGCTGTCAAAACCCTTTTATTTCTGTGTGTAGTTTGACATTTTTGACAGCGCTCAAGGCAAGATTGTCGCTTGAGATACGAATTAGAATATGTATTTAAGAGATTGATAAACACTATTATTTTATGACATAAAAATATTCATTTCTTATGCAAATTGCGCCATCTATGCTGAGTTGAGCTAACTTGACGAATATCTTCGCCGTTTCCAATTATAATATCTGTGTATAAATCCAAGACCAATACAACATTGACGATATTGAACTTTTCTAATTCCAAATTAAAAAAAAAAAAACAGTAGCGCTACATCCTTTAAGTCTGGGCCTCAGATTTCTGTATCTCTTTCGTGATCATTTGTTTTTTCTAATAGGCAAGTGATGGCCTTCCGTGCCTTACACACGCCGTCGACTTTTTGGGTCTAAGCCATGCCGGTTTTTCTTCCTTACGAGTGAGTATACATAGAAAAAAGTCCATTGGGGCTAGGGGTTGAACCTACGACCTCAGATATGAAAGTCACACGCTGACACCAATAGGCCAAAACTGCTTTATGAACTTCATTATTGAGTTATAGAGTACGGACATTAATCTTCTTAGAATTTTACGGGGAAATGAGTACTTTATTTAAAAATCAAATTATGAAGAAATGTAATATTTTTGTCCAACAGTGCATCAGCCAAGTGTTTGAAGTGACGTGGTTAGTAGCCGATATGCCACTATGTCAATATAATTAAATATATAATTATAAAACTACGTATAAGCATAGTGAAATGAGGTGATATTTAAGTGCAAACAAATTTATACGTTAAATAATGTACTGAATACATGTAATATATAAAGTGTAATAAAAAGTACATAAAAAATTGGTTAAAATGCAAGGTTAAATATTTTTATAAATTATTTCATTATTCACACAGTATGTATTAAAAACCAATAGAATTTATCCAGTATTAGTGTATAATTATCGCTTTTTCCCCCTACAATTATTAATTACCCTACAATTTTAGGGAGAAATAATAGAAAACATATGGGTCTAATTGCACCCTTTAACAAATTTACTGTCTCTTTTCATCACAACGTAAAAACAATTTGACAGAAAGAGATGGATTCGAGGCTCCAGAATTAGAAGTAAATTGTACTGAAAAAGGTTTTCGTTACATACTGTAAAAATGGTTAGTTAAACAAAAAGCAAGGGTGTCAAGCAAGCAAAGTATATGCATAAAATATTAAAAAACAATGTACTAGACCCATACCACTTAAAGCTGTTGCACAGAGGAAGACACTGCAAATAAAATAAATTAAATAATATTTTCAAAAACATTTAAATTATCATTTCAGAACAAATTATTAATTTGAGAACAAATTATTAACTTCAGAACAAATTATTAACTTCAAAACAAATTATTAATTTAAGAACAAATTATTAATTTCAAAACAAATTATTAATTTAAGAACAAATTATTAATTTAAATTATTTAATTACAAACATTTTATCATAAAATTATAACACAAATTTTAAACAAAAACCATACTTACCTTATCATGAAAGTTAGAACAATGGAGAGTATGAGAATGAAAGTTAGTTTCGTTAGTACCATGCTTTATTCTACTTATGATCGGAAGCTACTATAACTACATCAGTGTGGTTAAAGGTGATTTTGCTTTTTCCTATGATTCTACATACATATTATATAATATCAAAATATCTCGGACTTCAACACTTTGTTTTAATTAAATGAATATTCTAATACAAGGTTACACATAGTTGTTTACCCTTGTTGGTTGCCTGCACCTAATTTTTTTTAATGAAAATTTACGAACAAAACCACCTTTCCAGCACAGAAAAAAAAATCAAAATGAAAAGAAAACTTACGATCGACATAATGGCATGTCGCGGCGACCGTTACCGTTATATCACGGGTGCAATCACACGGGTATTAGCACTAGAGGGCACTGTTAGTTTCGATCGGTGAAGGGGAACCAGTTGTTCCAGAATTGCCGAACCTTGTTGTCCGGCGTCCGTCGGACGGGAACGGCGGACTTGTGTTCCTTTCGGCTGACCGTCGATGTGTCCCTTGAGGTCCGGCTGCGAGCTGAGGTGGTCGACCTCGCCGATCGGCTGCTGTGGGCCGAGGATGGCCGAGGGGGGGCCGAGGGCAGGGGTGGCCGCGGTGCTGCCCCCTTGTGAGCGGTGTGGAGGGGGATCTTGCTAGGCTTGCGGCGCGGCGTCTCAGTAATTTTGGCCTCATCGGGCATGTTCAGAGGCTCCATGTCGCGCATGCTATTGTGATCGCGACGTTCTAGACTCTCGCTACTATTCTTCTGAAGTTTAGATTTCATGCTGTCTAGCTCTACACTCTTCTCTTCAAGCTGAAATGTTTAATGGTGTTTAAGCTGGATTTTATATCCGAAGCTTGCAAGATCCAAAATGCATTGTATTTATATATTGTGTAACAGCCTTTAATACAGCGTTTTCCAATGAATTGATAATGTCAAAGCAGATAAAAGTGAAAATGAAACGGCAATTAATTACAAGCGTAAAAGTGAACAAAAACTTTTATCGATATAATTAGTGATAGAGATCGGAATTTGAGCGTGGCTTACCCTATCCAGTTATCGATAAATTTATCACTGAATGACGCGTCATTTATTGTACCTGCGTTGATGACGTTATGATTATTTAATAAATGTGGTTTGACGTCACAGCCTTTGTTTATAAATATTCAAGAAGTGTTTTGGAATACAATATATTTTTTTTTACTAATTTAAGGAGATAGAAGAGATAGTTTCGTGCTACAATTAAAATCCACAATAAAAAACAGTATGTTTGGGAACCCCATGTGATTCCAACGTACCAACGAAAATTGTAGATTTGTGATAATGCCTTAAAACGCATAGATACAATTTGAATTCCACATTTTCTGAGTTTTAAATATATTTTCTTACCCTAAATTTCAAATCTTCGTTATGCTCAGTGGCTCTATCGAGCTTTTCCAATAGCAACGAACGCTGTTCGGCCGCTCGCTTTAGCTGCTCACTGTACACCTGAAATATCACCAAAGTATAAATTAGACACCAAAATAATTCATATTAATTTACTTTAATTAGTAAAAACCTACTTTAGGGTAACATATTTCGAAAATATATTTGAATAGTAAAAAAGATATACAATATATATGGTTCACGCAATGTGTACGAGTACTAATGTACCTATTACTTGGCTTAATGGGTTTATAAGCTTTGATAGATGTCAAAAGTCATAAAGTGTTAGGATGTCTGTATAATATATAGTAAAAAATTGCGAGCATAACTACTACGAACTTTAAAAATCCAAGTTGCCATACTTAAAAAATTTAACCGACATCCTACATCGGCAACTAAAGATATTACAAATATAGAGACTCGAGACTAGATACTCTTAGAATTAGAAGTAAGTAATTAATCATTTTGTATCAGAAATACAAGTGACGCCAATAGCTCAGACAGTGGTCTGTAGATATCGCGAATAGTGTTACTATAAAACCGCTCCAAAGACAACCGAATTTATGACACTAGGCAGTCATTAATAGTGATTCGAAGCACGTTGTGTACATCGTGCTAATGGTGATGCTTGACTAAGTCCCACCGCGGTCCATTAATTCCACTGTTCCGCATAATTTTGCCGAAAGCAGATTACGTCATTGCCACCTCGTTAGCAAAACGGACCAGGGCTGGCTCCTTGCAAGGTGTCAAATGTCACACTTTATACATGTCATACGTCTAAGTGTTAACAATGTAGTGATTAAATAAGAGAGCAGTTTTTTCCGGTAAAAGAGAATCAACTTTATCTAGATCAGGGAGCGTTCAAGTAATTGTTGGAGATTATGGAAAATGTAACGCACCGTAACGTTCTTCTGTACACAATACTAAAACGTTTCGTGACTCTTTATACCTAAAAGTTACCATTATGTGGTGTAAAGTACTGGAAAGTCGAAAATAATATTAACAATAACGCATAATGCAATCCCCGCCCAGCATCGTAACACAAAAGCCCCAAAAATTCGTTCGAGAATTTGGTCAGAGACATCAGTAAAAATAGATTATACTTTTTCCAGTTTTAAGTAAATGTGTTTTGACTCTGTGCGAAGATATGGTATATTAATATCACTTCAATGACAGTTTGAGTCAGATTAGACACGAATATAAAAATGATAAAGTCGAGACAAAGAAACCTAATTATCGTGTTTGATAAGCTTAAGTGAGCAATAAATATATAAATATCAAAATAAACAAAGATTTGTGTTAATGCATAACAGCCCTATCACCCGCACGTACTGTTACCTCACTAGAAATGAAATTAGGAGCGGTCGTTGACAATTGTTACACCTTTTTTTTACGTTGCGTAAATTTCTATGGGAATTATAGAAACAAATGAATTATATGAAATTTTCGTGTCACAAGAGAAAGTTTCTACTGCAACTTGTAATTCATATTAGAAAACGCAATGCAAACACTGATCACATACATAATCACTATATGAAATTTCGACATGTCATCATGAATCTATGTAATTGCGTCTATTACGTTGACTTGGTCATTGATAATAATGTACACTAGTTACATAATGTCATTTAAAATTCACTCACTATTACTCTCGTAACAAATGAAACAGCATCAATTTAAAAATACCAACGATAAAAACCCATCTCTCACCTGATTCTGAGCGATAGAGTAAAGTAGTTGTCTTCTCAGTTCGACAGGATTACTCTCTTGGAGAATCGCCGTGAACTTCTTTTTATCCGTGATAGAGACTCTAGGTGGTCTAGGTGGAGTCCCTAACGTGGTGTCCAGTCTTCCTAACGGTGTGGCAAGTACTGGAGGAGGACTGGTCGCCGCTAATGCTTCGAGCTGAGCGGCGCGAGCCAACAGTGCATCTCTCTCACTCCTCAGTCTCACAACATCTGCATCCGCACATCCATGTGACAAGTGGCGGGCAAACGACTCTTCCGCCGTGTCCGACTGCCTCTCATCGAGTTCCCCTCTAAGTAACTCCGCCTCATCTCGCAGGCGTGATCCCTTGCGTTGGATGACGTCAAGCAGCGCCCACAATTCGTCTTCGACGGGGCGAGAGCGCGATGCGGATGGCGCTGAAGCTGAAGAATGGGCGTCTTTGCTACACGAGGTCTCGGTGCTGAAGCCGGAGTCCTGCACGGACGGTTGGGGTTTGGCGCGGGTTGAATCACTGCTGCCAGCCGCAAGTTTGCGTCGTACTCGGACGCCAGGTTCCCAATCTCGCCGGGTGCCACTGGCCGGCGTAGAGGGCGCCATTTTCGAGCGTAAGTTGGGAAACGTCTCGATGACGAGGTCGCGGAATTCGAGCAGAGCGCCGACCTCATTCTGGAGTTCCTGGAAATTTTAAGTTAAACGTCAAAATAATGAAATAAATAAATATATACTGTATAGTGTAAACGTTGATGGAAATATGTTGCTTTTCTGTGCATAGAGAGATTGTTTGCGTCCGTGCATACGTGAAACAATTATTTCTATAAAAATATGTATTACCTGGACAGACACGACACTGAAAACAATGATGTTTATGTCAAGATTTGATTGCAACATCTGATAACATTATGGTTACAATAAACCGGATTCTTGTATGCATTAAACTACGTCTCTAGATTTGTCTTATATGAACTTGGTTAATATCGGGGTGGCACTACCACCTCGTACAATACTAACAATAAAAAAGATTGTTAGCATCTCATTAAATTTAAACTACTAAAAAACCAATGGAGCTCCAACCGCTTTTAGGTCTGGGCCTCATACTGGATGTTTGTATCTGTTTCGTATTCTAATAAGCAATTAGCCAACTGTGCACAGCTGGGATAGAACCAACGACCACAGGGATGAGGGATGATTAATTTACTACTTATTATAATATTTATGGTATAGCGTAATTCATATGCAGTGTAATATGGACCAACCTGTAGTGCGACGAGGGATTTAACTTGCTCCGAGATGAGGTAGTGGAAGGGTCCAGGCGGTGAGCGCAACTGCATGCACTCCATGCCCGAGCCGCCAGACCCGCCGCTTGCGCTGTCCGCACCGCCCGTCTGAAATTTATTTATTTATTTATTGGAAACTAAACAGATACATCACTATATAGAAAAAATAAAAATAAATGTAAACATAAAATAAATAGACATATTGGACATATCCTCGAAAAAAGTTTCACTAATAAAAAATACAATACAAAGTAAGACAAGACCAAACATGACAGCAAAATTTGACACTAAACTAGCAGCTACAAAAAAAAAAACAGGGACGACACAAAGCTTAAGATAATAAGAGTTTTAACTTATTCTTAAATGAAGCAGTAGAGGAGTGCGGAAATACAATATATAACAATTAATTACATATAATAAACAGTCATCCTAACCAGGTCATATTGCGTACTCGTACTTCAAAGTCCTCATTAGGTAAAAGCTTAGGGTAAGATACCAAGGCCGTGTGTCATAGACATTAGATTTTGACTTATGGAAGTCATACTTAGCGCTAAGTCTCGCTTAGTGTCTACCCAATAGTGTAAGATCACCATAAACTAATACTCAGAGGTGAATTCGCCTCACTATAATGATTCATACCTTTTCCATAAAAACTTCTGTCATTTGTTTCAGAGTATACAATTACCAGTACAAAGAGGATTTACTTGGGAAAACCAAACACCGGCTCAAGCTATCAAATTCACTTTATGCGTCATTCTGTGATCAATATGTTTCAATAACCCAGAAACGACATTGTCAAAATATTCGTATTCTTTAAACTAAAAGTGGACACAGTATGTTTGATCAGTCAGTATCACTTATCAGCGATTATAACATATATATTTTATTTACTGTATGCTTGTGGAAATTTCATCGTAAACAACATAAAATTATTATAGCTTTAATTTAAGTGGCATAATTTTATACACTTTGTACATTTTATACATTTTGTACAAAAATACATATTAAGAAATTTCCTAATATGTATTCCTATTCTAGATTTAGAATAGGGGGCCCATCGTATCGCCTCTTATACGCCTTTATTGCAGTGACGCATTTCACTATATAACTGCAGAAATCTTCCAGTTTCGATCTGATGCTTCTAAATATTTCGGGTACTTGAAGAATGTTTGTTAAACTCTATAGAACATTATAAAGTTAACTATTTGATTACTTTAACAACCAATTCATAGAATAGGTAATATCTAACACTTTTTCAATTTATATGTTTTCGTTCCCCCATTCTGCTTTCAATCGCCTTTTAAATCTTTATTTTAGTTGTCTTACTCATATAAAAAAAGACTTATCTGTCAAGGAATTCAAGGACAATTCTATAATTATAACTTGTATTTATGATGTGTCTGTCATGTTTCCTTATTGATAAATAAATAAAGTTCGAACATTGCTCATAGACTACATTAGTAGACGGCCCCCTGATATAAAATAATTAACCAGTAGACATGACTAACACAATAAAATTTGTATAGGAATACGCTTGTTATGTCACTGTTTCCATAACAATTTAACTGGCATAGCACAAAATACTTTTTATCGATCAATCCTCCAATTATCTGTCACCATGCGACCATAGAACAAAAATTACCTAATTGACAGAGATATACATTAAGACAAAAAGAAAAGAAAACAATGTATTCCAAATTCTATATCATTCAATAATGTTTAATGTATTCCAAATTCAAAAACCACATTTTCTAATAACTTCACTGTATACATTAAACTGACCGCGTTTCTTATTACCGTAAATTGACTCCTATTTTTCAATTGAAATCGTTTAAACGATTGATGAAACAAGTCGTGATTCGATTGACGTTTGTGTTTTCAATTGTAATTGCTGTTGAACGTCGATTTAGCTCGTAGTTAAGTACGAGAGCAGCACAAATTAGCAGAGTTAATGGAAATCATTAACGTGGTATCCATTTTGAAAAGGCCCTTACGAATCGTGAAGACGTGACTTAACTAATTTTAAATGACTTCAAAATACCGAAGAACACAAAATTCGACGTAGATTAATTATATAGACAACTACATGGAAACGACCTAGGGGAAGAAGAAAAAGAGGGCACTCCAAAAAAGGTGGATAGAAGAAATAGACAGAGATATTTGGAAAAAGCTGGAGGAGGCATTTACCCGTGAAGAGGTTCCGATCAACGGTACTGAAAGAAGCTAGGATATTAAGATAACTAGAAAAAAATGTGTATAACAAATCTAAGCTGTATATTCTACTTTAATAATAATTGGAAATTAAACGGACTTTTATTATTATTAATAATTACTTTATCAACAAAATTTTTACAATCGTTTATTCTCTATGGTATTGCGCAATTATTAACGACTTAGGAGCTTGGGGGGTTGTTCCAGTAAAATATGTAACGAAAGTTTCTAGTCTAGCTAAATCCATACGATTATGTTAATTCTAAATTGCCGTTTCGCTTTCAATTCTAAATCACTCTGTTATTAGCTACAATCATTTATGAAGTAATCATACGAAATATCTTACTCCGTGATTATGTTTAATAGCTTTACTTAAAAACTTATTTTTGTATTCAACAGGATACATTAGTGTTAATTGAGTGAAGAAATGACTTTTGCGTTACAACTGCCAAGATAATTGTTTCTCTAATTCACTAAGTGCATAAAATGTATATCGGAGCAATGGCGTTACTGTCAGCTATATTATACTGTATTTCACTGGTTTTATAATGTTAAAGACAAACCGTTAATACTAGTATTAATAACTAGCGTTCCGCCCTAGCTTGGTTTGGCTTTTTTTTATTTATTGGACAATTCACACCAATTGACCTAGTCCCATGCTAAGCTGGTAAAGCTTGTGTTATGGGTACTAGGCAACGGATATACATACATATTATAGATAGATAGACATATAAATACATATTTAAACACCCAAGACCTAAGCACAACACCAAATGCTCATCACATCGATGTTTGTCTCAGCCGGGGATCGAACCCGGGACCCATGGATTCGCAGTCAGGCGTACTAACCACTAGACCAATGAGCCGTCAATTAAAAATTTGACGTGACTGGTAAACCTTGAAAAATTATATACCGAAACCTACCATAGGAATTTATTTATTTATAAAAGGTTGCCAACGCTCCGCTCAGTGATACAAATTCTAGTGCAACACATTCTAGTGCATAAGTTTTTGAGTTTGACTTGTTTTATGTAATGTAATAGTTAGACGTAAACCCTTTTTGTAGGCATTATCAAGATCTACACCTTTCCTCTACCACTCAACCATATACCGAGAGTTTTTTACGCCGGCTTTTTCTCTCGGCCTACACCCTCTGTCTTCTTTGCCGATGAGTAGGGATGCCTACAAATTTAAATTTAATGACGTGGAATAAGTGATACGTGTATCTTATGTTCCATAATAAACATATTTTATTTTTTATTTTATATATCTCTCATCGATAAGACAGTGTGCGTAAGAAACATTTTCGTTCCACCGTTTATTCTCCGTCTGGCTTTGCAAATCCGACCACTACCAACCAAAAAGTATTTTAATTTTTCAGATAAATACTCACAAATTATTTATGTTTGTTGCAAGAACATATTAACAACTTCCAAAATATCCTTAAAAATTTATTATATAAATACATTTATTTTTCATGGACAAGACTAATAAATAGAAATAAGAAATATTGTTATTAAATACTTTTTAGAAATTTGTAGTTTTCGTTTTCTATATTTAAATTGATTGATCTTGCCATACAGAATTTAATGTATAAAGTGTTGATTATATTAAGAGGGTATTTCAGGCATATGCATATGCTAAAATGCGAATTCCATTTTTATCATTGATAGTCAAAACAAAATGTCGCAGGTATCAAGTACTGATAACAACCTTGTCACATCTGATAATAGGCTTTGTTTTCAAGTGTTTTTTTATATTTTTGGTTGTGAAATAATGTGATAAAAGCCCAACCCAGATAACACTATAGCTACAGCTACCTAAAGAAATAGTTAAAAATTTATTAATCTATATTATAAAAAAAATATGTTTGTCACGATTAATACTGCATAAAAAAAACTATTGTTATGAAAATTTGTGGAAGAAATAGAGGTTATTTTATTATTAATATTTTTATAATTTAATATTAATTATTGTACGTAATTATGTATTCGGCAAACCTTTATATATTAATCTAATATTGTAATAACACAATGGAATCAAAGTGACACACCATTATTATGCCAACGCGTTTTGATTAGTTTCACTTTTCCTTATGACGTCACGAAACTACAATTACCGTCATAGATTCAAACTGTTCATATGGTGTGTGGTGTCAGAAGATAAAAAATCAAGCTAAACAAAAACATTGTCTTGAATTGTAATAGAAACTTTGTTCCTTTGATTTAAGATATGTTTTACCATAACTAAAAATTAATAATTAATCCTACATTTAGCACGCGTAAATATAATGTAGAATTAGTAGATAGACTCTAAGGGGTGATTTTAAACCGAGTTAAAGGAAGTCAAGCAAGTCTTTACAAGCAAATACCGAAATGGAATATTTGTAGATAGCTTGACGTCTTCAATGAATATTTGGAAATCATACTAAAACACCATGTATGGCTGATTCAGATGTTACTGTATAATGAAGCATTGTAGAAGTGTGTGATATTTTAAAATCGGTCTAATAGTAAATTCGTTTTAAACATACAAAAATATTTTCTCTTCCTACTAGTGCTAACAACAGGGGAAACATGAGTCTAATATGTTTGTAATGCAAACATTTCCTTGCTACAATGTTAAACTCTCTAATGTAATAGTTACACACTCTGCAGCAACACATTAAGGCCCACAATCACATAACAAAACGGAACTACCGTCAATTGTTTTTCACTGAGACGCAACACGTAAACGCACGTAGAAATTCCAAATGGCTAATGATACTTTCGTAATGTCCATTTAGATATGCTTCGCGAACGACATTTATGGTAAATAGCATTCTAGAATATGCATCGAACACCTGATGTAATGTGTTCGATTTTTAAATCTAAAAACTTTGACTAGATAAGAAATGCTTTGACTTGAAAGAACCTTAAAAATTACGGCTCATTTTAATATATACAAATCGGACGTGAGGGAATATTTGAAGTGTTTTGATTTTGATTATCAAAGATCCAAACGGAAGCTAAAAGAAGATTAATTTTGTAGCAGGATGCACCGTTATACAGATGTATATTTACTTAAGGGTCCCTTAGAGACAATTTAACTAACGACTCTAGAGTACTATTGCAAGCAGGTAAGTATTTAGTTTATTGTGAAATCAAAGACCTCTTCTTTGTCTATGAGATGTGTCTTCCAAATTTAAAAGTGTGAATACATGAACAATTCAATAATTTAAAACCATTATTTTGATGACTATTAAACAAATTTGGCAATGTATGAGTAATTGATAAGAACATACTGATAATATGGACGAAAACAAAGATCTTTATTTTATCAATATTTTAAGGACATGTGTCATCTCAATATACGTGATAACATCAATGACACAAATACATAGATAAGTGCGAAAAGACGCAAAAGGAAAGGTATTGGGTATTGAGAACGAGGCTCCATTCAAGAGTGAGGCATAGACAATAAAGACGTAGTCATAAGCGGTAGCGGTGATTTGACCGGAAGTAAGATTTGATTTTAAGGAATAATGAAAATCTAATCATTATGTTTGTTACTCCATAGTAAATACACTTAAATTGTTTTTTAAAAATGAATATTTATCTAGCTTGAAAGAGGTTTAATGTTTTAAAGGTTTTTGTAGTAATTTTTTTTAATAAAAACATTCTTATTATAAAACGTTGACTAAATATTTGTTTTTTATGGATACCTTTGCATCGCAAATGTGGCACATACTTATTCAAATTTACTGTTTAAAATAAATGACAAGCTCGCAAAGAAGACACTTTTTATTTTTGCTTCCAGAATATATTTATTTTTTTATAAGATTTTAATATAATATTTGTTAGTTAGATCACTCGTCTGCGGACGCTAAAATAACGTCGGATTTTATAAAAGCTTTGATATTTGTCTTATAATCGTAGACCAATGCAGTCTTTAGCTCTTTAGATTTGTACAATTTGTCATAAATTTTGCCTTTGCATTTGTTTAAGCCATAATAAATTTATGAAAGTATAGATAAAGATAGGACCAGCGTTTGCCTAGTGGCATGAACGTGCGCCTCTCGATCATGTGTTCGAATCACGGCTGTACACTAATAGATGTATGTTTCTATATATGCATTTAACAGTCGCTCACTGTGAAGGAAAACATCGCGAGGAGGCATGAAACACAAAAATCGATTTATGTCAGTTACAGAAGGCTGACCCACTTTCCCATGAGATTATTAATTTGTGGCGCCACTGGTTTTACCCCTAAAGAGATTTTCTATTCGCTATACGCTGGTATCAAGGTATCCTATCTATGACTCGTATTGACTATTGAATGACATTGGTAAGACGATACGAGGTGAATAGTGTTGGGTGTCAAAGGGTTGACACTTAAGAACGCGAACTCTATAATAAACTCAATTATTGCACACATATACAGTGGCTTTACCATCCGGGGTCCGTAGAAAATTCTTTTAATGGGACCCTATCAGAAAAATCGTCACGTTGTACTCAGTTTAATTTTAATAAACTTCGAGATTTTCAGAGTACTCAATTACACGTTGTATATGTCCCACTAATGGCCATAAGACTCCTCTCTAAGCGAGAGGGAATGGTTTGTCGTCCCCGCGCTAGCCCAATGCGTATTGGAGACTTCACATTCATCCATAGAATATCTCTTGAGGGGTCCTCTTGGGTCGGGGGCTCGTGGCATTTTGCCAGCACTGCCACCCTATTGTTACGCCACTGCACATATATATTTAATGCAATTCAATTACTTGCAAACATTAATAGGTTCCGCTTATTTAATATCTATGAGATAATAGTCGATATGAAATATAAATATTTTGGGTTAAAAGGCATCAAAGAACTGTACTGACCGACCTACCTCCTAGTTCATAAGGTCCAAGGATCTCTTCATCGGCTATAATTCAATTAATACATATATCAATCTGGCACTAGAATGATAACTTTAATCATTTTTATTTGGGCACGCTATTTTCATAATAATGTTTATAGTAATGTTATTTATCTTATGAGCAAGTCAGAGTTGGAAACAACACTCCTTTAGGCTCCCCGGCTGAGTGGGTCTCAAGAGTCGTCATATGCGCAGGAATCGTTTTATTTATCATTTACTATTGACTTTTTTTGATAGAACAGGGGGCAAACGGGCCGGAGGCTCGTCCGATGTAAAGTGATACCGCTGCCCATGGACACTCTCAATGTCAGAGGGCTCGCGAGTACGTTGCCGGCTTTTTAAGAAATGGTACGCTTCTTGAAGGAATAAAGAAAAAAGTCAAACCAATTTGACTTAGGGTCTTTGAAATGACTTTTCCCTACCATATCAAAATGTTGTCACGTTGTTACCAAATCAATTTTTTTTACATACGCTACTTCCCAGGCGTGAACCATGAGAACTATAAACACGACTTCTAGTACATTGAAAAATAAACCTTAACACATCGATATTAAGCTTAATTTCAAATACATTTGGCATGCTATTGCAATCCGGTAAGACCAATACGATATTCGTGACGCAAATCAAAATTACTACAATCATTATAACACTTGCGACGCGTACGTCCACGCACAACTGAAATTACCGTATCATTAAATGAACACAAACATTTAATATTACGAATAGGCACAAGGATAAACCAATTATACGCAGACAATAAGGCGGAACATTACAAAATATCCTCTGACTAATGGTGCCTAATCTTTGGACAAAAAAAACCAATAGCTCAGACATGATCCATTTCGTAAGACAATTTAAATTCACGCAGAATTTTATATATTTTTCTCCAAAAGTAAATTTATAAGATAAAGAAATCAATACGAATGAGATTCGCCTCTAATCAGTATATTCATAAAAACCGCATACAAATCTATCATATATACATAGTTGTATATATTTACTTACAGATAGCGGAGAGAGAATTTTGTGTAAAATTTTGAAAGAAAAAAAACTGTTACTCAATATGCTTTATGAGGTTGAAAGTAATAAAACAATTTATTAAAAATAAAATTTTAGGTAATTTGGAGTAAATTTCACTGTAATATAAAACTAAATTAACACACAAGAATCAAAAGAAATTAGAAAGCGCTGCGAAAATTAAATTCTAATTATAAATGAAAGAGATTCACACATTCGCTTATATTATAAACAAGACCAATCTCAAAAACTAATTTTGTTTATTTAAAAATCAGAGGTTTTCTTAGTAGTTTCTTGTATATTTCATAACTAAAAACATATATTTAACAAGGAAACCATTTAGGTTTAGATGTCTCTTGGAAAGTGAGATAAGCTTAGCTATTGCGCAATCATCACCAAAAGGTGATCATGAGACGATGGTATATAGCTCCCCCTATAGGCACAACGTAAGAGAGTTTGGTACAGTAAAAAAAAAGTAGGTACTCAAACATGAAGTACTGTCACATGTACATTCTTTCATCTGTCATTTACGTTATAGGTAGCGATTAAAAAGTGGTGGAGAGTTTATTGCCAGTTCTTCTCTTCCGTTCTACACCCTTGATTTGAGAACTGGCAGTAAAATTAGAAGCATTTAACGTACATATATTTCTTTTTTTGACGTTCATAAGTGTACATTGTGTTACCTACATGAATAAATAATTTTTATTTACGTAATGTGTATATTTAAAGCGATATTATATTAAGAAATACAGGCCTTTGCTAATAACTAATAAAAAATATATTCAATAACTCAAATTCATTGTTTCGTGTTCTGTGAATTCCCAATGAAAGAAGTTATTTGGACTGGCCATACACTTCAATTAGAGAAAAAACATAGGCGCTAATTGCCAGATACAACTCTCTTCGATTGCGAAACGTTTACAAACTGGTCCTTGACCTCAACTGACCCTGAAACTTTCGCCAATATATTTGCGGATGGTGGATTTGCGACACTCCGGCGCCTATTATAAGTGAAAGTATATTTAGGATATCCCAAAGAGTTAAATTACTTGATGAGAGAAGAACACCAATTTTTACCGGAAAAAGGATTTTTTTTTTGTGCTCAATGCTAATGGCCACTGATTTTTGAATAATACATCTTCACTTGGAATCAGTAATTCTTTAAAAAAGTGCGCAGACAAAGCGTTTACTACCAACCATATTACGGCCTTTGAGTTCATTAGGTTAAGCTTTTCAATTATCGCCATAAGAGTCACTCATTCAACTTTGTATCAATAGACAAGTTATTACCAAATTTTTTAATACGTTCCTTATGTCTTTTATGAGCACAAAAATCTTAAAACTATACTCAATTAAGCTAGCTTAATTCAACTCTCTAATATAAACTACTATTAGCTAATACTTGTCAACGTTATCATTTGTAGTTTATCACGGATCATTACTATTTCGTTTATTTATGTATTTCGTAATCCTACAGCAAACATAAATTATAATATATAACAAAAAAGCAATTATACTAAAGATATAGCCAAACACTGCTATACATAATATAATATATAATAAAAAGGTTCAAACATAAACGAAAAAAAAAACATTTAAAGTGAGGGGTATGTACGAGAGAGAGTATATGTGGGGTGTGCTCATGATGCAGGTGATTTTCTTGATAATCCTTTTAAGAAAAACCACCCCACAGGATCTGAAAAAGTATTCGCAAATCTGTGGGCTAAACCAAGCTATAAGTTGAATTCGGCAAGAAATATACTATATCTGACTCTGAGAGATCTTGCTGTTTTGTCGATGACACAAGCTTATTGATAACGATATCACCCGTATGGAAATAAGGGTTAGAAATAGGTCAACGGACGCGTTTTAAGTGTTCCCAAACAATGACACTGCGCTATGAGTATCAATGTAAAAATGTATTTAATAAAGCGTATCTCTCCTTGATAATATCCTTATTTAGACTTTTTGCTTATAAGAATCGTAGTTATCAACAAGGAGTGTTTTTATCAAGATTAATGCAACTTTGCAAACGTACCTTACCCTTTAAATTCGGCAAAGCCAGGAACATTGAGGTTCTACGTCCGAATTATTGACTCATCAGACCTATTTGCCAATGTTTTGAGACAAGCAGATATATAGATATCGCTTGGTGTACAATTGAGTTATGTTACCTGTGTAGATTTTTTCGCACACATTGAAATATGAGTCATACACGTCGTTACCAACAAAAAAATTAGGAAACGTAGAAATTACATTCGACCGTGTAGTCACAAAAAAGTATCACAAAAAGTGCTATATAATCTCGTGATAAAATTACATCCATCAATCTTTGTGTATATTGCTATAGCTAAATATTTTATTTGTACCTACGAACTTTTTGTTAAGATATTAAAACTGGAACATATATTCCACTTTTTCGTTACCTATGTATGAACTATATTAATAACTAGAAATGTTTGCCGCTATTGTTTAACTGAATAAAACACAATATTTAGCATGATTGTGAACCTTCATATCGCTTGTGTCCATGTACATAATTAATTTACAAATGGAACGATGTCATACACACAAAATATAAAATAATAATATATAGTATCAGAACTATATTGGCAAACATTTATGTATGCATAAAGAGGGGTTGCTTTGTGGGCTTTGACTACCCTACGACAGTCTACCCCCAAGCGAAGAATGTCGCGCTACCGTTTGAAAATTCTACGCTGGAATAATGAGACTCGCGACCCAGGCCTTGAAAATAAGCCTAGATACACAAATTTGGATACAATTTGACATTGACTGTCGTTCACCTTACGCCCGAACCCAATAACATCTGAGATAGTAATCTTAATCCAAATGTTGTAATAAGTGTGCCAAAAACCAATCGACGGATTGTAACACCCATCTGTCGATACAAGCTATCCATGGGAGGTCGTATCGGTGTCTGTGGATAGACCTTTGACGATTGACAGTTGACGAATGCTCGATTTCAACAGTTAATTATTTTGACAGATTTTAACTGACCCCAGTTTTTAAATAATTAAAAAACTGTTTGTTATGTTTTAAACATACACATGTATATTTTAATGATATTTGTACGGTTTACATTGATTATCAAATGTGAGTGAAAGATCGGTAAAATAGAACAACAAAGAGCATTTTATCCGTCGCAAAAATGGATTGTCTTTGTCTATGGTTATTGGGATGCAGATAGGAGATCGATCGACTGTCACAGTCTGATCACAGATTGTTTTCAATCTGAGATTGTGGATCGATTATTGGGTTCGGGCGTTAGTCAACAAACATAAGCTAGATGCTTTAGTGGAGTCAGCTGACACAATAAAGCAACATTAACACAATTTATGTTACATCAAATACTTTTTATAACGCCACTATTATAATGACGTTAATGAAGTTACCGTTGCAAAGGTAATTTTACCGTTTACTACCTCAATGTGAAAAGAAATTATTGCATTAATATTCTCAGAGGCTTACGTCATTTAAAACTTCAAAATTTCTATATTATTATGTCCTCGGGTTGTACGCCCTCTAGAGTTTTCCGAAACTAAAGATCACATTATGTAAATCATTGTACTCGTATGTTCTGTATTTAATAATTCTGGTATGTTCAAAGCTATTACGTATGATTAATTAGTGGCTTTTGTTCTCTGCCAAAGGACAAAGGACCTTAACTAAGTCAATTAGTGGCTTTTGTATACAGACCTGGCGTCTGACGTCTGGTGCTAAAGACCGACCGAGTGAGGATTAGTATAGATACCCTCTGCAGGACATAACTCTTGCGATACCTACATAACTCTATTCTGAGTAGCGATAAATAATAAATGAAGCTTTTTATAAATTTGACGATTATTTAAATGATTCTAATATTTGGGATTGAATTGCTCCAGTTCAAACAATTTGTATAACTCAAAACTTGGCAATTAAAAAGAGTGGCGGAGTTTCTTGCCCGCTCTACGCCCTTGACTTGCGAACTGGTAGTAAATGTAAATTTCAATTAAACATATTTTCTGTTGACGTTCATAAGTGTACTTTTTATCTATGAAAAAAGTTATTTTAAGTTTGATTTAAATACAAAAGCCTTAAAAATTGTCGTAAGTAATTAATGGTAAGAAAATACATTGTTTTACTCGTTAATGACTGGAATAAATCTTAAATACCACGAGTTTATTCACGTCTATCGATAATTTCACAAGCACTTCATTTATATGCGCATAAGTAGTTCTTTAGAATCCTCGTAGTCAATACGGTACACAATGTTACATGTGTGATACTTATGTGCTTGAATACTCATATTCCGATTTAGTTAATGGTATAGATGAGATTTTAGTCCCAAACTTACTTAACAAATTACTTTTATACAGAGTTTTAAAGTGCTAAACTAAAGTATATGTTTTAAGTATATGTTTATAGTAAAGGGTGTCTCAGTAAGTGTGCCTCAGTAAGAGTGCACTTTTTCATTTTTAAATAAAGACAAGTATTTTATGACAGAGTTGTGATATTTTTACTGTATTGTAAAGAAGACATGTTCCGATTAAGTATGGAATAAAATATCCGGCAAATGACCTCCACGGCTCCGATGACAGGCCATTACACTTTTCATGAAATTTTCCATGACTTTTGCACAGAGATGTGGCTGTATCTCACCGATGACGCGTTGGATTTCCGATTGGAGCTCAGGAATGGTTTCGGGTTTATTCGCATAAACTCGAGATTTCACAAAATCCCAAAGAAAAAATCGCAAGGCATTAAATCGCCCGATTTTGGTGGCCAGTTGACATCAGAATTTCGTGAGATAATGTGTTCTGTTCATCGGAGAAAATGACTTTTTTTCGAAAAATTGGCATCAACTTCACTTTGCTCCATTACTCATTGAACAATTTGCCGGTGCTTTCCTTGGTCTGCTGGTTTGAGCTCCTGAGCTAACTGAATGTAGTACGCATGAAGGTGGAGGTCTTTAGTCAAAATTTTCTGCGTCGAATTGATGTTTTCGGGTATTCGGCGACACCCTCGTTTACAGCAGCAATGTTTTCAAGAGACCGACCGGTACGATGACACAAAGGATTCTTATCATACATAATTGACCCAGTTTCATCAAATTTTTTGACCACTCTTCGAATGGTTGACACATTAGGTGCACTTTCTCGGCTGAAGTTTGCGAGCGGTTTCAGCGTAAATTTCCCCATTTTTGTAATGAGTTTTCACAATTATAACGAGTTGTTCTTTCAAAAAGCGCTCCATTTTTAATAATCGGAATAAACAGAGGTGCCAGCTGTCAAATTTCAGAGTTGCCACTTGCATGAAAACAAAAATATTACAATTTTAAAAAGTGCACTCTTACTGAGACTCTTATATAGGGTATATATGTTAACTAGAGGATCAGCCTTCTGTGCCTGTCACACGCCGTAGACTTTATTATTTACTGACGATTAGGGAAGAGAGTCGCACGCTGAAGCCACTAGGCTAACACTGCTCTTATTATTTAATTAATAGTATTGTACAAAACACATGGTTTTTATGAATAAATCCGAAATTTGGATTACAAAATCGGAATTGATCAGGTTCGAAGACACATAAGGTTGCTTGCCTAAAAAACGCCTATTAATATCGGTTCTCAAGATTATTTCTGAGCAATACAAGTTAGCTTCAAGTTTAAAAATATATACCATTTCAATAAGTTTATCTACTAAATTCATCTTACAACTAACTTAAAAAACGGCCGTTAGGAACCAGCTATGAAAACTAGAGTCCAAAGAAAGAAAACAAGTTTTCAATCGTTTTTACGCGTATATAGACAGGTGACTCTGTGACGCTTTTACACAAATAGAACATAAGTTATAGAGAAACCGTCACTTAGAAATCTTGTTTGACAAGAATTTCAAATAAATTAGTGAAAGCATTTCTTCGTTACAAGTTTACGCAAAAACCGGATTTTATTTTGAAAATCGAACGATGGGATCGTTAAGTACAAATGAAGGTATTTAAAAAAAATACAAAAGTATCGTTTAAAGTTTATTCACAGATTTAATAATTATATATCAACTATAATTTCTTTTTAATTTAACTATCCCCAAAGTTAATACCCAAAATATCCTCCTCATATATAATAACAACAAGAAAGTTAGTTTATCTTATATAGAAATAATAATTTATATCTGTGCTCTTATCAAACCTTATAAAGTAATCATTTCTACTGGATTCAATGAAGCGTATCGCGCTTTCACTATCATGAACCAAAATAGCAAGAAATAACGTCAACAGCAATACGATTTGTTTTTGTTTAGAAAAATAACAGAACGACGAGTTTCGTAGTATCCGGTATTGATAAATAACGAAAACGAAATTGTTCATCTGCTAATGGTACACGAATTTGCTACCAGGGAATTGTTATTAGGGAGCGTTCAAGTATTACGTAACGAATTTTGTCCTTTTGTAAAACGTTACGATGCGGGACGGGGATTTAATTACGCGTTATTGTTAATATTATTTTCGACTTACACCACATAATAGTAACTTTTACGTATAAAGAGTCACTAGGTGGTCACGAAACGTTTTACTATACTTGGTTACAGAAAAACGTTACAGCGCGTTACATGGGGGGGGCTCAATTATCTCCAAAAATTGCGTGACGTAACACTTGAACGCTCCTTTATACGCCATAGCAAATGAATAATATGATCGTTAAAAATTCCTTTAAAAATATACAACCGGTATTCATGTTTCTAGTTCAAATTGAAAATACGAGAGCGAAATGCATTAAACCTAAAATGTGTGCCCCAATACGAATACGAGTGCCTACTCTGTGCACTGTACAAAATCCTTTTAATAACACAGGCATGATAAAATCATAAGCGAAATCCGACAGACCTTGCCTTGCTTAACGGAGCGTTCATCTTCAGAGGGTTCAAAGACAACATAAGCACTCATACAATCCATTACGAAAATTAGCGATCCGAAAGAAATACGTGAGCGTAGCACTTTTGATTTTCATGTTTCAAATTGCCGTGAAGCCGAACCAAGCTACGCTTATCTAATTGCATGATATTGTATAAAAAAACTAATTGTACAGACACAAGCAACCATGCGAAGTGACTGTTCCGTTACAAGCAGGTGTTTAACTTGAAGCTATAATTTATCTCGCCAACAAAGGTGTTTTAAAGGATATTGACAGATGTTATGCTATTTTAAGCTTACTTATGATACATAAGCTATACTAAAGAACTAACTAAACTAAAACAAAAAGAGTTGAAAATCTTAATATATATATTTCTTGTGTGCGTGTGTATGTGACTGAACTCCTCCTAAACGACTGGACCGATTTTGATGAAATTTTTTGTGTGTGTTCAAGGGGATCTGGGAATGGTTTAGATTCACAAATCAGCCCGGCAGATGGCACTGCAGTCGGTACTTTCATACTTTGCTTAATATCCTAATCGCTTTAAATATCATGCAGGACAACGTCTGTGGGGTCCACTAGTATTTTTATACATTTTTGACGTCTATTGAAAACCTTGGAAAATCCGATAATTATTTCATGGGAACCTGTGCAATTCAACTTATCTTAGTTATGCGACAATAGAGCGACGTTTTCACACTAAAATATATGTTCTAAGTATAACAATCTTTTTCAGAACAAGCCAATGTATAAAAATGGAAAAATCAGCAATATTTCCTTATGCTAGGAGCGGAAGGACATGAATAAAATTACCTATTTGTAATAATTATGGACATTTTATATGCAAGATTATTTTCTATTCCGTCGTCTATAATTAATTAATCACTACAATACTATATTTCCATTATTCCTATATAGGACGTTCACCTTGACAAGCTCCGTTGCTACTACAGTGAACCTACCTTTAGTTACTATACCTATTGACTATGAATACCTACATAACTAAAACGTGTTTTCTTAGTTTCATTATTAATAATATTTAATTTAATAAGACAATAATATAAAGCACTGATTCACCCAAATCTCTGACGTGTTCGGGAACCATATACAAATACAGAGCCAAACATGTCAAATCGTAAATCGTAAATAGTTATAGGAAACTACTATAATAATTTATTTCACACAATCAACTAGAAGCAATCACTTTGTACATTACGAAATATCTATATTTTGGTGGTTAAATAATTAAAGTACGTGATCTTAAAACGTGCGCGCAATCACGTCTGATGACACACTAAATAATAACGCAGGCGAAATGACAACTAAAAGTGAAAAAGCAAAAACATTTAAAAAACAAAAATTTACAGTAAAGAGAATGGTTAAAATATGGAATATAAGATAGAGACTTGTTCAAATTTTTGTAGAACCAGTTTCAAAACAAATTCTATAAAGTATGTTTCAGTTTCGAATGTGATCAGATACTTAGACACTTAAATGAGAGTCGGAAGTATACATTTATGTTACCAGACGTACTTGTATTAGACTAGTAGAGTACAGCAAGAATTCTTATTGGATATAATTGTTACATGTAATATTGAAGAAATATATGTAAATTTTAATGATTTGCGTCAATCAAAAGACAATTAAATATTAAAATAAACTACACCAAATATGAATTAAGAAAATTGTATTAGGTTTTACAACTTTTTGTGTTGGAAAGCCCTCGTATGTTTTTTTTACCTTTTTTAGCAGAGAAAGATGCAGCATAGGGATCACATCTAGGGCCTCTATGTTACATTTTTTCGATAAATTAGTACCTACGTCACCAATTGACGTAGGTAGTAGTAGCTATAGATTTAAATTGAAACTAGTATATGAAGGAGGTAATGTACGTTAATATAATTTGTGAGGATTATGTTGTATGCACTCGTTATAATAGGATTAAGTACACAAGGCATGATGCACCCATATATACTACTTTAATATTGTAATTATTTAGTCGACGATTGTATTTTATTTACAAAGTAAATCCTTAGACAATAATATAATTTAACTAAAATTACACTTAACACAAATTAAAGGTTTACTAATAATTGAGTTAATTTATTAAAACATTTATCTTAAAATTATTTTTACTGGTAATTAAACAACACTAATAAATATTTACAATTATATTTATATTATAAAAATGTTCCAACTTTTCGAATGATTTACCACAAGCGTAACCACGTTGATTAATAAACAAATGTATTATCATTTAAATGCGATACTAACATAAAACAAAGTATTATTCCAATTCGATACTTTAATTGTAGACATCAGTGCACGCTAAATGTCTAATTAGCGTGATACCAAATACAACGTATCAACTTGGGAACCCAATTTTCTCTTACAAAAACAATACTATTATCGGCGCCCTTTTCTTCGATAAACAAAGACAGCTGCACTATAGAACTGCACAGCCTCACCTGCCACTCAAAAACACCGAGTGTTTACATACAAAAGGCGGCCCTCGGCGTAAAATTATATTTTTGTTTTACGTAATTAATGTGTACTGTATATTTGTAACGGGAACCGTATTTATTTACCGTAAAGTCTATTTTTATTTATACATAAATTTGTACTAGATAATACAGTTAACCGTAAATGCAAACAAATATAGTATGCGGGTACACTCAATATTGTGTCATCCTTAGCTTGCATATACATACATATTTAAAAAGAGAATAAAAAGTTACTTTATTAGATTAGATAACACATGTCATTGGTCTACCGACCGTTACTTCGGGTTAGTCATGCACTTGGTTTAATTGGTTAAAACTGGCGGTCCTTGTAAGTTATGGGACTATATACACACATACAGGCATACAAACATGCAACATAAAGCAGCAGACACGCACACACTGATATTTTTTAGCTTACAATATTGCTTTCAATACTTAATCAGTATTACGATGTTCTGACCCTATTAGATTCCTATATATACCACAATACTGTATTAGATATAAGTATTTCTCGACACCTGATACAACCTTAGATAAAAAACTAAAGCCTTCCGGTTGTGGTTGCAAGAAAAAAAGATATATTGCAATCAAGCTATGTTGACGTTTGTAAAGGTTACGAGTTGTTAGTTGTGACTTACATCCTTCCTGTATTACCGTGTCTAAGGTTTTTGTTCGACCTTATAACTCTTATTATTAAAACATTGTTTCATTAATTCAATTACAGTAACTAAACCTACAATGTAGGTAGCTATTTTAGAAACTAAAGAAACAATAATCAGTTATGGTCACTGTATAATGATAACCTCGTATATCAAAAATATTTATATTTTATTCTTAGACTCTTATGTCATCTAACTGATATAATCATGAAGTGAGGACTTATTTATGTTATTAATAAATAAGTCCTTTTTACCATTTAAAACTATATACAAAAACACATAATAATATTTTAACAAACATTGACGAAATGAAACATTTTGTTCGTTTCCTGTAATGTTTGGTCCTCAGGACATACGAGGTTATCATTCTACAGCAACGTTATGTTTTACTAAATAGAACATAGAAACAAAACTCATAGATTCACAACATGGGAATTTTCATGATAAAATACATCTGAACATATACAATACTAGCAAAGATAATATTAATGTATCTTAAAATAAACAATAAAAGAACATTTTCCAACATTGTTACGTATCATAAATAATCATCGCAAAACTTTATATGAAGGAAATAAAAAAGAACATTACAAAACCAAAAAGAAACAAATTGTTAAAGATCTAAAAATTAGACCCGAGTTATCACCGTCCTATTAAAAAACTAAACTATGTAGTAACAGTGTCTACGAGGTTAAAATTTGTCTAATTTCGCAACTAATCATCAGTAAACATTTACCAGACAGACATAACTTTTGAACCTACATTAAATTAACGATGATCGATGGCTACATGAGGCATATTTTGCAATTTCCTTTTGTAACTCAAAACGAATGGAATGTTACCTTAAAGTTAGCAAGTAAGGTAACGCATAAATTTAATCGCCGCCATTTGAGCAATCACATATTTTGTTAACTGCAACCTTAAATACTTTTAAATGTGATTGATCATTAGGGATACTTTTAGTTACCATTAGTAAATACCTTCTTATTGTAAAGACCGTTTTGCCTTGACTTTCAAAAGTAATTATAACCTTAAAGGGTACAGGAAAACTTTACTTTCCCTCAGTACACGATACGAACTCATATTAATAAAATTAATTATTTGCGGTCTTTAACCAGGACCAATTATTTAATAAATAATTATAATTAATATTATAAAAAGGGTGCGTGTACTTATGTACGCGCGTAAGAAGTTATACTTCTTTGGTATTATTAAAAATAGTTTTTGATTGCATGCAAATAATTATTAACAATTAAATAAACAAAGACTGGAAAGGGAGTCATTATAGTCAATAAAGTTCAGTTTACATTTGAAAAATTAAATAAATAAATATTTATTATTATTCTTATTATTAAATTATGTCCAATGCCGTAGCATCTTCCGTGGGCAACTTCATTCTGTTAATTTTGTGTCACGGTGCGCGCGCATCGTAAAATTTCACTCTCATAAATTTTTCATAACGCGCCTAAAGAAGTATATAACTTCAATAATAAATAATTAACTCTGATTCGTTGAAAGGTTATCATAATTTTGTACAATTAATCAAACAAGTTTGCATTACATAACTGCTGCGCGTTCTGGATGAATAATTGAAATAGAAAAGACCCACGACTAAGGGTGAGATCTATAGTCCGCACTTGGACTTTGCTCTGACTTACCTTACGAAAAACTTTGCTTAGTGTACACTAAGGTTAAACTATGATTTCGTATTTATAGACATTTTAACGGTAAGATTAAGCTAAGCCCAAGCTAAGACAGCAAATGTCAAAATACAAATTGATGTTTCATTTCATGCAATACTTTGTTTATTATCCTTTAAAAAAGTAAACAATAACAAATATTTAAACATCTAAAACGGTACAAATATATCTCCAATTTATTGTTATTTATGTAATCATTTATTTTATTATTGCAATAACTAGAAATTTACGAGTAACCTTTAGAAAATGTATTAATTATTTAAAGATGACAATAATTTTGTTACGTAGAACGGATCGCATTGTTTTGACAACAGCAACAGAGCACTTGTATCAAATATCAACAATTGAAAATTTTGCCTAAAGTGTTGTATATGTTCGGAACGAATACAACCAAAATCCTTCTATCCTGTACGGTGTGAATGAATTCAAAAGAAGGAACCGTATTTTGAAACACACGGTATTAAATGTGATCCTACCGCTGATCAGTGATCATTACAAACTTGCAACCTTATAACAACAGAGGATCGCCAAACCTACCGCAATTGCAAATACTTATTGCATTAAGGCATAAAAATGCAACTGGATGTTTTCAGGTAATATTGTGTTATAAATATGTATGGTTTTTCGATTTGAATATTATACCTATGTATTCTCAAATGATTTTAAATACATAATATGTTGAAGACATTTGTCTTCTGACTTTCAGAAACATAACATATATGTAACTAATAATAATTCATTGACATTACAGATGGTGTGTGGTGATCTGAACAGCATAAGCCAATCTACAGTCTGTTTAATTATAAATAAAGTCTCTGCAGAGTTGAGTAAATTACTTCCTAGATTTGTAAATTTTCCAAGAAATATGAACACAGCCAAAAGGAAGTTTGAAGAATTAGGAAGATCTAATACTCACCATGACCTAAACAGTATAATCAGAGCTATTGACTGCACCCATATAAAAATTAATAGACCCAAAGGTATCGCTCAGTCTGAAGCATACAGAAATAAAAAAGGGTAATTTTCTGTAAATGTGCAAGCAATAATAGGGCCTGATATGGAAATATTTGATATAGTGACTAGGTGGCCTGGCAGTTCACACGACAGCAGGATATTTAGAAACTGCCAGGCGTATGCAAGGCTGCTAAATGGTGAACTAGAAGGAGTTTTAGTAGGTGACAGCGGTTATCCGGCACTTAACTTCATGTTAACAACACTTATATTCCAACGACAAGAGCTGACAATAATTATAATTAATCTCAAATAAGAACTAGGCATATTGTTGAAAGGGTTTTCGGAGTGTGGAAAAGGAAATTTCCATGTTTACAGCTAGGACTACAGTCAAAATTGACAAATACTAGTTATATATAATTATAGCTTGTGCTGTATTGCATAATATAGGTATACAGAGAGGGGATGCTTATGACGATGGTGATCTTGCTGACACCAGAAGTTGAGTAACACAGAAACAATGAAAGATCTCCTACAGGTCTAGCATTCTGGCAATCTGTGATTGCACAATTTAACTAGGTAATTGGTTTGGTAATAAAGAATATCAAAACAAAACTTGTTTCATTTTAATCATTTATTTTCTGATTCTTTTTTAACTGTAAAATTTCTAATACATACTAATTTATATTTTTGTTGAAGAAATTCTATTTCTAACTGATTTTTTAATTTCATATGTTCCACTTCTATCTCAATTTTTTAGTGTGGTCAGGTAATAAATGGTAGAAGATTCAGGGAAACGAAAATAACAGATGTGAAGCGAGAGACATCGGTTAGGTTATAGTTTGAATTTCGTTGTCACTATAATATGCCAGGGCTGCCAGGTGACATACAAAATCACACCAGTTATTTTTAAGATTTCTCAAAAATGGGGTTTGAACAATTACATAAATAATATAAATAAACAACAATAAATACCATAATAATGTGTAATTATTTTAATTCATGTATTTCATAGGTATTTATCAAGATCATTTATAATTTCTTTGAATTCAAATTCTATTTTTCCCAAAGTCTATGGAACTCCGATACAAAATGGCAACACCGTTCATTAAAAACCGACAAAAATAAAAAGTCCAGTAAAAGATATGATGGTAAAGCAAATTTTAGGCCATTATTTTTGTTAGGCTTATAGTCAAAGTTTTTGGTAAGTCGTCGATTTCGTGGACTTGAGATTAAGCTAAGCCAACACTAGGGAGGGATTCGCAGTTTGCTCTATAAATACCGACTGTGTCTTAGCTCGATAGTTAAGTCAGAGCAAAGTCCAAGTGCGGACTATAGATCTCACCCTAAGAAACTTCGGTTCTATTTTGTAGTTGCTTCCAGCCTAAAGTTTGTCGTTGAAAATAAATTTTTCGCTTCAAAACTTCCCAATCCCGTACCGTCCGATAACTTTCCGTAACTGATTAGTTTCAAAGTTTAAAAAGGATTTAATACTTTTTATCAGGCTCGAATGAGTTAATGTTTAATTAATTTGGCACCCAAAGTATATTTTATAAAAGCTATGAAATTCAACTTACCACATAAAAACCAACGTAAGCCCATTATGAACGTCAATTTAAAACAAATTATGGGTTATTCGAAATAAATTACTCCAAAATTAGCAGTTAATTGACTCGTAATGTCAGTTGTATTATAATTGAATCTTAATATAACGGGGGTATTTTAAAATTTACCACTTGTTTGTAACAAGACAAATAATTTTATTTTTTATTGCTAATTTAATGCTGAGATAAATTAATGTCAGATTTTTTTATATACCGGTAGGAGGGTCATCTTATGTTACAGATACCGGCAAACATCTTGAACAAACGTCCTTGCCTGCGCTGAAGTGATTTTTAGGTATCACTGGGAGGGGAGGCGGCGGGAGAGTGACGTATCGATCGCGTGATTGGTAAATCTGTTGACGTTTGTGTCCTGCGCTGCGCAAACTTTCCCCCACTCCCTTGTCTAATGTTCAAGATGTTTGCCGGTATCTGTACGTGATACTGAGCCTATGAACACTCACACTGTTAAACTCACGAGTGTTTAGGAATTGGTACCCTCTTTTTTTGAAGGAACCTAAGTCGTTCCACATAGTGGTGGTGTGCGACAAAAAGTTACTAAAAAACGGTCAGTTGTGGAACAACGGACGGCGATACTTTATACCAATACGCTTTTGACAATTATAAATTACAATTTAAAAACACGATAAAAGTGAGCTTCACAGCCGACGTCTAAATTTATATGCATTATAAAACACGCCTTAATGCAATATTATGTACGTGAATTCCAACAAATCATTTTGCTAATAGTGGTCATAGTATGGGATTAGCAAGTACTTGCTATGCGATAGTCTACACTCTTCGGGTGGGTTACGGGAATTCACTTCAGCCACTGAATGTACCAAGACCAATCATTTGATGCTGAATCTAATCTCTATCAACCGTGGGAGGCAACTACTATTGATTTGCTAAATTGCAGTTAAATTAGCGCAATTAAATAAACAACAAATTGGTTCTTGGTAAAGGTTAATCAACGTTTGACTGACAATGTTTGCTTCGTCTGAATTTATATCTATATTTAGCAACCTTAGATTATAAGCGACGAAGGAAAATTTAATTAAAGGAGCGTTCAAGTATTACGTAACGTTTTTTGGGAGGGGGGATTCCTTTTATAACGTTACGATGCGGGGCGGGGATTAAATTACGCGTTATTGTTAATATTTTTTTCGACTTACACCACATAAGAGTCACTAGGTGGTCACGAAACGTTTACTATACTTGGGTACAGTACTGTACTTGGGTACTGAATAACGTTACGGCAAGTTACATGGGGGGGGGGGGGCAATAATCTCCAAAAATTGAGTTACGTAATACATGAACGCTCCTTAAGTCTTTTAAATTAGAGGCGCTAAAATCCTATACCTCAGATTTTTGTATGTTTCGTATTGTTTGTATAAATACGCAAGTGGACGATCGGCCTTCTGATTCTTTTTGTAACATTTTTTATAACAGTTTGAGCCAGTTTTAATTGCGCTTACGGAAGACAAACCCATTGGTGCACAAACAGAGTATGAACGCACGACCTCGACGAGTTGACGGTTGCGTAGCCAGGCTTCCACTAGGCTAACATTGAAACCTTATAAGCCTTGGTTAAAATTTTGCCGAATGTATAAAGATAGAATAAATAGCAGCTAGTAGATCCCAGTTCAACGTTCACTCTATTTTAAGTCAAAGCAATTAAGTCAACTTTCCTAATCCAAGCCACACTCTTAACGAAACTAAAGGAAGAATGCAGAAATAAGTTGTTATAATAACCAACTGAAAAAATATTGACTCTCGTATAAAAATAAAACATTTAATGTAGTATTTTTCTAAATACGTAACAAAAAATTACGCAATGATAAAACAATGTGATTTTACTAATAGATTATAAAGGCCAACATAAAACAAGTCGAACTTCAACATATGATGCAATTATCTTTTAATTTTTATTCGATAATTTATAAGTACTTATATAATAAAATATTGAGGTCAAAAGTTGCAAGTATTAATATTCATAATAATATTTATGTTAGCAAAAATTGAATTGATAATTAATTAATGCCTAAGATTAGTCTTTATAGAAAAAACGTTGATAACAATATATTTTTAGCAAATTTATAAATACACTAGCCGATCCGGCAAACGTCGTTTTGCCATGTATATCATTTATAATAAAAAAATAGGGGTTGATCGTAGAGGGTTGAAAATTAGGGGTTGTATGTATTTTTTAATTCTGTAACATAAAAAAAATAAAAAATAAAATTTTATCTATAAATAAAAAAATAAAAATTAGGGGTGGACTACCCTTAACATCTGGCGGGCTGATTTGTGAATCTAAACCATTCCCAGATCCCCTTGAACACACACAAAAAATTTCATCAAAATCGGTCCAGTCGTTTAGGAGGAGTTCAGTCACATACACACGCACACAAGAAATATATATATTAAGATATATATTTTCAAAGCAAATAATTTTGCCTTCCTCATACTTTAAGTCTTAAACGGAAGCATTTTTGACTTATTACTACTATATTTTTTGCTTATTTACTTGAAAATGTTACCTAATACCGAGTTACAACGAAAACAGTTCCTTATACTCACAAAAGCTATCAACCAAACAGCTGCCTTCCTTATAGATAAGGCTAATCCAAATAATGACATTCTATGAATCATAACCATTATCCAACGTTCGATGTGTGAACTGAATGACATCGTTGTAACATCTAAGTGCTAAACTAAGGAAAGTAATGGATAGTTACTTACACGAAAGACAAATAAAATTAACCTACGCTGGACAAACGGTTGAAAAAGTAACTAACAAAGGCTGCGTTCAGGGTTCAATAGGGGGACCAACAATGTGGAATCTAATATTGGACCCGCTCCTACAGGACTTGCGAAATGGTGGTGAGTACGTCCAGGCTTTTGCGGATGATGTCGTTTTGATAGCGGAAGGAGAGACCGGTAGTGAGATCCAGCAGAACCTCAACCTAACATTGAACCGGATACATAGATGGGGTATCCTAAACAAACTGAAGTTTGCGCCACACAAGACCAAAGCCATGGTGGTGACGCGCAAACTGAAGTATGATACCCCACGGCTAAATATGAATAATGTACCGATACAGATGGATAACCACATTCGAATTCTCGGAGTTGATGTGGATGCTAGACTCACGTTTAACAGACATGTGGAGAGGGTATGCCGGAAGGCCATCCAGATATATAAGCAGCTGGCCAAAGCCGCGAAGATCGAATGGGGACTAAACCAGCAAGTTATCGCGACCGCGTACACTGCCGTTATTGAACCAATCGTAATGTATGCGGCCGCGGTGTGGGCTCCCGCGACAAATAAAATCTGTGTACGCAGAAAACTAAATCATCTTCAAAGGGGCTTTGCCCAAAAAGTAGCAAAAACTTATAGGACGACATCATTACACGCAGCAACCCTACTGGCCGGGATACTTCCACTAGACCTCCGTATTCAAGAAGCCGCTGCCTTATACGAGATAAGAAGGGGGGTCAGCACGGAAATACTGGAGGGCGAAGAATTAGAGAGGAGAGTGAAATACGTAGATCTCCCACACCCGGCGAAACAAACAAAACTGGACTACAAGATGCTCACCAATCCGGAAGAAATCGAAGGACACGGCGGCACACAAATCTATACGGACGGCAGCAAAACAAGTATAGGAGTGGGTGCCGCTTGGACGGAATGGAAAGATGGAATGGAAATAAATAGCAAGATGATTAAGATGGCGCCCCACTGCACAGTTTTTCAAGCTGAATTGACGGCACTACGAAACGCGACTAGCCACATAAATAAAAATAAGCGTGACGCTAAAATATACAGTGATTCTAGGTCAGCATTAGATGCTATTGTGAGTGGACGATCTCTCGATCCCCAGGTAGCCGAGATCCGCCGGAGCCTGGAAGAGTGCCGCAAAAGAGGAACTCATATAAGCCTCTTCTGGGTAAAGGCGCACGTTGGTACGCCAGGGAACGAGAGGGCGGACACGTTAGCGAAAGAAGCGGCGGAAAGACTAAGGTCAAAACCTGAATACGCCGCATACCCCCTGTCATATGTAAAACATCAGATAAGGCAAAAGACTCTAGATGTATGGAATGAACGCTACCTGGGGGGTGAAACAGCTGGAACTACAAAATTATTTATCGCAAATGTTAGAACTGCGTACAAATTAATAAAAGAGAAGCGTTTCACACCCCAGATGGCGCAAATTCTTACAGGGCACGGAGCCTTTGCACATTACCTTCATAGGTTTAAAATTAGGACAAGCCCAGCATGTGACTGCGGCGATGAAGAACAAACAGTAGAACATGTGCTCATACATTGCCCTATTTTCGCATCGTCCAGGCACGACCTGGAGCAACAAATGCAGATGACTGTAGACCGTAACGGCCTACAGGACATGTTAATAAAGCACAGATCGTGCCTGGAACGGTTCTGCGAAAAAATTGTGGAATATATAAAGGCGGCAAATAAAACCCCAAGAACGGGTCTCGCGAGGAATTGCGTCCCGGCTCGCCCATGAATATTGTTAACAAAAATATTACAGATGTAGCCGGGGCGTCTTTCGCGAGACGTGTGATGTGCAAAGGTCCCTGGACAAAATGGCAGGGGAGTAGAAAAGTGATATATCATTAAAAAAAAAAAAAAAAAAAAACATCTAAGTGCCTCGAGATATTGAAAAGACAATTTGCGGTAGTTACAACCAAATAACATTTACTAAAACCTATTAAAGATTACATAAATTAAAAATAAAGAGAGTATTCTATGGGATCGGCGGAAAAACAAAATCTACTTCACTTCTTAAAATGTAGGTATCTTCAATGTAAGGACAATTTGGCAGAAAAAGTCAAATGTTTGTTTAGTTAAAACAATTAACTTTTTTATTTAGTTTCTATACACTGATCCCAAGTTTCGAATTTCTATTATTTTTTTAAAAACCGTTTTACGTGATCATTATCTGAATAGACTAGTAGGTGATCAGCCTTCTATGCTTGACAGACGTCATCGACTTTTTGGGTCTAAAGCGGGCCATAGACGGACCGTATTTTGCAGTCAATACCGACTGCAATATGCGGTTTGCTCAGGAACTGCTCGAGCGGTCCGAATATGAATTTAGTATGGAAACTGCAGATCGGCGTGCGGCGACCGCATATTGCAGTGGGTCTTGACTGCAACATGCGGTGCGTCTATGGCCCGCTTAAGTCATGCATGCCGGTTCCTTCACGATGTTTTCCTTCACCGAACGAGCGAGTTCTAGTTGCGCACATAGACAGAAAGTGATGGTGGTTCGGTGTTCTAACCTACGACCCCATGGATGATGAGTCACACGCTGAAAGCAACCAACACTATTACTGTTCGATTTAATGTTAGTATTACTAAATCACGTAAAATTTGTAATACTCCAATCAATAGACTTAAATAACTAACCAACTAAAGAACAAAATCAAATCAGGTCTTTTCACATTTCAATAAATCTCATCCATATAATAACCTCATTTATAGTCAATAAGCTGACACATAATGTGAGTGTGAACCTCGCATTGCCTACTTATGTATGCTTTAATAGCGAAGGCGTCTTGAACCGGAGGTCTCGACTTATACAAATTAAGTCCATTGCACTTTGATGCGATAACAACCGGTATTGAAGGGAAATTAGTTTTATCTAGATCAACATTAAGATCAAGTTGACTTGCAGATTTAAGTTAAGTCCAAATTCAACGCTTATTTGTAAGACTTCGACATACGGATTATCAGTTTAAATGGAAACGAAAATTTAACATGAATGAAAACCTTAAATGTATCCATACCATTACTTAGCAAGATCTTAAATTTACACGCACCGAATACAACTAATAAACTACTACTGTAATATCGTTATTTTGTCAGATAAATATTGATACTAGACAACCGATTCTCAGTAAGGCAGTAAAAGTAACCTTTGTGTCAAGAATTCATGTCAAAGCTAACGATTCTGATTCCTGACCGCGTTAAGATTTACCGCTACCGAACAAAATTTATTACTTATAATAAATGATGATAAATATTCGCAATCTTCAAATTCATTAGTGTTAATCCCAGTTATACCATCAACCACGTCTACTTACTACAATATACTTCATATTAACACTTTAAACAAGTTTGATAAGCAAAATTATTGCAGCTCTTACGTACAAGCATTAAGCACGTAGAACATTATGTCACAGCTTAATCACATCACATAGACACTTAACATATTCAAATGAAGGCTAATGATTAGCATTTATCATTGAAACTGGCTTCATTACTAACTAATTAAAAACGTCGACAACATATGGTACAAGATACGTAGGCGAACAATGAGTGAATCATAATCATGGATTCACGTATAAGGTACGATGCTCTCAAGGTATAAATAGATTTGGTTGCAACGCCTGAATTTAATTACCAAGACACCTGGTCATAAATTTTGATACTTACGATACCACGCCATATTGTACTTAGTAGATAATTAGAGAAAAAACTGTGTGTGCTCACGCTCAATAACGCAACTAAAAGTACGAAAGAAACAAACACATTTCACCATTAAGATACTTTAACGGAGATCTCAATTAGAATTTCAAATGAGCTTTCATTTAACAACGAAATTCTTAATGTCATGATTATTCATAGAACACGTAAACAAGGAACAATTCGTCCAAACTAGGTCGACTTCAAAATTTTAATGCAACTCTTTCACCTCCAAAACGAAGCTTTACTACACTTCCTTAAACAGTACGGCCATATGTAGTAAACTATATTTAGACGCTCCGAAATAACACGTTTGGAGAAATTCTATTTAGACTCCACGTGCATAATGAACCAAGAAAATACAATAGTGCTTGAGACAGATTCATTGCAATGTATCTTAGTCACACCCCAGCTAACAATCAATTGTGCTCAAACCAGCTCACTTTCTCTAATTCAGACTATGATCTAAATTTCTATCGGCTGCGGATTATTATCGGTATGAGCAATATATTAAAGCGCATTCGCGTCGTGTCTTATAAAGGTTGCACACACCGCATTGTTAGGCAACACTTTCTATTCCGTATGGGTTACTACAACGGTTCTCATTAACATTAAATGCGCATATCTCACTTCGAGGCGGTCACCTTGCGTTTACGCTTCGAGTAGCACCACCAATTCAACGTGAGTTAGTACTATACGACGTATAATATCCCTTGGACCAAACGGACCAGCGTCAGTTTACTGCTTTTTTAGTACGTGCGCTACGCGTGACTTTTAACGAGAACCGTTTTGATTGTGCTTGTTTTTGGGTCGATAATTACCATATTGTCTGACAGATCATGCAAATTTGTATAATAAACTAGTTCATAGACCCAAATGAGTCAATCAGTTTTAGTAACAGGCTTGTTTTTTTTTAATTTTACATATTTTTATGCAATTGTAGGAAATCTGTTTAAAAATATGCATTTCGCTACTTTTACTGCCCTATAACTGACTGTTATGCATGTTTATCTCTGAATTCGTTTATTTGAATTTAAATAAAGTGGTTTATTTCATCTGTAGGACGTCAATGAGTGTGTGTGTGTGTAAATCATTAACATACCCACAAACACAACGACAGTTGATCCATGACGAAAAATATTGAATTTATCGTAACGGCAAATGTTCATTGCTGCGTTTATGCGTGCAACCCATTCACGTGTTTATTTTCAAACAGTTAAACCTTTGTATCTGTGGTAGTATATATTTTGCACCTAATGTGTACATATGAGCATTAATAATAGAAATACTATATAATAAACAATACATCGTGAGATTGTAAAGGAAGGAAGCAAAGATGGATCACGTATCATAGGAGTCTTAATCACGAAACCTAGGTAATTGTTTCCGCCCATTAAAAAGGCGTATCATTTACAATAAATACGTAATATACCACGTAGCATTGCTTAATTTTCGTTTATACAGTTTAAGGTCAGTCAATTTCTTGTTCGCTGGTGAATGAAGGTTATAACTATAAGTATCAAACAATTATCAAGACGAAACCAAGACAAATTAATATGGAAATTATTATCTACAAGCAATAAAATGATGAACTTTAAACCTCGTCTAAACATTATCTATCTCACAATTGTAAGAATTTCTTTAATTATATTTGACAATGGCGAGGAATTTCTACCTGTCGGCATTAAGAATTCTATGAATAAAATAAATTGGGTATTTGAAATTGCTTCTATTTTAAGATTCTAGTATTAAATAACAAGTGTATACCTACGTCCTAATAGTCACGTAGACGTATTAACATGTACCTACTGAGTATGAATAACCCAAGGAGTTCGGAGGAGGAGAACACTTGATAACTAAAACAATATGGATAAATGTGTACCAGTGTGGCCTAAGTTATGACTAATTAACGTGTAGATATAATATATATTTTGTTTTTATTTTTTAAAATTTATACGGAAGTTAGACGCTTCAATCCAAAGTTTTCTCTCTTAACTTATTCTAAAATTAAAAATATATCAGTATGCTTTGGTTTTACAGAGCAAAATTCTTAATGCTTTAAGAATTTCTGTGTAGGTATGTATGTAAAGTAAGATTTAATTTTTCTTAAGAATGACGTTTTTATTTATTTGGTAAATTCATAGTAAGTTTCTCAATAGACAAATCGCAAAAGCATGGTAAACGTTTATAAATCGATTTTTCCGTTGGTATGTTACGCAGTAGGGGACGGAAGTATCCACGGAAGTGGTGTCACGGTCTGCGCGTGCGCACCATGATGTGACGACATCATACTCGGTGGGGCTAGTGCAGCAGGTTTGAACTATTGTCGACAATACTATAAATATAGTGGAATATAAATTAAATGTCTCCGTAAAATTGTAAACACCGTTACATTGTAATCTATCTCGCGAGATTTTAAACTGTCGACAGATTGTGAACTCAACGTACTGCTTACAATTTAACGCATTATTATTCGGTAGATTGTAATCTATCCAGTATCTTTAATGCTGCCAGCATTTCCAAATTATCACATTCGTTGTATGTATGTAGTGATTGGTGTTACTGAAAGTTTGAAATAAAACTAACAATTACTTGGAAATCGAATGCTAATCTATTTACAAACCGCGAAGGCTTAGGTATGTAAGCCTTTATCTTTCCCGAATCAGTTAAAAAATGTAGAAATCTATTGTTAACATTTTCACAACGTTCAATCATACATATGACAGCACAAAGATAAAATTTGGTTGTTACCAAATAATATCTTTTGTATTTGCACAAGAGGATTTAGTAACATTTCTTAAATATTGTGTTAGACTATCTCGTTTAAAGTGTCGTATGTTATTTCAAACGGTTATGCAACAGATGTCACATGTTATATGATTTGTTGTGTCGCAAACTCTTTACAATCTATATACCATAGAAATATGAATAAAATAGGAATATGCGAAAGAGTTGTTCATAAGATTTAAAGTAAAATAACAAATATAAATATACAAATATTATTTTTAAACTATCTTAAACAAAAGTATTTTACAAGGAAACGTAGTAATTATTTAACAAGGAACAAAAAATATACAGAAGAAATCGTAAATAAAATCATATTATAGAAACGAGTGACGTGCCTACTACAAAAGAAAATAAAGATATTTGAACTAAATCCATATTCATTTTACAAAACAATGCGCTCTCGTTGACAATTGTCTGGTTAAGTCAAGATCTTAAGTGAACGATAAGACTCCATTGTGATAAAACCAACAAGACTTAAGAAGCTAACAAACATAAAATAAATAATTTCAACATTGAAATACAATCAGCTATAGTAGAACCAAAATATACCTACACAATACAAATAATGTCTTGGACTGAAGAAATAATGTATCTCCTTTCATCACAGGAGAATCAAATTTGACAAAAAGGGACGAATGGATATTTTTGTTAAAATAATGTAATAATTTGTACATAAATAGGTTTTTGATGAATAACGAGTTAAGTCTTGAGTATCGTAAATCGATTTCCTTACTTCAATAGCTTTGGGACTATTACTATTACTAAACTAGCGACAGAGAAAGAGACTCGGTCCAACGTTTGAATGGGCACGTATACTTATAAAGATTAATTCAATTATCAAATTTTAGATACGGAAGTCCTATTACTAGTAAAATACAAGACTCAGTATTTATAGTAAAGATAAATCTGGAGATGCACAAAATTTATAAAAAGGTTTTTTACAAAGAACCTAAAAAGTTCTGCGCATATTTTTTTAGAACAGCTGTCATACGGGTAGAAGGCTCACTTGATGTTAAGTGATAAAGAAGAAAAAATAAAACAGAAGAGAATCTTGAAAGTAGACCAAGAAAACAAATACGCAAAAAAAATAGAAACAAATGACGGCGCCCATGGGCACTCACACTACCAGAAGGTTCTTTTCCTGTAGGACCGTCGAATTGGTCAGGAAATACTTCAGTCGGAGTTTTACTTGGTTGTTGCTTACATGTGATGCGATAACATCCCATCAAACATTAAATAGTAAAAGTGATTCGAAAATTGGTTTCAATTTACGACTATTATCACGTTATTGTATTTCGCTCAGAATTGCACGATGCTGATACGTAATATAAATTGTACTAACTTACATAACTTTTTAATTTTATACTATTTTGGAGCTCGTTCAATAACAGCTGATAGGAAACTACTTTTATTTCCTTGTGCTTTAAGTAAGTTTACAGGTTTAAGGCCTGATTTTTTAATAATTGTTTGAATAGATTAAATATAAAAACTGCAATTCCACATTCTATACAAACTTTAAAAAAAGCTATGATACAATAACTGAAAGAATAAGTATATTTAATTTTACTTATTGGCAACCCTATAATTTTTGTTACGATTTTTGAAGCAGAACTAAATTGCTTAAGCACTTTTGCTATTAATAACAGATTAATTTTGTCATTTATTGCAAATACCATCTTATATCCTTTATGTTAATTATAACTCTCTTATACATAAGAGTCATTAGATATTTTTTTATATAAAACAGGGGACAAACGAGCTGGAGGCTCAGCTGACGTTAAGTGATACCGCCAACGGACAATCAATACTTAGGCTCGCGAGTGCGTAGCCGGTCTTTCAAAAATTGGTACGCTCGAAGTAAGTCAAATTGGTTCGGAAATAATTAAGTGGGTAGCTGGTTCCACATAACTTTAAGATATACAGGTATTTAAACTGTAAGGTACAACAATTTCGCACCACCTCTATGTGAAACCAGCTACCCACTGAAGTATTTACGGTTCTTCAAGAAAAGAGCGTACCAATTCTTAAAAGACCGGCAACGCACTTGCGAGCCCTCTGGTAATGCGAGTGTCCTCGGGCGGCGGTATCACTTAAAATAAGATGAGCCTCCTGCCCGTTTGCCTCCTATTACATAATAAAAAACTATATATTTCATACAAATTACATTGCTAACCAAACGTCAAACTGACATTGAGTAGCCTAATTGGATTATCATTGCATTACAACTCCAAGGGCCATACTGATTACAATAAGACTCATTTTTCTAAACACGGCGTCAAAAGCATAATTCCATTACCGCCCACAACTCATAAATGGGTTAGTGGCCCGGCTTCTTTCATATTTAACTATTATAATAACTACGTAACATATTGCGTTGCTGTTAATGCGCGGTAGTTTCTTGAATCTTTCCAAGGCGAAGGGTAATTCAGAATTAAAGATATATGTACCCTCTTATTCATATAAAATTATTTATATAACTAAACACAATTTATTTAGTACTAATTATGACTTCCGTGTGTCAAGAATATTGGATTTATTTTGGGTTAAGCCTTGACTTGTTTAAGCTATCGTGGAATATGCTTAAAAGGCGTATTGAGGACCTACATTGTTTCTTTCCATTTATCGTCATCGTTTCTTGAAGTATGGCGAATGGAAAAAATATATGGTGGAGTTGAGTAGTTTATGTATCCATTTATATATTTCGCTCGATAGAAAAAAAATCATTGAATTCATTTTATGACGAAAATGTATATGGAACATGATTTTGAAATTCACACGACATATTTTATCGCATTCAGTTCATTCAATGCATTTCAGAAAAAAATGGATAAAATTACATTAATCTAATGTTTTACATAATTGTTATTACGGGCCGGCGCGCCTCAGTACTCCAGCTCTCCACTGCGCAACGCAGTCCACCCCGAGACACTGACACAGCAATTCGTGCTGGGATAGGGCCTTAAGAATATCCATAGCTAAATCACCTGCATCATGAGCAAGTCCCACACATACACCCTCACATACACACCACACACAGCACAGTCAAATTACGTATTTAATATTTTGTATTGAATTTTTACTTTCGTAAATATTTGAACATTTATTATTATAGCCATCTTTGGCTATATATTTAGTTTAAAAATTTTTTTGTTGTATATAATTCACATTAGCTGTAGGATTACGAATAAATAAATACGATCAGAATTAGACTTAAAATAGTCTTGATACCGGTGCATCTATTTTATTGATGATAAAGAAAAAATACACAATTTAATCTAATAAAGATTTCCTCACAATTTTTTTAATCACAAAACTTTAAATCCATTGTTACATTACTAGTTATAAAACAAACTGAACCAGTCTAATTTACATTGAATTTGTAATTTTCACCGTAACCAAACAAGAGCAACAAATCTAGGTAAATTAAAAGTAGAACATTTTTTACATTTACTTACTTCATAATCTTCGTTTGTAAGCGTTCTATTCTTATATTTTGTAACAGTATAGTTGCTTACCTGAAAATAAAACAATAAAATAGTTATTTATTTGTTTAGAGCTTAGTCATAATAGTACCTACTTAATATCCTCCGTGACTTAGTGGTACCGCAGAAAGGTTCGATTCGTAAAGGATACAAATATATATAATATGCCTGCGGTATTAGGACATAAGGATAAACAGTGACATTGAATTTTCACACCCTTTCTTTTTTATGGGACAGGTGGCAAAGAGTGCAAGCGGGTCACTTTGTATAAAGTGATAACCTTCGCCCATGAACACCTGCAATGCCAGGGGCTAGCGGGTGTGTTGCCGACCGTTCACGGAATGGTACGTTCCTTCCATGAAGGCCCCTAATTCGTATCGGAATGTATATATGTGTTCGTATCGTATTTAGGAATGCCTCTACTGGCAGCTGGTTCGATAAAGAGGTGGTGCGTGCCTGAATAAGCTCACTTAAATTTTATTTCAGTATCAAACCCGAACATTAGGGGGTAATTATATCATCCCCGGTAATGCGATAGCTTCTCCATCCTTAATCGGAAGTACCTACCCAAGTTGGTTTAGTGGATTTTGACTAGCCCGTTAAAAGGAAACAATAAGTTCTCAACCAACTAAAGATCACCACAAGACTGCCAACTATCATTTACAAACGGGTGCTTAGCTACTTTGGCCTTATAACCAAGAGAGAATCGGGTCTCGACAAACTGGTAATGGTAGGGAGGAGTGATGGCAGGAAAAGTCGGGATCGAACGCCTACCCGTTGGTCTGACCAAGTTAAGAGAATTATTGGTCTCTATAGCCCTAATGCTCTGGGACATGCTGAAGATAGAGAAGAAGAAGAGAAGAAGAAGAGAAGAAGAAGAAGAGAAGAATATAATACTACCCCGTCTCTCTTGATACCACGGAAAAATACAAAAGTTAGTCATCACCAATCACAATCGTTTCGCCTTACTACTACATTCTCATTCCCTAATGTTTGTCAGAGTAAGTATAAAACTTAAGCTTGTTTTGGTAGTCAACGATAATTAAAATTTAAACCATTCTTTACCTGCACTACTTCTCCTTATACGAAAACATAACTCATTGTCATAAAACGGGATGTGAATATTAATTGTATCTAATGTAGGTCAAATTTTTCTTACCTGTTAGTTCAACTGATTTTAATGGATCAAAACGATACTCTAAAATTAATATTCACAGTTGACGAGTGGCGCTTACAACCTTTTAAATATTGTGTCTCAGATTTCTATTTGATTTGTAATTATTAGAATTTCATAATATGCATGTAGGTGATCAATAATCAGTCTTGTGCTTGAAACTCACCGTCGTATTTTTAAGGTCTAAGGGTGCGTTCAAGTATTACGTAACGAATTTTGAGGGAAGGGGGTCCTTTTGTAAAACGTTACGATGCGGGACGGGGATCGACTTTCCAGTACTTTACACCACATAATGGTAACTTTTAGGTATAAAGATTCACTAAGTGGTTACGAAACGTTTTACTATACTTGGGAACAGTACTGTGGAAAAACGTTACGGCGCGTTACATGGGGGGGGGGGCACAATCTCCAAAAATTGCGTGACGTAATACTTGAACGCTCCCTAAGCCAGGTTTACTCACGATGATTTCCTTCTCCTTACAAGCGAGTGTTAAAGGTGTCAATTGGTATATTAGTATAATATATTGGTATAATAGTATTTGTTTGGTGGTTCAAATACTTTGCTGTCAAAATATATAAAATAACGAAATTAAGCTATGACGTAACAACAATCACGTAAAAAATCTTTCATTTCTATATTGAATTTTTTTGTTTTAGGTTGAACATACGATTTTAGTTTTTTGATTAATTTATTTACATAAACGTAAAAACAATTATAAATTTTACATTGTATTTTAAGAATTATTAAAATATCGTAAATATATTTAATTAGATTATTCATTAAATATACTAATTTAAATTTGTTACCCCAAAAAAACTAAAAGCATAAAACCACTACGGGGTGCCTGCAGGGCCACACTACACGCCCTACTTCAAATTCCTATAATTAGAAAATAAAGATATTTGTAATGTTCAGACATTAACTTTCCACATCGTATCCCTAACTTTCGTACTAACTACTAACTGACGTGAGGCTGATCTAAAATTCTCGTGATTCATGTATCCTTTTTTGTCCCGGTTTTAGTTTTGTCTCGATAACTTAATGTAATATGTATTTTTGCACTTCTTGCTTACTTTATCTAATTTAATACATTTTTTTCTCATAGCGATTGCCTGGAAGAGATCGCTCGAAAGCGATAAGACAACTATTTCATTTAATTATGTTCAATTTTTATTATGTTAATGCAACGAAGTGTTAATAAATAAATAAAGAGTTATGAGACAAATACAATCACTACAAAAAAAACTGATTTTTTTTCTATTCCAATATTTAAGCTAAGTATGTACAAAGAACAAACTGTGGCAACTAGCGACAATTTTAACGTATTACAGTAACACACAGAGTAGGTATATCTCATTGAGGAAGAGTAACGTGACCTTCATAAAGCGAACAATGTCAGTCAAATCAGTGAATCGAAACGTTTGGATTGTTCATATCAAAACATAATCTGTTCTGTGGTCAGCCATAAAGAATTGTAACGCGAGATTTTGTGACAATGCGGTTCTTTGAAGTCAACAAATCAAAATTTACATTAAACTCGATACTATGAGAAAATTTATTAAACGAAACAGTTTTATCCAACTATGGACGGTTTACTATATTGAATTTAAGTTTATACAACTGCCCCGTGCAAACCCGTGAGCAGAAAACATTTCAGGTGATTGTAATTTGTCATTTTCACAGTTTATTCTGGTATGTAAATAAAGAATTTTGGGAGCCATCGTTGAACTTTATATAATTACTAGCTGCCCCCGCGAACTTCGTTTCTCCTTAAAGTGATTTTACTTAGCCTACCTTTTTAGTACATACCAACATGGAGCATTTTGCTTTGCTACCCTAGAGAATGTTCGGTTTTCTGGAATGAAAACTTTTCAGGTTTTTCTGTGAATTTTTCTCTATACGTATATAAACTTTAGAGTTCAAGTCATAAGATTTTAATTAACAAATCAAAAATAGAGGTTTATCTACGATCTAGGGGTGAAAATTAAGGGTTTTTGTATTCTGTATCATATAAAAATAAAAACAAAAAAATGTTTCTAAAAAATAACAATCAAAATTTAGGGGTTTGAAATATAGATAGTAGCCGATTCTAAGACTTAATGAATGAACATAAAAAATTCCATAAGAATCAGTCGAGCCGTTTCGGAGAAGTAGGTATATATATATATTAGATTTAAGTAAAATCCTCGTCTTTCTTAAATCGGTGTAATTAAGATAATTATTTTCTAGTTTCTAATAAAGCTTTATAAAGCGAATATTTTATAAAATATCACAAACAACTGAATAAACATTAAAACAAGTCAATGGTCATTTGTCAAATGTGGTGACAACTGACAAATAGGTCAATCGAATAAAATTTTAGGTTAGCGCAATGCGTTATGCAGGAACTACCTCGGTTAAAATTACCTTTCAAGCTTGTTTTTGTCTTACAGCCAAGTATAAAAAATCCACCGGCGCTACAACCTTTTGTGTCTGGGCCTCCTATTTCTGTATGATAATATTTTTCTTAATAGGCAAGTAGGTTATCAGCCTGACACACAGTCGACTTTGTGTGTGCGTGATGTTTCATTCACCGTAAAAGCAAGTGTTAAATGTGAGCATAGAAAGTCAATTGATTCAAAGCCAGGGTTCGTTCCGTATGTACTCAGAGATGGGAGTCGCACGCTAAAACCTAGGCCAACAGTACAAACCACCAAACATTTCACCATGTACACCAGGTATTAAGGTTTTAAAATCGCAATCGGTCGAGTGATTTGGTTAACCTATGGTGTCTGTCATGCTTGAACGATATCCTCGCCCGATTCAATCAAACGTGACGTGATTTCGCGAACACTCCTTTGGTCTCCCTTCACAACGGAAATTATTCTCAAATCAATACTAGTAAATTGAAACACAAGGTCGTCTACGTATGTTCGCATTTACAAGTATAGTCAGTTATAAAAACCAGTAGTACCTGTAGATGAAGAATAAAGAAATTTAAATAAAAATCTTCGCATGCTTTAATTAGTTATGAGTCATCGGCTTCGGGGTACGGGAAAAACAGAAAATTCATATCTTCTTATATGAATTTTGTGATACACCACTAAACTGTACATATAACACAATATTTTTCCTACCATGTAGTAGTAGTATTACCTTTTTTACATTATCTGTATATAAATAAAAAAAAGTAGCTTACATGACAACCGTGAATAGCAAACGACCGCAAGATTTCTCAATCTGAAGGCTAACATTACGCAGTTGAAATGGCACATAATGTGATTTGTGTACTGCTATTAAAAGACGCATTAACATAAAAACACTAACGCAAGTAGCAGATTATATGAGGTCAGTATATACTCATATTCAAATATGTCTAATATTTTGTAAGTTAATTAAAAATCTGAAACATATAAAAACCTGGCTGGAAATAATAAAATCTAAACATTACGGCCGACGCCAAGCCAAGCAAAACTGTTATCCAAATAAATAATAAAAACGATCGAAGGAAAAAACAAAAACCAATTTAAACTTACATTGTAAACAGATGAATACAACAATCACCGATATGATTCAAGACGTCAAGTAAAACAAATGGGAATCAATTTCGACGCTATAAATCAGACCTATCAATCACAATTTGTTATCGAATACAGGAGTGCCTCGTGGCGATCTCTAGATAACAGATAGAAAGTGCCGTTAAACACCAACCGCGTTACGCCGATGCGGCTGTGGCTACGGGCGCAAATAAGGCGAAGCGACCGCTTTGAGCCAACTAACCGGTAGAACAACGAAGAAAAATATTATAAGATATTATTATCACTAATGACGTAGTACCGACGTGCCTAACGCCCGAACCCAATAACCTATGTCAATCTATAATCCACCATCTGAGGTAACCTTACTTACTACTGACAACCAAATGTTGTAAAAAGTGTGCCAATAAGGAATCGACAGATTGTAATAGCCATCTGTCGATACAAGCTATCCATGAGAGGTCGTATCGGTGTCTGTGGATAGACCTTTGTATGAAAACGACCTTTGACGAAAGCTCGATTACATCAGTTAATTTTTTTAACAGATTTTAACTTACACCAGTTTTTTAAATAATTAAAAAAAAACAAATTCGATTGTCTTCGTAGGGTTTGGTTATTGGATTGCAGATAGGAGATCGATCGACTGAGATTGTAGATTGATTATAGAGTTCGGGAGTTAGCCCGCTAAAACCGCCGTCACGCATAATAGTAACACAGATTAGTCAACAGACATTTCGCTTATTTACTGTACTGACAAACAAGTTTCCAAATTATGTCAAGAGCGTGTCAACTCTTAGAAGGTAGACAACGCACTCCCGATTCTTCCGGTATTCATAACATCAGATAAGTCTAGTCCCCGTGTGTAAAAAAACCGAATCGATAGGAGGCAAATCAAACATGAATGCTTAACTTTAAAATACTTTTAAAATGTACTCAATGTCAGTTACGAGGTCATATACGCCTATAGACACCTGATTTCAATTTTGCGTAATGCTTTTCCCACTCACACCTACACAAGACAGATGAATAGATAATTAATTTACTTCAATTGCTATAACCAAATTTGGCAAACGCAACCTTCATGATCAATGAAACTGAATTGGTAATTTTTTATTTGATGTTCTTCATCGCGACTCTCAATACACCATGACATCGGCACCTTGGCAGTTGGTCATTTATTTAATACTGTATACGTGAGCGTTCAGGTTGCGAGCAGTGTTGGCCTAGTGGCTTCAGCGTGCGACTCTCATCCCTGAGGTCGTAGCTTCGATCCCCGGCTGTGCGCATTTAACACTCGAACGGCGAAGAAAAACATCGCCCGTAAACCGGCCTGCCTTAGACTCGATAAGGTCGACGGCGTGTGTCAGGCACAGGAGGCTGATCACCTACTTGCCTATTTGAAAAATGATCATGAAACAGATACAGAAATCTGAAGCAAAGATCTAAAAAGGTTGTAGGGCCACTGATTTATTTTATTTTTATACTTGAGCGTTCATACGATTACATGTTTAACAGGCGTAGTCTACTTCAAATCACTCAGTTTGTAAACTTTATCAAACAGGTAATTTCACAGTAGCTATAAATAAAGACAATTTTTTAAACGTAAATGTTTCAAGTATAATCAGGCCCCGTGCCCCGTCCGACATCGATTCCATCATAATGGCAACAATTTTATTTATTTAATTAAAATCAACCCACAGTAACATGTCGGTTCCTTTCCACGTTTTCAAGCCTTTGTTATCGCATTACACGTGCAAAACATTGCCAATATAGTTTTAATACTCATTGCGAAAGCGTAATTATGTAAAGATTAAACTATACAATAAAAATAAATAATGTAATATTTTCAATTATAGATTATTAATATTATTTTATACGCGTCGTTGATGTACCACGAGAATCATTCTTATTTCTCCTCTCTTATTTGGCCAGCTTTTGCTATCATAATGAACGTTAAATAATTTTAGACTGGGTGGTAATTAATATTTTTTTTTATATTTATTTATAAAAGCTTGACAACGCTCGGCACACTGATACATTGGTACAAGAACAATAAAATACACTATTTAATGTAACAAGCACTTATAGGCAAACATAACATACACGAAGAGATAATAAAAATAAATTAAACAAAAGTAATTAAACTACAAAAAATAACCAAAAATCGATTTTAAGGTAAGCATCTATTGATACCCAGACCCAGCTCGTTTATTAGAATGCCCAACCTAGACATCGGTGAGTTTTGTCAAAAACTCCGGAAAGGAGGGACAAATGGAATGATGGGATGCCTGAGGTATCCTAGAGGGTACACGAAACTTAAATTTTATTAAAAGGTTGGAGCAAGCGGCCTGATTGTTAAATAAACTACTATGCAAACGATACATCAATTAAATATCTACGATTCTTCAATGACAACATTTTAAAGTGCGCTAGCCTGCCCTGCGATTCTGTAACTCACGCAGTCATGACTGCTTCACGACTGATTTCAGAGCGACCGCCGATGCGAAAACCGCTGTGTGAGTTCGAAAAGTGAGTTACAGAATCGCAGGGCTGGTTTCGTTGTATGGTATGTTGGTTTTTGATCAAATTCTATTTTGGAATATAATTTTCAAGAACGTACTTCTGGAGTACTTTTATAAGTAAACATTTACAATCTGAATTAACCCTCGTACCATAAATTTAGAGTATTTTTTTTCAATACAGTCGTATTATTGTCGTCCTACGACCTCACTTTTTAATTTATTTTATTTTATTTTATTACACAATCAGTAACAACTTATTATATCAAATTGTGTTTATAAAGAGGTAAATGCTCAGTTAAAACGGTCTAATAAGAATAATTTAGTTCTGATGAAATACAAATTTACAACTTTAAAACAAAAATAAGGAAACTTCGAGAAATGTAAAATTCGCGTTTACATTTATGATAAAGATGTTTTATCTGTGAAGCGCAAGTAAAACAAAGTCAATATTAATATTAAACTAACAGGGCGTTTATGAAGACCGAAAATAGTACTTTATTACGACTTGAAGCTATTTAACCACCATTGGTTACGCTTCAAGAAAATGTTTTCACATTTAATTTTGCTTAGAACCGAACAACGTTTCTTTAAGCTTGGCAGGTGGGCGTCACAACAAAACAAACATTTTCCGGTAGTCGCTTTTAAAACATAAATAGTAGGTCATCCGGCGTTGAATGAAATTATTAATTTTTTACTTCCGATTTTTAGAATAGAAATTTTGAAAGTGTTACTATAAAGATTGACTTGGCTGAACAAACCGTTCTATAATACGTTTGCAATTTACCCAATATAGATTTTAGGACCAACGCTACACGCGGAATGCATTATAGGGAAAAGACGTGTATAAACCAGTGCCCAGCTTCTTACCAAGAGGATCTTAGTAAGAGAAATAATAAAATAAACCTATAAATGTAGTCGTAGCAGATATATATTTTTTGTAACAGTTGGCAAACAGCAAGAGGCTCATCTAATTTCTCAAGTGATAACGCCGCTCATAGACTCACAAGTGCGTTGCCGGCCTTTTATCTGTTTTATTTATTTCGTGATTTTATTTAAATAGACAAGTATGTCAGGCTTCTTTGCCTGACACATGCTGACGAAGTGTAAGACATACCCGGTTTTCCACGATAATTTTCCTCGCCGCGAGCTAGTGGTAAATGGGCACAAACATCTATTATTGCACAGCCGGGGTCCGAACCTACCTCAGAGAGAGGGACGTAAGCTCAAACCACTAGGCCAGACTATGGAAATATTGGTAATTCATATAATGAAACTACGTCCCACGTTACTCGTTTGTAACACCGGGAATACAACTCTTTACATATGATTTTACTTTTAATATTAATCATTATTTATTATTTATTATTAATCATTTATATATTTAATATCAGTAATTTCTATGCACATTTTTCCTTCACTGCTATAATTATCTAAAAATTGAGATTCGGAATAAATAATATTTTTAGTCATAGGTCCCTACTATACTACTATAAGAGCAGTGTTGGCCTAGTGGCGTCAGCGTGCGACTGAGGTCTGAGGTCGTAAGTTCGTTCCCCAGCTGTGCACCAATGGCTTTTCTTTCTATGTGCGCGTAACATTCGCTCGAACGGTGAAGGAAAACATCGTGAGAAAACCGACACGTCTTAGACCCAAAAAATCGACGGCGTGTGTCAGGAACTGGCTGATCACCTACTTGCCTATTAGATTTAAAAATGATCATGAAACAGATTCACAAATCTGAGGCCAAGACCTAAAGAGGTTGTAGCGCCACAGATTTTTTTTTCATAGGTCCCTACTACCGTCAAAGAATTAACATTAATATGCCTAGATCCTTAGTTTTTTGCAGACACTACAATTTTGTATTTGTAGACAAACCTGTGGGGCAAGGACCGTTGTGTCTGCCGTTTTGTCGGTATCCACGTTCGTTAGTCGCAACCACGAGGGCCAGCATTTCGCCCTCTTTGACGCACAACAAAACAATTTTCCATCAGTCACTCTGCTCACGAGGATATCGCGAAACACAACACGTTACGCACTTCACTTGGTAATTGTTACCGCTCCCTATTTAACATGCAGTCACTGCACTATTGCTTAGACACGACAAAAACACCTATTTAACAATCGAACGCATGCAAAATGTCATACGTAAGCACTTTTGTATTAATTTTGCTAATTAAAGCAATACGATATCGTAAACAATTTTCGTTAGACGATAGCAACTGATAACGCGAGCGCGGTCCGTATACTGTTGAGGCCTTTGACGTACTGACGGTTGACCGGAGGCAGCTGTGCGAGACCGACAAAAAGAGAAGGAAAGAGCACTATATTTTATTACCACGTAACTACAGCCTGCGTTACATACGAAACAGAGCTTTAAATCTTACCAGCTAAGGAAAACATTTGAATGCTTATCACTACGAGTCAGCTGAGTCAGTTTCCTCGAACGTTGCATGGAAATTCGAATCGAGTCAGACAGAATATTCATTGAGTAGGAAAGAGATGGCAATTGATCGAAACATTTTGTGCGAAAGGCTCCGAAGGTGCAACAATGGGCAAGGCCGGCTAATGTCACGTGTAACATAGACTAGACAGACGGGCACATATGTATTCGATAACAGTATATAAGGATATGGTTTAATTAAAATCCAAATAATACTTGGTTAATCAATCACCATAAATCAACACCTAATCCATCATTATCAAGATAAGACTGTCTACCAATGTGGTTATATTTTCATAACACTGGAATATTTTATTAGATATAATAAAAAAATTAAGATAAATTTAAACTATTTGTGTATCTCGCTGATCAAGAATGCTGGAAAGTACTCGAAAGTCGAGTTATGTAAATAATGTTATAAATTCGCTTTTATATCCGTTTGATATACATTATTTATATTATCATAATCCAACGAATTCTTTTATTTTTGGTAGACGTTTATTTTTTATAACACTTACTGCAATGTCTCTCGGAAACATAAATAAAACCTAATAAAGGATAAGCAATTAAAATTTAGTGTCACCCACACAAACTTCCAATTAAAGCATAGAAGTTTTAACATTAAACATAATCTGGTATTTTTTTTTCTTTGCTTAACAAAATTACTAGTATTTTTATTTTATCTTATGTGATTTTTTTTTAATTTTTTGAAAATGTTTACCAAAATTGTCATTTATTTTAGAAAAGATAGCTTGTAGCATACCGTAAATATGGTATTATGTATGATGTGGTAAACTTCAATAAATAAATAAACATTATTTTTATAAGTTTTAGTATAAATTTCACAGAATAGTAAAGTAATAAGTGGATATTTTTATAAATATATGTAGAAGAAAGTATGTACACCATAGGAAATTATCAACCATATGTATATTTATCCTCTTTGAAGGCACTGAGTTATTTAGTTTGACAATTATAATTATGTGAAGCAAATAAATAAAAAACAGAAATTCTATTTTCAACAAAAGAAAATGTATTCTAACATGTCTGTCTCCTAGAAAGGTGTATAAAAATACACAGCCGCTTCCCGTGAATCAGACAGAACATATATCCAGGTTTTACACTTCGTACATGTTACAAACTATTTTTTATTTTATTTTATAAAAATGTGTTCATTCATTCATGTTAGGTCTCAGTAGTATCTCCAACTCTGAATACCTAAGGTGTGTTCAGAAGCCAGTCTTTTAATCGTATCTATTTGATAGTAATTAATAATTCAAATAAGACAATTTTAATATGAATCATTTTTATAAGACGTCGCTTTGTTAGTACATATATAATTCCGTTAATAATCTGACCCGCAACTCTGTTAAAGATTTCTCCCCTGGCATCCGTACCAATGGAGCGTAACGATACGGGTAAACATAGAAACTAAACTATTTGCGCAACAAATACTCTCATTGCAATACATATATTGCACGAAACGCATCATAATTATTGGTTTGCATCGCAATAGCAGCATGTTTCTTACAAAAGCCTATACCTTTTAATACTACATCCAATAATAAAACACTGAATGTTACTCATAGCTTAAAAACTAGTCTAAGACTAGGTCAAGTAAACATTAATGTAATTCATATAATATGTAATTACATTTTTCAGATTATTTTGTATCAGAATTCATACCAAAAACGGTAGTCGAAATAAACACTGGACGAAAAGTCCCTCTTAAGGTGCTAAATTTTAAATATTTTTATAATTTTCAGATAACATGCAAGCACTGGCTTCCAACATTACGGATGGATAAAGTTTCCAGCCAGGGATATTAGCTAACTTCCCGGTTTTAAAAGCATCAAATGTAATAAATACACGCTATCGTCGGCATATCTCGAATGATATAAATAAAGTATTAAAAACCGTTTATGACTTATCAAGGTACATGTTTATATCATTTACACAACAAAATCGTTTGAATGTCGTACATTACGTATATATATTAAATTACACTTAACAGTACTATTTACTGCCATTTATGACAGATGAGCTGTGTTTTGCGGTACCACCTGCATTAACGACGCACGATATTCTCTAGCCAAAAGCTTTCCTCGGTAAATAGACATTTAAATGCGAAAAGAACATTCTTTTGTAGTTGTCTTTTGTTTTGGTATCGCGAAATGTTTCTTTCGGACGTCTTCTGTTGTCAATTTCCGCAGCTACGCGATTTAGGAATTTTAGAATTTTAGACTATATTAGGGACTTAGACTACATTAGGGATAAACGTAGGGTTCTAATGGTGAAAAAATTTCAATGCAAACAAATCATTCTCCTTCACAATGTATAACAGATTATAATTGCGAGTTATAAAGACAGTTTCTATTTTCAAAAAATTCTGGTCACACTCCTGACATTCGACTTTAAAGGAGATAATCATCATCTGCATACAAAGCCACAATTTGAGCGAAAGCTCTTGACTTCGCTTTGCATTATTTAAGCAGCTAGTATAACTGGTTTAATATCTAAATGTTATCAGTATTCATCCAAAAAACGAGTATTAACTCTTAGATTACCATCGCTACACTGGACTTACGTCATTTGGAACAAAAAATATTAACATTGCTGCTTTACTGTTGTACTATCTACCAGGAACCAACTTAATTCTTAATTAGCGCCTGTGCACTTGAACCCCACAGTCCAATAGTCTATACTACAAAGGGAACAAAATCAAAGTTGGAAGAAATTATTTTATTATTTAGTCATCCAAGTTTTTTGAAAATTGGAAGATGGGATTGCAAGACGATAAATGCGATATATGGAAGTCAATAAACACCACGTCGCAGGAAATTGTTTAAATATAGGAAATATTATGACAGAGGTAGATCTATACAGTTATTCGAAACATTGCCAATACTATAATTTTCACTGTGTAGGAAGACCGGCAGTGACGTAAGAAACCATAAAACTTCCAACTTAAGGTCTCCCAGACTCAGATCAATAAAGTGGGCGCGTTGATTCTAGTATTGTTCTGTTCATTGGTAATAAACTAGCTTTTTATAGGCATTAAAGCTATTTATATTTTACTGCGGCTTTAGAGAAAAAACTATTCTTTTATATAAATTGCGAGAAGATTTTACAATTGTTTCGGGTGCCTTTGTACCGCGTAATTATCTGCCTACTTCGCCAATGTACCGGGTTTTAACTACAATACAATTTATGAAGATGTACACATTTTCCACCTTACCAAAGACGATGTTACGAAACGGGAAGACTTTGACTTTATTTAGCAGTAGTAACAATTTTTTTTTTATTTATTAATCTACTTATTTGACTTATATTTTCTGTTTCGTATATTTTGTTTAACAGTGTTTTGGCACTGTATATTGTCTTAGTGTTTCTTTCATAGTATACTAGCTGACCCGGCAAACGTCGTTGTGCCATATATATATTATTTCTAGGAAAAAAAATTTTTGTTCAATAAAAATAACTATCTACTATAATACAAAATAGGGATTGATCGTAGAGGGGTGAAAATTAATTTCTATGCTGTATCATAAAAAAATAAAAACAAAAAAAACTTCTAAAGAATAAGAAATTTTTTAGGGTGGACACCCCTTATCACTTAGGGGGTTGAAAGATAGATAGTAGCCGATTATCAGACTTACTGAATATGCATATAAAATTTGATGAAAATCGGTCAAGCCGTTTCAGAGGAGTACGGTAACTAACATTGAGACACGAGAATTTTATATATATAAGATATATATGTTGCTGTAAGATTACTTATAAATAAATAAATTCGTTTTCTAATTTATTTACTTTACTTACTGTTTACTTTTGTAAACGATGTTTTAATTAGTAATTTCCCTAATAACTAATAAAATGTAGATAAATATTGTTAAGAACCCTAATCCTTGTTGCAAACTAGTTCAGAAACTTAAAATCTTAGAAGTACGAATCAAGAATGGAAATAAAAATTCACTAATAATCCTGAGAACAAGTGTTTTAATTAATTGTTAGTTCCATATAACTTTCTTTTTCCCACTGTGAATACGTCGCGACTGGTTAAGATATTGTTAATGTCATCAAATGTTGTTGAACCGGTTGTGTATTTTAAGTGATTTATATCGCCTGCGGTAATCTTTTTTAATATAGTCCAAGTGGAAATATTTACGCCCCGTTAAACGAAACTGGGCCTTTTTTTTTTTTTTCGTGGGGAAATGCGTAACGCATTTCCCCACGAACCGCGGCACGGTTGACCTTGGTGGGAAAGGGTTATGTGGGACTCGCACAACAGTGCATACCCACTAAAACCCCACGGCGCCACCAGCAATCGCCCGGGGCAGGACACGGTAACAGCGTAGCCTTGTCCGCATCCAGCCACGCGATCAGCCGTTAGTATCACGGACCTCTACGGCCACAGATGATGTGGAATGGACCTTGGCACAGCAAGGGCCTTTCACATCGGCCAAATTCACCCTGTTTATAAAGCTGGGGGAGGTCGGGCACGATGCTTGCAGGGATGCGTCAGCATCCCTTCTTTTCGAAGCATGAACCCCTGTTCCCCCGCTGGAGCAACTGCGTGCCCAGGATTACACACGGGGTTGCACGGTGCAACGGCGGCGCTGTGGTCTCCTACGGCGACGCGGAAACTGGGCCTTACTCCAACCCCACTGATACAGTTCCAGATGGGCAAAAACCACTAAAACCACCACAAATACAGTCAAAATCTGTTATAACGACATCGAAAGGACGTCTTATATTTGGTCGTAAAAACCGATAGTCTAAATGCCGATGATGTTGTTATTAAGTATACATAATACAATAGAAGTCAGCCGGGACCTTTGATTTTGGTCAATATAACCGGTATGTTGTTTTAAACGATGTCGTCGTAAACGGTTTTGACTGTAGTTCCAACAAAACCCAAAATCAAGATGCCCTTGAAGTTGCTGTATTACTCTTCCAAGGGCATTACCGACCGCTTTATCTGCGGATAACTACTTATTCTCTCAGGTCTTTTTCTTTGGCTGCATTTGAACTGACGGTTCGATTACCTAATCAAATCTGTGTCAATGTCGTGACTGCCCCCAGTGGTTACGGGACTTTTAAATATATATAAAAGAAACTGTTTAAATAGATTTTATTAAATTCTGTTCAGTTTTGAAACATGAGAGTCGACGGAAGTACGTTGTTATTTTGAACTACCATAATCAGCTTGAAACAATAGAGCAATCATGTTTTTGCCTTTTTTTAATAACAAAAAATCTAACATTTTAATTTCGTGTTTCACTCTTTAAGAGTGAGTTTAAGTGAAAACGCCTTGTACTTTTCATTAAGTCATACCGACCGTAAACATACATAATTTAATAAAAACTTATTTAAAATATATAAAGCAAGGCCTTTACTCATTATTAATCGTATGTCAAAGTCAATAAGTTATTATCGTCAACTTTCCTTCATACAATTTATAAACTTGTTAATAGAGTTCTCTATCATTAGTTCAAGAAACAATTGACGACCACTGACAATTGACAAGTACCAAACTGAACCTTATGAAAAATGTAATAGCAATACAAGAAATGCAAGACATGACATGACATTTATTAAGCAATATTGCGTTCATAGGTGCATAGAAATTTTGAAACATTAATATGTTTGTGTTTTGTGTGCTCGAGAGTTCGTAATTATAAGTGGAAACGATTTTAAATAGTCGAAGAACAATACATTTTAAAGGACAGATAGATAAACATGCAATATTATAACAACAATAAATGGCGCTACAACCTTTTTAGATCCGGTACCCAGACTTCTGTATGTTTTATGATCATTTGTTAATCTAATAGGGAAGTAGGCGATCAGCCTTCTGTGCCTGACGCACGCGGTCGACTTTATGGGTCTAAGGCAAGCCGGTTTCCTCACGATGTTTTCCTTCGCCGTTCGAGCGAATGTTTAATGCGCACATAGAAAGGGAGTCCATTGGTGCACAGCCGGGGATCGAACCTACGACCATGAGAGTACTACGCATGAGAGTCGCACGCTGAAGCTACTAGGCCAACACTGCTGCAATATTATAGATCCATATTTAATTTGTTTTAGCTCTAATTCGTCGTCATCTGTAATATAAATACTGTATCATAACGTCTCAAATCATTTCAGATAATTGACAGAGCGAGTACTAAAGGCAATTTTATTTCCAGAACACAACATGTAATAACAGTACGACCACTTCACGTCATTAAATGTTTGGTTAAAGAATTTTATTGACATAGAAACAAACGATAAAATAGCACTACAAATATAGCTTCATACGTTCATAGAAATACCTGGTTATAAATGATGTATCAGTTCATTCTTGGAACACCCTCTTTGATCCAGTGTTTATTAATGGTTAACAGTACCGCACCCAAGCAAGGGCTGGACGAGACCGGACGCGTTCCAATATTGCTCATATTTTACGACTGCATAAAATTCGACATAGATTTTCTTTCATGATTATGGTTTTGGTCTCTGATTCTCGTTATTTTATAAGCAAGTATTCAGGTACAGAAAGCTGTATCTTGACTTACTAGACTTTGACTTAATGTCCTATAACCCCTAGTTGGGGCAGATGGCGCCCACAATGAGTCTCCATCGCGTTCTGTCTTGTAGCTGTTCTGTAGAAGCTGTACATCTACTTGCTTATAATTTTGCCCTCAATTTTGGTCATAGACATGTTGGGTTCATCACGCTGTTTTCTTCATCATATAAAATATTTAATACGCATATATAAAACGTTCTAGTAGATACAAAACAGACGAATATTTATTTTCTAATTACTTACAATTTTAAGATACCCAGAGCAAAGACCAGTTGTACAATAATTAAATACTATAATTATAGCGTACAATAGGCGATTTAAGATTACATCATTTATAAGGGAAGTAATGAAATTATGCAGCCGCCGAATGGAAGTAGCCCACCTTTTGTTAGAGCATATTATGTTATATACTTCACGTTTGCGCAATGAACATCGCTACTACTTTTTACGCTCCGAGCGAAAAACATTTTGGCGTACGATAAATTCAGATTTCTCTTATAAGCAAATTAAAATTCTTCAGTGAGATAAAACAAAGTTTTTCAAGCGTTATTTGCATGATTATATAATCAAAATTCAGGCATTATAATGTACAGTCTTTGAGGTTGTTTTTTGGATATTTAAAACACTGATTTCATATAGTAATTACTATATGAAACTTTAAAAACACCCTTCTGTATAACGTCTGGTCGGTCAGTGTTATCATTTTACGAACAGAGAGCTATCTTCTTTCATTTGATCCTGACTAATGAAACATCGTGCTTCATCGCGGAATAAAAATATTTCCACAGATTTTATTTTAAAAAGACAGCACTAACTAAAAATATTATTCTCTTACAAGGATATACACGTATAAATGGTTTTTTGATGTATTCGTTAATAGCCACTGATTCATGTAACTTTTTTTATTCTTTCGTACTTTTATGCAACGAAATATTAAATAAATATATGTAGTCCGGTCAATTTAGACATCCAAAATGTTTGTCTGAACTAATTTTATGAGAAAAACTTACCATTTTGCTGAAAATCGCGAAAAACCCGTTTTTGTGATCTTAGACCCCGAGTAAATTTTTTTGCACGTGCCGGATCGATGAGGACTTTTCACATTTTCTTTATAATAGTGTATTGAACAATCCTACCAATATTCAGCCAAGTGGGAATTTTTGTAACCTTACCCCTATTTTTTAGTCTAATTTGACCGGGTTAATGGGTTTAAATACAGAACGAAAGAGCTTCTTTGGAATTTATGGTGTTATGTGACTTTTACTTTGCCTATGTTTTTTTGTAAGTAAATTAGGTTAGACTTATATTACTTATTAGCCCTAGGCTAGAACGTAATGTTCCATGATGTCTCAATGTAGACAAAAAAAATAAAAAAAATCTTTATTAAGTTGTTACTTTCTATTAAGTTAATTATTTATAGTTTCGCACATCTAACGCTTAACCACATTCTATATAATTTTTCCAGCGATTGCCTATAAAAGATCTATCCAAATTATTTAGTCTTATTGTACTAGTTTTGTTATCCAACGAGGTGTTAAATAATAAATAATTAAGCTAACAGTATTACAACAAAACACCGACCCAGATTCATACAATTCCCGCACTAGTTACGCATAAGAAAGATCATCGATTAAGTTAAGTTACCTAACGTGCGCTTCAAATAATGCGTGAAATTCCTACACAAATTGCATTCTAGATTTATGGATTTCCATGTCGTATACAAGCGCTACAATATGCTTCACCAGAATTCAAATAGGGTGTTGTAATTCGCGTAATAATAATAATTATTTACTAAAACTTCGCAGCATTACAAATAGAAACAAGTAACATAAGTTATTAGGGATGCAACGGGCGGCGGTAAGCGATCCCTTCCAGCTAACAAAAATATAATTACAAGTAAACTGAAAAATATACCAAACTTAATCTAAGATAATAATAAAATCTAACCAATGACTACAAAGACGGTACACGAGAAAGGCAATGCCCTAAGGTAATTAGTTGCTTGTGTTCCTAGTAATGAACGTGCAAAAAAATGTATTTTTGCACTTTTTGCCTACCTTATGTAATTTAATACATTTTCTTATTTTTCTTTTATCACAGTGGTTGCCTGCAATTACTTGTAATTTTGTTAAATTTTTATATCATAAGGCAACCACTAGGAGAAATAAAATGTTGGCTGCTTTTCGGACTTTTAACAATACTTTCATGTTTATCTTTCATCTTTCATCTGATAAGGTAATATACCTCGAGCTTGCGAGTGCGTTGCCAGCCTATTTAGAATTGTTACGGAAAAACTTCAGTGGGTAGCATTTACGCTACTTTCCAACTTACCACATCAATAACCCTAAACTTCGAGCATGTTGCGAGTTCTTTATGACCTTCAGTGAATAAAAATGATACCGCCTTTTAGACATGCAAATTATTGCGCAGCCAAATCGATATTTGGTTTACTATCTCTGTATACCTTTCGGTGCCTGCCACTAACGTCCCGACAACATAAAATAGAAGACATACAGCAAGCTTTATACAATGTGAACAGTTTATAAAATCTTAGAAAACCGATTGAGGGTAGTCTTAAAAAAAATCGCTTGTTAGCCTATACGTTGAGCAGGTTGTTCTCAACCCACTAAGCATTACTTCCTCTGTGCACCAATAGATTTTTCTATTGAATTAAATACCTGCTAGTACAGTGAAGGAAACCATCGTGATTAACCGTCTTAGACCTTGAAACGAGTGCGTAAAGCACTCGCTTGCAGCTTGCCTAAAAATTGGTTAATTATTATTCACAGCTTGCACAAATTTGATTTTGAATTCACGAGTGAAGAAAAATATATAAATTAATTATCGCTTTCATCGTTTCATCATTACGTATCAATCAGGCATAGACAAACAATTATGAATACATTATAAATGGCAATTGTTTGAAGGGTCACTTCCACATGACTTTAGACGTACATTTGTAAGTCTACAGCTCCCCAAACTATCGTTATATATTCCTCATACATTAAAGACACCGCCAGTTTCACTTTTCTCTCCAGATATGTCGTGGGCGTGACGCGACGGCCTTGCCTGACCATAGATTACATACTTTCCCTGTTTTTATGGGAACTTTGTATAGACTGTAACGAAATTATATTATCTAATAAATATATGATTCTTCAATCAAACTAGTATGATTCTATTGAATCAATAACTCACAAAGCATTTTTTTCTTTTTTAATCATTAATAAATTTTAATAAACGGGATTACGACTTGATATATGTTTAGAATACAGACTGATTCGGAGTTCTCATGACTGTCATATTAAAATACAAATAAAACTTCAAAAAAGGGCGAAAAAAAAAAATAATATTGCTAATACTCACACACGTTAGTAAGACTAAAGTTTTCTTTAAAAGATAGTTTAAAAACATGCCCAAAGTACCATGGAATAATTGTATTCTAGTTATTCACAACACAGTGTGGGGACTAGTGTTAAATCAATTTTGTCACAACCATGTTTCTGTCATGAATAAAGTTTCATTATTATTATTATGATTAGTAAGACATGGTATAGAATTTATTTTAATACTAATTACAGGAAAAATTATTCATAGGCTAGTATTTACAATAAAATAAGTACATGAAAACGACATAAAATACATATAGGTCCAATATTAAAGACATATATTTAACGTAAAGCAGTTTATTTCAATGATTTTTTTTTTTGTTTAAGCGCATCACCTTTGTAATACAGACAATTACGTAATAATTCATGTAAATTCCAAGTTCATACATAAAATTAAAAACATTAGGATTTCCGAAAGTGATCTCATTTCTGATGCAAATATACTTACAGCACGTTCTCTTTGCATCGTGTGATATTACAAAATGTCAATGCTCTTATTCAAAAGTTCAAACACTACACTAGAATTTGACTCATACATATTTATAGTTTATATCCGAGGAACTTTTAATAATTAAATAGGAATTGTATTCTTTAATATTTATAGATTATTTTTAAATACTATAAAGTGTTCACCCTAAACACTTGCACATGCATAACCTAAGTTCAAAAAAAGAATTCTTTTAAATAAACCTTTTTAACTTCACTGAAATTATTTACATTAACTTATTATTGAATATCCCATAGCTTTCTACTCGAGCCAGAATTGTCTCGTGTTCAAATTGAAATTTGGGAAAATATTTACTACTGCTGAAATCCCATTCATATAAGATTTTATGACTGATATCTTAGGTAGAAACGACTCTATAGTTTCTTCAAGTATTTGTTTTAAGTATTCTATACAAATACGTAGTTGTTGATTGCACTAACACTGTGTATTTCTCGGTATAATTTAAAAATACAATTTGAAACGAACCTCAAGTTTACCATATATTTATTAGTATTTTTTATGTTCCCATCTTCGTAACTTATAGCTAAGGTATATTGATACCTACGTACTCTATCACAAGTAACCTTGAGAAAATTACAATAAAATACATACTTTCATTCAAAACCATATAAATACGTCATCATATCCTCTTACAATTAATACATTCGATTTCACAAGATTAATTTGCATTATTTCGCGGTAAGTGAGTCATACGTAAAATTTCTCAACTGTTTTTTGTGCACAGTTTCATAACAAACAAATAAATTGAATGAAAAATAAACACTGTCTCAATCTAAACATTGCTCACAATGGCAGACATTAATTTGCATCTGACTCATTAGACGCTAGAGAAATTTGACAATGCATTAAAGAAAGTTACTGAGCACTCGTGACATGATTAACAAACATGTTTTTGAGTGGAGAATGCTTTCATTGATTCCAACAAAATTATAATTTTCTGTTCGAAATACAAATAGTGGGTGAATACAATTCAGTTTTGAATTTTTTATGTTTATAGAATAAGTGTGGGGTACTTAATTTTAGAAACCTTTGAGTATGTTTTATTAATTTCTATTAATAAATCAGCATTATATTATTTTTAAAAAATATTGGTTGTTTGTAAAGTAGGTTTACGATCGAGATGTTTACGTGATAACGTCTTATTGGTGATATAAGTTTTTGGGAAGTAAGGAATTAATGAAGATAACAATTTTTTCAAATTTTAAATTACATCTATCGTTTTATTCACACTTTTCGTCCGTCTCTCTCTCGTTATACCTGCGATCGCGCTCGTGAGGTTTTGGTGTGACACAAGTTTCTGAACATGTCACCCGACTAAAACGATTTTAAAGACGTTATCACGTCAAAACCCAGTTGCGTTACAACCCTTGGTATTGGTCTAAAATATCTGTCTGTTTAGTCATCTTATTTAGTCAAAAATCTAACCGACTTAGGTCACGGACCACATGACTCCTTCGAATATCTTTATATTTTATTGGTAATTAAAACAGATGCGCTACGACCCTTGGTTTTGGCTTTAAATTTAGTAGCAGTTTTGTAATCATTTTAAACTACCCGGAATAAATATTGTTTAGTTAAAATTCTAACCGACTTAACTAGGTCACGGACCACATGACTCCTTCGAATATCTTTATATGCCTTTGCTAATTAAACTAGATGCGCTACAACCCTTAGTTATGGCTTTAAATTTAGTGTCTGTTTTGAGATCTTTTTAAATAGTGTTTAGTCAAAAACCTAACCGACTTAACTAAGTCACGGACCAATACTCCCTTTACATTCCGTTGATAATTAAGCTACAAGTCACAGAGTACATGTACTTTGTATTTACATTTGTATCCCAAGGTGTTTTGCGTTATGTTAGAACACTTAAACATGTCGGCTTAAGTGTTGTTTCTGACGGTAGACGAAGAAAGTGACACGATAACCCGATTGCATCCGCATTAAAGTGAGAGTGATCGGCAGTCAATACATGTCAAAATGAATATGTAATCATTTAACCTTTGTGATAGCTTAATGCGTAGGTAGGTTATTTCCAGTATTAAACAAAAGGCTATAAATATACAAGCTTGAAACCACAATATAATTTCTTTGGTTTTGTATCTTGTTACGTGTCTTTCATAATTTTTGTTTTCTTGCAAACGGGGAAGGAAAATATCGTTAGGAAACCGAATCGCCTTAGACACAAAAAGTAGATAGTGTGTTGGGCACAGGAGGCTGATCACCTATTTGCCTAAATAGATAGATTAGATTGACAAAAGAACATGAAACAGATACAGATATCTGGCAGTGGTTTGCAAGTCTGTTGCCGGCCTTTATATAATTGGTACGCTCTTTTCTTGAAGGACCCAAGTCGAATTGGTTCGAAAATACTTCAGTGGGCAGCTGGTTCCACATAGTGGTGGTGCAGGACAGAAACTGCCTTAAAAGGCATACTACAATATCTTCGCTATTCTATCATTTCTCTTAGTCTAATTAATGCGTCCGTTTTTTGTAATTAAATAGATAAATTGCTATTGAACGTCTGTTGCATGTTGACTACAAGCTTTTTAACTTTACCTTTATTAGATTGCTAGAGACCTTTTTCGTAAATAAGTTTTTGGAAAGGTTCCATTCGTTTCGGCTTGGACTTCCAAGAATTTGATTTTACTATTCTCTTGAGAGGTGCCCTATTTCTCCAGTCTCTAAGTTTGAATTAAAAATCAACACTCAGTTTTTAATTAAAGACATAACCATGAGCATACTGGCAAATTATAAGTAGTCAAAAAGAGCCCCAAGCATAATGATTAAAGAATCATAACGGTAAGATTTAATAGCACAATTCCAGTTATCTCATTACCTTGTATCAACTTGATAATAAAATGAAGTGGCATGACGTCTAAAATGCTATTTCGTCAAAGTTATTAAGTCACGGACTCCAATCACGAATGCCTCGTCTCTAGAGAGCTCCCTAAGTAAGAGTAATTTACTAAATCGATGTTACCGGACGCACCCAATATTATACCTTCATGAGATATTGTCCATACTTTATGTTCATAGACATTTGTGTAGATTGTTCCACACTGTTCGAATCCTGCAGCTGAGTTTCATCATCGGACGTCAAGGCAGAATACAAAATACCATCCGTATCACCTCGACGTCCGTCGTTCCACAACTGAGCGTTTCTCAAGGCAGTTTTGCCGCACACCACCACTATGTGGAACCAACTGCCCACTGAGGTATTTCCGAACCAATTCGACTTAGGGTCCTCCAAGAGCGTACCAATTCTTAAAAGGCCGGCACTGTACTTGCGACCCTTCTGGCAATGTAAGTGTATATGGGTGACGGTAGAAGTTACTTAACTCAGGCCAGCCTACTTCCCGTTTGCTTTCTACTACAATAAAAAAAAAAACGTCGATTCAGGTTACAAGTCACCAGTCACGTAATAATTAATGGAGCTGCGCCCTGCTGACCTGACAAAATAGGCCAAAACGGTCGGCGGGACTCACAAAGGAATATTTCACTACAAAAACTATCAAACTAGAAATGTTGATTAAAACCTCCTTTGGCACTATGAAAAGTAATTTTATTGCCGCAATTGTCGGACAATTCGATTGTGTAAACGCCGTAATGACACGAGAACAATTTATATCGCAATATCGTTATTTGAAGGCGCGATAAGCGACTCAAGAACTTAGAAGACAATTTGTTAACACGTGGACCGTTCGTGTCGGCACGCGATTTGGTGTATCTCCGGTTATACCGAATGTTGAAATTTGGAAATTGTGGCATGGAAAATGTAATAGAAATGCAGAGCGGAGTCGTGATCGAGTTGCGCACGCGCATTTTACAACTGCTTTCGCCGATAAACGCCGACATCTAAGTGCGAGCGCGACAGATTTGTATCTGTATCAGATGGCCTAGTAAGTTGATCATATCTTTTCTTTACCTCTGTATATTATAAACGCATAACCTAGCGCAGCGTATAAATTGAACACTTTAGGAGGGTCAAAGGCAGACAGAGAATAAGGGAATTATTATATCACTTCCTGGAGTCAAACACTGTAGGATATAAAATAACCATCGGCGCCACAGCACTTGCTCTTAGCCATAGATTTCTGCAGTTTAATATTTTCATCTTTATAGGCAAGTAGGTGATTATTGTTGTCTTAGACGTGCCTATATCTTCACGAAGTTTTCCTGCACCGTAATACTTTCATGGAAGAATTCATTATGCAGCTGGAATTCAAACGCAGAACATCAGGTTTACATACATTAATGTTGTGAAGACAGTCAGTGACGTCAGAAATTCAGTGGCGTTACATTTGTAAGTATAAAAGGCAAGTAGGTGATCAGCCTCCTGTGCCTGGCACACGTCATCGACATCGTACACCGTTCGAGCAAATGTTAAATGCGCACATAGAAAGAAAGTCCATTGCTGGCATCAACATACTTACGACCTCAGGGATCAAGTCGCACGAAGACAGTTTTTCCTCTAAATATATTAAGAATTGTCGTCTTGTGATGAAACAATCACTTAATCAACAGTTTAAGGTTGATGACTCAATGTAATGCACTTATTAATTTTCTTGCCATATAACAGTGATATATAAAGAAAACGTTGGCATTCCAGACCATACCCGCCAAGTATAAATATGCAAGTAATGTTGCTGCACGACACGGTCGTTGACTCTGATGGTTGATCACAATTTAAACGAGGAAACAATGTGATACTGGTAACTACACATATTGTATAACAATATGAGATTATCTAAATTTAAATGAGTACGATGTAAATTGAAATTATTCTAAATTTAAATCAGTACGATGTAAATTTAAATCATTCTAAATTTAAATCAGTACGATGTAAATTAAGATTATTCTAAATTTAAATGAGTACGATGTAAATTGAGATAAATTTAAATTTAAATCAGTACGACGTTAATTGTACAAGACGAATACAATTTCGTAAAATAAATTTAAATTTGGTGGAAAAACCTCATTATTATATATTTATATAGACTGAAAATAGTTATAAAATTAAAGTCGATTTTCGATTAGAAAAATTATCGAATACGATTATCATGTCAACGTCTATGGAGATTTTATGAGATAAGATAAGATTTTATTTGACTCTCTTTTCACGTACACATTTAATATTCACAATAATAATTTTTCTTCACTACATTATTTTAAAAAACTAGACTTTGACTTTTCAGCAGCAAACCTTACAGCTAACTTAACTATAATACAAAATAATTTTTAAATCGCCAATTAGGTAAAGATAATGAATGTTTAGTGTAGTTATGAAATGTAGAAGGAACAGAGAGCAGTGGGGTATTTTATTTCTATTATAGAGTGGAAATATTTGTATTTTAACGAATTAAGCAAAAAAGTATTGAAGAAGCTTAAACATTTTTTCACCATTACAATTCTATACATCACATACTAGACTTTATTTTACTTAATACCTATGTAACATAAACTAAATTTGTAATAAAAATATTTAAAAATAAAGGTTCATCCTATTAGTTATTATTAATATATATAAGTTATTCATTTAAGTCTTGAAAGAATAAAAATGTTTACAATTTATTTTGACTTCCCCAAATCCTCATTACAGTAAAAGATAATATATGAATATAGAAGTGAATGCCATAAACACCAAAATTACACAATAAAGTAATAAAGCGCTTTATAACCGGAAGAATTGAGAAAACGACTGTTATTGAGTCAAATCGATACCATGTATGGCAAATAATTAATGTGGGTGTATTTATTTTATGTACTCGAATCATGCAAATTTAATTGCGCCGAACAATTGAAGCGATTTCTATTTTGTAATTTACGTAGGCTGTTACGACTATCACTTTTAATTTTATGATGCTAGCTAGTTTTCATTTATTTTTGGCCCGCTTGAAAACAACCCTTAAACTTGTATTATTTTGTGTTCAAAGACTGTTTTTTTTTAGCACGTACACACTTTTATAATATTTATTACTAATTGTTCAAGTGGTTTAATAGCGGTAGGGCCGTCATTTTAGTGCTATTCAAAGAAAAAAAATTTACCACCCGCCCGTAAAACGAGTAGCTTTAGGATCTTCGATACATTTAGCCAAAATACAATTATATATTTAAGAGGTAGAAAAACTTTAAAAAGCTTCAACTATGAAATCAGTAAGTACCTAATATTTTATATTAAATAACGCGTTCTTATCTTATATTGTATTTATTATCGTATATTGACTATAATATTTTCTTTATGTTTGATTATCAACGCTTTCTAATTTAAACCTATGACATAATCTTCCCCGATTGGAGTGATTAATTTTCATAGATTAAAAACAATAGATAAGACAATAGATTCATTTAAAATGTCAATAACGATGATATCGGATTTATGGAATTTGTGCTCACTCGTGTGCACGTTGCGTCCAATTAATGGTTATTACGAAACCGAATGAAAGTTATTATCGACTACGAAGAAAGATCGGCCATGTGTATCAGGAACATTTTGGTCATATTTTATCTTTAATAATATTATAAAGAGGAAAGATTTCTTTGTAAGTATGTTTGTAACAAAAATTGGCTCAAAAACTATATAGGCTATTTTACTTGCAAGAAAAAAAAAATAAGCATCCCTACTAAAACTACAATAATGTTACCCCAGGTGTAAATAAAATGCCTATAAAATATCTTTCATCGCATGCGCTGCGAAAACTATTGATGATAGAACAAAAAAACGTATCAATAAATTTTTTTTAAAATAAAGGGCCCCCCGTGCGAAGCCGGGAAGGGCCGCTAGTTACAAATACAATATTACGTTTAAGGGATGTGAAGGAAGGGTGTTATATGCTTCCACTGGCCGGACCGAAGGCTCAAGTGGTTAGTAGTTGCATATACAACCTTAGCGGTCGGACTATCTTTCTTAGCACGATTTGGGTGATGACGTCATCGTACTGATTGTAGGTATAATAATGTTGAAATACATCAAAATAAGTCTGGTGCCCTTATTAGAGAAACCTCCTATACTGAGAAAGCCAGTTCCGTTACAAACATTTGTTTTTATTGCTTATGTCTTATTACAGAACATGCCTATGTATTAACAGATATTTTAAACTAACTCGTTGCACGCGAACATATCCATTACCATGCCCGTGAATACTAATGTTTCATAAAAGTTCAAACTTTAGGAATAGTTAGTGATACATCACTCGTATGTTTTAAGTTTTGTTAGAATTTTTTTAATGCTATTACCGCTTGGCCCATGTGCATCATGTACTAATACATCATAGTACAGTACTATGGTTTGATTTTGATTTTGTTGCCTAACAATAATGATTATATTCCAATCAATTTACATAAAACTATAATTAACTAGCTGACTCGACAGACATTGTCCTGTCTTATAAATACGTATTGAATTCGAATTGGTATAATTATTCAATAACTGGGATGAGTTCTTCTTTTTTATCTTTATTCTGTCAATTGCTAACAAAGTGAAACAACTGACTGTTATATAAAATTGTTATGACGTTGATTCTTTAATTTTTTTCATGTTCCATGTCAACTTCCTTAAGTTTTTCTTCAGACAATAATAAGCACAACAGAAAAAAAAATGCGAAATTGTTCAAATCCGTTCACGCGCGATATTACCAACGGAAATAGATAATTTATTTTATATATACTTAAACCTTTCTCAGGAATTACACAATAAATTATTTTTTTTGATATTATCGTGTTCATACAGACGCACCCAATCGACTCCATTTCACAATAAGTTACGCAGAACAAACATTTTAAATAAACACAAATTGTTACAAAACAAATCTAAACTTAGCAAATCTTTGAAGTTACTGACGTCAAAGTTACGCAGTTTATTAACTAGATAACCCCCGAGTATTGAATAAGTGGAAATACAATTTTATTTGTGGTCGCGCACATTTTTTGCCGTAAAAAACTAAATTGACACAACTAAACAAATAACCGTTTTTGTAGCCGTAACACACATTGTTTATACAGAAGACTTTGCAATAAAAAATACGTTGTAATGGGGCGAAGGAACAACCATTTGCTGTTGCCATACTTTTGTGTTTTTCACAATTTTTTTTAAATAATGTAATTTCTATGCTCTGGTATAATGGTGTACCTATATAAAATTTGTAATGTCATATTTTTTTATATTTTTTAATATAAATAAATGAAATTAATACCGGCTTAGTACTTGTAGTAGTAGTAGTACACCGATTTGTTAAAAAAATTTGGAAGTCTCTTAAAATTAAAACACGAGATTAAAAAACGCTACCTTAGTACGTCCTCATATTGTGATGAAATGACCTACTTTACTACTTATTACTTTTATGCGTGTTCAACAAGGGTTTGTCATTTCAAGGTGTGTCTAATTGGTTAATGTTTTTGTTATTGTTACGTATCCTAATATTAAATATATCGTCAAATCGAGTTTAAATTTTACCTTACTAAAATTATGCTGTGCCAATTTTCATGAAGACATCGTACAAAATTTCTGCGTGTCTTCCCCTTATAAATGATCGTTCTTTTATCTCGTGTATTACGCAAATATCTCTGTACTGACGGGACTATGTCGTTGTTTCGCCAAAATTTCAAAAAAATATAATTTATAAATTTTTGAAAACCATTAATGATTAATGTTGGCATTATCTCTCATCTTTAAATCGTGGATTCTAGTGACGTAATTATGTCTTTTAATCTTGATTATCAGTAATGTATCAATCTTGCGATAACGTTCACGGTATCTCAGAACAAAATGGTCTGAAAACGTATTGCGGGTATCAATTTGAAATGCGAACCCCGAGCACTAATAACCCAATTATATTTGTAATTAAAACGTTTTATAACCAGTATTTACAGAACAATAAGCATTATATTTTATAAAAATAGGCCGACCGTTATTATTTGTTCCTGTTCAACACAAAAAACCCATTATATAATGCATAAAAAATAGGTTTGTAGAATTACTACAGCGTGAAGTCTTTAAAAGGTGGATAAAGTTTAAAAAAAGAACACGTTTTTCCTTAAATAAATGAGAACGATGTTATTTCATACTTAAAATCCACTTTCACCGAACTAGTTTCGATGCAATATAAACAATTTAGACGCATCTTATTTGTTAATAAAAATAATTAATTGGTCAATTCATCGTCTGCGAGCAACGATTTCAACTCCCCACAAAACAATAATTGTTATTGCAAAGCACAGAATATTATAATCTATCTCTATCCAGGGTAGTAGACCAGCCATTAAAAATAATAAAAAGTAAAAAAATAATAATCGTAAAATGAACCCATTGGAAAAGGAGGAGAATATTATAAAAATGAAAGGAAAAATAATTTACGGGCGATCTGAGGTCGGGAAGGGGAAGAGGGTGAGTTTTTAAGCGTAAAAAACAGTTTATCTCGATGTCCGGCAAAACTAAAAGTCCTATGGGATAAAGTCAAATGGCAAAGTTGTAGATAATAAAAAGATCTAAAACTTTTACACTTTTTTCACATAACCTCAAAATTTATGTGAAAAATTCAAAAACCAAGTACATATTTGGTTTTTTATTTTTTACAAAGAATTTTTTTTCCACGAAATTTGATGAAAACATACCTTTTTATGTCCTAAATACACTGTAATTTATTTGATTTGAAATATTTATTTTTTCACCTTATTTTGAATTAATATCGAAAAAGCACCCTAATTTTCAATCGAAAATTCACTTTCTTTCATTCATTTTCTGAGAAGATTTACTATAGTAATATTTTTTTTTACCATCGGAAAATAGAGATTTCAACGAACAGAAAGCACACCAAGAACAAAAAGCTGATATTTTAACGGGTGAATTTTTTATTGAAAATTAGGCTGCTTTTCCAGCGCTTCTCTTATGACATTGTACAGTTTTAAGGACGATGAGTCTATCACTTGATCGGTCCATCGGCCTCGTGATTTTGCCTTCTGTGTTTTTCAACCGTCAGTCAAATCAGTTTCTCCAAGTTCTCTGTGCGCAGAGATGAAATGATGAAATGCGTTTTATGGCCGAAATATGATATAATTCGTTGTCCGCATACAAGACAGGCGAGTCCGTATGCGGAGTTTAGTCAAGTTCGATTATTTAACTATTTGTCTATAAAAAAACAAGTGAAACCTGAAAACTACGTCTAAGACCTCTGTAGTCCAATCAGAGACGTATTTCCATTCGACGTCGCGTCGTCTTTTGTTTTTTCTTCGATTATCTTATAACTATTCCAGCGGTTAAAAATTAAGATTTTTATTTGTTTCTTTTTACTGAACCTACTCCTGACCTTTGCTACTTATCTTTATTTAAATACAATAGTTGATATATTATAAACAAAATTTACTTTCTCTAACTAAGTAAGTAAGTTATCTATTAAGTCGTTTCGTTGCCGGTTTAATCTTCCGAGTAGTGACAGGATGTTGAACAACTTATGGCATCATTAATCGATAATGTCTGTAGAAATCCATACACACACTTTCCATTTAATTTACTTACAATGATTTTACATTGCAAATAAAGGTTAACATTCAGAGCTGTAACTTATACTAAGGACTCAAAGACTTGGTTGACGAAACTAAAAACGTAATTCCTTAGCTTGACTTTAGCAACAATACACAACTCAAAGCAAAAAAAGACTATTTCAATTAACGAAAATTTATGATTTTACGTAACTGTGGTCATGAAACGGTTACATTGAGTTTCTAGAACGCTTCAATGACAAGACAAGTGCATGTATATCCTTACAATAAACTTGACAAACTTTTTATTATACCAGGTCTAGTTAGTTGAATAATTCAAATTTTGTGTCAATGAGACACATATATTCAAAAAAGACCGATAATGTATACGCTGTCTCAGTTAAATAGGTTACCTTCAAAAATTCGTAACATTACTGTATTTAATACATATAAAATACCTTTAAAATTACACATTATTTAGACCAAATTACAAAATGTGATGACGACGCGGAATTGGCATAATAATTATTATCATTTTGTTAATGAGAATAAGGTTCTTTAAACGAGTACCGTCCGTTTGAATACGAGTATTAATTATTGTTTACATTATATTAATGAAGGAAAAAAGATTTGTTTATACTGGCTACCTAAAATAAATTCTAATTTATAGTGTTTTGTCGATATCGCACTTCAAAGTGCAAATACATACAATGCATCGTTACCATAACAAAGAAAACAATGGTAACGCAAGCGTGAATTGCTATACCATGGCAATTCCTTGCCGTATATTTACAATGTCATAAAGTTGTTTTCCAGTATAAACTGCATTCTTGTAAATGTAAACAATGAAGCTATGGTATACCCATAGCACTAAGCATTAACCTTTTCTAACTAAAAATCAATGGCGCTACTACCTTTTTAGGTCTGAGCCTCAGATTTCTGTATCTCTTTTATGATCATTTGTTGATCTAATAGGGGATCAGCCTTCTGCGCCTGACGCACGCCCTCGACTTTTTTTTTGGGTCTAAGGCAAGCCGGTTTAATCACGATGTCACCATAATATTACATCTATCTTAAGGTACCTGGTTATAACAAAACAGATATAAGCCATTGCTATAAGACCAACGTTGAATCGTATTACAGGGATATCACATTAAAAACCGCTACATAGAATACACCTCGATGAATATTGGTTACACCACTCAAGTTCAAGTTACTTCAGATAATCTACACTGAAAATTGGAACGTTCTAGATCTCCATGTTGATTTGCGTTACACTTGTAGCTTGACGAATGTGTGCTAAAATAAATTAATCTGTTGGTTTAAAAAAATATCAGAATGTTGCACCACGGTGTATTTAAAAAATTCTTACGCCATGGCAATCAAACTATTTAATCACCTTCTCAGAAGTTTAGATCACTGCCGTTTAATGCTTTCAAGGGGAAGGTGATTGAATTTTTAAAGGAAAGGTGCTTTTATAGTGTGAGAAAGTACTTCTCTTATTGTCATTACATAAATCACATTTGTATGCCTATTTTTATATGGCTGATTGCGCAGTTTTTTATAATTATCAAATCTGAAAGTTAGTCCACTTTCTTATAATAATATAAAAATTTAACATTGATAGACCACCGCAGACACGGTGAAAAGAAAAAAAGTTTACTTTATATAACCTACTTATGAACTAGAATAACCACTGAGCTGATTTGAAAGATTAATTTGATGAATATGATCAAAATATAATATAAAATGAGGTAATAACGATCAATCAATGTGTTGGCCCAATGTTGAATTATGCACACCAATGGACTTTCGCAAAAAAGATTCAGGAGTGCATTGAGCCTTTAAAAAACTTTTAGTCAATAAATAAACCTAGATTTCTAGTTTATGGTTCAGTCGTTTGGGCCTAAGGCTTAACGTTGAGACCACTTAACAGAGATCTAGATAGGCGTGATAAAATCGACAGATTCAGATAACATCGCCGATTATGCAACACATTTCTATTACAACTTGTTGATGGTAAGAAAAACTTGTTGATAGCTTATTCGATTAATTTTGTGTTACCATTAAAACTATAATCTATGTTTTTCTCAGAATTGCCATAAAAGTTTAAATAAGTAGAAAAAATATAAGAAATCTTGATTATAAGCAGTCACGCAAATCATTTACACATCATGACCAAAGACAATAAGGTTTATAATCTAGTTTGTGATATAATTTATGATACTGTAACAATATACAACTTTTACTATGCGAACTGGCACGCCTACAGTGTCAAGTTTTATGTCACGACAACAGCTTTGTCGGACACTCAACTTGCAGACATGAAACTCATAAGTGCACTATTGCAACAGCTCAAAGGGCTTGTCTATATAATTTCAAGAAAAAAATCTTCTAGTGATTGTTCAAGTGGCTAAGAGGCACTTATAAGGAGGTGCGAAACACGATCACTATAGTAACTTATACGACAACGACTATGCCAATTTGTATATGTGTGTGTAAGGTTTGGGTGTTCCATTGAAAAAGATGTTTAAGCTTTACAAAGAGGAGCGATTGGTTGGATTAGAATTTGTATTTTGACAAGAAAAATTATAATATTGATTTTTGGTTATAATGTATTGATAATGTTTATTAAAACATTTACTTAATTAACACGACGACTTTCATCATTTATTATGTCTATCAAAGAGAAGCATTCCTGATGCCTAGGCTACATAACGCTTCCTTTTACATAAAAAAATAATTATACCATTATTTCACTAATTCAAAAACGCACAAATAATAATTTATAATCAAACTCAAACTCAAAATATCTTTATTCATGTAGGTAAACGAGTACACTTATGAATTGTCAGAAAGAAGTTAAATTAATTGTAAATGTATATTTACTACCAGTTCGCAAGTCAAGGCCATAGAGCGGGTAAGAAGAACTAGCAAGAAACTTTCCGCCACTCTTTTTAATCGCCAAGTATTGTCATACAAATTGTTTGAACTGGAGATATTTTGTTTATCACATAGGGAAGTAAGCCGTCTGTGCCTGGCACTCGCCGTCGACTTTGAAGGTCTAAGTCATGCCGGTTTCTCCTTTATTTAATTAAGAATTAAATAAAATTAATATATGGATATTGAGATGGTTTTGACATTGAAACTTAAAATGATAAAAGAATTTACATATAAAATGCAAATCACATTCAGATTACAATCACAATGTCTTATGAAGAATTCCTTAACATTAGGTCTTTGCAATTATAAGCAGCGCAATAACTCCGTGGTAGGGATAAGCATTACTTAAAACCTGCAGGCTTTTTAATTTCAAGGTCAAAATTCGCGATTGCCTGAAGGTGAACGCTTGCCTATTGTCGATGATGTAACGCTTAAAAACTATAATAATTACATCTTAAAAAGGATCACTCGGGTTCTAATGTAACAGAGATAGTACTCCACCGTACACCATAAGTGTAATCTGTGAACAACAAAAGAAAAAGCGCGGCAAATTAATTTTTTTAGTATGGTATCCCTAGAAGTTTGATATTTTGTGGATTAAACTTACTTGATACTTGATTTTACTGTATCATTTTTATATTGATAGTAACTGTATATCTATGAACTTAAAAACTATACGTATTTAGTATTTTACTATTGATACTTAAAATGACTAGCATTGCATGGAAAACTAAAACTATATTAATTATTATAAAACACAACTTTATTCGTAATAATCAAAATTAGAATCAAAAAAATCAATAAAACAAAGTTTAGGCTATTATACCTGTTAACTATTCGGAAAAAATATATAATAGAAATAAAAATGTGTTATTGCATGAAGTATCAAGACAATAAATCATACTAACCTAAGAAATTCAATGACATTCTGTGTTGCCATCCGAAAGTTTTCAAATAATCCAATTATCTTCTTTCATTAGCCAGACTCTACATGGTCTCTGAACGGCCCGTAATGTTTATAAGTCATCCCTTTATTGGGCATAGACATTAATAAATCCTTGTCATTTATCATATATTAATTTTTGTTCACACCGTGTCATAAATCAAATGATAAGTTATGTCGCTCGTCAGGTCGTGACGGGAGGCCGGACTAAGTAGCGTGACGAGGAAATGCGGGTAACCGTTTAGAAATCAGTTTTCGCTCTTTTACGATCAGCGCATGGAGCGTTCGTCAGGAAATCTGACGGTTATATAAACTAATTAATACCATAAAAATATCTCATATGCCACAGATATCTACGTAAAGAATCATTTGTAATAGGACAAAACCTAATAAATAATCAATATAAAAAAACCCGTAAATCTACTCAGATATATCAATAGAATATAAACAGTCTAATAAAACGAATCTTCACATTGCATACTCTAACTAACACATAAATAATCTTACATATGTCAAATTTCATTATAAACCAGTTTCTCTACATCATAATTTATTTCGTTCAAGTGCAGATCCTATGTGTGTCCCATGTAAAAGGGCTCATGGGGGCTGATACAAGAATAATTCATGTAAAATGATAGATAATTAATACACACAGTACATCATAGTCTGCTATTCAAAATACAAATTGCATAAGATATTAATGCTCGAACTGCTAGACTTTTCTCATACTGCGTGTTCATAATTTGTGTGATTACAAAAGTTCCTAATACATTACAAAAAGCTAGTTATTACTTTCTCCTTACCTAACTGGCCACCTGTTATTTAAATGTTATCAATTTGTGAAAATTATCGTTACTACTGAGTCTAAGACAAATCATAATTATATTTCGTAACTCCAATTCGACTCGGGTAGCGAATAAAATTGAAACAAGTCAAACTAATAAATATGTTTATTATCAACTTTATGGACATCTTAAAATAATTTTATAAATGAAAATCACCAATGTAGTAAAATAAGACATAATAACTTTATAGAAAACCTAATGATATGTATCTAGTTCCGAAATGTAACATTTATAGAATAATTTTGTAAGATCGGCCGTTCAAATAGACCTTTTCAATTTTCTAATTATAATCAGAGCAGGCCGAGTCTCAACATTGAGTAGGTACGTACCGAAGTTTTAAGACTTACTCAAAGTAAATTTAATACTCTTTGGCGTAAAGATACTTAGCAGGACTCAACTCGGAATTCTTTTTGTGAACTCACATAAATTTTCACTATCGATACACTAAGAATAACTTTTTTTTGACGTGATAACGTCTTTAAAATCGTTTTAGTCGGGTGACATGTTCAGAAACTTGTGTCACACCAAAACCTCACGAGCGCGATCGCAGGTATAACGAGAGAGAGACGGACCGATCTCCCGTCTCATCTCGAGCGCTGCCAGTCATTCCGTGAATGTATGAAGAAAAATGTATATCATAGTCGAATAAGTAAACTTGTCATTTTACACCCGAAATTTATCATCAAAAGTGTGAATAAAACGATAGATGTAATTTAATTTTTAAAAAAATTGTTATCTTCATTAATTCCTTACTTCCCAAAAACTTATATCACCAATAAGACGTTATCACGTAAACATCTCGATCGTAAACCTACTTTACAAACAACCAATATTTTTTTTTTTTTAAGATAATTCACACCAATTGACCTAGTCCCATGCTAAGCTGGTGAAGCTTGTGTTATGGGTACTAGACAACGGATATACATACATATTATACATAGATAGACATATAAATACATATTTAAACACCCAAGACCTAAGCACAACACCAAATGCTCATCACATCGATGTTCGTCACAGCCGGGGATCGAACCCGGGACCCATGGATTCGCAGTCAGGGGTACTAACCACTAGTTAAAAACTGTTTAAACCTTTTAGACAGCTGACAACTGGGTTTTATTCTCAAGAGAAACTTTCAAAGGCTTGATGGAAAACCTGACTGGAATTAGTATAGTCACATTCAGCGCTCCTAAAATGGTATCGTCCATTGAAAATCTAATGAGGACATAGATGCCGCAACTTCAAACGTCAATGCACTTGCGGTCAGAAACACATGAATTACAAGAAAATATGACGCCTAAATTACCACTATCCTTATTCGTAAGCGTCAAATATCTATTGTATGTTTTGTCCTTATCGCTTTTATGGCATTGAATATAAGTAAAAGAGAGATATTATTGAACTGAGACATTTTAGTTTAGATAAGATGTAGACTGTCTTACAAGACGAATAATTTCTTTTGTTTTGGTCGTTCATAAAAAGCTGTGTAAAATATTCTAAACTTTTATTTTCATTATTAATCTTTTATAGACGGTGTTTATAAAATGAGGCTCACATATTTCTCCGCCCGTTTCACAGATATCTTTAAAATATCAGGCTTTTGATCCATTCTAAAATTATTGAAATGATTCAAGCTAGATTCTAGAACATAAGAAAAATTGTTATAATTTAGTGCAGTCTAATTCTAAAGGCCGATTTACATTATCTTAGTGTTTAGGAGAGTGCTTTAGTACAACTTGAAAGGCAAGTTCTTTAGCGTAGCGTTTACTAAAGCAAGTACCGTTTACATGTTTCAACTAAAGTACTATCCTAAAGCACTCTCCTAAACACTAAGATAATGTAAATCGGCCATAAGACACAGTGCTTTAAAAAGTACGAATATTAGCCAGCATTTGTAATGAGGCAATTCAACATCATATTGCGGTTGCATAAAAGACATTACGGTTTAATGTAAAATACAATTTTCACATAACCCAATACGTGTGACATAAAAACTATGTTGTAATACCACTGGTGTAAAGAAACGGTTACATATATTTTATTTTCTAATATGTTCATATTGTTTATCATTATCCACGCGAATTTGTATTTTTAGATTTCGATAATATATTGCAAATTAGGTATTGAAGATCTGTCCTAGATTCCATCAAACATTTTACGACAGCGAAACATAACTTCAAATAATAACAGATTTCACGCAAGCACCAGCCGGCACCAGGTACGAGTTCGCCTTGAACATGCAACCTTCGTTGGTATAAATTTAATGTTATACTGTATGTAATAGAAACTATTTAAAATCTAGTAATGCAGTCGCGATTATATTATCGCAATAAACGAACTACAGTGAAAACCATATTCATAATATCTTATGTCTGATACGGAGAATTGGCAATACTGTTGACACTTCATTTTAACTTACAAGATAACTCCCCGATCCAATTACTGCTGCATTACTGAACTCAACTGAACACACCAAAGATAAGTTCTGCTTAGTTTTAATAAACCTTATTATTGAGAACCTATTATATGTAAATCCAATTCGACGAATCAAGCCCCGTGGCACGATAAGGCTTTGTTTTGTGCAAGCCAAATAATTAACTGCGCTGTCACTACAAATTATTTACGTAAGTCGCCTTCAAGTCCAACAACAATGAACAAATTAGCGTTTTTAAATATAGATAATATAATTTCGCGTTTTGTAGAAACGTGAGAGACTAAGAAAGAATTAATACATCATAAATTATTATTATTTCGCACAAATTAAATTGTGTCAGATGCCTACTCCACATCGTATTGTTTACGTGGGATCGAGTCACTTATTGTTCATACCAGTGAATTGTTGATAAAATAGAAAATGGTGAACAATGAATGTTATTTTTTAACTTCCCGCGTTGAAACACGGAATCGATGCGGATTTCGCGCATAATTACAGATTTCAATCATATGCATGCAGTGTACAGTTACAATATGGTTGAAGGACTTTTCATTTTATATTTGTTGTCAGTAACTAAGAAACTAAAAGATGTTCAAAAAACCTTAGCAGCAGTATTTTAAAGGGAATTATTGATAGAGTGAATTCTTATCTTCAACAGTACTGAATTACTTTTGCTATCAGGCTTACTAAAGTAATAAAAATAGCTAAAAAATACTAACATAGTTCTTGAGAACAATTTCTGTTCTATGGATTTTTTAGTCCAAAAGTAACTCATTATTATCATTAAAAATATCAAGCAAAATAACTTAATAAGGAATCAACCTAATAATTTTGATGTCATGTTTAAGGAAACACTTTCTTCTAATTGTCTATGACTGCACCTTTGTGTCATTATCATAGATAATAATTTGAAACCCAATAACAATTTTTATGGCACATATTATTGAAATCTGTATATTGACTGTAATGAAAATACTACCGTTTGTACCATAATGGTACAAATGAATAAAGCTTCTTCTTTGTCTAATATGTATTAAAAATGAGAAGGTTTATTTCTTATTACATAGAAAACATTTATACATATTTATATTATATACATAAAATATATATTTATGAATGTATGTATTATATACATAAATATATATTTTATGTATATAATATAAAATTAATAAATAAACTTTTAAGAAATTACAAAATTAGAGATCTCTTAGTTCAATTGGTTAAAAATAACTAATAAGAATAATTAAATAGTTTAAACCTAAATATCACAAATTTAGATGATAACAATTAGTTATCATCTAATATAATTTATTATAAGCAAAAAAAATGTATGATAAGCGGCAAAAGAATACTTAGCAATATACGATTTATGTAAGAAATTCTAAGTATACTATTAGTGTAATCAGAATTAAGTACATATATTAGATTTTTTAAGTATTTACTTGTGCCATATTTAAAAAAAAGTTGCAACCTGTTAGTTGAATTTAATTTTCAGTCTTTAAATATCTGCGATGACCTATTTTTTTGGTTTTGTTAAACATGTACATGTTTATATATTACAGACATGTATTTATTAGTTACAGTTTTATTATACTTGTTATATTCAATAGACATTTTGTTCTTTGAAATAAGATATCTGATGAAATGTGATTGTCCTTTATTTTCCAGCTTAAAACACCTAAAATTTCAATTGAAAAAGGTTTAAAAGTAGAATAATAGATATTGAAGGCAGTTCGTTTTTATATAACCTATAGAGATGTGATGAATGCTGTTTGTTATATTGAAGCGCCTTACTATGCAAATGATACACCCTCATTAGTTTAAAATTGGGTACTCCCAATTCAAATAGTGTAAATAACTTACCGCATTATAGTTGAAAGCCGGAGCTCCTGGAGGAAAGTATTCCCTATTGATTTTGTCACTCATTCTTACTTTTTCACTAATAAACAAAGTCACATAGTTTTATTACTTGAATACATTACAGAAATTTCACTTCGAAATATCATTGACACTTGGGAGCGTCCGGAGCAACATCTTTGTTGTTACTTTGGCTAAAATATAGATCAATAGGAAATTTGAATATGTAGAAGGTTGTTTCACTTCGAAATTGATTCTATTGTATAAATTACAAATAAAATAATAATTATAAAGCCCAACTTGAAATATCTGTTTTTTTTTTTTTTTTTTTTTTCCCTTTCTTGGCCTGCACGGTTTGTGCGTCAGCCATGTAAAAAAGTTAGGAAGTGCGATATTAGATATGTTTTATTGGATTGGAAATTGGAGCGGAATTTGGAAAAGGATCAGATAAATTTATTATATAAGTACATAAATGGTTATAATTTTATATTGTTATGAAAAATAAAACTGGCTAAAATTCTATATACATCAATATTTATATTAGATAATAGGACAGAAATTGATGTAGGGAAAGGAATTTTAATGGATAAAAGTGAGGAAATAAAAGCGGAACGGTCATATCGAGTACAGGCGAAGAATATATGATTAAAATCCCCAACGTCATTGCCACACTCACAAATATCGTTAGGCAAAATATTAAGCCTTGCCAAATGCAAAGGAATGCATGCATGGCCCACCCTCATACGTATAAGGGTCGAAGTGATAGCTTTACCAAGCGTCAGATTTGAAAACCATGGTGTAGAAGGTATATCCTCCTGAATCGTGCTGTAATATCGACCTTTAGTCTGACTTGAAGAACGCCAAATGTTTGTCCAAGAATTCAATAACTGGGATTTAGGTAGGAGAGCCAAATCACAACAAAAGTTTTTGTACGGAACCAGATCTCCGTCATTGACCGCAGCTTTGGCAAGGCTATCGGCCTTGGTATTGCCAAAGATACCTGAGTGCCCCGGGATCCAAGCAAAAGAAACTGTGTAATTTTTGATGTAACATTGATGCAATAAATCACGACATGCAATAATGACTGGATGATTATTTCTGTTATTGCTAAAAGGAAATCTTTCCAAGGCTTGGAGGGCACTTTTAGCGTCGGTTAAAATTATTGAGCTTTTTAACTTCATTATTAAAATGTACTCCAGAGACTTCAGCAGACCAAAACATTCTCCAGTAAATACTGAAGTCTCTGGAGGTAATTTTATTTTCTGTACAATGCCAAACTGTTGATGGAAAACGCCAATTCCCACACATTTATCGGAGCCGGGTTTGGAAGAATCACTAAAAATTAAATGGCAATGTTTCCATCGGTTGTCACTGTCAATAATATTAATAAATTTGGCATTGGCAGAAGGATCTTGTTTACATATATCGAAATCAAATAAAATAGAAGGATTTAATGTTAAGGCATCATAGTTAACACAAAATATAGGAAGGAATTGTGATCTATGTGTTGGAGCTTGAAGAGCTAAGTATTTTTGGAAACTAATAATAAGGCATGGCGGCGATTTATGATCCCAGTACGGATAATCCATACATTCCAACAGAGACCGTAACTTAGAGTAAAGAGGATGATTATAGACTTGGAATGCTCTAAACAGGAACCTGTCACAAAGAAATTGTCGTCTGAGGTGCAGGGGAGCTTCAGAACATTCGACCTGCAAAGCGTTAATAGGGCTTGAACGCATAGCCCCAGCAATTATTCTCAGAGCCTTAGACTGTATAATGTTTAACTTATGGAGAGCTACTGCATTACAGGGTTCAAGTATAAATGTTCCATAGTCTAAAATACTTCTTATTAGGGCATTATATAGAAGCTTTAAAGAGAAAGGGTGGGCTCCCCACCAAACTCCAGAGAGGCAACGCAATATATTTAGAATCTTCTCACATTTGGCACTTACATATTTGCAATGAGAGCTTCCTGTAAGTCTTGAGTCTAAAATTACTCCAAGAAATGTTGCTTCACTTTTAACGGAAACTCTAATATTATTATAAAATACAGACACTGATGGAGGAAGTCTCATACGTGAAAATAAGACTATCATACTTTTAGCAACTGAAAGGCTTAGAGAGTTATTGTCAAGCCAGACTTTTAGCAACTTAAGGGAATATGTCATAGTATCAGACATGTTGTCAACAGAATTACCTGAAATATATAAGAGTAAATCATCTGCATATTGGAGTGTATTAACTTTACCCTTAAGGGAGGCTTCCAGATCATGAGAATATATATTGTAAAGTAAGGGACTCAAAACTGAGCCCTGGGGTAAACCTTTCCAGGCAATACGGGATTGGTAGGAGCCTTCTGATATTACTTTAAGCATTCTACCAGAGAGAAGATTGATAGTGAAGCTTATAAAAAGTTGTGGGATATCCAAATTAATCATTTTTTGTTTCAGAGTTGAAAGGTTGACATTATCATAGGCTGCAGACACATCTAAGAATGCAGCTAACACAGGCTTATTGTATGAAAATGCTAATCTTAAGTCTGTCATAAAAATACTAAGACTATCCATAGTACACCTGCCTTTCCTAAATCCAAACTGGTTTGGAGATAGTAATCCTTTACTCTCAACAAACCATTCTAGTCTATTCTTAACTAAATGTTCAGAAATTTTGGAGATAACTGAAGCTAATGCTATTGGTCTGTATGATGATGGATCATTAATCGGTTTGTTGGGCTTATGAATTGGGATAACTTCGTGAATTTTCCATGACGGAGGTATATTACCAGATGCTAAGATTGAATTAATTAAACTGAGAAAATAAGAAAGGCAGGAGTCATTTAGGTTTTGAAGAAAAGAATATGGAATACCATCACAACCTGGAGCTGAGTCCCTAAGTTTTGAAAGAACCCCTTTGAGTTCTGAAAGGCTAAAGGAAATGAGTGAATTGCTACTATTATGCTGGGAGAGGAGAGAAGGCTGAGAGTCAAAAGAAATATTATCTATAGATGGGACATATGGTGGAGCTAATTTGTCAAGAAACAAATCAACTGTACTGCTATCTATAAAATAAGACTTTGGAGGTTTAAAGGCGGATCTGAATCTCCGAATATTTTGCCAAACTTCTGATGGAGAAATGTCTGGTGAAATTGAGGCACAAAAAGATTTCCAGCCATTGAATCTTTTTTGTTTTAATAATTTACGTGTTTTAGTTATAAGATTGCTAAGAATATTAAAATTTTGTGTTGTAGAATTTTTCCTGTAATTTCCTTCAGCTCTCTTTCTCTCAGCTACAGCAGCAGAACACTCACTGTCCCACCAAGGAGGTGATGGAATATAACCATTGCCACTATTACTTTTAATTGGAAAAACTTCCTCAGCAGCCTGAAGTAGGGCCCGTGTAAAAGCTTCAGCACAAAGATGATTATTGCTGTCATTTACTAGAGGTATGGATGATAAATTTTGTTGAGCTTTATCTCTAAATAATGACCAGTTGGCATCCTTAAGTCTATATTTTAGCCGGGGAGGAGCCTTTGATGTTTGTTCTCCAATTTTTTGGGGAAATGATACAATTAGTGGGAAGTGATCGCTTCCATATGAAGACGATAGAGGCCACCAGTTTAATGTAGGAGTAAGGGAAGGACTACATAGGGTAAGGTCTGGTGCACTCATACCCTCATGGGGCTGTGTCCTTCTAGTAGGACAACCAGAGTTTAGAAGGCATAAATTATTATTATCTAAGATGTCTAAGATTCTAGCCCCATAATGATCGGACTTAGAACTTCCCCACATAGTATGTTGTGCATTGAAATCTCCCATGACCAAAATAGGGCGCGGGAGGGAAGATAGAATGTTACAAATATCGTCAAAGACTTCAGTGGAAGGGTGAGGTATATACATATTTACAATACAAATATTATTTACACTAGCAGCAATAATGGAAAATTTATCACTGTGATTAATGATGGGTATGTGAACAAAGGGCACACCTCCTCTAAGAATTAGTGCAACTCCACCATACCCATCAGTTCTGTCTTCTCTAAGACAGATATGTCCTGGAATTCTAAAATTGAATCCGGGACGAAGCCAAGTCTCTTGAAGAGAGACGGCAAATGGTTTGTAATTGTTTAATAAGTAAATTAGGTCACTTTTTTTACTATTAATGCTCCGGCAATTCCACTGAATCACCAGAGACTGGTTTTGTGGATGGTCTGTGTGACTGTCCATGATTTAAATAAGTTTTTGAAGAAGGGGCATCGTTGGTCGGTATTTTAATTATGTCAGATTGTGACAGGTACTGAATTATATCAATGATGAGATCCTTGGTTATTACTTCTGACAAATCATTGTAGTTTTTAAGACAACCTGTAGAAAAGGAAGGAATATTGCTATAATCTTGAATAAGCTCTGTATGTGCTTTTTGATCATATCCCTTACTAACATTTCTGGGACGAGCTTTGGGTTTCATGAAAAATGTTTTCCTAAATGACTGAGTGGGAGTGTTAGAAGGACTTATTACATTAAAGGGGTTGGAATACTTAATATTCGGACCAGAAGGGGCCGATGAAGCAGAAGCAACAACGTCTGCATAAGATTTAGAAACTGGTGGAATGGCTTTACTGGCTTCTGAATAAGATATAGCCTTTTTAGCCATTGTTTCTTTAATTGATTTTTGCCTAGCGTACTCTGGGCACTTTTTATCTGTTGCAAAATGGGAACCAGAACATAAGATGCACACGGCATCATCTCTTTCAGTCTTGCAGCTTGTACTTGTATGGTTGTCACCACATTTGTAACACCTTGGAGTGCCTCTGCATTGCATTTTGGTGTGACCAAAACGGCAGCAATTAAAACATTGCAATGTGGGGTAAATATAAAGTTCTACGGGTAAGGAGTTAAAACACATAAAGACCCTGGGAGGTAATACTTTCCCATCAAAGGTTAAAACTACGGTCTCTGTCGGAATAAACTTGGGAGTCTCACCTTCATACACCTTTCTGTTTAGTCTTCGAACCTTTAAAATGCTTCCACAGTTCTGCGGAAGCTCAATATTTTCTAAAATGTCTTTCTCGTCCCATTCACATGGAACACCTCTCACTATTCCCATGCGGGTGATAGTGAAGGCAGGAATAAATGATTTGTAATTATTAACATGAAGAGATTTGTTGTTTAAAAATGTGTTAGCGTCTTGAAAAGTTTCGAATTGTAAGGACAACATGTTCCTGCCAATTTTTTTTATGCTTCCCTCTACAATGCTTTTTACACAATTTTTTTTTTAGGAAAAATCCAAAATGTACAGGGTGAATTGATCCGGTTTGATTTGTTTGTAATATTTTTTGGACATGGACAACATAAGGCGCTGGGTCTGACGCCTGGTAAAGCGACCTAGCAGCGCGAGGGTTACTTGGGATATTATTGGAGTGAGCAGCTTCATTATGGTGGATTTCAGTTTTATCATTAGAGTCAAGAACTTTATGAATAACATTGTCTTTTAAATTATTAGAGGAAATTGTCTTCTTTAAATTTCTAACTGAGATTCTCTTTCTTTTAACATTTTTCTTGCTATCCGAACAATCAGTATCTATAATGGAACCTTCCGTTTCCATTCCCGACTGATCTATTGTAACTACATGAGACACCTGGAGGGATGTCCCTCCAGGGTCTTCGGGCTCCAACATGAACACCAAGTGAAAATTCCTATCTACATATAATACAATTAAATTACTTACCAACCAGGCGAAAGAAACTAAAAATATAAATAATCAACAATAACTAGTAATATATATACACTCTACAACTTAACTGATCCTGTAATATTAAATTTATTTAATTTTCAAAAGTTTAGCCAAAAAAGGCGCCCGCCTAATTCAACACTTCCCGCGCTTTTTTTTCAATATCTGTTTTCTAGATACTGAACAGAAAACGATACTCTTTAGCACTTGTCAATGCACTGTCATTTTTCCTTTGTCAGTCATATTGATAATTGACAGCATCGGAATCTGTCATATTCGTGACAGATGTCTTCAGTTATATAGGATATATTCTATTTACAGATAATATGGGATAAAAACTATCAAGTATCACAAATTCACGAACAGCATTTTTGGAATTGAATTTGTGTAGTAAACTGCTATTATATTTTACCAGTTTTATGTGTGAAAATGAACGACACGATTGAGCTGACAGAAACTGACAAAATCGTTGTTAAGTTTGACTTGACTTGTCGAAGGCTTTTGTAAATATCGACGAAAAGCAATAATTTGATCCCCATTTGTGCCATCCGCAAAGCTCTATCTTCCTTGGACATTCATTAGTCGAGGGGGCCTCATGGCATTCGCGCAATTGTGTTCCGTACTTGTAGGTACTCCTGGGTTGGCTCCGGTAATAACGCGCCTTTTCCGGTACCTGTACTCGGTCGGCACTGTCCCGAAAAGCTGGAAGTCCACTTTAATACATCCGATCCCTAAAAAAAAGCGATCGCTCTGATCCAATTTAAAGGAAACCATTATTAACAGCCAGCTCCTGAGGTATCACTTAGTTTTGACACAGTAGGCTGCGCCATAAGGTCATCCATATTTAACCCCACACAGCTCCTGCTCCCTATCGCATAAAGGCCTAAGAATCTGTAAGCTTATACATATTTAAAAATATGTAATAAAAAACCTACCAATGAATTTTCTACATAATAAGGACTTAATAGTTCCTAAAGAAATTGAATACCTATAATATAATTTTCCCTTGATAAATGGATTAATTCCTCGGGTATTTTTACGAGGCATCGTTGGAATTATCTGTTCGCAGAGATTATCAAATAAGGTTCGACTAAGTCGATAATCATGAACAAATATCCCATCGGGAATTTACTTATTTTAAAATACTGTCGGACCTGAAGTCGTTCTTCAAAGAATGAAAACGTAAACAAACTTCAACGTCAAGTGAACTTCGGAATCAGGTAAACGAAAGACAAAATGTCTAATCGCAAACTTCACATTGACCACAGAAAATATTGAAAATATAATATCTTCGGTCAACAGAAGCCTCGTATTTCGATTACCCTGACTACGCTGAGGGACATCACTTTAAATCGAAGATTTGTAAAAGTATAATAAAGCCATTCCAATTTCAAAAACATAAGGACACACTGCTATACATTATGATATTGAACTAAGACCATACCCATTCCTTTATTTAAATTTAATCCGAAGATACCTACTAAATCCTGTGAACACAAAAACAATAGGAAAAATAAAAAATACCCAAAATCGTTAACAGAAATGTAATCTTAGTCATAATAAAATATAAGTTACAGCTTAGTTATCACAAACAATAGAATGAAATATTTTAACTGCAGGTAAATTAAGATTTTGAACAACAATATTTATCTAAATATGGTTGTATATCATCTACACCCATTCGCTGCTGGATCATCTTAAGGGATATCGAAATAACTTCATTTCTTATTTCTTTGTCTCGGGCCAATGTTGACTCTTTACAATAGAAACAATTATTGAAGTACAAGCCTGTTACTCCTTCTAACTCAGCAGCTGTTGCTACGTAGACAGTGGTTGCAGCTGCTTGTTGCTAAAATAAATTAACATCTCATTTATCTGATCTTTAACTTGTGGTAATAAATCATGAAATTTCATTATCTATCTGTTGTTACATAGTATGGTATGTATTTGTACACATTTAGCAAATCCAAGGTCGAAGTGCAGAAAACTAATAAAAACATTTGTTTACACTGCAACAGTGGTTGGTGGTGGAGCCAAAGAAGAAAATAAACCAATATTATAAACTTACCAATGACTTTGTAAATGGACGAACCAAAAAGAATAATAGATCATAGAGCCACCAACTCTTGCTGATGTTTGTCGAGACCATGTTTCCAGGGTGGAGTGAATTTACCAATATACCTTTGTCTTTCCATTCTTCACTTAAAACCTGAAAAGCAAGCCATAATAATATATGAACAATTAAAATATTACATAAAATAATTATTAACAATATTTTAATTTATAAGGAAGGTAATGTTACATATACAATTAAAAGAAATTATAAATAGATAGTATTTATGATTTAAACACATTTGATTGGTTTAAAAAATTTTAAAACAATAATCTAACAAAATTATTAAGTAATTTTCAAAGTTACTATTCAGAGTGAACCTGTAAGTTTATATATTTAAAAGAATATCAAATTTTAGAAATAACCTACTTTAGCTGTAATAACATTATACAATTTAGAATTATTGTATGCTATCATTGCACTGAACCATTCCTTTGGAGAAGACAGATTTTGATTTACAAATACATTCTTTAAACTTGCCATCCTGAAACAAAACATAATTATAGGCAGAAAGTTTGGTAATCAGCTATGAATGATTTTTCATTTAAAAAAATACCTGTGTGATTCAGAAGAGACAAACACAACTCGTGAATTCTTCTTCAATAATGGTTCCAGTAACAGAGCCAAATACATATGGCTCAAATGATTAACTTGTATTGTCTTGTCAATTTTGTCTTCTGTCTCTTCATATGCATGACCAAAAATTCCAGCATTTAATATCAACATGTCCAAGTGGCTGAAAAAATAATAATAAATAAAATCTCTGTTAATACATCATTCAAGAAACTATGGATATTTTAAAACAGTTCTAAACACACCTTCGACTTAGGTGAGTGTATGAATCATATTAATCTTATTGATATTTATTGATTTCTAAGTACAAACAAAAGAAAGGAGAGGATTACAGGAGAAATAGGTGTGGAGCCAGTAGGGCCTCAGCTACCAACTTATACAGATACTGTCCAGACACGGCTGTTTAGGCACCTATTTGCACTAGGCACACGTGGGCCAACCTGCCACCATTGTGCGTTTTCTATAACACGCTCTACACTCTATAGGAGTGCACAGCATAGAAGGTGGAAAGGTCATGCCTCAGGAGGGTATGCATAATGCATTTCCCTATGGCAAAAAAAGACATGTTCCTGGATACAATAATTATAGAAAAGAACCATTCTTCTAATTCATTCAATGAGCGGAAAAAAGTACCTATTTCCATACCTAAGTATATTAAATAAATACTAACTTACTCAGAAAACACCGCCTTTACAGCCAAGGCACATTTCTTTACACTGTTTAAGGACATCAAATCTAAATGAATTGTTTTCAAATTATCCTCTGACACATTTGTTTCCTTTACAATTTGTTCTATTGCTTTCTTTGTTGCTTCCATATTTCTATTAGCAAGTAAGACATTACACCCATGCCTTGCCAGTGACTTGGCAGTTTCATACCCAATACCAGCATTACAGCCTGTTATAAGGGCATACTTTCCAGATAAATCTACTCCATGTAGTATCTGAAAGGATTAATAAAAGGCTTTGTTATAATGATTATTGCATCTTTTCAACTTTTTTAAAAATGAAACTTAATAATGAATTTTGTTAGGTACAGCATTTATTAAATTAAATAGAGATTATTATAAGACTAGCAACAAAAGTTTTCTTTTGCAAAGTGTTAGTTTATATTAAAAGCTTAGTTAGTTTATTAGTCACTGATCTAATAATGTTAATGACAACTAAGCATGTTTGAATACTTGAGACTGACAATTAAAAGCTGCATTAATTCTCATCCTTCAAAAAGTGTAAATTGGTAAGGTCATAATACCCTTTTTCTTACAGACAACTGAAAATACTTATATAAATAAAAATAAATAAATAATTATTTACATCAATGGACTATTTTTATGGTTAAATGAAAGAACCAAATAATTCAAAATTCTATCAAGAATACATATTAATATTCAGTTCTGTACTTACATACCTGATAAGCTGTTGAAGAACTATCAAATCTTTGACGGAAGTCATTAATATGCTTCTTTTCCTCTTGAGCAAAAGCTAATCTTGGATCAACTAAAGTTGTGTTTCCTGTTTCTTTATGTTCATACACAGCTTTACCATCCTCATCTGTCATTTTCGTCCATCCGAAAGGCAAATCTTTAGGTATAACCTTTTTTCTGCCAGTTCGAGGATGAGTCCACTGAATTTTTTTATTGCAAGAACTGAAAATATACATCATATCACTTATAATTCATCCCTGTATATTTAATTAGGCCTGTAATACTAAAACATATTAATAATAGTATAAATTTGGGAAAAAAAATTACTTCATTAAGGACTTACTTAACATAATAAACATTTCCGTCTTCGGTAGATTTTTCTTCCCAACCAGAGGGCAGTTCGTCTTCACTGTCGGAATCTATTACGTGATGCATTAATAATATCTTACAAAAAAAATTAATTGTTTTATAAAATAATCTTATTACTTTATCAATATTTATCACCGACATAGACCAAATTTCACAATACGATTAGGTAGGTACTAGTTAAATTCTGATAACTTCAATACTTCTTAAAACTATTAAAACAGTTTATTCAACCTAAGTCCAAATAACGATTTTAATTATCTTTTTTTTTTTAAGTTTATGGCCTGGTATCTAGACCTTTAGGCCAAGCGATGCTATAAATAATTATAGGTCTACCAGAATCTGATGGCAAAAAATTTTTTTAAAAATTAGCGATTTTCATATGGCAACAAAAAAAAAATTTCAGTTGTCAACTGAAATTTCGAGGAATTGTTTTTGTTTTGGCTTCAAATTTCCTTTAAAAAGTGGTGAAAATGTCGAAGAAACCTCTTCGATCGCAAGCAAGAAGTATTGTTTTCAATGTTTATCAAAGAATACTTGATCAACAAGGTGCAGAACATGCACAATCATCGATATTGAGCTATGTGCAAGTGTTGACTGGTTAGTAGGAATGATACGTCTTGATACTTTGGTTTATTGGATTTTCGTGTGTATTATATTATGTAATTATATAAACTTTGGTTTATTTCAGGGGTTTCTAATACTACCATAAGATGAATTGTTGCCGAGGGCAGATCTAACAGAGGCGTATTTAGTACGCCCGGTAAAAAGAGGAAAGGTGGTTTTGATTTAGAATTGAAAAAAAAACTAAATATCAGATAGATGAGATTTTTAAATCACAAGGCCACGAAGTCTTGAGGCTCCCACCATATCATTGTACGGTAAACCCCATAGAATTAATCTGGGGAATAATGAAACGGGTAAAAACGTTACTATACCTGCAAGTAACATAAAATTTTTAACAGAGAAGAGATTTAAGAAGCTTACTCTCAAGTAGGGATCGATGAATGGCGAAAATCTTGTGAACGTCTAATAAAAATTGAAAATCAGTTCATAGAACAAGAACAGTTAATTGAGATGCAGGAGGATAGGTTTATCTTAAATACTGCGTCTTCCTCTTCATATGAAGACTTTTTTATGGATGTGCAGTATTTGGAACCATTTTCAAGTTCTAATAGCCTATAATTAATTAATAAACTCATGAACAGAATAATTGGAGTTTTCATCTAAATTTCAAACCCCAAATTCGTCACTGTAAAATTTTCAAAAATTATCCTTGATCATTGGATAAATTTGTATATTTGTATGTATCACATACAATCAGCCGCTTTAAGGGAAAAAAAGTATCAAAACGTTTTACTCCAATTTCCCCAGTATTGCTAGCGTCAATTTCTTTTTTCCCTTTTTGCCATCAGATCCTGGTAGACCTATAGTTATGTTACATGGGTGATGGGTTAGCTTTAATATGTATAAATAAAACAATACCAATTATCATGAAGTTAAATATAAACATGATTTAAACAGTTCAAATTAAGCACAAATCTTCCATAGCTGCGTAATTTTCAATAATATATTTGTGCGTTTTCCAATTACAGCACTAGATCGCATTTTGCGGCATAATGCTCAACGTCGAGTGTTCCAACTACAGCAACGCTTCGCACAATTGAGCACTCTCAAAACGAATGCTCTCGCGAGCTTCTCGCAAACAATACCAACACAGTGATAGAAAATTGACCAGTATTTTTCTTTAAGTTGGCATTTATCGAAATTTTCGTTAGTAAATATTATTTATTGTTGAAAAATTTGTAAGGCTTTCGTTTCGTCGTAGATTTTGAAAATAATTAAAGTTATTTCAAACTGCTAAAAAAAAATATTAGTATGGATGATAAATAGTTACTTTTTTTTATATTCCTCATTTAAAATATGAATACAATTTTATTTTAAAATTCGGATCTGTAAACAAATTTATTGTACAGGATTATACTTTAGAAAAAAATGCAATGGTTTTGAAAAAGTATATAATTTTTTTAGAAATCATTAAAAAATATTACTCAAAACGTAAATGATGAATAATGATGATGACGTAATGATGTTTCTTACATGAAACTAAATATTTTACTGTTAATTTAGCTTGTTAAAACCTTATATTCTTTAAAGGTTTTCTATTATTTCAATAAAAAAAATGTTAATGAAATAATTTGATGATTAAAATAAGCGTAAAAAGATTTCAACCAATTATTATTGTTTACCACATTATTTATACATTAATGAGGTTGCTAACTCAATTCATACAAATTCAACATTTTTTTTACAACACTGACTTAGCGCACTCTGCTGATGCATTTGAAAACTAATTCACGTTCCAATTAAGCTTCAGCATTATGCGGCATTGTGCGGCACTGAGTCGCAAAATGCTCTGTAATTGGAAAACGCACTTTATGTGCGTTTTCCAATTACAGCACTAGAGCGCATTATGCGGCATAATGCTCAACGTTGAATGTTCCAAGTTTCCAACTACAGCAACGCTTCGCACAATTGAGCACTCTCAAAACTAATGCTCTCGCGTGCTTCTCGCAATAAATACCAACACAGTGACAGAAAATTGACCAGTGTTTTTCTTTAAGTTGGCATTTATCAAAATTTTCGTTAGTAAATATTATTTATTGTTGAAAAATTTGTAAGGCTTTCGTTTCGTCGTAGATTTTGATAGTAATTAAAGTTAAGAAGGTATTAATAGTTATTTGTTTAATATTCCACATTTAATTCGAATCTGTAAACAAATTTATTTCACAGGATTATACTTTTGTTAACATTGCAATGGTTTTGAAAAAGTATATAAGTAATTTTTTTAGAAATCATTTAAAAAAAATTACTCAAAACGTAAATCTTCTTACATGAAACTAAATATTTTACTGTTAATTTAGCTTGTTAAAACCTTATATTCTTTAAAGATTTTCTCTTATTTCAGTAAAAAAATGTTAATTATTTCATTAAATTATTTGATTATTAAAATAAGCGTAAAAAGTTTTCAATCAATTATTATTGTTAACTACATTATTTATACTCTATTCCGAACATTTTTTTTTTTCAACACTGAGTTAGCGCACTCTGCTGATGCATTTGAAAACTATAGTCCTTTTCATGAAAGAAGTCCCCCAGACGCGGCGCTGCAATCGCATGACGTAATGTTGCCATTTATGAGTAAAAAATTTACCTATTTTATTTACATTTAGCAGATGTAATTTATCCAATAATACTATTTTCTGCATACTTCGATGAAACAATATTTCTGTTATGTAAAAAGTATATTTTTATTTGCTTATTTTAGCGGTGTTCTACCTACTTACAGGGAAAAGATGGGAAAATAGGGTAAAGAAAAACAAAACAATTTTTATTCAGAGTTTTAATGCATAATTGTTGGGTTACAATTTTTTTCGAAATACACGCCGCTGTTATACCTTCGTTTGTAATTCTTGTTACAGTTTTCTCTGACACACCTGCAATAAAATTATGAACATTTAAAAATAATAGTAACTTTAAGTTTATAATGCTTATGTAATATGTAATATAATATGTTTTAATTTCAGTTACCTAGTTTCATCACGTTATGTATTTGTTCAATTTTGTTGCAAAAACGAATTTATATCATAAAAGTCCCATCAATACAGCAAAAAAAAATTAAATGGCAACTCTAAAAAGTACCTGTTATGTCGGCAACTCTCTTCCGAACATTGTTTAGTGGTATTAAAACGACTTGATTATTATGTTCCGCTTCACAGAACTCTTTCACCTTTAATATAATTTCTTGAGCCGAACTTTTTACAACTTTTGGCATTGTAATCAATCTTCAAAATGCACTAATCTAGTTAATAATTCACAAAAATCTATCACAACAAACGAACTTGATAACATCGACTAATGACAACATTGCCGACCTGTCAAATTTAGTTCCAAAAATCACCGCGGGACTTCTTTCATGAAAAGCACTATAATTCACGTTCCAATTAAGCTTCAGCATTATGCGGCATTGTGCGGCACTGAGTCGCATTATGCTCTGTAATTGGAAAACGCACATTCAATGTTTTTTTTTTACAGAAAACATATTCTTACCGACGGTTACAGTCTACATTCTTACAGATAAAAATAAATCCTATATTTATATTTTTTGTATTTCGCAGCAGAGAAGAACGGGCAGATAGAGGGTCAGGGGAATGAGAATGTAAATAGAAAATGACGCGGAGGCAGAAATAGGTTCAATCGCCATGGTCCTCATCACAATTTGAAGCACTTTATTAGAAAAACAAATAAATAAGAAAAATATTATCTGCGATTGCACACGTTTAGGCAAAGCAGGCTAACGATTTTTTTTGAAGTAAGTCAATTTTTATACATAATATTATAATATCTAGTCTGACAAGCGAGTCGTGGCACAAGCCTCTGGCGCCAAATTTAAAAATCTTTCAGCTGTTAACTCTGCATATAGTCTAAAAAAACAATCTTGATACTTCTGCTAAATTTGATTATGTCTTTAATAAGTTGGGAGTCTCCAAATAATTTAGTCTGAAAATAAATAGAAGCAAAACGAAAACATTAACTACACCAAAATAAACACCAACATTTCCACTCCACCGAAAACAGGAAGGGTTGGATTTAGAATAACGTCGCACGAATTTGTTGATGTTCATTGAAGGAATAATGAAATAAAACATTATATTTCACATTTATTTGTACATAATCAACAGTGTTTAACAAAACACGACGTATGGTAGAAACTGAAGACATCTAATACACTAAATCTTCTTTGTACAATGAGGATTGTTTTACCTTATAATTACTTAATTAACATTTGTAGTGGTGCCCACAAAAAGTAAGACGTAGTAGTGAGTATGTAGTAGGTAATCAAAGTATTATTAAAATATAATACAAATATGAGGCATATTGGTTTTATATTGTATATATAATACTTCGACGTACCAATATAATTTAACATTTAATATAAATTTAAACATTGTTTCACTAAATAGGTAAAATAGGGGCATAAAAAATCGACTAACGTCCACAAATCACATTAAAGCTTTATACAACGACCAATCGGCTGTTAAAGGTGCTCGCTTATTACATCCTACTAGATGTTGGAGCGTCTTTTAAAGATGTCAACTGTCAAAGTGCCTGCTAACTTTGCAAGCCTGTTGATTCTCCCTACAACTTTGTTGACATAGTTTTTGTATCTTGCCTCGGCTGCGCTGTTGGTCTTGGGAGTAAAAAGCTCAGCAACCCACATACTGAAAAAAAGAAAGGCTCTTGCAATCTAAATCTTTCAAATATAAGTCAGGGCTTAGTACTTAACATAGGAACATGTCAAGTCAGGTCCAAATAAACAAAACTTGTTTACATCCATTTTTGACAATGAGATTCTTTACTTTATGACCCCAAATCCAGGCTGAAAATTATGTAGTAAAGAAGTATAACTTACAGAACAATAATCCTCCATATCCATAAAACGTGATTTCACAGGCCGTACTGAGCAATGTTCCAGCAATATTCATACCGACGACCGACCCAAAACGGCCAACCATCATAGACAAACTGACGGCCATACCTCTGCAAAATATTTATAATGGATCAGTACTTCTTCTATATATTTAATATGTACGTGTAATATTATAGGATAAAGCAAACAATAAATCATGATTTCGGTTGTATATTTACCAGATAAGTAAAGAAAATATTAACCCATTTCTCAGTAAAAAATCCAACGATTAAGTAGGTATAAGTATAAAGAAAAACTAAGCATTCAAAAGAATTGCACGTTGAACTCCTCCTTTGGGTTTTTGGAGTGGAGTATGTACACGCGTTAGAAGTTATACTTCTTTGTCGTAACAAGATAAAAATCTTTTCAAAAGTTTTATTCTACGTTTGCAGAAAAAACGATATTAACAATAGAAAAAACTAAAATGTTGACAATAGCTAACTTCAAGGTCGGTGTTTTGAGAAGGCGCGCGCGTCGTAAAAAATTCTCTCATCATTTTTCCCTAATGCACCAAAAGAAGTATAACTTAAAAAATTTGCAACCATCTAAAATTATAGATATTATGACATATAAATTGGCCGGATTTTGCGTGTAAGGCACATACGCATTTTTAAACTTACCTCAATTTGGTCGGGAAAATATCCACAGCGAAAGCGTTAACTGGTCCAATACACAGACCCAAGATAGGAAACGAAGACACCAGAATTGCAAACAGAATTTGGTTCGTCGCAAAATTAATGCCTACACACACGCATCCAATGAGTGTGTAACAAGCTATTAAGAGATTTTTCTTCCCAATAACCTTTACTATACTACTGACTCCTATTGCAATAACAGCACACGCAAGACTGGAGAGGGCGTTAATGATGAACGTCATTGAATCAATTGTTTCGATGCATTCCACACCAACGTCTGTCTAAAAGGGAAGATATTTTATCGTTTAACTAGTGGATGCGTTCCGGTCTTTAAAACTAAAATTTACTTAAAATTTAAGGTGAAGGCTTCCCGATTTTCTCACGATAATTTCATTTATAGTACAAGCGAGTGTAAGATTCGCACTTAGGAAGAAAAGTCCATTGATGCACTTGCGGGATTAAATAAACTAAACTAACTACTTTGTGCCTTCATTTAGGTGGTGTTTGTATAGGTATATTATCTAAAGCTGGCGGCTTCAACACATTTACACTTTGTGCTTGTGTAGTGTCTGTGAATAAGCGCGAGACGTGATGTCAAACTGAAATACAATCACAAATACATCACGAAAAGACTGTCCGTCTCTTCCGCGCTCGGTCAAGCTTATGAGTATAAAAGAGACAGTTATTGTTTTTCTTTTGCTACTGTTTATGTTGATCTTTACTGTTTTATATTATTATTATTTTATACATGTTGATCTTTTTTCAAACATTACCAGGGCAATCTCGTGAAATGGTGCACAATGTTTTTAATTATTTTAAGCATCTTAATAAAAACAGTTTAATGAAAAAAAAATTATATTTAATTTGACATCAGATGCGACTGGGGTTTCTAAGAGGAGTATTGAAAGAATAGTTAGTGAAGTAAAAGTGAAGTGTGTTGAGCTAGATGGAGCTTATGTCGAAAAATGAAAAATGATTTACACGAACTACTCTTTCACGTTCTTGGTCTGGCTTAGAACTTTTGGATCCACCCTCGTATGCACCTAATATTTATATGTATTTGACACATTTTTATTTATTTACAACCCACCCAACCTTACTAAAACCAGAGTGGACTAAAATGTATAGCATGGCAAAAAAATCATATTTTGAAACATACTGTATGTGAAATTGCATTAGTGTGAGTACTGTGAACCCGCCAGCTTTCGATAACCGACCTATATATCAGATGATATTTTTTAGAATTACCTGATTTCGTTTTTCAGCAAGTACTTGACAGGCTGTTTGACCGTCTCCTCCGCCAGTCAATACGGTATTCAAAACAGCAGGTAACCATACGTATAAACCATTTAAGCTAAAATATATAACATTTATTTCATATATGTTGTATTATATGTAACCTAGTGTGTATAATAAGAGTGTACTAAAAATTATTAACCGTACCATCGTCTGATGAAAAAATCAAATATTAAACTATATATTATTACTAGCTGCCCCCGCGAAATTCGTTTCTCCTTAATGCCTAGCCTACCTTTTTAGTACATACCAACATGGAACATTTTGCTATGCTACTCCAGAGACTGTTTGGTTTTCCGGAAACAAAACTTTTTAGGTTTTTCTGTGATATTTCTCTATAGTTCAAGTTATAAGTTTACAAGTTATAACTTAACTAACAAATAAAAAATAGGGGTTGATCGTAGAGGGTAGATGAAAATTAAGGGTTGTTTGTATTTTATATACTGTATCATAAAAAAATAAAAACAAAAAATATATAATATCTAAAAAATAAAAAAAATTGTTTGGGTTGGACAACCCTTATCACTTAGGAGTTTGAAAGATAGATAGTAGCCCATTCTCAGACTTACTGAATAGGCATCAAAAATCATAAGAATCGGTCGAGCCATTTCGGAGGAGTGTGGGAACGAACATTATGACACGACAATTTTATATATTAGAAGATTAATTTTTATATAAAAATTAATTGCTGTTCGTTTGTCTCCCTAAAACTCGAGAATGGCTGGACAGAATTGACTAAATATGATCTTGAAATATTTGTGGAAGTTAATAGAAGGCTTAAACGGTGGGCAACAAATAATAATTAAAAGAAAATACTAACAAAAATTGAGTCATATATTTATAGATAGCTTCTAAAATTTGTGTTTAATAGCTGTAGATATCGAGATCCGATCTTCGGCTGTTTTAAAAAAATTGTTTTAAGTTTTGACACAAATATATGTAGGTGATACTAAGTTCACCGGGTCATCTAGTCTACAATAATATTATAATATAGTATATGTATGTATAATGTATATAGTAATGTGTGAGTAATTTAATAGCCGAAACCATACTAAACGTACGTATTTAAGTATCTACGAATATTCAATTCTATTATATAATTTTTATTCTGAGTCACTCATGAGTTATTAGAAACTTACTTTGCGAAAATTCCTAATAGCAGAAATCCTATTAAGGCCATCCATTTTATATATGGTGGCTTTAACAATGGCGCCGATTGTATGGCTAATGATTTGAAGAACGGTGGCTTTTCCTCCTTTACTTCGTTCATCCGTAGATATTTTATCTGTAAATATTTACCTATTAAATATTTACCTATAGTCGGATACCCACAAGTCTAATTTGGATATCCTTTTGTACTAGCATGTCGCTAATTTAAAGCTGGTTTTATTATGGGTTCATCTAATGTAAATTGCATACAACTCTTACAAGTTAATTACTAAGATTAATGAAAATATTGATATAATTTATATACAATAAATACATACAACAATCATTCTACTTAGTTTGTGTTTGGTTTAAGTTTTATTTTGCTGTTTGCTTGTGTTAAATTTTTATCTTCTATAATTATTGTGTAAAATTTGTGATGTCATAGTTTCTAGTATATTTTAAGCATACATGTTGTTTTAGGACTTATAAATAAATTAATAACATTTTATTGCGTATTTAGCAAGAAAATGGAAAATTCATTGATGCACTGTTATTAATTATGATAGGTGATAAGAAATCTTACTGGAAAGTCGTCTGGTGATTTCTTTTTATTCACCGCATACATTGTCCTCAATACTTCTAAAGATTCATCATGCCGGCCTTGGGACATGAGATATTTCGGACTTTCCGGGCCAAAATACATCAAGAAGGCACCCAATAGAAACGGAAGTGCGTAGATAACAGTTAAAAGTCGCCATGGCTTGAACTCGTAGAGGCCAAAATCAACTCTAAACGTGAGAGGTAGGATTGCCCATCCCAATACTGAAAATAAATAGTTAATCTTAAAGATATAATATATAAATATCACGAAAAATTGTTAAACAAACATACTTTGTTCTATATCCTTTACACAAAAGTCGAAAAATTAGGCATAATTAGTATTGAAATTCTTTCTTTCGACGATAAGTCAAGTATTGGTGTCAAGATTCTTGCATGGTGGTGCATTTCTCAAAGTCAAAATCATTTATTCATATAGGTAACACAATGTACACTTATGAACGTCTAAAAAAGAACTATACATTAAATGCTTCTAATTTGACATTAACTGCCAGTTCTCAAGGGCGTAGAACGGAAGAGAAGAACTGGCAATAAACTCTCCGCCACTCTTTAATCGCCAAGTTTTTTGGTTTTACTATTGACAACAAATTACTTCTGCGCACCTAACATCTCTTATCAAATTACTAGCCGGGAACAAAGCAAAGGGGCCAGTAGAGATGTAGCTACAGGGGATGTAACTAGTTGTATAAAGCAAGTGAAAACTTTGCCTCATTATTGGAAAATAGGAAAGCCTTTGCAAATCGTATTGCAAAGACAGTCTCTCTCTTAACAGACTCTTGGTAGAGATCGAAGTATTCTCGTTACGCTCAACAACTCCTTTCATATTAAACGTTTCTCATATCACACATCTTAGATCTCTGTGAATGAAGCTGACAGTATTTGCTACTTACAAGGAACAAAAACTGATCCAAATATCTGCATTGCGTTGGTTACTGATAGAGTAACATCTCTGTACTTGCTGGGCAGGATCTCACCAATAAACGAATAGGGCACTGCGGCGGGACAAGCCAGGCTGAAATTATATACTTTTATATAAAATTAAAAATTTGCATATTATTAAGATTTTTTACTCTACTTGAAAAGTATTGCTTAATACTTTGCCGATTTCACAATTGTAACGTATGCCTTGGAGTAAATTTTTGAAGTTATACTTCTTTAGACGCGTTATGAAAAATTGATGAGAGTGAAATTTTACGATGCGCTCGCACCGTGACACAAAATTAACATGAAGTTGCCCACGGAAGATGCTACGGCATTGGACATAATTTAAAAACAACATTGGAATAATAATAGAATTTATGTTACACTTAATGTAAGAGAATAATAATAAATATTTATTTATTTAATTTTTCAAATGTAAACTGAACTTTATTGACTATACTGACTTCCTTTTCCAGTCTTTGATTATTTAATTGTAATTAATTATTTGCATGCAATCAAAAACTATTTTTAATAATGCCAAAGAACTTCTTACGCGCGTACATAAGTACACGCACCCTTTTTTTTAACTTACCAGAGAGACATGAGGAACTTAATAGCAGTAAATGAGATTAAATCTGGCATAAAAGCCGATAGGATACCCAACAAGCCTGCTACTGCTGAACTAAGCACAACCATTTTTTTCCTGCCCCGCGTGTCTACCGCGTAGCCCCATGGAAACGACGTGAGTGCTATGCCTAAAAAGTTCATGTTTCATTTAATTAAGTCTAAAATTAAGTCTTAATTAAGATGGATAAGTGTTTAACATTAAGCAATACGTTAATTTTTTAATCTATCAGAAATAAAGAGTGAAAATATCTATGGCAAAATATGGTATTAAAAGTGTGCGTATCTTTCTTTATATATATAATTCTTCTGTGAGTGTGTATGTCACTGAACTTCTCTCAAACGACTGGACCGATTTTTATGAAATTTTTTGTGTGTGTTCAAGGGGATCTGGGAATGGTTTAGATTCACAAATCAGCCCGCCAGATGGCGCTGCAGTCGGTACTTTCATACTTTGCTTTACTAATTGCTTGAAATATCATGCAGGACAACGTCTGTCGGGTCCACTAGTGTAGAGATAAAGAATATTTTTTTCTTCGGTCATGTGTTATTTGTGAATGTTATAAAGATCTTACCGATGTACGGTATGGATCCTATGAACCCACGTTGAGTCTCCGTCATCTGTAGATCGCATCTTGCTACCGGGAGAATGTATGCGTAACCTAAAGGCTCTATGATAACGGCGATGAGAAAGAGAGCCAGGCAGAGACTGTAGCGAATGTTATACCACCCGAGACCTACAAATTATTTATTTATTTATAAACACTTCGTTGAATATACATAAATATAGTACAACTGACTTAATTCAATAAAAAGGAGAGCAACTGCAACTTATCGCTTTCGAGCGATCTCTTCCAGGCAACCACATTGAGAAAAAAAAGTATTACCTTACATAAGGTAGGCAAGAAGTGCAAAAATACATGTATTACATATAGTTGTTGAGAAAAAGAAATTAAACACGAACAAAAAAAGCAAACTAATAAAGGACACATGAAAAAAAAAATTAATACCTAATAATAAAAAGTGCACATGAATCATTATGATTTAATTTAAGAATTTAATTTAAGATCAGTCTCATGTCAGTTAGTGGGTATTATTAAAGTTAGGGATACGATGTGGACAGGTAATGTTTCTACAGAAGAAATTTAAAGGAAGATAGAGAAGGAGCTAAGCGAATAGGGACTGGAAGTGAATTATGTTAAAAAAAACCTTAATAAAACACCAATAGCAAACATTACAACCTATACGAGAACAAAACATTCAAGTGAAACCTTCACCCATTTTTTTTATTTATCCTCAAATCTGCATATAGTGTCAACATTCATATAGATGCAATGTGAAGAATTTCATATTTGTAATTGTGTATCTACTAGACGTACGCGGGAACTCTTTTCCCTGCCAAGAAGATTGTTACCAAACTACTTTCCTAATACGACATTTTAGATAATATGTCTTTAGCATCATCATTATCTTAGTAAACCAGAGATTAAAACATGTACTTTATACATATAAGGCAATGGTGTATACATTGTGATTTATTATATTTGACATGATGAGTAATCTAAACATTTGTTAGTTTGATAGCGGTAAGATTTATGCGACAGTTATTATAGAGTTAATACATTTTCCTTTAGAATAAAATTAACATTAAAAGGTGCTACTATGCAATTGTTTTGAGATTTATCATTTTTCCTATAGATTTACGTTAAAATTATTTACATGATTTTTGTTATATTTTCTTTGTGGGATATAACCAGACGAGCCTATGCGACGCCTAAAAAGGATAGTCATTGCAGCCTATGGGCACCCATTTTAGTGGGTTGCGGGCCCTTGAGGGAGGAGCATACTCTTTCTTTAAACAAATGGAGGTCGTATCTCCCAGCGAACCGTGGAAGACTGATCAAGGTGATGCGAATGACATTTTGAATTAATACGACTCGTACAGTGAGGCAGGAGGGATCAACACAAACAACACTCCATAGTACACTTTCTAAAAATTTAATATTCTATAGATAATAGATTGATATTAAAAAGATATTTATATGGAAAGACGGTTAAAAACTGACTTATGCATTCTCATAATATTCCAAAATAGTTTTCCCTTGTTAGTTATATGTATCTACTACCTACCTACAGGTTACATACCACCAGTTATTAAAAGTGACGGGTTTCTTATACAAGGGTTATTAAAACGCAAAACAGGTCATAATCCCTTAGAAATAAAAGAAGAAAGTACCGTTCAGGGTTATGATCATTCTACGTATTCACTATTCAGAGGAGATAAACGTTTATAATGATCAATTATGTAAAACTGTCGTCAAATATCCGTTTGAGTAAATATAGATTACACAGAGGTGTAATCACTGCTTCACAAATATTATAAAACAATGTCCCTTTCTTTAATTAAAGCTTATACGAATCTTTTTTTTCTTCTGTGGCATTGTGATTTGGTTAGTTAATCTATTTTAAATATTTTTATAGATGATAGCACGTGAAGAGCAAAAGTATAGTAGACGTAGTTGTGATTAGTAATGAGTCGTAAGCGATAATAAGATTATGTCCAATCAATATGAAATTGTGTCAGCTAATTTTAAAATGATATTTTTTATATATTTAGGACAATACTACATAAATAAGCTTGCGCCTGTCTTATCAATTAAATAAATTATGATTAGCAACAAAATTATCGAGATGCCAGTGGAGACAATGTTGCTTCCATTTTCATGTGTTGACCCACAATCATAATTGTCATATTTCTGTACAAGTCAAATAAAATAAAGCACAGAAAAACATACATGTTTTTATTTTATTTAAAATATGTCAAAAAACAATTAACAGTTTTTGCATATTTCTCTTAGTTCGTGACTACGAATTACTTTTATGATACTTTTGTCAAAGATAGTAATTTTTTTAATGTATTTATATATATAATTGATTTAAAAAATATTCAAAACAATATTTTCAACTTACCCGCTACATCTAGAGCATAATCAATATCGACTGCAATTTTTTCTTTATTCGCAACATCACCGGAAACTGTTTTTAATTCATTAACCATCTTTAAGTCCAAATGTATTCCACATTCACACTAATTAATACACTTAAAAATAATATTTTCTGCACAAATTATAACTGTACATTTTCAATATTATATCGTATAGTAAAAATATATTAGCAGATGGCGTAAAGCGACCGATCCACTTAAGCACTGTATAATAAATCGCGTTGTTAAACTAATCTGTTAATAATATAATAATTACGTTTTTTCCGCAGTACAGTATACTTATCAGTAATGTTTTTATATTACCGATATCAACATGTTTTAATGAAGATAATAAAAGACTAATAGATATCGTAAGGAAAAGGGAGTATTATGTTTTGTCATTTAATATATTTCCATGCTTGTGATGTATCTATAACAACAAGGAATATTGATCAAATAATTATAAAAAGCTTAAAACATTTTGTGATATATATACAATTAAGATGTCATCTTCACTTGCGATAACATGAACATCTTCTATTGACGTTTATGAGCCTTGTCGGTTTCGATTTATTTCTCAACATTTCTCGGATTACAATCTGGTTACGAGCTAAAATGTCAACTTCTTCTTTCAAAGTTTGTAACATGTTTTGTACGGGAATCAAAGTCTGTTCGTAAACCTTCGACATAGTTTCTTGAAACTCGTTCAAAACGCGCGCATAATGTTTTTCCTTTTTAATGTGAAGTGCCTCTGAAAATTTGTAAAGTTAAAATAAATATATTAGTTAGTTCTTAATTAAGAATGTTGTATATGTATATTGTATACCCCGAGAAAGTATTTTTTTTGCATCCTCTGTGTTTATAAGGTTATTTCTCTTTAATAAAACTACAAAATCCGTGTACGGATCTATTGGTAGTTTCATTTCGTCTTCGTTAACTCGTAATTTTGACTTAAATAATAATATAGGCTCTTGTTTATCGTTGTCACGTGCAGTAGCCGAGTCTATTGTTTTGAAAGCTCTTTCTTTGTCATTGTTAACATAAGATTGCAATGCAAAATCAAGTTGAAATACATCGCTATTGTTAAATTCGTCATTAGGATTGTTATAAAGTAATTTTAAACGATCTTTTGAACTATTGGTATTTGTCGTCGGTTTCAATTCCAAGTGCTTCGATTCATTTTTTATAGAAAAAGACTTGATTTCATCATTTTTAGTGTCTTCATTTGTTTTATTGTTGTTCGCGCTAGGTAACGGTGCATGAATATTTTCATTAGAAATTATATTAAGTTTACTCGTTTTTTGGAAACCGTTTTCCATACTGGCGTAATTTTTAAGTATTAACTGAGGTTTTATGAATGCTTCAGCATTATTTTCTTTCATGTCATTTAGTGTTTCATAATGTTGACTTAATTTTGTTGTAACTACTTCACCCAATTCTGTCTTAAAAGTATTTGGTTTTTCCATAATTTCCTGGGAATTTTTTTCTGATAGTTTATCTTTTTTGGTTCCACCATGATTTAATTTCTCTATAGAATCTGTAATTACAGGAATCGGGAAAATTTCAGTAATTTGAGAATTATTGTGTTGTGTAATATTAGTGTCTCTAAAAGAATCATTAATCATATCAATTTCTTTATTTTTATTTTCTATGTTTGATTCATGTTTGTCATTAATGATTTCACTCAAAGACTTTTCAGAAAATTTAATTAAACTCGATTCACGACTTTTAGACATCGTCTTATTTTTAGGTGTTTTTATGCTAGAATTAGAGAAGTTTGATACTTTTTTTCTCGTTATGTTATCATCTTCCAAATAATTTTTATTTATAATTCCTTGTGTTGAACTTTTTATAGTAAGATTATCATTATCGTATCTCTTCTGCAATTCTTGCGGTGTAGCTTGAGGAGAATCAACTATTATATTTGTTGAAACAGGTAGGGTTTGTGATGTAGTAATTTGGGTTGTAGATTCTACATGGTCTAGAGTTTGATTAAACATTATTTCTGGCACACTATGTCTTGAAGATGTTAACGAAATATTTTGAATTGATTGTTGGTTGGGTTTAAAAGATTTTCCAATATTATTTACACTGGCTACGCTTCCGTGTGCTTCTTCTCTTACTGTACTCCGATTCTCGACATCCTTGTCGGATAATATGTTTTCTTTTAAATTTGACTCCTTGTCGTCCGTTACGCTTATTTTTGGTGACATATTGAGATCGTAAACTTTTTGTGATCCTTCACCATCGTTTTTAATTTTAAAATCTTCCACATTACGAATTCTGTCCTCAAGTATAACAATAGATGAATTATTTACTTGATTAGATCCCAAAGATATATTTGTAATATTACTTTGGCTAGCAAGGTTACTTTTTAAGTTATTAGTATCATCTTCTTTAATTTCTAATTTCTGAAATGAATAAAGGAATATTTGATTGTTTTGTAAAATAGCTTTGTTAATCGGCACATTACTAACATTTACTTGAAGTATTGATGATTTTTGTTGCAAATTAGTTAATAAAAGTTGACTTTCGGATTTGTCAACCATATCATTTTTCTGATTGAAGTATTGTGTATCGCTGTAACTCTCGCTAAATTCAGTAGGTGGGCGATCAGTTCCATTTTCGTCATAAAAATCTGGTAAATATTCAGCATCATCATCATTTGTCAATGTTTCTTCAAGATCCTGAAAGAAATCAAATTAGATTTGTTTACTTTACGTTGTACCATAGTTTCAAATTGTGTAAAATGTTTTGATTGATTCGATTATGAATACATTTCAAAAGGGGAACCATCCTGTACTTACCCTGACTGGAGTAATCACAATTATGCTTTGTTTTTTGTTTGTTTGAGCTTCATTTTGTATATTGTTTTTTTTATTTTGAATACTATCAATTATCTCAGGAGATGTTTTTATGTCTTCATGTATACGTATATTATTTGTTATAGAAGATTTTTCAAGTGAATTTTTTAACAATGAAAATGTATCTGGTGTTTGTAAAAGATTTTCCTCTTGATTTTGTCCAGCCCCAGTCTCAAACTTAGAAATGTTCTGATCTCCCAAACATTCCTTGATGTGTTCTACATTTTCTTGTATGTCAGATTGTAGATTATTTTCAAAAGATGTTAAACCACTTTCGATTGGAGACAAATTTACCATTTTGGGTAGAACAGGTTCTGCTGGACAGCCTGTTTGTATATAAATACTGTCCCTAGAAGGCGATTTGAAATTTGTGGCAATAATATTGGTTGGTTCTATTTTCATTTCATTATCTATAATTTTTTGTATCTCTTGTCCTTCCATGTTACTTGATATACTAGTTTCTTTACTTCTAGGTGGTTTATAGTAAGATTGTATACATGTATCAGCACTTATTATTGACCTATTTTCTATAGTATTATTAGTCCTTAAAATGTTTTGATTGTCATTGTTGCAATTTTGGATTGATGGGTATGTTATAAGAAGCTCATCAAATAATTTACTTTCTACATCTTTATCTTTTTCTATTAACGGACTTCTTGAACGTAGTTGCGCATTGTAAGACCGACTTGATACTTGATAATTTTCTACATCATCTAGGGATTGGTACTTTACAATGTCATCATTATCTAAGATTGGTTCATAAGCATATCTCTCTTCACCGAAAGGGGGATCAAGACATCCTCCTACAATAAAAATTTGATATGTTAGTAGCGATAGTATGTGTTGTATTTAAAAAAATTAACACTATTTCCTATTTATACTAACCTGGCTTACATTTTCCTAGAAACATTGTTTGAGCTCGATTAGTATCAAGCGGCTGGCGTACAGTATCTTTCTTTAACCCATAGCATCTTCCATTATTCGTGAGATTCACTTTTGTTGCGCTAAATGTCGTATTTTCATTTTCTACAATAGGAGGTACGTATGGATATCCATCATCATCATTGTTATTTTTGGATCCTAAACAGATGCCTGAAACCATCACAACATGTAAACAAACCAAAAAACTCTATGACAAAACAATATTTATGCTTTATAGTAGCTCAAGTTTACTTTCAAAATCTATTTTGAGAACTATACGAATACCTGGTCTAAAAATTTGGAAAACCTTCTTTTGCGACTTTTTAGCTGGCCTTTCGGATGATTTCATATCCATAAGAAAATCAAACGACAATATAGTTTGATCACTATTAATTAACCGTAAGTTTTTAGACATTTTAATGTTCTCAAATTTAGGAACGGATATAACTCCTCTATGGACATCATCCTTATGGCGAAATTTTACTTTCACATTAACCGGCGTACCTACTGATTTTGGAGTTATATCGTCAAATATATTTTGATTGCAAGGTCCAGCCACCACTTGGAATGATAAATTCTCAACTAATTTGTTGAATGTAGAATCCATTTCCCTGAAAGAATCAAAGGTAACTGACTACTAAAACTAAATAAAATGTAAGTAATTGTGTTTATAAAATACCCGTAATGAAAAATTACCCGTTCCTGATAAGGAATAGAAATGAAAAAATATGGCATATATTTAATTTTATTCATCAAACACGATAGAATACACTACACGATTACAATGATTCTTATTTTCAAGTGCAATTTTATCATTTATACATTTATTTTTAGAGTAATTAGAATTGTGAAGTAACCCAAATGTACTGCATTTTGTAATAATATCTTGTAAAATTATTTTAAGAGGTAATATTTCTTTCTCCATAACACTTTTGAAATAAGATACACGTGCGTTTAAGTTAACAATGCTATTTGGATTACAATCGAACGAAATATTACACAGCGGAGGTTGACATACAAATTTTCTTTCTGCTTTTGGATTACTTTTTGCTAAGGGGTTATAACGAACGATGGATTTAGGTAATTCTAACGCTTGTGGGGGATATTTATTAACTATATCTTCAAATGTGTCAATTTTGCAAACGGGAACTATTGTTAAGGTTTTTCTTTCATTGGAAGACAGTTGCGGTATGGCATCCGTCAATGTACCAATGGTGGTTTTATTATTCAACTCAAGAGTGGAGTTTCTCTCTTTTTTAGAGTTTTCAAATTGACTTTCACTTATACATGTACCAAAATCTCTTTTAACTGTAAAAACAAAAATAAATAAGTAAAAACAAAATTACATAAAAATAAAACTCATCAGTACTTTACCGTGTATATTATGTAATATGTTATCAAGTTTTGTTTCTAAATCTCCTAGATCATTAGGTTTTTCATTTAACATATTTAAAGCGTTTGGCCTAGATAGAGATACACATGCATTTATTTTATTATAGCTTCTATGGATTAAATGGTCACTTATGTTCCTTGAAATATCGCCATAAGCTAAATCTTCATGAGACCATGATGGTACTAAATCGACGCAAGAGTGATAAAATCTCACTGCGTCATTGTCTTTTAGAGTATTGTGTTTTTTTAGTATAATTTTATATGTAATGGGGACCAAATACTCGATTGAGTCAGTGCTCTCTTTCCATTTTATTTGGTCGATATTTTGTAAATTAGTAACTTCTGGTACTATCTCAAGACAACATTTTGATCTATTTTTAGCGAGAGATGTAAACTTTAGACAAATAGCGGCGGTCGCCATTAATAATGATAACTGAAAAAAAAACAATAAAAACTGTTGTTACTTGAACTACCAATTCTTAAAAGGCCGGTAACGCAATTGCGAGCCTTCTGGCAGAGTTTCCGTGATTTTTACGAGTACTTAACATCGGGTGAGACTCCTGCCCGTTTGCTGCTTGTAAGAACAGGTTCTATAAAAAAAAGTATTTGTAGGGGATTTATTTACCTTAATATAACCTTGATCAAAAAATAAATTTTGTAATCCAAATCTTTTCACTAAAATTTAGTTATGCCCATATCACTATTATTTTTTAGTAAATTTCTTCATTATCCAACACTAAAATTTTGACACTAAATACTGTCAGCCTTGGGACATTTAGCATTACTTTTTTGTTCTATAGACTTTAGAGTTGACATATCTGTTATACACTCGGCGTCAAAAAAATCGCACCTTTCTTAAAATTCGTGTCAAGCGATTATAACTTCTAAGATCCTTCCTGTACCCTATCATTATTAATATCATTTAAAAGCTCAATTAATAAGCTTTCAAAAAAATAATCATTTGTTTACGTAAAATCAAAAACCACAAATCGCCAGCACTTTGATTAAAAAGTGGCGATGTACGCATTTGGAGGCTCACTAATTGTACCACCCTGGACGCGTATAAAACGAGGGAGTAAAAGTCAATTATGGGTTATTCGCTATCCAGACGTCACAGAGGTCACACCTGAAGAACTTCGACTATAAAAAACCCAGTGAAAATGGATACCATGGCAGAAGAAGCAGCTCAAGTGGAGGCCCTACCTCAAACCGGACTACGGCAGGTTGAAGTTGCTCGGCAACTGAAAATTAGCTGATTTCGAGTGCAACGGGTATACCAACGGTTCCAAGAGACTGGAGGTTACATCTGGAGGACTGGAGGAGACATGGATCCGGTAGACGTCGCTGCACTACCGTCAGAGATGTTCGCTACTTTTTTCGACGTCTTTGCGGAACCGCTTCTCCGACGCTGTGGAGCTGCAGCAGTGGCTTCGAGCTACTCGAAGGACAGCAGACAGCGTCTCCACTATCAGAAGAAGGCTGTGAGTGAAGAATTTGCTGCCCCGGAGAGCTGCTACAGGCCCCCAACTGACTGCCATCCACCGGACGAACAGGAAGCGATTTTACGAAACGCACGTGCCGTGGACATTCGACCAGTGGAGGAATGTCCTGTTCTCCGACGAAACCCGAGTGTGCCTGTACAGCTTAGACATGGGTGAGAGAGTCTACAGGCGACCAGGGGAGCGTTTCACACCAGCCTGCACCGTGGAAACCGTCGGGTATGGAGGAGGATCCTGCATGTTCTAGGGCAGCATTTCTATCGACGGCAAAACAGACCTCGTGTGCGTCTCCAGAGCTGGAGATGGTCGCGGCCAGGGGTCTCTGACTGCCCACCGGTATATCACCGAGATTTTGGAAGAGCTTGTGGTCCCATGTGCAGGTTTTGTCGGCGCCAACTTCGAGTTCATGCACGACTACGCCCGGTGCCACACAGCCTTGATTGTGAAGGACTACCTACGTCGAGTTGGCATCAAGGTTATGGACTGGCCAGCAAGAAGCCCAGACCTCAATCCTATCGAGCACCTCTGGGACGAGCTGAAACGGCGAGTTTGGGCCCGTAATCCAGCTTCTGCCACTCTCGATGAGTTTCGAGATGCCGTCATCGAGGAGTGGGACAATATTCCCCAGGAACACGTCGTGACGCTCATCAGGTCCATGACTGGCCGCTTGGAAGCTGGCCGGAGGGCTAGAGGAGGAAACACTAGGTTTTAAGACTAATTTTTAATTATTGTTATTGTTTATTTTGAATTTTTGTATTGTTCATTTTCTTTGTAATTTTGATCAGAATACACATTGTTTCACATTTTCCCAGAATTTTCTTTTTTTATGGGGGTGGTTACCAATTTCCTTCCGTTTTCAAATAAGGGATTTCATTAGCTTTCAAATGATACTAATAATGATAGGGTACAGGAAGGATCTTCGGAGTTATAATCGCTTGACACGAATTTTAGAAAAGGTGCGATTTTTTTGACGCCGAGTGTATATACCTACGCAATAAAAAATATATAAATATCTTATAATAACATCTATTAACGTACGTACACTATATTTCTGAAATAGATTTTTCAAGGTATATCTTGCTCTACGATTTTGATATTAATCTCGATAAAAAATAGAAGAAATTATACAAAAAAATAAAACTCAACTTGCGTACATTACTCTTTAATTTCTTAACTCTCACTACTTTACAATAAAATTGCGGACTTTACTGATTTACCAAGTACATCGTTTATTTACAGACTATAGTTGTATACCACATGTTTTATTTTAATATTTTTATAAATGTATAAATTAAGTTTACGAGTTGTATTCTGATTTCTGTTGATATAATGATCCTTATAATTAACACATTTATTGATTTAGGTTATAAACGGAATGAATAAAAATAGGTTTAAAACCGATATTAAATTAATTGTTATGTAATACCAAATATTATTCATACGTCATACATACAGTAATCAACATGTGACGATTCACAATTTAATATTGATAATAATACTTTTCATTTACCATTATCGAGGGATCAATACAAGTGGTTAATACCAGAGTTCTTATAGATTGTATAATGTGACTAGTAAACGACATGCTTGATATACGGATTACGGATATACAGATACCTTTAATACTTATAAAACAATTTATTCGTGTTGCTTATCTATAGCGATTGAAGATTGTATATACAGGTATTATGTACAAAAAACTTTTACAAATATTTTACAACTATTTTATCTTTGGTATGAAGCTGTAGAACTCACATGCTATGAGTAATAAACTTTATATAAACATTCTTACAGTAATCATTTTATTTTCATTTAAATTGACTAAATGTATAAACAAAACACAAATAAAATCTGATACAAACTGTGCTTTAACTAAAATGCTACGCTCTACGTGTCCTAAAGGCTATAAACGTATAATTAAGGTTTATTTTGAACTTAATTTTATATAAAAATGTTTTTGACAATTGTTACAATTTATGAAACGTAATTAAATTTTTTTTATCTTTGCACCTATTATACACGAGGTATAATATTTTTCGTATACAGATATGATATCTGCTTTTTACTGTATTGTATTCCAAGGTAAAATGAATGATAAGTAGGTGCATATTATTTTATTTTAACATACTTTCATGTTAGAGATAATATTACAAACTACTAGACATTTGAGATCATTGTGAAAGCCAATTATTTCTTATATTAATTTTGTAGTATACATATTTAAAATAAAAAAACAAAGTATAAAGTGACCAAGAAAACATTTGTTATAAATATTATTACTAACTATTTCTTTTTTAAAAAGTAAAGTAGACATCCATATTCAAATTTCAAAAATGTATAAGAGCGCTTATCGCCATTCAGAAATAAGAATTGATGTTTACGCTGTGATGAACAAAGATATTTAAGCCAATAAAATCCTGAAACAATTCAGCGTTTATAAACTTAAAAAACTTATTGTAAACACGTACATAATACTGATAATATTCAAATGTTATATATATATATATTTTTTTTGTACAATTAAAACTATATTTTTATATTGCAAGTGCGTCCCACCTAGTGCTTTGCAACACGTATCCTATTCCTACACAAATTTGTAACATCCATCGTGCTCTGACTTCGTACTATAATCTAAATTTTGGCGTAATTTATATTAAATTATTAAATACCACACAAAAAGTATGCAGTATATTTTAGTATTGAAACTTTTTGATTGCCATTTGTTGAATTTATATGCAAATACATTTTAACATAAATTACACTAAAATTTCCTTAATATACTTTCTAGAATGTTTCTTCAATACCAATGTTTAAAAATATTTTTTTGCTAAAAATATATATTTTATAATAAAATAAATCAGTGCCGCTACAATCATTTTAGGTCTTGGGCCTCAAATTTCTGTGCCTGTTTCGTGATCAATTGTCAATCTAATAGGTAAGTAGAAGCCTGTACGTCTATGTAAATAATAATCTAGAGGCGCTACATTAAAGGGTTGTATGTCTATATGTGCTACCCTTTAATTCAGAATGCATCAGTTTTTCTTTATATGAAAGTATGTGATCTGACATCAGTGTCTGACGTCGATTTTTGGGACTAGGTCTTGCTACGGCTTTCTCACGTATACCTTCACATTACCAGCGAGTGTTGATTACGCAAATAAAAAAAATAGACATCCATGGTGAATGCGACGCTGCGAACCATCAATATATTATGGATATGCCTTAAATTATCCATAATCTTAGTCATGCCTATAAAAAATTCTGATATATTTGAAAGGATCGTCCATTTAGTACGTAAAGCACAATGTATTGAAGAAACGTTTTAAAAAACTTTCCTCTCATACACTAAACGATTTCCATCTCTAGACTAACATTTCACTGTAATTTTCTTTAGAGACAAATAAATATTCAATTATTTTTAATATATATTTTACGAGTTAATCTAACTTGACGCTATATGAAACAAACGAATATTTAAACAAAGCCGTAATCTCGAACCTAAATCAAATGACAAAAGCTTGACGGGCAGTGTAACATAACCGGATCACAATTCAGCGAGGTACACTAGCATTAAAGAAGTTTCTACCGCCATTTGTTAATAATAATTTAAATATAAAATGTAATCTTAACGATTCCTTAATAGTTTCTATCTACAGACCCGTTATGACGTAAATAAAATAGAAGAGATAGAGAACGTAAAATTCCTCAAAATTATTAACGCTTACTTTAATGAGAAACTACAGTGATTTATGATTCAAAAATTCAATTGTTTATGCATCTAAAGAAGGTGACAACTAATTATTTATGTAACTAAGGGTCTGTTTCACAATGTACGGGTAAGTTCTACATAAGTTCCAAATTAGCTATTTATTATTTATTGGTAGGATAAACACTATTGTTGCGTTTCACGACTGTCAGATGGCGCTATTCGTCACATAAAGTCCTTCATAAGTTACGAGTCCGATGAAGTGTCAAATAGCACAATTTATCTTCCAAATAATTTATGTGTTGCATAGCTATTTGGTGCTTTATCCATACATCGTGAAACAGACCCTAAAACTTATACTTTTGTCATTGCATGACGTAATTTCTATATAATATATTTCACATATTATTATGTATGTATAACATTATAACATGTTTTGAAGTAATTTGACAATATTTAAATTAATTATCTTGAGATGTTTTTAGGAATATTCTTTATCTACGGTTTTCGTATCATAAACATAGGTATGTTATAATATATGTAAGAAAGAAGACAAATAGATTAAAATTATCTTGCGACGTATAGCATAATCTTGTTTGTTTAAATTTATCTAAATCTGAGATTATTAGGAAGTGAGATCTATAATTCGCTACACAAAGTTCTACGTCGGTTTTTCTTGTAATTAATATAGTTTAGCCAATATATGTGAGCTAAATACAGAAAGAAAGTAAATCAAAGTATTATGATTCACGCCTAAGATTTATGACGATCAATGATTTTGAGGAACGACTAATAACCAATACACAACATGGATTATAGGAAAGCAACTAAAATTATTACAACATTGACAAGTCATGGCAGTATTTTCAATAAAGACAATATTTAATAAATTGTCTTTGGTTAAACTAACTCTATGTTTACTTATAAACTATTTACATAACTTAATTTAATTATGTTAGTTTTACGACCGCAGTCGACTATTTACAAATGACTAGATGCACTCATCTCTGACTAGATAACTAGAAAGTATTTACATTTATAGGTACTATTTATTAATAAGAATAATTGATTTTTAAATTTTATAAGTGTGACTAAGATATTTTTACATAATAATTGAAATATCAACTGAATACAAGAATTAAGCGGGCCATAGACGGACCGCATGTTGCAGTCAAGACTGACTGCAACATGCGGTCGCCGCACGGCGATCTGCAGTTTCCATACTAAATTCATATTCGCAATACACGGACCGCTCGAGCAGCTCCTGAGCAAACCGCACGTTGCAGTCGTTCTTGACTGCAACATGCGGTCCGTCTATGGCCCGCTTTATTACGCGCTAAAACATGTGGACTAAAGACTTTTTTGTACACGGTACCGTTTTTAATTCTATATTTAAAAGGGTACCACGGTTAATTGAACGGTACTGATTTTATTTCGTTTGTTAAATACGATAAAACAGTGTTCGGCAAATACTTTGCCCACTATCGTAAGATGTGGTTTTAAGGATATTTCTACTAAAAATACTAACTACGTATTAAAATGCGCGTATCTCCTGGACAATTTATTTGCCGAGACTATTATGTTTAATTCGAATAAGACGAGACTATTAATTTGGTAAAAATTCGTTGTATTATTTGAAATCATTTCGTAAATCTTTTTATTCGGTAATAAAATATAATTTTTTCATAAAATTTAAACAATGAATAATTTAAACTCTACCGCTTAGTTATACACACTAATTATTATAATGCGTTACAAATACAAGATTAAGCTAAGACTTTACATTTCACTGATAAGGTGTTAATTATTTACATGTTTTAATTATATACTATTCATGGCTATTTCTTTTATAATAAATGTTTATTGAATGAGAGGTCGCTGGGCCTTAGGCTTATAGATGTCACCGTAAAATTGTAAACACCGTTAGATCAACAAACAAATATGGTGGCGCGGGGCATATTCCGTTCAACAAATCAGCGCGCGAGGTGCGATCCGTTTCAAAATTTGACGGTTTCACTTCGATAGATTACAATCTACCGAATAATAATACGTTAAATTGTAAGCAGTGCGTTGAGGTTCACAATCTTTCGACAGTTCACAATCTCGCGAGGTAGATTAAAATCTAACGGTGTTTGCAATTTTACGGTGACATAGACATTCGCTATAAGTGCTAACAGTGGATAAGCTTCCAATTCTCGACTCAAAATCTTACACTAAATAATTTATTTGTTAATTACAACGCAAGTGGATTATTAAGGAACTTTGTTATTCTATTGTTCACGTTTATATTACAAAATGTAGATTTACATATTATTTTCTCTAATTGCCTTGCCAATATTTTTATTCAATCTGTAATGTGTTTGATTTAGTACGTAGACTTCTAAAGTAACGAAAAAATAAATGATCACTTCCAGCTCCGAAATAAGTAAGCACTTTATTAAGACACGGATTCTAAATTTAAAATTTTAACATTATCGTGTCGTCTTGTACCACGCCCTTCCCGTAAACATCTGATTGAAATGCACCGACGGGCGTGGACCCGTTTCAGGTACACAATCCGGAATTATCCACTAGCGATCTGGCCAGAACATCGGCCGCCGCTATATCACTCACTTTACCTTCAAAATGTCCTCTCACGTGGAACATAAACTCGGCTTTTCCCGCGAATTCCTGCCGACACATTAGACACAAGTGATGTGCTTGTGTATGCTGTCTCTCTGGTGCATAGTGTGTATGACCATGCGTGAAATAGGTCCCGCCACTATTTTCATTAACCACTGTAGCTGTAGACACAGAAGCTGAGGCAATGCCGTGCCCATTCAATATCTGCTGATTCTGGTTGTGATGGTGCAGCAACTGAAGTTTTTCCTGATTCGTTAGATGAACTTTTTCTTGTTGCTGAAATATCAGATATCTAATGAGTTAAAATCAAAATGGAGTCAAGGGGCGTGGCCGTGGGAAACCAAGGTTGGAAACGCACTTTCTTCTGATACATATATAGCTATAATAAAATTAAATTAAATCAGTGTTGCTACAACCTTTTTTAGGTTTGGGCCTAAGATTTCAGTTTCTGTTTCATAATCATTAGTCAATTTAATAGGCAAGTAGGTGATTATCCTCCAATGCCTGACACACGCCGTCGACTTTTTGGGTCTAAGCTAAGCCGGTTTCCTCACGATGTTTTTCTTCATCGTTCGGGCAAATGTTAAATGCGCACATAGACAGAAAATTCATTGGAGCACAGCCGGGGATCGAACCTACGACCTCAGGGATGAGAGCCGCACGCTGAAGCCACTAGGCCAACACTGCTCTATATAAAAATAATGCAATAGTCTTTATTTGTATATGTAATTTTTGTTATTCAAAGGTGGCCAGTATAACCTTTATCGTCAAGAGGCAAAAAAATTAAACATCAATAATAATGAATATTATGTAGTTTTCTAATCAACTAAAAAGAATCGTATGAAATTGCCCGTTCTGGCTGAGTTGTTGCCACATTATCAAGCTATGACCGTTTAGGTGTAGTATAACTTTATTTTCCCTAGATTAACAATAAAGAAATATCAACAGACATTGACCAACATAGTGATTATCTTAAGGAAAATGTTATCAATGTTATTGATTATTTGTCCTTTTAATAGACTGTAATTAGAAATAGGATGAGTAGTTACGCGACAGTGTTGCAGCATTATACAAATTTTTAAATAGCTCTATCGTGCAAGAAATCAAGGAAATCATATTGATTAATTATAAAATTAATTAATTATAGTGTACCTGATGCTGTGTCGCCTGCATCTTATCCTGTAAGAGCTTATTGTCTGGTAAATGTGATTTTGCATGAGCAGTCCACTCTTCTCTAGTAGCAAAAAGTCTACCACAAAGTTCACAGGACCAAGATACTACCATGCCGGCTGTGGCAGCCGCTACGGCGGCGCTCGCCGCGCTTGTGTGGACTAGATTTGTATTCTGGAATATTACAACGATTCAAAACCTATTAACAATACCCCTTTTTTATTCAAAAATAATTTAAGACTTTTTTAATTATATCTAATCGTATACAAAATATGAAATATGACACAATATCTAAAAAAAACACATTTTTTGACAATTGACATGCGGAGCCTGGGTGATTTGCCAGGATTATAAAGATATAAAAATATAAAGAAATTTATGAACAATTTTAATTACTTTGTAAGCATACTGACAGTGAAAGAAAGATAAAAAAAGAAGAGAAGTCATGCCAACATTTATATTAGATGATTTTCTACTGAACGTAAATTTCTCCATGCCATGAATTCTCATTGGGATTTACCGTAAAGTTGTGTCCAGGTACCTGGCAGACCTGTATAGGCTGCTGATGGGAATGTTGTTGCTGTTGCTGCTGCTGTTGTTGTTGTTGTTGCTGCTGCTGTTGTTGCTGCTGTTGCTGTTGTTGTTGAGCTACAGCAGCTGCTGCAATTTCAGCTTGGCTAGGTTTTGTATCTTCTTGTTTAGTTAATTGAGGCTTTACGTCATCTAACTTTAAAGCTGTAAACGAAAACATAAATGAACTTACACCGATAAATACCAAGAAGAGGAGTGGTATTTTTGTCACATCAACTTACGCGGTATAGTTATAGTTCGTTTACCTAGTGGAGCTATATTGGACGGCGTTATGTGCTTTAGTTTATTCATGTGAAGTACCAGCTTGTCCCTTCTCGCAAACGCTTTATTACACACTTCGCAAACGTATGGTTTTTCACCTATAATTAAGTAATTAATTGGTAGGTAGTTGGTTGTTAATTTTATCCAAATGTATTGTTATGTATATTACCTGTGTGTATTCTCATGTGGATTGTTAATTTGTCTTTACGAGCCAATCCTTTTCCACATACTGTACATTCAAATGCTTTGCTACCTGAAACAATCACATAGAAAATTAGTTTCTATCCAAATCTAAAATTGGAGTAATCATGAATATAATTAAGTATTTTACTTTCACTCGTTGAACTTGTAGGTTTGATTGTGGGGTGTTTTCTCACAACAGACGATCCTTGTAAGGCTTTAAGTCGCGTTCCAGGGTGCATAGATCCACCTTCAGTATATGGTTCCGTAAATGGTATTAAATTTGGTCTTGGAATTGTATTTGTTACTTCCGGCGACCTGTAGACGATGTCGTAACTAAAAGCGTCTATTAATTATAATATATAATGGAGAGCTAAGTAATGATTAAGCAATATTCTATATAAATGGCTTTACAATACAAAAAAGAATATAGTTAATTTACATAATATAAACTACATTTGATTCGACAAATTTATTTCAGTAGAGAGGAATTTACTAAATCGTAAAGCCATAATTAAATAAGCAGGTATATGTAATGATATGAATATCTTTACCAATTTCCAAGGCTTTGAAGAACACGAACTCCTCCTTCAAATCCCATTCCCACATCATCTGGTACTGTAAATGTAGAATCTGGGCCACCCGTACTGGAGCTCACTTGTGGGACTTTTATTGGAGAATTTATTGTAGTGTAATGATGTTGTGTGGAGCTAACTGTAGGTGGTGATGGGTGACCAGGATGAGTACTAGCACTTTGTGCTTGTTGTTGTTGCTGTTGTTGTTGCTGCTGTTGTTGCTGCTGCTGTTGTTGTTGCTGTGAATAATGTATGTTTAGAGTATCATTAATTAAATCAAATTCGTTATTTAGAAGTAAATTGTATTAAATAATTTACTTATTTATGTAAAAAGAGCATAATGTATTAACTTTAAGGTTGGAAAACGTAGCAACTTTTGATTTTATTAATGTTAGTATTTGTATAGTCAGAAATCAGGATCGAATCTTTCTAGCAGTCAGCAACGAATAAAGCTTAAACAATAAACATGTTTTATATAGCGAGCAATTAAAATTATCTTATAATATCTGTAAAAAATACTGTTCGTCCCGTTCATATGTTATTTTCTCCGAAAAATAGTTATACTGTTTTCCCCAATATAAAAATATTAAGTGATATTTAAAAAAAAAGTTACCTGCATTTCTTGGTGGTGTCGATTGCTATTTGTTGTATTATTCTGTTGCTGCTGTTGCTGATGCTGTTGGTGCTGCTGTTGTTGCTGCTGTTGTTGCTGCTGCTGTTGCTGTTGTTGTTGCTGTTGCTGCTGCTGTTGTTGTTGCTGCTGCTGCTGCTGCTGTTGTTGTTGTTCACGGCGAGCGGCAGCAGCAGCTTGGGCCATGTGCTGTTGAACTGCTACATGTGCTTCTAAATACGCCGTTTTTTGTGCTTCTGTCATTTTATCCATATTAACGGTGCCATCCTAAAACAAATAGTTAAGAACATTGAATTTTTTTTTTTAAATTTTATAAGTCGCCTCTGTGATATTTATGAAAATAAATCAGTGAAATTAATATATCTTCTATCTACTTATTTGTATATAGATTTTCATGTATAATATCATCGATGACCAATAAAAGAAATTATCAATAAAAATCATCAAAACATGCAAATCGCGAGTGGATTACACGTCATCACGATGAATTGCACAAATTATTTACTGTAGGTTGTCAAGCAAGCTGAATGCTTTTATTTAAAAAAAGTGTAAACCATTTTTATTGTAATTAGCCTCAAATTAAAATTATTATTATAAGGCTTATTATTTCAATAATCAAAACTACATATTTCTAATTTATAATATTTTACAGAGAAATAATAACATTATTCTTGAATCTCATGGACCTAGTCAAGTCCAAGTATTTTGTCCTTAATAAATAATATGTTGAAAATGTCTCGCAATACGTATCATTCCGATATCGCACCCGTAATAAACTAGAAGATATATGACGTTTATGGAAAATTAAAACATATAAATAAATATATATATTTTATTAATTATAATAAAAAATAATCATAAATAAAATTATATGTATATCCCATAATTTAACTTTTATCAATGTTGCATTGCCAACCCCCACAACTTTTTTATTTCCGCCTACGCACCTTCCTACCCGCCACCTAACGTCTTTGATGCGTTCGGAGGGACCACCCTCAGTGCATTCACCCCAGAAAGTGAGAACAACCCCCTGCCTACTTTCATTCCATGACACGATTGAACACCCTACGTTTAATTGCCTAAATTCGGCAAGGGATGGGTTCAATGCCCTCCTAGAAAATAGGGAAACGGCTTCAAATGTTTTGTTGTCAAGGAAATTATGGAACTGTATTCAAAATGAATGAAAACTTGTCTAGACACTGTCTATGGTATTACAACCAAAACTAGAAAAAAAATACAAAAGCTTTTTTTTACCCTGCATTGGTTTCACAAAATGTAAATGTTTTTTTAGTAATCATATTACAGAGTTGAGATATTATAGAATTTTAAGATTAAAGTTACAGCCTGTATTCAAGTTTATCGATATAAAAATGCTGGATTGGGCCAGGTTACAAAAAAAATATTGAACAGCAAATAATGTTGATTGATTTATTTGCGCACTTCTATAGCTATCATGTTAGATGGATTGGCTAGTTGCCGAATGCAAAATTAAAGATTTCTTGTCAATCAAAAAATGCAAAAATAAACTTCTTAATTAAAAAGCTTTTTTATGTTTAAAAGTTTCAATAATCTCGTGTATGTCAAAAACTTTTAATTATACATTGATTACTCGATCACTCGTGGATTACTCGGGTAATTAAAAATATTATTACATTACGAAAACATTGTCCAGTTAAAAATAATGAGTATTACACACTATATTATTATAGAATAATTTACTGTGAATACACTAAAATTTTATATGATTATGACAATATCTCTCGTCAACGCATACTTTTGTTGTATAAACTTCCCTTCATATTATGCAAAACGCTGCCTACGCATATTTATAAGTATCTCATTATGAAGGACACTCTACCGATCAGAATTCGCAAATCCTTTGTTTAGGGGTCCACCCTTCATAGATATGAAAGGGGGCGAATCTGGCCCTTATCAATCTCGCACTGATTAAAAGCAAACTACCCCAAGGGTGTACATATGCCGCCGTGGCCGAAGGCGCGCCACGTGATTTTAAGTGTTTTTCCCTATTAATTATAACTAGCATTTTTGTGTATATTTCTCCGCCTTTTCATATCCTTTAGTAAACATACAAAACAAAAAAACATATTCTCAACCAAGTACGTTGAATAATACATACGTTGAAAGATATCCGATAACATCAGTAAATTAATGTTAAAAATAAAACACTTTATACACAAAATGGAAATATCATGCCGAATTTAAATAAAACTTCTTTAAACGTTTATAAACGTGAATTTATAACATTATTTACACGTGCGAGGTTTCGAACGCTCTCAGTAATCTCACTCGGCTAAATCAAAGGCAATATAAACGTCCTAAATATAAAAATATACGAACCCAAATAAGGAAATCGCTATACTCGTACGCTGTTGTAGCCATGTTCACTTATAACTTAATAAATCACTTTTATTAATTCCATGCAAGTAATAATGACATTTAGACGTTGTTTATTTATAAGGGAAATGCACTATGGTTTAAACATGTTGGCCCCAAGACGGCCACCCTCGTTGCTTTCTAAGTGGTAAGTGTAGGTTGCCCTTTGCAACGGTCGCCTGCACTTACTCTACGCATTTTGTGTGAGGGGGATCCCTAAAATCTTAGCTTTCTTCGCAGCTACGGCGTCTACGGCGTAGACTTTCTCGTAATCGATGATTGCAGTGAAGTTATATAAGTCAATGGCGTTTTGACAAGGAAAATGTTACATATGTTAAATAGGTATGTTATTAACAAATTTAAGTCCCTATTAATCCTACCCCAACTATCTATAAATGTGCTAAACAAAAAATCTTGTGTGAAAAGCTTAATCTTATGTGAAAATGATACATTAAACAAACAGTAGTTCTTTCAGTTTATTAAAGTTTTAAAGGCCGGCAACGCACCCACTAAAAATGGGTGTCTATGGGCTGCAAAGACTGCCCTTTTTGGTCGTCCCGCAAGCTCGTTTACCCCCCTATTAAAAAAAAAATATTGAAAAATTACAAAAATATTCAAACATTTTCTACGAAGCGTTATGAATAAACATCGCTGAGCCAAGAAAAACCTTAAGCCTCATTAAATATTCAAAAGTGTAAGCTAAAAGTTCAAGGGAACTGCAGCTTTGTTTCAATAACGAATAATACATATTTAATTTACATTGTTACACTGGACTATAAAGCGAGAGACATTGGAATCTAATCCAACTTCAACAATGTATTAATCATAAATCTGACCCAGATCTTTGAGAAATGAAGAATCATAAAAGATGACTGAGTAAACGGGAACATGTCAAAGCATTCTTCATAATAGAAGAATAAAATAGCTAACATGATTCTTTTACAAAGTAGATTCCAAAACGCGGAATCTATTTAGCACGACCTTCGCTGATACAGCCACATTAGGTCTATTTTTGATCTCCATTTAGGAGTGTGGAAGCGCAGTGCAAGTGATGTTCAGGGGTGCTCCGGACCCCGTCGGGTGGCGGGAGGCCGTAGTAGGAATATCCTTCACCCGCTAGGTCAGGGTTAAATGTACCCCCGGCTGCCTTCGACCTTCGAGCCGATGCGTATATTGCACCGCCTGCATACCACCCAACCCAACGCGTTTAATATCACATTATTCAAACGTTCCAAGTTTAACAATATAATAATGTAGCGTTACTGAACTTAAGCTGAATCAAAACGCACCTAAAACGAAATACTCATCGACCAACTCAGTTATATTTAGCCGTAATAAGATACAAAAGTCAATAAAGACAAAACATTCTGGACATGCGTAGCAACAGTGAACGAAATCGTATCGCTGTTTCGGAAAACCTTACGACTGCCGTATTAAAGTAGATAGTCTATTTCTCTTAAAGACAAGAGGAGTGTAGTCAATAAAGAGTCGTAATGTGTTTTTATTGAGTTCGAAATCGTTTGTCTTTGTTAGTCCGAGTCTGTGAAGGTAATGTAGTTTGTAAAGGTTATGATATAGGGTTGAAATTTGGTTATTTGTCGCTTGGGTGGTAGTTGGGTCGATAAGCGCCGGGCGCTGCAGATCGATAGAGGGGCGACCGTGCATTACTGCGTGCCGGCACACGCCATAACAAGCTATAGGAATTCTTTGGGCCGACAATGCTTCAACATCAATGCAGTCTAATTTATCGATGTTTCGCATTTTATCTTAATGCAAAGAGTTACTGTCTTTGAACTCTTTGAAATGGGAATCTCTTTGTCGAAAGAATTCTAAATGCAAAGTGATGATTGAAGTAAGCATCAAAAGGATTTTTTAATTTGTCTGAAAGTTTGAAATTAATGAAAAAAAGAAGCTTTATTTGCATTTTCATTATATTCTCGATCGAGAACGTTTTTTATTCGGGATATAGATTATAAAAGATATAGTTCCAATCTAGTTCAGTTGACTTTTTAGCTATTCCTTTTCTTTATTCGCTTGTTATTTGTCTTTTAAAGGCATTGGCGTATATTGGAGTTCAAATATAATCAATCGGTAGCCCGATTCTTATCAAACTTTTTACTTACATGATAACAGTATCGATCGGGTGTTTAATAAGTCAGATGCTCATGCTACAACGGCTTTTTATTCATAGAACAATAACGAAGTCATTACAATTCAATTTCTAGTAATATTCTAGCCGTTTCTCGCGGTTTTAGCTACGTTCATTTAAGAGCCGTGCGTGTTGCAGTGCTATTTTAAAACTATGATATTTTCAAAGATATTTTTTCAAATCAAATGATGTCAAGGACAATTTGGTTCAAAATTAATTACTTATTAATTCTATATGTATTTGGAAAAGTATTAATATCATATCTTAATAAAAATATTGCAAACAATAATTTTTTTAGAACAAAAAATAATTTTTAAACGTTTTTAGCAGATTTTAAGAAAATTTTTAATGCCATACCTGAAAGTTGATAGTCGATGTGACAATTCTCATGGACTCAGCATAATTCCTAAGCACGGAATCCGTGTTGAGACAACTTTGCCGCCATTCGTAGAGTTGTTCCAGCCTCGTGACGCACCTTTCACAAATCTTCTTCGGCAAAAAGTCATCTTTCGATATCTGCTAAAGATTTATTACTATTAAATTAACAGACATATATATACTTTTAATTAAGCACTATGATAGTTTTACGATTATCATTACTATATAGTCACAAATCAGAGCTTTTAAGATGGTAAAGTTTATAAAAATGAAATGTGTATTAATGAATTAATATCAATATTCTGTTGAACTAGCTTCAGTTGGTACAAAATTGGCGTTTAGCGTTCGTTCAATGTGTGACAATTTCACAGTGGATTTAGGTTAGTAAACTTAAACTTTAATACAAACGCTGGGAATGTTGCAGTTAAAATTAGTTTTAGAGAAAAAAAGTAAATTTATTATACTTAAGTTGTAACATATATTTGAATAATAATTATAATTGTATTTAGCAATGGGAGAAATACTTAAAGACGATAAAATGTAAACATAAAACATACCTAAACAAAATTTTAAATGTGTGTTTTAACTCAAGCTTTAGCTTAAGATGGTTTCTCATAAAAGTTAATAAGTATGAGTCATACAACAAATTGTAATTTCCCTCGGGATCAAACATGTCTCTTGTATATTAAAATTTAATTATTTTCCTTCATTAAAACCATTGCTTACCCTTGTTTGCGTAGAATACGCAATTTAATAAAAGGTTCTATATCATATTCTATTTATGTTATATAATAAATCGTTTCAATCTATTAAGGGGCTTGTCATATATAACGCTAGCTGGCATTTACATTATTATAATATTTGTAAAAGTAATTGAAAAAAAAATATAAATAAAACGTACAGCACTAGAAGTAAATTATTTCAGAATTGATTCACCCATTTTATTGAGTTGTATCAAAGTCCAATGACAATAGAGGTAGTGGTTTGTAAAGATTAAGTTTCTGACGCGTGTCGCATGTTACCCTAAACCAAAGCAAATATTGCGGAATGGAGTACATTAAAGTGCATTAAATATTTAAATAATTTGTAAGTATTTTCCTAAACATTTCTACATTAGTGACTATAAATATTTATATGATCTAAATTAAAAAAAAATACATTTTTATTTAATATAATAAAAAAATTGCTAGGTGATATCAACAGGTATGAAGGACGTATCTATCACTTCTAAGCTCTTTATCGTAGCAGCGTAGAGCGCAGGCGCCTACGAGCGAGGTAACCGCACTCGACGCTCTACGGCCGTCTCTACATAAAGTAGTGCCGTTCTAAAATCACAATCCTTTATTATGCTACGATTTAAGCTATTCAAGTGGTATGGGAATGCCTTTCAGATATATATTGGAAAATGGTGAATTCAAAGTGGTATTTAGGTGCCTGGTACTCACCATAGTGGGTAGACAAGTGCGAAGTTTGAATAGTATCTGCCTCTGCTCAGCCTCCTTGTCGAAGATGTGAAGACGAGGTCCGCTCTTGAGCGAGCAGAGGCGGCAGAGGTCCGTGAACGCGGTGAAGTTGAGGTCCTCGGGCTCGGTCATCGCGAAGCACCGGATGAGGAGGTCGAGGAGGCAGGAGTTGTCCATGAATGCGGTGGTAGCGACGGGTGGCGGGAGTTAGCTCATCGCTCGGGGAGGCGTCACGCCGCCACTGCGTTCGGGGGGCACTGGGCCCGGCGCCCGGCGCGCCCCCCCCTCGCCCGTCGACCCCTCACACCCCTCTCCCGGTAGCGGGGAAAATGCGTGTTTTTCCCCGTCTCACGTCTGCAATTGATAATTGTATTGATTATGACATCTTAATTCAGAGGTGGACCGAACAGCTTTAAAATAGGTCAACTAAAATTAGAGTTGTACATGATTGAAGATTTAGTTTTAAACTGAAATCCGCAAACTATCGTGTAAATGATATTACGATGAAATCAATAAAGTTTAATTTTAAATAAGTTAATATAAATTAACCAACTCTAAAAGTTTATATAGAAATCTAATGAGTAAAAGATTTTTATAATGGTTTTTTAAAACATTTTTTTCTATTATAAATAGGAGATAGATAACAATTTTTACTTACCTATATAATTTATTAGTATATTATATATTAGTATTCGGGTCACGTCACGGGGTCAAGGAGTATTTTCACTTAAGTCAAAAATGAGACACGATTTATTGACAATATGTCAAATTATCTCCTGTCCATCTCGTTTTATGTATGGTTTTTTTCATCAAGTTGTTTCACAAAAAACTAAACCACTATATTGATTATATGTAAATGTACACTTATTACAAGGAATATTTATAAACAGTAAATATGTCCGCCATTTCGACCGATTCGATTACCGGCCAAGCCTATTCAGAGCGAACACTCGCGATAATAAAGCCTGAAGCTTATGAAAATTCTGAAGATATTGAGGGACATATACGCAGTAATGGATTTATGATTCTCGCGGTAAGAATTACTAGTTGAATTAGTAGTTGAGGAATTCTTTGGAATGATTTTTCTTTGTATATAGTCGTTTTGACAAGTGATTACAAGACGTTTATAATCACGGTACACGATTTAAAATATACTAATTTATTTGTTGGTTATTTACTTTTAATTTTTTTTTATAAAGGAATTTATATATAAATTACAACCCAGGGATTATAAATAATTCTCAGAAATATATCTGCTGCTTTTTACCTACGGTGATTTAAACGATTATTTAATAATAATATTTTTTGTGTTTTAATAACTAGCAAGTTGTTAGAATAAAGAGATTTCAACGCATTGGGAGAATTTTGTAATAACTTCTTTGTTTGATGCGTCAGATAAAGTCGAAAATATAAGAAAATCAATAACATTTTCAACTCTGGCTAAATAACTATGTATTTTTTTATCCGATACCAAAAAAAATCAAAATTATAATTACCGTTTAGATAATCTTAAACGAATAAACATTTATTCAAGTATCTGCATAAAGCTTTATTATGAGTGCTTAATATCAGAACCCATTATAGCCACAAGGCTGTGTCCTATCCCCGACCCTGTTTATTCTGCATATCAATGATATGTTGCAGCTTAGCAACATTCATTGCTATGCGGACGACAGCACTGGGGATACTTTTTACACTGGCCGGGCAGGTATTTCTCGGGCTGTTGTCGATGAGTACCGGAACAAACTTGTGTCTGAAGTCGAAACTCTTCTACGTGGAGTCTCGGACTGGGGTAGACTAAATCTAGTCCAATTTAACCCCAAGAAGACACAAGTATGCGCGTTTTCCGCTAAAAAAACTCCCTTTGTCGCTACTCCCCTCTTTGAAGACACTCTCCTTAAAGCCTCAGCTAGCATCGGAATACTGGGCGTTGACATATCGAATAACGTTCAGTTTCGCGGTCATCTGGAAGGAAAGGCTAAATTAGCCTCCAAAAAGCTTGGTGTGCTCAGCAAGGCGAGACGGTACTTCACTCCGGGCCACCGCTTGCAACTATATAAAGCTCAAATTCGGCCCCATATGGAGTACTGCTCTCACCTCTGGGCGGGAGCTCCCCAGTACCAGCTCCTTCCACTTGACCGTATTCAACGAAGAGCGGTTCGAATCGTCGACGACCAGTCACTTTCAGTGCGGCTTGATCCCTTGGCGTTGCGTAGAGATGTGGGATCTCTCTGCATCTTCTACCGCATTTACCATGGAGAGTGTTCAGAGGAGTTGTTCGGTCTAATACCTGCAGCTGAGTTTCATCATCGGACGTCAAGGCAAAATACAAAATACCATCCGTATCACCTCGACGTCCATCGTTCCACAACAGAGCGTTTTCTAAGGCAGTTTTTGCCGCGCACCACCACTATGTGGAACCAGCTGCCCACAGAAGTATTTCCGAACCAATTCGACTTAGGGTCCTTCAAGAAAAGAGCGTACCAATTCCTGAAAGGCCGGCAACGCACTTGCGAGCCTTCTGGCATTGTGAGTGTCCATGGGCGGCGGTATCACTTAACATCAGGTGAGCCTCCTGCCCGTTTGCCTCCTATTACATAAAAAAAAAAAAAAAAAAGTATTATTTAACTTAATATTTTGATAGTCGTACAATCTAACTCAGTTCACTGGTACACAATAAAGTCGATATCGTGACAGTGTAGGACATGAAATAATGGGGTTTATCTATCATAGAGTTCTATCGCGCCATTAAAATGACTCATTTTTAACAAATGACTCCACCCTTACATATAAACATGAAGAAATGTAATAATTTACGTAGATATGTCATATCTGATAATTAATATGCAAATTAAAAGTATGAATATTTTCGACCGATGTAGTTGTATTATTTGAATTTATATCAAAAGTTTACAACTTGCGGTTTTGTGTTAATTTAAGGTTGACAAATTTAGCTTTTTTTAAACTTTTATATTGAAAAAACAAAAAATTGTCTGCCGCATTATTAATTGAAGATTATATGTTTACTTAAAATGATATGCTTATGAGAAATTGCGATAATAATAATTATATTTGAGCATATATGTACTTACTCGTATATATATAGATATTGATAAGTATGAGTATTAAATCAAATTCTAAATTTGGTATGTTGCAATGGCACCGGAGGTCATTCAAAAATATAGATGTGCTAAATCAAAGGGATGGCCGGAGTAGACAGAAAGGGTTGTATGCAAAATTCACGTCAGCAAGGGGTGCACTCATTATTTTAAGTCACCGACAGCGAGCGACCCTTTAACTAAATAGGGCTGTCTATAAAATTTAAATTGAATAAAAAAAATATTTATATAGGTAAATTATCAAATTACTAGCCATGCCCCGCGGTTTTATTCGCGTAGATACCGATCTCGTGGAAGTGCAAAGTCTATACGGACTATAGATATATTTTTGTTATCATAAGAGTTTTATTTTACTTAGGTTTCTTAGTTTTTCATTACTTCCTTTCAGATTATTAGATACACACAGTCATAAAGTAATAAATATACAGATTTTGCTTTATAAGGAATACATTTTTAATTTCGTAACACCATTTACGTAGAATGTGGGACATTTGACAGTAAATTTAAAAATTCTCTACAGGTATTGAAACATTCTTGTTATAGCCTATGTCAGTCAGTGAAGAGAGCTTTCTATTGGCGAAAGAATTTTTGAAATCGGTCCAGTAGTTTTTGTGTGAAAACATTACACACATACATACAGAAACCCAAATGCTTCCTCTTTATAATATTAGTATAGATATACTGTATATATAGTATATCAAGATATTGTATGGTGACTTAGAAGTTCGCTTTTTAGATGCTTACGACTATCCTTTAATAAATAAATAATATTTCTATTATATGTTGGCTAGCAATATTATAACCCCAGGTACATTCAAGAGTACGAACAGTAAAAGCGTTTGAAATCAATCTATTAAGGGTTGCACAGTTGAAATGTTAGATAATTAGATAACTAAAAAAAAATTCCTTTTATATAAAAAGATGACAACCCTGTGCGATGCTGCTTTGAGCCCCCTCTCAGCGGTCAGTCTTGTGATCTATGAAATGGAAACCATAAAAAATTAATCTCGATACGTATTGACTTTTCGTCTTATTTAATATATGTTTCCTATGCTTCTTATTTGAAAATAGTGACAATAACATGGCAAAGTCTATTTAAATTAATCCTAAAACTGTTACTTGAGCAAACGTTTGATCATTTTTGACAATTGACTCGAAGTACAGAAATTAATTATTAAAAAGATATGCTTTTACTACACATCTACGTCTGGGAGTACGAAACAGTATATTGTAACTTACTTCTAAGACAACGTTAAAGACTATCATATTTTTTCCAGAGGCGAGAAGTTCGCCTTACACCAGAACATGCTGCGGAACTATACAAAGGTCACTACGGAAGACATCACTTTCCACATCTGGTGGCGCATATGTCAAGTGGGCCGGTAATAGCAATGGTACTTGCAGCTAGGAACTGCATTAATAGATGGAAGACCCTTATGGGACCAGCCAGGTACAAACAAATACTTTAACACGAAATAAAAATCTTTTTCGACAATTCAAAATCATATAGAATGAGTAGGTATTTTTAGTACAGTACACCCAACACGGTCGAAATTTGTAAGTAAATTCATCAATTGAGGTTCACAGCTATTTTAAAAGAACGTGGTATGGTATAGTTGTTTATTTTGTAGGTTGGGTTAATAATGTGATTTTTAGAGTCGTGGAAGCTCAAGCTTATTGGCCAGACAGCCTTCGAGCCTGCTACGGGCGTCGCACTAAATACGGCGACTATTTTAATGGGCTCCACGGCAGCGCAAGTTTGGCTGAAGCTATCAGAGAAATACATTTCTTTTTTCCTACGAGTAAGATTCAAAATAATTTAAATTGGAGATATCTATAAATATAGAACATACAACCGTAAAAATATTGGTAATCAAAATTTCGTTCATGTAGTCACAATCCTCGGTAGTATAGTGGTCAGTATCCCCGCCTGTCACGCGGGAGACCGGGGTTCGATTCCCCGCCGTGGAGTACCTTTTTTAACTTTTTAATTTTATTTCGGAGGCACATTGTTCTTAATTTTCTGTTTTGTGCAAAATTAACAACATATTTATTATTTAAAATATTTTCAGTGATTGTCGGTCCCATACTTCGTGCAAGCCAGGTGAACGATTATATACAAAAGAATATCACGCCAACATTACTTCCTGCTCTAACTGCATTGGCACAGGAACGACCCGCTGAACCAATATTATGGCTCGCTGATCACTTACATAGACACAACCCTAACGAGCCAGAGTTAGCGCCGCAAGCGCGGGAAATGCGAGAAGACGTGCGCTGTCAAACGCCAGTGCCCTCTGAGGAATCTTACAAATGAAGTTCTTACTTATCTAACAGACTATATTATTTTAATTCCAAACACACATAGGCCTGTGCAAGGCACACTTGGATGTAGAAACTCAATAATCTCTTCTCCTGTTACTTATGACGATAACGACTATAGCATAAAGTTAATTATATTAATAATTACATTGACAACAAACATAATTAATTTTAAAATATTTTCAAATTTAAATAAAAGGATTCTTTAATAAAATGAATTAGAGCAAAGCAGCAGTGCATTTATTTGACAAAAATCTAGAAAAATTACTAAAACTTTGATACCAATATCACCAAACCATTGGTATCAACTATTATTGTTTAACTATATTTACCCATGTTTTATAATATAGCCAATTTTGAACTGATATTAGAATGTATTTAATCGATTTTTTATTATAAGTATTAAGAGAGACAAGTAATGTCTCATGAATACATATTTTGTTGCCTTATGAGTAGAAAAAAGGTAAAATAAAACAACTCAATATTTTTACCCATCTTTATTTATAGTTTACAAAAGATTTATCTATCACAGACTAATTAATCATGTTACAAATCGAAATCACTGAAATTATATAAACACAATCGTGATTATAATTTGAAAAAGAAAATGAACTTTTTATAATGAAATTTAAGTTCTTATATTTAAATGATAATTCGTAAAGCTTAATACTAGTTGCAGTAATGTTATTAAACACAAAACAAAAATGTATTCTCTAAAAATAAGAATTTTAACCTAAAATTATTTTGAAGATGCTTAAGTAAGAGATTACGATGGTATATAACGTGGTGTTGCTGACCTGAAAAAAAAATGTAATAAAATTAAAAAATAATTTATATCATGATATAATAGAAATTTTCATTAATGACTTAATCATCTACTATGTATAAGATACTACTAGATATACTACTACTACTTATAAGATTACGTTCTTATAACTAATTTTACCCGTAACGTTCTAAGCCGATATAATTATTATTTCGCTGAGAATTAAACTCAGCAGCAGGGTTATTGGCCCCTTCAAAGACGTGAAACCCTTGTTGAACAAATTTCTTAATATTTTACGTGGAATCAAACCCATTCCCGCTAATTAATGTATTTCGAATAATGACACCTTCAAAATAGCAACATCACCGTGACATAGTATTTTTACTATCTTTATGTTATCCAAATCTTTATAATAAATGTATTTTCTAGATTATAATGATAGTCTTATAATTATTTATCCTTATCTTGATAACTAAACAGATAAAACATTAATCTGTAGTATTTTTATTTAATATAGGCATACTTTGTAGGCAAATTTGTTTTCTTTTTAATTTTATCGACGGACCATGGTTACGGTAGGTTTAATAAGACCACTTTAAATTATATTATTACTATAAATTTAGTGTTTCAGGACGAGATTGATAATAAAAAGACACTTTCACGACCATTAGATCCGAGCTATAAAAAGAAAAAATATACCTATAAACTGTTAAATAGAATAAATATATATACTATCTGTATTTATATATATATTTTAAATGTAAACGCCGGTGACGTCATTTTCCACCATATCGGTTTGCGGTATTCTTGAAACCTTACATAGAAACTAGCAGATACGATATTGTATCATTTCTATAAGAAATGAACAACTTTAGTAAAGACAAATACGGTTTTTCAAATACATTTTGAAGTTGTAGCTTTGTTATATATGTTATACTCGGTTACTAAGGTTTAGTATTGTATTATTGGCCTGTGGGTTGCAAGATTAAAAAAATATATTTTTGTCGTAAGCTTTCCATGTCATACGGCAACACTCACTTAATGCTTGCCCTTGTACATTTTGACAAACGCAGCATCTGAAGGGCTACACAGGCCGATCTTCTTGCAGATGCTCTTCGAACCCATATCTTCGATCAGATGAATTATGCTGTCACCGTAAATCTCTAACATGGTGTGGCACTGAAATAAAAAAAAAACTATCAAGTTGCGTTAGTACAAAATGTATTTTTTTATAGCTTTTGACGTCATAAAGCCTCTAAAATAATCTTTGCGGAAACAGATCTGATAAACTGGTTCTTGATATGTCAAATTACTTTGTTTTTTGTCGTTTATTTGCTTGGAAAAATGTCTACATAGCGATTATAACAAACTTTAATGACGACACTATAGGTGTACTGTAATTAACAAACTAAAATAATACAATGAATATCGAATCACAGATAACAAAAAAATGTGTGCATGTACTAGGTGTACACACGTAAGAAGTGAAACTTCTTTATGACCTTATTTTTCGAAAAATGATCTACCAGATGCAACTTTACAGAAATTGGTTAAATAAAGTTAAATAAGATAAAGTTTAACAAAAGGCTTTTATTATCACAGACATGAATACAAATACAATTATTTCATTTTACCTTATTACTACTAAGATTATTACAGAATTTCATTAATTGTAATAGAATTATTACTATCATTGTTATCGTTATTATATATTTTTGTTATCAATGGCTTCGAATCTCTTCGGATCAACCGTGGTAGGGACAAGAAAAAGATGGCGCGTAACCGAAGAATGTGACGGTAATTTTTTTTTCAACGCCGATAAAGTTGGACTTCAAAAAGCAACATGGCGCGTAACCGAAAAACGTGACGATTTGCTACAAAATTTCTCCCATACGTCGATAAAGAAGTTTCACTTCAAAAATTACGTCATAGTTTATATCATAAAAAACGGACTGTATATCTTTTTTTATAGGTTTGATAAGAAAAGATAAAAACTTGGTTTATTATTCCCATATACGTAAAATATACTCACCCTGCTATAATATTTAGCGGGCAGCATGTTACACGATTTCTCAACGATATGAACGATGTTGCGATCGACTTTGTCATTATTAAGGACTTTCTTCACGGCCATCACAACGGTCTCGCACACGGCGCAGTCTAGTATTTCAGCTGGAAAATCAATAATTTTAAGGTGTTTTCGGTTTTTATTTATTATATACATGATCTTAAATAGAGAAGTTGGTATGGGAGCGTTCAAGTATTACGTAACGCAATTTTTTAAGGTTATTGGACCCCCCCCCCCCCCCATGTAACTCGCCGTAACGTTTTTCAGTACCCAAGTACAGTACTGTTCCCAAGTCAAGTAAAACGTTTCGTGATCACCTAGTGACTCTTTAGAAACACAAGAGTAAGTTTATTGCCAGTTCTTCTCTTCCGTTCTACGCCCTTGACTTGAACTGGCAGTAAATGTAAAATTAGAAGCATTAATATGTATTTCTTTACTGACGAGTCATAAGTGAACATTATGTTACCTATATGATTAAATGATTTTTTTACTTTATTTTTACACAAACTGGAAACAGTTTTTCTGTCCACCAGGACGTCGAACATATTAAAATAACTAACATATATACTGAGGTCAGTGACATATATACTATAACATTATAACCATTAAAATTGTACGTAAAACGTCACAAACCAATTGAAACGTTGACGCTCCACAGCTGACGCAAGAAATATGTTCTTGACGAGAATTCTCATTCGAATACAGGATGTATTCCTATATTCGTAGACTTTTTATAGAAGAGTGGGCAAACGGGCAGAACGCCTAGTAGTCTTAGCCTCAGCTTAGTAGATCATCTGATCTTAAGTGATACCACCGCTGCCCATAGGTACTCAATGCCAGAAGGTTTGCGAATGCGTTGCCGGCCTTTTAAGAATAACATGCAATATTCAAATACGTATGAATATGGTTTAAAGACTTACATTTAGCAGTCTCCATAGATGTGGGATCACACAACTTCAACTCCCGGCAGACTTCATCAGCATCCAACTCTTGGGCCAAAAGACTGATGACCAAATCCGCGTACTTCTCAACGAACTGATTGCATTCCGAACGTACAGATTTTGGCATGTGCTTGCATACACCTAGAACTATCTTCTTGATTTCATCCTGAAATATAAATAGAAAATTGATAATAAATATAAACATACAAGTGTGGTTTTGAAGCCACAAAATCAGTGTATATTTTACATTACTAAAAAAAATACTTGGAACTTGAGAAGGCACCTGTAAAGAAAGCTAGAAAACAACATTAAAAAAGAACAACAAAGATTTAAAATTTAGGAGAATTCGTTGTAAACAGATTAAAATAAAAAACCAATGAAACTTGTAATCGATAGAATCAATCAAATCTTTGTAATAAATTTCAAAAGGATTATTTTTATAATTATTTGTGTTGATATAAATGTTTCCAATCTGATTCTTTGACATTTAGGTATGTAAACGTAATGTGAAACATAGGATAGTGACATTGCGCTAAAAATATTCTATAGTCAGGGAATGCTAGAATTATCAGGAAATGTTATGAGTCAAAGTAAATCATTAAGATTTCTTCTATTATTTTTAAGAATCGTAATTTATTTTAAATCGATTTGTTATTACTTAATTGTTTCATACTGTGGAATCATTACTTAACGAATAAAAAAACGAATATTGTTATGACCAATCAGAGCAGAGCATATGCTTAAAGTGGGGTCAAGGCGCCATCTTTACATTTGACGGTGCGTTCGTCAACTTTGGGGGTATTTGACGGTGCGTTCGTCAACTTTGGGGGTATTTGACGGTGCGTTCGTCAACTTTGGGGGTATTTGACGGTGCGTTCGTCAACTTTGGGGGTATTTGACGGTGCGTTCGTTAACTTTGGGGGTATTTGACGGTGCGTTCGTCAACTTTGGGGGTATTTGACGGTGCGTTCAGTACTGATTGAGTATTCAATGGAGCATTGTGGTGATGAGAGGAAGACCTAGTTTGTTGTGATTAAAAGAGATGTTACCCTGAACACTGCTTGTTATAATTTAAGCTAAAGTGTTTTTGTACGATAATTATTATTCGTGTCGTATAAACCACTGACGATGTCAATATCGATGGAGTAACGATATTTCTCCGAAATATATTTATAAAATATTCTAATATATTCTAAAAAATAATCTAATTATATTAAACCAAACTCACGTCATTATGCTTGTCTTTGATCTGATCATCGATTTCCTTGAGCACAAATTCACAAACAACGCAAACAGTTTTTTGTTTTGACCCAGACACTGGTCGGCCATTTGCCGTATGGTCTGGGATCTCATTGGTCACTGAAAATTAAAACATATTTATTAGGAATTGCAGTTATATAACAACCTTGCAGACAAAGCAATTATTGCTTATCACTTCTATTTTGCCTTAGTTCTGCGTAGAGATGTTATGGATATTCGAATAAAATAATATCGGTTTCGGATACGGTTATGTAACTATTTCGGATTATCCGTTAGTCTCGGTTACGGTAACTAGATTGAAGTAAAATATAAACACAATACGTAATAATTTGGTTTATATTTAAGTTATCAGTTGGTACCTCCACAATTTTAAGTTTTATCTATTAAAATAAAAATGCAATAAATTTAAGAGTCGTAAAAAAAGCTTTATACATTGCACATATTAACTTATAACCTATGTATAACATATAATTTATTTTTGTGAGTAATGAAATCATTAACTAAAACCTGTCGAAATATGTCGTTTTATTAAGAGTTTGCAATTATACGAAACTATCCGAAATTTGTGAAACGGATACGGTTACGGATATATTTTTATTTCGGATATCCGATAGTTTCGGTTAGGGTTACGGAGCTCCATAACATCCCTAGTTCTGCGCTATGGTATCGTTTATGGAGAAATTCGGTAAATGTGAATATCGTTTTTATTACTCAGAAAAAATGTATTAGGGCTATTATGGGTGTTGGACCTCTTGTAAGGTGTAGACCATTTTCCAGGGTACCAAACTATTTAATCACCTTCCCAGAAGTAAGATCACTGCCGTGTCATTATTTCAAGGGGGAGGCGATTAGATATTTAGCCTTTTTAATGTACTATGTAATATTTAGACCATAGGTTTTTGACATCAATTTTAAATAGGTATGTTAACTGTTAACAATTAATATGACATTTGCATGCCTATTTTTATATGGCTGATCAAAATCCTATATTCATATAGATAACACAATGTACACTTATGAACGTCAAAAAAGAAAAATTATTAATCAATCACTAAATGAACCACTTTCATTGGAAATAAACGGTTTATTATTATTATTTTAGTAAACTGAAGTTTCAATTTAATAAATAATTTCTCAATTTTGAAAGATTCTAATTACCAAAATTTAACTTTTGATGTCTTATCTCGTTAATCTGTTAAAGATTTGATTAATATCTTTAAAATGAAAAAAGTGCAAATTTTAAGTTCTTCACTTCAAGTACTTTAAATAACATATAGGTATATGCCAAAACTTTAAAAATCACCTTACTTATTAATTTTTTAAATTTCATCAATAGTTCAGTGTGTAAGAAATATGAAAGATAGATATTGATAGAGAAATAGAAAAAGCATTTATTGGAATTTAAAAAATCCTTGAAATTAAAGACACGGATTTCCATATAACAGACAAATGTACTCACTAATATCACCGCCATCTTCCTTCTCCAACATATACTTCGGGAGCATGGGCTGCCTTACATTGTTCCTATCACCTCTCAACTCCGGTTTCTTATGGAACTTTTCAATACCGGTTAATTTCAAGGGATCGGTTTTTCTGACGTCATCTTTGCACAATTTGAGGTAAACACAGATTTCCTGAGCATTAAGATCGGCTAGAAGCATTTCTACCAATTGTTTGGAGTAGGCTTCGACGAAATCAACACATTCGGTGCGAAGTTTCGCTGAGAGATGGTTGCACAGACCGTCTAGAGCCTTTTCTATGCTTTGCTGAAAAATTTTAAATGTTTGAAAAACATTTAACACAAATTTTGGCGTTTTAGTTTAATTTTTTATATCAAAACCACACTTATTTTCCCGGGCGTATGTGTTTTCGTTAGGTTAAAATGTGTATTCATAATGTATTTAGACCTTTTTCTATATTTTGTCAAATGATAATTAAAAACATGGTGGATTATATATTTGTAGCATAATAAAATACTCAAGAACATGTTGTTTAAAAAAATTAAAAGCACGCTATGACGTACGGAATTCATTAGCGCGTGCACGCATGTGTTCGTGACATCACAGAAGGTACGGAATTCCTTTGCTGCCAATGTATTCTTTACTAAATCTCTTCGGAATATTATTAACCTGTCAAGCTATTCCTCGTGTCACAATGAACATAAATAAGAGACAAATCTATAACTTAGGCTTCTAGTTCGAAACCAAATTTTATTTAAATAAATAAAAAGCAAATACAGAAATAAAATAACTCACCTCAGTACGATTATCTTTAAGCATAATCTCAAGTTGTTCCACCGCAAATAAGCAGAGCGGGCAATTCGATTTGTCAGAGTTTATGGCGACACGGCGCACCTCTGTTGTCGACGTACATAAGTTCAAGGCCGGGCAAATCTGGTAATAAGCATTTTAAATACATATATATGTAGTAAAGTCTAAAAACTGCCAGCTTATCCAAAAACGTCATCTCTTGCTAGGACTACTCAGTTATACTCCTGTTTGCTTTCTGTTCCAAATCGTATCTACTATTTCGTTTATAAATTTATAACTAAGTGGAGTGTATACTTGACCCCCTGACCCTCCCCCCTCACCTCCAACTTCCATCGCACTCGCAATTTGAGTTGCTCTACAAATGTATGTAAATATTCCGAATATGGACCGTACCTTTAATGTAAAATGTCTCGTAAAATCTTGATGAAGTCAAATCTGTCATTTTACCTATTATTATTATATAGCTTGTTTATTTAATTACCATTTAAATTAAACAATTGGAAAGAGACCTTAAGACTATGGGAAAACGCAAAACATTAAATTAAACTTACAAAACACGCCAATATAAATACAGTCAAAATCTGTTATAGCGACATCGAAGGAACTACTCATATTTGGTCGTAAAAACCGATAGTCGTAACAGCCGATGACGTTATTAAGAACCTAATACAATAGAATTGAGCCGGGACCTTTAATTTTTTTAACGATGTCGTAAACGGTTTTGACTGTAAAGCAAAAAATAAGTTTTTTTTGAATAGCAAAAGAAACTTACGCTCGCAGGATCGATTTCTTGGACAAGCAGAGCTATAACGGCTGGCCCGTACTCGGTCACAAACTGGCGACATTCAGAGTTAATAGATTGTGGCAGGACGTCGCACGCTTCTTCCACGGCTTTCTTTATTGTTTCCTAAGAAGGTTTAATAAATTAAATTATAATCTATCGTTCACGTAAATTTTTAAAATCTATTGTACATTTTACAAAGGGTATGCATTCATTGCACTTATTTCTGATTTTATAATTGGATTTGTAAATCTAAATAAAATAGAATTGTAATCATTAAACCATTTTGCATCATAGCGATTGTTTCAATTACAAGACAAATCGGACAGGAAAAAATTACAGATATTTATCAGTATGCAAAGTTTACATTTGTATGGTTTTATATCAAATATTAAAGAAATGATAACTAAATATTTCCGGATGTCGAAATCTAAAACTTTTTTGACTTGAGAGTCATACTTAGTGCTGTCTCGACTCAACCCTTAGTTTCAATTCAATTCAAAAATCATTTAATCATATAGGTAACACAATGTACACTTATGATCGTCAAAAAAAAGAAATTTATAAGAAATGCTTCTAACTTTACATTTAGTGCAAGTTCTCAAATCATGGGCGGAACGGCGAACGGCGAACTTTTGTAAGGAGCTGCAACCATTACACCATGTTCCACATGACATCTTAAGTAATTAATAATAAAATAAATTAAGAACAAAGATTTGTCCTCTATCAGCAGGAGGCATGGTAAAATAGGAGCACGCACTTACATTCTCGTGGGAACAACACACAAATACATAGTCGAAATAACTAACATCATCGCATACACGAATTCAAGTATGACAAGTAGAATTTCATAGGCTAAACATAAACTTTTATATCTCTCCCTATTTATAAGTTAACTTTAAAAAAGGGTGCGTGTACTTATGTACGCGCGTAAGAAGTTACACTTCCTTGGCATTATTAAAAATAGTTTTTGATTGCATGATAATAATTAATTACAATTAAATAATCAAAGACTGGAAAAGGATTCATTATAGTCTATTGACTATTTTTTTCAACTGTATACTGAACTTTATTAAGTTCAGTATACAGTTGAAAAATTAAATAAATAAATATTTATTATTATTCTCTTACATTAAGTTTAACATAAATTCTATTATTATTCGAATGTTGTTTTTAAATTATGTCCAATGCCGTAGCATCTTCCGTTGGCAACTTCATACTGATAATTTTGTGTCACGGTATGCGCGCATCGTAAAATTTCACTCTCATCATAACGCGCCTAAAGAAGTGTAACTTCAAAAAATTTATTACAACACTAACCTCTGTGTTATCATCACTTAATTCCACTTGCAGGTAATGCAGGAAGTACTGGCAGAATGAGCAGACAGCGTCGTTTTTGGGGTAAGTCACAAACATTCGCTCAATTGGTAGTACAGCCTCACTTCCCACTATTTTTACGTTAACTTGCTTGTTTTGAACTGGGACATGGGCCGGCTGAAAAAAGTTTAAAATCTTACAAACAGACAATCCATACAAATATTTTCGTTTTTTCGCAACTTTTTTTATTTTTTTTAATTATGTTACAGGAGGCAAACGGGCAGGAGGATATTAAGTGATACCGCCGCCCATAGACAAGCGCGCTGCCGGAATTTAAGGAATTGGTACGCTCTTTTTTCGAAGGACCCAAAATTGGTTCGGAAATACTTCAGTGAGCCAGCCCACTTTTATTTGTTGGATATCCAAACAAATCCAATTAATTTACGGTTAGAAACGCGATTTAGGTACACTGTTTATATAACACGAAATTTATTGGTGTCTAAATTCTAACTAAAAATTTTATCACTATTAGATTTTTTTTAAATAATCCTACGAATAGGCAATTAGACATATTTCAAAACATTAAAAAAAAGTTCAGCCTTGCGAAGCCGGATATTTGTTTACATAAAAAAAATAGTTTCATATCTTACATTTGTTTTGTAACTTTCGGCCTCATCTTGACCGATCAACTTGGGTGACATGGTGATAGCTTTGATGGCCATTTCCTTCGGAAGTAAAGGAGCTACTGGTCCTTCACTGGGCTTCCCACAGATGCCGATGAAGCTGCAGATCTTGTCTTCCTTGAGTTCAGACACGAGGAAGTAGTAAATGGTCGAGTGATACTGCTCGACCAGTTGAAGGCATTCGGACTTGAATTTGCCGGTGCTTTTGCAGAGACCTGAAAGTAATTTTGAACTTATACTTATTTCTTAGGGAAAAATTATGAGAATAAATTTTTACGATGCGCGCGCACAACGTCACAAAAAACCGGCACCTTGAAGTTAGCTAGTCAACATTTTGGTTTATTTGAAGTTATAATTCTTTTGGCGCGTTAGGGAAAAATTATGAGAGTAAATATTTACGATGCGCGCGCACACCGTCACAAAAAACGACACCCTGAAGTTAGCCATAGTCAACATTTTAGTTCATTTGAAGTTATACTTCTTTTGGCGCGTTAGGGAAAAATGATGAGTAAATTTTTACGATGCGCGTACACCGTCACAAAAAACCGGCACCCTGAATTTAGCTATAGTCAACATTTTAGTTCATTTGAAGTTATACTTCCTTTGGCACGTTAGGGAACATGATAAGAGTAAATTTTTACGATGCGCGCGCACACCGTCACAAAAAAACCGACACTCTGAAGTTAGAGCTATAGTCAACATTTTAGTTTATTTGAAGTTATACTTCTTTTGGTGCATTAGGGAAAAGTCATGAGAGTAAAGTTTTTTTTCTATTGTTAGTGTCGTTTTTTCTACAAACGTAGAATAAGGCGAAAGATAAAATTTTTGAAAAGATTTGTTACGCCAAAATATAACTTCTAACGTGTGTACATAACTACACGCACGTTTTTTACATTTGTAAGATGTTATTATCAGCACAAAACGGAAGTTACTAAACCCTAAAGCTAGTAAAACATATGTTTCTAAACAATAGTAATTTGTAAAGTTGTGATATGGCAGACCATATCGAGGAAATATTGGTTTTTGTATATTACGAAAAACCTGATAATCCCGGGAGCGTTCAAGTATTACGTCATGCAATTTTTGGGGATAATTGACCCCCACCCCCATGTTACGCGCCGTAACGTTTTTCTGTACCCAAGTATAGTAAAACGTTTCGTGACCACCTAGTGACTCTTTATACCTAAAAGTTACCATTATGTGGTGTAAAGTACTGGAAAGTCGAAAATAATATAAACAATAACGCGTAATTCAATCCCCGCGCCGCATCGTAATACTTGAACGCTCCCTAAACAACTGAACCGGTTTCAAATAGATACTGTTTTGTTTTTACACAAATGAATTCTAATTTGTTTTTTTTAAATCAGGTAACACAATAAAAAATTACCACAAACCGACATGGGTCTTTCTGTATTGTCATAATTTTTGCACATATAGGCACTATACGGGTTGCAGACCAAGAGCTAAGCTAAGTTAGTTTAGCTTAGCTCGCATAGCTGACGCAGTTTTCCATACTTGTGTGCAGACCGCAAACTATGCGAACTAAGCTATGTGAGCTAACTAAAATATGCGAAGCTAAGTTAGTTGTGTATGCCGATGCGCAGCTACACGAGCTAAGCTAAGCCCCTCCCGCTAGCCCGCACACCATTTGCACATCCTTCGCCACACTGACTGAGCTTTGGCTTAGCTGTTGGTGTGCACGCTATTTATTTCTAGCTTAGCTTAGCCTAGCTTGCTTGGCATAGCTTAGTTTTCGGTCTGCAACCGGCTCTAGACTTTTGGGTTTAAGCTATACCGGTTTCCTCACGATGTTTTCCTTCACCGTACGAGTGATTGTTAAATGCGCAGATAGAAATTCCATTAGTAACAGCCGGTGTTCGTTGACCATACAACATATCGTACTATACACACTCATCTAACAACACATTAATATGTGAACAAATGTTCAATTATCGTGTAGATACACGATTTCTTTTCAATCTTCCTGTTCCGCGTAAAATAATCAATGCAATTCACCATGTCTATACGTCAAAGACTTACCAGTTAGTACTCTGTGGAACTCGACTTCTGTGGTATTAGCGACAAGTGTGTTCCGCAAATGTTTGATCACTTGTTCGCAGAATTCACACGGCACATCACTAAAATAAATATACATTTCTATAGTTATTGACAAACGACTAGATTTAATTTTAGTTACATCAAAGTAGCAAAAACATCGAATGGATTCTATCAGTTTAAAAGAGCTAACATAGAACCAAAATAAGATGTGTAAGGCTTTTGTATTTTTTTTTGGAAACCAAAGTTTATAGTTAGTTGAAAGGCACTCGAAATACTATCACACTATTAATAAGTACTCGCACTTGAATTCTTAGTTCATGCGTATGCGATATCGCTCCAAATGTTTTTGTATACCACAAAATTAGGACAAAATATAATATACAAATTAACTATACATAAAATATTAAATCCGTGGACACGACCAATGTTGGAATATAATTGAATAGTTACCCTAATAATAGCAGCTGCCAGTGAACAAAACGATACATATTTTAAATACATAACTATATACAATAACAAGCTGGCAAAAACTGATATTATACATATACACTGAACGAAACCATCGGTGAATTCGTGCGACAGAGACAGATATACAAAAGTAAAATGAGGAAAAGAGATGGAAAATGTAAAGATCAATTTCTTACTCGGTCGCCTTGACGTCAGACAGATCATCATTCTTGAACGTGTATAGATCGTGTGAGTGGTATCTGTGTGTGCACTGGCCGCTAACGTGACACACTCCGTGCGGCGTGAAGTCCTTCTTGATTGCTTCTAGAATGTTCTCGTAGTATTGGAATACTAGCATCGAGCAGGAGTCCGATAGAGAACCGACTTGTTGGCAGACCTGTTTAGATAAATTAAATTATAATTATGTATTCTGAAGACTTATGATGCATAGTAATCCAAACGACAGCTTATAGGCTAACATTTGCCTATGAATATTATCAAGGAAACGTAATTTTTTTTCAAAAGATCTTCGAAAAGCGTTTCCTTACAATCAAGTTCTAAAGCTTTTTAGAATTAATAAATGAAAATTCCTGATATCATTCCTTACCATCAAGTTGTTTCTATATTATACTATACTCCGATTTTTAATTCCGTAGAATTCTGACATTTCAAAAGTGTTGCTACTAAAAAAAGTTATCCACTGAAAAAAGGACAAATTAGACCCATTTGAGGGCAATAAAAAATATTTGAATAACACGAACAATATATCGAATTGCCTTTAATTACTTTTTTATTCTTTAGCTGGCACCACTGCCTACTAATTTCAGGTGTAGTAAACCTTTTTAATAAAATAAAATGTTATCTTAACTTGAGCGTTTTTTACTGTTTGTGATGAAAAGGGCGTAATTATCACCGTTAAACCACTTTTAATGCGGAGGACCGCACATAATAAAATGGATACATTCCCTAAGAAATATAATGTATTGAAATTGAAAAATGTGCCCGGCCAAAAAGGTTTGCCATCTCTGACATGTCAAAAAATGATAGCTGTCAGAATTTTACGGAATTAATAATCGGAGTATATATCATAACAATATTTTATGAAATGAATTGTTAATATTTGTTCAGTTGTTTCTTGTGCGTCATATATACATTGTTTACCTGTAAGAGCTTCACAAGGAAATCTTCATAGCTAGTAGAGTCGAACCGTTTTCTTAGCACGCCTACAGTCCTGTGGCAGTTGGTACAACCTTCGTGGAGCTTCAATGTGGCATTCTGAAATAAATTATTTATATTTAATACTTCTGTTTTTGCTTATATATTTTAATTACGAAAACAGTTGCCAAAAAAAAAAGGTTTTGGGAGCATTCAAGTATTACGTAACGAATTTTGGGAGGGGGGGGGGCTCTATTTGTAAAACGTTACGATGCGGGGCGGGGATTTAATTACGCGTTATTGCTAATATTATTTTCGACTTTCCAGTACTTTACACCACATAAGGGTACAGAAAAACGTTACGGTGCGTTACATGAGGGGAGGGGTGTCAATAATCTCCAAAAATTGCGTGACGTAATACTTAAACGCTCCCTTTAGGCGTAATGATTTTGGTTTTATGGCAGAGTAATTAGACGATCTGAACATAATTAATGAATAAAGGGTAAAATATCAATCGAAAGACGAAATCGGTATTAATAATAAAATAACTTATTTACTTGAACTACGTTGCCTTAGTGTAAATTTTGTATTAATAATTTTTCTATTGTATTACGTAGTAAGAATAGAAAACATTTTGAAATTGATTTTTATATCTATAATAAAGGTCTTTATTATTAAATACTTACGTAATCTTCAAGGAGCCGGTCGATCCTGGCGTTGTTACACAATCCAGCCACAGAACAGACCTGATCAGGATTCATTTGTGAAGAAAGAGTCTCAACCAATTCCGGAACGAAGTCATCCGCTAGTTTGATACATTCCTTTGTCACGATCTTGATTGGAATCAATTTACATTCACCTTCGAAGACTTCTTTAAGCTCCTCCTAAACAAAATACGTTAATGAATACCTGGTAATTCACGGGTAATTTTTTTCTAGTTCTTTTCCTTAATTCCTTTCAATAAATAGAATGTCTTGTAATAATCACCCGGCTAAACCACCTAACCATCTGTGTATCCAATGTAAAGTATTTCCTAAATAGGAAAATACATTTAGGATATATTCGCCAATGGATTTTTGATTTAAAAAATCATTTAATAAACAGAAAGTAGTCGTCGGCTGAGCGACTGTCCAAATCCACACTAATAAATTAAAATATTTTTAAATTGTAATGTTTTGGTGCAACATTTATGATGATATTTTTGGCTTTTTTTATTTTATTATGCTGGCGGAAAATATTATTCTTCCGTAGATTCACCCGCGTGGATTTCGTATATGGCAGGAATGTTTACGACTTCTTCAACAAAAAGCATTAAGACACTCAGGAATCACATTATGCATTGGTCAACTCTTCGGTAGTTTTTTGAATATATCGCGGTCATGCATTCAATATATTGGAATATTCTATACGCTATCAAAGTTTCTGTTATCGTGAATGATTTTAATTGATGTTAATTAAATTTTGGGGCATATAGCAAGATTCACAGATAAATGATGGACTTTAAAGTCAACTATACGGAAAGGACCAAGGGAAAGAAGAGGGGGAGGTGGATAGAAGATATAGAAGCGTTAGCAGGAAGCGAATGGAGAAAATTCCATGGATAGAGAAATTGTGAAACAACTAGAGAAGGCTTTTTACCCGTGAAGGGCTCCGATCAATGGTACTGAAGGAAGTAAGGATAACGAGTAACAAGAAAAAATTATGTATATAACAAATTTAAACTATACATTATTAACATTTGTAAATATTAGATAAACGTACTTTATTATAATTAATTAAATTTGCATGAAACAACAAGATGATTTTATGGATCATCGCCTATATTTGTGATTTATTTATATAAGAAAATCATACCACAATTACTCATAAAATAAGTACGTGGCATCTAATATGTTTAAAAGACAGAAGACCTATGTAATATAATAGCTGATCAATATTATATCAGATATTTTTAGTTTTATTAATCTACCAATTTAACTTGTCGAGTTTGTGGCGTAGCCACAATACATTTATAATAATAATACATTAATTAAACTAACTACTATATAAATACAATAATATAATATATAAATACTTTACATACTAATTACACAAATATAAACATGCATAATAACACATAACATAACACACATCCAACAAACATATCATTTCTATATAGCCGTATCGTCGGGTCCCCGAGCATTGTCGGATCGTCCTTGTGTCGTGTCGCACCGAGTGAGCGCGCACGAAGTCCCGCTACTTGTGAGAACAAAGGAAGCCTCGAATGATCGCCGGCGCAGTGACGCGCCCGCTCACCGCTGTCCTCAGTCCGTCTCGCACGCTCACGGCAGACACACGCTTGCTTTACTTCGCTAATCTTTCCGCTTACGCTTTTATTAATTATTTTTTTTCTGTTATATTTATTTTGCTTATGCTTGATGTTAATTATATTAGTTGAGTTTGAAGAATAAACAGTGGTAGAAGTGTCAGGACAGTTTAATTGTGTTCCCTAAATACACACGAACACCTACATCTCCTACATTGGTGACCCCGAATCAAGAACATTACGTACGCAACTTAAACCGTAAGCTAGTGAATATCAGATTTTAAAATGCCTAAAAGCCACGAACAAAGTGATGAAAGCAGTTCGCATTCCAAAGAAAGGACATTTATGCCTTCCGACATTTGTCGTGTCGGGGTACGACTTCCGCCTTTCTGGCCGGAAGAACCGGCAGTCTGGTTTGCACAAATTGAAGGGAGTTTTGCGCTCTCAGGTGTCAAAGATGACGACACCAAATATAATTACGTTAGTGCACAGCTTGAACACCGTTACGCGGCTGAGGTGAAAGATATTCTAATTCATCCTCCGGCAAGTGGCAAATATGAAAAGCTCAAAAGCGAGCTTATCAAAAGGTTATCAGCGTCGCGTGAGAAGGAATTAACCCAATTGCTGATGCATGAGGAGTTAGGAGACAGGCGACCATCCGCGTTTCTTCGGCATCTACAGCATCTAGCAGGCCCGAGCATACCGGATGATTTTATAAAGACTGTGTGGACTAGCCGCTTACCGGGCAATATACAAATCGTCGTGGCATCGCAGCCAGAGTCATCACTATCAGCATTAGCAGATCTGGCTGATAAAGTGCACGACCTTGTACCACCCGCGCCACAAGTGGCCGCCACGGATGCAGTCCCAAATTCAGTCATTGAGAAACTGTCAAGAGAAATTGCAGAACTCAGTCGCCAAGTGCAGGCCCTCTCTGCAAGAGATTCGAGATCCAGGTCGAGGAGTACAAGTCAACGGGGAAGAAGCAACACGCGTTCCCAGTCAAGTTATAGGAAGTTCCCTACCTGTATTTTCCACCACAGATATGGTGACAAGGCACGAAGATGCTTGAAACCTTGTGATTATAAATCAGGGTCGGGAAATGCCAAAGGCAGTCATCAGTAGCGACACATGATTGCCGTAGCCCTACTACTGGTCGCTTATTCATAACGGATAGAAGGACAAAAACGCAGTTTTTAGTTGACACTGGGAGTGACATCTGCGTTTTCCCACGCTCCGTCCTGAAACAGAGGCGACCACGCTCAACCGAACTCAACGTTTACGCAGCGAACGGAACACCAATCGCCATATACGGTGTCCAACAAATGGAACTCGACTTAGGTCTTCGGCGTGCATTTTCCTGGCAGTTCATAATAGCTGACGTTACAAAGGCTATTATCGGAGTCGACTTTTTATCGTACTACGACTTAATCGTAGACTGTCGTAACAAACGCCTGATCGACAACAAGACCAGCCTATCAGCAAACGCAAATCCAGTTCCTGCATCTGATGCCATAACTTCAGTCAAAACGATAACAGGCGAGTCCAAGTACTTGAACCTTCTTCGAGATTTTCCAGAAATCACTCGACCAGCAAGTACACATCGGGTCATACGTCACAATACGGTTCATCACATAAGAACAACCGCCGGACCGCCCGTATATTGCACTCCAAGAAGACTTGCCCCAGACAAACTGAAGATTGCAAAACAGGAATTCGAAGAAATGCTAAGAATAGGGACAGCACGACCGTCAGAGAGCCCATGGTCGTCGCCCCTTCACCTCGCCGCAAAAAAGGACAACGGATGGCGACCATGCGGCGATTACAGGATGTTAAACGCACGGACGATTCCCGACCGATATCCTATCCGGCACATCCAGGACTTCACCCAGAACATAGCTGGCTGCCGAATCTTCTCAAAAATCGATTTAATCAAGGCGTATAATCAAATTCCAGTAAATCCCGAGGATATTCCGAAAACGGCCATAACCACGCCCTTCGGAATGTACGAGTTTCCTTATATGACGTTTGGCCTAAGAAACGCAGGTCAAACGTTTCAAAGATTTGTAGATGAAATGACTCAAAACCTGAACTTTTGCTACACATATTTAGACGATTTTCTGATATCCTCCCCTGACGAGGAGACACATTACCGTCACTTACGCCTCCTCTTCGAGCGATTGAAGGAGTACGGTATGGTCATAAACACATCCAAGTGTGTTTTTGGGGCACAAGAGGTAACGTTCCTCGGCTGTAGCGTATCTAGCAAAGGTATCAGACCACTAGATACCAAAGTCAAAGTGATAAAGGACTACCCCATCCCGAAAACTGTTCGAGAGTTAAGGAGATTTTTGGGGATGATTAATTTCTACCGTCGTTTTATCAAAAACGCTGCCTCGTTCCAGACGCCATTGCATAGCTTACTTACTGGATCCATAAAAGGCAATCACCCCATAAACGTCACCGGAGAAGCACTCCAGGCATTCGAAGACTGCAAGAAGAGTCTATGCCAAGCAGCTCTCCTAGCGCACCCAGACATGGACGCCAAACTAGCGTTGGTCACGGATGCATCCGACGTCGCAATCGGCGGTGTTATACAGCAGCAGAAAGACGGGGTATGGCAACCCCTCGCCTTCTTTAGCCGTAAATTGAGTCCATCGCAAAAGAAATACTCGCCGTATGACAGAGAACTACTGGCGATTTACGAATCAATAAAACATTTCCGACACCTGGTGGAAGCAAGGCACTTCACAGTATTTACAGACCACAAGCCAATCTGCTTCGCATTTCAAAGTCACAAAGAAAAGTGTTCACCACGCCAGTTTCGGCATTTAGATTATATAGCTCAATTCACAACTGACATCAAACACATATCAGGAAAGGATAATGTAGTTGCCGATACTCTCTCAAGAATAGAGGAAATAGTACAACCTGTCGAAACAAAGAACTTGGCCATTTCACAGGGTAAAGACCCAGAACTAAGGCAACTCCTAGAAAGTGGAACCTCGCTTAAACTTGTCAAAGTAACTGTACCTGGAACAAAACTGGAACTTTACTGTGACGACAGCATGCCAAATCCACGACCTTACGTACCAAAAGAGTTCAGAAGACAAGTCTTCGACAGCCTGCACTCACTTAGCCATCCTGGCGCTAAAGCTTCTGCAAAACTAGTGGCTCAGCGTTACGTATGGCCAGGAGTAAACAAAGATTGTCGTGATTGGACCAAGCTCTGTCACCCATGTCAACGTTCAAAGGTCACTAGGCATGTAACTCCACAGATGGGCAACTTCAAGCTACCAAACGGTAGATTTACCTATGTGCATATTGATCTCATCGGACCACTACCTCTCTCGGATGGCTACCGTTATTGTCTAACCGCCGTAGATAGATTCACTAGATGGCCCGAGGCAATCCCCTTGCAAGATATTACCGCTGAAACAGTCGCCAAAGCTCTCGTTTGCAACTGGATATCACGTTACGGTTGCCCTACTGAAGTAGTGACAGATCGCGGGAAGCAATTTGAGTCTGCACTGCTGAAACAGTTATCAGAACTTGCCGGATTTCAACGCAACAGAACCACTGCGTATCATCCTGCAAGCAACGGAATGGTGGAACGGATGCACAGACAACTTAAGGCAGCCATAATATGCCATGGAAGTCTTAAATGGACGGAAAGCTTACCTCTAGTACTACTAGGAATGAGAAGCGCCTTCAAAGAGGACATACAAGCATCACCCGCTGAACTCCTCTACGGCGAACCCCTCAGACTTCCCGGAGAGTTTCTGCAACCAACCGACCAGCATACGACCAGTGACCTCATCGAATACTCAGCACGACTGCGTTCTATTATGAACAATATCCGCCCTCAGCCAGCCGCAAGACACAGTAAACGTAACATCTTCGTGTACCGAGATTTACCTTCTGCTACTCACGTTTACGTCCGAGATGACACCGTGAGAGGATCCCTTCAGCCGGCATACACTGGGCCATACTTAGTCCTGCAACGAGACACTAAAGTCTTTAAGCTACTTGTTAAAGGAAAAGAACAGACAGTATCGATAGAGAGGTTAAAACCAGCCTATATATTTACACCAGATACTCGTTCAGAGACTCGTTCGTTTGAAGATGAAATTCCAAACCCTGTAAGCATAGATAAAGAAGTAAGAATTACTCGCTCAGGAAGAAGAGTGAGATTCCCTGACTATTATCGCCCATCCTAGGATGGTCTCAAGGGGGGAGTCATGTGGCGTAGCCACAATACATTTATAATAATAATACATTAATTAAACTAACTACTATATAAATACAATAATATAATATATAAATACTTTACATACTAATTACACAAATATAAACATGCATAATAACACATAACATAACACACATCCAACAAACATATCATTTCTATATAGCCGTATCGTCGGGTCCCCGAGCATTGTCGGATCGTCCTTGTGTCGTGTCGCACCGAGTGAGCGCGCACGAAGTCCCGCTACTTGTGAGAACAAAGGAAGCCTCGAATGATCGCCGGCGCAGTGACGCGCCCGCTCACCGCTGTCCTCAGTCCGTCTCGCACGCTCACGGCAGACACACGCTTGCTTTACTTCGCTAATCTTTCCGCTTACGCTTTTATTAATTATTTTTTTTCTGTTATATTTATTTTGCTTATGCTTGATGTTAATTATATTAGTTGAGTTTGAAGAATAAACAGTGGTAGAAGTGTCAGGACAGTTTAATTGTGTTCCCTAAATACACACGAACACCTACATCTCCTACAAGTTAAATAGTGGCAGAGTTTATTGTTCTACGGATAATAAGAACTCTGTCTAATTTAGGTAATAGGAACTGTCAGTCCCTATCCGTTCTACGCCCCTGATTTAAGAACTGACTGAAAATGTAAATCTAAGAACTCAATCTTTATAATACATTTACTTATTACCGTTCATAAGTGTACGATGTGTTATATATAATATATATAAGTGGTATTCTGTTGTTTATAGTGGAAAATTGTAAGTGAAATTAGATAAGTCGTTATCCGACATTGGATTCTAAGTCAATATATAAAGAATAATAAATGTTGATTTCTGTGTCATTGTTCATTATCGGTCGTCGGCACAAATTGACCTTTGGGTCAACAAACAAAGAAAATAAAATTTATCGCAATTTTAAACGGCTTTCGTACTGTCAATTAAAAAGAAAATGTACATTAATTGCAGTCATTTTACAAAACGTTTTACGACATTAAGATTGAAACCATAGAGCGCAAAACAAATATCATCAAACATATTCATTAAGGATGTGTAAGGGAATAACTAACCTACATAATAACGTGTGTATTCATATCATAATTCTTTAAACGAAATACCTAAGCCAGCAGTAAATCTAAACTTGGCTACATCAATTTCCACTCGTAATAAGAAATAAAGGCCGATTTACATTATCTTAGTGTTTAGGAGAGTGCTTTAGTACAACTTGAAAGGCAAGTTCTTTAGCGTAGCGTTTACTAAAGCAAGTAGCGTTTACATGTTTCAACTAAAGTACTATCCTAAAGCACTCTCCTAAACACTAAGATAATGTAAATCGGCCTTAAGAAAGAAAACTCTGACCGCATCAAGTGCCACTTAACGTTACTGATATACTAATAACCAGAATAATAAAAAAGGGGCCATGAAAAAATGTATTATAACGCTTTTCACTTTTCAGGATTATCCCCACATGATTGATTGTGTGTACATTATTTCTTTGATTTTTTTTTATAGACACGTTTACTAACACATATAATCCAAAAAAACATATTACTATAGTAATGATTTAAATATTGAGTGATGGGAGTTAACTATACCTGTGTTTCATTGCTTTGCAGTTGATCACGCGCCTGCTTCACCATGTCCTTGCAAATCTTACAGATGCCATCGTCATCCTGTGGGAACGTCATTCGGGACCATACACGTTGCACGCAGTGGTGTGTGGCTTTGCATTCCCGGCCAGTACTGAAAATATCAAATGGCTGCTCAGGTGTGGGGCAATGGGGGGTGGTGGTGGTAATTTAAAAGATATACTTTATTTATATGGACCATGATATGTACTTTAACAAATAGAAGACACCTGTACGTTCTTTCCGTTATCGTATTCTTTGGCATCAATCAAATATATTTATATAAAACTAGCTGGCCTGGCGAACATCGTACCGCCTAACAGTCGATTCTTTTTTTTTTTTTTAATACTTATTCTGCTATTCGGGACACCGGTCTAGCAAAGATATAAAAAAAGAAAGTTGATAAGACAAATACATTATGTCAAAAAATAAAAATTTACCTTCCCGGAACCCCTCCACTAACACTTGAACTTTATGATATGGTATTAACGTTCAAATTGACTCTTAAGTATTACTACGAATATTATGTATGGTAATATACAAAAGTGTTGTTTTTAGACTTTTTCACTCATTTTTTTTAATTTTTCTCTCCGTAAGAACCATCCTCGTACTTCAAGGAATATTATAAAAAAAGAATTGGCCAAATCGGTCAAGCCGTTTTCATGTTATGTCGTGACAACGGAAAACGGGTTTCATTTTTATATATATAGATAGAAGTCCTACATTTGTCTTTTTTTAGGAAAGAAGAGAAAGAAAAAAAGAGAGGATGCCCACCGGAAACCTGGGAAGACAAAATAAAAGAGAGAGAGATTGAGGAAAATGAAGCGAAGCTGAGAGACAAATGGAAGAATTTAGAGGAGACCTTCGTCGGAGTTCGTGTACAAATATTAAATACAAAAATAACATAAGCCTAATGTAATCTTTATTATAGTACTCGATTATAGGGTATTTATTTTACATTTGCCTAAGTTAAATTGTACGAATAGTAGTTTAACCCTGGCGTAGATAAGAAGTTTTAATTTTGTTATCCCGTTTCAAAAACAAACGCAAGATTGTAAGTTGCAAAGTAGACACTTTGGCACGCCTGCCTATCACTATGAAGGTGACAATTACATGACTATACAAAGTAGACGAAATACCAACCGTTAAAACCGGAATAGCTATGCATTATCAAAACAAACTTGATACAGCGAAACTATTACAACTGAAGTGATTGCAAAGTATTAAACATTTCCTAATATTCACATGGATTCAAAAACGACTAGACCGATTGAAATTATATTAAATTCGAATAATAATAATAATAACTATGTATATAAGAAATAACAACTGCAAGATTTTTACTTCCCACATACACACAAGACATGTTTTCGTCTTAGCGATATAAACAAAAACAAATAGGAACGAATTCAATTTAATCTTTTTACATAACATTATAAAACAATGGATTAATTCTCAAACTGCAATGAAGCATTGCGTTTTCTCATGCGCTCCATTAAGTAACAACGAATATAGGTAGAACGTCAGATAAAGAATTTTAACTCTAAACTTTAGCCAATATAACTGCATTGATCTTACAAAAGCGAACAGGGTTCTTCATTAAAAATGATACTGATGATGTTCTACTTTCTACAAAATTAGGGTCTTTTATAGCTACCTTAATTTTTATAAAAAATAAATCCTATTACAACACGTACCTACGTAATACGTATTAACGAAAGTACTTGTCTCCTTTCATCACAGCGTAAACTCAGAGATGAAAGAGTAAAACAGTTAAGGCCATAACAAAGAAACATACATTCACGGCCGATTTCAATTTGGTTTAAGACGTAATTAAGTTGTAGTTTAAAATGTTTAATGTTTTTTTTTTAAGTTGAAGCCTATATGAAGTTTATAGCTCTCTTTAAAAATAATCTATTATTTTCACAACATTAGCGTCATATTACATCCAATAAGCAAGTTGAAAGGGAAACAAATCAATATCAAATTGCGAATCGACCTCAATAAACAATCGCGCGCGCCGTAACTTGTCTTTATGTAATCATTTTTCCTCATTGTACCGAGGGGCGATTATAAATCACACAGCGAATGTCTCACTTGTTATTTCTGCATTATTTTTATGTAAATTAAATATGTATATTTTGTGTATGCAATATAGAATTCCTACTATGTAGTAGTAATGATTCAACTATTCTCTATCCGACAACGAATTATATTATCTAGCAGAAGCCATGACAAAATGTAGAAACGGATCGTGGTTGGGAACACAGAACAGAAAGGACGTGGCCGTTCACCAACCAGATGGACTGATCGAGTGAGACTTGCTGACCACGAGGCTCCAACATGAACTACCAACTGAAGAGAGAGATTCTCTTACCACTGGCTTCTGAGTAGGATATACAAGGCAACCGTGGAAAATGAAGTCGGATCACGTAGGCCTTAACGTACATTCCTAAATTGCTTCAGGACGTACTAGAGAAGAGACAGGTCTTAAGTGAGATCAAGATCACGGTGAATGTTATAAAAGAGGATGAAGCGAGAGGTATGTCAGGACTGTAGCAAATGGAGATACGTGATCTCTGCTTACCTGTTGGGGAAAAAGGCGTGGATAATTTCACGATCGCTCGCTAATTTGGGCTAAATTTATAAGCGATACTAATAAATTGAAGAGCTTTTGAAAGATTTGTTTTGGTCTTAAAATGTGTAATTTATGTATATTCATTGTAATGTGTATTTAACAAGAAACAAAGAGATTCACTTCAATAGAAACAGAAAAAAGACAAATAAAATTGAAGTATTGGGTGTATCTTACAGTTTTAAATCAGTGTTAGGTTATTCAATATAACATATAGCTATGATATTTTATACGACGACCCATATTTCTAGAGTCGTAGAGCAAGCTATGTCAAAACTCAATACGTTTTTGACTCACACATACACAGTCATATTCTAATAATTAGAACAAAAACTGCCATAAACTGCTTATTAATAAAACTAGAGAATTCATATCTTGTCCTTATCATGCCACTTGTCAAATAAACGTGACAAACATTATTTTACTAATCGCATATATACGTATATATTTAAATTAGACGCGCATCTCATTAAACGTAATTTTATCTTACAAAAAATATATTACCTAAAATTGCTGCACCAGTAAGATGGACCCCAAGTACACTTCTCGCTACCAACTAACAGAGCTGAAATAAAGATAAGTGTCATAAAAAAATCATTCAGAGAACTTGACTTAATTTATTTTTATAGGGTGCAAAGGCAGTCATCCCAGCCCATTGACACCCATTTTAGTGGGTGCGTTGCCGGCCTTTGAGAGTATACTTTTTTTTTTAAACAATTGGAGGTCGTATCTCCCAGGGAAGACCCCCACCGGGAGTCGATTCCACAGTTCGCTAAATAATTTAATTTAACTGCGTTTTTAATTAAACTAAATATAAATGAATAGTTTCGTATCTTATCCAGAAAAAAAAAGCAATTTCAATAAAAAAAAACCTGGCAAATACTCACGCTTGTGTCCTTTTGGTTCTGCGGGCGCTTTTTTCTACACAAAAAATGCCTTAATTAATTAAAAAACACTTGAAATTTTATTAATTTAGTATAACAAATTAAAAACAACTAATTAATTACTATAAAAAACGAATTAATGTCCTAATTAACATTTATTTAATTTCGTTTGAATTAATTTATGGATATTGTAAGACTTGTAGACTTGTTTGCCAATTCAGTGCCTGAAATAAGCCTCTAAAGGGAAGACTTTCTATGGCTTCGTATAGAATTCCGGCCGAGACCTTTCTTTATAAGGAAAGCCTACAGTTTACAATTAGGGCGTAATATAGTATATATCGCTTCTTTTAATCATTGCGAACATAGATAGCTCTAGACTTTTGGGTTATTCAATACGTTCAAACCGGGACCTGTTCGACTTCCCGCGAAAATATTGGGTAAAACAAACTTGTAAAAATTTTTAATGTGTATAGTCAGAAATAATTAAAAAAACAAGAAAAATGTTTTAATCCTAACTTATTATTACAGAAAAAAAATATTTTGCTTTTTGTCACGTAACTGGCGTATAAAAACCAATATCTTTAATTATTATGGAATTTCTGATTAATTATTTTCAAGTTATATTCTCCGTAAAGCTTTTTAAAGCTATGTTTTATCCAGTTAACTTTCAATAGCACTTTATTTGTATACCTTCAGGACTGGAGGATGAAGCAAAACTATGGACTTGACAAATCATTATACATTTCACACTACATAAGTATAACTTCAGGAATCGCCGCGTTATATGGGAAGTGGTAATGGCGTTATACGAAAACGCAATATAGGGGTACCGCGTTATAGAGGGGATTACTGTATATTAAACTTACCGTATGAAGAAAATTGTCCACTTTCGCATTCCCGCACATACCAATAACCACACACATCATCTCCGGAGTGGTGTCGGACTTCAAAACATGGCTTATGTAGCCCTCGAGCCCGTCGGTATTGCTCTTGCATAAACGAGAAACAGCTGCGTTAGATATATCACGGCATGCTGTGTTTATTCTTGCGGCTAGGTAATCCTATAGGAAGAATATATTCCTTTATGAACTTTAAAATTTCTTAATTGAATATCAATATGGGCTAGTCGATAGTATAGTAGTTATTAAGTCCTATGCGAAGATAATATTCAAAGGAAAGTATTTGGCATACATTTTTCAATAATATCTCAGTAAGGTGACCAATTTTCTGTGTATATTGGCTTAATAGAGCAAATTCTTGCATGCAGGTAACAAAACCTCCTGCTAAGTAACATTCCACTACTTATCATAAAACGTTAGTTTCTACCTTAAATCTAAAAATGTCAAAACCTAAAGCGTAGAAAGTTATAGTTATACATATATAATACTACCCTGATTAAAAGTATTGATTGAAAAAAATTAAAAAAGTTTACTACATGCAAATAATAAAAAAAATTTTTTTTTTCAAATATTAAGTAATTAAACATACTCTGGACTGAATTTGCTAGGCAACCCATATGGATTATATTTATTGACATATTAAATTAAATATAAAATAAGTTTCGTTAAATAAGCATCTCGGTGAAGGTCGTTGTATATCGGGATCTTAGACCAATTAGAAAGAACTTTTATCGCCGTAACGTTTTAAAACTACGCAATACCATCGCAATTATACGTACTGAAACGTTATAACTTGAAAATATCTACAGCTGAATAAATATAGCCTGTTACGCCAATGATATTGAAACAATATAGCTGATTTTGAAAACAAGTCATCGTCAGCTATATTATTGTATAAGTTACGAACTGGTTTCCGGTGATAAAACCACAAACTCCAGGAAATTATTGACGGCCAAACAAAACATTTATTACTCATAATAACTAAGCCCGCGATTGATCCCAAGGTATTTTGTTACGAACTCTTTAAAGAAAATACAATTTAGCGGATCAAATCTCAATAAATTAATAAGGTTGAAAGACATTTATTCTCATTACAGACAATAGTCACTTACATGAGAACTTATATACTAAAGATACAATTTATCACGTCGTGGGTCATTGAAGAGCTTCAAGGATGAATTAGCGAAGTAGAACTTGGATGGACTTTCATTTACGTAGAGAACTGGGATCACTCAAGAGATGGTCTTTTAGTCTTAATTTAATTTAAATATTGCCAATTAATTAGTTTAAAATGTATTTTAAATTCCTTTTGGTTACATACTAAAATATTTGTTTATTAAATTCAAAATAATTAAACAATTATTTTTAACTATAGTTTTAGATTTTTATTCTAGTAGTTTACTATGCTTTCGCTTTCGAGATATTTTCATAAGAATTCCTGGGCCCAAGCAAACCGTGTCATTTTCTAGTACTTTTACAAATGCTAATAATATAATTAGAGCAGGATTATAACCGGTATAACTTTAATTTAAAAAAATGTGAGCCGTCACGGGATGCCTGGCAGATGTGAAACATCGACATTATTTTGTAAAAGTAAAAAAAAACAAATATTATTTATTGTTAATAAATAAATAATTACAAATTTATTTATTTATTTATGATTATTTATTCATTATTTTTTTATTTTTTCCAGATAACGATGACGATATTTATTGATATACATTTATTTAAATTAAATTCAAAAATTTACGAATTTATTTCAAATCGTGACTACTTAATTCGTTTAATCAGTGACTTCGACACACCGTACACACTACTGCATATAGACTGTATATTATATACCATCATATACGCCAGAAATCGGTTTTACGTGCGGCTATAGATGTTTCACATCAAAAATTAGTCTAAACCTTGCAAGTAAAATGTGAAAAGGAATTTACTATCTCTGATAAGATAAGAAATATTTACTAACCTCATTAATGAGGTCCTTAACATCCTTCAATTGCCGGAAGAGACGTACAATTTTGTCGGATGCTTCGTTTAATTCGTAAGATGTTTTCTGTGTCTCCCAAACTGTACTAATGCAGTGACCCACTGCACCGCAGTCTGAGGCTGTCCTGTTAATTGAAAACAAATTATGCACACAAGTTAAAATTTGTCAGCATCACATTTGCATTAAGTAACTATTACCTTCTAGTTCATTACTGTTGAAACATTTTCATGACTCAACCCTCATAGACAAAAAGCTATTAGCAATTGAACTTAATCGGCACTGTCTAAATTGTATTTACAGATTAAAAATATAAAGAATATTATAAACTATAATTGTTGTTATTTTCTTATTAAGTTGCATTGTTGACAATGTTAAGAACATATCTTAGCGTATGTATTAAATTACGAGTAAATAGTGTGTGTATTATGTTATTGAACTATTATTAATGGGAATTGATAATTTATTTTCTAACTTGTTGTGTTCAATTACTAATGTATTGACTTTTAATGCCGAATTGCTAAATAATGATCTATTAATGACTTAAATCAATATTAAAACCACTTACTTTAAATCTTTACACCAATATTCTGGTCCTTTGGAACATTCTTTGGGAATTTGTCTAGCTGTAGACAAACCTGTAAAAATAATGGGATTAGCACCTTTTGGAGCAAACAGGCACTGCATTTCTGATCAATAAATTATTCTTTTAGGGAAGCAAAACTATAAATGTTTAGATTTAATGAAATTTTTGTAAATTTTGTCTACAATATGGCTATTTAGTCATATTGCATCAGCCATTCTTTTCATAAAATCACAACATACAAAGTTATGAAAAATTAATATTCATCAACTATTATATTAGATATACTAATAATAAACAATTTTTTTTTAAACTGAAAGGTATCACTCAATACAGAGTATTATATATATATACTATAAAATTAAATATAATAACACTACATATTGCATTCTACAACAAATTCAACAAAAAAAATTACCAATTATTTTCTGAACCTTAAATGGCACATATTAAAATTTGCGTCCCGTCCAATTTTTAAATGTTATTTCATGTTCATTTAAATGTCTACAACATTGCTTAAAAGTAACTACCAGGTCTAGGTTTACTAAGTGTGACTAGTTTCTACATAAATTTTATCAAAAATAACATATAAAATTGATTTTTAACAATAAGCAATTTATAGCCACATATTACAGAAAAAAGATTTTGAATACAATGTGTACAATTGGTGTTGTTCTATTTATTTTTCTACTACATATAAAACAAAGACATTCGGGACTATTCCTTCTACTAAAATAATTTATAGGTTCAAGTTATATGGTCAAGATTGTGGGTATAAGCATCAAAGTTCTGAACCCTCTGGCATTGAAAGTGTTCATATCTATATCTTTGGAGGAATGACTTGTTTACACAAGATAAATATTATCTATGAACTTTGTTGAAAATATTTCTTGTCATATTTCACTTTAACTATACATATTTAAATGGTCAAAGATTATAAACATAATATTTGAAAGGAATAATTTTAATTGCATTTCTTTTTTCTTTCTAAAACAAAAGTTCAAACTTTTTGATTTAATTTATATATTTACATTAATTTGTAAATAAACTACTAATTTAGCATTGTAAAATAAATGCCAAATGTTTTTATCAGAGGTTGTTAATCTATTATGATTCATTAAATAACATTAGTTGCAGTATTGCTCCTGTAATTAACAAAGAAACATGCTAAAATCAAACATGGCATGATAAAAATTAATATTAATTATCTCTCAAAAAGTTTATTACATATTATACTTGTTTTTTTTTAAATAAGCAAGTTAAGTTCTTTTTCTTTCTTGTAATATTAAAAGCAAGCTACTTTCTCTTGCTTATATCTCGTATTTTATGAGATTACTAGTCTAGAATACCCTCCTAAAAATATAGTTTTAATTCTAGAATATTCTAAAAGAAACATTTTCTTTATCTTAATCATTATTGCTCACGCATATTACTGCTAAAATAGGACATAGTATTACGCCAAAGAAAAAAATCAACAAGGGCAACAACAATAATAACATGATCCGATTAACTTAGAAAAAATAAAACAATACTTACCAACTAAAAATAGAGATATTGAAAGACAAACAGCAATAGTGTTTGCCATGATGAGGCTGCGTTGTGAGCTCTTCGACGAATATTCTAGCTTTACATGGGGTGATAAATTACTTTAAAATTTTCACTTTGTGTAAAAACTTTATTGCGTTTTGGCCCAGTAAGTTGTCAAGTCACTGGCTAACAACAGCACAGATCATGGATAACTGAAAATTCGTGACATTGAATGAGTAAATCAGTAAACACAAATATGACAGAATTATGATGAATGAAGTTTGAAGTTGGCAGTTGCCCTAACTACAATCTGTTAATCACAGACAAAAATGTAGATTATATATATCAAAACTACTTTTCGGCATCAGTTTTCAAGAATAAAAAGATAGTTTATTAAATATAAAAAAATCGTATTCCATGTTTATTAAAAAAAATTCAAAATATTGTTTAAGAAATTATAAACAATAGTCTTTTGACTTGCAAGATAAACCTCAGGAGCAAAGTAATAACTTTGGAAACTGCTCACTAGATGGCGCTAAACTTGAACAGCAAAAGTAGATTTTCTACTCATCGCTAGGTGGCACGCAGTAGTTTATCAGATACTTGTTTAAGGATGTAGATATGCATGTTTTCGGTTATATTTAATTATTAACTTCTTTAAAACTTTCTTATTGTTTGGATCTTTGGAAGTCTTCTCTTTCATAATTTGAATCAGTGTGGCGCAACTTTACTATAAATAAAAATTTTCTGTATCTATTCATCTGTATCATAGGTGTATTACATTCAGCGAGGCCAAGTGCTTTGGTTGCTAATTCGAAATTCTAAGCTGTAACAGCTTACAATTTGGCCTATGCCCGTGAGAAAATACACCAAAAATTATCACTACATTGCCTAATAGATAAACTACCTATTACTCTTGTACGTAATAGGTAGTTATTGTTTACTAGTTATAAAGTTAAATTCGTGTACTTATTTATGCTCGGGCCACATTTTAATACATATCCGCCGAGGTAGGTCTCGGTTAAAGGTAGGTTAGATTCAGTAATATAACACAAAAGTCGTTCTTTATTTACTACGATATTTGCAAAGAGAAAACAAAAAATCTAAGAGAATATATTTTTTGCTCTACAATTAGGTTTCCCCGAGGAAGGAGCGGGTCGTAATAAAATTAAGAGACGCCGGGGCTCGGTCGCGGTAAGTCGAAGCCTTCGGGCATAAAACAAATCCGCTCGCTGGCCTCTGGGCGCCGTAAGAAAGTCGTGGAGCCGCTTATAAAATATTTCTAAATTAAAATATTATTATAAAACAATTTGCACTTTGCTAAAGCATCTGCTCATATGATATTACATAACTATATATAATAATAATAATAAAGCTTTATATAATTCCATGCATAGTACATATTTAACAATACAATTTGGTACTTATTAGTCTATAATAATTAATAACAGTTATTACGCTTGTATGAATTATTTGATTTCTAATTATAAATTCTATTTTGTAATTATTATTTGTTTAATTTATTTATTGCTTGATTATTAATTATTTTATTTGAATTAACTTATACATAATTAACTTATATAAATTTTTATTAATAACAGTATTGCTTACGCCTGAAAAAGTATTTAGTAATACGAATACGAAGCAATGGATATATTTGCGAAAGATTTTAAAAGAATTCATGAATGTAAGTAGTTAAGTAGTTTTATTGTCAAATACTTATATAATTTGTTAGTAGTTTAAGACAGTATTTGTTACCGTAAGTATTATTGTTAGGATTTTGTTGTTAAGAATAAATAATAATACTCCAGTATCGCTACAACGCTTAATGGGTCTTGATTTCAGGTTGAATCCGTTTCTTTGTATGTCATAGACACGTAGTTGATCAGTATTCTGTCTCGTCTGACACATCAGACAAGTTTTAGACACACTTAGACAGCAAGTCTATTGGTACACAGCTGGGGTTCGAACCAACGGCCTCAGGGATGGGACTCGCACGCTCATGCTACTAATTACACTGCTCTTTTTTCTCAACGACTGTGTGGGTGGGTGGATCAAGGGTAACCCATTACCATGTCACCAATGCCTTTGGTCACATGATTAAAAGGTAATAAAACATGTAAAAAATATTTAACTCAATGGTTTGGTTTATGTAGTTTCGGCCTGTGACCTATAGGGGGCCGTGATTTTAACAGCTGATCACGTGATGGAATGTAGACAATGCTACGCTGTTACGCGGATCGCTGGTGGCGCTGCGGGTTTTTAGTGGGTATGCACAGTAGCGAGTCCCACATAACCCTCCACCACCAGGCAGTTGCGCCGCGGGAGCATATGTTCCCCACGAAAAACAAAAGTGACTGTCATTCCGGACATCGAGCGTTCGAATCACGGCTGTGCATCCATGGATTTTTTTTCTTTGTGCACAATTAGCATTTGCTCTTACGGTGAAGGCAAACATCGTGTGGGATCCGTCATGTCTCAAAACCAAATATCGACTTGTGTCAGACAAAGCCTATCAGCTACTTGTCTATGAAATAAAAATGATAGAAGAAAGGAATGCAATCTGAACCCGTAGGCTTGAGTGCCACTGAATGATTATTTATATTGAAGCCATATCTATCCATATCATATTGATATGGAAGTCATATCAATGACATAGATGCAGATAAAGTGCAACATATATTTTGGAAATCATTTTGTTGCCGCCATTTTGTGGCTGATGTTACTATCACGATATGGCCTTGGTTCACAGACAATATTAAATACTTTGATAACCAAATCAGACAGTTGACTGTTACTAAAGTTACTAAATCTGAGGCCAAAGAGGTTGTAGCGCCACTGATTTATTTTAATAAAAATTAGCGTGAATGATGTCTCCATAGTTTTCCGTTCACGTATCCGTCGTCCATATTCTGAATAACACTTGAATAGCTCGTCCTAAAGCACTGACATAGCTGTTTGTGTTCATACAACCACGTGACATGCTTTTGTACTCGAATATAAGATTTTTTGTGTACAAAATATTGATAGTATTTATTCGTATAAAAAATACTTAGTTCTATACATGACCGTATCATTAGACATTTTAAACCAGTTAATTAACGTTTTGTTCATACATATATATTTTCAATAGACTTATCAGAGAGTTAAGGAAAAAAAATAAACATATATTTAACATCTAATTTCTCGATTGAAATATACAAAAATGTGTACCTCTTTGTGGGTTAAAGGCAAAACAATAAATGTTAACAATAAAAAAACAGTGGCGCTACAACCTTGTTAGGTCTGGGCCTCAGATTTTTGTATCTGTTTCATGAACAGTCGTCAATCTAATAGGCAAGTAGGTGATCAATGTGCTTGACACAGCCGTCGCCTTTTTGGGTCTGAGGCTGATTCTCAAGATGTTTTCCTTCATCGTGCAAGCGAATGTTAAATACGCACATATAAAGTCCATTGGTGCTCAGCTGGGAATTGAACCTACGCCCGGATGAGAGTCGCACGCTGAAGCCACTAGGCCAACACTGCTTTTAATGTTTACAATAAGTGAGTGTAAAACAGTCATATTATTTGGTCGAAGAAACGCTTTCATGATATACCTATTGAGGCTATAATCTATGAAGCACAATTATAAGCACGATATGCATATGTCACCGTAAAATTGTAAAAACCGTTAGATTGTAATCTATCTCGCGAGATTGTAAACTGTCGAAAAATTGTGAACCTCAACGAACTGCTTACAAATTAACATATTGTTATTCGGTAGTTATATGAAATTGTTGGGAAGTAAAATTAATCTGTAATTGACCAAAGAAGTTTGAATGATAACTAAGTTAGTGTAGTACAATCTACCGAATAATAATATGTTAAATTGTCAGCAGTACGCTGAGGTTCACAATCTTTCGACAGTTTATAATCTCGCGAGATAGATTACAATCTAACGGTGTTTACAATTTTACGTTAACACATATATTTCATAGATGTGAAAGTGGTTCTCAAGTTCAAAGACCCTTTATTCCTTTAGCATTCCAAATTTACAATTGCACGCAACATTCTACCATAATCTACGGGCAACGTGTCGCGAAGTTGCCCGCAGTTAGGAAAGATTTGTCGCGTCCGCCAACTAATGCTACTTGTAAGTAAAAATTATGATTATCGCTCGCCGAGAGCTGAGCCCTTGATCCCTAACTAACGGTCTCTGAGACGCAGACTTTCCTTTTCGTCTCAACTATAACTCTTTTTTATTGGCCGCCGGTGCACGGACGCTGGATTACGGTGGCCTAACTGATCACTGCTCTTCGACGATAAAATGATCTTAAAAGCGGTAACTAGGTGTACCTATAAATTGCTAAACTAATTGTTTACCAATTTAAACGCTTTATCGTACTATTAATATCCTATTTAATACTTTGCTGTAATTGAAAAGTTTTTTGTATGAGACAAATAAAAGAGTTTTAAAACCACATTAATTGTTATTTTTACACCCAAATATACAGTACGTATTTAAAATATTCTTAACCTACATAGTAATAATAATAATTCAAAATTGATAATTAGAAAATTAAAACAAACCTCGATGTGTTGCGATACTTATTCGTTGAGCGAGGAAAGCACCAGCTCTAGGGTTACCGGTACTATCTACCAGGCGCCAACTTAATTCTTTAATTAGCGCCTGTGCACTTGAACCCCACTTTCCAAGAGTATCTACTCCATAGGGAACAAAATCATAGTTGGCGAAGTTGGTTTCTATATTAAAATACTAGTTAACGTTCAAAGTGACACGAGAGGATGAAAATTTCAATAGGTATTTTGTGTTAGTAGTAATTATAAATAAGGGATTAATTATTGATCATATCTTTGTCAGCTTTAGGCTCGGCTTCCGTGGTCGCCTTAATAAACGAAGACCTTTGTATTACAAACTAACTGTTACCTTAACATAATAGACCCTCCGACGCAGTTAATATTTTTAGTACAACAGCATTGATCAATAAACAAACTATAGGTAGATATAACTACACTCTTACCTTAACGGGAGTACATTAGCAGTGGCTTAATGGCTTCATCGTGCGACTTCCATCCCTAAGGTCTTAGGTTCAATCTCCAGCTGTGCTTGAACCTTCTATCTATGTGCGTATTTAATACTCTCTCCTACGGTGACGAAAATATCTTGAGGAAACTGGCATGGCAAAAAGTCGTCCGCGTCTATTCTATTAGAAGAGAACAAATGATTACAAAATAGTTACCGGAATCTGAGGTTCACACGTTAAACGTTGTAATATATTGACTATTTTATTACCGAATCGCCTTTTAACAGTATCTTTATATTTTTTTCACCGTTGTGAGGGATTTAAATGAAAGTAAAAATTTTAGACATCAAAACCTGTTGACAGATATGATGACGGATGTGTACAACAGTTGTGCATTTTGTTAAATTAATATTACCTACTATCATTTTAGAAGAAATCAACATTTAGCGATATCCGTCTGAATGTCTAAAACAATTATTATATTATTACTAGCTGACCCGGCAAACGTCGTTTTGTCATGTATATTATTTCTTGTAAACATTTTTTAGTTCAATAAAAATAACTATCTACTATAATAAAAAATTGGGGTTAGTCGTAGAGGGGTGAAAATTAGGGGTTGTATGTATTTTTATACGCTGTATCATAATAAAAACAAAAAAAAATTGTCTATAAAATAAAATTTTGAAGTGGACACTCCTTATCACTTAGGGGGTTGAAAGATAGATAGTAGCCGATTCTCAGACTAACTTAATATGCATTAAAAATTTCATAAGAATCGGTCGAGCCGTTTCGGAGGAGTATGGCAACGAAAACTGTGACACGAGAATTTTATATATTAGATTAGGAAATTTAGTTTAAATAATTCGTATTGTTTAATCGGTAAAAACATCGATCTCGTAAAACAATTTCACGTTCCACATCAGATATGTCAGTGTCAGGATTAGCTGGATATCGCAAGGCGCATTTTAAATTTAGTTCAAAATGGATTTTTACTAATACTTTTTTCTGGTTCCCTTCGCATAGATACAACTCTTTGAATTCTTCTTTCATCGTTACTGTGCAATACTCTGCCTGTAGCCGAGTAGATTTACATTTCAGAAACAATTGAAAGAAAGAAAAACTTTATTATACATACACACAAAGAAAGTGCACTAGCCTTAATAATTTCTACATAACACTTAGGGCCTGTTTCACAATGTACGGATAAGTTCTACATAAGTTCCAAATTAGCTATTTATTACTTATTGGTAGGATAAACACTATTGTTGCGTTTCACGACTGTCAGATAACGCTATTCGTCACATAAAGTCCGCAAAAGTTATGAGTCCGATGAATGTCAAATAGCACAATTTATCTTCCAAATAATTTATGTTGCATAGCTATTTGGTACTCTATCCATACATTGTGAAACATACCCTTACAATTTTATAATTACTTGCACAATAAGAATACTTTCAAATTAACAATATTGTATCGATAAACCAATTCGTTACTTATACACATGTCAAAACATTTCTTCATTAATAAGTTGAGTTTTTAATTTATGCATAGTTTTATGTTTTAGTTCTGTACTTTTTAAGTCTGGAAGAAGCTGCTTTTCGACCTTTTACATCTCTTATTTTTTCAATGTAATAGGAGGCAAACGGGCAGGAGGCTCACCGGATTTTAAGTGAACCGCCACCCATGGACCCTCTCATTGCCAGAAGGCTGGCAATTGCGTTGCCGGCCTTTTAAGACTTGGTACGCTCTTTTCTTGAAGGACCCTAAGTCGAATTGTTTCGGGAATACTTCAGTGGGCAGCTGTTTCCAAGTTGTGTGTTATATGATTTAAATAAAGTTATTATTATCATTCTTGGTTTGATTTCCTACAACTTTGTTTCCTAATCTTACTAAATGAAAATACCTTCAGTTATAAAATAAATAGATTTTATGACTAGTTAAGATGTAAAATAAAACTTTTGAGTGCTCAAATACTATGTCGATAACATAGATAACGCACGTAGTATCAAATTGCTTGAACTAACATTTACTAAATTACTAATATTTGTAATTTTTATAGGTTACGTTGTTCATTCATATTATTTCAACCTTTTTCTAGGACTCAGTATCAGTATTTCATACTCGTGAACGGGTGCTACTTGTGGTGACTGGTCGGACTTGACATGTGGAACATGGTGTAATACAACTTTAAATTAAACAAAAAACTTGGCAATTAAAAAGAGTGGCGGAGAGTTTATTGCCAGTTCATCTCGTCCGTTTTACGCCCTTGATTTGAGAACTCAAGTTACGCAGTCAATGTAAAATTAGAAGCATTTAATATGTATTTATTTATTGACGTTCATAAGTGTACCTTTATGAATAAATGATTTTGATGTTAGGTATAACATTCCACGAATATTTTAAATACCATATTTATGCTAGGCTAAATATTAATCATACAATATAATTGAACAAAACATCTAGCGGATAACTTCAGTAGTCATCCATATATAGAAAATTTAAAGGATTAGGGAACGGCGAAGCAAGATGGTGGAACTCAATTCGTTTTCAGGAGTGCAATACAATATTACATAAACGAGTCCCCGAGGGTCGCGAGGCAGCCACGGTCGATTAAGGAAGCAGTGCATCGTTGCCATGGTAACGCCGCCATCTTGCCTCCTCAGTCACCCCCACTACTGTAAACAACCCTGTATTGCACTGAAATACTCGATATATTTAAAAGATTCAACGTTAAATCGCTTTTAGATGAACCTACGACGTTTTGAAAAACATTTATTTTTCTGTAATTTGTTTGGATATTTAGTTTCTATATCATTTGAGTGTATATAAAAACAACCAACTGCTATTAAAATATGTAGATTTATTTAAAAAAAAAACAGTGGCGCTCCAACCTTTTTAGGTCTGGGGCTCAGATTTCTGAATATGTTTCATGTTCATTTGTCAATCTAATACGAAAGTAGTTGATCAGCCTCCTGTGCCTGACACACGCCGTCATTTCTTGGGTCTAAGGCAAGCCGGTTTCACGATGGTTTCCTTCACCGTCCGAGCGAATGTTAAATGCGCACATAGAAAGAAAGTCCATTAGTGCACAGCCGGGGATCGAATTTACGACCTCGGGGATGAGAGTTGCACGCTGAAGCCACTAGGCCAATACGGCTCTGCTATTTATCATTGTATAATAAATCTTCACTTAAAGTAATCTCAACACTTTATAGTGTATTTATAAACATACCTAATATAGATACTCGTAAATGTAAGCTTGTAAATGAAGCCATCCGACAATCAAATCATTTTCGGGTTGATTTTCAGGCTTTTCCGATCCTCATCATTATTTAACTTCAAAAAGCCAGGACACGATAGCCGAATCATTAAAAAAGAATCATTAAAACACGTGCGAATACGGAATTTAATGAACGGTGAATGTTCAATTTCACGTGAACAGCCACAAAGATAAATGGAAGCCATTATTCAAGATTAGGGCATCCTCAGTACTTAGCTATTGCGGAACCAATTGAATACTCAACTTTGATTTAGTTTAATGATCTTTTTAATGACTGTATCATTAATGTAAATTTAATGATAGTTAATTGAAAGTGATTATAAGTGCCTTTAGAAGTTTAGGAATCGTTTGCTGTATGGTTTTTCAAGCAAACATATTAGGTTACAAAAGTCCTGGATTCTTTCCTAGCAAATAATAGTTTAAAAAAACTAGAACACACGCTTTTAAAGCACATCAAACTAAAAAGTGAAAAATAATTCCTAATTTAGGCTGAAAATGGTAATGAACAAAAAATACTGGTATTATTGTGAAAAAGCGTGGGTTGCTCGATAGACAAAAAATATGGCACAGTGCTTTAAAAGCGTGTTTTTTAGTTTTTTTTAACTATTATTTATTTTTTATTTTTTTGTGTAATTTTTTTCTTTTTTTTTCGGATTATTGCATTGTCATCGATCTTTGACAGGTGCGCAAAGCTTTAATTAAATCTGTCCGTTAAAAGTGGGTCAAAATCGAGGCCGAAGGAGTCGGTTACATACATACATACATACATACAGGTGAAGCTTAATATAAAGCATGTAAAAACCTGAAAACAATAAATTTACCAACATTATAAAGGCGATTAACTCGACAGGAATCTAACTGTTGATAATCTGGCATTGTGTGTAAACCCTATATTTGAAGCCCAAAGAGTGTAGAAGTAGACTTCTACTGAGTGTAGAAGCTATAAACAGAATTTAGTATTGTAATTATATTGGAGATGAAATTTTAATTAAGCATTGTTTTCGTGAAATTACGTTTCCTTTAACATAGACAAAGACGGCATACATAATGTATTGTATGTTTAATATACGGGGAGACCTTCGTGTGCTAATTCCCATTAAGTTTATATTATTAAGAGCAGGCAATCTGTACCGTTTTAATGTATTACGTAGAATTATAATGGCGTCCGCCCCGCTTATTTCTTATGATTTATTCATGAGGCGGAACAACGCTAAATTTGAGAATGCTTACTTGTACCGGCCCGTTTTACTATGAAATGCCAAGCGCTTTAAACTAATTTGTTTTTCGAAGAGATTTATTGGTGTACAAATTTTGATATCAATTAAGAGGCAGTAAATTCCTTAATGTAAAATCGCTACTGATACGCGATTTTTCTTACCTATAAGTTATATTAAATCAATATTAAAAATTATCTTTGAAGTAGAGTATGTCTATGGTATTAGATGGTATTCGCTCTGGCGAACAAATCTGCAGGTTGGCGGATGAGGCCACTTTAAAATCACAGTAAAGTATTCACCTTGGCCGTTACGAAATTTCACAGAAAAATATTTCACTACAGACTGTTATCTATGGCAGATAGCAGACATACTATAGAATATATTTCTCCTATACGTATATTTACGGCACATTAATTGAATCAAAATCCTTTACTCAAAATATTTGATTAAAAGCCTAAATTACATTTGAAATAAACGTTTTAATAGCATCAACCCGTGACCAAAAATCTATAATTAAACTTGTTAAAATTCGGTAATTAGGCAAGGATATCATGCAGTAATAAAACGCAGCATTATAATAGATAATGCGTAATTTTAAATGAATATATCATAGCGATAAACCAACCAAACAACCAACTGGTCCCTAAATACAATTTACATTTAAAACATGTCCACATTGCAGCCATAAATTTAAAGTATCTAGTGCAATATTCCAAGTTTGTATTCAGCTAGAGAGAATTTATATACAAATATTTCTGAAAGAACTTCTTTGAAGTCGAACAAAGCCAATCCGTGGTTATCCGTGATATTTTCAAACTGGAACCTTATTCGCAAACAGCGTACAATACAGTGAGAAATTCGATAGATAATTTCGTATTGGATAAATAAGGCGAAAGGGAAAAAATATAAATTGAATAGTCGAATACACGCATCCCGGCATTATCATAAAGGCAACAGGGATCAACCGGGATTCCTCGACGAACTTTTTTATTTTCCTTCCACCTCTAAATCTCGCAAGAAAAGCTTGCGAATCTGCAAATGTTGATTTGATGATGTCGTGTCTCCGTTCACTATTTACTTCGATGTTTGAATGTCTATGTAATAGACGATTTATTTGTTAATATCAGATACTATGGTTTGGAAATCGTAGTCTCTAGATTCACAGAAGTGGACGGGTTCCACTTCTGTCATTTTTCCAGTGAAAGTCTTGCATGTCTGTTGCTCGGTTACTCTTGTTAAAGAAACACTAGACTATAATGAAACGCATCATGTTTTTTTTTTTTAGTTTTTCTCTTTAACTAGGGTTGCCTGGAAGAGATCGCTTATTAGCGATAAGGCCGCCCGTTGCATCCCTTATAATTTTTATGTATTGTGTTTCTTTTATTTGCAACGAAGTGTAAATAAATAAATAAATAATGAAAATTTTCCACAATAGGCAAACGAAGAAAATTATCTATTTTGTATTTACAATAAGAATTAACAAAACAATAACACATAACAAACTTAGGCGCCCTACCGGGCGTAACGTTCTACATATTTTAGAACAAGAAAAATATGCTAATAATATAATATATAAGTATTATTATTATAATATTTCATTACGTATTCCAAACGCAAATCACATTCAAAAAAAGAATTTCATAACATTTCCGATAACCTCATTTTACAGATACAGTAAATTCGGCAGCACGTCGCGTCTCAAACAAGTTTATTGTGCTGTCGTTCAAACGCGACAGAACGTAATAGAATTAAATTGGGAGCTCTGTTGTGTGGAAAATAATAACATCGAGTGGCTGGTATCGGAGGTCTTTTCACGCGCCGGTGGCAGGGGTCTCCACTAATGGAAATCCGGCCAATGATAATCTGTTTTCTACACCATTAATCCTGAACTAAGTCTGAGTAGAATCTGTGGCGTCTTCATAGTACGCGCCGAGTTTTATGACCTCGTTAAGGTTTGCAATTTGTGGAGTCGGGCTGTTAAGAAGCCTCGCTCGATCCTAATTCCAAGCGTGGACTTTCTTAATCTTACTATATCGAGCTGAAGGTAATTGTTTCAAAATTGTGCCCGCAATGGCCCGTTTGGGCTCTGCGTTACCGTTTCTGCTGAGAGTGGTTAATTATGGATTATTGGATTGTCTTTTTGTAGGAGTAAACATGTTACAATGTTAATGTATGTTAGTGCCAGCGGTTGTCATAAGTGGCTTTGAAGTTTTTTAGGTCGAAACAATTGTTTCGCCAGAACAAACTTATTATGTGATGATTGTTAGTAAACTGTAAGTTCCAGAGGCTAGAAAATAGTTTTTAAAAGGTTTCCATTATCCTAATAATACAATTATAATATTCTTAAAATATACAAACAAATCATATTCACCATTATTATTCTTTATACTGTATTTCGTTTGGTATATTCAGTTAGTACTTTATTTTACTGTTGTTTGTGGACTGACTATAAGGACGAAATAAATGTTTATGAATGTTTCTAATTGTAATATTACTGCACCTTGCCCTTGTTTTCCTATAAGAAAGAATTTATGACTGGCTAATTATAGATATCTGTGTTAATTATTAAATAACTTCTATTTTTTATTCATAGTTGTTATATCTATTTTATTTTATCTTGTTTTCTTTTTTGTTTTGTGTAACTGTTAATAGTCTGTGATATGAAATAATTGTATTTAAATAATCTTTTCTGTGTATCTTTTTAAAGTTGTAACAGAAATAAAGATTCTATAACCATAACAAATCCAAACTTAATAGAAGCTTTTTCCAAGTTTAACATATGTCTTAACCACTAATTAATGCCCGTTCAATTTTTGTGAGTGCTTATGCAATACAATATCAAAACTTATAAGACCTTATAAGAAAAAAACTTATAAATCAAACTCAGTGTCATATACCTTTGTCCTCTAAGCAACTCGTAACTTTCATATTTAATTAAAATTACTCACAAAATATGTTGCTAAGCGCAAAACTCGAAGACAGATGGACCGACCTATTCGAGTATTTTAATTCATTTATTCCTTAAACTCTGAGGAAAGCTTTTATGGAGAAAATATACTTGTATTTACTATTTAGGTTTTTATTCCGGAAACGCGAACAGTTTATATGAAGTAGCATAACAAAATGTTCCATATGTTGGTGTGTAGAAAAAGGGAGGCTGAGAAAAAAAAAATTAAGTTGACATGAAGTTCGCGAGGGCAGCTAGTTTCATATAAAATATTAGGAACATTATTACTCCTGCGTCTTTAATGCTTTAATTTTGGTTATAGAAGTAATTTTTCCCGTGAAGTTATCTCCGACAATGGCAAAACAACAATACAATAATGCATTCGCTAGATTAAATAACTAAATAAAGTAGATTTTATTGGATGCGAATTTCAAGTCTCCAGTTCTAAATTAATCTAGACTATCTTTAGTGACTCTATTATACCTAGTGTACAAAATTGTTACACTAAAAATATCCTGAATTCGATTGGGTTATGTTAACAAAAGTGTAGTGTTGGCCTAGTGGCTTCAGCATGCGACTCTTATCCTTGAGGTTGTAGGTTCGATCCCCGCACTCGTTTGCTCGAACGGTGGAGGAAAACATCGTGAGGAAACCGGCTTATCTTAAATCAAAAAGTCGAAGGCATGCGTCAGGCATAGAAGGCATATTACCTAGCCAATTATATTAACAAATGATCATGAAACCGTTACAGAAATCTGAGGCCCAGACCTAAAAAGTTTGTAGCGCCATTCATTAATTTAATATGTTAATAAAAACTTAAATATCGGTTTAAAGTATAAGCGAATTTTATCAGTTGATCCTTGAAGCTATAAAAATGAAATTGAGTAAAAATTACAAAAATATACGAATTTATATAGACGTATTGAGGTTCTTTACGCCTCATCTAGTCCTCGTTATGCCCCGCTCGTAAATCTTCATTCCCTCCCACCCTCCTTGATTTTCAGCGCCCTCCACTCGAATATATATCATATGTAATAATGATTTGTATTTATAAACTTGAGAGGTTAATGTGTGTTGTTGCTACAAAGCAAAAACAAATGAAAGACAATATACCTTGATGTTTGGTATGGCTACAGATATGTATTTGATTGTATTAAAGGTTAATGGGTGATCTGTTTTCAGTGCTTATGTAATCCGTTACTAATTTCGTTTTATGGATGCAATTATAAAACGTTTTCCGCCAGAATTCGAACTTTGTTAAACGCTTAGAATCTTAAGCTAGGTCGAACGGTGATATTCTCGAAATTAAATTACGTCCTAAAGCACGCACTAATTTGGAAGAGTTAGGTCGAATTTTGTATGATAAAACAATTATGCACAACGTATATTGTTCTTATGCGGGAGTTGTCATTCTTGTCAACCTTTTAACTTCAGGTTGTACGCATTACGTATTGATTAGATATATTAAATCTTTTAATGATGAAAAGAAAATATTTCTTTCTTTGTTTCAATGCTGCAATGAGAGCAGTGTTGGCCTAGTGGCTTCAGCGTGCGACTCTCATTCCTGAGGTCGTAGGTTCAATCCCCGGCTGTGCACCAATGGACTTTCTTTCTATGTGCGCATTTAACATTCGCTCGAACGGTGAAGGAAAACATCGCGAGGAAACTGGCTTGCCTTAGACCCAAAAAGTTGACGGCGTCAGGCACAGAAGGCTCAGAACAACACCTGAAACAGATACAGAGATCTTATAATTTTTTTTTTCAATGCTAATGATTATTGTAAAACCTATGATTATCGTGTGACACTCGCTTGAGGTGCCTACAGCCTTCGCACAGAACAATAACGTTATACTGTTTACGGTAAAAGTATAAGTTATAATTTGGCTTTACTAGTACTAAGTTATCTTACAGCTTTTATCTTGGTTCATTATAAATGCGAGTATTTTCTTCTGAATATTGTTTAGAACTACCAAATTCCGTGCATAAATTTTAAGCTTATGAGGAAGACATTTTTATTATATATCGTAAAAGTAACAAACTCTACACAATATAGATGCACATACAACGTAAATCTTTCCCTTTAAATCAATTATACAGACAAATACAATTTTTTTTAAACCATTATTATAAAGATAATCTAATAATAGCACTAAAACTAATACATGACACTGGCTATAGGTTATAAATAGTGGATTATGTAGCAGTTTTTATTAGAGTTTCTATTCTGTAAACAGTGACATATAATATTTCTTATTTTGAAAACCTTATTTGAACGAACGGACAGAATAGCAACGTAACAACGTACTCCGGGAGATATTATTTCGTAGTCAAGCAGCTTCAGGCACGGAACACAATTAACTTGTAAGATTGTCTGCGGAGGCTGCATCTCTCCCTCGCCCGCATCCATCTACCCTCCCTACGAAACAAAACATCAATAAACTCCGGAATGCACGCCAAATCCGACCCTATGCCATAACACTTGGGATCACATTTGTATGATAATTTTAAAGTTTTATGTGCCGCATTTATTTCGTGTAGGTATACCAGTCCAGTTACCCTTGATTGGTTGTCGTTCCTCTAATCCCGATTTGATCCTTTCCACCCAAACCTTGCCCTCGTCGACGTTCGGTTAACTATTGATATAGAATCCCATACCTTCGGGTTTGTATTCATTTTAATTAATTACTATGGTTGTATAAATGCGATTTTTACTCTCTCCCTCAGATCTTCTTTTGTTTTCATTTATAGTAATGTATTGTCTTTGTGTATGCTTTAGAAGAGTATTTGGTAAGTTGCAAAGTACGTATATTTGGTGTTTATCAGCCTATCTACAAACTTTGGCATAGGAACAACGGTTACTTATTATTTGGTTTGCTAATTTTTTATGCAGATTCCAGATGCTAGGGAGAAAGAGTACATTTATAACAATTAATTACGCGTTTTATAATTTAATTTTCGTAAGTAACTATATCAGAATTGTTAGACATAAAAATTTCATTACAATCTAAAACAGTCACGTAATAGTGATTCTATCAAAATATACAAAGGACATTTTTGATGGCGCAGTCCCGAAAGCGTTTACCCGCCCGGCGTGTTAGTTGAGAGCAAATATAATATAACACGGGGATGATACCGTATCTCATGTACGTAGCACACGAAGACCCAGACCTCAGTGACTAAAGCAATCCTTGATAAAATAAAAAACAACATTAGTGTTTGCTGCCATAAAGATAACGCATGACGCGCATGGCCCATACCACCACGCACACGTTAAGAACATGACAAAAAAGCAAATACGTAATTACATCGACAAATAAGAACTAAATTGCCACCCTGATAATACCTGTAGGTATAAAACATCAGCATAATTAGCCGGCCGGCAATAGTCCGCGAAAGCTCCCACCAAAAGAAGCAAAGAATCGGAAAGCGATACCGGCTAATCCCACTAATCGGTGAGCAATTGAAAAATAAAAATGTAGATGGCGGAATGATTCCATTTGGAGCCAAAACGATGCGACAAAATAATAAAAAAGGTACGACCGGAACGGAATGGGCTTGCCCTCGGCGGCCGACGGCTAATATTGAAAGCAAATCCTCGACTAAATCCTTAAAGCGCTTGGATTGAAGCACCTGGAAACTGTGTGTTTGCGCCCGCCGGGTAGCCCGTACCTTGATAATCATTTGTTGGATTATTGTATACTTTACGCGAAAGGTCAACGGAGTTCGCCAATCAATTGGGTACGATTTATTGATGCTTGATTTAGTCACACATGTCATATTTGCCTGTAGAACAGTGATAGTCTAGTGGTTTCAGCGTGCGACTCTCATCCCTGATGTCGTAGGTTTGATCCCCGGCTGCACCAATGTACTTTCTATGCGCGCATTTAACATTCGTTCGAACGGTGAAGGAAAACATCGTGAGGAAACGACGGCGTGGCACAGTAGGCTGATCACCTACTTGCCTATTAGGTTGACAAATGATCAGATTCAGAAATCTGAGATTTATAGCGACACTGATTTTTCGTTTTTTTTTTATTATTTGCCTGTGTTTTGCATAGAACGGGATATTAGAAATTAAGAACATTAATAAGACTTTCAAACAGTTTGTTTTGTCTATTATAAAGTCCATATATAGTCATTACCTTGTTAAAATATCATAATATCCCGTGTTTTGCACCTACAATTCATAAATTTTACAGTTCAACATTAAAAATATTCGATTTTACTTGCATTTCCAGTAATGGCAATATCGTTGACACCGCAATCTATCTCTCGCCAGTCGCGTCGCTATAAAATAGCTTATACAGTTGAATTTATTTCCATTTCAATTTAATGCACATCTCGTGCAGCGCTGCACCGAATTTTATCACAACCATATAAGTTTAACTCGTAAGAATGTAAAAGGTATTACGATTCAATCCAATTATACCAACTTTGTTTATATACATTTCTTTTTTATCTATAACAGGGGGCATCTGGCAGGAGGCTTACCTGATGTTAAGTGATACCGCCGATACATATGGCCAGAAGAATGAAGAAGAATTAGAATTCTCTTTTTTTAATGAACCTTAAGTCAAATAGGTTAGGAAATACTTTGCGCCAAATAGTCTCGCCTTGCTGAGCACACCAAGCTTCTTAGAGGCTAATTTAGCCTTCCCATCCAAATGACCGCAGACTGAAGGTCATTCGATATGTCAACGCCCAGTATTCCGATGCTAGCTGAGGCTTTAAGAAGAGTGTCTTCGAAAAGAGGAGTGTCGACAAAGGGTGTTTTTTCAGCGAAATACTTGTCTTCTTAAGGGTTAAATAGAAACTAGATTTAATTCTATTCCCTTTACTGTTAAAAATGCCTAATTTAATAGGAAAAATAAATGGTACTAAATAATCAGGCTCGCCTTCCAAGCAAATCATTGGTCGTCAAACTAACTAACCTTTAAAGAAATTAATTATATAAGAGTTTATTTTAATCAAATTTGTTTTAATTCAAGTCACACAACGAAGTGAAGTTACTTTTCGTAGCGTACGCTCGTAGACTGCCTACGAGAGAATACATAAGTTGCAAGCCTATGGACATGTTTACAACTTATGTAAATGGTATTGGTAACGGATGATTAAGCACTACTACCTATAGGTTATAGGGTTATAGGTTGGTGGACTCATACGCACTTAGACTCATAATTGGTCCATTGTACGTAAAGTCCTGACTAATTTAGCCAGCCTAGCTCCTTCCAGAAGCACAGAAGTCTCCTGGGCACTTCACAGACTTCACGAAGCGACGTCACTGTTCCGAGGATTTCTGACTGGAAACGTGGCATCTTCTGTAATCCGGCTACTCAGAGGTCTGGTATGTCTCCCGACCTCAAACCATCCTGTTTGAGGTCGGGAGTCCTGGTGCTGAGTGGCCCATGTTGACTGGACGTCCACACTAAGCCTAGTATTAATATGGACCCCCCGGAGGAGTCAGGAGGGGGGTGCAGGTTAACTAATGAGGGGCGAACCGGGTCAGGGGGGAAACCCAGCAGCCAAAAGTCCCCGTATCGGGCACTACTACCTATTTCCTAGAATAGAAAATTCCAGAAAGAGGCCTCTTAACCTATTGTTGAACATTATTTCTTTTAAGTTCGTCTCTGCAACTTTTATTCCCATAGCTTGTTTAGTGTTATACCTGTCGTATCCATCCATACATTGGCCAGTCGGTCAGGACATGATACACCGTCTCTTCAGCTGTATTGCTACAATAATATATATAAGCTATATGCTATATAATACATAAAATAATAGAAATAAATTATTATTATAATTTGTTACTCTGGAATCATTTAATATGTCGTCCCTGAGAGATACGACCCCCAATAGTTCAAAGTAAGAGTGTCCCTCAAAGGCCGGCAACGCACCCACTAAAAATGGGTGTCCATAGGCATAAATGACTTCCGTTTGCCCCCTTATTCTATAAAAAGAAGATAAAAAGTAAACATAAAAAACAAATCTTTGTAATATTTGTATGAATATTATGTTCTTTTTTTTTCAAGGAAAAAAAATCCACTTTTGTAGCAAGAATTCAGACTACCAATGCACACGATTAAAACAAATAAGAACATAAATCAAATCAAACTATATCTGTGTTGTTTTAAATAAAATTGCAAGTTGTAGAATGAAGGCTTTATAACCAAATAAAACGATTATAATTTCTCTGTAATTTTTTATTATGACTAGAGGTTTAAGTTACAAAAACAATCAGTGTTTCGTTGAATACATTTACAAAATAATCCGACCGCTATTTCGTTTGATATGTATAAAATGAAAACCTAGACACTCGTTTTATATACAACTATGGTACACGGTTTTCATTATCAATAGGCACACGGATGTGGGTTCTAAAATTTAACTAATTACACTGTACTAATAGTAAACGTTAAACCGTTATAAATACATTTATGTACAGTTAAATAAAATTGTAATATATTACTCGTATCAGTAATGAGATCCTGGTTACATTAATCTCATTTAAAGGCGTTCCTTTATAACAATTTTCACAGTACTACTGGAATAGTAATTACTATACTCTTAAATTTGTTCGGAATTTTTCGCGCGATATTTTTATATATATTAAAATTGTTCTCGGCCCACAAGTTAAGTCTTTTGCTACTTAACTAAAACGCAATTTATGTGTAAAATACCAAGATACGTGCCGATACCAATGAGAATTTTAAGACATCTACTTATTCATAAAAACTAAATCAGTATTGTTTAATTAATATTTTGACAAATCCGTGTTAACACTTTGTTGACTTGATCAGACCTTTAGATAAAGTAATTATTACGATTGAACTGATTTAGTTTTTATTTTACTTTACTGAATTATTAAAAACAAAGCTTCAATCACTTATAATTCCCTAGTCATTATAGTTCATGTTTTACCAATACTGTACTTTACAATAACCATTACATAAAACAAAGTTAAACAAATGCATGTAGATAAAATACCTACAATTTAGAATAATATTATTTTACAATATACATTTAAATGCTTGATGAATTTATAATTAAACAAACGTAAATAAATAACCTAATTACATAATATTTACAACAATCGATATTAGTCAAAATATAAAATATCGAATCTACGTAAGCTTATAAAATTGCACACTTCGCTTTGGTATACGTAAGTACATAGCTACATATTTACAAAACATCTATAATCGTTTAATTTATTGCCTGAAGTTTCACAGTTTTTATCGCTCACTATGGGAGGGGTTTCTTCCAATGAAAATCTATTGCAATTCAACACTATACTATTGTAACATAGGAACTTGACGTATTTAACGTTTTAATAATTTTTGAAGTAACAATTTGATTTCGTCTGATAATCAATCGAACCAATCCCATAAGTGGCAGTAGAGTCCATGCGCGGCGTTTGATTGCGCGCGCGGTGGCGGACACTAGGAGGCGCGCGCGACTGCCAGCAACGGCCCCGGCGAGCGCGAATCCTCGCGGCCGCGGGCCTCCTCTCAAAGCACACGATCCGACACTACACCACCCGCTGCGTATTGACACGCGGACAACGGGGCAGAACCGGCACGGGACACCGGAGACACCGTCCCGTACCCACTGCTAAAACTCGAAGAATGCTGCTTCGCTTTCAAACGCAGAGACGCTATGGACGACGACATCGCGGGACACGGCTCGGCACGGTACATGCTGTACGGATTCGGTGCTGTCGTGTAAGGGCAGGGCGCTACGCCGCCCCCCACACTCGCTGGCCCGGCTACAGCCATGGAACTACTTCCAACGCCTCCCATAGATGTTGCCGTATTAAAGCAATTCACGGAGCCTTGATGATGACTCGCCGGTACTACTGACCCCAAAGGGTTCACTGGCCACGGAAAACTCTTCGTCCCGAGCGGGCTTGGTACTTTTGCTGCCCAGTTATTGTAAGGATATGATGAGTATAAAGCTTCCGTATCTGGGAACGGTTGCATTAAACCATTGAATTGCGTACTAAAGCCGTTCTTGAAGTCCGCCGCCGCAGCTGCCGCGGCGTTCATTGCGTTTCTTTCGCGTTTCCTCCATTTCGCTCTCCGGTTTTTAAACCACACCTGCAACAAGACAAATTTCGTTCATATTCCGAAGTGTATTTAAAAGTTTAACTAGATTATTCTGAAGGCGGGGTATGTTGGGTGCCTATTAACTTTACTCATTACAAAGTTGACAGAGCGAAGCGGGGTATTCGAGCCACGTAGTAATAGCGGAGGCGACGGCCCCGCCCGGTCGCAGGCAACGACCCGTCTAATTGCGGCCGCGAAATGAAGATAAACGAGCGTCGCGATTGGACGGAACATCTCCACGCCGATGCGAATTCTCCGGCCACAATAAACGATCGGCTCTCAGGACACGCCGCGAAGCCTTTGAATCGATGTTGTTATTTAGTGAAGCCCGTAGGCGGAGTGAGGCCGATAAGTCGCTGTGAGAACAGATAACGTTCTCGCTGATGTATGGGCACGTCCGTCAGTGAGCGATCGATCGCCGACGACACCTCCGCGATAAATTGCGCAATCCACGAAGCGACTGCAATAAATATTGCGCCGGCAGCGGTATTTGTCTCACTCACTGTGGCGTATTCACCCAGCCGAAACGGTAAATAATACCCTCTTTCCTCGGTTAAGTGAACATAAACGGTCGTTTCCACCCCATATACGAGCGTTTATTTTTCGAAACATAAATTTTGCAAATTCACGTGGACTCGTAGGCAGGTAAACGTTAGCTAATTTCATTTAAGGTATGTTATTTTACAAATATCACTAAGAGATACATTCGAAGGTTATAAATTTACGGTTTACATCCGGTAACCGCGAATAAACGGGTGAAAATAGCTCCACAGAAAGGTTGGGGTGTTCAATAATGACAACAGAATGATATTTATTTAGGTGCACATAATATGTGGAAATAATTTCCATTATTTGAATAGCGGCCAGCGCAGCGGGGTGTTGGAGGGTCGCGATATTGCGACGCGAGGCTAATCCTTTAAATATATTATTGTAGAACGCTTCCCTACCTCCGTCAAGCGAAGGGAGTTTCGTGATAATTTTTATTTAACCGTAATCAATACTAATGTCTGCCTATTTTAATAATCTTATAGCTCTTACGCTACCTAAAGGGTAAAGGTAAGTCTGTAAAAATTGACCTATAATTTCCTTTCAAATATACTTCCATAGGATTTTTTTCGGGCATAGCTTACTCGCCATTATAAATCTTCTAGTAAGACAATAACAATTTACATTCGCACATAAGAACAGGAAAACTATTTTTCATACTGATTTACACAGACGTTTAATACTTTGCCAAACCTATGTTCTTAGATATTATTCAAGAGAAAAATATTTTAGGTTGCAAATAAGATCTGTTTTTCTTAAGATTTTAGATAGTTCAGAAAGTACGGCATTAGAATATAACTATTCCTTATAAATCTGGTCCGTACAGTTTAAAATAGTAATAAAAAAAGGAACATTTCAATAAAAATTGGGCATAACAGTTAATCAATGTCAATTAGTTGCTAACTTTTACAAACTTTATGTTTTAAAGTAATTCAGAGATTATACCTAATTCGTATGAGGGGTTGGGGCTGGTTGTTCTGTTATCATGCGGGACGTGTACGGCAAGATTAATGCGAGCCATCACAGCGGAAACCTTCATCGGCCCTGACAGCGCCTGTGTCTTACAATCTACGCTATTTTCACGATAAACGATGCTCTACGAGATGAATACCACCGCTTTGTATTTTGTTAGGGCGAAATAGGACAAAAGACAATACGGAATTTGAATTTGGAATGTTTTGTTTAAACTTGGCGCTATTACGCGTCTTATGCATTTCATGATAAATACATAGGCTATGACCGTTCTACGGTTTTTGCCGCAGTTTTTTAAATATAGAATATAGGTGAGGGGTACCGGGTTCGATTCCCGGTTCGAGGGCAAGTTTTAATTTAATTTAAATTTGTTCTCGGCCTTTGGGAGGGTTGTGCGGTACCGGGCGAGTGCCTTAACCGTACATGGTGGACACGGTCGAATTTCTAAAGACAAGCACGAATTATAAAAAATCCTATACGTCAAGTATAATGGCTAATGCACAAATCGTGCCAGAGAGATATATATATATATATTTATATATAGAATAAGGTCAAATACTTTAATATCAGCGTAATTATACTGTGTCAAGTGACTTATCGATTAAGTTAAGCTAAGATTTACTCAATTTTATTAATTGACTTTGTAAGTAAACTCAAATATATATATCAACGTTGTTACACCGTATTTAAGTATTTTTTCATTATTATAAAAACCGAAAAGAACTTGTAGCTTGACAGTAATGATTTTAATCTAATAACCCAAATATATTCATGTAATTGTTTACTAATACGGATGTCCCCTCGTAATAATAAACCTATTTTACGGTCAACCAGAGCAGGACTAAATTGCCTTAAATTTAAATTAAACTAGAATCACAGTTTTATTACTACCATCAATCAAATGACGGTCTATCGGAGTCGTCGCTCTGAGTTTCGGTTAAGGGATTATAGCCTGTATTACAATAGGGATATAGACTGAATTGGTGTTATTTGACACCCGAAAGTCAAATAAACATTTCGGATCGTATAAATGTATATGAACTAGGATTTGACACGTGCGAAGTAGGGTTGTGCCAATATAGTGTTTATTTGAAATACGACTGAGATCTTGTGTAGGCAAAGGAAACTCATTTCATTGAGTAAATTGAAAAGAAAATAGGCTTTCTTCTTTTCTCTATAGGTACTTTAGATGTACGCGTCTAGAAATAGTTTGAACATCATTGATGTTGAATACTCGATTTGCCTCTTTATAAAATAGGCTAATGCACCGTTGTAAAGTAGTACTACGGACTTATTACTAAATATAAAGCTAGAACGGAACGCAAGGCAAACCATGGGAAACTAGTCAATTTATATTTACAATATAATAATTATAATTGTATAGTTATCGTTGGTCTTATATCGTGTATAATATAAGTTTAAATTTCTTCGACGTCCTGGTGAATAGAAAAACTGTGTCCAGTTTATGTTTCCACAACAATTGTAATTTTTTTTCTGATTGTATACAACAAATAGCTAGAACAAATTAACCTATGGAAACGTACTCCGTTGAATATATTGATGAATATCTTTAACTGTCCATAAGGTCCAAAAGTCTAGTAATTTTATATAGTTTAGGTCCTATGAATATTTGATTGACGTCATTTCATAAAAGACAATTTTTTTACATTATGCTTTTTTAAATGAATTAATTAAGTAATGATATCACATCTTAAGGACCTATAATAAAAATCATTTGTAAAAACCATCTTAATGAAGTCTCAATTTATAAAATGTCGAATTAATAAAAGTATCAACAGAATAATAAATATTTGTATTTAATACTAATTTATTTATTTATTAACACTTTGTTGCATTACATATTTGGTACATATTCATTTAATTTAATATACATGATAAGTTAAGTATAAATTCAAGTAACGAGTAAACGTAAAAAGTAATCTCTTCCAGACAACTCTAGTAAGGAAAAAGAAAACAGGAAATGCTAAAGGTAAAGTGCAAAACTAAATTTAAATAAAACTAAATCACATACAAAAACGTTATTAATTTGATTACAACAGTCACGATTTAACATGGAAAGGGCCCACCGGTGAGACGAATTTTAACAGCTTGAAAAGTCAGGTTTTCTACTAAATCTATGCGCACTACGTACAAAATATATTAGAAATCTTATCTAAAGCTGTTCGAGGAATATTTGTTCGCGTTAGACCACTGAGACACCCCTTATATCGAGTAGATTATTATTAAATGCACCCCGTGGAGCTAAGCTGCCCTGAATGGTGGCTAAGAAAAATGTTAGTGGGATCGTATCAGTCACATTTCGTCAAATAGCTAACACCCTCAGTAATAGTGAACTGTTATTAAACTCTTCCGAACTTTTGTAATTTTATATCCTCTTTGTATGAATTTAAGTGCAAGAATCTCGGACACATAATCATTGTGCCAAATATTCGAGTAGAACAGACGGTTAATGAACATTATTTAATCAAAAATATTTTATTTTTATGTCATAAAAGACAAACGGTGATGTTAATTGATATATAGACACTAACATTGCCAGAAGGTTTTCATGTGCGTTGCCGGTCTTTTAAGAATTGGTACGCTCTTTTCTTGAAGGACCCTAAGTCGAATTGGTTCGGAAATACTTCAGTGGGCAGCTGGTTCCACATAGTGGTGGTGCGCGGCAAAAAGGGATCAAGTTATATATTTCCACCACAGAAATATAGAGTATTAACACCATTCTTAACCTACATAGTAACAATAATAATAATTATAATTAATAAATAGAGAATTAAAGCTGACAACATTTCCTCGCTGTATTGCGATACTTATTCATTGACTATTATTTTAGTTCAAGCTATGTTAGTAAATTTAGTCAACAACTCAACATATTACTTCTTCATATAAGCTATAACTATTATATAAGCCAGCAATTATAATTCACGTAAAGCTTTTTTCGTAGACATTACATTAAGAAAAAAAAATGAAAAAAATGGAATAAAAACTTCGTAAGACCAAAGTATATAACTTTGATTGAAAAGTTAAATATGGTATGGTATGTGGCAGTGGTACCGAAATGATAGTGTCACCTAATGCCCCGATATATAGGTAGTCGACTAACCCAAAATAAACTTACAATCATTCCATATTATTTTGGAATAAAGAACGTCATAGTAGTAGTTTAAATTAAGTAGTTCAACGTGTTTGATTACAAAATATCTAAAAGAAGTCAAATTCGACATGTTATCTTCTAAATATTTGACGTATACGTTTTTTAATACCTTGTTTAACTTACAGTTGAACTGTCATCACAGAGTTCGTAATAAAGCTCAATGTGTCATTTAGCCACAGAATAAAAAACAAAACATACGTTAGACAACCAACATTTCTCCAAACTCCTAATCTCATTCATTCTATTTCAACATAACATAGGGAACTGTCAAACTCACCACGAGGTAATCTTTTCCTTAATAAATATGGATTAATAAGATTATTACACAACAAATTTCATTCAGTGAATACTGTCCGTAAATCTATGCAAGGCTCACACGATCAAAACACTCGACATTTGGTCTATCAAAACATAAGTAGGATATCGGTAAGAGATCTACTATCCTAACAGTTTGAATCTCCGATTTAAAATTGTATTAGCGAGAAGCAACTCTAATACCTAGACAACATAGTGCAATTTACTTTAACGGAAATTTATTGGCTGTATTACACGGTATTACGCGAATTTGCAATCGTTGTTCCTCAATAATCTTGTTTCGGAATCAGATGTGATGCTTTGTGAGATTATTGGCTACATTTTACAGTAGTTTCCTTGTGGGGATTTTGTGACAGGCATTTTCTATTAGAGACACATTGGTGTATCAGGATTTATTATTTAAATCTCATTCTCGTTATTATAGTAACATATACTGTTATTATTGTAACTATACTTTAATAAGTGAATATTCCTGTTTCGCTTTTAATAAATATCGCCCAATCGCCAATAATATTAAGTGTAAAAAGCTAGGCCATTTCAGTTTCATTGACAGTTTATGACGTGTGGCTTCAAATACCTACTGAATACGTACGTAATTAGGTACGTATGTATACGTACTTAAAATAATTACGGATAAAAAAAACCTTGTATTGGTTTCCTTTTTGGTGGGCCTTCAAATACAAATCACAATCGTCTCAGAGATCAATTGAGACCTTTACATTATAATCATGTCCGTTTAAAACATAGAAAGAATTAAAAAGAATTTACATAAATTAATTGATCATAAATATCCGCCATTTTGTCTGTCAATAGGTCCCGATGTAGTTCATAGTTTGAGATGTTTTAAAAAGATTTAAGATGAATTTAAAAAGATTTAAGATGTTTAAAAAAGAATTAAATATCGTTTACAAGGTTTATCGGTTAAGTGGACATTTTCTGCCAGACTCCTCGTAGTATCAAGAATAAATAGCTACATACGAGTATCAGCTATATTACTGAGAACCGAACAGGTATTCACCCTATTCTAAATTCAAAAGCGCTGTTGACATAGTCGACTAAAAGCCTAAACTCTATGGATTCGTTGCTAGGTAAAATGGTTCAGGCTAAACTGTTTGCACGCATCGACGCTTTAAAAGCGCTGAAAAACCTGTAAAAGCGCTTCACGTAAAATAAATAATGTTACGTGCCGCCCGCCCTGTCGTCGGAAACGTTACATCCTTTTTTTGAAATAGCACTGATGGCTTTATCAACAAAAGATTTATTTTTAAAACTTCCTAAATGATTCAGCTTTACGTAGTTATAAGTTTCAATACTTTTTAATAATGCCACAGACTATTGCATCTAATGCTAATATTAATCTAGTGGCATTATGGGTTTTGTCGTCAGAATACAACAGTTTCTCTGATTGTTTTTTGTTTTTATAAGTTGAATATTGAATGAGGTCTTATTGTATTCCGTACGAGCTTGTACTAGAGCACATAGAACGAGAAAACCGGTAGTGCCTAGCCGGTATTTGAAGTCACGACCTCAGGTTTAGTGTCACACTCCTTATTAAGCAGTTGCACATTAAAAAACATTAACTCTTCCCGAATATTATTTTATATTTATCTAAAGGCGTTATAATACATAAACAGTAAACACTGGTGTATTTATTTTCCATTTTCATTAAAAAACACACTTTATTAATTAACTATTACATATTGGTAAAATATTGAAGCTCAGATTAGAACATATTTTAACTATCACATTATTGTTAGTAAAGTATTACCATCTCACATATATATAGGTATTAAAATTATATATAGGCACGATTTGTTTGCGTGTTTCTAACGACTATAAACTCAAAAACGGGACTGATTTAAAAAATTCTTCCGTCATTATCTCTGAGCATATGTTTTTTTTTTACGGAATAATTTTAATCTAGTTACACGAAACACACTCCCTAGTTGACTAGCGTTAGATCAATTTTGTCAAACTCTGTCATGAATAAAGGTTTATTTATTTCCTGCTTTGCTTTTCCTATTAAATAGGAAAAATAATCTTTTTAACATTCTAAATGAAACGATCAATCAGCCTATACAGATATTAGTGGGTTCGTTAATGCCCTGTCTATCGGCGCGTTTTGTGCCAAATGAAATGTGTCGAGAGTTGTTTCACGGACGATTGGCTTGACAGCCCCTCCCTGTGTGTCTGAGAAAGCTTTGACACATGATGACAATAAATATAGACTAAATTAAGACATTTTGTTGTCACTTAATAGAATAGTCATTGTTAATAGTAACAACTATGACTTGTTTTATTAATTAAGGAGAGCAAATTAAGTACGTTCGCGTAAGCGTGAAATTCTTACGGGGAGGTTGCAAACCAACAAATCATTAGACAAAGACCTTTCTTTCAGGGCGTTTTAGCTTTCGCCATAACCTCTTAGAGTATTATTGTTAGACTGCTCTAGACCAGTGTTATCGAACGTGAGGCCCACGGGGCAATTTGTGACGTAATGAATATAGAAAAATCTTTATTACATTATTTGGAATTTGAATTTCAGTTTTTCATTATGTTTTGAAAATTTACTAACTGTGTTTCGTTAACAATTTCCTAGTGATTGCTTCCTAAAACCTGTTATTTAAGTTACTAATGTAAGCAAAATTATGTATGTTACATGGGGGGCATAAGAATTTTAGAAAGGCAGGTACACAAAAACGGTTGAAAAATAGTGCTTTACATACAGTTTGTAAACTGCCTGAATAAATAAAATAGCAATAAGCAAATGAACCAATTCGTTTTTATTAAATTTCGTATGTATTAAATTATCCATTGTGTAACCTCAGAACGAAAATAAAATTACATTAATGCCTTCAATAAGTTGGCAAAGATGTGAGCAATTCACAATCGTGTTGTTCCAGCTGAATTAAATTTGATGATAAAAAATATAAATGGACACATTAAAGATGACAGTAGCAATTTGCAATATGCGGTTAACAAAACATCTTCAGACATATTTTAAGAGTCAATAGGCAGGCAATGACCCTAATGAGTGGGTTACAAAAATAATGTTCGACGATTTATCGGTGTGCGCGCGCACAGATTTATTTGACGCGATGTGTTGCGCGGACGCACGGGCGGTAATCCCTTTGCTAGGGTTGGTTCTACATGAGTTAATACAAATACTAGGTTAGTACGATTACTTCATGTGCGAGGAGCTATACTCAATATAGTAAGTTGGTATCACATAGCGATATATAAAAATAAAAATAAATCATTGGCGCTAAAGCCTTTTTAGGTCTGGGTCTCAGATTTCTGCATCTGTTTCATGATCGCGATTTATACCCATGTCTAAGGGTAAGACTTAGGCATACTTAGACTAAGTATGACATTCGTATGCCAAAAACGTAATACATTTTGACATACCTACTTGAGTCATGATTCGCGCTAAGTCTCGTCGGAATTTTAGCATAAGCATGTATGTCTACATATTATTAACTTACAAACTTTTAAGTTATATACGCGTTTTAGAATCTTGGTTGTATAATTAAATTTAGCAAAAACCGTATGTATTGAGCATATTAAAAATATTGTACAGTGACAACCCTAACACAGATTGTAGGGAAAATAATTTAATGAAGACGTAGACCGTTTCAGAGCAGATTCTCATAAACAGACACACGTACAGAGTACGAGTATGTAATGAATACTTAGCACTTGAAATACTTGCGCTCGCGTCGATTGGAAAATATCAATTTACTGATACACCTAATCGATTGTCTAAAAGAGGTATTGAATTACTAATGCCAGTATGATTGTGCCAAAATGATTGTTTAGTAGTAATATATTTCTATGATACATAGCGGTTTAGTAATATTCAAGATGAAAATTTTTCGTTAAAAGGCATATAAAATACCTTTTTGTATCAATATAAAGGAGGGCAGAGTTGGCCTAGTGGCTTCAGCGTGTGACTCTCATCCATGAAGTCGTATATTGGAACCCCGGCTGTGCACCAATGAACTTTCTATATGCGCATTTAACATTCGCTCGAATGGTGAAGGAAAACATCGTAAGGAAACTTTGCCTTAGAACCAAAAAGTCGACGGCGTGTATCAGGCACCGCAGGATGATCACCTACATGATGCTTATTAGATTGAGAAAGGGTCATAATACAGATACAGAACTGAAACAAGGCCTAAAAAGATTGTAGCGCCACTGATTTATTTTTTATATCAATGAAAAACGTCTGTTTGAGTGACGAAACAATTTATTTAATAAGACCTATATACGTATAAGAAAAGTTGTCAACTAAATTTTAATATCAATCATAATTACCTACACACACGTAACAATTTGACTTGGCGATATTCTACCAAGAGCGTTGTAATATTTCTACGATAAAATAATATATTTGGAAGATATGTACAGCTTATTATATTGCAACAGAGATAAAATATAGGCTGTTTTCATTATGTAAATCAACATTTATTCAAAGTAATCAAAGCGTAGCTTGGTAAACAACAAAATGAAAACATTAAATAAATGTTAAAAGTTCTCAAAAGCCCGCCCGTGTACAAATTCCTACGTCTAATCACCAATTTCTCGGTTTTCAATTTGGCATAACAACACGCCCTAGAGATTACGCTGTGATTATTTACATCCCAAAGCAACCGAACGGTATCTAACGAATTCGGGACATTAAATAATACAAATTGAGTTGAACCACAGAATGTAACAGGCCCTCGGAAACTATTGACAGTGTGTGGATGCGATCACATTTAAGCTGGGGATTATGAAAAGACCAAAATAGACGCCTGAAATCCAAATGGATTAAGGGATTTTGTGTTCCGTCCGACGACGCGGTACAAAAATATCGAAGAGCGCCGGATGCAACGATTAGTCTAAACATTCACATTGAGCACCTTCGTATTGCCATAAAAAAGGTATTTGTTTTTGCCTCATGTGTAAGGTTTTAGGGAAAGCTGTCTAGGGAAGAGACTATTAATATAGATATTTATAGTTTTTGTTTCAAGATTTGGGTGATCTAATGAATAATTTCTTGAAAAATGTAGACCTCATCATGAGGTTTTAACCTCACCTCGCTGTCAATATTAATATTAACTCAAAGCCTTAAAAGAACAGTTACCTGAATTAATATAATGTCATTAAACGAGTAATTATAAAATATTTTGAATATATAATATATTACTATTTTGAATTATTTTTACTATATTATTTTGAATATACAATAAAAACATTTTGTTTGCAAACCGTCAAATATAAGAAATGACACAAGGGCGCAACAGTCAAACGTAAATAGAATTTTTATCTAACATCATGTATATGATAAACTTCTTCAAATATAACATTAAAAATACTTGAATTGACGAAACGGAGTGTTGCTTTCATAACTATTTGCTTTCAAATAACGATTATAAAACAAATGGTGACTTTCACCAGTATAATACGCGTTTTTACAACAAACTCCCAAGCGAAATTAGAGAATTATCACTAAATAAATTCAAAGCCCTCGTTAAACGGAAATTAATCAATAAAGCTTTTTATAAATTTGAGGAATACTTAAATAATCCTAATCCTTAGGATTGATTTGATCCAGTTCAAACAATTTGTATGACAATACTTGGCGATTAAAAAGAGTGGCGGAAAGTTTCTTGCCAGTTCTTCTTACCCGCTCTACGCCCTTGACTTGCGAACTGGTAGAAAATGTACATTTATAATTAATTTAACATGACGATTCATAAGTGTACTTGTTTACCTACATGAATAACGATATTTTGAGTTTGAGTTTGAAATGATTTGTTGTAAAGACCCTGTCCATACACCCCGCCCTTACGTAGACATCATATAGTAAGAATCAAGTAGCTGATATTTTATTAATTATAATGATATCCTTACCCTAACTCTCGCCTCTGTTAAATTCGTCCACATAGCTATCTCTTCCCTCGTTGACATATCTGGGTAACGATTTCTTGCGAAGGTGGCTTCCAACTCTTGTAACTGCTGGCTGGTGAAGTGAGTCCTCTGCCTTCTTTGCCTCTTATTCTTCTTGTCTCCTTTATCGTCCATAGGCTCATCGGGTCCAACACCGGGGGTCGTCGATTCAGTTTTTATCGTAGCTTCCGTCATGGGTCGATCTGAAGAGACAATTGTAATTTAGTAAGGTAAATTTAAATTTCTACTCATGTTTCAGGATTTCAGTTTCTTAAGAATGACTGTGATAATAATAAGGGTCGAATTTATTATAGGCAACGATTGTAGGTAGCCTATTTTATTCTGTGAGCTTCTATAATAACCAACCTACATTACAAAATGTTCGAAATGTATCTAACTAAAAATATTTAAAAAAAATTTAAATTATATCAGTCTTTACTGTACTTCCCAATGAATAAGCATATATATACAGTACTAAAGAGAAGAATATTCACTAAGATTTTTTTTGTTTATTTGAGTGTTTAGGTATTTATATTAAATATAATGAAACCTACTTATGTGACTTTAAAAACATAACAACACGTCAGCCTTTTTTATTTTAGTTTTGGTAACATAAAAACACAATTAGAAAAAGCATAATTTATAAAATTTATTCAATCACAATACGTGTAAAAGCGTACATAAAACTTGTGAATCATGGTATAGCCGACTAATACCGGGATTACGGCGCAGACGCAGGAGTTTACGACAGCTGTAAATTCGTTTTTTCTCAATGATCAACGTAAAATAAAATAATTTATATTTACGATAACGATTTATTTTCTACATCCTCATTTTATATAAATTATTCCTATTTTCGTTCAAAAGGTTAGGTTAAGTAAGAATTGGAACATGTAAAATGAGAGTTTTCTCTCCCATAGCAGAAAATAATAGAATAAGAAACATTCAGTTGTTAGAGACATTAGGAGGACTCCATTCAGATTAGCTAATTGACCTAAACATTTCAATAATATAATTATTATGTCATTAAAACACACTAGCAGCTTAATAAGCTGATGCGCGCTTTTGTGCGGATTTGGAGAAATTATCAAACCTATTTTTAAAAGAGTTCAAAGACGGTGCTCTAACAATAACAAGCCCATTCAAGTCAGCCTATAATGTGTAATAAAATCAAATTTATATTAAAAAAAACTTTAGAGGTGTCAAGGGACACCCGGATGGAACGAAATTCCTTTCGATTTATATGTTAATTGGTATCATAACAGTATGATAGATTTTCTCGACACCAATCTTACGGCGAAAAAAAAAAGCCAACATCACGAGGTGTTCCCAGGCGGTCACCCATCCAAGTACTGACCTCGCCCGACGTTGCTTAACTTCGGTGATCGGACGAGAACCGGTGTATTACAATAGCAAATAGCAAAAAAGTGTCGTGACAACTTTTCGTAAGAATTTTTTCCGTCTAGCCTCCTTTCATAACGCGCGATAAGGAACTTCGTTCCAATATAATAAAATATATACTTCATATGTCATATAATACTCTTATATCGTTATGACTACACGAATAAGATACAGAGTAGAGTAATACTTCCCGCCAAACTCGACTGTGAATTCAATTATTTTATACTGTACGTAAGTTTTCGTTGCAAGGTATCAGTTCGATTTTCAAATTTCAAAGGTAGAACAGTGATATGGCGTTATTACATCAATACGTTACTGATAACGGTGCGATGGCAATCAGGCCGTATATTGGGCTTAGTTAAAGCCTTGTGTCAATACACCGATTGCATTGTTTACTATTTACAGGGAAGAGTTTAGTGAAAGAAGAAATTATCTGGAGACTAATTGTGAACTAACTTTTCTTTCATCCACGTTCCTTTTTAATTTAGACGAGCACCAGTACCTACACTATTTCGGTAGCAATAGGTAGATATTTACAGACAGATGGGTCAAGTATAGCCGTAGTTGGAATGGCCCGGTGGGAAGAAAAAAGAGAGAACGCCCACCAGAAATGGGATGATGGAATAAAAGGGATAGTGGGTAAGAATTGGAAAGTTGCGGCAAGAATGCGAGACAAGTGGAAGAATTTGGAGGAGTTATTCACTCCGTTGGAGGTCGAGTACTAAGTAGTCAAATATAATGTCAGAGACTTAATGTAATGTGTAATGTAAATGTAGTACTTGAATAAATGCTTTTTTACTATATTTTCCGGAGATCAACGCAATCAAAAATTTATTATTAGTACAATTCAGTAAATTACTATTTATATATACTACCATACAACAATGCTTTACATGCCATCTATAGATATGATAGCTTATGAGAGTTCTCTATTTGTTGTTTGGAGATGTAAGAAATTTTACCAATTACCCAAAATTACAACGAAACTTGACATTGTCTATGACGTATTGTCTTTATTGACAGCACAAGTATAAATATATGGAGAAAGCTCCTTGTAACGCCCATTTACATCCTAAATCTCATTTTCTCCTGTTTTGTGTTATTATGATGTAAATAAAGAGTTATTATTATTATTCTTATTATAAATGATGAATGAATATCGGATAACCCAGTGTTAATATAAGTAAAATAAATAAACATTTAAATAAGTTCACGTTATAATTAGTCGGAAGCCAGCCTCCTTTACTTGTTCTGTAGTCTATAAATATGCATTTTTTTATTCTACCAAAAACAAACTAAAAAAGCCTTTAATGCTGTAAATAATAAAACGCGCTATTCTGAGTATGACAGTAAGACATGTCACATTTTTCATACAAATATTTGTATGAAATCTGCATATAATAAACTAAATTTTCATTAATAATAACGTATTTGATAAAAGTTTTGGGAAAAACCACTGGAGTGTTGTAATTCACTTCGTATCAACAGTTTATGATTTAAAATGTACGCGATCAGATTATTATGGACAGTTTAATTTATTTGTTTATCTTGATTGATAAATTTGTATGGATTCAACCTATCATTCGTAATAATAATATTAACGTTACCAGTAAACTCCGCTCCGTTTAGCTATTTTTTTATATATTTTGTCCAGTTGAAAAATAACAGTAATTCCATTTAAAAACCACGCATGCTAAGTATTCTACGATTACATTACGAAAAAAAGAGAAATGCTAACAATACGTATCTATCATATGTATGTTCTCATAATAGTTATAACATGTTCAGGTCATACGCAAAAGATTGTATAAACTTCCACTGGCCATGTCATTCAGGAATCTATCGGCGGTTTAAAATGTTATTCTGTTCCAAATTCAAAATTCATTGATAATACTCCTTGTGTTACGTTGACATATGAAAATAATCAATCAAGGTTATACACGTTGTGAACAAGTAGGATTAATATTTCAGGTTGGGCTGGGCTACCTCAGCGATACGTCGATACCGATAGGAGTGATAACGCTTATCACGGCGCTTTGAGTCCTCGCCGACCCATCCATCATTCGTAACAACCTTTGCGTTCGGCCGACACGACACAAGGTAACTAAATAGTTAACATATATAACACTTACAGCGATAACTACTAAGTACTTATGTAATGTTGCATCTTTTGTTTTTTTTATATCCAATGGCGTATTTAATCATGTTTACTTTTCGTCACCAGTGCCTTGAATGAGCTCTGAATTTGGAACGTATGAGAATTTAAACAGTACAAAACTCTGCGTCCAATGCTCTATTATGTTTCTCAAAGAAGGACCTTAGAAAGAAGGACGATCTTCCTCTCTTTATGTTCGAGCGTAAGATTCTTCGAAGATTTTTGGCCCTGCTTACGACGACGGTGATTGGCGTATTCGCCACAATAAACTTAATAACATCCTTACTTATATTAATATTAATATTGTATAATTCATAAAGTGCAACAGGCTCAAGTGGTAGGGACATGTACACCGAATGGCGGATGACGGAGCCCCAAGATTACGGACCAGCCTTGCGATTCTGTAACTCACTTTTCGAACTCACACAGCGGTTTTCGCATCGGCGGTCGCTCTCAAATCAGTCGTGAAGGAGTCATTTTATGATTTGGTATTCTAATAAACAATAAACTGTAGACCCGGTAGACCGAGGCTGTGTTGGTGGGATAGAGTCGTCAAAGACCTCGAAACAATAGGTGTTCGAAATTGACTACGACGGCGAAATATACTTGAGGAGATTAAGGCCTACAAAGGGCTTTATAGCTGTTGATGATGATGACGATGATGAGGATTTAAATTATATACTAAAGATTTTTATTTATTTATTTATTCCACATCATTATTCTATCTTTATGATGTCGAATTTTAAAGACTGCTTCAGCAAGAATACATTTTTTCCGATTTCATTATATTAATGCACACCTCTCGATTCATCTTCTCATCATCATTCTCATTAAAAAACCTAGTGCTTTGAATCTTTAGCGGTGCGGAGGACGAGTTTTGACAGTAACAATATATTTAATATTACGTAAAACATGTATATAATTACGAACTAAAATAAATTAATGGACCTTATTTTTGTAATATTCTTTAATTGGCTAAATGTCAGCTGAAATAATTAGCCCGGAAGACATCATAAGGTCGAATATAGGAGAAGGCGCCAGAGAGCGATGTTTGTGGAAGTCTTAAAATGAACAGATGTATTTGCTGATAGATTTGAACGCTTTACTCGGTGTACGTAGTTTTAATTTTCATCGTGTGTGACTTTTTATGATAACGAGTAAAAAGTATTGACGAAGTTGCGTGATGAGCCTAAAATTAAAGAAAGAAAACAAACAAACTTGACAATAACTTCTACATAACACATTTTATAATTAAATTTGGTTGCACAATAAGAATATTTCCTGTTTCAGCATAGGACAGGTTGAGAAAATGTTATTTAAGAGTTTTAGTACGTAATGTAAGTTCTGAAATCTAGCTGCTGTGGTATCTGGCAGAATGACCAACGCTGTGGAACTTTTTGCTCCTCAGCATAATGCTGAGCCAGGGCCAATTACAACCGAAGTACACACACATTGCACACTGGAAGCGAACCGAATGGCAAAAAAATTTTTATTTTTTATTTTTATTGTTTTTGATGTCTTATTTTATTTTTTTCTTTAAGTATTGTTATTTTGTGTGTTTATGTGTGTGTGTTTTCGTTTGTAATAAATGTTATGTCTATGAAATGATAGTGATAATTTTGTTTTCAAGAAATTAGTTAAAGGTGACAACACAAATACACAACACAAATATATATTGTGTTAACTCTTGAAGAAAGTGTTCTAATTTTTTTATAACATTGGATGATCATTCGTGGTTATCACTTAGTTAAACTACATTTATAGTTAAGTACCTACTCAAGGTAATTAAAATAGCTCCAATTTCTATATCAAAAATACCATTCGTTACTGCGGATATTATGAGAACGTTCAAAGCAAATCAGTTATTCAAAAAATTCTGTCTACCGCACGTTTTTCAATATTAGTATTAGTATTTCCGCATATCAGTATAGTCTTAGTACAACTTACTGTCGTCCGTATGTTTTCTGTCTCTTCTTGGCCTTGGTGGTGCATATAATGACTGGTCAACACCAGACCCGCCGGAGGTCAGGGAAGAGTGGCCACTGTCCCGGAACTCTCCTGTTTCAGCCCATACTGGAATAAAACACTGTATTCAATATAAAATCTAATAAATGATCATGAAAATATTCTAATATGCATAATAATTTCGTTGTCTAAGACATAGATTGATAGATTAAAAAATTATAATCAGGGCGCTACAACTGGTAGCTCATTGGTCTAGTGGTTAGTACCCCTAACTGCGAATCCATGGGTCCCAGATTCGATCCCTGGCTGAGACGAACATGGATGTGATGAGCATTTGGTGTTGTGCTTAGGTCTTGGGTGTTTAAATATGTATTTATATGTCTATCTATCTATAATATGTATGTATATCCGTTGCCTAGTACCCATAACACAAGCTTCACCAGCTTAGCATGGGACTCGGTCAATTGGTGTGAATTGTAAAAAAAAAAAAAAAACTGGGCTGTCTGGGCCTCAGATTTCTGTATCTATTTCATGATCATTTGTTTATCTAATAGGGAAGTAGGTGATCAGCCTCCTGTGCCTGATACAAGTCGTCGAATTTTGGGGTGTAAGGCTAGCCGGTTTCCTTACGATGTAAACATTTGCTCGAACGGTGAAGAAAAACATCGTACAACAACAACATGTGCTGTACATTGGTGCACAGCCGGGGATCGAACGTACGTTCTTAGGCATAAAAGTCGCACGCTGAAGCCTACACCGCTCTTCTTTTTTTATTTATTTTATCAATTGATAAAAGATACATACTATCCGCGCGAGAGTGCTGGTGACTGGCTAACATTTGTCTTTTAAGTCATTTTATCGGCACCAGCGACTCACGAAGGCAGCTAATATCTATGTAACATACATACGACTATTCAGCTATAAATTTCAAGGCAGTTTCTAAAACTTCATCACTGATATATTATGAACATAATTAAAAGATACATATTTGTTAAGAGGAAATGACGCCCCGTCGCTTAAGAGTTAATTACCAATCCCCGAACGCTTGTTAACTAATTAGCCGCTTGACACCGTGTGTGTTCACCCTTATTTATTATTTTAAGTTTTAATATACTACTAATCTTTGATTTATTTTGATACACGTGTTTCAAGAATAATGTATTTTCTTTTACCACAGATTATATAGTTTTTCTTAATGTCGCTTATTCGCCAACCAACAAATCTGCTATTATATTATTGTATAGATAGATAGCAATTGTTTTAGCTTAGCAATAAAGAAACAAAAGAAAATGACATCCTCTAGTTATAATAAGGTTAAAAATAAATATTCGTTGCCATAAAAATAAGCGATGAAAAGCACTAATTATTGACAAGATCTAAAGCAATCCTACGTAATAATAATTATTGAAGCGTGAACTCCAAATGAATGAATCCTAAAGTTCATTGACCCCAAACGGTCGCAAGAAAAATCTGTAAAACATTTCCTTTGCAACCACAATTTAATTAAATTAATACTTTGTTACTGCGAATTATATCAACACTGCTCCGAGTTGGATTTTATTGGAATTTATTGTTTTTTAACATTGTCAGTCTGATCCCATTGTTTTGTCAGAAGTCACGATCTGACAATTGATGCTAAATTAACAGTTTGGAGATTGAAGGAAATTTTTGATTATTTTTAACTTTTGTAATATTCGTTTGTTTTGATTTACATGAAATATATTTTGATCATTCTACATACGCATGTAGCGTAAACACGCGTTAAAAAAACAAAATTATTTTTAAAAAGGTATCATTTTGATTAGTACCGACGAACGAATAGACCAGTGCCGATAATTTTTGAAACCAAAAAAAATTACAGTAGGATGAAACCCATTAGAAAAGCAGGGGAATAAGATCAAAATGAAAGGAAAAATAAATTACGGTCGATCTGAGGTCGGGAAGGGGTAGGGGGGGGAGTTTTAAGGGTAAAAAACGGTTTACCTCGATTTCCGGCAAAACTAAAAGTCCTATCGAAGAAAGTTAAATGGCAAAGTTGTAGGTAATAAAAAGATCTAAAACTTTTGTATTTACACATTTTTCACATAACCTCGAAATTGGTGTGAAAAGTTCAAAAAACCAAGTTTTTGGTTTTTTATTTTTATCTTTTACAAAAATTTATTTTTTTAAACGAAATTTGGTGAAAACTTACCTTATTATGTCCCAAATATACTGTAATTTATTTGATTAAAAATATTTATTTTTTCACCTTATTTTGAATTAATATCGAAAAAACACCCTAATTTTCAATCGAAAATTCTAACGTCAAAATTTCAGCTTTTTTCAAAAAATTGGCGTGCTTTCAGTTCGTTGAAATCTCTACTTTCCTATGGTAAAAAAATATATATATTACCATAGAAAATCTTCTCAGAAAATGCAAAACATCGTATGCAGTAACGCCCAGACCAGTCATACCCTTCCCTACTTCTCTATGAATCTTCCTTAAATTATAATCAGATGCCTATTTATTACTATTTTAAGATAACTTATATATACCTGAGTGACCTAAAAAAAAAGTTTAGCCTTTAGATGGGCTAAAATTTTCGTATTTCATAGAGAAGTAAGGAGGGGGATGACAGGTCTGGGCGTTACTGCATACGATTTTTTGCGTTTTCTGAGAAGATTTACTATGGTAATATATATATATTTTTTTACCATAGGAAAGTAGAGATTTCAACGAACTGAAAGCACACCAACCCTTTGAAAAAAGCTGAAATTTTGACGTCAGAATTTTCGATTGAAAATTAGGGTGTTTTTTCGATATTAATTCAAAATAAGGCAAACAAATAAATATTTTTAATCAAATAAATTACAGTGTATTTGGGACATAAAAAGGTAAGTTTTCACCAAATTTCGTTAAAAAAAAAAATATTTTTGTTAAAGATAAAAATAAAAAACCAAAAACTTGGTTTTTTGAACTTTTCACACCAATTTTGAGGTTATGTGAAAAATGTGTAAATACAAAAGTTTTAGATCTTTTTATTACCTACAACTTTGCCATTTAACTTTCTTCGATAGGACTTTTAGTTTTGCCGGAAATCGAGGTAAACCGTTTTTTACCCTTAAAACTCCCCCCCCCTTCCCTTCCCGACCTCAGATCGACCGTAATTTATTTTTCCTTTCATTTTGATCATATTCCCCTGCCTTTCTAATGGGTTTCATCCTACTGTAATTTTTTTCACTTTTTATTTATTTTGAAGGCTATCTGCACTGGTCTAGAACGTCATTATACTTTTATAAAAAATCAAACTCAATTGTCGACCAAGATACATTATTTTTCTCAAATAGATTATTGTTTATATTTTTTTAATATTACTTGCCTTTCTTTGATATGTTTTCTATTCTTCAATTGTTTTATAACCGTACGAGCAAGCGTTAATTATGAACTACGTATGTACGTACTTGTGTCTTGTAAATACAGAACAAACCATTGGTCCAGGGTTTGAATTTACAAGCCTAGTATCAGACGAGAGACAAGAGACAGCCGTTGAACCACAAGACCAACACTCCTCACATTCATGTAGGTACTATACATTATTATTTTAATTTCTAGAAACAAGACAACAGTTTTTTCCGCAATACAGAAATGTAATCTCTCAATACTTTTATGACTTAATTGTCGTATTTAATGAATATTAAAACGTGACATTGAATAATACAGAACTCTATATAACATTACAGCTAAGATATATATATCTTTTTTTTTGTTATGAGTATGTTTTTGATTAAGGTAATAAAGTATAAATAAATATTTTTTTTGTTTTTCCGCAGAAGGCTGTTTATTTGACTATAGCTGAAGGAGTGGATGGGGGGACTTATAAAGTCTAATTAAGTGTTTTAATAAGAAATAACTTATTGTAATTAGGAGGGTAATATGATTAGGTTAAGGTTTTTCTACAATTTTGTTTTTATTATCTGTAATAGTCTTTCACAATTTCCCTACACATGTTCTACGTATTGTGTTGTTCGATTGGTAAAAGTAATTCTTAGAATACATTTTTTTTTACATCAAGGGACCGCTCAAAATCGATAAGACCACTAGAAGCCCTGCCTCCTTTTTATTTAATTATTTTAACTGTACTGTATTTCTGTATTACTGCAACGAAGTGTAAATAAATAAATAAAAAATTATTTGGTAAACTTCGTCATAAAAGCTAGAAGGCTTGGAAACATGTATTCTCACATTTATAAGGGTACATTCAGCTATATAAACCTTACATACTTAAGGTAAGAAGTTCAAGGAGAGACTGTCCTAGATCTTTTCTACTTCTAATTTGAATGACGTCATGTTTTCTTATATCTCAAAGAATTCTAATTGTGGTACTAGAAAATAAACGTCGGTTCCTACAAACGTATGATACAAACGACACGTACAAATACATTTAATGTTTGCTGCTTTGATAACGTGTGATAAGCACATTGTTTTATTGGGACTATAAAGTCTACACGTAGTGGGACAGTCGCGAAAAAAGTGTTTTATAATTACTAGTTTAAAAAAATTATATGATAATTATATTTGTCTATGTCTTCCGTAAATAGGTGAAGTGTTTTTAATATTAGAAAAAAAATTCAGGATCGATAAAACAAATCTGGGAATTTCGTTAAGCTAAGACGTTTAATAACCAGTTCCCTTAATATTCCTACTAGCAGCCAAGCGTTGCTGTGGCTAAGGTTTTTGTTATATTCAAGGGAAATGGTAGGAGAACACCAGTCATGGGGACCACCATGCTTTTTTAAACTGTAGCTTATATGTGAAACGTTGGTACTTTCAACATAGCGCCATCTGTTAGAATTGTGACTATCAAATAATAAACAAATATTTTGCAATGAAATAATATTGCAAGTATAAATTGAGATGTAAGCTATCCTATGTTTTAAGTTGGATTAAACTACACACGGTGTGCAAATTTGATTGATATCGGTTCGGTAGTTTAGGAGTCCATAGCGGACAAACAACGTGACACGTAATTTATATATATTAAGATGAATTTGGATGTCGAATCATGTATACAGAGATTATTATATTTTATTAAGTATTCAAGGAATAATATTGGCATCAATTTACGCCCTACTATACTAATTGTAAATACTACGAGACGTTTTTTTATGTGCTTGAGGAACTAAGTAACTATTAGTACCAGTTACGACTAGTGCTTTGAATATCACCTGGGTTAATAAATCCTGCGTGCTCCTTTTCTTACTCATTTTAATCCAGCTTTAATTTTTTCTTCTTGATCTCCTTTCTCTTTCACTCATCATTATTCACAAGCAGAATACATAACACGATGATATGACAATCGTTATGTCCTCTTGTAAAAGTAAATAAATAACGGTAACGCCGTAATGGCGTTTATCTAAAAACCGAAAATCCAAAGTAATGCAACATAATCTTCATTAATACGATAAACACAATTTCGAGTTTAGATTTAAGTCCACAGTAGCGAATTGATCTTAACGGCGTAACCGTTATTGTTGGGTTTTGAAGAGATAAAAAATTTATTTATATCCTAAGTGCTTATTAAATGATAGAACTAATCTTTGGGATTACATGGAACGGAAATAACGAGTAGAAATAGAATAGTTGTATTTTTAAATTGTTTATTAACGTAATTTTACGCAAAAAATGTCAATGAAAGCCCAAATTTCTTACTATTCAGAGACGAGAGTCGAGATCGTAAACTACGAGTATAAATCCTATATATCAAAATCTAAGTCGTTGATGTCTCTTAGGGACCATCTCTTTGTGAACCACCAAAGTGTTCAGAGAATCGGGCAACAAGCGATTAAAAAAAAACAATTGTCAATAAAAATTCCACCTAGCCAATTAAACGCTTTAACCATTTACCAGAACCCGAAATCCTGGTGTAAAATGGCATTAATAGCAACTCAAGTCTGTACAAGAGATTTAAGAGTGGACTATTAACGAGAAGGAATCTTAATGCGTTTCCACCTTGACAAAATAGTCGTTATATAAATTAAGTATCTATAGTTGAATAAATTAGCATATTACAAATAAATATTGTCTGTGATTGTACTTAATCATCATACAAATGGTATCGCTAAATCCGTCGTGTTGTTCATAACTTTTATGAGCCTATTAACGTGTTTTATTTCGAAAATCTAATTACCTACTATTTATTATAAAGATATATTTTATTTTACGCTACTTAGTTTGTAAGTGATGTATAGATTATTATTAAGGACTTCCTGTGGGAGTATATCTATAGGTTCCAGTCCCGTAGATATTTTTTGTAATCTATGGGAATGGGGCATACATATATGGGGCTGTTTCATCGATCATATATTATATTTATAGAAAAGTTAGTGATCAGTGTCTACAGGATTAGTGTCGGCCTAGTGGCTTGAGCTTAGGTTTGAACTAGGGTCTTCTTCGTTCGACTTAGGGGCCTTCAAAAAAGAGCGTACCAATTCTTAAAATTCGCGAGCCGCTGGCATTAAGAGTGTCCATGGGCGGCGGTATCACTTACCATCAGGTCTGGACAGAACCTCGTGCCCGTTAGTTCCCTGTTCTATAAAAAAATAATAACTCCGACAGTGTACCAATGGACTTTCCTTTTATTTAGCGCATGGCTAGTACGGTGAAGGGAAACGTTAGGAAACCAGCACATGTTAGACACAAATGTCCACGAAGTGTGTTAGGCACAGAAGGCTAATCTCCATTGGCTTCGAGGTTCAAGGATTTCAGTGTTAACACGACACACAGTGATTTTAGAGTTAATGATTTGTATGTCTACGCCTAATGTTTTAATTAATGTTAAAAACAAGTAAACGCATGTATATTGTATTTACAAAAGTCATACTTTTTCAGTTAAGTACATCAAAATGCGATTTCTGGACTTATGAAGCTTTTTATAACTAGAAACATTTTTTATTTGCGTTAACAATTTTCTAACTACAAAATAAATTGTTCTACTTATTTAAAAGTTTAACGTATTATATACATTTCTTGTAAAGTATAAACAGAATTGTTGTATTTGCTCGAAACAGACGCGCGCAGGCAAATAAAGTTATCGTAATAATTTACGACCCGACCCTGACACTTAGTTGATATTTACAGTTTTATATCTAGTCGTGAACCTAAATTCCAAATTTAAAAATTCCACCAAACGAACGCATCAAATATAAAACTTCATTGGCATATTTTAAACAAGATACTATTGTTTTATATATCACTTTTACTAATAAAATTTCCCGCGAAATTGACAATGGCGCCAAAAGTCAAAACAAAAGTACCTACTAACGCATCCGCTACCACAGATTAAATATTGAAATATACCATAGAGTACATTATCAATATTTTCATTTCGGTATTGCTTATGAAATTCAGTATGGATTCACTTTAGAGTTTTTGAATCGAAATGTATCCGAGTAGACACGACAAAATAAATAACTAAACGATTAATATATTTGTTTCAATGTATAAGCCAGCTATAAATAAGCTTTTCATATATCGCCTCTTATTAATCCTAATACACTTCAAATTAATTATAATACAACAATGAAATAATAATAACCATTAAACAAAGGAACGCATTATATCAATCCGAATGCCACTTGTCAAAAGATATTAACCACCTAAGTATATCATTTATTGCGTTGTCACAATGGCTAGCATTATTAATGTATGTAATATATAACCGGTCATTATTTTACAATAAAGAGCTACAATGAAACTCTATTATGAAAAAAATATAAATTTCAAGAAAGTTATTCATTTGCCTTGCTTTTATTTCATCCTGTTAACTCTTCGTTTTATTTTACACTCGCCCAGTACTCCACCCAGTAAGTCGTCCATAACCGCTGGTTTGATAGAGAGAAGTAGAAGCAGCAGCTGAAAGCCGGGAATTGGCGGGAGGTGAACACAGGGAGAGCTGGATATTCTCATTTCGGAGGCCAAAACACTTTTTGAGTCATTAATTATTTTTTTATATAGAACAGGGGGCAAACGGGCAGGAGGCTCACCTGATGTTAAGGGTCCCCGCACATGGGCCACCGGCCACAACCACAAAACGCCGCCACTGGCATATTTCCTGTAATTTTCATACATTTTATATGGCCTCGCCGCACACGGTTGTCGCCTGTGGCGGCCACACGCTACAAATCGTCGAAGCTTGCTTCTTGTGGCTCGCACCGGCCACTAAACGCCGACACAAAAAGCCGCCACACGCCACTCGCGCGATTCCGCGCCCCTCTCTCCCTTGCCTCAGTTAAACTGAAGTCGACGGTAGTAGTCTGCGGTGAAGGCCTGGGTAGAACACAATGGCACAATGTCTTCTGAGAAATGAACAGAAGTGTTTAATGGGCGATGTAATATTTTCCATTTGTTTGCTAGTACGCCGAAGGTACACTCAATGCAACGTCTGGCACGGCTTAACCTATAATTGAAAACTTTTTTGTCTAAGTCCAAATATTTTCCAGAATATGGCCTCATCATATTTTCACTGAGGCCAAATGCTTCATCATGTATAGTTCAATGGTTGTCGATTACCGACCTGTCGTGGTGAGGGGATATTTAATGTCTTTCTGTGTATCCAATAAATATGGTTTCGTCTTCTACGACGACGTCTTTTTATCAAAAGTAGCGCAATTAAACCTTCTTCGTCAGAGTCAATTATGATACTGCACGCAAGGGTTAAAAAAGTAGCAGCCACCGACCGCAAGTGTCGACCACCGGCCACAAGTAGCTGTCGCGCGCTTCAGCTACCTTTGTAGCCGCTTCTAGCTTCTCGTGGCGGCGTTTGTGGCTGTGGCGTGTGGCCCGTGTGCGGCGACAGTAAGTGATACACCCATGGACACTCTCAATGTCAGAGGGCTCGCGAGTGCGTTACCGGGCTTTAAGAATTTGTACGCTCTTTTCTTGAAGGATTTAATTTAAGCATGAAGCTTAAATTCAACTAAATCTTAATGTAAAGTGGAATAAAAATAACCCAAATATGTAAATTGCGGGGCGTCCATAAATTTTTCAAATTGCAAAACCGTTCCAACGTTTATAACTAATCAATACACAACGAGAATTTTACGAGAGATATTTTATAGTATTGGCCCAATTCAAATACATGCAATTATTACTTTAAAAGGGAATTATGTTTAAAAAGAAAGAAACTTGTTACAGATCATCTAATGCAACATGTATTTAAAATTATCGCTACAATGCATACGATGTCGCAAATACTACCTAATTTAGGAACTATAAGAAAATCAGTGGCACTACAAACTTTTAGGTCTTAGCCTCAGATTTCTTTATCTGTTTCGTGATCTTTTGTCTATTCTAATAGGCAGGTAATCCGCCTTCTGTGCCTGACACACGCTGTCGAGTTTTTGGGTCTAAGGTTTACGGTTTTTACGGGTTCCTTCCTTTTATTTAAGAAAATAACAAAAAGGTTAGTCGACATCACATGACACCAAAGAGCTGGCAGCTACCTCGGACGAAGAATTAGTCTAGCTATTCAAAGGGGGAACGCTGCCAGTATCTTCAGTAACCGTTACCTTGCCTAAAGGGACTCCTTTTAATAATATATTTTAGTTATTATATTTACGTTAGTTTTTGCTTTTTGTTATATAAATTTATGTTAGCTTGTAACATATACATACTGTCGAAAATGTTTGATAAACTATAAGTGATAGTGTCATGTAACATCATCTTAAAGTGGTACTTGTAAGATAAAACAACAGCGTTAATCCATAACTGGACCACCGCTGGAGATGTCTGCCTAATAACATAATCTAGGAAGCTACGAGTGGCCGTTTCCGATGTTTAATATGATTCACCTACCACAGTGACCAACGGAACTGATAAGAGATCTTGATGAGGAAGCTGTGATTCAATGTTGATAGTGTGAGGAAGTGTGGTAACTTATTACAGTTTTATATGATGACTATTAGATATCGTCACTGTAGAATGATAACCTCGTATGTCAAAAAAACATTTATTTTTTATTCTTACTCTTATGTCATTTTACGGGTATAAACATGAAGTAAGTAGTCCTTTTTACCATCTAAAACCATTGACAAAATCACATATAAACGAACATTCACGAAATGAAACAACTTTTTCGTTTCCTGTAGGTAATGTTTGGTTCTCTGGACATACGAGGTTATCATTGGACGTTTACGGCTATGATTACAATATTCCGAACCTCAAAATTAATAAAGAGAAAATAAAACAAATTTCTAAAGTTTGGTCCCTATGGCAGTGCACCCGTAACGCTGGCAGCATTTCCTCGCTGTATTGCGATACTTATTCGTTGAGCGAGGAAAGCTCCAGCTATGAGGTTACCGGTACTATCAAACTTAAATCTTTAATTAGCGCCTGTGCACTTGAAGAGGCTATATTTAGGTTTGAATAAGTTATTGTTTATTACAAATTATTTATGCAGACAGACACCCGAGGTGATTTCAGTGGGTATTAAAATGGGTGGTAAATTATAGATTATAGATTTGTGTGTTGTTAAATTACTTATATTTATTGTTCATTGTTTGTAGCTTTTCTGTATTATTTTTGTGTTGTGTAACATGAATTTTGATTAATAAGTCTTCTGTATCTTGCCTGCTGTTGTACTTTACTTCTGTACTATACAATTAATTAACAAGCATAATGTATTATTGTATTAGTATATTTTCTCATGTAAGTGATTGTTGTAATGTTCTTAATGAGAATTAAATGTCTTAAACCGTATTGCTCACCGTTTACCTGAAGAAAGTCAGGTTGCATTAAATATTAGGTACGGGAGATGCGTAAACTCAATTTCCACCTTGAATATAGAAAAACTACTTGGTGCGTACGCCTGCGTACGTATGAGCAGGCGCCATGCTAAGACACACTTTTCTAAACTTTAATTTTCTGTTCTCAACTTTCAAATAACGTAATCAATTTATATTCAAGGATTACTTACTGTTCTGTAATATGTAAATCGTAACTCTAGATAAATTTAATAATAAACCTAGATAATACGTGCGTAAAGAATCATTTGTAATTGTATCGTAAAAATCGAATAGAAGTTATACACGAAATATAAGATAAGAATATCGAATGCTACTGCGGTGATAGCGAAACGGTAGGTACCTGTATCTACAGCCAATCGGCACAAGCCGAATTATCGTCAAATTAATGGCGTGTGAGTTATAAATGGCTGATGGATTAGGGCCGATCCATTTTATTCCTATTTTACCTACCGTTAAGAACCTTCATTGAAAGCGCTACACGGAACCATACGCTAATTTCCCCTATCCGTCCTTGTTACACGCTGTGTATATATTAGGCCTCTCTTTCTATACACCCTCTTACAATTCATCATCATTTCCCGTTTCAGTGGTTCCATTCATAGCGAGTATCATTCATGAATGAGGATTGATTATCCCATACCTGTTTCTTAAACATTTTCGTATTTTCTTTGAAAATAATACAACCAATTCCTTCACATCGTAAACGCTGTTACAGGGATAAGATTTTATGGACACTCTGGCTTTATACCGCAGAAAAAGTAAATAGAGATCGTTACGAAGTCCCTAGACATGACCAATTAGTATTCCAAATAGCCGTCGACATATCGTACACATAAATGTAGAGAGTGGACGGTTCGGGAGGCACGAACGTCGCATTATTTTTGCGAAGAGCGCTCACGCATTGCAACTTGTATCTTAAAATGTTTGGGGTAAGTGCCAAAGTTGCTCAAAACTGCGGGCGAAGTTCTCCCGCCGCTGTTTCTATTTCACCCGGGGAATAACAGTCTTACACCGCTAGCTTGTAGGTTCAAAACGATGAGGTCCTGACCGGCAGCTGTAGAATGCGGGACTTTGAGGCTTACGGTAATTGTAATAAAGCGGAGTGCAGCAGTTATGGGACGTGAGAGGTTCTAGACCAAATCCCAAGTAAGCTGTACTTCCTTTTGGATTTTCGGAAGCCATTTATCAGTCTGATGTAGGCGTCTGGAAATTTTTCATGTTTCGTTATTCAAAAATAAATGCGATTGGCATTTGTTTTTAATATGATTTGACGTGACAGTATATATAAATTGTTTATGTTTTTCATCTATTTCTATTCTATATACAAATTTCGTCAGTCTACCTACGGAATTACATGGTTTTCCGGTAAACGTTATATTTGAAAATGGAAAGCGCGGATGTAATTGTTGTTCTATATATTTTAGACGTACCAATGTATTTAAGATAGTGAAAAGGAGTCCCCTTATGAAATAGATAGGAAAAGCAGATGAATAGAAAATAAAATGCGGTTACATGAATTAGTGTTTATTCAACACAGAGGGTGAAATAGTTCCCAAAACGCCCATTACGTAGATAAATCAAGCTAACCCTTCCACCACAAACAAATTACCGACCACCTGAGACTTGTAAAAATGCCCCCACAATATTAGTGAAGTTCACTATACCCCAGCAACGGACAAGACGAAGAGATAATGGGTACAATAAAGGGATCAATGGTGATAAATATTGCTTTTTAATTTACTTATGATTATATTTGTGAGTTTAAGATTATGAACATTGACGTGAACGAAATAGAGCGGAACTAACATAAGCAAAATATTTTTCAAAAATTGTATAGTATCTGTCAAAATTATCTGAAAAATACATTTTACCGAATTGAAGTGGGCTGTATAATTTGAACAGTATTTAATGGTTTCAGTGTGCGACTCTCATCCCTGAGGTCGTGGGTTCGATGGCTGTGCACCAATGGACTTTTTATGTGCGCTCGAATGGTGAAGGAAAACATCGGGAGGAAACCGGCTTGTCTTAGACCAAAAAGTCGACGGCGTGTGTCAGGCACAGGAGGCTGATCGCCTACTTGCCTATTAGACTAATGATCATGAAACATGAAACTGATACAGAAATCTGAGGCCCAGACCAAAAAAGATTGTAATGCCACTGTTTATTTTATTTTATATAATATTTTTATATGAAATGTAAAATAAATAATTAAAACAATTTACATTCTTCATAGAAACTATACCGGTGTTACAATACATCCGGAGCTGTGTTAATAATATAATAAAAATATTATCTTGACCCCAAACATCATATCCGAGAAAATGAATTGGGGAAAATATGGCAAAAGAGCGGTCATGTGGGGTGTTCAGAAGGCAATCACAGGTCCCATATGGGCACAAATTACTTTTTCTATATGCTAGCAGATCAACGATGACAAGTAGAATAGGGTGCGGTCGGATAACTATTACAAATGAAGAAACTGGCTTTATTAAAAGGGTTCTGATTTTTTTATGTCAATTAAAGAAGGCAAAAGAAATTTAAGCTTATTTCGTGGTAACGTACCAATTTCTGTGAAAGGTGAGATCACGGATCATGTTACCACTATTCAAACAAGAATAATTTTTCGAATACACATCGATGTTCGAAATTTAAAATTATATTCCAAATTCGCAACGATATTGCCATAGATAATTCAAAAAATTATTCATCCGTAAGAAATTATATTATCTGGAATATTTAAATTACGTATATGTAATTATTGTCGCTGGTCTAGATAAATTTTTAAACGTAAAATGAAATATTCCACATCGCATATGTCGTTTTGCCCTTCACTAGGGTTGGGGTTTGTAAACGATGCCATTCTGTATATTTTCAATTTGCATAAATATTAGTGGGTGCTATAATATCATAAATATATTAGTGATACAGATTTTATGGCGATTACCAAATGACTAAGGGTGAAAACACATTAATGTTTATTAGTATTTTGCGACTTGAATTTAAATCCAAATCTAGAAAATATATGAGGGAGAGTAATCCACAGAATATTGTAAAGTCATAACACAAATATTACCGGGCACATTTAGACCACGCGCGAAATGCAATGTCATCTGCCATTGTCAGTCACTGTCATATATTAATGTTTACAAACGCCTCCACTATAGTCTGTGCTAAAATATGATTTCTATACATAGATTATGTACAAGTAAAGAAGAAAAATTGTGGGCCGAGTCGCTTGGCCGGTAATTTTTCTAAATATATAATAATTGTCTTCTCATGAGGAATCTCTTAAAGAATATATTACTTCGACTTTTACCTCCCCGAAATACGTATAATACGTAGAGTTTTATATATAATTGAGAACGACTCTTAAAGTAGTTGTATTATGGTAGTAAAATTTACTTATACAACATATTTACCTCTTCATAATATTGAATAAAATAAGTTCACACAGAGAGTGTCCTTAGTTTGAAGTTTAAAAAATACGAGCATGTTAACTGAAAAATATTTTTTTTTCTATAATTAATAATTCCCATTCCCACACGGCTAAGCCATAAATTGTAGAAGATACATTAATTGCCACAAAACCAACAATGATTCTGTTTATGTTTCTGTATGTTACACATTGTATTGTATTTGACCATGATAGCCCATTATGTTACTATTTGTTCTAGATCTTTTGTTACCGCGAGGGTGACTGGGCACATTCAGACAACAATTTGTCATAAAATAAAAAGATTTATTATCCCATCGACGTACACAGGCAGCGCCTATAGCAACCGTTATCCTGCCCTTTTATAGCGAGAATAAAAATAATATAAACAAGAAATAGGAGACGTATTATTTTTGAAATGCATTATCATAAATATCAGCGAATGTGCTCTTTTCGTCTATACAGTGATGTGTAAAGATTTTTTAATAATACATTACTGCTAATTTATAATATTATTTATTTCCAACACAGAAATATACGTAATGTAAATAATAATAAAAATTAATAAATAAAAAATTAGAACAAATTTAAAAAGTTTGGTCCCTATGTCAGTCACTTTTAAAGCTGGCTGCCTTTTCTCTCTGTATTGGGATACTTATTCGTTGAGAGAGGAAACCACCAGCTCTGGGGTCACTGGAACTGTCTACCAGGCGCCAACTTTAATCTTTAATTAGCGCGCCACATGCCACGGCCAAAGAGTCTCTACTCCAAAGCAAATAAAATCGAAGTTGGAGGAAATCCTTATATTTGAGCCGTTTATTGTACTAATTGATACATTATATCTTTATCTTTACCACTTAAAAGTTGTCAATTGTTTAATTAAATAAAATTTATACGATGAAATTTCTGTCATGACTTCTTCACACCACGAGTCTAATGGTAAAGGACAAAACTATTCGAACTAGTGAATTAGTGTTAGTGCACGAAAATAAGTGCTAAAGTCTGGTTTGTGGAAAAAAAAAGTACAAGAACAGTGTCTTCCCCTGTAGATAGTGTAAGTAGTATTATTGGACACTTATGTAATCCTTTTTAGTAAATAAGGTTAGTTTTAAATTACTTATTAGTCTTAAATTAGACTAGATCGTAATGTTAAATGATTTCTACGTGCAGAGACAATTTATTAAAAAAAATAACTTCTTTGGACATCATGCTCGTTCAAGGCTCGTTTTAAAATTGTTCGCGTATGTCAAAAAACGTGGATTTGACTACTTTGATACTTAGTACTAAGTATCGACTCTGAACCATTCGTTTAGTCCATTGGTTAATGTTCAAAGTGTAGTTAGCTAAAGAAATTTTTCTCGATAGAATTGTGATCATTTTTTACAGCTTGTTAAAAGATATTTAATTACTATACAATAACCTAATTCCTTGACATATTGTTTTAGTAAGATATTCATATAATATACTCAGTGACCATAATTGTATAGCAGATGTCCCGTTAGCAGTGAAAGGGTTAACCCATCTGTCTGACACTATCAATCACTTTCACCGTAAATATTGTGTTTCTGATTTATCCCGTTTACTTATTTAGCGATTCATCAGCCGATACCATGCTGTGCACTGTCACCAATTTTACACAGAAGCTCAATTAGCAACTAACATTTCCGTTTATAGAAACTATGATTCCAATTATAAACTGTTTTTAATATAATTCACTTTAATCGACTAAAAAGAGATAAAGAGAAAAATCCTAAGTAAAATTTTTGTGAGGGAACAGTAACACGGGAGCGAGTTATCGAAATAAAGCGTTTTAGTTAATAAGAATCAAAACTGCATTCATTGAAACAATGTTCCAGTAGTTCCTCTGCATTTATCTTAGAGAAATCCTAGGTTTAGGCTCATACATAACGTTATATGAGTAAGACGATTTTTTAAATATCAATTTTTATACAAATAGTATACGCGTTGTTCTCAGTAAGAGCGCTATAACATTTTTTCGTAGGTAACTATTTTACGTTAGCGCTTAGAACTTTGTCAAACTCATACTAGACCTACTCTTAGTGCTGCGGACCACCGAGGCGGACGATTTTTTATACAAAAACTTCCTTGTACATATACATTCTTATTAGTTTATACTTAACACCAATAATACCGTTTTTTTTTTCATAAAAACTACACCGCCACGGAACATCAATAAACATGTGCTCGAGCTATTAAACTTTGTCATCGGCAATTAGGAGACGAAGAGAAGCAATTTATTAGTTAGCATACCTCACACTCCGACATGTGACACCCATTTCTGAACGGCTGTTAACGAATTAAAACCGATTTGTTCTGTTATTCTAATAGAGCGGCTATGGGAAGTGTTTATGTCGAGTATTTTGACAAAATTTATTGCTACCACGCCTACTTGGATGTTTTTTGGATTTGGCGGGGCGGATGCAAACATCTGTCGTACAGAAACTGCGTCACGCCCTCGATAGGATTTTGAAAATATTGACGTTGATGTAAAGGTTTTTTTCGTAAAAAGTCAGTTTACGTAGCAAATGTTTGCAAAACTTGGAGTACCTTGTCTGCTTACTCCACTCTTAGCAATTCTATTCTACTAAATATAATATACTAGCAGACCGGCCAAGCGTTGTTGTGGCTAAGGTTTTTGTTATATTACATAGTAGTAAACTATTCAAGGGAAACGGTAGGAGAACTTATGTGAAAGGTAGATAGCTTATGTGAAACGTTGTTACTTTTAACACAGCGCCATCTGTTTGAATTGTATCAGATAATAAACAAATATTTGCAATAAAATAATATTGCGGGTATAAATTGAGATGTTAGGTATTCTTTTAAGTATGAACAAACTGCACAGGAGTCTATAGCGGATAAACAACGTGACACGTAATTTCAAATCTTTTCCTCCTTACTTTTCTTTAGTTTATAAATAGTGGCGTTTAAAATCGTATTATTATATTACCATAGAAAAAAAGTATACGTATACTTTTTTGAAGTTGTACTTCTTTAGGCGCGTTATGAAAAATTGATGAGAGTGAAATTTTACGATTGCGCGCGCACCTATGACACAAAATTGGCAGTGTGATATAGCGTGCGCGAGTGAGATGGGAATAAGACAAACTACAAGTAAAAAGAAATAGAATATGCGTGAAGCTAACTTCACGCATATTCTAACTTAGCAGCTTAACAAGAATTTTGAATGACCATGACAATTGACATCTGACAATGACATTTACCTTTTAAACAAATATAGGAGTTTTAATTATTGTTTAAAATTAATAATTATATACCTAGTTATTTTCATTATACAAAATATTTGTGAAATAATATAAAATATTTGTGAAAAAACTGTGCTAACCTTCCTGAGTGCTTCAATACAATTGAGGTTAACTATCCGTATGTATTATCGAGTATTATTGTTGATTAAAACTGAAACATGAACCATTATTCATTGCTTTTGTTTATTGCGTTTGTTACAGCAACTTTTTAGAAATATTCTACGACCCTATATATCAATAATTGAGAACAAAGATTTAAGCACGAATACTAATAAGGAGAAAATGAAGGCTTGGAGCGATATAACAGAGAAGTAAACATTTTACATTTTTAAGCATCTCAAAAAAATGACCACATTATTTAATCAAAATATCAGATTTAATCTAGCAAATATAAGGACAAGAGACAAAAAACAATTGATGAATCAGTGGAAGTGCACTAAATTGAATACAAAAAAAGAGTTGTCATCTTATCGCCGTGAAACATCAAAAACTGGAGGTGGAACAAAGCCACCATCACCTTCTCGAGACACAATGGTTTGAAGTAGATTTCAATGAATTTGATTGTGATGGTGTCGATGTAGGAATGTTAATTATAAATATGATGTATGGTGATGTTCAAGGTTCAACCTTTCAAGCATAGGCATATGCTTACAACATTACTTTATTCCCCTATAGGGTAGTTAGAGATATTGTAATACCTCAAAACATCCATGTTGCACTTGTAGTACCGAAACTCTGTCCTGCCAGAAGTGAGCCCATTCCCACTTATAATGGACAGTGGGTATAATACACCTTAATACCTGAGTGCGAACCACTCACCATGATACTTAAATTAATAGATGTTATTTATATATTTCAGGTTATTACAAATAAAATCATTTTGGAAACAATTGATATCCCAAAAGCAAATAAAGCCAACAATGACAAGGTAATAAATCAGTTTTGACATAACTTGAATACTAAAAAAGCCAAACAAAGGTGTGCACAACAGTGACAACATAACTTAACAATTTCATTATTTTGTAGGATTAAAGAAAGGTTAAAGAAAATCATGTCGAACTGAACAACAAGAATCCCCAAACAACTCCAAAGAAACCTACAAGGAAGACACCGGTATTATATTTAAATTATCTCTATCTCTAAATAGAATAAAAGAAAGTTGCTATCCAGGTCTGTAGCATGTGCTACAAATTATATTATTAACACATTTATATAATTATATTAATATAAATGTGTTAAAAAATTTATAATATGAATTATAAAAAATTTTAAGTTTTGCATGGACAGAGCTTAAATTAATATTCTCTTATTTGTTGCAGAAAGCAAGTAGTTTTGGAGAAGCCTCGTAGATGCACAACCAAGTAATGATTAATTTAAAATTACAAACCGAAATTCTGATGAAGACATTAGAGTCACTTAAAAATAAATAGTATAATGAAATAAAAATGTTTTAAAGATAAATAGTGTTTTATTTGTTTAATGTAAGAGAATAATAATAAATATTTATTTAATTAATTTTTCAAATGTAAACTGAACTTTATTGACTTTAATGACTCCTTTTCCAGTCTTTGATTATTTAATTGTAATTAATTATTTGCATGCAATCAAAAACTATTTTTAATAATGCCAAAGAAGTATAACTTCTTACGCGCGTACATAAGTACACGCACCCTTTTTTTTTATAACACAGAACAGAACAACTCATGCAACGAGAAATTTCTTTTTTTTTAATTGAAGCAGGCCAGTAACAAATTTATTACAAAGAAAAAAACGCAACGCGGCAACGATGTTACAATCAAATGACACCGGGTTCGCAATTTTTTGTTACAAAAAATATTTTATAGTAACGGCGGATCAGAGACAGCAGACTGTATGGCGGCGTTTTTTCACTAAGTTTTTGTTGTAATAAATCTGAGTTTAGGGCAATAGGTGAAGCTTTGAACTTTGACAAATATTAAATTACAGTGCGAGATTAATTGTATGTATGGCTACCGAGAACTGAGATATCGCTGATAATTTTACATTAATTTACGAGTATCTAAAAGTGTGTCTATTTTTAATTAATTAAATTAGTAACTATATACGCTTATAAACGTCATTTAAACAAAATATATAGTTTGTCATTAGTTTTAAGATATAAGAGAAAATTTGTTAATTACTTGAAACATATTTTTAAGACATAAATATATAAAAGAAAGCAACCGTATCGTAAGTGACATTAAACAAATAAAATAATATTTACTTAATTAATCGTATCTTATATAAGTGTGTAAGTAGGAAATGCATTTCAAGGTGAAAAAAAGTTTACAATGAATGTAATTTGCCATGTTTGATGAACATGTATCAGACCTGGGCATTGACAGAACAACTGAGAAATATTTTTTTTTTTCAAAACACTATGGAAAGAAGTACAACACGAGTAAAACACAAAACAAAAAGAACAATATTATGTGAGGTGAGTCTCCTGCCGGTTTGCCCCCTGTTCTATAAAAAAAAAGTATAGATACAGACTTAATAATATTTTACTTTAGGCATAATTACTTTATGAGTGGGACATGTGCACCGAATGGCCGACGATAGATCCCCAAGGTCCTTACTGAACCCACAACTTGATGGCAAGAGAAAACCCGGTAGACCGAGGCTGCGTTGGTGGGATGGAGTTGTCAAGGACCTCGAAACAATAGGGGTTCAAAGTTGGACGCAAAAAGCACTAAATAGATTGCGATGGCGAAATATAATTGTGCAGGCTAAGGCCCACAGGGGGCTGTATTGTATTGATGATGATGATGATGATGATAATAACTTTATAAATAACATGCTAAATGTTAGTTGTAAGAGTTAGTTAGTAAGGGGTGGGTCGTATGGGTGTGAAAGTGATGCAGCGACAAATAATGAAATGACAACAGCATTAAAGGCTTTTATTTTATTTTTATTATACCCTTATTAGAAATGTTGAATACTCATAATATTAAAATTCCTCATAACCTTCTATTAAATTAAGCAATGGCTTAACAGCGTAACACAAACGCTGGTTTGTTGTGAATTTGATTTATATTAAATCAGAATATAATTCGCGCTTCTATCACATAAACCCTAATCTTACATTAAAAAAATTATGGCGCTACAACCTTTTTAGGTCTGTTCCTCAGATTTCTGTATCTGTTTCATGTTCATTTGTTAAACTAATAGGCAAGTAGGTGATCAGCCTTCTGTGCCTGACGCAAGATGTCGACTTTTTTGGTCCAAGGCAAGCCGGTTTCCTCACAATGTTTTCCTTCAGCGTTCGAGCGAATGTTAAATGCGCACATAGAAAGAAAGTGCATAGGTGTACAGCCGGGGATCGAACCTACGACCTCAGAGATGAGAACACTGCTCTGCTCAACCTTACATATCATCCCAAAACATTCCTCCCATCCCAAATATGATTTATAGATCCTACTAAAACACGTGCATACAAAGTGTATTTGCATACATCACACCCTAAAATTCCCTATCACACAGGTCAGATTTAGGCGTCCAAGATAAGTTGATAATCTCGACACGAACTAGGAACACAAATATTTGTACCGGATTACGGTCTCACTCAGCCTCCGGAATGAGTTTAAGCACGAGACTTGATAAGCTCAACAAATAAAGCTTGTATGTTTCGATTCGCGGAGCTTTGCAAAAGAATGTTAATCAAAACACATGATATTTAGAAATAACAATATCAAGAGATCATTGTACACCTGATATTAACTAGCACGTGTGTACCAGACGACGTCTTGTACGCTATTTTTGAAGTCCAATAAGTTATATTGATTCGGAAATACTTCGATAGGTAGCTGGTTCCACATAGTACGTATAACACTCAAAGTACTTTAAGAAGCGCTCGGTTGTGACAGTTTAATGATACAATATATCTAGTAATACATCTTGTATGAAACTTTAATTCAGGACACTTTTGTAATACAAAAGCATAAATAACATATGTACTTATATTTGATAAGACAAGTTCAAAGTAGTAATTATATGCTCAAGATAAGACAATATTACTGAATAAAAAAAATCGTATGACGGGACAAATAAAGCTCATCGAACTTTGACCGAGGCGGGATGGTTGTTGTATGACGAACTTTATTCAAGTGTTCACGAATAATTCTATTGTTTGAATTAAGTCATTTAAAGCACAAATATTGATAAAATACCAAATTTATATATAAAATGAATGAACGAAAATCCTATGATCTTTTGAAACCCCCAAAATTAGTTTCATGATTTTTTTCCGACCTCATAATAATGTGGGGTTATCGCCAACGAGAAAAAATCTCACCTACGGAGACAAAATCAACGAAGGCTTTAGCAAGAATCCGTAAAACCAGCTCAATTTAAAATTAAAGCCACGAAACGTGTTTTTCGCGTATTTTATAAAAATCTGGATGTGAGAACAATCTTCGACGGATATACTCAGCTTTCGCATGTTCGGTATATTTTTAATAATATCAACCTTTTTACCTTCCCTTTCATTATATTGCATATTTTAACCTATAAATACATTACGGCTCGTTTACTGGCTACTATCCATTCTCTTTTTAGTTATAAAGATATAATTATTTATTTATTTATTTGATCCATGGTATTCCTACAGCTACTTATTAAACAATATTCAAACAATTACTCTGTACACAATAGCCAAAACGGAATACACATTTAAACATACACAAAGCACAATTTCACCTATACAAATACAAAAAATATACAAAGAATATATGTATTTATAATAAATTCTAAGTTAATTCTAATTCTAAGTTATATTTAATACAAAATCATTATTGAGAGTCAGCATAAAAACTGTACAAAATTTGCCTTCTTTTTTTATAGAAACTAAATCAGTGTCACTCTCTCTGGGTCGGAAACTCATATCTGAGTATCGTGGTGAGCTGTATACTGAGATGGTACGATTACATAAGTAATAGATCTTGTATGGAACTTCAATACAATAACACTGTGTCCTTCGGGCTCAATATATTTTTGTTCATTTACTCATCCTTCAACCACGAAATCAAAAACATAATTTGCGTTATAAATAGCCTGAATAACTTGCAGGAAACTCGTGCTAAAGCTAGATATAACAAAGGTGATGTTTTGCACCTATTCCTTTGACAATTTTTCGTTGCGCCTTATATGACACATCGACTCTTAAGTCTAAGACAGTTTCAAGACTTCTTTAGTGTTATGTTTCTCTAAGATAGGCTAACAAATAAATATAGAACGGAGTATTCACGTGATATCCCTTTGCCCTTTAGATATTTGTTAGATAAATCAAACTATAAAAATATCTTTCACAAAACAGTGATCAATGATGACAGCAATTGACTAATGAACTCGTATACAATAGCTTTTAATAAATAAAACGCAGTGGATTTTTAATCCCCCATTTAAATTCAATGGCGGAGCAAGTGCGAGCCTAATCATCGCAATATAATGCTTCGTCGACTTCGGGGGTAATTTTTGTAAGAGATGGGTCGTATGGGTGTGAAAGAGATGCAGCGACAGATAATTTATTGAAATTGACTTTTTGCGTCAGTGATAGATCGTTAATCGATGTTGTTTTTATACTTTTTGACAATCGAAAAATTTGTTTACTTTACGATATTTTAACTTAAAAAAACTAGATTTAGTAGATCGAATATTTTCAAAAATTCGAAGGAAAAAACCTCCTCCTTAACAACCATTATTAACACGTGTATTTTTATGTGTGTTTAAGCATGGGCCGTCCGTAGACCGATCTGTATATTTAAGGCTTCAAATTATTTGGTTTGTAACAATCCCAGAGCCTTCTGAATAAAAACCTATATAAATAAATTAATATATGAGACCATGACCCATCAATAAAAATAAGAACTATTGTTAATTAAAATTATTAGAGCATTTTGAAGTCGATGTTTTTTTAAAGGAATTTATTTTTATATTAAAATTGTTTTCGCTAACAATGACAAATTTTAATACAGTCAAAAGATGTAAATAACAGTTACACTCTTCCAGTTATAAGTTAAGTTATATATTGTTTTTAAATATATATTATATTTAAAAACAAATAGAGCATTATTCAGTGTTATTTAAAAATAGGTAGAGCACCATTCAGTGCGTTATTCAACCCTCAAGCGACGACTAATTGTACAACTAAAGATGCAAGGGGCGCGTAATCCGATACTGATGTGTTTGTAAAAACTATCCGATTAGTCTCCCTTGTATCGTTGCTATTTTCTCCATACATAATCAGGTGGCGTGTTATTTTTCGTAGTTTAACCTAACCTTTATTGCACAAATTCAGCACGTTAACTGCTTTGAGTTGTTCTTTTGTTTTTGGATATTTATACATAACTAGCTGTTCCCTGCCACGCTTCGCTGTGGCACATTGTCATTGAATGGTTGAGAAATGAGAAACAAAACAAAAAAAACATTTCATATAAGTTTAATTTTGCAATACTTGTGAAAAGAAAATAAAAAAATAAACAAAAAAAATAGAAGGAGACCTGGTTGCAGATGCACGTCTTGTTTACAAATTCCAAAATTCCATCCAAAATTAAAGTAACCATAATGATCGCCTACCTTCGAAAGTTGATGGCACTATAAGATGTCATAAAATAACAGTGAACATAGTATACCTATAGTAAAAATCGAATGAGGTACTTCGTAATTATCTAGATATAACTGTCAATGTTAGAAACTTACTTATATCGGCCCCTTTCAAGATTAAACGCAGACACTAGAATAAGGATAGTTTGATAACGGCACGTGTATCTTATCACAAATAGAATGATAAAAGATATAATTGCATGTCATCTCTCATCAATGGTGAAAGGAGGGAGGTGAATAATCCCTAATTTTGTATACAAAGTGATGTCAAATTGCACCCACATCTCGTCACGGCTCATTGCCTATGACGCCCGTCCAATTTTTATTCCATGATCGATATACACGTGCTGTTTCAGACACTTCTTTTAGACAAGTGTTTTAAGTGTTCCCGGATCGTCGAAATAGCGTTGGTAGGAACTCAATTAATAGAATATATCGCTATCTCGTCTGTCGTTCTCTGCACAAAGACAGTTAAGACACAGTACAAAGATAATTTAATTAAACTAATGTAAAAAAATTTAAACATGTGTTCTGTAATTACAATAAACCGTTTATTTGATTCCATATATATACAGTATTTATAATATACTTTACCATTTATATACAATAATAATAATAAAAACAGATAAAGAGAAATTTAAACCAAATTTAAAAAGTTTGGTCCATGTGTGTGTTTTTTTATAAATTGCTTTTAAATATTGTTGTGTTTGTTAACCATTTTTTCTATATTGGGTTTGTTTTCACTTGTCGTTCCCACATATTATAGGGACATTGTAATATTTTGTTTGTCCTAATTTCGTGGTCCAAATAAAATAAACTAACATGAACTTTCAAAATGTTATTAAAGACTTTATCTTACATGAATAATTTTACTCATTAGTAGAATACTTTTTTTTAGTTACGTCAAATATATACCTAATTAAAACGAAGCATAGATCAGTTAACTCTGCGGTTAACAGCGCTACGACCAAAACATTAATCTAATAAGTGTTTCGTACTCACGTTTTAGCTTCTCCAACGGCTCATGGTGCAATGGCGGGGCATGGTGTAACGGGGTATGCTGCGGTTCGTGATGCAAGGGTGCCATCAAGCTGGAAATGGCGGACCCGACAGATGCCGCCACTGATTCATGCAAATGCCCTCCACCATGGAGCTCCAGCTCGCTGAGACAAAGCCCGTTCTCGCTTAGCGGCTCCATTCCGGCCGCCAGGGCCTCCTTGTACACGCGGAGATGAATGGTGATGCCTTCTGGTCACGGAGTCGAAAAGGCCGCGCGAGCGACTGACGGTAAACGGAGTTATGCGCTGGGCATTCTCCGCCTGGAAACAGTTATATTCCGTTACAAACATTGTTAAAAAAGGCTAATATTTCTTAGTTAGCTTTTAATATTTATTTAATTAAATTCTAAACATTTTAATAAAATAAACTTATTCTCAAGAATCTCACTATACCTATCTCGCGCACATGTGCTTTAGTTGCTCATTTAATTTTGACGGCTCATTGGTCTAGTGGTTAGTACCCCTGACTGCAAATCCATGGGTCCCGGGTTCGATTCGTCGCAGCCGGGGGCGACAAATATCGATGTGATGAGCATTTGGTGCTGTGCTTAGGTCTTGGGTGTTTAAATATGTATTTATATGTCTATCGATCTATAATATGTATGTATATCCGTTGCCTAGTACCCATAACACAAGCTTCACCAGCTTAGCATGGGACTAGATCAATTGGTGTGAATTGTCCAATCAAAAAAAAAATTGTTCTGTTACGAATTGATGGCACTCGCACACTGTGATACACTTTATGTAAAATCACTGAGGTGAGAGAAATGAATTTAGGGAATTAAGTAATTGATCTAGTCTTTATTAGTGTTAAAAAAAATCACCGAATAAACTATATTTGAATAAAATGATACTTTTTTAAAAGAGGTAGGAGTTAAACCGTCTTGTTATTAGAAAATACTCTTGTATTACCATTGGACCTCAAGATGTATCTCTAAACAGTTCCAAACGACGTAAAATACAGGTTATGTTTAAATGAAAGATATTATGTATAAGGTATAAATATGATTTTTATTATCTATGTTTGTTGTAATGTTTTCATTTCGTTTTTGTATAAATTGTATTTCTTTTTTAAGTTTATAAGAAATTTAAATCTTGGTGCAGCCCTTAAGACACCAAGGTTAAACCCTTTAGTGGTTTTGTGGTGTTTTCTGTACCAACAAAGTTTATATATATTATGCAAAAGAAAACAAAATAAAGTAGGTATCTTTGCTTTCCTGCAGATGCAGACGTTACAATCTTCGTGAATTCGAATAACTTTACCAAAACGTTAAAAACTTTCTAATGAGGCTCTATATCAACCTATTATCATCGTGATTTAAGGAGCACACATTGTAAAATATAACGCCATAAACGGCTGATGGAAATATATGACCCAACTTTCATATTTCAAACAGCCTTGTCAGTCTGCCTATAAAGCTGAAAAGGTGGAAAAATCCACGATTTATCTATTCATTCGGTGCATTGGTTGGCGAATTGATATGTACTGTTCCTGAGTCATCAGGGAGCTTTAAATAATAGAGGATTTTATTTTTACATTACTACAATAGAATATATGCGAAATAATTAAATGTTAATTGCTATGAAACAAATGAATGCAATGCAACTGTTGAAGAGAGTGCCTACGTCTGGCTATACTCTCGCCGCACGACGATTTAGGTAATCGCTACGCTTATAAAAATATGAAAGCCTGAGTCAGCAAAATGTACAGTCTTGACGCGTAGGTACTGTGTATTTTTTTACATACTTTATGAGTTAAATTACTCCCAGTTGTTTCCTTACTATAGTTACCATTATATACCAATAATTATATTTAACGGTATATTATGTATTAAGACATCTGGAAAGGGTTGGAGGATGTCTTTATCCAAGGGTCCATATCGACAGACGCCTAAGATATTACTACTAACATTTAGCTATAAGTAAATACTGACAACATTACTAACAACATTTGAAATGGTTAAGTAACTTAAGTTTATGGAAATAAAAATGCTTTATTATTATTAAAGTATTAAGTTAAAACTGTGGCACTACAACCTTTTTTTTAGGTCTGCCTCAGACTTCTGTATCTGTTTCATAATTGTCAATCTAATAGGCCAGTAGTGGATCAGCCTCCTGTGCCTGACATACATTGGGTTTACGGCAAGCCGGTTTCCTCACGATACTTATCTTTACCGTTCGAGAGAATGTTAAATGCGTACATATAAAGTCCGTTAGTGCACAGCCGGGGATCGAACCTACGACCTCAGAGATGAGAGTCGCTCTAAAGTATTAAGTTACCCGAATTAAAATAAAGAAGAGACATGCAAAACAAATTTTACCCTATATTTAAAAGTTAGTAAGCCACCATATAAAAATCAATAAGTAATCTTATAATGCATTATTCTTAGCGAGTAATTTGGAAGTTAAACCCAATCGAGTCGAAGCCGTTGATATCCCTTTAAACCGATATAAAGCCTTTTTTAAGCCGAAAGATTTAAGTTGGCGAAAGTGGGTACCTCTATTAAAACGAAGTCTGAACGGCGCGAATACGTTACGAAATCCTTTTATTTCAATTCTCTTCCTATCGTTTTGCAGTTACGGATAAAGCGTTTGGTCAGTAAACATTGCCAGGTTTTTATAATAATGAAATATCTTTAAATTAGTAATTATAATAAGTTATAAGAAACAAAACACACAAAAAAAAACTAGTGGCTCTACAACCTCTTGGGTCTTGGCCTCAGATTTATGGGTAATAGGCAAGTAAGTCACCGCAGTCTTGTGTGCCTGACACAAGCCGTCAACTTTTTGGGCCTAATAAATAATACATGCCGTTTTCTCCACAAGCAAGTTAAATGTCCACATAGATATAAAATTCATTGATTCACAGCCAGGGCTTGAACCTACGACCTCAGGGATTAGAGTCGCACGCTATTATGCCAATACTGCTCATAAGCAACAAAACACGTTATACAAACACTAAACCCAGTTCGGATAAAATAAAGCTGAAATTAAATTTACTTTACACGAAATTACCACGTTAGATTTAATATTATTTTGCTTACCTAATACAATAAGTAATCATAAAATGTATTAGAAGAAAACAAGAATTGTATTACATCAAGAATACGATAATAATATGGATTTGAAAATCTTATAGAATATTAATGTGTATTTTATTAGTAACACAGTTACTGACCCATATAAAGTTGCTACTACAACAGATTTCATAATTATATAATGACAGGATTTGAGAGAAAAAGTAAGTGATTCTACTATAAATATTGGCAACATTTATTTTCATTTCCATTGATTCAAAAAAAAGAAAGATTCAAAGATAAATTAGACTCCGGTATGTCAAAAATACTTAGAAATGAGTCTCGATTGACAGCCATTTGAATCTAGGACTCGCATTTCCATTTCCTGGGAATAACATGAACGTTTTTCATATGACGCTCAAAATCTTTGCGAAATACGGCACTTTGTAACATGTTGAACCAGAAAAAACAATTGGCGCAACAAGCCTTGGCTTGTCCTGAGTCTGTATCTGTTATGTGATAATCTTAGCTTAATCTGTGAACTTGTTAAATAGGTGATCAGCCTTATGTGGACCACACGATTTTTAAATCTTCCAACCTCAAAGAAGAGAGTCGTAAGCTCTTGGCCGACACTCTAAAGACTTTATTATATTTATGCTCTCAAACATCACACAAGTTATCAGGTGGAATGGTATGAAAATATAGAAAAAGAAACACGTGCGAAAATGTCATGAGAAATCGCAGCACACAGGGGACTTTTTGTATCGAAGAAGTCTAATGTAAATATGTACATAAATAGCACAGGCGCTAATTAAAGATTCAGCTTGGCGCCTGGTAGATAGTTCCGGTGACCCCAGAGCTGGTGCTTTCCTCGCTCAACGAAAAAGTATCGCAACACAGCGAGGAAATGCTGCCAGCGTTAAAGGTACACTGCCACAGAGACCAAACATTTTAAATTTGTTTTAATTTCATTTTAAAAACTATGTAGGTTAGGAAAATTGTAAATATCTATATTTTTGATTGTTATATTTAGGTTTTAATAAAAGATTTCGCAATTAATAGCAATTAACATAACAATGCAAGCCTAGAACAACTCGGCGAAACTCTATGGAGCGGAAAATGTTCACAGTACTGCTGTACGCACTTCAATCATATCTATATTACACGAAATTGAACCAACTATGAATGTAAAACATATGTCGAGATACTTATCGGTAAATATTTGTGTCTATCTGTTCATATCTTGTATTGATAACATGATTTTATGATTTCGATGTTGACACGTAGGTGATAACTTCGTGAGAAGTGGCTTCAACTCAGTGTGAGAATTATATTGTCACTATTAAAGAGCTGAATGGTTTGCGATTAATTTTTGTGAGGACAGCTTTGTTTCAGTAACGTAATTTTCCGTTGGTTATGATGTTTTCAGCGAAACCGGAATTTTTTTAGTTATGCGCAGATATACGTACGAGATGTTTTTTGCTTATTATTTCTTATAATAAACTAGCAGACCGGCCAAGCGTTGCTGTGGCTAAGGTTTTTGTTATATTACTTAGTAGTAAACTATTCAAGGGAAACGGTAGGAGAACACCAGTCATGCTTTTTTGGTGGTAATGCCATTAAATTGTAGCTTATGTGAAACGTTCATACTTTCAACAAAGCGCCATCTGTTAGAGTTGTGACTATCAAATAATTTGCAAGAAAATAATATTGCGGTCATAAATTGAGATGTAAGCTCCTATCTTTTAAGTTAGATCAAACTGCACACGGTGTGCAAATTTGATTGAAATCGGTTCAGTAGTTTAGGAGTCCATAGCGGACAAACAACGTGACACGTAATTTATATATATTAAGATTTAGTATGCATGGTCATGGTTGTTGCCAGGACTAATATTATTCCTTAACCCTTAAATAAAAATAAAAAAAAACATAGAAGGTTAAGACTACCTTTACGGTACGGAGGTTTTTTTTCTTATGCCGTTCGTATGGGATTCATACCATTGTACCTTAACAATTAAACATAGATTTTAGGAGTGTATTGTATTTATTTTCAAAGTTATGTTTATCTCCTGAGCTACGTGAAATAGTATTAAAATAAGGTTTCAAACTCGCTTGCGAAGATTTTTGACATATTATGAAGTATGTAATAGCGTTTTTAGTACGTTTTTTCTCATAAATGCATAAGTAATATACCTAGAGCAAAGCAATAATTGTTTTTGATACATTTTTAATAAAAGAGTTTTTTAAATATACACCGATATGAAAAAAGAAACCAGTGCTGCTACAACCTTTTTAGGTCTGAGCCTCAGATTTCTGTATTTGTCAATCTAATAGACAAGTAGGTGATCAACCTCCGCCGTCGACTTTTTGGGTCTAAAGCGAGCCGCTTTCCTCACCTTTCGAATGAATGTTAAATGCGCCTTTGCACAGCCAGGGAACCTACGACCTCAAGGATAAGAGTAGCACACTGAAGCCACTAGGCCAACACTAGTCCCTGAACGTATCATATCTACGATATGAAGAAAAGCTAATAAATTAAAATTTATCTCCGAAAATGTATTCTTACACACGTAATCATTATTCAAATAGTAAGTACTATACCACACGTGACGAAATAATATATAACGTTATTTAAAAATATGTAAAAAATGCCTTTCCGTGTATGTAATCTATATATTTTTCTTATTTATATGGGGAATTCTGTTACACAAAATATATGTACTAAGTGATATAATTATGCACCGATAGTCTTATTTATCGTGTAATCGTTTTATAATCATTGCATATATTATTTACTTTAAAACACATATAATAATTTCTTTAAATTCACTTTTAATTTAATTATTTTTCGTCTGAATTTCTAACCTAATACTTAATCTCTGCTAGGCAGCATTTTATTTTAGTATTTTATTTTACTAAATTTAAGACTTTTGGCGAATATAAAAAACAAACCAGTGGCACTAGCACCTTTTTAAGTCTGGGCCTCAGATTTCTGTATCTGTTTCATGAACGTTTGTAAATCTAATAGGCAAGTCTTACACACGCTGTCGACTATATGGGGCTAGCCGGTATCCTTAGGATGTTTTCCTTAACCGTTCAAGCGAATGTTAAATGCACCCATAGAAAGAAAGTTCATTGGTGCACAACCCGGTGAAGCCGCGTTTCATTCTAAATCTTGTTTAATATACGCAAATGACCTGCAAATGATTAATTCGCAGTGTAAGTGTGAAGAAAGCTATTGAAATTAACTGTAGTGCGAAATAATTTTCTTTAATGATCACTAACTAAATAGTGTTTTCTTTTTTAAGGCTACTACTACCCCTTTTATTCATAAAAAATTGCACCGTTCTAACTAAACACAGCGTTAATACAATACGACAGAAAGAGACAGAGTGCATGGCATGATTTAGTTTTTATAATCCTGTACTATTTCAAATTAAACTGTGTACCTAGTCAAGAACTAAAGAATAAATTTGCATCTAAGAAAAAAAACTTCTTATAAGTTAATAATAAATTATGGTTTGTCTTGTTGTTTTGTTTGTTTGATGTAGTTTTATTAATTCTAAATACTTTGTAAATAAAGTTTCCGTCGGCGCATAACTTCGACTATGAACCTAAAATTGGTTTTGATTCTAGATAAATTTTATGCATTGAACTAATACTATAAAAAATGCGTTTGTTGCTAAGCAAATATTTGGTTTAAAATAATATATATTTTTACTTTAATTATTGAAGTAACCATACAGTGTAGTGAAGGCAAACTCAAACTCAAAATAATAATTGAAGTGTCATTATATAGAATGCAGAGCAGTGTTGGCCTAGTGGCTTTAGCATGCTACTCTAATCCCTGAGGTCGTAGATTCGATCCCTGGCTGTGCACAAATTGACTTTCTTTCTATGCGCATTTAACATTCGCTCGATCGGTGAAGGAAAACATCGTGAGAAAACCGGCCTGCTGACAGAAAACGTCGACGGCATGTCAGGTACAGAAGGCTGATCACCTTCTTGTCTATTAGATTTACAAATTATCATTAAACAGATACAGAAATCTTTGGCCCAGACCTAAAAAGGTTGTAGCGCTACTGAATTATTTTTGTGTCAGAATGTGTACCGGAACGAAACGCGGTAGTTGAATTGAAAATTTAGTTTTAAAATTATTAAGTACCTACCCATGTTTTCCCTTTCGTCAATAGTTGATACAATCTTGCAAATAAGTCGTAAAAGATTGGTTTTATATTAAGAAACCATCTGTTGCCGTATAGCCAATTCAAATCCATTGACATTTGAAAGATACCGTTGGCTTGGTAACTAAAAATTCAGGCTTCTAATTTTATCCACTACGAAGTTATAGGTCGAAAATGGCCTTTTGCTTGTGACTTGGCGCGCGCACTGCCATTGCTCCCAGATATTCAGCCTGACCTTCTCAAGATTTACTATTCTGTTTCATATTAAATTAAATTCAGTTTTTTTTATTGAATTACTGTTAGATTGCTATATAAATTCAGTATTAAATAATAATTCTTCCAACACCAAATGATATCTATCTATCTAAAATATAATAACGGCATTATATTACTAAGTCATATATTTTTACTTTAATGAATTTAAATTGATACCGTATTGGATTATTCTGTAAGAATAGTGTGTATGTATATTTTTTGATCGTTAATATTAAAGACTGAAAACATTCCGGTTTTATACTCTCTCTTTTTTTTAAGCTGTGCTAAAAAGAGACAGACGGGTACTTAATTTAAGGAGTGGAATCAGTCTCGTTAAAGAAGGAACCATATAAATTATAGTTACACTGTAACATTTTAAACTAAATATGATATTTACGATATATTTAGGTAGGTATAGTAATTAGCCGACGCATACGTCCGTTATCGTTTGATTGTGATAAACATTATTTGAATTATATATTTTTATCGATATTGGAATTAAAGTTTCCTGACTTATATAATTATATAATAATATACGTCTAATAATAAAATATATGATTGGCTTCTAATAGCTATTTATACATTTATAGCATAAGTCAAAAATACAATAACAATTTCTTAATATAAATTATAAAAAAAAATACTCCTATATCTTTGATTTTTTAAGTTAAAAGAGGCTGATTTTATTACTTTAAAAAATGTTGTAAATTTTAAGAGATCATACATCATGTATAACAATTCTTTAACATTATACTTAATTTATTAAAAGTTAATAATTAACGATTAATATTTAAGCATTATATTAGTTTGCATAACTACCATGTTGGTTCTCTTATATTAGAAAGAGATAAATAAACTTTAAAACTACTCCATTTCTATCTCTTTCACTATTAGAATGCTATTTTGAGTATATATATTTCAAAATATTAAAACTGTCAAACCGAACTAACCCGCCATTGTAATAATACAAAATTAATATAGATTAAAGTAATAGATATAACGTTCCTGGTGACATTATCTAGACTCTATGGTTATAATTTATCTATGACAACACTGCACATGTGGCAATTCCAATTGGAGTATTTTGTTTAAATTATACACATTGTTAAACATAACTAACTGTCCACCCATAAGTCTATGATATACAGGCTGGAAACTAGACTACAATTATCAGATCTTCGTTAACATCTAGCCAATTACGTAAAGGATGGATATTTAACTATGAAAATCTTACCAATAGTATAATGTGTTTGTTTACACGTTACAATTCAATAGGTCAACTCCTCAGCCTGTATCACTGAGCACCAAATCTCTTGTTATCCGTCATAATCTGCTAGAAGCCGGTGGATTATGAGCACGCGACAATCCGTCAACCACTAACGTAAACACAAAACCGATAGCTATAAATCAAAGCGCACGAACGAATCAGAAATCCGCTAAATCCTTGCGATCGCGTAAAAAATACTAGTATTAAAAACAGTCTTAAGTGGGCTTACGACGCGCGGTACCGTCCGCACTGACTCTAATCTCGGCCACTTCCCGACGCAATTTGAACCTAACTCCACCACTCTATACATCATCCGCTGGCGACCGCCCACCGCGCCGCCGCGCACTGATACACTTATCCCCCTCACACGCGTACATTTCCCGCATATATCCGTCTCTGTCGCCCTGAAATCTCGTGTAGATTTTTCAGTGCGTACGGGAGCGGGGGACGCAGTCAGCTGGCCGAACTTATGCGGATAAAATCGACTTTTTATCGGTTCATTGTGACGCTTCGTGACGTCACTGTTTACTTCCGTAGACATACATTAGAATTTGACTTCCATTTTCATGTTCATATTGTAAAGTTGAAATGTGTACGATCGAATATTTCAATATGTATTTCCTTATCATTTATCAGTGATATTCAAAGATAAAGTGAACAATAAAGTGCGTAGTTGGAAGAAGCTTGAAAATTAATATTGGTGAGTGCTCCGAACTTCGGGGCTTATTTAAATCGTGCAATATGTTTTCCTTATAGCAAACAAATGATTGCAGTTTAAATCTCGCTCTGCAGCGAGCCGCAATAAATAAGTGGATCGCAACGTAAACAGATCGAGCGCATTAACCGCCTCGCCGTATATAAAGAGAGTATAAATATAAAGTTCCCACTCGCTGCCGCGCAAACTTAGCTAAACAACGCCATAATTGCCTTCATTACTTAAATTACTAAAATTATTTATTCAAAAAGCTGGCAACATTTAGGAGCGGGAGGCACCGCCCACCGCCGTGTTTGCGCCAATGGGGAGGCGCGCGGTGCGAGTGGGATGGGCGACAAATATGGCGGCCGCGTACCAAACATCCTTATGCTACAGCGACGGCTTGACGCTACGACTGTTTACAGTTTTCCACGCTTTTTTCTTAACAAACCAATAGTTTAATTAATAATATCGTCTATTTATAGAATTGTGAAAATGTGATTTGTGTATATAGGGTCGTATAGACCAAAACCGCCCAAAAATCGAATGCCGACGGCGACGTGAATTACCCTTGTTTTATACTTTTGGAAATCTAATTATTACAATTTATAATTTTCGTGAAATAAAAATTGTGTTTATCAATTTTAATCCACATTTTTTCAAATAGAATAGAATTGTAGTAATCAATTAATTAATTTGTGGGTGTGTGTCAATTAATTAATTTGATCTTCATCAATTGTAATAATATTGTATGTATCTAAATTGTACAGTTAATTGTACTAATCTAGTATCAATAACAATAATATTGTGTATATTTATAATTAGGGTAGGTACTATGAGTAATAATAATGTGCTAGTGGAGCAATCAATTGGTCTATGTTCGTGAGAGGACACATATATAGAACAGGGGGCAAACAGGCAGGAGCCTCATCTGATGTTAAGTGATACCGCCGCCCATGGACACGCTTAATACCAGGGGGCTCGCGAGTGCGTTGCCGGCCTCTTAAGAATTTGTGCGCTCTTTTCTTGCCAGACCCTGAGTCGAATTGGATCCAAAATACTTCAGTGGGCAGCTGATTCCACGGAGTGCATTAAAAACGCTCAGTTGTGGAACGATGAGAGTTATAGCGACTATTAAAGATTGATTAATTTCAACTTTGAGGTAGTGCGTTCGATTCACGGCTGTGCACCCAACTATCTATGTGTGCATTTAACACACGCTTGTATGGTGAAGGAGAACATCGCGGGGAAACCAGCATGTTTTAGATCTAAAAACGGCTCATCACCTACTTACTTAAGAAATAAAAATGATCACAAAATACAGTTAGAGGTAGCGACACTGTTTTTTTATTAATAAGAATATGTATGTATGTTAAAGCCTACTTTCCTTATAAAAATATAAATTTAAAAATAATCTAAAATTAAAAACAATTGAACGATACATGTTTTTATTTCATATCCTTTTATCTTGTCCTCACTCTTGTTCACGAAAATAATAAAATTACATTTGTAAAAGTAACATTTATATTATTCTATCAAAATATACCTACTAAATGTGTTTAATTAACTACAAATAAAATTTTACGAAATTCAATAGTTTATATCATTAACTTAATAGGTTCAGCGACAAACATAAAGTCAAAGTCAAAATCTTTCATTTATATAGGTAACACGATGTACATTTATGAAAGTCAAAAAATAAAAGTACATTAAATGCTTTTAATACTTCTAACAAACTATTAGGTAACATGAATTTATATTATTCATAACTGCTGGAACGCTTTAGGAATTTTCATACAAATTTTACAGAAACAACTCAGGTTGGTTGGAATTATTTCTTATCGAAAATGAGAGCATACGTCACAATTCACACATCACGTCTTGCTTTATAAAATACTACGTTTTCAAAATTTAATTTAAGTCAATGAAATTAGTGTCTTGCAGCGAGGTTAATTTGAAGAACGAGTCACTGAAGAATTAAACCTTCAGGTTTTGATATCAAAATAATATTTTGTCTACAGAAAGCAAATTGTATTTGGTTATTTTCTAAAAAACGGTTCGTAACACGTAATTTGATTATAGAAACCGTATAAATTCGTAAAGCAAATTAAATTTACAATCCTACTAATAAGTTTTAGAATTTTTTTTTACAAAACTAATTCAGTTAATAATAAACGGCACAAATATCCTATTCCTCCAACTTTGATTTTGTTCCTTTTGGAGTAGAGACTCTTGGGCCGTGGGGTCCAAGTGCACAGGCGCTTATTAAAGATTTAAGTAGATAGTACCGGCGACCCCAGAGACTTTCCTGGCTCAACGAATAAGTACAGCGAGGAAATGCTGCCAGCATTAAAGGTACACTGCCACAGGGACCAAACTTTTTAAATTTGTTTTGATTTTCTTTTTAATAATTTTTAATTACTTTAATTATTACTTTTTAGGTTAAGAAAATTTGTAAAAACTGTATTCCGTTAATTGATTTTGTTACTACTTACCTACTACTTAGAGAAATTACCATAGGTAAATATATAGCTAAATTCCAACTAAAATTTAATTAATTCTAGCTCCACAGTAATTATGCACAAAATATTCTATGCCCTGCATAATTAATTAATCATATTATCCACTATTACCTGCTGATTAGTACCGATGTCCTTATGTCCTATTAATACTAATGTTATTGTAGGCAGATTTGTCCGTATCACTCAATAGGTATTACGTAGGCTATCATTAGACTGCGATGGTTTGATTAGGATGATTGCATAATTAATTAACAAGTCATATTTATTCCTAAGCTACCACCCGCTGTAATTTGCGACCGTTATATTTCAGTCAATATACATAAAACTATAATTAATTATACACATTTAAATGTGTGTGTAATTTGTAAGTGCGTGCTCCAATTTCACCATGCCTCCTGCTGATAGAGGACAAATCTCTGTTTTTAATTATTATTAATTACATAAAATGTCATGTAGAACATGTGTAATGGTTGCAGCTCCTTACAAATATTGTGTAAAACAAAAGTTTTGGCGATTTAAAAGAGTGGCGGAGAGTTTATTGCCAGTTCTTCTCTTCCGTTCTACGCCCTTTATTTGAGAAGTGGCAGTAAATGTAAAATTAGAAGCAATTATATTTTATTTTTTGACGTTCATAAGTGTACATTGTGTTACCTACATGAATAAATGACTTTTCACTTTTGATAAATAAATAAAATAAACATCTAAAGTCATGGTAATAGTACCAGGCGTGCATAAGTCAATAAGACTTCTAAATACGATTTCAGTCTTAATTAAGATTTTAATTTTTTTTGAAACCAACCTAGTCGACGGTATATTTGTCATACTACGGAAAATTACATGATTATGATTTGACGTAGTCTCCTAGGTCAAGTACAACGGCTTTAGTTCTTAAAGCTAATCTGTGATAATCTTCTCGCAATCACGTCAAATGTTGAGGTATGACGGTGAATAACGATATTAAAATTTGAAGAATTTTTCACCAATAATAGTTGTAATGAATTAAAGGTTCTTTAACACACTAAAAACTGAATTCATTGTATGGATACGAATCTACTTGACTCTTGAACAAGCCAAGAAACTCAAAGGATCCAATTCATAATAAGAATTTAAAAATGTTTAATATAATATAATGTAAAAATGTTTACCAGCAAATAAAAATATTTAATGTATATAAAAAATGCTTAAGAAATTAAAAACTCTAGTATTCTTTATTAGATAGAATGGCTTTGTTATTCCTCCTTTATAATAAATATGTTGTAATGAACTATGAGTCTTAGAATTTAGAATTTACATACATATATTATTTGTATTTTTTGTATTTGTTTAGGTGTAACTGTGTTTTGTGTATGTTTAAATGTGTATTCCATTTTTGGAATAGTGTAATTTTTTGAATATTGTATAGTACTTGTAAGTAGCTGTAGGAATACCATTAAGCAAACTAATAAATAAATAAATGTAAAATCTGGCTCACACTCATTCAAACATTAAGTAGCTCGAATATAATAATCGAATAGTCCTATCACATGGATGCCCCAATGCCCCATTAAGGTGTTACATATGTTGCACACGTGATAAATACCAAATTTTAGGTAATAAAAGGATTAAGTATAGATAATAACACGTTTATCAAGTCGTAAATTGTCATAAATCTAAACTGTTATCGGCGCCACTGAATTTTCGATTAGATATCAATCAACGAATATTACTTTCATATATCGAAGTATTGTACCACCTGGAGGTAACGTACCCCAAGTATTGAAATAAAACTACGAAAAACATTAGTATAACCCTGGATAGTGGTCTCAGATTTTTGCCATGTCTTCACTATTTGTAAACAGTCAATTCGACGTCATTTTTGAAGTGAACCTAACGACGTTATTTTAGGTGCATGAGCGTAAATTTTTTACGGATGAAACGAAATAATAATAATATTAGCGTCACGAAGATGTGCAGCGTTTTTGACGAAGAAAAGGAGAGACCAATTGAGACCGATTGAGAGAGAGAGTGAGAAGGGCGAATAATCTTATAGAAATTATATTTTTAAAATTAAAATTTCGTAAAGATAATTTATGAAATATTAGTATTTTATATTTTATGCAAAATAATGTATCGAAATGTCAAATGATGAATTGTAAATTTAAATAACCCGTGTTTTTATTATCAAAGAAATAAAAAAAAATGATTTGTATTAATTTTCGACACTTAATATTTTAATGACAATTAATTTCATTAAATTCCTAACATATCTTTCTTTTTCCCTGCCTTTAAGTCTCGGAAATCTAATGTTTTAGATTTGTATAAATATGAACAAGACTTAAAAATTATTTTGCCAAAGAAGTTCTACATGTGTACTTTGTACGCATGCACTTTTTTTTACTACGCAAAAAGGTCAGCCTTCTGTGCCTGACGATTGTCGCTGATTGGGTCTTAGACGTACTCACGGTATCAAGAACCTATATTGCGCACAAACATTGCCGGTGGTGCAACCAATTTTTTTACCCATGATTAAGAGTCGTACACGGAGCTAGTAAGAAACTAATTCCCTAGATCGTATCTAAATACGATGTAAACATATTCAGAATATTAGGTTTTAAAAGCTTAATAACCATTTAAATGGGGCAAAGTTTCTACGGTAATGCATTGTAAGCAAATATAGAAAAAATATCTTTTGATATTAATGAAACCACTGTTTATATTTTTCACATAATATTATAAATTGTCTATATTCTGTAAGTGTTTTATGAAAAACGCAAAACACTATTTAACCTCATACAGAACAAAATATATTTACTAAAAATTTAAATAAGTTCCACTAGTCTAGTCTCTATCAATTTTCCATAAATACTTTACAGCTAGCTTATTTTTTAATACTGTAGATACTTTTTGATCTTGTGTCGACAGTTACACAAAACATATTTATGTAATACTGAAAATATGCCCTTTGCTAAACTTTGATCCCTCCTATTAATCATTTCATTGTTTTAATGAAGCTAAATTATGCAGATTCCAAATACAACAATGGGTGAGATATTTACCAGTCGCTTAATAATGCTCTTAGTGTACTTCCTTTGTTTTACTTTGATCAAAATTATGAATGTTTGTGGCATACAATATAATTTACACTTGGAGAGACTCAATGAATTAATAAATGATGGCAATAACAAAGTATTTAAGGATCTTTGTGTATAGATTTATATAAATAACAATAATCCAGTAGGGGTACAAATTTATTGGTCTTCATCTGTTTTGAACCGACTTCATCTCGTATCGTATGGACAGTCCCAATGGATACTACTCGCTATGGGCTGATTGTAAACAAGTGACACTACCGTCCTTGGTATATGTCAGATTTCTGTATGTTTCTATATACCTAGATATTTGTTCTTAGGCAAGTAGCTACTATGCCTGACACACGTATGTCTAAGACATGGCTGTTTCTTCACGATGTTTTCCTTCACCTTCCGAGCGAATGTTACGTATAGAAAGAAAAGTCTATTGGCGTACAGCCGTGATTTGAACGCACGACCAGGATTGCGAGTCGCTCAAGCCAGGCCAACACTGCTGCGGCCTGACGATTGTTATTCTTTACACCTACACCTGAAACTTTAATAGACATATTCTACGTTATTTCCTTCATCTAATGGACAGTGAAGCTTCTGACTACAAATCGATAACATTCATTAATAACGCGTAGTAAAAGTTAAAAAAAATTAAAGATTACTATTTACTTTTAATTTTATTAAAGATATTTTTAACCTTCCGATTCCCAGAAACAACATTGGGTTCCGCGAGCCTCTTCACAGGATGTGTTCTGCTTTGGATTTTGTCACTGACCCCTCCTCTACTGCTTCATTTAAAAATAATTTAAAACAACTATTCATGCCCTAATCCTTGTATCTTTCTTCTTTATTATAGCTACGTATGTTTGTCGTTCTCTCGATTTATAAATTTTGTGCTGTCATGTTTTGTTTTGCTTTTTCTGTATGAAAATTTAATCAGTGAAACTTTTTGTAGATACATCCAATGTGTTTATTTTATGTTTTATTTTTAATTTCCTTTGATGACTCGTCATATCTACGAATGTATATTTATGACTGTATTTCTTTTATATAATTTTAAGATGGATAACAGAAGGACGTTAGCGTCTTAACTCTTAAGAAGTTAATTACTTGGTTCGCCGCATACAATTCGGTAATTGAGATTTTATCTTATACGTATTTTGAAATATTTAATCGAATTATATTATATTATATATTAGCTAATCTAACATTCTCATCTTAAACTTTAGCTCACTTAAGCATTAAATAAAACCTTACATAACAACCATGCATATACAAAAAAAAGGTACCTACTTATGTACGCGCGTAAGAAGTTATATATACCTAGGGTAGGGCGGGGCTAGTTGAGCAATTTTTCACTTGCTTGGATATAGCTCCTCAATGATAAGTCTCAATGAGTTGTTATGTGTCCTGATGGATTAGTAATTTATCCCTTAACAAAAGTGTCCATAGTATTTTTTTGTAACAAGTCCAATATAATAGCTACAGATGTTTAAATGCAGAAAGTCAAGTATGCTCAATGTACCCCATAGGTGGGGTAAGTTGAGCAAGGGTATGGGGCAAGTTGAGCACTAAGAATGTCTAGGCCAAACCATGGGTTCTATGTTAACTTGAGATGAAGTAAAATATGTGTTAGACAGTCAGCTTTTTATTTATAGTCTTTTATTGACAAAACAACAAAACTTAAAGAAATTTTCTTTGTATAATTACCCGAAACTAGAATCAACAAAACATGAGCATCCATATCTATCCATTACTTCCGATAATTTCTAAAAAAGATTACCAAGGCTGGTGGGTTCGGGTTTTTGTATGGATAGCTACGATTTTTTTTGTTTTAAAAACATCATCAACCATTATTTTCCGGCCATCTTATTTGCAATTCAGCTGGGTGGAATTTCAATGCCAAATTTAGCAGCACACTCTTAGGCAAGGCGATGGTCGTCTTTTGGAGAAAAATTCCATTTGTAGCAAGTATTTTGTCAAACAGTCCTCCTGTGAGGGAGGATATACTTCCCTCACCTTCATTTAATTTATTTAAAAGTCAACCCATACCGAATTCTTTAGCGGCGGTATTCACACTTTTTCCCTCATCGTGGACAGCCTTTGCAGCATTATTTAAGTATTCAGTAGTGTAATATCTCCTCCTTTTGTAAGCATCCAAACAAAAATAAAAGATTCATTACTCATCTGTTGTTTAAGTCGTGGAGTTAGTTGAGCTATAGTTGCTCAACTTACCCCAACCCGGAATTTTAAAAGAAAAGTGGGATTGTAAAAAAATGCCTAGAATTAGACCCAAATCCTATTTACAAATCAAAAATACAATAATCTTCTGGAAGATTAACACTGTCCTGATTGAAAACAGAGAACATTAGACAAAGACAGACGAAAACTTGCGATAAACAATGTTTTTACTTTTTGGTCACAAAATAAACAAAACGCCGTGACACTTCACTCACTGGTCGAGCTGCCACTAGCTATCGTGCGATGATTACCCCTCCTACGACTCCTTCTTTTCGCTATTTGATACTCCCGCGTAAGGTGAATAGTTTCCGAGATATTTCGATTGCCCAACTTGCCCCTATGCTCAACTAGCCCCGCTCTACCCTACTTCTTTGGCATTATTAAAAATAGTTTTTGATTGCATGCAAATAATTAATTACAATTAAATAATCAAAGACTGGAAAAGGAGTCATTGTAGTCAATAAAGTTCAGTACATTAAGTGTAACATAAATTCTATTATTATTCGAATGTTGTTTTTAAATTTCTTCAGTATGACGTAATCGTAGTGGTTTAAACCGAAGATGTACCTAGAGGTCGCTACAGCGCTAAGTCTCAAGCTTTTTTTGTATCCAACAGGGGGCACTCGGGCAAGAGGTTGATGTTAAGCCGCCGCCCGTGGATACTCACATCACCCAGAAGGCTCGCAATTGCGTTGCCGGCCTTTTCGGAACTTGTACACTCTTTTGATGGACAGGAAGCTGAACCCATAACCGTTCAAATGTCTTTTCGAATTTTGAAAGGCCTTAAATAGATAGCATTTCTTTTTACCTACTGATTTCTAATTCAAACTCCTATTCTTGTTCCTGCTAAACACGGACTTGCTTGGCTCATCTTCCTATTACATAGATATCTGCTGAATAGTTATTCCATATATTATATCTTCTATTCTACGTTACAAAAAGCACCCCAGTTTATAAAAATAGAGGAGACAAAAAGTACTTAAACAATGTAATAAAAGGCATGAGTGAGCACTACGATTTTAAATTTCGAATGCAAGCGTTAATTTAATTACATTTCAATAGATGTCTCTGTCTAATAGACTCAATCACACGGCTCGTAAAGCTCAACGATAGTTCAGCCAGTTACTTCCACTACATATAATTACAATTGAATTTATGTAGTATCCCGTGCTTAAGGATCGGTTAAGACTGCAATTAAGCCAAGTTTGGTGTTTAATGGTGATAGTTCGATTAGTGTGTTGGTAAACCTGATAAATTTATTATGTTGGTATACCTTACGCAAAATTATTCAAAAATGTGTTCCATGCTCTCGTCAAGTGCATGATCCTGTATATTATATGGATTTTTCCTTGCACGTGCTCGGTGATGGAAAACATGGTGACACAATCGACACTTATGGTACCTATTTCATAACCAAGACAGTGCAACGTATGACTTCTGTTATGTTCAAAAAGGCTTGGGCAACGGTAATCATATCTAATATGACATTTGCATGAATATTCTTTTACGTCTGATTGTGATTGTGTTATTAGAAAGTAAATTAATTATCAACGTGTGTACCTATAATTGAATGAATGTCGACAATACTAAAGAGTACTCTCAACATTTTTGACTTCTTAATTCATATTAATTTTATGTTCTTAATTAATATTTTTTTAAATTACACTTACCTGTATGTGTCTTTGGCAAAGACGAATTCAGAATGAAATACGTTCTTAATACAAAAGCAGTATATGGGTTCAAATTATCGTAAATTGAGGAGTTTTTAATACTTCTTTGTAATTAAAATTTTCATGTTTCGTACAAAGCACATAAAAATTAAAATAATATCGCTTAAAGTTCCGTTGCACTTAGTGACTTCGGTGTTTGTTTGAAATATGCAGTATGTTTCAGATCAAACAAACATACAACCTTAAAAAATCTTGATATTTTTTGTCACAGTCATTTTCTTGGGATAGTTTACGCATATTGCCCATACAAAATGATTTTCAAAACAAACTAATTTTGCGCGTTTTCCAGCGGTTAATAAAGCAAAACAATATCCTAAGATAATAAAACCCATACGTAGAAATTACTTACGTTCACCCCTTAGGTATGCTAACAATTCGTCAATGTTGTAAGTAATCCCATAAAATCAATCTATTCCCCAAATACGAGGAAATTAGCGTGTAATATTTCCTGTTACAATTATAAATGCCCGGGAGAATCGGAGATTGTGTGGAGCTGCGCACGCGACCTGCACGCGGCTGACGCGCGACCGGCGACCGACTCTCGCAACGTATTAAGCGCCCAACGCCTTTTATTTATTTTACAACTATCCTCTCATTTAAGTCCGTGTCATCCCACCCACGATCCTGTTAGGATTTCATCACCCCGCGTTTACCGAACAAACAGATTCCCAGATTGCATTATTATTTAATTGTTTCGAGTGCCACTTTCTTTTGTGAATGCGGAATTAGCTCAACTACGATTAGCATATTTATTTCACACGATGTATGGAACGTAACATTTCGAAGTTTGAATTTTGACACACAACTGTAAAAATTCTATTTTTAAAACAGAAAAGATTTTTGCAGTGAAAGAATTGAGTTCAACGCAAGAATTCGAATTTTTAAACAAAAGCGGTTGGCATTCGAAAAAAACAAAAGAGTTTACCGTGATGTTCGAAACTCTTTTGTTTTTTGCGAATATTAAAGGTACGCAATAATATCGGCGGACCGTTAGCGAGTGAATAGTAAAATATCCAAAAGCCGACCGGAGGTAATACCGCGACCATACATCAACCGTTTCCATTCTAATGGTAATTCGGGGATATGCGGCTCGATATTGTGCCGCGTCCCTCCCTAACAAATGTTTATTTTATACACAACGCCACTAACAATAGTGTGCAAATACCTAAACAGCGTAAATGGTGGCGCGATGCGATTTAGATGATAATGCCCTGCAGATATTATAATGGATGGTTGTAATTTCCCGTTTTGATAGTGGTTTCATATCGGACTGTGTTTCTGTCAACTATTGAATTTGTTCCGTAATTAGTTGTAGCTTAATTCAAAACTGTTGTATTTCATATATAGATATGGAGTTAAAGAAATCTGGAAATAATTAAAAGTAAAATTGCGACGGTAACTATTCGGTAGTCGGCTTTTGGTATACCTATTAAGCTTATTAATGTTTTGTTAAATGAAATATTGATTTTATTTACGATAATAGTATAAATTTATAATCTTTTCTTTGTAAATAATCAACTTTATTCACATCGTCCATTTTAAGTTTATCTATCAAAATTGAAATCTGAAAAAGTAATTTTATACTGTAAATTGATGGCATTAACGCCATTAGTTAGTCCATTGATTAGGATGGTATTTTGTAATAAACACTAAAATTTGTTTAATTGATAACCTCCTCTTTAGTTTTTTGGATGAAAAGTAATGAAATTTATGTGCCACATACTAACCGTCATACATTTGCCCAGGTTACTCGTAAAATATTCGCCGAATTAGAAGAAAACACTTGACCTAAAAGAATTCTTCTATATGCAAAATATTATTTCATAAAAGGCCGTATGGAAATATTTTGTATATATATATGAACGCATGTTTAATTTGATATTTAAAGGTACCCCCGCACCTGACAGCTCATACATATTCATGTTGGGTGATTAATCATCCCCTTTCTCCCCAAACACCTACAAGACTCGAGTTACACGAAATTTCGTGAAAACGTATAATGAAGTATTAGTTATGCATGTCACTGCAATTTGTTACGAAAACTCGAGCGTAAATTCTAAATTGTTTGTAAATAATTGAGCAGATTATGTGGGCGAACACTATGTACCTACAGGTTTATGTTTTTAACGACGAAATATTGGTCGCATAAAGGCCTGTTCAGACCTAAGCGGTATTTGCTACCGTCTGCGGCAGGGAAAACCCAGTGAGTATGCGGTAATATTACTGTATATCGCTCAGGTCGCTCTAGCCGCGGTACTTGATACTAAATACCTGAGCGAAACCCGCGCGGTATGTACCTCTACCCACAGTGGCAGCGAATATCGCTCAGGTTTGAATAGGCCTTAATTAAACAAAAGACTACGCACAACGGATCAAATCGGCGTCTAAGCGCGGAAACTGAGTCCAGACTACATAAATAAAACTGAAAACTGAAACGGTGGGAGCTTGTAGTTTATTGTTTATCAGAATGCCAAATCATAAAATGACTGCTTCACGACTGATTTGAGAGCGACCGCCAATGCGAAAACTGTTGTGTGAGTTCGAAAAGTGAGTTACAGAATCGCAGGGCTAATGTCCTTAGTTATTAAATAACAGGACCCAGAAATGAGTCTTCAACTAATTAAGACAGTAATACTACATTTTTATTCATAACTATTCACTCAAAGCGATTTAAAAATGTTACAGGATATTTTGCATAATCTAAATATTAACGCAACCAAAAACCGCAAACCGGTTAGCTTTTAATTAAATTTTTTACGATGATTTATGTCTGTGATTTAAGAGCGCGTGCCCACATTTTTTTATAGTTTTCACTATCAATAAAAAATTTACATACGACATAAAGGTGACATCTGGTGGGCGTGGACGGGAGACGCATGACTTTATGCAAATGTTATAGCGATTAGCGATTGACGATTTGCACCCTTCATTCGTTTTTAATTTATTATAAAGTATTAATCCATTCTTTCCTAGAGCAGTGTTGGCCTAGTGGCTTCGGCGTGCGACTCCTATCACTAAGGTCGTAGGTTCGATCCCCGGCTGGACCAATGGACTTTTTCTAAGTATTTACCATTCGCTCTAACGGTGAAGGAAAAAGTCGACGGCGTGTGTTAGACACACAACGCGATCAGCGTTGTTTTCAGACGGAATTTGTAAGATTCTGCTGATTTTAAACCTTGGAAATGATGGAACCATTTAACAATTTGTACTAAAACATTGTAGACTTTACGTAAAGACAAATGGATTTTTGGGTTAAAACACGAGTAAATAATTAAAAACATACATATTATAGATTAGTTTTTATAAGACATTTTGTATATATTACTAGCTGACCCGGCAAACGTTTGTTTTGCCATGTATATTATTTCTAGGATTTTTTTAGTTCCATTAAAATAACTATAAATAGGGGTTGATCGTAGAGGGGTGAGAATTAGGGGTTGTATGTATTTTTGTATGCTGTATCATAAAAAAATAAAAACAAAAAAAATTGGAGTGGACACCCCTTATCACTTAGAGGTTTTAAATATAGATAGTAGCAGATTCTCAGACTTACTGAATATGCATAAAAATTTTCATAAGAATCGGTCGAGCCGTTTCGGAGGAGTATGGGAACGAACATTGTGACACAAGAATTTTATATATAGAGATTAAGATGTTATGTCTCTAGTTATTTCTGTAGAAAGAAAATATTCTTTTGAAAAAGACAATTCGGCATATCTACTTAAATATTTCATGATAATAATATCTTATATTAGAAGAATATTTAATAGTTTAGATCTAGATAAGAGATCAAAGGATCGGCTTATCACATACAAAGCATTCTCGCTGTCACCCCGAATGACATGCAGTGACGCCGTTGACAGTGTCGCAGGCAATCGCATCGCAATCCGTCAGGTCCTCCCATGGGACAATATTGGGACTAATTTGTTTCACTCCGCTTATTCTATTTCCGCTTATGTGGAAAATTGATATTTTATCTTGAACTTTTCAATTGGTATTGATTTAAAGTGCTTTATTGGAAAACGCGTAGATATAAAAAAAACGTGTGTGAACTTATGTACACGCGTTATAAGTTATACGTCTTTTGCGTAACAAGATAAAAATCTTTCCAAAAGAAAGAAAAAACTAAAATGTTGACTATAGCTAACTTCAGGGTGTCGGTTTTTTGTGACGGTGTGCATTAAAAATTTAATATACTTACTTAAGCGCCAAAAGAAGTATAGGTAACTTCAATAAAAACATGTTCTTATTAATTATAATTGATCCATTCGGATTCATTAATATTGCAATATTATATGATATAATATATTCACTAGTTACCTACAATAAAATTTAGAACAGTTGTCTAAATAAAGAATGTTGAAATTCAATTAAAATATACCCAAAAGCAATTAAAACTGCAACGCAAAAACGAATGAATTCAATTGTGAAAAAAATATCAAACGTTAAAGCATCGTTCATCGAAATGGATTGTCAATCCGTTTCGAGCCGATATATTTTCCACTACGTTGAGTCAACAGAGAGCCATTCATCGATGCAATGAAAATATTGCCCATTTATCTTTTGTTTTTACAAAACTCTTAATACGATTTCATATGAATTGCTATTTTCTGTCGACAAAAGTATCTCAGGTAATATATGGAGCTGGGGTTTTATTTAAAACGTGATGTTTCTTGATTATCTAATATATAAAATTCTCGTGTCGTGGTGTTTGTAGTTAAACTCCTCCGAAATGGCTTGACCGATTCTCATGAAATTTTGTGTGCATATTGGGTATGTCTGAGAATCGGACAACATCTATTTTTCATCCCGCTAAATGTTAAGGGTCGTCGACCCCTATTTTTTTTTTTTTAATTTTTAGATAAATTTTTATTTTTTTTATGATACAACATTAAAAAATACATACAACCCCTAATTTTCACCCCTCTACGATCAACCCCTATTTTTTATTTTGTAATATATCGTTTGTACGATAGGTATACATGGCAAAACGACGTTTGCCAGGTAAGCTAGTAGTTATATATATATGATATTGATATACATAGAGGTTTCATGGTCACTTTCATTTCTTCTTCTTCTTCTTCTTATTCTTGCATACAAAGTTTGTGTTCCTATTTGGCTATAAACACTATTGCTAGAGGCTTTTTCATTTCCTTTTTATTAAATTTTCATTCCATGTTAAGGCGTAAGGCTCTTCACTAGCATCGTGTAAAAAATACTCAGCGATTAATCGAGAAGTTGGTGACAGTCTTGATACTTCTTCTCGTACGTTCTACGGTCATGAGAACTGGTAGGAAAATATTAATATGATGCTTGTTTTCCACACGATGAATCCTGTTACTAGGAGGAAAAAAAGAAAAGAGGTTATTTATGTATTATTTAAACTTACCTGTTGCACGGGTTAGTTACTATAACGATTTTTTTTTATAGAACGGGGGGCAAACGGGCAGGAGGCTCACCTGATGTTAAGTGATACCGCCGCCCATGGACACTCTCAATGCCATAGGGCTCGCGAGTGCGTTGCCGGCCTTTTAAGAATTGGTACGCTCTTTTCTTGAAGGACCCTAAGTCGAATTCGTTCGGAAATACTTCAGTGGGCAGCTGGTTCCACATACGATATTAAAATAATCACAGTATTCAAATTCATACTGTTTGTTGAATGTTTATTACATTATACAACAATTGAACTTTTATTATTTTTCAAGCTGAATGTATGAGATTCGTTAAAATAAGTATTTTAAAACTGTATTAGAGTACCTAATCTTAAACACTCGGGTTTCAATGGGTCGTTTTTTACAATAGTTGCATAATTTACTAATAAAAACATAGGCTTATAGTAGGTAGATAATAATTTTAATGAGAATAGCTGAACCATCAAATCTTAACCGCATTACGAGAACTGAAATAGTACTTAGAGAAAGTATCACTTCAAGTTACTATGCCTATTATAACTAGACTTATTTTGCGGTTGTTTATTATACAATCCAAATCTAATTTCTTTGCGAATAAACGATTTATTATTATTATTACTTGGCACTTGATTTAAGCAACATAATATTTTACGTTTCAGAAATTCAAATATATCAAAGTCAAACCGAAGATATAATGAAGAAAGCGTTATTGCTGATATCAATTGCACGCTTTCTTGTGATCTGCATAGCGTCTACGGTCGCCACCTGTAACTACAACGCTGAAAAACCGCTTTTCAAACTAACGGGTATATAAAAAAAATCAAATCTTATACCGTAAAAGTGAAGTCACATAATCCTTAAATAGATGTGTCGAAATGTGCTTTAAAAACTGGTAATTTCATTACATACACACAGATGACCAGGCTGTTAATTAAGGAAAAATGTCGCTCAACCAATACTCGATTAATTAAAAAGTCTGAAAATTCCATAGTTCAAGTTTAAAAAGGTTAGACAACCAAGACAGGCTCTTGCCTGTCATTGCCGAAATCATCTTGTGTCGAATAGGAAAGATAATTTTTACTACGTAATGAAAGTAAATTTGAACCATTATTATGCATTATGTGCGTGGTAATTAGTTCTACGAATAGATGGCGCTGTAACACATAATAATAACTATGGCATTTAAATTTCACTACTCGACACAAGATGGCAGGTAATTTCGTTTTGACTATATTATTTTAAGATTTTGTGTTACTAGGTGGCGATATCCCTAAAAAAAAAATCCTGAAATACACTTTGAATTAGCAGATAGATAGTAGTAAATTTTATTTTATAGACACCGTAATAATCAAAATGTTATTAAAATGTCAACCGCTAAAAAAATGCTGTGTCTCAATAATGATAAAAGCTATTAGTATTGTAAAAAATTGCTTTATCTATTAAAGTACTTTAATACTATACAAAAAAAAAGCTATACCTATTATAATATTTATATATGTATAAATATTGTGTGTGTTTTTAATTAATCACCTCCTTGACGGCTGGACCGATATCAACGAATTCTTTGTGGATTCATGTGGTTTTCATTTACAATTAGACCATAATTTCTTTTTGTTCGACGTGTGTACAGGTCGTCTTTAGGTCCGTTAGTTATTTTTATTAATGTAACTTTAAAAATGTGTTTAAATTATATTATTTCTACTGTAGTGGTAGTGATCATTGTGATTAACTATAATTTCTTTGTTCATGTTCATATTAGGAGAAAGGTAAAATTTATAAACAAAGTTCATTGTATAAAAAGTATTTTTTATTTAAACCCAATTTCAGCCCCATAAAACAAATAAAAGTAAAAATAAGAAAGTGATCACAGGTGGTAATTATAAATGCTAGGAAGTAAAAAATCAGATCTTATAGTGCAAACATTGTCGAATCATTTGTTTAGAGATTTTGTTACAAATTTTTCAAACATGTTTGTACAGGAATTGATTTAGAAATTAATTAAAAATGGAATATACAAATAAATAGCTGCTTATAACTAAATATTTAAAACTCAACATTAAATTTTAATTAACAATATATAAAAATATTTTGTCATTATTAATACACTTGAGCAAAATTCACACTTTATATAATTCTTATGATTTTAAAAATAGCTGTCATAAATTTGCTGCCATATTGTAACAAGTCTTGACAGTTGACAATATCCAAAATATTAAATATTTGGATTTTCATTTTTTTAACAATATTTCTCTTAATTTATTTAAGGTACGTTTGGTTCGAGAGCTGTTGGTTTCTTATATTTTAACATCAAACTATGGGGTTTGGGATTTTATATCGTTTTTTAACAAGAATTAACGTTCATATAATAATTGGTATAAAACATATTATTGGCTACCTTTATTGAGCAGTATCTCGCAGAGCAATATCAAATCATTTTTCCTATAAAATGCAATACAAAAAGTCTTTAAATTTGGAATGTTTAACATTTTTGCAACAAATATTATTCTAAATATAAGTATGATGTCATATTTTAAAATGTTGCATCGTAGTAATTCTAAATTCAAAATTTTCTTAGCTGTTAAAAATCCGAGGATGTGGTAACAAAACAGAATAATCTAATTTTAAATGTCATATTGAATGCTTCTGGAATGACGCAGCATATTTTTTTTAAATTTAGAATGTTGGACGTACCCGACGATTTTGTAATTGGAATTTTCTATAATATGAAGGACGTTCTAGAATATTCTCATGTTATTAGCGCAGCCGTGGTTCATACGATATTGTACATACATCATGGCTGTGTTGTGCCAATAGTAAAGAGCGCCTAGAACTAGAACATGCCACCATTGGTGAGAATGGCCGATGTAATCTACCTTACCTGGGTACCAACGCTCGGGAATCTGGAAAATATTTAGAATCAATAACATTACGTGTATAAAATTAAAAAAAAATATATCAATTAATTAAATTGGAAGATAGGACTTTTAATTAGAAAAAATGACCTAAATTACCTTAAATGCATAAATTGCAAAGGCAGTTCCACTAATTACGTACATTCCAATAACACGGGGGAAGAACATCTGAAATTTAAAAAAAAATTGGTTAATTGTGTTTTATTTGTAATAGAGTAATCTAGGGTTTGGATTTAAAAAAAAAATATGACTGTAATTAAATAAAAAAAAAATAATAATAATAAAATTATTATTAAATTAACAACTTTTATAGTAACCTTACAACTATGGGTTTCTTCTATGATATTTTTTTTTAATATATAAATTGGTTCTTAGATAATACTAGAAAATAAGGAAATTACGCAGAATGAGTACAGACAGTTAAAATGAAAAGTACAACAAAAGATATGTTTTACTATGATTAAAGGCCGATTTACATTATCTTAGTGTTTAGGAGAGTGAGTAGTACTTTAGTTGAAACATGTAAACGCTACTTGCTTTAGTAAACGCTACGCTAAAGAACTTGCCTTTCAAGTTGTACTAAAGCACTCTCCTAAACACTAAGATAATGTAAATCGGCCTTAAAGTATGTTCCACTTAATAAAACAAATTCAATCAAGACAGCATCCCATAGTGAAAGTCGCGGGTGAGTCTGGAATACATAGATTTACGATAGATGGCGTTTTGCTCGTTTAAAACGCGGTATCATGTTGATGCGGAACTTACACTTATAACCTTAAGCAATTGAAAGGTCGCCGTTTCCCTAAATGTTATTACTTAACCTCAAGTAATTTTTGGGAACCACCGATAGCGTAATAGCTTAGTAGTGGTTTATAGATAGATAAGTAAATACCAAATTACAGACTCAGACTTCAGATCAGTATATATATAATATAGCCCGGTCCCCGGTTAAATAAGAGACAAAAAAATAGTGGTCATATAACAAGAATCCCGGAAAGCCAAAAATTGGTGGAGAGCTGGGGTTTACCATTACAAATAAAGTTTTAAAAATCCCCATCGATCCTATGTCTGCTACTAAAGTTATTCGAGGTCAAAATTTGAGTTTTTTTTTTATTTTTCTCGAAAACGGTAAGTTTTATCAAAAAACGTGTCAAGCCATCGTTGTAGATGATAAAATTCTCTACAAAAATGATATTCACGATTTATTTCCTAAGATGTACTATTCCTGAGATACCGCGATTCTAAGTGTCGCATTATACATGATATGCACACATTTCCTCACCACCTATGAGGCGCCTTTTTTTTTAGCGTGGTTTTCCCTGTACTCCACTGTCATGACAAGTTTAGGATAATTTAAGGGAACAATAGGATAGGATCGATGGATGGATAGATTTTTAAAACTTTATTTGAAACGGTAAACCCAAGCTCCCCACCAATTTTTGGCTCTCCGGGCATTTTGTTATTTCAAATGTCTATATTGACTGGACTAATAATACAGATTTCAAAAATCAAAATACATAGTACATACTAATATGATGTTAATAGGTATGAAATGAGCTATTTAATTTTTTTAAATAGCCTGCAGCCTTGTGATTCTGTAACTCACTTTTCAAACTCACACAGCGGTTTTCGCCGCGGCGGTCACGCTCAAATCAGTCGTGAAGCAGTCATTTTATGATTTGGCATTCTGATAAGGAGGGAGCTTGTAGTTTATTGTTTATCAGAATGCCAAATCATAAAATGACTGCTTCACGACTGATTTGAGCGCGATCGCCGCGACGAAAACCGCTGTGTGAGTTCAAAAAGTGAGTTACAGAATCGCAAGGCTGAACAGCCTTAAAACTTAAAACTAAAAAGGCAACTACCGCAGCACATGTAGTAAGCTTTTTTGTTTTATCATCACCCTTTTTCTTACCTCAACCATAGGATTATGAAAGCCGCCCATAACATAAGTCCAGTGCATAGTAGGTACAACACCATACGCCGCCCATCCAATGAACACACACATCTTCACAGTATAAGGCACCTCAAAACGAGGCACCTGTAGCAGCATCGCCAACGTGAAGATAAGGGTCACAGACAGCATGTAGAAGGTTTGAAGGCCCTGGAATAATTTACATACTCAAATCAAACTTCAAAATTCAAAACGATGACCTCGGGGCTCAAACGCAAAACAGAAGTTTATTAGTTAACTAGCGGACCCCACAGACGTTGTCCTGCATGATATTTCAAGTGATTAGGATATTAAGCAAAGTATGAAATTACTGACTGCAGCGCCATCTGCCGGGCTGATTTGTGAATCTAAACCATTCCCAGATCCCCTTGAACACACACACAAAATTTCATCAAAATCGGTCCAGTCGTTTGAGAGAAGTTCAGTGACATACACACTCACAGAAGAATTATATATATAAAGATAACAAAATTAAAAGTATTATTTCTTTATTCACGCCTATTTCCCGAAGAGGTAAGCAGAGACCACAGATCTCCATTTCATACGGTCCTGACATACCTCTCTCGCTTGACATTCACCATACATGCTTGTCCGTTATGGGCAATTTTGTCCCTTTTAAAATAAATCATTCTAGTATTAGATATATCTAATATATAAAATTCTCGTGTCGCGGTGTTTGTGGTTAAACTCCTCCGAAACGGCTCGACATATTCTCATAAAATTTTGTGTGCATATTGGGTAGGTCTGAGAATCGGACAACATCTATTTTTCATCCCCCTAAATGTTAAAGGTAGTCCAACCCTAAATATTTTTTTTTTATTTTTAGATAATTTTTTCTGTTTCTATTTTTTTATGATACAGCATTAAAAATACATACAACCCCTAACTTTCACCCCTCTACGATCAACCCCTATTTTTTTATTATAAATGATATACATGGCAAAACGACGTTTTCCCGGTCAACTAGTAGATATATATGATTCTCGTGTCACAATGTACGTTCCCATACTCCTCCGAAACGGCTCGACCGATTCTTATGAATTTTTTTATACATATTCAGTAAGTCTGAGAATCAGACAACGTCTATTTGTCATCTTCCTAAATGTTTATACAGTCAAAACCGTTTATAACGACATCGTTTACAACGACCTATCGGTTATTACAACCAGATTGTATGGTCCCGTCCGAATCCCTAGTAAACTATTCAGTAAACAAACCGCTTATAACAACATCGGATACAGCGACATATCGCTTACAACGACGAAATTTTATCGATATTCATCGGCTATAACGACCAACCGCTTCTTGTCTCAGCAAAACAAAACAATACAAACGATTTTAAATCTTATTTAAAGGCATTGAATGAATATTTAGGCATATTATTACCTACGCACTTTCTCCCAACGAACAGTTTCAGCCAACAACGATTTCGGAGGCTAGTTTGATACTGGTGATACTCATACCTTGAGGAATATGAAACGTAAAATACAAAAAATATTTGAGACTGGGCTAAAAAAAAACAGACCAAAATGACTGATTATTTTGTACCTAATTATTTCGTAATAAATATTTTTGTTTCTTTTTTGACTCGTTTACGTATTATAATATTAACATACCATATTATAACCCATACCTACCTATTCTAGATAGATAACTATGATAATATAACTATGTATTGTACATACATATGAACTGTACTTGTGTATATATGACATTGCTTATAACGACTATCGGATATAACGTCGGCAATATACGGTCCCTTCAATGTCGTTATAAACGGTTTTGACTGTATTATGACTTGAACTCTGAAGTATATTTAGAGAAAAATTCACAGAACAACCGGAAAACTTTTCATTCCGGAAAACCGAACAATCTCTGGGGTAGCATAGCAAAATGATCCATGCTGGTACACAGTACTAAAAATGTAGGTAGGTAGTAAAATCACATTAAGGAGAAACGAAGTTCGCGGGAGCAGCTAGTATAATATATGTAATATGTATATTATTATTTTACTACGTATAATGAAAACTTATTTAACGGTCATAAACGTAATTATTACTTAAATATGTTAATTATGTAATAATTACGTTAAATTGTAATTTAATTTATTCTTTTTTTAATTTTATTTATTCTATAATCTGGACTTTCTTAGGTTCTCAGAGTCGCAATAGACAATATATGTAGCAGATATACGGATTCTTGCGCCCAATTACCTTCTTTTAATGTCCGACATACCTCTATGACCTCCTTTACTATGGATGGGCAATACATTAAGCATTTGTTTTATTCGGCATACTTTATCTTACAAAGCAATGCAAATACACAACATTCTTTGCTAATCATACTTTTGTCCCATTAAAACATATAGGCCCTTTCATTTCTACAGATTCTTTAATTTCTTAAGTTGAACGTTGTTTAGTTACGAACATAATCAGTCATTAACGCTTCATAATTGAAGACAAAGAACTTACCGAGAAATCGTAACTTTGCAAACAATACCTCTATGACGATATACTTCATGTGATAATTGATCTTTGTTTTATATTAATTAATTCACAGAAAGATTCCTAAATCTTTACGTTTTTTTAATAATATATCAAGGCTTTTTGACATAGATATACTAAGCCTATGTAAAAGTATAGAAAATTGTGTAATCGTCGCGATTTCACCGCATTAAGTGCACATAATTAAATAAATGTTGACCATATTTTTATTGTGAAGGTATTTTCAAACATTATAAGATTCGTTTAAAATTAAATCCTTATATACTTGGATTACGATTAACAGATCAGGTATATAAAACACTCCAAACTATTTTTTTCTACCACAAATGTCAACAAGTAATGATCATTAACAGTATTTGGACGATGTTTTGGCACTATGATCGTGTGTCCCAGATTTATACTTGCACTCTATTACACTTGTTTCACTATCTCAAAAGATTTCTTTTTAGGTGTCAGAACAAATTTCACTACGATAAAAAACGTTATCAACAAGGCTATAACGGATTAAAAAAAAACAGAAACTTGCATCGGAAGCTTTCCAAAATTCTCTTATTAGTAGTAGTAGTGTTATAGCCTTCTTTGATATATTTGTTTTAATTCGCAACATTTCTTTTTGATTTTAACGCAATTAACCAAACATATTCATAATTACTACAATATAGATTTTTATATTTTTGTTCCTAACATTTCTTATGCGCAATATCATTTTGTTTTTTGATTCTCCGTTTGATTTGATAGCACAGCTATTATGACGTGGTAACTTTCACAAAACAGTTTGTAAGAGCAAAGTTTACAACGGAGTTCGGACATAAATTATACCATATTATGTATGTACATAGTAAACTTATGTGCCTTCAAATATATATTATTTTATTTACAAGATCTTAAGTGTCCAAATGGATTTCGTGGCTGTTCTTTGCGTCCACGACCTACTTTATGTAAATGAATAATGGTGATTATTTGTCTCTACTTCTTCTTTTTAAAGCAATTTACTTTTTTAGTGCAAACGAGCCTATATTTTACTGGGTGCGTTGCCGGCCTTTAAGGGATAAGTATGCTCTCTTTTTAAACAATTGGAGTTAGTGTATCCAGGGAAGACCTATATGTTGTAACAAATTGCTATGGCTGAATATCTTTCAGGCCGCTAGTTAAACGGCGCCGTTTAGTTAAAAGGCTAGGCTGTTAATTGAACGGCTAATAAAGCTAGTTGGCTGCGACATATACATATAAATAATTAGGACCTTTATTGTATTTCTAAATGAGTAAGCTCCAATAAATCAAGAAATTCATTTGCGCTAAGACTAGGTCCGTCATGTTAAACAAAAGATAAACGCATCAATTCCTCGTCGTTAAATCCTATATCACGATGGGAAATCTTCCACAAACTATCACAGGATAAATAATACAATACGAGACCGACTAATCAGGGGCCCATCCTTGGCCCAAATACATTGACCACGGTCAAGAACATGTTTGGCAAGCTTATATGTAGTTACTGAACATCGTACCTACTAATTCGAAATCAAACTGGTTTATTACACGGAATTGTCGACAATGATGACCAGTGACGCAAGTAACCGACAACTTGTATGCCTCAAGTCCAATAAACATCGAACGAATTTTAACGTCTTGATTCGATTGATTTCTCAGTACATTAAATGGCTTTTATATTTCTAAAACGATAGAATTATCCTTACATATTATAAAATAGCGTTCCTCGGCCGCGTCAGACTGTATAAACACGAACTCAAAACTATCGAACGGTTTTTGGTACGGTATTTGCTAACAGGTACAAGTGGTTGGGACATGTGCACCGAATGGGGGACGACAGAACCCCCAGGTCCTTACTGAACTCACAACCTAAGTAAGAGAAAAACCGGTAGGCCGAGGTTGCGTTGGTGGGATGGTCAAGGACCTCCAAACAATAGGGGTTCGAAGTTGGACGCAAGAAGCACGAAATAGCCCACAATGGGCTATACAACCCCATTGATGATGATGGAAAAATATATTGCTAAAAATAAAATGCATGCAGGGAAAGCTAACCATTTAATAAAAGATTTAGATTAAAGTAATAAAGTGTGCATTAATTTCATTGTAATCACGGAATTCAAATATTTTAGTTAACTATAAGTAACACTGATCTGTGTCTAGTACAAATTATATGAATAGTAAATGTTTTGCAGTTGCATTGTATTTAAAACTAAACTATAAGAACCATGTAACCAAAAAGTCCGAGCGAGCCTCTAGTAGTACATGAAAACAATACGAAAGTGTGTCTAGTGCGCAATATCTTGCGTTAAATATCACTTGTAAAATCGCCGGTTTATTTCCTTATATGACGCGTGGCAAATAAAATAGCATTTTTGTAAATAGTTGCGTATATAAAACAGGATTTACGAACTATAATGAATTACGATATTTTACGTGTAAAGTTATCGTGTGTTAGTAGTTTACAAAAAACTAAAAACTATTGCTCATCCAATGTTAATGTGTCCAAGGTCTTAATATTGTTTGGCGGTGTTTTTCTTTTCATTTATTTACATTTTGTATCAATTTTGTTTCGAACATTGGACAAGCAGTCCAGAAGCAGGTGCATTGAGGTTTGTTCTGATGTATCGTCGCAAGGGCATAGGGCGTTCAAGTATTACGTCACGCAATTTTTGGAGATTATTGACCCCCCCCATGTATCGCGTTTCGCGATGTATACGTTTTTCTGTATAGTAAAATTTTCGTGACCACTTAGTGACTCCTTATACCTAAAAGTTACCATTATGTGGTGTATAGTACAGGAAAGTCGTAAATAATATTAACGTAATCGTAACGTTTTACAAAAAGACCCCCCCCCCCAAATTCGTTACGTAATGCTTGAACGCTTACGGGTCAGGTTTCAGTTGGAATCTGTTTAAATAACTGGAGAAAGATCCATGGCCCGTTATTATTTGAACGAGATTTGGTTCTGGTCTTTTGTGTATGCCTGTCCTATGTCTGGCATAAAAAGTTTTGTTACCGAGGCTTGCGTGCTCTCTGCGTAACTAGTGGGAAGAGCCCACTTTTCTAACGTTTCTTTGCTGTTATTTTTTTGTTTAGCCGTTCACTATTATTATTTTAGGTTCCCATCTAAGGCACATTTAAAATACCTAAAAGCCGTACTGAATCGATTATTATAAGTTAACGGTTAAGTCAGATAACATTTAATGATAGCTCCAAAACTCACTAAAAAGCATTAAATAGTAATTTCTTAATTGGCCTTGTATTACTTAGATCATTAAATGTATAAAGTGTTAATTAGTTTATTTATATACAGGTTACGAAGATATTTTCCACCTGATCACGCAGGTTGGACTACGGAGGGAGGAGGTGTACTTGAACAAACACAAAAATATATATGCGTGAAAATGCTTCATTCGGATTTAAAAAAAAAACAATTTTACTGTCATTCTTAAGTATATATCACTACATAGTATAAAACAAAGTCACTTTCTCTGTCCCTATATCCCTATGTATGCTTAAATCTTTAAAACTACGTAACGGATTTTTATGCGGTTTTTTTTAAAAGATAGAGTGATTGAAGAGGAAGGTTTATATGTATAATGACATCCATTAAATAGTGGAGAAATACTGTTATTTTTTAAAGTTTCTAATGTGATTAATTATTTTTTTCCGCTTTCATTGCAAACGCAGGCTGAACCCTACGAGAATTATTAAAAATATCCAAATTTAACGCGTGCGGGCATAGCCAGTAATGAATAAACTACTGGATCGATTTAAATCATTTTTTCAGTGTGTGACATAGGCTATATATTTTATACCCGTGCGAAACCGGAGCGGGCCGCTAGTAAAATATAAGATAAATTGTTCCATGCTTAAAATAATAATTAATCATTACTATAGTGTTCAAATTTATAAATGATTCAACAATATATTCACAACAGCCAAAACCTATGACCGGCAATTTTCGAAAAATGAAAGCCAAATGACGTAGTGACTTTCACAACTTCAGAGGCAAATTATCTTACGACTTCGAACATTAACTATGTACTATACGTGTACTATAATAACCTTAAATGTCTGACGAATTTTGGTAATTTCCATAGTGGCATCCTATTGTCATTAATTCATTATGATTTTTCTATGACAAAAATTCAATGGTATTTAGGTCATTGAACCCTCCCGCAGCTAAACATATAAAGCTCTCCTCATGTTACTTCGGTAATCATTACGGAACACAGAGCACACTTCTGTGCAAACTTGGACAGTATACCTTCCGTGTTATGACCAGTCTATCTTTTTAGTTCTGTCATGGCAGTCTAGTCGCAAGAATGAAGTTTGAAATGCAAGACAAGGAGCTGAACGCATTTTAAATTAAAGCGTGAACCGTTCAGGGTTAATCAAAGTTTCCATACTTTGTGTTATTACACCGAAATGTCAAAGACCTTTACTGCGAATGATGCGTTATATTTTCAATCAAATTACTCGAAAATACTCATTTTTAATTTCGAAGCTTTTTGCATGTAAAACATATATAAACATCTTCTCAAGTATATTTTTTTTAATACATATGTTTATAACCCATACACATTACTTTGATATTGTTTAATAAACCCTTGTAATAAGTCTGTTAGGGAAACCAATTAAGCAAATGTATGTCTATTGTCTTTTTTTGTACAATCTCTTTTCTTTATGTCTGATTAAAATAAAAAAAAACTAGAAAAAATTGTAAGACAAAATAGAATATTAACGCTGACAGCGAAGCGAGATGATTTGAGCTCAAACTTTCACTTCCATCGGCTACTTTTACTTATTCAAGCATGCGCCTATTGACATCCGAGATGAAAATATTTGCGAAATATTAATACGTCGGAAACCTTTATAGGAAAATAATCTTAATGTTAGTTAATTTATTTATTTAAAGCCGCACTAATAAGGTCACACTAAGAAAAAAAGAAGATAGACACGGTTATGACAGATGCTTATAATACATGTAATTAATAAGTAAACATTACAAAAAAGACCATAAATTACATAACATAGCAAAGGAACCTAAGATAGTGATGTCAGAATAAGGCGGTAAAAACCTATATGATCTATATTTCCGATATTAAGAAAGAATGCATGTTTTATGTTATTTTCTATATACACATTTAAGTGTAAATAATGAATATTATTCATTGCATATGTAGCCTTCCGCGATGCATATCAAACCTAAATTACATACTTCAATTAAAATAAGTAGAGCAGTATTCACTACGGGTAGTAAGACGTGTCTATCAATAGATAGTCCATTATAACTATACATGTACCAGTGTAAAAAAGCCCTTATGTATAAAAACAGTCTATTTGCACTCTTTTAAAGTAAAGTACAATTTCGTCGCTTTCTATTAAATTATGTTTACGGTGTACAGAAAAGAGACAGACGATTTGTTAAAACTGCAATTACACTAATTAAGTTATGTTAATCTTTAGTTTATTAAATAATCTATTCTATGATGTGTTACGCTGTGATGAACAATAATAATTTATTTTTTATGAGTAAGGAGGTTACGATGTAAAAACAGCGGCTTGAGACAAAATCACTTCCAACAGGCTAGCGTGAGCTAAAGTCATTACCATAGAAATTCGTGTGTCGTCGCATCAAGCTCAGGTCATTATTAACACAATATAGGTCTTATGTAATCCTAATAAGATCTTTCTGGACATTTCCAAGTACATTTATAATGACACATGACATTATTAATAAACCAATCTATAGTAACATTATAAAGAGGAAATAATTTTGTATTTTTTAAAGATAGAAACTCTAAAATAAAATCTAGAATTCAATATTCCTGAGTATTATCTATATTTTTTATTAGTTAATTAAGGGTATTATTATAATCGAACACCACCTATGACGGGACAACCGAAGCTATATTTAGTTATGAAATCGTTCTTTATAAACTTTCTAGACATTTCCATTATAGTTGTTTGAAATATTTAGGATGTACAAGATTTAACCAAGTCGCGATCAGCTGTTAACTTCTCCATATCTAATTAATGTGTCAATTGCAAGACAAGTTACAAGTTGCCAACATTCCGGTTGTGACATAAGTTACATAATGTAATCCTAAAGAATGCTCCTCATATGGAATTTACCATCCTTGGCAAGTACATAATAATATTCTATAGGTCGACCGTTCAACCACCAACTTTTTAACTTCTTCCAATTAAATTCTTGGAGTTATCGCCACAACTTGAAGTTGGTTTCGTGATAGGTCACAGGGTCTATTGCGACGACATCTTGCCTATAGCGTTCGGGTTCTTGAAATGAATGTTTATCTATGGATCTATGGTCCGATCCTTTCTCTAGTAATAAATACATTACGCCATACGTAAAAGGATACTCACATGATTACACCAGAATGCGTAGTAAATGCCCGACGTGTATATAGCCAACAGCGAGAGAGCGATTCCAAAGAGATCGTACATGAGGAACGTGTTGTAATCCGTCTCCGAACGACACGAAAACGTGTGATACAGAGCCGATAGCGCCATGCATATCTGGAAAAATATATTTTATATCTAAACTATAATAATATAAAAATAACAGTGCACCAAACTTTTTGTCTATGTGCGCATTAAACACTCGCTCGCGAAAACATCAGCCTCATATACCTACATACCATTTTGATTGGTTTAAGTGTTTTTTTGGTAATCAAAGAAAGAAAGAAAGAAAAAACTGTATTATACACAATATACAGGGCGTTTAGATCAAATAAAGTGCACTAGCCCCCACACTAGGATTCCCTGTGTTGTGGTCAGCCAGTCTCTTCCTTTTGACATATAAATAGTATTTTACAAATTATATTAATGATTTCTACACGTTTATATTTACACTATTTTTGCACAATCAGAATTTTTCAGTATCAGCATATTACATGTAAACAAGATATTGTTTGAGTTGTTTAGTAAAGTGATTTTTGAAATGTTAGTGATAATTTGTTTTTAAGGAAGTGGTTAAAGATGAAAGGTCCTCGGAAGGAGAAAAAGCGTTGGGCGAAGAAAGTGCGATTTTTGGGTTGCTTATAGGTATATAGGTTTGCGTTTTGTTTGCTGTGGTGCGGCGGGTGTTTGTTTCCAATAAAAGTCTGCATATTGCTATTAAGTATAGTCTCACAGTTAAACATTTTAATCAAACTTGTTATGTTTTTACTATTAATGTTAATAATAATAATACATAAATTAGTCCAAGTTTAATAATTTATAATCCAATTAATGAAAATAAGTATGTATATAATATATTCGTCAAGGACACTTCATGACAACGGCTCTCCAAAATGTAATCGAATGCTATTTGTGGTGCGAAACTAAACAAACATAGGATATAATATAATATACTCATTTCATTTCATTAAATAGGTTTAATTAGTATGTCACAATTACCGCCGCTAACATTTTTATATGATAAAACTTGTATTAAGCAACACTTAATAACACAGAAAAATAATCAAAATTTAAAATAACAAGCTAAATGAGTGTGGCATATAAAAACGACCTTAAAATAATCCCACCTTCGCACACTTCCGCACTTCAGAATTTAAATTTAAAGTGGTTTATATGTATATGATTTAAGACACGTTAGTGTAGCGATTTAAACAAAGATGTTTTTCTAATTTCTCTACCATAAATTACAAATATATTCAGAAAGCAATAAAGTGTATAATAACTTGCTTTCTGAGTAGGTATATATATAGAGAATATAGCAGTGGACCCGTTCCGAATACGCCGAAGGTGTTTGGTAGATGGACTTTGATAAAATAATAACATATACTTTTTTTTTTTTATATCCGAGGTGGAAATGCATTTGCGCATCCCCTGAACAGGGGTATGTGGCTATTCAGAGACTGGATAGAGAAGAAAAATTGCACCTCCTATGAATTTCAGAAACTTTTCCACATATTTATGATATTTAGGCTCTGATTTGTGTATGGGATTCAGTGGTTTTTGGCCATACAATATTAGAATAAATACCTGTTTCTCAGTGATACCAAAGTATTGTAATGATGAAAGTATTATGAAAATCCATTAATTTACGAGATTATTAATTATAAGTGATATGTTAATACCGACCCGATGATCTTACAGGTGTCTATTTAAGAATCAGTATAGCTGTCTTTATAATTAAAAATGTCCCTTTTATAACGCGAATCGTTGTAAAACCAATTCAAAAAACAATTAAAAATCGTACAACTTTTTACTTGTATTACGAACATGAAAATATGAAATGCGGAAGGTGATAAAATTCATAAAGTAGCTCTTCGATGATTTCGGAGGCTTTTATTGTTTATTATGCCCAATTTTTTTTGCCATATTCTCAAAGTTACCCGCGTGCTTGTTTGTTACCTGTCCTTACTACGACTTTTTACCTTTTTTTACTACGACTAAAGAAAACTTTTATACATATGAAATACTTTTCTCTTTATTAGATTTTTTGATAAATTGTCTCTTTCTATCAATTTCGTTTACGCTACGATGAAAAGAGATAAATATATAAGGCTTATTTATTTCTATGAATGAGAGGATTGACTGGTATATACAGAATTTCTTAAGGCTGTCAGTTGCGTCAGGCATAATTAATAGTGTTGCCCAAAATTGGTCTTGGTCTTGCAGTCTTGGTCTTGTTCTTGCGTTTTTGCAAGACCAAGACCAATACCAAGACCGCCTTATTAGAGCAAGACCAATACCAAGACTGAACCCTGCAAGACTTGAGCAAGACAATACTTAAGCCTGCAAGACTCTTGCGTCTTGCAGTTAAGACAAACTGAGATTTGGGCGTTATTAAGTAGGTATTTGGTTTCAATCCCGATTTTGAGAAACGTTCCCCAGTATCAAAACCGTAGGTTTAGATCAGAAAATAGTAGATCACAAATCATAACACTAAACTAAGGGCTGCAGTTGTATTTGCAATTGGCAACGTGCCGCTCGTCTGAAAGCACCCTGAAACGTATTGTATTGATTAGGTAGGTAAGTACTTATTATATTTCAACAATTTATTAAGCAGGTAGCGTGTTAATACTCACAAATCTGTTCCCTAATAACTTTCTAGCAAAGTTCATACCTTGTAGGTATCTACCTATAATAATATGTTATGCTTGTTTATGTCTAATGTGCAGATCTAACGTTAGTAATCGTAGGTTGGTATGTGCTTAAAATTATAGCTAACAAAATTATATAAACATCATGTAGGTGTGAAACTTATGTTTCAAAGTTTATATTATTTTTCTATTTAGCAAAATTTAATACTAACAGCGAGTCGAGTAGGTCTAGTAACAGTTTCTACGGCAGCCAATATTATGGTACAGACGCCAGCACATCAAGCTACTACAATCTATCAAATTTCTTTAACAGTTTTTCAAGTTTATCAAGTTGATTGGGGAAATATGACGTTCTGCGAATAAACTGTTGGTCGGTCGGTGTATTATATACCTACTTATTTGATAATTTACCAACAAAGACGCCGCGGTTTGCAACAAGTGTAACACAGCATTTGACACTGAGCGCCGCATTCGCCGACAAAGAGTACGGACAGAGGCACACAAATTTTTACCTATTTTGGTAGGGTTGGTATAGGAGTATAAAATTAAATGACCTTGAAGATGTCCCAGCAGTAGGTAGGTATAAATTGAATGCTCTGAGTTTCTTTTATTTAAATACATTCTCACACTGCACTGGCTTGAATTCGAACACTACAGCGTTAAAAGCTGTCGGGCGAGATGATAATTAATAACTAAGTAGGTATTGCATCTATTGAATTGCGAATATTTTGATTTCGAAATAATCATTGTTAATATCGGTAAATGATAGATAGTGAGTGATACCTAGGTACTAAAATGTGAGCAGCAAGATTGAAAAGTGTATATGCCATGTCAGTGCTTTCAATAAGTTTATTTTAAAAAAGCTCTCTAGTAAGATTTAGAGTTTACCATTCAATTACACACAACATATTATTGAAAAACAAAAATTATGAAAAAGATATTTAGACTGAGTACTTAGGAAATTAGTAGAAAAAATATTCTATCGTGGATACCTAGTTATTAAAAAGTGGATAAACGTTGTGTTTACTTAATTTTATTTTTCTGTGCTAATGCCAACATTGAAAACCCCACCAAAATAGGTAAAAATTTAGTCCGCTTCTAGACTTTGTGTTGCCGCCGTCGCTTTCATGTCAAAGGTCGCCGCCACTGCCCATGTTCTAAAGAATAAAATAAGTTTCCGGGTGCTCAGAACGGACGCAAATAGATTATGTTGTCCTCGCAAGGAAGAATGTAGTCGTAAGGATAGGTAGATTTTATAAAAATTGTTGTAAGTAATAAAAATATACCTAGTTTATATTATTACTAGCTGGCCTGGCGAACATCGTACCGCCTAACAGTCGATTCTTTATTTGTTTAAAATACTTATTCTGCTATTCGGGACACCGGTCTAGCTAGTAAGATAAAAAAAGAAAATTGATAAGACAACAAATACATTATGTCAAAAAATAAAAATTTTCCTTCCCGGAACCCCTTCACTAACACTTGAACTTTATGCTATGGTATTAAAGTTCAAATTCACTTTTAAGTATTATTATGAATATTTTGTATGGGAATATCGAAAAGTGTTTTTTGACTGATTCACTCAATTTTATTTTAACTTTTCTCCGTAAGAACCATCTTCGTACTTTAAGGTATATTATAAAAAAAAATCAGACAAATCGGTCAAACCGTTTTCATGTTATGTCGTGACAACGGAAAACGGGTTTCATTTTTATAAATATAGATTACCTATTATACCTTTTTAAAGGATATTGCACTGCAAAATTGGAAGTGGGTGATTTTAACAAACTTGAAACGTGGAAAAGCTCCAAATATGAGCGACGTCATATTGCTTTACGCATTTTGTTTTAAAATCATCGAGAATTGCAGTGTCGGTTTATCAACTTCTATCGTACCTACTCTAGTAGCGACTATTGTCTTCAGCGATGATTTACTAAATAAATAAAAATAATCGTCGTGTAGGTACGACGATTATTTTTCTAAGGAATACAATTTTGTTGTAGTAGGTACCTACATCGTTTCTTTCTTACACATACTTTAACGACAGTACCTACGTAGCAAAGCGCGCCAGTCACGAGTACGACAAATTGCCTAAAAAATGTACCTACGCACACTGTAATGAAATCTGCTAATCTCAACACAATGCCTGTAGCCTGCCTGCTATTATTGGTTGATGAACATTGTACATTGGTGAATGCTGCAGGATAGCCCGCAAGCCCCCACAAATAGCAATAGGCTAATAGGTATTTGCAAGTCTTGCGAGACTTGCAAGACTCTTGCTGCAAGATCAAGACCAAGACCAAGACTGAGAGCGCAATACCAATACCAAGACCGAGACCAGGTGTATTGACGCAAGACAATACCAAGACTGGCCTAAGTCTCGTCTTGGTCTTGCATTTGGGCAACACTAATAATTAACTTTAATATTTTCCTCATTGATTAAAACGAGATATTAAATTAACTATAAAAATGAAATTATCTTTTCCGTTTTCTATTACTTTTGCAAAGGTAAGAAATGCATCTCAAAAGATTAGTATATCATTAGCACGTTCTGAGAAAGTTCAGAGATAATGTTAGGAGAGTTATGACATTTCAAAAGAGCATTACTAATCTATAAGCAGGCAAAAACATAATATAGAGGAAGAAAGTGAGGGTCAAAGTCTTAGAGGGTTTTTCCTAGTCATGAAAATCAGATATCGAAATGTTGTAACGGTTAAACGGTGGTTAAGGATAACTTATATCAATATTAACTTACTGACCATTGATAAATAAATTGCAAACATTAAATGTAATAAGAAATAAAATACGCAATTACAAATTAAATGAATTCTATGGATTCGAATTCCTCTGTGGCTAACTAAACAATTATTATTTTTAAACTATTTATTATTTTTTTATAATTCCCACAGCTATACAATTACATAATACAAAAGCTAAAAACAAAAAAATACAAACAAAACGTTATTCGGAAAATAAAATAATGTCTTAAACAAAATTTTCGGTTTAAAATACACGACATCAATTTTTTTTTAATTCTCTAAACCTTGAACCATAGTGATGGCTACTCATCGCTGACTGCGATATAATTTCAATATTACTTTGACTTGTTTAAGCTTCAGCAAAAACCATAGCTTTGAGGTTAAGGCGTATTTTATATTTTTTTAAAATTTAAATATAGTCTAGTATATATTAATAAATTATTTATATCGATAAAATTGATATTAATCATAAGATAAGTAGGATAGTAAATCAAGGTTTGATAATACAAAAATTTACATCCGCAATGCGCAATCAAAATGGCCGCTCAAAATTACTTAAGATCCCATATATTGTTATTATAATTGACCTTTCGCCATTATTGCTTTTTGTCTTCCGTCACATGACTTTCATCTGCCCATAACTTTTAGTACGGTTTAATATCATAGATTTTTTAATGTTTAACTTGGATTTAAACCTCCCAGCATTTGAACCATGCTTACTGAATTCCATGTAAATAAACGTTTAAATCAGGCACAGAAGGCATATCAGCTATTATCTGTGAATTCAGCGCAGAAATGTCTTAATGATATTAGGAAGCCAAGAAAAGTTCAGCCATAAACGGCCGACACTAGTAAACTACGAAAAATACTCGTAAACTACACTGTGGGTGTTTCTAATTCGTATCTCAAGTCACTATCTCGTCTTGAGTGCTATTCAATATATTAAACTTCATACAGAAAAAAACCGACAGCTCATGAAACATGAGTCATGGTTTCCATTAGTTTATTTAATTCATTTATTTTATTTACTTTTAAAAAAACACAATCCTGTTCTAACATGTGACCCAAGAATGCATAACCAACAAAGAGCAAAAAATATCAAGTGTTTATTTACGAAAAACAGCTGAAGAATTACATATTAGAAAAATAACCAACTACTCAACACAGGGACTCCCTATTGTAGGTTCTTTTTTTTCATTCAAAGTGGCGTTTGTGTTTTGAATGAGCTTATAATCTAAACAATAATGTTATACAGAAGCATAAAGACGAAAGGAAGAAGTGGCTATTAAATACCTTTTCGTGCCTTGCATCTATGTAGCTTGTTATATGGGCAAAAGTTCTTAATTATAAATTTACATATGTACATGTTATTATGATTCAAAATTGAAGCAAATGAGAAGTTTTGAAAAATTCTACGCATATGACTGGTTAAAATTGGGAACAAAGCAGTTGTACTAAATTTTAATTCCGCATAGTCTTCGCATCGAGAATATCCGTTACTTTACTCAAACGGGTTTTGTACTATACTATGTTTGATATTTGACGGCCGCTTATACGGTAAATTTATACTTAATCACAATATTTAGATCAGTCGCTATGAAATTTTCTTTGTTTAATAGTAAATGTAAACTTTTGAAAAATAAATCAGTGGCGACACAACCTCTTTAGGTTTAAAATCTAATAGGCAAGTAGGTGATCAGCCTCCAGTGCCTGACACACGCCGTCGACTTTTTGGGTTTAAGACATGTCGGTTTCCTCACGATGTTTTCCTTCACCGTTCGAGCAAATGTTAAATGCGCACATAGAAAGAAAGTACATTGGTACACAGCCGGGGATCGAACCTACGACCTCAGGTGTGAGAGTCGCACGCTGAAGCCACTAGGCTAACACTGCTCTCCACTTAACACTCCTTTCCAAACTTTTGAAATCATAAATAAATAATAAAAGATATGATGTTTGAAGTGATAATTGTTTTTTATATTATTCTGAAATCACGTATGTATAGTATAATTAGCACGTACACCAACCAAATAGGACTTAACAAGATTTTTCTTTAATTTGAAACCAAGCGTTATATAATTTAGCTTACGTAAATTGCATGGTCCGATTGCAAAATGTCGACATAAGTCAGCACTTGTCTGAGCCAAAACCAATGGTAACATTTCGTATCGTCTAATATTTTTAGCGGCCTACTTTGCCTACCAGATTTTGTTGTTGGAATCGACCCTAGGACTTCCGTTATACGCCATATAAGCCACTAAAGTACGGCGGTCTATAAAATACGAGCGAATAGAATTAGTGGTTGTACGTCAATTGTGACGTACATGTAACAAATATATACATAAAATTCCATTATGTGCATTAATTAATTACTCAAAAGAATGTCACGTATGTATATACGTGCTAAAACATAGTTTTATCGCTTTAAGTCCTCGTGAACGTGTATATTGCGTTTTTTTTTTGTTTTTCAAGTCAAAATCTGTGGCTGTATAGACTCTATTTACATTCAACGTACGCCTGCCAAAGCAGTGGTCCCTAAGATGATGAAAACATCATTAGAATGTGACCAATCAATCGCCTTGAGTCTGCCGGTAGCTGTATCTAAGGAATGTTCAATGCAGAATTGCTTAAACCCTTAAGGGATTTGTATACTAGTAACCTTATTGTATAAATAAAAATTCTTTAGAGCTTTTTATTTTTAGGCTGGATGTTATTTAAGTAATGTGTACGGGTAAAAGTATAACTCGGTCAATTGAGATAGTCATGGTTTATGAATAATATAAAATGAAAGTACTCACTAGAAAACATGAGAAGAGTATCGCAGCGACGGTCTTGTCTGTTACAGTTGCATGTATGTTTATTATAGCAAGATCGTTGATTGTCAACGACCCCAGCAGAAAGAAACCGAATATATGTGTCCATATATTCATCGTTTCGTTCGTCCACCAGAATATGCTGAAAAAAATATATTTTTAGTTGAATGTGACCCTTACGACTATATTAAAGGCGTAATTACTACTATAAGAAAGGAATGGCTTTTAAGGAATCTGTATGATTTTTAGTTCGATTTTCAATTCGACGGCTACCCGCATTTAATTACAAATAATCACGGAGTTATGAAAAAACATACTGAACAAAAAATCCATATTTACTAGGAAATGTGAGAAAACTCTTCTAGAGGCCAAGTCTTTTAACTATAACAGTTTGTGTTTGTGTTTTTTTTATAAAAGCGTTATTCGTAAATAACACTTTAGTATTAGGAAATTGTCATTCGAGACCGTTTTGTTGACTTCAAATTGGCCTTTTCCATTGTTAAATTTAAATATGTTGAAATGGTTAAAAGGTATCCTGACTTTATTTAGTTTAATAACTACACAGAACAAATGAGCTAAAGTTCAATATACAGAGGATAAAATCATATCAAAGTTTATGTCAACACAACATTAATTGCAGAATATTGATTGCTATTTGTATGCACGCATGTTTCACTCTATTAATTTTCATTAAATTAATTATTAATTTGTAAAGTATGAAAATAATCTATCGCAACTTCGTAATTGATGCAAGTGGTAATTGTAATTTTTATACCAAATTCAATCTTTCTAGAAATTAAACTATGCAAAACTCTTATTATATTATTAGACATGTTTACTACAGTATTCCAATTTTTACTTAGATTGATCTTTTTCCCAAAATTGATTGTAATTTATTGCCAATATTATTTAACACATTTTTAAGTAAGCTTTATTTAGGAAAGTGATGAGTATGAAAATTAGGACATCATATAAACCCCCATATATATCCAATATTGGAAAAGCAGATATAAAAACCAGGCCCTGAGGAGCAAGTTGTACTTCAGCAATCATTTTTATTGTAGTTCCTTCATCGTAACAATATAAATTGCCCTATCACATTGTGGCTTTATATTACACTCAATCATATAAATTGAATAATAGATTGTTAAGTAAATTGAACGAGATATTACTAAAAAAAAGTAAGAATATAATCTCTAAATTTTATGAAACTATTTAAATAGTAAGTGAAGATTGAAATTTTAACTACAGTTAGTTGAATTCATATGTATTAGAAATAAATTCTATAATAACATATTACATAATTAACAGTAGACAGAAGAGAACAATGAGGATTTAAATAGAACAGATTTTTGACCTAAAACATCTTTGAACAACTAATTCTTAAAATTTAAGTATCTCACCTCTCCCAACAGAGTCTTGTTGGTAGCAATTTCCGGTAGCCATCTCTGATAAATGGATTATGCTGCAAATACACTGGTGCTTGTTCGAACTTGAGAAGTTGTCTGTAATTAATATATTCTATGTCTTCTTTTGACAAATTATTATTGTCTTCTAATTTTTTTCCTCTCCGTAGTAATGTACTTCCACTACAACAATCTTTTTCTTGATTACAATTCTTTTGGATCTATTAAAAATATAAACTATTAAAAACCAATCATAATGTAGTAATTAAAAACGAATGACTATTTTTAAATATAACTTACTTTTTCAATCGCCATAAATTGTACAGTTTCTGTCTGACTCTCACATAACTTTTTTGTCATAGTAAGAGACATTTTCGAACTATTTATTATATTTTAAGAAATGTTCTCAAATTCAGTTAACACTAATGTAGGTACATCTACAGAAGGCGTAGAACGTTTGAAATAATAATAAAATATATAATTGATTTGACTACTTTAAGAGCATTAAATTGCAAGATAACACATTTCGTTTATAATTTATAAACACCAATAAGTGAAACAATTAATAGTAACATATTTAATACACGAAATTTTCACCTATTGCCTTCTGTTTTTGATTTATACGACTACCCTTCACTGTATTTAAACCACATTTAAACCAAACAAAATAAACAAACCACAGACTAAGACGAAACAAATACCTTGAAGAAGTCAGATATGTCAATTGTCAATGACAATCGGGAGAATGACACACCTAATTCCACAGATATGTCTTTTTGATTAATTATGGTCGTAAACTCAGTAATTAATGTGTCGAACGCTTAATAATTCTTAAACACTTTTCTTTGCAAGATGTCGTCGCACCAGTCCCTATGATGATGCCTGTAAACACGTGAAACAATTTTTTACGTGTTAATCCTTAAAATTACATAAAATATGTTCTGTATTTTAATCAAACGTGACTGACATATAAAAATCAATATATTTCATTATAGATTTTTTCATAAATTATAAACGATTTTCCATAAATAAATATTTACATGTTCACTCCATAAGAAAGTGTTATTGATTACTGTCAATAACACTTTATTGGTCATAAATTTAAAATAGCCTATGATTGAAATGTCATACAAGTCGAAACGAAAAAAAAGAAACAGTAATATTTTATAATTGTTGATGTCATTAGAATAAAAAAAATGTGTGCGTGGACTAGGTGTACACACGTAAGAAGTGAAACTTCTTTATGACCTTATTTTTTGAAAAATGATCTACTATATGCAACTTAACGAAATTGGTTAAATAAAGGCTTTTATTATCATAGATATGAATACAAATACAATTATTTCATTTTACCTTATTACTACTAAGATTATTACAGAATTTCATAAATTGTAATAGAATTATTAGTATTACTATCATTGTTATCGTTATTATATATTTTTGTTACTAATGGCTTCGAATCTCTTCGGATCAACCGTGGTAGGGACAAGAAAAAGATGGCGCGTAACCGAAAAATGTGACAAATGTGTGTAAATTTTTTTCCAACGCCGATAAAGAAGTTTGACTTCAAAAAGCAACATGGCGCGTAACCTGCTACAAAATTTCTCCCATAAGTCGATAAAGAAGTTTCACTTCAAAAGATGGCGCGTAACGGAAAAATGTGACGCGTAACGAAAAAAATGTTACACTACATTTTTTTCCAACCCCGATAAAGAAGTTTCACTTCAAAAATTTTAACAAAAATAAAGAATTGTACAGAAATAACTCATATAACAAATAGAGCCAACCTAGTTAGGTTTCCACTCTTATTTTTTACACGGTTTCTACGCTTGTCTTGTTCTGGGATCATGATAACTTTTTTAACATGGTTTGCTTGTGTCTTGCAATTTTGTGCCACAGCCATAGCCATATATTTATTAATTATATTAACACAACATTTAAAATGTGTTTATTAAAGTGAAATTAATGAGTAAGATGAAATAATGTTTTAATTAATGCACAGATTACATTTCTCTCGTCACGCTGTGGTCCTCTATGATCTGCTGGTAAACGTTCAAATGGGATTAAAATTACCTGCTGTAATGGATTTAAAAATCAGACTTACTTATTTTAATGCATTTTATGTTATTCATTAAAATAATTAATATCACATAATTATTTTGTCAATATATCTAGCTCCAGCGCATTAGCAATTTACGGGATTGATGCAACGTGCATTGTTAAATTATTATTAAATGTAAAAAAAAAAAAAATCGAGTTCATACAGCACAATTGTTATTTTATTTATGAAAATTATAATTATAATAAATTATAACATAATAATATAATAATAAATATATAATAACATAAATATTAGAATTTACAAGTTTCAGTTTTTAAATAAAAAACTTAATTTAAACAGCACATAATACTATTATTTATTTAGCTATTTTATGATAGTTATAAAATTATAAGACGACAGTAGGTACTTTAACATTTCGATTTTAGTCGCAAATTTAATCGTAGCTACGGGCCTACTTAGAGTGACAAATACACATATCAATAATTTTAGATATCTGTGAAAGTTTCAAATTGCAAAAATGTGTTTGAAAATAACTCAACATATTTAAAGATTTTAAGGTTAAATATATATCCAAAAATAGCGCCTACTTGTGTTCAGATGACGTCACGTCCTAGTATGGGTTGCCATGTTTAAAAAAAAGTAATATCAAGTTGAGTTTATTTGTAGTAAACTTATATATAAATTAAAAATATTGTGATCTTAAGTTAGTTATGATCATAAAATTATTTTAATTTTATTGGGTATTGTTTTCATAATATTTTAAATATTTTTTGTTCTATAAATTATTTGTCATCAATACTATCAACTTACGAACGTTCTTTGTTAATGGTCGATTTTCCTGTTTGCTGTTCGCCATTTGTCGCGAGTGTGTTAATTTTGTTAAAACTTGCGCTCTGTTCCAAAATTTATTATTTCTTAATATTAGTTAATATTATTTTTTATTTAAGTATTTGAACTTTTGTCGTAATTGTTATTATTTTTATAATATTATATAAAACCAAATAAGTGGCACTTTTGCGTTTAGACGGGAGCCATCTTGCAATCTCTAATCAAAGGTCCTTGGCTCACAGTTTCGTTGTCTAGTAAAAAGTTGGTTTATTTCATTACAAAATAATCAAATGGCGTTAAAACGAATTAATAGGGTACGTATAATTAACGTTGATATTAGTTTCATTATTAATGAGATGTAAAAATGGTGTGTTGTTAAAATGTAAGGAGACTTCGTAGTGAATGTTTCGTCATTGTGAATACCTATTATCGACATTTTCTTCTGGATATTTCTGTGTGTGATGATGTTAAAAAATTAATCGTCGTTTATTTTTTGACAAAATTTACGTATTCACTTAATAATGGGTGTTGTATGGTTTCATGTTGGTGACAATTAAATGCACACTGTGAATATAAAATGTCGGAATCGTAACGATTTTCAGGTTTTTTTGTAATCTAACTGTGTTAAATGAAGATCCAATATATCAGTTTAAATTGTAGTATTTTTAACTGTTGTATTAAAAACAGGCATGTATATTTTGAGCGGATCTTAGTTGAATGGCCGTATGTTACCTGATGATGTGTTTGACGTTTCGAATCTAGGTATTGTGTTTCATATCATGTACAAAGATGGTTTTGTCTTGTGCAGGAATTACAAGACCTGGGTAGGGACCCTCCAGCACAATGCTCCGCAGGCCCACACGGAGAAGATCGTAAGTAGTTTACGTATTCGTTACTATATTTTAATGAGTCATAGGATCGTACTTAATATCCCGTTAAAAATGAAGATCACTTATTATTATGTAGGTTATGATTTTTATTTTTTTAAAGTATTTGTATATTGTGACAAAGAAAATCTACCAGATTAAACACCTATAAAAGTGTAGGCCAGAATATTTTTTCTTATTGTACTTTTAAAATGTAAGACTGCAATCAGCTGAGTCACATTGAAACTATTTGCACAAAGAGCAGTTTAAGATGATGTTATTCATTATTTTTTATTTATTTCAGTATTTCACTGGCAGGCCACAATAATGGGTCCAGTAAGTATCTATCAGAAATAAGAATATTTATTTTATTTTGTTTTTTTTTTAAGAAAACATCAAAATTATTGCTTTATATTATAGCTACTTAATATAATTTTTGCATTCCAGGTCGACAGTCCTTATCAAGGAGGTGTCTTCTTTCTGACTATACATTTTCCAACAGACTATCCATTTAAACCACCAAAAGTTGCATTCACAACACGTATCTACCATCCTAATATAAACAGTAATGGTTCAATCTGTCTCGACATTCTGCGCTCACAGTGGTCTCCGGCACTAACCATATCTAAAGGTAACTATTGACTTGCATACTTTTGCTAGGATATTTGTATGTCTGTCAATACTTAAAATTTATTTTGTTTTCAGTGTTGCTCTCAATCTGTTCACTGCTATGTGATCCAAACCCTGATGATCCTTTGGTACCAGAAATCGCTAGGATCTACAAAACCGACAGAGAAAAGTACAATGAATTAGCCAGAGAGTGGACTAGGAAGTACGCCATGTGATGAGTCAATTGTGACATCAACTAAACATACAAACACATCGCCACAAAACCCTGGCTCTACACCCGTTCAAACCCTTTATCCGTTTGTCTATATCCTGGTCTAAATTTTCCAATTTTGTTTTCATTTTCACATGATTATTTCTTTGATGGTCTTCAATAATAATCATATTGAGATTTCATCTTTAGTAAATATTATTACGAACATAAAATAGTTTCTGTTCATATATTTGTCAGTACTTTTCTATAAGAGAAAAATTAAATTACTTTCCGTTGTAACATTGATGTGTAGATGTCTTTTACTCATTTAGTTAAAAAATTAAACTTAGTTAAATTTGCATTAAAATCATATTGTTATTTCTAAAGAATTTGTACTTTAACTAGAACTAAAAATTCCATTGTAAACTACAATAGCCATATGTTTGGAGGTGTTGCTTTTCTGTTTTTTTTAGGTTTGTTCAATGAATTTGTAAGTGAGCTCAGTAATGTTAAGAAAATAGGGCTCCTGTGAGAATAGGAACAGATTGAGCTCACCCAGTCTAGACATTAATTTTTAACAGCTAAGTTAGTAATGTAGCAATTTGCAGAACAGACTGATGTTTTACGAAAGTGATAACTTTTCTTTCATCCACAATATTAAATGTGGTAGTTGACATGCTCCAATATAATTTAAACATTACAGTATAAATTACAGTGTATCTCATAAGATAATAAGTTATGTTTAATCTAGAACTTTTTCAATATGGCGATCTTTATATTATAATTTTATCTAATATATATTGTGGTTGTAAGGACAGCTGCGTTCTGATTTCCAAGTCATCCCATCCATGAAGACCATCCTCATACCCTCGGATCAGGTTATTGCTGGCTCATCAGAATGGCATTAGTGGCATGTGTTACTTTACAGCTGCAAGAGAAAGCTTTTGTTCACTCGGTTATCAGGGAGAGAAACAGTAACATAACGCTTTTCAATTGTAATCCAATCTTAGCTTCACTAAAATTTAAGAACAATAAATTATTGTGTATGTAAATAATAATGTGAGATTTATTTAGGCATCTCCCTATGTCATGCAGCTGTAAAAAACATTAAACTTTTTTAATTATATGACAATGTGGAAACTGCATTTATAAGTTAGCAATTATGGTTAGTATAGCCACCTAAATAAAATACAGAATCTGTTCCATGTGATATCTCATCAGGAGTCTTTCTATTTTGTCCAAATAACTTAGATAATAATAGTAGTAAAGTTAACACACATTTCACCTGATAGGGCAGATTTCTAGAGCCTGAAATTGGATTTATGACACCTTAATAGTTAAACAATAAAAGCCGTGCTATGACATGGGTTTCAACAGAATATAAAATAACTGGGGTAGGAATATAAGACGAAAAGAAAAGACAGCGTCTAATTGGGCTCGGAATGGTTTCAGCGAATAAACGAAAGGTGTGCTCGTTTCTTTCGTTTAGCATTCTTTACCCCCATCCCCATACCATCTATACTCAATTATAAAACCTGAAGAGTGGTTGAACGCGCTGATCTCAGGAACTGCAGGCTCGAGTCAAAAAATTCTTGTTGGGGTTATCAATTAACGGGTAAAACAGCTACTTAATCAATGCGAAATTTTTTCATAATAGGTTCAACTCTACCGTTATTGTAAAACAAACATTTATAATATTCACTTTTTAAAAACAGTAGGTTCTATTGATATTTTCCAAATTTAAAATACCTGTAATTACTAACCAATAACTAACGTGTCTGAAAGATGGGCAGCAACAAAAATTTATGCAATTTTTACGGTAAAAAAATTGACTTGAATGTATTTGAATCTATGCATTTTTGATCAATAGGCGTTGGCGATCTATTTTAAATTCAGAGAAACAACGTGAATGACGAACTGAAGGACGGTGTCCTATATATTAATAGCAACACGATTTACGAAACTGCGAGGTTTATTTGCTTATTCTTTTTATGAACATTAAATAGGTATATTTATAGAGATATACCTGAGTAATTTTTGGGGTAATGAACTCTACGTCATTAGCATGAAAATGAAAGTAGGCGAACCATAAATGATTGCGATCAGTGACACGAAGCTGGATCAGCATTTTGCCTGATGCTTGACATATTATACTTACCCCTAGATATCCTGTGTCATGTTTGCGTGTAGCGTCGACTGGACCTAATGTAATGATTTTAGTACCTAAAGTAAAAAATAAATAATCCCTGTTGTAGGCATCTTAAATATTGAGAGGACGAGCAAACGTCGGTAAAACAAAACAAAAACAACAAAAGGGCAGTAGATCTACTACTGCCCTTTTGTTGTTTTTGTTTTTTTACTCAAATGACATTTTTACTAACAATCGTTTCTAGCGGAACAAAGCAGATAACGATTAATAATTTCAATGATTACATACTATCAGACACGACTTTTCTATTGTTACAAAAGAAAATCGGTCTTACATAATGACGATATTGTGATATGTTTTTATAACGTTATGTGACTTACATGAAACACTAGTACTAATAGAGAAAACCTCTACTGTGGGAATTTATTTCATAGATGATACTTCAAATGGATTCACAACATTGTAAATTATTAATTCTTTGCATAAGCTACAAAAAGCGTTTATCGCTTTCGCATTAATTAATTCCATAGGAATAATTCGTGACGTTCTTAATTAGGCGGCACAAATTAGAATCATGTTTGCCCTATGGTCTGGAAGGGTTGCGAGGTTTCACACAAAAATAGAGTGGTAACTTTAGTCTTAATTCTTATGGTAGCTTCGAAAAATAAAACGACGAAGTAGTATTCACACTAATTTATTAGGTAAGTAATAATTTAGTTCATTCATACACATTAAGCCCCAATTAAAACATTATTAATAAAAAACTGAAAGCCCATTTCAAAATTTACAATTGATTTATAAAGACAAAAACATTGATTACCTTTTACAAACGGTACTGCGATAACTTCATTTTATTAATAAATTACCCCCTAGACTTAGATACTTACTAGTAAACTTATAATTAAGGTACATTTACAAGGCACATAATTTATATAAACTTACAATTACGCAATTCACAGTTTAAATACTAAACCTAATCAAATTAAAAACTCCGCTACATATGGCATACTAAGCTAACTTAGCTTATACAGTTTTGCCTTCAGGTTGTGGCGTCATTGATATCGTCTGTTATAATCATACAATTTTTTTTGCATATTTATGGCTGTTCAGAGACAAATTTCCGTTAAGCATGAATCTATATATTTACATAGGTTTTATTACCTACATATTAGTGCTACGGATATATAATAATTGTTAAAATACCTAATTGTTTTTGATCGTCGGATGACATTGACATTACTTAGAATGCCAATAAAAATCTAATTGAAAGTCGTTACACAGTAAGTTTGCTGCCATTAAATGAAATATTGCCACAAATGTATCATTAATACGTAGCAATGAGTAACAAATTTTGTATGGAATAACAATCGTATATTTTTTAAAATATTTTATTAAAATGTTTACAATTCCGTGGTCTCCATATTCTTAGCGTTCTTCATCTGTTCCAACTGTTGATAGAAATCATAATTGCCGTCTGTTTCATTCGCTTGTATTGGGAACGCGGTGTTAGTTATGAAAAATGGTTTATTCGGAACGTCTGTGTTAACTGCGTTCTCGTCTAAGGAATCTCTTTCCGAATGGCTCATTTGGTCGTCGGCTTTGTACCAGTCGTTTTCATACGCGTGGAGCCATATTGGATTAGAGCCTTTTGAGCTGTGTTTGTTTGTGTTTGGTACTCGACCGCCTGAACGGAGAGTCATGTCTGATTCGCCTGGTGTCGGTGATGCTAATATGGGAATATATAAATTATTATTTACACATTGAGAATGGTTTCAGATCATTTTATGTGAAGTTTGACTTTAATAGCAGTTATTTAGAAAAATTATCCGACTTCAACATTTTTTACACTATATCAAAAAGTACTGAACCGATTTTGATGAAACTTGGCACTGTACCAAAAGTAAAAATATACCTGATTTAAATCGGAAAATATAACATAAATACACTTAAGAAATATAGGCCCGTATTCCAACAGATATATCATACAATTGTACTTGAGCATTGTCAAGTACAAATATCAAAAAATATTTGACAGCTTTTGAGACATGTTTTAATTACGAATGTTCTAGAATACGAGCCTTAACCCAGGCGCTTGTAAGTCTAAATAGATAATTGTACTCAAGAATTATCCAATTTCAACAATAACATACAGGTCAAATTGATAAGACCCTTTTTTGGAGTCGGTTAATAATAATCTAATTAAGTGATAAGCAAACAAAATGTAAACAAACTTATTTATCTGTTGTATTTTATTTTACTGGATCATTAAAATCTATGATCCTAGTATTTCTGATGGGTAAATATATAACATAGGTACATAATGTGAACAGATATTTGAAATCTTGCGGCACATCTTTGGAGTCTGTTGTGGATAGAGAACCGTCGGGATTTGAGGTCGCTGCAGTGAATTAACACAAAAATGTTGACAACACTGTTACGTCATTATAGTTCGTCAGTTATATTTTTTTGAAAAAATCAAAAGCATTTAATTTTGTGAAAACCGTTCAAGTATTACTGTAGGGGGGAGGGGGTCATTGATTTTCTTATTTGGTGATTACGTCAACTGTAATTAACACATTACCCACACACTGACTATGTTTGAAAACGAAATGCATTTTCGATGATTTCTACAAACAAAAAAAAAGGGTGCGTATACTTATGTACGCGCGTAAGAAGTTATACTTCTTTGGCATTATTAAAAATAGTTTTTGATTGCATGCAAATAATTAATTACAATTAAATAATCAAAGACTGAAAAAGGAGTCATTACTCATTATAGTCAATAAAGTTCAGTTTACATTTTAAAAATTAAATAAATAAATATTTATTATTATTCTCTTACATTAAGTGTAACATAAATTCTATTATTATTCGAATGTTGTTTTTAAAGTATGTCCAATGACGTAGCATCTTCCGTGGGCAACTTCATTCTGTTAATTTTGTGTAACGGTGCGCGCATCGTAAAATTTCACTCTCATCAATTTTTCATAACGCGCCTAAAGAAGTATAACTTTAAAAATAATAAGTACTACTATTTTTGAGAGCTTTGCTTACTTTGGCTGACAAGAGCAAGGGGGGGGGGGGGATAAATTGCAGTAAATATACTTACGTAATACTTGAACGTGCCCTAAATTTCTTGTTTCCGCAGACTGTGACACTCGTTAACATTTATAACTTTATGATCTACGTCTTGCCAGAGCCAAAAAAGGCACGGTCAAGCAATTTCTTCAAGGAAATTTAAGAAACTCACAATACGCAGTCGCAGTGGCAGCTTTGAGCTTCCTCATATAATCAGCTCGTTGTGAGAGACACGTCATGATTGCCAATACAAGAGCAACGGCGAGAAGAACAGAGGTCCATACAAGCCAGTAGATCGTATTGTGGCCAGCTGATACCGCTGTCAGGGGCTGGAAATCTGCCGGTTGGGTGTCTAGTACGTTGAAATCCTGCAATTTTTACACTTACTTTAGGAATCAAAAAACCACAGGTTTAATCTGAAGGACCAGATTTTTGAAAAAAAAAATGAAGGGTTAATTCAAATATGATATTTGGATAAATACAGTCAAAGTTGAAAGAACCTAACCTAAAACCTTTATATGAAATACCTTCGAAATCAGAATCTTTCGGTCCAGGCTCCAGAAACGATCATGAGTCCGCCCTGATATAGATACCACTCACCATGACTTTGGGTAAATTTTATATGGTTCTTTTTTCATAAATAAAAATGTGTATTGATTATAAGTATGCATTACAATATATATGATTTGGGAACCCTTTTAAGTAAATAATACATGTGTTAAGTTTGCCAGCTTTTTCATAACAAAAGTAATATTTTTTAAATCTTGTTATTTTTAAACCTGTTTACAACAATATCTTATATTTTTTTTTACTAACAAACAGCAATACTCGACTCGTAACACTCGTGAGTGTGTGGGTGCATGTGAGTGAGTGTGTGAGAGTAACGTGTGTGAATGTGTAACATATTAGGTCTCAGTAGCATCTATTACTCTGTGTTAGGTGTGTTCAGATGCCAGTCCTTTATTTAACACATTTTTTATACTGATCCATAGTTATCAGTATCGTAAAAATAAGGTAAGGTAGAGTGCATATGTGTACGCCTACTTATTTCCGTTTAGAAATCCATAAACAACCATTTTTTTTATATGATAGGGCGGCAAATGAGCCTACGAGACGCCCAAAAAGGGCAGCCATCGCAGCCCATGGGCTTATTTCAGTAGGTTGCATTGCCGGCCTTTGAGCGAGAAGGATACTTTTTCTTTAAACAATTAGAGGGCATATCTCCTAGGGAGTACCCCCACCGGGAGTCGATTCCACAGATGCGGACCATATCAAATACACTTACCAGCAAAGAATTGTTAAATACACTTACTAGACGACTTACCTTAAACAACTTATCCAATTGTTCAATATTCTTATCCACCAATCGAAGGACCTGCTCAACCTCCAATACCGAATGGTCCTCACCATTCACGAGATGCAGGTACAGATCAGTCTTAGTATTATCCACTGAGCCGTCTTTATTCTCGTGTACCCTCAAATCGTCGATGTTGACGACTGACTGCGTCACAAGCGCTAAATGTTCGCGGAATATGTTCATTCGGTCACGGACCTCTGACGGGTGCGCACGTAAAACGAAACGCACGCGTTGGTCTTCACGCAATAAATAAATGAATACGTGTGCTTCGTCTGATAGGCCGTCTGTGTCGTTTGCTAATATCTGTAATTTTTGGTGTATTTTTATTTTGTAGATTTTTTATCAAGATGACATTAATTATCATATCTATACAATAAAAAAATAATTATATAGTACGATTTGAACTATGTCGGATGTATTAATTTTTTATAAAAAAAATTGAGCATATATATAATGTATGCTGTTCAACCAATCAGCGCGCGAGGTGTCTTCCATTTCACAATTAGACGGTATCACTTCGGTAGATTGTAATCTACCAAATAATAATACGTTAAATTGTAAGCAGTATGAGGTTCACAGTCTTTCCACAGTTCACAATCTCGCGAGATAGATTACAACCTAACGGTATTTACAATTTTACGGTGACATGTACAACTTCTCGAGGATCCTCCCTTTAGGACGAAGGAAGAGAAGCACCTTCCTTCCTACATAAACTGTAGTTATCATATAAACTGTTAAAAATATCAACATACATATCAATATACATATTATCTACTATTATCTACCTTGAAGTCAAAGTACCCCTTCATACCCTTTTGTGGGTCAAAGTTAAGCGACACAGCTCCCGTATCCACATTTACTAGGAACGGTGAAACTGATAGTTTTTCCAAACCTTCGGTTAGAGTTTCCTTTACTTTACCGACGAGATAATAATTGACCTTTGCATTATCTGCTTCATCTAAATCTGTTGCCTGAAATAAATATATATATATGTGTATATGTACTCTTAACGCAGAAATGTGTAAAACATCGCTTTGGCATTAAGACCGTCCATCTCTCTGTGTTTATTATTTCAAGGTATAATTCAGCATACATCATAAGTTAGTATAAAAATCTCTGTATTCAAAAACGTGTTTGATATTTTCTGGAGCCGAAGGAGCCACATGGTACCGGGATTGGTATACTACAATACCATACGCCACATAGTGACCCTTTGGCATAAATTCATAGGAAAAAATATTATTTATCGTTTAAAAAAATTATGTAAATTAAACCTTAATTATGTGAAATTCGAAGTGAGTCATACTAATAGATAAGGTTTTAAGTAGATATTTACTTCGGTATAATTTTTTCGTTATGCAATAATTCTTGCGCAGTTTCCAATGTTTTCCTACGTTTACGCACTATTACCAAATTACACTTTTTTTAATTATTTAGTTGTTAATGTGAGTTTTTACAATATTCATGAACAAAGGTTTTTTTGATTGACTAAAAAACGATGTCTGACAACTAACGTGCGCCATTAGATTGTGGACAACTGGTTTGACGAAGGATAAGTGCGCGGCGCAATTGACTCTTATAATAAAGTACTATTATAAGAGTCTAATACCAAAGTACCAATAATAAATATAAAAAGAAGACAATTGAAGCAATTCATGCTGATAAAATAATGAAAGTTTTATTCTTAACTCTTGTGTAATTTTGAAAATAAAATTATTAAATACGTTACAATCATTTATCCGTAAATGAATAATAGTCACAGTAAACGAGCATTTATGCAAAAAAACCTTATAATCGATATTATATACATTAATGGCGTCGTCTATATTAATTGATCACAATTTATATTTCACTAACTAAATTTAATTTAATATAAGCCATAATTGAAACATTTGTGCGACTAACCTTGACATACATAAACTCGATACCAAAATCAGCCTCTGTCGTGATTCCCCCCGTGAATATTTTACTCATAAATTTTGGAGTATTATCATTAACATCATTCACATATATATGCGCGGTCAACGTACTGCCCGCGTCCGTCTGCGCGTTATACTTGGGTTCGTTCAAACAGTCCTCTGATGCGAATACTGTGAGGGTATAGTTCGATTTTTGTTCTCTATCTAGTGGTTTTGAGACCAACCTGTAATTAAAATTTATATTCAAAATAAATGATATTTCGTAGTTAGAAAAGAAAGAAAAGATAAACCTTGTTATACACATTAAAATAGAATGTTTAGTTAAAAAGAAAGTGCATTAGGATTCCCTGTGTCGTGAGCAGCTCTTCTATCTGACATGAAAACGGTATTTGACATAATTATTTCTAAAGCACGGGCTTCAGAAGGAGAAAAAGCGTTTGGCGAAGAAAGTGCGTTGGGTAGCTACGCAAATCTACATATAGTACGTCCCATAAGACGTATTGAATTGGAATACGGGCGTCAAATACTATTTCTGTAAATTGTCACTGCGATGTAATCTGAAGTTAGTAGATAATTTAATAAAAAGATTTTTTTTATAAAACAACCCATACAAGATATGATTCCAATAATATTTAAATATAACAATGTATGTTCATTGAAAGTCTTACTTTTTATAGCTTTTATACCAATATACTGTTCATTGGAGTTATGTAAATAAATGCGTGTTAAAAACAGTTTAAAATTACAGTATAAACTCTTTATAACGACATTCGTTATAATGTAATCTCTCAATAACGTAAAAATTAGTTAACTTTATTTGGTTTAACAATACCTATACATTAATTGTTCCCTCCCTATAACGCATAAAATCGCTCAGTCCCTCAAAATTCGTTATAAAGAGTGTACACTGTGTTTTTACTTCTAGTAACCAAAACATTTTAAGAGCTGTATCGCTATTTAATATGAATTATATGTATAAGTAATTAATCAAATTAAAATAATTACCTGTATGTGCTCCTATCCAACTGAAACATGGCATCCCCATCACCTTCAACAATATAATAACAAACTGGCAACACTGGTTCATCTCCCCTGTCGATTTCATCTCTGTCTATAACTCGGGGTAATATTGTGCTATAGTTGGCAACATTTTCTGTGATATTAATGTGTATGTGTTTGTATGGGAACCTTGGTTTGTAGTTATCTACGTTCTGTACGTATATTGTCAGGTCTATTTCCGAACTTAGTGGAGTTGGAAGACCTAGGTCATAAGCTTCTATTCTAAGCTGAAAAAGTAAATTTAACTCATGGATTTTCATAAGATTTCGAATTTTAGGAGTAAAAAGGAATAACATTTTATTTTAAAGGTAGGACATTCATACGGATTAAAAAAAAACTAAAAAAATAATAATGACCAATAACAATAACATTATTGACCAAAAAGAAAAAAATAAAAGAACTTTATAATAATAATAATATAGCCCCATTTAATAAATTTATTTATTTATTTACAGCTAATGAATGACAAAATTGTAACTAAAATATAAAAAAAACGATATCTAATATATAAAATTCTCGTGTCGCGGTGTTTGTAGTTAAACTTAAACGTTAAGGGTAGTCCACCCCTAAAAATTTTATTTTTAGTTTTTAGATAAATTTTTATTTTTTAATTATTTATAATACAGCATTAAAAAATACATACAACCCCCATTTTTTACCCCTCTACGATCAACCCCTATTTTTTATTATAAATGATATACATGGCAAAACGATGTTTGCCCAATCAGCTAGTATAATATATAATTATATAAACTGGAAAACTTTTTGCTATCAATAAATGTTTCTAAGTACATAATAGGCCCTATCTCTAACTTCATGCATTTTTCTCCACCTCCTTAAAGTTCGTTAGCCCACCGTGCTATATAAAACCTTATTACTGCAAAACAATTATTATAAATAATTTAACATACCTGATAAACTGACTGTTTGTCCCTATCAAGCGGCAGAACAGTCTTTAAGGAGCCAGTACTGGGATGTATTGAGAAGGAGGGATCCCGTCTCATGCGATATCGTACAGCCCCGTTTGGACCTATATCAGAATCTATGGCCTTGACTGTCACAACTATAGTTCCAATTGTTGCGTTCTGTGAAAAACTTCGATTTTAAATACTAATATTACTTTTGAGTGCTTTTGAGAAATCTTTATTAGGTTCCTGCTGAAGGTAAAATAGTAGGAATTTATTTTTTGTTTAAACGTCAAATATCTATATATCTTGTCTAAAATAACTGTTAACGATGTTGACAAAACTATATTAATTATGTAGCACTATTAATTGGAAGGTATATGGACTAGAAATGACAATAATTGCGGGGCATCAGTAAACGTCAAACGATTCCAATTCTGTAAGGCAGACAGTATGAAAAATAAAGTATAAGTCAGAGTAATCTGCATAAAAGTTTTTCCGTACCCTTACAATTTAGGGTCTATCAGGAAAAGAGCGTACCAATTTTTAAAAGGCCGGCAACGTATTTCCGATCCCTCTGGCAATGTGAGTGTTTATGGACGGCGGTATCACTTAACATAATGTGAGCCTTCTGCCCTTCTGCATAATATTATAACGGATAAACCCGTTATAATATTATGCAGAAGAATTATACAAATGTGCAAACATTGTAGTCCACAGGGAATGGTGCGACGCCGGGTCAAAATAAATTAACTAAGTGGTAATCTTCCTTTTGAAAATGAACAGAACTTGGTAATATGAACTTTTTTATATCGTATAACTATTATTATTTAAAAAAAATGATATTAAAAAAAAGTAAATATTTACTTTGAATTTTCTTGTATATGTTCAAAGATAGGTGTAATTTGAAATAACGGAAATCATTTACCTCTGGAACTTTGATAGTAATATTATTCGGTGGATGCACAAACATCGGTGCATGGTCATTATAATCTGTGACACACAGTCTCAGTTCGCCTCTAACTGAATTCGGCGGGATGCCCAAATCCCTCGCTTCCACCAAAAGACTGTAGTTACCAAATCTGTCTTTTAAAGACTGTTTAGCGAACAAACGACCCGTATTCGCATCACCGCCGACTTGCTCGAAACGGAAGAGATCTGGAATAATAAAAAAAATATTTCACCTGATGTATTTTAGCACTCGGTATCTCTAACCTCGTAATATGTAGTACAAATTAAAACGCACGGAATAATACTGCACAAAATTATCTTACAAAGTCGGGCATATGACTTTGGGCGTCATTTATTTTAGGATTTAATGTATGGTAATTTCAATTGATTGATTTACACCGAATTTTACTTAAAAAAAAACTGATATATAGAATTTATTGAATATAAAAATGATTTTAAAACAAGTATCGCGTTCAAGATGGAGTTTTGTCTCCCACGATAAGAGTTGTCCTAAAAATTCCTCTTATGCTTATGTAAGCAATATTACTAAATAATTAGTAGATATAATAGTACGTATACGTCCAATCAAAATATTTAGTTTCGCTTAATTTTTTTTATCTTAAACGCCTGCGCCAGGTATTGTTGGAAATCCTAAAAGAACGCACGTTTCGCCATACATAAATAATACGAAATAAATCAATATGAATGGCCGTCGCCAGTTACATTTTCTCTCGCAGCTTTTTGGATATACGACATCGAGAACCAGAAAACCTATATAGTAAGCTTAAATGGGCAGGCGACACAAGTCCGTATACAAGAGTTGTCCCTTAACATAGAACAGTGTCTTTTCGCGGTAGTTTTAGATTGTGCCTACATGATTTATATACATGTATCGATGTTTTAATATAGACTTAGTATTCAGTACCTTATAAGGACATACGAATACCAACTAAGGTAAACGATACAATGCGACTAAATTCTGGAACAACCTGCCACCTCCAATCCGCGACATCCAAGGCATCAATCATTCATAATAAAACTTAAAAGTTATCTTTAGGAATGACATTTGACTGGGTTGGTTTTTATTGTTTTTAAATAATTTTTTTTTTTTTTATTTTTTTTTATTTTTTGTTCATAGCTGTCAAGATGAATATCAGTGTAATTGTGTTTCTATTACATATGTGTGTGCTTTAATCAAATAAACATTTCTTCTTTGCAAAATCAAACAGAAATAAAAAGATATTTACCATGTCCCTTTCCACCAACCAAATGAAACTGAACTCTCCCATTGGGCAAGTTGTTGTCGTCGGCATCCGTCGCCGATATTGATACAATCGGTTCTCTATGTTTGTGAAATTCGCTTATAGTCGTACAGTCGTCTGGTAAATTGAGAACTGGAGGGTTATCGTTCACATCTTCCACCGTCACACTGAAATAGAAGATGTAAGGACATCACTCAATTGTCCTTAATAAAGTATTTTATTGTTCTTCTTAACATATTAATTACATTACATTTTTACGCCGGCTTTTTCTCTCGGCCTACTACCTATTCAAATTTAATGACGTGGAATAAGTGATACCTGTATCTTATGTTCCATGATAAACGTATTTTATTTTTTTTATTTTACAGTTACATACAATATAACAATCGCAACACTTATGTTCATCTAGCTAAAGGCTTAATTTAAGCTACTGAAGATCCAAGATCAGACGACCTGGACGGCTATCGTACTCACAGACGTCGAAGCGAATGCCACGAACTTGGTGTGACATTCGCTTCGCTTTCTATTTCTATGCATTTTTTCTAGAATTGAGCTGCAATTAACTGTATTTGAAATGATGATTAAGATTACCACTTATTCGTGGTACATGATATGCACCATTTTTTTTAAAGAAAAAGTAGTCTTAGTGTTATATCTAATAAAATAAGTCGAATAGTATTAAGTATGCGTTAATGTGTAAGTATGTTTTTTGGTATTAAAAATTAACATAAAATGTATTGTAATCATGTATTTAACCATTGTATACGTTGCGTGTGCGCACGTGTGTGACTATAAATTTGATATCATATATAATTTCTATAGGAGACTTTTTTAATACAAATTGTTTGTTATAAACTATTGGCATTAAAAACAACAAGTATTTGTAAACTCTTGATTTATAAAAAAAAATTATAGGATATAGGATAACACCTTCTTTTTCAAAAAATTATTCAATTAAAAAAAAAACATTAAACGTTTAATAACCCGTGTATATTATTTTCTACTTACACAAGTTGTTTGAATGCGTTTCTGCTTTCGCCACTGAGATAACCGAATTGGTAGTTATCCCATGCCTCAACTACGAGGTTATAGGTCGCTTGGGTCTCTCTATCCAACCATTCGGACACAGTTAGCGCTCCTGTTTCAGCGTTAATGAGGAATTTGCCCTGAAAAATAATGAAGGCAGTATATGAGCATAGCTAATACTAATCAAGAGAGTGTGACGAAGCGATCGTGGCTAAAAATTCTGTTAAAATAGAGTAAACACCTTCGTGCCAATTTGTTGGATAATTTTAAATTGAAAGGAATACTGCTTTAAATTATTGTTTGTCACAAATTTCTACAATAATAATTCGGTTTATCAACGTTTAAGAAGATTTGAGATGCATTTTTGCATATATTTTGAGAAGTTCTGATAAGGCAAGCCATTATATTGCACATTTTATTTAGTTATTGAAATAAAACCATAGGGCAATATCGGAACACAATATGGAAAAATAATTGCCGTAGAACCGGCTTCCTTCTTAAGAGGTAAAACTTGTTATTTCAGGCATGGTTAAGCCTCTCAAAGATTTTTTATACACTTAGTTTATTTATAATTTTCAAGCAATTAAATTATTTTTGGGGACTTTTGATTAACATAGTTAAGCGACGTTTCCGCTGTCTTTGTAGATTGTAAAATTGTACTTGATAATCTTTGACGACTTATTAAACTATGATGACAATTTTGTTCAGATTATTTTCGATGAATTACGTAAATAAATATTTATATAATAATCAATTGAAAAGAACATAATAAGACCCTCGGAAATAATGAATTATTATAAAAATAATTTACCATTAAAAGGTAAAAAACTAAAGAAAATTTTCTTTTCAAGTTTTAACAAGAAACCATTCTGTCATATATTTCATTACCGTGTATGATAACCACAGATAAAAAATAGATCTGTAACTTACTTTTATTATAAAAATATTTGGCGTTAAAATAAATACGTTTTTGTCTTCTTAAAAATTACTAAGTAATAAATAGATTTATTGAAACAATCGTTCATAAATAAGTTTTTTACCTGCGTCGATACTCGATCGAGTAAATACGTGATCTTCCCGTACTCGTTGGAGTCAGCGTCGCTCGCTACGATATTCGCTATAATTGTACCGGGCTGAATGTCTTCCTTCACGCGGTACTCGAATTGCTGTACCTCGAATACTGGATTATTGTCATTTTCATCTAATACCTGTAATTTACAAATTCACTTGTTTTGTTTACAAACTAAAGCAACAAGATTTTAAACACACACACACACACTTACATACATTCAAAATACGTAACAAACTAAGAAGTATTTACAAAGAAGTAATCTGAAATAGATAATAAACGTCAAAGAGGACTGAACAAGGTCTGTTTTTCTATTATTCTAATATATCATATACTACATGGATACGCCGCCAACGCACTCGCGAGTACTCGGGTATTGAATGTCCACGGGTGGCGGTAAAACTTAACATCCGGTGAGCCTTCAGCCCGATGACTTCTGTTATATATATAATATATATATATATATATATATATATATATATATATTTATTATATATATATACAACAGCAGTGAATATATAGAGGTCAAAAAGGCTGATACGGGCATATATATATATATATGTGTGGCCGTTTTAGAAGGATAGTTCAAGCCGTGGGTAGATAACCGCAGTAATATACAATAATTCCTTTGTCTGGAAATAATCAGTAGAACCTCGTTTAGTCGAACCTCGATAAGTCAAAAACCTCCAAATCTCGAAAAAATGTTTTGTTCCCTTCCCTTAAAACACCAAAACCTCCATTACTTGAAATCTTGACCCTCTGTTACTCGAAATAATCACCGAGTCCCTCCAAGCCATTTTGGTACATATTTTCACTCTATAACTCGAAAAATTAAATTTGACCTCTGTATCTCGAACATAGGAACGTTTTATTTTACAACCTTTACAACTTGATCATTTGGAATTTATTATCTCTATTGTTCGAACAAAAATAAGTTATAGACTTTAAGAACTTGCCGACAATGTGAGTACACTATTGTTTCTTAGAAAACATTTTAGGAGTATACAATAATAAATTTATGACTCATGGAAACACGTGTTTGCTTGCTTTGTGTCAGGTGTTCAATTTATAAGAATAAACCTCAAACTCTTTATGTCGAATCAAAATCCGCCTAAGTCGAAATCCTCCATAAGTTGAAAACTCTATAACTCGAATTTTTTGGCGTCTCCCTTGATGTTCGACTTATAGAGGTTCTACTATGTATATGCATTGACTAATGTGCAAATACAATGTGCGCTTCAATGCTTTTGTATCTCTCAAGTAAGAAGCGACAAAACAAAAGGAAAATTTTTAATATTTGCGACCAACCACGGGCCGCAAATGCGCCGCATCGATCTCAGGTGCGCGTGCTTCATGGCGATTTCATAATAATGTATCTATCTCGCTTGCCGCTAGTGCACTATTGACCTTAAACCCCAACCGCGGTTTTAGGTCCCATTAGTATTAGATTTTTAAACTTTATTTAACGGTAATTCTGTCGTTATCCAAAAAATATATTCAGGAAAACGGTGGTACTATATAAAGAAAAAAAAAATCAGTGGCGCTACAACCTCTTTAGGTCTGGGCCTCAAATTTCTGAATCTGTTGAATGAAATTTTTTTTATCTAATAGGCAAGTAGGTGATCAGCCTCCTGTGCTTGAGACACGCCGTCGACTTTTTTCTTAGACTATATAAAGACAAATATATAAATAATAGTTATAATAAAATATATACCTGTATAAACAAATCCACCATCGCATGTCGCGGCGGTATTCCGCTGTCAGTGGCCTTAACTGTCAAATTGATCCAAGGAAACATTTCGTGATCAATTTTGTTTGACACAACAACTTCACCAGACTTCTTGTCTATGTGCACGAGGCCTAATGATGCATTTGTACCTGTTTATAAATTAAGAAATTATAGATGACGTATACATTTAACCGACTTCAAAGGAGGTAATCAGTTTTATTATTATTATTATTTTTTTGACTTTCAACACGAGTGCTCAATTCACTGTTTCAGTCCAAAAATTCTCATAACGTCGTTTTCCTATCCAAGTTTTATCAAAATTTGTTCAGTAATTTTTGAGATGATTTCAATTCTGGAGAGGACACGGTAAATAATGTTGAGTAGTAAAATATTTAAAGTTATTAATTTTTATCAACAAATAAATTAAAAAATATCTAAGTTACGCTATTAAACCTTTTTTTTATTGAATTAAGTTTTAATTAATAAAAATGCATATCTATATATATAAAAATGAAACCTGTTTTCCGTTGTCACGACATGAAAACGGCTCGACCGATTTGTCTGATTCTTTTTTTATAATATTCCTTGAAGTACGAGGATGGTTCTTACGGAGTGAAAAATTTAAAAAGTTAAGTGAAAAAGTCTAAAAACAACACTTTTCTATATTCCCATACAAAAAATTTGTAATAATAATATTTAAAGGCAATTTGAACTTTAATACCATATCATAAAGTTCAAGTGTTAGTGGAGTGGTTCCGGGAAGGTAAATTTTTATTTTGTGATGACATAATGTATTTGTTGTACCTATTATCAACTTTCTTTTTTTATCTTACTAGCTAGACCGGTGTCCCGAATAGCAGAATAAGTATTTAAAAAAAAAAATATCGACTGTTAGGCGGTACGATGTTCGCCAGGCCAGCTAGTATGTTTATAAAAAATATTAAATTATTTGCCTCTTAATTCATACCTTCGATAACATAAGTCATAGACCGATTTTTATCCAAATCGTCGGCCAATAAAGTCTCAATATGGGCGCCATTTTTCGAGTTCTCCGGTATTGATGTTTTATAGAATGGTTTCCTGAATTTCGGATTATTATCATTCTGATCCAATACAATGATTGTTAAGGTCGTTGACGCGAGCTGTCTGGGCCCACTTTGAATGGCCGCCATATCTTCTACTGTTAAAACTAGTTTGATGAGTTCCACTTTTTCTCTATCCAGAACTCTGAAATGGATTAAAAATGTTTTTTTTTATACAATAGTAGGGCAAACAAGCCTACGGGCCGCCCATAAAGTACAGTCATGCAGTCCATGTATCTGGCACACGCCGACTTTTTGAGTTGAATACGCGGTTTCCTCACGATGTTTTACTTCATCATAGAAGTGAGTGTTCAATGCACATATAGAAAGTCTATTTATCGAGGGGTTCGAACCTACGAACTCAGGGATGAGAGTCACTCGCTGAAGCCATTAGACCAACACTGCTCTCTATATCGTCACTGTAGAATGATAACCTCGTATGTCAAAAAAGCATTTAATTTTATTCTTAGACTCTTATGTCATTTAACTGAAAAAATAATCTATTTATTTTTTTAAAGACAATTCACACCAATTGATCTAGTCCCATGCTAAGCTGGTGAAGCTCGTGTTATGGATACTAGGCAACGGATATATTAAAGATAGATAGACATATAAATATATAATTAAACACCCAAGACCTAAGCACAACACCAAAACGCTCATCACATCGATGTTCGTCTCAGCCGGGGATCGAACCCGGGATCCATGGATTCGCAGTCAGGGTTACTAACCACTAGACCAATGAGTCGTCTATATAATGAAGAAAGGTATTGGTTAATAACATAAATAAGTCCTTTTTACCATCCAAAACTATGGACAAAAGCACATAATAGTATTTTAACGAACATTGATGTCTACCGATTCAAACTTAATGACGTGGAATAAGTGATACCTGTAATCTTATAATAAACATATTTTATTTACAGAGTACTGAAGAAACATGTCATACCTTACAATCCGTAAAGAACCATCTACAGTATTCAAATCCCATAGAGCTAGGAAGTCATAGTCTGTGGGTAGAACTTGTACGCCATCTTCATTACGGGCATAACTGTTTGCTTTGTCTATGGAATATCTCAGTACTGGCTGGTCGTCTGGATCATAAGCCAAAGCGCGGAATATTATTGCGCCAACCTTAAATTAAAATGTTTAAATTGATATGAGCCCAAAGAGGCAAAACTTTTTTTAAGACATTTTTTTCACGTTCATGTGTACTTAAGGTAACACCTTAAGAAATAAATTATTGTAAGATAAAAATTAATATGGAATAAACAGAAAATAATTAATGTCAAATACCTATAATAAAGACAATTTTACCTAAGTTGAATAGTAATAATAATAATAATTATTTATTTACAAGAATATGGTACAAAAAATACTATGGTGGACTGGTGGTACAATCTAAACATCGCATAAACTGCAACACATAATGGTTGTCATACATAATTAAATGGTAGAATTTTACATAGTTGTTACATAAATTACATTAATTATCAATCATATCATCAAAGTCGATTCTTATATCATTCTATCACTACATCATCACATTATTAAAATATATTAATATATTGGCGAATAAAGAAGCCACAAGTCCAAAAATCCTATCCTCTATATAACTGCTTATGTATTTTTAGCTATGGTAGGACCATACACAGAAGATGATGATATATTGATGTATTAACGTAGTATATATGGATGAATAATACTGTTTTATTGTAAACTAGTAGACTCGGCCAAGCGTTGCTGTGGCTAAGATTATTGTTATATTACATAGTAGTAAACTATTCAAGAGAAAAGGCAGGAGAACACCAATCCACCATGCTTTTTGGTGGTTATGCCATTAAAGTGTAGCTTATGTGAAACGTTGGTAATTATTTTGATAAGGATCAATACCTATAAACGAATAAAGAGCCTTTTCTAGCGGTGGTATTTTAATACAAGAAAAATGACGTAACTATAAAAGATAGAGACATGCTGTCGCGACAATTATTATAGATAGTGATGTGTCCTAAAAAATTGTAATACATCATTTTGTTCTATCATTAATAGTTTTCGCAGCGCACACGATTGAAGGAAGTTTTTTGTTTTTTTTTTTACACCTTGGGTTAGATTATTCAAGTTTTAGTAAGCATCCCTAATTTTTTTGAAAATTATGTCACTCGGGAATAGTGTAGCTTGCCAACGGCGAAAGAATTTTTGAAATCGGTCCAGTAGTTTCGGAGCCTATTCATTTCAAACAAACAAAAAATCAAACCTTTCCTCTTTACAATATTAGTATTTTTAAATAATTAAATATTGTTACCTGCATATTCTCCATGACTTGTATTGTCCCGGGTTCAAGAAACACTGGTGCCTTATTGTTAACATCAACTATTGTTATATTCACAAGAACCGCAGCACTTAATTGCTGGTCACCGATACCACCGTCCAATGCCACCTTTAATATTTTTAAAACGTAACGAATTTTTTTTGTATTTAGCTATAAAGCTAACTAAAGAAAGACCAGTTACACAGTTCAAATATAATTTGAAAAATTATATTTGAACTGTGACTATAAATAAGTAATCAACAAAAATCAGAATATATTTGAAGACGAATAGAAGAATTTTATAAATAAAACTGGAAGATGTCAAATGCCTTTGGGAGCGTTCAAGTATTACGTAACGAGTTTTGGGAGGGGGGGGGGGGGGCTCCTTTTGTAAAATTAGTACTTGTAGAATTACGCGTTATTGTTAATATTATTTTAGACTTACACCACATAATAGTAACTAAAGAGATACGTGGTCACGAAACGTTTTACTATATGTACTGAGTACAGTACTGTACTAGGGTACTGAAAAACGTTACGGTGAGTTACATGAGGGATGTGGTCAATAATCTCCAAAAATTACGTTACGTAATACTTGAACGCTCCCCTTGCACAAAAAATATAATTTGAAAAAAAAAAATTGAAAAAATTCGTCGCAAAACCAAAATACACTCAAAGAATACATTTTCGAAATACGATTTTAACATTAATTTAAATGATAAAAATACTCACCACAGTAAGAGTATATCGCGTGACTTTAGGGTCAGTTTTATCTGGATCTAGACTAGACCCATTAGACACAGATATGACCCCAGTGCGTGAGTCAATGACAAATTTGTCACTGGCCCCACGCTGTATGCGATACACTATACGGTTATTTGGTGATGAACCGTCGTTGTCTCGAGCCTTTACCTGTATACCAAATTTTAAAAAAATCAGTAAAAAAATGGTTAAGGATGTTAGAGCGATTATTAAAATCCGTAAATTATATTCATAAAAACTAAATCTAATTGCATATTTATAATAAAGTACTATTTCTTCTCTGTCTGTCACCCGGTGAATGTGGGTGTGATGAAAAGAGATAGATGAATATAATAGTTACAATGGCGTAATTACTGTTAAATTGTTTTAATAATGGGGGTAATACTTTATGAAAGTTGATATAAAACGTATACTAAAAAATAGTAGCATGATCGTTGCAATAATTACATGTTTTCGTAACAATGGTAACCATGGCAACGAACCCGTGAGTCTACTTTCTATAATAAGGTTATATGTGTCAATTACAATGTTTTATAAATAGTTTAACGCTTAATATTGTTCTCGGTTTTTCGTAGTCAATTATGTATTTATTGTTAAACTTAAAGGAATTAAAATAATTGCTTACAAATTAATACTGTAAACAATTATTTCTTAAATTTATATAATCTATACTTAGTGTTTTTATTGACGTGATAACGTCTTTAAAATCGTTTTAGTCGGGTGACATGTTCAGAAACTTGTGTCACACCAAAACCTCACGAGCGCGATCGCAGGTATAACGAGAGAGAGACGGACCGATCTCCCGTCTCATCTCGAGCGCTGCCAGTCATTCCGTGAATGTATGAAGAAAAATGTATATCATAGTCGAATAAGTAAACTTGTCGTTTTACACCCGAAATTTATCATCAAAAGTGTGAATAAAACGATAGATGTAATTTAAAATTTGAAAAAAATTTTATCTTCATTAATTCCTTACTTCCCAAAAACTTATATCACCAATAAGACGTTATCACGTAAACATCTCGATCGTAAACCTACTTTACAAACAACCAATATTTTTTTAAGATCATGAATATAACTTATATAGATTCAAGCTTAAATACCTCAATAACGCTAGTCCCACCAGGCATGTCTTCAGGTATGGCTCGTTTGTATATCATTTGCGTGAAGGCAGGTGCGTGATCGTTCACGTCCTGTACGTATATTATTACGGGCGCGGTCGACGATAATGGCGGCGATCCGAAATCACGTGCACGGACCTAGATATTTAAATAATTCAGTGGCGCTATAACCATTTATTTTGATCTGTTTCTTAGGACATTTCTCGCCTTCCGTACGTTTCTTGGAAATAATTAAGGTTAGATTACGTTACATTTTATGAGATGTTTAGAGTATATTTCTTTTTAAGAATATTTATTGTCAAGGACATTAATTAAAGACGGCGTTTGTCATCGGCCAATCAGCCAGCGTGACGGATTATTGCCTAAGACACAATAGGCTATTTTGTTTATTTATCAGGAAAAAACAGATATATCACTATAATGGAAAAATTTAAATAAAATATAAAGATATATTATTGTATACAAGGAAATCAATCAAGAAGTTAAAAAATGCTTCAATTTTCTATTATACTTTGTATACTTTAAAGCCGGTTTCCTCACTTCACCGTTCGAGTGAATGTTATCTGCGCACATAGACAGAAAGTACATTGGTGCACAGCTGGGGATCGAACCTATGACCTCAGGGTTGAGAGTCGCACGCTAAAGCTACTAGGCCAACACTTCCTTTAATCTATAGGTACTTTGTATTCTTAATAAAAAAATCTTTAGTCAATTTGTCACTATAGTATTTATTATACTAAGATCTAAATATATTTCCTAGAATTAGCTTACATATAAATCACTCACAGTTAAATGTATAGGTCGTATGTTGGTGTTATCTCCCGGAATGTGCTCAAAATCGAGTCCTGTGACGGGAGTGATGATGCCCAGGTTTGGGTCTATTGAGAAGTTGCTTTTATAGTCTCCGCCTACTATCGCGTACTCCATGTGACTGTTTTTCGTTCCTAAAATGTATACATGCTAAAATTTCGTAATTATGGACTGGACTTTCTTAGAAAAATATGCCACAAATGCTCACAAATAATTTAAATTTTATCAGATTTTTTTTTCTAGAAGGTACACGTTGATGCACGTTGACAAAATATATTTTAAATTTCCTAACAAACAAAACTTGAATTTTTGTTTTGTGTAGTGTGAATTATTTGTTTATATTTTTTTTAATCTAATTTATCTATGATTTTATTTAAAAAAATAAAACAATAGATAAAATCTCTACAAATAACGATACAGGTGTTAGTGGTTTTTATTTTGTTCCAAAATAGGACTGGATGTTCAAAAAAAAATTAACTTTACGTAAAGTATTCGGTTTAATTATTGCTTGTTGTAAGACGGGGTTTTTAACTACATAATAGACCATTAAAAGCAATTTACAGTTAAAATATTACTTTAATTAAATATAAACTTACCGTTTAAATCCAAATCCCTCGCTTCCAAAACCAACGGGTTCTCAAACTGAAGTTCATTCTCAAGCAATCTCGCTTCATATTTGTTTGCCAAAAACATTGGCGCATTGTCATTAACATCATCTATATTTATTATGAGCTGTGCTGTGTTTCTATTGCCCTTACCCTAAAAAAATATTCAGTAAATCAAATAATCTCACAAAAAAAAACGTGTAGCACTCGGGAACTGCCGCGGTAAAGCTATTGCATAGCATTTTTTATCAACTTATGCAGTTATAATCATTTATTTATTTATGCAGTATTTGTTTTTCCTTGATATTAATTCAAGTTTTTTCTTTGATATTATTTCAATCTACCACTCTACCAGACTCAGACTAAAACGCCTATATAGTATGTCCCACTCTAACGCGTATTTGCCGCATCTATATTACGTCATCGTGTGTTAGGTTTTTTTCGTTACGGAATTTCTTGATTAGGTCGCCGCACTCAAAGCCCGTGATAAAAATCTATGCAATAGCTTAAAAGGTTTTATTTGTTATAATTTAATAAAAGGTTATTTGTTTGTTCGTTGATATGTATAATATATATGTCGCAGCAAACTTAATGAAACGTTCAATGAAAAGCCTCTGTACTAACGGCAGGAGGTTCATCTGTTATGACACTATAAAATCAGTGGCACTACAGCCTTTTTAGATCTGGGCATCAGATTTCTGTATCTGTTTAATGATCATTTGTCAATCTAATAGGCAAGTAGGTGATCAGCCTCCTATGCGTGATACACGGCGTCGAATTTATGGGTCTAAGGCAAGCCGGTTTTCTCACGATGTAGTCCTTCACCGTTCGAGCAAATGTTAAATGCGCACATAGACAGAAAGTCCATTGGTGCACAGCCGGGGTTCGAACTTACGACCTCAGGGATGAGAGTCGCATGCCTTAGCCACTAGGCCAACACTGCTCACTCACCGTCGCATATGGACACTTAAAATAGCAGAAGGTCCGCAAGTGTGTTGCCGGCCTTTTAAGAATTGGTACACCCTTGTTACTACTGCTATAAGAGATTAATATATATTTACCAAATCATCTCTTGCTTCAACAGTAATATAATGTTGCGATATCAGTTCCCGGTCAAAGCTGTCTCCACCTGCCTGCTTTACGGTTATTTCTCCAGATATTGGGTTCAAATTTAACCTGAAACATTATTAATATTATGATATAGTTATCTAATATATTGGTTTAATGCGTGTATATTCTTATACATTACATCAGAAAACTCACGATGCTGTTGCCGGCCCTTATTACCCAAATCTAACATAAAAAGTTGGTGAAAAGATTTTTCGCTGCCCATAGAAAGTTACAACACCAAATTATCCAGTGCGTTGTCGGGTTTTTTATTGCCGAACTTTCCACAGATTATTCGACTGCAGATTAAAAAAAAAAACTATACCTATGTGAAGATTTGTAATTGGCCTATAATGGTACATATATATACATCTATTTCTGTATTGTGTTGTGAATCTTCTGAATAAATAAATAAATAAAAATAGATTATGAGGTCTCGGGTTCAAATCCCGTATAACCGTAGATGAAAATACGACTCAAACCGATTTTGATGAGCACGTAAACCGTGGCGCACTATATCTCCACCATCTCCTCTCTCAATATAATTTGCTGCTATGGTCAAACGGTATTATAAAAACTACTTACAAGTGAGCGATACTCCCACTAAGTCCGGTATATCTGATTCCCATAGTACCAAAGTTTCCAGAATCATGATCAAGCGCTTGCACTCTTCCCACAGTACTGCCCACAGGACAATTCTCTGGTATTGACACTGTGTATATTTGTTGGGTGAATTCTGGATAATTATCATTTTCATCCTTTATATGAACTGTTATTGGTACAACACTGAAAGGTGAAAAAATATCTCCTAAGCTTTTATTCATATACTGTTAGAGCTGATTTACACAGGGTCAGTAACTGACTACAAATTCGAGGCAAGTCAGTGCTGACCCGAAAAAAACCCTGTGTAAACTGATTTGAAGTCAGTACAGTGGCTTGAAGTCAGCGCTGACTTGAATATTCGGACACGAATATTTTAAAGTCAGTTGGCGCCCCCCGCCACCCGCGCACCCCCGCGCCAGCCAAATAAACCCCGTGTAAACAGACAAGTCAGTGCGTGGTTACTCACTGTCGCTGCGTTGTAGAGTGACCACGTTTTTTTCGCTGGCGATAAAAATGAAGCTTAGCGGAGACGAAACCTTAAACTTGGTGCAATTATATGGCCAATTTGTACTCCGCAGGATCTTCAAATCGCAATTGCTTCAGCAACAAAGCAGAGCCACCAGTTTCGTTTCTATCGTCAATCTATTTTCTTACCCATTGTCGTTTATTTTTAGTTATCTCATTTTCTACCATTTCTATTAACTCATTCAACAGCAAAATTGATAAATTTTTCAACAAATAATTAAATCGTCGTTTCAGTTGTTTTCGAGAATTTATTTTTCCCACTGACTTCACACACGTGTGCTCATCCTGAGAAACGCACCACTACTACTTACTTCATGTAAACAGTGAAAGTCAGTCGCGGCGCCGACATTGGCGCTGCGACTGACTTGTCTACTGACCCTGTGTAAATCAGCCTTTAGATAGAGTATGACAAGGCAACTTCCAACGTTGCAAGCTACTAGAAAGAACTAGAAAGGAATGATGTTAGGAAATAGTTTATACAATTTTTAATGTTCTCTTTTAATGGGGAAGATGTTATGGTATTTCATAATAAACCAGTGTTTTTGAATGGATAGTTTCAATGATCAAACCAACTTTAGGGCAAGACTTAGAATGAATGTTAAGTATGACTTCCGTAAGTCAAATACTACAGTTCTGACATAAGGAAGTCACGCTTAGTAATAAGTCTTTGCTTTGGCATCTTACCCAAGACCCAGAGAGGTGTATCAAGCACAGAAGGCTGATCACCTACTACTCTAAAAATGAATGAGGATATAAAAACTTTGTAGCAGAAATTCACTTTGGCCTCTTGCTTTGAATGTTTGCCCTTATCACTTTAATGTAATTTTACATATAAATAAATGACAAGATATAGGCATATCTGTACAGAAGAATAAATTTAATCTAAGAATTGTTAATAAAACAAATATTGATTAAATAAATGTTAGGCAGATTAATGAGAAAACAACTTATTATTAATTTTTGGTTCACCACAAATCAAACCAAGGATAGCTAAGTTACATGCACTATACCTCATGAAGCCAACTTCTTTTTGAAGACCAAATTGTATACAAACCTCATTTTAGCATCCTTAGTAACAATTTCCTTGGCGACCAGACTAAAGTTCATCACCGCTACCTTCTCATAGTCAAGATAGAGCGGATTATTGACTCTTATTAAAAATGATGCTTCATTTATACCTTTGAAAGGTGTAACATCAAAAATCCCATTGTCACCAACTAAATATAATTCAAATGTGCCATTTTTGCCCTGAAAACAGAACAGAGATGTTAAATGCTGTGATTGAATGGGATTTTATCTACTAATAATTTAAGGTGTATAAAATTAATATATTTGCACTAGCGGATCCGACAGACGTTGTCCTGCTTGATATTTCAAGCGATTAGGATATGAAAGTATGAAAGTACCGACTCCAGCGCCATCTATCGATCTGATTTGTGAATCTAAACCATTCCCAGATCCCCTTGAACACACACAAAAAATTTCATCAAAATCGGTCCAGTCGTTTAGGAGGAGTTCAGTCACATACACACGCACACAAGAAATATATATATTAAGATATATAGTACATGTTTATTATAAATACCCTAATTATTCAATTGTAAAATTTCATACAATAGGGATTTTCCAGTTATATTAGGGAATTATATGAATAATAAATTAGATATATTTCAATGTAAATTTAAATGTCTGTATTGAAGGTACAACCATTACAATCACACTGATAATAAATAAACAATTATATTGGTAGTTATAGTTATAATATCACAGTTTTACTTGATTAAGAATGTTTTTATTACCTGGTCAAAATCATACACTTCTGGTATGGCATCCTCTAAAAAGGTAATAGGTGTATTTTGCTGAGCATTTTCAATAACTTCTCCAATGTAGCTGTCACTGCGAAACCTTGGTGTTTCATCATTTACATCAGTTACAATGATAGTCACTTCTGTAGTTGCACTTGGTAGAGGTGATATTATGTGGGATTCCTCAGTAGCCTAGTTTAAATATATACATATGTTTAGGTTCATAACTGAGCAATGGGGCAGACACATTTATACATTTATCTTGCTCGTAATTTTAATTTCTTATTGCTAATCTAGGAAGATATTACTTTGTTTATCTTCCAATTAAAACATTGTGTTTACCAAGAACCTGAGTAAAATCTATAGGATAGAGAATAATTTCCCAATAAACAAAATTTAAAGGCAAGGCACATTGCAACAACCCTTTAAATTAACCATATATTTTTAAATGCATTATACTAATAGTCAAATATCTCACCAAAATTTCCAAAATATATGCTCCATTGCTATTGTTGGGGTCTTCTCTATCCAGTAAGCTAACTGTGTAGACAATGCCTGAGCTACTGTCGATTTCAAAATGCTCTTCTCCACCTGATATGACACTGTATGATATTCTGTTGTTGATGCCACGGTCCCCATCCACAGCCCTGACTATATAAAATCAAGTAAAATTATATATTCGAATATGTGACCAAATGTCATACCTAGTATAATTTTTAAACCAATTATGAAGTAACGGTGCTCAAACTAGAAGCAAAATAATATACCTTGCAATACAGATGTTCCGATAGGTGCATCTTCGCTTATTCGAGTAACTGGTGTGGCCACAACAAACTCTGGAGGCTGGTCTTCCACGTCCTGAACTTTTACAAGTATAGCAGCAGTTCCAGTATTTACTCTTCCCTGGTTCGCCCTGTCCACAGCAAGTACTCGAAGTTGATACAGTGATTTTTTTTCGTAATCCAATTTATTTATTAATCGTATAACACCTTTTCCATTGACTGTTTGTATTGAAAAATTATTCACATCTCCATCGAGTTCTTGCAAGTGATAAAGAACCTGAAAATACACAGTAACATAAAATTCTATTGTTGTGGATTACTTGTCTGCCTCTTGTTATTTTTTAACCTTTTCATTGTTATATAAAAGTTTAATATAAATGTATACCTGATGATTTAAAGTTAATTAAAAAAGGATATCTGAATTAGCAAACAGAAGGTAATAGTTATCCTGTACGTGGTAGTTTTATGGCATATAAAAATCAATATTAAATACTGTTATAAATATTTTAAAGTTAAAATATCATAAGAAATATTTGTTGTTGTTGTTGATATGATTGTCATTGCTTACGATTTGACATTTGACAAACGAGGTGAACTTTGAAGTGTTCACGGACTATAGCAGAAGTCTATTTAAAATGACAATGGCAAACTTTTATTGATAATAATTGGCGGGAAATCCAAACGCTTGAAGTGTACGAGAAAGTAGTAAGTGCTAAGTAGAAATTAAGATAATTAAATAACGGAACGACACAGCCACGTATTATACAAATGACGAACAATATTAACATAATGTTACTCACTTGTCCATAGGCTCCTTCATCAAGATCAGTGGCCTCAACTGTTGTTATTATATTTCCTGGGGGATCATTTTCTTTTATGGTTAATGCCGAGGGGTAGGGTTTAAAAATTGGTTCGTTGTCATTTACGTCTTCCACTAACAATAAAAAGCTTTGCGTTATAAAGTTACCCTCACCCAAATTTCCATCAGTTAGGGTAAGAACGAAAGAGTATTCGTCACGCACCTGGAAAATTGTTTAAAAAGTAATTATACATACTTAGGTATCGACATATTGTATAATTAGTATTCTAATATATATTATTATTCTATATAACTTAGGCTATGAACCAATAAATACTGATTTTATTATCTTATTGAACTATAGTTATGGTATTCACTGGGTACCTACGAACAAACGTGTTTATGTAACCATTATTTCCTTAAGTATTTCGTTTAATATACGGAGCGTTTAAGTACCAACACTAAGTTAGTTGTGACGGAGACTTATTAGTTCACCGATAAATGATACATAGCTATCTAGGTGTATAAAAATGTTAGGAATCGAACCATCAACATTATCATAGAAAAAAGCAAGTAATTTAACCAAGAGTCCCATTACAGACTCGAAAAACAAGCCCATATACTTAAACGCGTATATTTTTAGATTGACAAAATAATTAATGACGTATCACTTACGAAAGGACACACGTATAAAAACTCTTTTTTGATATTTATGACCCAGTTAAATATTACTTACCTCTCTATCTAACTCCTTAACTAAATATATATTTGCTTCGTTGGATGAAATGGCTTCTATTTTTAAAATATCACTACCAACTTGGTTGCGAATACCAAATTGTAAAACATCACCGTCCGGGTCGACTCCTCTTAGTCTATATATAAGGCTACCTAGAAAAAGTAAACTTGCATAAAAAACTTTCCAAACGCAAGCTTGCTGCCAAATTTCAAATATAACCATTACCAATATAATATAACCATTTAACATAAAAGTTTAACTAGAAGCTACAAGTAAATAATGTACTTCAATAGGTATGATGAATCATATCGGTGGGTTTCCGCTAAGTGGTACCACTAGGGCTTCCCTTCCCATGTTGTGTGTTTGTTGTCTTGGAAACAAGTTCCCCTTAAGCCAATTTCCGGGTGTCTGTCTCGTGTTACACTCAACCTAACTTTTGTTTAATGCACAATGTTGTGTGGAAAATGCTCTTAGCATGCACATTAAGGTTCAATGAACTTTTGTAATGAGAGCGATTAATTGCGCCTTTGTGCTATTTGTGATGGCGTTGATAATATTATGAATATTATGAAATAGGTTGGTTTTAATCGATAATGATTATAAGCATACTGACTAACGTAAAGAAAAGTCAATCTTGATTCCTAGCTTTTCTATAGTCTCAACTTTTTTTATCTTTTATCGATCTATCGTTAAGTTTGTTATTACTGTGGTTAATGTGGTTAAGATGCAAGTTCACGTTCTAAAGTCAGGTTATTCAAGTACATCTTTATATAAATAATTCTTCTATGAGTGTGTATGTCACTGAACTTCTCTCAAACGACTGGACCGATTTTGATGAAATTTTTTGTGTGTGTTCAAGGGGATCTGGGAATGGTTTAGATTCACAAATCAGCCCGCCAGATGGCGCTGCAGTCGGTACTTTCATACTTTGCTTTACTAATCGCTTGAAATATCATGCAGGACAACGTCTGTCGGGTCCACTAGTATATTATATTTTTTTTACATTAAAGTTTGTTTGTTATTTTGTGAACCTGCTTTTTTTCTGCTTCAGAAGTGTTTTGAAAACACTATATTAATAATTAATAAATTAAAGCCTAAATGACGAAACTATTTACTTTTCAAATACTCTTATACATTTTTATCATCAATGTGTTCCGACTTAACCTGACAAAGAATTGTTGGTATCAAAAATTGACTCACCCACTGGCGTGTCCAGCCCCTCCTTCAGTCTTATAACTATTTCCGATCGTCCATCTATAAGAAATCTCGGTGGTCGGTTACCTCTTACTACGTGGCACAGAAATAATAATATAAGTATGTCTCTTAATCGTGGCACTTTTAATCTAACTCTGGGTGGAGTTTTCGCATTGTTGGCTCTTGTATACATCGTTCACCTACAGCATCGGATATCGTATGTTATTGTGAAAAAGATCATTTTCCCTGAATTTTCCCTCACACGGTTTCTCCGTGGGAAGCCTGTGCTGTACAGGTGAAAGTGTTGACGGCTTGTTAATGTCTCGTACGTGCTGGGTTATTCGCGGGCAACTGCAAGAGACAGGTGACAATGAAAGGTGTAAGTTAATTGCTTTGGACGCGCTATATTTCACAATTATGAGGTAATTTGACAGTTCTGTACATAGGACTAATTTTTATTTGCTCTTATGAAATAAACACTTTCAATTAAAGCACTGTGACTTATAATAGAAGTCAGTGAAGTAGAATACAGCAGACATGTTATTGCATTTGAAAACGATACCAAGTACTCCTGTTTTCTGAACCAAACTTACACTTTAGTACATAATATTCTTTAATTGGGATAAATAAAAAAATCCAAATTATATTAGTTACGTAACAATTAACGCCTGTAGCGTACACATTATTTGAAGAAGTCTACTAAGTATGGAATGTGCAATTATTTAATCAATTACCGTCTAAAATTCGTAATATTAGCGCCTTTAACCAATTCAAAAGGGCGACGTGTTTCTCGTTCGTATATACAATATACATATTAGTACGGGAGGTAGCAACGTTTTCGAGAAAGAATTTCAGGTCAGCTGATTTTGTGATATGTCTTCCTTCTTGCACTTCCGGTTAGAGTCTGGGCAATCTGGCTGGCGGTAGTGGTTGCGTTCATTAGTGCGCATCCTATCTGTCCAGCTAAAAATCCTGGATTTTAAAAGCATTTTAAGAAGCGTAATTTTTAATTTTTCCTTTTTAAATACGTCTACCTGACATACTTTTTTTATTGCCAGACATTTTTCACGTTGCTAACTATGTGCCAGACGCGATTTTAAGTTTTATTTTTATAAAAATTTCAAAGCATTTTAGAATGTCTGTAATTTTAATATTATGTTATTTAAATATAAGGAAAACTGAAAATGAATTTGCCAGACATTAATTCGATTGTTATGTCTTGAATTAAAATGATAAAGTATTGCAGTATGATGAAGCATTGCATTTTAAGAAGCGTAATTTTTGATTTTTCCTTTTTAAATACGTCTACCTGACATACTTTTTTTATTGCCAGACATTTTTCACGTTGCTAACTATGTGCCAGACGCGATTTTAAGTTTTATTTTTATAAAAATTTCAAAGCATTTTAGAATGTCTGTAATTTTAATATTATGTTATTTAAATATAAGAAAAACTGAAAATGAATTTGCCAGACATTAATTCGATTGTTAAGTCTTGAATTAAAATGATAAAGTATTGCAGTATGATGAAGCATTGCATTTTAAGAAGCGTAATTTTTGATTTTTCCTTTTTAAATACGTCTACCTGACATACTTTTTTTATTGCCAGACATTTTTCACGTTGCTAACTATGTGCCAGACGCGATTTTAAGTTTTATTTTTATAAAAATTTCAAAGCATTTTAGAATGTCTGTAATTTTAATATTATGTTATTTAAATATAAGAAAAACTGAAAATGAATTTGCCAGACATTAATTCGATTGTTATGTCTTGAATTAAAATGATAAAGTATTGCAGTATGATGAAGCATTGCATTTTAAGAAGCGTAATTTTTGATTTTTCCTTTTTAAATACGTCTACCTGACATACTTTTTTTATTGCCAGACATTTTTCACGTTGCATTAATTATTCATAACTTACATTTAGTAATTAGGACAATTTAAATAAAGTGTTGATTATTAATTTTAATCTAATTTTATATTCCTTTTTATGCTCGTACTACAAGCATTATACTGCAATACTTTTTCATTTTAATTCAAGACTTAACAATCGAATTAATGTCTGGCAAATTCATTTTCAGTTTTTACTATATTTAAATAACATAATATTAAAATTACAGACATTCTAAAATGCTTTGAAATTTTTATAAAAATAAAACTTAAAATCGCGTCTGGCACATATTTAGCAATCATCATCATACTGCAATACTTTATCATTTTAATTCAAGACTTAACAATCGAATTAATGTCTGGCAAATTCATTTTCAGTTTTTCTTATATTTAAATAACATAATATTAAAATTACAGACATTCTAAAATGCTTTGAAATTTTTATAAAAATAAAACTTAAAATCGCGTCTGGCACATAGTTAGCAACGTGAAAAATGTCTGGCAATAAAAAAAGTATGTCAGGTAGACGTATTTAAAAAGGAAAAATCAAAAATTACGCTTCTTAAAATGCAATGCTTCATCATACTGCAATACTTTATCATTTTAATTCAAGACTTAACAATCGAATTAATGTCTGGCAAATTCATTTTCAGTTTTTCTTATATTTAAATAACATAATACATATTAAAATTACAGACATTCTAAAATGCTTTGAAATTTTTATAAAAATAAAACTTAAAATCGCGTCTGGCACATAGTTAGCAACGTGAAAAATGTCTGGCAATAAAAAAAGTATGTCAGGTAGACGTATTTAAAAAGGAAAAATCAAAAATTACGCTTCTTAAAATGCAATGCTTCATCATACTGCAATACTTTATCATTTTAATTCAAGACTTAACAATCGAATTAATGTCTGGCAAATTCATTTTCAGTTTTTCTTATATTTAAATAACATAATATTAAAATTACAGACATTCTAAAATGCTTTGAAATTTTTATAAAAATAAAACTTAAAATCGCGTCTGGCACATAGTTAGCAACGTGAAAAATGTCTGGCAATAAAAAAAGTATGTCAGGTAGACGTATTTAAAAAGGAAAAATCAAAAATTACGCTTCTTAAAATGCAATGCTTCATCATACTGCAAAACTTTATCATTTTAATTCAAGACTTAACAACCGAATTAATGTCTGGCAAATTCATTTTCAGTTTTCCTTATATTTAAATAACATAATATTAAAATTACAGACATTCTAAAATGCTTTGAAATTTTCATAAAAATAATACTTAAAATCGCGTCTGGCACATAGTTAGCAACGTGAAAAATGTCTGGCAATAAAAAAAGTATGTCAGGTAGACGTATTTAAAAAGGAAAAATTAAAAATTACGCTTCTTAAAATGCTTTTAAAATCCAGGATTTTTAGCTGGACAGATAGGATGCGCACTAATGAACGCAACCACTACCGCCAGCCAGATTGCCCAGACTCTAACCGGAAGTGCAAGAAGGAAGACATATCACAAAATCAGCTGACCTAAAATTCTTTTTTTTCAAACGTTGCTACCTCCCGTACTATATTAAGTTTCTCATAATAAAATACATTCTTTTTGTAATGAGAAATAAAGTTCTTTAAATATTATAATATAAAATTATTAAAAGAAACAGCGGTATATTTAAGCATCCTATCCACAGGTAACTTCATATTTTTCGTATAAATTGCAGTGATGACTCACCATTAAATGAATATAGAATCTACGACGATTTAAAAGAGCTTTCTGCTACCTTAATGAAGTTAGAGAAACTGCATTAGTAAAAGATTAATTGGGTTATGAAGGTATGGGAACCAGTGCATGTCAAAGGCTGCCTGCTAACTGGCCGTGTCTTATTGTCTCGTTAACACATACCTTGTCTAACTCGGAGATGAGAGCTATTCTACAAATTGCCGATACAAATATTTATTATAACAATCTCTACATGAAGCAATCACTATATGGTTTTACGGTTACTATGGATTTGGTAAGTTAAGTCAGCTTCAGGGGTTTTAATAAAATATTAAACGCTATACACGCTGCAACATTTCTAGTCATTATTTTAAGGTCGGCTATTACTATAAAACTGCGTTTGATATTTGCACAGCTTGCCAGCCAGTGGAGTGTGAAATGTTTGTTTAGATTAATATGAAATAAATGTCTGGAGTATATGGTATATATCTTAATATATATAAATTACGCGTCACGTTGTTTGTCCGCTATGGACTCCTAAACCACTTAACCGATTTCAATCAAATTTGCACACCGTGTGCAGTTTGACCTAACTTAAAAGACAGGATAGCTTACATCTCAATTTATATCCGCAATATTATTTTTATTGCAAAATATTTGTTTATTATTTGATAGTCACAATTCTAACAGATGGCGCTGTGTTGAAAGTACCAACGTTTCACATAAGCTACAATTTAATGGCATAACCACCAAAAAAGCATGGTGGATTGGTGTTCTCTTGACGTTTCTCTTGAAAAGTTTACTACTATGTAATATAACAAAAATCTTAGCCACAGCAACGCTTGGCCGGTCTGCTAGTGTCAAAAGTCAGCGTTTCATTGCTTAACTCAGAGGCGGTCACAAGCTTCGTGGCAACATAGAATTTAGTATTATGTATGTGTTAATATAAAAACGTTGAATCTAGAATGAGTTAATGATGTAATACAAATAATTAGGCAAATTTGCAAAATAGTTCCACGGAATATAAAAAGATTTCTGTTACGACTTTTACGGCTACACTAAAACATTTCCAATTCCGCATAACGAATTTAGATAAAACGAATAAAATGTACTTCGATGTTTTTGTGGGTTACATAAAACCTTCTGTAACAATTGGTGATTGTTGAACATTAAAATATCTCAATTAACAGTAGAGATAGTAATGGTTTATAATTGGCATTTAAATTTGATTGTAGTGCTTAGACGATGCAACATATTCCTTGTTGCAATGGACAAAAAAGTAGGTACTTATACAAACTCTCTTCGAACTTTGGTCTAGTGGTTAGTACCCCTGCGTATCCATGGGTCCCGGGTTCGATCCCCGGCTGAGACGAACATCGATGTGATGAGCATTTGATGTTGTGCTTAGGTCTTGGGTGTTTAAATATGTATTTATATGTCTATCTATAATATGTATGTATATCCGTTGCATGTTAATCAGTTATTTTGAAAAGTTATCAAAACTTAATGTAAATAAAGTTGTCTTATTTGCTTTTCCTTATGGAAAAGGTATGTCACAGACCGAAAACAATGCTAGGTACAGATGCAATAATAAAATTCATACAATGACACTGTATAATAAACAATTTGAATTTATTGACACTAATGTCATCATTAGTTATAATTACTTTTTGACAAAAGATAACTATTATCTTTGTAATTATTATATTGGACAAGTAGCAAATTCGCTATCATATTGTATTTTGAACGAAGCCAAATGTTTGGCTAACCAATCTGCTCCTATTGAGCAGATAGATAATAGTACCTTTTCTCAAGATACCTTGGAATTTGTTCCAAGTAATTATTTAAATTAGATTTTAAGACAAAATAGGTGATCTCTGGCAATAGTTCTAGTCATAGTTGTTTATTAGGAGATCCATCAAACTCCTTAAATGTCAATAATAAAATCAATAATAAGCATATTTTAAATTTAGTACATCAGAATATTCAGGGTTTGATGGGTAAAGAATTGGAGTTGGAGTTGTTCATGAACTGTAATAACATTGATATCTTATGTATTACTGAACATTGGTTAAAGGACCACCAGTTCATGTTTAGCTTCAACAATCATCTGGTAGCCAGCTCGTTCAGCAGAGTTAATTTAATACGTGGAGGCTCTTTAATTATTGCTCGGAATAATCTTAAATTTAAAGAACGTACCGACATAGTGAGCCTGTCTGTTGAGCGAGTTGCTGAGATAGCATGTATTGAGCTTGAGCAGTTCATTGTATTGAGTGTATACAGGCCCCCTAGTACTTTATACGATACTTTTGAAAAAATCCTAGAAGATGTATTAATAAAAATATCTAATACTAATAAAACAGTGGCCGTCTGTGGAGACTTTAATATTAACTTATTAGATAAATCTAGTATTGTTAATAGATTTTTAATCTTATTGAAATCATATAATTTATATAATATTTTCCTTGAGCCAACTAGAATAACTGCCACCAGTGCCACTTGTATTGACAATGTTTTTACAAATGTGAAGCCAACTTTTTATTCAATTATTAATCTGTTAGATTCAGATCACTGTGGCCAGTTGGTTTCATTTACTAAAGACATTGTTAAAGCAAATCGAAAAAATGTTAATTTTGTTCCAGTAACCAGTTATCGTTTAGAACTTTTTAAAAATAATTTAAATGAAAAACTGCCTGGTTTGCCTTATCACCATAACCCTGACCAAGCTTACTCTTAATTATTTAACATGATTAATTCTCAGTTTAAGAAAGTTTTTACATCTAGATCAGTTTCTGTTAGTGATCGAGTTTTGTTTAGTGACTGGGCAACACCAGGTATTTTTAAAAGCAGAATAAGATTATTTGAATTATATAATGAAAGGAACCATGATCATAGTGAAAGGTTTAGGGAGTATGTTAAAAATTACTCTAAGACTTTTAAGAGAGCCTGCGCTGCCGCAAAATCTTTACACATTAAAAACAAAATACGATCTTCTGCAAACAAAATTAAAACTACTTGGAATATTATTAATTCTGAAATAGGAAGAACCACAGTAAAGAATAATGATTTTCATCTTAAAATTAATGATATAGATGTTAGGGCGGATTTGGAGGTGGCAACCGAGTTTGAATCTTTTTTCACTAATATTCCTGTATTAACAACTCAAACTTTGTTGTCGTCTTCCGGCTCCGCATACAACATACTTAAAGACTGTGTCGCAGAATGTGGGACAAGTTTTGAATTTACAGTTGTTAGTGCTAAGGACATTCTAGATGCATTTAAAGATTTGGAAGTAAAAAAGTCCACCGATCTTTGGGGGTTGTCAGTTCAAATAATATCCTCAATAATTGAATGTATTTCCCCATTTCTGGCAATTGTGTTCAACTCTTGTGTCGCATCTGGTGTGTTTCCGGACTTAATGAAGTTAAGCAAGGTGATTCCACTCTTCAAATCTGGTAGTACAACCGATCCTACGAATTTTCGCCCTATCTCAATTTTGCCTACACTGAGCAAAATTTTTGAGAAAATAATTTTAAAGCAAATGCTAAAGCATTTTAACAGACAGAATCTTTTTCACTCCAAACAATTTGGATTTACTAAGGGTCGGTCTACTGCTGATGCAGGTGTGGAACTACTCAAAAATGTATTCGAGGCTTGGGAGAATTCACAGGATGCTTTAGGCATATTCTGTGACTTGTCCAAAGCTTTTGACTGTGTTTGCCATGACACACTTATCAAGAAACTACATCACTATGGCATTAGAAATAAGGCTCTTAGACTTCTCAGTTCATATTTAGACAATAGAATACAAAGTGTAGATATTAATGGCAAAAAATCAAAAGGATCTGTGGTAACTATGGGTGTTCCGCAGGGTTCAATTCTAGGTCCTTTCTTATTCCTTATCTATATCAATGATTTACCTTTTTGTGTAAGGGATGATCACAAAATCCTATTATTTGCGGATGACACTTCGCTTGTTTTTAAAGTTAAGCGTCAACTTGAAAATTTTGACCAAGTTAATTTGGCACTATCTAAGGTTGTCCATTGGTTTAATGTTAATAATCTGCTTTTGAACTCAAGTAAAACTAAATTAATAAAATTTTCTACGCCTAATGTGAGGCAGTTAAGCACCAATGTACAACTGAATGGAGTAGAGTTGGACCCTGTTGAGTCAACTGTTTTTCTTGGCATTACTGTTGACGCCAAACTACAGTGGGGCCCACACATTAACAAATTGTCTGGAAGGCTCAGTTCAGCTGCTTATGCTGTAAGGAAAATTAGACAAATTACTGATGTGGATACTGCCAGAATTGTTTATTTCAGTTATTTTCATAGCTTGATGACGTACGGCATTCTCCTTTGGGGAAACTGTGCGGATATTAATACAATCTTCTTATTACAAAAAAGGGCTGTCCGCGCTATATATAACTTAGGTCCTAGAGTTTCTCTCCGAGAGAAATTCAAAGAGATAAACATTCTGACTGTAACTTCACAATATATTTTTGAAAATTTACTTTATGTTTACAAAAACGAACCGGATTTTGTCAAATTGTCTGATCTTCACTCCCGAAATACTAGGAACAAAAATAATTTAACAGTTCATGCTACTCGCCTTCATAGAATAAGCAACTCGTTCATGGGTCAATGTATACGCTTTTACAATAAACTTCCTATGGATGTTCGTAAACTTCCCCTTAAGAAATTTAAATTTTTTATTAAATCAAAATTATTAACTAAAGGATATTACAGGGTATCCGATTATTTAAATGATAGAAACGCCTGGGATTGAGCTGCTCGCTTATACAGCTATCGCTTGTGTTTTTTTAAGCTGTCCTTCACTTTTTTTTTTTTGCATGTTGTACATATTTACAATCTGACATGTCTTGTGCTTTTGCATATGCATTTTATTTTATTCTATTGACATGTTTGTGCTTAGTGCATATTCATTTTTTTACATTTTTTTTTTCTATATTACTGACATGTTTTGTGCTTAGTGCATATTCATTTTTTCTTTTTCTACAATACTGACATGTTTTGTGCTTTTGCATACAATATTTTACACTTTGACATGCCAAGTGAATAATGTTTATATTTCGATTATATTTTTCAATTTCATTATTTTTTCCTTGCTTTAAGGTACACCTTAAAAATACATTTTGTATCCATTGTAAGTGTAAACATTATGCGGGTATATCATAAACTCTTTTGCTTGATTTATAATTTGATACATTTTAGTCTATAGTTATTTTGGGCTGGCGATCTGAGTGAGTTGTTGCCCCACATATTTTTATGGTGCCACTGGCGGTATTGTTGTGTACCGGGTTGTGCAGCTCCCTTAAAAATGGTTGAGCTGCATGAGCTATTCGGGGCATGCTAGCCGTCTGCTGGCACAGGCTTGCTCAGATCGATCTGGTTCTTTCTTCCAAAGACCAGTCCAGTAAATACTCTGCATTTGTTTACACCAATTTATTATTGTATTATCTGGACTATAAAAGAGACTAAGACCCCCGAGTTTGTTTCGACATTTCTTCTCAGGGCAGTCAGTTAGGAAATGTCGACTTCATCTAGTTTAGGATGACATTGTAAAAGTGATTTATATAGTCCTACTTGCAAGAATAAACTATTTCATTTCATTTCATTTCATTTCATTTCGTTGCCTAGTACCCATAACACAAGCTTCACCAGCATAGCATGGGACTAGGTCAATTGGCGTGAATTGTCTTAAAAAAAAAAAAAAAGAGTCTATTGCAATCACTTTCATCTAGTTACATACTAGCTTATTTTGATAAAGTATTAATGACATAGACATCAGTCAGTCCCGGTTCTCTAATTCATACAAGTGTAAATCTTTATAGAAAGAAAAATACATTGATACACAACCGGGTTACAAACCTACGAACTCAGGGCTTAGAATCTCTCTGACTAGTCTAATTACATAAGCAAATTTTATAAAGTAGACACGCTTTGAGTAATAAAAGCTTGAAATTTGTATGGATCGCACGCACCGGGCTTTCAAAACAATGAGTTACATAAAATGTAATTAAAAATGACCTCATGCTATGTCCCCCATTATGATGACACCAGTGATGTGAATTGTAGGTGAAATAATTGAAAAGGGTTATGAAAGTGTATCATGTGATCTATTAAGAAAGGAATAATTAAACGGGTTATTAAACATAGCGTTTTGGTGATCTACGAATTATATTAATTGCGAATACGGTAATTAAACGAAACTTAATTTAAAAACAAATTACTATTGAATTTCGTGTATAGTACCTAGTCTGGTCAATTTAGACATTCGAAGTTACATAAAGTCCCAACAAGCTGAATTTCAGTGAACTTGTTCAAAACATAATTATAAACAATGTCTAGAAGTTCCCCATCATTCCCGTGTAAGGAAAAAAAAATATTCAAAGTCAAAGGTCAAAAAAATGAGTTTTTCGCGATTTTCAGCAAAACAGTAACTTTTATCATAAAAGTTCATCATACAATTATCTATAAAAAATGTATCAATACTTTTTTCTTACGAACCACCGCTTCTGAGATATAACGATTCAAAAAGTTATAAAAGTTGTTATCGTCAGCTTGTTGGGACTTTATGTAACTTCACTCTCATTATTTGGTCTAAACTGACCGGACTATAGAGACTTATTGTATGAAGACAGTTCCCAGGACTGCTATATACCAGTTGTAAATAACAAATTCGGCTTCTTTACTGTGATTAATTTGTTTTTGTCACAAATCCTTCATTCATTATAGTTAGAGATCGATATAATACCTAATTATATAACTGAACAATAAAACATTGTTTTGTTTATTTTAAAACAAAAGTAGTCTTGCTCGGTTGCTTTATTCGAAGAGCTATTGTTGCAGCCACCGCATTTCTGTAATCCTAAAAGCTATGCGTAGATGAGAAATGTTAACAGTTCGTTGAAATCCTGTCTGATTGAAACAAAAGACGCATTGAGTGTGAAGGCCGATGTTCGAAATGAATGAGAGTTGCGGAGATTGAACCCTGCTTTTATAAGCACTACAGCATGGGAATTTTCGGAAATTTTATCAGAGTTATATTAACGTAAAATTGTAAAAACCGTTAGATTGTAATCTATCGGTTATCGGTTATTGGTATTCGGTAGATTGTACTACACTAACTTAGTTATCATTCAAACTTCTTTGGTCAATTACAGATTAATTTTACTTCCCAACAATTTCATATAACTACCGAATAATAATACGTTAAATTGCAAGCAGTATGTTGAGTTGACAATCTTTCGACAGTTTACAATCTCGCGAGATAGATTACAATCTAACGGTTTTTACAATTTTACGTTGACATATACATACTATTATTTAATTTGAAACGATATTATACCCGCGTAAAATATGGTAAAATAAGCGGGATTGATATAATTGTGATATTGTTTATAGTATTAACATCGTATGGTTTGGATAAAATAAATCTTGTCATAAACTATATAATTCTTTAATACTAAATAATTTAGACTTAATTACTTATTAGTCATAAGTTAGGCTATATAGTAATATTCCATGATGTCTTAATAAAGACACATGTATTTCAAAAAAACTATATAAGAAAGACGGTGTTTGTTAATGTAAAAAAAATATTGTAATATACGTATTTGTCTTTTATCTTCCTTACCAATTTCTCTTTAGCATACAATTTAAAATATTAAACTATACAATTCACATTTAATATACTTTCTACGTGAATTTTTAAGGTATTTTTCTTATTCCTTTAACATTCGAGAAAGTATTTTATTTATACACGAATTTCGTGTGTTTGTGTGCTATGTGCGGAACGGCGTTTACTTTTCGCAGAAAGGAGTTCAAATCGCTCATCGAAACGAGTGAAAGCTAACCCTCCGTTAGTTCATTAGACATTTTATCATTTTAATTTCACTAATTGTATATAGCGCTGACCTATTGCCTGGAGTTTGTCAATATATGGAACGAATGGTTGTAAGAACTGGCAGTTTTGTTAAAGAACCAAGATTATTTTAAAAATAGAATTACACTACCATGTAATGTTCCATCTTTAAATCGTGTGTGTTAAAATGAATTCAAACGATAGTTGTGAGAGAGTTAGGAACTGAAGGTCTTTTTTACGATAATTATCAATCTACCATAATACTTATAGAGCCATAAAAGTGAGATACATTTTGTACAAAGACCTTTTCATTTATTGCTTTATCGACAAGAGCCTGAGAGAAACTCTGTAATAAGTTACTATAGAAGATCTTTGCATAACATTGGTACCAAAAACAGTTTGTGCAATTCAAACCAACTCCCAAAATCAGGGTTTTTTTATGTTTTGTGAGTAATGCTTAGGTACTATATTATGATTTGAGTTTACGTAACTTTATTCTTAAGAAGTTTTTAAACTATAATTATAATAAAGAAAGAAGCTTTGAGTAAAGAAGTAAATTGATATACTTAATACGATTATGTATTCTGAAATTGGAGAACACAAATCGGCTTAACACGTCATGAGAAAACCTTAATTAAATTTGTGTTCACATAAAAAGTATGTAGGAACAAAACGATCCACTTAAAGTATTTAGTATTTTTTTTTTATTAATTATAAGAATAATGAATAAAATATAATAGAAATACAATATTTTGCTCTCAATAAAATATGCAAATTTTAATGTCACTTTCTGTTACAGAATTGTATTAATTAATTATTGGTAATATATGTTAAAAGATTACCTATTTACTACCGCCTACTAAGCCTACGGAAAAAAAACAAGTAAGTAGATGTTTTTATAGAATGGACGGAAAACACGCTTTCTATGGAAACATCTACCACTCGTTAATGTTATAATTGGTTAGATATAGAGCCCGGGTGTTGTTACACTATTTATTAAATTGTAGTAATAACATGCTTATATCAAGGTTAAACAGCTTTTAACTAGAATAAACCAGTGAATTAAATGTCCGGGTGATACAGAGCAGGTGAACCGCTTTTTATAAGCGAAAGTATCACAATTACACTTAATTACAGGGCTTCCTTTAGACTATGTTACTATTACAAACTGAATCTGTAACTGCGTATACGCACGCAATCGCTCAATTCGTACGAAAAATATACGTAACTTTCGCTGAGATTAAAATTGGAATGATTGTATAAGTTAACGATGTAAAGAAAAAAAAGACAATTATTATGTATATAATTTCTGGAAACAAATTGAAAAAAAATTAATATGGTGAATCTGCATGTTTGCACACTTTTCACACATACAATTATGGAAAATCATTGTAACAAGTTATGTAATAGTTAAGGTTCCAAACCTAAACGCATTTTACATATAATTATTATATATTTATGTTTTTTTTATGTAACAGGAGGCATACGGGCAGGAGGCTCACCTGATGTTAAGTGATACCGCCGCCCATAGACACTCTCAATGCCAGAGGGCTTGCGAGTGCGTTGCCGGCCTTTTAAGAATTGGTACGCTCTTTTCTTGAAGGACCCTAATTCGAATTTGTTAGGAAATACTTCAGATACTTGTTATTTTATTATTATGTACGGAGACTTTTATCTACCCCACATAGTTTTTCTTTAGCTGTATAGAACTTCCACTATAGATTGTCATCAGTTTCAACTGTTAAAAACATTATAGATTAGATTAAATATTAAAACCAATAAATTCAACAAAAAGCAAAAAAGCAGCCAGCCTCAGAGCTGACAGAAAATAATAAACGGCACAAATATAAGAGTCTTTCCTCCAACTTCGATTTTGTTCCCTTTGGAGTAGAGACTCTTGAGCCGTAGGGTTCAAGTGCACAGGCGCTTATTAAAGCTTTAAGTTGGCGCCTAGTAGATAGTACTGGTGACCCCAGATCTGGCACTTTCCTGGCTCAACGAAACGTAAGTACCCATCGCAATACAGCGAGGTAATGCTGCCAGCGTTTAAGGTACACGAAAAAAGGACCAAACTTTTTAAATTTGTTATGTTTTTTTTATAATTTTTAATTATTTTAATTATTACTTTGTAGGTTAAGAAAATTGTAAATACTGTATGCTTGATTGTAAATAAATTCAAATCGTTCGATATGGGATAACACATAATGCGTAATCATGACTTTAATTCAAAACATCGAAAATAATAAATTTACAAAATTACGTACCGCTCATTATTTGCACTCTTAAAGCAACAATATACGCGACGTCGTCCACTTAAATTTGTATTTTATTTAATACGAACAGGAATAAAAGGTTTATAAGTAGCTAATAAAAGGAATAATATTATGAAGGCCATTGTAAAATGTCATTGCGACTAGTTTATGTTTTTTTGCTACCAAAATACGTATCGGACCTTTAGATTATTGAGAAAAGCTTTGCTGGCACTGAGTAACAAGCAAAGACATACCTAAGTAAGTTATTAAAAAAGGTATTGTTCATTTAAAGTCGTAGCATAATACAAGTGTTTTTCGATTATAATCATCATCGAATTTAGTCACAGTAGTTTCAACGAAATATGTGTGTAAATATTTTTATACTATATTTGTTTACCTGAAATTGCTTTAAATTTTTAAAATTATTATTTTCTAACACGTTTTTCCTTTTTAAGTGACTTCGAAATAACCAAACCTAAATAGGTTGTCAGAATACTAAATTCTTCCTTAGTAGATGATACCTGACATTTTGACCAAAACATTTTGAATTTGACATACAGAGTTTCACTTAGCCTTCTGATTGTGTGACTAAGTCCCGATTTTGAATTTTACCTCTAATACATAATTTCTGATCAACACTATTCATATAGGCTGGCAATAAAAATAAAACAGAAGACCGCCGTAGAGACTAAACTAAAGAATACTGATTAAATGTAAAACTAACCACAAAATTACCCTGATTACGTAAATGTAGATCTTTAGTAATTGATACAACATTTGAGGGCTATCTTGTCGTTATTTGATATTAAAATCCATTCACTTTTAACACGAATGATTTTTCTGGACGGCATGATCCTTTACGACTAGAAAATACTAAAACTAAAATGTTAATATATATTATACAATGACCGAAATTAAAAAGATATCGTATGCAACATAAGTTCAAGTTTCACTTGAAAGAAAGAAAATTTATTCGGTCATAAGTCATTACGTACAACAAAATACTTATTTCTAAATGTATATATTGTCATTATAAGGTAAAAGTCAACATTACATTAAAAATTTAATTATGTATAATCAAGAAGATCCTACCTAGCCAGCCATAGGCCATAAACTCCGTAGATTCCAATCATATACCTGAGCAGGGTCTACATTGGAATCCGTAAGAAAAGCGGATGCGTGGCCGTCCCAAGCAAACCAGGCGTCGTAAAGTTGCAGATGAGGCAGAGAGAGCCTTGAAGCGAGGTGAAATACGAGGCTCGAGATCGAACGCAAAGAAGACTCACTGAGACCAGACTCTACCTCATTAAGCCTCTTAGGACATTAGGTCAAGAAGATCCTAAATATACATGCAAAATTAGAATGGTAATTTCATTAAAAAAAAAACAGTGGCGCTACAACCTCTCTATGTATTGGCCTCAGATTTCTGTATCTGTTTTATGATCATTTTTAAATCTAATAGGTAGGTGATCAGCCTCCAGTGTCACATGCCGTCGACTTTTTCGGTCTAAGACATGACGGTTTTCTCACGATGTTTTCCTTCACCGTTCGAGCAAATGTTAAATGCGCATATAGATAGAAAGTCCATTGGTGCACAGCCAGGGATCGAACCTACGACCTCAGGCACGAGAGTCGCACGCTGAAGCCACTAGGCTAACACTTCTCAAATTTCAACTAGCAAACGCCTTGCAAATGTGTCAGTTGCCGTAATCCTTAAACTGCAAAGATGATAAGCAAGTAGCAACCTTAGTCTCCATATAATGATTCTGTTTCAAAGTCGGGTAATAGTTTAAAAAGCTATACAAGGGCATTCGCCTAATGGTCTCCACAGGTGAGTGACGCGGGCACAGAGCGTGTCGACGCGACCGACCGTACCCCGAGTCCCGCTGCCCGCAGTGTATCCGGTATCCTGTCTCCGGGGTAGTGTTGTAAACTAATATCCTCTACCTTTTATTTAGGTAACCTTTAAGTTAAAGCTGTATTATTTTAAAGCGTGTCGCAACGCTACTTTGGACTCCCAGAGCTACTTGTATTTTGAATACTTTTTGAAAAGTTTATTATAATTACTTGAGACTTAATCATTTAACAGCCGCCTAAAATATTTGATTATAGAACTTAATCTTAGAGCTCCTAGTTCTTATTTAGTTGGCTTTTGTATAATTTCAGGAGTTGGAGAGTTAGAGGATTGATATCCTCTGGGTATTTTTATCAGAGAAAATTAAGTGTTTGAATGGTATTTGGGTTGTTTGTTCGGAATTCCAAAATTGGTGTAAAGATAATATGTAGTTTTTACGATAAAATTACCGACAAGTCCTCACATATCAGATAATAACTGATTTGAAAATGCGATTTATCGTGGAGATATCTTTGAATATCACGTTTCATAGTCATCTACTACTTATAAATAATAAATTCAAATAAGTAAGAAATAATTTATTATCTACAATAATTATTCATATTTTTACAACTGCTTTGCCAGTATTTTCACCAGCTAACATTCCGATGAAGGCGTCGTAAATTTTATCGAAGCCTTCGGTTATGTGTTCATTTGTTTTTAATTTTCCTTCCAGAAGCCACTTGGTGAGATCGACAAATGCTTCAGACCATCTTGTGAGCCACCGATGTACGAGGAATCCTTCAACCTTTAATTGCTTCATAGTGATATCAAATTGCAGAAGAGGCACTCTAGGTAGCTGGGACACATCGTCATTGTAGGCGCTAATGCTGCCACATACCGATACTCTACCAAAATTATTCATATGACTCATAATAATACTGCTTATTTCTCCTCCCACATTATCAAAGTAGCAGTCCACTCCATTAGGAGCAGCAATCTTAAGAGTTTCATTTATGTTGGCTGTTTTGTAGTTGTATGCCTTATCAAAACCTAAGGTGTTTTGAAGCCAATTCACCTTATCATCAGAACCAGCAAATCCAATCACTCTGCAACCCTTAATCTTAGCGATTTGCCCAACAAGAGATCCCACGGCTCCTGCTGCACCGGTAACTACAACGGTTTCTCCAGCTTTCGGTTGACAAATCTCAAGAAGTCCGAAGTAGGCTGTTACTCCAACCATACCTACGGAACTTAAACCGTGGATGGGTGACTGGCCTTTGAGATCGGGTAATTTGTACACAACATTACTCATGGTTGAGGATTCGTTCGGATTGACAATAGAATAGTCACACCAGCCTTTATGTGTAACAACTCTAGTTCCAACTGAATATTTAGGATTTTTGGTGTCTTCTACAACACCGACTAAGAAACCGAACTGGTCATAGGGAGTTGGATATCTCCGATTGTAAGCTCTTTGGTAAGGATCTACACTCACCCATTCGGTCTTGACAAGAATTTCTCCATTTCGTAGTGATGGTAGTTCATATTCCACTATCTCAAAATCATCTCTCTTTGGGACTCCCTCAAATTGTCTCTTCACAACATATTTTCGTGCCTTCACCATGTTGCCTTGACTGTGACTATCGTTAACCAATTGATATGTATTTTATCGAGTTTCTGATATCAATAGATATATAATAATCGGAAATATATCTTTATCGGTGAATTATAAAGCAAATTCCTTTGATTTTGTCTAGGAATCGATAAAGGTATTTTTTGAAGATTGGCACAATTATAAAGAGTACGAAAAATGTAGCCATTAGAAATTATTTGAATCAAAACTCTCTTTGGGTATTCAAAATACCAGCTAAGTAATTTATTGTTAGCGCGCATTTCACACGGTTTCCAAGTCGGCAAAAACGTCAGCATGACATCGCTGCTGTGTAACATACTTTAAAGAAGTACAAGTTCCGTTCCCTTTAAGTTTTTATTTCCCATCCATTACTAGGCATTAAGATAACTTGTATTAAAATAATAGATAACAATATAAAGGCCATGATTAGACTGATTTAAGATTTTGTAGCATTAGTCTTCATACGAACAATACTTCTCTTCAAAAATGTGTCTATTCAGAGAGGATTAAGTGCAATTGTAATATAGAAAAACTTAAAAATTCGTGCGTCTACGCATATAAGGTAAAAAGTATAGAAAAAAAAAAATCTTAAATATTAATTTTAACTCACAATTTACTATTTCAATAATGGCTGAATTACATTAGGGCCACTACGGTTTATTGCATTAGATTATGGCAACACTTTCTTCGATGATAAACAATTTTTATGGATACAAAATTGGCTGACCCATAATCGGTGATCCGTCACGATCTACTTAGTTCTATGAATTGTTTGATTAAAACTAATGTTATTCGCAATAAAGTGAATGTGTGTGTAAATTCTGCGTATGTGGCTATTCTATTGCCTTTGAGAATTTTTCTTCAAATCAAATACTAATTACACATCGAAAAGACTGAGCTATAGCTGCAGTAACGTGCGATTAGTACCACGTTACAAAAAAATATCTCAGGTAAAAATCTTATCACTCAAGCGTTTTATGACGTCAAGAGACAAAATCTTTAATTAAAGAGACTATTTCTCTTCTCTTCTTCTATTTATTTTACAAAAAGTTGATTCGAAGAAATTTTTTTATATTAAATGTACAACGACATAAGTTTCTTTAGAACCTTATTTAATTTTTTTAGTTAATGTTTTCTTTACGCCTCATGTACTGAAAAATAGTAATGTAGTGGCGTAACAATAGGGTGGCAGGGCTGGCTAAATGCCACGGAACCCCGACTAAAGAGGGCCCCTGCCCAAGAGATATTATGTTCTATGGATGAATGTTAAGTCTCCAATACGCATTGGGCTAGCGTAAGGACTACAGAGTACAGACCACTCCCTCTCGCCTAAGAGAGGAGGACTATGGCCATTAGTGGGACATATACAACGTGTAATTGAGTACGCTGAAAATCTCGAAGTTTACTAAAATTAAACTGAGTACAACGTGACGATTTTTACTGATAGGGCCCCATCAATTGTCAAAGACAGGGAATTTGTCACGGGCCCCAGATGGTATAGTTACGCCACTGGTAGTAAGAATTAAATAAATGTAAGATTTAGACGTTGTAAAAGCTTAATTTAAGAAAAAAAAATTTAATACTTATTCGTAAGAAGAATTAAGTTTAAATTGAATATATTAATTCCTATTGTAAACATTTGACACGTGGGTTAAACTGTTTGATGGTCACCTTTATAACCGACTTAATAAAATCCATAGGTAAAATAAATATTCGTCATGTTGATTATAAATTGAAAGAATTACAGTAGAAATTACATATTATATTAAAGTTTTTACTATTAGCTATGCGGGAGCGCAAACCGACAAAGTCTTTTGGGCCTGTCTAACTAAAAGTGTTAAAGACTGTAGAAAGGAAGAACTTATGTATACCAATGTAAGGCTTGTAATTAATATCTTAAAGACACTGTAAGAGGACTTTCAATTAAGGAAACGTAATGAATGTCCGTTATTTTATGAACTGTATTAGGTAAACTAGAACAGTAAAAAACCTAAAAAAACATAATCTTCCTTTTTTAAATTTATTGATTGACAACTGAATTTCGCGATGGTGAGTCATACTAACAGTTTAATTTAATAAAAAGTCTGGATCGAATGATAAAGTACCCGCTGTGAACTTTTTTATCATAATACCTATTGTAATTTCTGTTTAAGCTTAATAATTCAGTTATACATCAGAGTGGATGCAGTTATAATTTATTAAAATTATATAAAAAATTGAACAAGTGTTTGTAAGCTTTCATATGAAATCTTTAAAAAAAAAAACTTTCCCTAGATTACAATTAAATTTTACTTAATAATAACAAATTAAAATATAGAATATACTTACGGTATATATTCTGCACTATGCACTCAATAAAAACTACAATTCAAATCGTCCCATTCACAACACTGGCCGCGTACTTTCGCCTCACTTGGCTTAGCGCAACTGCCTGAGCCCTGTATGCAGTCATCCCCATTTCCCATACGCTGTATATTAGTCACACTTGTAAATAATACTTTGATAGGTTTTTACAGGTTTAGACTTTAGTGTAAAAGTTTTGTGACGTGAAAATTAGGATCGATTGTCTATGTATCTCTATTTGATATTGTAGAAGTATAAGGGAGAGAAGAAGAGAGTCAAGAGTTCGAATCTGCTTCATACAAACAATATAGATCAGATAATTAATAAAATAATATCGCAATATTGCGAAGAAATGCTGCCAGCGTTAAACACAGGTACTGCCACAGGGTCCAAACTTATTAAATTTGTCATTATTATTATTACTATGTAGCTTAAGAATATAGTAAATACTGTATATTTGTGTGTTGGGAATAAACAAATCAATATACAAGGAAAATAGTTACATTTTTTGTAAAATGTGTTACGCTAACATTATTGAATGTCTATAATGACGTCATAAATATATTATTCTCTTTTCTCGAGATTATAAACTTTCTACGTGAACAACACAAATGACCTTTCATAAATATTATGATTTTTGAAACTGGCACAATATAATAAATGAAAAAGTAAAACAGCATCTTCACCTGCATTTCTACATTTGAATTTGGAACGGTCTGGGGCGGCCAAGCGTGTCGCTCCCTCGGACGAGGTGGACGATCGTTGACCGTAACGTTCAACCATATGCTTCGTAGCCATAGATTAAATAATGATAACTGATCATCTGACTGGAAAGCACAGGTTCAAACCTAACTATAGTTTGCAAACCAATAGAGAACCTGAGGTTCATTTATATATTCCACGCTATAAGACTATAGAAGTAGCTTGTCGATTTCTGAGTCTATCAAATGATTTTATTGTAGTAATTTTGGTATATTATTAGTTGAAGTAAATTGAAACTCCTAAGGGAAAGGAGGAGAAGAATCGACCCAAAAAAAGGATAGACGAAATAGAAGCGTTAGCAGGAACCGAATGGAAAAAGAAAGCCATGGACAGAGATATTTGGAAAATGCTGTTTTACCAACTAGGATAGCAAGAAAAAAATCTGATAACATGTACATAACCAATCTCAGCTGTATATTCTACAGCTGTAATCATTGAACGTTAAACGGGCTTTTCTTATTATTATTATTAAAGTAGACAAAATCTGTAGTCTTTATACTACATTAAATAAGTAGAGTTCTGTCATACGAGTATATTTTCTAATATACTCTTAGGCTTGAATAGTGGTTCCGATTTCAATATTGCGTTTTCATATCACGAAATCAAAACTAGTAACCATATGGCGATAATTACTACTATGCTTTACTACTGACTACTACTATACGATAGCTACTTTGCTAAAGACATAGGAATTCGCTCAACATATAATATAGATTTGTCGATAAAATCTTTTAATAATAACATTTGAATATTTTTAGTATCTAGAAATTGTAATCCTGTCATGAATAGTATTTATATAATTTAGATCCATTTTGAAATTCTAAGTCTACTCCAATGTTAATTCTTGAATAAACCATAGAAATCTCTATTGAAGTGGTTAGCTTGTTCGTATATGCCATCATAGTATACCTAACTTTCGTACCTACTAACAAATATGAAACTGATTTAAAATTATCGTGATTCATGTGCTCTTTTTCTTTTTCATGTGTCCTTTTTTAGTTTAGTTTGTTGTTCCTGTTTTAGTTTTGTCTAAATAACTATTATGTATTATTGCTTGTTTTAATTTTATTCTTTTTCACAGTGCTTGCCTGGAAGAGATCGCTTGAAAGCGATAAGGCCGTCAGTTGCCCTCCTTTTCATTTAATTATGTCAATTGTATTATATTGATGAAGTGTTAATAAATAAATACATATGAAAGGTCAGATCTTTCGCGATATGGTGTAGTAAATTGGAGAATATAGTATGTTAATCCGGAAGCAAATCCTTAATTCCATAACAGTATTGACACTGATCATCGTGGAGCAATGTCGTGTCATACGTCACGCTTATTGGTTGCGTGTCTGCAGTACACGATGCGCATAACATGCCGTATTCACGCAGATCTATTATATAATACTTTGTGTTCAAGCGTGACGGATGGAAGAATTACCATTTTACGGAAATGTAAATCTTTAACAAGGATAAGTTTAGCCTTAGGATTAAAAGTCAAAGTCAAGAATCATTTATTCACGTAGGTAACACAATGTACACTTATGAACGTCAAAAAAGAAATATACATTAAATGTTTTTAATTTTCCATTTACTGCCAGTTCTCAAATCAAGGTTTAGAAGAACTGGCAATAAACTCGCTGATGACACGGACATGGACACTCCCATGCCAGAGGGCTCGTGGTGGCAACGCAACGCTAAGGGATTGGCCGTCGGCGATTTGAACCACTCTTGATTAAATACGGTCAAGTGGTTCGAGCTGGTACTGGGGAGCTCCCGCCTAGAGGTGAGAACAGTACTTCATGTGGGGTCGATTTTGCGCTTTCTACAAAGCTTCGAAGAGGCGAAGCTTTTCCCGCCAAATGACAGCGAAAGTTAACGTCGTTCGATATGTCAACGCTTACTGTGGCTTTAAGAAGTCTTTGAAGAGAGGAGTAGGGAAAAAGGGTGTTTTTATCGGAACCCGCGCCAACTTGTATCTTCTTGGGGTTAAATTGGACTAGAGTTAGTTGACCCAAGTCCAAGACTCCACGTAGCAGAGTTTCGACTTCAGACATGAGTTTATTCCGGTACTAATGATGCACAAATTAGTCTGTCCCATGCTCTATTAGAGGGTAACTTACCAAGTTATCAATGATATATAAAATGTACGTATATGTATGTTTCTACATAAGTATAATTTCATTTTTTTGTATGTTTAGTAAAATAATAAAAGGCAATTTAATCCATAATTACACTTTATTTTTAAAAATTAAAGTATATACACTGTGTTTATGTCTCACAAAAATATATTTATGTTCACTGCAATTTTCACATACAAGGCCGAGTAATCAACACATTGAGCGGTATAAATTAAAACTAACGTAAAATGGCGACTAGAGGCGAAAATTCATACCAAAGGACCCAAAAATATGTATAATGTATATTCAATAGTCTATGGAATATTAAAAAAAATGTTCTTATAGACACCGTTAACCGTGCACCAAATTGAATGTTTATTTCAAAGCAATTCGCAAGGCAACGAATATATAACAATATTGAATTAAGCATAAGTGATAGGACCAGACAATTAAATTGGCAAGATTTGTAAATGCGTTGAAATTGTATTTAGAAATTTTCCTATTTAAAATACGAGGCGAACTTTTCCCGCCAAAATCTTGCCAAGCTAAACGATACAGATTAAAATTACGCATTTGACAAAATCACGACAAAATACATTTTGAGCACCGCTTTACTTTGTAAATAAACACCACAAATGACATGAATTCATATTTAAGGAATAAATGTTATATTTTATGTACTTATTATTACGATAAATTTATCTAATATCGGTCTAGCTCTAGTTAATATAAGATATAGGCAAAGTGTTATTGCTTTTCAGGCACAACACTAGATGGCGCAAAATACAAAATTATAGACAGCTCATGAAATTTCTCATAATTATTTTGTATGAAAATAGGATGAAATATATCGAAATTAAATGTAAATAAAGCAATAAAACATTAATTAAATAATATTTTTAGGTGAGGTCTTTTGAAAACCTTATACTTAGAGATATTTCAATGACTAAAATCTAGCATTTCTGCAGACATCTATAAATTCCTACTTTATTCTAACCGTTACATCTAACACAAATTCATCACAATAACTTTAGAATATCAGTTTTGTTTCGTTCAATCTGCAGGTTCTCATATACCTAGAAGTTATACTTAGTAGGACTCTATTATATTTAAGAGAATATTTTTCAATTTTTTATGAAAAAATCTTATGTAAATTGAAGAACTATATAATCTGTATTCCAAAATTGAAAAACCAAAAACGTTTCACGATCTTTTCATGTTCGATAGTATTCAAGATAAAAACGATAAGCTATATAATTATGGGCCTAAAATATCATATATTAAAATATTATTATATATTTGAGAATTTTGGAATACAGAATAAAGGTGAATAAGGCTATTTGCACAATATTGTTCTAATTTTATTTATGTTTTAGAGAATTTTTATATCTTTCACATTGTTTTAACATATTACTAGAATACTAAGGCTTTTATAGCCTTAACCGATTTAAACATATACTGAAGCAAGTTCACGCAATATACATCCTAATTTATGCTTTCGTGTATTCGCTCAACATATAATATAGATTTGTCGATAAAATCTTTTAATTTATAACATCTAGGTAAATATTTTTAATATCTAGAAATTGTAATTTTATAAATTGTAATTCTGACATGACTAGAATTTATATAATTTAGATCCATTTTCAAATTCTAAGTCTACATTTCAACTACCTACTTCATAATTATTTACATTTGCTTTGAAAAATTGATGATTCGTAATAAAAAAATTATGAATCATCGTTTAATTATAAATAATAAATTTTACTGTTGATTTTTAGTCGTGCATTATTTACACGTAATCTTAACAATCTGAGGTCTTAGCACGAATTTTACATATACGTATACGTCAATTCGATAATTTTTTAAATCAGTCAAAAAAATTTGATTAAAAACTCTTTCTTATTATAGTTATTCGATTATAATCGTGCAGACCTCTGTTAATACAAGATTTATCGAAGAAAACTATTTCAAAAAACTTGAAACATACTTTTGGCTTTAGTTCGCTTGCATAAAGCGAAACGCTTTAAACCACTAAATAGGGATAACGTAACGTAACGTAGACGTTATGGGTTTTAGATTTCGGTGAATCTTGTACCAACATCACTGTAGGACCTACTCTCTTAAACAGTGACCTCTCAACTAGATCTAATATTTCTATAACATTCACGGAGTAGATAAATAAGCATGCAAATTACTATGAAGTGTGATTGTCTAATAAACGTATAGCTCTTGCGGTGTCTACGAACTTTCTTTATCTATTCCGCGACAACATTATACCGCCATCTCAGGTATTTTATATGCATTTATATAAATAGAGTATGATAAACTTCTTATTATTTAGATTAAATATCATAGTTCTGAAACCGTTAGGAATACAAGTAAATATTTTGTCTTTATACTATGAAATAATCCAACACGAAGGACGATATGCCAGATTAATGTTTAGAATTTTTTAGGTTAACACCATAATAAAATTATGATTATCTTCGCAAAAGCGATTCATGAACTTTCATTACTTAACAATGAACGCATCAAGTTATACGAGTTCAACTTTTCAAGTATGATTGAATGTGACATTGACAGATACGTTAATATTTACTTTAACTGACATGACATTGACGGTAATACCTGCAGCTGAGTTTCGTCATCGGACGTCGAGGCAGAGTACGAAATTCCACCCGTATCACCTCGACGTCCGCCGTTCCACAACTGAGCGTTTTTCAAGGCAGTTTTTGCCGCGCACCACCACTTTGTGGAACCAGCTGCCCAGTGAGGTATTTCCGAACCAATTCGACTTAGGGTCCTTCAAGAAAAGAGCGTACCGATTCCTGAAAGGCCGGCAACGCACTCGCGAGCCCTCTGGCATTGAGAGTGTCCATGGGCGGCGGTATCACTTAACATCAGGTGAGCCTCCTGCCCGTTTGCCCCCTGTTTTATTAAAAAAAAAAAAAAAAAAATATTCAGAAGCGAGACTTAGCGCGAACTATGACTTTCTTATGTCAAAATCGAATGTTTTTGAAATATGGGAGTAATGCTTAGAGAATCCCTTATAATTTTAAGTGAGTAAAATATTTGATTCGTGCATTGTTCCTAATATCTGATCTAGAATTGTGCTTTTATAACTTTAACTAATTTTTATAAATATGTTATGTTTTAAAATTTCAATATTTGATGGTAAATATAGTTATTTTTTGAATGTTTAAGCCACAACATTATATTTAATGTCTTGTAGGCTCGCCCATGGCTTAAGTTAGTAACGAGACTTAATTAATATTTCGTAGTTTTGGGTTATTTTTCCCAGAATGATCTATAAATTTCTAGAATTGCGAAGACTTCGAAGAAGATCTTAGTATATTTTTCACAATGCTCAGCCCTCGTTTAATAGGGGATAAGCTATTTATATTGAATATTAAAATATAGTACCAATTGTATAGAGATCAATTCCACATTTTTATAACATCCCAACAGTATTAGGAACTTAAACGGTGTTCTCCAAGGCACACACTATGCCATAGACTTTGTGTATTTGCTATTTAAAAATATTTCAATTTCTAGTTCTAAGGGAGATTACATTATATTGATATCATATATTTTTTCAGAACTATTTATTGCTCTTAGACGCACATTATATTAATATTGTAAATAACTATTTTCAAGGTTATATTTAAAATATTCATTATAGACTTTAGTGCAATATAATTATATTGGAAATACACTGAAATATTTTTGCGATTTTTGTGCCATTATTGTGTATTCGGTCTCAGAACTGTGATACATATGGAGCCTCGTAAAATTCTGAGTAAGTCTATAACTTCTGGTGTCTTCATAGATGTTACGTTTTCATCGTTTACCTGAAAGAAATAGCTTATCATTTAATAATTAGAAAATGTTATTCTCTTTTTATTTTTAAAATGATAGAAAGGTTGGAGCCGGCAGAGCCTTTTCGACATTATCGGTTTATATTCTTGTTCATTATCATCCTTATTTCTTTATTTCAAGGTATGTTATAACGCACAAACATTTAACGTAATTTCAACAAAAAAAAAACAGATTTTCGTTTTAATACAAAGAAGATATTAAGTATGTAGGAAGATAGAAAAAAAGAAATACTGTTTTTTTTTAAAATAAGCAAACGGGCAAACTCATTTAATGTTAAGTGATACCGCCACCCATAAACTCTCACATAGTCAGAAGGCTAGCAAGTGCGTTGCCGGCTTTTTAAGAATTGGTACGCTCTTTCTTTTAAAGTCGAATAATTGGTCCGGAAAAAGTTCATCTAGCCTAATATATGTTTTTGTTTCATTATTGTATTCACTGCATGTTTTTTTAACATTTTAGTTTGCAATTCTTTAGTTTTATTTTAAATGAATTTGTACTATAGTGTAACACTACAGTTTTTTGTGATTCTTTTGGTTATTCTTCTACCTCAAAGAAGACATAGGCAACATAAATAAAAAAACTTCATGGTCGATTAAATCCATAAATACTCTGTGAAACTATTGAATGCAAGGCTATTTGACACAATGAAAGTGTTTACGAACGTTTCTCGACGCCATCTTGCATAGAACCGTTTTGGCGGGTTCTTAAAATTATGAATGTTTAATTTGAATTCTTAAAGCCAATACTTAATAGAATTAAAAATAGCTATTTGTATAGATTCTATAGTGACTAGTAAATAATCTTAAACGGTTATTAAAATCTTGTCAAATAGCCTATACGCCTACACACATACCTGAAGAATGACGTCACCACGTCTTAGCCGACCGTCCCGCGCGGCGACGCTGTCGCTATAGACCGCGGAGATGTAACTCTGCCCCGACTCAGGATGGCTTTGAACGCTGAACCCCAGACGACTGTTCCACCCGCGGTTCAGTTCTACAGTCACTATCTGTGGACATAAACAGGTATAAAGCTGGCTTATTAACGAAATTAATGGCTAATATAGCATAGGCCGGCAAGATACTATAACTATACTTAGCGTTTTTGAATACTTTACATGAAGTATATATGCAAGTGTGAACCCCTGTTTACCGCATTAATTCATTCATCATTCATTATAGTTTACTTATGAAATCAAAATGAATGTATTTATCCATAAATAAGGTATGAAATTGTTTATTAAAATCTATACATACCTAACAATCAAATATAGTATTTACAATTTTCTAAACCTATAGTATTTATCTTTAACGCTGTCAGTATTTTCTCGCTGCGATACTTATTCGTTGAGCGAGGAAAGCACCAGCTCTGGGGTCACTTGTACTATCTACCAGGCGCCAAATGAAATCTTTAATTAGCGCCTGCGCACTTACACCCCAAGGCCCAATAGTCTAATAAATATATCAAAATTTTGGTTGTTGGTAAAGAAAAAAATAAACACTATATTATGCCGTTGTGTTATTTCCTTGTTATTATTATTACATCCGGGTGACAGTTAGATGATTCAATTAAATACAAAGATGTGTCTTACCGTAGGTTCAGTGCTCTCAGCCTCGACTGGTGGTTCAGGGTTTATGTTTTCTTTCTGGACGGTGTCAATTTTGGGCTTTGGTATAGCATCTGTGACAAGTGGTTTAATCTTTCTCTCGTTATCGGGTGATAATGCGACACCTTTCCACTTTTTCAACCCATTTCCTAGAAATTAAAATTACATGCGCCTATTTTTATTGGATCCGTAAAGTATAGTCACTACTAGTTGTGTTCACTAAATATTTTTATTTGTGTGAACTGAAGAAAATTAATTTTCTGTTTAAAATTACTAACATTTTGAACAGTATGGATCTATTTTTTTTTGGAAAAACCTTACAGCTTACAGACATATACAGACATACGTGTTCTTTTTTTAAATTTTTTTTATAGCATATGGGGCAAACGAGCCTATGCGCCGACCAAAAAGGCCTAAGAGCCTGTAGGGTGTGGGTGTGTAATTGTATGGGTGTGTAAGATCTGAAGCCTGTTTGTTAAAACCGGCTTGATTTGTTGATTTTGAAGTGTCATAAGAAGTGTTTTTAAGGATATCTTTTTGTATCAATATAAAAATAAGTCAGTTATATATCATACCCTCGTCTTTATCTGACGCACTGTCGGTAGTAGAGCTATGTAAAACCGCACTTTGGTACGTCGGATTCGAGTGCTTGAATCTCTCATCGCTTGATAGCTCGGCTGGCATTGATGCCGGTTCATCAGAATCAACTGAAAACGCCGGCTCGTATCTTTGTTGCTCCTGATATGCGTTTGGCGCATCTAGAGTATCGTTATCCAAGTTGTTTAACTCATAGTTCTGAGGTATAACTGAAAAGATGGGACAGGTTTAAAGATATTTAAAGCGTGGAAAAGAATTTAAAATGGAATGCGAGTGGGCTTTATGGTACATGTTTTGTTACTACGGGTGTGCGTTTTGCGATTGTTTTAAATCAGAATTCTAAGCTACTACTAAAGATAGGCTTTTGTTTAAGCGTATTACAAGCCTGAAAGTAGCTATAACCTTTTGATATTATATAAATTCTAGCTCTAACTATTGTTTAGCTTTTGAGATAAATATAAAAACTTTAGGCTTTATACCCCGTAAAGCAGACTTCTAAAACTGTTGCATATTTTACTAATCTAAATGCCTAATATGTATGCTTGTGAAGTATTTGTACAATGGGTAATATATAGAATGTAAGGAGCTAGATATGTGGAATCCAAAGGCATAGCATGTCACCATAATTCACCACTGGCGACTGGCGGATAAGCCGCTGACTGAAGAACAAATGAATGTTAGAATATTTTCTTTGTAGAAAAGTATTCCGCTATATCGATGATTTAATTTTTCTCAGATTCGGTCCGAATGAAAGTCTTCAATCAGCGTATGATGGTAAATGATGTCACGGGTATTCGCCGACAGTTCTCACCTGTCAGGCTTAGCTTTTGGTCTCTACATGAGGGCGGGGTCGTGGGACTTGTGAGCACGGGCTTTTTAAGTTTTGTTCCACTAGCTTCATCTAATTGAATTTCCGTTTTTGCTTCTTCTGGTGCACCTATGACTAAAAAGTTTGGTCTTTCTGGTCTACAATCTATAAATGTGTCGACTACTGTTTGTTTAACCTCTTCCGATGTTTCAGTTTTATAATCGTCTACCGATTGGCTGATACTTTGATCGAGGAGAGTTGCTTCAGCCTTTTTTTCCAAATATATCGGTCCATTTATTGTCTTAGATTTAAATCTTTTAGAAAGAAGACGCTTTCGAATAGAGTGCGATCTCGTAAATCTCTGCGTTTTTGATCTTTGAATGGGTAAGTGTTTATTTTTAGTTAAAAGTTGGCCGCTTATTGGTAAATTAGTAGTTGTTTGTTCAGGACTATCTAAAAACATTGGATCGTCTTGTTTAACATCTTTGATTGATGAAGGTAAAAGTCCATCTTTATGAAATTTTCTCAACTCTTCCACAGTGAAAGAACATGTACAAGGAAACGTTTGTAACGGAGATTCATCATTCTTTGTTTCTCCACGAATACTTTTTAAAGTTTCATCAATTGAAGGATCCTTTTCTACTTCGCGTTCCTGTTCAAATTTTATATTAAGAGGACCAACAACATTTTCATAATAGTTTTCGATTACATTTGGGTCTAATGGTGATATTTTATTATTTTCCTCTCCTTTCACGTTGCTGGGTGGTTTGGTTTCACTGGATAACTGGCCGAGTGAATTTGAATAATTAATAATTGATTGCGTTAAGAATTGTTCTAGCTCATTTAAATTTGATTTTAATATAAATAAGTCATCCCGCACTTCACAACTTATGTGTCTTTTTTCAGCTGGCTGTTTTTCATCTATTTGTAATGAACTTTGTTTGCCTAATAATTCATGGGACTTCTTAGTGGCCTTTTTTCTTGGCGGTCTTAATGGGACAGTTGAATCACGATCCACCTTTTCTTCTTTTTCTTGAAAAAGATGTTCAATATCTTCAAGTGTCACTTCAGATTCGATAGGAAGTGGAGGTAGGCACGTACATGTCATATTTTCTACCGAGTCAACTTCTTCCAGATACACAGTAGAATTTGTTATTTTTGTTACAATTAAATTTGGTTCTTCAACACTTCTTCTTGGCAAATCTGTTCCAAAATTTCTTAGATCTTAGTGCATCGCGTGTAAAAGTTACAAGTGCAAAAGTTAGAAATAAGCATTTTAAATAAAACTTTAATATTAACAGATATAAGTACAACACATACTAACTAAAAATTAAATACATTAAAACATGCGTTAACATGTAATAAATAAAATAACATTTATTATCTAATATCCAATAGATTGACAAAGACTAAATGTACTGTGTATATTTTCTGTGTTTTGAATTATTTTCATTTGTGACCTCTAACTGAAACATATTATTGTTACTACTTCCAGATCGGCTTAAGAGGACAGAGATTCACAGAGTTAAGCGAGTAATCGTAGTAGTCAGTACTTCCATAGTAAATAAAATAAATCAATTGAAGAAGTTTTAAGTTTAGGTTTAAATGCCGTTTCTTGGACCAGCCCTGACCATAAAGCAAGATTTAGAATACTAAACAACATATGTCTAGTCCAATCTCAATCAAAGATTCAATCATCACACGCGACTGGATCCATAGTTCTATTTCACCAATCATAAACAATTGTGTTAAGTTCCTTTGTTATACTTCTCTGTTGTGAGAAAGTATTTTAACTTATTTCCATAAATCTGGAAAAGCTACGAGTCGTAGCGATTATTTTGAAACTGAAATATTTGAAATTGGCAGTGTGTGTATTCCAACAGAGGTTAACATACCATTGGGCTGTTCATAGTGATTGTTGTCTTTAGTTAGTTTGCGGAACTTTCGTGGAGAGAGACAGGGCGAGCGAGACCCGTCTGCGGCGTCTGGTGTGAGGCGACGGGCGGCGAGGTCACATAGCATCGACACTGCTTCCGCTCTGGAACGAACAATTTGTCAAAATAATTTTTATACCGTTATCAATTTTAAAAATATTAAATTAATTTTTGAACAGAATTTTTTTTAAAGAATGTAACGTTGTCACTAAATCCTAATAAATTCAATATGGCAGTGCCCGATTTCAGGATTTTAAGCTATTGCATAGATATTATCGCGGGCTTTGAGCGCGACGACCGAATCAAGAAATTCCGTAACGAAAAAAACCTAACACACGATGACGTAAAATACGCGTTAGAGTGGAACAAAATGCATACTGCGCATTCCCATCTCTCGTAGCGTGAGCGCGGCCGGTGCAGCCGGTACGCGTTAGAGTGAGACAGACTATATAGGCGTTTTAGTCTGAGTCTGGTAGAGTGGTAGATATACTTGCCTTATAGGGATATATAGGGACGCTATAAATCAGCAAAGTCTTAAACGATTATACATAACTACTAGAAACCCTGAAAGAAATATTACCGTAACGGGGGTTTAGGCTTATTCAGAGGTGGATCAGAATCAGTAGGGACCTCCTCTTTGGGTGACATGGGAGAGAGGGGTGTGGCAGCGTGATCCCGGTACAAGCGAAGTCGGACTTCTGAGCCACACGCCCTGAGGAAGGCCACGGCGTCTGCGTGTGACATGTTTGACATCGATGTATCGTTAACCTGGAATTATGAGAAATGTTATTGCTAGTAATTAATGTATCTGAAATATTACTAAAGGCCGATTTACATTATCTTAGTGTTTAGGAGAGTGCTTTAGGATAGTACTATAGTTGAAACATGTAAACGCTACTTGCTTTAGTAAACGCTACGCTAAAGAACTTGCCTTTCAATTTGTACTAAAGCACTCTCCTAAACACTAAGATAATGTAAATCGGCTATCACTAACATAATATGGTTTAGGCGAGTAGTAGATTAATTTAAAACAAAACTTGCACACAAATTTATTACGTATTCGTGCTTTTTCGATAATTAAGTATGTTTTATATTTCGTATAAATAAACACAAAAAGGAATTAAAGTACGCATGCGATGAGCGTTTAGTCATGGGATATAAGTATAAGTAAACTGAAGATTCACCATGAAAATAATATTTGGGGAGTCCTTATTTTCCTTTTTTTAAGGACACTGTTTCTTACTTTGTGTAACTATAAAGGCATATGTTAATTATAAAAGAATATGTACATTATTAGTCCATACTATATTCAATCTTTAATCTTACCGCAACGATCCTATCACCAGGTTGTATTCGTCCATCACTCAACGCTGGTTCTCGCACCAGGGCTCGTACGTAATGACCCAAAGCGCTGTGATCTTCTTTACGAAGGGTAAATCCCAAAGAACCATTCACCTTTGTCATTACTATGTCAAACTCCTGAAATATTTAAGTAAAAAGTTAACCTCGAGGTCCTTACTGAACCCACAACTTGGTGGCAAGAGAAAACCCGGTAGACCCAGGCTGCGTTGGTGGGATGGACTTGTCAAGGATCTCGAAACCTCGAAATAGGTGTTCGAAATTGGACGCAAGAAGCACGGAATAGATTGCGATGGCGAAATATACTTGAGGAGGCTGGGCCCCACAAGGGGCTGTACGAGCATTGATGATGATGAAAAGTATGAATTTAAATATTTTCAAAAAGGTATACACGTAATTGGTACGTCCTTATTCATAGAAACTTAAGTACCTACTGTCCTGTGTCTAGAAACTTAAGTACTCTCCTGTGTCTTTTTGTGACAGCGTAACACATAATTTGACAGAAAGAGACGAAAAAGTACTATAGTTAACAGCATGCGAATATAAATTTAGTTTATATTAATAAAGTCAATACAAAATACACATAATTTTATTAATAAATTATCAAATATTTTACGTAATACTAGATTTTACAACATTTCCAAGAATACATATTAATGAAGTTCACCATCAAGAAATCGTTAACCAAATTAGACCCTCATTTGAATAAAAAAATAAATCACGCAAGACGTAACTTTATGCAAACGAGTTATAAACTACCTTTCATTTGCGAAAAGCGTTGAGATTTAAATGAGACAATAACATTTTAAGTTCTACACGTTTCTGGTAAGGCAAATTAGTCCTCTTGGGAAATAAACTCAAAGTATAGTTTGTGATGAGTTAAAGAATAACCTCATACAATTCTTGAATGATTTAATCGCCACCAATTGTTTCAACGTACTTTGATATGGGAATTTTAAGCAAATGATTCTGTACCATATATAATTTCCATTAACTTTGCGAATGCTATTACGATATTTCACTTACCACCGATCCATCATCCTGCGAAGCGTGAACAGAAAGCGTTATTAATTGCAAGGGAGAGGGTAGTAGCGATATTAATATTAATTATATATTTTTACCGACTGCTACGGTGGAACAATACAACTTTTAGCGTAGTTAATTAATTGCTGAGTTTTAATTTAAAAGTCATACAGCTACCACGTTAATTATATATTTCAGTATTATGTTCGTAATTACTTATTAATTAAGTTTCCAATTTCAACTATGGAAAAACTTCGAAATTAGATTTAAATGATATTATGGGTGCTTAGTGTATACCTACCAGTGCCATGTTTTTTTTTGATTCATGAAAAGTGTTTCAAATTTAAAAGGTACCCTAAGTACCTTAGTTAATGGGGTGTGCTTATCAGGAATCTATGCTAAGTTTTTTTCCAGCACGCTAAGTTTTCAGGAAAAGTGAGATTGAAGTTTTTCACAGAAACTGTCAAAAATATTGAGTAAATACTCAATATTTTATTCAGTTCAGTTCATTAGAAAATTACACTGCAAAATTGAGTTGTTCAAAAGAAACAATGGAGTGTAAATAATAATTATTGGCTCAATAACTGAATCGATATTAATCACTGAGTAATAAGTGGTTGGTGGCTTTTTGGACTAGGATACGTTGTTTACATTAATTCATATATTCGTTAAATCTTCGTCTTTATAATATTTGATGAAAAAGCAAATGTGACTGGCACAAACTAAAAAATCTGTATAAATCTACACGATTTTCTTATATTTTAAAAAAGGAACTAAGCCAGTGGCTCTCATGTAAGCCATATAAAATACTAAGCTATATTTACAACGGTAATTCTGTATTTTACAAGAGCCAAGAAACTCGAGCCATTATAATTATTGCGAAGCCCGAGGACTTTATGCGCACTTTAATTATGTAAATTGACACGGGGACACTGCTCTCTGAATAAGTGATAGATCGAAGACATGTTGGACCGCATTATCGCGTTGCATTTGTGAATTCAGTTCTTGTTAACTTTTTGATAGTGGTCTAGACGGAAAGAGTTATTGCTTGTCTACAGACATATTTTATAAATGGTTTATATAAGAAAATACATTTAATATTAGATGAAAAATATCCTTTTTTAATATTTAACTAAGATAGACAGCCGATTTTTTTTAAATCCAAAATGCTATTGACGACTGTTTTATAAGTAATATACAAACAAATTATATAACTTACTTATGTGATTCTGCGCGAAATTTTTACTATTATGCATAATGTGAGATGATTTTTAACCATCCTGTTTTTGCATACGATTACTAATATGAACATATCTTTATAATAATTTGACAAAGTGTTTGAATAATTACTACTGTATTCAATTGTATTTACATTTTGTTTTGTGCTTTTTACAAGTCTAGTCCTACAAATTACGAGCTTAGATGATAATTTATAATGATAAATTTACCCCATATTGAATATCATATATTGGCAAAGGCCGATCCAGATCAGGTAATTGTAGGTCGTGGCGTCTATCTTCAGGGCTCGCATCCCGTCGCCCACGCCCTTCAGATGACGATGTGGTTGCGCTACTTGTTGTTTGTGATAACCTGAAATTTACGTAGAATATTGTTATACGTGACCTTTTTCTATAATATCTTCAAACTCAAAAGAAATAAACAAGTTAAAAGGATATTAGCGCACATAAGAAAGTTTTCCTTTGAAACAATTTCTTCAAATTTTTCTGTTTACAAAATACGCCTATTATTGTAATTTTTATCGCTGTAACATTGCTTTTATTTTATTAGCACAATGTTATTGTTAATAACTTATGGGTATCTTTAAAATTTTCTCAAACATTTTTCACGCAAGCTGTGTTTTTCTTTCAAAGAGAGTGCAGTTAGCTTCTATTTTTGTTTTGTAAGTATATTGTTTAGTTTTAGCTTTACTGCAATGCCGATAGCAGTCATTTCGAAATAAATAAGAACACACAAGCACCCATTCTGGGGGAAGGGGGACTAACACATATACACAACTGATCTCTCGTTTAGTTCCGGTATGTATGGCTTCTGTGCAACAATTTAATGTTAGAACTTCTGGCTTCAAATAGGGTTTTAGAGAATTTCCGTTAATTACTAGATTTCAATAACTATATTATAAAATATTGTTATTGGCTGTAAAATTACCGATATATATTTCAACTTGGCGTTTTTTGCCGGTAATCTGTTGTAAGGTATATAGACACGACGACGGTTTATTCTGCAATTTTAAATCTGTGATCTTAAATACCTTGTTGCAAATCAATCGACACCAAAAAAGCAGAAAAGAGTAGTAAGAAATTGTTATGTTCAAATAAAATTCTCTGAAGGTGAACACATTGCGCCGCCTAGAAAACCTGATAGGAGTGCGATAATAAATTCCTTACCTGGCATGTAAAGGATGACAATTAAGTGGATCCAGCGGCAAGTGTGGTGGATGGGGAGTCCTTGCCGGAGGTGTAGGTGGGTCCGGCGGTGTAATACTTTCTAAGACATCATTGGGAGGTCGGCAAACGCGCAATTCCACTCGAGCTTCAGCTGTTCGAAGTACCTCCAATGCTTCCTAAAAGGTTTGGTTCAATTTATAAATTAGTATAACAGTTACCGAAATTAATTTAAGATTTATTAACCTTTTGACACTGTTACCAGGATTACTTCCGGGCATAATACATATATTTCCACTGTTGTCAATTAATTTATTGGTATTTGTTTTAACTTGAATTGATGTTTTAAGATCAACTTAAAAAAATATAAGTTTAATTTTCACACGATTTTTACGACATGTAATTGCAAACCTTTTTTTTTGTCAGCTATGAAAGGATGTGTTGAGAGCTGTTAGGCGTTCAGAGCAAAATCTCAATTGAGACTGCTCCAATCTGTCAATCGTGTCTATCAAGACTTAGGATTTGTCGCCTTTTTAGCCTATTTATTAGGTTGGTTGGTTGGTAATTGCAAACCTGACAAAAAAACAACCGATAGAAATGTTAACTGTGCTTGCTTTAGAGCAGTGGACTATTAGCTTCAGAGTGCACCTCTGAGGTCATAGGTTCGAACCCCGTCTGTGCCCAACGGAAGATCCGTCTTCGTGCGCATTTATCACTCGCTCGTACGATGACACCGGCATGGCCTAGTCTCGCGAGTCGATGGCGAGTGTCAGGTACGGTATGATCACGAAACAGATACAGAAATGTGAGGCCCAGATCTAAATAAAAATCCATTCGAAACCAGGTTAAGTATATAGAAATAAAATATCTACAACTGATACATAGTTATGTTAATAGTATTTATCTAAAATACGTCCTGTGAGTAACAAAAATAGAACGGGAAAAAGTTTATATCACCGCAGTTAAACATACAATGTGCTTACTATTTATTTAGCATTATCATATTATACAAACTGCAACTTCGTATGTGTGTATCCAGTGTTTTTGTGAATTATATTATCTACGTAATAAAAAAAATACATCACACATCAACGGTTCTGATTTGCTAAAGGCACTTAGAAACAGAGGACTGATAACCTACTTGTAATTAAAAATAAACAATGGAACAAAATCAGAAAGAGATGACCCATTTTAATTTTTTAATTCTTGAGTTTATTCGTAGCAAATGGAAAATTTATTTTCTTTTTCAGTACACGTTTTTTGATATTCTAGATTTGGAGAATCATCTAAAATATCCCACGACCAACTCAAAAAGAATCGATTTCACAGTCAGTCACGGCCATATTAAAATCGTGTTAAGTTCAAAGCCCATCTATTACTTAAACGTTATAATCACGTTTGGATTATCGTTTACTTACGTTAATCGCATTAAGATAAAGTTAACGTATTGTGTCTACGGCGTTTTAATCCTAACAGATGTACAAGTATATAAGGGGAGCGGAAAAGACAATTGACATACGATATGTCATATGATGCGTTTCGTTTGTTATTTGTCTTTATGAATTAGATTGCAATTAAAAGAAACTAGCGTAGCAATCATTATTTCTGAGTACGTGACCCACAATAAAATAGCATGAATGACATTAGCACGCTCTTGGTTACGTGACCATATAAATTTGACAGTGTACTACTACTCATTTCCATGAATCGTGAATTTGTGGGGCTATTACGGGGAAATCCCCGGTAATAAAAATTATTTCAGATATTTTTTTTAATTGAAAATATTATTTGCCTATTGTTTCCAGTGGGGTATGGGGGCCCTTTGTATCCACGGGGCCCTGGGCTGCAGCCCAAAAAGCATTTAAGTAGATCCACCCCTGCTCATTTCTGTCACAAATGATTTTAGTCACAGGCCCCATTTAGGTTTGCGAGACTTCAGACTATATTGAAGTTGGATTCACTAAAATGCCATTTACTTTATTACGGCAATTGCAATTAGCAGCGAGCCGAATTAGTTCAGGCTTAATTAAACAGTGTTATGTTCGCAGAACTATCTGCGGAAACTTATGTTTGAAGAAAACTTCAGTCTCTAATTAAGAACTGAGTTATCGCTTGGGACCTCCTGCGATTACGTAGGCACTTCATTGGAACGCCCGATTTGTGACGTCAACGGCTTTTGGGTTGAATCCAACATCTAAGCTTTGTATTAAAACTAACTGCTTTAATGCTGGAGTGTCGTAGAATAAATTCTACGTAGACGTTGTTTTAAGTTGTGAGCACGAGACAGTTACATTTCTGCGTGTGTCACACATACGTCACGATCCATTTTTTTACATACAATACAGAAAAAATATCTGAGGAAAAAATTATCTTTATTTATTTATGTTATTTATTTATACCTCATTGCCATAATACACATAATTATACATATAAAAAAAACAAATAGTAAGTAGGTTGCATAAGTTATTAGGCAACGGGCGGCCTTATCGCTAACAAGCGATTTCCTCCAGGCAACCCTAATAAGGAACAATAAAAAAAAGAAACACCTACAGAGGATAAAGTACAAGAAATGCATAATTAATTAACAAAAAAATATTGGTTGTTTGTAAAGTAGGTTTACGATCGAGATGTTTACGTGATAACGTCTTATTGGTGATAGTAGAACCTCGTTAAGTCGAACCTCGATAAGTCAAAAACCTCCAAATCTCGAAAAAATGTTTTGTTCCCTTCCCTTAAAACACCAAAACCTCCATAACTTGAAATCTTGACCCTCTGTTAATCGAAATAATCACCGAGTCCCTCCAAGCCATTTTGGTACATATTTTCACTCTATAACTCGAAAAATTAAATTTGACCTCTGTATCTCGAACATAGGAACGTTTTATTTTACAACCTTTACAACTTGATCATTTGGAATTTATTATCTCTATTTTTCGAACAAAAATAAGTTACCGACTTTAAGAACTTGCCGACAATGTGAGTACACTATTGTTTCTTAGAAAACATTTTAGGAGTATACAATAATAAATTTATGACTCACGGAAACACGTGTTTGCTTGCTCTCAAAATTTATAAGAATAAACCTCAAACTCTTTATGTCGAATCAAAATCCGCCTAAGTCGAAATCCTCCATAAGTTGAAAACTCTATAACTCGAATTTTTTGGCGTCTCCCTTGATGTTCGACTTATAGAGGTTCTACTGTATAAGTTTTTGGGAAGTAAGGAATTAATGAAGATAACAATTTTTTCAAATTTTAAATTACATCTATCGTTTTATTCACACTTTTGATGATAAATTTCGAGTGTAAAATGACAAGTTTACTTATTCGACTATGATATACATTTTTCTTCATACATACATTCATACAAATCTCCATTCGTTTGTATGCCGCTAGAGTGAGAGAGACGGGAGATCGGTCCGTCTCTCTCTCGTTATACCTGCGATCGCGCTCGTGAGGTTTTGGTGTGACAAAAGTTTCTGAACATGTCACCCGACTAAAACGATTTTAAAGACGTTATCACGTCAAAAGATACTAAAAATAACATGCAACTATAACTGAAATTAAATAAAATAAAATCTAAAGAAAACATATAAATAATAGTATGTATTAACAGACATGTAAAAGCTCTGCCAAAGGTTACCGGGGTTCTCTTTCTTAACGGGATAAAACATAATTAAAAAAAAGAAAGAAAGCCAACGCACGTTGTCAGCGTGGTGGATTATAACTATCGCCTTCATTGGAGGCCTACATCCCAGCTGAAAGCTTTGTGCCAGTTAAAAGCTTTATACCCTAACTTAGAAGTTTCTAAATAAAAGCACCTGGCTCCACTACAAAAGATTTGACCAAAATAAAACATTTTGTTTAAATTCTTGTTATTAAAAATGCATTTGAAGAGTCATGATGTTGCAATAACAGATTGAGTTCAACATTGGGCAATCAATTATTAAAATTGACAATTTCAGAATCAATTCAATTGATTAACTCAACCGGACATACTGACCTATTACATATCGTAGTTTGTGGTTCATCGCATTAATTTATAGCCCCATCAGTTTAACTCGCAATCAGGTAAAATTATATTATCAATACTATTATTAGTTAAAAATTTGTTTTACAGTTTATGGAAGTGATGCATAAATATTTTATATGATTTTTATCTTATCTCATTTTTGTAATATTTGAATTTTGAACATAAAGCCCGCGAAGAACATGAAAACGAAAGAAAATTAAATCATGTGTCATGCCCACGAAAATTTGTTGAAAAAATGTCATAAAAATAAACAATCACAGATTATATCACGAATTACATGCGCAATTTTCAGATAAGTAATGCCACAAGAAATTACATGAAGAGTTCAAAAATTATAGAACAAATGGAAGCTGTGTCATGTGACATTACTGTTCATGGACACTCACTGACAGAAGGCTTGGGAGTATACGACCGACCCATTAGTACCGGTTTAAAAAAAAAACTAATGTTGATATGGATCAAAATTGATTATTTTCATTAAAATGATTTACAACCAAAGAAATACCATTTTATCTTTTAAAATTGTGTAGCCATAACGTAATCTCGCGCCGTCAACTGCTCGGACCGACGAAGAGAAAATATTATTGAATTCCAACATTGCGGCGGGCGATATTGGATTTTTATTTCGTTATGTTTTCATTTATTATATATATATTATAACGTACGAAGTGGGCAGATGGACTGCTCAGAATATTTTCTATTGTTAGGTTTTTCTCGCTAACATTATTAAACGGGACTTTGTGTGTGTACTTGTTTTGATATTAAGTTGTGATATTTAATCTTAGTTTATTACGTTACGGGCTAGTATGTATTTCATAGGAAGCGAGTCAATATTTTTTTTTTTGGAATGGTAAGGGAATAATTTTGCACGAATTGCTTTAATTATCAGTACAAAAGTACTATCATTTATGTGGTAGAATACAATATTTATTTATTGCGCTATTGTACACAAACATGACAATTTATATTACATTAAATACGCCGCGCCAGCTGTCGACTCTCCATCCGTCTTACGAATTTTCTAACAGGTCACGTGTCCTGACGCGAGTTTAACATTTTTTACCCATTCCAAAAAAGTGTACAACACCGCTAAAGAAGTTTTCACTTCAAAAAAAATATTGGTAAAATTCTTGCACAAGGAGATACGTTATCTCCTTTTTTCATAAAAACTAAAATTAGTCTAAACTGAAGTACTTTCCTGTCTCTTTCCATTACAGCATAAACACCATTAGGCAGAATAAGACGAAAAAGCACTTTTGTGAAAATAACAGTTTCGTTTTAGGTAGGGGGCTCAATCTTTCAATAGCAATTAAATATTATTATATATCATTATTACCCTAACAATATGCAAACGAATGTCGCTTATAGTACGTTTATAGCACCTAAATCCCAGTGGGATGTAGTGTGGAAGTCGTTCAGAGATCAAAAGGATACAAGGTACAATTATACAGTTGCGTGTCAAAGATTTCAGCGAGCGCCTGGCAAAGTGTACTAGAACTCTTTAGTTATGCGGTTTCGTACAGCATAATGTTGCATGAGAAAATACAGCCAGAATACATAAAGCAGTACTATTATATTTCTTGTACTTTTACAATGTCAATAGAGTATGTAAAACAAAAGACGAAACGATAGCGCGTATTGTTTGGCTGATATGTGTAGTCCCAAAATTACTCGCAAACTGTAAAACACTGAAACGAAACGCATTACAAAAACTATATACTTAGGGAGCGTTCAAGTATTACGTAACGTTACGATGCGGGGCGGGGATTAAATTACGCGTTATTGTTAATATTATTTTAGACTTTCCAGTACTTTACACCACATAATGGTAACTTTTAGGTATAAAGAACCACTGGGTGGTCACGAAACGTTTTACTATTGGCTACAGAAAAACGTTACGGAGCGTGACATGGGGGGGGGGGGTCCAATAATCTCCAAAAATTGCGTGACGTAATACTTAAACGCTCCCTTATACGAAACTATTTAAACCATGTTAGTCGATTCATCTACTTAAACAATTATCAACATTAATCAACTGTAAATAAAGTTGAGTTTAAAATTTTATTGCCGTTGGAGCGGAAATTAAAAAGTTGAGCCGGGTTTAACTATCCGTGATAAAAATAAAACGGTATTTTTTCAATGTGTTTTTATTAAGTATTTTATTGTGAGTATTTATTCTTTACTTGTGAAGTTGAAGATGTTACGCGTAAGCTCTTAAATATTTCATTTTGTGACCACTTTCTTTGAAATAATAAAAATATATATAAATATCTTCGTCAAAACAATAGTATTTATATTATGTTTACGGAGGCCGCAATGCTTATTTTTTTAGCTTTAAAGTAAGTCAGTAAGATAATCAGATTAAAAACATCAGGAACCGGAAGATCTAAACAAAGAAAGGAAAAGCGCCAAAGGATTTTCTATCAAACATACCTCCCCAAGCCAACGTGGGGGTTGTCGACCACTCCCACAAAAATCATATCGCCACTCTGAATTGTCTATCATTGAGAAGACAAAAAAGGGAAAACAGGAAGACAGAGCAAGAGATGGGCTGACGATATAAAGAGAATAGGAGACACAACTTGGACAAGAAGAGCTAACATTAGAAAATAATGGCAGCAGCTAGAATAGGCCTATGTGTCACACGACGCGCTGATCAGCAAAACCGGCACATCTGATTTATATATGTTACACTGGGTGTCAGCAAAAAAGGCTTGGAAAAAGGAAATTAATAATAATAATAGAATATAACCAGTTATGTAAGAACAAAGAACAAAAAGATGGCGCCTTTCGTTTGATTGTGAATTGTCAAAAGCGGCGCGATCCCTCGTTCCATTCGACCAGATTTATCTGTTCTATCGAAACAATAACTGTTATGAAATTAATAACGTTAGTAAAGGTAGTAAGGTCCTGTAAGAACAAAAAACCACAAAAATTGGTTATCAAATATCAACTTAATAAGATTGAAAGAATTTTTTAAATCTTGAAACAATTTAATAAATGTAACTTATTATTTCAATAATTTTATGAACATTGTATTATTAATTACACTGTGTGGAATGTAATTGGAATACAGGTCACGAACGACGTATGTTTAGAGATTTCAGCTCAAAGTTTGATTCTCAAATGGTACGTGAGGAGATTGATAAATGATAAGATCTGGTTTGTCGAATTAGAACAATGACTGTTGTGTTTCTGATTCTATGCTGACTGTGTGTGAAACGTGTTTTCTTTAGCGAATTCATCGTATACGTAGACGAGGGTTGAAATGTTTATCTAAGCATTTATTACAATATTATATTGTAATATTATCGCAATGGCAATGGAAGGGTTGTTGTATAGTTATATATAAATAAATAAATGCCAAAAGTTTGTAAGATAAACAATGACATCACTGAAATACTTGTAAATAGTATAAATATATATGTGTTCATATATATAATATGTGTTCATGGTATTAAAGCATATTCCCATCCCAATACACTTAAACCCTTGAAACTACGCAACGAATTTGAAAACGTTTCCATCAAAATTCAAAAATCATTTATTCATATATACAAAATCTATACTTATGAGCGTCAACAAATAAATATGTATATATATAATGCTTCTAATTTTACATTTACTGCCACGATTAACAATTATTAGTGAAAGCAATATATATATCCAAAAGAAAAAACTTTCTCTAACATGATGCTGACGTTTTTAATAAATCTTGCAAATACCTGATAGCGCGAAATAATAAAATATTAAGGTGTTTAAATATGAATTTAAGAGCGTTATATAAGAACATTATAAATACGTTCCACTCAGCAGTTTATATCTCACGAGCGTTTTCATAAAAGTTTTTACGTTTATTACTGCCCGGGAAATACTGCTACAACAGATTCCAATTGTAAAATAGCGAAGTTTATTATTAGCAAAAGCCTTTGAGTAGCGCTTTTTGAACACATAAATAGATCCTATTGGTTTTTTTGGACTTTGGACAAAAGTATCCGGACGAGTACTTTTCTTTTTTTAAAGAAATCTCGCTGTTGGCCTTTACAGCTCAGCTCGGGCTGTTTTGGGGAGCGTAGCTCGGCCTGAATGGGCGTTTTCCGACGACTAGCACAAGGGCGTCTCCTGTGAGACTTGGACCCCAGCTTGGGCCGTCACTGGGTGGTCAATTGCCTGAAGGGTCCTGCCCTTCCTGAAATCTCACTGGAGTGAGCGATGTACGAAGTAAAGGTCCTCGCCTTCCCCGGTGAAGGCGGTTTTTTCCCCAATCCGGACGAGTATACATGGCGCGCTACTTTTTCAATTATATGTCCAATAATTAATTCAAACTAAGCTCCCTATTTCATTATTAAACATAGATCACATTAGTTACAAAAAACCATAGAAATTTCGCTTCTATAATTCTAGAATTACTGACGACTCATTGGTCTAGTGGTTAGTACCCCTGACTGCGAATCCATGGGTCCCGGGTTCGATCCCCGGCTGAGACGAACATCGATGTGATGAGCATTTGGTGTTGTGCTTAGGTCTTGGGTGTTTAAATATGTATTTATATGTCTATAATATGTATGTATATCCGTTGCCTTGTACTCATAACACAAGCTTCACCAGCTTAGCATGGGACTAGGTCAATTGGTGTGAATTGTCTTAAAAAAAAAAAAAATTGAATAGTCGAATTGTTGATTGTATCAAGATATCCATATTCGATCGTTCGATAAAGTATAATACTTACATAGGTGCTTAGTCCAGCCAGTGGTACACCGTTTGCAGATAGCAGCAGGTCCTTTGGTGCGAGCTGGCCGGTCCTCCAGGCAGGCTGCGGTGGGTATAGCCTTCTGATTCTTACCAACCCCCCTCCCCCGCACACAGACATCCCAAGCCCCCGGCCGTCTTTCTCCACTACTACTGTAAACGAGTTATCTGCAAAGAAATATAAGTATTAGTTAGTTGGGTATGTTTTTAAGGAAAATAATATGTGAGAAGAAAATATAGTCTCTTCAGACTAAGTATACTATATTTATTTTATTTATTTACAGTTCGTTGCATTACAATATAAAAATGTAACATAATGAAATATAACTGGCGGCCTTATCGCTTTCGAGCGATCTCTTCCATTGTGAGAAAAGAGATTTTTTTTTAAATTAAATTAGATGAGGTAGGCAAGAAGTGCAAAAATACATATTACACATAGTTATTAATAATATATATATATATATATTTTTTTTATTAGAGGTGAAATTATATTACTGAAAAAAAATATCCTGGTTCTGGGTTCGCTTTTGTCTCTATATCAAAATATAGCTTTGGAAGCAAGCAATAGTTTCTAGAAAGGTATTTTCAGAATTTTTTTTTGGAAAAACATCCATGTATGAACTTTGTGCCTTACTTGCATTTAAATGGAAAATATTAATTTAATCGAAACTCTGTTAATCTTTGTCTAAAGTAAATAACATAAAAAGCACTTTAAAAGGATTAAGGACCCTCAGTTTACGCGGAAGATCAGGTGCTCTCAACACAAAGTGCCCTTTCATACGATAGCCCAAGGGTTGTTTGGATTGACTTTACAATGTGTGCTCTCTCTGTTAGTTCAGACATGTCTCATTATACTTGAAGCCTCTGTATTAAAGGTGTCCTGAAGTTATAACTGGAATTATATGTAATTTTTAAACTATAGTTATTTTCCGGGTTTAAGCGCTGGAAGACTGTGGCTTTGGATGTCAGATTTCAGGATTTGTTAAATGGTTGATATATCTGTCATATCTGAGTAGTTAAATAATGCTTTGCATGAATTTTAATGAAAGAAAAAGGATAAAGCATATTTGTCAATATTTTATTTATTTAATTATAAGTAATCTTACAGCTAACATACATAAATAATAAAATAAAAAATAAAAAAGCCTTTTTATTTCTTGCAAATAACAGAGTTAACTTAATACTATTTTTACAAATATATTTTAAGAAAGTAAATTAGACAATTATTATTATTATTTTTTTTTCCTAATATTTGTATATATTTCTCAATTATTATTTTGCAAGAACCCTTCCGCAGGTGTAGGCCTCCTCCAGGGATCTCCATGTATCTCGATTTTGGGTGAGCTGCATCCAGCTCGGGCCAGCCGTTTGAGCAATGTCGTCCGCCCATCTCGTGAGCGGTCTTCCTCTGTTTCGTTTCCCAATAGGGCCACCCCACCTGGTCACCCTTATGGTCCATCGATCGTCAGAGAGTCTTGCTACATGACCTGCCCATCTCCATTTAAGCTTTAGAGCATAGTTTAGGGCATCAGTAGCTTTAGTAACGCTTCTTATTTTTGAGTGTCTTATTTTATTAATTTTTCTAATGTTAAGCATGCTCCGTTCTAGGCCCCTTTGACAAGTTCTGATTTTTCTTTTTATCTTCTCTGTATATTTCCAAGTCTGGCAAGCATATGTTAGACATGGCAAGAGATAGCTCGACATGGCTTTAGTTTTAAGTGATACTGGCATATTGCTTTTAAAAATTTCCTTTAGACTCCAGAACTTGTTCCAAGTGTGTTGAATTCGCCTTTCAATTTCTAAATAGTTGTTGTCCTTTTCAAAGCTGATTTGTTTTCCTAGGTAAACATAATTGTTTGTATATTTCAGAATTTCTCTATCGACCGATACTGTCATTTCTATACTGTTTGTCATTAACATTGTCTTTGTGAGGTTCATCTCTAGACCTACCTTCTTGCTAGCCGCATTTAATGATTGAATCATGACTTGTAATTGTGAGCTTGATTCGGATACAAGCACTAAGTCATCAGCAAAGCGCAGGTGACTCAGGTATTTTCCGTTAATATTAAGGCCGCTTGTGCCCCAGTCTAGATTTCTTATTATCGACTCGAGGATGGCAATAAACAGCATAGGTGATGTCGGGTCGCCTTGTCTCACACCTCTTTTTATGGGAAAGCTTGGGCCGACTTTCTCTAGTTTGACTCTGCCCGTGTTGTTACTATATATACTCTTTAATATTTGTATATACTCCGTCGCTACCCCTTGCTCCGTTAGTGCTTTCCAGATGCTTGCATGTGAGACGGTGTCGAATGCTTTTTTGTAGTCAATGTAAGCGATATAAAGTGCTCGGTGTCTCTCTTGGTATTTTTCAATGAGAAGTTCCAGAGTGTGGATGTGGTCGACAGTTGAGAAACTCTTTCTGAATCCCGCTTGCTCCATTGGTTGTTCTGCATCTAGTATGATACTTATTCTTCGGTTTATAAGAGATGAGAATAGTTTGTATAAGCACGGTAGTAAGCTTATTGGTCTATAATTAGCAACATCACATGGGTCGCCCTTTTTATAAATCAGTATTATATCTGACTCTGACCATTGTGTCGGTGTTTTAGCATTTTCCAAAATACGGTTGAACAATTGAGTTAGCGGTACTGCCAGTAATGACTGCACTGATTTTATAGACTCGTTTGTGATGTGGTCTGAGCCAGGACTTTTGTTTGTTTTTAGTCTATTAATTGCTTGCATAACTTCTGGTACGGTGAATTCTATACATCGAGTTGAGATTAGGTCGGACTGTAGTATATTATGGTCAGTGGCATTTTCGCACTAATCTACGCTGTAGAGTGTTTTATAGAAGTTAGTTGCTATTCCTATGATATCGTTGCGATTGCTTAGGATTGTTCCTTTACTTTTTAAACCGTCTATCCATGTTTTGTTTGTCCTCAACTGCTTGTATGCTTTTTTTGAGCTTCCTGATCGCATTAGATGTTTTTCCAGCGCTTCCGATCTATACTTTGTATAGTCGCTTTTTATACGCCTGCTTACTAGCTTGTATAACGCTGAAAGTTCGTTTTTCATAGACCTAGACTTATTCTTGGTATTTTGCAGAAGCTTTCTTCTCTTCAAAAGTGCTAAAGTACGCTGTGATAAAATCGTATGTCTTGTGTCTTTATTACTTATTCTAGCTTCTTGGAGGCTGTGTGTGATGAACATACATAATATTATAAAACAAACACTTAGACAGTATATAAAGCCAAAACAGATTACATAGATAAACAATATTATATACGAAAAATAAAACAAATAAGCACATCAACAGACAAAACCATATAAAGAAATCTGAAATTTAACATTATAACAACAAATAATACTAAATATTTCAATTCACTACCTAAACAAAATTAGAGTCTTCCCGCCTCTTCAAATATTTTCTCACATCTTCTTTGGTGAGGTGGAAAATATCAATATCCTCATAATTAGTGTCATAGTTAGATAAAACCCGAAACATTGGTGAATTATGCAGGTAATTCGAGTTCGTACGAGGCACATGGAACAATTTTTTGTTATTAAAATGCTTTTTTTATAGACCAGGGGGAGAACGGGCAGGAGGATCACTTGACGTTTAGTGATACTGCCGCTTATTGACACTCTCAATACCAGAGGGCTCGCGAGTGCGTTGGCTTTTAAGAATAAAAAAATGCTATTCTTTTCTTAAACACCTAAGTCGAGTTTCTTACTGGTTTGGAAACACTTGAGTTATAATAAATATCTGAAATATCTTAATATTTGTGTGATTGAGAGCTAACGCTCGGTTTATTCAATATACCCGTTGTCGCAGGAGTCGTAGAATTAGGAACACTTAAATGAGCTTGTGCTTCTGTTTTCAAATTCTAAAAATAACATTTTACGTGAAACTGATCAATATTCGATTACTCAGTCGCCAAACACACGGAAAATGTCGATTCATGGTCAATTTAGATCCCCTTTCATTCGATCCTGACGACCGCAAAAGGGTGAAACATGAATTAAACATTATCGAATATGTTTAGAAATATTGGGTTTATTGAAGTGAAACTTCTTTATCGGGGTTGGAAAAAATTTTGTGTAACATTTTTTCGTTACGCGTCACATTTTTCGGTTACGCGTCACATGTTTCGGTTACGCGTCACATTTGACCGTTACGCGCGTCTTTTTCTTGTTCCTACCAGGGTTGATTCAAAGAGATTCTAAACCATTAATAACAAAAATGTATAATAACGATAACAATGATACTAAAAATTCTATTACAATTTATGAAATTCTGTCATAATCTTAGTGGTAATAAGGTAAAATGAAATAATTGTATTATTTGTATTCAAGTCTGTGATATTAAAAGCCTTTTGTGAAACTTTATCTAATTTAACTTTATTTAACCAATTTCTGTAAAGTTGCATATAGATAAATTTTGAAAAATAAGGTCATAAAGAAGTTTCACTTCTAACGTGTGTACACTAGTACACGCACATTTTTTATTCTACTATAATAAGAGGAAATGATATATTTGATACCAGAATATGAATTCTATAATCAAATATGAAGAAATCGGGCATAGGTATTTCAACTACTTATACACGATTGTATTAGGAAATAGTAAATTTATTTATTAAAAATATATCTCCGAGTCCAAACCTCCCAAACGTGACAATTGTATGTGATGCTATTTTTTTTTATTTCAAACATAATAACTTTTTTGAATATAATAGATGGCAAACGGGCAGAAGGCTCATCTGATGTTAAGTGATGCCGCCACACATAGACACTCGCAGAGGGCTCGTAAGTGCGTTGCCGGCCTCTGAAGAATTGGTACGCTCTTTTCTTAAGGGAACTTTCTTTCTTTCCGAACCTATTCAATTTACTGTAAATTGATACTGTAGCGGTCGGTGGTCGTTTAAAGCGGGCCGTAGACGAACCTCATGTTGCAGTCAAGACCGACTGCAATATGCGGTTTGTTCAGGAACTGCTCGAGCGGTCCGTGTATTGCGAATATGAATTTAGTATGGAAACTGCAGATCGCCGTGCGGCGACCGCATATTACAGTCGGTCTTTATTGCATAATGCGGTCCGTCTATGGCCCGCTAAACTTCCATAATAAGCCATAAATAATAAATAACAAAAGTTATTTAACGTATAAACCATGACAAGAAAATATAGCGGGTGTATAAATTAAATAATGGTAGAAAACTCCACTTTACGGAGAATGAAATTCGCTTTTACCAGTTCAATTCTCTTGAGGCGTGCCAATGTTGCGAATATCACTTAGCGATAACGAATCCATTGTGGTCAATTGTATTTCCAAGACGATATCAAGATATACCTTTGCTTTTATACGATTTTTAATATAAAACTTGATTTTTAAATAAGGAAGAACTAAAAAAAAAATCGGTTGTCTGTAAAGTCGGTTTACTGACGATAGTTGAACGTGACAAAGTCATAAAAAATATTGAAAAATATTGGTTGCATTTTTCAAAAAAAAATTAAATTTTATTTGTTTGATAGGTATTTTATATGGATATAGAGAAGGAGGTAAATGGAAATCACAATTGAATTGATCAAGTTACATTTATTTGTACGCATAAATACAATTATGTCAATTTTAAATGGAACGCCTCAGAGTGAGGTAACGCCGCATGAGTCATGTTTTTTCGTGCGTGCAGCCGGCTCCATCGAATTATAAGACGTTGTCACGTAAATATACTTCAGTTATTGCTATTGAAATCAACAGGCAGCGTTTCAAATATCAATACTTTTATATACGGTACTAATAATATAGTCTCAAATAATAATAGTCGAAACATGTAAGGAACGGCTTAGCATGGTTAAGTTGGTAATAAATACTGTTACTAACATATCATGTGGTTAAAAAAAAAGGGTGCGTGTATGTACGCGCGTAAGAAGTTATACTTCTTTGGCATTATTAAAAATAGTTTTTGATTGCATGCAAATAATTAATTACAATTAAAGAATCAAAGACTGGAAAATGAGTCATTATAGTCAATAAAGTTTAGTTTACATTTGAAAAATTAAATAAATAAATATTTATTATTATTCTCTTACATTAAGTGTAACATAAATTCTATTATTATTCGAATGTTGTTTTTAAATTATGTCCAATGCCGTAGCATCTTCCGTGGGCAACTTCATTCTGTTAATTTTGTGTCACGGTGCGCGCGCCTCGTAAAATTTCACTCTTATAAATTTTTCATAACGCGCCTAAAGAAGTATAACTTAAAAAATTGGAACATTGGATATTTTTTTCTATTAGTCAAAATAACCAATGTTTGGGAATATATTGTCACGAACCCGCGTGATAAATCGTGACCGGCCAACTTTGGCAATAACGAAACTATGAATCAGTGACAGAAGCTGTTGTTCACAAATGTTTTTTCTATTTCGATGACATTTTTATGAGGAAATTCATTTCATTGGATGTTCCGTACTTACAATTACGTAGTTCATCAGCAGTAAGCTTATATCTTAGATTAAATATTTGTTAATACGGTATATTTTAACTTTTGGATGGACAGTCCAACTCAGTACAGCATACGAAATCCAAGAATCGAATCCAGCACTGCCAGCTAACGCTATTGACATCCTTTTCAACAAACGTTTTTTGATATGTATGTAACTAACTAATTATTAATAGAAAATTCGAACATAGTTAAAGTGTATTTCTGTGGCTGTTTCATTTTACTTAGAGGCAAGTGACTTAACTATTAATTGTATATGCTACTTAGTTATCATTCAAACTTCTTTGGTCAATTACAGATTAATTTTACTTCCCAACAATTTCATATAACTACCGAATAATAATACGTTAATTTGTAAGCAGTTCGTTGAGGTTCACAATCTTTCGACAGTTTACAATCTCGCGAGATAGATTACAATCTAACGGTTTTTACAATTTTACGTTAACATATTATATATATATTAACTGTCTTCTCGCTTTATTTAAATAAATTGGTTTTATGTTACTTTTGCTTGAAATGTTAAGTAGACGTTAAGATTAGTATCCTACAATAATACAGTTCCGGTCAGCTTCCCTTAAATAAATAAAGATCATTACTAAATATATCGTGTATTTATTTGAGGAGAAAAAAAATTCAACTGTCTTTTGTTTAATAAAAAATAACCGATGGCGATTTCAAACAATGCTTATAAAATATAGGGCAATGAAAGCATGCAGGACAATTGCAGATTTTAGCCTTTTTTTTAAAGAAAACGGTATTTGGAAACGGAAAAGGCACCTCGGATGCGCGTCATTAGCGCGATATAAAATATAAATGAGGTGCCCGAGGTATTTGCTAACGTGAAAACGGCACCATTTTATTCCAGAAAATTCTTTCTTCATATTCTGTTTAAATTTTTAATATTTCCATTTTTATCTAGAATAAATGGCATGTTCAACAACCTTATTAAAATCTTTTCTGAGCTGATGAACCTTATTTGCATAAGATTATTTGTTTTGTTTAAAGTTCCTTGCCACGGTAGCATTTTACATCTGTTTTATACAGTAATAAGTTATTTCCTTCAGAAATTAATTAAGTCTTTCAGATAGAAATCCTGGGTAGGTCTGAAACATTGAAAGACATGTATAAAAAAAACTATGTTTGCGTTGGCTAAAAAAACCAAAAGGCTTATAATTGATTTGTGTGATATGTCCGGGATATGAGAATAGAGCAAGTACGTGTGTCTGCGCACACTTGTGAACTATAATGTCTTATACTTCGATAGTATGTAGTGTTAACCTACTACAGATGATTTAGTTTGATTAACTAGTAGAAGAACTAAATAGTTTTTTATTTGTTGTAGTAATATCGATTTGAGGCACTAGTAATCGCATTTTTATTATTGGATGTATGTGACGTATTATATTAGGGTAGTCTATGGTTTTATGCAACAAAGGTTTATTTGTATAAGTTAGTTAGTTTGTAGTTATTTGTTAAGTAAACCTTTAAATATTTAGCTAAAAATACATTTTACCAGTTAAAATAAATGTTATAGTTTAAAAGGTATAACGCGCAAGTTAAGCGATAAATTATTAAAATTTAAGAAAATTTATTACAAAAATAAAATAAAAAAATGACATTTCTCCTGTTTTACATCTAACAAGGTAGGTGACGTAAAAATGTTATTGCAGAGACAGCTGAAGTCTGTGTTACTAGCGCCTTTTTCTCCCTATAAGTAGTATTTCCTATCACCAGCTATCCGAAGAAAACGTGCTGGTAAAACTGAAATATTGAATTCTATATATAGATATTTGGTTAACGGGTATGGTTTGTAACACAAATCTCATGACTAGTGTCTCGTGTATAGGCTTATTGGGCTAGATATCACAATTAAAAGGAACGCACCGTCATTTAGTATTTCATTTAAAATCTTAGAAAATGACCAACGAAACTCGGGGACTTTATTTAAGAGTAAAACATGTAATTATTAAGTTATTCTAAGTTATTATAGTCAAAAAAAGAACAAGGATTCCAGTAATATCCGATATAGGACAACTATTTGATGCAAAGTCATAAAAGACAACGCTTACGCAAAAGCGAATTTCTTATTTCTCGCATCATCCATTAACACAATTAAAATGTGATTAAATTTTTCTTACGCTTCCGAGCATTACTTTTTCTAAAAGCATTATTTTAACTGCAAAAAGAAATTAGTTCACAGAAGAATAATTCCCACGTATGCTATTTACTTGATATCCGATTACGTCTTATAAAGTGTTTTCATATTTTTCCCGCGTTTGTATGGGAAAGGGTCAGATGTCATACTTTCCATGAGAAGATAACGGAGATAATAAGATGCGAAGTAATTGGTGTCATATATTTATAGTAACTATTTCTTACAAATAATTTTATTTCACTATGTAGATAAGCAAATTCGATTATAATATTTTTTGTAGGAAATTTAGACAGGAAAATGAAAGAGAGAAAGGTTGAAGCACTTTAACTTAGTGGAATGAGCGTAGATAAATGATGATGGTATAATCCATTTAGCCTTTGGTTATGTGTACCCTACTGAAAAATATGTACATACACATATAATAAAAAAAAGGTTGTTTGTACTTATGTACGCGCGTAAGAAGTTATACTTCTTTGGCTTTCTTTATTTTTTTTAATATAATTAATAATTTAACGTAAACAATTTAATAATATTTAGTATATTATTCAATTATTAATTAATATTAATAACAAATATTATTATTATTAATTATTTTATTATATTATTCATTCTATTTAATAACTTGGTATGTTTCATAACCTTTTAACTAAGTAACAATAGGTCTTTGTGAAAAAGCATTGCTAAATTTCTTTAAAAAAAATAATTAAAACTCCTTTAATTGTTTAAAAGGTAAATGTTATTATGGTCATTCAAAATTCTTGGCATAGCTAACTTCACGCATATTCTATTTCTTTTTACTTGTAGATTGTCTTATTCCCATCTCGCTCGCGCACGCTATAATCACACTGACAACTTTGTGTCTCAGGTGCGCGCGCATCGTAAAATTTCACTCTCATCAATTTTTCATACCGCGCCTAAAGAAGTATAACTTCAAAAATGTTTTCACTTTCTACGAGCGTTTACTAATTTATAAATAAATAGATATTCACGCTCCTATTCATAATCATACTACATATAAATATAAATTAATATGTCACCTTTACTAATTGCAAAGTAAGGGCAAAACATTTTAAGAAAATATGTACGTATAAAATAAAGTCCCGCAACACAAGAGTCGGGGAAATTAAGAAATTTATAATAAAAAAAAGACACTACGACATAAAAGTTGTATATCAAACTATCTGGAGGTACTTAGCCACGCATCCAGTGACTAAATCGGTACCCATGGGCTGCGGTAATTGCCTAAGGCCGACTCGCAGGCTCATTTGACCCCATTTAAAAAAAAAATCGAAACAATCTTGATATCAAGTCTCAAGTCTGGTCTCTAAGTATATAGAAGCTCGAAGTTTTAAAAGGATTTTCTAGTGAAATAAATTATCTATATCATTAATCAAAATAAATAAAATACGACAAGAAAAGACAAATAGTGCGAGACCGCTGATAAAGCGATTGGTGTCGATAGCTTCGAATGATGAATGGGTTACTGGCTTAGATTCGCGAGCACCAGATGTACGATGCGAATTCCTACAATGGATTTCCTTTTAAATGTTTGAATATCGACAGAGATATGTAGGAAAATAATAATTAAATGTCACGTCAGCTACTTTTGCTTATAGTGAACCCTCAATTCCGTTATAAACATGTGGTGTGAAGATAATCTTTATATTAAGATTTAAAATAGAAAAGAGCGCAACTTGTGTAGCTTTCAGCCTTCATTAATTTGTTCTGCATTGTATTTGTTTGCATATATGGTTATGTAAAATACTGTAAATTTATAACATGTGTACTTTGATCTGGGTCCATAGATCAATAGATAAATATTATGACACTATCTGGTCATAATATTCTTGAAGCCTTGTTGTAGGGGAGGCTGGGGTTCGAAGTTCCGATTTTTGAAGAAAGACGTAATATGAATGTTATAGAAAGATTAAAATCCACGATACCTGTATAAATATAATCAGAAATTATCCTTGTTTCAAATTGTAAAGTCAAATTCATTGAAATAATAATATATTTTGGCACAGGATATTTTTTTTGTAGCAAGTCGACACGGAACAACTCGCCCCACAAAGGGGCTGGTTGTTCCTTAGTTGAGGTAAGTTGTTCCGCTGTCAATTAGATGGAAAAGTATGTATGAAATAAATAATTTTCTGAATATTTATGAAAGCTTCATTTATAATATGAATAAAGTACAAAATTTTAATGATTACGACTTATTTTCAACTAACAGGCTTTAATGAAAACTATAAACAAAATAGTAGCAAGTATTAATACTAATAATGTAATACGACCTTTTAATTAGGGCTTATGTCTAATAAACATCTATAATATTAATCAACTTTGACAAACGTCAATTTGTCAAAAAACTAAACCAATTATTTTAATTAAAATAAAAAGAAAAATCAACAAATTTTAACATTTCCAACAAAAGTTTATATATTCACTCTCATAGCATTTTCTTTACTGAGATCAATAATCTAATTAAAGGTTTACTTAAATTAAAGTTTTATTTCAGTCTCGCAGTGCTTAAAAATTAATTATTTAAAGATTTCGTCGTCAGAATTACAATTCGGACAAACATAGTAATAAACATCTTTAGATTTTAGGCATTTTAAATGAGACCAATTCTTACACATGACGCATTCAATCCATTGTTCACCTGGTTGTGAATTAGAATATGAGTCGCAACATATTAAACAAAACCATTCCAGGCTGTCTTCTTCACTATCACTTCCATGATCATCTTCCTGCAGGACTTTCCGAGTCGCATTTTCTTTTTCACATTAGTCATTTTCGCATTAGTCCATTTACGGATTAACGTGTCACTTGCGCTTGTTTTCACCGGTTGCCTTTTTCTTTCCGACTCTTTTTTGAATTTCCTTCCCCTTTATTTTCTTATTGCTCTTTCCTCTTCTTGCTTTTTCTTCAGCCAAAGCGTTCTTTTCAGGCGTAGAAAATCAGTATTGCTGATTTTCTTATTCGTCGCATATTTGTTGTAGATGATCTCGGTGGTGCTTTAGGTAAGGGTTTAACAGCTTCTTCTTTTCTTCGGATTTCTTTTCAGAAAACCCGTCAATCAGCTCCAGCTTCCTTATTTCTATGCCAAGAGACTGGAATTTTAGGCATGTCAAATTTAACAGTACAACTATATGCTAACTTCCTCACTTCTTCTGGCAAGAGACCAAAGTAAATTGACAAATAATCTGCCAATGTCTTCTCCTGATCGTGATTCCCTTTCTAGAATAGTAACCCACAGTTGGTGTTAAACCGGCTTTCAACTTTTAATGTCATATGACATATTTCTAGTTCCCGAGCTACCGTTTTAAGCTTACGACCAGATTTAATAACAAAAGGTCTATCGAAACCTTGCCCCGTTCGGTTTTCCGTTTATAGTTTCTCATCCTAAAAAAATATTAGTTTTATTATTTACGTGTTTCATTACGGGGCACGTTGTTCCCCGGAACAACTAGCCCCACACTAGAGGAACTTTGAACCCCAAATTCCATTTTCAAAGTGACCTCCAATAATTATTGAAGAGGTTATAAAAAGCCTACAATAACATTTAAAAGATATTCACTATAGTTCGCCCAACCGATAATTGCAAGCTACTCACAAATAACTAGAAAAATGATTGATATAGACCAAAAACTTTAAGAACGAAAATATTTACTTACGTGACGTTTATGTGTCACTAATCGGTTACCGCTCTCACACGCCGACAGAACGTTACTAAAATGGCTGATGCAAATGCGTGATGGTATGACGTTTTGCGACGCACTTCACACTTATTGCTATCTCTTTTCTTGGCGGAGATATTCGGATCGGAACAACCTACCCCCGGCACTTTGAACCCCGGCCTCCCCTATGTCCAAAAAAATATAAACGATTTTAAAAATGGTGACTTTCACCAGTATAATACGCGAAATAGAACTAATTTGAGTGTACGACCAACCAGGCTCCAAAAGATAAACCACTCCTTATATGGAAATTGTATTCGTTTTTACAACAAACTCCCAAGCGAAATTAGAGAATTATCACTAAATAAATTCAAAGCCCTCGTTAAACGAAAATTAATCAACAAAGCTTTTTATAAATTTGAGGACTACTTAAATGATCCTAATCCTTGGGATTGAATTGCTCCAGTTCAAACAATTTGTATGACAATACTTGGCGATTAAAAAGAGTGGCGGAAAGTTTCTTGCCAGTTCTTCTTACCCGCTCTACGCCCTTGACTTGCGAACTGGTAGTAAATGTAAATTTACGATTAATTTAACTTGACGATTCAAAAGTGTACTTGGTTACCCACTTGAATAAAGATATTTTGAGTTTGAGTTAGAATCACGAATGAAGAAGTTCTACGGCGCGCCAAACGATCCCTAGAACTCACGTTGAACATTAAAAAGAAGAAGATAAGTTACTTGGAACATGTGTTTCGACACGAACGGTACCGACTTCATCAAGTAATGATGATGGGCAAGGTCGAGGGGAAAAGACGCACTGGCAGAAGGAGGAAGTCGTGGCTCCGCAATATTAGAGAATGGACGGGAGTGGCCAGTGTAGAACAGCTGATGCGCTTGGCGAAAAATAAGAAGGATTATGACGAGCTGACCGCCAACCTCCAGTAGTGGAGAGGCACTTCAAGAAGAAGAAGTACTTTGAAAATTTTGAATTCGTATTTATTTTAATTACAATAAATTTTGTTTACTTTAAACACCTTGAAGCATTTATAATTCTCTATTGTGTACACTATTTTCGAATCTATTTCTTTCCTAAATAAATGTGTTCCAAATTGCTTTTGTTTCGTTCTATAAATACGTATTCCAAACAATAATATTTCAAAGCGTCAATGCTATTGTTAATCGACTATATTTATCCGTGAAAATGGAAATTTGGGGCAAGAAAATGTGTTATTGTGACAAGGGTAGCAACCCCTTCACATCAAAGGAAGTAATGAAGCTATTTTGTACGAGATTTAGGAATTTAATTGCCGCTTAATGTTAGCTTTTTCCGTAAATTCTATGTTGATGAGGATTACTTCCTGCACCTAATCTTTCAAATAAATGTTTATTGGTATAACTTCCTTTTGAATTTATGTAAATGTAAAAATTGTTCTTATTTTGAATCTGTTTTTCTTAAATACTCTTATGGCTATTATTTGTCTTTAGCACTCTTGTATCCATTGACATAGAATGGAGCTTTCAACACACGACAGGTAAAAAAATATTCTTTCTTTTACGATACACGTATATGTTAGCTCAATATAAAAGAACTAATTCAGTAGAACCTCTTTACTTGAACCTCGATAAGTCGAAAACCTCAAAAGATAGAAAAACAATTTGTTCCCTTTCCTTCAAGCCCCAAAACCGTTTACTCGAAATCTCAATCCTCTATTAGTCTATAATCAGTAAGTCCCTGCCAGCTGTTTTGGTACAAATTTTCCTGCTATAACTCGAAAAATTCAATTGGACCTCTGTGTCTCGAACATAGCAACGTTTTTATTGAGGAAATTTACAACTCGATAATTTGAAACGTCTATAGATCGAAGAAAATAAATGATCGACTTTAAGGCTTTGCCGACAATGTTTGACCGTTGTTTCTTAGAAAATAATATAATAATAAACCTTAAGAAATCTCCCTACAAGTCGAATCAAAAACCTCCATAAGTCTAATGCTCTATTACTCGATTTTTGGCGTTTCCCTTGATTATAGAGTTAATGTAATATGTATATATAGGTTCCACTGTTATTTTGTATTTATTACTAGTATTGTTTTTTTATATTAGCGACATTATAAAAAAGCAAAACTAGATGGTTATGGTTCACTAACAGTGAAATGACACAAAAGGACTTGAATATGCACTTGTTTTCGATCGACGCCATTGTTAAATCGGTCTGTTGTTTATGAAGCTTTCACGTCTCTATGGAAAGGCATAAAGGAATGCTTCATTTAAATATTCATTTACACATGTGAAATGCCTATTAATTTGCAGGGTTAAACATACATTATTGGGTTAATATTAATATTATGTAAGCGATTAAGAGTTTTTCCGAGAGTTTCTTACCAGTTCTTTTCGGCCGTTCTACGCGCTTGATTTGAGAACAGGCAACATATGTAAATTTGATTCTAATAAGTATACAAAACTGACCTACATGTATAAATTATATGACTAAACAAAAAAATTTAATCCAGATTTAAAATGCCAACGCATAAAAGTTTAATTTTACAGTACATGTGTTACATTTTCTTTGTTATGTGTGATACTCGTGTAAGTATATCTTTAAATTACAAGCTGTCACAATTTAGTATATTTTGAAAAGATAAGTTTTAATCAAATAAATAGTATCAACTTATTATAATATATCTCACGGTAGTGAGTTCTATATCTAAATTATTATCCTCCTTTTAAAGAAGTTCTATCTTACTCAAAATAAATAGCCATTCTAGCCAGAATATTTGTCACGTAGCTAAGATAGTGAAAATAATGCGGTTCCCCGTTTACTCCTGGGTGCTTTAAGCTGTGCATACAAATTGAGGGAGTAAATGAGATAAAACCCTGTTTTTTCTCAGGTAAAACCCTACAATGGTACGGTAATGGAAATTTCAGATACGGTAGCTAACGGCCGTGTAATGTGTTTAATAAAACACAGCGTCCTTAAGGCGGGGTAGGTATCGTTCTATTTTTAAATTTAATTCTATATTGGAATAGACTTATTTCATTCCATTTTAAAATTAGAACATGTATAGAATAAAATGACATTCTTTTACTTTTTATACTGATCACAGTAGAATATTATTTACTTTTGGGTAATTTGATCGGTGACATAATTTAAAAAAAATATTATTTGATGACGTCACAGGAATTAAAAAGTGGCGTAGGTTTCTTGCTTGTTCATGTTTTTCATCTCGCTCTCTTAACGCCCTTGATTTGGAAACTGGTTAGTAAATGTAATTTTATACCTTCAATTTTTTGATATTGACGTTCATAATTGCTAACCTCAAATATGAATAAGTGGATTTTGATTGGATATTTATTTATCCATTGCTCAGCTAACAGGAGTTTTTTTTAAAATAGCTAAAAATCTTGCTTGCTTAGACTTAAAATAAAATATATAAAAAAATTAAAGATTTAAAAGTTCATATGTAAGCTAAGAAGAATACGACGAAATTGCAACAAGGAAAGAAGACAAGATATATCTCTATATCTGTTATGTTCATTCACTAGTCTAGATATAAACGATGTTATGTTATGATGCATGACGTGAGTATCAAAAATCCAGGTAAAAACGCGATAATTTCACCCTTTGTCAGCTACTCTTTTCTTCTATAAGAGAGATCGTCCAAGGGATTACGGCAAATTTCATTTGGACAAGGCAATACGATTTTTCTTTGCCTTCCATACTGATAACTTTTTAATTACAACTACTTTGTGAACTTTTCTTAATCGAGAAAAACTACAGTTGAATATACGTATTACAACAAAGATACGGATTAAAACCGAACATATCCAGTAAATGTTTGAATTGAAAATGCTTATAAATTCGCCCGACGCTACCGGAACTTAGTGAAATATATCAACGGGAAATATTACATCTCCTCGGGGAGAAAATCGTTAAACCCCATGTATTGGTAGTTCGTTACGTCTTCCGAAATTTATAGGATACTAGTTGACCCCACAGACGTTGTCCTGCATGATATTTCAAGCTATTAGGATATTAAAGTATGAAAGTACCAACTGCAGCGCCACCTGCCGGGCTGATTTCTGAATCTAAACCATTCCCAGATCCCCTTGAACACACACAAAAAATTTCATCAAAATCGGTCCAGTCGTTTGAGAGAAGTTCAGTGACATACACACTCACAGAAGAATTATATATATAAAGATTCATCGCATGAGAATTGTTAACGTTTTATTAAAACAAGCTTTTGCTCGCGCGGGAGGCTACAAGGCGTAGTTCAAAAATTTATGGTAACGTACAAACGTTTCTCGTGAATCATTCTGTCTATTGATCGCATATAAATCTGTTTTATAGTTTATGAGATGGTACGTTAAAAAATATTTTCATAGACAATATAGGAGGGACAATTTTGTTGCAATCCGACAAATGACGCGCGCATCTCAGTCGAGGCTACAGTGTAGTGCCAAACATACAGATGTTTAATACAAATTTTACACATTAGTATTGATAGCATTTAATCGTGCTCTAGAAACGAGGGCTTTTAATATAAGAACGTATTTAGGATATAAAGACGCGGCCTTAGTCGACCTCATGGTCTAGAACAAAGGTTTACGTAAACATACCTACACGAAGCCTCATATAGTTAAATAATTAATAATAATAATTACAAAATCTTTATTATTCAAAGCTTATACGTTGGATATAAGGTCATACAGAATAATTAAATAATATATTATTTCAAAAATTACATTAATGATATAAATAGGAAAGTGTGTGATCGAGAGTAGAGTAGCACATACTCTGTGACTTATTTTATGTTGACTAATATGCTACAACCCATCCGTCAGGCAAGAGTTGCCGTCCCGCCCCGTCCGCTGTTTGACCAAAGCTTAAATCAACCTAAAAGTGTATATCTACGTGAGAAACACTCGTACTGTGACGCCACAGTAATATTCTCTACTTTTTGGCTTTGTGGCATGTGGCCCCTAAACTGCAGAATTAGACGTCCGAAAACACAGAATTTCAGGTTTATTAAGCAATATTGATAAACTTGTAAATTTTGTCTGTCTATATGACTTATGTATTTTTGCACTTCTTGCGCTTACCTTATCTAATTTAAAAAAATCTCACAGTGGTTGCCTAGAAGAGATGGCTCGAAAGCGATAGGGTCAGTTGGCCTTCTTTTCATTTAATTATGTCAATTGTATTATATTTATGTATGCAACGAAGTGTTAATAAATAAATAAAGTTTTTAAAGTAAGGCTAATCCTTTAGTGCGTTAGTTAAATTTGCATTTCAGGCCCAATTGGATACAAGGGTGTGTACTCTTTCAATTTCTGTGTTTTATTTAATATTTCAATTAACCTAAGTTTTCTACTCTCGCTTTAATAACATTCTTATCTGTGAAGCAATTTAAAAACACTTCTTTTGTTTTTCTTTTTTTATATCGGGTTTTGTTTTATTATCTTCTTAAATATATTTTTTACTTTCATTCACGCGATATTTATTACATTCACCACAGTATTTATCAAGTTATTTCCCATCCATACAAACTTACTAATTAATTACGCGAGGGACCCGTTCATTACTTAATTATTATAATACACGTTGATCAAGTTTGGATCTTACAAGTTTTGTTTACTTGTAATATGTGTTTACTGCGTGGTTTTATTAAGTTAAATACAAAAGACTTTACTATTTATAAAATCATATAAAAAAATATACATCATTCATATAATATTTAATTACATAAAATAATTCATAGCGTTTTTTAGTAATGTCAGTCTTTAGTTATTATGCTTTCTTCAGGCGTTTCCATCCCCTCTACTTTCCGCTTTTCCTACCAATCATTTTCTCCTCATATGAGCCACGAGGGTGTTCAAATGCCTAATATGAAAGAATATTAGGCGTTGGGGATGAAAGTTCTAACTAAATTAACTGTAAAATTGTTTAATGATCGCAAAATATAATATATTAAAACGACAATTGTTTTTATTCTTCCATAGAAAATTCGTAGCAATAAGAGTAATTTTTGATTTGGTCTATTATTTACGTAAAGTATTCGTGGCACGTACAAAACCAATACACTGATAATACTCGAGACAGGTTTAGACCCTGTTTTTCAATTAGATTCGAACCCACATTCTTCGAGATAAGCTCTGATTTTATCGATAGTTGTTTGTCTATTGATTGTAACTGATTTTTAACGACTTCAAAAAGGGGAAGTTTACAATAAACAATCTACACGATTTGGAAATTTATTTTTTCATAGATTAAACGTGGAAAAATTATATTTTTTTAGTTGCAAGATCGACAAGTCTGATAATTGTTAATAAACATAGGACATAAATAATGCGTCTAGCGACTCAATTACTAAATAATTAGAATTTGTAAACGTAACATCGAACACTTGATTAATACTTAATTTATCAGTTTCAGAAAGTGGTCGTTAAAATATTTTTAAACGGACTGTAAAAACAGGAAGGATATTTACAAATCGAAGAACATGTTTTTGTGAATTCAGCAGATCATGAAGATGGTATCTTTACGCAATGTCGGGTTATGTTCTGTTGTGTTTAAAGCACTATTGCTATATTATTGATTCATTCTAAGTCGTTAATATTAAAGTTTTGTAATAATAAAATTGGAATTATTAAGTCAATAATTAATTGTTTTAACAGTTCATCACATAATAGGTGATGTTATTGGTTTGTTTTAATAAAATTATAAATATTTGACTAAAAACTTAATTAAATGTTATGTTAAAATTCGCCAAGCACGTGCCTGCGTCTCCTAAGTCTGTATGTTCCAACAAGTATTTTTTTATTATATAGGTAATATATAAAACTCTTGAGTGACGTATCTCTATCCAATTGATACTAAATTAGTTTTAACTATTGTATTAATTACGAATTCTTTTAACTTTCAAAGCAGCTAAGCAAATAACTAAAACAACCTTTTTTACAATTGTAACTAAATACATAATGTATATTCTTGTTAAAACCTATACTCATGAGTCGCTTACATTTCATTTTAATGTATTTTTATTTATACATTTTCTATCTTAAAGCCTTTAACAAAGGCCATCAACACTGTTGTTGTTGACTGTGGGATCTCAGTGTCTTTGTATACAGTACCTACCATGTGTTTGATATTCACTTTTTTCATAGTAAATTCAATTACCAATAATAAAATGTATGTTATTACATTTATTATGCTTATGTGTAATTCATTATGTTAATATTAAAAATTATAAATTATATTTTTTATATTTTACTTTTTTTGTCCCATTCGGTGTCGAGACCCTTGGTCCGTGGGGTCCTAGCGCTTTAAGGCTTTTTAAAGAAATTTCAAAAAGGTTAGTCGACATCACAGGAGACCGAAGATCTTGCAGCTACCTCGGACAAAGAATTAGTTAGCTATTCAAAGGGGGAACGCTGCCAGTATCTTCGGAACATTGCCTAAAGAGACTCCTTTTAATGATATATTTTAGTTTATGTTAAGTTTAGTTATTTATTTCAATGTATATTATTTTATTATTATTAGTTTATGTTTATATTTAATGTTAAATAATTATATGTGAAGACAATGTACTCTTAGAATAAAACTACTATTATAAATATTTTATTCTGGTATCTCCATATCGCTGACATTTAGTAATGTGATCACCATTGCCGATCCTTTACCAAGATTAATTTTAACTATTAAAATTGTAGGTAATATCCAACACGAAATTTAATGGACTTCATAACAGATAACAATTGTAAGCCGAACTTTATTTACGATAAAATTAAGCATAATAGTTGTGACAACACAATGTTCCAATTCTGTCCGTCCCAGAACGTCGGAACAATTAAAACTCATTTTATACCCTTTTTGGACCACTATTTAAATAGTTTTCGTCGAGTAATTTCTGTTCTATCAAAATTATTAAGTAAAACTTGAATAATAGGTGTTTGTTAAATATATAAAAAATATGTTGGGCTAAACGATTTACGATATTATAAATAGTTATATTTATTTATTTTTATTAGTACACTTGCTACGGAAAGTAGAACCCCTCTCTCTCTTCTATTCTTAATCCTTCCTTAAATTTCCTCCTTAAATTTATATTTATAAATATTGAGGAAGTTCAATAGCGGCGAAACTTATTTCCTACTTACATCTGGACGTCAAAAGGCATAGGATCTGGGAAATGTTTAGAGCGATGGCTTGTAAGGATTTTTAATACTTACGATCCAGGACAAATATTCGCTATATTTTTTCAGAACAACTTTAAAATATTTCTGATTTTCAAAGAATAAAATTGTATCTCTATCTCTAAAGTTTTTTTTATATAACGGCGCAAACAGACAGGAGGCTCACCTGATGTTAAGTGATATGCCGGAACGCAAGTGCGTTGCCGGCCCTTTCTACACATAAGTGTTCGTTCATAAGAACGTCCTGATGATATTCCTACCACTCTACAAAACACTACTAACAATCCAACGATGAAAATTTAGGTCGCAGACGGATCCACCTCTAAAATCGCAAATAATAAAAAGTATACCAATTCGTTTCTAGAATTTTCTGAACTGCTTTAATTGAAAAATACCGAACAATTAAAACGACTCTGTCCCAAATTATTATTTTATCTTCGAGAATTTTCTAAAATCGTAAATCATTTCCAATAGCAAAAATAAACGGATTGCAGTTCAGTGTGTTCGTTAGGGATATATTTCGCTTTAGAAAATTTCTAGGGTTTCAGTTGAACCTGAACGAAATTTCTCATCCAATTATGCAAGTTGCAGTGAGACTGCAGATGTTCATACATCATTCAAAAAGTCTAGACAAGACTGGCCTTAATGGCATCTTAACATCTTGACCTATTGTAATGGAACCTTTATATTCGTTGTGGACTTATGTCACAGATAAATATACATATGTATGTATGAAGTTATATTCGAAACTACTTCTACTTCTAGCCGTAATTTGTAACGCCAAAAAAATCCTCCCTCCATTACAATTATATAAATAAAAAAGCCCTCCACTTCACAATAATTAACATTAAAATAAGAATAATTAAGAAGAACTTCATCTGAACAATGCATTGAGAAAAATCTGAGAAAAAAAGAGAAATAGAAAAATATGGAGAACGCTTCGGGGTCTTGTATGCCCCCGAAACAATAACAAAAAACTCACAGTTTTAAAACTTATTGTATGGATTTATTTTATATTTTTGTATGGATTTATTTATAAATAATAATTAGTGTTGCCCAAAATCGGTCTTGGTCTTGCAGTCTTGGTCTTGTTCTTGCGTTTTTGCAAGACCAAGACCAATACCAAGACCGCCTTATTATAGCAAGACCAATACCAAGACTGAACCCTGCAAGACTTGAGCAAGACAATACTTAAGCCTGCAAGACTCTTGCGTCTTGCAGTTAAGACAAACTGAGATTTGGGCGTTATTAAGTAGGTATTTGGTTTCAATCCCGATTTTGATAAACGTTCCCCAGTATCAAAACCGTAGGTATCACAAATCAGAACACTAAACTAAGGGCTGCAGTTGTATTTGTAATTGGCAACGTGCCGCTCGTCTGAAAGCAATCTGAAACGTATTGTATTGATTAGGTAGGTAAGTACTTATTATATTTCAACAATTTATTAAGTAGGTAGCGTGTTAATACTCACAAATCTGTTCCCTAATAACTTTCTAGCAAAGTTCATACCTTGTAGGTATCTACCTATAATAATATGTTATGCTTGTTTATGTCTAATGTGCAGATCTAACGTTAGTACTCGTAGGTTGGTATGTGCTTAAAATTATAGCTAATAAAATTATATAAACATCATGTAGGTGTGAAACTAATGTTTCAAAGTTTATATTATTCTTCTATTTAGCAAAATTTAAAACTAACAGCGAGTCGAGTAGGTCTAGTAACAGTTTCTACGGCAGCCAATACTATGGTACAGACGCCAGCACATCAAGCTACTACAATCTATCAAATTTCTTCAACAGATTTTCAAGTTTATCGCTAAAGAATTAAGGTTCAAAGTTGATTGGGGAAATGTGACGTTCTGCGAATAAACTGTTGGTCGGTCGGTGTATTAAATACCTACTTATTTGATAATTTACCGACAAAAACGCCGCGGTTTGCAACAAGTGTAACACAGCATTTGACACTGAGCGCCGCATTCGCCGACAAAGAGTACGGAAAGAGGCACACAAATTTTTACCTATTTTGGTTGGGTTGGTATAGGAGTATAAAATTAAATGACCTTGAAGATGTCCCAGCAGTAGGTAGGTATAAATTGAATGCTCTGAGTTTCTTTTATTTAAGTACATTCTCACACTGGCTTGAATTCGAACACTACAGCGTTAAAAGCTGTCGGGCGAGATGATAATTAATAACTAAGTAGGTATTGCATCTATTGAATTGCGAATATTTTGATTTCGAAATAATCATTGTTAATATCGGTAAATGATAGATGGTGAGTGATACCTAGGTACTAAAATGTGAGCAGCAAGATTGAAAAGTGTATATGCCATGTCAGTGCTTTCAATAAGTTTATTTTAAAAAAGCTCTCTAGTAAGATTTAGAGTTTACCATTCAATTACACACAACATATTATTGAAAAACAAAAATTATGTAAAAGATATTAAGACCTACAACGCACTAGCGGCTGGCCGCAATGCGGTGTGCCGCTGCGGCGGGCCGCACATCGATTATTATATGAAACCGCACGATAACAACGCACTGACTTGCGGTCAACCGTCAACCGCTCCGGTTGATCTGGAGCTGCGGCGAGCCGCACCGGTTGAATGATGCGGCGCGCCGCGTCCCCTCCACGCACTCGGCGCGGTTAGCCGTCCTACCTACGTCATCACATATAATTATTTAATAAATGTAAACAAAATATTGTAAACCTATTTTAAAAGAGTAAAAAATAAAAAAATAAAATATGTTTATTATGGAACATAAGATAGATGTATCACTTATTCCACGTCATTAAATTTGAATTTGTAATATTTCAAGAAGCACTGACGAGTGACGATTGCGGCAGACCGCAATAGGACCGCAATAGGGACGGTTAGCCGGAATACGGCAGGCCGCTACGGCGGACCGTATATACCGCGGCCCGCCGCAGCGGCACACCGCATCACGGCCAGCCGCTAGTGCGTTGTAGGCCTTAGACTGAGTACTTAGGGTCGATTCGACCAAACAAGAGTAAATCTTAATCTTAGAATAAATCGTCAGTTAATCGAGAGTAAATAAATTTTACGTTTTACCAACTACAAATTCTAAGAATAGTGGGCTTATTCGGGAATTGCAACTATACCGCCGTTTCGCACGGAATAACAGCTATTCCTAGAATAATTTAATGGCGTCAGTCAGTCCAATCAGCTGATTTCTGTCATTTCACAAATATGTATTCTGTGTTTTAATTTCAAGTCGACGCAACGCACTAAATTAATAGTCTGGCATTGTATAATGAAACGTGTAAACAATTTAGTATTTATTTATTTATTTTTAGATTTTTTATTTTCTATAATATTAGAATGAAATTCAACTAGGCTCAACAGAAGTTCCTTTTTAGACGAAAGCCTCAAACAAACAAGAAATAAAAACTTTTTGTTGTCGTTTGACACCTGTTAAAAGCTACTTTTTCACACTATAATACGGCAAAATCGAGTTGAGTTGTATGCTCTTACACTGTCCCGTTGTAGAACAACATTTATTTGCCGAGTTTTATTTTCGTTCACCATTTTCTTGCTATTCGCGTATTGTTATTCCTAGCGCAATTATACTATCGATTACGTGGACAAACGACTATGGATTTACTCGAGATTAAAATCATGGAATAGATTATTCTTGGTATAGTTACTCGTGTATAAATTGAAGTTTGGTCGAATCGACCCTTAGGAAATTAGTAGAAAAAATATTCTATCGTGGATACCTAGTTATTAAAAAGTGGATATACGTTGTGTTTACTTAATTTTATTTTTCTGTGCTAATGCCAACATTGACAACCCCACCAACATAGGTAAAAATTTAGTCCGCTTCTAGACTTTGTGTTGCCGCCGTCGCTTTCATGTCAAAGGTCGCCGCCACTGCCCATGTTCTAAAGAATAAAATAAGTTTCCGGGTGCTCAGAACGGACGCAAATAGATTATGTTGTCCTCGCAAGGAAGAATGTAGTCGTAGGTAGATTTTATAAAAATTGTTGTAAGTAATAAAAATATACCTAGTTTATATTATTACTAGCTGGCCTGGCGAACATCGTACCGCCTACCAGTCGATTTTTTATTTGTTTAAAATACTTATTCTGCTATTCGGGACACCGGTCTAGCTAGTAAGATAAAAAAAGAAAATTGATAAGACAACAAATACATTATGTCAAAAAATAAAAATTTACCTTCCCGGAACCTCTCCACTAACACTTGAACTTTATGCTATGATATTAAAGTTCAAATTCACTTTTAAGTATTATTACGAATATTTTGTATGGGAATATAGAAAAGTGTTGTTTTTAGACTGATTCACTCAATTTTATTTTAATTTTTCTCCGTAAGAACCATCTTCGTACTTCAAGGTATATTATTAAAAAAAAATCAGAGAAATCGGTCAAACCGTTTTCATGTTATGTCGTGACAACGGAAAACGGGTTTCATTTTTATATATATAGATTACCTATTATACCTTTTTAAAGGACATTGCACTGCAAAATTGGAAGTGGGTGATTTTAACAAACTTGAAACGTGGAAAAGCTCTAAATATGAGCGACGTCATATTGCTTTACGCATTTTGTTTTAAAATCATCGAGAATTGCAGTGTCGGTTTATCAACTTCTATCGTACCTACTAGTTACTAGTAGCGACTATTGTCTTCAGAGATGATTTACTAAATAAATAAAAATAATCGTCGTGTAGGTACGACGATTATTTTCTAAGGAATACAATTTTGTTGTAGTAGGTACCTACATCGTTTCTTACTTACACATACTTTAACGACAGTACCTACGTAGCAAAGCGCGCCAGTCACGAGAACGACAAATTGCCTAAAAAATGTACCTACGCACACTGTAATGAAATCTGCTAATCTCAACACAATGCCTGTAGCCTGCCTGCTATTATTGGTTGATGAACATTGTACATTGGTGAATGCTCCAGGCTAGCCCGCAAGCCCCCACAAATAGCAATAGGCAAATAGGTATTTGCAAGTCTTGCGAGACTTGCGAGACTCTTGCTGCAAGATCAAGACCAAGACTGAGAGCGCAATACCAATACCAAGACCGAGACCAGGTGTATTGACGCAAGACAATACCAAGACTGGCCTAAGTCTCGTCTTGGTCTTGCATTTGGGCAACACTAATAATAATATGAAGGAAAAAAAATCAAACATTTTTTTCCCTCGCTCAACGAATAAGTATCGCAATACAGCAAAGAAATGCGGACAGCTTTATAGGTACACTGCCACAGGGACCAAACTTTTTAAATTTGTTTTAATTTTAAATTGAGCGGTGTGGGTTAGAGCTTATATGGTCAATCGGCGGTTTGCGCGGTGTTCGCGAGAGGTAAAAATCACTCTTTGTAGAGAATATTGTACAACTTTTATGCCTGTAGCCTGTGGTTTTGCTATACAAAAAATCATATAGTGCCCTCTGTTTAAAGCGTTCAGGATGTTGATAGGACTCCCTCGCTATTGCAATGCGTCTACAATGTTTGGTTATGCAGGTGTGGACTGTTTTTACGCCACGATGCGCAAGCGAGCTGTATCCTTGGTAAGGCGCATGCGGGGGGCCCAGCATGCTGGCGGTAATAGCGGGAAGGCTGGAATGCCCTTAGATGGGTCATTGCAATGGACTGCATGTGCCCTTTATAATTTTATGAACGAATGTACTTAAAATCTGACCTACTAATATAATATTTAGAACAATATTGTAACTAACGCAAAATTAACAACATGGACTTCTTTATAAAAATAATTATTTAATGATTAAGTAACATTTACAAAACTAAGTCGGGTCACAGCTTAAACAGTCAGGTCATAACAGTATCTCGTAACATTCCGCAATTCGGGGAAAACAGCTGAATCACCCGTTAAACATTTTACGGCAAAACAAATAAATCTTTATGATTTTGAATTTCTCAAAGTTGGTACGAAAGGCAAATTGTATTGATCTTAAAGTATTTATGCCAAGTGTTTTATGAATACACTTCACTGTAGAAACCTAGTAATTTAAATATTGCCCTTTTTATGTCTTTGTCTTTTAATGTATATTTTCCGATTAAGTCTTTTATAGGTGAGGTCGCTATTTTGCCATATTGCAGAGTTTGTTGCGTTTCAGTAGATGAAAGTTTATACATTATTCAGTGGATAAGAACTTTCTTTTAATTTATTTCTTCGTACCGAGGACCTCCAACTCTAATACGAGCTGAAAGGGGAAGACGACGTAGTGGAAGGGATGCCCATCTCCTTCTAGCTCCAAAACTCATTTCGGAGGTAGCCACAAAGATATGGTGACTTTCACCAGTAAAATACGCGAATTAGAACTAATTTGAGTGTACGACCAACCAGGCTCCAAAAGATAAGCCACTCCTTATATGGAAATTGTATTAGTTTTTACAACAAACTCCCAAGCGACATTAGAGAATTATCACTAAATAAATTTAAAGCCCTCGTTAAACTAAAATTAATCAAAAAAACTTTATATAAATTTGAGGAATACTTAAATGATCTTAATCCTTGGGATGGATTTGCTCCAGTTCGAAAATTGTATGACGATACTTGGCGATTAAAAAGAGTGGCGGAAAGTTTCATGCCAGTTCTTCTTACCCGCTCTACGCCCTTGACTTGCGAACTGGTAGTAAATGTAAATTTACAATTTATTTAACTTCTTTCTGACAATTCATAAGTGTACTTGTTTACATGAATAAAGATATTTTGAGTTTGAGTTTGATAGGCCGCGGAAGCCCTGGTAGAATGTGAAAGCGACTCTGAGTCTCCCGCTGTAGGAGGAGTGTTTTAGTGGGTATTGCTTACCCGGCTCTCACAGTAGTAGAGATGATGCCTAATGTAAATCACGTCCATATCCCCGTACCATTTAACTGCGTTAAATACGCACAACGCATTAATATAAAAAGTTTCAACAAAATGAGAGTCAGTAAAACTTACCATCAGTAATAAATGGATATATGGCACGCAATTCCGCTTCATACTCTTCTAGTGAAATGGCTGGTGGTATTGGAGGAACATAGTCATCTTCAGGCGAACGCTCAGATCCATAACCTTGATCGAAGCCTGGGTCCTGGAGCTTCCAGACCGGTTCTGCATCGGATCCTGGAATATCAAAATTAAGGTATCTTAAGTATAGAAGATAAAAGCATCAAGCGAACGGCATAAGCTGAAGAAAGAAATTACCCGAAAAGGGGTTCTGATCAATGAAGTTACGACAACCATTGCAAAGAAAAATAAATAATAAATCTAAATTGTATATTGTAAAAATTTTTCTTTATAATTACTAGACTATAAGCAAATACAATTTCTTTATTGGATATACACACTTATTTAACACATTATTTATATTTATATAGGTAATTCAACGTTTCGAGAGCTTTTCAAAGCTATAAAGAAGCAATTAAACTGAATGTTCTAAATTTGGCGAATTTTGTGAATTGAAATGTCTATTGCTTAGACGTAGATGTCTTTTATCGTGTTAATTTTAATTATTCGCCTTTTACATTACTTCTCTTACGCATTTGTTTCATTTGGGAAAATGAACTGCAATAGACACACGACTAACTGTTTAGTTGATAAAGCACTAAAAGTGGTAAATAATTTTAATCTACCAAGTAGTTATTGAGTAGTAAAAATAAATATTTCCACGATAACATTAGCGCATGAGGGTCGGCCTATTGGTTTAAGCGTGTAACTGAGCCAATCGAATCGAGCGTTCGAATCATGACCACAAATTTTCTTTCTATGTGAGAAATTAACACTTGTTCCTACGGCGAAGGCAAACATCGTGAGGAAACCAACAAATCAACAACATATGTCAGATACAAAAGCCGATCAGCTGCTTGACTATAAAAAATAAAAAAAGATCGAAGATACGGATGCAATCTGCGGCTAGGATTGCAATGCACTGGATTATTTATTATTTCTACTACAATAATATTACTATAGACTACAGAAGCGTTATCCTTTAATAATAAATAATACGCTATACTCAATTATAAATTCGATTGTCCTCAATTGCTGCTATATAACCTTTAATACTCCTCAGACATCGGATAGAATTAATCCACTGCTCTCAGTTTCTCCTACATTTATTTAGATAACTACACTAAATAATAATAGGGACAATTACGAGCCACTGTCTCCTTAAAAAAATTATTTGTCTTAAGCGCGACAGACAATCAATTGTTCAGAGGCTGTTTCAGCGCTGAGAAATCAATCAGCCATGTAGTCCTGGAATGCGTGGTTGCTTCCAGCAGTGACGTCACACCGTAAAGCCTGCAAAGGTTCCAGGAAACTTCTGGAAGGAGCTAGGCTGACTTACTAAGCCAGGACGCACGACGAACCAAATGAGCGTGTAAGTGCGGAAACTGAGTCCTCACTATATTTTACACTAAAAATTTATTATTATAATGGCTAACATTCGGCTACCTACACTATACAACGACTTTATTCAATACTAGACATATTCAATTGACTAAAATTGACACTAAATCAAGCTGAGCCAGGCTTCCGTTACAAACACACACACACAAATACACCACAACCTACATGTTATTATAGTTAATTAAGCTGTAAGGTTTTTTCTAAATAAATAAAAAATAATTGTTAAGTTTCAACAAAAACAATGGTTTGAAGAATAAATATTTTCGTAAATTCACTCAAGAACTAATCTATTAAATTCATTTGCCGAGGAAGCTACGTTTTGCTCTCTTTACAAAGTTGAAACTTTCCAGTGAAGCCTTTTTTAAACATCAGTTTCAAGTGGAATTTGATTAAGGATCCAAAAAGAAAATTTGAATTACAAATATTTTTTCTTTACCGAATAAGTTTTAGGGAAACTTCCTTTCGTCTGCGTATTTTATGGTATAAATTTATTGTATATTTTTATCATAAAGCATTAAAATTGTTATAGGTAAATGTTTAAAAGGCGTATAGAAAATATAATATATAGTATCTGTTTCATTTAATCACTTGTCAATCTAATAGGCAAGTAGGTGATCAGCCTCCAGTACCTGACACACGCCGTCGAATTTTTTGGTCTAAGGCAAGCTGGTTTCATGATATTTCCTTCACCGTTCGAGCGAATGTGCGCCCATAGAAAGAAAGTCCATTGGTGCACAGCCGGGGATCGAACTTACGACCTCGGGGATGAGAGTCGCACGCTGAAGCCACTAGGCCAACACTGGCAAAAGGTTTATAGAAGATAACTATATACATGACGCTTTCCGTTTCAGCTAGTAATTTTCATTTCACGATATGTTATTGTATAATTTATCCAAAAATATTTGTACAGAATTACGAACTCAAAAGTACAACTGACCTTAGATAGATTTGGACATTCCATGAAAGAATTATAGGTTGTATAGCGCGTTTTTTTGCCTAGGCATAGAGTCGATTATTTATAAAGTACACACAAGGTTAATTCTTGAACTATAGTTAATTGTTTATAACTGCACGAGACAGTATCAGTGCTCGGAAAATGAAGATATAATTACGGTATAATCTCTGAACACATGCAGTTAAGCTACTGCAAGGGAAGTGCATCACGTATTGCCAACAATTTGAATTCACTTGCACTGCAGTCTGCAGTATTGGTATACGATTACTCTGTGACGTATCAACATTAATCGAGGCCCTGGGCCCGTGAAATAGGTTTTATTCCGATACTTGTACGTTCATTTTGTCGTTTGAGTAAGTAATAGAAATCCTCTACAGTTATAAAGTCTCCTTATCCGTCAGCCAATTGGAAAAGTCTTCTTCATTTACCTTTTCTTGACGCAACAAGCACCCCCAATTCCGGTATTGAAGAATATGTCCTCCTATCGCGATTTTAGCCTCCATGAGGTTTCATGTATTGACATACGCCCAAACCCAATAATCAATCTACAATCTCAGATTGAAAACAATCTGAGATCAGACCGTGAGAGCTGATTTACACAGGGTCAGTAACTGACTACAAATTCGAGGCAAGTCAGTGCTGACCCGAAAAAAACCCTGTGTAAACTGATTTGAAGTCAGTACAGTGGCTTGAAGTCAGCGCTGACTTGAATATTCGGACACGAATATTTTAAAGTCAGTTGGCGCCCCCCGCCACCCGCGCACCCCTGCGCCAGCCAAATAAACCCCGTGTAAACAGACAAGTCAGTGCGTGGTTAGTCACTGCCGCTGCGTTGTAGAGTGACCACGTTTTTTTCGCTGGCGATAAAAATGAAGCTTAGCGAAGACGAAACCTTAAAATTTGTGCAATTATATGGATCCGCAGGATCTTCAAATCGCAATTGCTTCAGCAACAAAGCAGAGCCACCAGTTTCGTTTCTATCGTCAATCCATTTTCTTACCCATTGTCGTTTTTTTTTAGTTATCTCATTTTCTACCATTTCTATTAACTCATTGAACAGCAAAATTGATAAATTTTTCAACAAATAATTAAATGGTCGTTTCAGTTGTTTTCGCGAATTCATTTTTCCCGTTGACTTCACACACGTGTGCTCATCGTGAGAAACGCACCACTACTACTTACTTCATGTAAACAGTTAAAGTCACTCGCGGCGCCGACATTGGCGCTGCGACTGACTTGTCTACTGACCCTGTGTAAATCAGCCATGACAGACGTTCGATCTTCTATTTTTGGAGACGGATTGAAATGCTTTTTGTCGTTTTGATGCTCATATTTGATAATTTCAAATTTAAATTCAAATAACATTAAAATATACATGTGTATGTTTAAAACATAACAAACAGTTTTTTTAATTATTTAAAAAAGTGGTGTAGGTTAAAATCTGTTAAAATAATTAACTGTCAAAATCGAGCTTTCGTCAACTGTCATTTTCATACAAAGGTCTATCCACAGTCACCGATACGACCTCCCATGGATAGCTTGTATCTACAGATGGCTATTACAATCCGTCGATTGGTTATTGGCACAATTGTTACAACGTTTGGATTAAGATTACTATCATGGTGGATTAAGGATTGAGATAGGTTATTGGGTTCGGGCGATAATGATTTATGTTTCGTAACGGGACAAGTGGGTCACGTGGGTCACCCGGCAGTTTTGATTTTAAGGATTTTGTTAGTTATCCATGAATTTTTCATGTGGAACGTTACGGAACGTTTCAGCTTCAGTCATAAAGGATTATACCATTTCCATGTTGTACCGCTGAGAGCCTGAGGAATATCGGACTTCTATTCCCTCAGGATTTATTCAGAATTTAACAATGATTATTACGCTACGTCTACTGGATAAGCGCGGCAGACTAAAAGCAACTTAATAGAGGCAACTATATAAGACATAATATAGTAAATTTCCTTAAATTCAATTAGATACATATGTATATCGTCATAGTCGTAGAATAGTGACGGATCTGACAAATAGTAAAACTTTATAGGGCAGCCATTTCAAAATAATATAACCACTTTAGTTTTTGTCACATACATATTCATGTATTAAAATAGTTAATTCTGTTATTATGAAAATTGGCATACAAGCAAACAAAAGGGTTTATTTAAACAAAATAAAAATAATAAGATTAAATTACTTAGTTTTCTAGAAAAATCACATGTAAATAAAAAATAAAAGCCGTCACTTTACCGACTGATTAATTTAAAACACATAGAATTATTTTTATTTAAATATAATTAAAATAAACAAACAATGATCAAAATAAATACACATACAAATACATCATAATATATATATATATATAATATATATATATAATATATATATATATATATATATATATATATATATATATATATATATATATATTATGATGATAAAATAGTATTTTGAATGTGAAACTCGCATAAAAAAGCGCATATTTATTTCGCCGTGTAATTTTCTTTGTGTTTACTAGAACGTTCTCCATTGTTAGTTAACAAAGAATTGCTTTTATCCTGTGCCATTTGTACGAAAAGCCATACAATATGCTCTCGCGTATTAAACATTAGTTTGTTGGCCGTACGGAAAATTACGCATATTAATTTCTTATAGTTTTATTTCATACGACAAATATGTTACACTGAAGTATACAAGTTGGTATTCGTTATTTAAACAGTTGCCAAGCCACGAAGTACGAGAGCAATAATTATCTGTTTTACGTGTCATATAAAGGTAATTTTTAATTTTTAATTGTGATAAATATGTCTAGTTGAACCACACTACAAGTAATTCAGATAGTGCAAGAAACTTTAATCCTGAACTTACAATGAATCTTCAACAAAGAAACTTCGTCACTTAGAGAGAATTAAAGTTTTCTGTAATACTATCTTGTGAGACACAATTGAAGTTAAAAACAATGTATATTTCATTTATTATTTTAGTACTTTTAGATGTTTATCTATCTATCTTTTGTCTCAGTTTTGTATCGCGCAGTTTGGACATACGACGCCCACTAGTCAAGCCTTGACTTGTTTAAACTATTGAGAATATGGTTAAAAAGGAATGTGAATATAGGGCTAAATAACCTGCATCAAATGCACACACACACTTTCACGTACAAACCCTGACTTACACACCATCACACAACACACGCGAATTATCCTTAGTTAATAAATCTTATTGGTTTTTTCCTTCCTAAGTTTCTTAAATTATTAAACCTTTTTGTATACGTTTATATATTAGAATACTTCATTGTTTTTTCATATATATAATTTAAGTTGTAGGACTACGAAATAAATAATCAAAATACTTTGTTATTATATTCATTACGAGAAAGTCTTTTCATTTTTCGGATTAGTATATAGACATTTTAAATAACGTGGCTATTTATTGGGAAAGGAATTTTCTATCAGTTCACTAGATCCAGAGATTATACCACAAAAATAGCAAAACATTACCTTTTCATAATATTAGTATAGATTTTTGGTATAATTATATTCGTCTATTATTAAATATTGTCGGACTAATGTCACTGACCTGACACACACCATACATATTTCATAAAGATATACCATATAAGTTGATTACTTGAGTATAAACACGCAACGCAGAAAAAGACTTGCTTGATATAATAGGAGTGAAGTTTTTGTAAGATAAGACATGCATCGCTTGAGACACTTAAATTTAAACTTTAAGACTCACAATAGTTGCAAACCTCGACTACACGAAGTTATGATTTTCGAAAGGAACTATACACTAACGGCCAAAATTAATAATGTATCTTCAATCTATGATTATAACCAATCTTGGACTGATTCATATCTAAAGACCGATCTCCAATCTGCATGCCAATAAACATTTCTGCTATCCGATTGTTTATTTGACAAAAGATTGACAGCAATCTTTTGCGTGATCCTTGCCTCTCGACCGCGTTTCGTTCAATGCAATATGTTGTGTTCAAGCATACCAAAAGTTTGCTGTTTTTGGAACGAAATAAAATAAGTAAGACTTAGGGTCTGTTTCACAATGTATGGATAAAGTAGTAAATAGCTATGCAACGTTTTGTTTGTTACAAAATTCTATAGAAAAACATAGAACCAAGTAAAGTTACAAAATTCTATAGAAAAACATAGAACCTTAACCTTTTTGTTGGTCATTTAATATTACTTGTAATGAAACGGGCTGTCATTGTCATATGGTATTTTTGTTTGTTAGGTTATTGAGTATTTTAGTACATATTATTACAAATATAAATTTTCTCTAAGTAGTTTGTGTATGTTGTTTTTGTGATTCGAGGTTGGTTCTTTAACTTAAAAAAATGTCTACGCAAAAACGTGAAAGAAGCGTCAATTTCAGCCGGGAAGAAGTTGACCTTCTAACTTCGCTTGTTGCTGACCATAAAAATATATTAGAAAATAAAAATAGTGACTCAGTCACCTGGCAGGAGAAAGAGCAGTGCTGGAAGACGCTGGAGGCGCTGTTTAATAGCACAAGTGGGGTATAGCAACTTTCGCAGTGCTAAAGCTTAAAGAGGGCTACAAGAAAAAAGTCTGCCTTGATACATGCTGAAACATATCGTACGGAGGTGGCCCTAGTGCTGCTACTCGTCTTACCTCCTATCGAGGAAAAAGTCAAAGACATGATATTGTTGTCTGTCGAAGGAAATGAAAGTCAATTGAAAGGAAGAGCATCTAAATAAGAGAAAGCAATGGGCATTTGAAGAGGAAGAAAGAGAGCATAAAAGAGAATTATGGGCCATAGAAAAAAATATATTGTTAAATAAATTAGAAAAATAATAGATTTTGTGCCTGGAGCGAGGATGTATTTTTATTTAAATAAAAGCATTGAATTTTTATTTAATTTATCTCAAAAATGTTGTAATTTATAAAATATTATAGTAATAAAGCAAAATAATCACTTATAAGATTACTTCGCACACTTGCATTTCCCACGTTTTCAATTGCGCTTTGATCAATATCATCAGCTGGTTCATCTACTTCTTGCAGTAGTTCAAAATGTTCATCTCGCAAATCAATAGCAATATTGTGCAACACTGCACATGCCACTATCACGGCTTGTACACGAGATACTTGAAGCAAAACCTTTTTTGGCAAACCGATTTTTTCCAAACACCATATTATGTCCTTTCCACCCTTTGAGTATTAAGCCAGAAAGGAGACGCCATCAATCGAACGATGCTAATTAATTTTTCTGCCAAAACATCGGCGGGGGACGAGGCACTCACACAGACAAAATTTTACTACAGAAACAAATTGCACAATGTTTGTACACACGCACACAAACCTAATTTGCTTACACAAGAGTAACCGCAACGCACACATTTAAAGAAATCGTATCTTTACACGTTACATGTACAGCACACATACGCAATAATCCCGAGATAATTAGAGCTACCACCATGTCGATAAGGAATGTCGATAAAATTTATTAATAGGAATATTATTCAAAGTAGGTGTTGCTGATTCCTTTAATTTTCTTTTGTTGTTAGCCAGCAACAAGAAACATGACGTATCAAAATGATCGGAGCAAACTTTACTTGTACGTTTGGATAGCCATGTTCTGTGATTTTCACAAGCTTTTATCCATTGTTGTCGACGGATAGGGTCTTTTGGAAATCTATAATAAAAATAAAACTGTTTTATTTCAAACTAAAAAAAATTATCCATAATTACATTATATTGTTCATTCGTTCAATAATTTATCGATTAAAAAATAGTATGTGTCCCCTCTCTAAAATGACGTAAACCGGCGTTGGTGTGGCTAACTACCAACTTAGGGAAATAACCATTATTAGGATAAATTCATGTGATAAATTTTTATAATTTTTCACGTCCTTTCTTCATTAATTAAAGACATTAGTATAATAAGAAAATTTGAAGTGTCGGGTAAACCTTCAAAGTACTTGTGAGCGAATCCACGAACAGGACAACTAATCAATAGTAAAGCATATTTACTTAAGTCATCGAACAATATGATCGCTATATAAGTACCATCTGTTAGTAAAAAAATTATGCAAATAAAAAAATTAAGCCACAAAAAACGTCGTAGTGCGGAACTTTGCAATAAACTGGCAACATTGACTCGGCAATGAATATTTATTTGATTTTCACGTATTCTTATAATATACGATAATATTACTTAAGAAAATACATTACAGATGAAATGTCACGTTGTCTTTTTGTACACTCGATGTGTCAGACCTTTTTTTACAGCCGAATACACTGCATCCAGTCATTTTTGTCGGAGCTCTTTACACTAACAAGCGTCATACCGGAATGGCGCGGAAGGGTCGAGAAACAGTTTTATATAACGCGTATGTCCAGCGGGTTCGTACCTTGACAGAGGGGGACGCGCGTAAAGGCGACTCCTTTCTGGCTTAATACTCAAAGTTTCCACCACATTTCTGCTTCGTATTTGAGATTCGTTATAAAGATGTTCTGCTGTAGTCTTGAGGTTTTGAAGTGGAGTTAGTAGGTAGTATCTATAGTAACAAATATTTTTGGTTGTAGCTAATATTTTTAAAAAAATTACAAAAGTTGATGAAAAGATGAAACCTGCAAGAAGTCATATATGATAGACATCACTTTGTGTAAAAGTGTCTCCAAAGCTTCTTTTGTTAACCTAAATCTAAATGTGAATTCGGCGTCATTCAGGCTCTGGATATAATTAATTCTTGTCTTCTTATGTCTTCGCACAGAAGTACGTTGTCTTTTTCCAGCTTCAGAATTACTATCCCAATCGGATAATTGCATTTAAACTTCCAAATCACTATCACTAGAACTGGAAGATGACGAAGATGAATAAATTTTCCCAATGAATATTAAGTTAGGTCGCAATCCCAAACCCAAATCATACGAGTTTCACCGATAGCAATCCGAGATTGATTTGGCCGTTCGAAGCAACTGTCAAACGGCCAAAACCAATACGCAATCTCAATCCAATTTTAGCTGTCATAGACTGACAATTCAATCCATTTCTAAAGAAAAGCATGCCAATATTCAATACATGGACTGAGATACCAATCTAATTATTCAACCAATCGTTCAGAGGGCGGATAAGAGATTGAAGATTGCCCTCTGTATGAAAATGAATGTTTACTCATGCCAACAACCTATCTGTCCATTTTGACAGTTGCTCGATTGGCCAAATCAATCTCGGATTGCTATCGGTGAAACTCGTATGATTTGGGTTTGGGATTGCGACCTAACTTAATATTCATTGGGAAAATTTATTCATCTTCGTCATCTTCCAGTTCTAGTGATAGTGATTTTGAAGTTTAAATGCAATTATCCGATTGGGATAGTAATTCTGAAGCTGGAAGAAGACAACGTACTTCTGTGCGAAGACATAAGAAAACAAGAATTAATTATATCCAGAGCCTGAATGACGCCGAATTCACATTTAGATTTAGGTTAACAAAAGAAGCTTTGGAGACACTTTTACACAAAGTGATGTCTATCATATATGACTTCTTGCAGGTTTCATCTTTTTATCAACTTTTGTAATTTTTTTTTAAATATTAGCTACAACCAAAAATATTTGTTACTATAGATACTACCTACTTACACCACTTCAAAACCTCAAGACTCCAGCAGAACATCTTTATAACGAATCTCAAATACGAAGCAGAAATGTGGTGGAAAGGACATAATATGGTGTTTGGAAAAAATCGGTTCCCCAAAATCGGTTTGTCAAAAAAGGTTTTGCTTCAAGTATCTCGTGTACAAGCCGTGATAGTGGCATGTGCAGTGTTGCACAATATTGCTATTGATATGCGAGATGAACATTTTGAACTACTGCAACAAGTAGATGAACCAGCTGATGATATTGATCAAAGCGCAATTGACAACGTGGGAAATGCAAGTGTGCGAAGTAATCTTATAAGTGATTATTTTGCTTTATTACTATAATATTTTATAAATTACAACATTTTTGAGATAAATTAAATAATTTATTTAAATAAAAATACAAATTTTTAATACAATACATCCTCGCTCCAGGCACAAAATCTATTATTTTTCTAATTTATTTAACAATATATTTTTTTCTATGGCCCATAATTCTCTTTTATGCTCTCTTTCTTCCTCTTCAAATGCCCATTGCTTTCTCTTATTTAGATGCTCTTCCTTTCAATTGACTTTCATTTCCTTCGACAGACAACAATATCATGTCTTTGACTTTTTCCTCGATAGGGGGTAAGAGGAGTAGCAGCACTAGGGCCACCTCCTGTACGATATGTTTCAGCATGTATCAAGGCAGACTTTTTTCTTGTAGCCCTCTTTAAGCTTTAGCACTGCGAAAGTTTACCCCACTTGTGCTATTAAACAGCGCCTCCAGCGTCTTCCAGCACCGCTCTTTCTCCTGCCAGGTGACTGAGTCACTCTTTTTATTTTCTAATATATTTTTATGGTCAGCAACAAGCGAAGTTAGAAGGTCAACTTCTTCCCGGCTGAAATTGACGCTTCTTTCACGTTTTTGCGTAGACATTTTTTTAAGTTAAAGAACCAACCTCGAATCACAAAAACAACATACACAAACTACTCAGAGAAAATTTATATTTGTAATAATATGTACTAAAATACTCAATAACCTAACAAACAATAATACCATATGACAATGACAGCCCGTTTCATTACAAGTAATATTAAATGACCAACAAAAAGGTTAAGGTTCTATGTTTTTCTATAGAATTTATTTGTTCGTAACAAAAAAACAAACAAAACGTTGCATAGCTATTTGCTACTTTATCCATACATTGTGGAACAGACATTAAGTCTTACTTATTTTATTTCGTTCCAAAAACAGCAAACTTTTGGTATGCTTGAACACAACATATTGCATTGAACGAAACGCGGTCGAGAGGCAAGGATCACGCAAAAGATTGCTGTCAATCTTTTGTCAAATAAACAATCGGATAGCAGAAATGTTTATTGGCATGCAGATTGGAGATCGGTCTTTAGATATGAATCAGTCTAAGATTGGTTATAATCATAGATTGATGATACATTATTAATTTTGGCCGAAAATGGACAGATAGGTTGTTGACATGAGTAAACATTCATTTTCATACAGAGGGCAATCTTCAATCTCTTATCCGCCCTCTGAACGATTGGTTGAATAATTAGATTGGTATCTCAGTCCATGTATTGAATATTGGCATGCTTTTCTTTAGAAATGGATTGAATTGTCAGTCTATGACAGCTAAAATTGGATTTAGATTGCATATTGGTTTTGGCCGTTATACACTAATCTATATATTTTTAATATAGTATAAACTAAAGATAAGTAAATGAAGTAATCATATAATTGTATACGTTACGTATAATATAAAATAGTTTTATATCGAAATATAACGAGTAGGTTAATAAATGGTTATTGAATAATTACCGCACAGCACCCCAATTTCACAGGTTTCATGAGACATTTCAAATAACGTGTAAATTATTATTTCTCTTAATTGTCGCGATATTCGTTTTAAAGTCCATCTATGGTTTATAGAATTAAAAGCAAATATAATATGAAAGAAACGAAGCGAATCGCGTAAAATATTTAATCAGAAACTGTTTATCTTCATTTAAGTGTTTGTAATGCGCTCAGTATTGTAGTGAAAATATAGATTGCTATTAGGAGTAGAGCTGTTTTTGTATGGAATCACATTTTTAACGAATGTTTAAATTTATTTTTAAACTGAGGCAAAATTTTGTTTGTAAATTTATTCACCGAACCAAACAAAATAGTGCTGTTATTGAACAGCCACGAAAAGGGATCGATCGATTAAAAATGACAAAAGAACATACAAAATATAAATATTTTATATTATTATATTTAAAGAAATTAGTAATTAAATGAAGTAGTAAATTTTGTTTCTAGATATTATAAAATTTTTGTAATGTATGTCGACGCTTCGGTGGACGGAGAAATTGTGACCCATTAATGTTCCACCGTCACGTATTTTTAAAAATAAATAAATAAATCCTTATAAACGAGTTTTTAAATGTTAATATTCTGTATTGACTTTTCTGGAGCCTGAAAAACTGAAAACTGTACATCAAATCCATGAAATAGCTAATAAATGTATTAAGTAGTGATTAAATGCACCCCAGTCTCGATAGACATAGATCGCATAAATATGATGACTTAATAAACAAAAAAACCTTCTGGTCTAAGATCCCGATATACAACGACCTTCACCGAGATGCTTATTTAATGAAACGTATTTTATATTTAAAATGTTTAATTAATATTAAAAAAAAATTTTTTTTTTAAATATTAATTAAACTAGGGATGCATCGATACGCCTTTTTGCCGATACGATACCGATACTCTTATAGAAATATCGCCGATTCCGATACCGATACTAATGCTTATTGAATTCAAATTAAATTAAGGTAAAATATATCAAGTTTGGTTAAAGTTTTTAATTTTTATTATAAAATATAAACAGTCATAAACTTTGAGTAAGATTAAAGGTTTAGTAAATAAAATTAAGAATTAAGAGTAATAGTTAAATTATAATAAAATAAATAACTGTTGATAATTAAAATTAACATTGATAAGATTTTTGTAATTCTGTATTTTATTTAATTTGGTATTGAAAAAATACTACGCGCGATAGCAGTTAAAAACCAACTAAAGTGTCTAGCGAAATGGAATACGCGGGGACTAAGTGGGTGTGAGGGGCATAGATAGTTCGTGCCTCGTTTCCCACGCCCCAGATCAAACTACTAGATGCGCTTTTACGTTACTTTTCTTAAAGCGCGAAATTTGAAAAGTATCGTTGTATCGGCAATTAAAATATCGCCGATACCGATATATCGGCAACCCCAAAGTATCGCCGATATATCGGTATCGGTATCGGATGCATCCCTAAATTAAACATACTCTAGACTGAAATTTGCTAGGCAACCCATATGGATTATATTTATTGACACATTAAATTAAATATAATATCGTTGTATACCGGGATCTTATACTATTCTATCTAACTCCTTCCTTTGGTAATTTTTTTTAATTTTAGTACTTTGTTTTTACTTTTTCGCGGAACTTCTCTTGCCATATGTTGTGGGTTTGTTTACATAGTTTTTCACTAATACATTGCCAATAATGTGACCAATTTTAACTGGCCATTAATAGAAATACCACTAACTTTACGATTGGCCTACGACATCTAGAACATTATGGATTATTATTGTACAATAACCATAACCTATTTATAGAGTTTAGTTATGACATAAATAGGTTATGACGTCTAACTACGTCAACGAGTGTCTGACGTCAGAACTCACGCTACTGTTGTGAATTGATTAATGATTGACAATATTTTTTGTTACAAATGCTCGGTTAAAATTCCTCATTCTTTAATTAATGCTATAAAAACTTATTAACACTCTAAAAAATTGTTTGACAGTTGACCTTTAATTTGTTAGGAGGAAATGCTGCTAGCAGGAATGGAATAGGAAGCCAACTACAGGGAACAAAGTTTAAATTATTTTGTGTTTTTTTTATCAGTATGTACAGATGATGAATTTATATTATCAAATTCTATTTAAATACTAGCTGACCCGGCAAACGTTGTTTTGACAAGTATAAAATTAGGGGTTGTATGCTGTATCATAAAAAAATATTTTTTGGGATGGACACGTCTTATCACTTAGGGGTTTGAAAAATACATAGTTGCTGATTCTCAGATTTCCTGAATATGTATAAAAAATGTCATAAGAATCGGTCGAGCCATTTCAGAGGAGTATGGAAACGAACATTGTGACATGAGAATTTTATATACATAGGTACTAGCTGACCCGGCAAACGTTGTTTTGCCATGTATATTATTTCTAGGAAACATTTTTTTAGTTCAATAAAAATAACATCTACTATAATAAATATAGGGGTTGATCGTAGAGGGGTGAAAATTTAGGGCTGTATGTATTTTTTAAAGGCACATTATAAAAAAAAAAAAAAAAACGTCCAAAAAATAAACAGTCAGGGGTAGACAACCCTTATCACTAAGGGGTAAGTAATATAGATAATAGCCGATTCTCAGACCTACTGAATATTCATATAAAATTTGATAAAAATCGGTCAAGCCGTTTCGGGGGAGTATGGTTACTAACATTGTGACTCGAGAATTATATATATATATATAAGGTATAGAAATAATCAGATTTAATTTATGCAAGATAGAATCGTACATAGCACGGTAACATTTTGGTAATAATTGTATTAGGCGATTGGATTACTTAACATGATCTTCTACAACTCTCAGTAATAATCCCGACATTTTTCTATTCACATCAAAATAGTTCTTGGAATATCCGCAGCGCTTATGTCGCAAACTATACGAGACATAAATTTGATTAAAGAGTACTGACGCACGTTAGCCTTATGTCTATAAAAATATAATCTAAATGTTTAAATCCACATTTTCTCTATATTTGATAAGACAATGGGTCAGAGTACATTTAGAATACGAGCTAGTATTTAATTAAACTATTTTAGTTAAAAATTGTATACTTATTAACTTTATTTTGCTTGTTGCTTTTTTATATTTATATAACATTAGAGAGGCGATTAAATATAGATTAAACACCTTACGTGAAACCAAACCCATATTGGTCGCGGCATGCCAAGCAATAATAATAAAGTTTCACAATTATTGCATTTTACAGATTTACATTCTGTAGGTATTGACCTCTGCTGAGAGGCTGGTCCCTATAATAGGACTTTAGAAGTTCTGTGGTAACAGGTCACCCTTCAAACTCAAATTCAAAAATATCTTTATTCATATAGGTAAACAAGTACTCTTATGAATCGTCAAAAAGAATTAATTGTAAATTTAAATTTACTATTAGTAACTGGCAAGAAAGTTTCTGCCACTCTTTCCATTGCGGAAAGAAAATATAAAGAGAGATGACTATATACTGTGACTATACTAATGAAACAAACAAAATAAAACCAAAGCATGAGTGGGTGTGAATAAACGAGTGTAAAAGAATTTAATTTTACATCCACGTCGAAATCTAGGCTTTTTAGAAATTTAGAAACACCCATTATTCTTTTTTTAATGCTAGTTTGTTTTATTAATATTGTCTTTGAAATCTTTTTGTTCCAGAAAGTAAGTATCGTACCGAGGATTTTCGTGTCACGGACTCAGTGCTTACATTTTACAGCCCTTTATTAAAAATCTCAACTACCGTCTCTTTCTGTCAAATTCTGTTTACGCTGTGATGAAAGAAGACAGATTTAGTTATAACGCTGCAATTAGGCTGTTTTATTATTTTCTATGAATATGTAATATATGGTATTTGTAATACTTAATATAATAAAGTATAGATTTGTACGAGTATTCAGAAAGTGTTTATCTAATTCGGGAAATTTGCTCTCCAGTTTTGTCTCGATAGCTAATTTTATAAATGTATCGGCTCTTGGGCGGTCGTCCTTGACCCGACATAGCATTTGAGCGCAGTTATGACGTCATCGCTAACTTTTGCTAACCCCTAACCAAACTTGGCGCAGCGTGTGAGTCTTATATAATATGAAACAATGGAATTTCTAAAGGAAAATAATATCATCTTTTTTAATTAGGAATTTACATAATATTTACTTATGACTACTTAATTACATTAAAGCTCTTTGTTATAAAAACGAGGAATGAAAGTTGTAGTACAATAATACGATCCTACAATGCTGGGGTCAGTATATTACTGAATAATGTAATTTAAAAAACTATTATTATTATAGCCTCTTTATTTCCATAATGAATAATATAAGGGTTGTCTGGAAGAAATCGCTTGTTAGCGATAAGGCCGCCCGTTGCCTTTTAACTTTTGTAACCTGTTTTTTTTATTTTTGTTCTGTGTATGTTTTTGATTAAGGTAATAAAGTATAAATAAATAAATAATAAATATATTAAACAAGTATATCATATGATTAATTATTACATAATATGTGCATGCATTAAAAAAGTAAAATATTACTATTTATATAATCCTTAAATTTAAATTCCAATCAAAATTAATTATTTCATGTATATAAATTTTAAATGATAAATAAATTAATAAGAATCAAAATTCATTTTTATAAATCATTATATATCATTTAATCATTATGGACCCCTCTACGGGTAAAGGCCTCCTCCATTTGCCTGCATCTGTGTGTCTTTTGCTTTGGTGATCAAGTTTTCACCAGCTTTTCTTTTTATTTCATCAATCCATTTTTACTTTGGTCTACCTTTTAAACTTTCATTTGTTTGTTCTTGCCAGGTTACCCTTGGTGTCCATTTTTCGTCGACCACGAGAGCAGTATGACCAGCCCAATTCCATTAAATAACTATATGTGATAATATTATTTTACCGAGCTGCACTAAAATTGTCCTTCGCCAGCAGTCACCAATTATACATATGAATTCTCTGCTTAACCATCTCCTCAGTTCCGCACCAGAATATATTGCGACTGGTTTGGGAAGACTGAGAGACGAATTTAAGATGCTTTTTTAATCGTTATAAAATTTACTAGTAGGTAGTATATGAGTTAGAGAGCGTTCGAGTATTAAGTACGTAACGCAATTTTTGGAGATTATTGACCCCCCTCCCCCATGTAACTCGCCGTAACGTTTTTCAGTACCCAAGTATAGTAAAACGTTTCGTGACCAGCTAGTGACTCTTCAGTTACTTACTATTATATGGTGTAAGTCGAAAATAATATTAACAATAACGTGTAATTCAATCCCCGCCCCGCATCGTAACGTTTTACAAAATGAACCCCCCCCCCCCCCTCCCAAAATTCGTTACGTAATACTTGAACGATCCCTTAGTGATTATAATTAATGTTTGGACTTTATATGCTGTAAATAAATCACAAAATCCAATTCCGTGTAATAATTTAAAACGCGATGGTGAGGAAAATCCCTTTTACGAGAAATGAAAACGGCGGATTAAAAATTAGGTTACAAAAACATAAAAGAATTGAGTTCATTGCAAGCTCGCTGGCCAAAAAACCACTTCAGATTGCATTTCGAGCGAGGGATGCCTCATCATGACTCTGTTGAATGCTAAAATGTGCACCGAGTTCTCATTTACTAACACAAACTCTTAATAAACGGCCGCTGTAATTATTAAGAGACGAAAACGAATATATGGGTTTTGCAAATGTGTTTAGAAAAAGTATTTATTTAATGTTTAAAGAACTTTATTTCTCATTACAAAAAATATATTTTTATTTACATGAGAAACTTATAGACCAGTGCCGATAATTTTTGAAACCTAAAAAAATTACAGTAGGATGAAACCCATAAGAAAAGCAGGGGAATATGATCAAAATGAAAGGAAAAATAAATTACGGTCGATCTGAGGTCGGGAAGGGGTAGGGGGGGGGAGTTTTAAGGGTAAAAAACGGTTTATCTCGATTTCCGGCAAAACCACAAGTCCTATCGAAGAAAGTTGAATGGCAAAGTTGGAGGTAATAAAAAGATCTAAAACTTTTGTATTCACACATTTTTCACATAACCTCAAAATTTATGTGAAAAATTCAAAAAACCAAGTTTTTGGTTTTTTATTTTTATCTTTAACAAAAATATTTTTTTTTTAACGAAATTTGGTGAAAACTTACCTTTCTATGTCCCAAATACACTGTAATTTATTTGATTAAAAATATTTATTTGTTCACCTTATTTTGAATTAATATCGAAAAAACACCCTAATTTTCAATCGAAAATTCTGACGTCAAAATTTCAGCTTTTTTCAAAAAGTTGGTGTGCTTTCAGTTCGTTGAAATCTCTACTTTCCTATGGTAAAAAAATATATAAATATTACCATAGTAAATCTTCTCAGAAAACGCAAAAAATCGTATGCAGTAACGCCCAGACCTGTCATCCCCTTCCTTACTTCTCTATGAAATACGAAAATTTTAGCCCATCTAAAGGCAAAATTTTTTTTTTAGGTCACTCAGGTATATATAAGTTATCTTAAAATAGTAATAAATAGGCATCTGATTATAATTTAAAGAAGATTCATAGAGAAGTAAGGAAGGGGATGACAGGTCTGGGCGTTACTGCATACGATTTTTTGCGTTTTCTGAGAAGATTTACTATTCTAATATATATATTTTTTTTTACCATAGGAAAGTAGAGATTTCAACGAACTGAAAGCACACCAACTTTTTGAAAAAAGCTGAAATTTTGACGTCAGAATTTTCGATTGAAAATTAGGGTGTTTTTTCGATATTAATTCAAAATAAGGTGAACAAATAAATATTTTTAATCAAATAAATTACAGTGTATTTGGGACATAGAAAGGTAAGTTTTCACCAAATTTCGTTAAAAAAAAAATATTTTTGTTAAAGATAAAAATAAAAAACAAAAAACTTGGTTTTTTGAATTTTTCACATAAAGTTTGAGGTTATGTGAAAAATGTGTTAATACAAAAGGTTTAGATCTTTTTATTACCTCCAACTTTGCCATTTAACTTTCTTCGATAGGACTTGTAGTTTTGCCGGAAATCGAGATAAACCGTTTTTTACCCTTAAAACTCCCCCCCCTACCCCTTCCCGACTTCAGATCGACCGTAATTTATTTTTCCTTTCATTTTGATCATATTCCCCTGCTTTTCTAATGGGTTTCATCCTACTGTAATTTTTTTCACTTTTTATTTATTTTAAAGGCTATCTGCACTGGTCTATTAACATAATATACGAACGAGATACGCGTCGTCAATTCCATTTTTAGTCTATTAGACTCATTCTAATATGTATCTTTAATGCCCTTTTGAATTGATGAAACACGCTAATATTTGATTAAACAATAATTGCACATCCTCATACACAATAGACTTCTTTAAATAATTTGTGAGCCGTTTCGGCAAGATATACAGTAATTTAAAGTAGTTTAAAATGAAAATAATGAATTACTAATGTCTAATATGAAAGTCTTTTTAACAGACATCAAAATGACACTTCGTCTGGAAAATTTTCATACAAATTTAGTTGTTAAGGCATCTTGACTAAACCCCTAGGTTTATAATTTTTTGTGATAAATTTTTCGGTTAAGTTTTTAGTCAGTTTTTGTTTGTTTTTTAGTAACTTTTTGGTGACATAAAGACAAAAAATCATTCTTTAATAGAGCCTATTTAAATAATTATAACAAAATTCTGTTAGTATAAAGTATTTGTATATTTAATTTTTGATCACAGTAAATGTTTACTTTAGAATTATGTCGTTTAACGTAAAATAAGCAAAAATAAGTACATATTTATAAAAAATATATAGAATTCCACTTAGCCTAAGTGAAATTCTATATATTTTTTCAAGAAAAGAGCGTACCAATTCTGGAAGATAAAATCGTAATTTAGGACGTCGCTTTAATTGTTTTCGACTATCTGTATTCTTCAATTAAAGCTGTTCAGAAAATTCTAGAAGCGAATTGGTACACTTTTTATTATTTGCGATTTTGGTTGGATCCGCCTGCGACAGTAGAAAAGGCCGGAATCCACTTGTGAGCCCTCTGTCCTTGAGTGTCCATGGGCAGCGGTATCACTTAACTTCAGATGAGTCTCCTGCTAATTTTAATTTTTTTTGTTCTATAAAAAAAGAAGTAAAATAACTTTCGGCTTGTATAGGTAATGTAGGTTCTTCAATAAATTATTTCGGAAAACTCAAACGATCTTTTCCTGTTGGCCATCGTTACAGTACGATAAGGTTGTACAGGCTTTAAGAAGATTATTTGCTAATCTCACTAATGCCCTGCTAATGCCATCTTTACTTACCGACATGGCTTGATTTGTAGTAGCCTTTGTGAATTTAATCTCGCAAAAACTCTGGATGCTTTTAAGGGAATTATATTTTTCCTTGAGGATATACTTCTTGTGTATCTGTTATCTTAAAATAAATGGACGGAGAAGCAAGAAAATGGTTTTGTTGAGAGAGGCTATAGTAGTTATCTTTTATGTAATTGTTGTACATTCTGTTGTATATTTTGTGCTTTACACAATATTTTACACATCCATGGGACGGAACAAACAAACACATTCAGAAACACACACACATAAGATATTGGACGAAAGATTTCATCAAGCATCAGCAACGTATCAATAAAACTTCTGAATGATTTTTTTGGCGTCAAATTTCAGTGCTTGTAAATAAATTCAATGTTTTGGCTTAGTATATATACTTGTACTTGGGTATGTATATATACCTAACTATATATACTAAGACTACTATAATAGACACAGAAGCAACCACTCACAGACGTAATTCACATAAATGGGTGATTAGTTGTGTAATTTCCACATCAAAACATAACAATTATTTTGTAAGATTTATAATTATGGCAACTTTTTCTTTCACATTTCGTTAGTGATTTAATATGTAAATTTATTAAAAAAGAAAACTTTTAGTCAAAAGATACATTGTGTAACAGCCTTTCTGAATTTGTCGCAAAGTTTTGAACTTGGTTGTATATAACATTTCGAGACAAAGTTTTGGAACCCCAATACATTATTCGCAAAGTAATATGGTCGCCTTAATTTTTTTGCTGAATGAATAGTGGGAAGCAACATAGTAATAAATAATGAAAAGGTCAAACACAGACCACTATCTTAATAGATAAATGAATGGCTGGCGCTTTCAGTTACCACGTTCATTGGTTCAAATAGCGTAGCGCTATATTAAAAAAAGTGTGTGCGTACAAGTAAACATGTCAGAAGTGAAACTTCTTTGTAAATTAATTATTACTAAGGTAAAAGCCCCAATCGATGATCATGTACCAGTATACGATCACTCCATGTATTTGTATATAATACACTGTTTACTCACTGTATACGTGCTAATGATAATATAAATAAATAAAAAATCTGCGCTTACTGCACAATACGTGATGCGACAGAATTGCCATCTAAAGTTCTAATATGTAACTACTAAATTAATACATCAACTAATAGTGTTTATTTTTTCTCAATCTTTCTCACTTTAGCTCTCTCCCACCTCTCGCTCCATGGCACTGTGCGTGATGCGACGTTCGCTCTATCTCACTCTCTCTCTCGATCTTTCTCGCTTGGTTTCTCCCTACTCTTGCTCCATGGCTACTTGCTTCATGCTACGTTCGCCCTTTCTCACTCTCTCTCAATTGGTCTCAATTTTAGCGTTTTAGAGGCTCTCTCTCTCTTTTCTTGCTCCATGGCTACTTGCTTCATGCTACGTTCGCCCTTTCTCACTCTCTCTCAATTGGTCTCAATTTTAGCGTTTTAGAGGCTCTCTCTCTCTTTTCTTCGACAAAACGCTGCACATATTCGTGACGGTAATATTATTATTATTGCGTTTCATCCGTAAAAATTTTACCCTCATGCGCCTAAAGAAGTTTCACTTTAAAAACCTAAGGTAAACCGAACTGCGTTTTTACTCATGAATTTTGCCGAGTGTAACCCCATCCTTGGTGTCACAAAGGGTTTTAATCGGCTTTAAAATGCTTTTGCCTCCGCATACTTGGGAATAGCACTTAGATGCTCACAGTACCTAGACGGAAAACTTGGCAGTTTAAAGTTTATAGTACTCGAGTTGCGGAATGGGATTTAGAGTAAACTGCTTTGCTTTTATTCCTTTCATGCGACACGTTTCGTGAATGCTTTTAAAGAAATTCGAAATTGGCAAAATGTTTAACAGAAATTTTATTTTTAAACGGGTTCTATGAGAATCTTTTAATCCGGCTATTTGGAACGCGAGCTGAGAGGTACTTAAGACAGTTTTCTTTTTGGTACATTTTAAGTCTAAAATCAAACGTAAACCGTAATATTATGTTGGACTGACTTCTCGCACGTTCTATTTTTTTTTTATAGAACAGGGGGCAACGGGCAGGAGGCTCACCTGATGTTAAGTGATACCGCCGCCCATGGACACTCTCAATGCCAGAGGGTTCGCGAGTGCGTTGCCGGCCTTTTAAGAATTGGTACTCTCTTTTCTAGAAGGACTAAGTCGAATTGGTTCGGAAATACTTCAGTGGGCAGCTGGTTCCACAAAGTGGTGGGCAAAGGGGTCGTCACGTCCCGACGCCGCAAATTGGATCGTGGGAAGAATTTTCATGAACAAATCAATACATATCAATTGTTTTATCTAAAATTACTAACCAGACTTAGAAATCCTGTATCGAAGTCCTCGCCCGCCCTTCGGATGGCACCTATACGTCGCGAACTCCCCATAGTTATTATTCACGCGACTGTAGTCGGCTAGGTGTCGGTTTCCATCCAGATGGTTTGGCAATGACCTATTCCAGGCCATAACATCGCCGACAACCGAGCCGCATACTGAGGATTCTGTTTGACTTTTCGTCTCGCCATTACACAGATCACCGCTGGATCGTGCGCGGCGACCCTTCAGACCCTTGGCAGAGTGCTGGCTGATATTGGAGCCCATTGCGAGGGTGGACCTCACAAGGGCTCCGCGGCCCGCATTGCGCCACTCATCCGATGACGCACGCTGATAGCGATCTTCTTTATCTGAAAATAAATGTCAGTTTATATATTAGCGTGAGACTTGAACAGTGATCTTGAGCTTTTTTATTTTGTTAAATATATAGTTTAAGTGAATATGTAAAAGAATTTATACGAAGTTGTTAATGAACTCTTGCTGATATAAGCAATGCAGATCAGAAACATTAAAATATATAATGACCTACGAAAACGGTTTCTGAATCACACCAAGATTTTTTTATTAAAACGATGATACGCGCGCAGCCTATGCACCACAGATAAAAGATAATATGATTTTACGTCAACTAAAAATAGACTATAATAAAACTATTCCAACACGCTTAGAAGCCATAATATGATAAATCGGTTTACGTTTAATGATGACGTTGATCACTGATGTCCGATATTCTCAGAAAACTGATAAGCGCTTAATGATGTATTCTTTGAGAAACAGCCTCCGTTCTAGTACATTCTCGATTACCTTGAATAATAGCGATTAGGAACAATGGACTCACTGTATTCAGTGCGAATTTCATTCCTACAATGTTCGTAATCTAGGCTATGAATAATATTTTTACGTTAGGTATGAGACTTGAATAACAGTTTCGTGGTAATGTTTTGAAGTATATATAAATTAATAAAGCTATTATTAATAATTGAATAAAGTACTTGTGTCCCGGTTTTACCTACGCGAAAATCAATATTGTCGTAATTTAAAATGAACATTATTACAAAATAAATTCTTTAGAATTCAGTGTAATAGTATAATGGGGAAAGAATTACCATATTACAAATACCACACAGTCCACTGAACATATTAATCGATATGATTACTAAATAGATTTTGCTAATCTGTGTATTATGGTAAAAAGTAGCACATGTACGTAGTTAGTACCTATGTGGTATTTTCCCCTGCGAACCTTACCTTACGAAATATTATCTATGACAAATTAGATTAAGATTTAGAATTTTTTATTATTTCATAATTTAATATTTATAAATTAATAGCCTTAAATTCATTGAAAAGCGATGAATTGACATTTTATGGATATCTGTCATTATTTTCACAATAGATTTGAAACTCAAAATGTTATATTCACATTTTATTATATTTAAATTGTTTGCTTTTCTCTTATCTTTTTTACATTTGTATCATAACTAAATGATGTACGAGTATGCTCAATAAAAATATAAATATACCTCCTCTTTATAAATTGAAGTGTAAAGTCTTCCAAGTAACAATCTTACAATGAAACAAATGCCATCTTAACTTATGAACTTAAGCCAAGAATACTTTTTATCTACAAGACACTTTAAAACTCCTACAATTTATGATGGTAATTTATATTAGAGTATAATGTTTTCTGGCTTTAAGTATCGTCTTATTCTTCTTAGCAGATGTAAATGTATTATATAGTAGGGGATTTAAGGAATATAATGATAAAAACCAATTATCCAATAGACCATTTTTTTTTCGGATTACACGCACACTCCACTGGCTCTGTGAGCAATTATCGGCAGGAGGATCTGCTACAGCTGAAAGCCAGTGATTAGCTGAAAGTGGCATAGGACCGGAAGCGCTGGATGTTTCTCGTTTCGGAGGCCAAGACACATTGTGGGGTTTTTTAATTGAATTTGCGTGTCTGTAAATTTGGTACAAATAGGCCGATGTTTTATGCCTTTAAAATAAATTTTCACGTACTTTTTAAAATTCTCATTAATTTAATAAAATCTTTTTATTTAAAGTAATTATAATTAAATTGGCAAGAATTGGTAACATATTTAGGGGCTTTAATGGTAATAAAATTTATATATTAATCCAAAGGGTTCAAAGTAAGCATAAATAGAATAAAACTCACTTATACTAATTTAGGGAATGGAGCTTGTAAATAATTATTCTAAATTTATGTTTAGTATAGGTAGAATTCATAAAACACCTTCTTACCTTGACTTATATTCGTTGAGGAATCTCAACTTCAAGTCTAAAAGAATAAGAATAATTCAATCAAGATTGCTCCGGTATACCTTAACATGATATACTTTACAAATTTTTTTACTTGAGCGATGATGCAAGATGTTTCCCTCCAATTTCTTAATTCTTAAAACTCTCAGGAAGTTAATAAAAAAAACATGACAATTGTCAGTTATTCAAAAATAGAATATATATAAAATAAAAAGGAAACCACAGATAATGTAAACGATTAAAAGTATATTCAAAAATGGAATTCTCTGAGTCGAATGGAGGCCAAAGATGCCGCGGGAAATTCCGTGTTACATTTCGTTATGCAAACTATGCGATTCGAATAGTTCTAAGCAATAGCGGTTTTTGACAACATAATGAACGTTGCGTGGGCGTTCTTATTCGCGAAACGGTTTTTGCAGGGAAACGTAGAAACGTTATCAAAATGCATTCAGTCACGACAGTGTGTGACTTTAATACATTTATCATTAGGGCAGTCGTATTAGTTCCGGTCTAAAGGGAATAGAAGTTTCTAAAGAGAAATTTATTTTAATGTTTTATTTGAATAAAACCTAAGGGATATAGACTCATATTTATTGTTTTATTAACGGTGATCATCACGATTGGTATACCTATGGTAGTACAAGGAGTGAGGTAAACAATATGATTATTAGTTCCAGAAAGGGTTTGGTAAAATGTAAAAAAAGAACAGAGTACCTAACTGAAAAATTGTGAATTTTAACGGTAGATATTTTTTGGGACAGTATTCAATATTACGTTCTCATCGTAGTATATGGTGCGCATGAAGTATGACTGTCACGCCTTGTATTTGCTGTATATTATTATTAATCTGTTTTTGTTTTTTTCAGTGCATAATCTGTGGTTTTGTACTTATCTGTAGCTACGTAAGAATTAAACGCATAGGATTAAGGATTAATTTTTGAATTGTTGTTTACTAATGTTAGATTGGATCAATTCATAGAAACTATAATCTTGCTTCAAAAGATTTCTCGTATCGTAAAAGTGCTATTCATTGTGATGTTACAGGTGAGAGGCGATTTTCACATGCTATGGAAATCTGTGATATTGGAAAGTTGACATTCAAATCTCTTCTGTATGTACACGGAGATTATACAAGTACTATAGGACAAAGTGAATTAAATAAAGTCTAAAAACGAACTATATTAACTAAAGTACTCTCGTCTCTTTTTGTCAAATATTATTTGCGCGGTTATGAAGAGACATGAGTACCGTACCTAATCGGTGTAATTATACTGATTTATTTCAATGAATAATATCTACTGAGCCTCTGTGGTATAGTTAGTGTTTGTCAACCTTTACTTAATGTGTGTTTGTGTGACACACATACATACTTAAAAACCTTAAATACTTTTTGACTGTCCTTATCACTCTCACATTACTTTGCACATAAAAAGCAAGACAAAACATTCCTTTTTGAATGGGGCCTTATGAAAGAAAGCTTACTCACTCGACACTTTTAATGAAAACTTTTGTTTCCTTTCCACCATATAATAATATAACCTACAAATAATGAGAAATATTAATATAAATTATTTTATGCACGGCTAAAATAGGCGGCCTTCATTAGTCATAAAGCACACAGAAAAATATTAGTTTGTGTATGATGCTGATATGAGTGTTGTGTAAGTGTCAAAAATATCAAAAACATTCGATTTGACATACGGAAATAATACTTGGCGCTCTATTGTATTCAAGAAAACTCATCTAATGGTAGGGGAGCCCACGATGCTAAATGGGGATTTACTCGAGCGTCGTAGAGACCTATTGGGATGCAAAGCTTAGATAAAAAGAAGAAAAAAATGTTATATGATAAATTCCTTTTCATCGGTGGGGGAAGCGGCTATAGATAGTTAAATATGTAAAAAAAAACTGTTGCATGGACATCCTCGAGCGCGTCAGATTTTGATAGCATCTATGCCCTACGTATTTTTATAATGTACGTATGTTAATCTGATCGTTTGCATGATGCGGGTGGTTGTATTTAAGGGTTGAAAATGAAAAAAAAAAAAAAAATCGAGCGCGTCAGATTTTCTAAGGGAGTGTTAAGTGCACCAAAAAAAAGCTCTCATTCACTAATCTGACAATTTCGATGGGACGCAAACCCACAGCCATTTTCTTAATTTGCAAAAAAAAATCGCAATTTTGAAATACTCAAGCGCGTCAGATTAAGATATATGTTGTTCATCTTTATGTTCTAAACGTACTGTCTCATAATCTGACGATTATCTAGAGGGATTCGCCTGATCTGACAAAAAAAATTTAGAAAAACGGTTCACCTGCAACTTCCCGCTAATTCCATTCCTGGGCGCTTAAAATTGATATTTTGAGCTCGCTGAGTTCAAAGAAATAACATTTCGATGCATTTGAGCTCTCCCAGCTCGAAAGTCTGATAGAAGTTTCATAGAACACTATTTTGGAATTTTCAAACCGCAATTACTTTTGAATGGATCAAGCAATTTTCACGCGGTGGGCGGCATTCGACGCAGTTTTATCATCCTCATAAGTAATTTTGCAATTTTAATTGATCGAACCACAAATTTCGGAGTAATCCCGAAAAAACACTTTTTCGGGTTTCTTTCGTTCACGATATCTCTCGAACGAATCAACCACTTTTGACCAGCTTGGTGGTGATCGACGTGGTTTTTCAAGATCAAAGGCGGATAAGTTTTTGAAGTTGATCGATAAAGAAACCACTTTAAAAAAATATATTTCTTATTTTTTTAAGATTTTTCAAAATTTCTCAAAATGTATCGGTCCGAATCGGTTCAAATTCACAGGAAATGTAATTTTGAGGGAAATATTTAGAACGCCGTTTAGTAGATTCCGATCGGTTTAAGGAAATGTAGGCATCACGCAGCTGCACGCATTTAACTTTATCGACGAATTTTTGTTGCTTGCGGCTTGCGGAAATCGTCAGATTATATATTTTTCATTATTCTTGAATTATTTCCTTCAAAATAAAAAAAAAATTAGCTACGCTCGAGAATGTCGAGATGACGTTTTTTTTTTACAACTTTGTTGCCCTCCCCTTTTTTTCCGTCACTCTCAAATTGTCAGATTAGTGGAATATACACTTTTTAGGATGTAATTAACTCACCCTACCTTAATCTGACGCGCTCGGGAATTTCTGATGGTCAATTTTTTTTTACTAATCTGATCCTGTCTCCTTAACAGGCGGCCTTATATATGGGCCTCATATTTTGTGGAGGTACTTAACCGGGTACAAGGTATCCCCCTATATATTAATCTGCCGCGCTTTAGTAAATCCCGAAATCCCCTCTTGGGCTCCCCTACTATAAAGTAAAAATAATAAAATCAAGAAAGTGAATACAGCTATTAAAACTATATCTCCTCTTTATGAATATGGAAAAAATGCAAATAGAAATGACAGTCGACGGAGATGCAAAGCAAAAGTTTTAAGCTTTGTAAAGTTTCGACTTAATACTGACAACTTCTAGTAACGATTATAGAGCTTTCAGTTTCGATATTGCTTTAGTTTAATGAATATTATAAATTATAATAATACATTACAAATAATCATTGTCATTTATGAACGTATTATAGGCGTTAACGACCGATTGAATGACTTTATTAGTCTAATATAACGTGGTACAATAAACCAGAGACAATATTCTTTAAAAAAAAAGGCTTATAGTAGGTGGTTTTGGTCAAGTTATTGTTGCTCTTATCGGCCTCTTTTTAACCAATTTCAGTTTAGAGCAAATTATTTGTTAGTATTAAATCCTTATTTTTGTGTAAATAATGTAATATGAAATTTATATATGTTAATAAATGCTAACAAAACACTGATTTATTAGAAAGTATTAGATTTCGCTTTCATTAACATTCGACCATTCACTAACATATTCGATCCGAGTATATGGAAAATCTGATAAGTTTTTTTTTAAATTTAAATATAAAAGCCTGTTCTTAATGTTTAACATAATCTATAAAAGAGCATACACTTAAATCCATAATCTTCATCGCTCAGTAAAGTATTAATAAAGTCTAGCGAAGGGAGACTGTATTTATAGCAACGGAATGCACCCACCTTCCCGCAGGCAATAATATTATCACTGTCAAGTTCATTATTCACTGTCGATAAAGATTAAACATTTATTGAAGTTATACTTCTTTTGGCGCGATAGGGAAAATTTGTGAGAGTAAATTTTTACGATGCGCGCGCACACCGTCACATAAAACCGACACCCTGAAGTTAGCTATAATCAACATTTTCGTTTTTTCTATTGTTAGTGTCGTTTTTTCTACAAACGTAGAATAAAATTTTTGAAAAGATTTTTATCTTGTAACGCCAAAGAACTTCTATCGCGTGAACATAAGTTTTTTTTAGTAATATACCTTTAAAGTGCCTTTACCGGCTTCGCAAATATTTTGGGAATCAATGTAGCCTATGTTACTTAGGAATAATGTAGCAATCGGAAAGTTTTTTTCATAGAAAAGGGGCAAATGGGCCTTGTGCATACAGTAATACCGCCGTCCATGAACAATCTCAATGCCAGAGCGCTCGCGAGCGCGTTGCCGGCCATTTAAAAATTGGTACGCTCTTTTCCCTAAGGACCCTAAGTCAAATTGGTTCGGAAATACTTCAGTGGGTTCTACAGTGGTGGTGCGCGGCAAAAAGAGCCTTAAAAATACTCAGTTGTGGAACGACGGACGTTGAGGTGACAAGTGAAGGAATTTTTAAAATCGGTTTAGTTTTGAGTTTATTCGTTACAAATATATAAGATATCCTATCTCAAAATAAGTTTCATAGAAAAATATTCGTTGGACTAAGCGGTCATGTATAAAATTGTCACATCGATTGATCCCTCCCACTTCTTCATCACAGTTTCGCAGAGCTATCTCCAAATATATTTATGATTTAGCAAAAAAGTATTTTTATTTTTCACGCTTTGTTAAGTATTCTGTTAGTAATAGCTTTTAAGTATATTTAGCATGCTGTGTTTTTCTCAAGGTGTGCAATTAGTTTATATTGTTTTTTGTTTGTTTCTAGATGTAAGACTATTGTAATGCCCCTTCAACAAAAACTGATATTCTATTTAATACTTTTTAGTGTATTTAAGAGGTCAGAAAATTATATATTTAAAGTGTTAACGAGGTTATGAATACGAAAGGGATTTTTTACGTTGGTATTGATCATAATCCTAAATTATTGAGATTTCTAGCGAATTACGCACCGAATTAAGCACCGATTTTCAAAATTGAAGTAATAGGATTTTATACCCTGTATATAAGTTTCTTATTTACGTTGGCGGCTGATAGACTAATTGATTATAATGATAACACTGATAAAATATTTCCGTATACCACGCCTATATTTATTAGGAAAGTAGATAATAAAACGATTAGTTTTAAGTGGTAATATTTTTCATATCGTATCACTGATAATTTCTTTATGATAAAGTATATTCCTAAATTTAAACTCTTCGTCCTCGCCAATTTTATTCAATGAATTTACACATAAACATTAAGGCCCAGCACACATGGTGAAACGCAACTGCAACGAAACCCTTTTGAAATTATAGGTTTGAAACCAGTTTCAATCGTTTTCCACACATGCCGCAACCTAAATATGATGAAATTAGTCACAATCATTCCGATTTTGAGACCAGACAGACGTCTCCAAAATGTCTAGTTCAAGTGATGAAGAAGTTCTGGTTCTGTATTTGTATCTTCGACAAAGAAGGAGGCGTAAAAGGAGAACTACATATGTGGATACATCCCTACATCGAGAAGAATATCAACTGTCGTATGTTTGTGGCTGCCAAAGAATTACAAGAATTAGTGTGGTATTATCAAGCAAGGATACTTTTCCACTTCTAACACAAATGTAATGTTTTTTTGTTCGTCGTCAGCCATTTTGTTCAAAAGAAGCCAAATCCGATGTATGAAACGCAACGCGAGTTTCCTGCACGACGGTTTCAATGCGACTGATTTTAAACGCGTTTCAAACCGGTTTCAAACTGGTCGCGTCATGTGTGGTCTCTTAAAGGAATCTATGGCAGAAACTTAGATGCAACTCAAAAGTAACTAGAAGTTGCAGTTTCGTTGCAATTGCGTTTCACCGTGTGTGCTGGGCCTAAAAAAATTATTGAAGCGCCACTGGATTATTATTAGTATAAAGGAAAAAACTTGACAAACAAAACATTTATGCAGAAGTATGGAAACATAAATAAGTATTTCTAAGTTGTCTGCACAGTTGTCACTCGAACTTAAGGTATGGGGAAGATTCGGAGGCCGTAAACGCGAACATGGACTTCCGCGGGTAAAAATGTATGTTTTTGACATACGGCTGTCAACGTGCCAAGGCTACTTGAACCGACTGGAATTGCAAGAGAGGATGGCAAGAGACCGGACGGTATGGGATGCAACCTGTTCAGACACACCTTCCCATCTACATGGAACCAACAAGAGAGCTGGTGCGGCTTGTGATGCGGCTGAAAAAGCTTAAGCCTGCAAATACAGGGTCTAGGCTCCGAATATGATATTCATATGATATAAGTGTCGAGACCCTTGGTCCGTGGGGTCTTAGCGCTATAAGGCTTTTTAAGTTAATAAAAACGGTTAGTCGACACCACAGGAGACCGAAGAGCTGGCAGCTACCTCGGACAAAGAATTAGTCGAGCAAAGTGGGAATCTTGCCTAAAGGGACTCTTTTAATAATATATTTTAGTTTTTATAATTTAAGGTAAGTTATTGTTTTTTGTTATATAATATTTTTAATAATCTTCGTAATATCTCTTCAAAATGTGTTATTACGAAACGAACTAGTTCAAAGCACCTGTCGATACTTCGCATCATCGCTAGAAGCTGTTCAGACAATTGTCAAAAGAACGGGGGAAAACTTCATATGTGGCAAAAGTGGTACAAATAATTTTAGTAGTTTGGATTAATTATTTTAAATGCGAATAATAAATACTGCAAGTCAACTGTAAAACGTTATACAACGACTCCTATTGTTTTTGTGACCTTTATTAATGGTTGATTGAATTATGAAGGACTTTATTATAAAGATGACACAGATTTTATTATATTATTGTTTTTGTCTCTGAATGACTTCACGTTTAAGCAACTTATAAGGACCTTTAGGACCTCACAGAGGTCAATCGAAGTTGCTCAAGGTTAGGTAAAAGACAGATGAATGAATTTTTAAATATAACGGATAAAAACTAGTTTTTGCATTGTTTATCAATTGTTTTTACGTTAATTTTTTTCCTCAGTTGTGTTCAGCGAGTCCCTCTCATTACAAAGTGAGTAATAAATACGCGGTAATTGGCATTTAAAATGTTTTATTACTAGCAATACATTTCCACACTTTTCGTCTTTTACGGTATTATGATTAATATATTCTATTGCAAACAACATATTTGTTCAAGGCCTAACTAACAAATGTTACTATTAAGTATACGAAACACGTAATGTAGAAAGCTCAATATTTACTTAAAACTTTATAAGCTCGTGCCAGGCCTGGCTTGGCACGAAATGGAAACATGCATAAGACTACACAACTATTATTCCGAACAAGCTTTTCAGCTCGCAAACCAAAAATGATTCGTGATTTAAGTTCTTTAAATATATACTATATTAAGGTGACTTGAAATATGTAAAAGTAATGTATATAATTAAGCCCCAACTCTAAAGGAAAGATCCTTCAAGAAAAGGGTACCAATTCTTAAAAGGCCGGCAACACACTCGCGAACCATCTGTCATTGAGAGTGTCCATGAGCGGCGGTATCACTTATCAGATGAGCCTCCTGCCCGTTTGACCCCCTGTTCTATAAAAAAAAATTGCCATGTCTATGTGCACTGCAGCTATACGAACGGATCGATGATGCGGTTCGTAAGGAAGTTGACAAGATGGTACTTAGTTGGGATTTGTGAAATATATTCAAAGGTTTCAAGATTATCTTTTACTTTGTTTTAAAATAAATATTTGATGTAGTATCGGGAACATCCATGTACCTGCCAATCGATGGAGCTACAGTATTTCATGATCAGTATGTTATATATCTAATCCTTCCGTAATAATAACACAAATTCTCCTATCTGTGACTCCACAAGGACTAAGGGTGAGATCTATAGTGCGCACTTAGACTTTGCTCTGACTTAACTATCGAGCTAAGACACAGTCGGTATTTATAGAGCAAACTGCGAATCTCTCCGAGTGTTGGCTTAGCTTAATCCCAAGTCCACGAAATCGACGACTTACCAAAAACTTTGACTATAAGCCTAACAAAAATAATGGCCTAAAATTTGCTTTACCATCATATCTTTTACTGGACTTTTTATTTTTGTCGGTTTTTAATGAACGGTGTTGCCATTTTGTATCGGAGTTCCATAGACTTTGGGAAAAATAGAATTTGAATTCAAAGAAATTATAAATGATCTTGATAAATACCTATGAAATGCATGAATTAAAATAATTACACATTATTATGGTATTTATTGTTGTTTATTTATATTATTTATGTAATTGTTCAAACCCCATTTTTGAGAAATCTTAAAAATAACTGGTGTGATTTTGTATGTCACCTGGCAGCCCTGGCATATTATAGTGACACTGTGACAACGAAATTCAAACTATAACCTAACCGATGTCTCTCGCTTCACATCTGTTATTTTCGTTTCCCTGAATCTTCTACCATTTATTACCTGACTACCCTAAAAAATTTGAGATAGGAGTGGAACATATGAAATTAAAAAATCTGTTAGAAATAGAATTTCTTCAACAAAAATATAAATTAGTATTAGAAATATGCATTACACTTAAAAAAAGAATCAGAAAATAAATGATTAAAATGAAACAAGTTTTGTTTTGATATTCTTTATTACCAAACAAATTACCTAGTTAAATTGTGCAATCACAGATTGCCGGAATGCTAGACCTGTAGGAGATCTTTCATTGTTTCTGTGTTACTCAACTTCTGCTGTCAGCAAGATCACCATCATCATAAGCATCCCCTCTCTGTATACCTATATTATGCAATACAGCACAAGCTATAATTATATATAACTAGTATTTGTCAATTTTGACTGTAGTCCTAGCTGTAAACATGGAAATTTCCTTTTTCACACTCCGAAAAACCTTTAAAAAATATGCCTAGTTCTTATTTGAGAATAATTATAAATATTGTCAGCTCTTGTCATTGGATTTAAAAGTGTTGTTAACATGAAGTTAAGTGCTGGATAACCGCTGTCACCTACTAAAACAGGCATTTTCCAAATATCCTGCTGTCGTGTGAACTGCCAGGCCACCTAGTCACTATAGCAAATATCATATCATACCATATCAGGCCCTATTATTGCTTGCACATTTAAAGAAAAATATCCTTTTTTATTTCTGTATGCTTCAGAGTGAGCGATACCTTTGGGTCTATTAATTTTTATATGGGTGCAGTCAATAGCTCCGATTATACTGTTTAGGCCATGGTGAGTATTAGATCTTCCTAATTCTTCAAACTTCGTTTTGGCTGTGTTCATATTTCTTGGAAAATTTACAAATCTAGGAAGTAATTTACTCAACTCTGCAGAGACTTTATTTATAATTAATCGCATTGGCTTATGCTGTTCAGATCACCACACACCATCTGTAATGTCAATAAATTATTATTAGTCACATATATGTTATGTTTCTGAAATACAGAAGACAAGTCTTCAACATATTATGTATTTAAAATCATTTGAGAAGAGGTATAATATATCAAATTGAAAAACCATACATATTTATGAACACAATATTACCTGAAAACATCCAGTTGCATTTTTATGCCTTAATGCAATAAGTATTTGCAATTGCGGTAGGTTTGGCGATCCTCTGTTGTTATAAAGTTGCAAGTTTGTAATGATCAGCGTCAGGATCACATTTAATACCGTGTGTTTCAAAATACGGTTCCTTCGTTTGAATTCATTCTCACCGTACAGGATGGAAGGATTTTGGTTGGAAACAGAAACAGAAAAGAGAAAAAGTGGTTTAAAATTTTCAATTGTTGATAGTTTATACAAGTGCTCTGTTGCTGTTGTCAAAACATTGCGATCCGTTCTACGTAATAAAATTATTGTCATCTTTAAATAATTAATACATTTTCTAAAGGTTACTCGTAAATTTCTAGTTATTGCAATAATAAAATAAATGAATACATAAATAACAATAAATTGAAGATATATGTGTACCGTTTTAGATGTTTAAATATTTGTTATTGTTTACTTTTTTAAAGGATAATAAACAAAGTATTGCATGAAATGAAACATAAATTTGTATTTTGACATTTTCTGTCTTAGCTTGGGCTTAGCTTAATCTAACCGTTAAAATGTCTATAAATACGAAATCATAGTTTAACCTTAGTGTACACTAAGCAAAGTTTTTCGTAAGGTAAGTCTGAGCAAAGTCCAAGTGCGCACTATAGATCTCACCCTAAGAATCGATCCTATGCAAAACTAAGAAATGCCTTTATTGCTTAATTTAAATGATGTATTCTTATTTCTTACGTATCACACCTTTAAAACATCCAGTTTTTTGTACACATAATGGATAAACATTAATACCGCATAATATTTAGCATCGAGCACATCTGCTTATAAAAAAACAGTTGGTTAATTGCGTACATTAGCATCGCATAGTTAACACGCCAATTTTAAATGCAAAACCTGTTACTTCGGAACAGTTTAAAAAAGAACGTGACATTGACCCGTTAAGGTCCCGGCTATGATAGGTCCCTAGAGGCAGTGTGAAGCCAGAATGCATAATGAGGCGTTCTCCGAACCACGCTCACTTTCACAGAGACCCCTAATTCATCAAGCTAACCGGGAGTGCAATTTTAAACTAAGATAAATTGCGCAAAGCAATTTTAACTATTCTCATAATGTTTTCCGCCTTTCAGGTAGGGTTTAATGAGAATTTTTACTTTAATCGGCTGAGTGGTGGCCATTGAGTATGATTTTCATTTAATTAATGTCATAATTTTGTAAGTGTACAAATGAATGCTAATTCGTAGTTCGTAATATTTATTTTTTCCACTTTGGTTTACGAGCAAAAACTTAGTTATGTTTGTGGGATTGAGTTGCTTAATACTGGGTTTTACTATGTAATCTCTCATGCGAATAAGTCTATATGTAACGATAAAGGTTCCTAATAATACATCAACACAGCTTTCGAAACAAAATAGGTCAAAGGAAAATTGTATTAGACACGTATATATTCAGATATGTCTCTATGGAAATACCGTGATTCATAATAATAACGTACTTTCCAATGTATAAATACGTCTATAAACGGATTTTAATTGAATATTTCAAGTTCAAGTAGAATTAAGACATAATTACGCGCCTACAATGGTCCCTTCATAAAAAGCAAAACAACTAGTCGCGAATACTTTAAATAGGTCAACTATGGAATACATGTATGTACATCGATTACTGTTAAACAGCGGAAGTATCTCATTCCGCAGAGTGGGTTTCTACTTAGTCTAGTATTCATACAAAGTCTACACTTAACCAAACTTTTTGGGACAACAATGTATCACATAAGCCACTAAATTCCAATGTGTTCCATTTGTTTCTTATAATTTTACGCAAAAACCGTGGGTTCTATTCAAAACTATTAATTTAAGTAAGTACTCAATCTAAACTCAGGCATTTCGAGTATAAAAAGTCAAATAATTTTATAATTTCTTTGCCTAAATAAGATTAATAAATGAATGCGCCTAATGTCATCTACATTAAAAAAGAAAATTTTATTTTTATGTAATAGGAGGCAAACGTAGTTAATAATTACAAATAAAGTGTTAAGATATGATAAATTTTGTTTACACTTAAGTAAAATTACATATTAGATTTTAGTGCTATAATTATACGTAATTCAGCCTATCTTGATTGATATCAGTTAACTTGCAGTGTGTAAATTAAAATTCACGATAAGATTTGAATAATTGCACTCCTGATAATGTAAACTGTATTGTTTAGTTGAAAGACAAATATCTAATAATATATTTTACAAATATATTGCCATGAACCGGACATCTTATTTGTTTTTCTAATAAAAACAAGATTGAGCCTGCTATAAACCTAATAGCGCTATAAGATTTTTCACATAAATAAACATTTGTATGATATGTGCAATTACTAATTACGATATATTCTAGCGACTTTATTTGTGAACTCGAATAGAAAAAAAAGGTTTTAGCCATACGTACAAATCATACCCATATTCACATTAAATTAACTACAACACCTACCTTAGAGAACAAAGTGCGGCTGGAATTCCTTTTATGCGAACCGAAGCAAATTCAAAAGCAAACAAACTATCACAAACGCACTCCACAACTTTGTACACAACCCGATCGAAAACACTTACTTTCCCGTGTTACAGTTAGAGGAAAGTGGATGGGGTCAAAAATTCAATCGGTTTATCCGAGTTTAGTCCACGTGAGCTTGGAATGCACCGGCACACGACAACCGGTCAGAGCGAACGCTGACAAACACAACCAGTCAACCAGCTGTGAGCTGGCATCGCAGGCTCGCGCTCGCGACCCTCTAGCGGCCAAACTCAAAACTAACTTAGCAGTGGCTCGTAAAGACTAAGAACGCAACGTGGTTTGTAAAAGAAAATACAGAATTTATTTAAATGAATTATTTAATGTTTTCGCACAATATACATACAACATTTTTACTATATACAAATTGACCTGATTTAAATGTATAATAAATGGGTCTTTTAATTAAATTTATTTCGTAGGATACCTTTGAAATTAATTTTTGACTTAATTTGATTTATTCAAAAACATATACTTGTAATGGTTAATTACTAATCTAATTATCCGAGACATTCTGAGGTACCTTAATTTTTTTTTACATTAATTAAATCTGAGTTATATTAGTATTTCAGTTACACTCTTTCTCATAACCAGCGTTCGAGCCGTCATGGCGACGCGGCGTTAGGGAGGAGGATATTGACTTGTCTTTACTGCGCATGTTTAACTAACAAGTGACTGTTTTTAGGCTCAAACACTGAAGAAAATTATAGCCACTCCATTGTTTATACACTGATCGTGTCCAATTAATGTTCTGCAGTCAGAATGTGTGTCACACCGCATTGCCGTAAGTTGGGCCGATTCGACCATTCGTCCTTGACCTTACATTGAAATTAATTCGACTTTTCCACGCTGGCGCTGATGCTCGGAAGTTCGGACTATAAATAACCATCACCCCTTTCTGCGAACTGTATCGCTTTTACCGTAGGTATTATATTAAACGATGAGAATTAAAGTTTTTTCGGTGAACTTATTTTTATTGTTATAAGTTAAAATTTTAATACAATTATAAAACTACAAAGGGTTCGTACTTCGATGTTGTTGTATTTTAATTTCTGTACCTATTTCGTTTATTTATCGAAAAAGAAACAATTCTTACTTATTCCTATTATTATATTTTCATTAACTTCCTACTTACTTTGTGGTTTGGGCCTCAATTTTAAATTGGACTAGGTTGGACTTAAGTTTTAAGTAACCTCCAAACTTAGGTAACTTTTATTTGTGTAAAAAACAAATATGTTTATTAAATTTATTTTCTTTTATTTCTGGGAAGTAAATACTCGATACTCTATTGTTTACAAATGTACACTACTCTTTGGTGGTACGCTAGTTTTCTACTAGAGGGCGTTATAATCAAATCAGCCTGATTAAATAATTTCAAGTTATAATCCTAGATAGTTCAAGAAATAGCGTACAGGTGACGCTTATAAACGTTTTTACTCAAACGGACAAAATTAATAATAAAGAACAATTTCCTTTACCCAAGTTCAAAAACCTTAGATATTATCTCTATTTTATCAAAAATAATTAATTATGATTAATAGCAATTGTCTTTGATTCTGTGTTACACATTAAATTTCTACTCAACGTGGAAATTACTATTTTATTTCTAGTACAATTCTTTTCCACTAGATGGAGTAAAAACAGATTTACTTATCAACAAACGTTAACTAATTGTATATTCTACAGATGGCGTCCTAATAAATCATTGGAAAGGCGCGAAAAACTTTCTGTACTTCTACTAGATATGATATTATATGTATCAAGAAAACTTTTAGTTCAATTTTTTCTTAAATTTAAATATATTTATTTATATTCAGTCTTAAGCGAATACGAGTAAATGTATTAAAAAAAATGTGTTATAGTTCCAGATATCATCCCCACCACGTTGATGGCTGAAAGATATCCACGGTTGTCTTGGTATACCTTGGTAGGTACGACCTTCAATTATTTAAAAAGGGAGCATACTGTTTCCTCAAAAGCACTCTCTAAAATGGACCATGGGTCTGCGTTTTGTAGCTGCGTATGCGCTCCTTTATAAAAAAACACACGTATTGTAACATCCTTCTTCGATTTTTAGTCGTACAAAAACATTATGCCCGTCATCTTCAAGATTTACACATTGAGGTAATGCTGCCAGCATTAGGGGTAACATAATTAAAAAGAAACCGAACCTGTGATTAAGATTTTAATAATTTATTATAGTATTTTAGTTCTGTTGTTAATGTACCGTAATTATTAAGTACAAATAAGGTTACTTCACTTGTAAGATGGTTATTCTCAAAATTAATGCACTTATTTACATAAGCCATAATTATGATTTTTGTACCTACGTATGCTTTGCTTAGATATGACGCAACTAGTTCGACTAATTCATAATGCAACTAGTTCAACAGCTGAACCAATGTCAACTATGAATCAAGGGATAAGGGATAATTATTAACGCTGCCACAGGGCCTAACAAATATAAAAATATTTGTTCAGGGTTCGAGTTCCATAGTTTATTGTAAACGAAGTTCCGGTATACAAGATTAATAAGGACCCACTCCGATTCATACATTTATTTGTTATTCAATTCAATTCAAAAGTCATTTATTCATCTAGGTACAATTTTACATATCAATTTACATCATCTCACTAACTTATAGAGGCATTAGTGTGGGACGTTATCGTCTATGTATTATTAAACTGTGTAATATCGTTTTTTTATTAGGGTTTCCTTGATGTAAAGTTTAAACTTATGTACAGATACCGGCAAACATCTTGAACAAATGTGCAGAGGCGATTTTTAGGTATCACTTGGGGCGGCGGGCGGCTGGAGAGTTACGTGTCGATGGCGTGATTGGTAAATCAGTTGACGTTTGTGTCCCGCGATGCGCAAACGTTCCCGTTTAATGCTCAAGAAGTTTGTAGGTATCTGTAGCGGAAGATTGGTTACATGATCTGGAATTTTGTTATATATCTGTATACATTTCCCCATAAATGAGTGAGCACTTTTATGAAGAAAGAAAGCTGGAAAAGTTAAAATTGTGACTGTCACTACGCTTTAGAATATTTCTGTTTTTATCAACGTACATAATATTTTCATACACATATTTAGAGGCAACTGTTAAAATACTGATTTCTTTAAATAATTCTCTTACATATATTATGCGAGATATAGTAAGTTAAAATATAATGTAAGATACTGTAAATAAAGTATAATTAATGATACTTTAAATTAGCTTCAAAAATCTAATGCTTTTAGAAATCCGATTAAGTCGATGTGTTTCTTACTAAACTTTACCGTGTTTTATGGATATTTTCATGCGTTGCCCTTCAACTAGATAAGCATTAAATGTAAGATATTATATAACGTAAAGAAATTCTACTATTGTATGTTTATAATCTAAGTTATATCCCGTAACACCAAGAGTTCACCCAATGCAACCAATTAAAACTTTGTAATACTTACCAAGGAGCTTAGTACCGACACTACGTCGTTTTTCCCTCAACTTATTCTTCACTATCCTACGCCTCAAGCGATTTAGTATCACATCCGCTTCGTCTACACTTTCCGAGGATGAACTTCGGCTAATCTGCATTGTACTCACTGAATGCCGTCTTTTCTTCCCAGATATACTTGTACTTTCTTCGTACATTCCGATCTCGGATATACCGCGCCGATAGATTTTTAAACGGTTTTTCATCACGGAATCAGCCGCTACGTCCGTTGGAATATTAATGTAATCATTGTCTGTGATATCCGATTTAAAGGATCTCTCGCAGTTTAAATTAGGAACAGCCTTGGTGGTGTTACGTGAATTTTGTGGAGAGTCGTTAATTGGGGGACGAAATAAAATGAACCCGGTATTGGACGCCCTGCGTGCGGTTATGCTTTTAAGGTAAGTATTTAGAAAGGAAACCTTATTGGGCGGAGGTTTATAAATAATTCCAGATTGGGAACGCTGTACGGCGTCTGTATCTCTTAAACGATATTTTGGTACCGGATCCGTAAATGATTGAGATCCGTGGAGACCGGCTATGTTATTTTCCTTATCTTTATTTACATTATTTTCGTATATTTCCTCAGATATTTCATTCTGTATGCAACGTTCTGGTGTGTGATTTTTTGCGCAAATCAAATCATCGTTTGTTTCGTTATCTGAACTTTTATAACTACTTACATCATAATCTGACATAAACGGCGTAGTGTCAAGAATTGAGTTTAAACTATTTACGCTACGGTTTTCTTTCTGTTTATTTGGAATGTTTTGAGAACCTATATGTCCTACAACTAAATTCTTATCACAATTTTCTCTTTCATTACTAATAAAACCTGACCCTTTGTATATTCGCGTGTAAATTCTATCGCCCGAAATAGTATATTGTTTTCGTATAGGATGTGTATAAACTGTTCGCTTAGATTCTTTTTCTCTTAATGATTGACTACTTTTTAAACTAGTTTCATCATAACATACGCTCTTTACTGATATGTTTTCATCATTTGTTTCCACAAGTAAATTCCCTTCGCTGTCGAACAGCTGAATAGTGGGAAACTTAATCCCGGGGGATAGATTTCGCGTCCGCAATTCCCATTTTCTGTGGGTCGGCTTTCGTAATTGAATACGTATTACATTGTCATTTACTACAGGGCCATCACTATCACTCGATTCCTCTTTATTCGACATTTCGCAGTCTTTATCCCGCTTGAACTCATCTGCGTAAACACTGCACTAAAAATATGAAACATGCCAATTTTGTTATACAACTCTAATTTGTTTGTTTACTGCCGTAATAATATTTGGCATTTTGCCAAAAACACGTTTCTGTGGCATTCACTTTAAAATAGCACCAATGTCAGTTTTGTTTTTCAACACACAGCACATATAGGAACCTAACTAGCACTTAGAAGTGGTCACTGGTCTGAGACTGAAATTATCCGAGTAACTGCACGAGGTGGTGTTGAAAACGATTACGTAATCTATGCACACGGTTGCACTGTTTGATGAGATCTCGTGGTTTATGAAAATTGCGATCGCGGAGGGTGGTCGATAAACAAGTGATTAAAAGTCTCGTCATATCGGGTGTGCGGTCACCGTTTCGTTTTATTTCAACGCGTATTTCGTAAACGCGTAGGTTTTTGATCGTTCGCGACTCCGCACATTTGTGAACTGAGACCGATCTACTAAATAGACCCGTGGCACTATTAATAGTGAAACGCGTCGACAGTATGGCTAGTTCCCCTTGAACCTAGCACGCGTAACAAACGTAATCTCAGTGCAACTGCTTACTGACACACATTTCGATGTGACCACAAGGCATGACCATAAAATGCTCTTGCTTAAATGGACTTTGCTCTTTAGAATCGACGTTAGATTTACGTTCATTAAATTTAATTAAAAGGTCATACTAACCTTTAAATTTAATATTAGAATTATCGTTTATCTAATATACCACAGTGATTTACAAATAAATTGTTAATTCATTTGTTATCCCAAATATGTGTATCTATATATTGCCAAAACACATGATATCCATGAGGCCAAGCTGCGGGCGGATGCTAGGTTTATAATTTAATAGTAATATATTTATATAATATTTCGAGCCATTTCGAAAATTGGAACCGAATTCCCCTTTATAAGTCAAGTCAAATTTATTTCAATTAGGCCTATTAAAAAGGCACTTTTGAAAGTCAAAATTACAAGTTAAAAATATTTAAAAAATTACGCTAGTTGCCACTTCCAAAAGTTTTATATGGAGAAAGAAAGAAACTCCATACTCTTTTAAAATAGTTTTTACACTATTTTGTAAACATTGATTCGATGATTATAAAATTAAATACTATTTATTTAGGAGTGCAACTATAGGTGTAAAATCTATCTAACTATGCATTTGTGTACTTTTGTCCTGTCCCTTCTTTACGGCAAGACCTTCCAGACCCGATCTTACAATCCACGGTTGCCTCGTTAATCCTACTCTTGAGCTGCTTCTCATTATATTCGTATTCTAATCCTCTTTTATCCCTCACTGCTCACGTATCTCACTATTGCTTATCCTATCGAGTTACGAATACACCACACATATTTCTTAACGCTATCATTTCAACTGCATTTATTATTTCTCTGCCATATCCAATATTATCTACCATTACCGTACGTTAAGGTAAGGACAAACATCCCTCCCTATGTACAGCCATCTCATTTGAGATGTCTTGGCTACGTTCTGTTAGTTTAAATGACTAAAACTTAAACACATATGTCCATAAAGTGGAAGGCTGCAGTTGGTACGTGGAACAAAGAATAAGGTCAATGTTCTGGATTTGCAAGATTGTTGCTTGATTTATTTGGCAGTTTTATATAAAAAGGAGCTGGCCTAGTGGCTTCAGCGTGCGACTTTAATCTCTGAGGTCGTAGGTTCGACCCCCGGCTGTGCACCAATGGACTTTCTTTCTATGTGCGCATTTGACAGTGAAGAAAAACATTGTGAGGTAACCGACATGTCTTAGACACAAAAAGTCGACGGCGTGTGTCAGGCACTGGAGGCTGATCACCTACTTGCCTATAAGATTTAAAAATGATCATGAAACAGATTCAGAAATCTGAGGCCCAGACCTCAAGAGGTTGTCACTGATTTATTTATTTATTTTATATAAACTTGAATTGAAATAAGATTATAACCTTATACTTTATAATTGAATGTAATTTGTTTTGAAACCCTTTAGTGATTTTTATGTAAACTTATTAATTGTATATAATAAGTATTATGTTTGTGCATACCGTCCGCACCTATTATCGAGGATACACAGTGGTTACAGATTGTATAACTTGTTTCTTTCATTTATCCTGTTTTTTTATGTGTGGCCTTGTCGCCGCGGCTATTGAACAAATATCATAAAAATAAAATCCAACATTTACATTTTCTTATACCAAAAATAGAAAATATAATCAATCAATTATATTCGCATATTAAGTTCCGACGAATAGTAACCATTCCCACCCTCTTTACAAATAAATAGTCTGTACAAAATATCAATGAAAATGTCCTGAAAATCATTAATAAGCTTTCACGTCATATATTCTTCTTTATATATCAGTAAATAACTCAACTTTTAATATATAGTTTCATTAAAAATTTACCAACATTATACATAATTATTACTCCACGGCTTCAAAGTCACCCCTATGAAAATACCTTACCCAAAAGCCCTCGTGAGGGGGTTGGAATTCACAAACAATTTCTTTTCTCGTTTACGGCACAGCCGTTTTTTAATTTCCTCCCACCTGTGACGAGAGGGCAAATGAGAGGAGCGCTTTACGGCCTCCATCCATCAATTTAAACGTTGTTTATGGACGAATAAAGGCGGTACTGTAAAATTTCAGCCACTTTTGCGCGGCTGATAAATTGAATTGTATTTGCATAGCTGCCCACTGAGTTGATGTTTAACAGACTTTTTCAGGATTCTGAAAAGTGTTAGTAAATTTATTTAGTACAAAATATTTTGTCATATCACTTTGCTCATGTTGACTATATTTATTTTATATGTATACTAGCAGACTCGGCCACGCTTTGCTGTGGCTAAAGTTTTTGTTATATTACATAGTAGTAACCTATTTAAGGGAAACGGTAGGAGCACACCAGTCATGGGGACCACCATGCTTTTATGGTGGTAATGCCATTAAATTGTAGCTTATTTCAAACGTTGGTACTTTCAACACAGCGCCATCTGTTAGAATTGTGACTATCAAATAATAAACAAATATTTTGCAATAAAATAATATTGCGGGTATAAATTGAGATGTAAGCTATCCTATCTCTTAAGTTGGATCAAACTACACACGGTGTGCAAATTTGATTGATATCGGTTCGGTAGTTTAGGAGTCCATAGCGAACAAACAACGTGGCACGTAATTTATATATATTAAGATTTATACTGAAGAGTTTGAAACCCATTAATCTTAGAAACAAGAAATTAAAAAAAAAATGTTCCATTGCAGTGTTGGCTTAGTGGCCCCAGCGTGCGACCCTCATCCCTGAGGTCGTAGGTTCGATCCCCGGCTATGCACCAATTGACATTCTATGTGCGCATTTAACATTCGCTCGAACGGTGAAGGAAAACATTGTGAGGAAACCGACATGTCTTAGACCCAAAAAGTTGACGACGTACACGGCAGCACTGGAGGCTGATCACCTACTTGCCTATTAGATTTAAAAATGATCATGAAACAGATTCAGAAATCTGAGGCCCAGACCTAAAGTGGTTGTAGCGCCACTATTTTTTATGTTGCAGTGTATATTTATAAGAAGAGACTTATTGCAATATAACATATTGCCAACTTCTAACGTTCATAAATGGGTGAAACCGTCAGTAAGAATTCATTATGAATAATACACTGCAAAGTGATAAGATTACTACTAGTATAAGGTTTAAATACTGTTCAAAGAGAAGATAACGCAGTTTTAAAGTAATCTCCATAACCTTTAGACTGCATAATGGACTTCTTATGCAATTGTCAGATGCAGACTAGGCAAAATATTGTCTTTAAAAGCGGAGGTACTTGGTTTCAACGCTTGGCCGCTTTCCAAACAGCTTTTGACAGTCCTTGTTTCTCCACCGCGCTACCTTAGTTATCAACACCTGCTGTTTATAGTCTCCTGGTAGGTTTAATTTATAAAAATATTCATACATTAAAAAGCATACAGTTTTTGGAAGTAAAATAATTAATTAATAATTAATTACAGGTAATAAAATCTAACTTTTTAATTGAAATATAAAATAATACTGAGAAACAAAGGTGCTATTGTTTATTACTACTTAATTTTTTGTACTAAAATCATATTTTTTCTTAAAACAAAGTTATACAATTGACTACATTGGACAAGTCGTTTGAACTAAACTAAACGATAATATACTTTGTAAACTACTCTATTTTCCAGTCTTTTAAGTTCCGAGTCCCTACCCATTGTGCCCGAAATAAACTCAATTCAGACCTAAAGCTATAGAAATATATTTGCTTAGGTTATTTTCACGTACTTTCCCCACGAAAACGTATCCCCTAAATTGAATAACAGACGGCTCCTGAAAGAATTCATTTGCTACGAACCCGCATTTCAATGGAGGTTTTATGTTGGCTTTATTTTTAATGTATCCTTTAATGTTTTCGAATTTGGAATTTAAGTCATTTATTGACGTCGTGTATGTGATTTTATGAGCTCATCAAATTGTGGCACTCTTTACACGCATGTTGCTTTTTGGTAATATGTTTAAGTTTGACGTACCATTAAATTGGGTGAACTTGAATCGAAAGTATTAAGAATTTTCAGATATCAAAGAGGAATATACTAAATCCGATATTTTACAAAATTCTTTATTTTCACTTACCATTTCAGGTTACATAAGTCAATAGGCAACGGGCTAAGAATATTCTAACATCATCATCAATTATCTGCATAATAAGTGAATAAGTATCGTTTTTTTTTATTATTTTTTTTTTTTATTTTTTTTTTAAGACAATTCACACCAATTGACCTAGTCCCATGCTAAGCTGGTGAAGCTTGTGTTATGGGTACTAGGCAACAGATATATACATATTATAGATAGATAGACATATAAATACATATTTAAACACCCAAGACCTAAGCCCAATACCAAATGCTCATCACATCGATGTTCGTCTTAGCCGGGGATCGAACCCGGGACCCATGGATTCGCAGTCAGGGGTACTAACCACTAGACCAATGAGTCGTCAATATATATTGTTTTATATATTATACTTTAACGAATTGTTATTTAAAATTGCTAAAAAGTTGCAGGAGTAATAATAAAAGTCATGTGGCGCTATAACCTTTACGAATTTCTGATTGCCAGATGCAATCCTTTTTCAAAAAAGCTTGTAGGTTATTTGCCTTTCTGCCATTTGTCCATCACAGTCGGTTTTTGGTTCTCAGTTGCTGGTTTTCTCACGATGATATATCGTATAAGCAAATATCACTCTGATGCAAAGTAGGAATTTGAACTTACGGCCTTAGGGTTGGGAGGAATGTACAAGCGGTCTAGTAAGGTTTAAAAATTTGTATTTAATCAAAACTAGCAAGTGTCCGGTAAATTCCGGCAAAAGGCATTTTACGAATAATCTGCCGACCCAGATACCACGCGAAATGTTTGGACATCGTTGCCATAGTGAATCTTCATCGACCGACCGTCTGATCTAAATATCCTATAGGCTATGTTCAGATGGCAAAAACTTGACGCGCGTTTTCAAATCGCGCGACTAGAGATTATAGTATTTTCATACAACTGTTCACATGTACGCGCGTTAACGCGCGTCAACGCGCGTCAACGCGGCGCTCAGAGAAAGAGTCTCTAGACGCAGGTGATCGCGCGTTGACGCGCGCTTTGATATTAATGTAATGTCCGTTTGCTGTTCACATGAGCGCGCGCTTTCATCGCGATCGCATGTAATTTTGTTAATTTTCGTAATTATATTTTGTTCTCGCATTTAAAATGAGTGAAATTGAAGATATTGACATCGACTTACTAATCGATGAAGTAGAAAAAAGGTCAGCAAGTTGGAATATAGCAAATTTGTATAAAAAAATATAATATAATTTGTATTTTTTTTTCAAAATTGGATGAACCCAATGTGTACGTTTTCTTTTTCTATATTTTTCTTTATAATATAACCACAAAATAATAGCCTCTTCCACGTCCATTTTCTACGTTCTACCGAACTAGACTGACGAGTACTCTCGCAACGCGCGTTAGCGCTCATCATCTGAACGCTCTTCAAATTTGATCGCGCGTTGACGCGCGTTAACGCGCGTTACATGTGAACATAGCCTTAAACTTGATTATATATTACGTAACTGTAATAAAAACATTAAAAATATTTCCGCAAGTTATACGCTGATGAAAATATCAATTACTGGACTAGAATTTTTTATTAAATTAGTACATAAGATTTATTAAAGCATTTTTATATTTTAAGTGTTGCTTGTTATTTTTATCGTGATTTCTCTTCTAAAAAGATTTTTGTTTGTAATCTACGACCTCAAAGGCACACGCGCATTATTAATAAATAATTCAGAATTAAGTTTTGTTTCCTATTATAATGTTTATAGTAAATTATGATTGTCTCTTCAATTCTTGCTTGAAATTAACATTTCTTCTTCACAGATGTGTGTGTTTTTAGACCGTAAATTTTCTGCTGAGCAAAGTAATTTATGTATAGTACCTACTATATAATAAACACAAAAACTTCCCTACTTTTAAAAATTAAATGCTATATTATGACCTGAGCAACTTAATATCAAATACATAAAACAATTCCGTGCGTCTCTTTCTCTCGTAATGTTTATGCTGTGATGAAAAGAGACAGATGTGTGATTATTTTTCTATAAACACGTCCAGCTAACCAGCTTTAAGAAGGAGTCTGAAATTGTAATGAACGTAAAAGTTGTTTAGTCGGTATTTACCAGATATTTGTTCTGTAAATTGTATCTACCTTTTAGAGCGTAGACCTCAACTAGTAATATATTATTTATTCACAGAAACAAAGGGGCGCAAACGCTGCTGTTGACACGAAATCGATATCACCCTTAGCACATGTGCTCACAAAATATGATGCATTAAGATTTATGTGGATACGGCGAATATTGATTAGACATCAGCGGTTGTATGAAATTCATGATTGAGGCGAGAGCCATGCATTCTGAACTATCACCATTAAATTTTATGGGTGTATGGGACTATGGGACGTAACTACGGAATTAATATGGCAAATAATCTATACTACAATCATTAAGCTGAAGAGTTAGAGAATTAATATTGACACAGTACAAGGAAGGCTTCTAATCTTTAACTTGCTAATAGATGAAGCTTTTGAATTCAGATTATTTCCTTATTAGACTATTAAAAATACTACATAAATATATTTATAATAAACTTTAATATAAACTGAGCAGTTTTGGCCTAGATATACCAGCGTGCTAGTTTCATCCCTGAGGTCGTAGGTTTTAACCCCGGCTGTACCATTGTGTACCATTACCAAGTGTACCATTGGACTTTTTGTCTCGCTCGTACTGTAACGCATAACATCGTATGGTAACCGGCATGCCATAGATACAGAAATCTGAGGCCCACACATAAAAGGTTGTTGGGTGTATTTTTTATATGAGCTGACTGTTGTTGTATTTCAACTCACTGATCACATAAGCATAAGAACATTAATAAAACAATGGACGACTGATTTTCTTTTAAGGGGAATAATAATATTATGTAAAGACAGGAATATGAATACAGCTTATATGGATTCTTATAGTCCAATAAGTCAAGAAAATCTCATAATACCCATGATAGTGTTAAGTAGTTCATGAAGGCCCTAGAAGGGTCGTGTGGGTGTCCTCTTAATTGTTATAAGCTTATGGAATCACGTCTAAGTGTGATTGGTGGAAGCCACCGAGATTACAAGAGATACCATTGTATAGTGCGTAATAGTATGGTAATCTAATACTGGAAATTACTTGTATAAAGCGTAACTGAATTCTTGATTTTCTATTAAAGTTTTTTTTAAATTATAAGGTACTTAATATTTATCAATTTCGGTAGTTTATGTATTAAGCAAAGTTATTTAATTATTAGTGTTGCAAATGTTTAAATTTTATAATAATTAGTTCCTTATATTTTTAAAAAAGTGTATGTTTCTGGATTGTACATTTCAAAGGGGCCAAAATTAATATCTATATTCTATATATCAGAGCTTTCACGACTAGTCCTAATCTTTAACAGTGCGATTTACTATACGACCTCCAGGTATATAAAAAGAGCGTATTCCTTCCTCTTAGGCCTGTGGTAGACCTATCTTATAAATGAAAAGCCAACTGAATCTGATCGACGATCATTTCTTTAGTGCACAGTAGATCGCTTCTGACAAGTGATATTTTATCTTCGCGGTCAATTGAAAAAAACCAATGATAACTAGTAAACAAACGCGTGATAATTATTTTACAATTAATCCAAAGTAACTTAATGAATTATGCGTTATTTGCACTGTCTTTGAATATTATATATAACATTCAATACAGTATATATTTTTGTATGTACATCTTACATGATTTAACAACTCTTATGAATGTTGAGATTTAATCACGCAGGCCAGCTGTAATGGCTTAGCACTCGTATAAAGCCATGACTTTACAGTTACCCCTATAGCGCATCTAATCCGGGGATTGATTGCCGACGAAAACAGTATTTTATTGTTTTGAAGTCTCTAATCACCTTATTGACTTTAAATAAAAATAATCATTAAAATCTGCCTACTGATTGGTGGTTATGTAATATGTTATACACATTTTTTTTTTTAATATGGCTCTGGCACGGTTTGTGCATTAGCCAGCGTCAAGTATAAGATTTTTATAATTCGTGCTTTTGCCTTAGAAACTCGACCATGTCCTCCATGTACGGTTTAGGCACTCGCCCGGTACCGCACAACCCTCCCAAAGGCCGAGAACAAATTTAAATTAAATTAAAACTTGCCCTCGAACCGGGAATCGAACCCGGTACCCCTCATCTAGCTGCCACTTAATAAGACCGCTAGGCTATGAGGCCCCCTATATACAAATATACATATTATACTTTAGATATACATCACAGTTTTAAAAGTAAAAATGCTCTACGTTGAAGTGGAATTCAGCTAACGAACTTGCCTCTCACAATTCATTCCCATCTAGATTCTATCTTTGTCAAAGGTCACAAACATATTCTAAAGGCTTTTATTTGTGTGACTATAAAGATTTTCAATTATTTCTTTTTTAAAGATGGGGCCAACTTAATGCTCACCTGATGATAAATGATACTGACGCCCACGAACGCACTCTGCTAAAAGGCTCTGGAATCAGTTTCCTGCCTTTTAACGATATTTGGGCTCTTTTGTAAGGAAAGTTCTATTTTACTACAAATATTAATTATGTATACATATATATCGGCTATAAGCTTGTAGTGTCGAGTGATTTACAACGATAGTTGTCATTGTATTGAATTTTAAAATTAGTTTTTTTTGTAGATCAAGGGGCAAATGGGGCTCACCTAATGTTAAGTGATACCTATGGACACTCTCAATGCCAGAGGCGTCGTGAGTGCGTTGACGGCCTTTTAAGAATTGGTACGTTCTTTTCTTGAAGGACCTGAGTTAAATTGGTTCTCGACATCATTTCTAATATAACATTATATCATGAATAAAATATAGTAATTACCTTTGTTTTTATGTGAGATCCATCCTTCAAATAAGTCACTGTAAATAACATTATACCCTTTACTTCGTTTACCTGATTGGATTTACGGGATTCACATGTGATAGAAGTGAAAACAATGTTGTACTTCTTTAATTCCTTTTATATATAACTATTATAAATTATGCACAGGAATCACTCTATTAGTGAAAACTACAACCGTTTTGCAGTTTTCCATATAAAAAATAAATTAATCGAAAGAATGATGAGACGTTTTAGGAATAAAAAGAACAGGTACTAATATGTATTATAACAATGTTGGAAAACCTTATAAAAGCAATTCTAACTACTACTGAAACTGAGCATACAACTGGCGTTCCGATAGATAACTGAGATAGTTAACAACTTACTGCGCCATACAATGACAAAGGACGTGTTCTCGGAACCACAATTTATCATGTAAAGACTATAAATAAATCATGGGATATGTGGAATAGTGTAAATTGTACTCAAGAGAGATGTGGCGAACGGTATGTAGGCTTGTATACGTATTTTTATGTTCGATACATTATTTTTGTTATATAAAATAAAATAAAAATGTGTTTATTCACTGTAAACAATTCATTGTAATGTGTAAGATTTTGGAACGCTTTTAAGTAAAAATACCTGTGTTAGGTTTCGAAGCCCTTCCATAACAAACTTAATGGTAAATTTCATAACCATATTTTTATTTCAATTCCATTTTTTAACTGTGTACAAAACGCAAAAGTGCATGAGTGTGTGTACATGTGAGTGAATGAGTGTTGTGTGACCTAACTATACGTAAGTTTTGTGTTTTTAATGTTATATTTTATGTCTGTATGCAGTAACAATATATGTTAGTGTGCCTTATAAATAAATAAATAGATGTTAGCAGAGTGTTCAAAGATGGTGTACATAAAGACGCCACTTAACAATCCTAAATACAAACATCCAAGAAAGACATCTATATATATAAAAGAAAGTCGTGATTGTTACAACACTTATAACTCGAGAACGGCTGGACCGATGTTAGTTATATCTTTTTTAGTGGATTCTTCTCAACTCCGAATAGCAGAATAAGTACTAAAATATCGGATAAGTTATCGAATAACAATAAATAAGTAAATTAATTTTACGAATGCAAACAGCATGTGGTGCCATCCGTTGACAAAACTACGCATCATTTTTACGTCGAATTCGTGTCAGTTCAAGAAATTCCGATCTTGAGGTGAATGAGGAGATGCATGGTTTGATCTTGATCGAAGTTACCTCATCAAAAAATGTTGTATATCAGAAAGTGCTTTGACATGCAGTAACGCAATATTGGCACTCGAGAGAAGAGGCCTAATGTGTAAAACTGCCATTCTTCTTTCGCAATGGCACGCAATAAAACATTTCTATATTTGCAAAAAGAATTTGTATTAATGTAATGTTAACCTTAATGAAATCCTAAGTCTAACTAAAGTTGACACGATATTATTAGACTGTAAGGTGGAACAAAGTGCGCCGGGTCAGCTAGTATGTAAATATAAATAATACAATATACTAAATTAAAGTAAATATAGAGTGATTATTTGAGTATTAAAAGCATCTAACACAATAAAGATTATGATGGCTATCAATAAAAGCTTTTACCTAATCTGTATTCAAGAATTCAAACGTCAAAACTGAATTCAAAAATGGAATCATATTTATTATTTTCCTTCTATTTTCAAATTCTACGACACAATCCATTCACGTCCAACACTATTGTGAGAAATACAGCCAGTTATAAATGAACTGTTCGCCTATTTCTCCTTTGTTTTGTTCCTGTAGGAAGGTGACAATAGTGTTATGCTATTCCTGATTTATAAGCCTTTGTTGCACTGTATCCTTATAATGTATTTCAACTCTGTTTCTACGTAATATCTTCAATATTCAGGAGTTAAAGCCGCAACGCTTCAAATGATTGACGCAATTATTTACTCCTTTTCTTCCGGAAACATCTATAGAGCCTTCGGGAATACTTGGAAAGATAATTTGATATTTTATATATTTCTTTTGAAGCATTTTTTCGAAGCAATGCAAGTTACAGATGTTTTAGATGAACCCTTTGCATTAAAGTTTTCTTCTGAAGCGATATATCATGGATACATGTTATATGAGACAACATCATTCACGCGAACTAAGTCAGGGTCTATGGTATGAATGTTTTCATAGAAAAGGGCAGGTTAGAAACACCCATTTATTTAGTCGCCATTTAAGTAAGTCTTCCGTAAAATGTGTGGAATAATTTTTTGTAAACACTAAATCCCAGTCTTAATGTACTGGTACTCTCACTAATATTATTAGTGACGCAGATTATTATCAATGTGAACTGTAGTGCTCGTCATTTTTTTCACAAAATATTTGAAAAAAGAACGTTTGCGAGGCAATGACTTTCATATTTCAAGAATGTCTAAAACAAAACACGATCTCTCGTATGACAAGCTTCTTTGAGTTGTTTATTCTCATGAGTCTTTGCTTTTGACAGACGGAAATAGTAGAACACGATTGAAATTGAAATTTTCGAAATTTGAATATCGAACAGTTTTAAATACTTTTACAGTCTATAGATTTAGTATATATATTAGGATTAAATGTTTACCACTCTAGTCACTTTGAAAAGGAATCAACGTGACTAAAACACTCTTATATATTAAAAATACCTTAGGATAAAAACGCCATATATTATTTTATTCAAACAACTCGACCTTTAGTTTTTCAGCAATCGCCTACTAATACTTAATTGAGACCTATAGTTATTATTACTTATGAATAATGAAACAAAAATATATAATAATGTTTAAATTAAAGCACTGCTAAGTCATATTATTTAAAGTAAACTCATATTAACAGAATCTATAACTTCAATCACAATTGTATTGATATTTCTGATATGATAGGGAGAAAGAAAGATATGCAACACAAACAATTCAGTAATAAAGAACGCGATTAAAGAAGAAGATATTGTATAACAGAGAAGCAGACATCACATCAACACTGTACAAATTCCTTTATGAAAAAATTGAACCCGCTCGAAAATGAACTAAAAATCGGTTGTCTGTAAAGTCGGTTTACTGACGATAGTTGAACGTGACAACGTCACGAATCGCTCACTCAAGTAGGAGAGAGACAGATGTCGAACGCAGAAGAGCGCGGAGTCCTATTGTGCCTCTCTGTCGCTTCGCGCTCTCGCTTGCACTTCAAGCCTTAAATGGAACGCCTCAGAGCGAGGTAACGCCGCATGAGTCATGTTTTTTCGTGCGTGCAGCCGGCTCCATCGATTTATAAGACGTTGTCACGTCAAAATTATTAAATACGAAAAGTATCACATGCGTTTTTAAGGCAGTGTTTGCCGCCACCACTAGGTGAAACTAGCTATCCAATGAAGTATTTCCGTACCAATTCGGATTAGAGCCGTTCAAGAAAAGAGCGTACCAATTCTTAATAGGCCCGCAACGCACTTGCGAGCCTTCTGGAAGTGTGATTGTCCATGAGCGGTATTACATCATCATCAACATCAGATGAGACTCCTGCCCGGTGGTCCAGTTTAAAAAAAACAATATTTCTTATTTGTATTAATTGGCTTTGTCCAAGATTATTGAATGTATTAAGCATTATTTTATACAATATTATATATCGATTTTTCTAGTAACCGAAATTTTCACTTTTGGTTCCATACGCCATGTTTTTTTGTACTTAAATGTATTTTCCTTTAAACTTGCATGATATAATTCGTACGTTCCCATTTAGGTTCAATAGTTTAATCACAGATCTAATTTAATCAACCACTCAAATTATACATTGTAGTATACGCTATGCTAATAGAACTACATCGCTGACGTAAGAAGGCCTGTTTGATTAAACACAAAAATACATGTGGAACATTTTGCTATGCTACCCCATAGAAATCTCGCTTATCCGGAATAAAAACCTAACCTATTTTTCTTAAAAATCTTCCTCAGTGTTATATCAGAGAAATAAATAAAAAAAAATTATTCGAATTGTCTTCGAGTTTTGCACTTAGCAACATATTTTACGATTAATTTTTATTTATATAAATAGATATCGACGTTCACACGCTAATTCAGGCCGATACTTAGCTCTGAGTATGACTCCCGTACGTCATATATATATTTTTGACATTTAGTGCTAAGGATAAAACTCAGCAACGAGACCTAGCATTATTGTCAATCCCGTATCAAAGTTCTGGATTTTGATAGTTCGCGTTCTCGTACTGTTACTTACCCTACGTCCCCACATATACATGTGAATACTACATGAGACTACTAATTTGGTTTATTAATAGTTTAATAGTTAGATAGATATATTTATTGGAATTATAACAGAAATTTAAGCTAGTTAAACAAATTAAGAATATCTGTTGTCCGTAATAAACAGATTTAATTTAAATCGTTTTTGGTACAGATATTTGAACTGTGGGCTTTCTTCTGTAAATCTGAGGACACTATAAGATGTTGTTAGGTTAGCTATCGATCTCCCACCTTTTATTTATGGTAGAAAGACTGCGTTACGAGACTAGGTTTCTTTTTATTTGATGGCTATATATTGCCAAGGCCCTTCTATCGTGGCTCTAGGTTAAACTAAACTGTTGTATTAAATTAAACGCGAGTTTCCTTTACGGCAATCGACAATAATTTAGTTAGCTCCTTAATACGTTGGCGGCGTCCGTTGATGGTTTTCCGATTCTATTAACCACAGCGTCAGAGGCTTGATTAAACTGAATCGTAAGGAAAATAGCCTTATTTGTTTCTGTTTTTACTAATAAATTAAACTTGGGGAGATTTGAAAATTTTGTTCAGTAAGACGTGGGAAATATATACGTACAAAATATTTAAAAAAAAGGTGTGTGTGTGTCAGCTACGACGCACGATTGGAGTTTACTCCTTACGAACGATAAAATGGCGATAATGTTCTGTAGCTGTCGACCATATTTTCATACTAAAGGTGGTAAGAATATATGTTTTTATAATATAAATGTTTGTTATAGTAATAAAACGTACCTACATCATCTATGCCCAAATAGGATTTTCTTTCTGTGACCAAAGTTACCTTTATAGTAAGAGGAGAATAAGAATGAACAATCTTTTTAGTTTTAATTTCACCGACCATTACTATTTACAAAACTCTATGGCACGCTAGACAATCTACTTTTATTTTTTACACCTGTCAACACTAACAATGTTGTAACGTGGCTGTTAAAACGTGAATTCAAAATAGAAAAGTCTACATAACGCCTCAACGTTTCGTGTTACACATAACGCCTCAACTTTTCGTGTTACACTTGATTTTACTCCTCATAAAATTTCCGTACCGGGCCTTATAACTCAAATCGTTTCTTAAGGAGTAAACTCCAATATTAATTATTGCTAAATAATAAAAATAAACGAAGCATGCTAGTGGGTTTCCTGTTAAAATGACCCTTCTCCAACGCACCACAATATTTCGAAACCAGTTGCCATTTCAGGTATTAGGGAACCGTTACGACTTAGGGGCCTTCAAGAAAAGAGCGTACCTTAAAAGCCGGCAACGCACTTGCAAGTCTCCTGGTGTTGCAGGTGTCCATGGGCCGCGGTAAACACTTAACTTTTAGTGGCTAAAATTTGATTAATCAGCAAGCAACTTTATTCAATTAATTCCCATCGAAATTAATGAATGATTTAAAATATATCAATTAATGATTTGTAATAATGAAAGAATGCGGTTAACATTTATTCAATGATAAAGTGTTTTGTTTACAAATGATCCGTGTAACGTGGATTCACTTCAGACCCTCGTCAATGGAAAAGTACTCCTACGATCGAATTACGTCACTCACTACTTTTGTGTTCATTTAGATTCCCTTTGTAGACTTGCGGTATATTGTGTTAGTACCCAGATTTTTGTTAACCTATTCTGCAATCACATAAAAATAATAATACATAAAATACCAATTTGTCTACAGCGTGGCGTTCTTCTCTTCTTTGAGTTTCTTCTATCAATCGCCTAGTTTTATTGTGTTGTAGGTCCCATACAGCGATTGCGAAATTTATATTACTCAATTAATATTCATGTATTCCTATGCAGAGAATATTTTCTAGTCTCATAGCAAAAGCCACTATAATATTATTCAATTACCTACAGAGTAAATACTTGAAAGGAACACGGATTTTGAAACAGGCCTCTATTTACGTACCGTTCGAGGGTTCTCATAAACGCACGTTGAATGACGTGTGCCAAGCTCTCGAAGGTTCTGCAACGCTTCGCGATACATTAATAAAGGGATGCTTTAAATAGTTTTTGAACTTTGAAGCTGTGTTTGGTTTTTGCCGATATTCTATAGAATACAAGGAATTTAAATGTAGAATTATGAATAGAGTGAATTTCACACAATATTAAAAAATCTTTCCTAATCCCCTTGAAATAATGAATTCATAATATCAGAATTGTCACTCCGTATATAGATACCACTACTGACGAATTGACTAAATAAAGTTTTTCTATTGCGCCTACATACTACAATCTCTTTGAAAATAACCTATGCCTTCGTCTGAACTTCTTTAATTTCGTTTTGATAACTTTCCATTATTAAGATTATTGTGAGACAAAGTACATTTTTGCAACAAAAATAAGCTAATTCCGGTGCTCTTTTGCACAACATATAATATAACGAACTGCATCGCAATACAGCGAGGAAATGCCGCCAGTAGGTATTTGCGACAGAAATCAAATATACAATATAAACTTTAACTTATTTCTTTGTGTTAAAATTGTTATATAAGAAATTCCATATCCAGTACATCCAATATTTCTAGACATTATGGGACTTTTGCTAATCATTTAGATATTTTTTTAATTAAGGACCACATAATAAAAAACATTAACAGTACTTTGTAATAAAAGTGCACAACTGCGTAAATTCCATCTTTCATTGTCAGCTTTATTGTACTCTACATTCCTTTTATATTGCGGTGTATAAACGTTGGTACATTCTCGCTATTCTATATTATATCTGATTTTTACTGACGGATTAGTCAGAAAATTTTTAAGCGTGACCAACAAAAAACATCTGCCGTGACCGGGACGGGAACGTAAAATGAGATGGGATTGACGGTCACTCGAGTGACTATTTTGATGCATTACCCTAATTGTTTAGGGCTAAGTTTGCTTCTAAAAAAGTTGTAACTTTATTACTTCTAAGAATTGTAGCTTTAATAGAGTATTTTTCGAAGGAACATTTGAGCTAGTCGATTACAACCTTTAAGTAAAAATATTATATTGCCGTTTGTGTTGTATAGCATACTAACCTGATAAGTAAAACAATCCTGTGCGGCTAAAAAACCCGTGTTCGGGACCTCAGATTCTACGATCCTCCTACGCAATTCAATTATTGGGTCATAAACGTGACGGTTTTCTTACTGTTATTCTTACCCTGTACGCGTGACCTCAGAGCTTTTAGACGTGCTCCCACCTACTCATAGGTACCTATAGAATTAAGTACCTTAAGGACATATTAATAACTGGATAATCTAACAAGCATAACAAGCTTTTCATTAACGCCTGAAATGATACCTTTTAACCAGAACAAACATTAATCACTGCCTTATGATTCCATTAATGTATGAAAAATAAATAAGATTAATGCGCGACGCGGTAAACGTCTTTCTGGTCCCATTAGAGGCTTCTCTGGTAGAATTAGATCGTTTGTGAAATGCGGTAAATATATTTACTACCTTTGACGTCATTACCATTAATTTCAGTTTTCCGTAAAGGGCTAAGGATAAGGTTAAACAATGGTCAAATGCGGGTTGGTGAAATGAAAAACAAATGCCGAACCGTTATCCATAGCATAGCCCCACCGTGGAACAGCTGGATGATCAAGTAGTCAAATGATTCGAAAAATAGCTTATGATGATCTAAAAAGTAAATTCATCATCGTTTAATACATTTGGTAACACATCGTTTAATACCAATGAAAAAGGAATTTATGTAAATTTATTCTAATATTTTGCTTGAGTTTGTATTTTTCTGAACATTGTAGTTTACTTTTAATATTAATACATTTAATTTGCAACTATTTGGTTCGTATAATGATTTGTTGCCTTGTTTACAATATATTATGTTTATAAGGTAATACTCAAAGTAAAGAAAGTGGCAGGTATTTTACATAAAATACCAATATCGCAAACTCCGCTGCCTATTCTTTATTAATTTATAGCTTTAGAAATTAATTTTGCAAATTACAATGGTTATTAAGAAATTAGCAATTCTAAAAAGCGTTTCAACTTCCGCCTCCATTCGCCTTCATAGCTTGTTTGTCACACATTGGTTTATATCACTATATAAACCTTTTGTAAAATTTTGTATTAATCCGAGTCGCGCGTTTGCCTTCACATAATTTCATTGAATTCAAAATTTAATTTCACTGAAATAATTAATTAATAATTTAAATACACACGCTAACGTTGTTATATTACCTTCCGTCCTTCTTTGTCGTCTTCAATGCTTTTGTGGTATGATAGCCTGATACCATTTATTATATGATACATACCATTTAAGACGTGGAAATCATCATACCATTTATAATATATGTACACAGTGAACGACGTCATAAAGTGACACAAACAAGATAAACTCTGTCCTTTGACATGGTTTCTTCTAGATCCTGACGCGACTGGAGTTCTTTGTCCACTTGCTCAGCATTTTCAAGGCGTTGAAGTGATGGAGAATCCGTAAATAATATTATATCCTTTTTGTATATTTTTAATATAGGCAAACAAGCCTAGGGAACAGCCAGAAAAGGTAATCAGCCCATGGTTATCCCCATTTAAGTGGGTGCGTTGCCGTCCTTTGTGGGAGGTATGCTCTCTTTTTAAGTAATGGTAGGTCTTATTCACCAGGGAAGACCAACCGGACTAATCAATTTGGTGCGGATGAAATCTTGAATTATTACTGAATGAGTATATGTCCTGTTTTGTTCAATAAAACTCATTTTCAATTATATAATTAGTTTTACACATTAGAACACCACAAAGCTCTAATAATGATATCCGCCCATTATCTACCTCTTGTCTTGGGCTCCGCTTTTATTAGACTACCAAACATCTACCTAACCTAACAAAACGCCCTAACCAACTATTATTCTAAGAAATAATAATTTTTGTGAATAAGTGAACGAATAAATATATCAAATGCTATTGCGGAACTTCAATTTTCTAACTAAATGGACAGAAAAAGGAATTTGTTTTGCCTATTTATTAGTTCGCAAAACCAATACTGTTGTGGGATCCGAACAATGTTCCTCCGTCAGTGGAACAGAGACAAATTGTTCTTAGGACATGAAAGAATGTTGATAGCTATCCTTTGGAGCCCTTTTAAAATTAATGATGTGATCGTATTGTCTTTTAAGTGCGTATATATAGAATATGAGAGTCTTGTGGTACAAGCGTGTGATTCTAAACCATAAGGTCGTGCGTTCAAATCTCGGCTGTGATAATTCTTTCTATTTTTTAAATTAACACTTACTTGTAAGGTGAGAATAAACATGATATATCTTAGACATCATCGAGTAGGTGTTCGAAGTATAAGCAATCCTACATTCTCTACGAATTATATAATTACGAAACATAATTCAATCTTTTTTATACACATGTCCTAACGGATCCGGATGATCCAATCATGGTAGCTAATGACAAATGGAGAGTAAAATATTTTAGAAATATTCAGATGGTGAAGGTTAGTAATAGTATATTTTGAATACGTTCCAGCTCTATTTCAATATAATTTTTGAACTTATCATAACAAAGCTCTGGTTACAAACTAAATAGCAAGGCAACGAAGTCGTTAGCAAATGGTTGTGATTAATTAAAAACAGAATATTCCAGAAATTCATTAGTTTAAAACGTCATGTTTGCTACCGTAGGTGGGTTTATGTTTGCCTCATATTATGCAGGAAACATACGTCAATAAGCCGTATATTAATCTATATGAATTTCACCCTTTCGTTTGCAACGAATTCACGCGAATACTATTTCTAAATGAAAGCGTTTCGTACAAATAGCGAACAGTTATGTATATGAATAACGCAATTTTTTAAATCTAAATCTACTCATTAACTCACATACGAAAAACCTTTCCAATGCAATTTTTAAAATCGAACGTTACACAAAAGTTTTATAATCGTAATTAAAATGAGTCATTCTCTATTTAAACGTTGCAGCGCCTTTGTAGCTTCGTGTACTGTACTCGAGTCAGAATATCTCAACTAGTGAGATATTAAAAAAAACATTGTTAAAATTTACAGCTTTTAATTATAAAATATACAAAATGAATTAAATTTAATTAGAACTTAGTGCTTAGGGGTGATGTGAATGGCTTTGTCGATAGTCCTCTGTTTATAACTAAAGATGTGACGTCTGCGGGATGAGTGCCGGTGGTCGCAGTTGGTAGGAGGTATCGGGATTCTTTAATAATCTGTTCTTCGTTATTTGGTTGAATATAAAAGTACCACATTCCTCTTTCCCTAAATTAATTTTGTCTGGTCTAAGGTGAGATGCTGTTCGCATCGACACATCAGTTGTTTCGTTCGGCAACGGATTTTGTTTGAACTTTTGATGAGAATAATTTTGCTGTTGACCCTTGAAATAATCATTTTTTGGTCTAGCAGATGCATTATTAGGATTCGGTGTCCAAGAATAATGTGGTCTATTTGATTGTACCTTTTGGCTAATCGACCGTTGCGTCGGTGGATAAATATGTCTCGAGTTATGCGGTGGCGCGTTATACGATCGCGGGTAGAGATAGCTAGGTCCTGCTGTATTATGTATCAGGTGGTTTGGTCTTACATAATTTTGTTGAATTACTTTCGCCGGAGATAATTGCGAAAATTTTTGCTTAATGTTAGTGAATCTACCTTCTGCCTTTTAAGATATTTCCAATAAACTACAATTGGTAACATAATTCTGATCATCATACTGAAGATTACTACGCAAAGTATTTTGTGCTACGTTAACATACGGTATCATCATATCATATATCCTATTCCTATCTTTATAACTATCCATTAACATACTTCTAATGAAAGATAATTTCTATTTTAATTCGAAAATTAATTCACTAAATGAATTTTTCCTTTTAAAATTATGTAAGGTTTATTTGCAGGCGTGTGGCAGAATCTGCGAAACTCAGATTGCACCTTCACCCATATGGTGCAATTGTATTATTATTATTCTCTTTCTATCGAAATGTATTTACGTTGTGAGGAAAAGAGATGACTACTTAAAACGGTGCAATTGGACTGTTTTATGAATAAGGACGTTAGTCGCTAAAGTAGAAATATTTATATACTTTTAATTTTCTATAATCTGTTTCGTATTCTTGGCTAAATTTGTGCAAATTTAGCAAGTTAAGTTAATTTTTCGAGGGCGGAACATCTGCGACCACTATAATTTACAAAGTTAGGAAAAGCTTCTAATTAATTATTCAAGTTATCGACAGGCGGAGCCCTTTATTTTTACGTTTACGATCAAGCCTTTTATTTACGAAGCCACGAACGAAAACTTTATTGGAATCTATTAGCAAGTGATTTTTAGTGAATTTGTTTGAAAGAATGCAAGTAAGTTTTAAGCTTTATCTTATTTTGCCTTTGATAGGACTATAGATCAACTGTAAAACTATTTATATGATAAAATTGAGCTTAGAACTTATGATTATACTAATTTTGATAAGTTTTTATTAAATAAAAGGGGCAGTGTTGGCCTAGTGGCTTCAGCGTGCAACTCTCATCCCTGAGGTCATATTTTACTAAATATATTGATATTTCGCGGAAATGAAAGCCGTGAAAAATAATGTCGCTTATTTTATTATATTTTGGGTTTACGATTGTAAGATATTATTATTGTTACATACATATTGTTTTCTAGTGAAAACTTGCCAACTTCTCAAAGCTAGACGTAGACTAATGTTAGTGTTCCGACACAGTACAATTTTTAAATTGATATTTTCTTATAAACTTTAAGACTATGAAGCGATCCAAGAATGCATATAATATTAAATGCATTATGTCCCTGTTACAAGAATTTCACGACTACAACGCGAAATTGTAGGGTAACCTACGAAATCGCAACTTATTTTAATAACATACTAAAGTCTGTAAGTATCGTTATAGTCGATCATACAGCAAGTAAATAAAACGCACCACATTTACTTTAAAATAATTATACTGCGTAGAAGAACAAATTTAGGACATTATTAAGAAACATGTATTTTTTGTAAATAAAAAAAAAATGTAGTAGGTAACTATACAAAGGTAGCGAAGTGAACTTCTTTATAACGTTTTCAGACTCAAAGGTTGGCAACTGCCTACGTCGTCAGAAACAAAAATGAAACCTACAAATGATAAATAAACGTTCTACGTATTGCCGAGAAAAGCAATATTCGTGAAAACCCTTTCATTGAAAGTACAATTAACTTAGTCATGCGAAAGAATGTATTTTATTGAATGAACACAATATCTGTTGGCTAAATATAAAAATAAATTCTAACGGTACATTAATATTCATATCTTTAAAGTTCCTAATAAATTGAAAAGTAGGATTATTTATTTAAGTATTAGCAATCAATTTAAGATACATACAAAAAAAATAATAAAAAACATTGGTGGCAATACAACTTTTAAGGTCTGGTCCACAGATTTCTGTATCTCTTTCGTGATCATTTGTTTTTTCTAATAGGCAAGTAAGTGATCAGCCATTTTGGCCGACACACGCCGTCGCCTTTTTGTTTTTGGGTCACCTGTTTCCTCTCGATGTTTTCATCACATTAGGAACGAGTGTAGAATGCGCACATAGGCACTCCACACAAAATTTATTGAGTGGCAATAAAAAGAGTAGCGAAGAGTTTATTGCCAGTTCTTCTCTTCCGTTCACCCTTGATTTGAGAACTGGCAGTAAATGTAAAATTAGAAGCATTTAATGTATTTCTGTTTTCATAAGTGTACATTGTGTTACCTACATGAATAAATGATTTTTGACTTTGACTTTGAATTGCATCTAAATATTTGATATATATAATATATACTAGTGGACCCCACAGACGTTGTCCTGCATGATATTTCAAGCTATTAGGATATTAAAGTATGAAATTACCGACTGCAGCGCCACCTACCGGGCTGATTTGTGAATCTAAACCATTCCCAGATCCCCTTGAACACACACAAAAAATTTCATCAAAATCGGTCCAGTCGTTTGAGAGAAGTTCAGTGACATACACACTCACAGATAATTATATATATAAAGATTTACCAAAACTGTATCATCAATAACAAACCCAGTAGGTATGGGGTTTCTGGTTGTAAAACAGATCTGTGCCATTTACAACCAAAGACGCGTCTGATATAAATCATCCTTGAGTCTAACTTGCGTTTGCATTACTTAAAGATATTTTGCGAAGGTGTTTATAGATTTGAGTACAATACGCATTCAGAGCCCAGGTGAATAATAACCTCTAGTGGCCTCGTGACAATGACAGATCGCTATAAAGTACTCTGAGGATTGGACCCTTCAAGTCGTGATTATAATGTTCATTGATGATTGATCAGCTGTGATCACCTTAACAATCGATAGGGCTTATATAATCTAAAAGTGCCATTTGAGAGTATTACGAATAAAAGACCGTACACAGAAGATTAGAAGTCTTTACGGGTAAATAAAACGATAAAATTTTTAGTAATATTACTTCTTTCAGTTGCGTGCTTATAAAAAGACTGTCTTTACTTTCGAATCCTTTATTTGTTTGAATCCATATTTGTGTTTCTTTGTATTAGTGGTCTTATAATATGAGGCAGATATGTAGCGTTCCTTTTTCTGAACAATTTTTTAAGTTTGTATACCTTTGAAATGGTCACAATTATTATATATCAATAGAACCATAAAATGATACGCCGTGAATGGAGCAAATGCTTAAAGTTACAAAGAGATTAAAATTTAAATAACAATTAACGAAAATTTGGCATCAATTCTAAAAATTTCCGATCCATAAGTGTTTTTTGGATGCATTTCATCGAATTAAATGCACTATGAGTCGTAAATATCAAGAGCATGATTTCCAGCCATTGGTGAATTGGCTTGAGGCAATTTGGCAATGTGCCCGACCGCATATCATTGTTCGTTGAATAGGATCGGGATGCAGGAAACGTTTATTACATGACTGCCGAAAAGGAGGGTTTTAAGAGTTCATATATAGTGTTATGATACTATAAAGGTATGTGTTTCGTGTCCCGTATAGGGTCAGGGTATTTGGGTTCTTCCTTTCTTCCATTTGTGGATTTAATAAATTTTTTTAGATTGAACAAAAAGTGCCTTGTGTACAATGAACATATTATGTACAGTGTACACTGTTATAACAGCTGTTTGGTGTTAGTAAATAATTTATTTAGTAAAAATAATTAAGATTTTTAGACTAGAGTCTTTAAAAATCGACTTGATGTATTACTTTTGGAAAAAATGTATTATTAAATAAATGATTATTTGCGTGAGACACTGTAGTTGTATTAATTAAATAACGTATGATATGATATGTACGATACAAATAAAATAAGAACTGGCCAATTCATATGACTAATAATGTAACATGTAAAATTCCTTTAAAGACAAATTTTGCGCGTCATTGTGTGTGGCAAAATATGCGAACTTACGATTGTACCTTACACATTTTTGTACCATATTCTTGCAAAAAATTATTATTATTGTTATCATATATAAAATAAACGAATGGAGGTAAATAATGTGTGTACTCTTGAAAGTATTTGTAGATATCAATGGCCGCCACATTTTTACGAAAAACCGGAAATGACTAACAAATTATGCTTCCCACCACCACGAATCACACATAGCTTGACTACCTCAGCGCCACACTTTAAAACTTCCGGGTGTGTCTATAATAACTCATACAATTATTGATTCATTTTACCCTAATAATCACCCTTAAGCATTACAGTTGTTATTGCCCTATTTTTCTTATAACAAGGCATTTATTTAGCAGCAGAGTTATTGGGAGTAGTTTAAGAGCAGTGTTGGAATAGAGGCTCAAGCGTGCGACCCTCATCCCTTAGGTCGTGCGTTCTAATCACGGCTGTGTACCAATGGAATACTCTACGTGCGCAATTAATTGTCCTACGGTATAGGACAATATCGTGAAAAAATTGCCCTGTCTCAAACCCACAAATTGATTACATATGTCAGACACAGAAGACTAATCACCTACTTGTCTATAAAATCAAAATGATCGAACCGCTGCAATCTGAGGCCAAGACCCCATAGGTTTGTAGCGCTACTCGTTTATCAATATAATTATTAGGTATTAACAGCGACTTCTAAGAGTAATTTCTCCATATCCAAATTTATTGTAGGTAATAGTAACAGAGATAAATAAATAAGACATTCCGATATAGCTAATCGCGGTAAGTATAGAACAAGCTGGAACATTAGTTCGGATTATTGACAATGTTGTTGCAACAGTGGATGTAATTTAAACTAAACATTTAAGGCTCTCGATATCCTTGAGCTTAGTGATTAAATAGAGGCTACTGCATAGCGTCTCCGCGGACTTAGGGGTGGAGCTTTGAAATAAGCGAGGGCAGTAATACCAATCTATGATAATAATAACTGGAGGTCTCCAAATGATATATTTTGGGCAAGTTTGTATGTAACATATACATTAATTGGTATTAATGTAATATATTCTAGGATAATTTATATAAGAATTTTTTGTTTTAACTAGTACTTGAATAGCGATCGTTCGGATATTATATTCTTAAAATACATGTGTTTTTATACAATTTTAGCATTCGTTTTAAGGGTTATAATTTTTTAAAGATTTCTTATTCTTCCTTACATTAAAAGAAAAAATAAATAACATACAAATTATAAGGTATGCACCGGGCGACCTTATCGCTAACAAGCGATCTTTTCCAGGCAAGCGGTCTCTTACAGGTAAGTAATAAAAGTACAAATAAATATTAAGGGTGCAAGAAGAGCCTAACCAAATTAATAAAAAGAAATTACAAGTACAATGCAATACAAAAGATTAAGAAATACAAGAATTACAAAAGTCACGATTGATTTTGTACATAATCTTTCACTGTGTAAACATACATAATTTTAGGATTTTATTCTTATAAATATTTTTTCTAATGCATCGGTGCTGTGTTGTATTGTTAGTAAAAGAATGAGGAACATGTGGAACACAGGTGGAACATTAAGTACTTGAGGTAATAGTATTGTCGAATGATTATTAATTGCTTTCGGATGAAATTGATACTTTCATTTCCTGTTCTGTAATTAGCGTGACATGACAAAAACACTGGCTACACTTTGCACATGTATATTGGTGTACAATGAACACATTATGTACACTGTTATAACAGCTGTTTGGTGTGAGTAAATAATGTATTTAGTAAAAATAATGTTTTTTTTTTAGTTTTTAATATACTGTCTAGATATACATATAATAAAAGGATGGAGGTGTAATGTGTGTAAGGGGTACTCTTAAAAGCATTTCTAGATATTTATGGACTCATTTTCACAAAATACCGGAAATGATTACCTACCGGAATATTAAGATTTTAAGGGCAGCTTGATGTTTTTATAGTAAGAGGGTAGTGTTAGAGCAAAATTAGTGGCCCATAATATTAAATTGTCCGTCTACTAGTTATAGAGGGTGAGAGAGTTTGCGGAGCGCGGAACTAGACTGTTGATTTAGTAGAAGTACTGGTCGCAATTTCAATCTCAAGAGAACTCAAATCTTCATAAACAAACAAAAATGTATACAAATGGAAACTGAGAATATTTTGAGCTAGTTTAAGTAGTATAGGATATACTCAAATTACAAAAGCATTACGTTAGCGATGCGAAGTAAAGACATTGACATTTCTTTGTAATTTTCATTCTTTGTATTAAAAGCATATCTTGTTGTCTTGACTTTTAAGATGTAATGTATTTTTTATTTATATAAGTAATACATACATACGCATTGTGATGAATACAATAACAAAAGAACGCTCAATTAGACATAATAATATTTATTATGTTACGTTCTCAAAATGTATAATCTAAGAACACTATAGAAGAATGTGTATTTAAAAATCACCTTCCTCTTGAAAACATTATATGCCAATGTCTGTCACGTGTGATTCAATAGTAAGATTGCCATGGCGTAGCTATTTTTTGAATACGGCACGGTGCTAGATGCTAGTATCCACAGCCGGTCCATGGTCGGTTCCAGCGTTGCCAGATTTTTTATTGCCAATGCGGGATTTTGGAACTTTTTGAGTTAAAAAAGCGGAAAGCTCTCGTCGAAAGCGGGACATAGTAACTAAAGGTGATATTTTAAATCAAATTTACCCTATCGTTAAATACTTGTCTTCTTAATAAAAAAAAATAAACAAAACTAAACCAAAAAAAGTATTCATTAGACAATTATTGCGGTTCAAACAATAGTCAGAACTCTGAGGAATGAGTATATATGGTATCTTTTTTTGGTAGCTGTTAAAAGAGCTGGTGCCATTTCTGAGTATGGCAGTGGTGTCTTGAGTGACAGTTGAGTTAACCCCAAAAAGCGGGAAAAAGTCTGTCCCGCGCGGGGCATTTCATTTTCATTAAAAAATCGGGACGTCCCGCAAAAATCGGGACGTATGGCAACGCTGCTCGGTTCCCTCGATAGATATTGATAATTAAAATCAAATATAATATTTTGATTAAAAAAAATATCTAAATTAATAATATAAGTAGCAGTAAGCTAATTCTCAATTCAAGGATAGACGAGAACATTGATTAAAAAGCTCTCCACTCGTCGTAATAGCCATATTATATTTAATAAGAAATAGTTAAATGCAATTTTATTTTTAATGCTATAAGTAAAAGTGTCCATGTGTGTATGCGTATTAATATATTACTTTTCGTGTATATCTTTACATATACTCTTTACATAAGTTTAATTAAAAAACTTTATATTGTAGGTACACCAAATCATAATTCACTCAAAGCGAATTCGAATCGCGTCCGACCTGTTAAACGCAGGTGTCACGGGCGTGGACGGCAAAAAAGATGTCATTTATCGTGGTCTGCGAGTTCCAGTTATTTCGTTAAACTAAAGTAATTTGCATGAAACGATTCACCTCAGAACTTCTATTCAAAACCAAGTTTTAATAGTTCTTGTAACTTTCTTAGACTGTGAATTATAAACTTAATGTTCTATAATGTTTCTTTGCTTCGCGTAGTTCGATATTCTTGTTATTCTGACTTCAAAATAATTTAAATGGAATAAATTACAGGAAGAAATTCTCTATGTTTAGGGTAACATTTCGAGTCCCTATATATATACATTCAGAATAGTCCATACTTGCCTCTACTCTGAATTCTAACAACTACGTGTCGACAAGTCTGAACACAGCCATGTTATCAGCCATAAAACGACTTGGACGACTCATTGGTCTAGAGGTTAGTACCCCTGACTGCGAATCCATGGGTCCCGGGTTCGATCCCCGGCTGAGACGACCATCGATGTGATGAGCATTTGGTGTTGTGCTTAAGTCTTGGGTGTTTAAATAGGTATTTATATGTCTATCTATAATATGTATGTATATCCGTTGCCTAGTAACCATAACACAAGCTTCACCAGCTTAGCATGGGACTAGGTCAATTGGTGTGAAATGTCTTAAAAAAAAAAAAAGCTTTTATTACAGATCATGTGCAGAAATCTGATGCATTTGAAAGTTTTATCCCCTGTATGTATGTAGACAAGAAAAAAATACTAGGCATTAAAAGACATAGGTTATACTCAATTTAGAATATAACATTTAAAAACAAATGCCGAGAAACACATTATAAAGTTTAAACTTAAGTCAAAATTCGTAATAAAACTGTAGCAAAGCTAGCTTTTATGAAATTATAAAAGCGACGTACTTTTTCATAAAGCGCTCGGAAAAGTAAGTTATTTTTTCCGCTCAGAAGCGTTTTTAATTTCTAACAATTTTATGGTAAAACTAACTAAACGAATTATTTAAATCATTATCTATTAAACATTCTATAATTTTGATAGTCAAGCGTCATTGGCTCAAAAATAGGAAGACTATAGGAGAATAATATAGCTTTACTAGCTGACCGGGCAAACGTCGTTTTGCCATGTATATCATTTATAATAAAAAATAGGGGTTGATCGTAGAGGAGTGAAAGTGAAAGAGGAGTTTAACCACATACACCGCGACACGAGAATTTTATATATTAGATTAAGTCGCATTAAAATGGACTATTAGTCGAAATTAGAGGCCTGAATATATCTATATAGACAGAAAATACACACATAAAATAAACATATTAACAAGATTTCTGTCGCAAAAAATAAACAAAATCTTTATTCAATTTTACAAGCTATCATTTACAATCACGGAGTCATAACACGAAAGTTACCAGCTATAATGGCATCTTTATGATTATTGACGCCTTTAAGGAACACCATAACTTTATTTAATGTCGATTCTTCGCATAACTTTATCGTCATATCATGAAACTGTCTGCTCTTATTAAGTTCGCTTTTGAACACCAATATGTAATAAGTTGAATGTAATTGAATTTGGATAATACAATTTTATATTATAGAGTGTTTATTATTTTATAATTAATAAGTACCTTTTAATTGTCAGTTTCATTCAAAGTCTAATCTTCTTAGTGCAATATAACATCTTTTTTCAGGGGTCAAACGATGTGGAGTGGATTGCTAGCTTTTTAAATTTGTTTCGTTGTGCTTAATTACAAAGAACGATGCTAGCTTGCAGGTGCTAATAAAGGAGGCTTTTGTTGCTCCACTTATAATAGTTTTTAATAATTTTGAGTTGCAGTTAATGCGTAGCTTATTTGAACACATGCTCGTTTCGTCCAATATGTATTGAATTAAATTCATTGAGTGACGATATATTCAATTTGTGTTAGCCCAGTTTGATAATAGGTGTCGGTATGAAATTAGAAGGTTTAACCTATTTCCGCGTATTCTGATGCCTACGATCAGACTTTGACTAACACAGGGAGTTTTACGATAAGCGCATGTTTTCTAGACTAAAGAAATAAACATTGATAAAACTAGTATCTAGTATGGTCCAGCAATATACAATAAACGTATTTAATGTACTGCTAAGTGATATATTCATGATTAGTTTATCAGAATAATAAAATTCTCAAGTGAATTCTCCAAAATCTTTCCTGTATTTGTGCACTCATTTCACTACTTATGTAGATAGACAAAGGCATAGGTTTACTTTGAAAATACTAATTCTATACGTCAGTAGTTCGATAGTCGCAAGTCGTCTATGATTATATACATAGCATTTGACTGTATCACGTTTACAGAAAACGACTCGTAAGATATTAAAACCAAGCGTAAGACATGTTTAATTGAAGTTTACAACCCGACAATGCATTATAATCCGCCAATCTCACGGAACATTTCTAAATACGATAATTTTGAAATCCTTTTATGACTATATTAAGAACTCAAGGTCATTCATAATAAGATTATGATATTTCATATAAGTTACCAATTAAATAACTAATGAAGATTAACTACGATAATTTATAACACACTTAATAGATGAAAAGGTAGGATTGTGTACCTACATTTTAAATTGTATTTGCGCGAGTATAAATTGCTTTGTTTATCCAGTTTCTCAGCTATTTTTAATAAAACTCACAACGAGGTTAGTCACGAAGTCACGTAGACATTTGGTATGTATACAATTCTTTATTCCATTCAATAAGTTACAGTGAAAAGGGGCTGTTTGTGAACAATCCTCTTCATGGCACTTAGTTAGCGCCCGACGCGCGTTATTGGTGCGCTAAAGGCGAGCACCAGAAATTGAATAAAGATTTTAAGGCTATGCAGTAGGTTAGAAAGGAAACGTCATCACAATAATTACACACACCGACGCGGTGCAAAAGAGGAGTGATATTCTTGTTCGCCACAAACAACACCAACCAGTTGTTGTTGTTTTGTACTATCTCTTTTTGATACTTTTTGTAAGGTAAAATATTGATGCGCCGGAATCGAACCCCAATCACGCTGATTTGTTAATGACCAAGCCACGGAGATTCGGTTAGTCCTCGCTTTATTAGACAAGTGAAATTAACTTATAAGGCAGAATTTAATTGTATTATCTTCAAGCTGCTACAGTTTAATCCTCAAAACAACTAAATCAGTTAAATTACACTGTTTTAATTTAAGTAATTATATGAGCCAAGGCTGTACATTTTGCTCACTCATCACTCAGCGTGGCGATTACCTAAATCGTCGGGGCTACTCTCCGAGAGTATAGCAACGCTGGTACTCTTTTCAGCACTTACATTACATTTAGCATTCAACTGTTTTAAATCCAAATTAATTAATGGTGGGTGAATATAAATAGTGTACAGTATATTTTTACATAATTTAAAACATCCCTACTGACCCAGGAACCGTACAGTACTCTTTCGTCTATTCCAAATTGTCTTGTGTGTTGTCGCTGTGATGACAGATGAGAGTTGATTTAAAATAGTAAAATAGACTATTATACTATGAATCTATATACAGTGTACACTCTTTATAACGATTTCAAGATGCATCTTGAGAGTTTCAAAGTTTGTTTACGACTGATAATTTATACGATAGGTGACGGTGGTGCGTTTAATAACTGAGACCAAAATCTCCTACAGGCAATGTAATCTAAGAATAATGGCACACGTGTTAATGCAATTAACAAAGGCGAGACGGCTGTATTTGACCTCAGGTGTCTTTCTTAGAAATTTCGGCACCTCAAAAGGTTAGTTTTGTAAGCTGATTATAAAAACAATTACACTTAAGTATCGAGTTGTCTTAATATGAAAATATTTCTTCGTTATAGAGAATCCCTCTTGCGTTATAAAGAGCGAATTAAGGAGTGGGTTTGTGTTAAACCAAACAAATGTAACTAATTTATACGTAACACACTTTTTCGATACAACGAATGACGCTATAAAGAGGTTACAACAGCTGTCTGTTTCCAATATGATAGAAATCGGAAATAGGTAGACAGTATGAGGTCTAAAACCTGTATTGACTTCGTGAAATATTCAAATTTCGACCAGACATCGACGCAGTACATAGCCCTACATAAAGCACGTAATGTCATACACTGCCGGTGACCCATTTGGCTTGTAAATGGCACCCTACGAGATTTATTGCACAGGTTTCATACTTACTAGGACTTCGAGGTATTCATTTCACTACTTTTTATACATTTTAGCGTATATACGACCTGTTATTGTGCTGATATTTTTAAAGAATAAGATCGCTTAGTAGACTAAGTTAATAATTTGGGAATAGGATATCTGTAGTAAATTAAAATATAAGGTAATAAGACGCTTGTACATCTATATATATAAAAGAAAGTCGTGTTTGTTACAACACTTATAACTCGAGAACGGCTGGACCGATTGCCATGGTTTTTGATTTGTTGGATTTGTTTCCGTCCCGAATAGCAGAATAAGCAATCGAAAGCAATAAAATATCGGATAAGTTATCGAATAACAATAAATAAATAAATTAATTTTACGAATGCAAAAACCATATGGTGCCATCTGTTGACAAAACTACGCATAATTTTACGTCGAATTCGTGTCAGTTCAAGAAATTCCGATCTTGAGGTGAATGAGGAGATGCATAACCATGCTTTGATCCTGATCAAAAGATGTTGGATATCAGAAAGTGCTTAACATGCAGTATCGCCATATTGACGCTTGAGAGAAGATGCCTAATGTGTAAAACTGCCATTCTTCTTTCGCAATGGCAAGCAATAATACTTAACATTAATGAAATCCTAAAATAAGTTAAATTAAAGTAACAACGATATTATAAGGTTGTAGGGCGGAACGAAGTTAGCCAGGTCAGCTAGTTTAAAATAAAACAAGAAAATTGATATGGCAACACTGCGCAGTGCATTTTATTTAAGTTATAATTAATAGTATTACATTCTTCAAACCAGTAAACGATACGTTTAACTAATGCATTAATAAATTAATGGATAAAAACACACAATTTAAAACAATACACGCTTACGAAAACAGATAGAAATGAAAAGCGTTCCGTCATTTGTTGGACGATGTAGTATATCCAATGCATAAAGGTGATACATGTCCACTTCCAAGATACATATTTTATGGATTAAGAAATGACTGGTGCGGCGTACAATATCCGTAGTTACAACAATACAGCTATGAAAACATCTATTAGTTAAAAATAATAATAACCATACCTCCATTCCGTCATTTTACTCTCGTATAACAATTGAAAACATTAATTATACTACGCATTAAAAATTGTGTATATATATCACATAGATTAAGTTAGATTTTAATTCTTTCTAATCTATCTACAACATACAGCTATATTATTGTGAAGTTATTATAACTTTTACCTAAGTTGATACTTTTAACTGAAAATACATATAAACAATGAATTTATATAATTCAATTACCTTGTGTGTTGTCAATCATTTCTGGTAATAAAAAAATAGTGTAGTTTCCGGCACGTAAAATGGCTCATTACATGCTTTACACGAACAATCGAATAGTTAAAGTCATAGAAGAGTTATGATAATTTTCCTCAGTTTCCGTGAACTAATATAACGTCATTTTAATTGTATTAGTGTAGTAAAGTATACATACTACGTGGAAATTTCGTTTGAGCTGGAAGAAATTACCAAGATCTCTTAACAAATTGTGTTTGTATTAAACTACAGTTCGTCTCAGGCTTTTACTAATAGCCATTATCTAGCCAAAATACGCGCCGACGTGAATACAAAAAAATTATAAAATCGATAGATTTGTCATAAATACTATACAAACATTACAAAAAATAAGAGAACGAACTTAATTACATACTTACATAGCTGAAGGATTTGATATTTAAATATTAGTATAATATGTATTGTATTGTCATTTCATTATTTTACTCGCTAGTCTAAATTCTATCTATTTGTTTAAGGTGACTAAATTATTGTTTATTTGTTTGTATAAAATATTCATGGGCTAGCAATAAAGCAAAATTAATAAAGTAAGAACACCACTGATTACTTTTAAGTTTAAAAGTGAATAGTGTGCCATAAGCATAAAATGTGTATAGATAACAAATAGAAACAGCGGTAATCATCGCGGCGACACTGGGTCTAAAGTTTGACAGAAGGCCGTTGTCATTAATTCTACTATATATGTAGTCTGTTGATACCGCACAGCGGTTTGTGATCGCCATTCAATTAGGGACGTAATTTAAATTTGGAACCATACCATATAAAACGAGTTAGACCACAAATTGTAAAACAACATTTTCATACAAAATAAATTATACTTGATTTTATAAGCTAAAGAAGGCCTTCATAGCTTGCAAATAAAGCAAGCAATAGGCACGAAATTTTAGGCACACACTATTTATAATCCAGTCACATTTATGGTTAAAGTTGTAACAGAAGTGACCAATGGTCTTGTGTACGTTGTTGTTGTTGGTCATCTTTATGTAAAGCTGGGGTATAGCGATAAAGACTATAAACTTAAAAGTGTACATGAACCTACACCAATTATCTGTGCCGATACATATAATGAAAACGGTACAATTTCTTATTCTTACTCTCTTTGGTATAGCTTAGGTTACCTAGAAAAGCAGTGCCGTTAACTAACAGCCGTCATTTTACGGTTGTTAACGTCGTTACGGTGTCACTCAACGTTCTCTAGAAAACCTACTCCGATGTTATTTATAGACAACGTATGGGTGACGTCACCTTGCGTTTGTTTGTTGCGCAACGTTACATTGCGGCCGTTAGATAACGGCACCGCTTTTCTCGGAAAACTAAGCTTAACAGGCCTAGACCGTTGCTTCTACAGGATTTCAGATGTCAATATCAGTATCGATTTAATGAGATTAGTTTTACATAGTATGCTTATAGGCTTTTACGCCTAATATATTTAATTATGTCTTTACTACCAAGATAAACCTATATTAATAAAACCCGAATTTAAGCTTAAGAATAATGCGCATAGACAAGCCAAATTAAAACGATTCCATTGGTTATAAAATACTTAACTATCTTCTATATACAAACATCAGTTACAATTTTATATGCATATTATCTAGAAATTTCTACAGCTCTCTTTCAGCTATATTCCCAACGGGCCTTGATTCCCTTTTGTCTCGTCTTGGACCTAATATATAAATTCAATAAGTTTTACTAATTGTATCGGACCTATAAAACAACTACCTATAAATGCGTGAAAATAAACCCCATCTTAATATCTAAAACGTCTAATATTTGTAGTTACATAAGGCTTTTTTAAACTCCAACGATGATCTGAAACAAAAAAATATTGAGTCATTTTTAAGGCTGTAAACACCCAAGTAGCCCTGCGATTCTGTAACTCACTCTTAAACAATAAACTACAAGCTCCCTCCTTATCAGAATGCCAAATCGTAAAATGACTGCTTCACGACTGATTTGAGCGCGACCGCCGCTGCGAAAACCGCTGTGCGAGTTCGAAAAGTGAGTTACAGAATCGCAGGGCTGCGGCTGCGTTAAAAGCCTGGGAGTATAATAGAGGATGAAGTTTCATGTGTCTCTGAGAAGAGAAGATCTTCACCAATTACATACAACCAAAGATGAAACGCACGCTATACGGGCTGTTTACCTACTTATCTAAAAATAAAAATGATTAAGGAAACAAAGACAAAAAAGTAGAGCAGTTTTTTAATTCTAACAAATATTTAAATTTCTACGCGGGCGAATCCGTCCCAGAGTTGTTGTATGAGGAAAAATAATTTCATCAATTACGATGTAAGCAGTGTAATACCATTAATTTGACATTCATAATTTTAATGAATGTACCGACGTTTCTTGGCGAAACTCATTTCAGCACATAGAAATATTTTTATTAAAGTTCAAAGTGGCTTTATTAATTATGCTAATTGGATTATGTCACAAGTTTAATACATAATTATTAAACACGCTTAAATTGATTTTTTAATAATATTTTTTACTTGTGATTCTGTAGTTTACTATATATATATAACGTAGGCACTACAGGAAATCTTATTGAAGAAATTTCCTATGAAGGAAGGTTCCATCGTCAAGATTCAAAATTAGAACCTATGTGAAAACATTCACGGAGATTCTATTTTTAATGACAGATATGAAAACTTTCAATTTATAAATTTCATACTACTATAATCATGAAACTGTGAAAATCATTTGTCGTTAATCATAAATCAACACAAACTTTCAACCATAAAATACAGATATTGGAAATTTCGTTAAAATTAAATAATATTGACAAATTATATTAATTAGGTTCAAATTACATTTGACTTGCAAATGGTTATCTATAATTAATTAAACGCGTGAATGGTTTTATATGATTCACATATTCGTGGCGTAAAAAATGGATTCACTTTGAAATAATTGTTTTAAGTCAACAGTAGGCTGATCACTATTTTGAGAAAATTTTTCACGGAAACACATACAGAACGCTGAGAATAAATAGCGCCACTTTTAAGTAATATTTTTGTTAAACTTACTTGCCACTTATACTAAACAATGTGAATTGGACACCCATCCTTCCTAGCATTTTCAAGCGGCGGTGATATAACAACATATGTATCTCTCTCCTTTTGGTAATCATCACCAGCGAACAGCGGCGGGGGAGGAATGACGTCACTTTTCACTTCCTCTTGCGTCACTTCCTGTCTCTTCCTCCCCGGCATATAATTCATGATACATGTAACAGCGATGAGGAATAAGAAGAATACAAATACGACGTCAAACATGATGAGGAAGTTGACCATTACAAGTTGCATCACGCCAAGACATTACAATCTGCGGGTGTCTTCAGGAGATATCCTGAATGCCGATACTTGGTCTCGAGTCTGGAACAAATATTAAATTGAGATGGCATAAATAATTTTTGTCATAATTAATATGCTTCTATAAACAGTTCATTGATTTATGGATTGTCTGTACAGTTGAGAAAAAGAAAATTAACATAGACCGGATTTTTTTTTTAATTTTCTTCAAAAGCTTGCTAACGATCGGCACTCTTATACGTTAATCTGATACATAAAGAACAAGAAAATACAAGCGCTTATAGGCAAACACTACAAACACGAAGAAAAAATGAGAACGATTCCCAAATTATAAAAACTAATACCTATCTCGTTTATCAGAATGCTCAATCTGGATATGGGTGAGTTTTGGCCAAAACACCTTGTTCTGAAAGGAGGGACAAATGGGATGATGGGATACCTAGTCTAACTAGTGGTAACAAAAAATTTAAATTTAGTTTAAAAAAAAGGAAATTTTGGTATATTCAACCTGATTCAATAATTCAAATCTTAAACGTATACGATATCTCAATTAATTTTTTTACGATTCTCCAATGACAACATATCAAAGTGCTCTAACCTGGTTTCGTATGTTGGCAATTCTTATTTCGAGATGCCACTGGAGAAAAGTAGATGCAGAATAATGTAGAATAGATCAATTTTACACACCCTGTACGCAGAAACGCCTTTACGAAAATAGAACTTCTAATTAAAGAACAATTTTTATAGGATAACAGAACAATAATGTTTTAATATAGAACTAAAAGTAAATTTACTTTTTCAATAAGAAAACGTGTTTAGATTTAATATAAATCTCTTAAGAATATATTTACGGTCTTATCTTGACGTAATACGTTTAGAATTGAATTAATTAAAAATGTAAGTGATAAGGAGAAAAATAATTATGTTTATGAATGAGGAGAATATATATTTTTTTATATAATACGAGACAAACGGACAGGAGGCCCATCTGATGTTAAATGATATATAATGCATAATGCAAGCCAATCAACGACCTCTCTAATACTATAGACCTTATAGCTGCGGGACTCAAAGAGAAATCCTCCTTCAGTAATTTAACTAGGAGTGACGACTTTTGACATTTACTTAAACATTCTCTTTGAAAATCAAATGAGGAATTTTAAATACTATTAAGAATATTCACGATAAAAATAAACTTAAAAGAACTCGACTAAAATTGCTCGTGGTTCGAAGAATTATGTACAACATCACAGGCTAAAAGAAAATATTTTCATTCAGGAGAATGCGTTCATAAAACTTTTCATTTGGCCTCACGTTAGCAGTACAAGGCTTTATTTCGATACCCTTTTGTGCTTTTCTTTGTGAGAAAACACAAGAAAGTATTATTTGGGAACCCTCCAATCAGCAGTGCCTTGTATTTTGTCGCTGACTTGGCTTAGAATATGAGTGTTAGGGTAACATCGTGTCGACTTATTTCCCTACTTAAGACTTTATCAAATAATATTTATCGATGTCATAGCCACATCGATTCAATTTGTTAGAAATAGATATTTTATAAATTTTGTGGTCCATAATTTTTTCGCTGGGGTAATATACACTTAAAATTGTTTAGATTAGACAATTCTACTTATTGAATAACCCCCTAAAATATATATTATGACGATTAAACAATTATATGTTTATAGCACCTGTATCCTAATTTAAAGCAAATCAAACACAACACTACACACAATACTCGTCGAGCGAGTTTGCTTATCTTGCGGAAGCCGTGTACAAATTATTTGAAAACTATTAAGTATGAAAGTGTGCCATTATTTATTATACATTAACAAAAATTTACAAAACTGATGAATTAGGTATGCGCATAATTATTATGTGTTATTCTTACTTGTTATCAACAAAATTAATTAATTAATCTTGATGTGATTGAAAATGATAATCATAAAATGATATTATCTACCAAGATAATATATAGATAAATAGATCTAATTGTTTATGTAAAAAAATTATTTGTGAATTGTATGTTTTTTGTTTTATTTAGAAACTACGGTACGATTAAACAAATAAAAAATAATAATCCGACTAGTACAACTCGAACTCGAACATTGTTTATACACCCTTTTTATTAAACTGAACAATTTCGGATACCTAAAAACGTCTGTGATGGCACAAACAAACATCAAAGTTAATTTGAACCTATTTATATTGATAGGCAAACTATAGCAAATCAAATGCGTTAATCTTTAAAATCATAACCATCACATAGCCTAAATAAAAGTAAACAAACAGTTTTTAAGCCGGTACAGGTAGATTGACTTGGCAATCCCACTAAACAATCTAATTTAATATAATGTATATTACTTGTGGGACACATTGTGTTTCCATGCGATAGCCAAGTCAATGTGTTTAGAGGAAAAATGCAGCTGGAGGGGAAATCAGGGCAGGTATATCGAATGTAATAATAGTATCACGTTCTATTCCTTTATACGTGAACAATATTTTAATCCCAGACGATAAAAAGATCGCGAGCACTCAACATTGAGTTGCATTAACGCTATTTCAACTAGATAGACTATTACTTCAAAATAATCGTAGGCTATATGGACTGAAGGTAACTAACTCCGGAGTTTAGTTAATTTAGCAGATTATCTAACCCATCCAAATCAAAGTGCTCTTAGAGGAATCGTCAATATTTGTAAGCGCTTTAATAGCGCGCATCGGAACCTAAAGCGCTGTTACTGTTAATTTAAATATAAAAAAAGTGTAAGAAATGTTTTTACAAATATGGCAACTCAATAGTAGTAAACTAGAAAGTTCGAAAAAGGGCCAAAAGTTTCAAAAGAAGCCTGACAAAGAGCTTAAGCGCGAGATAAAAAATCAATAGCTTTGGTTAATTTAATTTATTTTTATGAGATCTTTTAAAATTAAAATGTAAAAATTAATAATTCAATAAAATATGTCAGAGCAGTGGCGCTGGTGTCAGCTGCCATTTTTCATTATTTAAATACATCAATTAACCTTAGGCTGAGCTTTTACATGTCTGTTTATACATACTATTGTTTATACCTTTTCTTTAGATTTTATTTTATTTTAGTTATAGTTGCATGTTATTTTTAGTATATTTTTGTTAATTAATTATGCATCTCTAGTACTTTACCCTCTGTAGGTGTTTCTTTTTTTCTATTGTTCCATTTTAGGGTTGCCTGGAAGAAATCGCTTGTTAGCGATAAGGCCGCCCGTTGCCTAATAACTTATGTAACCTACTTACTTTTTGGTTCTTTTCTATATGTATGTGTATTATGGCAGATTTGACAATATTAATAAATCTACAAATTAACAGAACAGTTTTGAACTAATTTGACTTTGATGTTATTAAACTGTAGATAATGGCAATGGCAGCTGACACTAACGCCATTGCTCCGTTACTCATAATAGTGATTGAAGTGATTATTACTACAGACTATCAAAAAGTCAGTTGATTTGTAAATTTATTAATATTGGCAAATCTAATAAACAGTATAACTAATTGAACTAATTTGACTTTGATGTTATTAAATAATGAAAATGGCAGCCGATACCAGCGCCATTGCTACGACAGATATATTTTAAGCACATGACTGACATCTGCTTCTATCTTATCACCAACCTAACAATTAACCTTGCACTTGCTCACTGATTAATGTACGGACCAATGTATAAAAGGACAGTTTCTGATAGATATTTTTAGCCTGTCATTTGAAGCCATGAGATTACTTATATTAATCAGTGTATTGATAACTATCAATAATGCTTTTGAGTACGAGCCATTAGTAACAAACTATCATGGAGAAGTTGGTATCCCGGAAGCAGCGCGTATCAGGGCAGCAGAAGCGGCCATGAGCCCCAATAATGAAGCAGTAAAATACCCATATGTGGTGAGACAAATTTTGTCGTTTATTACAATCATAATAAATACCGCTTTTTATTAATAATACTTACAAATTGCCTAAATTACTTTAAAGAACTAGATTAAACAAAAGCAATTAAATGATTACAAAACTTTGTCTGATTATGAATGAGAGTCATTTAATTATCACCGTACTTATATTTTGTTTTAAATTCAAAAACATTCATCCCTCCCGATATTTCATGATTTTCCTAGTTTCTTCGCGAGTAAATCGCTCTTTCTGGACAGGCTCTTAGTCGCGTTCTTCATTTCTCAAGGTCGTTTTAGCGTTAAATAACTTACTAAGTTTCAGTTAAATTCAAGTTCAAGTATCTTCTTCCTTTCGAACGCTCGTACAGTCCAGGTTTCAGTTTTTAAACCGAGATATTACGATATTTTCAATAAAAAAGTTTGCAATAGCTTTATTATGGTGTCTTTGGTCTAGTTTAATAGTATGTTGTATGTTCGTAGGTTGAACGAAGGAATATAAGAAATTAATTATTTAGTATAATATTAAAATACTGTTCTCATCTAATTTTCATAATACCTACCAAATAAGACGCAGTCTATATATCTTCTTTAGTATATATTTTTTTATAGGCAGGTTTAATCATCAAGTTAACGAGTGGTGAGGAGTCCGTGTGCAGTGCCTCTCTTCTATCTAATACTATATTAGTGACAGCTGCTCGATGCTGGCGCACCAACTATCACCAAGGAGACACGATGACAGTTGTCCTTGGATCCAATTTCCTTTTTTCTGGTGGGGTTCGGGTCAACACCAATCAAGTAGTAATACATCCACGCTACAAAATGGACAAGCTTACACAAGACGCCGCGGTGGTCACCATAAATCATGTTGATTTTACTGGCAAGTTAATTAGTTTATTGTTAGATGTCGAACCACAAAATTTAAATAATTAGGAAAGGAACGAGTAGCCTTACTCCAAACAATATCCTTAAAGGTTTGATCAGACAGCGGACGGGGCGTGGATGTCACACTGTGGACGTGATGATCCTGTAAGCGTCGCGTCAGCTTGGCGTGATTTCTCGAGCATTTTGAAACAAGCTCTTTGAGATTTCTTACTATTCATTTCCAAATAGTTGATTTCAAGCTCGCAATTTTGTATGGGGAGTGACCCAAATCATACAAAAACTGTGCTCGAACACTTTTGATTAGTCTTTCAACTCTCTCCATGTCCATTTTTGTAGTTGAATACACAGCTGCCGTCACGCCGGGCGCGACGCGTTGCGTTCCGTTATCTGTTTGACTACTACAACGAATACCCATATAACACAACGTGTAGCGACGCGCTCACGCCCCGTTCGCGCCCCATACCGCCGTACTTTTCTTGTACTACCATCGGGTGCGACGCTACCGTTGGCGTTAATTAGTACATTACTACTGTTCACGTCGCGCCAGCGTCGCGTCGCCGTCCCGCCCCGTTCGCTGTCTGACCAAACCTTAAAGCAACACAATAGGAAGGAAAATAGTAGAGTTGATTGGAAAAAAAGCAAGTTATTGCTAGGAACACTAGACGGTAAAAACATTTGTGTTTGTCACCAAAAAATTAAGTGTATAAGAATGTTCCAGAATACGTACGCTTTTCTAGTAAAAAAACTTTAGAGGTGTCAAGGGACACCGGGATGGAATGAAATTCCTTTCGATTAATTTATATGTTAATTGGTATCATAACAGTATGATAGATTTTCTCGACACCAATCTTACGACGAAAAAAAAGCCAACATCACGAGGTGTTCCCAGGCGGTCATCCATCCAAGTACTGACCTCGCCCGACGTTGCTTAACTTCGGTGATCGGACGAGAACCGATGTATTACAATAGCAAAAAAGTGTCGTGACAACTTTTCGTAAGAATTTTTTCCGTCTAGCCCCCTTTCACAACGCGCGATAAGGAACTTCGTTCCAAAAAAAACAGAATAAGAAAAATAAAGATCTAAACACGCTAGTGAAGTAAGAAATGCTGTTATAAAAATCTGCGCGAAAGATTCTAATTATATTTATAACCAGACTACTTCAGCAATGTAGTTAAGATATGGTTATGTTAATAAAATTGTTATACCTGTTACAGACAATATAAATCCAATACCATTGGACTCAAGAATGAACCCTGATTTCTATAGAACGACAGCAACTGTAGTCGGCTTTGGTACAGTTGGAGCTGGTGAGTTAATGAAGCAATTTTTAATCATGATGTAAAACTTTTAAACACGGCACGCAAGTTTTCTAGTATATCTACAGTTTATATCCGTGGTCACGGTGACTGAAGACACAAGGTGTTGAATGTCAAAAAAGTATCACAGCTGTAGAAAAAGTTGTATCATCTTTTAGTCGATACCAACTCCGGGGAAATAAATACAGATAATACAACTTTTTCTATAGCTATGATACTTTTATGACATTCAACACCTTTTGTCTTCAGTCACCGTGACACGCACGCTGTAAAGCAGGCGAAACGTCGGGTCAATTGAAAATTATGTAAAATAATTGTATATAATAATACATAACTTTAATCCGGTTAAAAAGTGTTTTCTTTAAGTATTATTGCGATCAGATCTTCTATGCGTTAATTATTACGAAAACCAGCATATATAGAGCATGCTACATTTTCAGTATAATATTCTAATACTACACAGAGACAGTACACTCAATACAGTGAATCATATAATAATAGTCGTAATGAATACCTTTGTTTTAATTAACGTAAACCTATATATAAGCAACCCAAAAACCGCACTTTCTTTGCCAACGCATTTTCTCCTTCCGGGCCCTTTCATGTTTAACCACTTCCTTAAAAACAAAATTATCACTAAAATTTCAAAACTCACATTATATTTACTTAAAATTTCAAACAACATCTTGTCTGTCTTGTCTGATGTAGAAAATATTCTTATTGTGCAAATATAGTTTCAATTTGCATTAGTGCTATGTAGAAATCATAAAGTGAAATACAGTTTATTCAAAAGGTATTTTGATTTATGATTGAGTGGGACTGGCTGCCCACAACACAGGGAATGCTAGTGCACTTTTTACTGTGTAAAATAAAGTTTTTTCTTTCTTTAATATTTAGATAAGGATCGTAAGTTTTCAATGAGGGATATTAAGGTCGAAATAATACATCCAAACCAATGCTACTTAACATTTGGTTACACGACAATAGTGGCTTCAGTGAATTGCGCAAAAAATGTCGTTGGTAATATTTCCTGTACTGGTGACACTGGAGGTCCTCTTATCATTGATAATATGTTGGTAAGTATATTTTTTACAACTCATATAGATCCTTTTAGCGACTTAACGTTCAGGTTGAGGGTACAAATTTTAAATGGCTTCTAGTACTAGGAAGGATGAATCAAGCAATACTCACGAGATGTTTTTAAATTTATATGTCAAATTTTGTTAAGAAATATGGGCATACAATAATAATTTATTGACGCAACAATCCTTCATAGGTCCTGGACTGGATTGTAAATTTTCTTTTAAATTTTTTAAGAAGTAGAAAACTGCTTTTGACACTCAATTAGCCTCATAGGATCTTCATAAGTCTTGTATATAAATAGCATTTCCTTCTTATATTTTTTAATGTATTATGTAAGTCAGTGCAGAGCAGTGTTGGCCAAGTGGCTTCAGCGACTCTCATAACTGAGGTCGGAGGTTCGATCCCCGGCTGTGCACCAATGGACTTTCTTTCTATGTGCGCATTTAACATTTGCTCGAATGGTAAAGGAAAACATCGTGAGGAAACCGACATGTCTTAGACCCAAAAAGTCGACGGCGTGTGCCAGGCACTGGAGGCTGATCACCTACTTGCCTAGTAGATTTAAAAATGATCATGAAACAGATTTAGAAATCTGAGGCCAAGACCTAAAGAGGTTGCAGCGCCACTGATTATTATTATGTAAGTCAATATAATATTGTTTCACTTTTGCCGTAAAGAAATATGTACTTACAGGCAGTAAATCCTATTATTTTCTAATTATTAGTGTATATATATATATTGAAGTCGGATACTTACATATTTTTTTGAAAGGATTTATTCATTATTTTTCAGGGCGGCATCGCATCTTTCACCGGACCACAAGGTTGCGAACGTAATATACCCGTTGCCTATTACTTAATAGTTTACGCTGATTATTGGATTCGTCAATTCTTGTAGACTGTTTCAAACTAGGAATTGAGTAAATTTCATTTTTGACTACAAAAATAACATCTTTCTATCTAAAAATCTAACCGTTGGTTTAATTGTAAATCATATTTGTATTGTTTCAGAGAATAAATTAAATTTTGAGAATGTATTCAGAAAACTTTCGTCCATAAGAACATTTAAAGATCTATAGTGACAAATATCCTTGTTTTTATTAATAGCAAAGTTAAGACTTAACAGAACGCGAAGTAACTTCTAAAATTGAGCGTTGTTCGTGGATTATCTTAATTATACAAACCAGACGTTCATGAATATTTAACCGTCAAACTTCTCTAACTTAATTTCTATACTGTATTTGATGGTAACAACATCTCAACGTCATTAATAGCATTAAAAATACGTATTTATTCAAAAATTTAATGTTTCCGACAGAATATAAAAAAAAATTGACGGCTTTTTAGCTTTTTTCAAGGGTTTTATTTATTTACAAAAAAACATAATCCTGTTTTACAGACAAACCCAAACCCTTAATTGACAAGGATACATAACCAAGTACAATAAACAAGATATTAATCAGGAAAAATGCAAATGAAAAAATTAACTAATTATTCTAACAAATAGTAGAACTTTTGAAGTGTTCTTGATGACATCAGGATTCAGGGCTGATATTATAAACACAATACTAGTTTTCTGTCAGTCTAATAAAGGAACACAACTAAGAATGAAACCAATGTACAACAAATAAGTAAAAACATATAAAAATATAAATTATTGTGTAATTTCGGTTTGGCGGTTGAAATGTTCGAAATCCTATTCATAATACTTTCAGTAGCAAATTCTTCAATACCCCTGCAGTTAGATGGTGTTGGACCCATTGATGAGATTAGATAAAACGTCCAAAAACTTTATTTAAACTTTGAGTTAAAAACGTTTAAACCTTCGCCTGCTTTTGGGTTCAAAAATACCCGAAATCTAATCTTATTACAAAGAAAAGATTGAATAAAATTTTGAAAGCTCCCTACATTGAAGTTAATGGATATTGGCATTTTAGCAAGGAGAATTCAGCAAATAATTCAGATTTTCTGTGAAACGCTCGAGTAATATCCGTCCCAAACGCTCCACTAGCGGTCCCGAACTCAAACGACTGTCGCCTGACTTTTATTGTACTCGATTTTTATCGCATAAATGAAAAATGAGCACTGTTTAATGTCAGACATTACAGTAATATATAATGAGTATTTTAATCAACAATAATTGTATTTTAATTTACATTGTCACGACTAGCTATGAACCTTAAAAACTAAAGGTTTATACATATAACTCAATCTGAGCTTTTCACATATTACCCGTTTTCTTTAACCTCTTTTATGTAGGTAATCCGTCTTTTAGCCCTAATTAACAGCGTCTATAAGGATATTAGTAATTTTTTTATTTAAATTCTAAAATATTTACTATTATAGTAAAAATGCACGGCTGGGGTACAAGCGCACGATTAACCATCTAACACACTATCGATCATAATACATAATAAAAAATGGTGAAATTCTGAAATATTAAAAAGCTTTCGAATAAGTTTAACCTCTAAGCTTGAATTATTGATTCCCATCACCAACTTTTCGAGTATCTAATGTTGTCTGAATAGTTTAGGCCGATACTTTCGTTCAGCAATTAATTATTTGATTTAAATCGGTAATAAACAACTGAACTCGAACTTTATAAGTTCATGATCTTGATGCTAATACTTAAAACTGAAAAAAATAATGAGTATGTAGTAAGTAACCTATCTACATCAATATTTATGTAGATAGGTTGACGATTGTAGCATTACATTACATTCCATACTCATTATTTTTTTATCGTTCCTACACAGATTTCAATATAAGCGTCAAGAACGTGAACTTATAAAGTTCGATGACCCTTATGAAGCAGTAATATTGTTAATTCATACTTTTTAGTGCATTTTGCAGACGGTTAGGTGGGAAGATAAATATTCACCCACAATCCTACCCACGATGGACATTGCATAATGGTTTCTGCGCCCCGTACCAACCCACCAGTCTAGAGTAGGTTGTCCTGTTAACTATCTTGAGCGATCCAACCAACCAATGGAATTTATTATTGTCCGTACTCTTTTCTTACATTATTATTATCTTTCTTATTTAATTCTTGATTTTGATTTGTTTATTTTATAACCAGAAATTCATGCATTAATTTTAAGATATATTAATTTTAAGATAGATTAATATGATTTCTTTTATCTATTATAAAAAATATGTTTCTTTAGTATCCTGACTATCATATTTTTTTATTATTTCTTGTTTCCAAGACAACATCGTGTAACATCGCCCTCATAAACCGTCTAATATGGGCTCTTAGCGTTCATTGCTTCTACAGGTTTTAATACATGCCTGTAAATATGTTTCCAATCTTTCCAATGAATCAGACGCAAAAATATGTCTGCACCATGTAGTGTATTTAAATTTCATATAAACGTTTTTAATTCTTTGACATTTATAATGTGAAAAATACCAAACCATGAATTAAAGGATTCAAATTACCAATGAGATCCGCCTTTCAAAGTCCATCCAAGCCTAAATATTTCATAATGTATTTGCATTGTGATAAATATTGATGTCTATTGGGAAAATTGCTTAGTCATAATATGATAAATGGTTCTGTTGCGAAAGGTTCGCAATCCCCAAACTACAAACTTCATGAAAATTTAATATGAGATTTACGCTTATTAAATAGCACGTGAGTTAGCAATCTCCTTTCTGCATAGTTTTGCTGTTGAATAGTTGGAAACTACTAAAGGACTGTTTCACCTTGTAAATTAGGTTGGTTATAAAACTATGCCTAAATTAAATAGCATTATGATATGTTCTATAAATATAAGCGACTTTGAAATGTACTAAATTTTTTTTTTTTTTTATAAAACAGGGGGCAAACGGGCAGGAGGCTCACCTGATGTTAAGTGATACCGTCGCCCATGGACACTCTCAATGCCAGAGGGCTCGCGAGTGCGTTGCCGGCCTTTCAGGAATCGGTAAATAATTTGAATAACAAAACCTCTTTATTCCATGGATTAAAAATATTGTTGACTGGTAACGATGTTCTTTTCCGAAAACTGGCAACTATGGTAACAAACGCGATACTATCTTTATTACAATATTAAAATAAAGAAGGATAGTTTATACTCGTGTGAGTGTGATACTGTTAGAATTGCATAATATATAAGTATGATATAGGCCTAAAAGCGTGCGTGCAAAATTTTGTAAGCTTATGTATGTATCTTTGTTCATTCTTTTGGAGGTTTACTCCAATTTTAGTGTCAGAAGTTTTTGTGATATCATATCGTCATCTGGTAAAATATAAGAAGCGAGGTAAATAATTTTGACATGTGTTTAAAGTCGGTTTATTTTTTTTTGATGAGGTAAGTGAAAAAAAACATCTTTTTTATAAAAACATTTTTTGGAAATCAGTGTACTTGAAGGACTAAAGAAAATTTTACTCCAGAACATCCAAATAAACACATTCAGGTCACGAGGTCAAGTTTTTATTACTAGTAAATAGGTAATTGACAGTTTAAAACGTATATTTTGTGTAAAATACTTTTCTTAATAATGACCTGCTGTGTATGAACTTTATTAATTATTTTTTCATTAATCACTCATGCTTTCTTGTTGTGATTAATTTTTAATTCAGTTATTAAAACGTAAATATAAAGTATTTAGTATAAGTGATTTTTTTTAAATAAATCTCAAAATAAATGTCATGAATTAAATCCATTTAAGTTTCAATGTAAATATTAGAAAATGCAAACTTATTATTTGTTAAATAGAAATTAAATAATAATAAATCCACGGCATCTAATAGCCTATAGAATATATATACTTAACCCAAAACACAATTTTGCCAGTTCAATATATTACTTTCTGTACGCCGTAAAGGTTTTATTGAAAACAAGATGAGTGTCATACAGCTATCTATATATTTGTTGGGTGTAAAATATTTATGAGGGCGGGAATACGAAGGCATGTACCTGTAGGCGATGGCACGGTTTCGTGAAAAAGCTTTCGCAAAATCGAATCAGACAGGCTTTTAAACGCGACATAAGGCCATTCACCTTAAAGTTTTGTTATACATTTTTACTAATAAATAGAATTTGCTTTTAAAGTTGAAGGCAGAAAAGGTGACAATTGTCAAATGACTGAAAGGAAGAATTATCATAAAAGGAGGGCAATATATTATAGTTTTGCTAAGAACTAATATTTTTATAAAGCAAAAAGTTTATGTAGCAAACTTGTAAATTTTATTATATAATATTTATTGCGATTTTATAATTATAGAAATCAAGATATAGCATAAGGACAACGTCTGTATAAAATAAGATACCTATAACATACGTATATGTACGCTTTAGTCTATAAAAGAAATGTACTGTAATTATTAAGATAAATTATAATACGAGATGGACGTGTTTACTTGATTCCCTACATCGAGCCTTATATGGCAACCCAGCCAGAATGATTAGAAAGCATTAATATCATGAGAATAATAAATCGTTGTATATGTTTGTAGATTTTCATAGTAGCTTTATCGTGAGTATATTATTATTATATATATTTCCAACCTTATAAAAATAAAATATTTACAACACGACACAAAAATATATATAAAATTAAATAAAGAAATTACATTAAATGAATTGCTTGGGTATTTAGTGTAGGGTTGGACCTCATCTTGGATATAGGCATCATACAGTCTATGCTATTATTTCGCTTATTATTTCATATGTTACTATTCCATCCATTGCTTGCTCGCTACAGCTATGATAACCTCTGAACAGCGTTTTTTGGTCTGCCAAAATAGTGAACCATAACTACAATAAAAAATTGATAATTGCAGATTTGGTAGTAATAAATTGATTCCTAAATAAAAATATATACTTTTATCGCTTCCGTATTTAAAGTAGATAAAATATGTCGTTCACGCTACATCATTTGGACAAAATATATTGTTTTAACCCTGCGTAGACGATGTCACGGGCACCAACTAGCCTAAAAAAATATATATTATTCATCAAACATCTTTAAAAATGTTACATTAATGCAGCGATCCCGTTCCATATTAATTACATGCAAGCAAGATGCAACTTTAGATATGAATTGTTCAATTTGATACAGTATTGTAGTACAGAATCATAACTCCCATTAAGTTAAGCGCCATAAAATGCAAGACCGATGAATAGAATGTTCAATACTTGAGGCCTCTGTAATGTCTGTCTTTTTTAATTATTATTAATTCTTAGTTAAAAAGTTAGTTCTGATATTAAAATCGTACTTACGGGCCCGAGCCAAGTGGCTATAGACCTATTAATACCAATATTAGTCGACGAAAACTTAATTATTTTGTTAAATTAGCCATGTCACTTAGACATTAATGCCCGCCTTCCACTGCGAGCGGGACGGACCCATTACGGACTCCGCTATACTCGGTCAAGTAACCTCATATGTGACTCTTTCAACTTATGTCGCTCTCTCCGCTGCACTCGTCTCCGCTTTGGTGGAAGCAGATGTTTGAAAATCATCGTTACGAGTATAGCGGAGTCCGTAATGGGTCCGTTCCGCTCGCAGTAGAAAGCGGGCATTAAACCTCTGCTATATAGACCCAAAATTAAGACGGCAAGACGTTGCGGGGATGTACAGCAGCCCAGAGCAATTGGAATTGTAACTCGTGGACCTGGGCTGGTTAGTAACGTAATTGCATCCATAAGAAATGGCGTGTTACAGGAAGCACTTAATAATCCGTAAGCAGTTATTATTTAATTATAGGTTATTATTAAATATCTGCGTATAATCTGCTTATTGAAGATTATACGCAACTTGACTATGATAATCCATATTTAACCTTGTATGGTTTTGTTTATTTTGATAAATAATTGATTCATAGTATACTCATGCGCGATTTTTTTTATGCGAGTGATATTTCTAAGATCGGGGCGTTTTTATACTCCTTCATAAAAAAGAGGTAAAATTAAGAACTTTTATTAAAAGCAATAATACAATTTTGTACAACGGGCAAATTATTTCCTTATGATAGTATTATAAGACCTAATATTTATGAATAAAGCGGCCATGCGATGGTTACAAAAAAATATTACGAATTATATTAGCGGTTACTTAAGAATTATTTAATTTTAATAAATTATTTATTTTAAACTTTCAGATTGTCCTGACGTTTCGTGATGTTATCAGTTATCATGGGTTATTCAACCTATTGTTTTCAGCAAATTCAAGCAACTATACCGTCTGGTATCTTTCAATAAAATAATAATAATGGCGTTTTAATTCAGTACATGTAATAGTTGTGTATATGTATGTGGCGAACTTCCATGGTTGAAATTGTGTTAAAACCATAAACTTATATACTTATCTGAAACATAACACGACATGTTTTTAGTATGAGCTTTGAATGTCTGAATTATCTTTTGATATTGATTGACAACAAATTAGTTGCAACATTGACATAAATGAAATTTAATTTGAAGAATCGTGTTAATTGCCTATTTGTACCAGTTCCTTGCGTCCATTGAGTCTCTTATCTTACTCCTTAACTATCCTAGCGTTATTATATATCTTTAATATAGGCTTATTTTAAGTATGACGGATATATAGCCATTCATTTGTTATTGCACAAAACTCATTCGTGGATGTTTTTATCATGAAATGTATCGTCTGTTAAAAGTGCTTAATTCATTTTATATCTGCGATAGGAAATCAAGGGATTTTTTGAAATATATTATATACATATTCTCAAATAATTATTACATGTTATAAGAGAATCGTTTGCTTAATAAAGTGAAAATTAAGTGTTTTGTTATCATTTTTATTCTGTATTGTTCATGTATACGTAAGAATTTTGTAGAGTGATTAATGGAAGGATATAACTTTTTATGTTTCGTGAAACGAATTGAGTGCCTGTGCATTTTATACAGGTACGAAACATGCAGTCGTAAGATTTTGTAGATTTATATATTAGGCTTTGCAAATTTCAATGAAACTATGTCTTTTCTGTGCTAGTATTAAAAAAATTACCTCTTATAAATAATACATTGGTCCAATCGCAATAGTTAATTCACAATACATGGTTTTCTTTTTCGACACGATCCCGAAGTTTCGGTAGAGTCGGATTTAAACTGACAAACGCGCCGGCCGGCGTCAAGCGGCTGACTGCCGGACCCCTCACCGCATTCGCGAGTCGCAACCCTATTTTCATTTACAAACATTATAAATTCATATCCCATTGATGGCTCGTAGAATTACGTATTACAATTGAAAATTGGATAGTAATTCCTGTTTTTTTTTTTTATATATATTAATCATACAATCAGTCTTTGCGACTATAAGTAGATACATTGAGAGCTTATTGACGTGATAGGCGCTACTCCCAGCAGAGCCTGCCTATTCTTATTTAAACTCAGTATGTTGGGTTGTCCTGGTCAAAAATGTCTCGCCGCTTTTTTAGTCGTCGAGTAGTTTCTGGTATAGTTAGCTGTCCTGCTAGCTGATTGGGGTGCTTTTGAAGTCTTAGTTTGTAGTTATACCCATGTGTGATTTCATGTGCAATTCCTGTTTATAAAACATATTTTGAACCAATTATTCCATAGTCTGTTAGAAATCTATCACTGCATTTTTTAGATGAAAACCTCTCTTAAGCAGCCATTAAGAGAAGAGGAAACCGATTCTTAAAAGCCCCAACCTACACGCAAGCTTTCTCGCTATGAGTTTCCATATGATTGATGATGGGTGAGTCTCCTGCCAGTTTGTGTGTTTTATAAAGGAAATTAAACCGGTTTTAATGACAAGCAAGCAAGGCCTCAGGCGACATTTAGTATAATAATAAAAAGTATGGATATATGTCAAATATAGCCTATATAAACTTCCAATATTAGAATATACTCTTTGGGACACTACACTAGTTTTTGAATATAATTGGTTTCCGTTAAATCCAATATGAAGTTCGAAATTCAAATGCATTTTTGAATTTCGAATATCCGGAAACAATATCCGACGCGTTCGCCTCGAGCCGCCTATTAGCCCGTATGTGGAACCAATCTGTGATTAAGTGACACTCTGTGAACGCTCTTTTCATAAATTTCTTTAGAAAAAATAGAACCGATTATGCACTAAAAAATATTTAATACTTTTTTTTGCTTCGCCTTGTATCTCTAAGAGTTTTGAATGTAGGAAACGTGTTAGTATAACAAAATAACTAATGATAAAATTAATTTAGGACAATTGATGACTTCAAATATCTGTCAACATTAACTAACCGAGGTATTTATGAGCGATGAGGATAACAATATCTCAAAAAGTACTGAAACGATTTTGATGAAACATAGACTTCCTGTTATATTGATAAAGATAATAAATATATCTGACTTAAATCAAAAGGATCATCTCGACATGACTTTAAGTTTTCGAGAAATTTGAGCAGACGGCAGCACTCTGTCTTACCCTGAACCTGTAAAGATACGATATATTACCTGCCTGGGTAATCAATCCCGTTAATTTTATTTGTTAAATTACCAAAAAAGCCGAAGCAACATTTGGAAGGAATAGTTGTTAAGTAGTTATAAAGGCATATGTTAAAAAGTATATGCGTTTTACTCGTTCATATTTCATCGTATATAAATGAATTTTAAACATATTCAATTTGGGGGCCTCATAGCCTAGCGGTCTTATTAAGGGGCAGCTAGGTGAGGGGTACCGGGTTCGATTCCCGGTTCGAGGGCAAGTTTTAATTTAATTTAAATTTGTTCTCGGCCTTTGGGAGGGTTGTGCGGTACCGTGCGAGTGCCTAAACCGTACATGGAGGACACGGTCGAATTCCTAAAGACAAAGCACCAATTATAAAAAATCCTATACTTGACGCTGGCTAATGCACAAATCGTGCCAGAGCCATTAAAAAAAAAAACATTCAACTGTTGCTTGTCTACAGTCCCATAGCTACAACTGGATTATTGATTCCCCAACTAAATTCTATGGTCGAGAGCCTTTGAATGAACTGGTAACTCGACATTCAAATAACATTATCACTGAAAGCCAAAATGTAAGTGTCAGATGTGTCGGGTGATGTTCACGAAATTTAATTAAAGTTGAATGGGACACAGATGGCCTCTTCCTCGTTTGTAATACCTATAAGGGTAAATGCCTCTATTGTTTTCCAAATATTAGATTCAAACAATTAAACAAAGGGAAATGTTTTATGATGTGAAGGTTAACTTTGTCAGGCTGAGATTTTGTCAGCGCGTCTTTTGAAAAAAGGTTTTATTCTAAACTAAAAACTAGGGTGATTTATTCAGACACATAACACAATTATTGACATAATTAAATTTAATGATATTCAATTTTTATTTTGTAATGCAACGAAGTGTTAATTAATAAATAAATAAATGAAGAGGATTGCAACTGGCGGCCTTATCGCGTTCGAGCGATATCTTCCAGGCAACCACTGTGATTAATAAATAGATAAGGTAAGCAAGAAGTGCAAAGATACATAATATATATAGTTATTTAGATAAAACTAAAACAGGAAAAAAAACTAAACTGAAACAAAAATTAAACTAAAAAAGTAATCTTATGTAGTTGAAACAGTATTAGAAGTACTTTAGTTAACGCCAGTTTAAACAGACCTTCTTAAACGGTCATATAAACGCGATTTTATTACATAAGTCATATAATTTGACGTCTAAGACTGAAAAATGTTGTAAAAGATTAAATCAATTTCATAAAATTGCAAAAAGCTACTTCGCGGTAATAAATGGTGTAAATGCGGCAACATTTTTATAAAGTAACTATTATGTCACAGATTTTTTTACTAACTAGGTACTAATGTCTTTGTAATACAATAAACCTGTCAACTTATGTAGCAGTCTTTAGCTGACCGCGTTTTAACCATTTCTTTCACTGCACATATCTCGCATATGCGTAGTTGTTAGTTTATTTTTCATAAATTTGCTAACTAAATCCATCTTTATGACATGATAACATTTCTCCCAAACGCAAGAGGAATACAATAAACATCTTTTATCTCGATATTATACCGTATTAAATACTGCAGAAGGCTTCAAATTCTAAGAAACATCGACCTTACTTAACGCAAAATACTCATAAATAAAAAGATTTTCCAGCGATTTTCCGAAACGTGACTGGGTGGATTTTAAAAATTGGGTCAACTCATTTTAGTCCCTAATATTTGATATCAGTGAAGCTATCGAGAATACCTATTACATTTATTTATTTACTGATCCATTACACGTTAAAATATCGCGTCTTGGAAATTTCTTGGAAATATTGAAGAGTATAAAATTTTTAGACGAGCTTACAAAGTAAAAGATTGATCTTACTTATTATAGAATCCTATTATCTATCTCCGAAGATTTTTATTTATATTATACAATAAACATAAGCTATTCAAAACACGCATTCAAAAAATTCCTGTTTATTGTATATGGCCAATCTTAATAGATATTAAATACCGTGGTACAATGTGGAACTCTACATTAGTTTATGGTTCCTAATTTGTAACTCATATAATAGTCCTCGGTTTGTTAATAAGTTATTCTTTACTTTATATAAACCGGAGCTAGCATTTACATTTCTCACATTCAAAAATAGTAGAACTTAAACTAAAACAATACATCATTTTATAATTTGCTTCTTCCTGACAAGGCTGCAGGGCATTGGGTTATGACACATCTACATAGATAATGAACGGCCCTGAGTAGGGCTGTTATCATATAATATATTAATATATTAATAAATATTAATTAAATATTTAATTAATATTTATTATTATTTTATTGTAAAAACTTGGTGCATTAAAGCAGACACTTTACAGTGAAGACCTAAATTTCCCAATGAAAAGGCTAGAAAAATACAACGATGAAATTGCAGCCACTCGCTGTCACAATGAGAGCAGAAATATTTTACAAAACGTTGAAATCGACGCAGGATAATAGGACTATTGTTAACGTTCGTAGGGTAAAAATGCAAAGCATTTTTCTTAAAGTTACGAAGTAAATAAAAACAATACATCAGTTGTATAGAACAAGTCATCGTATCCAGGTTTTTCGAGCTTCCTTCTCTTTCGCCGTTTAATCTTTTTTTAAGTATTGCTATGCTATTTCCACTTTTGACATTTGGTTAATTTGTCAGCCGTAACTTAACAATTAAAACTAATGTTGTTCGACGTTTAATAGCTGTCAAATAACATTTTAACCTTTCTTAAAGCTTGACACTGTAAAGATAAACGGTTAAGTTATTATTAAAAAAAAAAAAAAAACGATTGTGTCAATTGTCATCGACTTGTACAGTGTACACATTGGCGCTTGTCTTTAATCAATTCAATAGCTTATTAAAACAACAAGTGTAACATTTAAAGCACTGATATTTTAACAAAATGTATTTACACAGCATACTAATTTGTCGCTCAAAATAATTAGCGTCAAGTCAGTAGTGTAATTAAAACAGGAAAGTTATATTGCCTTTTGCAAAAGGAATGCCGCAACGCATTTTAATAAGTTTGCTAAAAAATGTTTTCAGGCGTTACAAAATTTTACTAGCTTCAAACAATTGTGATATATTTCCGTTTTACATGGAGTCCTGTGTTCTAAAGTTGATTTATATAGGAAATATTTAAATTTATTATTATTTATTATTGGGTGAAATTTCGCTAACGTGAAGAGGATGCTTGCGGTATGGATGCGAAACGTGGAAAGCCACAAAAGCCACCACGCAACACGAATTGTTCACGTTCTCGGTATCAGAGACAGATTCTGGATATCTTCTGCCTTAGAAGATTTCTAATGAACATCTACAGGAACGGAGCTGGGAAACCCCAATCGGTCACCGTCATCTTGCAACGCAACCAGGTACTCGATTGGACTCCCCAAGGAATAAGGAAACGTGGCCGTCCTACACAATCTTGGTGACGCTGGTAGTCGCCGAGGCACGAGCCATTGGGCTCACGCAGTTCGAAGTTAAGTGCGTGGCAGAGGAGAGATCCTCTGCCCCTTCAAGGGCTTTAGGAAAATAAAGTAATTGTTTATTGTGTTTTGTATCTGCATGATTTTATGGAAAGGGTAATTATATAATTAGAGATATCATAAATCATTTTCACAGAAGAAATGTATGTACAGTTTTATCATTATGCTTGATAAAAATATAGGTGCAGCCAATACGCGTTAGAGCGGGACAGAACGCATACTGCGTCTCACATCGGTCTGGCGTGATCGGTGACGTAGCGCAGGTGCGTTAGATTGGGACAGAACGCATACTGCGTATTCACATCTCTCTGACGAGATCGGTGACATAAGGTAGACGGTAGGAAGCGCGGCCGGTGCAGCCGGTACAAGTAGACTGAGACAGTCTATATAGGCGAGTTAGTCTGTCTGGTAGAGTAGTAAATTGAATTAATATCAAAGAAAAAACTTAAATAATTATAATTATCAAAGAAAAAAAAATACTGCATAAATAAATAATTATAATTGCATTAGTTGATAAAAAACGCTATGCAATAGTTTTACTGCGGCAGTCCCCGAGTGCCACACGTTTCTTTATATGATAGAGATGTTTAACTTTAAACCTCACACATCTATTAAATACTTTATCCTTATCACACTCGAGCCCTCGTACTTTGTCTAGAAGAATCTGCTTTAATAGTAAAACCGCCCATTCACATCATTTGTCTTCTTATATATTACCTGATTATTACTTTTTTTTACGAATAACATTACAAAGATTGACATTACGTATATATCGTATATGAATCTTAAGCAACAATCCGTGAAATGGCACTCATTAATTAGTGGCTAATGTGTAATGCAGAATACCGTTGGCGCCAGATACCGATCAGGTTTTGCTTGACTGACCGTCGACCTATGCTCCCTTTATGTTATGTTACATAACTGACAGACCTAGTAACCTATATGGTCTTTCCGTTGCAATACGCTAAGGGCTATCGTTTGTAATTAGGGTTTTAAGATAGAAATTTTATTATTTATTTGCTAAGCACAACAATGATATAGACGAATGTATTTGTATACATGGAACTACAAGAACCTTTATATTTGAGTTAATAGTTGTACTTGTATCTTGAAAATCAAACGCTGAACTTTAACGTAAATTACTTATCACAACAATTACAATTACAATCTAGCCTATACAAAAATTATGGCTAATAAGTAATATTTTGTTGATTTAATTTTCTACAATACTAGTGAATAGCTGAAACTAGTATCTACAGATGTTCAGTAACAGTCTTAGTGTTTTATAATGACATTGTGTTGATACTATGTTCGTAAAAATAAAATAAAAAATAAAATATGTTTATTATGGAACGTAAGATACATGTATCACTTATTCCACGTCATTAAATTTGAAGGCATCCCTACTCATCGGCAAAGAAGACAGAGGGTGTAGGCCGAGAGAAAAAGCCGGCGTAAAAAACTCTCGGTACTCTTTTAAAACAGCAAATCATCAAACAACACTTATTTATAACAAATATCGCAAATTAATTAGAAGTAGCCTGTCTAGCACTAGTCCCAGGCCCTTTTATCAATTAGATAATCGTTGACTTTATAGTAAGCCTTTTTACACAGCTTTTCTTTAATACATTTCTTAAATTTATTGAAAGGCAGTGATAAAAGAGCTTCTGGGATTTTATTAAAGAAGAGTATCCCTTTCCCCAAAAAAGAATTACTAACTTTAGATAGTCTAGTACGGGGAAATTGCAGCCTGCGTTTGTTCCGTGTATTAACATTGTGCGTATGTTCTATTCTAGTAAACTTATCACTATTTTTGTATACATACATAATATTTTCATAAATATATTGCGAGGGAAAGGTAAGTATATTAATTTCCTTGAATTTATCTCTAAGAGATTCCCTACATTTTAAATTATAGATTGCACGAATAGCCCTCTTCTGCAGGATGAAAATAGTTTCGACATCAGCAGCATGACCCCATAATAATAAGCCATAAGTCATTAAGCTATGAAAGTAACTAAAATAAACAAGTCTAGCTGTATCGACATCAGTTAGAGAGCGAATTTTTTTAACCGCGTAGGCTGCAGAACTAAGTCTCTTCGCCAATCCGTTAATATGAGGGGACCACTGAAGTTTTGAATCCATGGTGATTCCGAGAAATACAGTTGTATCATCCAGATTCAAATCCTCACCGTTTATAATTGGTCTAGTATCCATAATCCTTGAATTTTTTGCACAAAATTTAATGCATTTTGTCTTTTTTGCATTAAGTAGAAGGTTATTCATACTAAACCAATGGACAATCGAAGACAGAGCATTGTTCACATCGTCAATTTTGTTATTTGTCGTTTGATTTTAAAAATCAAGGACGTGTCATCAGCAAACAAAACTATCTGATGTTTTCTCTCTACCATGAAAGGTAGATCATTTATATAAACAAGAAAGAGGAAAGGGCCAAGAATTGAGCCCTGTGGTACCCCCATATCTACTGCCGACCCAGAGGACCTCTTACCATTCACTTCAACCTTCTGAGTTCTTCCGTGTAAATAGGAAGTCAGAAGATTCAGTGCGGTATTCTTGATGCCATAATGGCTGAGTTTCCCGATTAAGGTCTCGTGTTGGACACAATCAAATGCTTTGGATAAGTCGCAGAAAACACCTAAAGCGTCATGCGACTCCTCCCAAGCCTTAATTATATATCTATATAACTCAACACCGGCATCGGCTGTCGAGCGACCCTTGGTAAAACCGAACTGATTATTATGTAATAATTTGTTTACGTTAAAATGACTTACCAGTTGATTTAATATAATTTTTTCAAATATTTTACTACAAGTAGGTAGTACGGAAATTGGTCTAAAGTTACTGGGGTCGGACATACTACCTGCTTTAAATAATGGAATGACTTTACTATGTTTCATTAGATCGGGAAACTCGCCACTTTTAATACAATTGTTGAAAATTATAGCTAGATGGGGAGCAATTACATCAATTATGCTACTAATTATTTTTACAGAAATACCCCAAAGATCGGTAGTGTTCTTAATATCTATGGTTCTAAATATCCTCACTATATCGTCGGCACCAATGGGTCGGAATGTAAAACTGACCTTGCACTCGTTTACATTATCTTTGAGCAGCGATTCAGCGAGGGCGGGAGATGATTGAAGAGACTTTGTAGTCGAAATTGGAATGTCAGAAAAGTACTTATCAAAAACAATCGCTATCTCTTCGTTAGATTTGATTATAGTGTTATCGACACATAGTTCGATGTCTTGATTGCGATCCCTGACTCTTCCAGTTTCACTATCAATTATCTTCCAAGTCATTTTAGTTTTATTGCTACTATTTTTAATCTTGTTTTTAATATTTAAGGACTTGGCCGCGTAACAAACTTTCTTAAATAATTTCGAATAATTTCGAACATAAAGAATAAATTCTTCATTATGATTGTATGACTTTTCAGCGTAAAGGTCATACAACCGTTGTCTACTTTTATAAATTCCCGCTGTCGCCCAATCACTAAACGATTTACACTGCGAATGAGAGACTTTCTTTGGGGTAAAGATGGTGTTGAACTCTTTATTAATACAATCACTTAGATTGTTGTATTGTATATCAACGGTAGTACCTACCGGTAATAAAGGTAGGTGTTTACCTATATTATGTCTAAATCTCACCATTCGCTTTTTATTTACTGGAACAAACACACTGCTCTTATTTACTTGTTTCACCACTTTACATTTTAGCGCCACTAACTGTCCACAATGATCTGAGCTAAGATCAGTTGTAATTGAGGTTTGCATTGCCTCTGCATCTGTAAATACATTATCTATACATGTAGCAGTGGAGCTTGTAATTCTAGTGGGCTCAAGAAACAAGTTAACAAGATTGTAAGATTTTAATAACAGATTGAATTTTTTACTAATGGAGGTATTTTCTAATAAATTTATATTGAAGTCACCACATACAATAATATACTTATTGTTCTTAAAACTAACTTTACACAAAATTTCCTCCAACTTTGCTTCAAAAAAATCGTAAGATGCACTTGGTGGTCTATAAACACTTAAAATAATGCAATTCTCAATCTCTATACAGGCTACCTCCAAAGAGTGTTCTACAGACAGACACACGATGTCATTACGCTCTTTATACTTTAAATTTTTATTAACAATAATCAAAGAGCCCCCATGAATCGCCGACAATCTGCAAAACGAACTTGCAACTTGGTGCTGATCAAAGTTAAAGATGATTTGGCATTCTCTAAGCCAATGTTCGGTAATGCATAGGACATCAATTTTTCTTGATTTTAAAAACAACTCCAATTCTAATTCTTTGCCCAACATACCTTGCATGTTTTGATGCATCAAGTTTAAACAGTTGTTGTTAGTAATATTACATGTTTGTGTTGAGCTGAGTTGTACTAAATTATTGCTAGAGTTTGCCTCTATTGTCACACTATCTAATTTAAATTATTAATACTTAATGAAGTGCTACTGCAAGTATCACTACATTCTCTTAAGCTAAGCTGCTCAATAGAAGCAGTTGTCTCAAAAGCTAGCTGCTCAATAGAAGCAGTTGTCTGAAAAGCTAAATGTTTAGCTTTAGTTGTAAATAAAAATATACACGTATACACATACAAACATAGTGTCAACACATACACGTATGCATATTAGCGTCATTGAATTTTCAACGTTATCAGACCCTTAAAATATGAAATTGTCATTTATTATTATTACTTTTTAAGTTTATTTTTTTAAAAGGAAGTCACAGGCATCTGAAATACAGTCCCACATCAGGATCCTGGAATATGTTATTTGCCAATAAATTAATTTTAAATCGTACCTACATAATGTTATCTTTAATTACGCGACGCTTTATTTAAATAATATAAATAAAACATTTAATAAATAGTTATTAAACCACATTATTTCCATTAATAATGTGATAATATCGCATTTATATCAGTTAAAGAAGTTATGCTTAATCGAATCTATTTTTTTACAACACAAAGCACAAAACTGTTGGTTCTAATTATTCCGTATAAAAAACGTCATTGGACGCGACGATCAAATCCGAACCACATGCTCTTAATTGGTCACATCGCAATTAGTCTCACTGTCAGAGCACTCGGAATCACGTAATGCAAATCCATTTCGAGTATCACGGCATTAAATTAAGTCTGAAACGCAGAGTTCATTACATTAGTGTAAATGTCCACATAAAATGCTAACAGAGGTCACATAATGTTGGCCCTGGAACACGAAGTCAAAACATTCCCTTAGAACAGCTATAAAGCCTCGTAATTACGGAATAACTTGGTACCGGGCTAAAACAGGATATTTATTTAATCATTTTGACGAGAAAATAATATGGTGCGCCGTCGAAATAGTTGGGGGTTATCGCATGTCATGTATTGGTGATCGAAGTACGCTGCAGCTTATTACGACTAGATTATTATAGGTTGCGTTGGTAAAGTTATTATGGAATTTCACGTGGAAGATTTACACTAAATAAATATTGTAGTTAGGAGTTATCCCGAAGTTTTAAATGCATTTTTAAAAACGGAACGCGTCGTTTCAACGCTTTTGGTTAACGTTGCTTCCACCAATGACAATCATGCGATACGATTAGTTGTATCGTTTTATAACTGTAGTACGTAATGTCCTAATTTACATTGTAAGGTTCATTTATAAATATTGACTCTGTGGGAGTTGCCATAATGGAATTGGATCGCCTATAGCGCGACCATAAAGTGCCATACAAAATAAATATTATAAATGTTGTTAGTATGTTAAGCTAATTTTAAGCCAGGCTTGTAATATGAAAACTTGTGTTATGGTACACAAGAGTGCTTGTAGATGTAAAACTTATATAAAAAGTAGATGAATTATACATTGATAAATTAGTTTAAATCTTCTATAGTAGTTATGCTTATTAATGATTACTGTTATACAAAATCGGTATTAGGCTATAAGATACTATAAAATTGTTATATGTATAAAGCACTAATTGAATTAAAATTTGTATCCAAATGCATGTTTTGGTAAATCTAATTGTACGATTTTACACCATCATGAATCATCAATAAATCATAATCAATCATCAAATCGTCGTTCATAATGAAAACTGACACCTATAACTTCATGTTTATAGTTGAAGGAACTTAAATTCTTTGTGATTTATATTTTGTTTACCGGGAATAAACAACACGACTAAAAATTATTTCGAAAATTACAAAATTGCTGCTTTCAAGCTAATGAAATATTGGACCTTTTGGAGAGGCGTATTAGACGTTTAAAAGCTTTTGTTGATTATGTCGAAGGACAAATAAGTATGAATAATATTGAATAAAAATTTTCCTTTTATGAAAAGTACTTTCGGAAAAAAATTGTTTTCTACAATTATTAAATAACCATGCTTTATTAATTAATTGTTTTGGGAAACTAAACTGCTCAGCTACTTTCTGTTTGACAATTTAATCATAATTATAATAAGACGTACGTACCTACTTTGTTTATTACTTTAATAACTATCACAGCGGTTAGTACAAAAACATTTTACTCGGAAAATAATTGGTGTTAATAACAACACTAATTAGTACTTTAGAAAAACATTACAAGTTGATTTTTGGTTTTATTTTCACGGGATTATTTTTGTTTACGGTCAGAATAACCAAACCTATAGTTCTGGTTTTTGAGTAAATTTACGTTATATTAAAAAAAACTCTTTTAAATTCAATAGATTATTATCTCTGTGTCCTAGATGAAAGCACATGGTGCGGAAGTCTAGTTTTTATTTCCCGAAAAGATAAAGAATGTGGTGAATAATCAATGTATGAATAAAGAAAATTGGTTTCCCTAAGACCTATTACTTTAAAATGAATAAAATATAATCATATTGAGCAAGGCGGATTGTAGATTATATAATAAAAGTACCCACTCATCTTTTATTAATAACTCGTTCATTAATCGAGATACGCCCCCATAGATTAACTATCCGTATTTGGTTAACGCAGCTGTGATATTAAATACGATGGGATACAATTAAAGAAAGTTGCATTTCAAATAACTATAGGACCAATCTGGTATATTTCTAGATTCGTGGTAAATACTAAAGATTTTGGTGCCACAGGAACCTAAACACGTGTATTACGGTTCGTGTGTTGAATCAAGAGTTGTGTTTAATTTAAAAAAAAATGCATTTATATCCATTTAGAGAAGAATTTAAATAGCAATACTGGTATGGTCGTTTAACATGTTCTCATGTTGGCACCATATGCACGAACGCGTAAATTGTAAGCATTATAAAATTCTTTGAAAAGCGTTTTAATTAAAAGTCTGGTGTGACTTAAATAATGATATTTTATTTATTAACACTTAGTTGCACACAGAAATGTAATACAGTTGACATAATTAAATGAAAAGGAGGCATACTGGCAGCCTTATCTCTTTCGAGCGATCTCTTCCAGTCTACCAATGTGAGAAAAAAAGGCAAGCGCAACAAGTGCAAATATAGATAAAATGAGACGATTGTCGGATCGATAGTTTTAACTTTACCAATGTATAGAAAAGACTGTTATTACATCGAGCTTAATCTTGTATTAAAATAAATATATACTTAAATGAAAAGATCGGAAACATTGCACTGCCAAAATTGCAGTAATAAGACTCAGTTTAATGTGAACAAAGTAATATTTTTTTATTATAAATGTTTTCTAGATAATTCCCCGACTATGTAGTCTTCGGAGGTATTAAATAGCTTACGTAAATGGTATTGGTAACCCGGGTGATTAAACACTACCTATTTCTTTTAACTACTTTTTGTATGACCTCTACAGCAAATCCCAAAAAGATGCTTCTTAACCTAATGTTGAACATTATTTCCTTTAAATTCGTCTCTGTTACTTGTATGCCCATAGCTTGCTTAGTGTTATACCTGTCGTATCCATACTTTGGACAGTCGGTCAGAGTAATCTTAAAACAATTGCCTTTTTACCTACGTACATGCGTGGTTAGCGTAAAATAGAGCAAATTTTTCAAATAACGAAAACGGGAAGCCTCTTATAACTCTCTCCGTCTCGTTCAAAATGATTTGTAGTGCGATATATCATACTGTAGCAAATTTTAGTTCCAATAAATTCCCTTCGCCGACGGGTGTATAGAAAGGGAAGCTGCGTAGCAATCTGTAAGTTGTAGCCCTGTCAAAACTACATTATCGGGCGGAAGCGTTGATAAATACTACGTCTACATCTGGGTAGCCTTGTAAGTGGAAAGTTGGGCTTCACATATTCGCTCTACCCTATTCAATAGATTGACGGATTCATATTAGTCGTAGCTAGGTAATTTAACCGTTTATTAATATTTGAACTGATAAGAGAGAAATTTCATATAACGGCTTTTATTTAAAGGAATAAATTTGATGGTGAATATAATTTGCGACTTTTGTGGTATGTTAAAACTACCGTGTTTTGTATAATATTAAATCGTTTAATAAAACCTAAACATAACAATCAAATATACAGTATTTACATTTTTCTTAACCTACATAATAATCTTAAAAATAATTAAAAATTTAAAAAAAGAAAATTAAAACAAATTTAAAAAGTTTGGTCCCTTTGGGAGTGTACCATTAACGCTGGCAGCATTTCCCCGCTGTATTGCGATACTTATTTGTATAATTAAATTTAAGAGAAGTAAGAAATTTACAACAGTAAGATATAATTAAAATAGCTCTTTTAGAAGTAGACCTGTTTGACGGAAGGACTTTTGGAAAAAAAGAGAGGCTAGTATTAGAATTTGTTTTATGATTTAGATTTTAAGTTTAAAATTAAACAGTTTTTATTATAAATATTATTAGTAAAGGCAAGAATAAATAAATGTTTTACAATTGACATAAAATTTTGCCCTAATTTAGAAGTGACCCCATTTGCATTAGAATTCATTACCTCTTTGAAATGTCTTCGACGAAATTCTTTGCCTAACAAGCTTACTTTATGGTATTTATTATAATCATTATTGTCTCATTCAAGTAAAATGTATTAGGGCGGGTAGGATTGCGTTATATTTGATTTCGTTTAGAATTATGTCTTGGAATTGTATAAATGTTGTAACGCATCAGATTTTAATGTGTGTGTAGGAATATATTTAGTAATACAGTTGATATTAAACTTTTTAACGGAAATTAACGCGAATTTATTACATTATTTACATAACTCGTTTACAAGGCTGCACTTGAAAAGGAAATGTACTCTATTTAACTTGGCTATTTAGTAACTACTTACACTACATAATTATCTGTAATATCAACATTAACTCATAAAAAAATAACTATTATCTAGGGCGTAACAATAAAATAATATAGAATCGTAAGGCCGTGAGTTCAAAACACGGCTTGAGACCAATAGACTTTTCTTTCTATGTGGGCAATTTAAAGCTCGCTGGTACGGTGAACAAAAACTACGTGAGGAAACCGGTATACCTTAGACCCAAAATCTATCGCTGTGTGTCTGGCACAAGACCGATCACCTACATTCCTATAAGAAAAAAATAATGATCAAGAAACGGATACAGAAATCTCTGGTTTTATTAAATGCAAACACAGCTTGTGTTATTGTGCCCTTTAATTAAACAAGATTCTAACAATTACGCATCATTTGGCATATATCTCAACTGATACTGAAAACAAATATGAATTTCGATAATTTAACTAACCTTTAAGAAATTTTGGTAAGAATCTATTTTAATTTAAAATAAGAATCACACATAACTAAAAGCGACTTCATGTAAGGTAAATATAGTGTATTTAACATCATATAGGGCTTGATTGGAACCCGCAAGGAAAGCGGAAGCGTGGCCGTCCCAAGCAAACCTGGCGCCGTACAGTCGCAAAAGAGGCAAAGAGAGCCGGAAAGACTTGGAGTGAGGTAAAATACGAGGCTCAAGACCGAACGCGATGGAGACTCACTGTGGACGCCCTCTGCCCCAACTAGGGGTTATAGGACATTAAGTCAAGTCAAGTAACATCATATAAATACACTTAGTTAAGGTTAGTTACTGTTTTTATTGTTCCTTTATTTTTTATTTATTACTTAAATACGCTTATATAAGTCCATATCTTTGGTAACACCAACCACCAACTGACAACTGTTGGACATGTTCTTTTACACAGATATGATAGTGAGATGCTACAAAACATATAGTGTGTATTTTTACAAAGCATTTTATCACTACACTATATCAGATTTTGTAAGAAAAAATCCAATCTAGTCATTGTTATTAATTTTAACGCACGGATTATTTTGAAGCCAGCTCAGCTCTCAGAAACTCCCAATAGCAATAGCTATCCCGACCTTAAAATAACTTTTAGCGATCATGCGATATCAACGGATATTGAAAGAACTGTATCAAAATTAGGCAAACATTGGCCTCGCCATTAGAAGTATTAATGAAACATAACCTCTCTTCACAAAACATACCAATTAAAATCTTACTGCACCAAGTAATCACATCGTCCTAAATTAAAGTATATGACACGACATAGAAAGCTTTTTTACTTCTTATAACGAACGGTGGCATTCCTAATGGCATTACGCACTTTGTTGAATTCGAGGTAATCTTGGATGCTGATCGTTGTTAGCCACTAATAAACGCCACACGGCTTGATTAACAAGCCTTTTTCTGTTTTAACGACATCGTTACTGAATACAACTGTCCCTGTATTAATTTGGAATGTGATATACAAAGATGCTCCAGAATGCGGATTTATTAACGCCTCGGTAATGTTTATAACCGCTGGTTTATTATAAGTTGACCAATGAACGGTCACTGCACTTTATTTTCGTATTTAGTTGATATTTTAATTGGTAAGCAGGTGTTATTGGTACATTGACAAATTATGGCTGCAATTAAAAGTTAACGATAGTGAACGAATTATAACGAAGTTCATAACTACACGAATACACTAAGATAGTGATAATACACTAAGATGGTCACGCAAGACAATTTAAAAGTCTCGGAACGTAATCAGAGTATTCTTACATTGATCTGATCCTATTCATGTATGTTACATATGTGTGTGTATAACTTAGATGCCCATGTGTGTTGTGGCTAATTAAGTTAGCCTAGCTCCTTCCAGAAGCTCAGAAGTTTCCTGGTACTTCGGAGGCTTCACAGAGCGACCTCACTGCTCAGAGGATTTCTGTTCGTTGGGGGGCCACAGCCACGCATTCCAGGACTACGTGGGTGACTAGATCTGATGCTAAAAGTACCTCTTACTTATTAAAATCTAAAGGTTCTACTAAACAATATACATGTTAATTTACGTATGTGTAGTTCGAAATTGTAACAATCTCATTCTTGCATAATCATGTAAGTTCTGTAATACCCAATATATTCTTTGACTGTGTGTATAACATAATATCATCTTTTTTTTTTAGTTTTTCTCTTAACTAGGGTTGCCTGGAAGAGATCGCTTATTAGCGATAAGACCGCCCGTTGCATCCTTTATAATTTTTATGTATTGTGTTTCTTTTATTTGCAACGAAGTGTAAATAAATAAATAAATAATATATCAATCGTTGATCCTAAATAATAATAATCATTCATTAAAAGTAGGTAACTTAATTATTAATTAAAGGTAGTTATTGTTAAATTTCCAATTGCTTTAAATATAACATTACTTATCCGCATAAGAACAGCCTTTTCTGTAATGAATATAATTTTCTGGAATGATTCAAAATATAAAAGTTTACTTTCGTCTAAATGTTAGAGTTCCGTTAAATCATGCCTAAAAGCCTCTTTGTTCCCACATTTTATCACAGACATTCAGCGAAAATGTATTTAAACTTCGAAGATAAAAGTTTATATTTTGAACTTTTACACACCATTTCAAGAATAAAGTGTTTCATGCCTTCAAAATGTCTTTAACTTAAATTTCCTCATCAAATAACAATATTTGAAATTAGAAATATCGATCAAAATCTTTAATAAAGACGAATCATTACGCAAAATCATTAAACTAAGAAATATATTTATCTATTACATTACATTTATGAGGCCTCATTACACCATTGATTAATACAACCTAGTTAAACTACGCGCTTGAAGCCAATCAGATCCTTACTGCGTTTAGATAGGATCTACATTAGCATGCCATTGTTAAAACAATGTGATCTACTGTTGAGCTTTCGAATGTGCCCTAGTATGTCAAAATAACAATTATGCAATGAGATCCGCGAACGGAGGCGTGGCTAGTGAAAGCTCGATGCTCACGACTCCAGCATTTGTCCTTTATTACATCAATCAATGTAAACATAGTAAGTTGTTATACCCCGGTTAAATTGGTGGTAGCATTTCTATTATGTAAGAGTAAGGTGCGGCGTCAAAGAGCCTTTAAAGCGTTTGAAAGCTTTGCGAGAGTTTTATCTAAATTGAAATGAGTTTAATTTTCCCTTTAGTTTCGTAGTATTTAAAATTGAGCTCGTGTTTTACGTGACTTCGTAATGCTATTATTAAGGTTTTAGCACACATAAAGATGTACTAATGTTATTTAAGTCAACAGTTCGGCTGTATTTGTGATGTTAGTTAACAGAATTTCGCAATTTATGTTTTGGATTTGACTCAACACAACTTCATCTATGCAGAAGTTGCATCGTTCCAAGGAAACGATTAATACAAAGATTATGAGAATGTTAAGATGGCTAAGAGAAGTGTATTTGTACTCTTATACTTTATACAGCGCTTTTATGCGATTTTTATTTGTTTGCATCAAGTTAGACAATGTTGGATATGTTCAATTTTATGTTGTCCAACTTACCTACTCAACTTACATTAGAAGTCATCAAACAATATGCATTGGCGTGGAAAGTATTAAAACATCACGATGAAATAATATAAATTCTTATGTTTAAGGAACTCTATTTGATTTATATATATGTCTACCACATTTTCCATGTTTAGAGGAGCTGTTCGGATGACCTGCGGCTAAGTTTCATTATCGTACGTCCAGGTAGAATACCCGTATCACCTCGACGTCCGTCGTTCCACAACTGAGCGTTTAAGACATTTTTTGCCGCGCACCAACGCTTTGTGGAACCAGCTGCGCATCGAGGTATTTCAGAATGTATGACATAATGTCCATTAAAAAAGTTCCTACCAACTCTTAAAAGGCCACCGACGTACTTGTGATATCTCTGGCATTGAGAATGCCCAGGCATAGCTTAACATCAGATGAGCCTCCTGCCCGTTTGCCCTCTGTATTATAAAAAAATTACGAAACATTACGAAGCTATAAAGATATATAGCTTCTTTAACTACGATAGCGCCTTTAATATTGTCACCTAAATGTGAGGCATGGACGAGTTTCGTTTTTGTTCAGTTTTTTACATTATTTGATTGAATACAATTTGAATTGGTGTTACAATAGTTTGGAAAGCAATCAATGTAACGAACCAGGATGTTCTCAAGTTCCTTTAAATTGTGTTTGAAATGACGAACACAACGTTTTATGCATGCAAGCAGAAATTGTATTTAAAAATAAATTTTCTTACCAATATTTTATAATCGTTATGTTTCTTAGTTCGTTTACACCATCATTCGTCGAGATATATCGTCCAAATCATTATTAATAAACATTTGCGTTACACATAATAAACACTATGTATGACTATCTGGCAATAACTTCCACCATAGACACAGTTGACATGAAATTTGTGTTTGTCTATTCCATGATTCTTAAACATAACTGGGAATACTACATGCACCCATCCAGACCCTCATTACAAAATGTACTATAAGCCTTCACTAACTGTTCAATGTTTTATCGTGATCAAACATTCTATAAGATTTTAGGCTTATATAACAAAAAATAGAATTTATGTCATTAAATCCTTTCTAGGGTTTTAAAATGTTGGCGTTAAAAGTAAAACTTAAAATAGTTGTGTAGTGAATGTAATTTACGAGAACGGAGTTAAATGTAGCAGTGAAAATCACGGATGGACGTACTACACACCAATAATTTGTAGTTTATGTATTCTTTAAAATAAATAAATGTGAGAAAAGGAGTTTTTTATAAGTAAACTAGCGGACCCCACAGATGTTGCCTTTTCAACAATTCTCAAATCAATTTGAACACATTAAACTAATTTATGCCGTGTAGGCGGTGTTTAATTACACACACACATACACAGAAAATTTTATATATAAAGGTTTAATGAAATTATATACAAATTTAAGTCATAGCTAATAAATTAAGAATCAAGAATACCGAGAAAGTCACTTATAATTATTAGTTAAAATGTTTTCAATATGTTTTAAGAAATAAAATATAAAAAGTCTATTTTATATAACTAGCCTTATACTACGTATAATATTATGAAGAAAAATTTGATTTTTGTTACGAATAAGTACAACTGGACTATTTTCAAAAATTACTTTACATGAATACTGAATTATACATGAGAAACAAGCCATTCCAAAAAATCCCCCGCCCTACGATGCCATTTTATTGAATACAGCTATAAAACATATGTGTAGCTCTTTCTAACTGATCCAGTTTGTCACCATTAGTAGAGGTGAAACTTTGTAATGGACAATGTGTTTGCTCTACCTGAATTATTTTGAACTAGTTCTACTACGTGGTTGTGACCAGACACGCCTAGATGTACAAACCCTAGTGTAAGAAGGCATTATGCGTTAAAAAAACCGTGTGTGTACTTATATACACGCGTTAGAAGTTATACTTCTTTGGCGTAATAATTTTCTTCGAGCACTTTACACTTTCGAGGGACATATCCATCTTTGAATTGCGTTTCTTGCCCATTTTAATGGTAACTTCCAATCGAAACTATATAATATGTACTAATCATGATATTTTACAATAAACACTATGTTTTTTACACGCTTTATATTAGCTTCACCTGTATGTATGTATATATGTATGTAACCGACTCCTTCGGACTCGATTTTGACCCACTTTTAACGGACATATTTAATTCAAACTTTGTGCACCTGTCAAAGATCGATGACAATGCAATAATCCGAAAAAAAAATAAAAAAAATTTAACTAAAAAAATAAATATAGTTTAAAAAAACTAAAAAACACGCTTTTAAAGCACATCAAACTAAAAAGTTAAAAATAATTCCTAATTTAGGCTGAAAATGGAAATGAACAAAAAATACTGGTATTATTGTGAAAAAACGTGGGTTGCTCGATAGACAAAAAATATGGCACAGAGTTAGAATTATAAACTATATTTATTTTTTATCACATTGGAACGGGTTTTCTCGTATAGAAATCATTATTTTGGTATAAACACGACTCTTAAAAACACTACGCCATGACAGACAATGCAACTTGTCGATAAAACAGAGCAAGCGCCAGACTGTTTTACCGACGTTTGAACATATATACAGGATGTCGGTATTTTGTGCCGGTGTGCGCGCGCTTGCTTAAATTTTTATTTACTCTCATCATTTTTCCCTAACGTGCCAAGAGATCTATAACTTCAAAAATTATGTAGTAATATCAGATCGGATGGGTCGACAGAGTTTGGGAGGAGAAGGAGGACATTCTTCAGCAGAATTCGCTGGCTAACAAGTTTCTCGTTTCGCCGCTCAAGACGAAGACGAAGCGAGCCAACTGAGTGAGTGAATGTCAGATAAAAGGCACGAATTAAACACAGTTCCAAATCAAACTACAAAGGAAGTTCTTGATGTTCAAGTGTCAAGTAATCAGCTCAGTTGGAATACAGAAGAGAGTGTTATTATCTGGCGAATGGTATATTTAATAAAATAATTAAGTATTGTGCAGCATAATTTTTGCAAAGTCAAATAAGCTGCATATATTTTCCCGAAACTATTTTTATTTTACCAATATCCAACGCATAGGCCGGTAGTAAATAGGCCGAGAAGGCCTCCGTATAACATAATAATAAATAAAATTTATACTTGGTAATTATGTCACATAGAATTTAATATTCAACACCTTTCAGAGCATTATCTAATAAAATTCTTTGGTTAAAAGCACGTTTAGTCTAAACTTATGTCAATTACGGTCAATTATTGACGCCAAGAACTATTTAATGTGACTGGAGCTGTGAAATATATTATGTCTAATTATAATGTTTCGACATGAGTCTTTATTATCTAGAACTATAATTATTAGCGCCCGCATGACAAACTAAATGCTTTTGATTTTTAGACATTTGCCGTTTATATGACGCTTACAGCTTACGCATGGAAATTACATTTTTCGTCGTCGCGAGTTTAATTAATTAATCATATATCTGGGAAAATTCCATCCCGAGGGGTCATTGTTTTATTTATGATTAAAAAAATAATTAAAACTTTTTTTATTTCGTTGCAATTTTGGTTTACCTTTTTTTATTAATGTGTTTTGTTTTTACAATATGCTTAGGGATACTTTTGTCTCTAAATAGAAAGTATGTGCTTTAAATGCCTCTTTTGTATCGAACAAACGGCTACAAATTGGTCTGCAAGAAGCGGAAGTGACAAAGTCGCAATTAGTAGCATTCAAAAAGAGCAAAATGCTTCATTTTGACCAGGACTACTGGGCATTCATTCATTCTGCAATTGCAAACCAAATCTTTATATCTCAATACTGGAATCTTCAATCTAGATTATTGAATTCACTTGCGAACTTTCTTCACTAAGCGAATTGCATGGTCTTATGGAAAAAAAATGTATAAATTCACTTCAACAATCATATATCTTTAGTAAGTTTGGAACTTTAGAAATACATATTGTGGTAATGAAGAATAAATTATTATAGTTTGGCGCGCTTAAACGCCAACTAATTGATATTTTTATCAATTCGGGTTCGAAGAGAATTTACAAAATGACTGTATTGAATTGTTGAAAATATAAATGAGATCAAAGCGGAATATTATAAAAATAGACGCCATTTGTATTGGGGCGCGAGTGGCAAAGTAGATGGTAAAATTCAAATTTTGAAACAACACGGCATTCTTTATTACGTTTTTCGTAATTTTACGTAAAACTACAAAATTATTGTTAGTGCTAAAAATACAATTACATTTTTGAATGAAATTGCATTAGACTTGTCACGTGCATTGTATCTTGACGCTCGGTTGGGCATATTTCAATTTGCGTAACGTCTATTCCTGCGTAAAACGCGAACGTGCGACACCGAATGTGTCAATCGTGCATCGAATGCTATCTAATGGGTCATTGCGCTGTCATAGTGAAATGCGAGATTGTAGTCTGGACTTTAATTATTTTTATTTACAATAGCTTGCCAGCGCTCGGACCACTGTAATATTTGTACATAAAGAATAAAACACAATATTTAATGTTACAAGCACTTATAGGGAAACAAAAAACACGACGAGAAAAAAAAAATACATCGTTGCATAAATTATAAAAACTTTAGTTTTAATTTGTTTCAAAGTGTGTGGGAGCAACTATGGATATCAAGATCTAGCCTAGACAAAATTATTTATATTTTTGGAGTTTACTCCTTAAGAAACGATTTGAGTTATAAGGCCCGGTACGGAAATTTTATGAGGAGTAAAATCAAGTGTAACACGAAAAGTTGAGGCGTTATGTGTAATACGAAAAGTTGAGGCGTTATGTAGAAAGAGACAAACATATATATCTGTAGGATTGAACGTGTAAAAGAATGAGATGGAATACATTACACAGACTTTTCTATTTTGAATTCACGTTTTGACAGCCACGTTACAACATTGTCAGTGTTGACAGGTGTAAAAAATAAAAGTAGATTGTCTAGCGTGCCATAGAGTTTTGTCAATAGTAATGGTCAGTGAAATTAAAACTAAAAAGATTGTTCATTCTTATTCCTTTCTTACTATAAAGGTAACTTTGGTCACAGAAAGAAAATCCTATTTGGGCATAGATGATGTAGGTACGTTTTATTACTACTACAAACATTTATATTATAAAAACATATATTCTTACCACCTTTAGTATGAAAATATGGTCGACAGCCACAGAACATTATCGCCATCTTTGTTTATTATTTTTAATTAATTGATTAAATATATTTTATATTTATATAATATTTTATAATACTTATATTAAATTATTACTACCCATTTCTATTTTTTTCTATTCGATATATATCATAATTATCGTTCGTAAGGAGTAAACTCCAATCGTGCGTCGTAGCTGACACACACACACTTTTTTCACGTTGTATATAGACGGCTGTGGCTGACTTGCTATTTGATGCATTTTTTGACAGCCTCCATTAATATTTTTATTTTGTTATGCCATTGTAGTACGCAATATAATTGTACAGCATATAAAATAATAGTTGTTATTTTAATGGTTTCTATAATTTACTCAATAATCATTTAAGGGCTGGCACTAATACTGTCTAATCAGACCTAAAGTCGATATACGAAATCCATGTTCAATAATCTTTTCATATTCAATAACACAACTTCAAATCACGATAATTGAAGTTATGTGTCTTTTGGTTCTAAACCCGACGTGGCATTAAATAGATCTATCTCTTACAATAGTTATCTTCTAGTTAAACTCAATTCAACTCCGTGACAAGTTACAGTGGGAACTTTAGGGACTAATAATTGCTTTGATGTGTTATTTGCAAGATGTATTTACACGTTATAATAATACACAATTAATTAAGACTTACTATCTACCAACTTTACGTCAATAGATGGCGTTATTAAAGACAGAAAAACTGCTTTAGACAAGGCACCAGGGAGGATGTGACAGAGAATTCGTAGGCGAGCAGAGATGGCTAAACAAAGTCAAATCGAATACCAAGATCCTGAGCTTTAGTCTCGTCAGAACTTTAGTATTTTCCATATTTTTGTACTTATAAGTTTGTAATGTGTACCGAAAAAATATATACGAATTCGAGATGTGGTAGTGGAGGAGAATGTTGCGAATATTATGGACTGCATAAAGAACCAACAAGTCCATTCTTCACTAATTAAAGATCCCCACAAGACTATCAACTATCATTTACAAACAGTTGCTTAGCTACTTTAGCCATATGCCATGAGAAAACGCGATCGCCTCGACAAACTGGTAATGATAGGGTGTAGTGATGGCAGGAAAATTTGGGGTCGCCTACTCACGGGTCTCAACATCCCTAATGCCTTTAGACAAGCGGAGGATAGAGCAGTGTGGAGACAGCAAGCCGACGTATCGCTTAGGGCTTTTAAGCAGGCACGACCTTCAGTAATGAAGACTATGAAGAAGTGAGACAACACACGACGAAGAACGCAGTTTTTACCGCGCACCACCACTATGTGGAACCAGCTGCCCACTGAAGTATTTCCGAACCGAAAAAAAAGAAAAGAGCGTACCAATTCTTGAAAGGCCTGCAACGCACTTGCGAGCCTTTTGGCAGTGTGAGTGTCCATAGGCGGCGGTATCACTTAACATCAGGTGAGTCTCCTGCCCGTTTGCCTCCTATTACATAAAAGAAAGAACCAAAAATAAAGGTGTCAAACTTGTCTTGGCCAGCGTTTTATGGTCTATACCTTATTGATAGTATATATTTTATTTTATTTACATAATAAGTTTGTACCCAAGTACCATTTGTTGTGTTGTTAAAGGACAACGAAATTCCCCCGTTATAGTGGAATTTAGAGTAAAATAAAGCTTTGAAGATTCTCCGTCGTGTTGTTCGTTGAACTCGTATCAAGTAAGGATAACTAGCTGCTCGTATTGCGTGAACGCAACAAAGATCTCTGCTTGTTGTAGTCTAAGAGATCACATCTGATAAAATCGTTGGGGGAAATAATTTTTACTATTCAAGATCTCAGTGATATTGCCAATAGATTCACAACGCCCGAAGGCGAGTGCCTTTCCTACAATTTATTCCCACAAATCAAAATACGAAAAAAAGAATTACTATAAATGCATTTGTATGTATAGTGTATACGTAATATAGGAGGGTCTGGTTATGTTTCTCGGAGAAATAGTTTTTGTTAGACAATTTAATTATTAAAGAAATTAATGGAAAAGAGTCAAATGGTCCAAACCAGTGACTTAGTAATGTTTAAAGAACTTTATTTCTCATTACAAAAAATAATGAGAATACGAAGTATAAGAATATATATGTATATACGAAGGAGATACACGTCGCCATCAGCCGTCCCAATTTTAGTCTACTTGGTTCATTCTAATATGTATCTTTAATGCCCTTTTGAATTGGTTAAACGCGCTAATACTACGAATTGTAGATGGTAATTAATTAAATAATAGTAACTTTATGGTCCCTACAAAATTAACGATACTGATTATACAAATATTTAACTCTTAGCCTATTATAACCTCTGGGAACGGTTCCGGGCGCTGTAATAAGGAAATCGTTCCTGACTCGCACGAAAATCGCTCCGGCGTGAGCGAGCCCTCAGCCGTATGCCTAATAACTGGCCGTATCGACTTCTGCTACTTTATGTACAGTTCCTATATACAGCTTCGCTAAAATCTTTACAGGTGAATTAAAAGTAAATATTGCATTGGTTAATGTTTAATTAGATTAAATGTGAGGCACTATGTAACTATCGAATACACTTAACTTAATTGTTAATATTTCACGTCATTTACTCTTGTACCAATTTAATTCTTTTAAATACAAAAAAATAATACATATACAAACACCGCCACCCATGGACACTGTGGTAAATGCAGAAAAATATGCAGAGAGAGCCCACATCTCTACGCAACGCAAAGCCATCAAGCTGCTCGGAAAGGTATTGGTTGTCGACGATTCGAACCACTCTTAGTTGAATACGGTCAAAGGGAAGGAACTGGTACTAGGGAGCTCCCAGCCAGAGGCGAGATGAGTACTCCATGTGGGGCCCAATTTGCTCTTTGTACAGTTGCAAGCGGCCTGGAGTGAAGTACCGCCTTGCTGAGCACACCATGCTTCTTGGAGGCTAAATTACCCTTTCCCTCCATTTGGAAACATTTGACCGCGAAACTCAACATCTTTTGATGTGTCCATGCCAAGTATTCTGATGATGGCTGTGGCTTTAAGAAGAAAAAATCCTCAATATAATCTCTTAATTATTTGTTATTTATTAATGAAAGAAATACGCTAAATGAAGCTATCAATTCGCTTCGTTTCCTAAAAAAGGCGTTTATATTAAACCAAGTTTAGACTTCTGCATATGAATGATGAGAACTATATGTTATGCCTTAAGCTTTCATATATTATCAACTCAACAAAGAGTCACAAATTTCACATGAAATTAGCTGCAAAGCTCCTTAATCGGCCATCAACAGCCAAGGCAAACGTTGGTAGTAGAAAATATTACTCGTATAATATAATACTTAGCCATTCAAATCCTTAAACATATGATAATAGGGATATATTATGGTTATACCAATGTTTTGTGAATCCATAGGCGTCACGATAAAGCCTTAAGGAGAGGCTTAAACTGATTTTTCTGTTTATTTTCACGTTAGAATTGAGGAAATATATGCGTATAGAGAATTCTAATTTGAAAGAAAAATCTTTTAATAAAACGGACACGGATTTATGAATTTGTTTTACAAGGATTATCAAGAGTATTGTTTAATAGTAACGTTACTAAAAGGGAGCTTAAAATGTAAGATTAAGGTTCATTGATTTATTCATTAATTAAAGATACCGGTAACATACGATGCAAAAATATTTATACTACGAGTACAAACTGATGTTCCAAATTCAATTTCATAAATTATCTGTGGAATAGAAAAAAGTAAAAATACAACACTATACTCATGGGACTTAGATAAAGTAATATATGTAATTAAACATTAATATATTAATCATATGTGTATATTAATCATTACCTTTATAAAATTAAATTGAGTTAAAAGCCATCGCCTTAAACCAACTAAAACTGTTAGGGACATCGCAATGGCGCTAATATGGTGACAATAGAAAACGAAATTGAACTTTATTACGTACTGTTGAAGCTTAAAATGGTCTGAGTTTGGAGAATAATGGGATAGGATGCCGGAAAAGTGGACACCCTGACAGACGATGTGATGAAGGAACTCTACAAACTTATCTTTTTATGTACGTGGGAAATACTTCGGGAAATAGATTTGCATGTTTGTTATAAAAACACTGGCTGCATGGGTCACGATTCATTGATTTTTCTCAAGATATTGTTTCTTTGTATTTAATAATTTGAATAAACACGTATTTTCAATTCAGCTTTAGTCATTTTTATTTGCTATCTGCTATGGCATGTTGGCTTTGGTTTTAGCAAGTAAAAAGGAAATAGGATAATATTTCATAAATATTGCAACAAGATAAAAATATGTTTTTTACACTTTCATTTTGAGACCCACGTTCACTTCCTCATACATAAACATGCTTTGTTTTGAATTTAAATGTGTTATTGTTATTAATGTCCGTGACATTTGATAGTTAATTAACGTGACAAAGCAATTTTTAACTATTTGAGCTTTAAGAGTATAAGAAAGTGTATGAATTCATAAATTACCTTACATTCTTCGAAAGTACCTATAACACGTCATGGGTATTGAACCCATTTGAAGTATGTATATAAAATCACACTTAACACATATTACCTGACAATAATCCGAAGTCAACGCGAAATACATGGATAGTAATTACACATCGAAAACGGAAAACAATTACATTAATCATAAATGAGAAAATAGATATAACGCGATTCCCACAGTAAATAGAGGTGTGACTATCATCTCAAGAAACATTGATTCCTTTTTTTACTAACATTCGCTGAGTTACAATGTACAATTCATATTGCATGGCCAGTATTGCACCGCCCACGGCGAGTCAAGTCAAACATGGTCCATAGACAAATAGAATAGATACTCTTTTCAGGTACAACCTTTTTTAAATAATACTCTTTTCGTAAAATTATCTATAGTACTCGACGCCTTCACTAAACAAAAGATCGATCAGAAATAGCTTTTGCAATACCAACGAATGTCAAACCTTATTTTTTTTAATGGCTCTGGAACGAATTGTGCATTAGCCAGCGTCAAGTATAGGATTTTTTTATAATTCGTGCTTGTCTTTAGAAATTCGCCCGGTACCGCACAACCCTCCCAAAGGCCGAGAACAAATTTAAATTAAATTAAAACTTGCCCTCGAACCGGGAATCGAACCCGGTACCCCTCACCTAGTTGCCACTTAAAAGCTTTTATGTTACAAATAAAAGGACAGCATATATACGTATAGTTATGTTTAGTATACCACTTGTTTATGTACTATTTATTATTACTCTCCTAATTATGTTCATATACTCTAATAATTTTTTTTTTCGATATAGTAAATACTTTTAACAACCCTGCTCTAAAGCTATTTAAGAATAATCGCAGTTGATAGTGAATTAGTTCTCGCGTTGCGGTCTTACTGGCAATAAATGTTCAAAGAAAAATGAAACAATTGCATAAGCTTCAAGTCGGACATACCACAAGTTATAAAGTCAAACGCTGACCTCTACATTACAAGACAATGGGGCTCATTATTTGTTGAAAACGTAGCTACAGCCTCACTGGGTGGACATGCTAAACGATTCGTTGTTGTATGTCCTAGTTACTTTGAGTTCCATATACGACCCATACTATATGTAGCAAATATAATTATATTATTTTAATTTTCACTTCTATTTAAATACATACTTGAAAATATTTTTCGGTTTTAATGGAGAAATTGTTACTACGTTTAAATACTTTACATCGGCCGTGGTCAGACCTCTCCCGCTAACCTTCGGTATTAAAATCTGTATAAAATACAGTACTATATTAAGATAAATATTTAAGATAGTGATATGTCGTGGTAATTTTTATTAAAAAAATAAGAAGCATGTCTGAAATTACTATTTGATATTTAGATTCAGTCCTATTCATTTTTAAGCTATTGTATAGATTTTATCGCGGGCTTTGACGTAATATAGATGCTGCCAATACGCGTTAGAGCGGGACAATACGCGTAACTGCGTCTCACATCGGTTGTGGCGTGATCGGTGACGTAGCGCAGGTGCATTAGAGTGGGACGGAACGTATACTGCGTATTCACATCTCTCTGACGAGATCGGTGACGTAGCGTATGCGCGGCCGGTGCAGTCGGTACGCGTTAGAGTGTGACAGACTATATAGGCGTGTTAGTCTGAATCTGGTAGAGTGGAAGATTGAACTATTATCAAAGAAAAAAAAAATACTGCATAAATAAAAAAATAATTATAATTGCATAAGTTGAGTGTCTCTCTTTTTTTATTGATTTTAATATAAGTTGTACTATTTAAAACTAATCCTGCTTTCATATTAATACCTATTTCTTCTGAGACAGTCAACCAAGTACAGACAGAAGAAGACAAGTAATCAAACTTAAACGATTCCATAATTTTCTCCGCCTTGGTATAGCAAACATTCCGTTTTGTGAACGACGCTCAAACATCCTTGACCATTCAGGTAATTAGCATATCGTTTGTATGTCAGCTAAAAGATATACAGGTTTGAGCTTTGCCCTAACTTATGATGTCTTAACCATAGGAACGTTCAATACTATTTGCTATCTACTCGACCGTCGTATATCATTAGCATCCATTGGAATCTGTACTGGTACATTAACATTCGCGAGGCTTCGCTCTTTGCGTGACTCACAACATTTTGTAAACCTTATACCGCGAGATAAAGAAACACGGGGTAAGACTTTAATTAAAAGATTGGTACTTCATTAACATTCATTTGTTCAGTTCTAGTGTCACGATTTATTGTGATCCCGCTGCCCGATGACTTTTGGCGTAGATAAGGTACGTTTGCGTTCTTGTGTATTCTAATTACGAAAATCGGATAAGTCATGTGAGTGCTGCATATAATACTATCGCAGAATTATATGCAAGAGCCTTTAGTAATTTCACTACAAGAGTGATAAGGCAATGTACGAGTAATGTATAACAAAGTCATTGAAGTCACAGACACATATACTAAATTGATGAACTATGATTATTAAATCACGCGACACGAATGTCACGGATATTATATAGCTGCTATTACTTTTTCATTCAAATTATTTTGTTCTGTGGCAGCTACGATACAGCTAGAGATTTGAAAATGGAATGCGAAAATCGTTTTGATGCAAACTTTTTTTGATATATTAAGTTTGACGTTAATTAAATTGGGCTGTCTGTCAGCTGTCAAATATAGTCTGAAGTGACGTGTGACTCGTTTTCGTAACATATTGGGTTGCGGGTTGTAGGTTGTCTAGACACCGTATTTAAATTGAAACTTCAATATTATAATTGCGATCAGTGTTAGCCATATACCATGGTATATACAAGCTTAAGGTTTCAGTTGAATCACGGCTAGAAAGAAAACATCAACAATATTAGACGTAAAAATCGACAAAGTTATGATTATCGATTTATAGTCAAATAAAGAAAAAAATATCGAAGATACTACTGTATGAAAATTATAATAGAAACATTTACACATATTTACAACACAAACCCCTTTAAATTGAAGAAGAAAATAATAATTTATAACTACGAACTTAAAAATAAATGCTCATGCAATAAAAGGAACCGTCAATAGTGAACATTTTAAAGCGATTTTTCAATTTAATAGTAGGCCACACCTTCCCATTTAACTAAAGAGGTTTTATTTAACCCTTGCAATTTTAGCGTTATTTCAGACGTTAATTTATTATTGCTCTTCCCACCACTTACACCTGTAGATATTATTATCGAATGAGAAGTCGTGATCAATTTAATAGCCCGTAATAGTCACAAATAGCCACTTTATTTTTGTTGTCTTTTGATTCATTTTGACTTCATTAATTTCCTTGGCTCAACGCCTAGATTAAGAAACTTAAGAATTGGTACGCTATTTTCTTAATGGACCCTAAGTCGAATTAGATCGGAAATATTTCAGTGGGTAGCAGATAATAATACAAAAACAGAACAATAAAATACAATATAATAACTACAATTATATATAGATATACTAAGGTGATGGTACTCCCTCCGTACGGGTTAAAAAACTATGTTAGTTTAAAAAAGATTATATTATTGATTTTGTTATTATTGATTTTTTTTTTTCAGGCTGGCATGGCGTTTCAGGGTGCAGATTAATCTCAGCATATCAATATACAAAGCAATTGTTTCGTTGGAAATAGAATCCAAGACTTACGATATAATAACGTTGTGCATTGGTCTTGAAAGAACTGTCAATTACCGATTAGTTTGCTTAAAAATCATCTAATTTAATTATTTACATAATTAACCTACATACAGAATAATAATTAAAAATGTATAAAGATAAATTTCAAATGAATTTCTTCGCTGTTTTGCGATACTTTTCTTTTATTTATTAGTAAAATTCGTTATTTGACTACATTGTTTGTTCGAAATAGAGAATTTTAATTTAATAAAATTTGATAAAGATGATCCCAAATATTTTTACTTGGCCGATCGTCACATTTTTGTTAGTCATTGTTTAGATTTACTCGGGTTACGTTAGACGAATTTTAATACATACTTTTTCATAATTATATTTGTTAATAGTGACGTCCTCAATTTAGAATTTTATAGTCAGTTTTTTGCATTTATGTGAATTATTGTGAGGCAAGGTATCAGCATCAGTCTAACCTCTCTTTGTTCCCAAATTAATAGAATTTCTCCAAATCCTTACGGCTGACAAAATTGTGTGCCTTTCCTCTTGGTTAGGAGACATTGTAACGAGATCATTCAGGACTTAATATTCTAGTATAAGATTGTGTATCGACGGCCACCAAACCGTTCTTTGTGGTACATTGTTGTTTGGTTCTATTTACATAATTTCTTTTAATAATTTATGTAAACATCATCATTTACCTAAGCTTACTGGTGAAATCAAAATATCTGAATTCTCAGTTGAAATAAACAAAGCACCGCGATCAAACCAGCTCAGTAAAACATTCCTCGCATCCCGTTGATCGAAGTGGTAATGACACTATAATGTATCCCATAAATTTTGTGGGGTCGTAATACACCTCTATAAATATACAAGTAACTAAAGTGGTGATTTACTCGCCTATGAGCGGTCAAAAAATGTTTATGTTGAACGGTTATAGGTACTTAAATGTATGGTATAGTACTTTCTATGTGTTTAACTGTTGCTTTACTGATAACTGCTGTGATGTGTTCATTTAGAAAAATATAGCTTAGTATATTCAAAGGAGTTGTTCAGATCAATTTTAATTGAGTTTCATCGTCAGACATCAAGGCAGAATGCAATTTCACATCCACGTCCACAACTGAGCGTTTTTTAAGGCAGTTTTTGGCGTGCACTATCACTAAATGGAACATTTCCGAACTAATTCGACTTATTTCTTCAAGAAAAGTACAAATTCTTAAAAGGCCGGTAACGCACTCGCGAGCCCTCTTTGATTTAGAGTGTCCATGGGCGTCGGTATCACTTAACATCAGATGAGCTTCCTGACCGTTTGCCCACTGCTATAAAAAAATTAAAGATAAAGTAAACTGAGCTATACTTAGAAAATCGTTGTTAATTACAAGGACGAAAGGATAACCATACTACTACGTTCTATGTTCACATTTTTTTTAACGTGGGGAAATTCGTAACGCATACAAACTCGGCCCGTATCCTTAGGCCTACAACGCACTAGCGGCTGGCCGCAATGCGGTGTGCCGCTACGGCAGGCCGCGGTATATACGGTCCGCCGTAGCGGCATGCCGTATTCCGGCTAACCGTCCCTATTGCGGTCCTACTGCGGTATGCCGCAATCGTCACTCGTCAGTGCTTCTTGAAATATTACAAATTCAAATTTAATGACGTGGAATAAGTGATACATGTATCTTATGTTCCATAATAAACATATTTTATTTTTTTATTTTTACTCTTTTAAAATAGGTTTACAATATTTTGTTTACATTTGTTAAATAATTATATGTGATGACGTAGGTAGGACGGCTAACCGAGCCGAGTGCGTGGAGGGGACGCGGCGCGCCGCATCATTCAACCGGTGCGGCTCGCCGCACCTCCAGATCAACCGGAGCGGTTGACGGTTGACCGCAAGTCAGTGCGTTGTTATCGTGCGGTTTCATGTAATAATCGATGTGCGGCCTGCCGCAGCGGCACGCCGCATTGCGGCCAGCCGCTAGTGCGTTGTAGGTCTTAGTCTATCAAAACCAAGCTAGTTCAATGTTAGGATTGTAGTGAGAATTATTTAAGATGTCAATGTCAATCTTCTCAGAATTTTACTTAGGAATTCCGGTGCTCGATTGCCGGCGAAGGGATCATTTCAATTGATAGTCTTGATTCTGATTTAGATTATCTACTCACCTAATAATATTAAAAATCAGCCGCAAATGTGACTGCTATTGAGGTGTTACGAACTACCCTTCAGATATTTAAGAATCGCAAAGTGTAGGTCTGTCTAGGATTGTATGTAACCAATATTATAAGGACTCTTAACAAGATTATTTTTAATTTTCCACTGATTGTAAACGCGTGCTTCCTTTTTGATTACATTTTATATTGTAATAAAAAGCATAGTAAATACCTATTAGTCCAGATTTAATGACCATAGAAACAGTATGCTCTATTCTATATTCAACATCAATTTAATACAATTAGTTATAACTCTAAATATCTTTGTAACACTCTTAAGGCACTTATACATTAACGTTAGGTTATCAGAAACAATTCTTTCTTCGTAAAATACAATTTTATGTTTATGGGTATTCCAGGATCCATTCAAATAGATAATATTTTACGCTTATGGTATTCTAAATATATTGACGGTCTTAAGAACTCAGTCATAGTGTATATGAAAAATATAAATATTATATTATGTAAAAACTATTTTATGTTATTCAAAGCTTTAGTTATTTTCTTTTTTTATGTAAAAGCTGGGAACTCCAGCTCGTTTTTTAATAGTCAAAAAGTTTCGATTTAAATTTTCTTTTCGAATATTTTATAAAAAATATAGCCAAAATAAATCAGATTTTTCAATTCTAATAGATAAAATATTCAACAATTAATACATTTGATATCATAATAATATGTCTAAATAGATATGAACTTACATAACATTACTATACAAATCGACCGGTGATATCTTCATGTTTTAGATAAAAAAGCCTAAACAAACCATCCCACGCCATACATAAACAAGTAAAGATCGCCTCAGTAATCAAATCTCTATAAAGTTAAATCGATTACGATTTCCGACCCATATAAATATAGCCTGTGGACAGGGGTCTTCGAAATACCGCTTTTTGGGAACCAGTTCCGTCGGGAACGGAGTTTTTACGTCAACATTTTATTGGCTCTAAAAGCATTGAAGAGTTTTTATTCAAAGGAAGTGTGATTTCAAAATTCGAATGTGTCAAGACGATCGTAATATTTTTTATAAAGATTGTGATAAATTTATAGGCTATAGTAGCGGTTTAGTCTATTGTTCGATTTTTAAAAATGGGTAATTGTCATAAAATAAATATAAAAAAAAATTGTATTATATTTCATTTCAAACAGTCTTCTAGGAAGCCATATTAATATCAGATGCATCCATAAGATTCTATATAATACTAGCAATGCCCCGCGGTTTGACTCGCGTAGATACCGATCTCGTGTTAGTGATCGTCGCAACATCAGTTCTTTTTGTAGATATTGATACGTTCTATAATACTGTACCACATTTTTTTCTTTCTATAGTTAATAGTTTCACACCACACGCTTTGACAAATTTTTATGGATATTTTTTTCACACCTTGGGTTATTATTGCATTTTTATTAGGGATCCCTATGCTTTTTGAACATGTAATTTAGCCTATGTCAGCCAGTCAAGATGCATCTTCTAATGGAGAAAGAATTTTTTAAATCGGTCCAGTAGTTTTTGTTTGTAAAGATTACAACAAAAACACAAATGTTTCCTCTTTATAATCCTCGTATTAGATATATTATATTATTACGTTATTATTACGTTATAGATTAACATGCATTCCTATGTCTTAAATTATATACTTTATATTGTTTTGTATAATCCAGTTACAATAATAAGAATAATCAGGGCGTTGTGCTAAATAAATATATATCCATAAGCAATCAAGCGAAGCAATTAAGCAGTTAGCAAATATCCGCTGCCGTAGCGATGTAACAATTATAATTATAACTACCTGTGGGAGTACTAAAAATCAAATAAATTGGTTCCAGCCGAATTATTGATTGAAAAAACAACAATTTAAATAATGGTCCACCAGGCAGAGATATTAAAAACCACCGCTCTATTATAAAATTACCAAACCATATTGACTGTTTTAGATCAGTTTTGGCCTAGTGGCTTTAGCGCCGACTGTCATCCCTGAGCTCGTAGGTTCGGTCCCCGGCTGTGCATCAATGGACTTTCTTTAATACGCTTTTAACATTAGCTCAAACGGTGTGGAATCTTAAGGAAAAAATGCCTTAGATCCAAAAAGTCGACGGCGTGTTTCAGGGACATGAGGCTGATCACCTACTAGCCTATTAGATTGACAAATGATCATGAAACAAATACAGAAATCTGTGGTCCAGACTTAAAAAGATTGTACCGTCACTGATTTTTATTGATTGTTTATTGTATGCATACTCTTGACTTATTGAACATTTTACTAATCCTATAAGAATATTGAATCCTTTAAATTCCGTTACACTAACAATGCATACAGTTACCTGTAAACTATCAGCTCATGTAGGTATTCACTTAACATCCTCTCCGCTCTATTGAACACGGTTCGTGGCCGTAATTACTTTTTACATCACATTCTATGACAAGAAAAAACATGTGCTGTAACGGAGACCGAACAATGAACGATGATATTGGACTCTCTTGTAAACAACTTTGTGTTATCAAAACCACTTCTCGGAAGATCGCTGTACTAACAAGGTTGACCGTACTATTCATTACCTACTATTAGTACCGTTACAGATATAGGAACAGACAAACCTCTTCCTTCGAGTTTTTAATGTCAGTAAACAGGTACTTTTTTTACACGCTTTATATTAGCTTCACCTGTATGTATGAAGGATGTATGTAACCGACTCCTTCGGATTCGATTTTGACCCACTTTAAACGGACAGATTTAATTCAAACTTTGTACACTGATAAAGACAATATAATAATTTCATAGGTTTATCTCGAAAAAACAATGAAATTTTTTTAAGTCCACAAAGCAATACGATTAAATTGAGACAACACTTTTTAGTCCTTGTATTGCTGCTAGGACTAAAAAGTGGAAAATAAATATAGTTTAAAAAAACTATAAAACACGCTTTTAAAGCACATCAAACTAAAAAGTGTTGCTCGATAGACGAAAAATATGGCACAGAGCGCCCCACGCTTTTTCACAATAATACCAGTATTTTTTGTTTATTACCACTTTCAGCCTAAATTAGGAATTATTTTTCACTTTTTAGTTTGATGTGCTTTAAAAGCGTGTTTTATAGTTTTTTTTAACTGTATTTATTCACTAATAATATGTAAAATCTTTTTAACTGTGACTTGAGGGTCACAGCGCAGTAGGTACCTATTTAATTAAAGCAAATTTAAGATTTCAAAATATTCATACAATTACAGGTTGAAGTAATAAAGAAAAGAAAATCTATCCTTCTAATTAACCATACAATAAAAGATTATTTAAATAAAACTTGTTCTGTTTAATACAGCCCAACCAATTTTCTTATATGATCCGTATGATGTATTACAATGCGATTGCTCTTTTGTGTGTCTTACAGAGTTGTTTATTTAAATAGAGAAGTGGTGTGTAACGAACGCATTTGTTAATAAATAATGAAATACTATAGGTAAGCTAACTTAAAGGTATCATGTTACTAACAGTAATCTGAAAAATAAAACTAAATATTTTAAAAAGAATAGCAATATTTTAAAAGATATTTTCTTTGTGTATACTTTGATTAGATAGCGGTAGCGGATAGTCCCATAGTGTATATTTTCAAATTTCGAATAATATTATTAGATTACATCACTATTTTTATCGATTTGGAACAGCATGCCTAAAATGTTTCCTGATTTTAAAGCAACAAACAAGTTTTTATTTACAAAAAATACATGTTACAAAAAGTATATCAAAGTCTTGAAGCAAGCATCACCATTTCACGCAATTCAATTTAAATCCATCAGATAAAGCTCCGCGCCCAAAGCTAAAAATCTTGCAGACTTATTCGGAATCCTTATACCTGTTCACGTCATAACGCGGGGATAACAAAGCGGGTTCAAGGCGTGACCTTTGGGCGAGCTGCGCGGACGCAGCAAGACTTTAAAACAGCCGGCACGAACACGCAAATGAAATCGAAATAGCGAAACTCTAGAATCGTGCCCCTTACCATCATATTTCGATTTGTACCAGAAAACTTATGGTTTAAATAGGAGATTTATTTTTAAATATAGAAAATGTTTTATGTTATTATTTTATTGTAAATAAAAGTGAAGTCGTTTAACCCATCTGCTTGTTTCTGTTATTATTGCACCGTAACTTTACATCATTGAGCAGTGTTAGCCTATTGATTGTGCGACTCTCATCCCTGAGGTCGTAGGTTCGATCCCCGGCTGTGTGTGCACCAATAAACTTTCTTTCTATGTGCGCATTTAACATTCGCTCGAACGGTGACGAAAAACATCGTGAAGAAACCGTTGACGGCGTGTGTCAGGCACTGGAGGCTGATCACCTATACACAGATTCAGACATCTGAGACCTAAAGAGGTTGTAGTGTCACTGATTTTTTTTAACTTTACATCAATCATTGATAAACTTTGTGCTCATGTCTGACATCTCAAACAAAATATATTGTTTATTTTTGTTTTCTTCTATCTGAAATTATTACATTTATTCAACATCATGCGTCTAACTAAAAGTGGTTATTACATATTTTAATAAATATATCATCCGTCATATTCACCAGTGCGTGAAACTTTGGGTAGGTAAACCCTCCATGTACCGACCGATCAGGTCAATTTCTTTGCTTCACCATTCTTTATAATTTCTGGTATTAGTATTCAGTGGTAAGACCGTGCGCAAAGATACTGTTCTCTGATTAGCTGTTGTTTGGAATCGAGACGAGCGGCTTTCGCGTTTGATATGACTCTTATCTAAATCTTTGTCACAAGTTTATTGCATTTTTAAGAAATGTTTCACTGAATGAAGCAATTATATATATCTCTCTGCTTGTGTTTATTGTTAGCCGCCTCTGATTAATTATGTCAATTTATAGCAAATTTTATTCTTCATTTCACATTTTTCTGTCTGTTATATTTATTTTAAAAAAAAAGGGTGCGTTTACTTATGTACGCGCGTAAGAAGTTATACTTCTTTGGCATTATTAAAAATAGTTTTTGATTGCATGCAAATAATTAATTACAATTAAATAATCAAAGACTGGAAAAGGAGTCATTATGGTCAATAAAGTTCAGTTTACATTTGAAAAATTAAATAAATAAATATTTATTATTGTCCTCTTACATTAAGTGTAACATAAATTCTATTATTATTCGAATGTTGTTTTTATATTATGTCCAATATCGTAGCATCTTCCGTGGGCAACTTCATTCTGATAATTTTGTGTCACGGTGCGCGTGCATCGTAAAATTTCACCCTCATCAATTTTTCATAACGCGCCTAAAGAAGTATAACTTCAAAAAACGTATTAAGCCATGCCTAACACACATCGTTTTTTAAGTCTTAGACAGTTTGATACTGCATAGTTGCAACATGACATAACAACATATCCATTAGTACAAGTACATACTAGACTAATATCGCTCGCAAAATAATTCTATGTTACCCTCTCGCAAACTATCATTCGTGAGACAGTGTCATCTTAAAACAATTAAATGCAAATATGGATGCCTAAGTCGTATTCCTTTTAACATGCGCATTCTTTAATGGCTATTTCATAATTCTTGGTTCGTAACATATTAATCAATAGGTTGTTCTTTTTCATAGAATTAAGACAACTTAATAGCGCTTAATTTGCTTCGTAGAATTTATGAATATTACTCGATGTGTCTAACGATTTTCTCAGCGCAGGTAAATTTTTTATTCACTTTAATATGCAAACCGCCATAATGTATTTGATCAACTCTCCTTAAACATTGTGCTTGGTCTTAAGGTGCGCTTACACGGGCAACTAAAATTGCTCAATTCCAGTCAATACTCGTCAATTATGACGTCACGACTACATCAAGCAATTTACGGCAACGGCAACAAGCATCAATACTGCGCAATACAATATTGAGCGATATGGCGCAACTTCATCAACTAGGCAATACTGTCATACACGAGCATTTCAGTATTCGCTCGCTATGGACGACATTCTTCTTGCTGCGGCGGCTTGTAGCGCTTTTTTTATTATTAATCAAAAACAAAAAAAAGAAAAGGAAAAGGCGTCTGGTGCGTCAAATCTGGGTGCGATCGTTTTTGGCAAAGAGGCCGCAATTTTCATTGTGAAAATAAAATTAAACAATTAAAGAAAAAAATAATTAATTAATTAAATTTTTAATTTATTATTTTTTGAATTTTTCTTTAATTCTTTAATTTAATTGTTTTTTTTTTCAAGAATTAGATAATATATTATTCAAAAACTTTACTAGAATGTCACGAACATACTTTGAATTACTTTTGAATAAAGTAATTAGAAATTATTATTATTTAGACCTCTCGCTGTCCCCGCGGAAGCAAGACGGCAAGCCGCAAAACAAACAAGTGCGAATGAGACATATACAAAAATTGCTAGGAATTTCCAAGTCCATTGGATATTCGTCAATTCGTATCTGCGACATTGAGCGATATGAAATATCTGGAGCAATATCGCCGAAATAATTTATTGAAATTTATTGAATTTATTGAAATTGCTCCATTAATTGCTCCAGATCCATTAAATATGCCATGAATACATAATTATGTGTTTTGTGTCAATTTTCTTTATCTATCATATATGTATCATGTACCACGGAATAGATTTAGTCTAGTCGCAATACACTGATTGAAACTAGCGTGTTCAACTTGTAACAGGGGAACTTAGATTATGTTTTTTAAAGTTTCTTACTTTTCTGACTGAGTCATTAAATCGGTCCTTAACTGCCGGGTATGTATAGAATAGAATATAAATGAATAATAGTATGAGATATATTTATGTAGAATGAACAAATGCAATCTTAATATTCAGTGTAATATTATAAAATGCGTCAGCTTTACAAAACTAAACCGCTTAAAATTCTCTCCTACATTCTCCCGTATTACTTTGCTACATTTAAATACAAGTTTAGATTTTTAGTTCTATTTGCATGTCCACATTTACTCGCGCTAAAAGTGCGCTGTCTCCGTAATTTTTACAGTATGTTTCGGACATTAATCTGTCCCAATTAACAGCTTGATATTTGTTGTGTCAGTAGTGCAATGGAAGTATAATTTTAATGGTTTTTTATTATTGATCCACCATATTTCTCAAAGAAAAATACTTTCCCAAGGGTTTCCCGTCTTACGCACCCTTTTATTACGATATGACGTTAAATCTGAAAAGGGACTGTGGCGTCACGCGCGGAAGGTTTCGTAAAGGGACATCATACGATAAATGGTACTTCCATTCATTTGTATTGATTAAATTTTTAATTATACTTTATTTAAAAGACAAAGTGGATATAAGTGGCATCAACTAAAGATTTTAAGTTTTCAGGTTTCAATTTATAGTTTAAACTTTAAGTTATAACGCTGATTCTTAAATAATTGGCATCAAATAATTTTAATATTACGTTGGAGTTTAAGATTTAATAAATGTTTGTCGATGAGATATCTTTATTTTTGTTTTTATAGCCTACTAGCCGATTCGCGCCCGCTTTGCTGGACGAATTAAAATAAATTTTATGTTTCATTATTTTATTTTTTTCATATTTTTATTATTCTTCTTTTTAACTTCCCGCTAAGAAAATTGAAATATTTCGAAAATCGAGTTTTTAACAGATGTTGACGTTTAGAGGTTCTAGGAAGCCTCCCCGAATGTTTCCGCGGTGAAGTCCGTATGGATAAATTTTCATAAAAGTAAAACAGCATTGGAATTTAATAAATAAATAGCCATAAACCATCTAGGAAAAATTTCGCATCGAATGGTGGTAGTTTCATGTCGATACGATCAGTGGTTTAGGCGTGATTGAGCCTCAAAGGAAGACCATTTTCATTATATATATATAAAGATACACCACGCGATCAAGTAGAACACGCCACAGACGAGACGCTTAAAACAGCAGGGAAGTGTAGAATCTCCCCTTCCCTAAAAAGGGACTTTATTTACTTAACATAGGTCCGGTCGCCTCTCCCGGGTGGCTACTACTTCGGAAATATTCTCATGAATTATGAAAACCTAAATTTCGAAAAATGTTAAATTTCAGAAGCGAGACTGTCTAATGTTTTTTAATATATCGGAGTCAAATTTCGCGCTATAGCTTAATAGTTTGGTAAGATTTTGTTATTTGTGGGTTTAATGACTGGGAGAAGAATAATAGGAATAACATTTTTTTCTAATTCTAACTAGATCACTAATCCTTCTTATCAATAACTAAAAGCGATCAATGAAACACAGAAATATGTCAGATTTGATCCCTCATATGGGATTAAGGCCAGGGCCGGATTTAGGGGAGGGCAACGGTGGCCTCTTCCTTTTTACGAACTATTGTAGGGGTCCGGAAAAAAATGTTTTAAATTTCGACTAATTAACACTAGTAAACAGCTTTTCTTTTGATATATTTTTAAGTTTTTTTTTTTCAATTTATCTGAAAAATAATTTGACCAGGAGGCCTCACTCCTTTTTGCCTTGAGGTCTCCAGACCTCTAAATCCGGCCCCGGTTAAGGCTGAAAACAGTTCAGTGTGAATAATAAAACGTTGGCGTGTAAATGGACGAGGAACATCTCATTAAATATATTAACGTATCTACTGCTATAAATTATTACTATCCGAAACGATTTCATTCCATGTCGTGTAGGTATCGTATCGTATAATTTAAAACATCCGCCGAAAACTAGCGAAGTTCGTTTTCTTGGTAATTATAAGCAAGCGGCCATTTCACCCCACATACGTCACGCAAACCGTCGCTTTCCAATAATAAAAAAGGTCCGTTTATTGTTTAGCATTAGCCTATTGATTAGACGTACGATATACAACCTTGTGTGTGTACGAAAACTATACATATGCGCAATTAATACTCCTACGGTGAAGAAAAACTTATATATAAGGCTGGAGGCTCATCTGATGTTAAGTGATAGATGGACACTCTCTTTTCGTTCATGGTACGCTCTTTTCTTGAAGGACCCTAAGTCGAATTGGTTCGGAAATACTTCAGTGGGCAGCTGGCCAATAATCGTACACGATCACTTGTCTTTATCAAATAATATCATCTATGGAATAGGTACATAAATCTGGAGCCAATTAGGACGGCAGCTCGATTGGATTTTTAAGTAACTGACATAATATGTTTAAGTAGAAATCGAACCCAGAATCTCCGATCTAGTTATTATTATAGAAATTATAATGGACAGGCAGTTAAAGTATCTCATTCAAAACTGTAATAACTTATTAAACAATCTTGAAAACTGATGATGTTTAAGTTACAAGTTTCCACATTCGATTACATTACTGCATTTTCAATCAAAATAATTTAAAGTACAGTTTTAGTGAATTTCTTAGAGCTTTTATAACGAGTTCAATAAGAATATTTTTAATTATTCTAAATTACAGACGTTAAGAAATTCCTTCACTCCATCACTTAATGATAAGGAATTTCTTGAGCGTCAGCTCTGAGTAAGCAAAAACATATGATAAAACCTAAGTTTAATATAATTGAGAGGTCTTGATAGCAAAAAAGTTTACTATGCTTATGAAATCATTTATATTTAACAGCTAACTACTAGTACTTTAAAGTAATTGTCAAAGTTTGTTAACGGACGACGATGTACTGATGAAATTTTCGCGCCGATTATAAACAAACTTTCTGTCTATATTTATTATATCTAACTAAACAAATACATTTAACGTTAAATATAAAAAAAATCTACAATTTACGTCAATTGTAATGACGTCGTTATTAATTGGTTTAGCGTTTTTATTTTATAACATCCATAGGCTTGTATGGCTTGCAAAACCCCGCAGAAAATGTATAATGAATTTTTAAATTTCTTATATATCAACCGGGGTTAACATTAATTATAATATTAATGGGTGGAGTTGGCCTAACGGCGTCAACGTGCGACTCCAATCCCTGAGGTCGTAGGTTTGAATCCCAGCTATGCACCAATGGATTTTCTGTCTATGTGCGCACTTATCACTCGCTGGTACGGAGAAGTAAAACATCGTGAGAAAACTGGGATGCCTTAGACGAAAAGTCGCCAGTGTGTGGCTGGCACAGAAGGTTGATCACCTACTTGCATATTAGAAATGATCACGGAACATATACAGAAATCTGAGGATTTATGAGGCCCAGACCTAAAACGTTGCAGCGCCATTGGTATATTTTTACAACAGAAAATACAAAAGCATAGGTTCTAATTACTTTGTATCCGTAATGATCACGGAATAAATACAGAAATCTGAGGAACACACCTAAACAGTTGTAGAGTCATTGTATATTGGTATTAAAATTAAAAACTAAATTAAAGTCATGTGAACTTTTCAATTATTAACGTGTATTGGAACCGAGTTAGTTAATGATTTTCAAGATTTACATTTAATAATCTAACTCTAATTTGTGATAAACTAAAAATAATACGCGCGCTAATTATAGAGAGATTAGAAAATGAAAACCTCCCGTGATTATAATAAGATCTTTCTTCATAAATTACAAATGTTTATAGTCTCCATACAAGAGGTTTACGAGCTAAAGCAGGACAGGAATAAATTCCAGTAAATATACACGGGAACAAAACCCTGTAAACTAAGTTCACGATCCGATAGGTTGGATCTAGAGTGATGGATCGCGATTGTGAACACTATATTATGTGCGTAAGAGTAGATATTTTTTTTTGTTGCGCACTTTTTTTAAGGGCGGCAACGCACTCGCAAGCCCTCTGGCATTGTGGCACTTAGTATCAGATGAGACTGTCCATTTGCCTCGTGTAACATTAAAAAACCCACCACTATGTGGAACTGCGCTCTGAAGTATTTCCGAACCATTTTTACTTAGGGTCCTTACAGAAAAGAGCGAAACAATTCTTAAAAGGCCGGCAACGCACTTCCGAGGTTTCTGGCAATGTGAGTGTCTTTGGGCGAACACTTAATATCAGGTGAGCCTCTTAACCGCTTGCCCCCTGTTATATAAAAAGAATGTGTCGACTGTCTGTAAGTTCATATTAGCCCAAACTATAATAATTTCCTACTGGATACTTATAACATAATTGATGTATCTGATGCTGTCAAGGGTGAAGGTTCATAATACTGCTATTTCCTGAAGCACGCAGGCCTTTACTCATGTATTCTTTTTTCTCAGTTTTTCACAATCTAATAGAATAAAAATATATAGCAAAATAGTAGTCTTTGATTTACGAGAGCACTACATATTATTATAAAATTTCTGAACTGATATAAACGCGAGTTTATTACATAACTCATGCTTTTCAGCAGTAGTGGGTAGTGAGACTGCCATATCAAATTCACAGATAACTATAGCAAATGTTAACATTGCACTCACCATTATATCACATCCCTGTAGTCCAAGGCCCAAGGTTGATAAATTACGAATGAAAGATTTAAGTAAATTTCCGAAGGAATTATTGTTATCTCTTAATAGGTATGTAATGTGCAGATTAGGATTACATATTTAAAAATCATTAGATACATTGTGCATCAAAATATCTTTCACTTTCCGTCCGAAAATCGATTAAAGATATATTTCAATCCAGACAGATTTTGTTTTAAGAATAACGCATACAATGAGTTACCCACTATGTGGAACCAGCTGTTCACTGAAGTACTTCCAAACCAATTCGACTTAGGACTCAAGAAAAGAGCATACCAATTCTTAAAAGGCGGCAACGCACTCGCGAGCCTTCTGGCATTGAGAGTGTCCATGGGCGGTATTACTTAGGTGAGCCTCCTGCCCCTTGTTATATATATCAAAAAAAGGGACTCCTAGTGTGAGGTAGATGAATTTGGTCACAACCAATTTCTGTCTATAAAGAAATTTCTGTGAATAAAGTTTTTATTTATTTATTTTAATTATATTTATTATTATATTACATGTTTGATAATGTTATGTGTTTTTCTCGCGCTCTATAATAGGCCTTACTCTTAGAATCTATCTTATGAAATAAGTTGATGGGTTAACAAAGCTAATACCACTATAAAATTTTACTATTAAAAGGTTTCTTGGCGTTTTAGACTTGATAGTAAATTTATTGAAAATAGATCTGCATTTATTAAATACTTGCCTTGGCAACCTACTTGCCACTAATAGCAAGCAGATTGCCACCCTATCCCAAGTAATTATTATTCTAAGTAGTCGAACTCAATACCTCTGGTTTCAATTAATTCAACCAAGTGCTTTGCATTAACCTGACAAGAACGTTTGTTTCTGACAATTGGTCACAGTAAAAAATAATATATTTATTATTTAAATTTAGCCCTCTCTTTAAAGATACATCAATGAATAAACTTCTTCTTCTTGTAGTGCCTCTTCACTACTGGAGGTTGGCGGTCAGCTCGTCTTACTTCTTCTTATTCTTCGCTTATCAGATGTTCTAATGCAACTACTTAAGGAATAAAACTTAAAGCTAATTTATATAAAATATTCATTCCTTATATTAGTTAAATGTATATTATTTTCCAAGCTACATTTGAACCGGCCCAACAAAAGCCCTTAATAAGTTCACGTGTTGTCCATCGGTGGGTAATATCAGTAGCCAGGCCAGCCGCTTTGTTCGCACTAGTACGATACCAGCCAACTTGCGTGACGGACGTGCGCGGTACAGTGGCGCGCGCAAACGAAACATTTTTTCCCAAACATGTGTGAACAACATTGAACCCTGTGACTGTGACATTTAGTGAGGTGATTAGGGTTATTTTGGCGCGAATCGGAGTTTATATAATAGCTTTCGCAATTGTCTCGATAAGAGTAAGTACTTTGATTTAGTCTTAATAGCTTTTGTGGCGAGATATTGTTGATAGCGGTGTTCGTAATGGTGTTATGTTGATTAGAAATTGTCTTAAAGTGCCATTTGTTATTTTCTATAGAATATTATGTAATAATGCATGTTAAAGACATTTTGTTTTATATATAACTATTGCTTACATATAATAGTAGAGAGAAAGATGCGTGCAATCTTATAGTAAAAAGCACCTACCTAGGTACTTAGAGACATTAACAAATATTGCAGTATAAATCATCCACGATAAGCCTTTACATGCAAATTTCACATACAATTATTAGGCCGATTATAGCATGCCATTTTACGCTATGTTAGAAATTTACAAACTAATTTTGTATTACATTTTAATTTGTTATATCTCTGTCTACACATTTCTCCTACCCTTAGCAAGACAGTATTAATTGTTTACATGGAATAAGCATAAAACAGCTTCAGGAATCAATTTTTGCACGCGTCTAACTAAATCTACGGTACAAGAATTCAAACGAATATTCAAATTGTAAAGTGTACATTCTCGCATGCTGTCTCGGCTAACGAGAGGCGAGCCTGTGATAAGTGCAGTGAGATGTGTCGTTTAGATACTCGCAGAATTTCTGCCGAGATGGACAATCTAGTGTCTAGGGATATCACAATTGGCAGGTATTTTTACATGAATTACAGTTATACAGTATAAAATGTACACTGGTTTGGCTTAAAGCTCTATATAAACTATCAAAAATATAATATGCGTCATTCATCAAACAAAGTCTATTTATTTTATGTTTCGCTAATATTTTATTGAATTATACATAGCTATTTCCATATTCCATATTCCGTATTTAAACCGAGCTTCTAACTAGAATTATCTAGAACAAAATTGAGTCAAATGTTCAACTCAAAGTTTGCGTTGGGTATAAATAACAAATCATATACATAAAAAACACTATTAAAATTGTCTAATAAGATTCTTGTTAGTTCTATATATAAGAATAAAAATAAATATAATTAATTTATCCCGGAGGTCTTCAGAAATAAATAACCAGACTTCAATATAGAATTTTTTATCGCGATTGTTAAATAATTCCGCGATACAATCGAGATGAGATCCACAATCTGCTCCATCCCATACATTATCATTAATACGCTTATAACTGAAAGACTTTTGAGATATCAGTTTATTTTATCTTAAATTATTAACTAACCGTATCATGTCTCAGTCTTATTTATTACCTTTGGAATTTTGCGCCTTTAAACAATTTAGTTTTAAACTTTAATTGATTCATGTAAGGATTTGCTGGTATGTGGATGCTGAGACATGATTTAAAATAATGTTCAAACTCAAACTCCAAATATCTTTATTCAAGTGGGTAACCAAGTACACTTTTGAATCGTCAAGTTAAATTAATCGTAAATTTACATTTACTACCAGTTCGCAAGTCAAGGGCGTAGAGCGGGTAAGAAGAACTGGCAAGAAACTTTCCGCCACTCTTTTTAATCGCCAAGTATTGTCATACAAATTGTTTGAACTGGAGCAATTCAATCCCAAGGATTAGGATAATTTAAGTAGTCCTCAAATTTATAAAAAGCTTTGTTGATTAATTTTCGTTTAACGAGGGCTTTGAATTTATTTAGTGATAATTCTCTAATTTCCCTTGGGAGTTTGTTGTAAAAACGAGTTAGTTATTTACATTGCAAGACAGCAATAGATAGCTTAGCTAGAATCAAAGCTTTTATAAATCAAAAATCAGACCCTGAAATGTCTATCCGAAGACAATTACTTCTTCATCTATAATTGATATTTATTATTAAATACTTGAGTTTAAAGTTGATTCTAATCTTAATTAATAATAGGGAATAAATTTTTAGTATAATCGTTTTAGCTTTATTAGATTAACAATTAAGTAATAAAATATAAAACATACACAGACACACACCCACACACATACACATAATTTACACATACACACATACCCCATGTGGTTTCCTCTATATATTGTATTGTATAAGATCTTCTGTCGATCCGAAGTGGTGGAGGCCTGATGACCTGTAACACAGGTACTCTTACCTTTAGCAGGCATCAGTCTCACACAGATTAGCTTTTTCCATAAACAGAAGTAAGAATATAACTGTCACCTGCTTATGTCCTAAGTTTAAGTTTTTGTGAGAAAAAAAAAACAAAAATAAATTGATATTTATCATACTGTCGTGAAAAAAAATAATTACATGCAAAGCCATGACTGACCACGCTATTACATTAGAAATTAAATTATGTTCACACTATTAAGCCTATCTTACATTTAAGAGCCGATTAATTCGCCCACGAAACGACGAGCTCAATATTTCATACATAATTAAAATCTTAAATACCAAAATAGACTCGTAGGCTTAAAATATGTATCTACAGGCTAATAATTTAAATAACATGCAAGTCTATTCTAAATAATAGGCACTGGACATAGGTAAATGACGGGTACAAGGCGCGCTGCGCAGACGCCGTTGAACTCTTTTGTATGCACAGAGTAAGCGACTCTTGCGCATCGATTGTATATATTTAATGTTTTGTGTATAAATAATAAATCTTTTCAACGTGTCTCCTTACAATATTATAATAATGTATAAGGAAATTAATAAAGATATGGTATATACACTATTACTGTACTTTATTTTCTGTAATATAGTTGTGATGTATCAGATAACAAAAAAAAAATAAGATTAAATAAATTTTGAACAAATATAAAATTTTAACGAACCGATAGGATTAATAAATCTATCACCAATGTTATTCGAATTAACAAACGCATTTGAAAATGGAATTTAAACGAGATCTTTAACAGGCTTACCAAATAGGTATTAGACAATCGTGAGTTGAAGACAATATGACCAAGCCGCGGATAGCCCATTAGAGAAATGTCCCAGCCACTTAGAGCCAATTACAATGAACGTCTTCCTAACTTAGTTCTCCCATAAACGTATCTTTGCTGCATTGTAGAGTCGATTCTGCGACTCTATTTCAACTGTAACACTTATTCAGTGATTAAATTATAATAGTGAGAATTTATTTCAATGTGCAAATTTCTGTACATATTATAATAAATATATTATATATAAATATATAATTTTTTGACAGTTTTAGTAAAAAATAATATAATAATTTAGCAGATTAAAAGATGGGCTTAAAAGAGAGTAAGGAGAGTTCATGCATTATAAGTATGTACATATTTTTAAATTTCTTACACCAAGTGAAATTGGTATGGTCTTCATTGAACTAGTTATACGTTAGTAACAAAGAAGCAGAAATCTGCTATTTGATATAAAAAAATAGTTAAAACGTATTAGAAATTATCATTGACAAGTACACTAATCACAATATAGTTTAAGGTTACAAGAGCTTACAAATATTAGGTTATTTGGAGCTACGGTATAAAAACCTAATCTATGAGAAGTTTATTGTAGTAAACATAAATGAAAATGGGTTAAAAAGGGCACGCGTTTACGTGGTTGAAAGTAATAAACATTAAGGTTTGTGGTCAGCCCTCGCTACTTGTGTTACTAAATTAGAATTTTTAGGCGCAATCTTTTCCCTGTAGATTACCTATGTAATTTTATATCATACCAAATTAGATTTTTTTTCAAGTGTTTGACGTACGATGGGATGATATTTTATTTTATTTTACGTCAGATTTAGTAGGAGGTCTGGCCACAAATTATTTTTCAATTTTTTTTTTAACCGAGTTTTCCAATTAATAATTTATCGTAAAACCAAGTATATATTACTTTAGTATTTTAGCCACTATTGCAGGCCTGGTCCTTTTTGTGGAGACTTTTGCCCTCCCCTAAATTCACCTAAATTTAACTACAATAAATTATATATAATCAAAAAGCAACGTCACGGATTTATCCCTCAATTTACGGTTTCTAAACCAAAATGGACGCTGAGTTATCAACGGATTATGAGCGCTGAAAAATTGCTAGACGGCGCAATAAAATTCTAAATAAATCATACAATTCCTTATGGTCAAATAACAAGTACGGCTAATTGTAGAGCCGGTTTAGATCTAGGCCAAAGTTTGGTACGTGCTCTCCATTATTCATAGTAGATTGTTACTTTGACGTAAATTCGTTAGCGCTCTGTGACTCATTAAAGAACTTGTAATTTTATGCTTTTCTGTTTGATTTTACGATAAGAGATTATGAAATTGATAGATTGAATGGACGAAGCAATTAATTCTTTAGAGCTTCAGAGTTTGTTAAGAATTGGGCTGGATTGTATTGATTTTAAGATTTGTCATTAAATTTGAATTATGTTATGTTTTTTGATTAAGGTGCTGCATCATATGACAGACTTTTCTAATGAACTTTTACTAACAATGGTCATAAAACAATTATAAAAAAATAACAACTGCATATACGGACTGATAACCACCTTTTCTAATTCTAATCTATTACTTTCAAAGTAAACTTAAAAACGAAAATAACCCTTTGTTTTTATGCTTGAATACCATTTGGTCCCTTAGAGATGCCGATACGAGCGTAATTAATCGGTGATTTGGCGGTACGTCCTCGCCTTAGGGCTCTGTCGGAAAATGATTTGTTGTGTCATTAATCTTATTTATGGATGCAGTGACAATGAAATGAAACGTATATTATATAAATTATAGTATTATTTCAACTCAATATGTGCACAAAGCTAATTTTGTATTCATTTTATTTTCGTAGTGAGTATTTTTGAAATAAATAAATACAAATATGTTTAGATTTAATAAATGCATCATGTTAGTAAGACGATAATATTGAAATTTTGTACATGACGTTACAAAAGAGTTCATCTACAGTTGATAATGTATTTCGCGTTTATCTAAGTAGCCTTCGTCTACTCAATTTTGGTTTGATCTTATCGAGTTTGAAAATCGATGAGACGATGTCCTATATATTACTATTAGAAAAACTTATGATTGTCATACAAAAACTACTGGACCGGTTTCTCACCATGTTATCCCTGTTTATAGCCGGCTAGGTATTAATATTCATTAATTTACACACATTCAAACTCATACATAAATAATAATCATCGTAGCAATTAAATAAATTGAAAAATGCTTTCTTCGAATACGAATATGACATGAAAAGCCTCAAAACTCAAATCGATATCACCCACGCAAGCTTTACAAATCGTATCAAAGAAATTGAGCAATAACTGGCATGTGTCACCTTTCGACCTTGAATTATAACATGTTTGAATTAAAATGATACGTAATCTACTTTAATAACACCTGCAATACATATTTATCTATAATACATGGAATTTTTTATTTTTGGAGTTTACTCCTTAAGAAACGATTTGAGTTATAAGGCCCGGTACGGAAATTTTATGAGGAGTAAAATCAAGTGTAACACGAAAAGTTGAGGCGTTATGTGTAACACGAAAAGTTGAGGCGTTATGTAGAAAGACATTGTCAGTGTTGACAGGTGTAAAAAATAAAAGTAGATTGTCTAGCGTGCCATAGAGTTTTGTCAATAGTAATGGTCAGTGAAATTAAAACTAAAAAGATTGTTCATTCTTATTCTTCTCTTACTATAAAGGTAACTTTGGTCACAGAAAGAAAATCCTATTTGGGCATAGATGATGTAGGTACGTTTTATTACTACTACAAACATTTATCAGCCACAGCCACAGAACATTATCGCCATTTTATTTTAAGGAGTAAACTCCAATCGTGCGTCGTAGCTGACACACACACACTTTTTTTTGTATCTGTCACCGTCTTTGTGTAGCGGCAGCTAATCGTTGAAATATATCGATATTTTCAACGGAATAAACGATTTAAAATAACTATGCACTGTGCCTCATTATACAGTTTTACAATACAATACACGGGACAATAAATAAAAGTTTTGATTAATTGTCCTGTGACAGACAAATAATTGAACATAAATCTCATTATCGTATAATAAGAATTATATTCAATCAAAAGAATATAACTCGATATATCAGATATATAAGAATAATCGAATGTACCCAAAGATAATTAAATAACATGGTTCATTATTTAAAAAAAAACAATCTTTGACCATGAAAAACACGCAAAAAGTCAGAATAGTAATTTCAATCAGTATTTACATAATAATTAATACGATATCTAGTCAAATTAATTTTCAATACGATATTCATAAGTAAAGGTGTATTTATGCAATAACTATAAAGATAAGTGAACACGTTTGGGTCAAGTTCATCGTAAATGGATGCTCTTCGGTGCCGGAATTTCAATTTCAAGCATTATTACTCGCGCGCGATAATATCTTTGTTTCGTAAGCTTGCGGTAGTGTGTTGTATCACGCGAAAAACCTTCGTAACCTTGTCAAACTCTACGAGTAGTAACACTTCATGATATCACGGATAAATTGTGTTTATATTGGGAAAGCTCTTACGCCTGAGTTGTAATGGCCTAGATCTTTACACTTTTTGCGTACTTCTTTATTTTAGTATATGTGTAGTGCTGAGTGTATGCAAGTCATACTTTGTAATAATAACTTAATTGCTATTACACAGCAAAATATTATTAGTTATAAATAACTTTTGTTTAGTATAAGTTCACATTTTATATAATGCCAAGTTTAATATACTATATTTTTTATTTAATTGTACTACAAACCGTGATGTTTCTGAATATATGAACAATATATAAGTTAAATATATGGCTTTGCAACTGATTAGTTTTTTTTATTTATTTTAAAGATGAAAGTGAAAAAAATGTTGCGTCTTCTCAGCTTATATAGATCATAAGTACAGTCCAGTTTTTACCAATTCTTGAAAGGCCGGCAACGCACTTGCGAGCCTGCTGGGAGTGTGGGTGTCCATGGGCGGTGGTATCACTTAACATCAGGTGAGCCTCCTGCACATTTGCCTCCTATTAAGTACATAAAAAAAAACAGTCAAGTAAAAACTTGCAATTAAAGTTAAGTGATTTCAAATTTAGAATCATAGTATTTAGAAGGTTAGTTTTGTGCTCCAATAACTTTTAAATTTATGCAGATTTAAAAAACGAATACATTTATAAAACTTACCTGTGTACTATATTTCCACTTTTTTGCGTACAAATGACAAAAACTAGCTGACCTCACGTAATTTGGTCGATAATGGGCACAACTGTATCAAATTGAAATCGTGTGTACAAAAAATATTGTGATACCTTATACTCCCGACTTTATCTGCAAAGAGTTTTTAGTTTAGTGTATAAATAAGATAGTTCAGAAAGTCATCCGCCCACGGTAGCATCAAAATGCGGTGGAGTTTATTCTAAGTTTTTTGACCTTATATGCCTCGGGATGTAAATCGTAATTCCATAAAGCACTCTTTTAGATGAACAGCTTATCTATTTATGTATATCTATAATAGAAGAAGTTGAGAAACGATTCTTAATAAAGCTTTATACATAATCAAAATATATCATCGTCAATACTTTATAAAACTTTTTGTTCTTTACTATCCATAGCGACATCGTATTATCACAGTGAAAGAGACACTTTGTGTTCATGAATCAAATAAGTAAAATAATATCCCTCCCTCAAAGGCCGGCAACGCACCCACTCAAAGTGGGTGTCTATGGGCTGCGCAGACTGCCCTTCTTGGTCGTCCCACAAGTTTGTTTGCCCCCCTATTATATAAAAAAATACTTACCCTCACTTTTAAACCATCACACAACAGCCAAATTAGGTATCTCTTAGTTAAATGTTTTGAATAATTTTTATTGTTTGTTCCCTTTTGTAAATTTTCGAACGTAAAATTTTGAAGTATTATGAATTTCCGGCTATATTTTTAGTGTAACTGTTTGTTATTAAATATAATTTGTGTGTGCACATAACACTCGCATTTTTAGTATCGGTTGAGACCGCTTTGATTTAAGAGAGATTTTCATCAATGTCAGAAACGTTAAGTACCAATGTACGTGACCTACGGCTGAATAGGTTGTTTTAACCATAACATTCGTGTAAAAATTCGACTTGAAATTTCCGATTCTCATTTTCGTGCCCTACTTTTTAAAATTAACCTTGTTTCAGTATTCAAATAGGTCTATGTTATATTCATACTCGTAGGTCCATACGGAAGGAGTAACTTTACTCTGATTAACATTTTTTTTAAATTGATTTTTACATAAATACAGTTTTATTTTTTAATATCATTCTGGGCTAAAATATATTCAATGCCATTTTAAATTAACGAAACACGTTAATATTTAGAATGTTTGACGGTAAGCTATTAATACTAGACAGAAATACTATCACAATGAGTCCTATGACAATCTTTCGTTTTCAACATCATTACATGGTTAATAAATTAAAATAATAAATTCAAAATATTTTATCGGATTTGTACTTGAGTGTTTTATGTCACTTATTAGTATGTACAAAATATAATGTGTAAATCAAAGTCTTCTGAAGAATGTAGATGTAAAAACTTCACTTGCGATGTACGCTTAACGGAATGTTATCTTACCAATCAATGGTTATAAAAACGGATAACAACAATTATCTCGGCTAACACAGCCTTCGAATCTGTTTATTGAAAGATGATACAATCGGAATTATCAAGGATTGCTCGCGGCGTTTTCGCTTGAGTTGACATTTAATTATCTCTGGCTAGGAAATGTGTGGACCCCGTGTTATATTCAACTTGTCAGTCGATGGTATCGATAACTTATAAATTTGTTGGACAGTGTTTCAATGTAGCTTTGAATCGTTTCGTTTTGTTTTATTTTCGGTAGAATTAAATTTTTATAAATAAGAATGTCGTACTAGCGTCAATATAATTAATTGTAAGCGGTAAAGGAACCCGTGTATACCCCAAGAATAAAACCACCACCAAGTTCTTTTAAAAACACTCATTTGAATACAATTACTGTGGCATTGGTTTAGATATTTTCTAATGCGCAATACATATTAGTACATAAAGCTGTGTTGTTACTTAGTGGTTTACCATCCTGTCTTTGTGATTCGACCTTCGTGTGTGCATTAAAAGTACGTTTTATTGCACTTACGGAAATTATACATCTTGAACGAACTGGCTTAGATTTAAATATTTACATTTCAGACATCCAAAAATGCGTTCCATATTTAAAAATATATTGAAAAATTAGGTTCGGTTACGAAATTACTTAAGTTTGTCTATATATTGTGGCCTTTGGTACTTCCGAAAAATGCTAATGTGTCAACTTTATTTTAAATTAAATGTCAAGGTTATAAGTTGTAACCAGTTTTTAATTAGTTATGTATGAAATGTAAGTTACCCACCTTTTATTATGACGGTATATTTATGGCGTTTCAGCTTGCATGTCCTTATTACCTATCTTGATTTCATTGACACAAAGTATTTTATAGGGTAAACGGTATATAATGTTATTGAAGGAAAAATCACCTAGCGACTTCCAACGCATTTTATATATTAACCTAAGTATAAATTACGCTACTCGCGCGTAAGATCATGTTTTTAACTTTAATATCACTTTCCATATAGCCAATAACTCTCTAATATACCTATTTATATAATTCTTCTGTGAGTGTGTATGTCACTGAACTTCTCTCAAACGACTGGACCGATTTTGATGAAATTTTTTGTGTGTGTTCAAGGGGATCTGGGAATGGTTTAGATTCACAAATCAGCCCGCCAGATGGCGCTGCAGTCTTTACTTTCATACTTTGCTTTACTAATTGCTTGAAATATCATGCAGGACAACGTCTGTCGGGTCCACTAGTACCTATTTAAGGGTAGAATTCAAAAACCTTCAGGTTTGCTCTCATCGTGCATCAGTGGATACTGCTGCGCTAAAATTACTAAGTTCAGACGTATTTTGGTTTTTCCAGTTTCCTTACGTTTTTCTCGCTTTTTTCGCTTATGTCTGGGCGTTCGTTTATGACAATCTCTGATTCTCATTTTCGTGCCCTACTTTTTAATACTAACCTTGTTTCAGTATTCAAATAGGCCTATGTTATATTCTTACTCGTAGGTCGATACGGAAGGAGTAACTTTACTCTGATTAACAATTTCCTTACGTTTTTCTCTCTTTAATTTTCGCTTATGTCTGGGCGTTGGTTTATGACCATATCTCATTGCGGTGTTGATTTTACTTCTAAGAAATCTAATTAACATTTCAAGTAGTTGTAGCAGCCTATTCCGTAGCTTGCGATATCGAATGCCGACCCTATTCCATATCGAAAGGACACAATCAATAGTCAGTATCAGTAGATATCTGTCACTGATTTTGGCTATTCGCACTCGTTTCACTTTCTCACGATTCACGTGTCAATCTTACATCACAGATGACTAGAACGACAAACATGCCGGCGCCATACTTGTATTTCCGCATTGATTGAGCTTAATTTACTAACACAGTGCACGTAGCTCAATTAGCTACCGACTTAGAAACCACTAGTTAGAGTCACCAATTAATTATAATTAATGATCGACCGAATTAGACCCCTAACCTTTGGCATTACGCGTACCATTGATTTTTAATCAGGCTATAAAAAGAAGCACTGTTGATTTAAATTAAAGAGAGTTTTTACTGTATTTTTTAATATACATATTGTTTTCTTTATTCCCTCACTTGATTTTATTTTTTTAAATTACATTTACAGAAACAGACAAAAATATTTTCTTTAACTTAACTTGCCATGTTATTGCAGAATAAAGGATAATCGCTTTACTATTTTGAATAATCCGAGTTAAATTTCGAATACAATTCATGTCTAATTAAACAAAAAATACACGTCAAATACTACCCTTCTTTATGATTTGTCTCTTTTATCATAAAAAAGGTTTCCCTACAACAGTATTAAATTAAAAGTTCACTCACGGAGCTTGTCTCCTAAAAAATTGCATAACGGTACACAAAGTTCATATACCTTACGTCATATCTACAATATTAAGTAACATCAAAGATTTATCGCGAGGGTATAAAAAGTTTTTGCAAAATGTATAAAACATGTTTGCACCGAGTTTTGCGTCGATTTCTCGTTTGCCATATATAGACAAGTGAATGAGATATTCTGTGGACATTTTATCTGTGAACTAGCGAGCTGCCCGGTCTTTGCATCAGTGCACTTAATATGATAACTTTGCGGCTGATAGATATTAAGTCTAACAGTACAAATGAGAACACAAAACGTTTCTCGATTTGCCTATCACTTGCATGATTTAAACAGACGTACCGGCCTTTAAAAACGTATTTAAATATATGTAATTGAATTTTTTATAGTAGTAAATATAAAGAAATTCAGAAAAGCTTTTGTTTAGATTTTCTTTGGCTTCTGTTGTCGTCTGGTGTTACGAGAAAGTTTTACGTAACTTTAATTCTCTGAAATGTCAATAAAATATCACAATACCCTATGTTAATGTTCCTGCTTAAGGCAGGTTCTTAACTCAGTTTAAAGTAGAAAAGCTTCGACAGATAACACCAGACATTGACTATGACAAAGCGAGTTCGCCAGTCCCAAAGAAATCGTCTTAAAGCAGTTGTTAATCTATGCTTTTAAAGATTGGTTTACGCAATATCATGTAGGATATTACATCGATAACGCTGTTTATGGTGGCGGCCCTAAGGACTTCAGATTCTTGGAATTATTAATTAAAACTTGTTTGAGACATCCGCGAATATTGAGAATGCAATGCGCTTCGTTTATGGAAACTTGAATGATCCCAAGAAATTGGTCAATCGACAAAAATTTTCGCGTTATCCATCGAGATCTTTATTGGAATTCCTTGTTAAAGATGCTACATTTTTAGATAGAATTGGAACGATCAATTTAGCAACACACTTCGTGGTAAGTTTGCAAAGTACGGTCTTTACATAGTAGCTTCTATGCGCTATAAAGTATGCAACGACATTTATTAAATGTTCGTCAATTCATATGGTCATCATTATCATCGAGAATGTTTATATTATTTTTTATCTATTTTATTATAATTCACAATTAATTAAGACTGTAATTGAATTGTATACCTATAAATTAAATATTACTGGTTAGTTACCGGTTCTTGAAATTTACTTTGCCAGAATTTACTTTACGCGTATTAATTTACGCGATTATATCTATACAGACTTCTACTTCAGATAATAAAATTTAAGTAACTGGAATGAAAACTGGAACCTTAAAACGTAAATTTCACCTAAGCCCAATTGTTTTTAAAGAAGTTTATATAGTATTATTATTACCTACATTCCATTTGTGTGAAGTTGAGACGTAGCTATACATATATATAATTCGTGTTCATTGTAACAACTCACAAACAAGCCAATCTTAGTTCTCAGAATCTCGGTGCCCGCTATCAGTAATAATTGTAGCAAATAACTGTTTCTATTCGAGTGAAATTCAAATAAATTCAAAGTTTACTTGCACTCGTATCGATCCAATTCCAATAACGCATTGTAAAGCTTTACGGTACATTTAATGTGTATTTAGATATAATTTAGATCTATATTAAAGACATCGTTTGGGCATATACAAGAACCATTAAAATTGAAATGGAATAGTGGCTTTAATACATGAATCTACCATAGTTATTGGGACACAATAAGATTTGTATTGGTTATCATTATATATACATATTTAGTTTATACGAAGTACAAAAAAATATTTGTTATTATTAAAAGTAATAATACCCAGTCAGTATCGGCAACCGATGATGGGGCAAGGATTACATGTACATAAGATTTTATCATTAAATATTATATGAGGAATGATAATCGTACTTTCGTTAGATTATAGAGCTTTAAAGAGATCAATAAATACTAAATATTTAGTGAGCATAAGGTAATATAGTTATGGCTTAAATAACTACTATATTGTTTAATAATGCATAGGTTGAAATATGTGGTACTCAAGTAAATAAAGTTTTGCATTATTATTTATTAGTAAAACATTCATTATGTAAACCACAGTTCTTCATAGGCAAATGTTGCAAGTTCTACACGATCTAGAATCGTGACTCGAACAGAGTATAGACAAAATATCTATTAGGATATATTCTAAGCAATATGTCACAACATAGAATCAGATATGTCGATGCTTCGATGGCAATAACGGTCAAGGGATTTATCGTTGGGTAGATAATAATTGTTTTCTTGGTATCGTAGTGAGATCGTGGGTGCGCTTTTGAGATCACTCTTCCACGCTTTATGACAGAATACCGAAACATAGACATACGGCGGTAATCAATTTTAAAATGAGAAAGGGCATACAAATTTTAAAAAGATAATGTGTGCATTTTCGTCTATCGATTTTGAATAAAGATGAGAGTACTGTTGAAGTTTTATCCTTGTAACCTTATTTCGAAATATTTTAACTTCTTATATGATTCAACGTATGCAATCGGAAGTCAAGACTAGATATTATTTGTTATCGAGATCCTAAAACCTAACGTTATTTCAATACATTTAAAGAAAATGTAGATAACTGTTGTGTCGTTTTAATGTCCCATTCTATGGCCACTTAAATCTTCTATGAAATAAGGCACCTAAAACAGAATAATGGTCTTTAGAAATAACATAAACTGAAACTGTACATTTATTACCTTGAATGCGAGTTGAATGCGTTATATTCCCAAAATTGTCATATCTCATTGAGACATCTTTACCGCGCAAAACTGAGATAACTTTTAGAGAATTAAAAGGTTTATATAATGTTTGCATAAATAGTAGGAATTAAGATATGCAATAGCAGTTTCAGCCGAGTAATAAAGTAATTTTTTCAACTCAACTGACGATTTTTTACGGACTCAAATGGTAGACCAATTTGGGTCTAAATCGTCTAAGTCAATTCAGTTTATTATTAAAATACGGTAAGATTCTTTTGAGTTATTAAGATAAGGATTAGACGAATATTTTATGTCTGAATAAAAATAGATTTTATAATATTTATTAAGTAAGTTTTTGAAACAAAATATGTTCTTTTCTCCTCATGGGTTGGTGAATGGTGTATAATAGTAAATTATAACGTAGTTAGTAGTAAAACAAAACATGGTATTAAAACTAATATAGTCGTACTTGTTGGGTGATGAATCACGGAATTATGTATTCTGATAAGACGACACGCAATGGTACGCAAAACTAAAATTAATATTGTAAAATGTAGTCAAACTACAAGAAGTTTAAATGCTTTTAAAACAATTGCTTTTAAACATTAATAATTTACGTATTCAAATAAATTTAATGTGGGAAGTAATACCGGAATTGTCCACAATTTTAAAGTTAATTTTACTTTTTTTTTTAAATGCTACAAATAATAAATTTACTCATTAGTTTCTACGTTAGTATACATTTGAATACTTCTTTTACGCATATAAACGCCGATTGTTATGTTTACTTTTTTACTTTACATAACTGTGGTCTACCAGAGACAACGCTCTTCGCTAATTAAGGTTATTAATTTACTTATGTGTTTAAGAAGTTACTTATACTAAATGTATCTGTAATAAAAGATCATTGCTTAAATTTGTTTCACTATAATCACAGAGAATCATATAAAATCGATAGTTACACTCGCTTTAAATATTCTTAAAGCAACACTACAAATCCAATAAGACGTCAGGCGAGTCCAGTCGGGCGTGTGTGGTCCTTCGTTGCCATGGTTACCCGCTATCGCCTTAACTGATGGACACAGCTAATTGTTGTGCCAAAGAGACGACACGCTTTAAATACTGACCCTTATCAATACAAATTAGTGTCGACTGATACTTAATCATTTATTAAAGCGGCAGGATTAAAACATTTTTAATCGTGATAACAGGCGGCATGCATTTATTATATATTTAAAAAAAAAAAAAAAAAAAAACATGGCGATTAAAAAGAGTGGCGGAGAGTTTATTGCCAGTTCTTCTCTTCCGTTCTACGCCCTTGATTTGAGAACTGGCAGTAAATGTAAAATTAGAAGCATTAATATTTATATCTTTAATGACGAATCACAAGTGTACATTGTGTTACCTACGTGAATAAATGATTTTTGAATTTGAATTTGAATTTGAGTGTACTCCTCCCTCAAAAGCCGGCAACGCACCCACTAAAATGGGTGTATAGACACTAAAATGGGCTGCGAAGACTGCCCTTTTAGGTCGTCCCGCAAGCTCGTTTGCCCCCCTATTACCTATATTTAAAAAAAACACATTTAGACGTCATCGTGCTAATTCTTTAAAGTATAGGTAAGTATTAATTGAAAGAAAAATCCATCAGTACCTGGGTTTAAAAGCATGGTTGAGTCACCTTCGTAGGCACCTGGCTAACACCGCTCTTTTTGCATCTGAATACTGAAAAAATAATTGCACTTAATGCAATTCAGTATTTTAATGACGTAGTCATGAACTACAAATAACTATTGAAATATCATTGGACATAATAATTAATTAATTATGATTATTGTAGTATACGCTCTGATTCAATTGAACAACAAATGTTATTTAATAGAGATCAATAGAGTAATAAAAACGCATACGGTGGTCAGTTGCATAACATTACAATCTAATTAATGGTATCTTGAACCAAGCTTTGACATTAAGAGGCAAATAATAAATATTTTGAATAAAACGATAGAAGTAATTAACATTTAAATTAGGTTAATTAAATGAACTGGGATCATCGGGAATTTCCGCTTTAATATATTCAATTGTTTTTAAATCCCGCCTTAAGATGAATTTCGTTAGCAAACCTATGATAACTTTAGTTTATTTCATAGAACTTAATTAGGATGAGATGACTAATATCGCTTGGAATGATAACGTACTCGAAACTCCCGATCCCCGGGCAAACATTTCTGCGAATGTTGGATTTTTATCTATTAAGTAAACAAATGAGTATCATATGTATATACATACAGTTAGTTTATATCGTTAAACAGGCACTGGCCTAGACACTCCAAGCAAAGAGTGCTCGTACCCCGTTCCAAACAATCCAGTCGACGCACAGTTGTGGCTGAAGAACGAGCCATGGTTCGAAATTAAGATAGATTGCCTGACGAAGTACTGTGGTCGCTCTGTGCCACCTAGGAGATATGAGACAAAAAGTTACTAAAGTAAATAGTTTTACTACATGAGCTTTTCAAAATAAAGAAGCAAACAAGAAAGTAGACGCATTATATGGTATCCTGTAAAATACAGAGAGAAAAAATTCTGTTCCATATACTAAACTCTTAGTTCTTTTCATCAAAGTATCAACTTTTGTGTTTTTCAGAACTTCTACAATATATATATAGTATATATAATATATTATATAGTGATTTTTATTGTCCTGATTAAGTCAAACGCCTATATTAACACGTAAACTTTTGGAGAGAACACCGTATTTAGGTCACAACCAATTAAAACGTTGTTAAATCACGCAAAATAGCGGTTCGTGTAAAAATAAGTGTTACCGTGCAATAGAACCAGGTCAGTTTTAATCAATAATCGTAAGTGGACTGAATACTCATTTTTATATGTGAACATAATAATATTAATACTACCCGATGTAGAATAAAATCCTTATAGACAATCGTTAAATGTATGTATTAAATAGTTTGGAAAATCCAAAAGTGCACGCCTCATAGCGGTCATTCACATTTAAAAAAAAAATCAATCGTTTACATTTTTTTTTTTACTTCTTACTACTTACTTAATATAATAAAAAAATATATAGTGGCGCCATAACTCTAAGGTGAGGAAAAAATATACTAAAATTCGTATTTTAGTTTTTTACAAATTATAATTAAACGACAGTACTAAGAACGCTAATATTAACTAGGAATCAGCCCAGGGTATAACTTTATATAATAAGAAAAAGTATTCTGGTACGATATATTTTTCGACCAATTTCTCTGCCACATACATGGATCCATAAACACAGACTGACGGACGTCCAAGAATGATTGATTTTAATGTTATTATTTACTATGTTAAACAAAATAATTGTTCATAAAAAATACCATAATATGTGCTTGATAGATTATTTAACTCGATTTTAGTGCACTCATATTATCCTGTAAGTGTTATATTAGTGAGAAAAAAGTCATTCAAGTTTCGAAAGACTGGGTTTTTTGACATGTCGAGAGTAGAGCCCTGCGAGGCGTGCCACAATAGATTTTATACTGTTCAAGTTGACATCAGAACCTTATAGTTGTACTAACTGAATTATGAGTTATTAAAGGCTTCACTAATAGTTCAACTTTGCCATTTGACCAGACTTTTCATGGGTAGTAATGCAACCTTAAAACCTTAATTACGAATTAATATACCTATAAAGGAATAGTTTTACATTAACTTAACTAAAGAATAATTCATTACTATCCTTCTGTACGTAATTAATCAGGGAAAGGGTTACAAAGTCATTCTTTTCTTTATATTAATTTACCATCGGGTAATTTAACTGATGACTTTGAGTACGGTTTCAACACTAATAAAGATAAAATCTTTAGTTCTATAAAAGATGGTTATTATATTTCTATATTACAACTTCATTTATCGATTACATTTTCACACGAATGAGGTTTTTGATCCAAAACATTTATACCTTTAGGGTAAATTCCTTCTATGGTTGTCATGATTGAAATGTAATAGATTGAAGCTTTATACATTACGTGAGAGTATGAAGCAGAGCAATTAATACAATTAAAAGTTACTTAAAGCGGTTAAATTTGCTGCGAGAAAACTTTAAATTATTAGACGTTTATAATGAATTTTGGACTGCTTATTTTTTACATGCAATGTTTCTAGTACACGTAATTTATATTTATGTGAGACGAAATATTTACCCAAATGTCCGAACTGTGAGCTAATGGAATGTACGCATTGGAACATACCAAAATTTAATATCCAATTTTCATTAGCTCATTTAAAAATCCTACTTTTTTTTTTTTTTTTTGTTGTTGTATCTGCTTCATGGCAATCTGCTATCCAGCAATAAGCCACTTGTTTGTTTGATTTTTACTCAGAATTATGTTATCCTCAAGAGCCATACTCGACATAGAGCCACGACTCTCTTGATGTTAAGAGGTAAATCTTTTATATAGGCTCGGTACGTCCCTTCTTTTTAGCCGCTTATGCTGAAGACCGCCTTCTCCGCTCAGAGCGTGTGCCAGGTTATTTACATGGGAGGTCAGCTTCTCCTGGTATTTCAGGCTGTTGTGAGCTATTTCCTGTCGAACTGTTTTTAGGCCGAGGTCGAGGTATATGTACCTATTGCTTATACAATGTGGGATGCCAAACATTGTTCTCAGAGCTTTGGTCTGGAATCTCTCCAAGATATCTATGTTACTGTTGCTGGCCGTTCCCCACAGTTGTATCCCGTAAGTCAGAAAGACTGCAGAGCAATATAATTTGTTTTCAAGGCACCTGCTAATGATGTCAACTATACGGTGTACCTGTTCAATTGTCCCGTGTTTTTCCCGGAATCCAACTTGATGGTTCGGTAATACTGTACTTAGATGTTCATTCATCCTGTTAAGCAATATCCTCTCAAACAGTTTGCCAATAACTGGAAGCAGGCTGATAGGTCTGTATGAAGTAGCTTCGTGTGGGGGTTTACCGGGTTTCGGCACCATGACTATATGTGCAAAAATCCTACTAATATTATAAAGTTTGTAATTATGGATGAATGTTTCTTACTCTTTCACGTTAAAACTGCTGTATGGATTTTAATTAAACTTTACAGTAATATATAGGCTACAATTTATAAAGATATTGTGTGAATTGTCCAAAATATCAAGTAAGTAGGAAAAAATCTACAACCTGCGAGCTATTCTGGCGTGCGCTGCCAAAACCGCTAGAGTTACACATATATAATGTATTATTGAAATGTTTATCTTAAATAGTCCTACAAAAACAGCCTGCCACATGATATAACTATGTCTTATGTGTAAGCCATCATAGCCAAAATAGTGAACCATAACTACAATTAAATTAGTAGTAATAAATAGATTCCTAAATGAAAATAGATACTTTTATCGCTTCTGGTATTTAAAGTAGATAAAATATGTCTTTCACGCTCCATCATTTGGACAAATATTATTTTATCCTGCGTAGACGAAGTCTCGGGCACAGCTAGTAATGAATAATTGATTGTTGACCGCTTGAAGCGTAGTAAAAGGTATCAAATGTCAAGTGCCTGTCAATACTCCACGCTACTTCTGACCTTTGTATGAACTACGTGAGGCCTCATATACGTTGTTTTGTTACAGAGAATTATGGTTACCTATTCTGTGAAGATGTAGAAAAATGTATGTAGAGTTAAAATATTGCACTAACAATACAATATAGCACAGGAAAAGATGTTTGTTTAGCTGAAATCTGTTGAAATCTGTGAGAGATCGAAAAAAACTAAGAAAGTTCTTATGCTACACTGCCCGTAAAATAAAGTAACTTATGAGCTTTTTCTTAGGCACATGAAGACAATACTGAACAAAACCTACTACATATAATATATCGTCGTTAAAAGTCGTCAATAGCCATGTTATTTTATATTTGGCCTAAAAGTAGCGAATACATATTAATTGTAACTAAAATATTTTCTATTCACACTATACAACTCGCATGACTTTATTAACATGTTAGAACTTAGCCTTAATTGAATTTCGACATGCCTTACAGAAAAGTGTAGACAAAAAATCTCGCTTATAAAATTTGGACAAGAAAAGCAAAGTATTTTTTTTAAAGTGAAGTATAAACTACTATTACTGATTCATTTACTAAGGAATTTCATACTTTTTTTCGATAAATTCATAAACAATCTTCATTCATATTATATTGCCTTTTTGTATTGTGTATTGTATCTTTAGTTGCAGTAAAAATATTAACATCTGTGGTTCTTGTAAAAAATATAAAACGAAGACCTTACAAATCCAATTTTAAAGCGTAGATGTTTCACAGACGATTTTTAAGAAATTCATAATAACAGTCTGGGACGCTTATTTATGATTCACATTCTTTTATTTTTGTGCTAATTCGTTACAGATTTGCAATTTTGTCTGGTCCTGACGAAGGTTCCCCGAAAAGTTTTGCAAGCGTTTTTCTTTCTTTAAACTTATAATGCTACTTATGTTATTAAAATACTTTTAGTCTTGCCTTAATAATTACTTAGTAATAATAAATTAACTAACATAATGTTTCATACGTGATTCTATTTTTGAAGTGAAACTTCTTTATCGGGGTTGGAAATAAATTTAGTGTAACATTTTTTCGTTACGCGTCACATTTTTCGGTTACGCGCCATGTTGCTTTTTGAAGTCAAACTACTTTATCGGCGTTGTAATGAAAGTTCTTTATCGACGTATGGGAGAAATTTTTTAGCAAATCGTCACGTTTTTCGGTTACGCGCCATCTTTTTATTGTCCCTACCATGGTTGATCCGAAGAGATTCGAAGCCATTAATAACAAAAATATATAATAACGATAACAATGATAGTAATAATTCTATTACAATTAATGAAATTCTGTAATAATCTTAGTAGTAATAAGGTAAAATGAAATAATTGTATTTGTATTCATGTCTATGATAATAAAAGCCTTTTGTTAAACTTTATTTAACCAATTTCGTTAAGTTGCATATAGTAGATCATTTTTCGAAAAATAAGGTCATAAAGAAGTTTCACTTCTTACGTGTGTACACCTAGTACACGCACACATTTTTTTTTAAATATGCTATCAATGGATGTACCATATTCGTTCATTACTTTAGATTAATAACAGTAGTGAAAATAAAACTTTTCTTACTAACATTTAATTTTAAATGTAAAACTAGAAAGTAATTTAAAAGTCTCTCTAATTGTCTCAAGCAATAGTGACTTTAACTTATGTTTATCTGAGATCAGTTTAAGTTGAATTATTTGCACCAATTGTCGACAGTTGTATTGTTTAAAAGTTAATTAACACAAGACTTTATCTTTTAAGTTTATCAGTACATTCTTGTTGTGAAAAGTAACGCTGGCAAATAATGTAAGTAGGTAAAGAAAAGTATTTTTAATAATATATCTTTGATTAAATAAGTTAATCTTATGTGCATGGCCAGCAACTGTCCATGCAAATCCACAAGTAAGTTAATGTATAATAAAGTATTAATCTAACAGATTTATACTTCATTTATTTCATAATCCCACAGCTAACAAACAATTACACAAAAAAATGATATGTGGGGTATGCTAATGATGCAGGTGATTTTGCGCAATGGATATTCTTAATACTCATTTTAATCATATTCCGCGATAGGCTTAACAAGTCAAGGCAATATTGGTCATTGTATGTCCGGGCTGCGCTATATAAAACTGAGAATTTGCATAGTTGTGATGTCCGGGCTGCGCTATATAAAACTGAGAATTTGCATTAGTGTTGATGTGAGGAACAGAAGAAAACACATATATTCAGAAATATATCAGAAATATATTCTATGGCCTTATAATGACCTAAAATACAATGGTGCCATTGGTGCTTACAGCTATTATCTACAGTATTTCTCCTATAATTTTCATCTTCCACTTCTAATTTAGGTTCTGATTCTTCGTCTTCTGTGGTTTTCTCCCTGTTCAATACAATAAATATTAATTAACATTTTTCGTACGGAATTTTTTTTAATTTTTAAAACTCTGTCTCTGTCTCTAAAATAATATGTTAACTATATAATTTATCTATGTATATACGTATGAAGCAGGACCTGTTTATAAGAAATTTCTGTATTACAGTAGAAAACTGAATTTGCTAAATGTACATAGGCTTTTGGTATGACACGAATAATGCATTCTCTCTACTTTCGAACAGTAAAATCATGATTTACCATAAATGTAGAGCATTTCACATAATGTAATGTTTAACAAACAATACTTATAATATTATGAGCGTAATAGCGTAATAAATAGTGGACTAGCATGGGGTCGAAAAGGCCTCGTAAAATTGCCAGGCGGTCTTACACGTCACACGTTTTACGATTACATGTATCGGTATTTTAATCGAAGGTTAAGATATATAAGTTTATGACTTATAGCTTGGTAAGGAAAGTGTTGTTACCCATAAAATATCCTATATGATATTTCTCTTGTTAACATTATTTAAACTGTGGCATCGCAATTCAGATTCAGTTTTAACACATTTTGAATTTGGTAGAAAAATTTTTTTTCAACTATAACAGCAAACTCTAATTTAATTTAAAAATTTGTTCTCGGCCTTTGGGAGGGTTGTGCGGTATCGGGCGAGTGCTTAAACCGTACATGGAGGACACGGTCGAATTTCTAAGGCAAGCACGAATTTAAAAAAAATTATACTTGACGCTGGCTAATGCACAAACCGTGCCAGAGCCATAAAAAAAAAACAGCAAATTCGAATGTAATTTAACATAACGAACGGAAGAAAACTAATAAAGTTACATTAACAATCATAAAGTTATGTCAGAAAACCAAGATACATGCAATTCTAGAACATTGGCTAGGAGCACAGGCATGTTTTCAATAAATGGAAAAGTTCAGGAATATTTATAAATTTTGACGGATTTTTTTGGTAACTAACTTGAAAATTTGCTTGGTTTCGATCCTTAGGGAAAAAGTGATTTTTATGAATATGTGTCATAAAAATCACTTCGGTAGTTTATGAGATATTCAGACATCACGGAAGGGTATATTGACAAGTATTTGAAGGTTTCATTTTTTTAAATTTGATCATGCATAAATTTACTTATTTTTAATGTGTACTTTATATTTTCTCGAAACGCGTTTACCTCAACCTTTTTCGTCATATTTTGCTTGATACATCAAACTGGTTTAACCTTTTGAACAATTATTCCATTCATTCGTGCAGTTCGGAATTCGAACTTGTTTAGTCTGGTACTTTACGAGTTTTTACGACAGGATACAATTATTAAGAACTCAGTTGACGAAAAAAATCTTGTTTAACAACTACTGTTACAAATAGCATAATAATGCAGATCGATCAGTTAAGTAAGGCTACAATAAGTTGATATTGTGATGGGTACCTATAATTGTCAACCCAACTTCTGTATATCCGAGAGTACAGAATTTCGTCGTACTTACTTTTGGTTGTCAACTTGCTGTCTACAACATATCGAAATAAAGAGCGTTTTATGTCTGGACATACAATTAATATATTATGCAATAAAACAATTCCAGCTTGTTATTTAATATAACGACTTATCATGGCCAAATATATATAGTGAAGTATTATTAAAACGAACCTTCGTATTACAAGGAACAAGATTTTTTTAAACTAAGAAATTCGTAATTAAGACATATTTTTAATGATTTTATTGGCGATTAGGGTTAATTTGAATCTCGGCCTATTCGTTTGATATATCAATTATAATCAAGTGTGTGAATATAGAACAGCGTACAAATCAATGAAAACAATAGCTTGAAGTGTATCGAATTGTATATATGCGTGAAGTACAAAGCGTGAGATTGTATGAATGTAAATTCTTCGTAATTTAAAGGGAATTCTCGTTTTATGTCTTATGTGTATGAAAAACATTATGGGAAATACCCAAAGACGCAATATTGAACACACTTTTTTTTATATCCGAGGTGGAAATGCATTTGCGCATTCCCTGCCCTCAAAAGTTGCAGGGGTATGTGGGACTCAACTCATGCCAAAATCTTTGCTATTCAGAGACTGGTTGAGCCATACCCACTAAAACCACCTCGAGTAGTTCCTACAAAGCCGCGTTACAGAGGCTCCGGGGTCGCTGTCGCATTCTACCGGGACCTCAACGGCATGTTACACTCAAAAACCTCCGGTGCAGTATACACTACATAGGAGGTAGGAGATGGACATATCTTCTCCTATTTACTCCCCGTATAATGGAAGTGACAGGATTTAAAAAAAAAATGAAAATTTGCCTCGAATGATCACAGTGAATATTTATGTCAAACTATTAACTATATACCGAAAAAAGCCCTTATCTCCCTTAGGAACATTTTTATCCCGTATCATTTAGAAATGAGTTTCAATAAAGGTCTTTGTGCCTTAACCAAGCCATCAATCATTCACCATAGCAGTGTGTGCTAATCGCAAACATAGAAAACAAAATCTAGTGAACAGCTAGGATTTGTAACGCTCAGGGTTGGTAATAACTGCTTTTATAAATAATAGATGTAATAAACAATGTTGAAATGGGAAATTTTGTAACGGTGTATACGTCTCAACCACCTTTGTTTAAATATTTTCGTAGTGTTATTATCTTTATTTAACAAAATACCATTTAAAAAAAATATACATTTCAAATGAGTGTACATTTAATTTAATATTACCATAATTAAAACTTATACATAACTAAGTAATTACAATATTCTTAACCTATATAGTAAAAAAATAACCAAATATATAATTATTTGTAATTAAAAATTAATAGATAGAAAATTAAATCAAATTATATATATTTTAAAAACAAATTATAATAAATATTTTGAGTATAAATAAAGATTTGAGAGAATAAATAAATGAGTGTTACTTTTATTACATCAATGATATTTATGGTTATATGTCTTTCAGTATTTACCTGTTTAGATACCGGCCTTCCCTAGAATTTTCCGTTTGGATCTTCTATCTTTTTCATGCCACAAATTTCAACGATGTCATCCAACCATTACTTTTGGTCATTGGAGAGCCGTCAAATATATCGTATTCCTTTACATACGCCTTTCGAAAATTCTCCTAAAACTCCAAGTTACGTACGCTATGTGTGGGTGGCGTGTATTGTCTACAATGTAGATTCAACTAGTCAATGTTGACCAAGATTTATTTTGAGCCGGGTCATAACTCAGGCCAATACGTGACCGATCCTCACGCCTAGTCGCTGATATTCCTTAGTAGAAGTAAGTTCAGGCGTTTTAGTACTATCACTTGCTTCTCGCATCAATTAACTTGCTAAGCATTGCTCTGATAGGGCTCATTCAACTGAACGCTTTATTTTAAGTAGCTGAGGGACTGGTCTCGCCTGACCTCTTTTAAAAGCATTGTACCAAATCCAGAGTCGCTTATTGTGTCCCGGTTAATTCTGAATTCGATATAAAGAAGCCTATAGTATAATAACTAATATATTTGTTACTTCCAAAAATAATGCATTAAACTTTTAGACTGAAGTCTTAACTGTTTCCTATATATATTTAAAAGCCGGCAACGCACTCGCGAGCCCTCTGGCATTGAGAGTTTCCATGGGCGGCTGTATCACTTAACATCAGGTGAGCCTCCTGCCCGTTTGCCCCCCGTTCTATAAAAAAAATATACCTACTAAAGATCTGAACTGTATCAATTTATTACAACGTAAATGCAATATATGAATAGCAATCTCTAAAAGAGACATATGCGTACATAAGTAAAACAGAGAATACTGACTTAGGTAGGTTTTTTATGGACCACAAAATTAGAACATACAAAAAAGATATGAAAAGCGGTGCCGTCTCTATAACATGCAGACATGACCAGCGAAATCAAGTAGATATAAAAAAGTGTTAATGCAAACAACAAACTAAAAACTATAAAAAACTATTTTAATGAAGAATTTAATTATCAGTACTGTGTCCTATTCTTAGCCAGAGAACTATAGAATGCACCAAAACTTGTGGTGTATATAGTATAGTTAAAATTTTAATATTTCAATAATGCTTCTGCGGTTTAGCGTTTATCGCTTGCGGGAAAAATTAGAGTCGCCATCTTAGGAGTAACGGATCACGAATTTTGCATGCGAGCTTTAACAATATTAGTAAAAGGTCATTCGAAAGGTAGTTTCCTTTTCCGGTTGCTTTCTACACCTATTATAAACTAGTGCAGCCGCCGGCCGCTACAAAAGGTCAAGCGGGAAAAATCGCCCGTTTTCTCTGTTGCGTAACAAAAGGCTCGCGAATTGAATATTTTCCTTTATACGTTTCGTAAAATTCTTACTTAATTACTTCGTATATGAAAAATAGTTCCAAAGTTCTTTTTGACTTGATGAGATTTGTTTGCAATTGTTTCTCTAGCGGTGATTAATCAAAGGTTTATAAGCTAAGTTCGAATCACACGAAAAAGGCCGGCAACGCACTTGCCAGCCTGCTGGAAATGTGAGGGTCCATGGGCGGTGGTGTCACTTTGTGACCCTCCTATTACATAAAAAAAACACGTACATCGTCAAATTGTTATATTCTAATAAGCAGTATTTTATTTTAGTAAAAAGCTTTTATTGTTTATGAATGTATCAAAAAAATAATACTTAAGTATTGTCCCGGAAGTCAATGAGAAGAATTAATCAACCCGTGAACGTGGATAGCAATTTAGTTGCATCTTACCATGAGAACATAAAGCAATGGCCCTCTCCACGCATTTCATAAGTAGCTTAGCGACTTTAAAGGGCTGTCATATCTCAGGTATTGCCTCGAATACCTTAAATGGTCACATTTTATTACGGCACAATGAATTACATTTGAACACTTTCTACGTGATTGCGTATGTCGTTTCATCATGATGCATAAGTTACTGGAGTCATGCAGTTTCGAACAATTGCATTTTCGAAGAAATGACAAAAGAAAAGACAAATTTAACCGGGAACTTTTTGACTTTGCAAGAAAATAAAAACATAAAACACTGTAATAAATCTAAAGGCTTAGTGAATCCGTGCTAACAGATAGCTAAGAGAAAACCAGAGAAATGCAGATAAAAAAATGTAAATCATAAAAATCAATGAAATCATTTGAGTTTGTACGCATATTTTGTGTTCTTACCATAATAATACAAAACCTGCACAGTATGAGTGCAGTGTTAGATTAGTAGCTTCGTTGTGCGACTCTCATCTCTAAGATCGAAGGTTTGATTCCCAGCTGTGGACCAATGGAATTTCATTATTATTAAGCTTTTAGCACTCGTTCACACGGTGGAGGAAAACATAGTAAGGAAACCGGCATACAAATGATCACGAAATATATGCAGACATCTGATGTCCAGACCTAAAAGGACGACTGGTTTTTGGTTAACCGCTACATCGTTTAGTTCGAATAATTCAGATTTTTGATAAACGTCATACAAGAATATATGAAATCCACATATTGCAATTAAAGTAATTTAATAATAATTGTTTCATTATTAGAATGTCATGTCAGTTTTATGTATTCAATTAACAATGCCACAACTAATGCGTATAATGTAATTAAAAACATATTATTTCATTAACAACACAAGAACACAGGATAAATAGGATTAGGCTTTGACTGTCGTAGTCTTTTTTTAAACAATTTGTGTGTGCCTCTCATATCATTGATTTTAATAAAATTTGGACTATGTATGTTTAGCCTGATTTAATTTAAGGAACTCCGCAATAGTGGTGTCGAGATTCGTAAGACAGACAATAGTGGAGATCTATAGCGATGCCAGCAGCGGTTTCGAGTCGAGTAACGACCTCAACCACTCTGAATGAAGAAGGAGAATGAGAATGAGAATTTATTTATTTATCTTATACATACATTGCTTTATGATAAACTTACTTTAACTTAAACTTACTTTAATTAACTTTACCTTAATTTAATTTAATTAATAATTATAATAATAAACCTGACAATAAGCTTAAAGCTATGTATTATACTGAGAGACTGGTGCTTGAAAAAGGTAGGGAAAACCTGTAATTACAAGTCACCAGTAAACCAAGGAGAACTTTCTGTGTGATATTTTATATTTATTCTTTCTGTATGAGTTTTCCTAAGATAAAATTGTGTAAACGAATAACGTAAGTGGTAGCAATTTCATCACAGCGTTGAGCTAAGTTTCAGAGTTAGTCTTTAAGCGGGAAGTAACTCTGCGATCTGTCAAAATCTTACTTAGATTTGGCTTTGTAACTTAAGCTTGCTTCATGTCGCCGTCTAAAACTGTCCAAAGACGAAATGTGGTATATCTTCAAATTATTCTTACCTACGTATTTAGGAAATAATGATTTGGTTTTTCAACAAAGCCGGGAATATATTTCAAATAAATTGATGAAGAGCAAATGTACGTTATTAATGCAGAACCACTATTAGGCGCTTTAGAATATTGAAACACCGAAAAGAAACGCAACGCAAGTACTTAAATGAAATATAAAGTGTCGTACTTTCTAAATATGATTTTAACCCAAAATATGTATGTAATATAGTAATTAAAACGCTTATTGCATACGTCACATTTCTCAAGTGTTTACAACTAAACATATTACACAAACCACCCACATAGAGAGAATACTAAGCTTTGTTACCACATTAATTTGGCTTAAATATTAGTAAGCTCTGAGCAATGCTGAATCCAATGTCTATATTTTGTACCCACGCTATTCGTATGCTTCTGTAACGAAATCATTTAATCATAAATCATTTGATTTGATAAGCTTTCAACGCAACGTCCAGTATTATTGACAGAGAATATAGTTTCAACGTACCGTTTGTATAATTCGGCGGTTGGCTTTAATTAATAAGTAATTTCACTGACAATGTTATTTATACACATGAAACAATTTTTTTCTTATTCCAGCATTGTGGTCTGGAAAATCAGTGAAAACATTTTTTTGTGCTGTTTTAAAAACAAATGGTATCTATGGTGTGTCAAATTTAAACCATTTGTTGGTTAAGTGGTTAAATATTAGCGTCTATTTACCTGCATCTTTTACCGCATTTACCATGGAGAGTGTTCAGAGGAGTTGTTCGGATTAATACCTGCAGCTGAGTTCCACAACTGAGCGTTTTTAAAGGCAGTTTTTGCCACGCACCATCACTTTGTAGAACCAGCTGCCCACTGAAGTATTTCCGAACCAATACGACTTAGGGTCCTTCAAGAAAAGAGAGTACCAATTCTTAAAAGGCCGGCAACGCACTCGCGAGCCCTCTGGCATTGAGAGTGTACATGGGCGGCGGTATCACTTAACATCAGGTGAGCCTCCTGCCCGTTTGCCTCTGTTTGTTCTATAAAAAAATAGCGTAGAACTAAACTTGAACTATTTTTTATATATATTACAAACTAAGAGAAGGCAATGATGTAGAGAGGAACAGTCAGACACTTTGCCTGTAACATTTATAGTATAGACAAAACACAAAATATCGTTCATAATAACGAAATTCAAGTGGATAGTAATTCAAGGTACTAGGAAGTTAGCAACATGGAAGAGCTTTCTCTAAGTGGAAAAAGCTTTAGCGGCGCTTAATGTGTCGTTTACTTCATTCAAGCTTGCCGTGGGAATATTGTCTCGTGTTTTAAACTTGTTCATACACGGTTAATTGTCTAACGGAATACAAATATTTGATTAAACAACTATTTTACAAACATATTTAACGATTGTACCATTGCAATTGAATGAGAGGTTAGATTTGATTAGATGTTAAAGTAAAAAATAATTAGTCTTTTTGGAAAGGAATACCTAATATTAATTGTGTTTTTAAGTTTGTGAAGTTCCCTAGTGTCCTAAAATCTTCATAAACATTTAGTTTAAATTAAACCCGTATATCCCTATTAAGTTATGTTAACATAATTTATACTTATATGCTTAGAGCAGCAATCGTAGTCAGTAAGAGACTGCCTCACCAAGTTCTTTTAAGCAACCTGTTCTTTTAAAAACCAACGCCATAACGCAGAATTGGTTTTGATAACTCGATGGATTTAAAAAAATATACTTATTAAAAAGCGACAGAGGTAACTTATATAATCTCAAAAATCTATCGTCTTTTGTTTTTTTATTGATATTAATAAATCATTCAAATCATCATCATCAAATTTAAAAATACCCGATTTCGTACTTTGTGGCTGAGTATTGTATCACATAGGAATAAATATTGGAATATTTAATAGTTTCCTTATAACAGTAAAATAATTGATAACAATGGACTATCAAGTAGAATTATAAGTTACGATAACATCGATTATTGGAGTAATCTATATATTGTGAAAGTCAATGAAATTTCTTATGTACCCTACTTCAATACAATGCTACAACTGTTTTAATTTTATGACATAAATGAACCATATCAAACTTAGTCGTTTGAAACTGATGGAAAATTATTTTATTACGCCTCAGGCCACATATTTTTCAGACGTGGTGATACTGTGTGTTAATGTGTGGAAAATATCGCCTAAACCATTTTCATATTCATTATTAATTTCAATAAATAATGCATTTAACATTATCCCACACATTTGTATTACAATACCTAAAAATGGCTACAATTTATACAAATCGGATCGGAATTACCTACTTTTATATAACATTCTGGGTTAAAAATATAAAATACGTACAGATCTTGGACACTCAGTGAATGCGTTTATAAAATCCATTTGGTCAATACTAGAATCCCACCCACACGGCACCAAGAATGTCGGAAGGTCATAAATAGATGGTAATCCGCACACGATCAACTTCGTCTTATACTGAGACCGCACTGCGGATGAAACGACGTGGCTTTTTATCTGTAATAGAAACGGTCGCGCAGACATTTTTAGAGCAGAGATTTTAAAATCAGCTTTAAATAAAATAATTGCGAGATCCAAGAGTTTTGCTCTTTCCAGCAAAAATAATAATGGAACCATTTTAATTCCACATTAAAAGGAAACAAATTCATGAGATTTGTTTCACACAGCATTTGACTGATTTGATAGAAGTCCTTAATAAAATATAATAACTCAACACATCTAAACATAATTTCTAAACTAACTAGTAATACATAAGGCTAGCATATAAACGTTAGGTACACTATAACTAAAGAAGCTTGTAAAAAAATGAAAAAGTACAAAATAAGGGAAGAAAAAGAAGACTTATTAGATATAAACACAATTATATATTTTTTAAATTAGCCTTATAAAATCAGAGTAACGGTATTTTAAATTTGGTCATAACTTAAATAAACTATCTAATTAAGTATATATTCTCTTCGGAAATTCATTATGTTTATTATGAACATAAGATACATGTATCACTTATTCCACGTCAATAAATTTGAATTTGTAGGCATCCCTACTCATCGGCAAAGAAGACAGAGGGTGTAGGCCGAGAGAAAAAGCCGGCGTAAAAAACTCTCGGTACTCTTTTAAAATAGCAAATCATCAAACAACACTTATTTTAAAACAAATATCGCAAATTAATTAGAAGAAGCCTGTCAGCACTAGTCCCAGGCCCTTTTATCAACTAGATAATCGTTGACTTTATAGTAAGCCTAAATAATTATGTTTACTTAGCTGGACTTTGCGGTTTCTTTTACACCGCGGGAAAATTTTACAGTGCGGTTGTCTTCTTAGTTTACCTTCGATTGATCTAAATAAAACTAGTTAAAACTTTTAATTTAAATTTGTGAATGCACGTTATATAATTTAATTTAAAGTAGAGACTATTTGAATTTAGAAGCTATCAATTTAATATTAGTCACTAGTTGTATGACAATGGATAAGTGATGTATGTGAAAGGTAGTTTGTTTAAAATGTGGCACAAACATTCGAAATTTGAATTGTCGTATACTTGTTCTTCGTTTTATTTAATTAACCACATATTATATATGTGATTATAGATTATTTTTTAAGATTGCGTTAACCACAAACACACGTTAACGACATCGATTCAATTTATTTGTTCCTTTAAAATTTCGACTTTAAAAAACTTCAAATAAATCTAAGAATTAGTGATTCTATAATTCTTGACCAAATTTCCTATAAAGAATGAAAAATATTTTACCGACTACACCTATCAGATAATCTAAATTACGATTGTTTTTATTCTCATTCCAAAACAAAGAATTCTTTCAAAGGAATTCATTGACTCTTTGATGTTTGACCGCTTCTTTGAACTTTAAATTCAATGCGAGTTGATTCTGTACACATTGATTTGAATGCGGTATTTTGTAATTTGAGTGGGACGTACTTAGCACAATTTTATCAGCTGTTTCTATTCTGTTGGTTTTTGTTGGTTTATATTGCAATAATTTTAAATGAATTACATATTATTTTATACGTTACTAGTGTTTGAAGTATCTTCCATCAAAGTGCAAAAGCAGTCTGTCTTATGAGGCCGAGGCTGTTTCGGTATAAATCGAACTCAACACCTCCGAGTTATAATATTATGTCTGTCTATGGTTTCATTTCGAAAAAGAATTATACGTAAATATTTCTAGATGCAATTATTACTCACCCGTCACATGTACACAATTTCATACACCCATGTCATACACACGTGTGTACTTTTAAATTATTCAAACAAATAAGTTCCAGTACATACAATCACACGCTTTATTTGTCGAGAAGGACACGAGACATCCGCTAAGTTTCATTGAATTTTTATTATTCGTTATTTTGAATTTCAAATAGCGACAAACCAGTCTCGACCCATATTAAGATTTTTCGACTTGATACACTGTTGACAGGTTTAATTTTATCATTGACACGAAATCAGTGTTTGTATTTTGACATTATATCCGTTTCATTTGGAGGCGGAAAAATGCAGTCACAATTTTTGGCAACTGAAGTAAATTATATTCTAAATTAATTAACTGTAAAAAGGGACAACTCAAACCCATAATAACAATTTCATGATAGAACTGTATAATATGTATATACTTTTAGACAAAGAATAAATAAATAAAAACAATAACTAACCATAAAATAAAATAACTAAAATATATTATTAAAAGTCCCTTTAGGCAAGGTTCCGAACATACTGGCATCTATAAGAAAAAACTATAAAAAAATTATTACATAATATGAATATTGTACACTATCTATTTTATATTGTACTTTTTATGTATTAATTACAAACAGGTACAGTGTAGAACATAACATTTAAGTTTGGTACAATAGCAATAAGCCTAAATGAAACAAAATAAATATCAACCTAACTTAAGGACAAAATCACTTGAAAAAAATGAGTGGTTTATTTGGTTGACATATATAAAATAACTGATAACGTAAATATATCGTTTCATTTTTGAAATTCGATATTTTGAACTATTAAACATAATACTTAATTTTGGTAATGCATACAAAACACATACCAATAAATTGACACAAATTATTTCAATTTTCGACAAATTGCATATGAATAAAAACAATTCAGTGTAAATAAGTTGTTTAATTCAAATAGATTCTGATCATAGTCGCGTCGTGACACGAGTGGACAGCCTTGCCAAGGCTTTTGCGGTTATAAAAATAGATTACAAATGTAATACTTGTTGTGCGAATTAGAAATCTTTGTATCATTTTGTATAAATACAAAAATATTGAGACAACGTGATTGTAGCTTAGGGGGTACCCATTTCCCTTCATTGGTCTGGCATGAGGTAGAGGTCTGTAAGGGCAAGTTGATCTACGCCTAAAAAAATCAGTAAGGATTGTACTGTAGACGTCATATGCTCTAACAACGAGCCACGCTGGCATTATATTAAAAAAGTAACTAAATTTTTTTTGTGAACTAGTTTCCAAATTAAATAATACTTTTTAGCGTGTAGTCTTCTGAGAACGCAGTCTTTCTGTTTATTTAATCTGTTAATTCGACTCATTTAAAATTTGCCATTTATTTTTGTGCTTGTAATGTTTCAATGATTGAAACCTTACAGGTTCAATGAAATGAAGCACAAAAGGAATCCATTATTAAATATTTGAAGAATGAAAACTCCTTGACATATATAAGATATTTTGAATAGCATATGAGAAAAGTCATTTCTCAAGTTAAATCAATTTTCAAAAGGTTTGTTTAGGCGAAGGTTTATATGTATTGTAATACTCAACATAATATTAAATAATGTTTTGTTGTTTATAAAGGTCTTTTGACCTAATCTTACTACGCAGACGCGCGCAATATAAATAAATAGAATTCAGCGCCAATCAGCGCAACAGATGAACAATAAAACGCGTTTAACAAAGCTTTAGATAGTTATAAAAGGTGTCTGTTACTATTATGGTTACACATAATTGCGTAGATAGTGGTTAATTACTTTAGGCTGGTTGCGAAAAGCACGCTTTCCATATCTTCATCAGCAAAAACTGGTCGGTTACGAAATAGGTAGCTACTTGAAACACCGCCATTGTTGAACAACTGGTATTGTCTAGGTATGTACAGAGGTTGTAGTATTGGAACACAGAAATTGCCTTATTTTAGGCAGGTTATATTTTGAATTGTGTCTTAGTAGCGTTTATTATCATCGGCTTCATTTCCGGAGAAAGTAAAGTAAATGAAACTCTCTTCTTGCCTTAAACAATAAGTAGTATAGAAGTGTGTGGCTGTTCCCAAAGAGAATATGCCTTAGGTTTCATATATATAACACTTAAATCTATAATAGACTAGCTTATGTACTCAAAAATTTCGGTTTATGTCTCTTACTGGGACTTATTCTACAGATTATGTTTTCATATAAAAGCTGGATTGGGTTTCATAGTAAGATGACGTCAAATACTCCTCATCCACCAAGATGAATAGTAATAACCAGATCCTTTAGAAATACGACATTCAACTTATTGAATTGTCCAATATTTACTCACGCATGTTTACCAACGGATGCATTCACGTTTAAACGAACAAACATAACGGTTTATAAACAATAGGTTTTATCTAAGAATAAACCGAAACGTAATTCGTTATACTTAGATAAGATCAGGTGGGTGTATAAAATTTTGAGTGGAGACATTAAAATTAAGGATCGCTTCTTAACCCCTTTCTAACCTAAATTGTTATAGTCGACCTCTGGATGTACGATATATATATCAATAAAACATTTCTATCAGACACACATTCAATATCCAGGTTTTGTATCGGAGACAGTATTTGGTACATATTACACTCAGACAACTTAGATAAATTTAAAGTCATGGAGAGGCATAGCAAGGATATAAGATCTTTATCGTAATTCGTTGTAGATTAACGCCAGTAGCTTTATTTATATTTGTATAAAAAAAGTTCTGCGCGATAATGTATAAAGTATCTTTTAAAATTCGAAGTAAGTAAGAGCTTTTTTATTTACTCCTTACAATCATCACCTAAGACTAACTAGCGTTCTAAAATTATATGGGCAGGTCTTAATTCGTTGGCGTCAGTCTAGACTCTAGACACGTGCGCATTGCCTAACATTATCACAATTACATAGACAAGATACTGAATTAAACAGGCATTAATAATAACAAAAAGGTTTATTGGGAAATAGTTGAAACTGCCAGCAATAACCTTAATTTTACAAAATAAGAGCCGTGTTGTTTTGCCGGTGACTTTTGTCTATCAAATATTTGAAGTTATTTAAATGGGCTGTCGTTAATAACATTTTGTCTATGATCATAATTGGTTTTTGACGTCACATTCACGTTTGTTTATTCACTTTGTATAAATCATTTGTTGGCATGTTATAGTTGTTGAGTATCTTTTTATGTCAGTTTTCTTACGGCCTGGCCACGGGGATAGGCGGTGCGAACGGCGATGCGGCAGGCGAGGCGACCATTCGCGCGGGGCCGTTTGCAGGCCACGGACCAGTCACGTTTGCCGCCGCGACCAGTAAGGAAGTTCGACAGCGAAATGTCTTTATCGAAATCATCTCGATATTGCTTGGAAAGTAATAGCTTTTGGTGCAAGACCTAATATTTGGAGAAATTGTGGAGAATTCCACAAGAAGTATGAGAAATTCAGAATATATCCAGAATTATTTTTTTGAGTATACCAGAATGAGTATTGAAACCTTCAATTATATTCTTATGAATATTCAACCAGAATTGGAGGAAAAAGTTAATGCAAATAGAATTTTAAGTGCCGCTGAAAAATTGTTTTTGAGATTAAGGTATATTAAATTAATGCTGTGGATGGCCAGACTTCCAAATAGCTGGTCTAGCCAGTATTTCAGTAACAAAAAACTCTGTATTCATTTTTCGCCGCGACCACGACTAAACTTATTTATTCCCTTCTCTATTCGCCGTGACTGCCGCTCGACTCCGTGGCTTGCACCGTACTGATTTATGCATTTGTTTCGCTCGCCCGTCGCGACGTCAGTCGCCCGCGCGATTCGCTCGGTACATTTCGCAGATCGCATCGCTGGTCGCCGTTGCGCGTGGCTTGATTAGTACATTGCTATGACTTTATTTCAGTCGCTAGACGCATTGCGGTTCGCACCGCGCGAATATTCGCGTCGGCGAATGTCCCGTGGCCAGGCTGTTAAATACATCGTACCGAAAAGTTATTTTAATCGCAAGAAAATGTTATTTGAATTCAAAATATTGTAAATTGATAATATAATATGTATATTGTATAGGTACTTAAAATAATAAGCATACATGTTAACGATAGTCTTACAAAAAAAATACAATACTCAAAGCTTTCACATATATAACTCTGTAACAAATTTAAATTTAGAACAGTATAAACAATTCTTATCAATTAATATTCACGTCAATTGTCACGTAGAGAAAGTGTTAATTAAATTTGAGCTGGCATCATTCATTTATGAGTGAAATAAACATCTGTGCTCGCGCATTATCTTAGCGAACAATAGCTCGCATGCGTAATGCCTTATCTGATCTACCATACCTTCTAATGAGGAGCGCCGGTCTGATTCTACGTGCTAATTGAAGACAAAAACGGGAACTATGCCCTCTAATTGGATATAATTGAATTTCTCTTGAAACATTTCATTGCTCTTAAATGTTTTCCTGTATTAGGAGCTTTTATCAAAATTGTTGAATACAGAATTTCAACATATTGTGAGGTTTAATTTAAGACTCGTAATATTCGTATATTATTGAGTCCTTATTTAATTATTCATTAATATCTAATTTAAATAAAGAAAAAAAACTAAATTAGATTAATAAAATAGTTTTAATAAAAACTCTGATCTTCTTAAATTCATCCCAGCGTTAAGGTAAAATATGACAGAAGATAGGAAGGAAAGATAAATAAAATCCTTTAAAAAGTCATAAGTTTATATGACTTTATTTTTTTAATTTAAAATACTTCATACTCACGATGTACATATACTATTCTTTGTACGTATTTTTATCTTCAATAGAAGATTATTATTAATAAGAGCATATAGTAATAGGCTCTTATTAATAATGGTAATGTATCACGAATGTATTAAAAACTACTTCTATTTTCAGGTACAGAAGAAGATATAGTGCAACGCTTCTCGAATGATGAGGAGCAAACAGAGGTGGTGGGATAGCGTTTATTGCGATAATCTACAACCTACAGGTAAGATTATTAGTTATGTTTGTCGTGCTATTACATAGGTATATACTAAGGACTAAAATAAACATAAAACTATGTATTACTATAAACAAATAGATCTTGAGATAAACTCAATTCGTTTAATCAAACAAATATAATTACTTTTATGGTTTCTTTGATCGCTATTCATAAAACGCTAAAGAACGTATTATTGGCGATTTACGTAGCAGAAGATACTGTCGAATTCTATTCAAATATAAATTATTTATTCATTCTATAAATATAAATATATTTATGAGTATTGTGAAATGAATAATGCTTGTATTAAAATGACGCTAGAGTGTCGACAGTTGCCTGTATTACACTTGGATTTTAACACCCACGATTTTGACATTCTCGGCGCCTTTAGCATAGAAAAGGCTGCAAGAATATTCGTATAACTTCATTTTAAATATTTGGGAAGTACAGACGTGTAAAATGAGTTTTGTACCAGTCCTAGTTGCTCTACAACGATTGGTCTTGGCCTTAGATTTCTGTATTTGTTCCTTGTGTTTGTGCTTGACAGACGCCGTTGTGTTTTGTGTCTAAGGCATGCTGCTTTTCTGTTATATTTCTTTACGAGTGTTAATATGCACACGCTGAAATAAAATCAGACACAAAAGGGCACTCCAAAATACTCCTAAAAAGTATCATTTATATGTATACAAATATTACTTCTATACATAAAAAAATCAAATAAATTGAGTGGATCAAAACGCCGCATATTTACTTCATTCGTGTTACCTTTGAGAATTAGACCGCAACGTCACTTAAAACCATGAAAAACCATTTTGCATGCATTTCTCTCGTTGTCATATCACACCTACACGTATAATTTCACGATTTAAACGTCCCAACGAAATATATCTCGTCTTAAAGCGATAAATAACAAACAAATTACATTGTTCTACGAACGTGTGACATTTGCGTTTGAGAAATGAATCGTTATTCGTTAGGATGTAGGAAGAGAATATGTTGATAAAATGAGTTCACGAGTTCAGTTTCGCCCCGTAAAGACAAATGCCTGACAATGAAATGGCATTGTTAAAACGCTTTCTAGGAGGGTCTTTGTGCTAGACGTTTGTTATGAATTCATAGTATTGAATATAAATAAACACTGACTTAATATTAATTTTTGCTAGTTACACAGGGAGCGTTCAAGTATTACGTTACGAATTTTGGGAGGGGGGGGGGTCTTTTTGTAAAACGTTACGATGCGGGGAATTGAATTACGCGTTATTGTTATTTAAAGTACTTTACACCACATAATGGTAACTTTTACTATACTTCGGTACATAAAAACGTTACGGCGCGTTACATGGGGGGGGGGGAGTGTGTCAATTATGTCCAAAAATACATACGAGTATGCATTAACACCTAGTATTTAGAAATACTCAAATTTTGGATTTGTAATTATAATAGTGCTTTAGTGAATTAAATAGTATACCGTTCTAGCTCTTTTATTCGAGCCTGGATAATGCTTTCTCTCTTCTTCGAAATGGGTAATAAAATTTCGATATGCGTAACTCTACAAGCGAACAAAGAGTTGTTGGTTGCGTCAGTGTGATATAAAAGTTTTCTTCAGAGTAACGAAGGCTCTAAAAGGCTTGATATTTCACAGCGCTCATTAGACAGTTTACGAGTTAGAATGTAATGTGCAACATTCCTTCTACTGTAATACATAATAGCTGGTATGTAGTAGTTTGTTTTGTTTCTGATAATTATATTACCAAAACTAAAACGTGACTTTTAAATTCCACTTCGATACGTTACCATGTTAAAAAGTTAGGTTACCATGACCTATGTGAATGTGATATTTGTGGTTAAACTCCTCCGAAACGGCTCGACCGATTCTCATGAAATTTTGTGTGCATATTGGGTATGTCTGAGAATCAGACAACATCTATTTGTCATCCCCCTAAATGTTAAGGGTAGTCCACCCCTAAATATTTTGTTTTATTTTTGGATATTTTTTTCTGTTTTTATTTTTTATGATACAGCATTACAAAATACATACAACCCCTAATTTTCACCCCTCTACAATCAACCCCTATTTTTTATTATAGATGATATACATGGCAAAACGACGTTTGCCGAATCAGCTAGTAATATATAAGTTGTGAGTATGACGATATATTTAAGCTTCAAGCAAGTGTCACAAATTGTAAGTCTAGCTCCTGAGTTTCTGCACTAGAATTACGACGTTGCACCAATAGATATTTCTTTGAATTTGTCAAAATTGTATTTTTTTGCTAACATCATGTTTAATAATAAAAATCATTATTCTATACGAATCATTGACTTCTTGCACCGTTATTCTGTCCTATTAAACCCAACAACGAAATATGTATACGTAAACAAGACGACCTAAAATGAAAACGTTTATTCTCTAAGCTTCACTTTAGAGACACTCAGCTTAATTCGCAACACATTCAAAACGTAATTACATTTGACATTTCGTAATGAACATAAAGGATTTGTGTTTGACATAATTTTAGTATATTTGTGCTTTGTATTTTAGGCATAGATACAACATAGCATATGTTGTATCAGTATCAGTATTCTGTGCCTGAAAAATATGTTAATTTTTGGGTTAAGTAACGCCTTCACCATACTAGCCCGTGTTATTTATAAAGAATAATTTTCAGGGTCAATAGTCGTAAGCTAATACTAGATTATTAGTGGTAGATAAACGAATTCTCATATCATCAACGTTTTCTCTTTATAACAAATATACATGTTGAATAAAAAAAATTCAAACTTTGGTTGGTCGGTTGGTTCAAAATTATTTCTTAACACTTGCCTACTCATAGTTGTCAATAAAATTATCTCTTATAGTAGACTCATATTCATATTATACGACGTCGTAGATGCAAAATTATTGATTTAAGGAAACTTCGGACAGTATAAGTTTCGAAGAGAATTTAAATGTTTTGTAAATTTCATAAGTGTCATTAATTCAGCAATAAACTCTCCGCCACTCTTTTTAATCGCCATGTTTGAGTGTGATGGAGTCATGCCTTCAAATCCCGGTCGTGCAACATTGGATTTTCTATGCACATAGCACTTGCTCATACGATGAAGGCTTTGGGTTATTAAAAGGTCATGTAACCATAACCGACACATTTAATTATTCTAAAACATGTATAAATAAAATTCTAGGAAAGCGTACATCACCTGTTTTAATGTCTGTTATATTACATTTAAAGCATTTAAGTTGTGTTCGTAGAATTTATTAGGCATTTAACTAAATGGTTGAATGGACTAATAATTACTTAAGAGAGAAAAATTTAACTCGAGTTGAACAATGTTCATTTTATTTTTCTGTAGATTTTTTAATTACATGTTCACATAGCAGGTTTTATCTAATTATTTAAATATAACTCTTACTGACAATTCTGCTTTGCCTGCTTGAATTTTTATTATTATTAAGTCGGGCAAACGTGTATAGGAGACCGTGTAAAGAACTTTTTCATTTTATGCACATAAAAACTATTTATATTTTCGACATAGTTTTAGACATATCTTTAGCAATTTTCTTATTAAATGTATGTAGTTTGAACGTCGAAAATTGGAAGATGACTGTCAGGAACCTTATTAGGAGTTATCGGTATATTCAATTGATGCCTTTCATTTATGTATTTTGTAAATCTAATAGCTTCTTCAACCTGAAACAATTATTCACCGCCGATCAAACAGAACTATAGGTATTGTTAATGACTAACATATGTCTAATATCAATTCAGTACGCAAATGCATACAATAATTTGTGCCAAACATATTTGTTATCCCATATTGGGCACACCGTGTGCAGATAACATTTATTGCTCAATATTTATAGAACACGACTAATCTATGAAAACAATTGTATTTAATAATTGGCCGTTGGTCCGTGGGCACTTATAATATTCAAATTAGGCAGTAGATCAAACATGTTAGTTATTTTATTGATTTAAATAATTTATACTTATAAATAATTATGATGTATCGTTGGTCATATAATAACGCTATGAATTTACATTTTCGCTGATAATTTATGAGTATTCGTCTCAATCCTATTTAATAAGAATTCATTCTGCCAATATAAAAAATAATATAATCAATTATAATATTGTCTTTGCTTATGACAAGTCCAATGTTAATAAAACTCCTCAAATAGAAAAGCCATACATATCTTGCTGATCGGAACGGCTGAAAAGCTCTTGAAATCGTAAATAATGTAAAAAATTAAATAAATTTACAGTTATTTTGTTGGCCGATGAACATTATTCTTATATTCTATAAAACAAGTGTTTTTAATAAATATATACGCAACTATATTCAACCGTTACGTTGCTATCAGAGTCCGTTAACTGCGATAAACCAATGTAATAGTACAAAGAAGCTATATCACGACAAGTAATTTAAAATATCGATTAACTATCAAAGAAGCTATTATGCTTTTACTTCAACAAATTTAAGAGTATCACTTAAAATTATTATTAAGTATTTTAGGTTAATATTTCAAGTTTCATTAGGATAAAATATTAACATTTTTATATCATTATATGTACATATTATATACTGTGTGTAATTGTTAGTATTTGGTAAACCAGCACTGAAGATTCCACGAAAATGCTGTGTACAGATCTAATTGGACTTCAGGTTACAAATAATGTTTATTGTGTAATAACTGTATGTATTTAACCAATCTGATGTCTGTTTCTGTACCTTAAATGTAAAAAATAAAAAATAAAAAAATACGCTGTACAACATAGAATCGAATATAAAAAAAGAAGAAAATAAAAGTTTTTCTTCGTTTGAAATCAATTGCCTAAATCTGTTTCACAATGAACTTTTTCCTGTAGGCTTTAATTTTCACGCATACATATTTTCCACACAAATTCAACATTTGAAATATATACTTGGTTATTTTTATGTACACTATGTTAAAATTATGCAAATTAAAAGGCCGTACTCAGTCTGTCCATTAACTAACCAAATGATAAATAATGACCCTTAGTTGGTCCGAACAAAGGTACTTAAAAGGCGAAGCATGAAATGCTAAATCGTTAAACTGGCCTAACGGAAATAATGTTGCGCACTTTATTTACGTCAAAAATACTCGAGAAAGGAATTTTTAATTATAAACACATTTGAATCACAATCTGAGTTGTAAGCTTCAGAATTGCGCCTTATAAAGTCAAGATTACAAATATCAATTCAACTCTGAATTATTACTAACGTAGTTTATTAAAGTACTTTAAACTATCAAATACATTGAATTCCTTACACTCGTGTCGAGAGAACTTGTAATATATAAATTATTGAACCGAAAAATATGATTAAGCTTCTTAAGTGAGCCTAAAGCGGGCCATAGACGGACCGCATGTTGCAGTCAAGACCGACTGCAATATGCGGTTTGCTCAGGAACTGCTCGAGCGGTCCGTGTATTGCCCGCTTTAGGATCACTTAAGAAGCTTTAAGCGATGGCCCGCTTTAAATAAATTAAAAAGAAATAGACAATATTTTTGTACCATATAATTACATCTCGTACAAAACCTATGCTTGGTAAAACAAATGTACCAAGCTATATTAAAATTACACATTTAACTGTTGATGTGGCTGATAATATTCCTTCTAGACTATAATTGTACAGTGACTTTTCACTTTCTACGATAAAGAATAGATGGGAAACGACGTAGCAGATGCTATCTAGTCCCATCGAGTTCCATGATATTTAAAAATGCAAATTATATCTGACCTTTATTTATCGATAAATCGTCTAGCTACCTCAATTACGTCCGCGATAATAAATGACTGTCTTCAAAGTAGCTATTTGAAGATTTCAAAAATAAAAAGGATACTCTTGCGCAGGCAATTAACGTTGCGAGTTAACCAATAAATCGAGTGAGACGTGATTCGCAGTTGACGGCAGGTTTTAAGACCACTTAAAGGGGACCTTAGCATACGTTAAGTGTCTTGAATTCATTTGAGAGATACTGAATAAACAGAGGCATAACCTGCAAATGTACTTGGGGTTATAAATGTTTTTGTTTGGGAGTTTGGAGATAGTTTCTGAAAAAAAAAATTACAAGCACATGCATAAATTCTATTGATTTTTGGATATATTGAAAAGTAAATTGAATTGCTTGTAGTGGGAGGAAAGCGAAATCTCTCAAGAGAAAAAAAGCACTAGATACGTCATTGAAGTAATTATTCTATACTAATATTATAAAGAGGAAAGATTTGATGTTTTGTTTGTTTGAAATGAATAGGCTCCGACACTACTGGACCGATTTCAAAAATTCTTTCACCGTTGGCAAGTTACTCTATTCCCGAGTGACATAGACTATGTTTCATTTTCAAAAAAATTAGGGATGCTTACAAAACTTGAATAATCTAACCCAAGGGGAAAAAAAATTAACAAAAAACTTCCTACAATCGCGTGCGCTGCGAAAATTATTAATGATAGAACAAAATGATGTATTACAATTTTTCAGGACATAATTTAATGGCATAACCACGAAAAAAGCATGGTGGAATGGTATTCTCCTGCCGTTTCTCTTGAATTTACTACTATGTAATATAACAAAAATCTTAGCCACAGCAACGCTTGGCCGAGTCTACTAGTCTTATTATAAAATTAATGAAAACCCAGTGTTGACGTAAAATTATGTAATAAAATTATTATAAGCACTATAGTGCTATTTGCGAATCACACGCCTGGCACTTTCTTTGGGCGTTTGTCGTTTCAACCTATCTTGGATCGTGACTAACTCTACGTGTGTCAATACGTGCTTACTGCGGTAATTAATCGTACAATCTTAACAGACATTATTAACTGTGGTTTAGTATTATGTTTAGTTAACGTTGTTATACGTTGTTATACTTGTAGTTTTTGTTAGTATGAACGAGTTTAAAAACACAGTTAAATGGGATATTGATGGAACTAAAACTAAATATACACATTATCATCATCAAAGTGGCAAGGCAGGCCATTGAATCATTGTACACTACCGAGACAGTGTCTAGGAGAGCAGCAAGGAGAACTATTGAGAAGCAATCCATAACGATATTATTAATAAGTGTTCTGTTTTTGTTCTATCTTTAGGTTTGAAGAAATATAATATAATAATTTTACTTTTGTAGGAGAATATTCGATATTTAAAATTTAGGTTTGAAGAAATAATTTGACTCTTGTAGGAGAAAATTCAATTTAATTCCTTTTTAAAACTATAGTTTGTCGTAGGTCCTGAAAAACTTTTACGTTACCGACAAAGTACTAAAATCCAATTAGTTGTGTTAGTACAGTACTTGTTTTTATAGTGTAAAAAGGGCCGATACAATTAAATGTAAAACCTTTTTCCCGGTTCTCCCTCATTACTCACTGGTTACGCAAGTTCGTCAGCGCAGCATGAGCCGCCTAAAATGTCCTTCCATATAACTGGTTGGAACACCACCTAGGGTTGCCAATAAAAATGATATTATTGAGCCCACTTTTTTTACGAAACCACCTCCCGCCACCTTTAATTAAAAACCATTTATTAACCCACAAATTTACAAAAATAAGACCTATGTACAAACATAACAACAGTTATAAATAAATTCAATTGTTTTTCAAAAATATGATGTTATTTGTAAAGTTTGTAATGTCAACTGTCATTAAGGTAATGACAGCGTCACTACCAGCGACCTGTGCAGAAATGGCGACTGCACCTTTTTATCCTCTGTACGCATGGATGTTTTAACCTGCGCAACATTTTAAGCGTTTCACATGAGTTATAATAGAACAACCAAGAATTTCAAAGATTAGTAATACGTCGTAAATTGAGATTCACATTTATTGTAGAATTGCCACCCCTATAAGACCCACTCAACTAGTTCCATTATACAACGTATAGGTTAATAGGGTATCAATATTATAACGCCTCTAGCAGACCGACTATCAGATCGGTCTCAGATACCGCATAATGACTATTTTAGGGATATTATTGTTTGTTCAGCTTATCGTGATATTGGGAATTGATTGAGAATTAAATTTTATATTTGGTTTGTTGAAACGAACAGATTTGGAACAAGATATTCTTATCGTGTTTTTGTAATTAATAGCTTATTTGTTTCGTTTTATTTTTTAATGACAGGTTAAATGATATTGTAGATAGGAATGACGTTGTTAATTTCCCTGTAATTACTTCGTGTTCTATAAACAAGAAAAGGAACAGAAACTTCCTTTTCCTTTGTTACTAAAGTGCCATGTTTGATATACAATGGCAAAATATTTTTATTTTATCATACATAAAAATAGTACTAAAATAGAGTATAAAACTAAACTACTCGACTAATGAATGGCCAAATGACTTGTATTATATGTACTGTCATATAAATACATTTAAATAAATACAAAATGAAAAATATATATTATATTTTACACAAACCAACAAACATGTGAAAGACAACTTGTCATTATCACTTTACACTTGTCTTGTTCTAACTTCAAAAAATGTATACGACCGACAGTTAATTTAATGGTATTTAAGGGCATAAAGCATCAAGCATCAGAATTTGACAAATGAATTTACGACCACCCAGCAAAACGCACGCAAATGGGGTGTTACATTCAAGCGTGTGTTATAATATTCAGAAACGAGACAGCAATCCTTGACTTACCTTCACTGTTCACATTTGTATTCAGAGACGCTCGATGTCAAACTTGGGCTTAGTAGACGCCAACTGATGGAAATAGGCGACTTGAGACAGAGTAAGCTAATCTCCCGCTATCAAACGGACAATCATGTAATTAAAAATAAAAATATTAATTAATGATTCTTTAAACTACACAAATAAACCTTTAAAATTCTTTATACGCTAAATTAATTAATTTATTTATAGGTATGCTTAAAATTTCTATCTTGTTAGTTTTACGCTCTTAAATTGATGTTAACATGTTTAAATATTTTAAAATGAATGCATTATTATATTTTTATCTGGCTTCACAGATTAGTAAAAATATTTTCTCTGTAATCATACCAAAAACAATAGAAAACAGAGTTGGCGAAACTTGACAGGAACGACGTTTCTGAATACGATTACGGCGACTCGGCTTACCACAGACTTCAATAGTCTAACAATAACTGAATCTCAAGGTTAGAGCGAAATAGCTAAGTGTCAATCCTACTTTTTACAGAGTTACTATTTCGTTCGTTCGTTTTTATTTCGTTTTGGTTCTTAAGCTTCAACATAAAAAAGAAACACGATTAAGTATCAATTCATCGAAACGCATAAACATGAATATTTTAAGCGCTAAAGCCAAATAATCTTACGCGTTTATTATAATAGATATTCAACACCAAAACAAATGAGTGGCGCTTAGAATACTTTGTCAACATATTCCTAAAATGTAAGGCAATTTGTTATTGTATTGTGTACCCACGTAAGATGGCGATACACCCACACATTACTATATTAGTGGTATTAGTGAAAGTTGAGATTGACGGTCCGTTGTCTTCGTCAGAACGTTACATAACTGCATATAACTATTAAGATAAGCTGGATAATACAAACAATTTATTTGTAAGGAAGGATTTAAATAGTTGTCTAGAGTTCCATAACTGTTGCTATATCGAAAATACGTATCGTAACCGATACAAGTCGATTTTGTTTTAAAAAAGCTAATTTGTTATTCATAGATAACGACTCGTTAGTAGTAAGGATATTAAAAAAGCTGAAAATTAACTAACTACAATAATAGGTTTGTAGGTATATAATATATTCTATGGTAGCTATAAGAAGTGACAGTTATATTTTATTAAATGACTGCAACTTATACTATACAATCTTATACTCTTTTAACGTTTATCGCACGCGTCTGCGTAGCAAGGAAATGTTGACGCATGCGCGAAAGCGTTTAAATTTGCGCAAGCAAATGCGAAGTTGCTAACGAATCGTAGTGACGTTACCTTATGTTGTCAATACGGCGGCGTTAAGTTAGACACAGATAAAATATGATTAGGTTAAAGAGAAATTTGAATGTGGAAGGTTTTTCATAATTGTCTACTTTTGTTACGTTTTTATATAATTAAAAAAGTACACATTTTTTATAGACTATTATAACTATACTAACACGTTAGGCAATACTTACTTATCGTAATAAGTTACTACACATTGTAGTGTGTGTGTATAGTACTTAGTAAAAAAAGGGTTTGTCTAGCTAACTTCCTTTCCAACAAATCAACTTGTGATTCCAACTGTAATCAGAAATTCTCTATACAAGTGTCAATACAATAATGCATTACTGAGAATCATAAAACGACGGCCGCATAGTGATTATAGGCTTAACAGATATAAAATTTAAATGATATCCTGGATATTACAGTCGCTATGAAGTGTTACGTATATTTAGTTTTAATTAAATTGTAATGAATTTTGTAAGAAACGTGCAATTAAGCTAAATTCTTGCATAAAGATAGAGTGAAAAATATTGACAAGCGTATTTACATTTCAGAATTAATTAGTAATTAATTAAGTTTATTTATACAAATATTTGTTTTAAGTGAAAATGATACCTCGAACTTTTATAATTCATCAGATTCACATTGTTAGTTTTTGACTTTTCTATATTTTTATTCCATCCTAATAAATCACGGCTAAGGCAAACGATCCAACATTAAAACCTACAGGAAAATATATGTATGTATGTATACATTTTCAACTTACTGCCTTGGTTGTAAAAAAAATATCTCCGTCTCTTTCTATTAAATTGCATTAACACTGTGATGAAAAGAGACTACATTATTTTAGCATTTGCTCCATTTGCCAGACTCCTCCATAAAAACACACACCTCAAGTTTCTATTTTCAAATAAACAAAAGTGACAATAGATTCATTGAACCTTCATCAATGAACAAATAATATTTAAGAAATCCAACCCTTAATTATCCTGTAACATTTACTATCATTCTCCGTAAAACGCTATAAAAGAGTCTTTAAAGTCGCAACTCTGATTGGCATGTCATGAGCACACCGGTAATGGCAGTTAAGTGTAGCAAGAAATGACGCTTGCAAAACTTGACGATGTGGCGATTATTCGCAACCGGCAATCTTATGTCTATTACTTGTACAACTATGTGCTACTTTGAATCCGCGATAATAATTATCAGTGTTTTAATAAAACAAAATGACAATCGTGCAGAAACAAAAGACGGTCGAACAGTTTTCTTCAACGGCATTTGTGCCTCTGTATATTCTCTATACAATATTATATTTGCCATGATTACTGCTGATAGCTTTATTTTTTAGTATCATAATAAAAAATTCTTGTAAAATAAAATAGCTGGCCATCATTTTTTTATTTTTTATTTTTGCTATTTTGCCATAACAAAGTAATTAATTATGTGTATATTGGTCTTTTTATATAATGAGTAATTTTATCTTATTTAAAACCGTAAATTTTAATTAAAATTTTTGATATTGAACATTAAACTCACAGCTAAATCAATGTTTGATATGTTTGCGATCAATGGATAGACATTCTAAAACAAACCTAGGCTTAAGAGAATGCTTCATGGAATCCGAGTTAGCATAACTAAGCTATATTTATTTAAGCTAGGAATTATAGCGTTTCCTGCCCCTTTATGGATTGGTCTCAATAAATCTATGAATCATTATTAATTCAAATGAAATGCATTGACGAAACGTGTGCTTGTCGCATTGAAGAGGATTTCCTACATCCTGAACACGTGTTTGTTTAGTCATTAGGACGAGTACATACAACAATTATGTAAAGAAGAATTACTATTTAACTTCAAAATTAGATTTGTACCATTTATTGGTACTTCAAAGTTGGATAACACGAATAACACTTACATTATAACTTATCCATAATTCCATGAGGTAGCCTAAAGGTCGTTTTTACTGAAATTTTGAGTAATAAAATTATCGAATAAATTTTTAACGAAAAGTTTGAACTATTTTAATTGATTTTCAATTACACGTAAAAGGTTCATACATCCTTTATCTAATTTTCATCTTTATTTTTTTTCATCATAAACCCTTTTTCGTTTATGAAAATGATGAATTAAGAAAGCGGTTGATTTCTATATAGATGTGGACTAGCCCGAAGTAACAAATTAGGTTCTGTATAACTGTTCTGTTGGTTATACGTGCAAATATTTAAGCTAATTTTATAACAAGGAGCGGCCTTCGTGACAGTGTTAGGCATCTAAGTACCTACTAATAATATCGCTCGAGCTTTGCTTTAAGTTTGTTCAACTTTTCAAACGGATGCAAAGATTACTTTACTAAACAGCTTAATAAATACGTGCCATTGGAGTATTTATTATGCCTACTAAATATTTATAGTGCCCTTCCAAAAATAATATTACAATCTAAAAGTCCGCAGATAAATTAAGTGTTTAAGCTTTTATTTGTGATGTTGATAAATGTGAGCGATTGGCTCTCTAAACTACTATTTCCAAGTATTTTAAGAAGACATTATCTTATTATAAAATCAATAAACTTTAATACATTTGTAATAAAACAAAAGGCATGTTTGAAAGGCAAAATTACTAGTTAAAAATATTAAATAAATTAGTTGCCTCTTCGAAAAGGTACTTTCATATGGAGAAGAATGGGCAAGAAACTCCATTTTTACTTACGATATTTTGTGTACATTGATGTGAAGACCATATGCCTAAAAAAACTACTATACTAAAATAAAATAATCTCATGGTGTCAAAAAACAGTAGAGCAGACAACTAAATTATTATGTACATATATGGTGCTCACATATTCACAAATATTGCAACTATAGATTTTTCATTATTCTAAAAAAGTTCAATTTTAATTTTTAAGCAGTGTGTGAGTTACGTCAAAGTTGATTTTTTTTTAAACAGGTTTGATACCTTGTAACCATACATATCACAATTATTTAATTGCAATTATTTAGTTGAGTTTTTTTATATTTACAAAATAATGTTATTGGTTGGTTACGCATACAAGTCCCATATTCAATTATAAATTGTATATAAAAACGCTTTATTACCGAGGTGTGCAATAAAATTATAAGACAGTGCAACCGCATAAGTAATCTAGTTAAGATATAGTGTCAACGACCTCGATGAATAATAATAGGAAACGGATAAAGATTTATCGTGATCCCAGATTGAATACAAATGTTTACTACGAGTGATAAATAA